>NC_079322.1:64155852-66655852 GCF_029931775.1 Euleptes europaea
TGGTGCCCAAAACTGAACACAATACTCTAGGTGAGTTCTAACCAAAGCAGAGTAAAGCGCCTTTACACATCTTTATCCATGTAAGGATAGATAAATATTTAACTTACATTTTGTGAGGGGGGGAAAGTTTCTGGGTCAAAGCAAAAAGCAAATTCATACAGGTCATTCTCACAAAATGAGAATGTGCCCATTCCCATAGCACACGGCTGGAGTGCCAAAACTGAACATCTGAAAAAGGGCTAATGAGGCTGGATAGGAGTTTTCTTTAGCAGTTTCTTCAGCAGCTTCACAATGGGGCTAGCGTAAGATTTCTGCTGTTCTAGGCAGCATGCATAAGGTAACCAACCTCAAGGTGGACCTTGGCGTTCTCCCAGAATTACAGCTGATCTCCAGGCTACAATTCCCCCACAGGACATGGCCGCTTTGGAGGGGCAGTCTTTATGGAATCACATCCCCTCTGAGCTCCCTCCTTAAACTCTCCCCTCCCCGGGCTTCACCTCCAAACCTCCAGTAATTTCCCAAGCCAGAGTTGGCAACCCTAGGAGCATTCCCATGCAAGCTGTGAATGTGCTCCACGAAACCTATGAATTTTAAGCTGCACTGCCCATTCACACTGGGAACCAGAAGTACCTTCAGATCCTGAACTCACATCCTTTTTCTGATGTCATGACAACAGCGTTTTGATTTGTGCTACCCTATGTGGGTGCGTAGTTTTCCTATCTGAATAAGCCACCCCCACCTTCACAAGTGACCTGGATGGCCCAGGCTAGCCTGATCTCGTCAGATCTCAGAAGCTAAGCAGGGTCGGTCCTGGTTAGTATTTGGATGGGAGACCACCAAGGAATACCAGGGTTGCTGTGCAGAGGAAGGCACTGGCAAACCACCTCTGTTAGTCTCTTGCCATGAAAACCCCAAAAGGGGTCGCCATAAGTCGGCTGCGACTTGATGGCACTTTACGCACACACACACACCTAGGGTTGCCAACCTTGAGCTCAAAAATTCCTGGAGATTTGGAGGTGAAGCCTGGGGATGATGGGGGTTGGGGAAGAGAGGGCGCTCAGCAGGGATGTGATTAGGGTTGCCAGCTCCGGGTTGGGAAATACCTGGAGATTTTTGGGGCAGAGCCTGAGGAGGGTCTTCAATGCTGTTTTCTCTAGGTGAACTGATCTCTATCAGCTGGAGATAAGTTGTAATAGCAGGAGATCTCCCTCCACCACCTGGAGGTTGGCAACCCTAGATGTGATGCCTTAGATTCCATCCTCTAAAGCAGCCCTTTTCTCCAGGGGAACTGATCTATGTAGTCTGGAGATCAGTTGTAATCCCGTGAGATCACCAAGCCCCACCTGGAGGTTAGCAACCCCACCCTTGCCTTCAGATAGTAAAGTAGTATGAGGCAGTGGTTAGAGTGTTGCACTAGGACTAGGCAAACCTGCTCTCAAATCTCCTCTTAGCTAGGAAGTTAAGTAAGTGACTTTGCTACAACCATTCTCTCTCTTTTGCTGTCTAAGCTACCTTACAGGGTTGTTGTGCAAAGAAAACAAAAGAGATGAGAGCCAGATATACAGCTCTGAGCTCCTTGGAGAAAGGGTTGGCGGAAAATGAGTAATGTATGGAATAGGTTTGGCCTTAAGGTTGCCAGCTCCAGGTTGGGAAATACCTGGAGATTTTTGGGGTGGAGCCTGAGGAGGGTGGGGTTTGGGGAGGGAAGGGATTTCAATGCCATAGAGTCCAATTGCCAAAGCGGCCATTTTCTCCAGGGGAACTGATCTCTATCGACTGGAGAGCAGTTGTAATAGCAGGAGATCTCCAGCTACTACCTGGAGGTAGTAGCCCAGGCTAGTCTTATCTCAGCAGATCTTGGAAGCGAAGTAGGGTCAGCCCTGGTTAGTGTTCAGATGGGAGACTTCCAGGGTTGCCAACTCCAGGAGGTGGCTGGAGATCTCCTGCTATTACAACGGATCTTTGGGCGACAGAGATCAGTTCACCTGGAGAAAATAGCCACTTGTGAAGGTGGACTTTATGGCATTCTACCCCACTGAAGTTCTTCCTCTCCCCAAACTCCGCCCTCCTCAGGCTCAACTTGCAAAATCTCTTAAGTATTTCCCAACCCAGAGCTGGCAACCCTAATGACCGCCATCAGAGGCAGTCAATGGCAAACCACCTTTGAACATCTCTTGCCTTGAAAACCCCATGGGGTCACCATAAGTTAGCTGTGACTTTACAGCCAAAAGAAAAAAGAATAGGTTGGAAAGAGCTAATGCACAAGGCAATATTAGGATGCAGTTCTGGGAACTTAGTCCTTTATAAGACTGTGTCGTGCCTCCTTTGGGGTTTTGGGGATGGGATAGGAGAAAGCAGAATTCCCACCAGACTGAATTTTTGTATATATTGATGGGAGATTGGTGGGAGGCCCAGTCTAGGCCCAAGTTGTATATATGGAAATAAAATCTGTTCTGTTCCATAACAAGTGGCTGGTATCCTTGGAACTTGGAAGGATCTTTCTGTATTCTCATTATAACTGACTCAAGACAGTCTATTCTCTTTGTACAGCATATTCTCACATGGGGCCCTGATTACAATAGCAGTTCCATAATAATAATAAAAAAGAACACCACACCTTTCTATTTTATGAGTATTAAGAGTTTGTAAAATCAATATACCAGCTGGTAGAGCTTCAGGAAATACCTGTCTGGGAAAGTAGAGGAGAGAGAAACTTAATGCCACATTTCAAACCTGCTTTTCCATTCACGAGCCAATCTTTTTGAGAGACAAACTTCCTGCTAAGCCAATTTAATTTTGAGATAATAGCAGGGAAGGTCTAGAAGTACTGTGCTGATGGAAAACACAGTAATTAATTTGTCACTGGGACCTGAGGGGTCCTCTTCTACATATAGGTGATAATGAATGTTTTGCGTGTAATTAGCAGAAATAATTAGCACGTTGCTAGTAACAAATAGAGTGATTGGTACTCTGCAAGCAAAATAAATTGTTGAGCTAACAGAGGCAATTGTCTCTATTGTTTGACAAGGTTCCCTGTTTGCACTAGAGATTACTCCAGACCTCAGCGACTTTGTGCAGATAGGGCCACGGAAGAGTCCTTAAATCAATACCTGTCCGATTAACTTATAAAGACCACCAAGGTTCTAGCTGGTCGAATTTCATTGAGCAATTTCAGATCCTCCCTGTGCCTTTTTCAATATGAAGGGTTGCATTGTTCCAATGAAACTGTGCTAATTTGATTCATTAATGTGTGGACCTGTTTTTGAACTACATGAATAATATATACCATATTGACAACGCAAATTACACAAAATCAACACATTGGATTCCCTGCTGTGTCTCTTGGCACATCAGAATGGTGACTCTATAAAGCTAGTACACTACAGTAGATAGTATTCAGTACACATAAATGAAACCATTCTTTAAAGGAAGAGAAAAGGCAGAATATTAGAAAGGCTAATTGTCAGTTTCTGTTAATAACACAGCTCTTCAATTTGCACATTTCCAATGCTGAGCCCACTTTGGGTAGATGATATGCATCCTTTCAAGAACTCTGTGAGGTAGGACAGCGTTAATATTCTTATATCATAGATGTCATAGCTGCAAATGAGAGACAGGGCTGCTTAGGAGTACCTTGTGAGTTCATGGCTGATGTAAAATACAAAGTGGGGAATACTTGGCTCATACTCTTAGGCCCAAACTACATGAGATATTTGTCCATGAGTTGGGGTTCTTGGCTGGCAAGTGGCGGGTGTCCAGGGGGTGGGGACATGGGAGCCACCGTGGGCGACAGTGTGACATCACTTCTGGAAAAATGGAGAAGTGTCGTCACATCTCTTTAAGAACCACCTAGTAAAACCATAGATTTCCCAGCAATTCCTAGAGTGGGTTGACATCATTTCTGGGTTTTCCCTGGAAGTGATATCACTCTGTTGACCAATGATGGGATTTTTTATTTTTTATTTTCCTTGTGGCTGCTGGAGCATTGGCAAGAAACAGGTGGCAGGGGTTCCCTGCCCCTGGCAGGAATTCAGTTATGACCTTGGGCAGTTCATGGGAGGGAGGGCATCTTGACCACCTTATGGGCATGGAGTTGGGGTCACTGGGGGTGTATGTGGGAGGTAGTTGTGAGTTTCCTGCATTGTGCAGGGGGTTGGACTAGATGACCCTGGTGGTCCCTTCCAACGCTATGATTCTATGATTCTATGATTCTAAGCCTGTTAACATTCCCCAAGTTCCCCAGGCATGGTTGCCCAGCCCCTAGTGAGGCTGGGGGATCTCTTGCCCTTGGCTCCCGTTTTTCTTTGCTGCACAGAGTGGCAACCTTAGAACAGGATGTGATTTGGAGCAGGACCATGGCATGGGGACAAAATGGGCTTCATCCTCCCTCTGTGCTGTTTTCTTGACCCATTCTGGGGCTGCATATTTAATATTCAGTGCATGTGCTCCTCCCCAATGGAGTTCCATGTGCCTGTTATTTAAAGAAAACAGAAGTCAATTCCCAGAATTCCTAGCATCATGTATGGCCTGGTCTTAGTTTATACAAGCAGATCTTCATGTTGAGGGAATGTGGATTGAAGGGATCATCCAGAGTATGTGGCACATACTCATTGTGCAATTCAGCTATCAATTTTCCCCTCTTGCCTTTCTATCAAGTTGATAACAATGTTAACAAACATTAGTACCAGTCCATACAGTGTAAAACACATGCAAATTCAGAAACTGCAGCTTTAAAACCCCAAAGATGCCCATATAGCGTTCTGAAAACTGTCTCAGCAAATCTCTGAGGCCAAATAATACAGCTACAGGCAACAGCTGGAGGTAAATACAACAGTTACTTCAAACAAGGGGGTACGTAGCATATCCAAACTGTGGATATCAGGGGCTGGAAAAACAGGGTGGAGTTCATGGCTAAAGGAACTTTGACAGGCTGAAATCAAACTTACTGGAGTATACAGAGCCGCATTATTAAAAATTTGTGCTCCCAGTAAGCATTGCTTATGTAGCGTAGCTTCAATTTTAGCCAGCTGTCAAGTACAATATTCTGGGCTTTGCTGTTAAGCCAGAGTCCTGTGTTTTAAGATGCACACCGAATCCTGCTAGGCAGATTTCGGTAGCCTTGTTCTGTCAGCAGCCGCCCTTCCATCCACCCTCCACACTGGTTCCGCTAACTCATAGGGATTTCTCCAATCGACCAAAGCAAGTTAAATATTAACATACTTTGCTGGTATGCGAACTCCATGTTAACTGATCAAGTGAGTTTTCTAGTTAAGCATTCAATCAGATATAGAAAAAAAAGACACAATCCCTCCAAACACACCTCCATCCCTTCCTATAAAGCATTCCTGCAGGACACAAGTTCTTGAGCAGAGTTTTCAAACTTTCCCATAATAAAGGACCCACCAAATGAGCCATGGGGAGTTCGATGAAGTACTGAAGTCTTTGAGCAAATGCTAGAGTGTCGGTTGATGGCACAATAACACTGTGTTGTTGGTGAAGTCACCAGTAAGGACCTCCCCCCCAACCAGGTAAGTCTCCTGCCGGCTGCCAGCCTTGGGATAACCTGCTCATGTGAGATCCTGGTATGGCATAGAGGTTAGTGTGTTGCCTGAGGACTAGGGAGATCAGAATTCAAATACCAACTTAGCCCTAAATTTCACTGGATATACTGGAGCTACTACAGAGAGTCAAGAGCTTATTTGGTCCTCATTGACTCAAAGGGGTTGCAACCATGGTCTAATTTGGAAAGTTAGAGCCATCGATTGAATATGGTTTGGCTTCCCCTTCCTCCAAGGAGTCAGAATGGTATACATTCCATGAAGCCCAAGGTCAAGTCACACTTGCTCAGCCTAACTTGCCTCATATGGTTGTTGTGAGGATAAAACAGGGAAGGTAGAACCATGTAGAATCATGATTCTTAGGGTTGCCAACCTCCAGGTACTTGCTGGAGGTCTCCTGCTTTTACAACTGATCTCCAGCCGATAGAGATCAGTTTGCTTAGAGAAAATGACCGCTTTGGCAATTGGACTCTATGGCATTGAAGTCCCTCCCCTCCCCAAACCCTCCCCTCCTCAGGCTCCATCCCAAAAACCTCCTGCCGGTGGCAAAGAGAGACCTGGCAACCCTAATGATTCTACATGGTTCTACCTTCCCTGTTTTATCCTCACAACAACCGTACGAGACCAGTTAGGCCGAGCAAGTGTTACTGACTTTGGGCTGCATGGAATGTGGGGGTTTGAAGTTGGCTCTCCTTGACGGTAATGCTACACTACTACTGTACCCGGGTTTCTGATCCCTGAAGTCTAAATATGCTTCTGATTGTGTTGGTGCTTCTTACACAGCCTACAGCAACCAGCTAGGGCAGGGCAGTCCTTCCAGCTGGTACCTTATCAGAAGCATGGTATGTACATGTTTCTGCCTTTGCTTGGAGCACTCCTCCGGTACGACATGGTGCTTCCTAACTGGCAAGCCAGGCAGTTATTGTGTCTGCAGCGCCTTAGAGGTATCCTTTGCTCCAGTCCGATGAGTCTCTGTTGGCTGGGATCATGCAAACAATAGCTTTGTGTCTCTGCAGCCTCCTTGGATAGAGGGCAGAGCCGCCTGGCACCGGTTCCTGCCTGCCAAACCGATCTCCTTATTTGATTACCATTCATTGAAGCCTGAGTAGCCCAGTCTCTTTGGCTCCGAGGGATATGCATCAGTGGCTCATAGTTCTGTCTGTTCCAGCAATGGGCAGGGGAGCATGCAGTCACCTCACACTGATGGTACTGATAGTGAGCTGGCATTTTTGCTCCTCAGATCAGTCTGTTCACATATATGTGTTAGTAGCTGTGACACTGCCGCAGAGAACAGCGGCTGTAGAAATGTGATCTGGCATGGCTGATAAGGTTGCCAGACCACGCTGGGGGCAAGGGATCCCCTGCTTTGGGCCCCCTTCCCCTGGGGCCGTCCAGCTGGCTAGCAGAGGTCTTGCCGGGCTTAAAATGAGGCCTAGGCCTCGATGTCGCTGGCATGGAGACAGCACTTACGGAAGTGATGCCACCACGTTGGCGATGTCAAGGGAGACGCTCTGGTATTTGGGCAAAACTCTATGGTTAAAACAGCTTCTACCATAGAATTTTTGCCCAAATACTAGAACATCTCCCTTGATGTCACCAATGTGATGACAGCACTTCTGGAAGGGATGTCGAGGCCTAGGCCTCATTTTAAGCCTGGTAAGACTAGGGTTGCCAGGTCCCCCCCACCCCGGCCACTGGCAGGGGATAGGGGGATCTTGGCCTGTTGGGTAGGGTTGCCAGGTCTCACCTCGAAACCGGTGGGAGATTTAGGGAGGTGGGGTTGGGGGAGGCAACCAGCATCATCTATGTGATGACATCACTTACAGTGTAACCGGAAGTGCCGGTGTGAGGCTTTTCCTGCACTCTCCTGTTCCTATCTTAGTCTCCAGCCAGCCGGTTTCTCTCCCCACCCACCCTACCGCCGCTCAGCTGTTTGGCAGCAGTGCGGGCTTTCTTTTTTGCTTTGCCGCATCTCTGCGGCTTCCCTGGTGCACCAGCATTCAAGCCTACTCTGCCCCGAGTCCCTGGTTTCCCAGGCAGCTTTCCTCCCCGGCCGCTTCCCCCCCTCCCCGGTTTCTCACAAGTGCTAGAAGCTGACACTGTTTTGGAGGTGGACTCTAAGGCATTACACCCCACTGAGTCCCCTTCCCCCAAACCCCTCCTTTCCAGGCTCCACCCTTGAATCTCCAGGAATTTCCCAGCCCATAGTTGGCCACCCTGTAAATTTCACCTCCTCATGGTAGCCATTTTGTTGTGGTGCAAACTACCTGTTCTCAAAACTCCAGAAGTGCTTACAGATTGGACAAGGTTAGGGACCCCTTTATTTTTTTAATAGCTAAGGAAAGTTAATCGGAAAGGTAATGATAGCTTTCTCAATTTCTCTCTTTGTCTGTGTTTCTCAAATAATTATGTAACTTTTGTTTTTTTCCTGCCTACTTAATAGGATAAAGACAATGTTGCCTCATACCAACAGTGACAGTCTTTGTTTTCAACAACCCTTCCCAGTTCTCTCTTAAATATGCTGATTGATGCTTGCCAACAGAATACTCTACAACATTTATCTGCTACCTTAATCTATAATTTTCGTGTAGGAAGAAGATGAGCCTGTGAGGGACCTTTTACTATTCCAGTGGTTTAAGAAAAACAAAACAAAAACACAACTAATGTGAGAGCCTTGGAATTCAAGCTTTCTAATGCTAATTGACAATTTCTAGGAATCAAAGGAACTGACTTCCATAATTTATTGGATACAACTAAAAATAAATTTCATAATGTTGGCAGGCCATTTTCCAGCAAGGGGGCGGTGATCCTTTCTTTGTGCCCCGGGGTGGTGTTCACTCAAACCATGCCTTCCTATACAATGTTTTTCAGCTGAGTGAATTCTGGAAATTTTCTTCAGACAGTATTATCTGTTCAAATGAGATTTCAAAGCTCAATCACTTATACAGTTTCCAGATGATGAACGTTTAGTAAAACAAGGCTGCTGAACAGAAACCTCAGCCAAATGCCTGTTTGCGAAGAACATGAGGCTCCATTAGACTTGCCAACCTGCAGGTACTAGCTGGAGATCTCCTGCTATTGCAACTGATCTCCAGCCGATAGAGATCAGTTCACCTGGAGAAAAGGGCAGCTTTTGCAATTGGACTCTAGGGCATTGAAGTCCCTCCCTTCCCCAAACCCCGCCCTCCTCAGGCTCCACTCCAAAAACCTCCTGCCGGCAGTGAAGAGGAACCTGGCAATCATGTGTGCGTGTGTTAAGTGCCGTCAAGTTGCTTCCGACTCATGGCGACCCTATGAATCAATGTCCTCCAAAATGTCCTATCTTTGACAGCCTTGCTCAGATCTTGCAAATTGAGGGCTATGGCTTCCTTTATTGAGTCAATCCATCTCTTGTTGGGCAACCCTAGGCTCCATGATAAAAATGGCTCTGGATCAGTCCAAGATCAGCTGTGTTAGAAGAAGAAGAATGTGCCATCCAGATGCAGTGGACTCATGGTGACCCCATTCATGTGGTGTTCCAGGCAAGTGATGACCTGAGTTGGTTTGCCATTGCCTTCCTCTGGGTAGCAACCCCTTTCTTCCTTGGTGGTTTCCCATCCAAGTACAATCATGGCCAACCCTGCTTAGCAGTGTGCAGAGCATCTGCTTGGCATGCAGGAAGTGGCAGGTTCAATCTCTGGCATCTCCAGTTAAAGAATCTAGCAGTAGGTGATGTGAAAGACTCTGAGATCCTGGAGAACTGCTGCCAGTCTGAGTAAGTACGTGATGGAGCGATGGTCTGAATCAGTGTAAGGCAGCTTCCAGTTTGCTGTTTTCCAACCAGTTGATTCTGGGATGAGAGCCTTACCTCAAATTAAGCCCAGCTAATGGGAAGTTTAGCTTTCCAGTACAGATTAGCTTCCTTAATGCTAGTTTGGAACAAACAACTGCTTGAAAAACTTGCCAAGCCACTGAATCCAGAAAGTTCACCCACTCATTAGAGGAATTAAGCAATGTAACCAGTTGCCAAGGGGTATTTTGCAACCCAAAGTACCATTGGAGAAACTCAAGACTCAACAAGATATATATGTTTACTACAGATGATTTAGGAATCATAAATTCAGGCTGCAGGAGAACTGACTTGCATGACTACAAAGAATCATAGATGGGGGAGCTGTTGACCTGGGGTTTGCATAAATATGGTTACGAGTTTCCTGAGATAGGTTCTCTGCCTATACTTTATTCCAGACATGCGTTCCTAGGAATTAATTAATGTATTTATTTAGAGCATTTTTAGCCCACCTTTCTCCAAAACTGGACTCAGGGTGGATTACAATGATACTGAAAACAGCATACAATTAAAACCCCATAAAAACTAACCAACATATATAATTAAAAATTAGGTGGCTGTGTTAAAAACCCTTCGGAATAATTTCACTTTGCATACTTGCAGAATGTCAACAAAATGGAAGCGGTAGCTATGTATGTATATGAACAACTATTTTAAAAAGCTCCGGATATAGTAGTGACCATCTTAATTAACTACTCTACAGGAGGGAATATTGTCAGAAGGTTGATCCTGGGATTCAGGACTGCCCACATGTCAGATCCTCAGTATGTTTATCCACAAGTATATCAGATCTCAGAACCTAAGCAGGGGTCAGCCCTGGTTAGTATTTGGATGGGAGACCACAAGGAATATCAGGGTTGCTGTGCAGAGGAAGGCACTGGCAAACCACCTCTGTTAGTCTCTTGCCATGAAAACCCCAAAAAAGGGGTCACCATAAGTCAGCTGCGCCTTGAAGGCACTTCACACACACATATCCTACTGAACTGGATGGGGTTTGGTCCTGTATAACTGTGCACAGGATTATAGTAGGGCTGTTGAAAAAAAAATTCTGTAAAATTCGGATTCGGCAAAATTCGGCCCGCTTTTATTTGGGAAATGCCGAAGTCCGAACTCCCCCGCTTTAGGTCCATGCAATTCGGCATGAGATCCGGAGTTCGGGGAAAAATTCAGCCGAATAAAGCCATTAAAAACACAATCGCGCCTTTCCGCGGCTCGGGGGGGGCATTTTTTGGGGTAGAGGTCCCAAACCTTCAGCGTAGCTTGAGGGGACCCTTCTTGCAAGAACTCCCAGGTTTTGTGAAGATTGGGTCAGGGGGGGCTGAGTTATGGGCCCCGAAAGGGGTCCCCCTCCTTAATGTGCATCTCTGACAATGGGGGTTTGCAATTAGCAGAGCTTGCCGCCCACTCAGGAAGCTCCCAGCCCTGACAAACAGCTGAGCTGGGGGGAGCAAGGGCGGGGCAGGTGCGAACTCCCATTGTCAGAGATGCACATCTTCCTGGCCCCATATTTCGCCCCCCCTGATCCAGTCTTTACAAAACTTGGGGGTTCTTGCAAGAAGGGTCCTCTGAAGCTATGTTGAAAGTTTGGGGGCTCTATCCCCAAAATGCGCCCCCTGCAGCCACGGAATGGTGCGAATGTGTGCTGTAAATGGAATAAAAATGCATATTAAGGGGGGACCCCTTCCGGGGCCCATATTTTGCCCCCCCCGATCCAATCTTTACAAAACTTGGGGGTTCTTACAAGAAGGGTCCTCTGAAGCTATGCTGAAAGTTTGGGGGTTCTACCCCCAAAATGCGCCCCCTGCAGCCACGGAATGTCTTGAATGTGCACATGCACCCCCCCAGGGGGATCTCTCTCTCACACAAACAGATACTCTCTCTTTCTCTCCCCGGCTGGGCCGCACAGGAGCTGCACTCAATTGCGACTGATTGGCCAGAAGAAGACCCAGCTTGGCCACCGATTGCCTGGGAGAATGCTGCTTACTAACTGATGGTTATGCTGCTGTGCTGAACCCTGAATTTGCTGAATTTATTCGCCGAACACCCCGAACTTGCTGAATTTGGCTCCCCGTTTTCCCGCCTTTTTTGAATTTGGTTCCATCTGAACTAAAAACCACTGAATCAGGGGAAATTCGGCTGTTTTTCGGTTTGGGATGAATTGAATCGACAGCCCTAGATTATAGTAGGGCTGTTGAAAAAAAAACACAATTCGGTAAAATTTGGATTCGGCAAAATTCAGCCCGTTGTAATTCGGGAAATCCCAAAGTCCAAACTCCCCCGATTCGGATCTATGGAATTCAGCACCCAGTTCCGAGTTTGGGGAAAAATTCGGTCGAATAAAGCCATTAAAAACACATTCGCTCCTTTCTGTGGCTGCGGGGGGGGGGGCATTTTTGGGAGTAGAGGTCCAAAACTTTCAGGGTAGCTTGAGAGACCCTTCTTGCAAGAACCCCTAAGTTGTGAAGATTGGATGTGAGGGTCCTGAGATATGGGGCCCGGAAGGGGTCGCCCCTCCCAAATCGCCCACAGGAATAAAGCCATTAAAAACACATTCGTGCCTTCCGTGGCTCTGGGGGGCATTTTTGGGGTAGAGGTCCCAAACCTTCAGGGTATCTTGAGGGGACCCTTCTTGCAAGAACCCCCAAGTTTTGTGAAGATTGGATCAGAGGGTCCCGAGATATGGGGCCCAGAAGGGGTCCCCTACCCATCTGCCCAGCTGGAGGTCTGGCTGCCTTGGCAGTTGGGCCATACCATTACCCCGGCCCGGGGGAATAAAGCCATTAAAAGGGATGTAGTAAAAGGAATGATAAGTCAGCCCATTGGAAACAATGGGAGAGGCTGCCCAGCCCATTGAAGATAATGGGAGAGGGGAATGTCGGTTGACTTGCATTGACTCCACTGAAATACATTACGGGGGATGTACTAAAACAAATGACAGGCTAGCCCATTCGAAACAACAAGAGCGGCTGCACAGCCCACTGGAAACAATAGGAACCAGCCAGAGAGAGACTCACTGACCCACAGTTAACTCCACACGAAGTTGGCAACTGGTGAAAACAGGAGAAAGCACAGTACCACACAGAGGCAATCAAACCCACCCCACTTTGGCTTCCCCCCTCACACGCACACACAGAATCTGCTTTCCCCCCCCCACACACACACAGGAAAAAAGTTAAAGATAAAAGCCCCCAAATGGTTCAAACTGTGGATGTCTTCTGCTCCAGCAGAAGCAGGGCAGCAGCAGCTGCTCAGGATCTCTCACGACTCTCTGGCCATTTATGCACGGGAGGTTTTGCCTTGGATTTGCTGCTCTGTAGAGATGCACATTCAGGATCGCCTGATCCCATTCATCCCAATGGGCAGTTGGGGGGGCATATCTCGGGACCCTCTGATCCAATCTTCACAAAACTTGAGGATTCTTGCAAGAAAGGTCCCCTCATGCTACCCTGAAGGTTTGGGACGTCTACCTCCAAAAATGCCCCCCCGGAGCCGCAGAATGCCGCCAATGTGCTTTAAGTGGCTTTATTCCTGTGGGTGATTTGGGGGGGGGCGACCCATTCCGGGCCCCATATCTTGGGACCCTCTGATCCAATCTTCACAAAACGTGGGGGTTCTTGCAAGAAGGGTCCCCTCAAGCTACCCTGAAAGTTTGGGATGTCTACCTCTAAAAATGCCCCCCTGGAGCCGCAGAATGCCTCCAATGTGCTTTAAGTGGCTTTATTCCTCTGGGCGATTTTGGGGGGGGGGCAACCCCTTCCGGGCCCCATATCTCAGGACCCTCTGATCCAATCTTCACAAAACGTGGGGGTTCTTGCAAGAAGGGTCCCCTCAAGCTACCCTGAAAGTTTGGGATGTCTACCTCCAAAAATGCCCCCCCGGAGCCGCGGAATGCCTCCAATGTGCTTTAAATGGCTTTATTCCTGTGGGTGATTTTGGGGGGGGGTGACCCCTTCCGGGCCCGATATCTTGAGACCCTCTGATCCAATCTTAACAAAACTTGGGGGTTCTTGCAAGAAGGGTCCCCTCAAGCTACCCTGAAAGTTTGGGACGTCTACCTCCAAAAATGCGCCCCGGAGTCGTGGAAAACAGCGAATGTGCATACGCACACCCCCCACGGGGATCTCTCTCTCACACAAACAGATGTTCTCTCTTTCTCTCCCTGGGCCATGCAGCAGCTGGTCTCATGCACTCAACCACGACTGATTAGCCAGAAGAAGACCCAGCTTGGCCACCGATTGGCCGTGGGAGAATGTTGCTAGTTGCTTACTAACTGACGGTTATGCTGCTGATTCGGAGCCCCCAAATTTGCTGAATTTATTTGGTGATTGCCCCAAACTCGCAGAATTCGGCTCTTCGTTTTCCCGCCTTTTTTGAATTCGGTTCCATCCGAACTGAAAACCCCCGAATCGGAAAATTTGGCTGTTTTTTCGGTTCGGACGAACCGAATCGACAGCCCTAGATTATAGCCTTCGGCTGAACTGGAGAGAGGGGTGTGCTGTATATTTCCACTTGGTTTTCATGCTTCTGTATACTTTATTTTTCGGTGGCTTGCAAAATGCATTTGCATTCTTGCATCCTTCTACAGCTTGCCCTTTTAACATGTCAATGGGCAGCTTCAAACATGATAATGCGAGAAGCGGAAGCACAAATTTCCTTCGGAGTCTTTTAGTCACAAACTGGACTTGAGTGGGACTCTTGCTAGTAAATGCTTATGCTGAGGTTGAAGGGAAAAAATGATTTGGGGGGTTGAAAGTGTTTGTATGACTGGAGGCGCTAAATCTTCGTTTGTAATCCGCAAAGAACGAGTATCACAAGCAGGACTGGAATGACGCCAAACTTATCAAATTTTCACAACACTATTACAAGGATTTTTTTTTTTGATATGCATTTTAGTCCCACATCCATTGATGCTTATGCAGGGCGCGTCCCAGTTTGGCTGACCGAAGACATCTTTGCTGTTGGAGATGGTGGAGTTTGTTTCCTAAAGCACTTCTTTTTGTTGCTTCTTTAATCTAGGAAGAGTCCCTTTGGGCCATTAATTTAAATTGTCTGCTGGGACTTGAGAGGGTTCATAGTGCCATATTTTGGCATCATTCCATTTTATCCTTCCTCCCCAGGCTGGAACTGGGCTGCACATCAGACACAGGAGGAAAGATGCACATGTACTATCTGCCTTTTGAAAATAGGACATATTTGTTGGAAGTGCAACATCTCCTTCTTGATACGTTTCAAAATATGCAATGCAACATGATGAGCTACAGGTGAAGTCTTTCTATCGCTGTGGTAAGAGAGCCACCCCCCAACCCGTTCTATATTACAGTCTGCATAAAAGACGAAAACAAGTTGGCTGTGACTCAGTGGTAGCACATCTGCTTGGAATGCAGAAGGTCCTAGGTTCAATCCCCGGCATCTCCAGTTAAAGGGACTGGGCAAGTAGGTGATGTGAAAGACCCCTGCCTGAGACCCTGGAGAGCCGCTGCAGGTCTTAGACAATACTGACTTAGATGGACCAAGGGTCTGATTCAGTATAAGGCAGCTTCATGGGTTCATGTGTCCCAAGGATTAGCATTTTGACCAGGAAGGGCATATTTTGACAAATTGATGATAATCCCAAACAAGCTAGTACTCCAATACATACTCCAGGACCATCTGTCCATGGGGGAAAGCCTTATTCTCTGCTATGAGACTGAATCAAGTTGCTGAGGTTCCATTACTGGAATTCATTAAAAAATGGCCTTCAAAAGCAGCCAAAGGGTGATCATGGTCTTACAGATTGGGGCTGTGGTGTTGTGGAGAAGGGGGTTCATTCATCCTCCTGTGTCATTTCCCTAACTGCAAATGGCCCTGCTGGGTAGCTTTAAGCCCTGGTAATATGGTTGCCAACCTCAGGTGGCACCTGGAGATTTCCCGCAATTACAATTGATCTCCAGGTGACCAAAATCAGTTCCCCTGGAGAAAATGGCTGCTTTGGAGGGTGGACTCTATGGCTTTATACCCTGCTGTGGTCTCTCCCTTCTCCGAACCCCAACCTCCCCAGGCTCCACCCCCAGAATCTCCAGGTATTTCCCAACCCAGAGCTGGCAACTCTGCCTGTTAAGGAAAAATGCATTTGTCTTTATTGTGCTCCTCTCTTATGCCTCCTGGGGCTTAAGGCCACTGCTGGTGATGGTAAGATTATTGGGAAAATGGCATGGAGGAAAAGTTAGGAGGAAGAGTTAACCCTTTCCCGCCGAAAGCCATGGCCTCAGTCAGTGTCAGGCCCCTGCTTTTAAGAATCCATGCCATTTCCCCAATAATCTTACCACCACCAGCAGTGGCTTTAAGCCCCAGGAGACATAAGAGAGGAGCACAATAAAGATAACTTCATTTTCACTTAATAGGTAGAGTCACAGAACACCAGCATCGCCTGTAATTTGGCCCTCGGGGGAATTTTCTGTGTGAATCATAGACAAATTCCCCATTGTATTCAACAACTCTCCCTGAACAGTCAACCATATGAGAAGTGTAACTTTGCCCTGTCTTATCAACCCAAAAGTAAGGGCTCTGATTCCTGCTTGCAGTATATTGCAGAATCTAAACTTGGGCACACCATATTAGCATACATAAATAATCTAGGGATACCATAGATCGCCAAAAAGAGAAATAAGTGAGTTCTAGAGCAAACCAAGCCTGAACTCTCCCTAGAAACTAAAATGACTAAACTGAAGTTATTATAGTTTGGCCACATTATGAGAAGACAAGAGTCACCGGAAAAGACTATAACGCTAGGAAAAGTTGAAGGCAGCAGGAAAAGAGGAAGACCCAACATGAGATGGATTGACTCACTCAAGGAAGCCACGACCCTCAGTTTGTAAGACCTGAGCAAGGTTGTTTATGGTAGGACGTTTTGGAGGTCATTAATTCATATGGTCACCATAAGTCAGAAGTGACTGGATGCCACCTAGCACACACACTCTGGCCCATCTAAACAATTTGGATCATAGTGTACCAGTAGCTCAGTGCATGTGTGCTTCATAATGGTGTTCTGGGAGTGCATACCTTTGAAATGAAGAACACTCTAATTGGAAAGCACATGGAATTTTACTGCCATGAAACAATTCCCCCTTTCATAGTTTTACATGACCTCGCCTAGGTTGCTTCCACACAGAGATTTTTCTCAATTTCAATGTCCAAAGTGGAACACTCTTTTTTTAGCATTCACATGATGTTGTGCTCCAATTATCCATTCCTCGTGCTCAAGACACTCTTTCCCAAATGCGCTTTTCTACAGTCTTTTCAGGAAGAGCAAAGTCCAAGCACATTATCTGTTCGAAATCTTGGAGAGCCACTGACAGTCAGAGTAGGCAAAATATTGGCCTCAGTAGTCCATTGGTCTGATTTGGTATAAGGCACCTTCATGTGTACACTGGAAAAGACAATAATGCTATAGCACTATAGCAATGACTGGAAAACAAAAGCCCTCTGATGGTACCGCAGGGACAACATGCAGGGGAAATGGCAGCTGCTGGAGGAAAGTGTGAAGGGAACTCCTGTGTGGAAGCTCCATTGCCAATGCAAATGCCCCCTGCGTTTTCAATGCCCATGAATGCCAAACAGAGAATCTTTGCCATGTGGAAGCAACGCGAGTGCATTCAGATTTGTAGGGTTGATCCTTAGGCAACTTCTAATTGGCTTGCTCATTTGTGTGTTTGTGTGATGCCAAATAGTTTCAGCCAGGCATCCTGTCTATTGTATTCCTTAAGCGCAGGCTGAAAGGTATCAGGTGACCATGGGTCCAGTCCTTCAGTTGGGGAATCAAGCAGGATGGTAGGGAGGGAAAAAAATGGGGATCGTCCCTTCCTTGGGAAAGTAAACTTGTTGGATCACTTAGATGTTTGTGTGCAATTTGTATTTATGACTTGAGACTAGACAAGATCTTTATCTGTCAGGGATGGTTCAGGAATGATTTCATTACAATGCTATAAAGGAATGCATTTATGTGACCTGGAGATTCTGTCCTAGAAGAAAAGGCTCATCTCACTTGACACTTAATCCCATTTGTTATGCACATTTGTTATGTGTTTATTTATTTGACAAAAGTCTTTATTTAATAGCTTCAGATATGGTTCTTTGTATACGTGGCTTATACAGTTTCCAGACAACAGTATAAAACAGTAAGAGCAACAACATTAAAATCTAACTAGCAAAACCAGCAACAAATTATATCACTTTATACAAAGTCCTAAAGCCACATACACAGAATTAGCAGCAGCAGATAAATTTCTGGCCCACAAAAGAACATCAGACAGTGTACCAAATTGGCAATTGATGGATGGCTAGGCCAACAGGAAAAAAAATTAGGCTGTCTGGTAAGTTTGGCACACAAGGAAGGTTACAGGAGAGAATTTTGCATTCAAGTGGCCATAACTGAGTAGCCATCTGCATTTGCTTCCTGATTTGTATTATGAAATACTAGAGAACATGGATTGCCAACCTTTTTGAGCCTGCAGGCACCTTTGGAATATGGAGCTGGAGTGGTGAGCGCCAATTCAAAACGACTGCTGTAGGAGGCATAGCCAAACACAATACCTAGGGTTGCAAACCTCCATGTACTAGCTGGAGATCTCCTGCTATTACAACTGATCTCTAGCCGGTAGAGATCAGTTCCCCTGGAGAAAATGGCCGCTTTGGCAACTGGACTGTATGGCATTGAAGTCCCTCCCCGCCCTCATCAGGCTTCCCCCAAAAAACCTCCCGCAGGTAGCGAAGAGGGACCTGGCAACCCTAACAATACCTCTCTCTCCACTTTCCAGTCCTGCAGAACTATTGCATTTGAATGAGGGGAGCCAATAACAAACCCTACCTTACTATGGTTTTCTGAAAAGCTTGGTGCATGTCAAGGAAAGTGCTGATGATGAGCACCAAGGCGCCCACAGACACCACATTGGGGAACCCTGCTGTAGAGCAAGAATGGAAAGCTGGAGGCTTTTGGTTGAAATTTGACCCTCCCCCAGTACATTTTTTTAATGTGTTCTGTCAGAAATATTTTTTAATACATGAGCTCTGTCATGGAAGCTTCTTTGGGGACCTTTGGCCAGTTATTCTCTCTCAGCCTAACCTCCAGGTCACAGGGTTGTTGTGAGGATAAAATGGAGGAGAGGCAAACAATGTAAAGCTGTGTTGGGTCCCCAACACATGGGTGGGGCATAAAGTAAGTAAATAAATAATAAATAAATAAAATATGTTTAGATGGTATACCTCCACATTGAAGATGCTGAAGAAAAACAACAGCAGAGGTCTTCTGACCTTCATAGCCTTCTTGGGAGCTTCCAGAAGCATCTGTTTGGCCAACTATTGTAAACATTTCTGGACCGGATGAAACTCAGGGCATACCCAGCCTAGTAGTTACTTTTTAAAAGTTAGTTGTCCGATTCTCTTTCTTCTGATTTCATCATCTGTATGGAGTATAATGACTAACAGTGCCATCCTAAGCAGAGGGATACCCTTCTAAGCTGATTGACTTAAAAGGACTTAGAAGGATGTAATGGATGGCAACGTAAGAATGTGAACTGGTAGGTTTCTGGTTCGTTTAATAGTCTTGGGCAAGCCACTACTGACAACCTCAGCCCTTTCTCCACAAAATATGGGGATAACAATACTGTTCTGTCTGACAGGATTGCTGAGACAATGTGTATGAAGAACACTCTTAATGTGTTAATGATAAGTCTCATTTATTATCAGAGGTATGATATGAAGCTCTGAAACTCTTTCCTCGGGGAGACTTGTCTGTCTCCTTCCATTGCCATCTTCCGTCAGCTGGTGAAGACTTTTTTTTGTTTCATTTGGCATTCCCTCAATGACCCCTCCTTCCTAACCAATGTTTTACTGTATTGTATGTATTTTAACTTAAAAAAATAACTCTTTTAAAAGTTGTTTCAATGATGTATTTTTAAATATTTTTATTTTTATTATGATCGTTTTATAATGAGTGTTTTTATCATAATGGTTTTATAATGTCATTTTATCCTGTATCTTTTAAATTGTTAGCCGCCTTGGTGGCCCTTGGTAAGGGCAGAAAGGTGGGATATCAATTCTGTAAATAAACAAATAAGCTTGGGGTTATATTTGTGCTTGTAATGTTTTGTTATTGTTGAGGAAAAAAATGGAGACAGGAAAGTGGTGGGAGGCCATCCCATGCGGCTAATAGCCATTGATGGATCTATCCTCCATGAATTTGTCTTAGCTTTTAAAAAAAGCGACATGTGGCCATCTCAACCTCTGGTAGAAGTAGGGTTGCCAGGGCCCTCTTCACCACCGGCGGGAGGTTTTTAGGGTGGAGCCTGAGGAGGGTGGGGTTTGGGGAGGGGAGGGGCTTCAATGCCATAGAGTCCAATTGCCAAAGCGGCCATTTTCTCCAGAGGAACTGATCTCTGTTGTCTGGAAATCAGTTTTAATAGCGGGAGATCTCCAGCTAGTACCTGGAGGTTGGCAACCCTAGGTGGAAGCAAATTCTTACAGTGGGATGGATGTAGCCATTCTCCGAGGAGCCTTCTTGCAGCCTAAGGAGGCTTTCTTCAATTTAAGGAGTTCTATTCATTGGTGGAACAGTGACTTAAGTTGGAAGAAACCTTCTTAGGCTGGAGGAAGGATTCCAACTTTGCTCAGTGGAGTGGTAGGGTAGGGGCAGTATTCACTCCTCTGTTTATCTAATAAAATATGTATCGACTGCCTTTCTTTGTCTAGCGAATCTAAAATGGTTTACCAAAAGTAGGCTTACCAGCACTAAAAACAATAGAGTGATCAGACATATCCTGTTATCAATAAAACAATAGCCTCAATCGAAATTCACAGCCTACACAACTGTAATAATTATGTATAGTGTGAAACAATACTTCCTTTTGTTTGTTCTGAATCTGCTGCTGATCAATCTCCTAATGGAGTTTAAACATGTCACGTATAAAAGAATAAAAAATTAAAGAAAAAAACATTATATATGAAGCCTGGAATCAGAAACTTGGTGTTCACTCTGAAAAAGAGTTTGCTCGTGAAATATTATTTATCGGAAGAGTAGATGCTTCTTCATAAATGAAACTGCTGCCAAAGGATATCTGAATTCTCTTGAAGCTTTGCTTCATTCTGCTTCTATGCTGACAGCTTACAGAAGTAGTGGGGGGGGGCATTAAAATATGTTTTCCGTTTACCATTCTCAAGAATTTGTAGGAGTCTGGCCCACTTCCTTTCAAAACCATCATGGGTGTAATAAATGGAAACTGTACAGTGTGTCATGGCGATTCTAATTTATTTAACAAGTTTATTTCACCAGAATTTGGGCCTTCAGTTATGGATGTGTGTGCTTAAGGTTCTATCCTCCCCCTTCTCCTTTACGTTATTATTAAGAATTTGCTCCTGCAACAGGCATCGTTATAGCACTCCAAGGGAAAAAAATGTAAGAGAATAACTTGCAAATCAGCAAAATTCCAGAAAAAGGGAGGAAGGGAGGAGGGGGGGTGGAGAGCAGGAAAGGCAGGCTGTAATGGCTTTTTCATATTGGCGCTTTCTGTATCTTTACAGCAAACAGTTTATGGAAATATAATCAAGACTTCCCCCCTGACTCAACTTTGTGCTTTCCTCGCAGGACATATTTGCTCCATTTGGTCTTTTGGCTGTGCAAAGGATTTACATCCTTCTGTTTCCTTTCATTCATACTTTTCAATGGGGATTAACGCATGGGTAGAACGTTCTTGGTTCGCTCCTCCCTTATCTCACAATATTTTAATGCGAGACTGGATAGTCAAACGCATGACGCTAGTCCATCCCACTATAAGTCCGAAGCAAGTAGCTGCTGGAGGCTCCCCGTGCGTTTGAGCCACCCATATAATGTGGGATAGTAGTGGAGTGACCGCCGTGTCATTGGCCAAGAATTGGCTGAGGGGTTATCCAATCAAAGGCCGATTCTCCCCCTTTTTTTTCTTGGGACACCAGCGTTCCGGTATACTATCGTGACGGTGTTAAGAACGTCCCCCCTACAGGGCTGGTCGGGGGGGCGTCTGTCTGGCCTGGAGAGGGTCAGGGCTTGAGGCGCCTCTTCAGCCTCAGAACAGTCCGAGGGAGAGTCTGAGCTTTCCTCTCCCTCGGAGGCTACCCGGGTGGCTCTATGCTCAGCCAGCCTGGGTCACAGCCTGCTTCCTCCCTGGCTACTCTTCAGGCCAGAGAAGCTCCGCCCCTTCCACCCTCTGCCCTCCCCCCCGGAAGTCCATAAAAGGAGCTCTCCTTCCCCGTCACGTCCCTTCCTAGCCAGCAGCGCAGCTCGCCCTTGCTCACCCGCAGCTCAGCTGTTTGTCGGGGCTGGGAGCTTGAACGAAAGGAGGTTAGTAGCGGGCTAGTCATGTGATTACATGCATGCCGGCATTCCGGTAATGTAGCAAAATAAAAAAAGTAGCGGTTTAGCACTGAAAAGATTGCTAGAAAACAGGGATTGCTTAACCCGTTTTTTTTTTGTCCTTAATTCGCACCTAAGGTGAGTCTGATGTGCAGCCCTTGGACGGTAATGCGTTTAGGCCAAGGGAATTCGCTACTTTTAAGGCACAAAGGCGAGCCAAATTGGCCATGCATTAAACCCCTAAAAGAGCATCTGAAGAGAACCAAATCCATTTGGCACAGAGCAATGAAGTTGTATGAAATGACGCCACATGAGATGGTTATTCTCCCCCATGCGCCCACGGTGACATGTGGCTGCTTCTGGTTTTTAATTACAACTGGTACTCAAAGGCTGCTGCTGTTGGAGGCACCCATTGAGGGGGAGTCTTGTCCCGCTGTAATATTAAAAATGTGTATTTATGACATACTTTATAAGCCTGAAACAACAATTCTGCTGGAAGCCTGCATCAACATGTTAAAATCTTCCATGTACAAGTGTCAAAATCATCCTGCTTGGTCCACACACACAAACTATTTACTTGTGTGATACAAGCTTTGGGTTGGATCCAGCCAGCTTTTCCACTCAGTCTAGCCACGGCCCTCAGTTTGCAAGAGCTGAACGATAGGACGTTTTGGAGGACATTGATTCATAGGGTCGCCATGAGTCGGAAGCAACTTGATGATACTTAGCACACACACACTGCCCAATGGCCCTTTTTACTACATCGCCCATCCCACATGACTTTTGCATATGCAGTTCTTAGGACTCCCAGCATAGCCTTTTCTGGTGGCTTCTTTCTTTGTTACAAGCAGAGAAGCTGGTTGGATCCAAACCCTTTATATGGAAGTGTACTTTGGAGATTTATTCATTCATTCATTCTTTTGATTTGTATTCCCTTCCCCCACCACGGTGGGGCTCAGGGTGGCTAACAACAGATGTAAAATACAGCAGTTTAAAACATCCCATCCTTAAATAATATACATCTAAACCCCCAATAAACCATCTAATAAACCTTAAGTCTTCCAATGGACACATGTGCTAAACATTTGCAATTAGGGTAGCTAGGTCTGCCTTGGCAACCAGTGGGAGACTTACCCTGGTGTGTATGTGTGTGTGTGGGAGGGTTGCTATCACTGTCTCACCAGTGCTGGTGATATACTCATGTCACCCACTGTGTGTCTGGAAGTAATGACAATGCAGCACCAGCAACATTCTGGTATTTCCCCAAAACTCTATAGTTTTACCATAGAGTCTTTGAGAAATGCCAGAGTATCACTCGTTATTTCTGGTTTAAACCGGAAGGGGCCCCAGCATGGCAGGGTACCACCAGAGTGTCGGGCCTTTTCCTCCTTCCCAGTTTCTCCTGTCGGTGCCTGAGGAACCAGTGGGCATCAAGAACAATTTCCAGGAGATTGTCTGACATAAGCTGTACCTGGCAAGCTGACTTGCAATACAATTTAGAACAATTTCAAGCATTAGTGGCTATTTTAAAATGTTTGAGGGTTAGGGTTGCCAACTTCCAGGTACTAGCTGGAGATGTCCTGCTATTACAACTGATCTCCAGCCGATGGAGATCAGTTCCCCTGGAGAAAATGGCCGTTTTGGCAATTGGACTCTATGGCATTGAAGTCCCTCCCCAAACCTCGCCCTCCTCAGGCTCCACCCCAAAACCTTCCACTGGTAGCGAAGAGGGACCTGGCAACCCTACTGAGGGTGTTGCTTGCAAGTCAAGCTCAAATTGTATATTTAGAAGACTTCAACCATCACCTGGTTAAAAAACAAAAACCTTTGGGACAGAGGTAGATTATACCGAGGTATTAAAAAACCATGGTGGGAAAAACACAAACTTTTACAGGTTTCCTGGAATGTAATGACCTAAATCTTTCCTAATGATAATTTCCCTAGCTTATTTCATGACAAAAAAATCTCACAGCGAGAATAAAAACAAGACAAAATCAGTACATCTAAAGATGACAAAGGAGCATCCAAACTTAATGACAGAATGCTTAGCATTTTGCCCTCCTGCCTGGTGTAGAGGTTTTTTGCAAATCCCTTTAATCTTGAAAATATTGGGGGGCTGAGGAAATCTGTGGCATTTAAATAAGGGCCTCTTCCCATGACTGATCAAAGACGCTGAGTTATGTGCCATAAGAACGACAGCTTTCTTGCTTGACTAATAAAACCGTTAATTTGATTTGAAATGATGCTCTTTTAGGTTTTCCTTAAAGAAAAAACCCCCACTGGTGTTTGCTACTAATTATGGAACTAAATCAAAGGCTAATGATAGTCAGATCACTGTGTTGATTAATATGGACAGATGTTCATTATCTATTGAAAGCACAGTCATAGTACAGGTATTTAAAGTGCTTTGTTCAAAGAGGCACATAGATAAAAAGCGGGCACTCTTATACTATTTTTCCTAAAGCACAATAACGATGATGATGATGTCATTAGGACGGTAACCATTTGTTTGTAAGGCATTGTTCTCTACCTTTGAGTTCACTCCAAAGAGCTACCAAATGTCTACCCCCCAAAAAAAAACCTCATACAAAAGGCCCCTTAATTAGCCACAGAACAGTTACTGCATAGGTTGGATGCTCCCCCCTACTGTGTGGAATCTGTTACTCTTCATATAAACTGGGGGGGGGGCTGTGAGTCCCACACATTCCCCCATCCAGCACACAGAGATTTCCCTTATCCATCCTGCTGTGATGCATCTCTTGCCATTCCTGATAGTCCCTCAGATCTGTCGAGTACCTTGTTGGGAATGGTAGTGGGAAGATACACCAAAATGGAAAGATCGGTCCTGTGAATGGGTTTCTCTTAAAGTTCTCTGGATCCTGTGTGGTATAGCCAGGTTTCCAGGCTCCAGATGGTGGATGGACATTTCCAACTATTACAACTGATCTCCAGGTGACAGAGGTCAGTTCACCTGGAGAAAATGGCCACTTTGGAAGCTCAAATGTACGGTATTATCCTCCATTGAAGTCTCTCCCCTCCTCAAACCCTGCCCTCCTCATAGGGTTGCCAACCTCCAGGTGATTGGAGCAAAAAAGACACGTTTACTATAAAAGTCAAGCTGAGAGAAAGTATAGTAAGGACTCTATAAATGGCATACAAACTCTTATTCTGTAAGCCAGTGAATTTAGTGACAAAAGTGAAAAACGTACATACAATCTAATAAAGGAAACTTATGAAAATAACTATGAGTACATGTGAGGCAATACAATACAATACAAAAATACAAATATATATATATATATATTGGCTTATCTCATTCAATGACTTATTAGTCTCTTAGAATTTTGTACTGTTCATATGCTTATTGTTCCCTCAGGAACCGGGAGAAAGATGATGGACGATAGGTGGAGAGGAACGCCGTCCGGATGCTTTGCGTTTTCACTACCCCGTGGGCAGCTTCATCAGCTCTCCTTTCAATTGAAGTCAAAGCTCCTTTAAGATGGAAACAAAATAATAACAAATTTCTAAGCTTATTACTCTTTGAACTAGACACAGTCTATAGTACTCAATAAAGCATACAACTTTATCAGGAGTAGAGGGTTGTACAAAGCATCCGGACGGCGTTCCTCTCCACCTATCGTCCATCATCTTTCTCCCGGTTCCTGAGGGAACAATAAGCATATGAACAGTACAAAATTCTAAGAGACTAATAAGTCATTGAATGAGATAAGCCAAAAAATATATATATTTTTGTATTGTATTGTATTGCCTCACATGTACTCATAGTTATTTTCATAAGTTTCCTTTATTAGATTGTATGTAATTTTTTCACTTTTGTCACTAAATTCACTGGCTTATAGAATAAGAGTTTGTATGTCATTTATAGAGCCCTTACTATACTTTCTCTCAACCTCCAGGTGATGGCTGGAGATATCCTGCTATTACAACTTATCTCCATCCAATAGAGATCAGTTCCCCTGGAGAAAATGGCCGCTTTGGCAATTGAACTCTATGGCTTTGAAGTCCCTCCCCTCTCTAAATCCTGTATTCCTCAGGCTTCACCCCCAAAATCTCCAGGTATTTCCCAATCTGGAGCTGGCAACCCTACCTCCTCAGGCCCACTTCCAGAATCTCCAGGTGTTTCCTAACTTGGATCTGGCAACTGTAGGGATAGCAGAACCCCATAGCTGCTGGTCAAATCTCATCATATCTTGGAAGGTAATCACAGTCAGCCCTGCTTAGTAGTTGGAAGTGAGACCACCAGGAAAGTCCAGGGGTGCTATGAACAAGCAGGCAGTGGCAAACCACCTGTTTGTCTCTTGCATTAAAAACCCTATGTGACTTGTTGGCTAGGTCTAGAGTCTCTGAGTTGCTGGACTTATGCACTCTGCAAATTTAATAAAAACAACCCAAAAAATCCAACATTTCTTTTCTGCATAAACTACCCGGGGGTGGGGGGGGTGCGGGCAGAACTCCTGAATCGTATAGCAGAGAACTGCCCATACACAGTATCTTCATGATATCATAGTTCCCTGGCCTTATGCTTTTCTCCATTCAACAGAACAATATGTTCTGATTGCTGGAGTCCCACTTCCAGCTCCTGCTGTCACAACTGATCTCCAGCTGATAGAGATCAATTCACCTGGAGAAAACGGCTGTTTTGGACTCTATGGCATTGAAGTCCCTCCCCTCTCCAAATCCCGCCCTTCAGGCTCCGCCCCCAAAATCTCCAGGAATTTCCCAACCTGGAGCTGGCAACCCTAGATCCAGGGCTGGAATGCAATCCCTCCAGGTTTGGATTCTAGCATGGTTGTCCATAGTCCTGGTCTGTCCACTAGGATAAAGAGTCAACCAGAACATCTAGAAACACAAGGGAACATGGGACTTCTTTTCTCCTTCTTCCCAGGCCTCCTTTAGTAGCTGAATGGTTCAGACCTCCACCCCATTTTCAAAGAACCTAGGTTTTGGTCCAGTTACGTCTACCACACCCTATAATCTGAATGACGACATTTTACATTCCTTTATTATGTAGGCTAAGCCATTAGGACCGTTTTGGCTAAGTTTCCTGCATTGTTTTTGGTTGGGAATGCTGGAGTGCAGGGGATTTTGTTGGGAATCGGGTCTTTCCAGTTTGAGTGTTTGACACGGAAGGGCGATGCTAGTTTACAGTGAGGAAATGTGTGCTTTTTGGGATAGGGTTCCTGCCCCTGTACTGACAGTTCATAAAGGATTTAAAAATATATATTCTTTACTCCACCCCATGCCCATCGATGACATTTTGTTGTCTCTGAACGAGTTAATGCCAAATGATCTCCTAAGACATATTTTAAAAAACAGGTCAGTTTGGGAGGTGAGCTAGCTATGCATTAATTTTTCCCCTGAGAATAGAGCCAGTGTGCTCTATTACCACTGTTTTATGTTATACACCACTGGTAGGGTTGCCAGGTGCACATGAAGAAGAGCAAGATGCTCATGTCTAGATGATCTGTCAACCTAACTCTGCCCCTGTGCTGAAAGTGAAACGGGAGTTGAAGAATATAGCAGGTTCGAAGTGTGAACTGGTTGCTTAGTTTGAATGTTGCAGCTTTCTGCAATGTTGCAGAACAATGAAGAACCAGCTGGGAAACCAGAAATACTGCCCCTGGTGGGGTACCTAGCTGCAGGTCTAAACTCCTGGCTAATCAACAGGTGTGTCTTTCGGTGTGGGATTGCCTCACACCCAATTTAGCTTGTTGTTCTAGAGTAGGAGTAACCAGCCCAAAGCATTTCTGAAGGAAAGCATGTGTGTACCAGCTGATCAACGCCTGCAAGGGAGATCCGTGTAACACCCTCAGCTTTCTAAGGAAAGATAGTTATGTAAGGCTGCAATCCTAAGAACACTTTCCTGGAAGTAAGTCCCACTGAAGAATGTGGGACTTAATTCTGAGTAGATCAATTTAGGACTGCTGCCCAAGGACACCGAATAATAATAATTGTGGCCAGGTAGGTCATCAAAACAACAACTGCAAACTTTTTAAAGAATTCATGTTTGGCTTGAAAGTCACATTATCTGATCTGGGAACTTTTCTTACAAAGCAAACCAGGATGGTGGAAAGATCTGGGCTGCAATCCTCACTCAACCATGAAACTCTGTCTAATGATCTCTGTGACCTATCTCAGAGGATTACTGTCCATCTTCTGGAGCTCTTATTGAAAAGGTAAGATTATATATGTGATTAATAATTCTAGATGTGTAGGGGTTTAATTTGACTGTCCATGAACAATTGGGGTGCACTTTTTACTTGCGCAGAGGCATGATAATTCCCATTTCTTTGAGTGAAGCTTGATATTGGAAAGAGATTCCAGCTGCAGAGAGAGAGAGAGAGAGAGAGAGAGAGAGAGAGAGAGAGAGAGAGAGAGAGAGAGAGAGAGAGAGAGAATCTTGGTAGGTGGAAGAAACTGGCTGTTTGCCCATGATAGATAATAACCAATTACATTAAATAAATTGCAGAATAGCCGAAAAGTCAAAACTTTTCCAGAAAGTTACATGAAAGATTTAGCTCTTCTTTAAAAAAACATTTTGGAAATCTGTAATCTGCGTTTGCTTGCAGACATTTCTGTCCTCCCTCTTCTTTAGCTGAAAACTGAAGAAATTCCCTCATGAAGAATAATATATATATATATATTTCTGTGGGGAAAGGGAAGATTGTACACTGGAATAGCCTGAAAACTTGCTGAAACTAAATTATTAACTGGGAATGTATGCTTCTGTGTTGGCAGTTTAGTTCTTGTTCTGCTTCAGGGCAGCTTTAGCTGTAAGTACAGTAATTGTTAACCAGGGCAGGAAGAAAAGTAGAAGGAGGAAGGGAAGTTTATACTTGAAAACTGTTATTGCAAGCCTCTCTTGCTCTGGTGTCTGGGCTTCATTATAAATAAGTGTCTGGGAGGTGGTACTAGTATTATTGTGGCTCTATTCAGCTCATTAATTTGTATTCTTGCTGAAGGAGAAATGATTTTATATGTACATAATTAGGACATTGAGACCACAACGCACACAAGTGGAAGCAAAAAGCTATTCACCTGGAATATTCACAATTTAGAAACATGCTTATATAAAATACTTAACAAAAAAAACAGTCCTGAAAGCAGAGGACCACACAGACAACAACATTACAGAGATAGGGCATCTTCGACCATAGAGACAGCACGAAAGAACGAAAGCTAGAGCAACACAACCTTGACTTCTGGTTCCCTTCTGAAAGACACCGTTTTGTGTTATTAGAAGCCCATGATGGAGGAAGAGATGCTCTGTCCAGTGACTTTAGGAACTTGGCGTTGGTCACCACCCAAATTATCGTGTCCAAATAGAAACAAGAAGTTGGTTCTTGTAGGTTATCCGGGCTGTGTAACCGTGGTCTTGGAATTTTCTTTCCTGACGTTTCGCCAGCAACTGTGGCAGGCATCTTCAGAGTAGTAACACTGAAGGACAGTGTCTCTCAGTGTCAAGGGTGTAGAAAGAGGTGTAGAACCCTTGACACTGAGAGACACTGTCCTTCAGTGTTACTACTCTGAAGATGCCTGCCACAGTTGCTGGCGAAACGTCAGGAAAGAAAATTCCAAGACCACGGTTACACAGCCCGGATAACCTACAAGAACCAATGAACTCTGACCGTGAAAGCCTTCGACAATATTTAGAAACAAGAAGTACTTATCAAACTGCATTGAGGATAAGAATCTTTGGCTCTGATTTTCCAGATAAGACAAGACCATAAGCACGTAATAATAGCCTGCTGGATCAGACCAGTGGTCCATTTAATCCAGCATACTGCTTCACACAGTGGCCAACCAGTTGCCCTGGAGGACCAAACAAGCAGGGCATAGAAGCCATGGCCATCCCTGGTCAGTGTGGTATAGTGGTTAAGAGCAGTGGACTCTCATCTGGAGAACTAGGTTTGATTCCCCACTCCTCCACATGAGCGGCGGATTCTAATCTGGTAAACCGGGTTGGTTTTCCCACTCCTACACAAGAAGCCAGCTGGGTGGGTCGTTCTGGGAACTGACCGAATTTGAGTCTCCTGTAACCAAGAGTGACGACCATTTACTAGGAAAAATTTACAAACTACTTTTGAAGTATGATACAGAAGAAGAACAAGTCAAAACAAACATGATTAAATGGATGCAAAATTTTGGTGAGATGGTCACGATGGAAACTTGGGAAAAACTTTGTACTCTTGAATTAAAATGCACCACAAGTCAAGAAGTGAAGGAAAACTGGTACAAGACGTTCTATAGGTGGTATATGACGCCCAACATGATTTCCCAGATGACCACCCCGAAGGGGAAAAAAGGGGCTTGTTGGAAATGCCAACAGACAGATGGTTCCTACTTCCATGTTTGGTGGACGTGTCCAAGGCTACAAATGTATTGGAAGAAGATTCAACATGAACTGCAGAACATAATTAAAATGAAAGTAAAACTAGAACCCAAATATTTCTTATTAAGCATAACACCATCTGATTTACCTATGAGATTCAGAGATGTGTTCAAATATGCCACAACAACTGCAAGAGCCGTACTGGCAAGAACCTGGAAGCAAATGTCTGTACCTGATATAGAAGAATGGAAAGACAAAATGCTTGATTATGCAAATATGGCCAAAATGACTTTTATGATGAACCCTACCATAAATGAGTCAATAGAACAGTTTAATGAAAAATGGCAATAATTCTATATCTATATGTCAGCAGATAAATAGTTAAATATATCATTAGAATACATATTTAGATAACTGTAGCTATACAAATTTAATGAAAATGCTTGATAATTAAAGGTTGAATATATTGAATGTTTTTGAATTTATGAGACCAAAACTGTGCTTGTTTGTACCAGACGGATTTTTCCTATCCCCTCCCCTTTTTTCCTTTTTGTATCCCTTATTTGATAAAATAAATAAAATTTATTTAAAAAAAAGAAAAAAAAGAAGCCAGCTGGGTGACCTTGGGCTAAATGGGCCTTTGCTCTAAGCCTGCAGAACTCTTCCTACGTTCTTGGTGAATAACTGGGTAGATCAGTGCCTGTATGTTTTCCCACTGCTTCTTTCAAACTTGAATGTCTATGGGGCTGGGAAGAGAAACAGGACCACCCACAGACAAGGCAGGAGTTTCTAGATACTTGGGGAAAGTCCTCCAGGTATGCAGAAAAATATGACTTTGTAAAAAGAAGAACTCCTCCAAATCCCCCCCCCCCCATCTTCTCAGCCTGAAGACTGATCATACTTTCAGCATGTTAAGGACAGTTTAGAGTCAGTTAAAGAAGAGGAGAAAAAAGGATAACAGAAAAGGGGGAAAATGTGTCTACTCCCCAACAACTTGCTGTGTCCTGGAGGGTGAAAGGCATGCACCTCTCCCCCAAACTCTTCTACAGATAGGGTTGACAACTTCCAGGTGGCACCTGGTGATTCCTCACTATGACAGTTGATCTCCAGACAACCAAGATCAGTTCCCCTGGAAAAAAAATGGCTGCTTTGGAGAATGGATTCTATGGCATTATATCCTCCTGAGGTCCTTCTCCTCCCCAAAACCCAGCCTCTCCAGTCTCCACACCCAAAAATATCCAGGAATTTCCCTACCCAGAACTGGCAACCCTATCCACAGAGCATGGGGTGTGTGGGTTAAATATGCCCCTTTCTTTATTGCTAGGGTTGCCAACCTCCAGGTGGTAGCTGGAGATTGACTGCTATTACAGCTGATCTCCAGGGAACAGAGATAATTTCAGCAGGAGCAAATGGCTGCTTTGGAAGGTGGACTTAATGGCATTATACCCTTCTGAGGTCCTTCCCCTCCCCATCCTCTCCAGGCTCCACCCCCCAAAATCTCCAGGTATTACCCAATCCGGAGCTGGCAACTTTATTTATTGAATAGGTTTAAGGCTAGATGACCTTCCTACTCACCAGACCTGAACCCTTGCAGTCAGGTAGGTTAACTACACCATTCGATTGCTACCTTGCAGTGCTTCATTGTAGGTGAGAGTAAATCTCCAAATTATTTTAACCTTCTGATACCTTGTGGGAGCCCAGATCATCTACTTCCATAAGTGTAAGAGCTGTAAACTTCTTTTGACAATGAATGCTGAAAATTTGGAGGAACCTTCAATATTCTTCATGGGTTCCTATGCTCCCTTGAGGCTACGGCATGGTTGTGAAATTCTAAGGTGGTAGAGTACAGGTATCCATTTGCTAAGGGATAAACGATCGATCATTGTGTGCAAGCTACTCCTTGGTTAGTGGTTGACTTGTAACATCAAATCTAGATGTTTCCAGTGGTTGTCTGGAATCTCTCGACTAGATTACTGCAATGTGCTTTACATGGGGCTGCCTTTGAAGACTGTCTGGAAGCTACAGTCGATACACAAAGCTGTTGCCAGAGTGTTGACTGGAGTGGGTCGTAGGGACCATGTCACTCCAGTCTTGTTCCATGTACACTGGGTTCCAATTTGCTTCCAGGCTCAATTCAAGGTGCTGGTATTGACCTTTAAAGCCCTGTATGGCCTGGGACCAACATACCTTCAGGACAGTCTTCTCACATATGAACCTACCAGTACACTCCGGTCCTCTTCGGAGGCCCTGCTTCTGTTGCCTTCACCATTTGAGGCTGGACAGGTGGCAACCCGAGACAGGGCTTTTTTAGTTGTGACACCAAAACTTTGGAACTCCCTTCATAGGGAGATTCATCTGTCTCCCTCTCTCTCTGTCTTTTGCCAGCAGGTGAAGAATTTTTTTTGTTTCAATAATAGTTCCTTGCCCTCCTTCCTGGTTCTGGGATTATTTGTTTATGTGTTTTTTTAATTGAATTATTTATCACTTTAAACACATTTTTAATTGTTCTTACATCTTAATTGTTCTTACATCCCAGGTTCAGTCCCCGGCATCTCCAGTTAAAGGGACCACACAAGTAGGTGATGTGAAAGACCTCTGCCTGGGACCCTGGAGAGCCGCTGCCGGTCTGAGTAGACAATACTGACTTTGATGGACCAAGGGTCTGATTCAGTAGAAGGCAGCTGCATGTGTTCATCTTAATTTTTTTTAAAGTTTGTGGCCTTGTGGACTCTGATCAGATGGAAAGGTGGCATGAAAACATTTTAAATAAATATCCTGCCATGTGTTGTGGGACATCTAACCATAATTCTGCTCCCATTGATCTCTGATCAGGTGATACGATCCCTGTTATTGCTTGAGGATACAGTCCACATGTTACATATGTTACAGAAAATGCATGGACATCCTGCATGTCCATGCGCACATCAGTTTGTAAGAAAAAAACAAAGTGTATTCACTTTGCAAATGAAACTGGGGAGTAGTACTTGTATAAATGTATAAATGTGAGGATTCAATCACCACTGTCCTTATTCCAAGCACAATTGGTTAAAGTAAGTATAGCCAGAAAGTTGGCTACAGGACTTAGTGTAAATTCAGTATTAAGTAAGACAGTGAGGTAATAGGTAAGTTACTCTAAAAATAGGCACATTTGGAAGGTGGGCATGAGAGATTTCAGTGTTTGTTCTTCCTTTTTGTTACTGTTTTGGAAGACAGCTAAGGTGTTGCTTGACAAATTCCCTAGTCTTTTTCTTTCTTTCAAAAAAAAAGCACCTCCTGTTTACTTTAATTTTCTCTCAGACTTTCTACAAGTCCTAAGCAGGGAGGAATTAAAAAATCAAACTTGTTTCCTGAGCCTAGGACAAGATGAAATAAAGCAAAAACAAGGATTGACTGAGCAGGGAGGGAAATAATCTGAGGTGCTTTTGTCTTGTAAATCCTTTCAGGAGATCCCTTGTTTTTTTCAGGGAACTACAGAAGGTTAATTTGCTAAAGTGTTCGGAAGGAATTAGCTAAATGAGAGAAAGAAACATTGCCTAGAATCGCTGCTGCTTGTTGCCAAGAAAAAAAAGGTAAAACAAAGCGGGGCCGGGAGAATCAGATCCGGTTAAATAATACAGTTTCTCCAGGAGGAAGTATGTCTGTATCAGCTGAAAGGTGAGACAGCAACATAATGGACAATGCTCCGCGGATAAACTCTATGGTAAAATGAAACGAAATACTGAAGTGACTCAATTCAGCTCAGTGGAACAATGGAGCCCAAGCATTCTGGAGCCAAATTCTGGCCACATGTGTCAATGAGAGTTCATCCCCTGCTTGTTTTCTTTCATAAAAGCTGCATAATATTGCCCTAGCCTAATGTTTCAAAGCCATGCAGGGGAAATATGAAAACTTTGCTTCTTCTATACAGAATTTTTTTAAAAAAAGAAGGAAACATTGTCTTGGATCCTGAGGAGGGTTTCGGCAGATGGACTAGGGTTGCCAGCCCCAGACTGGGAAATACCTGGAGAATTTTGGGGTGAAGCTGAGGAGGGATGGGTTTTGGGAGGGGGTGGACTTCAGTGGGGCACCATAGAGTTCACCTTCCAAAGCAGCCATTTTCTCCATGTGAATTGATCACTGTCGCCTGGAGATCAGTTGTAATAGTGGGAGATCTCCAGTTACCACTGGAGGTTGGCAACCATAGCTAGGGAAGGGGAACCTAGCTATGGTTGCCAAAAGTCTGACACAGTAACAACTCCAATAGTTATCAAAATATGAGCTAAACATATATTGTGCAAGAGGTCAAGTACAAAACACAACGTGCCACAACACATGCAACTACAAAAATATGCACACACACAAAGTTGGTCACTCTCTAGGAGTATCAAGTATATGGAAAGTCTCTAGGACTATATAATTTCCCAGTGCATACAACTTGTTTTCTTTTCTTTTCCAGGTCTGGATCATAGGTAAGTATATTTCTTTTTTAATCAGCTGAAGCTTTTCCAAAGAGAAGAAAAGCTTTGGAAAAGCTTCAGCTGATTAAAAAAGAAATGTACTTACCAATGATCCAGACCTGGAAAAGAAAAGAAAAGTTGTATGCGCTAGAAAATTGTATAGTCTTAGAGACTTTCCATATACTTGATACTCCTAGAGAGAGACCAACTTTGTGTGTGTGTATATTTTTGTAGTTGCATATGTTGTGGCACATTGTGTTTTGTACTTGACCTCTCGCACAATATATGTTTCGCTCATATTTTGATAACTATTGGAGTTGTTACTGTGCCAGACCTTTGGCAACCTAAATTTGTACACAGTGGTGTTCTTTTGCTCAACCTCCAGGTGGTAGCGGGAGATCTCCCATGGTTATAACTGATCTCCAGGCAACAGAGATCAATTCACCTGGAGAAAATGGCTGCTTTGGAAGATGAGCTGAAGTCTCTCTCCTTCCCAAACCCCTCTCTCCTCAGGAGCCACCCCAAAAATCTCCAGGCAGTCCCCAGCGTGGACTTGGCAACCCTATCCCTAGCAGACCTCTGATTTGCCCTTCATGTGTTACTTGGGGCCACCCAATCCCCCCAGGAACAGCATTTGGGGGGCATTTGGGGCGGCAGCAGGAAGACGGGGTGAACAAGGCTTTCTGTCAGCGAATATTTTTGGCAGGACCCAAAAAACTTGCCAAAATTTAGCACAGAAGAATTCCACAGCCAGACTGCATCCCTATTTATTACTTACACCGCTAGCTATCATTCTAAGGAGTTTAGGGAGGCAGTAGAAGAGGTAATCCACTTTTGTGTTTTCAACAACCTTGTGAGGCAGGTTGGGCCGAGAGTGACAGACGTGCCTTAGCTACCAAGCAACGATGAATAGTTAGCTCATTCCTTACTTTGTGGTAAGAATAATTTATTTAACATACTGTTTCCCAGCCTTACAACAACTGTGTGAGGAATGTGTCCGGCCGAAGGCGAACCAAGGAACAACACTGCTGAGCCAAGGATGGGAAGCTACATTCCCTTACCCAAGACCAGCAACCCTCAGCAACTGTATCACGTTAAATTTTAGGACAAAGAGGAATGAAAGAATTACCCCTCTTACTGGGTTATACAGCCCCAAGAAACTAATCAACCAAATTCTGGACCAGAAGAAAGGCTTACATTCCAAGCATTAGTGGTGATTCATCGATGTTTTGCTCTGGATGTTTTTTGGGTGCCACTCTTTAAGGAAATCAGGTGACTGTCTCATCCATTCAGCATGTTGAAGACCTTCCCAGGGATCTGTGGCAATCCCTGGGAAGATCGCTGTGACTCAAAGCGTACTAGAAAGGTCAGTGCTGGGAGAGTAGTAATCATCATGCAGCCCCACCATGCTCCAAGATAGGAATCATAGAGTTGGAAGGGACCACCAGGGTCATCTAGTCCGACCCCCTGCACAATGCAGGAAATTCACAACTGCCTCCCCCCACACCCCCAGTGATCCCTACTCCATGCCCAGAAGATGGCCAGGATGCCCTCCCTCTCATCATCTGCCTAAGGTCATAGAATCAGCATTGCTGACAGATGGCCATTTAGCCTCTGCTTAAAAGCCTCCAGGGAAGGAGTGTTTACCACCTCCCAAGGAAGCCTGTTCCACTGAGGAACCGCTCTGTTAGAAAATTCTTCCTGATATCTAGACGGAAAGGCTTTTGATTTAATTTCAATCCGTTTGTTCTGGTCCGACCTTCTGGGGCAACAGAAGACAACTCACACCATCCTCTATATGACAGCCCCAACCTTTTTGAACCCGCGGGCACCTTTGAAATTTTGACACAGCATGGTGGGTGCAGCAACAAAATGGCTGCTGCAGAAGGCGGAGCCAGCCGCAAAATGATTGCCACAACTTCACTCCCTCCTGTGTGCTACAGTCCCAATCTGGATTGGGCTCCTGTATGTCTGGGCATTAAGTTTCAGCACAAATCGAGTTACTAACTTCCAAATAGTAGCTGGAGATCTGCTATTACAACTGATCTCCAGCAGATAGAGATCAGTTCACCTGGAGAAAATGGCCACTTTGGCAATTGGACTCTATGGCATTGAAGTCCCTCCCCAAACCCCGCCCTTTTCAGGCTCCACCCCAAAGACATCTCGTTGGTGGCGAAGAGGGACCTGGCAACCCTATCTCTGGGCGTACATCTGACAGGATCTCTAGAGAAACAGGACTCAGGATGAGCACGTAAACACTGAAATATGTAGTTAGCCCCTTAGTTTCCAAAGTTTTCAAGTGATTTCCTTTCCTTTACTTCTCCTAGACACCCATATGTGAATATTTTGGATCACAGCTTCTAAAAATCACAATGTTCATTTTTCACCCCTTTTATGAAAAATCGGCTTCAGTCGATCCAAGCCAAGCAAGCCGCATTTTGACCTTCTTTGTTCAAAAAATCTCTGGAGGAACACATTAGCAAAGGGGGTCATGGAAATCTTCAGTTCTTATTCTCTCGTTTTAATTAACACGACAGATTTACCCACCACCATATCATTCATTTCCAGTCCAGTTGTGTCTTAAAGCTGCTAAGCAACAGCAAGAGAGGTCTTCTGTCAAGTAGCTGATGCAAAAGCCTTATCGAGTATTTGGCCTGAAAGGATGAGATACTTTTAAACGTTGCATAATTTGGCTAAGGGTAAAAACAGGTGGCTATTTTTGTGTATGTGGAAAAAAACTGGTATAGTTTTAAATCCACGGCATCCACTTTTGATGGAAATCATCGATACGGGAGGTAGAAAGACCAGTGAACCACAGTTCCCTGATGCTTTATTTGTGGAGTAAAAGGTCAGTCACCTCTAATTTCTCTTGAAGCCACACTGGGGCTTAATTTGAGTCAGAATTGCTTAGCCCTGGAATACGTTTTCAGGGTCAGGATTAAGGGATGCCAACCTCCAGGCGGGACCTGGGGATCCCCTAGAATTACAGCTCATCTCCAGACTACAGAGATCAGTTCTCCTGGAGAAAATGGATGCTTTGGAGGGTGGACTCTATGGCATTGTACCCCACAGATGTCCCTATCCTCCCCAGGCTCCATATCCAAACCTCCAGGAGCTTCCCAATTTGGATCTGGCAACCCATTCCCCACCACTGGCCAGGGGGGACCTGGCAATCCTACTTACATTGTCATTCTTTAGTACATTGTTTTTCTAATTTTGTAATTCGCCTTGAGTCTCATAGCCCATTCCTTACCTTTTGGTGGCCGGGACAGCGTGGCTGAGGTGCTGCCACGGTGCCTCCAAACGAGGGTTGCCAATTGCCCGGTGGTGGCGGGTAAACTACTGCCCATCCACCGGGCTGCCCATCGGCCAGCTGAGGGCCGGTGGGCACTGCGGGCATGTGCACGCAGACGCAGCGCACACATCACTTTTGGGTAAACCCGAAAGTGACGTGGACGCTCTAGCACCCTCAGCTAAAACTCTATGGAAACCATAGAGTTTTGGCCGGGATCGCTAGAGCGTCCCCGTCACTTCCGGGTTAAACCGGAAGTGACGTGGGCGCATCGTGCTCTAATGCCACGGCCCCACGAAGCTCCCGCTGGTGGAGCTGTGGGGCCTGGCAAGCCTACTCCAAACCTGTTTCCCGGCCGCCAAAAGTCTTTAAAAAGCCTTTTGCCAGCTTTAAAATTTTAAATGGGGCATTTTGCCCCACTGAGAACAGCGAGGCTGCGCCTGCAATAAAGGAGTCGCAGCAACGCCATTCTCCCTGCTTACTGGCAGCTCTGCCCCCTGGGATGCACCGAGAACAACCCCTGGGACACCGGTCAGGCCTTTGCTCTGGTGGGACGGTGCTGCCACAGCAGTGCCAGGAGATCGGTGTCCAGGCCTCCCTGCCGGCGTGGCGTGGCATAAGTAGCCCAGGCGTCGGCACAGGGGACCTAACGCCAGTGCAGCCCCTTTTTGGCTTCCTAAGGACCTTTGTCCTTGGAGGTCAGGAATGGACTACCTGTGAAAAAGGCAAACTACTTTTTAAAAAGTAAGTAAGGTCGGTCAAATGAGGACCCAGCTTGCTGGGGGGAAAGGGAAGATGACTGGGGAAGGCACTGGCAAACCACCCCGTAAACCTAGTCTGCCTAGTAAACGTCGGAATGACCTGGTGATTGCAACAGGTCTACCTTTTTAAATTGCACCCGCATGTAAGGGAATCATTATGTGTTGATTAAATTGTTTACACAACAAAATAAAGACCAGGAACATTTTTACAATGTTTTTATTGGCCTGCCAAGAATTAATAACCATTTATCGTTTATGTATGAGGGTTGTCTGTAATGGTGTGTGTGTGTGCGTGTGTATTACAGCACCCTCTGCTGTCATTCTGCCTGCCAGCACCTGTCAACTAAGATGCCATAGATCAATCAAGGTGGGTCTATGAATTCTCGCTTACAGGCAGCAGTTCTGGTTGTGGGCCGTCTGATTGTCAGCTGGCAACACAATGTTTTTCTGCAGTCTTAGTAAAATCCTATGACTATTTCATTGGGTACGTGGAAAGGGTGAGTGGGACCGGCCCGCTGGGCCTTTCCTTTCTTAGGGTTGCCAGCTCCGGGTTGGGAAATACCAGGAGGGTTGGGGGGGGGGCGGAGCTTGAGGAGGGCGAGGTTTGGAGAGTGGAACGACTTCAATGCCATAAAGTCCAATTGCCAAAGTGGCCATTTTTTCCAGGGGAACTGATCACTGTCGCCTGGAAATCAGTTGTAATAGTGGGAATCTCAAGCCACCACCTGCAGGTTGGCAACCCTACCCTTTCCCCAGTCTCATGTTCAGTGGTACTACTCATTTGGAGTTTTGTGTGTGTACAATCCTGTCAGCATGAGATGGGACCCTCCATTTCCCACTTCCAACATGTGTTGCTCCCATTGTTAGAGTAACTATAGACCTACAATGGACTGTAGACCAACAATAAATTCTTCTGATATTCTCTGCTTCTCTTGCCTCCCTGCTAGAGAAAGTTAAAATGGCACCCTGTAGTGGTTAAGAGCTGTGGTTTGGAGTGGTGGATTCTGATCTGAAGAACTGGGTTTGATTCCCCACTCCTCCACATGAGCAGCAGAGGCTAATCTGGTGAACGGGATTCGTTTCCCCACTCCTACACATGAAGCCGGCTGGGTAACCTTGGGCTATTCACAGCTCTCTCAGCCTCACCTACCTCACAGGGTGTCTTTTGTGGGGAGGGGAAGGGAATGTGATTGTAAGACGGTTTGATTCTTCCTTAAGTGGTAGAGAAAGTTGGCATATAAAAACCAACTCTTCTTCTTCTTCTTCTTCTAAAACGGTGCCCCTTCTGCTGTTCCATTAATTGGTTAGAAAGACTAAGACTTTGATTCTGGGATTAACTTTTGCCATCGATCCTTGTGTAGAGGTGGACAGTCCTAATTTTTCATCTGTTTTGCTTGAACAATAACTTGATTATTAGGCCAGAGGAAAGTCTGTTAAATCCTTTGTTTCAGCATTTGCCTCTTAGAGAGTGCACACAGTGATTATCTGCTCCAAGGAAGAATGTTTAAGGTCACATTGACTGAGTATTCATTTTGAAGATTGATGCCTGATCAAGTGATCCCCAAGGTAGCTTATACAAGAAAAATTAAAACAATACAATTTAGAGGAATTCCCCAAGAGCAGAGGTTATATCCCTATTGAGCTCAGGGTTTAGAATCTATTGCACATTTTCAGATTGTGTGCTGAACAAAGAATCAACATGTTGGTGCCTCTTACGGTTACTGTCCTTGTTCACTCTGCTGCCATCTTTTAAATCTTCTTTCAGGGCTGTTAAGAGGACTACAGAAAAAAAGTGATAAAATTATTTTATTGGCACTAAATGTTTGTGACAAATTCTTGAATCTTTCTTGACCGATTGGATATTGTGGAGTGTGATTTAATTTTTGCAGTAGATATATATTATATACAATATTTTAATACGTAAGGCTAGTTTAAGATTTAACTGTGTTAACTTTTTATTGTATGAATCTTCTGAGGTTTGTGATTTGTGCTTGCATGTGTACTGTGACTAGCATTGAGTGAACAGGTTTGGAAAGTCTAGCAAGCTGTTGAGCTTTATGGGCTGTTTTGTTGAGAGTAAACAAACTGCTTCTAAAGGTAAAGGTCCTCTGTGCAAGCACCGGGTCTTTCTTGACCCATGGGGTGACGTCACATCCTGACGTTTACTAGGCAGCCTTTGTTCATGGGGTGGTTTGCCAATGCCTTCCCCAGTCATCTTCCCTTTACCCCAGCAAGCTAGGTACTCATTTGACCGACCTCGGAAGGATGGAAGGCTGAGTCAACCTTGAGCCGGCTACCTGAAACCAACTTCCGTTGGGATTGAACTCAGGTCGTGAGCAGAGCTTGGACTGCAGTACTGCAGTTTACCACTCTGCACCACGGAACATGGAAGGTTTTCTTGGCTTTGACTACCAAACTGCAGCACTTTTATTTTGAAACATCCACATGGAATCATTATCTAATTGTGCTCCAATAGTGCTATCCCCACCTACCTATGCTCTTTACCAAGCTTGCTTTCTCCAATATTTTTTCCAAACATCTTATCAGGTGGTCTGGAAGGGAAAGTGTGTATAATCCAAGGTCCCACCCACATTGGTGCCATTCTCCTTCCCTCAGTCCCTTGTAGTTGCCATCTCCCCATCCACAACACCAGAGGGCTATTTTCAAGCTCTTTTCATTGCAGATGCACATCTTTCCCCTTATATCTCTGCAACAAAAAGGGCCTGAGATACACTTAAACATGGCTAGGAGGAACTGGTAGATTGTGGCAATAGATTATTACACTTTAGTGATCTTGCAATTACAGATTTAAAAAAAAATACTGAAAAAAGACTCTCGAAGCAAGCAAGTTTCACTCCCGAACTTCTGCAAAACCTCTTCATTAATACAGACAAAGCACAGCAACCATCTCCCAAAGCATCTTCCATCTTGGGCAACCAGAGCATTGTTTTTGCAGCTTGCTCATTTGGGCAATGCCTCCTGCATGTGAGTGATGGGCAAAACTTGGAGGGAAAAATTCCATCCTTCCCAAGTGCTTCAAATCGATAATAAGGTTTTGTTTGGCGCTATTCAGATTCCAGAGGCCAGTGTAACAAAGAGAGCTTTTCCCCCCTCTCTGCTTTCATTCTCAAACTGAAAATGAGAGTGAGCCTGGAAGAAGAGTTCTGGGATAGCCTTGGGAGGCAAGTGCGAAGCTTTTTCCATTCCAGCTTTCCACTGGAAGGCAGCACAGGGGGAAAGTCAATCTTCTCTCACAGCTCTTAAGTAAATACTTCACTCCTAATATTTCTTACAATGCCTTCACCTTAGGGCTGGGGCTGATGATTTTTTTTTTTTTACAACAACAAAATAAATACATGCAAATAAAACTCGGCTTTTCAAACCACAGAGGGGTGAGGGGGGAAGGGAAGAAAGATAATATTTCAAGTTTTCATCTTAAAGGTTAATGTGGAGGCTTGAAAAATAATTAAACATGCTGGAGGAATTGTATCTGTAATCCTTGAGAGGGCCTTAAAAATATGAGAAAACGGTAAATCAACTGCCAGTCAAGAAAGTTGAGTTCATATTGAGTGGAAACAGCTCCTTTTGCGTTATTGTGCAGAAATATATACATATTTGGCTAGCTGTTGTCCAAGAATTCTGGTCTTTGGATAGGGTTCACTCTTTTAATTTGGACAAGATTCTTTCTCCTGAAATAGTACACGAGGCAGCTGTCTGGGGATACTGTAAATCTTGGCTTTTCACTTTACGTAAGTGGACAATCTCAGGCTTAAGGCAAAATAATTTAGAGAAAATTGATAACGGCTATATTTTTCATAGTGCCTGAACTGCCCCCCCCCAATCCTTTACAGTAATGTTTCAAGATAATTTACTACCATTTCAATGATGAAAATGACCAGGTGTGCAATACATATTTAGTCCAATCAAAATACTGGAAAAGCAAGGTCTAAAAGTACTAGAAAAATACAGTGATATTTTAATCCCCTTGGTGCTTAGAAATATTTTTCTTCTCCAGTGAAGGATTATTGCATTTTCTTCTCTGGAGAAGGATTTTTGGTTTCCTACTTTGTGTGTGTGTTAAGTTGCTTCCGACTTATGAATTAATGACCTCCAAAACATCCTATCGTTAACAGCCTTGCTGAGGTCTTGCAAACTGGCTTCCTTCTTGATATGGTTGCCAACCACCAGGTACTAGCTGGAGATCTCCTGCTATTACAACGGATCTCCAGCTGATAGAGATCAGTTCACCTGGAGAAAATGTCTGCTTTGGCCATTGGACTCTAAGGCATTGAAGTCCCTCCCCTCCCCAAGCCCCACCCTCCTCATGCTCCACCCCAAAAACCTCTCGCCAGTGGCGAAGAGGGACCTGACAACCCTATTGCTTGAGTCAATCAATCTCATGTTTGATCTTCCTCTTTTCCTGCTGCCTTCCACTTTTCCTAGCATGATTGTCTTTTCCAGTAACTCTCGTCTTCTCAAAGTACGATAGCCTCAGTTTAGTCATTTTAACTTCTAGGGACAGTTCAGGCTTGATTTGATCTACTTTAACCCTCACTTTAAAAGGTTAGCTTGCCCCAAAGCTGTCAACCAATTAAGCAAGTCTTGCTGTGTCTCCTGAGGTTCAGACTCTGAAACTGCAGGGTGCGGTCAGGGTTACTGGGGTGATTTTGTCATCCGGAGCAATGCCCCAGCCCATATCTTCTCCCTCCTTTTTGCTCAGCTCTTGTCCTTCAAATGAGAGCCAGAGCACATTTTCCTTACCTGCTCCCCTATCCCTTTTTGAGTACTGGGAAGCATCCCACAAATGACCAGTAGATCTCCATGAACTTCCACAAGATTACACATGAACACATGAAGCTGCCTTATACCGAATCAGACCCTTGGTCCATCAAAGTCAGCATTGCTTACTCAGACCGGCAGCGGCTCTCCAGGGCCTCAGGCAGAGAAAGGTCTTTCACATCCCCTGCTTGCCTAGTCCCTTGAACTGGAGATGCCGGGGATTGAACCTGGGACCTCCTGCATGCCAAGCAGATGCTCTACCACTGAGCCATGGCCCCTCCCATCTTGTGAAAATTTTGGCATCATTTTGGTTGCCTTAAAACCTCATTGTATGGCGAGGCCTCTCCTTCACATTCTGCTGTATTACTGTATGCTCTTGGTGGAGAGGGAACTGGTGGAGGGGATCTACTAGACATGTGCAGTTTGCCACCCAGAATTAAAAGGGCAATGGCACGTGGATGACAAGGAGGCACTCCATCTCTCGTCCAAAGGATGAGGGAATGAGAATGGATGAGAAGAAGCTAGAGGGTACTGGGGATCTAAGGGTACACTCTCTGCTTATACCACCCCAAGAAGTTGTTTGGAAAGTTTTTTTGGGGGGGAGAAACAGGTCTGGGTGGATCCTGGCATCTTAAGAGGTGGGGTGAGATTATAGGGTAGGATGGGGAGGGCTCTAGGGTTGTTTGGCTAGGAGATGCAGGTCAGGGTCAGGCAGTGAGTGGCAGATTGGGGTGGAGCTTGGTGGGTAAGGTAGTGGAGCCAATAACCAAAGCTGAACTCTTATCATTTTTGTTTGAATGGTCAAAATCATAGAATCATAGAGTTGGAAGGGACCGCCAGGTTCATCTAGTCCAACCCCCTGCACAATGCAGGAAATGCTGAACTACCTCCCCCACCCCCAGTGACCCCTACTCCATGCCCAGAAGATGGCCAAGGTGCCCTCCTTCTCATGATCTGCCTAAGGTTATAGAATCAGCATTGCTGACAGATGGCCATCTAGCCTCTTCTTAATTGGGACAGGTCTTGAAAAAAGAATCCCCCATGTTTCTGACACTTATAATGAGATTTTATTCCTTTGCCAGGTTGCTGTTGTGTTTTTCTAAGCCAGGGGAACAGGGAAGCAAACATTTAGAACCGCTTAAGCAAGGTTTCCTTTAGTGTGAGCATTTGCAAGGAAGGCACAACCACCTTTCTAGCTAGTAGCAAAGTGGACACAAAACTATATGGACAGCCAGCATGGTGTAGTGGTTAAGGGAAGAGGTTTGGAGCAGTGGACTCTAATCTGGAGAACGGGTTTGATTCCCCCTCCTACACATGAGCGGCAGACTCTAATCTGGTGAACTGGGTTGGTTTCCCCAGGTGAGGCCTGAATATCTCCTGGAATTAACAACTGATCTCCACAGTGTACCCTGGAGAAAATGGTTGCTTTGGAGGATGGACTATATGGCATTATGCCCTGCTGGGTTCTCTCCCCTCCCCAAACCCCAGGGTCCCCCATTCTCCACCCCCCCCAACCCCCAGGGCTTTCCCAACCCAAATTTGGCAACCCTAGGAACTACCAGTTTTCACAGGCACCTGGGCTGTGAGAAAAGGAGTAGTGCTTCTTCCCAGTGGGAAGAAGTAATTGCATAGACATACGGAAATCCCATTTGTTTTCCAGCACTTAGGTGTGGCTACTATAGCTGTGTATGCTCAAGCAAGTCTAGCCAGTAGCTGTTTGCCAAGCAACTCGGTGGCTGTGAAATTAACCTTTGAACCTTTCCGGGTTTAATCAGGAAATAAACTTCCCTAAAATATTCCTCAGCTCCGGCTTGGTGGTTAAGCATCGCTAATAGGAAGCCTTGTAGCAGGAAACGGGCGAGCCCTAATCCACGCAAACAAAAACAAACTTTGGGGCTTACAAGCAGTTTTATTGAAATTTCCCTTTGGACTCTGTTTCCTTTTCAGTGCATCGGTTAAAATTTACAGATTGCCTGTTAAAACTTCAGGGTGTTTTGTGGTCACTTTGACTATAGGTCTATTAAACATCTATAAAATACACACTGCAGCTATGGGAAAAGTTGACAGCTGCTTCTGTGACGGACCGGTCTCTTGTTTTCAGTTTTGATTATGGAATTATTAATTAAAGAGTCTAAATGAAGGAACTGATTTTAGTATCTTGCCTTATGAGAGAGATGGGCATTAGCACAAGATTGCCTGGACCCAGACTGTTGGTCCAGTGCATTAAAAATGTTAGTAGCTTTTTATTGGTTAATATATTAGCTACTGATGCAAGGATGTAGGTTTACGGTGATCCTTTAATAGTTTAGAAGAAGAAGAGTTGGTTTTTATATGCCGACTTTCTCTACCACTTAAGGGAAACTCAAACCGGCTTACAATAACCTTCCCTTCCTCTCCCCACAACAGACACCCTGTGAAGTAGGTGGGGCTGAGAGAGTTCTAAGAGCTGTGACTAGCCCACTGTCACCCAGCTGGCTTCATGTGGAGGAGTGGGGGATCAAACCCAGTTCTCCAGCTCAGAGTCCATTTATCTCCAAATGCTTGGAGATAAATAGCATACTGAACAACATTGCCAAACACTGTTACAAATGTTAGTCAATCTAATCTGGTTCAGTATCATTAAGGAAGGTTCAGGCTCTGCAGGCAAAGGCATAATGGACCTTTGTACCTGTTACTAAAATGGGGCAGAAGTGCAAAGCTAGTATTATGAATCTAGTCCCACTCCTAGGACTTACTTACTTAAACCCGTTGACTTTGATGGTTTTGTGTGTGTGTGTGTATGTGTGTGTGTGTAAAGTGCCGTCAAGTCACAGCCGATTTATAACAACCCCTGGTAGGGGTTTCTAGACAAGTGATTAAACAGAGGTGGTTTGCCACTGCCTTCCTCCGCAGAGTCTTCCTTGGAGGTCTCCCTTCCAACTACCCACCCAGCTTAGTTTCCAAGATCTGATGAGATCAGGCTATACAATACCATTCCACATCCCCTCAATTAGGGTTGCCAGTTCCCTCTTCGCTACCAGTGGGAGGTTTTTGGGGCGGAGCCTGAGGAGGGGGTGGGGTTTGGGGAGGGACTTCAATGCCATAGTGTCCAATGGCCAAAGTGGCTGGAGATCAGTTGTAATAGCAGGAGATCTCCAGCTAGTACCTGATGGCTGGAAACCCTACCCTCAAAGCACTTGGGTCTCTAGCAGTACAATCCTGAATTATATCCTTCTGATATAATTCAGGATTGCACTGATAGGCCCAAGTCTCACAGACCTGGAGAAGGCAGTTTTTGACCTGAGGGCTTGCGTATGCGCAACTGGCCTTTCTTCTGCACCCCCTTTGGAAGCTTCCCATCTTATATTAGTTATAGCCCCCTATTGCTTGCTGTGCACAATATGTGTAGAGATGTGGTGGGTCACATGTAGCTCTGGGTAGATTTAATTACTCCAACCAGCACTGGAGGATGCTTTATATCCATGTGACACTGTAAAAATATGACTAGAGGCAAGGGCCACACACACTCTCCTGATAGAGGTTTACACCTGAAAAGTAATCGTACAAGTACCATAAAACAAATACAAATACCATAAAATGAATAATCCAGAAACAAAATCTTGGCGTTTGCCACTTTATTCAAAGGGAAAGAGCAGCGTGAGAAGCTGAGGTTGGGGTCCCAAACTGCATATCATCTTCTGCTTGATATGCTTGCTGGCGAAAATAAACAATGAAGGAAAGATTGAGTTTCAGGAAAGAACTCAGTGGCCCCAACAGAGATGCTCATATGCACAAAGACAATTCAAAATGTGTAGGAAAAACTGTATGCAACAGTGGTGACATCTAATCTGGATACACATTCACGCTGAGAGGAGGATGGGAAGGGATGCCTTTCTTGTACATCTTGTTGCCTGGAGTGACATTGCCTGGGTAGTGAAAGACACATCTTCTTTTCACTCATGCCTGTTTCTCATTTTTGATTTGCCCTGATGTCTATTGCTCACTGAAGGTATCTCTCAATACCAATGCCATTTGTATGAATCAGATGCCATAATGTTTATTTATTTATTGTAGGGCATTCTTCTTTAGTTACTAAATTTATACCACACATCTCTCCCCAATGGGAACCCAAAATGGCTTACCTCATTCTCCTCTTCTTCCAAGGCATGTTTTGGGACTTTGCCTATTTTATTCTCTCACAACATTATTTATTTATTTGATTTATTGTCCCTCTTTCTTGCTGAGACAAGGCAGATTACATCCAAAAAACAATACAGTAAGAACAGTATAAGACAACCAAGGGTAACTTGTAGCTATGGGTGATTTCAACTTCCCTGATATGTGAACCTCAAGGTCACATGAAGCTGCCTTATACTGAGCCAGACCCTGGGTCCATCAAAGTCAGTATTGTCTACTCAGGCCGGCAGCGGCTTTCCAGGGTTTCAAGCAGAGGTCTTTCACATCCCCTACTTGCCCAGTCCCTTTAACTGGAGATGTCGGGGATTGAACCTGGGACCTTCTGCATGCCAAGCATGTAGGAATATTCATATTGACTCAGATGGAATTTTAGAACAGGAAAGCACCCCCCCCCCAAAAAAAATGCCATGGTATACTATGGTAGGACAACCAAGGAATAAAAAAAAGAGAGAACCCAATCAATCAGTATGAAGGCAGGAAGGAAGGGACCGTAAAACAAAGCATACTGTCCTCCAACCTTGAGAAACAAATGGCTCGTGGTCAACTGTAAACCCCTAATTTGGACTAGATATTTCAGGGCATATGTCAAAGCTAGCCCTGAAATTAACAGGGCTGACATGGCGTCCTCCACCTTCAGCTCATGTACTTTTGTGTACTTTTCTTTCTCTTTTTTTTTATAACTTTGAAATACAATAGAGGAGATTGTGATAGAAAGAATCTCCTAGCTGGAAAAAGGGAGGAAGAGATAAAGAAGAGACACTGTCCTTCAGTGTGACTCCTCTGAAGATGCCTGCCACAGCTGCTGGCGAAACGTCAGGAAAGAAAATACCAAGACCACGGTTACACAGCCCGGATAACCTACAAGAACCAGATAAAGAATTCCTGGCCCCGCTTAAATTAGGAATGACCTCAGGTTCTTATCGATTCAAAATGTATTCCCTAATCAAATGTTGCAACCATGAAGATGCTGACCTGCTGAGGGAGTGATGGGCAATGACTGCCCAATTGTCTTGAAGTCAGGAAATGTCCCACACGCACAAGAGGCCCTGCTGAATGTACTATAGAGAGCACGGGGCATTTCCCAGTATTAAAACAACCATGATGCAGTTCACTAATAAGAACATAAGAAAAGTCATGCTGGATCAGACCAAGGCCCATCAAGTCCAGTAGCCTGCTCACACAGTGGCCCAACCAGGTGCCTCTAGGAAGCCTACAAACAAGACCACTGCAGCAGCATTGTCCTGCCTGTGTTCCAAAGCACCTAAGGTAATAGGCATGCTCCTCTGAACCTGAAGAGAATAGATATACATCATGACTAGTATCCATTTTTACTAGTTGCCATGAATAGCCCTCTCCTCCATGAACATGTCCACTCCCTGCTGCACATATAATGGGTCTAGGCCAAACCCATTGTCTTAGTTATGTAGGTCTGGAGAGAAGGAGAAAAGCAACATCCTTGTTCATCATCCAAGGCAAGATCATGCACATAACTGAGCTCACGATGCAATCAGAGCAGAGGACAGTGGTGATAGTGAGGACAATACCATGATTTTGACAGTTCACATCCAAGCCACTTGGAGTCCTGCCAATTAGGAGAAAAGCAGGATACACGTATTTTAAGCAGAATAAATACATTAAAAATGAGACAGAAGCAGACAAAAGTTTCCAAGGAAAATTGAAAGAGGTGTGATTGGTTCAACATTTCTGTTGGTGAGACATGGTCATTTCTCTGGTCTCGCCATCATCTCTAGTCAAACCGGATTTCCAGTGTGGTGTAGTAATGAAGAGCAGTGGTTTGGAGAAGTGGACTCTGATCTGGAGAACTGGGTTTGATTCCCCACTCCTCCACATGAGCGGCGGAGGCTAATCTGGTGAACTGGATTTGTTTTCCCACTCCTGCACACAAAGCCAGCTGGGTGACCTTGGGTTAGTCACACTTTCTCAGCCCCCCCCCCCCACCTCACTGGGTGTCTGTTGTGGGGAGGGGAAGGAAAGGTGATTGTAAGCCGGTTTGATTCTTCCTTAAATGGTGGAGAAAGTTGGCATATAAAAACCAATTCTTCTTTTTCTTCTTCCTCTTCCTCTTCTTCTTCTGCTGCTTCTGCTGCTTCTGCTGCAGTGTATTATTTCCTGCCCAAGAGGTGTCGAGGCTTGCCCTTACAATACGCTGGAGAGGCATGTCTGTGTTTTTGCACTGGATGAAATGAATTCTGACTCACCAAAGCTTATGCTGGAATCATTTTTGTTAGTCTTTAAGGTGCTACTGGATTCCTGTTCAGTGTTTTCATTAGAAACACCACAGTTATAGAATTTCCCATACTGGGAACACTGACCAAAAATGGAACCAGCAAATCTTCCAAAGTCATCAAAGCTATTTGAGCTACTTCGATTCACTGGGATTATCCAGTGCTGGGTAGAATAGGAGCAGTTGGAGGGGGATCTGTAACCTTTATTGTTCCTTTGAAAATCATTAGGCGATGATTCTTATGCTTTATTTATATCCCACTTTTCTCCTTGATCAGAGACTCAAAGTAGCCCTGGTAGTAGAGCACTATATATGTAATATAAAATAGGTAGATTTTGTTTTTGTTTTTTCAATCTGACACAACTAGTCACTTAATTATACCATAAATTATACCATAATGATAAAGGCATAGGGTTGCCAGATCCCTCTTCGCCATTGATGGGAGGTTGGGGCACAGCCTGAGGAGGGTGGAGTTTGGGGAAGGGAGTGACTTCAATGTCATAGAGTCCAATTGCCAAAGTGGCCATTTTCTCCAGGTGAACCTATCTCTGTCGGCTGGAGATCAGTTGTAATAGCAGGAAATCCCCAGCTAGTACCTGGAGGCTGGCAACCGTATAAAGGCATGAAATTGGACGTTTCAACAGGGCGATGAAGTGACCCTTTGAACAGATGAAAGAACATCCCCCCCTCCATAGTCACACACAAAATGGTCACCCCTGGACTTCAGCTCTTTCCAAATGGTTGACTATCAGACAGTGTCTGCAGAGTCTCCTTTACACGTGAGTCATTTTATAATGAATGCTGCCTCATTGTTCCATTGTGCGGAGATGACGATTAGTGGTTTTGTAAGTGTTTTGTTTGGGATTAGGGCTTTCTCACTACACGGTTTCCCCCCCTCTTGTATCGCACACAGTCAGCTCCTTTCAAACGGGAGGAGCAGAGATTGCTCAAGCATACCTGGAAAGTAGGATATGCATTAAGCCAAAAACAACAATGTTCTGATATCATCCCACAAAAACGTGGAAATGGTATTCATCGAGAGTGGGCAGGGAGCAGACGGTCCAGGGAGATGAAACAAAATGGCTGCTATTTGTTGCCCACTCGGGGGCCAGACATTATCTCTCTTGTTCAATCCACACATGACTGTGAGAGGTTTGATTAATTTCGAGTGTGCTTAAAATGAGTGTGTGGGGGTGTCATCTGATTTTTTTGAGCAAATGTAGCCATTGGGTGAATTGGGCTGAACTTTCTTCACACCCATTGCTAATTCCCCATGGCCTCTCCCTGTAAACACTTTTCTTGTTAGGTACTGAAGAGAAAGACACCTGAGAAACAGACTGTGAGAGCCAGCGTGGTGCAGTGGTTAAGAGCAGTGGTTTGGAGTGGTGGACTCTGATCTGGAGAACTGGGTTTGATTCCCCACTCCTCCTCATGAGCGGCGGACGCTAATCTGGTGAACCGGGTTGGTTTCCCCACTCCTACACACAAAGCCAGCTGGATGACCTTGGGCAAGTTACAGCTCTGTTAGAGCTTTCTCAGCCCCATCTACCTCACAGGGTGTCTGTTGTGTGAAGGGGAAGGGAAGGTGACTGTAAGCTGGTTTGAGTCTCCCTTAAGTGGTAGAGAAAGTCGGCATATAAAAACCAGCTCTTCTTCTTCTTCTTCTTCTTCTTCTTCTTCTTCTTCTTCTTCTTCTTCTTCTTCTTCTTCTTCTTCTTCTTCTTCTTCTTCATTGTAGCCAGGGAAAGATTTTTTTATCAGTCCTTGCACAGCATTTTTGTTCCAAAATTGGACCTTCTCACCCACAATACATGGTGAAGGCAGACCTGGGTTGAAACAAATGGGCCTACGACTATTAGGGGTGTGCCTATCAATATGCCAAATTAAAACCCCCTGAAAAATACCTTTTTTGGTATTTTTCAGGGTTTTTTTTTAACCTGCCTCAAAATGGTGGCAATACATGGGGTCCGAAAAAGTGGATTCTGAAAAATTCTGAATTTATTCAGCATTATTTGGGCTACTATGTCCACCATTTTTTAGCCCCCTCTTGTACTTACCTGCACTTAGCTTCAGCATGACAGCAGTGTTCCCAGCCAGCCCCGCCCCCAGTTTGCTTCGGTTTTCTTCAGCAGGTTTTCTGGATTTTTTGGAAATTTCTAGGTTTTATAAACCCGAACCCGAAAAATACTGAAACAATTTGTGCCACCCCTAGCTACTATCACAAATAGCTGTACTTCAGCCTTACCTATCTCTCAGGAATGTTTTATACCTGTTCGGATGCTGATTGCAATATAGCACAGGCAGCTGAAATGTCTGATGCAATGTCAAGTCTGGCTTTGGATCATTTTGTCCCAGTCACAGTGATGGAGGTCAAGAGGATTTTTGCTTCAGAGGGTAGCCATGTCGGTCTACGGTAGAACAGGTAGATTTGAATCTAGTAACACCTTAAAGACCATTGAACCTATCTTCTTTCTCTCTGTCCTCTGTCCGAGTTTCTCTATTTTCACCCAACAGTGCTAGTATTTGCTTCTCATATATCTGAAAATATGTTCTGAGAAGACTAGTGCAGCATAGATGTCCCTAGATTCCACACTACAATATGCTAAACTTTGGGAGTTGAGAAGAGTTGTTAGTTTTTTATATGCCGACTTTCTCTACCACTTAAGGGAGACTCAAACCGGCTTACAATCACCTTCCATTCCCCTCCCCTCAACTGATACCCTGTGAGGGGGGTGGGGCTGAGAGAGCTCTAACAGAGCTGGCTTTGTGTGTAGGAGTGGGGAATCAAACCCAGTTCTCCAGATCAGAGTCAACCGCTCCAACCACTGCTCTTAACCACTACTTTGAAAGAAGACTTCTGGTTTGTCCCAAGAGTTTCTGGAGCAGACCCATCTCTATCTGTTGGCAGCAGAGGATAGGAATCGCAATAATAGGCATAAATTGTAAGTGGAAAGGTACCGGCTGGATATTAGGATTTTTTTTTTTTACAGTAAGAGTTGTTTGACAGTGGAATCAGCTACCTAGGGAGGTGATGAGCTCACCCTCACTGGCATTCTTTAAGCAGAGGCTGGACAAGCACTTGTCAGAGATGCTCTAGGCTGATCCTGCATTAAGCAGGGGGTTGGACTAGATGGCCTGTACGGCCCCTTCCAACTCTGTGTTTCTATGATCTGAGACTAATCAAAACTTTGATGAGAGCGAATTTTTGAAATAATAACTCTGAGTCAACATTTGCAATTATTTCATGTGTGTGTATGCCCTATATCCTCCAAGGAGATTATTCTCTATGTAAGAGAATGTAACATCAGTAGTGACCTAAGGGGGAAATTAATTTAATTTCCTCTGTGCATGCTCATTATGATACTGTTTCCTTCACACCTTGCCAAAGTAGATAAGGCTCTGGAAAATCTGCAATCAGATCTCCAATGCATTTTTATTGCTAAACAGTAGTTGCAAGGGACCCTGACGTGGACTGGAGCCAGGGTGTGGATTTCCCTGCACTCTTTCCCGAATCTCAAATAGCCACCTGGAGTGGTCGACTGCTTGCAGTAGCTGAACAATGCAATCTTATGCAGTGTTAGGGTGCTTCCATATAGTGATGATTCTCTGTGGGACTTTAATTGCTGCTGTAGCGGCATTTGCAGTGGAAATAGTGTGTCCACATGGCAGTTTCCCCAGCATTTAGCACCCCCACAAACACACTTTCCCCTCCTGTCTCACTGGAGGACTTTTTCAGGCTTTAAAAAATTGGTAGTTGCTATACCACTATATCCCTGACCAGAATAGCCCCAGGCTAGCCTGATTTCATTGCCAGACCTCAGAAGCTAAGCAGGGTTGGCCCTGGTAAGTAGTTGGATTGGCGACCTCCAAGGAACACCGGGGTCGTGACATGGAGGCAGGCAATGGCAAACCACCTCAGAACGTCTCTTGCCTTGAAAACCTCACCAGGGTTCACTATAAATCAGCTGTGACTTGACGACACACACAAAAAAATCACTATGGTGTTATAATGCTATAGTGGCATAGCAATTACTATTTTTCGTTTTAAAGCCTGATAAAAGCCCTCTGGTACTGTGTGGGTAGAAATGGTGGCTGAAGGGGGGCTGAGGGAAGAAAAATGTCCCAGATGTGGGAGGGACCTGTAAAATGTACACCATTCCATTAGGGCTGCCTGCCAACACTTAAAACTGGTCCCTCTAGCTGTCCTTGTAACTTGCAAGCAATTATCCAGCCCTGAACGGGATATCCCAGGCTAGCCTGATCTCCTCAGATATTGGAAGCTAAGCAGGGTTGACCCTGGCAAGTGTATGGATGGGAGACCTCCAAGGAATACCAGGGTCATGCTGCGGAGGCAGGCAATAGAACCACCTCTGAACATCTCTTGCCTGGAAAACCCCAGCAGGGGGCCTTACTGCAGTCAATAGGCTTAGACCCGAGCAATTTTGCACAGGATCTAGAGAGCGACAAATCCAAGGCAAAACCTCCTGCATCTAGAGAGCGACAATTCCAAGGCAAAACCTCCTGTGCCAGAGAGTATGTGTGCGTGAGTCTGCTAAAATCGTATTGGATTACTCCTGAGTCCTCCCAGTCCCTACTCCTGATAGAAGAGAAGGAGACATCCATAGTAAGACCCATTTGAGGGCTTTTCTCTATAATTCTCTATAATTTTTTTCCTGTGTGTGTGTATGTGGGGGAGGGGAGATTCTGTGTGTGTGTGTGTGTGTGTGAGGGGGGAAGCCAAAGGGGAGGGGTTTGCCTGTTCTGCTGGGGGTGTGTGGGCTTGATTGCCTCTGTGTGGGACTGTGCTTTCTACTGTTTTCACCGGTTGCCAACTTCGTGTGGAGTTAACTGTGGATCAGTGAGTTTCTCTGGCTGGTTCCTATTGTTTCCAATGGGCTGTGCAGCTGCTCCTGTTGTTTCAAATGGGCTAGCCTGTCATTCATTTTAGTACATCCCCTGTAATGTATTTCAGTGGAGTCAATGCAAGTCAACCGACATTCCCCTTTCCCATTATCTTCAATGGGCTGGGCAGCCTCTCCCATTGCTTCCAATGGGCTGACTTGTCATTTATTTTAGTACATCCCTTTTAATGGCTTTATTCCAATGGGCAGATGGAGGGACCCCTTCCAGGCCCCATAACTCGGGGGCCCCTGACCCAATTTTCATAAAACTTGGGGGTTCTTGCAAGAAGGGTCCCCTCAAGGTACGCTGAGATTTTGGGATCTCTACCTCCAAACATGCCCCCACAGAGCTGCGGAAAGGAGCGAATGTGTTTTTAATGCCTTTATTCCTGTGGGCGATTTTTTGGGGGGCCCCTTCTGGGCCCCATATCTCAGGACCCCCTGACCCAATCTTTTCAAAACTTGGGGGTTCTTGCAAGAAGGGTCCCCTCAAGGTACGCTGAAATTTTGGGACCTCTACCTCCAAACATGCCCCCCCCAGAGCCGCGGAAAGGCACGAATGTGTTTTTAATGCCTTTATTTGGCCGAATTTTTCTCCGAAGTCGGAACTTGGCGCCGAATTCCATGGATCCGAATCGGGGGAGTTTGGACTTCGGCATTTCCTGAATCAAAATGGGCTGAATTTTGCTGAATCTGAATTTTAACGAAAAAATTTTCAACAGCCTTACCAGAGACATAGGCTTGTATCATAGCACACTGCTCAAGAAAGTCTGAAGCCATCCTTCCGCCTAAAGAGCCTTCCTCCAGAGGAACCAGAGAACTTCCCTCCCCCTTTGTACTAAAAAGGCTCAGTAGATGAGACAGAGCCCTGACCTGGATAGTCCAGGCTAGCCCTATCTCATCAGATCTTGGAAGCTAAGCAGGTAGGGTTGCCAGGTCCTTCTTCACCACCGATGAAAGTTTTTTGGAGCGGAGCCTGAGGAGGGGAGGGACTTCAATGCCATAGAGTCCAATTGCCAAAGTGGCCATTTTCTCCAGATGAACTGATCTCTATTGGCTGGAGATCAGTTGTAATAGCAGGAGATCTCCAGCTAGTACCTGGAGGCTGGCAACCTTATAAGCAGGACTGGTATTTGGGTGGGAGACCTCCAAGAAATACCAGAATTGTGACGCAGAGGCAGGCAATGGCAAACCACCTCTGAATGTCTCTTGCCTTGAAAACCACATGGGGTCACCATAAGTCAGCTGTGACTTGATAGCACTTTCCACCACCAGGCAAAGCAGAAGAAAGACGTGTTGGAAAGTTTCTTGGGACAGAGAGTTAAGAATTTTCATATATATACATTTTAATAACAACCCCCCGAGAATGTGAACTACCATCCACTGACTGGGAAAAAGATGCTTGCTTTTTGTTCTATAAGCTGGAGACTGAGTCATCCAGTGGATAATTTCCAAGCTGCTTTCCCCTCCTGATAGATTGCATTGTTAGTTGTCTGAGTCTATTCACCCACCAGGTGCCTCTGTGATGGGAAGGGGTCATCTCCACTGAAAGCACCTTTGAACTGTTCCACGGTTAGGAAAGAAAAGGAGAAAGGTAATTATTTTAATTCCAGGTTCTGCAAGCAAGCATGGTGAGCAATGGAACGGTGCAGACAATGGGGAAGGCAGGCATCGGCTCATCAAATCCTCATCTGCAGCCACTGCCGAAGTGACATTCTTCTCTGGCCTCCGTGGCAATTTTTATTTCTCCCTACTGTCATTTTGAACGTCCCCTTTTCACTCTCCCTGGGCATTGTGTCCTGATTTCTCCCTGAAGCTACAATAGGATTATTTCAGAGTTGTCAAGGAAATAGCTCTGGCTGCTGAAAACAGGGGGTAGTAATGATACAATCACAGCCCATTGTCCACACTCTTGGCCTGGCTTGCCCAGTCTGGTGTCAAATGCATTTTGAAATCAGATAAATATTTTGGACTGAGGTCTGAGTAAACATGTCAAGGGATTAACCCTTGGTATGTAAAACTCTTCCAACACCCTTTCCTCTAATCCCATTTTGAACATAAGGTTCCATAAGGTTGCACATTTGCAAGGTGCCCTCAATCTATTTCCTGTCCTAAAGCCATTTATGCATGGCTGTTTCCTCGCAGTCACCCAACTACTTCGGGCCTTTGCTTTGATTATGTTTGCATTTTCTCATTGTCAGACATTGCTTCACTCTCCCCATGTGATTCCACATGTCTCCCCCGCATTTTCTGGATGCTGGCTAAACATGCATTCAAAAAACGCTGTCAAAATGTGCGGGGAGAGCGAGGCGACCTCTGACAAGCAGTGTTATAAAACCCTGTGAAAGCAGTAGAATTTGGACCAAATGGTAAACCCATAGTTTAAAATGGACAGACCAAAATAGGCTCAATAATATCAATGGAAGTAGCTCCCCCTTTATTGAAAACCTTCTGGAACAGACTTTTCCCCAAGGGGCTAAGTGAACCTCAGTTGGCAATGTTTTCCAGAACTAGGGAGTCATGGCTGAGTAGGCCTTTTTCTGTGACAAGCTCACAGGACAGGGCACTCCCTGCCAATCTTAAATCCCAGGAAAAATCTTATGCAAGGAGGCTGTCCATCAACTACTTTGACCTCAGGCCATTTAGGATTTTAATGGTCAAGCATCAGTACTTTGCGTTGGTGTGGAACAAAAAAATGGAAGGCAGTTAATTTGATAGAACTGTGGGGTCATGATGGTTTCCCACTTAAGACCATTGACATGAAGTTTCTAGACATTCTTTAAAGGTCACAAGCAGGGCCGGATTTAGGTTTGATGAGGCCCTAAGCTATTGAAGGTAATGGGGCCCTTTATATGTCCAGCTGTCCTTTGTCAACAACAAATTGTTGCTGTTTTTTGTGTTGAATATATGCTATATGATAATTTATGGACCTAATAGGTATCTAAAGCCATTTGCACATAACAAAATATGTATTTTATCAAAGTAAATATATTTTTGAAATGTATATCCAGTTTTTTTCCCTTTAAATTTTTTTGGGGCCCCCCAAAAGAGTGGGACCCTAAGCTATAGCTTGTTTAGCTTATACGTAAATCTGGTGACTCACAAGTGGGTGTGTTCTTCTTGTTTTTCATATAGTTGTAATGTCAGCAGTCGATTTTTTTTGCATTTCCTGTGATGGTCAGAGCTACAAGCTGGCCCTCTTCTGGGAGCATGCACAACGCACCATTCTAGATGTGAAAGCTGACCTTCAGAAAACAGGAAGCATTCTGTCACTTGAACTTCCTGTTTTCCAGGAATTTTGGAACATCCAGAGTGGTTCTGAACCTGCCCAAAGACTCCTGCATTAATGGGCATAATTACAGGGAAGGTGTGCCGTGTATATGATACTTGAGTTTCCCACCTCCCTCTTTAATACTTTTCTGAGCCCATAATTGCAACAAGCTATTTGTCTTTTGCAGCGAGAGGTTGCAGGTGATCCTGACTGTAAAGACTTAAGTGATTCATTCATCTAAATCCATGCTGAATGTTTAGAGGTCACTGTGCATTTAAAATAAAATGTTTGCATCTGGGTGGAGTCCTCTTCTGTTTTGGGGATGGAGTGGGTTTCTACTTTGAGAGGGGATGTCCATGATTATTGTCCGTAAATTGCCCTGTTTTGATTGCAAGCCCCACCCTCCTTTGCATGACGCTGCAATGGTGGGCCTGTCAGAACAATATACTGCACCAGCTGCTTTAGATGGCTCACAAAGCCAAAAATAATGCAGTCAAACCATAAAAAGCAACACCACCACAACAATCAATAATAAAAAATGCCATAAAAATAAGCCTAAAGGTGGTAAACGCTGCTTCCCTGGAGGTTTTTAAGCAGAGGCTAGATGGCCATCTGTCAGCAATGCTGATTCTATGACCTAAGGCAGTTCATGAGAGGGAGGGCATCTTGGCCATCTTCTGGGCATGGAGTAGGGGTCACTGGGTGTGTGTGAGGGAGGTAGTTGTGAAATTCCTGCATTGTGCAGGGGGTTGGACTAGATGACCCTGGTGGTCCCTTCCAACTCTATGATTCTATGATTCTAAAACAATATCAATAAAACAGTCCTCAGGCTAGAAGCAGGCCCTAAGAACAACTTAAAAGATAGAACCCCCTCAGTGAGATGCCCTCGGGGGAAGCTGCTTTGACCTGGGGTAATGAGGCAGGCACCAGGCGAGCCTCGAGGGTGAGGGCATTGCAAAGGCAAGATGCCACCACCAAAAAGGCCTCTGCCTCTGGTTGACACCCACTTTACCTCAGCAGGTGGAGACACAGCAGGGCTTGAGAAGAGGATCGTAACGGGCGGACTGAACAGTTCAGCTCTAGGTGGTCCTTCAGTTTGCCTGGTGTATATGCACAAGAGCAGGATGGAGGCAGCACAACATTTGCAGGTAGCAATTTTATTTATTTAATGTGTTTATAGGCTGCTTTTCTGCCTGACAGCAGGCTTCCAACACAGCTTGGAATAAGAGGGAATTGAGATACAGTAACTGACTGTTACCGCACTAGGTATTCCCAGCGATGTATTAAGAGTTTGAAAATGTTATAAAAAATACTGTTCGCACTTTCTATGTATTCCCAGCAATGTATTAAGAGTTTGAAACTGTTATAAAAAATACTGTTCGCACTTTGTTTGGCCCCTTTAACTGTGAAGACGTCTTCCAGCCATTTTTTAGCTGTGGCATCGGGGGTTACCGCACTTTGTATTCCCAGCGATGTATTAAGAGTTTTGAAAATGTTATAAAAAACATTGCTTTAAAAGGGTTTTTGGATACCACGGCTTATAAATGGTTGGAAGACGTCTTCACAGCTAAAGGGGCCAAACAAAGTGCAAACAGTATTTTTTATAACATTTTCAAACTCTTAATACATCGCTGGGAATACATAGAAAGTGCGAACAGTATTTTTTATAACGTTTTCAAACTCTTAATACATCGCTGGGAATACAAGTGCGGTAACCCCCATCCAAAAACCCTTTTAAAGCGATGTTTTTTATAACATTTTCAAACTCTTAATACGTCGCTGGGAATACCTAGTGCGGTAACAGCCCATGAGATAGTAAGGAAAATAAGATTTTTTAAAAAGGCTATGGTAAATCTATGAAGGCACTGGGTAGTGGTGGAGAGAAGATGATATGAAATGGCAGCCCCTGTGCTGTTTAGCAACCAGGGCTGGGTAGCACTAGATGTTTTTGTCCCTGGGGTAAAAGGCTTTTCTTCTTCTGGGCAAGAGTCTGTAGTAAAATGACTAGGGAAGGCACCGGGGCTACAGCATTGCGAAACGTCGACTTCTTAATCATGACATGTTACTGTTGTTCAGTTTGTCCACCCAGCTCTTTGTTTTCTCCTCAGGAAAAAAAAAAAGGTATGGTGATGTACGAAATAATCTCAGAGATGCTGACAAAATCTGAATTCCGACAGCCGGGGCTTTGGCAGTCAAGGAGCAAGCCATGCAGAGCCCCGAAGGGAGAGATGTGCTGTCTTTCCGTAGACAAGTTGAAGCACCCCGCAGTACCATTGACAAGCTGACACTCCAGAAATCGACGCTCTTTCACCAGCGGCGACATTCGGCTCTCCTTCAGAATTCACTTGTAGCTCGTATGTTCTCAATTGGCATCGGAGGACCCAGGAGCATTTCGACCGTCTGCCTGGAACATTGATCTGTTCCCCATATTTTGGGCTCGAGAGGAGATGTCTTCGACCTTTCCTTCTGTGTCTGAGAAACAAACCGTCTCAACAAACGCTGTCAGTGTTTCAGGGAACTTTACGAGCAGCCGATCTTTTTATACTTTAATCTATAAATAAACATTTCTTCCTTTGAACTTCATTAAAATTAGATGTGTTTTCATTGTAAAACGCTCCGGCTTCCCGATCATTTAGACATATATGGGGATGATCCTTGCAATTAAATTTTCCTCTTTAGGAGTGCTGGTGGTCTAAAGCACACAGAATTTATGCCAAAATGTAAGTAAATAAGAGTCAAACAACTAGACATGCTGCTTATATCAGGAATTTCAGATCAAGAGGATAAGTTTCACTCCTGCTGCTTAAGCAGAGTGTGCCAAATTCCTCTGTGGAGCAATTCCCTTATAGTCAGCAGTGTTTATACCAGTGTTGAATTTGGTCTTTTTTTCTAGGGTAATATTTTCTGGCAGTAATATCTCAATATATCAGGTTCTAAATTCCCAGCTTTCTCCTCCCCACCCCCACCCCGCTTATGGCTTGAAAGAAAAAGTATACTAGTTCTTAAAGGTTCATCAATCCATTTTATTTGGTGTGGCTGATTTTGGGGGTAAAGGCAGCAATTTGGCCCAGTGAATTCACTGCAGAAGTGAATTGCTTAGGAGATATAGGCTGTTTTATCCTATTAAGGACAGAATTAAACTTATCTGCAGTTCTTTGATGCATTAAATAAGGGATATACCAACTATCATACCTTGGTCACATTTTGAGAAGACAAGACTCATTGGGAAATACCACAATGCTACAAAAAGTTGAAGGCAGCAGGAAAAGAAGAAGACCCAACATGAGATGGATTGACTATAAAGGAAGCCATAGTCCTCAGTTTCCAAGACCTGAGCAAGGCTGAATGATAGGACATTTTGGAGGACATTAGAGGGTTACCATGAGTCGGAAGCAACTTCATGGCATTTAACACACACACACACACACACACACAGGCAAACTTTGTGTGTGTGTGTGTGTGTAAAGTGCTGTCCAGTCGCAGCCGACTTATGGCGACCCCTTTTTGGGGTTTTCATGGCAAGAGACTAACAGAGGTGGTTTGCCAAGGCCTTCCTCTGCACAGCAACCCTAGCCTTCCTTGGTGGTCTCCCATCCAAATACTAACCAGGGCCGACCCTGCTTAGCTTCTGAGATCGGACGAGATCAGGCTAACCTGGGCCATCCAGGTCAGGGCAAACTTTTTGTCCCAAGTGCCAAATACTCCTCAATGTCTCCCCATAACTGTAGTGAACAAGTCGAGGGCTGTTTTTGGCCCAGCTGTTTTTGGAGCAACCCAGCAGCACCATCACCACCACATGGGTTTGCCTTGGTCCCTCGAGCAGAAGACCGACCATGTATGTCGAGCATAATGTTCTGGTATGCCATTAGTTGGCATGTGCATTGGGATTGCCTCGCTCATTTTAAGCTGACGTTTGAAAAAATAAATTATACAGTGTAGTTGCTGAACTTGCAATTTAAAGGGAGAAAGGGCTAATTAATCCTTTTCTCTCGCCCATTTTTGTTGCTCTTGTTGCTGAAAATGGCCCGTGGGAGAAAACATGTATGTACCTGTAAGCCTGTTCCAGTGGGGCCAGCAGTGGCTGATGGTAACACATTGGTTTTAAGAAAAATGTTAGATAATTGCCAATCATGTGCAGTTCTGCCTTAGTAAACATGAGGACACAAGTCACTTTGCCATTTGCTGTGGTGAAACTCGTGAACCCGTGGCTCCAAAGGACTTCTACTGGATAGGTTCTTCTTTTTCAGATGATGTACCTAAACGTAGTGGTAATGAGTGTAACCACACAATGCAGTCCTACCCAGAGTGACACCCCTCTAAGCCCATCGACTCTGCTTAGGATGGTACTGTTGGGAGCTGTAGTTGAGATATGGGTTAAGTTTCCAAATGGGCCATAGAACTGGCTACAGATAATTTTAGATTTGGCATGCTCTAAAAAAAAAAGACCCCCCCTCTGGAATTTCAACACACTTTAAACTAGAGGATATAAGTGCCAACTCTGCCACTTGTACCTCTTCCAGCTCCCCATCAATCATGCTGTTTGTTGGGTGGCTTTGGGGCATGTCACTATCACTCATAGGAACTTATCTCTCTCTTTCTGACTTTGTGAGGATGAATGAGATAAGAACCAGGTACATAAAATAACCATACATTTAAAAAATCTGTGACTGGAAATGACTCACCATAATGAGAACAAAAGCTGCCTTTGGCCTTGTTTGGAACTGATAAAAGCTGTCAGGTTCTTCTAGTCCTGCCATATATGTGGAACTATGGCTTGTGCCTGGAACCTTTATGTGATTATTGCAGTAATAGCTATATTGATATTCTGTTCAGTGATTTGGCTGGTGCAGCTGTTGGGCCGAGGAAGAATATTGTATGTCCCCTAGCAAAAGAATGGGAAGGTAGCAGAACCAGAAACAGTACAGTCATAGAAGAAAGTAGTACAAATATTGTTGGAGTAATCGATCAGCATGCCTGGACTCTAAGTATATATAAGTGTTATCTCTTGAATGGGGTATTCCTCTCTTTATCTGAGCCTGGGAGCTGCCCTCTGACCTTTTCTGCTTCTCTCTCAGTAGCCATTTGTTGTCTCTCTCCTCCACATGGACTGCAATGGAGACAGACATTTCTGCAGGTCTCTCCTGTAGAAACAAATATCTCATACATGCACTCACGTGACACCAGAATAGCTGGCCATTTGTGATAGGGAAATGTACCCTTTCTATCAACTGCAACAAGAATGTGAACAGAATCTACTTGAGTAAATGTAAGTTTTACTTTTTGCAACTTATTTCTTGGGAGGATTGATTTCTGCACTCAACATCATGCTTCCATGACTGGGCAAACTCTGCTATATTAACCACATATACCCAATAAACATGGGGTGTGACTACCAACATATAACAATAGAATGCCTAATAATATTTATTATTTAATTTGTACTTCTACCTTCCTCTAAGGAGTTCAGAGCAGTAGACACTCATAACATAATTCCATGAATTGCTCAGCTGATAACAGCTGCTGCCACATGTCCGGTGTTCTCCACATTGCTTTCATTGCTGCTGAGAATGCAGGCGCATGTGTTTTTAACATACTTTCCCTACCTTTTCTTCTGGCTTTTCCCTTCATATGTTCTCTGTAGTGACTCCACATTGGTTGTTCGGGGTGGGGTCATCATGACTGCCATGGTGACCTCATCTCCTTTTGGTTTTTTTCTTCACGCATGCACTGTGCTTGAAGAGAACAAAAAAAACCCCCAAAACAAAACAAAAAACCCAAATAGATATACAGATTGGGGGGACGGGACTCTCAGCCTCTCATCATCTTGAGCCCTAAGATCTGTGATGTCTTTTCAAGTTTCATATTTAGACTGAGAGAAAAAAGTCATAGGGTTCGTTGTATACTTACATGATGCTCAATACACAACCCACCTTGTGTTCTTGTCTTTTGCCTTCTTCCTCTCTGTCACCCTTTAAAAAAAAAGCTCAACAGATGCTCAATCTCTGCCTCGCTGTATGGCCTGTGTGTGACCTTTTGGCAGAGACCTTGTCTGAGTCTGTAATGTTAATTCAGAGAAGTGTGAGAAAAACTGAACCGAGTTGGATGATGTGACTCACCTTGGACGAGTCAATATTTTCCTAGTGAAGGAGAGTGGAAAAAGTTTCAGCTCAGCCTGCTGGCTCGGATCAGCTAATGGATATTAGTTTGGGAGAGCCAGTCCTCCCCATCCATCTTATTCAATTAGCTAACAGGAGAAGTCACAAATTACAGAGGCCCCTAAATATTTAACTCCTCTGTGGAGCAAAATCCTAAATGAAGTACCATCTTTGCCTTCATGCAAACTTACAGCTAAAATATCAATTGTACATGAGGGCAAATTGAAAAACAGGCTACATTACTGTTTAAGATAGTTGCCAACCTCCAGGTAGTCAAGAAAGAAAGGAACAGTTCTTTTCCTTCTTGACAAACGTCTTACAGCATAGGTGTGTTTGTTTTTGGTTAAACCTCCAGGTAGTAGCTGGAGATCTCTCACTATTACAACTGATCTCCAGCTGATAGAGATCAGTTTACCTGGAGAAAATGGCTGCTTTGGCAATTGGACTCTATGGCATTGAAGTACTTCCCCTCTCCAAACCGTGCCCTCCCCAGGCTCCACCCCAAAAACCTCCCATCGGTGGCAAAGAGGAACCTGGCAACCCTACTGTCTAAGGATTCTCCAGACTACAGAGAAAACTTTTGGGAATCCCAACAATTTATCTTTGTTATTTTCCCAAGGAAATTGGGGTACATGGGCATTCCCTCTCCCATTGTATCCTGACAATTATGTGAAGAAGGTTAGCCTCATTAACTGGCCAAGGTCATTATCACGGCTGAGTATTTCCAGGTTCAGTCATGGATGGGTAGGTAGGTATAATTTAGCAGAGCCTGGAGGTCCAGAGGGACCTCACCCATTATTGGGTATACTCTTATGTCTGAAGATTGTATGTATGTTGTGCGTGTGCATGTGTTACAAACAGGGTTGCCAACAGGAAAATGTCCTGTGCTTTTAGCGGTGGCTTAACGTGTGGAAATGGGCAGTTGAACCTTTTCATGCCATTAAGACTCTCTTAAAGAGACAGGGCATTTTTCTCCAGGCCCGTTGGCAATCATAGTTATAAGTCTGTACCAGGCTTAAAGAAAATCTCAAATTATTCAAATGTATCTCTCTGCAGTAACACTACAGCATAATAGATAACGTGCACCTAACAAACATGCATCAGGTAATCATCCCAAATAGTTCACCAGATACTAAATATTGCTGAATTATTTTGAGTTGTAGCTGTTCTGTAACATGTCCCGCTAGATCTACCGAGAGATCAAACATTCCATTAAACTTTGTCATATTTTATTTATAAATGGAATCTATGGTTAATTTATTGATATACTTTGCTCCAGTATCTAGTTCACAATGTTATTATTATTATTAATTATATTTTTATTCTGACTCCTGGAACTAAGGGGGGCATACATGGTCCCCTTCCCCATTTTATCAACCAAGCAACTTCTGTATTGCAGGCTTCATGTGGAGGAGTGGGGAATCAAACCTGGTTCTCCAGATTAGAGTCTGCTACTCTTAACCACTACACCATGCTGGCTCAAAGCGCTGAGCCCCATAAACATGTGGGAGATTTGGGGAGGGTGCCATTTGTTCCAGGCAACTGGTCTCTGCAATTTGGAGATCAAATATAATTCCAGAAGAACTCTAGTGCTCACCCCGAGACTGGTAACCCTATAGTAGGGGTCCCCAACCTTTTTGAGCCTGCAAGTACCTTTGGGATTCTGACATGGTGTGGAGAGCACAGCTGCTAAATGGCTGCCACTAAATGGCTGCCACAGGAGGTGGAGCCAGCCACAAAATGACTGGTGCAGCTTATCTCCAGTTACACAGTGAAGATCCTTGTGCTGTGATGGCAGCTGCTGCCAAAACAACATTTTAAAAAATCTGCACCATCCATCAAATGAGAGCCAGCATGTAGTGGTTAAGATTGGTGGTTTGGAGCGGTGGACTCTAATCTGGAGAACTGGGTTTGACCTTGGGCAAGTTACAGCTTTGTTAGAGCTCTCTCAGCCCCACCTACCTCACAGGGCGTCTGTTATGGAGAGGGGAAGGTGATTGTAAGCCGATTTGAGTCTCCCTTAAGTGGTAGAGGAAGTCTGCATAACAACCAACTCCTCCTCCTTCCTCCTTCCTCCTTCCTCCTCCCTCCTCCTCCTCCTCCTCCTCCTCCTTCTTCTTCTTCTTCTTCTTCTTCTTCTTCTTCTTCTTCTTCTCCTCTCCAATGGCCAATCAGAAGCTCTGCTGGGCAAACCCCCACTGACCCTGCCCACTTTCTAAAGACACTTGGTTGGGCACCAGGAAAAGTGTTGGTGGGTGTGATGGTGCCCATGAGCACCATATTGGGGACCCCTCCCTAGAAGGATGGCCCAGGCTAGCCTGATCTCATCAGATCTCAGAAGCTAAGCAGGGTCAGCCCTGGTTAGTAGTTGGATGGGAGACCACCAAGGAATGCCAGGGTTGCTGTGCAGAGGAAGGCACTGGCAAACCACCTCTGTTAGTCTCTTGCCATGAAAACCCCAAAAGGGGTTGCCATAAGTCGGCTGCGACTTGATGGCAATTTACACACATACACACACCCTAGAAGGATAGCTGAGATTCAAAATGGATAGAATGAGATAAAGTTTTAGCCGAGGAGTGGAAAGGCCTCACATAGTGACTTTTTGGTATGAAGGCTGGAATTACAAGAGTGAACCTATTTTTAAACTATGCCATGTTGGTGAGTGTGTTTGACCATAGATATGTACATATGCGTGTTGGGAACCGAAGTGGTCCTGTGGAGAAGCATGCGGAGAAAGACAGTCAGACAGAAGTTTCCTTGGCCTTCATTCTCAGAGGTCAGGCGATCATTAATGTTTTCTAGAGGGAGTCGCAGCTCCGGCTGGGAGCCGTAAGATAAATGTTTGCACTCCAGCGACTTCTCTCATCTGCTTGCTGTAACTGACAGGCGCTCGGCCCATAAATAATACCTCTGAATATCCTGCCGAGGCAAACAAGCAGCTGTAACGTGTTGCTACAGGCTCCTCGCTGCTAGTCACTGTTGAAAGTACAGGCGGGGATGTATTTGCTACGAGGCTCAGTGAGGGAAGAAAGGGGGCAAGCCTGAAGAGGAGTAAATCCAGGAAAGGGAATCGGGTGGGCAAATGAATACGATAATGAGTTGTGGGAAAGAGCACAAAAAATGAGGAACGATTAAAAAAAAAATTCAAAAACTTGTTTGCAAGGTTCAGGGTAAGAATATGTAGAGAAATAATGAACACCGAATGCCCTCTCATTTGGGGGCCACCTTCATTTTCTACCTCAGCTCATTTGAGGGCCTTCAGATGAGTGTAGCAAACTGACTGCTACTGAAAGCAGTTTGCCTCTGCTGACTAGGGTTGCCAGCCTCCAGGTACTAGCTGGAGACCTCCTCCTATTACAACTGATCTCCAGCCCCACCTGCAGGATGGTAGCCCTAGAGCAGGTGAAGCTTTTCCTAGCAGTGAGGCGAAAACTCTTTTTACTCATTGTAATTTTGGCATTCCTACCTCTTGTTCTTGGACAGCATGCTACATGCAATCTTCTTGATATATCTGGTTGTCGTTACGTGTGAATAGGACAATACACACATTTTTCCAGTTTTGGTATACACAGTCAGAAACCCAAACGATCAAGGGTACTTATTCACACATGCCCAAACTGGGAAAATACTCGTATTGCCCTGAGCATACAAAATGGCATTGAAGAAGAAGACGAGTTGGTTTTATACCCCACTTTTCTCTACCTTTAAGGAGTCTCAAAGTGGTTTACGATCACCTTCCCTTCACCTCCCCACAACAGACACCTTGTGAAGTAGGTGGGGCTGACAGAGTTCTGAGAGAACTGTGACTAGCCCAAGGTCACTCAGCAGGTTTCATGTGGAGGAGTGGAGAATCAAACCCAGTTCTCCAGATTAGTGTCCACCGCTCTTAACCACTACGCCACAGCAGGATCGTTTGTAGCACGCTCTCCCCCTACATGAGGCAAGAGCACAAAAATCATAGTGAGTGAAAAGGGGTGAAGTGATGGGGAGGAACTTCACTCGCTCAATCCCTGCATGCCTGATTGCTGCTAAAGAGCCAGCGTGGTGTAGTGGTTAAGAGCAGTGGTTTGGAGCAGTGGCGTCTAATCTGGAGAACGGGGTTTGATTCCCCACTCCTCCACACGAAGCCATCTGGGTGTCCTTGGGCTAGTCACAGTTCTCTTAGAGTTCTTTCAGCCCCACCTACCTGACAGGGTGTCTGTTGTGGGGAGGGGAAGAGAAGGTGGTTGTAAGCCGGTTTGATTCTCCCTTAAGTGGTAGAGAAAGTCAGCCTATGAAAACCAACCCTTCTCCTTCTTCAACTAAAGAAATGGGGCTAAAAAAATTGCTGGCAACATTTTCCGAAAACATTTTATTTAACTGGCGCCTGATTCCTCTCCTCTTTGCTGCCTGGGACTGCTTGTTCCCCTTCCACCTATAGATTTTAGCCAGAAGCAGCCAAAGTGACAGAAACCTAACAAATAGGTTCAGGGTTCTAAGTAGAGCAGTACCTGCTGAGACTCTGCCTGCCAGCATTTTGCTTGGATTAGATTGTGAGGGGTATGTGTGTGTGTGCGTATATGAAAGAATTGCTCTCAGCTTCGTTTTTCATTAATGCAGACACCAGATTCATTCTAACGTGTCACACGTAAGAAATCTAAAAAGCTCCTTGTCACAATAATAAGGGGAAGATGGAGGAGGGGGAGGAATTTTCCTTTAATAATGGAAAACATAATAATAACAACAATAAAGAGAAGCTCCCAGGGAGGAGATTGCTGCTGGCACCTGGTCACAGTGAGACTGTCTACAAATTATAACAGAAATGATGGCTTGTCCAAGTCTCTCTCACCCAGGGAGGTTTACTAACTCATTTTCATTGTTGTTAACATGGAGGCGGGTGAGATTACAGTTGAGAAACAGCCTGGATCTAGGTCAAAACTTACATGCATCCCCCCCCTTCCCGGTAATAGCACATTTTAGATAAGGAAAGGGTAGGGTTGCCAACCACCAGGTAGTAGCTGGAGATCTCCTGCTATTACAACTGAACTCCAGCCGATAGAGATCAGTTCACCTGGAGAAAATGGCCGCGTTGGCAATTGGACTCTATGGCATTGAAGTTCCTCCCCAAACCCCGCCCTCCTCAGGCTCCGCCCCAAAACCTCCCACCAGTGGCGAAGAGGGACCTGGCAACCCTACCTCCCCCTTCTCTATGCTTTCCATCATTTAAATGGGGAGCCTGGCAGCTCCTCTCAAATTGGCCCAAACCCTGTATGTCAAACTTATGCGCCGTCTGATTTTTGATTTTGTTTTAATTGGATTTTAACTGAATTGATGGTTTTAATTCATACTGCACAAATTGAATGTTTTATCGTTTTATGGTATGTATCGATGTGACCCACCCTGAGCCAGGCCACAGCTGGGATAGGGCTAGGGTTGCCAACCTCCAGGTGGTGGCTGGAGATCTCCCGCTATTACAACTGGTCTCTAGCCGACAGAGATCTGTTCACCTGAAGAAAATGGCTGCTTTGGCAACTGGTCTCTATGGCATTGAAGTCCCTCCCCTCCCCAAACCCCGCCCTCTTCAGGCTCCACTCCACTCCACTCTTCAGGCAACCCTAGATAGGGCAAGATATAAATCTAAATAATAATAATAGTAATGAGATAGTAATAAAGCCTAAGTAAAGTAATAAAGCCTAAGGAGAGGAAAGCGGAAGGCCAAACATCATCAATGTTTGGCCTTCCGCTTTCCTCTCCTTAGGCTGCTAAGTGCAGGCCTCTTTAGCCCTGCTCAAGCATAAAGCTAACTCAAGGACTTCTCTCTGTCTCTCTCTCTGACTCTCTGGGCAAAAACGCATGGTCGCTTTAGCCTCCTTTATTCCCTGTTTCAGCCAGGATTCAGCCAGGATCGAACGCATGCGTTTTGCTGAATGTGTGTTCGATCCTGGCTGAATCCTGGCTGAAACAGGGAATAAAGGAGGCTAAAGTGACCATGCGTTTTCGTCCTCTCTGTCTCTGTCTCTCAGGATAGCCTATTTCACAGAGTTGCTGTGAGGATAGCACGAGGAGGAGATACAGCACTACAAAAAGCGAGGTCAGGCAGTGGCTTAAGGTGGCAGAGTTTGGGGTGTGGTGCCTACCCCCTTGTCTCGAGAAAGCCCCATTGGCCACGTGTAGGAAGCCATATACTGTGTGTGTGGCTTGCTGTGGTGTCTTTAAAGATGCCTGAAGAACAAGGAGGGAAGAAGAAGAAGAGTCCCAGCTGCTGTGTGGAAGCAGTGAGATGCGGTGGGTAGCGAGGAGCAGTGGTAGCAAGTTGGAGGGAGCTAGAGGTGGTAGCCTCAGAAGTCACTTCATACTGAGATGCCTTTGAGGAGAGAACCGTGGATACTACCCTGAGCTGCTTAAGATAAAAATGTGAAATGCTGATTGAAGCCATTGCACCCATTCTGTAACATGACTTTTATCTTGTTTTGTTTGTGAATTGTGTTAGCTCTATCATCTGCCTGAGGGGTACTGTCCTGAGGATTTCATCCCGATTGGACAGAAAAACAAAAAAAACAAAAAAATCACAGCTAGTAATATATTTCTCATTGAAACGCACAGAAACAGTCATGATAGTAAAAACACAGGCAACATTATGATGGGTGGGTGGGGGGAGTTAAGTGTAAAAACAGTGCAAATAAATGGATGGCAACAGCAACCAAATTACACATGAAAAGAAAATCTGTGCCCACCCCTACTTTCCAGATCATTAGCGCATGGCAGTTGTTGTGTGAGATCCAGGTGTCTTCCCAGAAGGAAACTCTTTTGATGGGGAGAACAATCATGTGGTTGAAAGGAGGTTTGAGAGCAGTTTGGTTCTCAAGGTGGAGTTTGGATTCTCTGTGTTGCACTCATCATCGCAGAAAATGGAGTTTCCAGACAGGAATTTTCTGCACACTTTCCTCCATCACTCATTATTTTCCCTACATTTTCCTCTGCTGCACCCTAAAGGGCTTTCTGGGGGATTTAAAAAAAACCTTAAGAGTTGTAGCGCTCTAGAGTTATAATGCTATAGCAATGACGGTGGAGCAGATGGCAGCTGTGAGGGGACGATGGAAGGGAAATAGTGTTGGTGGGGGCAAGACCTTTCTGTAGCTCACCTTCCAGTCCAGATGGTGCAATAACACATTTGGACTGTGCTCTTCCCAAAAGATTATAGTTACAGGTTTGGGAAGAAGCATACTGAGGATGGGGAAAGGACAACTGGAGCACAATTAGATGAACACATGAAGCTGCCTTACACTGAATCAGAGTCTTGGTCCATCAAAGTCAGTATTGTCTACTCAGACCGGCAGCGGCTCTCCAGGGTCTCAGGCAGAGGCCTTTCACATCACCTTTCACACCACCTACTTGCCTAGCCCCTTTAACTGGAGATGCTGGAGACTGAACCACGGACTTTCTGCATGCCAAGCAGAGGCTCTACCACTGAGCTACGGCCCCTTCCCCCAATGTTGTACAGATGCTCCCACCCCCAAAGAAGCAGCTCTCTTTAGATGCCAAAGCCAAGAAAAACCTTTATGTGGAAGCAGCTTTTTGTTGGATTTGGGAGACAGGGGACTGGTGGTGCTTTGAGACTTCACTTTGCCTATGTTTTTAGTTATACTCTACATTTCCTTTTTTTAAACCAATGTAGAAACTTTGGCTTGGCTCCTATAGCATCACGCCCTTCATGCTTCTCTCCAGCCACTGTGGAGGCTGTCCTCCTCTGTGGCGCTTGCTTCCACTGCTCAGGCCTCTATGAAAAATGGAGATCAGGCCCATGAAGTGGCAGAGCAAGCAAGAACCACAGCAAAGGAAAGCTTCTGCAGCGTTTGGAGAGGAGTGTGAGAAAAACTATGTCCTAGAAGACATAGTGCTTAAAAAATGGTTAGGAATTTTTATTTCAAAAAAATAGTATGGCAAAGAGAATCAAATGTAAATTTGATAGATTACCTTTGTTAGGGGAAAAAACTGCAATCAAAAAGATGCAGAAAGTTGCAGGGATTATCTGTTTTAGCTGCTCAGGACAGCAAAAGGCCTTGGCCAGCCTCCCCCTCTGACCCCCCACTGAGCTGAAAATTGTGTCTTTCTTCTACTGTGCTTCTTGCACTCATGTGGAGGTTCGGAAGCCAACCTGCTGACTCCTGAACATTTGACCTAGCTTGACCAATCATAACATAGAGTATTCGTTCAGGATGCTACTGTTTGTTTGGCCAATTGATTTAATCCGGCTCCTGGTTGAGCTGGTCCAAGCCAATATTGTTTCGCTTTAAATTCGTGGGTGCCCACACAGAATAGTAAAGTAATTTATTTGATCAGCTTTTCAGCACCTTGACTTAATCCCAATTGATTTCACTGGGTAGACAAAGCTTCCAATTGGTTGCTTCAGGCATAAAGGTGATCTCGTTTGACAAGCTTGAACAAAACAGCAGGAAGGGATAGGTGGGAGTCACTTGAAAATACTGTGAACTCCCCCTCTCCCCTTGCCAGAGGCTTTGCATAGTTTGCAAAGATTACTTCACCCAGATAGCGATTGATTCACCTTTCGGAGCTCTTGTGTAAATATGTCTAGTCTGAGATGTCACCAATCAATCTGTGAAGTGGTGGGTGTCTCCATGCGGCAACCTACTTGTGCACAGTGGGACACTAATGAAAAGTGGAAATAACAAATGTCACTGCAAAATGGCAACCGTTTTGTTGTGGCACCCACATGAGGTACGACGCCAAGTTAAATGGAGGTCTCCATTGGACTGCTCTCCTGTAGGAGTTTAATATGGTGCAATTGATAGGAGAGACCTATTCTGCACCGTTGGAATGTTTTAATTGTTATTGTATTCTATTTTTATTATCCTGTTGTAAGCCACCCTGCACCTGGCTTGGCCGGGGTTGGGCAGGATATAACTATAAATTATTATTATCATTGTTACTGTTATTATTATGTTCAACAAGGTTAAGGACACTGATAGGGCCCGATCACACATCTAGAGCTCCAAGTTGGTATCACACATAATTTTTGGTCAAAAATTGGAACCGGTTTTGACTTGTAGGAGAAAAGAAGTTATTTTCATGTCTGAAGAATGTAATGCCTATGTCAAATTTCCAGTCACCATGAAGGGCCCTGAAAACAGTTGAATCTCTGTCCCAAGTGTTTCATTGTAGCATTTTATTGCTATTCTTCTTGGCTGGTGTATTGTATAGACACACACTCTCTTTCCCTTAGGTTTGCCACCTTGGGGTGGGAAATACCTGGAGATTTTGGGGGTGGAGCCTGAGGAGGGAGGGGTTTGGAGAGGGGAGGGACTTCAATGACATAGAGTCCAATTGCCAAAGTGGCCATTTTCTCCAGGTGAACTGATATCTGTCACCTGGAGATCAGTTGTAATAGTGGGAGATCTCCAGCCACCACCTGGAGGTTGGCAACCCTCCCCTCCCCCTGGTGGTTCAGGTAAGATGCAACTTTTGTTAACAAGAAATTTTGCAAAAAAGGAGGTTATACGGATGTCTCCCCCATCTATTTCATAGAAACTATCTCAGGAACTTTGTGTGCAAACTATATCAGGAACTTTGTCTGCAATGACCCTGCTGTCAAAAGCGAAAATGTTTTTCACAATTTCAAACAGCAAGTTGCCAAACTATCCTGGAATGCACACTGTGTTTCTTTTTCTTTGCATGGACTTAACTTCTAATGACTTGTATTGTTCCTGGTCATGAGGGGAACCTTTATGTTAATGATTTCATGTCACTTTCAAATTCCTCAATGAACTGATGTATTTCTGGACTGCCAACCATCTGACATCTCAGTGCTGAAGGATTCTCTGTCAGCTCTATTGCTTAATCATCCATCACTGTTGGACTATGGCATTATTTTGTTCGTGCACTTTGCCTAGACTTGTTCCTGCACAGAGGCCATTTATTTTATGAACAACAAGGTGACCGGATTTGAATGTACTGTGGTTGTGGGCATACCCTTTAAATAAGGAAGTGAAAGACAATCTTGACTGGCTAAATAGCAGGCCACAACTATATTAACTTAAATAACCTTTAAGTGGAAAACTCTGTTCGGCCCTGATTCCGGCCTGGTGGAGTGCTCTGTCTTATGACCCCAGGGCCCTGTGGGACATTAAGGAGTTCTGCAGGGCTTGTAAGACAGAGTTTTTCCACCAGGCCTACAGTTGAGAACAGCAGCGGATATTACAACTGCTGGCCTCCCTCCTTCCCCCTCCTCCTATGTGTATATAAGATCGACTTGAGGGGATGCATGTCTGTTTGTTTGGCAAATATGTCTGGATTGTTGTGCCGACTTTGGATTTTGTTTGTTTTAATTGGGTTTTATTGTTATAAGTTTTAATATTGCTGGTATATTTTTAAATGATGTAACCTTGAGCCAGCTTTGGCCTGGGAGGGCAAGCTAGAAATCTCAAAACAAACAAACAAACAAACAAATCTTGTCATCTGGGGTGGCCCTTATCTTACCACCCCTGATGGGCAGGTGACAGGTGAGCCTGTGACCATTGTCATTGTCATCCTGGCCTGGGTCCATCCTGAACTATCTTCATGAAGCTGCTGCTCCTACAGGGTCTGCTTGGCTTTGCTTGCACCGGGGTCATTCCGCAATGTCCACCACGGCAGGGCAGGTTTCTTGTCATTCTGATAGATATCCAGTTGGCTTACTACTTTGATTGCAAACAACCCAAAAGCCACAATATTGGGAGTGTTGGTGTCTAATCACTGCCGGCTGTTTTAATGATAATTCTTTGATGTTTCCTAATGTATTTGTTTATTGCTGTTAGCCACCTTGGGTCCCAGTTTCCTGGAAGAAAGCCAGGTCTATAAATGTTTTACCCAAACGATAAATTAAAGAAAGAAAGAAAGAAAGAAAGAAAGAAAGAAAGAAAGAAAGAAAGAAAGAAAGAAAGAAAGAAAGAAAGAAAGAAAGAAAGAAAGCCATCATTTTTGATGCACGGCCTATAAAGTGTTCCGCTCACTTCAGCAAGCACAGCTCAGTATGCAGACTTACAGTGCATTCCTGAAATGCGCTGGCGGCAGTGGCGAAAGGCCTTAGGAGACCGACAAAGGGCTCCGCCTGCACAGGGGCCCACAACGCCGGCGGCTGGATGGTGCATGCCGGTGTGAGTGGTCCCAGCGCCGGCGTGCAGGCCCGGCCACAGGCCGCTGCTGCAGCCTCCCGCCGGCCTCTGGACAATGGTACAGGTGCAGTGGCGAGCCGGGAGGCGTTCCGGTGCCCCAGGAGGCGTTCCCGGGACATTCCGGCGCCGGTTAGGGGGCAAGAACGTCCCTTTTTGTTTCTGTCAAGATATGCCAGCTGTTTGCTGGCATATCTCCCATGCAATCCTATGAGGGTTGCACAGGTTTTTGGCGCCGGGTAGAGGTTTCAGCTGTGCCGAAATCTCCTTAGGAGGCAACGCCACAGGGTTGCCTCCTAAGCCCGGCGCAGGCATTCCTTTCAGGAATGCGCTGTTAATCTTATTTAATCTGACAACTGTTTTCAAATTGCCCATGAAAAATGCTGGTGTGTTGAACAATTGCTAACTCCAGTCAGAAGCAGTGCATCTTCATTGCAATTTTCTTTAGAGCCCTAGGGAGGAGTCATAGCTCAGGAGTAGAGCATCTGCTTGGCATGGAGAAGGTCTCAGGTCAAATCCCTGACATTTCCAGGTTAAAGGATCAGGTAGTAGGTGGTGTGAAAGACCTCCTCCTGAGACCCCAGAGAGCTGCTAAGAGATTCACTCAATCACTTACCTGTAAATCTAAGAGAATCACTCAATCACTTACCTGTAACACTATATATGTTCTTATGTATATGATATGGAAAGATTTAAAGCAGCTTCCTCTCAAGCTGCTACTTGTACATGGTCGCCATTTTGGAATCTGTGCACGTTCCAAGATGGGCCCACATCAGAACCGAATGGTCTTGAATCTGCAGACCTCCTTATCACAGCTGGCAGTTCTTTGTATCATTCCAACCAGAATGGAAATATCTTCTTGAGAACAATATTTTTCAAAGTGGGCACACATCCAAAGTTAAGTCTTATCAGCTTTTGGCAAAACACAGACCTTGTTTCGAGATTTCAGAACAATTGGCTTGCAGACAGCTGCCGCTGCTAACCTCAGTTCAATACCTGGTGCTTACCTTCTCTAAACCTCATGTATCTTGGCTGAGCTTGCTTTAATTGCATCACGTTCTGCATAATGTGCCAAACTCTGGTTTATTTTAAATCCAATACGATATTTTTCTAGTTGAACAAGGGGATGCAGCTGAATTCAAGGGTCAAAGTCAAAAATAACTTCTTAACTTGGGTCAAATTAATATTTCATGGTGATGGGGGCGAATGAAAGAGGAAAGCGGGATGCAGATGGAGAACCAAAAAGAGGAAGGAGCATAGATTGGCTTTGTTGACCTTTGACTGTGGCCTGCTTTTAGCCAAAGTGAACAAGAATTTGATTTTGGGGTGGGGGTGGGGGGAGATTTGCTGTAAGTCTAAAGTGGAAGACAAGCAGAGATGGCACATCAAATATCTGTACGAATGTTCGATTCGAAAAAAGACATATATTTCATTGTAAAGAGTTGAGCTAACATTTTGTCTCAGCTGCTGAGACCTGTGGCATGAACAAAGTCCGCTGGGGAAAGACTGCCGCGAATAAAGACAAACAGACAGCCAAAACCAGCTGCTAGAGCAAGGCAAACCCGTGAAGAGCAGCTGCAGACGGACAGGTAGCGAGACAGCAGGTGTTGGGATAATCCAGACAGAGGCTGCATCCACATGGCAAGGACTCTCCATTTCCCTTTCATTGCCCTCTCTTACGACTGATCTCCAGGCGACAGAGATAATTTCAGCTGGAGAAAATAGCAGCTATGGAAGGTGGACTCTATAGTATTTATACTCCATTGAAATCCCTCCCCTCCTCAAACCCTACCCTTCTCAGGCTCCACCCCCCAAATCTCCAGGTATTTCCCAACCTGGAGCTGGAAACCCTAGCTGTAGTGGAGTCTCCACAAGGGAGCGCTGTGGGCACTTTCTTCCATCAGCTGCCATTTTCCTCCAACCACACCATCCTTTCTCCTATTCATTTATTTGTTCTGTGTGGTTGTACTTTAATTTTGTTTTGGGATCTTCTTTGGGTCTCTACTGGGGAGAAAGGCAGTATATGAATAAATAAATGGATCAGTCAGTCCATCAATCACTAAGAGCAGGCTAGGGTGGCTTTTCCTAGATGAGGTCTACACAAGTAATGATCTATCAAGCCACACAAAAGCCCACAGGCCATATATTGTGATTGGCCGGGTGCTTCACAACTCTTCTTTTTCTGTCCAACTCTTTTAAAAGGCAGCAAAACAAAGCCTGTCAAACACATTGCCTGTCTTTGGCCTATTGGGTTGCAATTTCTGCAAGCCCCAGAATAAAGATAACCCATCCGTTGGAGAAAGAAAGAACATTTGCCTCGTGGTGTTGCTCATTCAGAGGTGGTTGGGAAACGATTCTGCTTATCTGGTCTTTTCTTCCTCACCCCAGTCCTGCAAACAGAGCATTTTCATCCATTATTCAGGTATCGAAAGGCTGTCAAGACCTGCTGGCTGCAAAACCTGGGGATTTATTTTTTGAAGTTTTTTTGGGGAAGGTTTTTGTGTGTGTGCAAGGCAGAGAATGGTGTTTGCCCAAATGGATGTATAAAGAAATGAAAGGACATCTATTCTATGAGTAATTAGTCTTTGAGATGTCTTCCAACCTCAGCCGCTCACAGTTTTTTCATCTTCTAACCGTAGGAAGCTGGGTTTCTTTCATTGTCCACATTAAGCTACTAGCTGTGAAGTTTCTAAATGATGAATATCATTCTGAGCAGGATCTGGAGAATCATAGATGATGGATATCGGCGGGTTAGAGGAATGCAAGTTGTACATCATGTGGAAGTTAAGTTAAAGAGCAGCAAGAGCCTAAATATAAAGTCCTTCTGGTAAAATACTTTCCAGGGTCAGTTTTCAGAATTGATGAAATAGATGAGGGGGTAGTGAAAAATAAAAATAATTTATATCCCTTCAAATTTCGTCCAGCAGAACTCTTGAACAATACGGACTTTGTTCATCTTGCCTTTTAAAATAGTTGTCTTTGCGAAGCTTGAGATTTTAGGAGGTGGAGATTTAAGGCATGCAAATGCTCTGACACGGAGCTCTGTGTATGCTCCAATACACATACTGAACTTTTGAGCAGGAGGGTTTCCCCTCTTCATTTTAGTGGAGGCATCTACAGAAGTCATACTTTATTTTAAAACCCTTACAGGTAGGTTTCCTCACACTGCCTCTGCAAAAACTGGGAGATTTGGGGGGTGGGGAGTTGCCTTAGGAGGGTGGAATTTGAATAGGATGTGATGAAACTTTTGGGTGATGTGTTAGTCTGCCTCTTCTAGTCTCACTGGTCTTTACCGTTTTGACTAGGAGTATCAGTATGTAGGGCTGTCAAAAAAAAAAATTCGGTACAGTTCGGATTCGGCAGAATTTGGCCCTTGTGGGTTCGGTACGTGCCGAAGTCCGAACTCCCCCACTTCGGATCCGTTCAATTCGGCGGGAATTCAAAGTTCGGGAAAAAAATTCGGCCGAATAAAGCCATTAAAAACACAACCGTGCCTTTCCGCGGCTCTGGGGGGGGGCATTTTTGGGCTTAGAGGTCCCAAACTTTCAGCAGAGCTTCAAAGGACGTATATTGAAAGACTCCCCAAGTTTTGTAAAGATTGGGTCAGGGGGGGCTGAGATATGGGCCCTGAAAGGGGTCCCCCCCACCCTTAATGTGGATCTCTCCGCAGAGCTTGCCGCCCACGCACAAAGCTCCCGGCCGACAAACAGCTGATGAGAGCAAGGGCGGGGCAGGTGCTAAGAACTTTGCAAAGCAACACAACTGCAGAGCAACCCCTTTGCAAATATGCAAAGGGCGGGGCAGGTGTGAAGAATTTTGCAAAACAATACAACTGCAAAGCAACACAAGCACGCAATGCAAAACCTTTGCAACAGTGCATAGCAACACCTGACACCTGGGAGTTTGCATACCATGGAAAGGGACAGAGGCAGCTAGCTATGCATAATGAGCAGGAGGGGGTGGAATGTCTCCTTTTGCATTGGACTTGGGACCAGGCAGATGCATTCTTTAAGTCACCATTTGAAAACCAGTTTTGAGCAAGCATCAATAACCTAACTGATCTTATGAATGAGGAAAAACCTGAAGAATAAAAATGAAGCCCCCCCTCAAACCAGGGAGAGAGAGACTGGAGGGGGAACACACAGGCAGAACCGGCAAAAGCCCCCTTTGGCTTCCCCCCCCCACCCACAGAAACTGCTCCCTCCCCACACACACACACAGACTCTGCTTTCCCACACACACACACACAGAAAAGAAAAAATATAGATTAAAGCCCCCAAAGGGGTCTTACTGTGGCTGTCTTCTGTTCCAGCAGGAGGGGCTGGGAGGCTGGGTAATCCAATATGATTCCATTTGTATCCAATATAAGATCCATATGTATGCATCTCTCGAGGGTGATCCATTCATCCCAATAGGGGAAAGGGGAAAGCCCATATCTCGGGGGGCCCTGACCCAATGTTTACAAAACTTGGGTGGTCTCTTAAAAAGCCTTGACTGAAGCTCCGCCGAAAGTCTGGGATCGGCACACCCAAAAATGCGCCCCCTGCAGCCATGGAAAGAGAAAAGGGGGGAGCCAATATTTCAGCCCCCACTGAACCCATCTTTACAAAACTTGGGTGGTCTCTTAAGAGGGATTCTCTGAAGCTATGACAAAAGTTTGGGGGCTGAACCCCCAAAAAAGCGCCCCCTGCAGCCACGAAAATGGAAAAGGGGGGAGAGGAAAAAGGGGTGGAGCCCATATCTCGGGGGGCCCTGACCCAATGTTTACAAAACTTGGGGGGTATCTTAAGAAGCCTAGTCTGATGCTCCGCTGAAAGTTTGGGGTCGGCACACCCAAAAATGCGCCCTCTGCAGCCATGGAAAGAAAAAAGGGGGGGAGCCCATATCTCGGGACCCCCTGACCCAATGTTTACAAAACTTGGGTGGTCTCTTAAAAAAACCTGTCTGAATATCCCCTGAAAGTTTGGGGTCGGTACCCCAAAAAATGCGCCCCCTGCAGCCACGGAAAGGAGTGAATGTGCATAAGCACCCCCTCACACACACATGAGGATTTCCCTCTCTCTCTCTCTTTCCCCAGCCGGCCGCACATCAGCTGATTCCTCCAGCACTCAATCCTGACTGATTGGCCAGAAGAAGACCCAGCTTGGCCACCGATTGGCCGGGGGAGGAGAATGCTGCTTACTGACGGTTATGCTGCTTACTGACGGCCGAATTGGCCGAATTTATTCGCCGAACTCCCGAACTCGCTGAATTCGGCCCCCCCGGTTGCCCGCCAGTTTTGAGTTTGGATCCGTCCGAACTAAAAACCGCCGAATCAAGGGAAATTCGGCTGATTTTCAGTTCGGGCCGAACCGAATTGACAGCCCTATCAGTATGTGGAGGGCCCTTCTTGTCTCATTCCTCAGGGGTAGGAAACTGGGCCTGGGGCCTGGTAACACCCTGTCCTCGGGGCATGTAAATGGAGACTTACTTGTAGGTGGGGTGGCAAACTGGAACTGTGAGTGTTGGAAATAGGTAGATTTTTTTATTATTTTTAATTTACACACCACTTTTAACGTGCAAAGTCTATGCAATTTTAATTTCTCATTCATTTATTCAAGGAAGTTTATATAGCACATAGGCTTTTACACAAAATAACGTAACGATAATTAAAATACATTAAAGAAGGAACATTCGTAGGGTTGACAGGTACCCCTTGCCATTGGCGGGAGCTTTGGTCGGGGGTGGGGGGAATTTGTGAGCATGCAGTGTGCGCATGCAATAATATCCCTACCAGGGTAAACTCGGAAGCGACGGGGACAGTCTACCACATCCCTCAAAAAAAGCTCCCTATGAAATCCAGAAATGATGGAAATACTCTAGCATATTCCTCTAAAAACTCTATGGTTTCCATAGAGTTTTTTGAGGGACGTGCTAGAGCATCCCTGTCGCTTCCAGGTTTATTTTAGAAGGGGCATTATTGTGCAGATTGCCTCCCCCTTTAGCTGGCCTGTTTCCCCTCCCCGCAGCTGAGGGGTGGTGGGCAGGCCTGTTAATGACTGCACCTGGCAACCCTAAACATTCATTGAATTTTAATTTCTTTTGTCAGTTGCAATGATTCCCACTGGTTATCCTGTTTAGAGATCAGCAGAATCCCCTTGCAAACTGAAGGCCAGTGAAACAATGAAATAGTTTAAATTGTAGTATTATATTGATCTTTTCCTTTTCCTTTAGAAAGCCCAGAATTTATTTCATGTGGACCATGTACCATCTAGGTGTTGATCAAGCCCATCTCAAGACAGAGCTGAGAGAGAGAGAGAGATAGAAGATTTATTCCTTAGATTTATACCCTCCAAAGAGCTCAGGGTGTCAGACCTGGATGGAGTTATCCTATTTCCCCCTTACTGTAATGCTGTAAGGTAGATTAGATTGAAAAGGAGTGGATGTCCCAAGTCCAACCCTACAACCCACCACACCACTCTATATGTTCCAACATGCAAGTTAGACCTCAGACATGTGTATGTTAAGTGCCGTCAAGTCACTTCCGACTCACGGCAACCCTATGAATCAGTGTTCTCCAAAACGTCCTATTGTTAACCGTCTGGCTCAGGTCTTGCAACATGAAGGCCACGGCTTCCTTCATAGTGTCAATCCATCTCACCTTGGGTCTTCTTCTTTTCCTCAGACATACAGCAACAAAAAGGTCCCTGTTTGGGTGGGGCTACTATAGCAGTGTTACGTTCTGCAAGCACATTTTCATCATGGGAGAATGAGGGTGACGTCACCTCCCCTCTTTCCCTCACAAAGTCCTGATTGACATATGTTGCTCAAAACAATCCGGGCCTGCATTGCCCCACTGGCCTTTTTTGGGCCATGCTTAACTTTACGACTTTTACACTAATGGTGTGCTGCTGATGTAGGGAGTGACACAAATTACTTTTGAAACCAGTGTGGTGGCATCTCTTTGTTCTTTGTAGAGGTTGAGAACAGATAGCCTAATTTGATCTTCCTCCGATCGCTGGGCAGTCAGACCCTTCACGCTTCCGTGCTCGAATGCATTAGGATCTTAAATGAAGTGTAGTATGCAATGAATATCTGAAGAGGGAAAAAAATTGATCCAGATATATAATGGTATGTAGCAGGTAAACGCTGTCAGACAGGCATAAAGCCGCAAAGGGTCACTGGCATTACGCTATTGTAAAAGAGATGTAAGTGCCACAAAAGGATCAGACCTGTTGGGTATTAAAATAATGACTGATACACAAAAGGGGCAATTTGGTAGGAAGACTTAATCACAGGGCACTGTCTGAAGCAGCTAATTATAGATCGGTAATTGCAGATAACAGAGCATGGGGAAATTGAGGGGGCTTCCTAGTGCCAAGCACTCCCCTTCCCCACACTTTAAATACCGGTTTTAAGAAATGAATAGTTATTTCTGTGTGATCCTGTTTCATCTTAACGTCCCCATCTCCTTGCCCTTACCTGAACTAAGTCTTCTTTTGATCACTTCAAACAGGAGCTGGTGGAATCCATAACACTCTGCTTCCCCACGAGGCTGGAACTGGGTTCTTTCTCTTCCGTTTATGACTGACTTATAGGTTTCTTTGTTTTTTTGTGCCTTATTGCTTCCTGTTTAGGGTTTTGGTGAAAGGATAATGAACATTCAGATTAAGCAACCAGCTAGCTGGAATAACATGAGACTTTCTGTTTTGAAATCTGACTCCTATTACAGGAGAACTTGACACTTTTAAGGACAGGACCAAGGGAGTACAAGAAAATCTGAGCAAATATTGCCCCCTCTCCAAGGATGGGTACAGATGATAATTTCCAGAGACTTGAAGGTGATATGCCAAAGCTATCATTATCCATGGGCCTTCTCTTCCCCCCACCCCCCATCCCCGGCTGTGGTTTTTGGTCAAAGAGGTTTTTCAAGTTTTTGAGGCATTATTTTAAAATACCAATTTTGTTTGCCAACAACCCATACTGAGGTGCAAGAAATGAAAGAAATGAATCTGTGACAACACCTTCCATTATTTGTGGTCAGGAAAAGGAACCAGAGAGTGTACTCACAGATAGTACAATGTAGTTCATGAGATTGTATGGATGTACATGAACACATGAAGCTGCCTTATACTGAATCAGACCCTTGGTCCATCAAAGTCAATACTGTCTACTCTGACTGGCAGCGGCTCTCCAGGGTCTCAGGCTGAGGTCTTTCCCATCACCTACTTGCCTAGTCCCTTTAACTGGAGATGCCAAGGACTGAACCTGGGACCTTCTGCATGCCAAGCAGATGCTCTACCACTGGGCCATGCCCCCTCTCCAAGATGGCTTGTGAAAGGCCAAGGCAAAAATACTGTTTAAAAATAGTCATGTGATTCTTCCCCAGGTGAACTGATACCTTTGGCTAACACACTGATTTTGTTATTGTTTTCAGCAGTTAAACAAATCTTTGGCCTGGATTGATAATATTGCTAAAGTTCCTGGTGGTGGACATTGCTGTCACGTCACTGTCAACTTGTGGTAACGCCTCGTGAGGTTTTCGAGGCAAGAGACATTAGGAAATAGCAAAATGATTGACAGTTAATGCTCTCAAAATGCATTGTATGTTTGTTGTTTAATCGTCAGTGCATCTAAAAGCAGCCTTTTAAGCCCTGAAGAGCATCTTGGCCCCCTCCAAGAGAAATCTGAAATGGCACTGCAGGACACAAGAAATGGGGAAAACAATACCACCTGAGAACGTTGCATGTTTTTCTTCAGGTGTTGGGTATCATAGTGTGGTACTCAGAATGGACTATGAACTCAAAGCTCTGATGAACATTAAACCACCAGATTAGCCTCTGCCACTCATATGGAGGAGTGGGGAATCAAACCTGGTTCTCCAGATCGCAGTCTACCACGCTGGCTCTCTAAGAAATATGCCAGCGTATTTTATCATATCTTAACCACTACACCACGCTGGCTCTCTAAGAAATATGGCATCAAATATGCAATTATAATGTTCAAAGAAGGTTAATAGAATAGAAGTTATAGAGTAAGTTCCATTATAATGTAAGAATTTGATGTGCATGTTTGTATGTTTTGTAATATCTGTTTTTTGGGGAAAAAACTTTAAAAAAAATCCAGTGAGATTCATGGCAGAATGAAGACTTGAACCTGAGGTTCCCACATCTCAGTCCATCACTCTTACCACTACCCTACACTGCCCAGTCAGCTATCACATGTCGCCACACCATGCTGATGTAGAGGGCTTCCTGCAGACACTTGGAGAAGGGTCACTAGTGCATCCTGAAAGCCTCCAGACAGGAGTGTAACAAGGCTTTCCTGTTTAGCCTGGCTTTTGGTCAAACGTTTAACAGGACGACATATTAGCATTTCTATGTAATTTGGACCACTTCTATTTATACTGGAACCCATCTCCTGAGCTTTGAGGATGGAGCCGATAAATAAATAAGATGAGAAGTCAATAGACAGTAAGTCTGTTCTATGAGGCACCCACAGTTATTATTCAGTTAAATTGAACGTTCGCTGGAAGTGCCGTAGTGAGAGACTCTCATAATTGTATATATCACAGACAGATGGAATACATGCTCCAACTTCCTCGTGCTTTGAACAGCCATTCATTTAACGTTCTCGTTACAGATGATGTGAATTCTCCTGTGTTGTCGTGCGGCTCTCTCTTTGGGTCCCCTGCAGCTCGAACATGACTCCCCATTTCCTTTGGTCAATGGATGCCAGCAGGTAGCCGCCCAGGGGATCTTTGCAATGCAAGTCTGTGCAGCGGGAGAGAACTTTGAGTGAAGAGAACCTGGTTCAATTGACTGACAGCGGTAACAATGTTGTTCCCATGTGGCATAGATTGCAGCCCGAAGCTGTGCGGCATTAATAAATGACTAGATCAACCTTCCTCACCTCCAGCGTCCTTCCTTTCTTCTTTCTCTCCCCACATCTACCCTTTCCCCAAGCTGAATGTACAAGACTTAGGAAGTGAGATGTAATACTTCATTGAAAATGTGTAAAATGATAGGAAATGTTCTTCTCAGCAGCCAAGATGCAGGGGCTGACAATAGGATGGAAAATGAGTAACTAGCTTCCAAGTCCCAAATACATCTAGTTCTAAGCGAGAACTGACTTAAAAAGAAGTCATTAAAGAGACAATCAGCTGGACTTGATAGTGTTTGAGAGGTGCATTCTTCCATCATTGCTAAGAATGTAGCTAGAAACCTACTAAACTATCCAGAAAGATGTATTATGGGACAGCATAAGCTCCAATGATTGGTTTGTGGCCAGTACATGCTCAAATAAGCCTAATCGACCTCCCAGGATTCTTATGAGGATAAAACGGAGGAGAGGAGAACAATGAAAGCCATTTTGAGTTCCTGTCTGGGAGAAAAGTGGAGTACAAATGCATAGGGTTGACAGGTCCCTCTTCGCCACCAGCGGGAGGTTTTGGGGGCAGGGCCTGAGGAGGGCGGGGTCTGGGGGGAGGCTGGAGCCTTCCCAGCCCCAATGTGCACGCACATGCGCAGAGCAGGGCTGGGAGGAATGCTGCAGCCTCCCTTTCCATGGTACAAGCCCGATTGGGCTTGCAGCATGGGACAGGAGGCTGGAGCCTTCTCGGGATAGCGAGGGGGATCGTTCCCCCCTTTCTGCTCCTCCCGCCAGCCATCAGTTGGTCGGCAGGCAGCCGGGTTGATTGCCCGCCACAACTGGGCAGTTGGCAACCCTACAAATGCAGCAAATAAAATAAATCAATCAATTTAAAAACTCAGAAGGTTACTGTATGACACAGTTTTCTACCACACGACTGTCGGTCACCTATATTACTAAACATAGTTTTGGGGGTCAAATCTCAGGTTCTTATCAAGTGGTAATGGCCTGAGAACTGGTAGGAGATGGGGGACACAGGGACCTCTATTGGAGGGGGACTGGTATCCCTTGCACAATGATGTAACTTCTGATGTGACATGGAATGGATGTCATAATGCTGAGGATGCCAATTGTGCCCCCCCCGCCCCGTACTGGGAATTTACTCTCGCCGTACTGGGAATTTACTCTTCAACTGAGCAGCAGTAGACAATGAGAGCTGGGGGTGGGACATATCCCACCCACAGTAGTAAGTAAGGATGCCAGCCTCCAGGTGGGACCTGGGGAATTACAGGTCATCTCCATAGAATCATAGAGTTGGAAGGGACCACCAGGTCATCTAGTCCAACCCCCTGCCCAATGCAGGAAATTCCAAACTACCTCCCGCCCATACCCCCAGTGACCCCCTATTCTATGCCCAGAAGATGGCCAAGGAGCCCTTCCTCTCATAATCTGCCTAAGGTCATAGAATCATCATTGCTGACAGATGGCCATCTAGCCTCTTCTTAAAAACCTCCAGGGAAGGAGAGCTTACCACCTCCCGAGGAAGCCTGTGCCACTGAGGAACCGCTCTAACTCCAGACTACAGAGATCAGCTGCACTGGAGAAAATTGATGCTTTGGAGGGTGGACTCCATGGCATTGAACCCCACTGAGGTCCCTGTCTTCCCCAGGGTTCACTCCCAAATCTCCAGGGGTTTCCTGATCTGGATCTGGAAACCCTACCCCCCATCTCACGCCGGTGGCCGGGGGGACTTGGCAACCCTAGTAGGAAGCCAGCAACCTTAGGTAACAGTGCTTTTTAATTCTCATAGGCCATTTATGCAGGGTTGATGCTGATGCTTGCCCAAAGCTCCTTTTTAAAATCTGACCTTTAAAATGACTATTCACGGTCCCCATGCAAGAGGAGAAAGTCAAACAAATTTCACCCACCGCTTGCCTGCTTCTTAGTTCCTTCATTTGCATAGCTATTAGCAATCCTCGTTTGCATAGCTAAGCGGTTGTGATTATTCATGCTTCCTTTAGTGAATGCTTCAAGGCGGGGGCAGAGCAAATACAAAAGGTTGTGTTAAAGGGGCTCTTAAGAAATGCGAAGCCGGTATGCGCCAGCTTTGCAGTGACATCTGGAATGACGTTTCAGTGAAGAGATTTTAAAAAATATGCGGGGCACTTCAGCCTGGAATGCCCTGCCAATTACCAAGCATACACGGCCATAGGGTTGCCTGTAAAGAAAGAACCAGGAAGTGGCGACAACCTGCTTGCAACAAAGCATGCAGGGACAGGTAGAACGAAGGCTTTCATTCCATAACAACAGAGTGAGTCAGTAATGGGGGTGGGGAGGGGGATTCAAAAGCAACCACAGAAGCCAGACAGGGTTGCCGGTATTATAGCATTTTAGAACACATTTAACCAACGAGCAAACTTCCGCCAACACTTCCCGCATGGTAAGCTGGTCATCGGTATTCACCAACGGTTAGCAAAGAAAATGCAAGAGAGGGGAACAGAAATGACTTCTTCAGGAGAGGCCAGGCGACACTCGCTGTCAGCAGAGATGGAAGAAACCCCCAAGTATTCTTTTGCCATGTGAGAACTGACAACAGCAGCATCCAAGGACTCTGGGCTGTTTTCGATAGGAATCTGTGGTGGATATCGGTGTGATGTCGGCGGCGTTACCCGTTACGGCCCTTCACCAAGTTCTCCAGGCCTTCCTCTCTCCCCCTCCTTCCCCTCCCCGAAATCTTTGGATGCGCCGAATGAAGTTTGACAGGCTGAATAAATCAACTGGGTCCCGTACTAGCCAAGTATATCCTAATTGGCGTTGGATGGTGATGCTGTGTGACTGCATGCCTCGGAGCAAGGCCGTGCGCTGCCTCTCTGAGTGACTGCTGACTCCTGGCACTCCTGGAAAGGGGCCGCCGTTCGGGAGTTGGGGATTCAGGGAAGCCACGGCGGCAGCTGCATTCGCTTGCCATTAAAACCGGCAAGGGGCAGAGCCCCCCTTTTCTCCCCCACTTCATTTAAAGCCGGCAGGCTGGCAATCTCAGCTGGTTGCTGGGGTCTGGAATATTGAGTTGTACACTGCGGATATATCCCTCTGTCCTTGCTTCGCAGCTCACCTGTCTTCTCTGAACCTAAAATAGACAACGGAAAAGGAAGAAAATAACCACACACAAACAAACAAAAAACAACTGGGGGAAAAATAGGGTTGCCAACCTCCAGGTAATAGCTGGAGATCTCCTGCTGTTACGACTGATCTCCAGTCGCTAGAGATCAGTTCACCTGGAGAAAATGGCCTCTTTGGCAATTGGACTCGATGGCATTGAAGTCCCCTGCCCAACCCCGCCCTCCTCAGGCTCCACCCCAAAAACCTCCCACTGGTGGCAAAGAGGGACCTGGCAACCCTAGGGAAAAAGCACATCAGGGAAAGAAGAAGCTGTTACATTTGCAGCTGAGGGCCAGCATGGTGTAGTGCTTAAGAGCAGTGGTTTGGAGTGGTGGACTCTAATCTGGAGAACTGGGTTTGATTCCCCACTCCTCCACATGAAGTCAGCTGGGTGACCTTGGGCTAGTCACTGCTGCCTCCGAACTCTCTCAGCCCCACCTACCTCCCAGGGTGTCTGTTGTGGGAAGGGGAAGGGAAGGAGACTGTAAGACGGTTTGATTCTCTTTAAAAGGTAGAGAAAGTTGGTATATAAACCCCCCAACTCTTCTTCTAAAACTCAATTTTAGCATTCAAAATGTAGCTGAGCAGTGCTGTTTCCCAAGGATGTGCGCCAGCACCAAAAGTCAGATTTGGAATTTGGATTCATAACTTGGAATTGTGATCTTTCAGATTTGGAATTTTAAGAAAGCCAAATGCCTCAATGTTTGAAATACCGTGGAAGTCAACAGAAAATTGCCATTTCTCAATAGAAACAAGATGTCCCTTGGCGTCCCTTGGCCCCCTGACTGGTTCCCAGTTCCCGTGGCAACCTCATGGCAAGAGCACAGCAACAGCAGTCTATCAAAATTTAAAAAACCTTGTCCTTCTTCCCTCCCCCCTTTTATCCTCACAACCAACCTGTGAGGTAGGTTACGCTGAAAGAGAGTGGCTGACACAAGCTTCTGGATGTCCTAGATCCAAGTATAACAAATTAACCACAACACCATAGTGTCTGAGTGATAGGTTTCATTTTCATTTAATCTATGCAGGTCCCATGATCCTCAGCATAGACTTCCTTTGTGGTCAAAGGGAACCCATTCTTCTAGGGTTGCCAACCTCCAGGTGGTGGCTGGAGATCTCTCACTAATACAACTCATCTCAAGGCGACAGAGATCAGTTCCCCTGGAGGAAATGGCCTCTTTGGCACTTGGCCTCTATGGCACTGAAATCCCTCCACTCTCCAAACTTCGCCCTCCTCAGACTCCACCCCCAAAATCTCCCGGAGCTGGCAACCCTACATTCTTTCCTTTTTTACCAGTGGAAAAACTGGTTGAATCTAGCCTGTGATGCTGCAAACCACACAGAAATTATGTTTCCTTGGGCATGACAAATGTCATTAGGTTTCCCCATAAGTGATTTTCATCTTTACTGCTATTTACTTTCAGGTCCATAACAAGCAAAAATTTCCACGCAAAAGTTCTCAACCTAACCATTATTTCTGCAGATTTGCTTCCAATGCTGCACACTTGAAACCTGAACACCTCCAACAGCAGCAGGCCTTTGTCCCAGGGGAATGCACTCTGCAAGGAGGAAGAAAATATCCTCTCTTTGTTTTTAACCCTTGGAAGTTTCTCTTTGTGGCATGAACCTTTCCCTTGGTTTATTTATAGCTGAAGTTAAGGTCACATTTTCTGAAACAATGGTAATGGACAGCCACTCAATAAACCCCAAGTGATAGAAAATGTTTTTGTTATTTAATATACTGAAAATTTTGTTGAGCAATTTGGTCTAGGCGAATTCTGAAAACTCCAACATGGGCTTCCACATGCAGGCCAGAGGTTTTCAGATTCCCCTGTTGCCATGGACCCCCTTCCCTGAAAAACTGCTTGAATATGGGATGGGGACTTACAGGCAGCATTGGATGCAACAAAAACAAGCCTGCAGGTGAAAGTGAAAATTGGGGAAATTTGGTATACAGATGGAAGGGCTTTTGGTACGTGCATGGGATGAACGTATGAACACATGAAGCTGCCTTCTACTGAATCAGACCCTTGGTCCATCAAAGTCAGTACAGTCTACTGAGACCGGCAGCGGCTCTCCAGGGTCTCAGGCAGAGGTCTTTCACATCACCTACTTGCCTCGTCCCTTTTACTGGAGATGCCAGGGATTGAACCTGGGACCTTCTGCATGCCAAGCAGAGGCTCTACCACTGAGCCACAGCCCCTCTCCAAAGTATGCTTTGCATTCTGGGAAAACGATTGACAGGTAAACCTATAGACTGAGTTTGCTAAAGTACAAGTATACTATCCTTACGCTTGTTAAGATGTAATATTTCTGTGTACAGAAGAGTATAGTTATATGTAGCTCGATTTCTCTCATGGAAGTAGCTTACGCTATGACATCCAATAATTCTTGTGAACAGGGCTTAATTTTGATCCAGGGCTCAGGAACCTCCCTTTTTGTAGGTATAGGTATAGGTTTATTGTCCACGGCCATAGGCCTTTACAATCTAAACAGTATTACGACGAGTTAAAAATTATAAAACTAATAAAATCCAGAAAATGATAAAATTCTCAAATTACACCCAACATCCTGTTTCTCATTAAAGTAGCTTGCACTACTGCTCGAGCAAAATAGTGTGGTGTAGTGGTTAAGAGCGGTGGTTTGGAGCAGTGGACTCCAATCTGGAAAACCGGGTTTGATTTCCCACTCCTCCATATGAGCAGCGGATGCTAATCTGGTGAACCGGTTTGGTTTTCCCACTCCTACACATGAAGGCAGATGGGTGATCTTGGCCTAGTCACAGCTCTCTCAGCCTCACCTACCTCACAGGATGTCTGTTGTGAGGAGGGAAGGGAAGGTGATTGTAAGCTGGTTTAATTCTTCCTTAAGTGGTAGAGAAAGTCAGCATCTTCTTTGTGTGAGAGGAAACAGATCTTTGGATCTCAGCCTTTGATTTGAACCAGCTTAGCCTCTGCCACCTGCTTGTGTCAATTATATTTTGTTGGTTCCGGATCTTTTTAGTTTTGCGGAAAGTGTCACAGTTTTTATCCTCTTCCACCGGCAAAGCTCTGTTCAGCCAAGAGATCTGCACAAACAGAACCGGTTGCATGAACGGTGCCTTAGGGTAAAATTACAGAAGTGCTTAACTGACAGGGGGGGTCGAGCACCTGAAGTCTGGTTGAAAGCCGCTGCCGAGTCAGCAATTAATTCTGCTCCCTGGCTTTCTTGGGGGGAATTTAGTTTCAGCAGACCTTGACATTTCCCTAACATTGTCACCTTGAAGAGGCTGGTAGCTGGGGCTCAGAGCTACCATTTCATCTTTCAGAGTCTTTATGCCTTCCTTTTCCCATTCCGGGGCACACCATCAAAATCTGAAGGCAGTTCCCCTGATAAAATAATCACCATTGTAACATTGGGATAGGTGGCTAATGAATGCGTAGACGGAGTTGAGGAGAGAAGAAGCATGTGGACAATCGAAGCCCGAGCCCCCCACTTCTTCAAGGTGACAGGGTTAAATGAGTGTCAAGGTTTTGCTGAAACTAAACCCCAAAGAGAGTCAAGAAACCACATTCATTGCTGACTTGGCAAAAACTTTCAAACACGACTTCAGCTACTCAACCTCTGTGTTAGTTAAACTCTTCTGAAATTTCTACAGAGAGGGCTATCAGGGCTGAGGCCTACCGCCAACCTTCCCAGGGTTACCAGGTCCCTCTTCGCCACCGGCAGGAGATTTTGGGGGTGGAGCCTGAGGAGAGCGGGGTTTGGGGAGGGGAGGGACTTCAATGCCATAGAGTTCAATTGCCAAAGTGGCCATTTTTCTCCAGGTGATCTGATCTCTATTGGCTGGAGATCAGTTGTATTGGCAGGAGATCTGCTACTACCTGGCAATTGGCAACCCTTCCCCTTCCCCTAATATAAATTATATTTATTGTGGAATGCGTTGCCTCAGAGGGTGGTGGAGTCCCTGTCATTTTTATTATTATTATTATGAATATAGGATACAGAAAGGAGAAAAAGGGAAAGGATAGGGGCAATCCGTCTGCAATAGACGTGTATTCTTATCGGTCTAATAGAATCAAAAAACATTTAAAAGTTTCATACTACAATGAGTAAACATTTACTACAAAAGACAAGCATTGTTGATCAAATACGTTTTCATATGGCTATTTCTATAAACTGATTTTCTCATGTTAATTTTCTTATATTATGTTTATCTATGTATTCGCTAATATATAAGTATAGAATGGCTGCCATTTCTCGTTAAACTGTTCCACAGACTCATTATCAGTTAAATTCATCATAAAGGTCATTTTGGCCATATTTGCATATTCCAGCATCTTATCTTTCCATTCTTCTATGTCGGGTAGAGATGTTTGTTTCCAGGTTCTGGCCAAGACAACTCTAGCAGCCGTTTTAGCGTATTTGAACAAGTCTTTAAGTTTCATAGAGGAGTCCCTGTCTTTGGAGGTCTTTAAGCAGAGGTTGGATGGCCATCTGTCAAGAGCGCTTTGATTGTGGGATCCTGCATGGAAGGGGGTGGGACTCGATGGCCCTTGTGGTCTCTTCCAACCATGTGTGGTTTTGTGATTTTTGTGATTTGTGACAGGATAAATCGGGGTCCCCATTGTGGTGCCTGTGGGCACCATGTAATGTTGCCAACCTCCAGGTAGTAGCTGGAGATCTCCTGCTACTACAGCTGACGTCCAGCCGATGGAGAACAGTTCTCTTGGAGAAAATGGCTGCTTTGGCAATTGGACTCTATGGCATTGAAGTTCCTCCCCTCCCCAACCCCGCCTTCCTCAGGCTCCACCCCAAAAAACCTCCCGCCGGTGGCAAAGAGGGACCTGGCAACCCTAGCACCATGGCACCTGCGGACACCCTTTCTGGTGCCCACAAGTGGTTTTTTTGTAAGTGGGCAGGGCCAGGTAGGGCTTTTGCCCAGCAAGGATTCTGCTTGGCTACTGGAGATTTGATTGACTGTGCAGATTTTTAAAAGAAAAGTTGCTTAGGCAGCAGCTGCCACCACAACACGAGGATCTGCACTGTGTTTTTGAAGTTAAGCTGTGGCAATCACTTTGTGGCTGGCTCCACCTCCTGCGGCAGACATTTTGTGGCAGCCGTTTTGTTGCTGAGCCCATCATGCCCAGTCAGAATTCCAAATGTGCCCACAGGCTTACAAAAGTTGGGGACTCCTGGCATAAATATATCCTGTGGTGGTTTAGGAACAGCTGTCTAACTCTTGCCCTGCCTCAAATAAGCTCTCAGTTACGCTCCCCTCCCACATTTGATCCCCACAATAATCTATGGAAGGGGTGTTGAACTCAGTTGTTACGAGGGATGGATATTATATAAATGCCACTTGGTCAGGTCAGGCTGGGCCATGCCTCGCCATCCCAGATCGAGAGCGGTATGTGTGTGTGTGTGCATGTGTGTAGCCGCTTGCTTGACTTGCAAGCTGGATAAGTAGAGTTGCCAACTTCCAGGTACTAGCTGGAGATCTCCTGCTATTACAACTGATCTCCAGCCAATAGAGATCAGTTCTCCCTGGAGAAAATGGCCGCTTTGGCAATTGGACTCTATGGCATCCAAGTCCCTGCCCTCTCCAAACCCCACCCTCCTCAGGCTCCGCCCCAAATATTTCCAGGTATTTCCCAACCCGGAGCTGGCAACCCCATGGATAAATGCTCTGAAGGGGCTGGATTTGGGTCGTGAGCCTTATGTTTGACACCCCTGATTGGCGAAGTAGGTTAGGCTGTGAGAAAAGGGGACTAGTTCAAGATAACCCACTAAGCTTCATGACTAGGAATCTGAACTTGTTTCTTTTACCTTGTAGTCCAAAACCAATCACTGCATCACGCTGACTTTGCATGTCTCCAGGCTCATTCTGCCATTGTAAATAGGTTCTGGTACTAATCTCTGGTTTCAGTTAAAAATTTCTGGTCATCTGGGGACACTGTGACTTTTTTTTTTTTTTTTGAGTCAGTTTTAATCCATGCATACAATTCCTTTGGATCTCTTTTTCAATAAGCATAAAGGCCGTGTTTGGATTCTGCCACTGCTATTAGTGTTTCGGTATATTCAAAATGTATCCATTTGTAGATCTCCTCTGATTCCTTTCCAGGAGAGTCTTTTGGAACGCAGTTTAGCTTTAAGGAAAACAAGACCAGACTCAAAAGATACGCTCTTGAGTGAGCAATAGGCAGTGCCCAGAATTTGTGATCAATTTGTGCCATTTGTCGGGTTGCCAGGTCCCTCTTCACCACTGGCGGGAAGTTTTTGGGGTGGAGCCTGAGGAGGGTGGGGTTTGGGGGGGAGGGACATCAATGCCATAGAGTCCAATTGCCAAAGCAGCCATTTTCTCCAGGTGAACTGATCTCTATCGGCTGGAGATCAGTTGTAATAGCAGGAGATCTCCAGCTAGCACAATCAGAACCATTATTCTTGCAGCCTCATTTACAAAATAGGGGATAATAAAACAGTGGCCCAACTTAATAGGGTCGTGGTAAAGACCACCCATCTAATCTAAGAAAAATGCTTGGATTTCTTCAAAGGTATTCTAAAATATTAGTATTTTTTAAAGGTTTCAACTTGCCAGAATCCCTGAGTATGAGTCAGGCTAGCATTTATTTAAAAACAAACGACACTAACTCAAGTGAGTCAGACGATCAATCCCTGTTTTAACACTCAGTTGTCAGGGCCTGAGAGACAATCCTTTCCGGCCCCGTTCCTTGAGATGCTTTGATCTATAGATGCTGGGGATCGAACCTACAACCCCAGACACCCCAAACAGGCCCTCACTCACTGAACCATCTGCTCTCCCCTACTTTTTATTTTTTATTTTTACTCCCACCTTTCCTCAGGATGGCATGGATAAGTTGTCCAGGTGATCTCCCATCCAGGCACAAACAAAAACCCAGGTGTCATTCCCGGAGATTCTCTAAACAGCAACACACCCCTGGGGTGAAAAAACAACCACCACCCTTCTTCCTGTTTTAAATCTCAGAACAAAAAGTAAACCCCACCCAGCGATTCTGATCTTCAGGTGTCGGCACGCCACTTCGACTGTGTCGCCGGTTTGAAGACTGTCACGCCGCCTTCTTCGTTCCAGCCCTCCGTTCATTGTGTTTGCTTGGGGAATGGCATATGAAAGTTTCCTTGCGAACGTTGCTCCAGAAAAAGAGATCAGCCAGTGACAGGAGCGATGCGCCTCTGTGAAATCGCTGACAGCCCTGCGGTAAACTACGGGGAAGGCTCCCATGCTGAGCCTGTACAATTAATGCCATGATGGGGAATATTTAATTTGCTGCCTTGATTCTGATTGCAAATGCTGGCAGTTTTGGAAAATGTCTTTCACTCAACAGTCTTCTTTTTTAAAAACCTGAGCACTTCTTAGATTTCGACTAGTACTTCTCTTTGAGGTGTTCTCACAGGAGGAAACAACTTTGCATTCTCTGTCTTTGTCGAAAAAGGAGGGAGAAAAGAAAACCCTGGAATGGTTTTTGCGCAAGTTGCTAAAAGTGCTTGTTTTTCCCCACATCTGAAATAGGAATGAAAAACTGGGCCTCGCGAGTTGGTTTAAAAGCAGCTACTTTCCATTCCATATCCAGGGTGACATTTTGAGAGCACTTCGAGAATGGATTCTTTGGGTCATTTCATGTATTTTGCCAGGTGCATGTATCGGGGGGCTCCTAAGTGTGAATGAGACAAATGCAGGTAGCATACAGGTGGGCTTGTCACGGATCTTTGGTTGGCGCAGCCCCCATTGGGCAACCTTGGGTTTGCTTTAGGTTAACATGTGAAATGCCCCTTAGAAATGAAGGCATAGCGGCAGTGAAAGGATTCGAATGGGGGATCATGGAATGCAAGAAGACAGTCTTTATGAATTGGGACTGGTGCCCATGGAGAGGGACAGGAAGCTGTGAAGAGAAAAAAGCTACTCACATCAGCCATTCAAAGCATTTGCCAGATCACAGTCATCCCAGTTTTTAACTGTTTTTCCCCTTAAGATGAAAGAAGAAGAGTTGGTTTTTATATGGCGACTTTCTTTACCACTTAAGGGAGACTCAAACCGGCTTACAATCACCTTTCCTTCCCCTCCCCACAACAGACACCCTGTGAGGTAGGTGGGGCTGAGAGAATGTGACTAGCCCAAGGTCACCCAGCTGGCTTTGTGTGTAGGAGAGGGGAAACAAATCAAGTTGTCCAGATTAGCCTCCGCCGCTCATGTGGAGAAGCGGGGAATCAAACCCGTCTCTCCAGATCAGAGTCCACCGCTCCAAACTACCGCTCTTAACCACTACATCATGCCGGCTCTTAGGGAATCTGATATTTTGGGTGCCATGTTGGAAGTATGGTTCCACCATTCAGTAAACTGGCTTCCTTGTATATCCTTGTAAAATGTATCTAGCTTTGTTTTAAGAGGATTCTTCTTTTGACAGTGAGAGTGTCTGACTAGGATCTGGGAGACTCCCATTCCAATTCCCACTCTGCCATGGAAACTCACTGGGTGTCTTTGGGCTGGTCATTCTCTCTCAGTATAGCCTACCTCACAAAGGTGTTGTGGGGAGAAACCGGAAGAGGGAAGAAGATGTTGTAAGCCACACAGCATCGCTGTTAGGGAGACAGGTGGAGTATAAATATCTAAATGAAGGAATAAAAAAAAATCTGGAACTGCAAGCAGAATTATTTTAGAAATAATTGCCACTGTGACATGTCTATATGCATTTAGAATGATTTACTCAGACTCCCAGAAGTTTCTCAAGGGTCTCAAACAGAGAATAGTATTTTCAGTACTGGCTACCTGATATTCTTTACCTGAAGACTGAATTTGGGACCTTCCGTGCATACCTATGACTGAGCCATGGCCTCTCTCAACTAATTTTACTGTGCTCAGTTCAGACACCACACAAAACCATGTTTTATTTTAGCTAGCGTTACAGCCAGTCAAATCCCAGTTTCCATGCCCCTCTCTGTAGCCTAGGAAGACATCATCATAGAACAAGACAGGATTAAACCAAGATTAACACACATTATACAAAACTATAATTAAAGCTAATTGGTTAATAGATTAATTTCAGATTAGGGTTGCCAACTACGATAGAAATTTGGGAGTATGGACAGGCTTGTTGATGCGCTGATGTTGCATCAATGCACGATGTCACTTCTAATGAAAAACTACAAAATTTTGGGGAAATCCTAGAGTGTCGCCTCAGTGCAATGATGTCATTTCTGTTTTTGCACCAGAGATTATGTTGGTATGATGCCAGTAGGGCTCCTATGAAGCGGCCTTGCCTGTGAAAAATCAGCGCAATTGAAGCATACGGCAACATGTCCAAATGGGCCATGTGGTAGAGCAACATTTTATGATAAATAAACTCAGGGCTCAAGAATGATAATGTTGTCTTGGGTCACTTGCTACACCTAACTTTAACATGTCATAAAATGTACCTCTCCCTCAGCGTTGACATCATGATATGCATTTCACCATCCCTAGTGGCATGGAAATACACAGGGTATGAGGAACATGGGGAAAGGTTCATAAATTACAGAAGGGGAAAATGCATCATGGGGCCGCCATTTTGCCAGCAGCTCCAAGGCTGTCATAACATATAGTTCCACCTTCAAGGCTGTGCTTTGGCAAGTCCTCAGGGGAAATTAGATACACTCTTAAGAACACCACTGGGATTTAGGTGGGAACACAGGCTTTCACTTGGGAATCCTTTCGCAGTTTAATGGGCTGCTATAGATATCTTTTGTGATGGAATCGAAGCGGACATTATTCATAAATGGAGAGAATATGGGCAAATTATATGGAGACTTGCTGAAAGGGAAAATAAATGGCATGTGGGAGGACTAGAATGGCAAGACAGCACATCTTAATGACGTGAAAGACCCAGAGGCAACTGTGAAACTGTCAAGAGAATTAGCTGTAGATCTTATTATCTCCCTGAGTTTGGCATATGGTCCAGTAACGGAGAACAGAAGATGACGACGACGTGGTATGGACAAGATAATGGCTTCTTGTCTACGCCATGCTGGTTTTCCTCCACTACCAACCAGAAACTAGACTTATTGGGTTTTTAAGTGAAGAAAAAATAAATACTTTCAATGACAGTGGTTTGGGAAGCGTGCCTCAGATGAATTGTGTGTTCTTGAACAATGATGTTAACATTGACTTGGCAAAGAATCTGCTATTGTGAGTGGCAGACAGAATCCCCCCTCTGAAAATGTGAAAAAATAAATCACATCATGCAACATTGCATTTCTAATTTGTAATTGGGCCACCATCCACCAAGAATCCACCAGTTTCTTGTCCAAGTCACACGGACTTAAACATCGCTTGTGTGGTAGAAATGACCAGGGCTTATGCCCTCAGTGGTGGTGGAAAGTACCATCAAGTCACAGCTGACTTATGGTGACCCTATTGGGTTTTCAAGGCAAGAAATGTTCAGAGGTGGTTTGCCATTGCCTGCCTCTGCATAGCAGCCCTGGACTTCCTTGGTGGCCTCCCATCCAAATACTAACCAGGGCTGACTCTGCTTTGCTTTGGAGATCTGATGAGATTGGGTTAGCCAGCCAAGACCATCCAGGTCAGGGCTAGGTCCTTAGCCTTGTTTTATAAATCTAGGTAGATGGTGCTGGCGTTGTGCGATGGCAGCTTCAACACACACATAGCATTGGAATACTTAGAGACCTTGTTTGTGCAACTCTTCCATTTTGGGTAGGGGAAAAATCATGCATACCAAGCTGCTCGGCGCTTACCAATTCATACAGGAGTCATAGTTTGCATAGGAGGCTCTTTGTGGTGCGGGCTGGATATTGCGCAGCATTGCTCCATGATGCTGTCTCAGTATTGCTCCCAGGAGAATTATGATCCAGGATATAGTCTCTTTTAACTAATGCTATTTATTTATTTATTGCATTTATATCTCGCCCATTCCCCACAAGCCGGGCTCAGAGCAGGTCACAGCATAATCATAAAACATCAATTTAAACATACTTGGCCTCTTGGCCATCTTCTGGGCATGGAGTAGGGGTAGGGTTGCCAACTGCCAGGTAGTAGCAGGAGATCTCCTGCTAATACAACTGATCTCCAGCCGATAGAGATCAGATCACCTGGAGAAAAATGGCCGCTTTGGCAATTGAACTCTATGGCATTGAAGTCCCTCCCCTCCCCAAACCCCGCTCTCCTCAGGCTCCACCCCAAAAAACTCCCACCAATGGCAAAGAGGGACCTGGCAACCCTAAGTAGGGGTCACTGGGTGTGTGTGTGGGGGGAGGTAGTTGTGAATTTCCTGCATTGTGCAGGGGGTTGGACTAGATGACCCTGGGGATCCCTTCCAACTCTATGGTTCTATTCTGTGATTCTATACATTAAAACATACTTTAAAATCCCATACTTCCTATTACAATAAAACAAGATGGCATTTAATTCTAAATCACGGCCACTAGACCGACCTGGTCGGCAGTGGACCCCCAAACCAGCTTGAGTTGGGGGGGAAGATGGGGAGGCCAGCAAATGAGGATAGTGGAAAGACCCCTGGCTGCCCTCAGGTGTAGGCCTGGCGGGACAGTTCTGTTTGCGAGCCCTGTGGAACTCATTTAATGAATTGATATTCTAAAAGCAGGGCCGTAGCTGGGGGTGGGGGGCATGGAGGGCAGCCGTCACCCCTGTGGCACGCAGAGAGGGCGGCAGAACTGCCTCTCCTACCCAACCTGCTCCTCCTGTAGGAGAGACAGTTCTGCCGCCCTCTCTGCATGCCATGGGGGGCCACTGCCCACCTTGCCACCCCCCTTCCCCCAGTTATAGCCCTGTCGAAAAGGCAATGGCAATGATAACATATCTTGGGAATGATAACATATCTTGGAATCTATCCAAGAGTAGGTCCTCTGAACCTTGCTGTGACTTCTGCCAGCCACCTCCATGAAATCAATTTCCTTCCCCAGCAACTGAAACTTGAAAATGTATCCGTCTGCACTTTTGGGAAATGTTGTGGTTTTCCTGTAGTGTTTTGAGCAAGGCAGTTTCTTCTGTATCATTGTTTCTCACATCTTTGGACAAGAACCTGGCTTTGAAGACCCTGAGCTGTAGTGAGCCAAGGATCAAATTAAACGGCGGGAGATTCTGGGTAATCAAAAAACAAAAACAAAAGAACAACAAAAAAGCCTACAAATAAACACGCCCCCCCCCCAAAGATTTTTATTGGCTTTCAGGGAAGTTAGCAGAAAAGCACTGCCCAAGTACAACTCCCTCATTTGCGATGTTTTTTTTTTTAACTATCCATTTTGGGAAAGTAGCAGCCTGATTAGTCCAGACTACTCCTATCTTGTCAGAGCTTGGAATTTAAGCAGGATCAACCATGGTTAGAACTTGGATGGGAGATATGGTTGCTATCCTCCAGGTACGTAATATTACAATATGAACATCATTATGCGTTAACACTCTTTTCAATAAAGTTCTGAACTACAAATAGCCTAAATGTATTGGCAATAATAGGCTTTACAACTCAATACAGCTTCACAATTCACTTCTCAATACTTCATATGTTACAGAACATTAAACCCCCAGGGAATAATTCATACGACCGGCAGTAAGGTCCGTAGAACTTGGGAGATATGGTTGCCATCCTCCAGGTACGAGCTGGAGATCTGCTATTACAACTGATCTCCATTCAGTAGAGATTAGTTCACCTAGAGAAACTGGACTGTATGGTATGAAGTCCCTCCCCTCCCCAAACCCTGCTTTCTTCAGGCTCTGCCCCACAAAACCTCCCACCAGTGGCAAAGAGGGACCTGGCAACCCTAATGGGAGACTACCAAAGAAGACCAGGGTTGCTATGCAAATGAAGGCCTTTCTCTTCCCTTGAAAACCCCTGAGGAATTGCCATAGCTTGGTTGCAACTTGATGGCACTTAATTTTTAATATATCTTATTGTCTTTGTTATAATGAAAAAAAATATAGGAAAACCTTAGTCAATAATAATTGTTCTGGCACTTTGCAGTCTGGTTCAGAGTTCCAGGAGATGGGAGCAGGAGGAATACTTTCTCCCCCCCCCTCCTCTCCCACCTTACTCTGCAGGCTTGGTGCTGGATTGAGCTGTGGCCAGGTACTGTGGCCAAGTACTGTTAGGGTTGCCAACCTCGAACAGAGCAGCTCTCCAAGCGCATTTGAATTAACGGTATTTTTTGAGATTACTCCACCATTGCCTTAAGGAGCGTTGTCTCCCGAAGCTGATGAAGCCGCCAGTGTAAAGTTAATCCGGACTGCGTTTCGACCTGACCATTTTTTCCCGTCCTTCTTGTCAATTTCCTTTTACAAAGAACACCCACGCAAGAAGTCCCGAGAGACCTAAAAACATCATTCAAGAAGAGGTATTAAGACTCCTGCTGGGAGCTATGTTTAAATAACTTTGTAGTGTTTGTGTGTGCCTGTTACTATTGTTATATGTTACACTTGTCCACTTTGCACTTGCACTTAAATATTGTGTTTGCATTTAACTTGTGTTTGCATTAATTAATTGATTGGTACTAGTTTTCCTTCAACCTCCAGGTACTAGCTGGAGATCTCCTGCTATTACGACTGATCTCCAGAAGCATTTTTTTGGGGGTGGAGGCTGAGGGAAGTGATGTCATGGCATCATGTGATGTCGTTTTGCTTCCACCACTCCATTAAGCGAGGCCAGGGGTCCAATGCAGAGAGTGGGAGGGCTGCAGCAGGTGACCAGGTAAGTCTAATTCTTTTGATGCATTTAAAGAATAATCCTCAGGGTACACAGGGAAATACAGTGCTAGGATGCTTGACATTACATTCTGGGACTGATTACATCTCCCATGCTACCCTGAAGTATAGGGTTGCCAGGTTCCTCTTCACAACTGACGGGAGGTTTTTGGGGTGGAGCCTGAGGAGGGCGGGGTTTGGGGAAGGGTCCGATGGCTAAAGCGGCCATTTTCTCCAGGCGAACTGATCTCTGTCGGCTGGAGATCAGTTGTAATAGCAGGAGATCTCCTAGTACCTGGAGGTTGTACTTGCTGGAGATCTCCTGCTATTACAACTGACCTCCAGCCGACAGAGATCAGTTCGCCTGGAGAAAATGGCCACGTTGGCAATTGGACTCTATGGCATTGAAGTCCCTCCCCTCCCCAAACCCCGCCCTCCTCAGGCTCTGCCCCCAAAACCCCCCGCCGGTGGCGAAGAGGGACCTGGCAACCCTACCTGGGGAAAATGGCAGCTTTTGAAGGTAGACTCCAAGGCTATACATCCCTGCTGAGAGTCCTCCCCTCCCCAAACTCTTCCCCTCGGTTCCACCTCCAAATCTCCAAGAATTTCCCAACCCTTGGCTGGCAGTGTTATCTAGTCCCAGTAGCTGGCTTGTTCAGGAATGGGGGTGGGAGAAGAGGAGTAGGAGTAGCAGGAAAGTCAGAAACAAACATGAAAAGGCTTAATAATGAATACAACGAAAACAAAGACGTTCTAAAAATAGACAAGAAAATGAAAAGAAATGCACCCTCCGTCTGTATTGTTACATGATTCTGACCTGTGGTCTAAATTTCTGTGTACCTTACCTTGGTCCTGGAGAAGTTCTCATTGTTGTGCATCCCTTGTTGTTTCTTACTAGCTTGTCAATCAAATCAGCTACCGGTTTCTTTTTAGGACAGACTCTGCAGGCTTTATTCTACATAAATTAAAGCAAACAAAACCTCGCACAGAATGTCTTCCACAAGACCAATTGTTCCAGCAGAGTCTAATCTAAATTAGGTTTCCAACCAAATAGTTTCCATATTATTTTTACTGTTATTGTAGCGGGGCTTGTGTGTAGTCCTCAGAACCGGCACCTTTATTATTTCTAAAAACACTGGATTAATTTAGATTCAATAAAGCAATTACAGCCGGCAAAGGGATTAAGAGATACCCCCCACACACCAAAAAAGAAGAAGAAGTAATTACATGCCTAGCTATGTATCTGACGGTGTGAGAGAGAAATAAATCAACTTGGGATTCCTGCTTCCCAGCTCCTCTACAGATCCCGTTCTTTCTGTATTTTCTACCCTTGGACTTGGGGTGGAAGTTTGCATGCAAAGATTTGCCCTTCCGCGATTGAAGGTTAGTCAGCCCTGGGCCCTTTTGACTGCAGAAGTCACAGGACTGAAATGCCTGAGGTGGAGAAACACGCTACCCAAAGGAAAACCCTTGGTCGACGGAGATGTCAAGCAAGCGGCTCAACCGTCACTCGAAGAGGTGCTGCGTCAAAGGTCAGCGGAATTAGCACTCTTCAATATGGAAACAGGTGCGAGGAGTTTCTTTTCTGACCCAGACAGGATTAGAATCGTGAGCTGCCCCGTCTGAATGTCTAATATAGGGCCAAAGGCTATGAACTGGGAGGTCAGCAGTTCAAATTTGGCCAGGGAAGTGGGGCTGGGAGAAGGGGGTGTAAACATTTGCCCCCAGGCCACTTTTAGGACACAACTGAGATCCTTGGAGGAAGGTTGGCATAAAAATGTAATAAACAAGCAAATAAATAACATTAAAATAAATCCACAGAGGACCAAAAAAGGGCATATTTTGTACAAAATTTGCTAAAAAAATTGCACATTTGTAGAGTTGTTTATTTTATTCATCTATACCCTACCTCTCTCCCCAGTGGGGACCCAAAGCAGCTGACGTCATTCTCCTGTCATGAAAATTTATACATTTTGTTACTATATATTTCTATGTCAGCATGGTGTAGTGATTAAGAGCAGTGGTTTGGAGCGGTGGAGTCTGATCTGAAGAACCAGGTTTGATTCCCCACTCCTCCACATGAGCGGCGGACGCTAATCTGGTGAACTGGATTTGTTTCCCCACTCCTAGACACAAAGCCAGTTGGGTGACCTTGGGCAAGTTACAGCTCTGTTAGAGCTCTCTCAGCCCCACCTACCTCACAGGGTATCTGTTGTGGAGAGGGGAAGGGAAGGTGATTGTAAACTGGTTTGATTCTTCTTTTAAAAAGGTAGATGAAGCTGGCATATAAAAACCAACTCCTCCTCCTCCTCCTCTTCTTCTTCTTCGAAGGGACCACCAGGGTCTGACTCAGTATAAAGCAGGTTCTTATGTGATGTGAGCTTATGCACCTTCCATTTGGGAGAAAATCCCACTGGAGCACACAGACATGAGACTGGGGTGCTAATAACATAGCAGTAAGAAGATGACTCCTTTCTCCCTTTTGAGTTTTATATTCTCTTTTTTTCACCAATGCTCATTTTAAACACAGACTACTGATGTATTGTTACTTTCTGTGTTGGCAGTTTAAATAGGGCTGCCAACCTCCAGGTACTAGCTGGAGATCTCCTGCTATTACAACTGATCTCCAGCCGATAGGGATCAATTCACCTGGAGAAAATGGCTTCTTTGGCAATTGGACTCTATGGCATTGAAGCCCCTCCCCTCCCCAAACCCCACCCTCCTCAGGCTCCGCCCCAATAACCTCCCACCCGTGGCAAGGAGGGACTTGGAAACCCTAAGTTTAAAGGCATTTCTTTTTGTTGTCTAAAGGAAAGTAATTTTGGTGAAAGGAAATGTATTTTTTTAAATCATGCCTGTTCGAGTGAGTGTAACGTCTGCATCGCCGCATCAACTAAAATCCGATCATACCAGTTCTCACTCCCCCTCCCCTTTATGATTTCTTTGCGTTCAATTAGGAAACATGCACGTTACAGCACCCCGAGTGAGTTATATCTGACAACTTCCTTTCCATCCTAAAAATACCCTTAATTTTTTTTTTAAGTGTAGACAATTGGCAGACAAGTCTCTCCAGGCATTTGGAAAGCCCCGCTTTTCTAAGGTATCATATGTTGTCAGGGAAGTCTACGTAGAATATTATTTTATTAGATCATTTGTTGAGAGGCATGAAGAAGGCATGCATAGTGGAGGAGCTGGCAGAAGTCGGCCTCAAAAGATATCTACAGAGGAATGTGCCTCGGAGTAATTTGGCTGCAAAGCTGCCTAGGGGAGATCTTCAAAATATCTCAAAGGAAGTAGTGTTGTTGATAGTTGTTCTTAAGGCGTCATCGAGAAAGAGAGAAGTGAGACTTCAGAAACTCAGCTATATATGGACACCCACCAGTCTGCTCTGGTGAGCCAGTCCAAGAGCCAGCATGGTGCAGTGGTTAAGAGTGTCGGACTCTAAACTGGAGAACCGGGTTCGATTCCCCACTCCTCCACATGAAGCCAGCTGGGTGTCCTTGGACTAGTCACAGTTCTCTTTGAGTTCTCTCAGCCTCACCTACCTCAGAAGGTGCCTGTTGTAAGGAGAGGAAGGGAGGAGATTGTAAACCGGTTTGATTATCCTTAAAAGAATAAAAACCAACCCCTCCTCCTCCTCCTCCTCCTCCTCCTCCTCCTTCTCCTCCTCCTCCTCTTCTTCTTCTTCTTCTTCTTCTTCTTCTTCTTCTTCTCCTCCTCCTCCTCCTCCTCCTCCTCCTCCTCCTCCTCCTCCTCCTCCTCCTCCTCCTCTTCTTCTCCTCTGCTACATTTTGGAAGTGCATCGAGACACTAAGAGGGTTTTTAGTAGGTTGGCCTGGAAGTAATCAACAGTGCAACCCAAACAGCACTTTCCTGGGACTGAACCACACTGAATACATTATTGCCTTCATGGGTCCCATAACTTTGTAAATGGGTACTGAAGTGAGCTCCAAAGTGTCCAGTGGCTTCATAATGTTCATCTTCATTTGCTGTAGTTGCACATTCGTGAATGAAGTTCTCAGACAAAGGAACTCTGGTATGGCTTTGAAAGAGCCAATCGGGTACATTTAAAGTCTGATAGCAGACAGTGATTGGGGCTGCCAAGAGGCATGGAAAAAAATCTCCTGTCCCTTTAAGAGAGGCTTAATGGGCAGAAATGGGCAGTTGAAGCTTTTCCTGGCATGGAGGTGAATAATGTCACCTGCTAAGTAACATCCCATTAAGCCTCTATTGAAGAGCCCCGTGGCGCAGAGTGTTAAGCTGCAGTACTGCAGTCAAAAGCTCTGCTCACTACCTGAGTTCAATCCCGACAGAAGTTGGTTTCAGGTAGCCGGCTCAAGGTTGACTCAGCCTTCCATCCTTCCGAGGTCAGTGAAATGAGTACCCAGCTTGCTGGGGGTAAAGGGAAGATGACTGGGGAAGGCACTGGCAAACCACCCCGCAAACAAAGTCTGCCTTGGAAACGTCGGGATGTGACGTCACTCCATGGGTCAGGAATGACCCGGTGCTTGCACAGGGGACCTTTACCTTTTTAAAAGGACTAGTCAAAATGGCTACTAGTCATGATGCATACCTATTCTCTCCAGGATCAGAGGAGCATGCCTATTATATTAGGTGCTGTGGAACACAGGGAGGATGGTGCTGCTGCAGTTGTCTTGTTTGGGGGCTTCCTAGAGGCACCTGGTTGGCCACTGTGTGAACAGACTGCTGGACTTGATGGGCCTTGGTCTGATCCTGCATGGCCTTTCTTATGTTCTGATGTTCTTATGACAGTATACATTACATTTATTGTTACGGCCATTGGTCAGCATACTTATGACTGTATATTTTTTCTCCAGCCAGTTGGCAGTTAGAAGACTGGTCCTTTAGCAACCTGATCCCCAATTTCTGGTGAATTCAAGGAGGCGTCCTTCCTGGTAAAGATCCTTTGGATTGCAGTCCTTGTCTTACGGTGTATTCTCATTTGTTTCCCCTCTTGAGCAGTACAAAAGCGAAGAGTCCCCACAGAAGATCCACCTGGGACAACGATCCCTGCCGTTCCATTGTGCATGCCAGAGCAGGAAGCCTTTGCTCCAGCTATTGATCATAGGAAGGCAAACTGTCAAACTTCCTCTTGAAGTCTGAAACCATTTAAAAGCATATGAACAGCAGCAGGATTCAAGCCAAGTCATGCACGTCTTTTGGAATCAGAAGGGAAATGCTTTAAACTACCCGGACCTGTTAAATTAATTTAGTCTTTTTTTAAAAAAAAACATCAAAAGAAAGACAAAAAAAATTACATGCACCCCTGAAGTACAAGAATATTCATGAAATGATAGTATTTCAATTGCATTCCTACCATCAATGGCTATATCACACCTCCGTTTCCTGTCTTTCTTAACATGCAGGATACATTTCAGACCTGCCTCGAAATTCATGGCTTGTTCTGAAGATGAGACAAACCTCTTTGAAGATGAGATTTGAGCACTGGGAGGAACAGGGCTGTTCCACCTTCCTCAGGGGACGTAAGCTGGAGGAAGGGACAAGGAAGAGCCTCAGATACCTCAGCAGACCTTGTGGATCTCTGCAGCCTCCAATAATCATTCTTTGGTGGAGCATTCTAGATTAATGGCTCTTGATGTCCCTTCCCAGCATACCTGTAGTTTCGATTCTGGCCTTCAGAACCATCTATTAGAATTGCCGGCCAACCACTTTGGAGGGCTTTAAGAGGGGAGTGGACATATTCATGGAGGAAAGGGGTATTCATGGCTATTAGTTAGAATGGATACTAGTCATGCTGCATACCTATTCTGTCTAGTATCAGAGGAGCATGCCTATTATTTTGGGTGCGGTGGAGCACAGGCAGGATGGTGCAGCTGCAGTCGTCTTGTTTGTGGCTTCCTAGAGGCACCTGGTTTGCCACTGTGTGAACAGGCTGCTGGACTTGATGGGCCTTGGTCTGATCCAGCAGGGCCTTTCTTATGTTCTTATGTCTGGCAAGCAACCTGTGCATTGAGAATAGACAGCTTAGAAGCCATTGTTTATTTTAACTGCTGGCCCCAGACTGGTGATGCTCAGTTATGGATTATCCTGATCCAGGGAACTAGTATTTTTTGACATTAAAATCTAGCAAACTTGCTGACTGTGGAGGTCAGCATAAATGCCCATATCTAATTGGGGAGGGGATGTGGCTCAGTGGAAGACCATCTTCTTGGTATGCAGAAGGTCCCAGGTTCAATCCCTGGCATCTCCAGTTAAAGGGACTAGGCAAGTAGGTGATGTGAAAGACATCTGTCTGAGACCCTGGAGAGCAGCTCCCGGTCTGAGTAGACAATACTGACTTTGGTGGACCATGGGTCTGATTCAGTATAAGGCAGCTCATGCATTCATGTGTCCAAGTTGTTTGTTTTTTGAGCCTACCTGCTCCTGTGACCTTTAGTGGAAAACGCAACTGGCTACTGCCTGAAAGCCACATGGACATTACTGAATCACAGTGCCACAAAACGTCTGGGTCAGTACTGCTGCTTGGGAGCAGTTTGCTCTGCCGTAAAGCACACTGCTGAAACATGTAGTAAGAGACGGCAGAGGGTATTGTTCTGTTGACCGGACAAGGACAGAAGATTCTAGCTCCTGTTATTTATAACTGACCATTTGGAGGTCTCATACAGTTTGCCAATTTCAGGGCGGTTTCAAAAGGGACACACATCTGGTCTCCCCCCTCCCAATTCAATATGCTAATAACAATACCAGGGATACTGGTGGTGTTGGTTCCAATCAGCAATCTGATCAAGAGTTAAAGGGTTAAACCTAGAGTTACCAGGCTGTGCTTGACATCCCCCAGAAACTGGGGTGGGGGCAGGTAAATGAGGGTCCTGGCACTCCAAGTGCTGTGATGTCAGAGCAATGTGACTTCGCTTCTGGACCACACCAGGAGACTAGGCAGCCCCTGTCCCCCAATCTACAAAGCCCTGTTCCAAATTAAGGACCAGTAGTGCTTCTAATTTCTCATTTTTAGGTGAACAGAGTTCTGTAATTCACTCTGTGGTAGGGTTGCCAGGTCCTCCCTCTCCCCCGGTGGGAGGTTTTGGGGGGTGGGCGCACATACAGCCACGTGTGACATGCTTATGTCACTGACAGGTTTAGTCCCGGAAGTGCCAAACTGTGAAGGGGCCCTTTCCCACTCAACCCCCTAGGGGTTTCAGTGGCAAGGGGCCCCTTGGCAATGCGGCCCTTTTAGGACTAAACCCGGCAGTGACGTAAGCACGTCACATGTGGCCGCTGTTCCAAGCAGGCTGACGGATTGGCATGCAATTGCCCGCTGTTTCCAGCAGCCCTACTCTGTGGCCTTAAGCTCTTGAAGTAAAGTGAAACCCCTATTCAAACCCCAGAGTCCCTGGCGAGGTTTCCTCTCCAGCCTGTGGCTCTCAGGGCTATGAAGCTTAGAAGGTAGGGTCGCCACCCTCAGTCATAGTCAATGATGAATGGAGGCAGTGACCTGTCCTACCTCTATGGACTTTGAATGGCCAACTGTACCTGTTGAACTGATCTCTGAATGGCCACCTCTACCTGTTGAGCTGAATTCATTTTATGTTGGCTTGGACTAACGTTTTCCTGAATACATGTTGAATTCTTATAGAGCCTTCTTGTGGAAAGTCTATGTTCTGTTTCTGTCTGTGTTTTATAATTCATAGTTATAAGATTATTTAGGTAGTTTGACAGCTTAGGAGTTATATTATGTGTGTATAGATTGGTGTGAACAGTAATACATGATTATTTCTTGGAGCCAGCATGCTGTTATTTTGTATAGCAATTTCGTAGTTTCAGCATAGGTTTTGTTGTTTTCGATAACCCTCCAGGTACTAGCTGGAGATCTGCTATTACAACTGATCTCTAGCCGACAGAGATCAGTTCACCTGGAGAAAATGGCCGCTTTGGCCATTGGACTCTAAGGCATTGAAGTCCCTCCCCTCCTAAACCCCGCCCTCCTCAGGCTGCACCCCAAATACCTCCGCCGGGGGTGAAGAGGGACCTGGCAACCCTATTAGAAGGCCTTGCAGGGGGTGGGCAGGAGACTTCTGGTGAGTTGCCACACTTATCAGTAAAGCACATTTATCTCCATTAGTTGCACAGGATACTGTTTTAACTGAATATTATCTCAGCCACCTATATCAAGGGGACCAAGGAAGTTAGTCTCTCCTGTTTCAGACAAGGAGGGCTCTTTTACTTACAGTCCTGAGGGGAGGGTGGCTTTGATGTAGACCGAAGACCATGTGGAAAATCAAAGGAATTGTAAATGCAGAGGTCCAGCGCAGTGTGCTCCATGTAGAAAATGCCAATTCTTCCTCTCGCGTTTCTGGCGATGAGTCTGAAACGACTGTCATTGAAATAACTCAGTGGCTTTCTGCTATGGCAACTGTGAATGAACTGATGATGAGTGACGATTGGAAAGATGGCCAGCTTCCCACATAGGGGTGTTTTTGTTCAACTCAGCACCTACACTTTGACTCCCCTTCCCGCAATATACCGATACAGGTGAGAAAGGCAGAGTTTACATAATGAAAATACATCAATTTAAAAATATACTCCTTCTCTTTCCAGGCTGTTAATTCAAACAAGTATTCACAATCCCTTCCAAAGTCATATTTCTGTAACCCAAACGTGCTGGTAATTTCAGTACATTTCCAAATAGTGCAAAGGTTTCATTGTAACTTGTGTTGGAGCACCCACACAATGTTGTCCCCTAGCAGTTCCATTTTCGGTGCTTTGCTGAGATCTTTCCCAAACAGTATTTGGTACAATCTTTTAGGAAAGATTACAGTTGCTTTGTATGCCATGTGGAAGGGGAGGTGCCCCTGCTGGAACCATCATCTTTGCCTGTGTCCCCAAAAGGACATGATTTTACCCTGCCACTGAAGCGTTTTTAGAGCTTTTGAAAAAACAACTCTGCAATTGACATATTGCTATAGCATTATAACATTATAACAATTTATCTGCCAGTTCCTTTGAATTCTCTTTTTTCGTTTTCAAAGGTAAGTTTCTAGCCCTTTTCATTGCATAAATATGCCTTCCCTTTTATATCTCTGCAACAAAATGGGCTAGACACTTGCTTTTTGAAAAGGTGAAAGATGAATATTGAGAACCTAATGGACAGATTGCTATAGCAATATGCCAATTGCTTTAAAAATACATCTGATTTCTAGATAATGGGAACAAAGAATCAAGGAAAACAGTATTTCCCCCTTTTTGCCTCTAAGCCTTTTGGGGTGTGCCTTTTTTTTGGTGGGGGGGTGTTATGTGCCATCAAATTGTTTACAACTTAGGGCAACCCTATGAATTAATGACCTCCAAAATAATTAATAGCCTAGCTCAGGTCTTGCAAACTGAAGGTTGTGACTTTCTTTATTGGGCTGGGGGGGGGGGTACCCAGATAGAAATAGCTGGTGGAGTGATTTTGGACTTCTCTGATCCAAGAAGGCAATTCTCATTCTTTGGTCTGATCTAGCGAGGCAAAACTTACCCCCCTCCCCAAACCACTTCTACATAGTTTTAATAACATATAAACATAATTAAACTCACAAATGGCACCAGTTTTAGAAGACTGACACTATATTCCTTGGTTGGTGTATTGCTGCCCCCTTCACCAGTAGAATCAAACTGCGTAATATCTGTACGTCCTTTTCTTTCATGCCTAAATTATGGATAGCAAGGCAGTTCTCGCTTGTGTTCCATGGGGCGCTAAACCTGAAGCTTTTTTTCCTTTAAGCCAGACAAATACAGAGACGCAAATGGTGCCTTCATACTCTGAATCCTGACAGACCGTGAATGAATGCAGCTGTGCTTTCTTGGTTGAAGTTGCTGTCCCAGCTGTTTAATTATTATGACTGTGCCTTGAATGGCTGCCTCCAGAAGGCTTAGGGAAGGCCCCAGTCAGCCTTTTAAGTGTATCACATTTACAGATTTCTGATTTATCGAATCATAGAATCATAGAGTTGGAAGGGACCACCAGGGTCATCTAGTCCAACCCCCTGCACAACACAGGAAACTCACAACTACCTCCCCCCCACACCCCCAGTGACCCCTACTCCATGCCCAGAAGATGGCCAAGATGCCCTCCCTTTCATGATCTGCCTAAGGTCATAGAATCAGCATTGCTGATAGATGGCCATCTAGCCTCCGCTTAAAGACCTCCAGGGAAGGAAAGCTTACCACCTCCCGAGGAAGCCTGTTCCACTGTGGAACCGCTCTGTTAGAAAATTCTAACAGTTTAACAAAATTTAACATACATGAGTAAATCCTGTTCATCGTTTTGAATTGGGCAAGTTTGGAATTGGGGTGGGGGGGGCAGGGAGTGCAAACCTTTGCAAGGATACAAATCTGGCCTGGATCTTTCTACCAGAAAGGGTAGAAAAAGGCAGTGCCCCCCCGCCATGCATCTACAGCTAAAGGAACTTGGGTAGCAGGACTGGGAACCTCCTCAACCTCACCCTCCCCACAGCAGAATGCAGAGGTGGTTTCCACACAAGAACAGGGTTGTGCGGTTTTCCTGTTGCTGGTGCAGTGCTGATAAAGCGCAGTGGCAACAGGGCTTCTACACGGCAGGTTCCCCTGCAGTTTTGCTTCCCCGGTCCCCCAGCAGCGGCCATCTTCTCTCCCCAAGGGCACTGGGACTTTTAGCAGCAATTTCATATTGATATGTTGATCTTCCATTATAATAATCAGCGAAACAGGTTCTGTGAATTCTCATCTTTCATCAGAAAAGGAAGTCTTCAGCCCCTTCCATTGTGGAGATATGCCTTTCCCCTTATATCTCAGCAACAGAAAGGGCTAAAAAAAAACCTGGCTATTTTCAGAACCTGTTACACTTATTGTTATAAAGGTAGAGCAATATAACAACATGAAATTGCCTCTTTTTTTACAAAACAAAAAGCCCCTCATTGGTGGGGGGAGGAAATGGCTGTGGCGAGGACAGAATCAGGAAAAATGGCTGCCATGTGTGTGTGGGGAATCTGGTCGCTCCCCTCACTGCAGCCATTCTGGCTTTAATGTGATTATTCTGAAAATTTTTTTGTTGCAAAGCAGGTATGAGAAAGGCTGGGGAAAACCCAGAATGGGCATGAATGCACCCCGATGCTATGGGAACAGGGGGCAAAATCTACTTCCCCAAGGCATCAACCCTGGGGTGGATAACTCATTTGGAAATTGCCTCAGCCATCCTTCATCAGACCTTTTTGAAATATGGCCAGATTGGAGCCCTTCCTAGATAAATTCATCTTGATAAATTTCATACTCCTGGGGTAAACATTCTTGATGTTATAGTGAATTGAGTTTTCTGCCTGTATAATGGTAAGTGGCTGGAAAATATTCCTTGAAAATGGCCTCCCATTATTTTTCTACAAGTCCTATGTCTTTGGGAATTCTTCTTGGAAGTCTACTCACTGAGTATACCTTACCTGCCTAAGACTGTCCATTCATCCAGAATGTTCATTAAAAAATTTTTTTACAGTGAACTGCTGGCCAGTTGGTAGCATGGGGAGCAATTTGCTCATTTTCTGTTATATCAGTGGGAGACTGTGGCAGGGCTCATGTAAGCCACTAGGGAGATCGGGTCCCCTGATTCAATGGGAGATCTTCTGGCCTCCTTTTTCATTGTCCACCAGCCTACTGAGGGTTGCTGTGTGGAAAAAAAGTCTAGAAAGCATAGTCATTTCCAGCAATTAAAGGAAGTGATGTCATAACATTGATGTGATGCTGATACGGCACTCTAGGATTCAGACAAAATTATATGGTTTTACCATAGGGTTATATCTAGGGTTTCCAACCTCCAGGTACTAGCTGGAGATCTCCTGCTATTACAACTGATCTCCAGCTGATAGAGATCAGTTCCCCTGGAGAAAATGGCTGCTTTGGCAATTGGACTGTATGGCATTGAAGACCCTTCCCTCCCCAAACCCCGCCCTCCTCAGGCTCTGCCCCCAAAATCTCCCACTGGTGGTGAAGAGGGACCTGGCAACCCTAGTTATGTTGGAATCCGAGATCATCACATGTACACCAGTGGTGTAACATCACTTCTATTTGCTGGAAGTAACATCTCACTGTTGGTGCAATGTCATTCCCTCTGTCCCCGCCCCCTCCCTGTTCCACTGGCTTCCAGCTGATGCCTGTGGAAGAGCAGGATAATCAAAGATCCTTTGGTGGGGAGTCGGGCTCTGTTCAAGCTGATGCTCATTCAATCGGGCCTCAAAGCCCTGGGAAATTGGCTCCTCAGCAATAATCATGCAGTCACTTGACGGTGCGGGGCTTTTGGGCTCGATGAATCACACTGGGAGAAAAAAAAAATTACTGAGCGCTCGCCTTGTTTTTCTTGCAAACCACATAAAATGACCAAAGGCTCTTAAAAATCTGCAGCACTTCATTACCAAATCCAGGACATTTGCAATTAATTTGCCACAGAGATGAAGTGTTGCCTGAAATGGGCCTGTCGGGCCACTGTGAGCAGCCGAAGTGGTGCGCGCTTGGCTTTCGATCGCTTCCTTTGTGTCTGCAGGATATTGGAAGCGAGATGTCATATGGATAGATGCTCAAGATTTTCCCCAAACTAATGAGAACGCAAAGAAAGGACTTGCTGTTTTAATACAAGTGTTCTATAAAAGCCCGATGTGTTCTGCATGACACATCAGATGCTCTTGGCGCCATGTCTAGGAAATCTATCGACAGCAGCAGTGACTCTTCCAGTGGCCCTTGAGAAACTAACAGAGAGTATTCCAGCATAAGCTTCTGTGAATTAAGTGGAAAAGCTTGTTCCGAGATTTTTATAGCCCTATTTAGTATTTTATAGCTGTGTTTTAATATTTTGGCTCTCAAAAAAATCTACGAAAAGATTCCCCATACTATATTCATCTGATGAAGTGAGGTCTGACTCATGAAAACTTCTGCTGGAATAAACTTCGTTAGTCTTTGCTGGTGAAGACCCAGAAGCTACGTCACTGCATCAAACAACGTTCTAGGATTTCCCCTAATCTCTATTGTAAGAACCACAGAGATTAGGGAAATTCCGAGAGAGTCACTCAACATGGTGATGTCTTTCTCCCACATTTCCCCATTGAGGGTGTGCGGGGAGCTGAGGAACATGAGTTGGAGTGTTTCTGCCATCAGTGGATAACTGGCTCTGTACCTAACCTACCTAACCTGTAACAGGGTTATTGTTGTGAGGATAAAATGAAGGAGAAGAAAATGAGGTAATCTGCTTTGGATCCTCACTGGGGATAGAGACAGGATATAAATGAGCAAGTATATAAATAAATGAAGCTTTCCTCGCCAGTTCTATGGGCCAAATGCTTCTTGCAAATGTAGCCCTACAGACACTGTTTACCGTAGCGAGCTTGTTAGTCCTAAATCCTTATCTGTGATGCGGTAAATACCAGCTATCTCCAATGAGCAGATGTAGTTGAAAGAAATATTCACCATGGGAAACCACAGAGGTAGTAGTAGAAGAAGAGTTGGTTTTTATATGCCGACTTTCTGTACCACTTAAGGAAGAATCAAACCAGTTTACAATCACCTTCCCTTCCCCTCCCCACAACAGACCCTCTGTGAGGTAGGTGGGGCTGAGAGAGCTCCAAGAGAGCTGTGTCTAGCCCAAGGTCACCCAGCTGGCTTCATGTGTAGGAGTGGGGAAAGCAACCCGGTTAATCAGATTAGTGTCCTCTGCTCATGTGGAGGAGTGGGGAATCAAACCCGGTTCTCCAGATTAGTCCACTGCTCCAAACCACCGCTCTTAACCACTACACCATCATGTCACAAACTTACATGTGAATTTAAGTTTGTCTTTCTGTCCATTGGCACCATGATGATGGCCCTTCTCAGTACCATTTTGGTGTTTCCTACAGACTGATTTTCTTGTTGCTGTTGCAAAAACGGGAAATATTGGGTACTTCTCCATTGTCTGCAAGTTGGCAGGGAAGCTTACACATGATGCATCCCTAACAAAGAGACTGTATGAATGGTTTCAGTCATAGAATTGCAAAACAGATTGCATTGACCTCACAGAAAAGTAGCAATCTTTTCCCCCCTCCCCCTGCCTCTTCATTGAGTCATTAAACATTTATTCTGGCAGTTCTGCTAGCTGCCATTTGGCCCGTGTTGCTAGCGAGAATTTTTGGTGTTTGCTTCAAACTTTTGGTGTGTGGCATTGTCGATGAATGGTAATGAAGACACGCGCGGCACACAGTGTGTGTGACTGGCAGGTTGGAATTTATTCTGGCCTAGAGGTTCCAGTACCTTCAATTATTCCTCACTATAATCATGTCCCGCAGTCATTCTTCATGCTGTTGCTTCATTTGTGAGCCCGGTGCCATCAATGTGCGATTGGGGAAGCGGTGACTTGGAAGACCCTGGGAATGAGCTACTGACGACACAAGAAGGGAAGCATCGAATAAATCCAGACTCCTTCTAGCAGGAATCCAATGAAGATTTTGAAACCTTAATATCGTTTATATTCAGCAAGGGGAAGGTACAAATAGATCTTTTTGTTGTGTACGATAATATAGAAAATGGCTGGTAGGATAAGCTCTCTATTTGGGTCTTCTCATTAATAACAGCAGGCACTGCTCTCTCGTGCCTGTTCTTCACCTATTATCTTGCTCATCTCCTTTTCCTCTTCTCTCTCTTCTCCCTTTGTATCTCCCACTGGTGAAATATAGTTCTCATGATCCTTTTCCACAATCCATTTTATGGTGTTTTTTTTTTTTTTTTTACAGATGGCAGTTGTGAGTAAGTAAGGTAAAGGTCCCCTGTGCAAGCACCGTGTCATTCCTGACCCATGGGGTGACGTCACATATCGACGTTTTCTAGGCAGACTTTGTTTTACGGGGTGGTTTGCCAGTGCCTTCCTCTGTCATCTTCCCTTTACCCCCAGAGAGCTGGGTGCTCATTTGACCGACCTCGGAAGGATGGAAGGCTGAGTCAACCTTGAGCCGGCTGCCTGAAACCAACTTCCGTCAGGATCGAACTCAGCCCTCCCCTTTGAAGCTTGCCTCAGTGGTAGCTGTGGCTCAGTGGGTAGAGCATCTGCTTGGCATGCAGAAGGTCCCAGGTTCAATCCCCGGCATCTCCAGTTAAAGGGACTAGGTGAGTAGGTGATGTGAAAAACCTCTGCCTGAGACCCTGGAGAGCTGCTGCCGGTCTGAGTAGACAGTACTGACTTTGATGGACCAAGGGGGGTCTGATTCAGTATAAGGCAGCTTCATGTGTTCATAAAAACACTGGTGGTTGGTTCTATTGCTGCTTTTTAGTTTGCATAGTTATTTAGTTAGATTTTTTTTAATTGTATGTTTATAGTTTTATTTTATGTAGTTAACTGCCTCAGGCAGATTCTGGAGAGTGTGAGATATGAATCTTTTAAAATAAATAAGTCGGGGTGAACCAAGGAAAAACTCAAAGCTTGAATTAGAGAAGAATCTAGGGTTACTGACCTCCAGGTGGGGGCTGGAGATCTCTCAGAATTACAACTGTTTTCCAGGCTGCAGAGATCAGTTCCTCTGGAGAAAATGGCTGCTTTGGAAGTATGCTGTATGGAAATACACCTCGCTGAGGTGCCTCCCCTCCCCAAACCCTGCCCTCCACAGGCTCAACCCAAAAATCTCTAAGAATTCCCCAACCCAGAGTTGGCAGCAATACTAGCAGCTCAAGGATGCTCTGGTAAAAAACCCCAGAAGTGATACAGTGTAGTGCTAGGAATTGCCGGAAATGCTATGGTTTTAACTACAGAGTTTCTGGTGGTTCCTAGACCTATGTCACTTCTGTGTTTTTACCAGGCACCGCAGCTGGTGTCGTGCCCCCCCACCCCAATATCCCCACCCACTGCCTCCCGCCAGTTGCCAGGCATTGCCTGCCAACCCTGGATAGCCACAAACTTTCAACATACTGCAGCACACTTTTTTTATTATAGGAAAGGACAGGTGTCCCAACTGGCTTAATACAGCTGAGCAAAGTCACTCAGGATTGTGGCGCATTGTTAGTGGAACAAGAAGCTGAGTGAGGATTAAGTTCTGCTTCCTTATCAAAATCCAAATGCTATACAGGCTCAAACATGTATTTTATATTTTTTCTTTGGGGGCCTTCTTTCTTAAAAACCTCCCCCCCCCCACAATGGTATGCCAATATGGGTTGCAATTTCCAACTGACTGATAAAGTAGCCTGTACGCCGGCCTCCTATGCAGGGAACTTGAGTTTCCAGCTAATAGATTTTCTTTATGTTTCTTCTCGGCAAGCAGGCTGAAATGAAAATGCAGCCAGAGGTTAGATGATACAGAGGATCAGAGAACACGTCTGAGGAGTCGGGTGTTCTGCCGGCGCTGCTGACTGCGGAGATCTCCCTGTTACACAATCTCCACAAAAAGTCCAGGAGCGCCCAAGGGAAATCCAAGACCGTAACAGCAAAGTGACTGAAGGTCAGTATTAAGTGCATTAGCACAACTGGGGAAGGAAACATATGTGGCTTTCTTCCCCTTGCCAGTCTATGCCTAGCTTAAGACAACCCCATTACCCTTTCACTTGTAGCAACACCATTAAAAATTTTTAACAGAATAACAAAGTGGAAAGCCACTCCACTCTTCAAAGAGAGAAGGAAAGAAAATGAAGGGCTGGAAGTCTGCACCTAGTAGCACTGTGGACAAAAATCTCAGCATTCCATAAATGAAGCTTCTGGTAGAGATGTGGGGACCTGATTCAGACTGGGACCATGGTGCAAGGGAAGGGGAGAAGAAGAGTTGGTTTTTATATGCCGACTTTCTCTACCACTTAAGGAAGAATCAAACCAGCTTACAATCACCTTCCCTTCCCCTCCCCACAACAGACACCCTGTGAGGTAGATGAGGCTGAGAGAGCTGTGACTGGCCCAAGGTCACCCAGCTGGCTTCATGTGGAGGACTGGGGAAACAAATCCAGTTCACCAGATTAGCGTCCGCTGCTCCTGTGGAGAGGAGTGGGGAATCAAACCCTGTTCTCCAGATCAGAGTCCACTGCTCCAAACCACTGCTCTTAACCACTACACCATGCTGGTGTTAAAAACATCTATGATGTTTTCCCAACAGGAAATCGTCTGCCAGAGGTATTTGCCCCATTCAGGCAAAGATACAGGGTTCAATCCCAATTACATTTTCCATTGACAGAGGCCATTTCTGTCAATAGAATGGATCTTTTCTGACACCCCTACATCCCTGCTGTCCCCCTCTGTGCTGCTCCTGGAGGACAGAGGACCATTCAGGGCAACTCAGTGGGCTGCAGTGGGAGGGGAGGCAGAAAAGTTCCATTCTGCCAGCAGAGACTGCACTTGGGGTCCAATCCATAGGTACTCATTATAGAAATAAGAATTCCAGTTGACCAGTCACACACCCTGAGTTCTTTTTCACAGAGCTGTAGATCCTAAAATTCTTTGAGAAGATGGGGTGACAATTAAATCAGTTAAACATTGTATTGTAGCAACGGTAACTGGGACCATTCAGGATTTGGGGGGGGGGGGACAAAGTGAACAAAATCTCAAGGTTCTGTGTCTCCTGGGGCCCCATGGAACCATCCAAGTAATGTGGTTCACCTTTCATATGGCAATATACTTTTATATGTCTATGCTGCAAAGGGGTCCCCAGGATGGAATCTTTGTGCAGGGACTCTGGTGGCACTCGTCCTGACCCGGATAGCCCAGGCTAGCCTGATCTCATCAGATCTCAGGAGCTAAGCAGGGTCAACCCTGACAAGTATTTGGATGGGAGACCTCCAAGGAATACCAGGGTCGTGACGTGGTCACCATAAGTCAGATGTGACTTGGCGGCAATTAAAAACATGGTGACACTGTCTTGGGGCCATTAACTAACTGATAGACTTGATTGTGGGGCCCCTTAAGATTTTACATTGCAAAGTACTGTGGGCCTGATAAATACTAAAAAGTGCCTCATTACAGATTTTTGTAGCTGTACTTTGGTTGATTGGAATGATTTTTTTTAGCTCACCAATCGTGAAGTTGTTGCAGTACATGGTTCAGACATCTGTCTACAGTCACATTTTTCTTGTGGAGAAGCTGCAAACCATTTCTTACTGGCGAATACAACCTTCAACTAGAGCAACCATTACAAGAGATAATGCTGTGTTGAAGGTTTGAATATTAGGAGCACCAACTGGCTAGCACCTGTGGCATCAATTACAAAAGCTGGTACAACTCCCATGTCTGTGTTGTTGTGTATACATATTAAAAGTTATATTATATTGTTATTTTTAGGGTTTTTTTTAAAAAAATTGTACAAGCTAATCACAGCCAGGGTTGTATACAGAACACTGTACATAATGTGAGAAACAGTGATTATAAAAATGACACACAGCTCAGAGAAATGCGGCTAGTAGATTCAAAAGAGTGAATGGAATTCATGTTGTTTTGTTGATGGTTTTATTTATTTCATTTATCATCCATTTTTCTCACTGACAGTCGAGGTGGATCACAGAGCTATAAAAAACAATGAAATGACAACAAGTGTGTAAGCAGCGTACATCATTCTCTTCTGCTCAGTTTTGTCCAGAGTCAGGTAGCTGGCTACGGCAGGAGAGTGGAGACGTGGTCGGTGGATGCAGTCCAAGCCCAAGCCCAGATAATTCTGAGTCCAAAGCCTCAAAGCAGGAAAAGGCAAATCCAAAAGCAGTGGTCAGATCCAGTCTAGAAGAGTCAGGTTTTCAGCAAGTCTGCTGTATAGCATAGCTATGAAGGCAGGCACACAAGGAATGACAAAGCATTGCTCCCACACAAGGGTCTCTTTGCTGGCTGTTTAAATAGGGAATTTTCTTGCTGGGACAGATATGCCCACTGCAGATAATCAGGTTGTTTTGGCATTCCCAGCCAGGTGTAATTCATCTGCCTCAACACTGCTGTCAGGGATTGATCTACACCGAGCCAGCAATCTTGCTCTTCTTCGTCTCTTCTGGATTTCACATCTTAAATGCCCCCTTCTTTGTTCTGAAGGTTCTGGTGACCCTAAAAATGAGGCTGATATTTTAGGCACAACTTGAGCTCCTGAACTGGAGGGCTGAGTGCACGGCACAGCTTCTGCTTGCGACTCCTCCTCTGTTATAACTTCTGCCTGAGAGCGCTATCAGCCCTGGGCTGGGACTGACTTGCTCCACCTCCTCCTCATCTGAGGAGGTGTCAGCAGGCTGACCCATGACACATTTCATCTTTACAACAACCCTGTGAGGTAAGTTAGGCTGAGAGAGCATGACTGGCCTGAAGTCATCCAGTGAGCTTGCATGGCACAAGTGGGGATTCGAACCTGGGTCTTTGAGATACTAGTCCGACACTCTTAACCGCTATATCACACTGGCCCTTATAAAGAACAATGCACTGAAACCTGATTATACAATCAAAGATCAATGAAACTAAAGCTGCATAATACATCCCATAAACAAGACTTGTTTGGAGGACTTTCATTCATAGGGTCGCCATGAGTCGGAAGCGACTTGACGGCACTTAACACACACAAACAAGGCTTGACAGTTAGAACAATGGCTCAATAATTAATTCACACCACAGAGAAATGTAGGGTTAGCTCCAACCAGCTTTTTGACTCATGAAAACAGGAGGAGGGGCCATGGCTCAGTGGTAGAGCATCTGCTTGGCATGCAGAAGGTCCCAGGTTCAATCCCCGGCATCTCCAGTTAAAGGGACTAGGCAAGTAGGTGACGTGAAAGACCCTTGCCTGAGACCCTGGAGAGCCGCTGCTGGTCTGAGTAGACAATACAGATTTTGATGGACCCAGGGTCTGATTCAGTATAAGGCAGCTTCATGGGTTCATGTGAGGAGGGAGTCCCCTTTGACCACCCAAAAGGCTATGCTAGGGATCAGGGGGCTTGCATGGACAAAAGCTATGTGGGCAGGGGCTATAGTAAGGAGGGGAATTGGGTGAGACTGAGTGGAAAAGCTGGCCGGATCCACTCTTACATACATGAACTCTTGCTTGGGGTTTTGGGATGGATCCCTCCATTCCTCAGCTAATGGTACAACCTTCTTCCACCACAAGCAAAATTCTCCTGCTTAGGACAGGTGCTGCCATTAGCCAAGCAGATGGAACTCTTGAACGCCCCCCCCCCAGTGCATGAGCAATGTATCATGTGTACATAGGGTTGCCAGGTCCCTCTTCGCCACTAGCGGGATGATTTTGGGGCACAGCCTGAAGAGGGTGGGGTTTGGGGAGGGGAGGGACTTCAATGCTATCGCGTCCAATTGCCAAAGTGGCCATTTTCTCCAGGTGAACTGATCTCTATCGGCTGGAGATCAGTTGTAATGGCAGGTGATCTCCAGCTCCTACCTGGAGGTTGGCAACGCTATGCGTACATGTTCATTCTTTGGCTGTATGGCCATGGATTGGTATGCGCATGTCACATGCTATGTAGCCCTAATGTATATATAGCCACGTGGCTGTGTGCAATGCTTACCAGCTATGTTCTTTGCTTGAAGACATCCCTTGATTATACTATCTGAGCTGTTTGATTCGGTGATTACTATATTGAGCGCTCGTGATACAACCGCACTCTGCTCATTCTGCTTCAGAAAAAATAAAATAAAATGTCAATTTGTGGCCTTTTAAATATGATTAAGCCGAGAGGAAAAATAGCAATTGCCGGTGTTTGCTTGGCTGGTAAGATGCGTGAGAATTAGCATTACTCCTGAGAGCTGCCATTGGTTAGCTGGAGGGAAAATGGATATCAATTATACATAATCTAAGAAGCCTCTGCATAATAATCAGGCCCAGTAGGGGCTTTGGGGCAGCTTCGTTATTCTCTTGTAAACACAAGAGCCCGGATAGACATGTCAGTCAGGAGTAGCGGCTGCAATTCTTCCTGCTTCACCCCCCCCTCCCAACACCTTCACTTTCTATTGCTTCAATATGCAAACAAGGCTGTTTAGCTGAGAGTCGAGGCTGTGCTAATGAGCTCCCCGCACTAACCCTGAAGTAAAAAGGTTCTGTTTCACAGCTGCTCGGAGACTGGTTCCTCTGGGCATGCTCAGGTATTGGAAAATACTTTTTCTTTCAAAACCGGGAGGAAAAAAAAAAGCTAGCTGGAAAGTCCTGAGCGTTTGCTGTCTTTTTTTCCCAATGTGCTAATGTAATAACCTCAACACTTGTGAAGTTCTTCTCTTCTCTTTTTTTTTTTTTTGACAACTGAGCACAACGCACACCAAGTGTTTGTCTCTGAATTATGCATTTTGGCCCCCAACAGGAAAGGGGGGCTGGAAAAATGCAGCAGATCTAAAATTCACTCCCCTCTTCAGTTCCTAGAGGACCCTAACTCAAGGCTAATCTTCTCGTTTCCTGCTTAATGGTGGACAGTTCTTTTATCGTTTCTCCCCTCAGCGCTGCTCGCCTGGTGCCATCATTTCCCTTTTGTGACCAGTGTCATTTGGATGACATGAATGACAGCAGAAGTTTCTAGAACAATGGAGGCAACCAGAATTCCTGCTTGAAACAGATGCGCCAGAACTTCTGTTGCTCCAGGATCCGGAGTCCCCCTTTCCCCTAAAGCAGAGGTTTTAGGCCTTTGTTACTACTAAGCAACTAGATAATTGCCCTGGTAGAGGCCATGATAATCCTTCTACAAATCCCTTTTAAAAATCAACATTTACAAATCACAGTACAACACATGATTCCACCCCCCCCATCAAATATCCAATTATTCTCATGAATTAAAGAAAATCCCCTATCTAGAAGAGCTTTTGTATCCCCACGGGGCTAATTTAGAGACTGCTCACTTCTCTTATTTGAAACAGAAAAGGGTATAATTTTCACACCATGAAATGCCATATAGTTTTGTTCCAGGGCTGCAGCCTTCTATTTGGTGGCCAAACATCCCTGAATACTACCTCAAAATCTGTGAAGTCCCATTCACAGGTCTAGTGAGTGTAAACCCATTCGTTATGAAGGGAAGATATCATCATTGTAGCCTACTTAGCAGTCAGATAGGGCTACCCTTTTCCTTCCACACTTGCTTTCTGCGGGGCTTTTTCATCTGCTGTCTCCCCATGTGACAATCCGCATTATTCAGTTGGAGAGAGGCTCTCGGCTCTGTAATCGTTCAGTGTTTCAATTATTTATTATGCTACCTTTATGGTGCATTAGAGACAAGTGACTCTAACTCTCTTCCACCTTGACCGAAGCTCATTAAATGGCCATCGTGACTGGATGGCCTTAAATTCTGTTGTGCCCTGTCTCTGTCATCAGGATTCAAACCCAAGTCAAAGCAGCCTACCTAGGATCTCAAGACTATTTCATCACGGTTAGGCAAATGAGGAGGGTGCCCTGCAAGTGGTTTGTTTATAGGCCATTGGAGGGTAACGTGTTTACAGATGACAATAATGAGGTGAGATAGAAAAATCCTTATTAAGAACCATTTAATTTAACATGCTTGGTGCTTTCTGAGTTATCATTTTTAAAGTGATCGACTCAGTTCAGACACAACATGAACTGTGGTTGGTTTTAATTACTTTTAGGTTGTGAAACCAGGATTTGGCTTGTGGCTAATCACACAGTTCTTGGTTTGCCTTGACAAACACTAGTTTCATTTCTCTATAGCTGGGGAGTAAGTGCAGATGGCACTGGGAACAAGCCAAGGTTAAGCTAGGATGTCCACATTTGTATATCATGTGAAACTATAGTTAAGACCAACTTCCAACCATGGTTTAGATACTGGTTTGATGAACCTAACTGCCCACAGTTGGACAAATGGCCAGTGTTCACATGACCAAACTATTATTACTTTAATTACATCATGGTTTCATGTCATGTCTGAGCCAAGCCATACTGCTACCTGGTTTTTCTCATGGAGATTTTACCATGGTTTAGGTGGTGAACTGTAGTGTTTTTTCTCCAAGCTTCCTCATAACATCATTTTCCATTTGTTGTCTTTCCATGGTCTCCTCATCGTTTTTTGCCATACTTTCTCAAGCCACCTTTGATCCAGGTAGACAACCAATGCAAATGGAAAATGATGTTGTGAGGAAGCTCAGAAAAAACCCAAACTGCGGAAATTAGAAACCCTTATATCTTGTGTGGCCAGATGTAAAGTAGTAGTATCGATCATAGACCTTTAAGCATAGTAATTTGCTCACATAAGCATCTGTTGTAAACTTATCAATGTTTCTGGATGTGTATCATACCAATTAGGGTTTCTAATTTTCGGATGTGTTTTTCATAATTATGTTTCATATATATGACCACTGAGGAAGGCCTAAGAGGCTGAAATGCATTATGGTCTATTGGTCATTTATACTATGTATATCATCAACGATGCTGAATATTTCTGTAACAGTTTACACTGGTGGTTTTACATGTAGCCTGTGTTTTTTTCCAAAGGAAACTTGTTATGTATGCGTACGTCATACACAGCTGGAGTCAGAGTTCCAACATCAACTGCTTTATTCAACTAACAGGGAAGAGGGAGAGGGGAAAAACTGGCTAATTGCAAAACAACCCAACTTATATAGAATTCCCAACCACCCAGAGCCATGTCCACAAGTCCATGGTTGGATGGCCCAAAGTCCACAGTCCAATAGGAACAACAGATGATGGAGCCTGAAGCAGGGCCTTATGCTCAACACACCTCAGCCCAGCCAAGTTCAATAGTTCAGCAGTTCAATATTTGGCATCGACCTTGCACCAACTAAATACATTGCAAAACTGATCCTGTAAAACTGCCCTGGACGTTCCCATTGCCAGGGGAACATGAAGTGTTAAACAATGTAAAATATAACTCATATAGCAGTGCCCACTCTTGCCTACAGGCCAAGCATATTCAAGGGAACAGAGTGATCAGGACTCCAGAAGACATAGCATGCTTCAACGCACCTAATGGAGAGAGCCCAAGACATACATAGTACCACTAGCACTGATATTTCATATGAAGCATGGAAGCTTTGCTGAGTTTGCTGCATTGTACAGATGTAGTGGCATTGTGCCTCCAAGGCTAACCAAGAGAGGACTGGGAGGTTTCAGGATAAAGGTTGGACTTTCCCTGGCAGCTGTCCACACTCCCCTAAGGGGACTGTATCACACCTTGACAATGGCTTATCTAGCCGAACATCTTAAAAAACACCTCTGTTCCATTGATGTGTCTGATTTTCCATTACTAGAACATTTTGAACCCTGAACAGGCTTCATCACGCAGATTTCCAAGTGCAAACTCCCACTTAAGCCTCAGTGCAGGTGTGTGCCAAATCACAACTTGTTCCAGATTGTGCTAAAGTAGCAGCAACGCTGGGTGTTCTTCTGTTATTATTGTTCTTTTAAGTGGGTGGGTCGTAAACAGCTGAAAATTCACAGCTGTTCTAATAGACAGCTATGGGGACTCTTCCGGGGCTGCATCACAAACTCAACTGGATTGGCAGGCACAAATCTAGTGTAGCATGGACAACCTGTCAGAGGAATGGAGATTTTGGAATACCGCGGGTATGCATAGGCATAGCTCGCCAAGGGATTTGTACAATCTGCTCATCTTAAAGACTGGCACAAGGTTGGCAGGTGGGAAGATGGAATAATCAAGTCACTGGCTGGCACACTCCACAAAATTTTATGCCATCTGTCATTTTCAAGTACTGCTTCCTGCACTTTAAGCTTCTGCGGTAGAACTGCATGCCCACTGTCACTTGGAGACAGACGTGCTTCATTTGAATGATGCCCGTTAAGAGAAATAGAATCAACCAGTGAGACCATCTTTGGTGATTTAAGATGCTTGGCGTGAAGCCAAGGATTTGACAACACAAGAAGAGCCCTGCTGGATCAGACCAGCAGTGAGGGTTGCCAGGTTCCTTCTGGCAACCGCCAGGAACATTTGGGAGGTGGGTAGAGGGGGCGACGATCTGCGTCCCTGTTTGATGATGTCACTTCCAGTGCAATGTGAGTTCCTCAACTTCCTTGAGTCCCAGCCAGGAATCTGAACATGTGAAAAAAAGCCTTAAAACAATTCAGCTCAATGACTGCTTTGAATGGCAGTGGTTATCTAATGTCTCAGGCGAATAAGGGTCTTGAGTCCCTTGCACTGGAAATGTCGAGGGTTTAATCTGGAACTTCTTACGGGTAGTCTGCCCCTGAGCCACAGTCACAGACCTTCTTGACTTTTCTGAAAATTGGGAGTCAGGATCTTTCTCCTTTTCTCATAATTTCAAACATGCAAGAGGAGAACCACCATCCACACCTTCTCTCAACATGGGAAGCAAACCAAGAAGATGGGATCAAACTGTTAGCTGGCTGAACTCAAGTCAAGGGGAATGTTTCATAAGAGCTTATGCAGTTCTAGTTCCTGGACACATGTGCTTTACAAATCCAGTTCGGACTTTTTCATGCACTCTGCTCCTTTCCTCCAGTAGTCAGACTATTGGCGCAATGTGCCATGGACCATTGCCACACAGATATTTCTGCTGTCCCTGTAGTCTATATTTTGCATATTGTCTTGGATTATTTTCAAACCAAGTTCAACTCCTCTGCCCTTGTTATGGTTTGGAGGGATTTATTACTTGGCAGCCGGAAAGCCAACCCCACCTTCTTCCTGGTGCAGATTGATGGCAATTGCTACCTTCGAGGTTGAATTTCACTTCCAGACGTTATGTCTCCATGTTTTCAAGCAACTCTGGTTGGTTGGGCTCTGCTGAATTCAGTCTGGTTTCCTGTTGGTCCTGGATGGATGAACCCATATGGAACCACTTCTCACAGCAAGTCCTGTCATTTCAACAGGAACTGTGTTTACAAGGCAAAACAGCAGATTTTTGGTGAATGTTGAGACACAGAATGTATATCTATTTACATGTTGAACACTGGCATTAAATAGGGAGTAGGGGGGACATTTTAAGGGCACAAATTACCCTAGCAACTCAACACATTTCTTTCCCCCCCAAATCTGCTCTGTTTATGGATTTGACAAACGAGTTTTTGAAGGGATCTTTTATATAGAGGAGGAAATGGACCTCATTCATAATTTAGTCCAGGAGTTCTCAAACATTGTCCCAGAAAGCCTCCTCAAAACAAAGGAAGTATCTTTTGAACAACTAAGGCAAATCCTTATGCATGAGCAGCCCAATGAGAAGAAAAGAATAAAGCTACCAAATACTACACAGCCTTTTAAAATGCAAGGGCAGAGGAGCTGAACTTGGTTTGAAAATATTCCGAGACAATATGCATACACCAAGAGCTAGTGTGGTGTAGTGGTTGGTTACTGTGACTACCTAAGGTAGACGTAGGTTTGAATTCCAGCACAAAGCACACTGGGTGATTTTGAATCATTTACTCTCTCAGCCACATTTGGGGAGATTCTAGGGCAACTCTACTCCCATTGGTGGGTATAACTAGGGATGCCATATCTCCAAGTAGGGCTTGGAGATCTCCTGAAATTATAACTGATCCCCAGACTACAGATCCCATGGAGAAAATAACTGCTGTGGAGGGTGGACTCTATAGTGTTACACCTTGCTGAAGTCTCTCTCCTCCCCAAACCCTGCCCCCTAGGCTCCACTCCCCAAACACCTGGAATTTCCTAACCTAGCATTGGCAACACTAGGTATAATGTATGCATTGGCTCTAAACTGCCACATAGCTGGAATGTTGTCATTCTGCATTAAGTAAAGGGTAACAGAATTTATAGTCAACGCTTCTCTGTCGCAAACCCATAGAGGATTTTATGTTTACAAATATGCCAACCATCTCCGAATTTGTGAATGGCCTGTAAGGAACATAGCAAATGGCAGAGAATCGGGCATCCGATTGGCAGCAATTTCTGGGGCTGCTGCTTCTACGCCACCCTCTCCCATAAGCACAGCAGGCTGTTGGGAATACAATGGGCTAGAAGGTCAAGGGAATGGTTCATTACATTCCAGATGACTCAATAGCTTCCTCAAATACCAGCGTTATTTGAGAGGGGAGCAGTGAAACATGCATAGTGCATAGTGTTTGGTCTTCTCTGGTTTCTTCAGCCAATGGCATTGTGCAATTTCTCCCCTTGTGCTTATCGGAATTCAGCTTTTAATTTCAAGCATACATTAATGCTGACCTCAGGAGCAACCCATGGGATCGCCTTTGCATCTGCTCGCGTATAGTCACCAGGGACCTCTTTGGTGTGCCTACATACGGTTTTCCATGTCTGTCAGCTCCAGCAGAAATCCATCCATAAAATGTAGGACTCTGGGGGATTTGTGACACCCGGGAGAGGCTCCCTGATCTCCAGAGCAATGAATGAATCACAGTGTGTCAATCATTCTGGAATAGAGTTTCTCCTTTTGCGTTCCCCTTGCCAAATGTCCATAGCGGGCAGTATTGCAATGTCCGGTTCTCGAAGGAAGAGAAAAGAGTCCAATGAAGTCACAAATCTGTTTCCCCCCCTTAAAAAAATGTCCCATGTTTGTTTCTTTTTGACTTCTGTGCTAAACTTTGTGTTGAGAAAATGATTCCTGTTTCTTTTAGGGGTTCACGTAGCTTCCTCATTCTGTTCCATTATTGCTTGATGGGTTCATTCAGAGGATCTACGATATTCTCCTTTCCCCTAATTGCAATTCAAGAAGGAATTTTTCTACAATATGTGGAAAAGGAGCTGCCCACTTTGCCACAGCTTTGAGTTCCTTCAAGTTTATTTATTTGATGTCTATCCTACACTGTAGTCTCAACAGGTTTTTTTTTCTTCCCAAATACAATTCTGTCCTCAAAAGGCTCACAATCTAAATAACGTATCATAGTCTAGGGTTTTCAAGGCAAGAGACATTCAGAGGCAGCTTGCCATTGCCTGCCTCTGCATAGCAACCCTGGACATCCTTGGTGGTCTCCCATCCAAGTACCAACCAGGGCCAACTCTGCTTAGCTTCCAAGATCTGATGAGATCAGGTTTGTGTGGGCTATCCAGGTTAGGGTGCCTTACATCTAATACTAGGACCTCATACAGAACTGCAACTAAATTGACCATTTATCATGACAAGCATGAACACACCTCAGGGAGGTGGCAAAGTATGGCAGGCTGACAGATGTGATCATAGTGTATGAACAGAGCAGTAGGTCAGGAGAGCAGGAAAATGTGCAAGCCTGTGCAGCTATATTCCATACCATTTAAATGTATGCCCTGATTAATGGCACATCTGGCATTTCTGATAGCATTTCACTATGTGTGTTTGGATGGTGCATGTGGAGAGCCAGCATGGCATAGTGGTTAAGAGTGGTGGACTCTAATCTGCAGAACCGGGGGTGGTTCCCCACTCCTCCACATGAAGCCTGCTGGGTGGCCTGGGCTAGTCACAGCTCTCTCCGAACTCTCTCAGCCTCACCTACCTCACAAAGTGTCTGTTGTGGGTGGGGGGGGTGAAGGGAAGGTGATTGGAAGCCACTTTGAGACTCCTTAAAAGTTGAGAAAAGTGGGGTATAAAAACCTACTCTTCTTCTTCTCATCTCCTTTTCTAGGTTATGTGGCGACTTGACTGTTATGAAACCCTCACTCTCATTCTAGCCACTCCTCTATGGTTCTATATAGAACCATACTTTTGACCCAAATTGTTATGAATTGACTGGGCAGGGGGAAATCAGGAACCTCTCTGGTAGGGTTGCCAACTCCAGTTCAGGAAACATTTTAAGGGTAATCATGCTGAAATAAACTTAGGCATGCTATATTCATTTGATGCAGATGATATCTAATAATTTGTTGCACAAACAGGATGTATTCATAAAAAACATGACAGAACCGATGTATTCTAAATGCCCGTCCGATCCCACAAGGTTAACATCCTGTTTCCTCAATTCCATTTTGTACAGTCCCATGTCAAGATTTATGGCAAAGGATCACTTTAGCTCTTGGAATTCTTCCTACCAAATCAATGCACTTCGTGGCTCTTCTCGTTCACGTCATGCTGCGGCTTTTGGAACACAAACACCCATAAATTACACACTCAACTACAAAATGCAACATATGCACAAACTGGTTGAATGATGTGAGCATTAAACAGCCTCACTGGATTTTAACAAGATATGAGTCAGGCAAATGTCTGGAATTTCCTGATTGGCAGACTGACGAGTGGAGGGCCCGAATACTGTCAGAGCTCTTATATTTCTCATGGCGCTTGCTCTATCTAAATGATAAATTGTCACGAATGTCGACACACTTTGTACAGGACACTGCAGCTTGAAATCTTAAGAATACTTCATTTGAGGAGAAGCCCCTGTGAGCCTCAGCCAAGGCAATTTGAACCACAGAACTACAGGCAGTGGTTCAGCTCGCCCTAAGCTCAACTAAACCTATTAGAGAGAGTTAAAATGAAGTTTTACAATAACCTTCTTCCCCAGTTCAGCTGAGTAGAGATACCTGCTGCTGCATGGAAAGATCACCAGCGCTACTTCCTGAAATGCTTTGCAAAAATAGAGAGAAGTGTTCTGATGGTGCTATCCTCATTTACCCGTTCTCTAAAACCAGACTGGAGGCTTGGGAAGGGTCACTGTTGCCATTCCAGCCATTGCTGTTGCCAAGTATTAGAGGTCCTGCATTATGAATCAATGACCACAGAAGAGCATATGATTTGTTTTGATGTACGGTGAAACAGTATAGAACGGGGACCTTTTGAAACGCAAAAGGCACAATCGGGTCCTCCTTGCTCTGTGCATGCCATTTGGTACGGGCAGCCTTGCTGTACCTACTACGTTCTGCATGTGTGAGGAAGGCATGCTGGGAAGGAGAGAGGTAAAAGGGAGGTAAAAGGGAGGATTCCGTGGGACGATCTGCAGAAATATGTCCCCCTCCCACACTATCCTAGAGAATAGGGCACAGGCATGAATGCAAGGTTTTTGGAGAGACAATAGTTATTTAAAAAGTATTAGTCAGTACTGGGGAATACCCAGAATGGGATTCAACTTGGAGCCTTACAAATTTCCTCTAATTCCATTAGATGGGGTTAAAATCACAGGTACACCCAAAGCTGATTCTGCAGCCTGACAGACGAGGAAACTGATGAGCATTAAGTATCAATAAATCCTCTAATCCCCTCCCCATTTTCACATCGGTTTCTTTCTCTTGGGGGTGTACAGTTCCACGTTCTAGAAGGAGGCGCCTCCTACTCTATCCCACCCAAAAGTGATTGCTCAGAAAAGCAGACTTTATAAAAAACAAATCACATCAATGCACAGCCCCAGTATGGATTGGGGCTATTATGGGACAGGAGAGGGGATTTAGTTCTTCATCAATCCCCCACATAGCGTCAGTAATCCAAACAGGTTGTCTTGTCTTGTTTCTACCATTTTAAAGGGGAAAAACGTCTTTAAATTCCCCTTTCCCCTTTAAAATCCTAATAAGAGTGCAAGGAACCCAGTTTTAATCAGTGGAACTGAGTGGGAGTTGACAGGTTAAACGCCCTTCTCATCCCAAGCATCCCAAATTGGAATTGGGGCTGCGTGCACTCAAAGCTTTTCACAGACAAATGGAGATCTAGGATTTTTGTCACATCTGTTTGTGCCCTAAAGGAGCCACATTACCGCAGGACTATTATCCAATTCAAAACAAACAAACAAAACAACAACAACAACAGTGTTTTCTGCATCATGTATTATAATAACTATAATTGCAAACTGTAACATTTGCAACTTCCAGAACTGTTGGTTCTTGTAGGTTATCCGGGCTGTGTTCCAGAACTGTGTTTAGATACAAATGCATTGTAAAGGCAACTTAAACCATGCCTATGGGAAGACATCCAAGAATTGTGTAATAGTTGCCCAGGAGTCCTCTGGGTATCAAGGCCTCCCTTCCTGACTTGGCCATGTGCAATATAAAGGGCCTCAAGCATGCAGTAAATGGTGCTCAAAACTGAATAGGCAGCCCATTCATGATGCTGCCATCCCAGATGGAAAGTTTAAGCCCATCAGGTAGAACTTGATCTCCTTCTCTTCCAGGTCTAAATAGTTTTCTCAGTAATTTGTCTTGCCCTGATCCCTACCTTTTCTCCCCAGTGTGTGTGTGTGTGTGTGTGTTGTGCCGTCAAGTCACTTCCAACTCATGGTGACTCTATGAATCAATGTCCTCCAAAACATCCTCTCGTTAACAGCCTTGCTCAGGTCTTGCAAGCTGAGGGCCGTGGCTTTCTTTATAGAATCAATCCATCTCGTGGTGGGTCTTCCTCTTTTCCTGTTGCCTTCAACTTTTCCTGGCACTATTTTCCAATGACTCGTGACTTATCATAATGTGACCAAAGTACGATAGCCTCATTTTAGCTTCCAGGGAGAGTTCAGGCTTGATTTGATCTAGAACCCATTTATTTGTTTTTTTGGTGGTCCACAGTATCTCCCTAGTAGGGTCATGCAGTGCTTCTCCTGGGCAACAGATCTTTTAGCTTAGTCATGTGATGCTCTAACACTGATATGATCTTGGAAGGCCTGGGGAATTTCTGGAAAGCAGTCAAGCAGTCTTGAAGACAGTGTGTGTTTATGTAAAAACAAAAAAGAACATAAATTTACATCAGATTTATATGGTGGAACCCTATATCCTTAGAATGAATAATAATAATGAACAATCACTCCTTCAAATTTATCCTGCCGAAAACTGGTATGTTTTCAATGAGCTTGACTTTCTAAGCTTCAGGCACTTGGATAATACTCAGCTTCTTCTTGGTTTGTCGGCACAAAAAAACAAAACAACCTCCATCTAGTTTAATACATTTTCTTATTATAAGAATGGAGAACTGAGATGGGGGGGAGGGGGGATAATTATTGAAGTCCATACTTTTAATTTTTTAAATCTATCAACGTATGTGTGTTTTAGTTTACATCTGATTTACAGCCTGCTATATCTCAAGGGCTCAGAGTAAATAAAATATCACATTAGATTCTTTTCTTGTGATGCACTCTGGATTGTATAAATCTATTATATTATATTATATTTCCTGTATAAATGTATAACATTTCCTGCACTCTGGATTGTATAAATCTGTTATATTATATTATATTATATTTCCTCTATTATATTTCCTGTATAAATCCAGGAAAATGGTGCTTGGACAGTGACCATTCTTAAATATTCAATATTAGTTGTTAGATATTACACTATTGTAATTCACCTCCTGGATTTTGCAGTAACCCTTGATACATGGGATGAGATGAGGTGCCATGATTCATATTGTGTGGAGTAGCAGGAGATGTGGTGGGAAAAGAACTGGCGAGTAAGACATCTGCGTGCTGTTGTCCTTTCTGGCTCTTCCCCCAGTCAAGGTGATGTTGGTAATCATATCAGTCTAAACATTAGGAAGAGCGGTTCCTCAGTGGAACAGGCTTCCTTGGGAGGTGGTGAGCTCTCCTTACCTGGAAGTTTGTAGGCAGAGGCTAGATGGCCATCTATCAGCAATGCTGATTCTATGACCTTAGGCAGATCATGAGAGGGAGGGCATCTTGGCCATCTTCTGGGCATGGAGTAGGGATCACTGGGTATGTGTGTGTGTGTGTGTGTGTGTGTGGGGGGAGGAGGTAGTTGTGAATTTCCTGCATTGTGCAGGGGGTTGGACTAGATGACCCCTGTGGTCCCTTCCAACTCTATGATTCTATGATTCTATATCACCAACCTGCTGGGACATAAAATCCTGCTGCTATATGTCAGGTCAGTCACAATATTTAATCCTGAATAAGGGGGGTCACCAGGCAAATTTTACTGATACTTGGCTAGGGAGGGGTTAACCTCTTTTTACAGTGTTCCCTATGGCCTGTCTTGGGTAATAACTGGCCATACACATGATACAGGTCGCACTTTTGATCTGGTATTTGGTTCTGGGTAGGAGGAACATGATCTGAGGGTGGAGGAACTGATGATGGTTCCTTTTGTCATGGACAGATCATTTTTGCTCAGGTTTTTACTCACAGGGACACAAAGACTCTGCAGAGATCTATTAAAATGATCTGCCCCCAAAGTCAGGTGGATCTGAATGGCTTTCTGACAGCTCTAGGAGATTTTTCCTATTGATATGGTTGGTGTTCCTCTCCATGCCCTGGTTGACCTCTAGAGTGAGGAAGTGACCCAGGCAGTTGACAAAATCACTCCCAGGTGTCTTCTCAGGTGTTAGAGCCTAGGTACCCCTTGTTTACTGAGGAGCTGTGAGCAGTGAAAAGACAAGGTTAATGGCTAGAGTGACAGTGGAGGAAGACTTAGAATGATAAGGGGGTATATCAATTTGCCCACTGGTTCAAGGACCCAGGGATTCCCTGGCTTATTTTCTTTTCTCTCCTGCTCATTTTACCGCAGACCCAACATATATGGAAAATTTATGGTATCTGTCTTGTTTTGATGTTCAGCTTTAAAGAAAGCCAGAGGGAGTTCACCCCAAGAAAATATACTGATATACCAGTGACTGGTCTGAGTCGTTATGGAGCCATGTAAACCAAGTATGAGACCAATATTCATCCTCAAATTTCCTGCTTCTAGTTTTGTATTAAGGTTCCTATTCCTTTCAAATGATTTCTCCCTTAATCTGGGAAGACAACAAATAATAATGAGAAAGATGATAGATAAGGGATCAAAAGACGTCGTCTCCATTCATCAGCTGCAACAAAGCAAAATTTGCCTCACGGTCATCTAGGGTTGCCAGGTCCCTCTTCTCAACTGGTGGGAGATTTTGGGGGCGGAGCATGAAGAGGGCGGGGTTTGGGGAGGGGAGGGACTTCAATGCCATAGAGTTCAATTGCCAAAGCGGCCATTTTTCTCCAGGTGATCTGATCTCTGTCGGCTGGAGATCAGTTGAATTAGCAGGAGATCTCCTGCTACTACCTGGCAGTTGGCAACCCTACGGTCATCGGCTTAGGAGGTGAAATCTTCTCACTGGTTGTTGCAAGAAGACAGGATGAACTGACGATACTGACTACAGAAAACTGGTCCAAGTTAACCACCCTTTTCAAACACGGGGGAAAACTCCCCAAACCTTTTTTTCAACAGGTTTAATCATGTCTCAGTAGACATAATTACCAGGAAGCAGTAATCTGTGAGTCAGAGTTTATAGGCATTCTGTCCAAAGATGAATGAGGGCTCCCAACCAGGGCTGTGAACTCTAGTTTGGGAAATTCCTGGAGATTTAGGGGCGGAGCCTGCAGAGGGGGGAATTTGGGGAGAAATTTCACCTAAAATCTGTGGTATACCAAGGGTCTGCCCTCTGAAACTGCCATTTTCTTCAGGGGAACTGACTTCTGTAGTCTGGAGATGAGTTGCAATTCTGGGAAATCTCCAGGGCCCACCTAGAAGATGGCAACCTGACTCCCAACTCTGGTTCAGAACTGGGTCTGTTGAAAAAAGAGGGACCGTTTTCAAGGGCCCAGATCGCCTTTGAGGCTTATGGAAGCAAGTCAATCATGTGATTTTTCCCCATATGAAGTCTGAGTGGGGTTTTGTGTTTTGAGGGAGAAGTCCAGAGGGGATGTTTGTCTGGGGGCTCTACAATGCTTCTCAGCAACCCTGCATGTGTGTGTGTGCTTCTTCACCCTGTGTAATCCGCCTGGAGTCCCAGTGAAAAAGGCGGACGATAGATAACATAAATAAATAAAAACAGGAACTCCTGGAGAGGCTTTATGTAGTGGCCATTCTGCAGATACCTGACACTGTATGACCATCTCAAAACTGCCAAGGGAACGGATATGCCCAAAGACTAGGGTTGCCAAGTCCCTCCTTGCCATCAGCAGGAGATTTTTGGGGTGCAGTCTGAGGAAGGCGGAGTTTGGGGAGGGAGAGACTTAAATGCCATAGACTCCAATTGCCAAAGTGGTCATTTTCTCCAGGTGAACTGATCTCTATCAGCTGGAGGTCAGTTGTAATAGCAGGAGATCTCCAGCCACCCCTTGGAGGTTGGCAGCCCAACTTGGCAGGGGCTGAAAAACAGAGAGATTGTCAAACACTTGGCAGGCTTCATTATATGGCTCATGGGCAGCAGGTGCCTGGTGGGCTGCAAGTTGAGCAGAGCTATTCCGAAATATCTGGGCAAGGGCTGTTGTATGCACCCTGCAGTTGTATAACAAAGTGTGCCAATGAAACGGGTCACCGAGTAGTTTGATTCGCTCCAGGAAGAGCCGTGAGCCAGATGTTCAGATGACTCATATATGTACATCATGCAACATCCAAAGGGGCTTAGGTCACGATCCCAAGTTCTGACTTGCATTTTGCAGGGCTAAAAATGTACTCAGATCTTTGCATTTATCTATGCGACTTTTTATCCCCCACCCTCCCGTTTTGCTGTTATTTGGAGAAATGCCCAGAGCTCCAGGATAGAAGCTTTCTGATAAATTTCATAAAGACTTAAGCATGGATGGCTGAAGTTCTTTCCTTACACTTTATAATATATGATCTAAGTTATCAGGGCTTACAGGTAACACGGCATCCATGCACATTTTTGCTTGACAGAGTTTTATTGATTTTCAAGGTTCAACTTGTTTGTTTAAAATAACCGATTTCTACAGGGGAGCGAATGACGAGTTTACACAGGTTCAACATATGCATGCTACCATTAAAACCCAGTGCAGGAAAATTAGAGTTTTAGTATTGCTTTGTATCTCTTTGGTGCAGGTGATAGCTTTAGAGTAGCAATGCAAGTATCTCATTTAATTGCCACACGAGTGTGGCGCTGTTAGCTATAATCCTTGATCACTTAGCTAAACTTCTGCTTTCACTTGGCTTCATTTAAATTCATGTGCTGCTTTTAGACATGTGACCTCAAATCAGTATACTTAGGGTTGCCAGGTCCCTCATCACCACCAGTGGAAGGTTTATGGGGCAGAGCCTGAGGAGGGCGGGGTTTGGGGAGGGGAGGGACTTCAATGCCATAGAGTCCAATTGCCAAAGCTGCCAGTACACCATCAGGTCCGTTTATGGATCATTTTGATCCAGTTAACATAATGAATGTGAACAGGATCCAGGGATCTGTGAAGGTCTCCACTATAAGTGGCCCTTGTAGTGCTCTTGGACTTTGTAGTGCTCTGGGAAATATCTGGAGATTTTGGAGGTGAACCCTGGGGAGGGGAGTAGGGTTGGCAGCTCTGGGTTGGGAAATACCCGGATATTTTGAAGGTGGGGTTTGGAGAGGGGAGGGACTTCAATGCCATAGAGTCCAATTGCCAAAGCAGCCATTTTCTCCAGGTCTCTGTTGCCTGGAGATCAGTTGTAATAGCAGGAGATCTCCAGCCACCACCTGGAGGTTGGCAACCCTAGAAAAGAGGGATCTCAGCAGTGCATAATGCCATAAAGGCCACCCTTCAAAGCAGCCTTTTTCTCCAGGGGAACTGATCTCTGTGGTCTGGAGATCAGTTGTAATAGTGGGAGATCTCCAGGAGCCACCTGGAGGTTGGCAACCCTATCCGTTCACCTTATGGAAATCTGCATCTGGGCAGGGAAGAAAGTGCATGACTACTACAACCCACAGAGTTTGTGAAGCAGCCCAGAGGCACAGCTTCCAAACGCATAAGGCTCACCACTATACAGATCTCATGCCAAGAATTGGGTTTAGGGTTGCCAGATCCCTCTTCGCCAATGGCAGGAGGTTTTTGGGGCAAAGCCTCAGGAGGGCGGGGTTTGGGGAGGTGAGGGACTTCAATGCCATAGAGTCCAATTGCCAAAGCGGCCATTTTCTCCAGGTCTCTGTTGGCTGGAGATCAGTTGTAATAGCAGGAGATCTCCAGCTGGTACCTAATTGGGTTGTGACAGTGGGGGCAGAGGATGGGTTGGCTAGGGGTTTCCATCTCAAACTTCATTCTGGGAAAGGCAGTCCTGGGCAGAGCTGTGACTTCTGGACGTCTGGGTCAAGTTGTCAATCACTCCTAAAACAGGAGGAAATGCACATGCTAAAGCAACTCGTGTTTAGCTTGCTCATAGTCAGATAACTTGAGACCTCCTTTCAGTTCTTCTTCCTAATTAAAAATCTCCTTATCACACATAATTAATGCAAAATGCATTGAACGGGGATGGGGATTACGGATGGGAGAGAGCCTCAGGTATGTTTGTTTGGAGCAGCCGGAGTCTGAGATTCCTTGTGCTTGCCTGGGGCTGAGTTAGCTGTCAAGAAAACCCCCGGAGCACCTGCAGTTTGCAGCCTTTACAGCCAATCATAATCAGTAAAAATGACAAGTCCAAGCTGGGGGAGGTGAATGAAGACATGCTATTAACTGTGACCAGTAGAGAACAAAACAGGCATGGCCCAGTGCAGGGTTCAGGAACCATCGGCAATTACGTAAGTTAAAATCTGTCTCTCTCTCACACACGGAGTCTTGCTTACACTTCAGGTGTACATAAAGCTTCTATAGGAAACCCTGATCAAAGGAATGCAAGAGCTTTGTATAAACTTGCTGTCTGCATCTTTCTGCGGCATGTAATTTTTTTTAAAAAAACATTTGTCTCCCTTGGGAACTTTGGCAGCTCCATGCTGGGAAATTTCTTCCAATGTATACTCTGGATTTTTTTGTTAAAGTTAATACTTGCTGTTCAGGGGAGAGTGATATTCTTTGCTCAAGATAACCAGTAAACATGCCATGCTTTATAGGATTTTTTAAAAAAGAGTACTTAAGATAGTCTGAGTTGAAATTTAAGTAGGCCATGCAATGTGTATTAAGTGCCATTGGTTTAAAACGCACGGTCACTTACTCCGGGTTCTGGCCAGTCTCCTCCCCGTTCCAGCCAGGATTAAATGAACCCGGGCGTGGGGGAGAATCTGTGCACATTACCCTTGTTGATCCGTGGCGAAACAGCATGCTGATCCGTCCGTCAAAACAGAAAATGCGGGAGACATGTAATTCCTGGCCGTTCAGCAACGCCCCATCCCCCTGGTGATTGGTCAACTCAAACTGACCAATGATAGCCTTGCGTGCAGGATCGGGCCGGGGCAGAAAGCCCCAGAAGGCCCCCTTGCTTGGGGGGTGGAAGGGGGAGGTCCGGTGGCTCCAGGGAGAGGGGGGCGTCCCGCAAGCCCCACGCCGGAGACAGGGCTCGTGGGAACCCGTAACGTGGTGGTAGGGTTATGGATAGAAGTGGACCAAGGCCATTTATGCACGGGAGGTTTTGCCTGTGCCTTTCTCCAGATGCACATTTCCCCCGTCCCAGTTCTCAAAACTCTGCCTGGGGGGCTTATTGTTGAGTTTTGAGAATTGGGATGGGGGAAATGTGCGCCTAGAAAGTGACAAACCCAAGGCAAAACCTCCTGTGCACAGTTTCCTCCAGTACAGTCGGGGCCAGAGTTCTTCTGCGTCTTATTAAAAGCTCCTTGTATTGACGTGGGCCATTGATGACTGGGAGGTTTCGCCTTGGATTTGCCACTCTGAAGATGCACATTTTCCCCATCTGAATTCTCAAAAACTCAAAAATAAGCCCCCCATGCAGAGCTTTGAGAATTCAGATGGGGAAAATGTGCACCTAGAGAGCGGCAAATCCATAGGATTGCTGTGAGTGCATGTTGGGGAGGGAGCTTCCCCCTATGGAGATGAATGAGAGCATGGGAGCTCATTCCTTAGACTCCCCTCACCCCAACTGGGCGGCTTGAGACAGACATTTCCTTGGCTAGGACTGGGAGCACGCAGGAATGCCGAATAACGGGCAGGAGGGTGAGAGTGGGAAAATTTGGCGGGCAGGAGAGTAACGGCTCTGGTGTCCACGCCACGCTTCCAGTATATCAGGGGAAAAATTATGCAAAAAAGGCGGTGAGGTTGCGAGGGGAGGGGTTTGGAGGCGGGCGGGATGTCGTGACGCCAGAAGACTCGGCTCGTGTTAATCTGAAATGAGCCAGGGGTAACGGTTTGGGTCCTCAATTGCAAAACCGGGTTCGTTTTGGGTTGAGACAGCGCTCAGCCAGCAGCAACTGAGGTGCCATTCGTTTGCAAGGATTTGACCCTGGGTGAAACAGGAAATAAACAGGGAGGAGACTGGGCAGAAACCGGAGTAAGTGACCTTGCATTTTAGACCATCAAGTCACAGCTGATGTATAGCGACCCTAGTGGTGTTTTTAAGGCCAGTGATTAAGCCGAGGTGGTTTGCCATTGCCTTCCTCTTCAGTCTTCCTAGGAGGTCTCCCTTCCAAGTACTGACCTAGCATAACTTCTAAGATCTGATGAGATTGGGCTATACAATACCATTCCAACATCCCAGGCCATGCAATAGGAGACAAGAGAGAAGAAGAAGAGTTGGTTTTTATATGCCGACTTTCTCTACCACTTAAGGGAGACTCAAACCGGCTTACAATCTCCTTCCCTTCCCCTCCCCACAACAGACACCCTGTGGGGTGGCTGGGGCTGAGAGAGCTCTAAGAGAACTGTGACTAGCCCAAGGTCACCCAGCTGGCTTCGTGTGTAGGAGTGGGGAAACAAATCCAGTTCACCAGATTAGCCTCCGCCACTCATGTGGAGGAGTGGGGAATCAAACTCGTTTCTCCAGATAAGAGCCAACCGCTCCAAACCACCGCTCTTAACCACTACACCACGCTGGCTCAGAAGCAAGACACCCCCCCCCAAAGGCACAGGGTTTCCCATTTTCTCCTCCTAACCATACTTCCTTTTCTAAATTATGGGTGGAAAGGTACCTGCTGGATATTAGGGGGAAAACTATAGTATGAGTTGTTCAACAGTGGAATCAGCTACCTAGGGAGGTGGTGAGCTCCCCCTCACTGGCAGTCTTTAAGCAGAGGCTGGACAAGCACTTGTCAGGGATGCTCTATGCTGATGCTTCATTGAGCAGGGGGTTGGACTAGATGGCCTGTATGGCCCCTTCCAACCCTATGATTCTAACCTCAGTCATTTATTTTTGGCCTGGGATTATGCAAAGGGAGGGGAGGGGAAAGAAAGGAGTAAATTAGGTCCAGTCACTGCACTGGATTTCTTTGGGGCTAGACAATGGCTCACAGGATTTTGCTCTGTCACAAGAGAATTTACCACTTACCCCACTGCAGTGGAGTATTCCCAACAGGAAATCAAAAAAGAAAAAGTGTTAGGGGGATAGGATTCGGGTTTAAATATAACCCACCCAAGCCCGGATAGATAACCAAGGTAAAAAGTCAAAAGATGGTTAGCTTTTAAAAATGAACAAGAGTAAAGTTTGCCTCAGGGAAAAAATAACTTAACTTGGGGTAAACCTTAATGCTTAATCAGTTGTGGGGTGTTAGGCTTTACATTGTACGTGTCTGAGAAAAACCTTGTCTCAGGCAGGAGTGCAACATAACACAGCTCTCTGCTGCACCTAAATTACACTCTGCTTGCTTACTGTAACACCTCAGTTCCCCAGACAGGAAAACCTAACCAAAGATCTGATATTTCCTCAGACACAGAATACACACTCCTGTTAGACTAACCCTTCTGTCTCTGAAAACCTTGAAAACCTAACTCCTACCAACCTCCCCCTGTAAGATCTTACGTTCTCCCACTACAGCTCCTACTGGTTGATTCAGAGCATTCTTCTGAATGGCTGCTGTGTCTCTGGGATACATATCTATGTTCTACCAGCAACGTGGGTCTTGGAGGTGGTGCATGGCTGAACGCTGGGCGCAGCCGAGCCAAGCCCAGCGTTCAGTTCTGTGCTTCCTGCCGCCTCCGAGACCCATGTGGAGTTTGGAGGTGGCATGGACTTTTTCAGGTTCAGGTTTAATAGACCCGAAACATTTTGAATTTCTGAAAAAAAGCTAGAAAAACCCATATTGGTATGGGGGTTCGGCTTTTTTCGGCTATTTTGAAAATTTCCAGGTCTATTAAACCCGAACCCGAAAAATACTGGGGGAAAAGTGCACACCCATATCTGTCAGGCTTTCTTCTCTCACTTCTCTTCCTGGTGCTTGGAAAAACAGACACCAACAACAAGAATGACTGTCAAAATGGAAAGCGTCTGACTTTTCCTAAATGTTGGAATTGATGTTCATATTTGGAAAGTTTTTGATTATTTCAAAAGGGGCAGGGTTAGGGTTCGATCTCAACTAATAAATATCCAATTGAACATCCTTAATCGGTGATGGCAAACAAACTTCCCTGAGAGAAGTTTACCTCATTAGTAGAGCTGCCAGATAGATATGCATAAAACAGATGATAGACACTACTAAGAATTGTAAAGTTGCAAATTGGTTAACAGTACAGTTGGGGTTTAGAAAGCGGATATTAGATGTGGTTATGAGATATAATGGTTCATAAGCGTAAGATAGTTTATAAGTTTGTTGGCTGATTTAGATAACTTACGTAACTGAAACGAAATGAAAATATATGAAATTAGGCTTATTGGTTAAGTTTTGTAACTTTTTAAGAGATTATAGTCGGGGTAAAGTTTAGGAAAGTGGGCAGTAACGGGCACGGACAAAGAATGGAACGAAATGCTATATTTTCCCATTTGTTTTTCCCCTCCTTTTTACTTCTGTACCCTATAAAAATACAATAAAGGAAAAAAAATATTAGTAGAGCTGCCAGGTACCCCCTAGCAACTGGCTGGGGATGGGGGTGGTGGGGGCTGTTGCTGTCACTTATGGCACACCCTGGAAGTGACATCATTACGTTTCTGGCAATGTGGAGAAGTTCTGGTATTTGGGCAAAAACTCTATGATAGAAGCCAGTTTTACTACAGAGTTTTTGCCCAAATACCCGAGCATCCACACATCACAAGCAATGTGATGTTGACGCATCACTGGCGACAGAAGCCTAGGCCTCAGGGTGTTGGGGGAGGGCCCCCCAAAGCAGGGGATCACCTGCCCCTGGCAGGGGTCTGGCAACCCTACTCATTAGAGTAGGGGAGTGGTGAGTATGTTCTAGGGCACATAGAACTGCAGAAGCTTAGAAGCTCTGCAAGTTGTAGATATTCCCCCTTGTGTTGGGAGTCTCGACCATTCTATGGTGCGATATTTCTCGTGTCTAACTGTAGCCCAACAGCGAAGAGCATACGTGCTCACTAGATTAAATGTATTACCATCTGCCATACTATATGGAAGATTTATCCCTGGAGGCAGAAAGATTTATCCCATATCTGGATAGGGTCTGTCCATGTGGGGAGGGCAATATAGAATCTGTTTCCCATGTCCCCCTTAAGTGTTTGCACTATGCTAGAGGCCAATCTCAACTCATAGACCTGTTATTTGCTGACAGGGAATGGTTACTTGCTAAAATTAAGGTGTCCTATCTTATAACCACACAGGACCCAATAATAAGTGACTTGGTGACAAGGTTCCTACAGCTCGCAACCAGAGAACACAATCGTAATTTTGCACCACATAATGACTACAGGAGAATTACACAACTTGAAGGTTGACAATAAGGAAATTGAAATTGTTGAAGACTTTCTATTCCTTGGATCCATCATCAACCAAAAGGGAGACTGTAGCCAAGAAATCAGGAGGAGACTGAGACTGGGGAGGGCAGCTATGAAGGAGCTAGAAAAGATTCTGAAGTGTAAGGATGTGTCACTGGCCACCAAGATCAGGTTAATTCAGGCCATCGTATTCCCTATTACTATGTATGGGTGTGAAAGCTGGACAATAAAGAAAGCGGATAGGAAGAAAGTAGACTCCTTTGAAATGTGGTGTTGGAGGAGAGTGTTATGGATTCCCTGGACCGCCAAAAAAACAAATCAGTGGGTTAAAGATCAAATCAAGCTTGAACTGACCCTAGAAGCTAAAATGACTAAACTGAAGCTGTCGTACTTTGGACATATTATGAGAAGACAAGAATCACTGGAAAAGACAATCATGCTAGGAAAAGTTGAAGGCAACAGGAAAAGAGGAAGACCCAACAACAGATGGATTGACTCTATAAAGGAAGGCACGGACCTCAATTTGCAAGATCTGAGCAAAGCTGTTAAGGATAGGACACTTTGGAGGACATTGATTCATAGGGTCGCCATGAGTCAGAAGCGACTTGACTTGACGGCACTTAACACACACACAATGGCTGACTTGGGATAGTGATAATCAAGTAACCAACTTAGTTTATCCACATGTTCCTATAATATGATTTTACTGTAAACTTTATTGTATGATATTTGCATATTTTGTATAATATGATTTTATTGTAAACTCCATTGCATGATTTTCCTTTTAAAGGCTTTTGTATTCATTCATATTCACACTGTCAGTTTATGGGGGATGACACTGTAGCCCATGAAGCTGGCCATGTGAACTTAGCACGCACATCTGTACCACTCTGCCACTCCCAGAATCCTTTGCAATACATCGTGCTTTCCTGACAGTTGCACAGGGTCTTTTACCAGCAGAGTCATTCTGGAGCTGGTTTCCTGAAGGCAGAAAGTTTTGAAAAGCCACTGTAAGTTTGTTCTTCCTGTTAGAACTTCCTGAAACCATGCAATAAATCATTAAGCAGTCAAAAAGTGACCCATGGGAGCCTGTTAACATTATCATAGGAAGGCTAGCCAAAACGTCTGTACCTGGAGCTCTATGTGGAAACAAAAAGCACAGACTCAGCAAAATAACACAGGCATTAGTAGATGATAGATTTACAGTAGTATATCTTGAATGGGCTTTCCCCCTCCTTTCCTATTTCAAGCCACTGGATCCTTTATCTGATTGTCACACATCCAGAAAAATGAAAGCGGCTCACAGAGTGTATGCTTTTGTCAGAAAATATATCCACTGTTAGGTGTTGCTGGTTTGGGTTTGTGGGGAGGGCTGAGTGACTAATGATGCTTCTCTAATCTGGAAAACTGGGTTTGATTCCCCTGCTGGGTAGGGCTGCCAACCTCAAGGAACTAGCTGGATATCTCCTGCTATTACAATTGATCTCCAGCCGATAGAGATCAGTTCACCTGGAGAAAATGGCCACTTTGGCAATTGGACTCTGTGGCATTGGTCCCTCCCCTCCTCAAACCCCGCCCTCACCAAAAACCTCCCACTGGTGGTAAAGAGGGACCTGGCAGCCATACTGCTGGGTGACTTTAGGCCAGTCACAGTTCTCTCAACTGTCTCAACCCATGAAGAGACAGGCAATGGCAAACCACCTCTGAATGTCTCTTGCCTTGAAAACAGTACAGGGTTGCGATAAGTCAGTGTGAGTTGACGGCACACACACACACACACACACACACACACACACACACACACAGAGTTTACTGGGCCTTATGAATACTAGGGAATAATTATTTTAAGTGCTGGAAATTTCATATAAGTATCTACATGTACCAAGAAACCCTTTGTAGTCCAGAGAGAGAAGTTTTTACTGGATTATATCTGATGCAATGAAGATGAGGGTCGTAGATCACAAGGCTTGCCAGAGGAAAAACCTTCCACTATGTCCTGAACCGGACTTTATATTGACACCAGAACCCTCACAAATCTTCCTTCCCTCTCCCCTTTAGTTTACTAAATAATGTGTGAAGTGGCAACATTTGGATCATGAACAGGAACATTTGGTCACTTATGAGTTTGATTTGCATCCTGCTCACCAGTTACAACCAGAGAGATAAGCATTCACTTGGCTCTTTGGATGTATCTGTTGGTATTATTATAGTGTTTTCTTACAACTACCACCTGCCTGCCATCACCACTGCCCCATGGTTAAAAGGCACGTACTTAAAAAGTCATAAACTGGTCCAGATCTTTGAGCTGTGACTAACTACTTTGATGTCTCTGTGTGCCTTCAGCATCTGCCCATGAACATAGCTAATTCTGTGGTCAGTTTTTGTGCACAAATCAATATTGCTGACTGTGCAGACTCAAAATGCAGGCAATTTACCTAATGTTGGTCATTTAAAGGATGCACAAAATGACTTTTGTCTTTCTTCCTCCTTAGTAAAGTTTAAAGCAGCCAGGGGGGTGGGCGGGCATTTTTGCTGGTGAAATTTCACAGGAACAAAGAATTAACTCCTCTCTCCCACAGCACCAGAGATACAATCCATACTGGTTCTTCCTATGGGTGCTTTTTGCACCTAAATTAGAGGTCTCGGATTCCACATATTCTCTGTAATGTGTAGCTTGATCTGAGGAAAAGACGTATGTGTGTTCTACGTGATGTGAACAAGGGGGACTGTACATCATATGGTAAGCAAGTTATGCAATTCCACTGTGTCCATGGAACCTCAAAGAATGTTCTCCTTTGAGATACTTTTGGAAATATTTACTTCAATGTATTTGTTTTCTTCTCTCCAGAATGTATAGTTTAGATGCCATGGGCTGTTGGATTGCACCATCCACAAAACCTCGAAACCTTGGCATGTAACAGAAACATGGAGAGATCCCTCAGCTTCTCATGACCACAGCTTGCCATTGTTGTGCTTTGCCTGATTTTGTTCTTTGTTGAGCCAATGGATGTATTTTATTGGTTGAATTATGTTTGGTGGGCGATCTTTTTCTGACTGGGTTGTAATTGTTTCTCATGTAGGAGACCTACGAAGACTTGGAGGAAAACCTTACTCCCTCCCTACTGGCTTTAGATTGCTTCTTTTGCCCATCAGGTCCTGCTCATGCCTCCTCCTCACCCAAGGTTAGGTTGCCTCCACTGACTCCAGTGCCATCTTACTCTTCCCCCTTCTTGCTACTGCCCGCTATTGCCTCCACCAACCCTTTGTCATCTGGCTGCCACACTAGTTGCTACGATGACTCAAAATGCTGCCTGAAGACTTTTTTTGTAGGGGAAGCTAATGTCTGCACAAATTAGGATTAGCAATTTCCAGGTGGCGATCTTCTGGAATTACAACTGATCTGCAGACTACAGAGATCAATTCTCCTGGAGGAAATGGCAGCTTTGAAGGGCAAACTCTATGATATCTAGGGTTGCCAGATCTCTCTTTGCCACCAGTGGGAGGTTTCTGGGGTGGAGACTGAGGAGGGCAGGGTTTGGGGAATGGAGGGACTTCAATGCCATAGAGTCCAATTGCCAAAGAGGCCATTTTCTCCAGGTGAACTGATCTCTATCGGCTGGAGATCAGTTGTAATAGCGGGAGATCTCCAGCTAGTACCCGGAGGTTGGCAACCCTAATGGTATCCCATCCCTGCAGAGCTCCTTCCACTCCTCAAATTCTTTCCCCAGGGCCAGCACCCCCCCAAATCTTCAGGGATTTCCCAAGCCAAAGTTTGCGGCCCTAGCACATGTACAGTTATCCCTATTTTTTTAAACCTCCAAATTAGTTCCCCCCTTAAATTGAGTTATATTTCTACAAATCTTGGGGTTGCCCCAGGCTTGCACAATCCTGTATCCTTGGCTGATCCCATTATGAGCTATGTGCATCTACACAGGGGCCAGCCTTTTGGATCTAATGATTGTGGTAGTCTTTAGTTTGTTTGATGGTCTTGCATTATCCTTGTATTTTCTTATCCTTGGAAACGGCTTTGTATACAGTAGATGCGGGGTGCACATTTTCAAAATAAATTGATCAAATGGCTGTTTGACTCCAGACAACGAGATAGAGTTGACAAACAGAGGCATTTTGTGCATTCTTTCAGGAGGTGTTGTGAACACTCCTGCAGTTTGTAAAAGCAGCTGTGAGGATGGGAACGAGCATGGCTTTCATTCTGACAACAAAAGCCGAATGGCCAGGTTTGAACTACTGACCCTGGAAGGGCAGATCACATGACCAGGACATGAAATGGGTGTGGGTATCATTTCACCATGAAGAGATATTATCAGGGAAATTATGCAGCATATAGTTCCCTCCCCCACCAAGCCTTTCAATACATTCTGAATGAAGAGATTGTGAGGACAGCTGATTTTCATCTGGGAATCCACTCTAAAGAGGAGAATAACTGATACGAGAGAAGCCAGCAGATAACAAAACAGCATTTTAGTTGCCCGAACAAATGGGAAGATGGTAAGTGAGAACCCAAAGATAATACCCTAGAGGAAACGGATCTTTCCCCTGGAGATAATGAATGGAGAGTATGGAATGAGACTGATGCCATCTCGGAATGCCTTTTATCAGCCAAATGCACATTGCTTCTCTGGTTTGAGAGTCCAAGTTCAAACTCAGTAAGAATTCAAGAACCAGAAACACAAGATATTGCTTGAATGAGCAAGGGGATCTGCATAAGGAACGCAGCATAAACTTCCATTGATGGATTAAAATAATGTGCAGTGCGAAATCAAAAAGCCAGGTTTTTGTTTTCCTTTTCGGAATTTCCAACAAGCAGTTGAGATAAAGCATGGGGGAAAGAAAGTAACCATGCAATCCTAAACGAAATTACACCCTCCCAAGCCCATTGATTTCAACAGACTTAAAAAGGATTGTTGTTGCGTAGGATTGCACTGTAACAGTCAAGCAGTGCCCTCCCATCCAGGTCTATTCACCATTCTACTGAGGTCTATTCAATGGGGAAATTGTTTCATTTTCTAATATGAAAATATATGAGATTCTAGAAGATCAGATTCTCCTGATAAAACAGCCATCCAGTGGAGTTTTGGAGATCGACAGAATTTATTCCAGCAGCAGCAGCTGACACTGGACGTCTGTTTTATTTTGCTGCTACTGACTAATCTAATTATTTATCAGGAATATTCAGATGCCCCAAGTGTTGTTTTTTAAGTGCTAATAGAAGCCACACAGGGACTAATTCAGATCAGGGCTGGGCTGGGGAAGAGGTTTAACTCTTCCCTCCCCCCCCCCCACTGCATGTGGTTTTGGCAATCATAACCCTCCCCAATGCTTATTTTCCTAGAAACAGCATGCGTAGGGTGGGATGTGTGTATCAATTTAAATTGGCAAAACCACACCGGAGAACTATTTAACCCCTCTTTCCCCTCAATACTACTGTGATCAGCTCCCTATCACCGTTTCCATTAGCATTCTAATGCTAATGTGGTGTAGAGCCAGCGTGGTGTAGTGGTTAGGAGAGGTGGACTTTAATCTGGAGAACCAGGTTTGATTCCCCATTCCTCCACATGAGCGGCGGACTCTAATCTGGTGAACCAGGTTTGTTTTCCCACTCCTACACATGAAGCCAGCTGGGTGACCTTGGGCCAGTCACAGTTCTCTCCGAACGCTCTCAGCCTCACCTACCTCACAAGGTGTCTGTTGTGGGGAGGGGAAGGAGATTGCAAGCCGGTTTGAGTCTCCTTAAAGAATCGGCATATAAAAACCAACCCTTCTTCTTCTTCTAAAAATGCTGGGAGCTTCTGATCATAAACCTCCCGTTGTGACCCCAAAGTAACAACCCAATGTCGAATGAGGCGTGCTAATGCCTACTGAAACCCACAGGTTTAAGTGTGCTTAATTCTCTGCTTGACTGTGGTCAGTTTATTCTACCAGTCAAATAGATATATTTGGAAAGACCGCCCCAGTAATAGCTACAATCATAGGTGATCGGTGCCCACCATCTGCTTGGTCTTTGCATTTACAAAAAGACTCTTGTGTACGGCAGCAGATGGGCAGCACGCTGTTGCATCTGAAGATCTGTGAGTCAGGCCCATAGGGAGAAAATATATATTTTTGCAGGGAAAGACACTGACACAGCTGAAATCCTCCGTAGATGTACCAGAGAGAGCCACAAGATTCTAGGGAAATGGTAACAGCTGACAATGAAAGGAAATGGGAAATGTGTATCACAGTGCACATCTGGTTGACTAAGGGTAGATATATATATTCCATCCAATAGGATCCAGATGTGCTGTGCCTATCATTAACTATTATTACTACTGATCATCTTGATAGATGTAATTGCTAGATAACTAGTTCAGCTTCTTGGATAGAACTGCCTTCAAAAGAACCATGAACTTAAAAAACACCACCAGAATTTATATCATTTTCTCCATAATAAGAATAATTGGATTTGACTCTGCTGTTTTCAGCACACGGGATTACCTTGATCCCAGGAGAGGTTATACAGCATACTTTTATCAGGTTACCTTGGAAGCATCGAGGTTGTAAGTAGGAATAATTATTAATATAGTGGATACAACGAAGGTGACATATGCATTTGTTATGAATTAGACCACTTAATTTCTCCATATGGCAGTGTGATCAGCTCTGCCTCACAAGAAATGAAACATTTGCTTATAGCTTTGCTTGCAGCAGTAATTGTGTTTTGGCTTCATCACCTCATTTTTTGGAAGGAATCTATTAACAAGTAAAATAAAAGACGCTATATTCACTTCACAACACTGTTAGCCAGTTGATCAGCATCTTACGTTTTTATCGTTTCTCAGCACTGCAAAAATCACGTACAATCAATACGGTGCCTGAAATTGTTGATAAGACCCAAGCTGCCCAGTGCTTGAGGCGGTTCACAAAATAAGCATCATCTCTAAGCACCAAGGCAATACATTCCATCAAAGTTTAAAAACATACCAAATTTCCAAATAAATTGGCAATAAAAAGGCAGGCACCAGCAGCTAAAAAAAACTATAACAACAAAAGGCGCATCAGCCAAAACCAGGGATAGTAACAGAAAAGGTCAACTCCTATGTCAGTACTCGCCTTACCTTAGGGAGGTGGCACGGGGATATGAAATATGGTTGCCAATCTCCAGATACTACCTGGAGATCTGCTATTGCAACTGATCTCCAGCTGATAGAGATCAGTTCACCTGGAGAAAATGGCTACTTTGGCAATTGGACTCTATAGCATTCAAGTCCCTCCCCTCCCCAAACCCCAACCTCCTCAGGCCCCACCCCAAAATCCTCCCACCGGTGGCAAAGAGGGACCTGGCAACTAGGGTTGCCAACTTCCAGGTACTAGCTGGAGATCTCCTGCTATTACAACTGATCTCCAGCCACTAGAGATCAGTTCACCTGGAGAAAATGGCCGCTTTGGCAATTGGACTCTATGGCATTGAAGCCCCTCCCCTCCCTGAACCCCACCCTCCTCAGGCTCCGCCCCAAAAACCTCCCACCGGTGGCAAAGAAGGACCTGGCAACCCTATTGGCAACCCTAATATGAAGGAGAGTATGAGATGAAGAGTGCAGTGTCTGTGGTAGTCCTTTAAATATCCAGGTCCTAGGTATGGTCCCCAAATCTGTTCAAACTGTGAGATGGTTTTGGCACCAGAAAACACATTGAGGCCACCATGTATGCTCCTTTCCCATGGTCAGGAATCTTTGGAAAACAGCATCTCCTATCATAGGAATGTAAGCTTGGACACTGCTCTATGCATAGGTGCTGCTGGCGCCAAGATCACAAGCTGATGATTTTGTGGAGGTGGTGCATGGTCAGCACGCTTGTGCGTGCTCTTACTCTCCATGCTTTCGGTCAACGCACAGAAGGGTCATGTGCTGAGGGTTCATATCTTTAACTGACAAGGTAGTGGCTAGGGTTGCCAACCTCAAGGTGGTAGATGGAGATCTATTACAACTGATCTCCAGGTGACAGAGATTAGTTCACCTTGAAAAATGGCTGCTTTGGAAGGTGGACTCTATGGCATTATACCCCATTGAAGTCCCTCCCCTCCCCAAACCCTGCCCTCCTCTGACTCCACCCCCAAACTTTCCAGGTATTTCCCAACCCAGAGTTGGCAACCCTAGTGGTGATGGTAGTGGAAAGTTAGGGTTACCAACTCCAGGTTGGGAAATACCTGGAGATTTTGGGGGTGGAGCCAGAGGAGGACTGGGCTTGGAGAGGGGAGGGACTTCAGTGCCATAGAGTCAAATTGCCAAAGCAGCTATTTTATCATGGGGAACTTATTTCTATCGCCTGGATATCAGTTGCAATAGCGGGAGATCTCCAGCCACCACCTGGAGGTTGGCAACCTTATGGAAAGTGCTGTCAAGTTACAGCCAACTTATGGCGACCCTGTAGGATTTTGAAGACAAGAGATGAACAGAGGTGGTTTGCCTTTGCCTGCCTCTGTGTAGTGACCCTGGACTTCATTGGTGGTCTCCCATTCAAGTACTAACCAGGGCCGACCCTGCTTTGTTCCAAGTTCTGAAAAGATCAGGCTAGCCTGAACCATCCAGGTTTGGGCAATTGACAGGGTAGAGGCTGTGATATAGCCTGTGTTTCTTAATGCCGTTCAAGTCTATTTCATCACCACGAAATCTTATTTCATTTGAGCAGGAGAAACTTTCAGGTCCAGCCTTGTGAGCATGATTTGAACATAATTTTCTTCATAACATAAGACCAGAACAAGAAAAAGGGAGGGAAAAAAATACCATCGCGAAAGCAACAGGTAGATTCACGTAGGGTGTTTTGGAAAGATAAAGCTTAGAACAGCAACACTCAGCTTGATTCTCTTCAGGTTTAAAATTCAGATTTGAAAAGACCATGACTACAACAAAGAAAGGGGGGGGGGGGAATTGCATCAAGTTAATCAAGTTTTGCAGAAATAGCTTGCTTTAGTGTGATCCCATCTGGAGAACAATGTCACGGACGCAATTTAAAAAAAAAATTAAATTGGCTTCTTGTAGCAAAGGCACAGCAAAAGTAATAAAGCAATCCAATAAAAAGTTTTCAAAATTCAACAGAGCCATCACTTGGATCAGAGGAATTCATTTCAAATGACTGTCATTTAACTAGGGTGAGAGTACTGCTGGATGCAAGGTAGGGGTGCCAGCTCTGGGTTGGAAAACACCTGGAGATTTTGGGGGCAGAGCCTGAGGAGGGCAGGGTTTGGGGAGGGGAGGGACTTCAATGCCATAGAGTCCAATAGCCAGAGCAGCCATTTTCTACAGGTGAACTGATCTCTATCGGCTGGAGGATTAGCTTAAGGAGTAGATGTTCTCAACGGCCACCCCAGTATTTCAGACCAATGGTTGGCTTGAGATGTTTCAAGAATTTGTTTTCAGATCACAGCTTCCCATGTGAGTATTCACATGAGAACCTGTGACCCTTTAACTGGGAGAAAGCATTCCTTCACCTGGGAAGGAGGAGTTTGGTTGGGTTCAGAGGAGGAGCAGTCTCAAGCATGAGAGGAACTGCTCCCCTCCCAGTTAGAAGGATCTTGGAGGATTTCAATGGTCTTAGAAGGGTGTGTGACTTCTTAGAACTGCACAGTTGGGCTACCAGATTCAAATCCAGCAAGCGATTCATTCACTGAGGGTTGCTTCCATGATGCTTGTGCATGTGTATGGGGTCAATAAGGAAGATAGACAGAAGAAACTTTTGGAATTCTCCTTCGTGCAGAGATATAACAACCAAACAGGTAGACCAAACCACTTTTTCTTGTTATGCACATGTCCATCTATCTTAGGATGAGGTTGGACCTGCCTCCATTTTATCCTCACAATAACCTTATGGTGTAGGTTAGGCTGAGAGAGAAAAGATGGCCCAGTGTCACCCAGAGAACTTCACAGCAGAGTAGGGATCTGAACCCAGGTTTTCCCAATCGTAATCTAACACATTAACCACTAAAATACATTGTGTCTGTGAGCCTGTTTATCAGTCTATCCGCATATCTTCTTTTCAAGACATATGATCACATATGTGTGGGTAGGTGGACCAGACTCATGGTGGGCTCCATCCTCAACCAACGCATGTTCCTAGGAATGAAAGCATAGCATTTATCCATGTACATTTGTGCATGTGTACCATTCTTTCCACATGATTGGAAAACTTGCTTGTATAGCTCACATTTTACCGTGAACGCACACTCAATCCATGTACAGTATACACTCAATTGTTCTTTATATGTACGTTCAGGGCTGGTGCCAGTCATTTTTGTGTCCCAGGCAAGGCTAACTACTTGTGCCCCCTATTGCTAACCAATATTTAAAAAACAGATGTCTTGTAGAAAAAATAAAAGCACAAAACTTTTTAGGAGGTGTTATAATTAATTACATTCCATAGCACTATTGTGGTAGGTACTTATCTAAAAATTAAATGTATATAAATTGTCAGTTGCATTCCCCCCCCCAAGTTTAAAACTGTGCCCCGCAGGCCACTTCTGCACCCCTCTGAGTCTGCCCCTAGGCGACCACCTAGCTCGCCTAATGGTAGCACCGGCCCTGTGTGCGTTGAGTAATTCTCTCGTTACATTCAATGCACATATAGTGGAATGTGATCGAAACCCCAGGGTTATCCAAGTACTGGTCCCCAGTTTCATTTGTAAAGTGAATGCATGTTGGTTATTTCTTACAAACATACAGGCAGGTTGTACTTGCATCCACTATAACATGTGAACAGGGCTCGCGTGTATAGGCTTTATACATATTTGTCTCTGAATGAAGACAGGTCAGAAACCTGACCCGGATGGCCCAGGCTAGCCTGATCAGACCTCAGAAGCTAAGCAGGGCAGCTAAGGTTAGTACTTGGTTGGGAGACCACCAAAGAAGTCAACAGGGTTGCTAAGCAGAGGCAGGCAATGGCAAACCCCCTCTATTAGTCTCTTGCCTTGAAAGCCCTATGGGTTCACCATAAGCCAGTTGCGACTTGATAGCACTTTCCATCACCACATAGGTCAGGAGCAGTGCTTGCCTCGGCATTCCTGTTCCCACCCTATGCGCATTCGTAGGGAGCATCTCTCTATCTCTCTGCCTGTTTCTCTGTCTAAATCAAGTTCATGTCATTACAAATGATACAAACTGAAAGCAATAGAACAACTCAGATATTCAGTCAGTATTATCTGAGCAATGTTACAGTCTCTCAAGAGCCTTCTACTTTCCTTTCTCCCGGGGTGTTTTCGAACATGGAGGCTCTGACAAGCTATGCTGTTTTTAACTGCAGAAATATGATCCCTTGAATTGTGAACACACTCCCAAGTGGACTCTTGAGTTGCATTTAGGTATTCACGCACATGTTTTACAGCCAGTTTTTGTCAGAGGCAGAGGGCTACAAGTCTGTTTGTTCATCACAGCATGTAGCCAGAAGCCTGCTGTATGAATGAGCTTATAATAGAGTGTCTCAGGTTCTAATGTAGAAGAGGCTTGCTGGGGGTGATAAAAACAGACGGGCATGTGAATTATCAGCTACACTTTTCATCTTCCCATGTAGTACATACTCACAGTTGAAATGGAGAGTTCTGCTTGGAGGTGCTCATTCTGATATCATCTAATCAAAACGTGAACTGAAAAAAATATCCTCTTTTTAATATTATTATTATAATTCATCCAAACAGAAAACTTAACCATAGTTGGAAATATCTGGAAAATCTTTGGATCTGGACATTATTTAGGCACCTGACTACAGTTCATTTGGAACTGACAGGGATGTTTACCAATCCGCAGTCGCACATAGATCTTGTTCCCACTGATAATGGGTGTTAATAGATCTATCTTTATTTGCACCTAACATTCCAATTTTAGTATATGTGCTGCCGAAGCGAGCACTATTTGTACCTAACATATTGGAAGTGCTTTGATTTGATTCTGTATAAACTATTTGCTTTCCATTATGTTTTTTCTTTGTGGGGATCAGCCTAAAACATATTTATTGCTTGCAGATGTTGACCTGCAGGCAAGGTACCACTGCAGGTTGGGGCAGAATATGGCAAATACTGGAAACCCTGGGAGAAAGTATGGTTTGGGAAGGGGAAGGACCTCAGCGGAATATAATGCCATAGAGTCCACCCTCCAGAACAGCCATTTTCACCAGGGGAACAGATCTCTGTAGTCTGGAGATCAGTTGTAATTCCAGGAGATTTTCAGGCCCCACCTGAATGTTGGCACCACTATCAAGCCATGATCTTCGCTTAGAAATAAGGATGTTGATAACATATGAGTGCCCCTATTTTAATCTATGAAATGTTGGATGGCATGGATAATATTTCTAAAACTGGAATAGTAAAAACAAAGTATTGTTTTTTTCTTGGGTTCTGCAAGTCTTGTTGGATCCAGAGGCCCGGTGGAAAGGAAAGGAAAGGAAAAGAAAGGAAAGGAAAGGAAAGGAAAGGAAGAAGAAGAGTTGGTTTTTATATGCCGACTTTCTCTACCACTTAGGGAAGAATCAAACCGGCTTACAATCACCTTCCCTTCCCCTCCCCACAACAGACATCTTGTGAGATGGGTGGGACTGAGAGAGTTCGGCGAGAACTGTAACTAGCCCAAGGTCACCCAGCTGGCTTCATGTGAAGGAGTGGAGAAACCAACCCGGTTCACCAGATTAGAGTCCGCCGCTCATGTGGAGGAGTGGGGAATCAAACCCAGTTCTCCAGAACAGAGTCCACCACTCCTAACCACCACTCTTAACCACTACAACACACACTACACCACAGTTAGTACCATATGACAAGGGGCATTTGCTTTGTACCAGCTCATTGCTTGGTGAAGAATGACTCCCGCAATAAGGGATATTCAGAAGGAGACAAATACGAATTGTTATCTATCAGCTGCTTCTCTTTTTCACCCAGGATGGCAAAAATGTACATTCCCCAAATTCTTTGGCTCTTGACGGCACTTAACACACACAAGGACTAGACACTTAGTGTTGTTTTCAAAGAATGAAATCTGGTATTCTCAAGATGTTGAATTTTGAGACTGATAGAAATGTCTGTGCTTGCTAAGTATGATTGTGGAATTACAGAATGTCAACTGCTTTTTCTATAGGGTGGGCCTAGCTGTATTGCTAAACCGCAAGTTGTCATTTGCGGTAAGGTATCAAAAATCGTGTTTTTTTTGGGGGGGGGGATCTCTAACACAGAGTTCTCACTCCTTAACAAATTCCTGTGGTTCTAAGGCACAAACTCCTGTGGTTCTAAGCAGAAGGCAGCTGAAATGGTACAAAACCAACATATGTGTATATTATTTGGAATTTATTTATTTGGAAAATTTCTATGCCACCTCTTCAGGGAGCCTGTCATGTATAAGGGGCCACAGAAATACCTGGAGATTTTTGGGGCAGAGCCTGAAGAGGGTGGGATTTGAGGAGGGGAGGGATTTCAATACCATAGAGTCCAGTTGCCAAAGCAGCCATTTTATCCAGGTGAACTGATCTCTATCAGCTGGAGATCAGTTGTAATAGCACGAGATCTCCAGCTAGTACCTGGAGCTTGGCAACCCTATGGTAGTCAGACCCTGAACTAACAACACGATTATAGTAGGGCTGTTGATTCGGTTCGGCCCGAACCAAAAAACAGCCGAATTTCTCTCAATTCGACGGTTTTTCAGTTCGGACGAACCGAACTCAAAAAGTGGGGGGAACTGGGTAGCCGAATTGGCCGAGTTCGGGGTGTTCCCGAATAAATTCGGCCGATTCGGCCCCTTTCCCCCACCCCACGCGCCTTTAGGGAGCTTCCCTGGAGAGGCGCGGGGTGCCCTTTAAACAGATCTGCTGCATCTGTTTAAAGGGCACCCCGCCCCCCTCCAGGGATTCCCCCCTGTAAGGGGCCGGTTGCCTTTTAAACAGATCTGTGCCTCCCGGCCGGGGTGCCCTTTAAACAGATCTGCTGCTCCCGGCTGGGAGCAGCAGATCTGTTTAAAGGGCACCCCGCGCCTCTCCAGGGATTCCCCCTGAAGGGGGGCGGGGTGCCCTTTAAACAGATTTGCTGCTCCCGGCCAGGAGGCGCAGATCTGTTTAAAGGGCACCCCGCGCCTCTCCAGGGATTCCCCCTGAAGGGGGGCGGGGTGCCATTTAAACAGATTTGTTGCTCCCGGCCGGGAGGCGCAGATCTGTTTAAAGGGCACCCCGCCCCCCTCCAGGGATTCCCCCTGAAGGGGGGCAAGGTGCCCTTTAAACAGATCTGTGCCTCCTGGCCAGGAGGCACAGATCTATTTAAAGGGCACCCCGCGCCTCTCCAGGGAATCCCCCTCGAGGGGGGCGGGGTGCCCTTTAAACAGATCTGCGCCTCCCGGCTGGGAGCAGCAGATCTGTTTAAAGGGCACCCCGCGCCTCTCCAGGGATTCCCCCTGAAGGGGGCGGGGTGCCCTTTAAACAGATCTGATGCTCCCGGCCGGGAGGCACAGATCTGTTTGAAGACCTGCCGCGCGCCTCCAGGGAGCTTCCCTGGAGGCACGCGGCGGGCCCTTTAAATAGACTCCCGGCAGGGCTGGAAGGGTGTGTGTGTGTGGGGGGTCTGGTCTTGCCAGCCCCCCGCCAGCCCTGCCCGGAGTCCCGGCAGGGCTGGGGGGGGGGCTTTAAACAGATCTGCGCCTCCCGGCCGGTAGACACAGATCTATTTAAAGGGCCCGCCGCACGCCTCCAGGGAAACTCCCTGGAGGCGCGCGGCAGGTCTTCAAACAGATCTGTGCCTCCCGGCCGGGAGGCACAGATCTGTTTAAAGCCCCCCCCCAGCCCTTCCGGGACTCCCGGCAGGGCTGGAAGGGGGTGTGTGTGGGGTCTGGGGGGAATCTGGGGGGTGGTCTGGTCTTGCCAGCCCTGCCGGGAGTCCCGGCAGGGCTGGGGGGGTGTCTTTAAACAGATCTGCGCCTCCCAGCCGGGAGGCACCGATCTATTTAAAGGGCCCGCCGCGCGCCTCCAGGGAAGCTCCCTGGAGGCGCGCGGCAGGTCTTCAAACAGATCTGCGCCTCCCGGTTGGGAGGCGCAAATCTGTTTGAAGCTCCTCCCCAGCTTTGCCGGGACTCCCGGCAGGGCTGGAAGAGTGTGTGTGTGGGGGGGTCTGGTCTTGCCAGCCCCCCACCAGCCCTGCCCGGAGTCCCGGCAGGGCTGGGGGGGGGCTTTAAATAGATCTGCGCCTCCCAGCTGGGAGGCGCAGATCTGTTTAAAGGGCCCCCGCGCGCTTTCAGGGAATCCCCCTGAAGGCGCGCGGGGGCCGAATTTCCCCCCGAACTCCGGATCCCCCCGAATATCCGGGGATCCGAAGCGGGGGAGTTCGGACTTCGGCACGGTCCGAATTAAAACAGGCCGAATTCAGCCGAATCCGAACTATACCGAATTTTTTTCCAACAGCCCTAGATTATAGTAGGATTCTTTTGACATACCTGTCTGCTTTCAGAATGATATATAAACACTTGTGATTTCTGTCTTGATTCCTGTAAACATTCATCCCCTCAGTAATTCTTAGACACAACTGTATGAAGGTGAGAGTCAGGTTCCGCACTTCATACCCTGAGGTGACTGTGACCCCCTTCCTATCCTCAGCTAGGTTCAGGTCATTAGAACATGAGACCAACCATTTTTTTTAGGTATAAGCTTATACCCCGAAAATCTTGTTGGTCTTTAGGGTGCTTACTAGACTCAAATCTAGCTGTTCTACTGCCAGCAAGAATACCCTCTGAAACTTACCTATCCTCCCATATCTTTCTGCTTTCCCCCCACAAGGTTTATGAGGCTGTCTAAAATCCTCTGTGAAAGGACACCGAAGACACAAGGGATCATTAAGATGCAAAACAACATTTCACAAGAAGAAGAAGAAACCACATGGATTGTGGCATTTTACGAGTGCCTGAAACAAATTAAAGGTGTATGAAGATCAGAACTATCATTTTTCACAGGGTTGTATGCCTGCATCCCGGAACTTTTAAGATGCGCCTTGTCTCTGTTTTGCTCCCATTTTCGATTGAGTCTATTCCTGTCACTTTGATTGAAACAGGCAACTGACCTCATTATCCTGATGATCACCAGGGTGCACATCACAGCTTGTATAGCGCACAGCAGGGCCTGTGTCTGTAAATGTCTCCGATTAACAACTACAAGATGGGGTCACCTTCTCTGAGTTCCCGTCTTCCTTCCTTCCGTACTTAGACTTTATTAAAAGAACAGTGAACAGCAGAGAAAGGGGCTGCTGGACAGTCCTGACAAAACCAGTTTGGTTGGTCCTAATAAAAAGGCATTACATGGATTTTGATCTTGTTTTTAGTTTTGTGTGAACCCATATGGCTGTGCGAACTTTCTGACTAAACCAGGCCTGCTTAGCAATAGGGTTGCAAGGTCCCTCATTGCCACCGGCAGGAGGTTTTTGGGGTGGAGTCTGAGGAGGGTGGTGTTTGGGGAGGGGAGGGACTTCAATGCCATAGAGTCCAATTGCCAGAGCGGCCATTTTCTCCAGGTGAACTGATCTCTATTGGCTGGAGATCAGTTGTAATATCAGGAGATCTTCAGCTAGTACGTGGTGGTTGGCAACCCTATGTATCAGTGAGAAGGGAAGCTGAACACAACTCACTGGCCAGTTATGACAGTCTGTCATGCATGTAAGCCTCTGGTCTTTGCTATCTTCCTGAGCTGTAAACTGGGTGCAGGTCAAATCCCAGAGGCCATAATCCTTGTTCAGTTTTATGGGTCACAAGTTTGACCCAAGTTCAGGCTTTGCCTGAATAAATAGACAGGGTTAGATTAAGACATTAAGACATTAACAGCCCATTCCTGAGCTGAGGCGTACGGGGACGGCAAGGAAGAGGCACAGCGGCGCCTCTTCCTAAGCCGCTCCCGGTACCCATTAAACAAAAAAAGCCTTTCGCCCCATAGGGAATAGCGAGGCTGCATCTGCTAAAAAGCAGGTGCAGCACCGCCATTCCCAGCACTAGCAGAAGTGGCCGAAAGGGGATAGGGTGCTGCCTAACCGGCGGCTCCTCCCCTGGCTCCACCCCCGGAACGCCCCCCTGCGCCGGCGTGGCCTCTCCATGACATTGCCAGCACCACGGAGAGGCTGCGCCAGCAGAGGAGGGAGGCGCGATCCCACAGTGCTCGGCCACCACCTCACGAGGTCACGCCTCCTCCTAACAAATTTCGGCCCCATTCTTAGGAATGGGCTGTAAGAGGTCTTAAACCATTTAAAATGTAAAAGGTTTCATTTCTTTCTTTTGCTGTCAAGTCACAGCTGATTATTGGTGACCCCTTTCATGGCAAGAGACATACAGAAGTGGTTTGCCATTGCCTGCCTCTGCACAGCAACCCTGAATTTCTTTGGTTGTCCTCTATCCAAATACTGACCAGGGCTGATCCTGCTTAGCATCCAAGATCTGGCAAGATCAGGCTAACCTGGGATATCCAGATCAGGGAAAAAGGCCCTGTAGCTTTACAAAAAAGAAAGTGTACTGTACTAACAGTAGGGTTTTTTTTTTTTTTTGCGTTTGGAGGCTTCTCATAATCTTCTCATAACTGTAGCTTATGTAAATCCAGTTCTGATATCAGATGAACAACCGAAAGCAAAATTTCCATCGTTGTAGACTACTGTGGCTACCTATGAATGAACAAAAAACACTCTCAAAAAAGAGGAAAAATGAGGATAGCATTTGCATATGCACCTTTACAGATAATTACTGTCATTGCATTGTGGGGATCAGATGCACCTCAAGAACACATATAGTCCCTGGCAGTCCCTGACATGAGTGCTCTGCAGATATGTGCTAGTATTTGGATAAAGGCCTGACCTGCATGGTCCAGGCTAGGGTGTTTGAATCAGAAGCTAAACAGGGTTGGCCCTGGTTGGTAATTGGATGGGAGACCACCAAGAAATACCAGGGTTGCTATGCAGAAGAAGGCAATGGCAAACCACCACTGTAAGTCTCTTGCCTTGACAACCCTACGGAGTCGCCATAAGTTAGCTGCGACTTGACAGCACTTTACATACAAACACATTTTTGGAGAAAAGTCGACATGGCTTGGACACGTTGTGTGCCCCCAACCTAGTCCATGCCAACAAATGTTTAGACAACAGTGATACAGTAGCAAAGTGTACATGGATATTCAAAAACGTCTGGAAACCCCAAACAACAAAAAGCATGTGCAAACTGATGCACCAGCATGAGCATTTTGTACTTATGCATCCATACCCAAGAGGGAAAAAAGTGTTAATTGATCCTTAGCTAGAAGGTCTAAATTTGCAGCAAGAAGCCAGCAGCTGCTGATGGCTTTGACCTTGGATTCCTCAAGCTGGGCTGCAGGCGTCTTGAGACAGCGCTGGCCTTTCTCCCTTGGCCTTTCACACTCCATTCTGCCTGAAGGAGGCACAGTGGCACCTGTTCACATATTGGGAAGAAGCTTGGCGAAGTTGACAATTATCACCCTATTTTTGTTCACTTGTCACCGGTTAATATCCAAGAAAAAAATATATACCAGACCAGCAACTGCTGGGATCTCTAACAGGTTTATAAAAGTTTCAAAGCCAAATTTTGATTGAAGACCCGCCCCCCAAGTTCACCCATCTGAGATAGTGTTTCTGAAAGTGTCCGGTTGTGCTAACCTTGAACATGCGACATAAGCACAGTAACATTTATCTTATTGTTGATCTTGCCAACGAAACAACTATGAATAGACAATACAGCCAAGAGCAAATCTCAAGCAATTCCACTGCAAAAACAATGGCATGTTTGTGTTGGATCAAATCCTAATGTTGCCCAACACGTTTACGCACACCCAATGAAATCTCTTCTGGTTCAAGTATGATATTAACCCAATTCATCCTCAAGATTACCCTTGAAAATATAATTTGAATGGGCAGATGTGCTTAAAAAATCTTTGTTTTGCTCATCCTCACAAAACTCTTATGAGTTTGATTGCTATATTTCCCCATTGTACATGGAGAATGGAAGCTGTGGAATATTTATTGTTCCTGTGCCTTTGATAGCTTCTGCCCTACCAAGCTTCCCTCTAGTCTAAAGATCCTTCCTCTGATGGAAGTAGTTCTTCCTCTAGGCTAGGGGAAGTTCATAGTATTATATGCATGGGGTGCTCAGCTGCAGATACAAAGGTTTATGCTGGAACCGTCTTTCAGCTCATGATTCATCTTTCACTAGCTTATTATCAGAAAGCAAATTAGAAAGATGCAGTTTGACTACGCCTCTGTATGTGGTGCCAACCTCCATGTATTTAGAGTCAGTGTGGTGCAGCGTTTACAGTGTCAAGTTGGATCTGGGAGGGCCAGGTTTGAATCCCTGCCATGGAAATTTGCTGGGTGACATTGGGCCACACCTCATGAATATGATGGGAGGATAAAATACAGAGACATATCTCGGCACTGAAGAATTTCCGTCAAAATAAATTAGATGAGTTCATCATGATTACAGTCATACTAATCTCTGTTTGAACCTTAGAGAGACAACTTCACTAAACAGAAATTAAGTTGAATTTTAGATAAAATGTAAAACAGGGGTGGGAAACAACAAAGACCAGGAGCAAATAAGGCCCACAGCTCAGCTTTCCCCCGGATTTTTTATGTACTTTCATCTTTTCTCTATGGGCTGTGTCACTAGGGAGGTGAATTATAAGCTCCATGGGTTAGTTTAAGGTGTAAGGCGATTGTTATGAGAAGCACACAGTGATGGAAGAGGTCAGCCTACAGAAGAAGAAGAAGATGAAGAAGAATGTGCTGTGGAGTTGCAACCAACTCATGACGACCCCAACCATGGGGCATTCAAGGTAAGAGATGAGCAGAGATGCTTTGCTGTTGCCTTCCTCTGCATATTAAACTATTAAACCCAGTCTTCCTTGGTAGTCTCCCATCCAAGTACTGACCATGGTCTACCCTGCTTAGCTCCCGTCCCAAGCCCCAATAAGCTTATGCCAAACAGGGCTACAGAAGCAGTGCATAACTATTAGGTAGATCTGATGTCGATGAATATGCTAGTTAAACCACAAAACCTTTGATTTTAGAAGTTTAGCACTGGATCCCAGTATAAGGTGGTCTGTGTTTTTGTTGATAAGAAGATGGCAGCTTGGCCATCTTCTGGTCACTAGGGGTGTGGAGGGGGGAGGTAGTTGTGAAATTCCTGCATTGTGCAGGGGGTTGGACTTGATGGCCCTGGTGGTCCCTTCCAACTCTATGATTCTATGATTCTAAGTCTGGGAGCAGAGAAACTGGCTAGTGCAGGTAGAGAGCCGGGCAGCTAGTGAGCTGAGAGGAAGGAGGGAAGGAAGATGGGGGGCGGGTTTGAAGAACTGCCTTTGGTGGACATATTTCCAAAGTTTGGCCAACTTTACATTACTAATATAGAAATCCTCTATTTTGGCTACAGGATTTCATTTGGATGTTTTGCAGCATCTGCAGTCTAGCTCCTCCACCCTTTATTTTCTCATCCATTGCTTAGTCTCCCTTAAAGAGCCTTTGAGCTGCTCTGCTCAATTCCTGGTCAAACTCCTCTTGCTGGGTGTGAAGTAATATCCATACTCTTCTTAGTTCTCTATGGTCACTCAATATTTTACACATGAACACATGGAGCTGCATTACACTGAATCAGACCTTTGGTCCATCAAAGTCAGTATTGTCTACTCAGACTGGCAGCAGCTCTTCAGGATCTCAGGTGGAGGCATTACATATTACCTACTGCCTGGTCCTTTTAACTGGAGATACTAGGTATTGAACCTGAGACCTTCGGCATGCCAAGCAGATGATCTACCACTTAGCCACAGCCCCTCCCCTTAGTGGGCTTAGTGTTCATTGTCCTCCATTTGTATGGGGAAGAAGAAAATGCTATTTGCTTAAACTTACTGTGATTGGCTTTCACATTCACTGCCTCTTTAATATGGATTGGTAATAGTCCTTCAAGGGTAGCAGAATACTTTGGTGCTCACAAATCCAATCCCCAAAATAGTCCATTTCTTCCTTTCCATGTGTTAATTTCCAGAGGCTGGCATAAAGGATGCTTATGGTTAGAACCATATTATTGAAGTGACTTGGACAAAAGTTTCTGGAGAATTTATACTTGCAACAATAGTTTGCCATTTCCCCATCTTGACTACAAAGGTATGATTTTAGCCATGCGTCTTTTCTTTTATGTTTTGAATGCCATATGATTCTAAATTCTTCAAAATAAATCCATTTTCTTTTAGACTGCAGTATATTGTACCTTAGCTTTTGCCTTCATGGCTGACATATACAACCAGATATGTTTATTTTTGTAAGAAAATACGAGGCAGCTCAGATTACCAATAAATGTTGGAGTAGTGGCAGTTCTGGTGTTTTTATTAAAAAAACTGTGATGGGAATTAGCAGAGGAAGTGAGGTTGGGTTGTTTAAATTTCTCCACATAGGGAAGAGATGGGGGGAAACCCTCACAAGGGGCTTAGAAATAAGAGGCACAAAGTCCTCTAGAAAAAGTGTCCTTGTGAAAAACTGTTCTGTCCCTTTGTGTGTGTGTGGGTTAAGTGCTATCAAGTTGCTTCCATTCATGGTGACCCTATGAATTAATGTCCTCCAAAATGTCCTATCTTTGACAGCCTTGCTCAGATCTTGCAGACTGAGGGTCATGGCTTCCTTTATAGAGTCAATCTATCTCAGGTTGGCTCTTCCTCTTTTCCTGCTGCCTTCAACCTTTCCTAGGGTTATTGTATTTTTCAGTGACTCTTGTCTTCCCAGAATGTGACCAAAGTACAATAGTCTCAGCTTAGCCATTTTAGCTTCTAGGGAAAATTCAGGCTTGCCCCTTTAAGAGAGGCTAATGTGCTGCTTTTTACCAGGTGATGTTATTTACCTCCATGCCATGAAAAGCTTCAGCTGCCCATTTCAACACATTAAGCCTCTTTCAAAGGGACAGGGCATTTTTTCTCTGGGCCCTTTGGCAACCCAGTGACAAAGAGAGGGAAAGAGAAGATAGAAAGCTGTGTAGCTGGATAACTAGGAAGTCTAGGGAGGCAGAGGATCTAAATTGTGCAAGGCGATTTGAAATCAACAACCAAATCTTCCACCCCAGTTCTGTAATATGTAGGAAATATACCAACAATGCATGTTTACATGCATAGCAAAAGAAAACTCTCCTAGCTGCAATGTGAGAAACTGCTATTCTCACCACTGTGTCACACTGGATTTTGTCTTTTGTACCATGTGTGCAAACAGCTGATTCATGTTTAGTTGGCTGTTCATTGTAACCACTGAATCTCTTTAGTAGTGTTCCTGTCTAAGTTGTGTCTTTTCTTGTGCCATGGGTTCGTTTTTACAATCTGTAGTAATAAACACATTTTTGTTGAAATTACTTTGTTGCTTCTTGTGTGTGTTAGCCAGCTTTTTCTACAGTATCATCTCCTGTTTTGACACCACCTCCAAATTTTGGACAGCCTGCAAATTTCAGACATGGCTCACCTGTTCCTTTGTTTAAGCAACTGAAGATGATATCGAAGAGCAGTGGATCCAGGACTCCCTCTTTCAGAATGCAACCTGGTGTTAGCCCATTTATGCCTACATTTTATATAGATTTTTTCCCCTCCAAGGCTACATTTCTAAAGCCTTCTTGTGAGGATGTCATGTGCAGCACCATGGGGACTGGTGAGTGTGTTGATGTAATGAGAAACAACAATGCAAATGTATTCATAATCCGCTTGGCACATTCCAGAGCTAAGTCCTGGCATAGGACATGGGTTCTCAAACGGAACACATTTGAGTACGTTAATGAAGTCCTTGATACTTTAAGTGCCTGAGAGATTAACTGTAGCTAAACTCAGCAGTAGAGTGCATACTTTTCATTTAGAAGCTCCCATATCCATTCCCTGGAATTTCCTCTTAAAGGATCATGGAGATGATTTAGGCAACAGAACCTTCATATCTAGAACCTTGTGTCGGTGCAGGGCTGCTTGGCAAGTGATTGAGCTGTGCTAATGTAGCCTATATCTGTAATATGTTGCTGCCACCCTTTATGTGATCGTAGTGACACTTTCAGAAGCTGTCAAAAATCGCACGGTGCTCCATGAACCTGGATGTGAAGTACCTGGTTCATACCAGGACAGGGGTTAGCACACCTTGAGGTGGGGCAGCTACCAGGTCCCAGGACTTCTGGTGGAGCCCACATAAGGTTGCCAGCTCTGGGTTGGAAAATACGTGGAGATTTTTGGGACAGAGCCTGAGGAGGGTGGGGTTTGGAAAGAGGAGGGACTTCAGTGGGGTATGACATCATAGAATCTCCCTTCCAAAGCTGCCATTTTCTCCAGGTGAAATGATCTCTGTTGGCTGGAGGTCAGTTGTAATCCCAGGAGATATCCAGCAAGTACCTGGAGGTTGGCAACCCTAGGCCCACTATCACAGACTCCCCCTTCCCAGCTATTCACCTCCCCTGCCAGATGTCCAAGTGCCTTCCCCTACCCATCTGCTTGCAACTAACCATGCTCCCAGCTTTCCAGCTAGGGTTGCCAGCTCCAGCTTGGGAAATACCTGGAGTTTTTTGGGCGGATCCTGAGGAGGGCTATTAAAACTGCTATTACAACTGATCTCCAGCCGATAGAGATCAGTTCACCTGGAGAAAATGGCCGCTTTGGCAATTGAACTCTATGGCATTGAAGTCCCTCCCCTCCCCAAACCCTGTCCTTTTTAGGCTCTGCCCCAAAAACCTCCCTCCAGTAGTGAAGAAGAACCTCGCAACCCTAATGGTACTAGTAGTCTGCCTTGGTATAAGGCAGTTCCTTATATCTTAGTTGTGCTTTCTATGCCTCCTTCAGGTTCCCTTCCCTTCCTTCTCCGCCTGCATGCATATCTTTAAAGAGTATTTTAATGAGAACCAAGTGTACGGCACAGTAACATCAATACAACGCAAGGAGAAAAGAAATATTGCTATTCCAAAATAATAACACTCGTGTTTATTGATCCGATAAATTGCACTTTGGGTGACCTTACAAGAAGGCACAGTTCTCAGCATGCACCATGAAGCTGCTCTGCAAACCTCTCTACCTCGGGCAGATTCTTCTCTCTCCATCTGTCGGCAGCTGCAGTAAACAAATTCATTAACCTTCTTCCAAACAATCTATCTGGTTTCATCCTTGAGAAAGTGAGTTGGGGGGGGCGGGAGAACTATAAATATGAATTACTGTTTTTTTTTTAAAAAAAATCTTATCTTCTCCCCTTGGAATGCTGATTTGCATATCCCACACTGCTCAAATAAAAATAGGAGGGTTTTTTTTTTTTTAATCAAGAGGAGGCTAAATCAGGCCTAACAAGAGTGGGTAGGCTAATTAGCAATGCTCTGGTTCAGAGCTGGTGCTTAACACCTGTTTCGTTCCAAGCAAACCTCTCAGTGTTCATCGGAACAGTGGCATATCAATCGATTGCCTGTTGGTTTCTCGCTAAGTGCCAGCCAAGATGAATGATTTATTATACTCGGGTTGGATTAACGGCTGCGGGCCACTCCCTGCTCGATAATACCCTTCAGCACAGAATTATTGTCCTTGACAAAGTCATCATCCGGGGGAAGGGTTGAAATGATCACGGTGGTTATAATGAGCGTTCTGTCGATGGGAGACCTGGGAATAAACTTGATAGTTTTTTTTTTCCTTGGGTGATTGTCAGGTTTGGTGGCTGTTAAGGTAAAGAGGGAGCATGGCGAACATAAAGGCAGCACAAAACTAGGGAAGCAGTAGCAAGTTGCCTAGTTGGGGTGCCAGCCTCCAGGTGGGACCTGGGGTTCCCCTGGAATTACAGCTCATCTCCAGCCTACCGAGAAGTCAGTTTCCCTGGAGAAAATGGATGCTTTGGTGAGTGGACTCCATGGCATTGTACTCCAGTGAGGTCCCTGTCCTCCCCTGGCTCCACCCCAAATCTCCAGGAAGTCCCCAACCTGGATTGGCAATCCTATCCCCCCCTATCCCACCAGTGGCCTGGGCGACCTGACAACCCTATTGCCTAGGTTAATAAGCAAGCCTAATGCAGAAGCCTTTAGAGTGGTCAGAGAATCCCATCTGACCTGCTTTACTTGTTGGATCAGGGGTAAGGTTGCCAACCTCCAAGTAGAGCCTGGGGATCTCCCCAAATTACATCTGATCTCCAGATTAGAGCTATCAGTTCCCCTGGAGAAAATGGCAGCTTTGGAGGGTGGATTCTATGCCATTATACCCTGCTGAAGTCCTTCCCCTCCCTGGATTCCATTCTGAACATCTCCAAGAATTTCCCATCTTGGAGTTGGCATCCCTGGCCATAAAGTAGGGTTGCGAACTGCTGGAAAGAAAAAAAAATGTCCCGTCTCTTTAACAGATGCTTAAAGGCATGTTATTTTCCAGGTGATGCGCTTTACCTCCATGCTATTAAAAGCTTCACCTGCTCATGGCCACACATTAAGCCTCTGCTAAAGGAACAGGGCATTTTTTCTTCCAGGTTATGAGCCACCCTAGTTGTAGGCTTTCTGGGGACATTTGGCTGGCCAGTGTGTGAAACAGGATGCTAGACCAGATGGACCATTGGCCTGACCCAGCACGGCTGCTCTTCCAAAAAGTTGGATCAAGTGCTTAAAATAGAATTGAGGTCATTTTCTCCATGAGCCTTGGAGAACGTCACTCACAGTGTGATCCCAAGCAGAATTATGTACTCTTCTCAGTCGGTTGAGGCCAATAGGCTTGGAAGGGTGTAACTCCTCTTAGGATAACTGTCAGAGACTCAGATTTTTGAGTACTGAGATGCGGCTGGTCTGCATGTCAGTGCTTTTCAAACCAAGCTAAGAACATAGTTAAATAGCAGCAAACTTGGGTGGGGGCATTTGGCTGTTTATTAGCCTGGGCTGGAAAGCATGGTGAATACTTCTCGCGTTCTCATCCTTTTGCAAATGTTTCCTAATGATAACATGTCCGCAATTTATGATGTGTTATGACAAACTCTGTCTACACATGGCTGAAATAGCCATTTGTTGAACCCACGAGGATTCTCCCCGATTATTTTCAGCACTTACTGACAGAAGGCCTGTGTGGCTCTCAGAACAATTCTCTTGCGCAACAAAAAGTGTCAGCATTTGACACCCTACAGTTCTTCACTCAGTGCTTATCTGATTTCAAAATGGATTTAGAACTACATATCACAACTCCACTTTTGTAGAAATCCTGGCTTTTCTTGGGGATGCTGCCCTAGGGTTGCCATGTCCCCTCTGGCCACTGGCGGGGGTGGGGTGGGGATGGGGTTAGGGTTTCCAAATCCAGGTTGGGAAACTCCTGGAGATATGGGGATGGAGCCAGGGGAGGACAGGGACCTCAGTGGGGTACAACGCCATAGAGTCTACCCTCGAAAGCATCCATTTTCTCCAGGGAAACTGATCCAAAGTATATCCAAAGTACTCTCTGATTTCTTCTCCCAGAATTTCTTCTGCCCCTGCTAGGTCCTGTAGACGACCAGGGATGGCCTAGCCTATATTCCAGGTTTTCTAGAAAACTTGCTTAGACTAAGGGCCAGATCTGTCATAAACATCGGAGCTCCTTCAAACACATCCACATCTTTTTAGGGATTGGTGCAGCATTTGTGAGACCACCACAATTGTGCTAGTACAATTAATGTTGTGGGTCTTTCCCACCCACGTTGCTCTCCCAAATGGGTTGCAACAGGGTGGGAAAGAACTGCATGAACCCCTACACTCATGTGTAGGGTTGCCAACCTCCAGGTGGTGGCTGGAGATCTCCCGATATTACAACTGATCTCCAGGCAACAGAGATCAGTTCCCCTGGAGAAAATGGCTGCATTGGCAATTGGACTCTATGGCATTGAAGTCCCTCCTCTCTCCAAACCCCAACCTCCTCAGGATCCACCCCCCAAATTTCTAGGTATTTCCCAACCCATGAGCTGGTGGCAACCCTACTCATGTGGTATTCACTAACATGGAGATGTGAAATGCTTGTGTGTGAAAGGAACCACAGTGGAGGAGTAAAATGGGTAAACAAAGGAGCAAAAGAAAATCAGTTTTTTATTTTGAGGTCCTCAATACTCAGCCAATAAATCAGGATATGGAATTCTGCTTGCTACCGAAAAGAGAGATTGTTCAGTTTCCACATATATACTGTACCATACCGGAGCCGAGGGAGATGACCTTTCCCTTTCATACCAGCTTGACAAGGGCCGTAAATTTTAGTTCCCAAATCTGAAGTTATAGAAGCTGTGAGCTCCAGGAAAGCCCTGTGCAGTTCAAGGACTGGACTGTCTGCTGAAAGGCCTGCCAGGAATGATAAAAGTGACAATAAATTCCAATTTACTGCTCCTCTTGGTTGTAGCAAATTTTATCCTGAATATTTGGAGAGGGGGAGGAGGTCTTGCATGGTTTGTCTTTACAAACCCGTGGGGAGAAATTTTGTGTTGCAAAGTAACCGTTCTCTTTTCTTTTGTTTGAGATGGCCCTGGGTAATATATGGGAGGCATTCAGTTGTCTCAGAAAAACAGATTGAGGCTCTTGTGGGTTGGATTGAGGATGACATGACTTTTCTTAACATTTGACACTTGAAGAGGATTTGGCTATCTGCTACAGTGTACATTAAAAGGCAAAAAACCTCTTTGTCTGGAGGAGGTTAGCTTCCAGTTTCTTTTGCCTTGTTGAATGGGGTAAAAAAAATCTCAGAATCCTGTACTGGTTTTCAGTGGTAGAGCATCTGCTTGGCATGCAGAAGGTCCAAGGTTCAATCCCCGGCATCTCCAGTTCAAGGGATTAGGCAAGTAGGTGATGTAAAAGACCCCCGCCTGAGACCCTGGAGAGCCGCTGCCGGTCTGAGTAGACAATACTGACTTTGATGGACAAGGACCGATGGTTTTAAATTGTGTGTTGTGATTTTATATATGTATATTTATTATTGTTGGAAGCTGCCCTCAGCCCAGCCTTGCCAGGAAAGGGAGAGGTACAAATCAAACCAATTAAAAAAAAAAAGAAATTAAAAAGAATTCACAAAACGGCTCAGAAAACAATTCTAAAGGTGGCTCTTTGAGATTCCATTCATATCCATATTCCTGGCACAAACTTGATACAATATGAATTGCAGCCCCCAACTCCCAGGCAGGAATAGCACTTTCCCTTACCTTTGGCTACAAGAAAGGAAGGAAGGACCCCACCCCACGCCTGACCTCATTCCCACCCTGCCTGCAGAACAGGACACAGGCTTCCTGCTTTCAGTTCATTGTACATAACGATCATACGTTCGTGAAATTCAATGGAGCGTCCCAGAAGGAGAGAGAACGTAGTATTACTGTCAAGTTTTCCTGGCTGGGTTCCTGGGCAGTCTGAATTTATTGGAACGAACGGATGCAATTTAATAGAAGTATCAATTCAACCATTCTTCTCTTCCACAACTTGCTGTTAAATCAGATCGTATAAGATTAATTCTGAGCTTGTGTTATGAAACAATATGATTTTCCGGCCATTTCCCTGCTGCTCTGTAGCCGTGTACACATGATATGCCCGTGTGCGAGGCTAACATGCATCAAGAGGGGCTGGATGGGAACAAGTGGACTCGTCTCGCAGACTCCTATGTGTGTTTATCTGAATGTGCACAGCATCTATCATGTACAAGTTGTATGAGCATCAGCGCAATCCCTGTGACTGAAGACTGTCAGGAATGAATATGGAGGCAGATATGGAGTTAATGCATGTACAACTTGAATTAGGGTTGCCAGGTCCCTCTTAGCCACCGGCAGGAGGTTTCGGGGGCGGAACCTGAGGAGGGCAGGGTTTGGGGAGGGGAGGGACTTCAGTGCCATAGAGTCCAATTGCAAAAGCGGCCGTTTTCTCCAGGGGAACTGATCTCTATCGGCTGGAGATCAGTTGTAATAGCTAGTACCTGGAGGTTGGCAACCCTAACGTGAATATACTTAGGTGCTAAGTACACTTTTGGGTGGTCACATATAGGGCAGGGGTTGGCATACTCACTCTCTCTTCCCCTCTGTGCATGTTTGTCCTGTATGAGAAGCAAGTCAATGTGGTAGCAAAGAATACTTTTTTCCCAACGGTATCTGGAGTGTAGGCTGTCAGCTGATGTTTCTACACTGACCCGCATGACTGTAACCTCAAGGTTAGATTGCTGCAATGTGTATGAGGTATCCATAGGGTTGCCAGGTCCCCACTTACCTTCGGCGGGAGGTTTCTGTGGTATGTGCGCGTGCATACGCGTGGACGCACCGACGCACCGCCTGGTGCGCGGGGTGGCGGGCGTGCAGCGCGTGGCCTGCTCGCCCCAGGGCAGACGGGCGAGGGAAGGTTCCAGCTGGCTTGCGGGCCTGCAATGGGAGGCCCGCTCGCCCCGGGGAAAAAGAGGAGAGGCTTCCCAGCTGGCACGCGGGCGTGCGTGTGCACGATTGCCCGCCAACCCTCAGCTGGTCGACGGGCAGAGGGGCACTTTAACGGGGGTTTGCCCACCACCAGCGGGCACCTGGCAACCCTAGGTATCCATGAATATCACTTGGAAACTTCAGCTCGCACAAGATATAGCAGCTTGTCTGTTAACAGACACTAGCTAGCTCAGGGGTGTCAAACATAAGGCCTGGGGGCTGGATCTGGCCCCTTGGAAGCTCTTATCCAGCCTATGAGCCAGCTAAGCCAGCCAATACCCCCCACTCTCTATCTGAGCTGGTGAGGCATGGGCCATCCAGGTCAGAGGAGCATTGAAGGTATGTCAATGAAATAAACACTGTGTATTTTTTTTTATTTTCAGCCAGACAAGACTTAATGCCAAATCTTTGTAAAAAGTCCAAAATCTATTTCACAGCTTCCCAAGTATGCATGAGGTTAGAATTGTTTTGAAAAAACTTGTAAATGCAGCTATGGAGTGGGCTATAGGTTCTGGCATGGTTGTGTAGAGAATTGACTCGGTACTACATTTCCTAATGAGACACAGATTCTGTCCAGAGGTTTTTATTCATACTCCTAATTGCTAAAAAGTCAGTTATTTAGATGCCTCAAACACTTTCAGTGTGTCCAGTGCCTCTGGTAGAGAGATTGCCTCGTGAGGGAAATTCTGAGGCTTGAAAGTAAGTCTGGCTGAAGGTGCAATTTCTTCTTTTCACATCATTTTTTTTTAAAAGAAGATTAAGAGAGAAAAATGATCACATTGAAGACAGATGACAGGACTCAATTATACCTCCAAATGGTTTAGCATTTAGTAGTTTCTCAAGAGGGACATTAAGATTTTACCTGGCAGACAATCTCTCCTTTTCCTTCCTCCAGTTTGGAAAAACAGAATAAGGTAAATGATTAAAAGTTGCATTTATCAGCACAGAGAAGACAAGCTTGGCATTATGATCACCTACTTTTAGAAATGTCAGCAGAGGTGATCCATCTGTAGGTATTTGCTTAACCAGGTCAATGAGCTTCTTGATTCTGAAGGATGAATAACTGACCCCCGAGCAGCTATTTCCTTCTTTCCCCCCTTCAGAAAACCACCTCAGGTATTTCTGGGCAGCAGGAAGAATGTTGTTTATTTGCCCTCTGCTTCCTCACAGGCATCTTTGCTCGCTTCAGTCAGACTTCCTCACTGCTGTTTACTTATGGTTTGGAACACTTCTTTGTGGCTTAAATCTACCAGGAAATATTTTTGTAAAAGTTGGTGCTGAGTATATGACTTAAGAGCCCCTATATAATTTGTGACCTGCACACTCCAGGGATCCCCTTCTGGATGCACACCTTAACGTGGTGAAGGGGTTTGTGTGTGTCAGGGAAGCTGAGACCAATACCATAAGGGGTCTAGACTCTATCAATAGCCTAAAATCCTAGCAGAGTCACTCAAGACAGAATGATCACACCTGAGACACTAGACGAAGATGCATCCTTAAGGGATCAATGGCCACATCCGCAGAGGAGAACCAGCAGTTCCAATGGGGATGGGGTCAGAGGAATCCCTGAAGGTTAGCTACTGGGCAGCAGCAGTAGTGGAAGGTGACGCTGGTGGAGGATCTTTCGTAGACAACGGCAGTGCCACTACTGCTAACCCTGGTTAGTACTGCGCAGAAGAAGGCACTGGTAAACCACTTCTGACCAACCTTTACCTTGAAAACCCTATGATGAGACAATCCAAAATGAAAAAAGAAGGAAGAAAATAGATTCCTTTGAAATGTGGTGTTGGAGGAGAGTGTTGCAGATTCCGTGGACTGCCAAAAAAACAAATCAGTGGGTTATAGATCAAATCAAGCCTGAACTGACCCTGGAAGCTAAAATGACTAAACTGAGGCTAGCGTATTTTGGTCACGTCATGAGACGACAAGAGTCACTGGAAAAGACAGTCATGCTAGGAAAAGTTGAGGGCAGCAGGAAAAGAGGAAGACCCAACAAGAGATGGATCGACTCAATAAAGGAAGCCACAGCCTTCAATTTGCAAGATCTGAGCAAGGCTGTCAAAGATAGGACATTTTTGAGGACTTTTATTCATAGGGTCGCCATGAGTCGGAAGCGACTTGACGGCTCTTAACACACACACACACACACACATACTCCAGGGACCACCTCTTTTCCTGTTTCACTTATAGGGTTGCCAATGCCAAGCTGGGAAGTTCCTGAAGACTTGGGGGCAGAGATTGGGGAGGAAGCCTCCAATAGTCTCCAGGGGAACTGATAATTGTAGTCCAGAGATCCGCTGCAATTCTAGGAGATCTCCAGGCTCCACCTAGAAGTTGGCAAGCCTACTTCATACAGATCATTCATATGTATACTGAATAGGATAATGGTTAGAGAGCCACTGTGTAATCCTAAACAGAGTTTAGGGGACTAGAGCAACTGCCCTATGAGGAGTAATTAAAATGCTTAGGGCTGCTTAGCATGGAAAGAAGGCGGTTAAGGGGAGACATGATAGAGGTCTATAAAATTATGCATGGTTTGGAGAGAGTGGGCAGGGAGAAGCTTTTCTCCCTCTCTCATAATACTAGAACATGAGGTCATCTGCTGAAGCTGGAGGGTAACAGATTCAAAACTGATAAAAGGAAGTATTTCCTTGCACAATGCATAGTTAAGCGGAACTCCATGCCCCAGGATGTGGTGACGGCTGCCAACTTGGAAGGCTTTAAGAGGGGAGTGGACATGTTCATGGAGAAGAGGGGTATTCATGGCTACTAGTAAAAATGGATGGGGGGGGGAAAGGGGGAAAATTAGTATTGGAAGAAGGAAAGTGTAAATTGTAATTATAAAGGTTTGAAGATGTAAAATGACCTCCAATGCAATAATAAAAAAAAGAATGTAAAAAAAAACAACTAGTAAAAATGGATACGGGTCATGATGCATGCCTGTTCTCTCCATGATCAGAGGAGCATGCCGAATATATTAGGTGCTGTGAAACACAGGCAGGATGCTGCTGCAGTCGTCGTTTGTGGGCTTCCTAGAGGCACCTGGTTGGCCTCTGTGGTAACAGACTGCTGGACTTGATGGACCTTAGTCTGATACAGCATGGCTTTTCTTATGTTCTTATTTTCTAAAGTTACGCCCCTCTAAGCCCATTGACCTCCAATGATTTAAAAGAGTGTAACTTGTTTAGGATTGCAGTGTCAGACTAGGATCTGGGAAGCTCAGGGGTAAACCCCCACATAACTATGAAGCTTACTGAGTGGTTTTGGGCCAGTCACACACTCTCAGCCTAACCTACTTCACAGGATAATTGTAAGAATAAAACGAGGATGGGAGAACCATGTACGCTGTCGGAGCTTCCTAGATGAAAGGTGGGATAAAAATGTGCAAGACCTGTACATGCAGAACTGCACATCTCTTCAAATTCTAGGGGATTTCCTTCAGTAGAAGTGTGCATAGGATTTTGTGTTATGTGCCATCAAGTTGCTACCAACATATGGCGACCCTATGAAAGAATGACCTCCAAAACATCCTATCATTGACAGCCTTGCTCAGGTCTTGTAAACTGAAGATTTCCACCCTAGAGAACAAATTCCTGTATAGAGATGCATGTACTATTATTTTAAAGTAGATATTGGTGCAACCCAAATTAATTGATGCGTAATAGGCAGGGTGATGTTTGCCCTTTTGCAGAATCTCTTTGCACTCTATAGAATCAGTCTTAACCAGTCATCCATGTACTTTCAGCAATACAGAACTGTAAGACACATCTGGGTAGGGAGAGAAGAAGAAAAACAAACAAGCATAAGGGAAAACATGAATATTGCAGCAAGGAGCAATTGCCATCATTACAAGCCATTAAGCAATATTCCATATTCATACTTTATTTATCTAGTAATGTTTCATATTATGAAAGATAATAAGTGGACTGCCATGGAAAATAGCCCCATCCAGTCAACTGAGGAAAATGGGGGAAGGATTTGTTATACTTCTTGGCGGCTCAAACCTTCTTAAGAAACAAGCTGTTTGCGTTTGTATTGCGGATTCAGAGAGCATGAGCTGGTGTCGTTCTTTCTGGCTGTAAACCAGAGCACAATTATGCAGGCATGTTAAAAAATCAATGGGATTTCAGCACGCTGAACTCCATACTGGATGGGGCCATCAATATTATTTTACAGTGTAATTGGTGATTTACAGACCAATGAAAATTTGGCAGCCTCCATTGGTTAGCAACACCTGATCCTGGAATAAACTCTTGGCTGCAGTCCTAAGCATGCTTACTCATAAGAAGGCCCTAATTGGCCTCAGTGGGACATAGGACTGAGAGGAATTGTGCTTAAGCTTATAACCTATGTTGGAAGACATCTGAGCCTACATATGGTTCATTGTGAAAGAGAAACATTTAACAGTACAGAACGTGACCTTTAAAATGGGGACTATAGGTGAACGATGCTAAACGAAGGAAAATCATCTAGCATCAGTTTTACAAGGTAAAAGAAAGTTGGATGGGGAATTTTCGAACAACACGTGCATTTATACATAGCAGAGCTGAAGAAATGCAATGAAAGGGGGTAATTAAAATGGTAAAGAGGGTGAATCATTTTTCTCATCCTAGTTTATATTGCTGACCTGGGGAAGATCACATTTGTGAATGCTCTCCCATCCCAGCATGTAAGGAATGTGCTATGGCAAACTTTCTTTGCTAATTATCTGCATGCAAGAAGTTTTTAATATGTGGATCATTTCCCCAGCATTGGAAGACCTGCCCCAGGATGTGGTGATGGCTGCTAACTTGAAAGGCTTTAAGAGGGGAGTGGACATGTTCGTGGAGGAGAGGGCTATTCACGGCTACTAGTAAAAATGGATACTGGTCATGATGCATATCTATTATCTCCAGGATCAGAGAAAAATGCCTCTGATTAGGTACTTTGGAACCCAGGCAGGTTAATGCTGCTGCAGCAGTCTTGTTTGCGGGCTTCCTATAGAGGCACCTGGTTGGCCACTGTGTGAACAGACTATTGAACTTGATGGACCTTGGTCTGATCCAGCATGGCCTTTCTTATGTTCTTATGTTTATGTTATATGTTCGTACCTGGAAAAAGTATACTCTTCCCTTTAGACAAGAGGATGCAATATAGTTTTACAAGCATCTATCAGCTATGACTGATGCAACATCACCATTAGAAGAAGACCTCAGCCAGATCACAGACTAATACTCCATTAGTCCAACATACTGTTTCCCACCATATCCCCTGGAAGACCCACAGCCTCCCCTCATTGCTGCCCCCCAGCAAATTGCATTCAGAGATATACTGCTTTCGAACATGGACGTCCCATTCAGACATCACAGACAACAGCCACTAATGGACTCTTATTAATTTGTCTAATTCGTTTTTAAAGCCATACTAGCTGGTGTCAATCACCACAATATAATTCTGCACTGTGTGAAGAAGTACAAATTAGGCTGACCCTGTTGAATGGCGCTTTCACACACACTGAATGATGTACTTTCAATCTACTTTTAATGCACATCATTTTTAATGCATTTCATTGCAAGTGGAGTTTTCTGTTTCACACAGTAAAATCCAGTTGCAAAGTGCATTGAAAGTGGATTGAAAGTGCATTACTCAGTGTGTGTGAAAACATTTAATTAAATCTACTGAAGATCAGTATCAGAACTCTGAACCTTATCCATGCTTGTTCCATTTTGTAACCTTAAAAAAGTTGTATTCAATTGCATGTAGTACTTCAAGGGCTGAACTTTATTTAAGTATTTAAACTACTTATATTCTGCCTTATATCCTTAGACTCAAAACAGCTAACAAAGATCATCAGGGGGAAAACTAGCCCCCCAATGCAGACTTCTAATTTAACCTCTCAGTCCTATTTGCAAGATGTTATCAGAATTAATTGGGGCTAGAAAGCATAAATCTTGACATTCCCATGAGTTCAACAGCTTAAACTTTAGCAATCATCAGAATGATAAAGCCTCTTCACACACAACAATTTTAGGTGTGTGAATGCCACCCCCCCGCCCCCGTGTTTGGTAGGCACACTTGTGAGAGAACCAGGATTCCTGAGGCTCCCTGTTGAATGGGCACTCAGTGGTAAACCGAGGTTTGTGGCTGTGTACTGTGTGAAATACGCCCCTGTTGCAGGAATTAGAAAATTGTTATATTATAAATCAAACCCCCAAACAGAAAAAATAACAACAACAGAGGCAAGTCTACAGGTAAGCATTAATAAAAGGTTTCCTAACATCTAAAATATGTCTATGTGCAGTTGTCATCTATACGTGATATATTCAAATATTGATAAGGTTGTAAGGTCCTCAATTCTTTGGATTACTGGAGATGGGCATTTATTTTTCCAGTGTTGTAATATAAGTCTTTTCATAATGGTAAAGAGGGCATGGAGGGTCCATATTCATTGACCATCAGTTACATCTCCAGGAGACAAATAGTTTAAAAGTCCAAAAGGCTGAATAACTGGACAGAACTGAAGCATATGTTTAAGAGAAACCATGAGGAGGAGATTAGGCTCAGTAGTAGAGCATACTTAGCATGCAGAAGGCCCCAGGTTCAGTCCCTGACATTTTCAGTTAAACCAGATACAAGATGTTAGGAAAGACCTATCTCTACCTAGAACCATGGAGGCTGTAAGTAGGGTTACCAGGTCCCTCTTCTCAACCGGTGGGAGATTTTGGGGCGGATCTTGAACAGGGCGGGGTTTGGGGAGGGGAGAGACTTCAATGCCACAGAGTTCAATTGCAAAAGCGGCCATTTTTCTCCAGGTGATCTTATCTCTATCGGCTGGAGATCAGTTGAATTAGCAGGAGATCTCCTGCTACTACCTGACAGTTGGCAACCCTAGCTATAAGGGAGATTCTTATTTTAACAGGGATGTCATGTCTACAGGTACCATCTGCCAAACAGTCCCTCTTTGGAACCCCTAAGGAAAGGATCTCCTGGATAGACACTAGAATCATTTCATGAAGTGTTGAGAGGAGCATATAAGTGTTCCCCAAATTTACAGTTAAAGGGTCAAGGACAACTGCTCTAGATTTTTGGAAAACGTTGACACCTGATAACGGAAAAAAAATGCTGCCTTGGTGAGACGAGATGACCAATATCCCAAATTTCCACTCTTGCAGTCTGTTTCCTCCAGTCATACCCCAAATGACTAAACTCCCCTATCTAATGCTCTACAACACTCCTGGTCTGACATATATTTGGCTCTGGATTTCAGGAATGCCTTCTAACGGCACTTAACTTTACCCGCTGCAATTTCTGTGGTTGGTGACAACCCATGACATCACTTCACGCAGCTCTAAATGCCATTAAATCATTCACCGGTACTGGTCTAGCCAAAACGATTTGACCCAGAGAAGAGGAAACCACCAGGAAAAATTACGGGCATTCACTGGCTTTTTGTTGTTGTTGCTGTTGTTCAAAATTGCTTTAGCCGAGGATATTTATAGGGGGAGATCAGTTTTAATTTACTTCATCTCTCGAGTCCACAAAGCCTAATTTCTCTTCTAGATTTATTGCCATCTTTTAAATATACATATACTTTCTGGGGTAAAAAACAACAACGGAGGGGCTCACATCAGATCTCGTATGACTCCAGCGAACTGTCTTAATCTGCAGACCAATTTGCTCAACAGCTCCCCGCGGAAGGAACTTGTTGATTTTGGCAGTGTTTACTTTTCCTACAAACAAATCCAACCTTCCAGACTGGCTGGCTCTTGAAAGTCACTTGAGAATTGAGTTTCTTTAAAAAAAAATCTGCCCCAGGCTGCATCAGAATCTCTCCCCCCCCCGCCCCCATCCACCCAGTGTTTTAGGGGAAACTTTTGTGTTCTTTACAGCTGCTTGGGGATAATCCACAGAGTCAAGGTAAATCACACAGTCAATACAGAAGTCTGTAGCGTTCCCTAAGAATTTAGTTTTCACTCACTGAGGAGACTAAAAGAATTTGAAATACACAGATTATATTCTTGGTCTCAGATGAAATAACAATGAAACAACAACGAGAACACAAGAATAAATTTTGCATGCCTTTTATAATTTCATTTTAAATATGTTTGTGTGTGTGTTAGGTGCTGTCAAGTCATTTCCGACTCATGGCGACCCTATGTTTACTTTGAGGTAACTTTTATTGGATTCAGTAGGACTTGCTTCTGGGTAAGCAAACTCAGGATAACAACCTTAACTAATTTCAAGGCATATCCAAAGATGCACAGTGTATATAATCTTTAACTGGTGCGAATTCAAGGTGCTGATTTTGACCTATTGGTGTATCTAATGTATCTAATTTTCAATGTGGCCCCATCTGGGGATACTTAAATCTGGAAACTGGGGCCACGGGCAGACGAGGCAGATCTTTCTACAAACTTGAGAAAAGCCCAAGGTTTGCAGAAAAATCTGAAAACTAAAAAAGCAAAAACAAACAAACAAACAAAAACACCATGATAAAAGGAAAGTCTATAGCTTTTGAGATTGTTTTGGCCTTTGAGGGAGGAATCATTGAGGCCAGGCCTGGGAGCAGCCACTGGGTTACTTGCATGACTTAGCCTGGCCTGGCTGCTTGCCACTGTTCATCAACAGGCACTCCACTGTAGTGGTTACAGTTTCAGAGTAGGATCTGGGAGATCAAGGTTTGAGTCCACACCCTGCCATGAAAGCTTACTGGGTGACTTTGGGCCAGTCACACAACCTCAGCCTGTCCTACCTCATGGGGTTGTTGTGAGGATACAATGGAGGAGAGGAGAATGATGTAAGCTGCTTTGGGTCCTCATTGTGGAGAAAAGGAGGATATAAATGAAGTAAAATATAGCTGAAAATGGGGGCAGATAAAAGCTAGGCTGGTTGGTGGGTGGGAAGGAGAGAAAGAAGCAGGGAAAGGTAAGGATATGAGAGCTGCCAAGAGAAAGGAGAGAAGAAATAGTGTGGGGTGGGGATACTGGGAAAAGCAAGGTATCCTTCGCAAGTCCTTGCAGGTTCCTTATTGCGTAACTGGGCCAGATTCAGATGGCACTATGTAACCTGGCCAGAGTTTCCTGTGTAGAGGCTGCCGAGGGAAGGGACAGAGGGAAAACTGAAGATGGGGGGGGGGGGGATGGAGATGAAGGTAGATTGTCTGGAGGGTGGGAAGAAGAAAAAGAATCAGGGAAATGGGAGATGCTATGGGTGGTTTCAGGGAGAGGAAAGAGGAAATAGTGGGAGAGGAGGAATGAGATGCTCCATGAAAGTCCTTGCAGGTCCCCTACTTATAACTTTATATAGCCTAGGTCCTAGAACCCATAAAAAGATTCAACCCTTCTGCTGGACTCTGAAAAAACTTTCTCAATGTTTATTCTGGGGGTATATTCATATCTTTGGGTAGAAAAACTCTCATGTAAATTGCTCGTGGTGGCAGAAGTTATTGTAAGAGCAACCTTGAGCAGGTCTAACCAGAATCCTATTCAGGTCGATTCAGCAGGGCTCACTCCAGAAGTCTTCTTAGGATTGCACCGGGACTTACAATACCCTAACACCCAGAGCCTGAAAACCGTCTTCCACAGAAGGCAGAAAATAATTACATTAATAATAATATCAAGAATTAGACATTTTGTTTGTTTCTTGGGAATTTTTAGTACCTCACTATGATATCTCTCCGCGATGAGGTAGATGTTTTCCAGGCCACTAGGAAGACTTAAAATGCTTTCCTGGTACAGTGTTCTCTGGGAAATAAAACCCATGGGGTATTTTTTTTTAACCCAAATGAAAAATCAGTAGATTTCTGGGCCTCTTTTGTTCCTCAGAGGAAAAAGTCGAAGAGCTACTTTTTTATGCATTCTGCCCACAAAACTGCAAATGGGGGCAAAAATTCATCCCAGACACTAGTGGTTCAATGTAATATGATGCAAACGGTTTAGGAATCGCCTGTTCTTAAAGTGAAGATGTCTGGCATTACTCCCCTCACCCACAATTCACCCAGCAAAAGCAAAAGGTACTCTGAGGGATTGAGGAGGCTTAAAAAGCCCAAATGAGGCACTTTCTCTAGAGAAGAGCAACCTGCAGTTTCTTTAGGGTTGCCAACCTCCAGGTACCAGCTGGAGATCTCCTGCTAACTCAACTCATCTCTAGCCAATAGAGATCAGTTCACCTGGAGAAAATGGCCGCTTTGGCAATTGGACTCTATAGCATCGGTCCCTCCCTTCCCCAAACCCCGCCCTCCTCAGGCTCTGCCCCCAAAACCTCCCGCCAGTGGCGAAGAGGGACCTAGCAACCCTAAATTTATTGGATTTTGTATTTCTACATCTTAAATTCATCTAAATGAAAATTAATGCGCGAAATAGCCTTAGGACAAAACCCACGTGCTCATGATGAGGGAAAGAGACAGAACACACTCAGTGGAAAAGCCCGTACGGTCATAACTGCAGATAGGCAATTCCTAGGTCCACTTCCCCCACCCTTCCGAATCTCTTTTTGAATATCTGCAGAGGTTTCCTATTTGTTGGCCCGCGTGATTTGGAAACGGACTGCGAGGTCGGAAACGTGCACTTGACGCTCTTCCTCGGCCTCCCCCCCCGCCCCCGCCAATAATCCAAACCTTTTAAAACAATAGAAACTGAACTTTGTTCTCTTGTCTCACGTGAGAATGACTCACTGCCTAGGCATGTATATAACCCCCCACCAAAAGGCTTGGAATTGTAATGGATAATTAGCAAGGCTGAGACATTCCCTCGAGGTGCTTGTTCATTTTGATTACAGTGGAACTTGGCAGTGGCGCATCGATGGTGCTGTGCCTATTACTTCACCATTATTAAATGTAGATTTGGTATTTTAATTTATACCTTGGGGAATCGTGCCACATTATTCCCACCATCCTGAAGCCACCTGTCTCTATAAATTGACATCGGATTGGGGGGGGGGTCCTTTTCTCCAGCCTGCCTCCCGTTTTAAAAAAAAAAAACTCTCCCTCAAATCTCCTCATCTATAAATAGGGCTCTGGTCTGACGGTTTCACTTGACACCTGACGACAGCAATTGAATATTAAGGGATTGCGGCTTTTCACATACAATTCTGAGGGACAACGGCTCAGATATCATTTGGCCACATAACATGTACATACCAAGTTATTCCAATCCCCCGTTCTACTGAGAAATTGTACGGTTTCATTACGTAAATACAAAAAAGTGTCTAAATTATGTTAATTAAATTGCTTTAACATTTGAACTTATTGTCATTTTCCTACAAAAATGAGGACTAGAATCTCCTTCTTCAATACATAGAATTTGTTTCTTAAAATCTAGGAGCTTTATCTTTCATTACCAGTTCTTCTCCACTCCCACGCAATGGATTTCTATCATGCCCCAAATGACTGCTTTTCTTTTATCCATGGTTCCTGATTTGTGATTTGTGAATTACCACAGGAGTTGGGTTTGACATTACACATTTTCTCACTGGAAAACTCTCTAGAGTATTTGGCCTCTTCTTTGCATGCTTTAAATTTTTTCTTCTCAGTCTTCAGAAACAGATGGATGGTTCCATTTCTGCTCTTGAATTTCCAAGAAGTCCTCCACAGGATTTCTCTGCTTTTGTTTAAGGTAAATTCACACATTTGGTTAAATGATAGGTAGCAGATTGTACGCTTCCCACTTCCCAAATAGTCTCTGATGGTTAGGAATCATAATTAAGGAATATTACCTGATTAATAGTCTGCAGAGATGGATTGGGCATGTAACTAAAACCTGGGAATAGGCTGGTGTCACTTCCTGTCCACATGACATCACTTCTGGCCTGACTTTTTAATAGGGTTGTCAGCTCTGGGTTGGGAAATACCTGGATAATTTTTTTTTTGGGTGGGGGGGGGAGAGCCTGAAGAGGGCAGATTTGGGGAGGGAAGGGATTTCAGAGGGGTATAGTGCCATAGAATCCACCTTCCAAAGCGGCCATGTTCTTCAGGTGAATTGACCTCTATCGGCTGGAGGTCAGTTGTAATCCTTGGAGATCTCCAGCTACTACCTGGAGATTGGTAAGCCTACTTTTTTATCTGCTGGGCCATTCTGGCTCCGAAGCAACAGTTATCCCTACACCCTCAACTTCTACTGCCATCTCCTAGGAGCAGGCACAGTAGTGGCAGTTTCAACTGGACTGGCCTCCTAGGGTTGCTAACCTCCAGCTTGTACCTAGAGATCTCCCACTATTACAGTTGATCTCCCGACGACCAAAATCAGTTATCCTGGAGAAAATGACTGCTTTGGAGGGTGGACACTATGGCATTGTACTTTAGACAGGTGACGCTATAGCATTATATACTCCTGATCTCCCTCACCTCCCAAACACTGCCCTCCCCAGGCTCCACCCCAAAATCTCCAGGTATTTCCCAAGAGGGAATTGGAAACCCTATGCCCTCCTCATGAGGAAGAAGACACAGGATACTGACTTTCTTCCTTATGAAAAGGATGACCCAGGTTTGGGTGCAGCAGCCATCTTCATGAGAAGAATGCAGTGGCCGCAAACCAACTCATCTTTCTTCCAAGTTGGCCAGCCCAGGTGTGGGAGTGGCAGCAATTGCTGAGCCTAAGCTTGGGCCATCCTCCTTGTGAGGCAGAAGTGACTGGTGGTTCTCTTCCAGAGAGATGCCTGGACCAATGCAGGGTGACCCTTAGGGTTGCCAGGTCCCTCTTCTCACCCGGCGGGAGATTTTGGGGTGGAGACTGAAGAGGGCAGGGTTTGGGGAGAGGAGGGACTTCAATGCCATAGAGTTCAATTGCCAAAGTGGCCATTTTTCTCCAGGTGATCTGATCTCTAGTCGCTGGAGATCAGTTGAATTAGCAGGAGATCTCCTGCTACCACCTGGCAGTTGGCAACCCTAGTGACCCTCCATGACACCAGTGCACCCGACAATTGCCTTCATCAGTTAAAAGTCCAGTATTTGCTTGAAGGTGGTGAAGCTGTTCCTGAAAATCCCCTAACCGTTTACATCTCTATCCATCATGGACTTTTCACCTATGAGGGATGTCTCCATTAGGGACCCAAGAGACTCCTCTAGCAACCGTTGGACCATGCCTGAATTTCCTTAAGAAGTCTTGTCTCTCGCATTGGCAAACCTGGGCAAAAATGTGCTGGCCCAGCCCCATTCATTTCAGTTTAACACCAGGACACACAATTAAAGGGGGAAATGATAAACTTTTCAGGCACTTTTCTATGCTTGAGGGCTTCGGGGTGTTTTTTTTTTTTTTAACCCAGCAGGCATGCAGACACAGTTTAATTAATTTTAAGACCTATTGCCAAACTCCTGCTAATCTCACAGCAACCACCACCATATATTCCTTTTCAGCCACAAACCTTCTGAGGGAGATTTAACTCCAGCTTCCATTTGAAGTTTTCCAATTAAGAACTGTCAGATGATCTATGATCTGTTTGGTCAATCAATGCTCAGGTAAGGCCTAACATGTTGAAGCTTACTTACTTGCGCAGCATATTTATTTGCTGCTTTTCTTCCTGAAGGGGCTGAACATGGTCTCTGTTCTCCAGGGTTGCCAGGTCCCTCTTTGCCACCAGCAGGAGATTTTGGGGGTGGAGCCTAAGGAGGACGGGGTTTGAGGAGGGGAGGGACATCAATGCCATAGAGTCTAATTGCCAAAGCGGCCATTTTCTCCAGGTGAACTGATCTCTATCGGATGGAGATCAGTTGTAATAGCAGGAGATCTCCAGCTAGTACCTGGAGGTTGGCAATGCTACTGTTCTCTTATGTCTGTTCCATGGTGTAGACAGATGAGAATGGCTACTATTTGGTCTTAGGCTTTTGTTGCAATTACCCGTTTTGTGAGGATAGCCATTTAGACATTTTGTTGCTCCAACCAATAAGCTTCCTTTTTTGGAGTATGGTATGTCACTTGGCAAGATATTTAACAGCATGTTTTTTGGATCCAACACAACCTTAAATTTTAGTATCTTTTGCATTTCATCATGTATCATTATCCAATATTTCCATTCTTTCTTACATGTCCACAACATGTGATAAAAAGTTGCATCCATATTCTGGCATTTCCAACATTCCCCATTAAAGTCTTTGTTAGCTTTTGCTATATCTTTAGGTGTAATATGTCATCTAAAAACATTTTGTACCAATTCTCTCTTAATCTTTAACATTCTGTAAACTTAATGTCTTTAGTCTAAAGATTCCCCCACTGACTCATATGTATGCTTCTGCCAACATTTTGCATGCATTTTATCATACAAGCCTTTACTTGCTTTGGGTTTGTATCATATTGTAATAACAGTTTATAATTTTTTTCTAATAAATGTTTCAAATCTTCAACCACCTTGGTGGCCCTTATGAGGGCAGGAAGGCAGGATATCAACCTTGTAAAATAAAAAATGAATAAAATAATAAAATAAAGATTAGGCAGAGAATGTGTTGGATACCCAGGTTCAAATTAAGAGCAATTTACTGAACACCACGTAATGGGAATTAATTTGCATGTTTGCTGTATCCACTCTTTTTTTGCTCAGTGAGCTCCATAAAACATGATCAAGAATTGCACATCTAGAAGCTTTCAGATCATACATTTTAGTTATTAAAATTACATCGCTTCTTTCTTTCATCATGGAAGCCAAGGCAGCATGCACTGGGTTTCCAAGAAGCCTCACATTGGGTCACTGACCCGTAGGGTTGCCAACTGCCAGGTAGTAGCAGGAGATCTCCTGCTAATTCAACTGATCTCCAGCCTATAGAGATCAGATCACCTGGAGAAAAATAGCCGCTTTGGCAATTGATGGCATTGAAGTCCCTCCCCTCCCCAAACCCCGCCCTCTTCAGGTTCCGCCACAAAAATCTCCCGCCGGTGGCGAAGAGGGACCTGGCAACCCTACTGACCAGTAGGACTGCCAGATCCAGGTTGGGAAATACTTGGAAATTTTGGGGGTGGAGCCTGAAAAGGGTGAGCTTTGAGGAGGGGAAGGACTGTAATGGGCTATAATGCCATATAGTGCACCTTCCAAAGTGGCCATTTTCTCCAGGTGAATTGATTTATGTTTCCTGGAAATCAGTTGTAATAGCGGGAAATTTCCAACTGCCACCTGGAGGTTGGCAACCCTACTGACCTAGGGTTGCCAGGTCCTTCTTCACCACCGGTGGGAGGTTTCTGAGGTGGAGCCTGAGGAGGGTGGGGTTTGGGGAGGGGAGGGACTTCAATGCCATAGAGCCCAACTGCCAAAGCGGCCCTTTTCTCCAGGTGAACTTATCTCTATCGGCTGGGGATCAGTTGTAATAGCAGATCTCCAGCTAGTACAAGGAGGTTACAACAACAATCAGCACGTGGGCTCAAATTTAAATAATTGCACTGGAACAAGTGCTGGAAGGTATGTGTTTTTGTAATTTAATAGGTCCTCTCTGTTAGAACGACAGAACTGATTACCTCACAGTAGGATAGAGGAACCTTTTTGGTCAAGGAACCCTTTTGGGTCTGACAACATAGGATAAATGGTAAGATACAATCAAGATAAAATAATTTCTATAATTTTTGTAATTTTATGTATGTACCTAGACTTTAGTTGCTACGTGTATGCATTTATATTATTTTACAGAGGTAATTCACCTTGGAGATTACATACAACTGAAGAAGCAACGTGTATGCGAAACGAATACCAACCTAGAGGTATCGTCTTGCCATCTTGTTCTCAGCAACGACTGGATTGTTACTATCTCCTCTGCATTTTGTTTGGACTTATTTGGACTAATTAGGTGAAGGAACCACATTTTACGTTGATAGAACTGCAAGGAACTCGGACTTTGCATTATTGTTCCTGTATGATTTAGACTGTTTTGTACCCCTGAAAGGGGAGGGGAGGGACTTCAATGCCATACAGTCCAATTGCCAAAGCGGCCATTTTCTCCAGGTGAACTGACCTCTATTGGCTGGAGATCAGCTGTAAGCAGGAGATCTTCAGCTAGTACCTGGAGGTTGGGCAACCCTACTTGTGTTCCTCTATGCTTAAAGACACCCATCACCAGAAAACATGCAGTATATACACAAGAACAGATGTCAGCTGTGGAAGAGGCCATTTTGTGGCCCAGGACAAGTTGCCATCCTTGAATTCCCATCTGTAAAATGAGAAGGCCTTTCTACCTTGCATCTCCTTTCTCTTTTCCTTTAATTTGCCCTGCAGGGAAAGATTTTGGGAAGTGGGGATTTCAAAATTGTTCATTTCTGCTTCCCCTGATGATTCCTCATGGGCCTCCAGGCTTTCATTACATCGAATAGTAAAGTGATTGTCCCCTCGCTAGGATAATGACAAGCACTAGCAGCTGCAAGGGATTCTGTACATTCAGGGGACTCTCCAGGCATGGAGAGAAAATATGACTTTGCAAATTAGCCTAAAGGAAAAGCCCTCTCCCTCAAGGCCTGGTGGACTGAATACACCCCAGGAATATGGAACAGAAGGAACAGCTGAGCATCAGTGGAGGAAAAATCAGCCTGTTCAGTCCCCTGAGAGCTTATTAAATCCTGGAGGAGATTTTGATGAGTGATGTGGGATTTCCACATTGTTTCCTCCTCCTCGTGTGATTCCTCCTAGCTCCACCCCCCCAAGCTAGTTCCATACACAAAAAGCTTGCTAGATCCCATTATGCATCAATTGGCTGATGCAAGCGATAAATAGCAGTAATGTGATTCGAGATGTCCATTTTCTTTAAGAAAGCAACTGTTCAAACTATTAAAAATGTAATTCTGTAAACATTAGGTAGAAATAGCCTCAGATACAGGGAGGGGGATCGATAGGGTTGCCAGGTTCCTCTTCACCTCTGGCGGGAGCTTTTTGGGGTGGAGCCTGAAGAGGGCAGGGTTTGGGAGGGGAGGGACTTCCATGCCATAGAGTCCAATTGCCAAAGCAGCCATTTTCTCCAGGGGAACTGATCTCTATCGGCTGGAAATCAGTTGTAACAGCAGGAGATCTCCAGCTAGTATCTGGTGGTTGGCAACCTTAGGGATCGATCCTCTTATTTCTTTTTTGGCTATCAATAACAGACACCTCTACTCATCACTGAACTTTTTCTTTAAACATTTGCTTAAATATATCAACAGAAAATGTAGCTTTATCATTTAATTGTCTAAACATGTAATCATTTATACCCCTAAAAATGGTAGGAATGCTCACATTAGAAGAAAAACAACTCACGAGCCAGGAATGTTATCTCTTCCCCATTTTTCCTTGGGGTGTATGTCATGCAATCAGTTTTGATGTCCCTTATCTGTCATAAAAATATACAGCAAAATTGGTTACAAAATTTGCATTTAACTGCAGGTTCAGGCAATTGGATTATGAACCTCGAGTGGGCACTTGCTCCATCTGGAAGCCCTAAAATTAGCCCTGCCAGATGTGTTGTGGTTTTTTTGGGTTCAGTGCATATAGGCAGTGAGATCTGTGCCTTGGGAGTTTTGGAACACACATCTTCTTATAGACAAGCAGATGACTGAGGTTTTCAGGATTCTTTGTGTATGACTCACGCATTAGGCAGGGTGACCAGTGTGGTTCTACAGAGAGTGGGTTGAGTGATACCTGAAATAAAGGGCTTCAAATCCAATTTTAGCTCTATCCTTACTGGGTGGTTCTAGGTGGGTCACTCTGAACGTTCTGAGAAATAATGATCGGCACATGTTGGAAATTGTATGGCATTTGTACTGGAACAATTAAACAAGTATAATTCTTTAAGTAAGAGAAGCCCTGCTCGCAGGAATAGTTCTCTGGTTAAGCCAACCAAGGGACTGGTTGGGGTGGCACAATGAGGAGGGCACTGATAGCACCACCGGGGCAGCTCTGGCTGCCAACCATCAGCAGCATGGGAGGTGAATGGCATTGCCTTTGGGGTCTCTGTTGCAGCTGGCAAGATCCAAGTAAAGCCCCATGTGGCAACATTGTTGGGGCCTTTGCTTGGATCTGGCTGGCAGCAACATGGGCGCAGGAGGCGAAGGGTGATTGGATTCACAAAATACCTTAACCAGCCCCGCTGGTCTGGACTATCTTGTCCACCATTCTGCCACCATCTGTGATCAGCTGGATAGTTCTGCAAAGCTCACACATCTGCAGAGAAGCAGCAGCTATCACGTTGGTTGACCACAGCGTCGGAGATTCAGGAGCATGTTGGCTCTGAACTGGGGATGCTTGAACACCTGCCTTGTCAGCTGACTTCTGGTTCACCAGTGGCAATCAGGCAGCCAGTTAATTGAGAGACTGCTCACAAATTGTGCGAGCCAGTGTGGTGTAGTGGTTAAGAGCGGTGGACTCTAATCTGGAGAACTGGGTTTGACCTTCGGGTGATATTTCCATTACCTGAGCATCTAAAGAAGTCTGACTGGCAAAATCATATGCTGGAATAAACGTGGAGGAGGGGGTGACCTTCTGGTGATATTTCCATTACCTTTGCATCTAAAGAAGTCTGACTGACAAATTCATATGCTGGAATAAACGTAGTCTTAAAGCTTTCTGTTTTAGAAATCAAAAGAATCCACATTCACCACAAGAGGAAATTTCACTGCTGAGAATCAGAGACATAGTTAAGTCAGCAAATGGTAAAGAGTTTGGTGTTCAGAGGGTGTTTTACTGAGGAGCTCTGTTTTCCTGTTTTCCTCCACATCTGCTGGGTGATCTTGGGCCAATCACTTTTCTCTCAAAACTAGGGCTGTACAAAAGAAAAAAAAGAAAAGAAAAAAAAAATCCCAAATAAGCTGGATACCCATACCAGTAAATGGGTATTTCGGCTTTATTTCTGGATTTTCTTAAAAAATTCAGGTCCATTATAGTACGTATGGAATTTTTTTTGAGGAGCTCTGGGGTGTGTGTGTTTTTTTCAAGGTAGAGTCACCAAATTCACAGTGCTTTTCTATGGAGGAGGGGGTGACCTTTGGGTGCCCATAAAATTCGACCCCCTGTCCCAAACTTTACCAAACTTTGGGAGTCATGCAAGGAGAGTCTTTTGCAGCTATGCTGAAAATTTGGTAACTCTACCTCAAAAAACGCCCTCCCCAGAGCTCATTAAAAATTCCCATAGGGAAAAGATTGGGGAAAGATGAATAAAAAAAAAAGCAGAATATCTGGTTTAGGCTTGATTCCTAGTTTTAAATAATTGGCTGAAATTAAACCTGAAAGAAGCCTAAAAGGCCTTTTTGGGTTTATTTTCAGTCCAGAAAACCTGATATGCACACAATGGAATTAGCTTCTTAGGGAGGTGGGAAGCTCCCCCTCACTGGCAGCCTTTAAGCAGAGGCTGGACAAACACTTGTCTGGGATGCTCTAGGCTGATCCTACGTTGAGAAGGGGGTTGGACTAGATGGCCTGTATGGACCCTTCCAGCTCTTTGATTCTATGCTCTGATGCTCTAAGAGACCCTTTTACAGAGGAGGTGTGTGATTGCTAGTATAACTGTATAGGGTTGCATTATTCTTGTGTCAATGAAGTAGTGAGCTTTGCTGTCAGTAGCTACAGCAGCAAAGCCGCGGTCGGCTGCCAATGTGGACATATGCATATGACTATTTACAAGCAACTTTGCAAAGGCCAAGCAAGCCTTTTAAATGATTTTTTGCAGACACTAAACTGAAGCGCTTGGTTTAAAACATGACCCAGTAATAACGCTGTCTCAGCACTTGCTCTAGAGAACTCTCCTGTGAAATCTTGAAACCTTTGTTAATAGTCCTTATTCTAGCAACATTCACTGACATCATATGAACAGAGATTGAGATTCTGCACATCTGTAGCTGTTAAGACTTCTTTAGCTATCACTTCCTTTTGGAAGTCTAAACATTATGTTTCGTACTGCACCCTGTTTTCATTAACGGTCTTTCATAGCAAAACAGTCTTTTACATAAATAACTCATTTTAGAACAAATGGGACGTTATAGTTTTGGTGTCAGTGTACATTTAAATGGTTGTCTGCAGAACCAGTAGTTAGTTCCACCATGTTTAAATTAAAGGCAACAATCTTAACCTAATATAAAAGAGGGAGAATTTTTAAAAAATGTTGGATAAACATCTGTCAGTGATGGTTTAGATTTTAACTCTGCCTCTGTTGGAGGAAGGCTGGAGGATAGTTTTAGGCTAGTTTTGCTTATATACGGATGGTGGTGATGGCCTTGAGATGATACAAACCAGCAGTTTAGCGGTGGATGTCTTTAGTATCAGGGCTCAAATCTCATCTTATATTTTGGAATGCATACAAAGCCTGTATTCACTGAACATTCAAATAGCTATCAACAGTGAGATATCTTTAGATGCAAAAAAAGTATAGAATTATAGAATCATAGAGTTGACCTGGATGGCCCAGGCTAGCCTGATCTCTCAGATCTCAGAAGTTAAGCAGGGTCAGCCTTGGTTAGCATTTGGATGGGAGACCACCAAGGAATACCAGGGTTGCTATGCAGAGGAAGGCACTGGCAAATCACCTCTGTTAGTCTCTTGCCATGAAAATCCCAAAAAGGGGTCGCCATAAGTCGGCTGCGACTTTACGGCACTTTACACACACACACACACACACAGAATCATAGAGTTGGAAGGGACCACCAGGGTCATCTAGTCCAACCCCCTGCACAGGAAATTCACAACCACCTCCCCCCCACCCTCAGTGACCCCTACTCCATGCCCAGAAGATGCCCAAGATGCCCTCCCTCTCATCATCTGCTTAAGGTAATAGAATCAGCATTGCTGACAGATGGCCAGCTAGCCTCTGCTTAAAAACCTCCAGGGAAGGAGAGCTTACCACCTCCCAAGGATGCCTGTTCCACAGAGGAACCGCTCTAATGGTTAGAAAACTCTTCCTAATGTCTAGATGGAAACTTTTTTGATTTAATTTCAACCCGTTGGTTCTGGTCCGACCTTCTGGGGCTACAGAAAACAATTCGGCACCATCCTCTCTATAACAGCCTTTCAAGTACTTGAAGATGGTTATCATATCCCCTCTCAGTCTTCTCCTCTTCAGGCTAAACATACCCAGCTCCTTCTACCTTTCCTCATAGGACTTGGTCTCCAAGTAGTTAGTCCATAGCAGCATCCAAAAACAAAAGGCACATGACACCTTTTACAAAGAGCAACCCAAATAAAACAACACCATTTGCAAGCTATCACGTCCTTCAAAACTATTAATCACAGGTCGTTTGTGCATGGGAGTTTTACCTGAAGTTTGTTGCTCGCAGGACCCACACTTTCCTGTTGGGAGTCTATGCACCAGCAGTCTCCAAGCTCAAATCAGGAAGTACTTGAATCCCTGCCCCTTGAAATACTGTAGTGAGAGAAAAGTCCCCCCCCACCAAAACCCAATTGCCGCATAAAAAAAGATTTTACGGGCATTTTAAGAACAAAAACAAAAAACGGAGCTATTTGAAAGGAAGGGGGAAGAAACCCAAGCCTCGTTTTTAAAAGCCTTCTGCTTAGAAACAACTCAGAGGAAGCAGGAAGTATTTGAATCCCTACCCCTTGACATGCTGCTTTGTAATTGGCTGTCTGATTGCTGTGAGAGAAACCAAGCTTCTGTGCCCTGCGCTTTGCCGTATGCACGGAGATTTCACCTGGGCTGAGCTCAGGTGAGAGGGAAGAATTGGGTTAACAGAGGAACGGGAGGTCGAGGGCTGGCAGCGAGGTCATCTCTAATGGAGGGGAAACTCATGCATAACTCTGAGGAACAACCGAGACAGACTGGGTGGGGGTGAATGTGAGTGAAAGTACCCATGCATTAATGACCATTGTGGATGTTGGGGGGGGGCATGATCTTAAGGCCTCTTTGAAACATTCTGTTTAGAATGCTTTGGTGGTTTCATTAGGCACAGGATGTGACTGGTTGGTAGCATGGTACATAGGGTTGCCAAGTGCCAGGTGGTGGCGGGCCAACCCCGCCAATCCACGTGGCTGCCCGGGTTGGTGGGCAATGCATGCACACGCGCCTGCCTGCAGCTGTTACATCACTTCTGTTTGTAAACTGTGAGTTTGAGTGGAAAAGGCCTCTTGCGATGCAGCACTTCCGGTTGTAAACCAGAAGTGACATAATCGCGTTGGTGTGGCCATGCGCGCTCGCACGATCCCACCTCACCTCCACCCTAAAAACCTCCCGCTGAAGGACAGGAGGGACCTGGTAAGCCTAATGGTACACCCTTGGTATACTGGAAACAAGAAGCAAGGGGAAAAATAGGGAAGCTCCCGTTTGGAAATATGACAATCAATAGTTGATCATAGTTCACTGCTAAGTCCTTAGCACTCAGGTGCTTAGGCCAAGGAGACTCTTTGCTACTTATGACAGCAAAGCATTCATGAATGACAGGTAGAAAGCAAAGCAAATTCATGTGCTTCACTGATGGGATGAGATTGCATCCACATATCTTTCGATAATTCATTACCATTCTGCAGTAGAATAGTTCACAGCTAGGCTGATTTGTCCACATGATAATCCATTGATTAGTACAACAGTATGAAAGTTCACTATCTAGCGATGTGTAGATGCAGGGTGGCAGTACCATGGGGGGTTCTTTTGGCTTTTCAACAGCCTCATGCTGACACCTTTGCATTGATTAATTAAACATTTCTATCCTGCTTCACAGACCAAAGCAGCTTACAAAAAAAGAACAGAAAATCAACCGAAAAATCAACAAAAGCATTTGAACTGTTACTACAATTACAAAAACACCCTCAAGTCTACAAAACACATTTTAAAAAATCCATACGTACCTCAATGAATAATTAATAATCAGTACAGCTTTGCATCAACATGCAGTCTGATCAAGCAGAAAGGCAGGGTATAAATGTTGTTAATGAATTAATTAAAGGTAAAGGTAAAGTTCCCCTGTGCAAGCACCGGGTCATTCTAGTGAGCTACATGACTGAGACTACTGTTAAACCTCAGCTTCCCACAGCCTAACTTTACACACTGGCTACTGCACTGCACTATTTCTACCTGTTACATTTTCACCCCACCCTTTCTCAAGGAAGCTGAGAGGAGCATGCTCATTTCTCCTTTCCTTCATTTCCAACCCTGTGAGATAGATGAGGTGAGTGAACCAAAGTCATGCAGAGAGCCTTAGATTTGAGAGAGGATTTCAACAAGGGTGAATGGCCCAAGCTAGCATGATCTTATCAGATCTCAGAAGCTAAGCAGCATTGGCCCGGGTTAGAATTTGGAAGGGAGACTACCAAAGAAGTCCAGGGTAGTTATGCAGAGGCAGGCAATAGCAAACCACCTCTGATAATTTCTTCCCTTGAACCGATACGGTTGCCATAAGTTGGCTGCAACTTGATGGCACTTTACACACACAAAGCTCTCTCCAGTTGAATTTTGTCCATCATAATATAATGGCTTTTACAGTTCTTATTGGCATTTCAATGAATAAAGAACCAAAACGCTTTACAGAGGAAAAATGTATGGAGGAATAAAAATATGGGAATTGAAGCCAGTGTGGGTATGACTTTTGGCCCAAATGTGTATTTTGACAGAAGCAGTAACAATTTTTTTTTTTGAAAAATATCCTCTGGCTCTTGATTTTTCCCCTCTGTGATATTATGTTGATTTTTCCCTCACAGTGGGATTTCAAATTAATTTGTAATTATACACACACAGAGGAGATGAGGAAGAAATGACCTAATTATAGACCAAATGGGTGCCCTACAGCTATCATCCAATTACTCCAGCCATTGGAGTAACTAAACAAAAAAGATGGGCTTTATCCTCTCCTAGGGAGATTTCGTCGTAATTTGTCAGCTTATTCTATAACTCAGCTTTATTCATTAGAGTGATTTCAAAATATCCATTTAGGGGCCTTACAAACGGGTATAAGTAGCAAATACAAATTATAATGTTGCCCATTGTTTGTGGACTCAGAGTCACACATATCCTGTGACCAATGTACAGGAGGGTAGGAAAGCCAACAGGGCTTCGGTATAGGGTGTACATTTCCCAAAGGACCCTAATTATTTGTAATTATGCAGATTGAAAACCACTGTTTAACTCTATCAGAAAACACCCATCCAGTTTCTTGAATCTGACAATGCTGGAGCATTCACCAGAAAAATAGATCAGAAGTGATACAGATTGTGTTTTCAGTTCAACTGATGCTGTTTGGTTTGCAGAAGAACAGATATCTGTCTTCAGTCAAGTTGAGATACAAGGAAAGAAGAAGAGATAGAGATATTGGCCATTAACGCATGGGTACTTTCTCCCTCTTTTCTCCCGGGAATGCAGCAAATTGGCAAGGTCCCCATGCACGTGCTTTGCACAAGCGCTTTGACCCCTCTGTCTTTCGCTACATTCCTGGGAGAACTAATTCCTCTGTTATTGCGACTTAAATGAAAGTCGCGCAACAGAGGAAGGAGCTCCCCCATGCGTGCCGGGCACCCGGATCGACTCCCCACCGGGAGACTTCTGGGCCCCGGCAGCAGCAGCGGCAGCGGATCCTTTCCCTGCCAGGAGGAAGGCACTACCCGACCCCGGTGGGGAGAGCAGCAGCAGCGGCACCTTTTCCTCCACCACCCTACCAAACCCCACCCCACCCCACCTCTCTCTCCCCCTCCCCTTGTGCCCCCCCTACCAGCGTTTGAAACTCACCTCCAAACAGCCTGCCCGGTGGAGGTTTGTGGCGGCGGGAAGTGTGCAGACCTGGCGAGCCGGAAAGGGCTGCCGCCGCTTCCCCTCTGACAACAGGGATCCAGGTAGCAGGCTGCTTGGAGGTGAGCTTCAAATGCCGGGTGGGGTGGGGTGGAGTGGGGGAGGCAGGGGTGGTGGGGTGGGGTGGTGGAGGAAAAGGTGCCACCGCCGCTTTTCTGGCCAGGGCCGGGCAGTGACTTCTACCTGGCGGGGAAAGCAGCCAAATTTGTTTGTCCCTGTTTTATGTCCCCGTGCGTTCAATTTTTTGAATGCGGGAACATAAACATGAGATACACCAGGGACAAACAAATTTGATTATGGCCATGTGTTAATGGCCATTGTCATGTCCCAAGAAAGAAAGTCTTAGGAAAATATGGGCATGATGATTAGAACTCATGAAGCTGCCTTATACTGAATCAGACCCTCAGTCCATCAGAGTCAGTATTGTCTACTCAGATCGGTAGTGGCTCTCCAGGGTCTCAGGCTGAAGTCTTTCACATCACCTACTTGTCTAGTCCCTTTAACTGGAGAATGTATCTGGCTGCTAGGCCTATCTCTTTTTTCCTCATAAGATGCTGTGTCACCAACCAAAATCTAACCCACAATTGTCATAATTCCATCACATACTGAATTATTACTAGGCCAACAGAGTTTGGATGCCAAACCCCTAGTTAGCTATATATTTGGGATTAAGCTAAATTTAATCTACTATGCCTTTTTGGGGTGGGGGGAGAGGGAGGGTTGTACCAATTTTTCTCCCTGCTGGCTCCAACATTCTGAGGGATCCCTTATCTGTTCTCTTTATCTGGATGAGTATATAATCTGACAGTTCTCTCAGACTCTGTGTATTCTCATAGGAGTAGAAAAGAGCAAGAGACCAGCAGTACCTTAAAGACTAACAAAATTTCTGGCAGGTTATGATCTTTCGTGAGTCACAGCTCACTTCTTCAGATAGCTGTGACTCACAAAAGCTCATGCCCTGCCAGAAATGTTGTTAGTCTTTAAGGTGCCACTGGACTCTTGCTCTTTTCTACTGCTACAGCCAGACTAACACAGCTATCCGTTGTGATCGACTCTTATATGGTTTACCCATGTGCAATGGAAATGGTGGCACTGTTGTGCTGGTGATCCCACACCCCACCAGCTATTTTTTGTCTTTCTGCTCTCTGCCTGGAGTCAGCTCTTTGTTTCCCGTAGTATTACGAGGGAGAGGGCTGTTGGCTTGGGGCATTTGTTTTTGTTTATATGTTTCTGATAAGCTTGAAATTAAGTTTTTAGACAATTGCAAAACATGCTCCAAAAAACAGCATTTAGTGTTTGACTTCAGAATGTGTTTACGTTTGAGGGTTTGAGATTTACTGGAGAACTTCACGGTTACTAGCAGCATCTTCTGTTCCCCCCCCCCCCTTAAGGCCTTTCTCTACAGTGGAGAAAATACCCACAAGCAGACAAGTTCTAAAGACTCTGTTCTAAAGTTGTAAAGAGAGCCAGCGTGGTGCAGTGGTTAAGAGCGGTGGTTTGGAGCGGTGGACTCTGGTCTGGAGAACTGGGTTTGATTCCCCACTCCTCCACATGAGCGGCGGAGGCTAATCTGGTGAACTGGATTTGTTTCCCCACTCCTACACATGAAGCCAGCTGGGTGACCTTGGGCTAGTCACACTTTCTCAGCCCCACCTCCCTCACAGGGTGTCTGTTGTGGGGAGGGAAAGGGAAGGCAATTGTAAGCTAGTTTGATTCTGCCTTAAGCGGTAGAGAAAGTCAGCATATAAAAACCAACTCTTCCTGTTCCTCTTCCTCTTCTTCTTCAGTGGCAGCATGACATTTTCTCCCAAATGATGGATGGGGCTGGTTAGCCTTGTTGCAGGGACAGTAACTCTTCAGTCCTAACTAGACTTACACCCTTCTAAACCTATTGAGGTCAACGTGTTTAGTAGGGTGTAACTTTGCTTGGATTGCACTGCGAGCTTTGCTGCAGTAGACGACAGCTTATTCAGAGTGTTTTAATTGTGTTCCAGCACTGGAGGGAAGAAACATACAGATGTGAACCATTTTTTAAAAGAATGAGCAAAAAGCTGGCTGGCTAACAACTGGATCTGGGTGAGAAAATCTCCCTCTTTCCAACTGCAGTTACTAAGAGCCCTCAAATATTGAAAAGGAGGTTAAGGATGATTTAGCATTTCTCATTTATGTTGTTTTGATTGGGGGAAAATCTCTATTTGGCTTTTGCTTTTTCACTTTTTCTGGAGCAAACGGAACCAGTGATTCTTTATTTTCAAACCATATTATTCTGTTTCCTTATTATTATTTCTGTGACAATGTCAGTGCTATACATGATATATAAATCACCTAATTCTGAATTTGGACCCAGAGTGTGTACCAAAAAAATCCATACAATGGGGCCAGGTATGTTAAGGGGAGATGTTTCGATCATGCCGAAAACTCCAAATAATAAAAGAAAAAAAGGGGAGTTTAAACTCCCACTCCAAAACTTAAACCTAAAAATTCTGACAGAGGTATCACAATGTCACGGTAGGCATTATGGTGTTCTTTAGCAACCCATACAACTGAGCATTGAGGAGAAAGTAGCAGCAGGAGAGTTGTGGGAAGGGAGCAAGAAAGTGGCAGTGATTAGGGGAAGGAGAAGCAGTCAGCAGGAAAGGGAACAAGGAGGAGGTGGAGGAGGAAGTGGTGGAGGAGAAGAAGAGTAGTAGTTGTAGTAGTAGATTTTTATACCCAATTTTCTGTCTTTAAGGAGTTTCAAAGTAACCAGCTTACAATCACCTTCCCTTCCTCTACCCACAACAGCCACCTTGTGAGGTAGGTGGGACTGAGAGAGTCCAGAAAGAACTGTGACTAGGTCAAGGTCACCCAGCAGGCTTCATGTGGAGGAGAGGGGAATCAAACCCAGTCCTCCAGATCAGAGTCCCCTGCTCCTTTGCAGTCCCCAGCTGCAAAAAAGGAAGGGAAAAAGAGCGGCACTTTCAGAAGTACCAGTGACATTTCAAATACCATACTACAGCGATTCAGAAGTGCAAAGAAGACCCGAAAATGAAAGAAAGGCATTTTTAAAAGAAGTCTTAGTCCCACTTTGCAAACAGGATACTAATGGCTTTGTATGATGAGGTTAAAAAAATCTGTTAGTAGACAGAAGTCAAAATGGATGTGTCTGAAATTACACAACCCCCCCCCACTAATAAGCAGCTGCTGAAACACAATACAAAGGCTGTTTGAAAGGGGCCAGAGCATTAGGGCTGTTGAATTTTTAAAAAATCGGTATAATTCGGATTCGGGTTTAAATGGCCTTTTTTGGGGGGAAATCCGGAATCCCGAATTCCCCTATACCGGTATAGGTAGGAATTTGGGTTTAAATTCGGGATTCCTGAATAATTTGGCCATTTAAAGCCATTTAAACACATTCGCGGCTTTCCCCGGCTCTGGGGGGGCATTTTAGCAGGTAGGGGTCCCAAATTTTCAGGGTAGCTTGAAGGGACTCTCCTTGCAAGAACCCCCATGTTTGGTAAAGATTGGGTCCGGGGGTCCAAAGTTATGGGGTCTGGAAGGGGTTGCCCCCATCCTCCCCCATGGAAATGTATTGGCAAAGTGGCTGTGTGACTCTTTAATCTGATCTAATGTATCTTAATGGGGAAGCCGGGCTTTAAACAGTGGGTGGGAAAGTTAGGTGCCTGCATAGAGATACTATGTGATACACTTTGTCTCTATGGAGGTGCAGGGTGAACTTCTCACCGTTTAAAGCCCAGCTTCCCCACTGAGATATATTGCTAAGGTCCCATTAAAGAGTCTGAACACAGCCACTTTTCCAATGCATTGTAATGGAGGAGGATGGGGTGACCCCTTCCAGACCCCATAACTCCAGACCCCCCTGACCCAATCTTTACCAAACGTGGGGGTTCTTGCAAGGAGAGTTCCTTCTAGCTGCCCTGAAAATGTGGGGCCTCTACCTGCAAAAATGCCCCCGCAGGAGCCACAGAAAGCCAAATATTCAGGAATGGCAAATTCGGCTTTGCCAACCTCCCGGATTTTGCTGATTCGGGTATACCCGAACCAGTAATTTACCGAATTGGCATTTATTCTGTATTTTTTTGGTTCGGTTTTTACCGAATCAACAGCCCTACAGAGCATATCGCTCTGGTGAAGAATATTTTGGATGACTATACTCCAAGCTCTCCTTTTTATTCTGGTATGTGAAGGACCTCATCCTAAAGTGTAGTGTCCTTGTTAAATTGCATCTGAGGAGAGAGGGTTCAAATTTCTCACTCAGCAATGATGTCCAATGGGTGACTTTTGGCTCGTTTCTTTCATACTTACCTATCTCAGTTGTAAGGATAAACTGGAGTCAGGAACATCCAAGTAACCCTAACCCTATGCTCTTTTGGAGGAAGAGTAGGATAAACTGTAATAAATGGTACAGAAATCTTTATTACCTAATCTTCCAGATACTGAAGAATTAAAGGTAAAAAAAAACCTGTACACAAGAGAGATTCCAAACATTCGGGGCATATTCTCGCTATTGTTAAGCTGTGATCTAGATTTCAAGAATGGGAATTTAAAAGGAATACCCTATGCACTATGTGTCTTTGTCTTCTAGTGTTTCAAAATAACATTCTGTACTTGTTCTAATACACTCTCATTATTATGTAGAAAAGTCTAAAAGCACATAATCTCTACATTATTCTGTTCTCAATGGTGTTTGTATTATTGATGTATGGATTATAATATGACAGAGAATGAAATGTGATACACACTCACAATGAATGAAAAGTTGCTTGCATGATATAGTCCATATTGGGAAAACTGCAAAAAATGAACCCCACACTGCTTTATTCCATCAAGTCCAGTTTAGCAACTCTGCTTTGGAACATCTGGAGGTCAGAGAGAGGTGGCGACACTCATTACAATTAATCACCGTTCATTTACTACAAGACATCTGTAAATGGTTTTTAGATCACTTTCAATTACCTGTTTTCATAGTCATTGGTGAGGAATGAAATATGTGGGAGGGAGGAAAGCTACTGAGAAGTAAATGTTCCTCTGTGGAAAGGGTATTATCCAGAGTTACCACCAACACTGGTAAAACCCAGAATTCCCATTTAGTGTTGTATCTTGTCACTTCTAAACCCTGATCTAAAACATCTGGTGGTTTCTGTTGAAACCTGCCATGTTTTTGGTAGATCTGTTGAGAGCCAGCGTGGTGTAGTGGTTAAGAGCAGTGGTTTGGAGCAGTGGACTCTGACCTGGAGAACCGGGTTTGATTCCCCACTCAAATTCCCCACATGAATGGCGGAGGCTAATCTGGTGAACTAGATTTGTTCCCCCACTCCTACACATGAAGCCAGCTGGGTGACGTTGGGCAAGTTACAGCTCTCTTAGAGCTCTCTCAGCCCCACCTACCTCACAGGGTGTCTGTTGTGGGGAGAGGGAGGGAAGGTGATTGTAAGCCAGTTTGATTCTGCCTTAAGCAGTAGAGAAAGTCGGCATATAAAAACCAACTCTTCTTCTTCTTCTTCTTCTTCTTCGTGTCATGCTTACATGAACATACATGATTCGGATTTCTACATTCTCAAGCCATGTTTTGCAATACTTTAAAACTCTGGCAAAACCATCCATGTTCTCCTGATATTTTAATTATTTAGCACCAAATTATGATCAGCACTAAACCAGCTTCTTTCTTGTGTCAGACATAAATGCTCATGACTGACTGCGTATGCGGTCTTCAGACTGCAAGAACCATGATGCAAAGAGGCATACAGGAAACCATCAGGCTTTTCAAAAAATGATAAATTGGTAATAACCAATAAGCAAATACAACCACCCAAATTTGAACTGGTAGTTATTTGGCATATTCAAGATCAGGAAATGCAACAGCAAAAGTAGTTAGCAATTAGTTCCCATCCACTCCTGAACCTAGAGGCTCTGAGTTTTCACAGCACATTTCATAGATCCCATAAGAGTTTTATGTACACAAGATCTAAAATAAGAAATTATTTCTTTCTAATTTTAAATTGTAACCCCAAGACCCATAATATGGCAGGTTGAATCACTATTCATACAATTGATTCACAAGCTTTCCCAAAGGCATTGTGTTAATTTCATCATAATCTCCTTGATCATATTTGTCTGGGACACTGTGTGTATGAATTTAAACTCTGATTCTAAAATTTCAAGTGTTGTGTTCCTTGGAAGTATGATCTAATGCCTTGGGGTCTTGAGATCTAATTAAGGGAACTTTCCCTTCCTCTCACATTGTCTAGACAGAGTTAGACAAAAAGCAGCATCCATGCTTTTCTAGCCATGTTGGAGATCCCAGTATAAATAAATTCAGTTGGTAGGCTAGCTGGAGGGATGAGCACAATAGCAGGCATGATTTCACAATTGCTTTAAATAAAGATGTAGGACCAGTACAGCAAGACTTACAGATGTATGTATGCATCTCTGGAAACAAATCAGGTACTAAAACCAGAATTAGCCATCAGACCAGCGTTTCCACTTCTCTGTTCATTTATTAATATACTTAAAACAGATGTGTTGCATAGGAAGACTCTGTTAATAAACTGCTTAATTACGCAGATTTGACACTGGCAGATTTGGATTCAGTAGGGACTTGGGACTGTTAGCGGACTATGAAAAGTGATGTAGTGACGGCTGCCAACTTGGAAGGCTTGAAGAGGGGAGTGGACATGTTCCTGGAGGAGAGGGCTATTCATGGCTACTAGTCATGATGCATGCCTATTCTCTCCAGGATCAGAGGAGCATGCCTATTTTCTTGGGTGCTGTGGAACACAGGCAGGACAATGCTACTGCTGCATCCCAACCCCTTTCACCCCAGAAATTCCCCCTCCAGTCGCAGCGTTGCGTTGCCACCTTTTGGGGTCTTGTAGCCTTTCTGTTTTCTATGGAAGCCTTTTCCCCATCTGACATTGTAAATTATTTGATTTTGTCAGCAGCGGCGGGGAATCCTCTGTGAAGGCGCCGCGGCTGCACCACTCCTAGCCACTGCGCATCCACCTCCCCTTCAGGAATGGGCTGTAAGAGTTGGCCGTGAGCCACACCCACCCTGATTGGACTGCTTCCTTTTTGGGCAGGGTCTTGTTTCTATCTACAATTTGCAACCAAATGTCACATACTTGTTCTGAGAAACTGCCAGTGTGGTGCAGCAGTTAGAGTGTCCGAGCAGGAGCTGGGAGAACCAGGTTTGAATCTAGGATTGTCAGGTCCTTCTTCACCACCGGTGGGAGGTTTTTTTGGGCAGAGCCCGAGGAGGGCGGGGTTTGGGTAGGGGAGGGACTTCAATGCCATAGAGTCCAATTGCCAGAGTGGCCATTGTCTCCAGGTGAACTGATTTCTGTCAGCTGGAGATCAGTTGGAATAGCAGGAGATCTGCTAGTATCTGGAGGTTGGCAATCCTATTTGAGTCCCTGCTGAGCTAAGCTTTCTGGTTGAACTTGGGCCAATCACACACTCTCAGCCTAACCCATTTTGCAGGGTTGTTGTGAGGATAAAACAGAGGAGAGGAGAACAACGTATGCCACTTTGGGTTTCCGCTGGGGAGAAAGGTAGGGAATAAATGAAATAAATAAATAAAGTCTCAGTGATGACTGTTGAATATTGCTTGCCACTATTTTAAAGATTTTTTAATGCTAGTTCATTGATATTCACTATGTAATAAACAACGATAACTATTTAAAGGTCATTTTTACAATACTGGCAATAACTTGAAGGGTTGTTGTAAGCATTAATACAGCATAATGTGTGCAAAGCACTTTCAGCACAAATAGTGCTACACAGATGTGAAATAATAATAATATCAAATAACTTAAAAACAGGTGTCGATTATCTGAATGTTAGAATGAATATACACCTCTGTTTTGCTTTTGCAACGGAGAAGCAGGAAAACCTGGAAAACATTTTGGACGGCATTAATGACTATATATACCTTTTTTTTAAAAATTGCACCCGAATGCACTCGGCTGCATTTATGATTAAAATGGAAAATACAGATGTGGCAGAGAGTGCAGATGTGGGACGTTCTTTCATGATGTTGGAGACTGCGATCCTAAAATTGCTAACCGCGGTTAGCTGGCTTGGAAGTCAACGGCGAGAGAATACATTTGGTCAAAACTGGGTTTAAAATAAATGCGCTGGATAGTTTTTCCAAGCATGCATTCTGAAGTGGTCTTTCTTTTGGTCTGCTCCAGAAGCTCTACATGACTACTTTATTTGGGGGGTGGGGAGTTAGCGCTCTGAGTTTATTGGGTTTAGCCTATTTTCTTCTTTCAGCGCTGCTTCTATGTTCCATTTACACGGTGTTTAGATTACAGCAGACACCAACTTCCTCTGTCTCAGAGTCAGCCATGAATCAGGCTCTGAGCCGGGGCTGTTGGGTTGTCAGGGGAGCCTGACAAATTCCAGCTTTAAAATAACAAGTGTTGGACAGCTCAGTTTACAAAATAGCAGATCGGGGCTCTACGGTACAATGCAGCTACATATGACACGGGCATGACAGGTTTAAGAGTTATTTGCTTCTTGCTATAATTTCCCATAAATAAATCTCCCCAGGACAGGAGGGCCATTGTTTTCCACATGGGCCACAATTTCCTTGCCATAGATTGCCCTCTGTTTTCTGCCCCTATGGGCATGGCAGTTGTAGCTTGACAATATTTCCTGTTGGGAGCGACAGAGTAATGTGCTGATATCGCACACAAAGGGAATGATTTTTCTGAGGTGCACCAAGATTTGGTGTTTTGTTGTTCCTATTCAGATTCATCAGCCCTACACCACCACCCCCGAGGATTTTGAGGTGGCTTGTGACATTTTAAAAAATGGGTTATTGATAAAACATTAATACAAATAATTCTCAAACAATACATATAAAAAATAACAGTGTACCTATAAAATAACAACCAACAGGATGACGAGAATTTATGAACCTAGATGTGAAATCCAAGGAGATAATTGTAATGAATAGATCCAAACTTGAGAGTTCTTGCAAGGAGAGTCCCATCTAGCTACCCTGAAAATTTGGGATCTGCAAAAATGCCCCCCCCAGGAGAAAGACATTCCCAAAAAAGCTGGATTTGTATCCGGCTTTTTCAGGAATGGCAATTATGGCTTTGCCAACCTCCTGGATTTTGCTGACTCGGTAAACCCGAACCCGAATTTTACTGAATTTGCATTTATTCGGTATTTTTCTGGTTCGGTTTTTACTGAATCAACAGCCCTAATGTGTTCCATTGTGTGTTCATATGAATTCCCGTGTCAATTCCAGAGACATGATTGGTGGGAACAGACAATATATTGGTGAGTCACCTGCTCTTGCACTTATCTCAATGACTATCAAACTATTGATAAACTAAACTTGGGGTGGGTGGGATGCTTGAAGGGAAATAGAAGAAGAAGAGTTGGTTTTTATATGCCAACTTTCTCTATCACTTAAGGAAGAATCAAACCGGCTTACAATCACCTTCCCTCCCCCAAAACAGACACCCTGTGAGGTAGGTCGGGCTGAGAGAGCTCTAAGAGAAATGTGACTAGCCAGCTGGCTTCATGTGGAGGAGTGGGGAATCAAACACGGTTCTCCAGGTCAGACTTCTTAACCACTATACCACTGTGGCATGAAGTTTCACAGTTGGATACCGGCTTGCCATTCCACTGAGCTAAATATTCCTCCAGCCCAAGGGGGAGCTCAGCTGAGTGGTGTGGTAAGATACAAGCCACCATCTTGAGGCATGGGGGGGATGACATTCTCAGGGGTGGAGCTGACGTTAGTCAGCTTCCTAGCCCGTTTGGCTCAGGGAACGCCCCTTCTTGCAGCAGTGTTGTTATGCCACCTTTTTTGGTGGCATGGCCCCGTTAAAGTCAATGGGGGATTTTTTGCCCTCTTCCATTTCCCCCCCCCCCCCTTTTAAATTTTCTTTTGCAACTGGGAAGCCTCTGTGGTGGAAGCATGGCTACGCCACTCCTGGCCGCCGTCTGCCTACGCCCCCTGCTTTGGATTGGGCTGTATGCTTGTCAGTGTTATTCTTTTCACTTTGGCTTTTGTTTGTTATCCGAGATGTACTTGGATACATTTCTTCTTTACCTCTTTTTCTGGTGACAAGAGTAAAACAGAAGAACAACTAGGAAAGAAAATTGAAATGTTTGGGGTATGGGCATTTTAATGACATGTTATGAGATTTTATTGTAGGTCACTTGCATCTGAAAAGCAGCCTAAAACTTTAAATCTAAAATCAAATATGAATGCAATAAAAAAAGAGGGCAGACAAAAAAAAGATACAGAGAATAAAATGTGAGTAAGCGTCTCTGAAAATCCTTGCATCTTTTGTCAATAAGCTGAACATTCAGATGGAAAGAATTAAATTTTAAAATGCATCCTAAAATTTTCATTGGTAGAACAAATCAGAATTTTTTAAAAGTCTGATGTCGGAGTTTCAAGTTGGCCTATTCAACTGTGTGAGGAGAATAAATACGCCTGGAATCCCCCCCCCCCCAATATGTAAACTATATTTTCCCCCTTTGGCAGATGCCTTTCCTTATATAAATGTTTTCCTGTTGTCCTTAGATTTGGTTCAACATGGCTGAACCTTAGAAATGCATCTTTTCGAAAGAGCTTGCTCTTTGGAAAGAACCAAATGGGTGAATATGCATAGGCATGCTTACAGTCTCCCCCCTTGACAGTTTCATTAAACCCAGCAGTTCATGCATAGCCCTGGCATTGTTTCTGGCAAGTTATTAACTAATGGTAAAGTATCTGTTTTTGGAGAAAAAAGGCATTGTGGCATGAATTTGTCAAAGGTGAGAGCAATAAAACATCCCATTTTCTTCTTCATTACAGCTAGAAAGTCAGCATATCCCTCCCAAAAAAACGTCAAAGCCAAACCAAACTGGACTGGACTAGCAGATGCATTATTAGGGTTGCCAGCTCTGGGTTGGGAAATACCTGGAGATTTGGGGGGTGGAGCCTGAGAAGGGCGGGGTTTGGAGAAGGGAGGGCTTCAATGCCATAGAGTCCACTTGCCAAAGCGACCATTTTCTCCAGATGAACTGATCTCTGTCGCCTGGAGAACAGTTGGAATAGCGGGAAAACTCCAGTTACTACATGGAGGTTAGTACAGGAGCGAAACCAATTTAAACAAAGTGCAAAAATCTTTATAAGCTACCACATATAGTTCAAGACAACACAAGACAAAATGTACATCAAAACCCACAAAATTCCATATATACAATTCATATGTACAAAAGTTGTTCATCAAAGTTGTCTCAATGATGAGTACAGAATCTTCTTGTTGAAGGCAGATATCAAGTAGTAAAATATCGATCATCAGTTTATGGAGGAATATCAAATAGTAAAATAGAGATCATCAGTTTATGGATTTCCAAATCCCTTGATACTTGTATAGTGGTGTCTATTTCGTTCTCCCACTACATGGAGGTTGGCAACCCTATGCATTAGGAATAAAGACGATACAATCAAAGATAATACAATCAAAGATGATACAATCAATGAGGATCAGAGGAACATGCCTATTATCTTGGGTGCTGTGGAACACTGGCAGGATGGTGCTGTCTTGTTTGGTGGCTTCCTGGAGGCACTTGGTTGGCCACTGTGTGAACAGACTACTGGACTTGATGGGCCTTGGTCTGATCCAGCAGGGCTTTTCTTATATTCTTATGAGGTGCCGAAGGACTCTTTCATATGTGACAGGAACCTGTGAAAAAGGAAGCATTTTTAAAATTTACAAAACAGGAAGTGGAAGCGACTGGCACTTCCTGTTTTTTTTCTGCACTATACAAAAACAGAGCTTGCACTTTATCATGTAAGTAGACGTGTAATACCTGCATTGCTGGTTATGAATATCACACAGTGACTGCCCTTGTAGCACCCATAACGCAACAGCACCAACGATCACATAATTCGCGTACCTACTGTGGAACATTGCCAGATTAGCGCTACTACTTGTGTTAGTTGACTGATAGTTAGTAGGGAAGCCACACTAGGCAGGACTGCACATTGAGAACCGGTGCTGCATGTTGCTCAGTCATGATTGACATTTTAATCTCACCACTAAAGAGCTCATGTGACCCACGTGGTCTCCCCTCACACAGCCATCCTGTGAATGGAGACAGTGAATGGCCCAAGGTCACTTGGTGCATTTTGTGGCTGAGCAGGCATTCAAACCCAGATGGCTCTTCACGTTTCTAACACCACATCGGCTTTCATCACTTGGTCATCAAACGGAGGCCAATTCTAGCAGCCTGAATGTGATGTTTGCAATGTGTGACCCCCCCCCCTTCAAGTCATTTCCACATCTGGAGCTCATACACCTTCCCACATGGAGATACCCAATTACTCCCATAGGATGTTACAGCTAAAGCATGATATAGTAATCATTTCCATTTCTCTTTTGCTGCTTCCTCTGCTAGGCAACAAAACCATAAATGAGACCTCTGTCCCTTCTGTATCATCTGTACAGACAGGTAAGGCAGAAAAGGCACCTTAGGGGCTCCTCCACAAATATGAACCTTTCCTCCCCAGCTATTTATCAGAGTCTTTTCTCCTATAGTGTTCTTAGAGGTAGAGTCAAGCACGAGGATTTTTTAAAAGTTCTTTTTTTTTAACACCAAGTATTTTAAATGGCTGTACATAGTTTTTCATGTTGGTTTGTCACACTAGAAGGCAGCGAACCTGGCAAACCCAGAAATTTGTCTACAACTAGGCTATGGGTCAATCACGGGCACACTTTCAGAATGCGTGAAGATTTGCAGCAGTTTTGCAACTCTGTGAATCATCAGGAAAGGCAGTGGTTTCAGATGCCTTTTTTCCCCTTGAGGACATAAGAGAAGATCAGCCCAAAACACACGTGGGAATAAGATACATATTTTGTTGTTGATTTCAGCAGTCTAAGTTTTACCTGGAATCTTCAAGGTAGTTTTTGAAAATGCATGATGATTTATTAAACCTCAAGACATCTCAAGTTGTGTCTGCTGTTCCTATAATGCAACAGTGTCATGTATCCATAAGGTTGCCAGCTCTGGTTTTTTTGGGGTGGAGCCTGAGGAGGATGGGGCTGAGGAGGGGAGGGATTTCAATGCCATAGAGTCCAATTGCCAAAGCGGCCATTTTCTCCAGGTGAACTGATCTCTATGGGCTAGAGATCAGTTGTAATTGAGGGAGATCTCCAGCTACTACCTGGAGATTGGCAACCCTATGTATCCAATAACAGTTTCTCTGACAAAGCAGTTCTGTTTGTGGAATAGGAGGCAGCAATTTCTGGCAATCCCCCCTCCCACTGCAGACTCTCACTTTACCCTCTGAAGGTCTACTGATCCACCATGAAGGGAATTCAGTAGGCTGCAGTTAGGATTTGCAACTCTAGGCTGGAAATGTTCTGGAGATTTTGCGGTAGAGCCTGAGGAAGGCAGGATTGGAGGAGGGGAGGGACCTCAGCAGAGTATAATGCCCTAGAGTCTATCCTCCAAAGCAGCCATTTTCTCCAGGGGAACGAATTGCTGTAGTCTGGAGTTGTAATTCCAGATCTCCAGGCACCACCTGGAGGTTGGTAACCGTAGCTGCTGTAGGAAGGGGAAGTAGTAAAATTCCACTCCATTAAGCCCATTTAGGGTTGCCAACCTCCAGTTGGTGGCTGGAGATCTCCCGCTATTACAACTGATCTCTAGGGTTGCCAACCTCCAGGTAGTAGCTGGAGATCTCCTGCTATTACAACTGATCTCTGGCCAATAGAGATCAGTTCACCTGGGGAAAATAGCCGCTTTGGCAATTGGACTCTATGGCATTGAAGTATCTCCCGCCCCCAAACCCTGCCCTCCTCAGGCTCCACTTCCCAAATCTGCAGGTATTTTCCAACCAGGAGCTGGCAACCCTAAGCCCACTGATGGTTGGATTCATGCCTGTGTTTGTGTGAAAGAATGAGAGGGAGGGAGGGTGGGAGAGGAAGATTTGTAGCAAGCTTCAAAGATCTCCTTTTGAATATATTTAAGATGAAGGTGCAAAAATGCAGAATATGTTTTATGGACATTTGATAGGGGTTCCTTTTTTAATACCCCATTATAAACACAGACATAGGTGCGAAGGGCTCAGACCACTCTTTCCCAGAATGTGTGAGTCTGAAACATTGCCTCCCCCCTGAGGAGGGAAAGGAAAGAGGCAGATTAGAAATTAAATGCATTCATAAATGAATAAGCAACTTTAAAGCCACAGGGGAGGAGAGAAAGCAGACACCAACGATGTGGAAACTTTAAAAACTTTTTCTCTTCAAGAAACTCAGGGAGCAAGGAACGCTGTGGAATTAATCAGCCAAAGATTATTCACAGAAGTCAGAAGAGAGGTTACTGAACTGGGCCCCAATTCTTTCCCAGGCTTCAGCTTTTTCTCCGCTGCCTGCCCCATGATGTCAATGAAAAACTTTCTCTAAACCTCCTGGAACAGTTACGATTAAATCACCAGAGGCCGACCGGCACACACATAGCATATCTGGGGTCTCTGCCAACAGCATTCTTTTCTCGCTTCTGGTATCTCAATTTGCTGTTTAAAAAAATTCTCTTAATTGGCATGATGCAATTTAAAAGATTTACAACTAGGAAGAACGGACAAAAAGAACAAGCCAAAGTCCAACCTGACAGCAAGCATTTTATCATGTGGTGAGTGTAATTTTTTTAACCAACCAAATTTAGGGTGCTTCTAGAAGAAAGGCACCTCTTCAATCAGACATGATGTTTTTTTTTTAAATCCCCACAACAGCTTTTAAAGACTAAACAGTACCTGCAGTGTGTATCAATGAAGGTTTAATCTGCTGAATAAATAATAATACAGGGTTGGATCTAGCCAACGTGTTCATTCCATGTCACCCGGGTCCCCTCCTTCTTGCAGCCCACCATCACACATGACTTGTCCATGCATGACCTTTTTCATGGTCAAAGCGTACTTCTCTATTCTCCTGTATTCTCTTCTCCCTCATTCATGGGTAGTAAAGCTGGTCAGATCTAACCCACAGGAGGCAATGCACTTCCATTGCAATCAGTGGCAATTTTCCCATTAACTCCAACAGGAGAAGAGCTGTACTGCTAAACTTTAGACTGTGGTTATTTTTCCTTCTTCTCCCCATTTTGTTTTAGTCTGAAAGTCTTGGTGCATTTAAAGTAAACAATAGGTAGAGTATGTGAATACTTTTTTTTTGCCATCAAGTTGCAGTCAACTTATGGCGACCTATAGGGTTTTCAAGGCAAGAGATATTCAGAGGTGGTGTGCCATTGCCTGCTTCTGCATAGTAACCCTGGTATTTCTTGGTGGTCGCCCATCCAAACACTAACCAGGGCTGACCCTGTTTAGCTTCTGAGCTCTTACGAGATCAGGCTAGCCAGCACTATTCAGGTCAGGATATCTGAGTACTACTGGATCTATATGTTTGTATATTGTCCAGTTGGAAGGGGCTGTGGATCTGAGGTAGTGCACATGCTTTTCATGCAGAAATTCCAGGGTCAGGTCCCTGGAAAGTCCAACTAAATGAGTGAAGGTATCAGATGTTGAGGAAAACCTGCCTGATACTGTTGTTAGTTAGAGTAGACAATAATAAGATAGATTAATCAATGATAAGACTCATAATAAAACAGCTACTTACATTCACAGTTATTATCCAAGATGTATTGTTACATTCTTGTCCCACTTCCATGAACAGTGAGAATTCCCAGTTTTAGCATTACTAGACTATAAGTAAGCCAACATCCTAATGAAAAATGGTAAGCCAGTATCTATAACCCCAATAAATGAGAATTATCTTGCAATGATGTTTCAGAGGTAATTGGAAGGAGACTTTAATGGAGTGGAGTGTCTCTTGTTCACCCTTGGTATCAACGACCCCTTCATCTCTGCTAATTGATGCTAATTGTGAATGTCTTCCATGAACAAGTCTTTTTACTGCGAGTTCCAAATTACCCCGTAATGTTTCTTGCAACGGTTCTTGTGAATTGTATTGTGAGGGCTGTGGCTCAGTGGTAGAGCCTCTGCTTGGCATGCAGAAGGTCCCAGGTTCAATCCCCAGCATCTCCAGTTAAAGGGGCTAGGCAAGTAGGTGATGTGAAAGACCTCTGCCTGAGACCCTGGAGAGCCGCTGCTGGTCTGAGTAGACAGGACTGACTTTGATGGACCAAGGATCTGATTCAGTATAAGGCAGCTTCATGTGGTCATGTGTGCAGTGCTATGATGATTAGATTGCTGCACTGCATATGGATCACTTTGTTTTTTTAAAAAAAGACACACACCCTCAAATCAATTTCAGCTAAAAAGAAGGAAGGATAGTTGAGTGTGATATGGAGTTAAAGCGATCTTGTTCAGAACATGTCCGATATTGACAAGAGAGCGATGAGCCTCATCTGCCTAAGCTCATGAGTACGGCAGTTGCCTAAGCTCATGAGTACCGTAGTTGCAAAAAGTGGGACATCTGTTCAAAATATATGTTTTTAATTACTAATGGAATAAGAGTTTTAGGGTAACAGTGGCCAATTCATAATAAAAACTAATGTTACGAGTAATGAAGATTAATCTTACAAGCCAATTATTCACAAACGTTATCACCATCATTAATCAACTCCAGAATCCTAAGTGTACACTTACTTGGAAATGTGTCCCATTGAAATAAATTAGACCAAAGATGGATTTTGACAACAGGTTCACTACACTTTTGCACATGATATAGTAGATGATGTAGAAAGACCTCCACCAGAGCCCCTGGAGTGCTTTTGCCCACCAGAGGAGACGATACTGACCTTGAAAGACCAATGGTCTTACTCATTATAATGCAACTTTATGTGCTTACCAACCTGAAATGTTCCCATTTTTCTCTGATCTTTCTCTTCTCTTCTTCACCGCAGGAATTTCCTCCTTAATTTCTCATAGACACAGCGGGTGGGATCCTATGGAGCTACCCCACATGCCTCTTCCACTAGTGAAAGACCCTTTGTACCGGAAAAGGACGACACCGCTAGCAGGATGAATTCATAGGATTCAGTCTAATGCAAGTAGCAGGCATTTGTACTTCACATTGTCCTTTCACCTCTTAACAGTGCATTCCTGAGCTCTAAGGGCAAAAGCCCTTAGGAGGCCAGGAAGGTGCTGCGACGGTGTCCGGGGGCCCCACGCCGGCGTCTGGGCAACTTATGCCAGTGTTAGTGGCCTGAACACCAGTGAGAAGGCCTGGTCGCCGTCCGCTGTCACAGCAGAGCCGCCCCGGGACTTCTCGGGGGCCTTCCGCCAGCATATGAACGCCGTCAAAGCCCACACTGGCATCCTGGGAGGAGTTGCTGGGGCGTTCCGGTGCTGGGCTGGGGGAGGAGCCACAGGCAGCCTCTTAAGCCCTTTCGGGCCAGGAACACCTTTTTTTATTTTTGCAAGAAGGGTTGCACGGATTTTTTTACACTGCTGGAAGGTTTCGGCAGGGCCAAAACCTCTTTGGAGGCAGCGCAGCTGCGTTGCCTCCAAAGACCAGCACAGGCATTCCTCTCAGGAATGCACTGTAATTCTGTGACCTGCTACCCCCCCCTCAAACCTTGTTCCTCTTGAACCAACAAACAGGGTTAATTTAGGATGTGTTTCCAAAGGCCTAGCCATCAGCACCTTTAGATCTAGTACGTAGAGCTGCCCAGTCCAGGTATTCTTGGAAACAGATTGTACAGCCGTTAAAGTCACATTCTAAATTGGGAAGGGTTGTTAGTTCAATCTGATAAAGAGGCTTTGTGGGAATTATTCACCACTTCCATGTTTAAGAGTTATGAGTGTTCTTTTCAGACTTGCTTCTTGCCCAGAGGAAGGAGAAGGGGGTCCCTTTCACATGTGCCTGACTTCCCATGTGAATAACTGCACACCCCATAGCTTCTGGAGCACTTAGGAGCTTGTTTTTTTTTGGGGGGGGGATCATTTTTAGTGTTTATTTTGAAAGCTTTAAGAATTAAGAGAAATGTACTCAGGAAAACATTCTGACTTAGGTCATAATGTAGCAGACACACACCTGGGAACAGTCAAAGATTTTCTTGAGAAGAGATGGAAACGTTGGGTTGTTCCTGTAAAAAAATCTTTTAATTCATCATGAAGCATTTATGTACAGTTCTCATTACTAACTTTACTAACTCTCTTACTAAATTGAGATGTGTCTACCAGGCCAAAGCTGTCAGATGTGCAACATGGCCACGTATACAAACAACAATTCTAAAACACAGATTCCAGGTAGCCATGTTGGCTCATGAGAAAAATAGCAGAAGTGTTATACCTTTTCATTAGGACCAACCAAATAATTGTAATGTAATAAGTGCCCCAGAATTTCCATCAGGGCTGGTTGTTCATGGCAGAGTTATAACAGAGATATTCAATATGCTTAATAGCTTATTGAAATGATCATCTTTAGATTATATTATGCATTAAAAATTTTAAATTTTATTATAAGAGTGAATATTTGATCATAAAATGGTGTAGAATCGCAGGATAACATAGTCTGTCTGACTTACAGCCCATTCCTGAAAATTGGGCCAAAACATCTTAGGAGGTGGCGTGACCTCGCCGCCAGGGTAAGTATGTCTAATCGCGTGTTTAAACACATGTACACAGGCGGCAAGTCCAGGGGGGCATCCGGGGTTGTTCCATGCCTCATGATTAGTATTCATTTTGACTAGTAGCCATGGATAGCCCTATCCTCCATGAACATGTCCACCCCCCTCTTAAAACCTTCCATGTTGGCAGCTGTCACCACATCCTGGGGGAGGGAGTTCCACAATTTTACTATGCGTCTTACTTCCTTGACACGTGTTTCCAAGCATTCATTTGTGACATGCTTCGTTTACATTTTAGAGGGATACTTGGGGCAAAAAAATAAAAAAAATAAAAATTGCCATGCATGAAGCATCCCAAAATGTGTGAATAGATCAATCTGGGATGTAGTGTCAGAGGAGGGCAAGAGGATTGCAAGAAAACACCGTTGGCTGTTGCATTATTGAAAAGACTGAGGCAGAGCTGTTGATAAAATGAGGGGCAATTGCGAGTTCCATCCGGTGTGGGATTGCTTTGTGCCGCTGCTCAGACTTTTCCACTCTGCAACAGTTGGATTAGAGACATTTCTCTGTGCCAAGACTGCTGGTAACAGCTGGAGTCAACCCCCTCCCTTTTTCCATCAGACTGATCAGTGTTAAATTCCCAAATGTACTTCGGGTTAATTTCTAAAAAAAAGACATTCTCATTTTTCCTAGCTGGAGAACACTCCATTTGTTTGAGTCATCTTTACGAAACACATGGGTTATTTGATTCCACTCTGAATTTACAACTTCGGGAAAATGAAGCTCAGGGGGTGGACTACTACCTTCACTCATCAGAATTTGGAACAATAAAACATAGACATTCAAGACAGGGTCAAGTTTTGTCAAGAAATGTCCCATTATTGTAAAAGGGGAAAGGGGTTAACATTACAATGATCAGCTTGATATCTGACTTCACCTGGAGATGGATCCAGGTTTTGGATCCATCAGTTGTGTTTGTGGGCTTCCTAGAGGAACTTGGTTGGCCACTGTGTGAACAGACTGCTGCCCTTGATGGACCTTGGTCTGCTCCAGCATGGCCTTTCTTATGTTCTTATGAGACCTTGGGGTTGTTGTTGTTGTTGTTGTTGTTGTTGTTGTTGTTGTTGTTGTTGTTCTTCTTCTTCTTCTTCTTCTTCTTCTTCTTCTTCTTCTTCTTCCCTCTCATTAAATACACATCCTCAAGTCTTCTTTGCCCACCTTTCCCCTCATTCAGAGAGAAACAGATTAAAGACAACTGTTACGGTTTGGTGCAGCTCTTATCTTGGTGGCTGGAACAGCAGCTGCTAGTGCTGTGAAAAAAGCGACAGAGAAGGCAAGCCAGACAGTGGTAGTATCTATTATTAGGGTTGCCAACCTCCATGTAGTATAAACAATGCACCCAAGGGCAGATGAAGGTAGCAGAAATATCAAATGCAGAAACATACAGTAGTACCTCTTATCAAAACAATCATTAAATACAATTGTGGATTGTATTTGTGGATTGTGCCTATTTAAGACGGAACATTACCTGTGGAGTTTACAACCTGAATTTGTTTTGAATATTTATTTGTGGAACTTACAACCTGAAAGTGTTGTATCAACCCTGGCGATCAATGGGGTGACAGATGTCGCAGCCAGATCACCCTTACATCCATGTGTTTATATAATACTGTGGAATGTACAACCTAAACTATGTTGGATAACCTTATTTTGAATAGCAACTTTAAACTTGAATTTGTTTGACTTTGAATTGTCTCTAAGCATATGTTTAAGATGGAACTTTACTTGGTGAACTGACAACCTGTATTTTGTTTGTCTAATTTAAAGAGATTGATTTTAGAAATCCACCATTATATTTAATGATTTTTTGATAAGAGATGCTACTGTATGTTTCTGAACCTCCACGTAGTGGCTGGAGATCTCCAGGGATTACAACTGATCTCCAGGCGACAGAGATCAGTCCACCTGGAGAAAACGGCCACTTTGGAAGGTGGACTCTATGGCATTTGACCCCATTGAAGTTCTTCCCCTCACATAACCCTGCCCTCCTCAGTCTCCAACCCCATAATCTCCAGGTATTTCCACAGCTGGCAACCCTATCTATTATGTCTCCCCCAGCTGCCCTCACTCCTGGCTTGCCTGGCTTAGTTGAGTGACTGAGGTGTAGCAGCAAAGAACAATCCATTGCCACCTACCCTGACCCTGAGGCAGGGGACCCCATGCTGATCAAACCTGTGGACATTTTTGGAATGGAGCTTGGGTGCCACAACAAAATGGCTGCAAGCCAGAGCATTGCCACTTCTTTGCAGTATTGTTCAACGTGAAGGCATTTGTGTTTTTGACCACAAAATGGCTGTCATCGGGGTCCTGGGTCCAATCACAAAATCTTGGGAGGTTGTGAGTCGAGTGTCTTCCTGCCATGCTTCTGAATGGTGTGCCATTAAGGTGATGGCTCCTAGGTTCTTTTGAAGCACCTCCTGCTCCACTGAGGCGAAGGAAAGTTAGGACTGATTCTTTGGGAAAGAAACAAATAAGTATAAGGAAAGTTATTGGTGGATTCCGTTGAGCTCACAAGTACCACACCAAGGATCTCTGCACCAGCTGTTTTCCCCACATCTCTTGCAGGTGCTAAATGTGGAGGTGGTGCAATCATTGCTCCTGTTCAGGGGGCAGCACAGCATCAGAGGAGCTTGGAGGGGAGCCCCTCCACCCAAGACAGCCAATCCTCCTGGCCACCAGCTGCTCCCTTCCTCCAGGTTGGAGGGCTCCTCTTAGCGCCATCAATCACCCGCCCCAGTGCAAGCACAACAGCAGCGAACTGCCACCTGAACTAACAAGCTTGTCCTCTTGAGAAGACTCACTGGAACCAGCCTAAAAACACCGCTTGCACAAGGATATTCCCCTTTGCCCTGACTCAGATTGCCACAAAGCTTTTCCGAATAATTCTGTTTTACGGCCTTGCTGGAAAGCCAGGAGGGAAGAAGCTCTTCTGACCTCTTCCAGGAAACTGTTCCACAAACATGAACAAGCCCCAGTCCAGGCCTTTGCAGAACACAAATAAACCTTGCTGACAATAAACCTTGCTGGCAAGAATAGGGTTGCCAGCCAGAATTATAGCTCATCCCCTGACTACAGAGAACAGTAGGAAATGGATGCTTTGGAGGGTGGACTCTGTGGCATTGTATTCCACTGAGGTCCCTGTCCTCCTCAGGCTCCATCTCCAGGAGTTTCCTAACCTGGATCTGGCAGCCCTACCCCCATCCCCCAGTGGTGGCCAGGGGGGAGGGACCTGCCAACCCTAGGCAAAAAGCAACTAAAAGCCCCCCAGGAGGAACACCAACTCTGGCTTGGGAAACTCCTGGAGATTTGGGGTGGAACATGGGGTTTGAGAAGGGGAGGGACCTTGACAGGGTATGATCATAATGCCATAGAGTCCGCCCTCCAAAGCTGCTGTTTTCTCCTGGGGAACTGATCTCTATCATCTGGAGATCAGTTGTAATTCCAGGAGATCACTAAGGCCCCAAGTGGATGTTGGCAACCGTATCCCCAAGACAGTCCTCAGACGTCCTCAAGGCACAATAAAACCAATTAAAAGCCAGTAGAATACAACAAACATTCAATTAAAAACAGTAAAACCAATAGAAGTCAGTTTATTGTAGAAAATCTCTGCATCGGAACATTCTTGAAAATATTAAAGTACCTTTCTGTTGTTAAACAAAAGCTACTGCTCTTAGTTAGAGAAACCATCTTGAGAATGGTTGCTTTTTATTACTGATCACAGTAACATATGGAAAACAAAATAGCTTCGCAAACAAACTATGCCCTTGACGCAGCGATTAAAATTTCTCCATCACGGATTAACTTGACTGCCAACAATCGCTCAGCTAAAGCTATAGCTAATTAGTCTCATTAACCACTTCGAGTTTATGGTGATGATGACTGCCACTGGAGTTTTTTAAAAAGAGATCTCCTAAGTGTCGCTGGCTGAGACCGCTGGCTCCTGAGTCCGGGGCAGCGGCTTGGCCTATAATAACTCCCTCCCTCAAGCAGTCATGGAATTCCATTATGTGACTTCGGTGCCCAATAAAACGGCTCTGAATTGAAACAGAGAATATTTCTCGGCTCACCATTTAGGCACCAGGAAGACAGAGCGTGGCTTTATTATGAATCAGCGAGTCATTGGGGAAAGCGAATGCATTCAACAAAACTGGACTGGAAAAATCACCAGGCACTTGGAGTCGACAGTCAGCACAAAGAGCTTGTTCATGCCGAGCCTTCCCCCCTGAGAAATAATAACCCCCTGGCATTGTGTGTCCTTCTTTGGCTTACCACATCCCATCAAGATGAGCATACTTAATCAAATTCTTCCCAGGCATGGACCTCAATTTAAAAAAAAAAAAAAAAACAAGCACACATTCCTTGTGCTCCAGTAGCTGCTGCCTCATTCTCCCGGCTGCACGGTCTTATAAGTCAAGCATGCATGTCAGAGCAGAAAAATGAGAATTGCAGTTCAGACTCTTTAACCCAGGAGGACCAGAGATGCCAAAGGCTTTGTGGAATTCAACAAGGAGTGCAAAGGGGAGCTAATTTGTGCCTTTGCTACAGATCAGTAGACAGTGTAGCACAGATTTCTATGTTGCATTTATAACTGGATAAGCCCTCCCTCCATTCTTATTATTGTCCTTAATAAGTGATGTATATTATAAAGCAGGGGTCCCCATAGGGTTGCCAGTTCCCTCTTCACCACTGGCAGGAGGATTTGGGGGCTGAGCCTGAGGAGGGTGGGGTTTGGGGAGGGGAGGGTCTTCAATGCCATGGAGTCCAATTGGCGAAGCGGCCATTTTCTCCAGGGGAACTGATCTCTATCGGCTGGCGATCAGCTGTAATAGCAGGAGCTCTTCAGCTAGTACCTGGAGGTTGGCAACCCTAGGTCCCCAACATGGCATCCGTGGGTGCCATGGGGCTGGCCCATAACTTTGCTGGCTCCTGCCAAGTGGGCAGGGCCAGATGGGACTTTTGCTTAGCAAGGTTTCTAATTGGCCACTGGAGATTTGATTGGCTGTGCAGGTTTTTTGAAAACATTGCTTGGGCAGCAGCCGCCACCCTAGCACAAGGATCCTCACTGTGTGACTGAAAGTAAGCTGCAGCAGCCATTTTGTGGCTCACCGTGCCGCCTGAAGGTGGCTCTGCCATAAGGTTTCCAACCTCCAGGTAGCGGTTGGAGATCTGCTATTACAACTGAACCTCAGCCGATAGAGATCAGTTCCCTTGGAGAAAATGGCCCCTTTGGCAACTAGACTCTATGGCATTGAAGTCCCTCCCCTCCCCAAACCCCACCCTCCTCAGGCTCCGCCCCCAAAACCTCCCACCTGGGGTGAAGAGGGACCTGACAACCCTGCTCTGCCACCTACCACGCTGTGTCAGAATTCCAAAGGTGCCCACAGGCTCAAAAAGGCTGGGGATCCTGCTATAGAGTTGCAATCAGGGAACCCACAAGGACTCGTAGGAAGCCTCTCATTTGGCCCTCCCCCACTATTTCCTGTCACCCTTTCCTGAAAGCCCCAATATCCTCTCCCTTTTCCCTGCTTCTTTCTCTCTTTCCCACCTATTTGCCTCCGTCTTTGGCTTTCCCTCCTTCTAGGGTTGCCAGGTGCCCGCTGGTGGCGAGCAAACCCCCGGGAAAGTAGCAAGTTGCCTGGGGCTGCTACCAGGCATGACCCACAAGGAGCCCTCCCCCAAATGCCGAAACAGCCCTGAAAAGGGCGCTTCTCTGCCTTCTACTGACAGAAACTAAGGCTTGAAGGTTGCAATACTGTTGCCTATGAAGGTATTTTTTTTCTTACTGCTTCTAGCATTTGGGATGGTTTTAACCCTATATATATTTCAGATTTTTCTGCAAGCATGGGCTTTTTTCAGGTTTGTAGGAAGATCCAACTTGTGTGGCCATGGCCCCAGTTTCTGGATTTAAGTATCCACAGGTGAGGCAGTGTTGAGAATTAGCTGTATTGATTTGATACAATTATAACACTTACATCATAACACTTACACTACATTTGTGTAGGAGTTCCTATAGCTCCTCATTGACTGTGTTAATATGAAAACAGATGCTATCCTAAACCAGCCTGCTACTTTCCTGATCAGCCTTACAGGTAGGTATAAGAAGACTAACATTGGGTACAGAGTGATGTGCAGACTGTGGGAACTGGATCTACTATATATGATCATGTGATTCCCACAGGCTTTGATAGATAAAAGGTAGGGTTGCCAGCTTCAGGTTGGGAAATACCTGGAGATTTTGGAGGTGGAGTCTGATGAGGGCGGGGTTTGGGGAGGGGAGGGACTTCAATGTCACGGAGTCCAATTGCCAGAGCAGCCATTTTCTCCAGGTGAACTGATCTTTGTCGCCCGGAGATCAGTTGTAATATCAGGAGATCTCCAGTCACCACCTGGAGGCTGCTGACCCTATAGGTGTTCCCAAGACATCCAGTGAACCTCACAGCACAACAGGGTTTGGATTTTAAATTTGGATTTTAGTTCACTAATCCAACCAACGTACTCCACTGGCCATCTTCTCTGTAGGAGCCACCCAAACCCACTCTCTGGTTATGGTATATACTTGCTAGGGTTGCCAGGTCCCCTCTGGCCACTGGTAGGGGATGAGGGGTAAGGGTTGCCAGATTCAGTCTGGAAAACTCCTGGAGATTTGGGGATGGAGTCTAGGGAGGGGTGGGACCTCAGTAGGGTACAATGCCATAGAGCCCATCCTCCATCCATTTTCTCCATGGGATGGATCTCCGTTGTCCGGAGATGAGCTGTTATTCCAGGGGCTCCCCAGGTCCCACCTGGAGGCTGGCATTCCTGTTATCTAGAGTAACATTGCAGCACTTCTTAAACCCCTTTAGAGACAATGCCTCACCCCCATCCTCATGATGGGAGCTATGGTGGAAAAGGCACACACTCTGGTTGTTGCCAAGCAGGCTATCCTAACTGAGGGAACAGCTAGCATGGGGCAGCCTGAGGACTGTACTTGGCACATGGGGACATGTGGGGCCTGTAGGGTGGCCAGCTCCAGGTTAGGAAATACCTGGAGATTTGGGGGGGGGTGTGGAGCCTGAGGACAGCAGGGTTTGGAGAGGGGAGGGACTTCAATGCCATATAGTCCAATTGCCAAAGTGGCCATTTTCTCCGGGAGAACTGATCTCTGTACTCTGGAGATGAGCTGTAATTCCAGGGGATCTCCAGGTTGGAGGCTGGCATCTCTAGCTTTTGTAGCTTTGTGGGTCTGCTGACTATCTTGCCTACATAGTCCTGCCTCTCTAATATGTTTGCAGTCCTGCCTTGCTGGCGATCACAGATTTGCATAGTGCACCCTCTACCGCCACACTCAATAATAAATGAAGTTATGGAACGGCCCTGGATATCCACACCTAGCCAACAGTCTTTCAGAAGCCAGACCACCCGGAGCTCAGGAGTACATATTTGCCATTGGGCAAGGCCTCATTTGCTCAAACATTATTTGGAAACGCACATCATAGAAGATACAGATTTCGATTCACACAGTGTGAAAAGATATAGCTGTGCTGTGCTGGGTGGTCTGAACAAATAAGGAGCAACAATATCTTTGGTGCATATATTTCTGAAGACGGTTCAAGAGGGATTTAGCTAACATGAACGCTCTAATGTTTTAATTCTCAAATATGTAACAAGGAGCCCAACATTGGTTATGTATGATTAACTTTATGACTTGCATTTGTTTTAAGTTGAAAGGGAGCATCTGCTTCTGCTTAGTGTTCTTGATTTGAATGTCACCAGTAGAAAACAATTCCAAATTTGGATGCACTAAGTTACCGCTGGCTTTCCATGAGGGAAACCCTTGCCGATTACAAAAAAAATTAATTTCGGTGAGGCAGTTGTGTATGGCAAGGCTTATCACAACTTAGCTCCAGCCAGCATGGTGTAGTGGTGAAGAGCGGTGGACTCTAATCTGGAGAACCGGGTTGGTTTTCCCACTCTGACACATGAAGCCAGCTGGGTGACCTTGGGCTAGTCACAGCTCTCTTTGAGCTCTCTCAGCCTTACCTATAAGGTACTGGCTGGAGATCTCCTGCTATTACAACTGATCTCCAGCCGATGTGTTTCTTACCACCAAGTGTCTGTTTTTAACAAGTCACAGTGGCTTGTGTGATGGCACAGGAAAGAAGATATACACCTAGGGTTGCCAGCTTCTGGTTATGGAATATCTGGACATTTTTTGGGATGGAGTCTGAGGAGGCCAGGGTTTGGAGAAGGGAGGGACAGAGTCCAATTGCCAACGTGACCATTTTCTCCAGGGGAACTGATCTCTTGGAGTTGCCTGGAGATCAGTTGTAATAGCAGGAGATCTCCAGCCACCACCTGTAGGTGAATATATCGCTCACTATCACTCACTTGTAGATATTGCTTGTACTACTTTTTGTATTGACTTTCTTCCTTTGAATATATGTATAGAACTGAGCCTATTGTTGATCATTTTTGCACGCACCACCTGTAGGTTGGCAACCCTATATACACCAGACATATATATTTAATGGATGTTAATGTATCAGTGTTCCATTATGATAGCTACTTCATTGTTTGGCTACTGTTCAAAGCTCCACAAATCTCTCAAGAGCACATGAAGCTCTCTGAGAGCAGGGGTGCTCAGTCATTTCAGTGTGAAGTTATAATATTTGCATGCATCCCTATTGCACAGAGGGACATTGTGCAACACAGAAAAGAGTATACGAAGCTCCTCCCAGTATCCGAAGTTTCCTCCCAGGAAACCGGGCAGGGTGGGAACGCCAATCCTGCTGAATTTATTCGGCGTTCGCCCAAACTCGCCGAATTCGGCGCGTCCTTTTCCCGCCTTTTTTTGAGTTCGGTTCCATCCGAACCGGAAACCACCGAATAGGGGAAATTCGGCGGTTTTTCGGTTCAGATTGAACCGAATCTACAGCCCTACAACAGACACCTTGTAGGGTTGCCAAGTCCCTCTTCACCACCGGTGGGAGGTTTTGGGGGTGGAGTCTGATGAGGGCAGGGTTTGGGGAGGGGAGGGACTTCAATGCCATAGAGTCCAATTGCCAAAGCAGCCATTTTCTCCAGGGGAACTGATCTCTATCAGCTGGAGATCAGTTGTAATAGCAGGCGATCTCCAGCTAGTACCTGGAGGTTGGCGACCCTAGTTGTAAGTGTAATATTTCTATTGAAATTAATTAGCATGGTTGGGGGGGCAGATAATGGCAGTTTCATCCCATTTTGGAAGAACCCGTAGCATAACCTGGAAATCTGTAAATAAAAACAGTGCATTAAAGCCGTAGAAGCTTTTGCAATAGTAAGAAAAGTCAAGCTGCTGGCCTTTCTGGATTACCAGTTAATGGTCATGCCTTTGGACTGGAATTACCGGCACCTATCAGCGTCCTTCTCTGGAGCCCGTCCATACTATGGACGTTTGGGGAACAGTATTTTTTTTTTTGAAACCCACTTTATCAGTGTTCGTATTTTCCAAGTGCGACAATTATTATTCAAGGCTGGGTGGTGAGTTAACACAGAAAAAGGCTGCTATTTCCTGCAAAGCCTTTTGCCATCTGCTCTATGAGCTCCCCCCCCCCACTCTGACCTCCCACCGAGAGTCAATGTGCTCCAGCGGCAAGCCTTTTGCCCCCCTCCTAGTCTATCTTTAATTTCAAACCCACAGAACATTAAAGAGTCAGTTCACATATCCTCCCGAGTCAGTCTGCCCCCGGCTCTATCCTGACAATACCAGCTTTGAGTGGGCCTGATCCTGGAAGTTCACAACTTGCAAGGCACAAAATCCTGACCTTATCGGAGTGCAAAGAACATCCTTTGCAGGTTTCCAAAGGCCTTGATTTTACTTGGGGGAGTTAAGGAAAGTTTACACTGAATTTGCATCGGCAATGAGCGTCTAGATCGGAAGGGCATGTTCCCTTACAGTCACTGTGAAGAAGCTAACAGGAATGGAGGGATAGGGAGGGTCCATCTTGACCCCACCCACAATTGACAGCTCGTTAATTATATCAAAGCTACTAGTAAAAATGGATACAAGTCATGATGCATACCTATTCTCTCCAGGATCAGAGGAGCATGCCTATTATATTAGGTGCTGTGGAACACGATGCTGCTGCAGTCGTCTTGTTTGGGGGCTTCCTAGAGGCACCTGGTTGGCCACTGTGTGAACAGACTGCTGGACTCGATGAACCTTGGTCTGATCCAGCATGGCTTTTCTTATGTTCTTATGTTAAGCATTATTACCATCTCTGAAACAGCCTTCTGCAGAGTCCTCATGGCAGCTACAAGAACTTTGCAACTGTGAATAAGTCCTAAGAGCCAGTGTGGTGTAGTGCGGTGGACTCTAATCTGGAAAACCAGGTTTCATTCCCTGCTGGGTTGCCAGGTGCCCGCTGGTGGCGGGCAACCCCCCGGCAATTTCCCCCTCTGCCCACCGACCACCTGAGGGTCGGCGGGCAGATGTGCACGCGCTCATGGTATAGATCCACTTTCAGTTTAGATCCGGAAGTTCCGCCTCGCTAGGGGCCTTTTACCTCTTAGTTTGAGTGGTAAAGGGCCGCTTTAAACTAAGAGGTAAAGGCCCTTTGTGATGTTTAGAACCGGAAGTGACGCGCACGCGTCGGTGCATCGGTGTGCGCACGCGAGCGCACACACACTTAACAAGAAGAGCCTCCCGTCAGAAGAGGTAAGGTACCTGGCAACCCTAGACATCAGCCACAGACTAGAATGTGGAGAACTAGATTTGATACCCCACTCCTCCTGCTGGGTGACCTTGGGCTAGTCACAGTTCTCTCAGAATTCTCTCAGCCTCACCTACTGTTATGTATGCCTGGGTGTGTGTGATTGAATCAAGGAAATAACGATCCTTGTAATTGCATCAGGGGAAACCCTGGGCAGTTTGGTGTTCCCCAAAGCTCCTGAACTGTATGTTTCCATTGGCTACTGGGGTTTTTCCCCCCAATCACGGACTGGGGGGGAGTGGCATATAAGCAGGGGTCTGGTCACTGTAAGTTAGTTCTGTCCTCGTTCACCTAATAAAGCGGTTGCTGTTGGAACTCTGTCTCTGACCTCGTGTGTTCCCCCATGCAGACTTAACACCTACCTCACAAGGTGCCTGTTGTGTGTGTGTGTGGGGGGGAGAGAAAGCAATTGTAAGCTGCTTTGAGACTCATTACAGTAGAGAAAAGCAGGGTATAAAAACCAACCCTTCTTCTTCTTCCTCTTCTTCTTTCCTTATTTCCAGGGGTTTAAAGGCTAGTTGTGCCAGTAATGGCATCTCCTCATTCACAGCCCTACCAGAAGTTACTTGGAAATGTCATCTTGATTTCTTATTTCCCTAAAATGCATACTTAGCATTAATTGAGAACGAGTCTCATTTGTTTTGGCAGAATACAATTCCATGTAAGTATGCCAGTTGCGACTTTTTTCTGTTATGAAATGTGTACTGTTATTTGGAACTAAAGAGTTTTTTGATTGATTTGGTTTATAAATAACTATCCAAATCCTCATACGTTTCCCTCCCTGGTTGTTGAAGCAGCTGTTTATGAAAGATCTTGTACTGGAATGGAGAGAAAAACCCAATTATGGTAGCCAAATATAAGAGAGACACCTCTGAGAAAACATACACAATCATTACCCTCCTGTCCCATTGCTTTGTTTTACAATTTGTAGTGATGTATAATGTCGATGAACTCTGGGATGGTGGAATAAAAAGGTTAAGCACATTCATGGAGGGCAACTCAATCCACAGCTGTTATCCATGCAAGCTAAATGCATCCTTGGTATCCAGAAACCGTTACACTGTAATAATCACCCACATTTTAGCTTATCCTTTCTCCAAGGAGCTCAGACTTTAAATTCCTCCATTTTCTCCTCTGGGGTAGGTTAGGCTGAGAGATAACAATCAATCTAAGATCACTGGGTGAGCTTCCAGGCTGAATAATCCTGGCTATCCCCAGTCAAAGTATATTTGATTACCAGGAATAGAACAGTATATTATTAACTGTCTCCGTTTTAACCCACTTATGAGAGAGCCAATGTGGTGTAGAGGTTAGAGTGTCAGACTAAGATGTGGGAGACCCAAGATTAGATCTCCACTCTGCCATGGAAGCTTGCTGGGTGACTTTGGGCCAGTCACATACTCTCAGCCTAACCTACCTCACAGGGTTGTTGTGGGGATAAAATGGAGGACAGGAGAATGATGTAAGCTGCTTTGGGGCCCCATTGGGGTATGATTGCCAACCTCCAGGTAGTAGCCAGAGATCTCCTGCTATTACAAATGATTTCCAGCCGATAGAGATCAGCTCACCTGGAGAAAATGGCCACTTTGCCAGTTGGACACTATGGTATTGAAGTCTCTTCCCTCCCCCACAAAACCGCGCCCTCCTCAGGCTCTGCCCCAAAAATCTCCAGGTATTTCCCAACCCATAGCTGGCAACCCCAGCCATAATTCACTTTGTTCTGATTCTTGTAACCAATAAGGGGAAGTTTTCCAAAACCAGCCAAAAACTAAAGACTCATTTCTAATCTTTGTATACTGGTTCCTTGTGTGTGTGTAAAGTGCCATCAAGTCGCAGCCAACTTATGGCGACCCCTTATGGGGTTTTCATGGCAAGAGACTAACAGAGGTGGTTTGCCAGTGCCTTCCTCTGCATAGCAACCCTGGTATTCCTTGGTGGTCTCCCATCCAAATACTAACCAGGGCTGACCCTGCTTAGCTTCCAAGATCTGACGAGATCGGGCTGTACCATGCTGCCTTCCCTCCTATACTGGTTCCATACCTTAAGGTATTTTCTGGTGTCTTGAATCCTCAAATTACTCCCCATGCTCCAGCAACAATTTGTTGCAGCCCCAGCCCTACCGGGGGGGGGGGGAATTGGTGGGGGCACTTGTTACCCCCAGGGAAAAACCCATACCCTGGTGACTGACCCCGCATGGTCCTATCCAATAATGACTAGTACACCGTAGCTGGAGTGAAAAAGGCCACAACTTTATTGATTACAGCGTTAGGCAATTGGCAAGCATGAGGGGCAGGATCCAGGGATCAGCTGACCCATCTGTCAGCTGATAGCACCCTGCACCCAACCCGTCTGCTGGGCACAGCCTAAGATGGCAGTATGCCGGGTCCCCACGTGGGTGGAAGCCAACTGTGTGGTCCACTGCCACTTGGGAGGAGGCCAAACCACAGCCCCCGAGCCAGGCTTCACCATTACTGGCCTCCCCCCAAAACCCCTTATTAGGGTCCCCAGAGTGGGAAGTGGGGCATGCAGGCCGTCTTTCCCCCAAACTGGATCGGGTTCTATGCCCAAACCGCCACAAGAGGCGACCGGAGATGCCTACCCCCGCCTCTCCGGGCGTCTCCTGCCAACGCTTAATGCTGCAACCACTGGCAGAGCCAATGACCGTATGTCCTGCAGCCATATGTCCATGCCCCATGACGACAGGTGCACCCCGTCCGGGCGGAACAAGGCCCTCCTCCGATAAGACAGGTCTGGGTGATGGATCATGGCTCCTCCCATGGCCATCACCGCCTTACCCACAACCATCGTGACCTTCCGCCTGGCCCGGCCCACCTTTTTAGGGTACTGCGCACCCGAGCAGCACCTCCGCTCCAGCATGTCCGACCACACCAGGGTCGTCCTGGGCAGCCGCGCGGCCAGGATCCCCAGGTCCACCCTGCCACCTCCTGCAGATCGCGGCCCCTCCGTCTCGCCAGGTTGTTCTCATCCATCTGATTACCAGGATATCTGGTGCTCCATGTTGCCACCCGCTGCGCCGCACCGGCAGCGCCAAGGACTTCCAGCGCATGCCGACCCCGGTGTCAGCCAGCTCCGCCTAGGCCCTTGGGGCCTCTCACACCACTGGATGACCAGAGCGTCTGGGGGTCCATGAAGCTTTGACCCCTGTCAAAGCGTAGGTGCCAAGGCACGTACACCCAAATATGAGAAGTCCAGTTAACCAGCTGATGCAGTACATTCCCCGTTCCAGGGCACTATACTGTGCCCGAAAATCAAAACTCCCTTCCTCCGAGGGGCTGCAAATCCAGCAGAACCACTTAGATTTTGCCTTCCTGTGTCCTGGAGTATCCCTTACGTTCTACAGATCTCTCCCTGGAGAAAGGCCAAACTCCGTAGTTGGGGGAACAAGTTCAGTCTCCCCCATACGCAAACTGCTGTCAATTTGCCGTATGTTAGTGGGGCTCCAATCCCAACCCACTTACAACCCTGGGAGGGCTGGCCCATAGGCACCACTGCCCTTACCTGAACCCATCCTTGTGACCATACCACTGCTGATGTAGCAAAGCAGTAGAGCGCAGAGCAAAGGACTGAAGGGTCATCCTGTCCCACCCTGTGCACACTGCAGGGAACTTTTGCCCAAATGGTGACCCCTGCTCTATGCCCAGAGGAAGGCGAAAAACTTCCAGGACCATTGGCCAATCTGGCCTAGAGGAAAATTCCTTCCTGCCCCCAAATCGGCAATTGGCACTACCCTGGGCATTTAAGCAAGGGCCACAGGATGAACACTCAGGCACGGGGGGCTAGGCTAGTCAGACAAGCTGCATACTCCCCTCCATCGCACAATCTGGGCCCACGGGTCCATGCCGCAACTCAGCCGATGAGCTGCCACTAAAAAGGGGGGGGCAGACACTGCATGGCAGCCAAATGCAGTCCTCTAAACCATGGACTTATGATTACCAATGGCCTTGATGCAAAAGGTGGCATGACCCGGGTTGGTGTTGTGAAACAACTGGGCATCGACCCTAGGAATGAAGTTGAGCCATGCCTAGCTCTCCTCGGGATAACATTCACAGGAAGAAAGCCAACAGGCAGCATCAACAGCAGCTGGCACCCAGCTCCAAAAGGCCCCTCCAGGATGCTTGTCTGTCCTGCATCCATGACAAGGCAAAGTAATTGTCCGGGAGCTTCATTGACAGGAAGGAATTCCAGGTAATCTTTGCTCAGCAAGAGAACAGGCAGTGTCAAATCAGCTGCCTCTCCAACAAAAAGGGGGGGCAATCCAGCACCTCTCCTCCATCTGTTGTAAGCACAAAACAGGTTAATGCATGAGAAAAACATGATGGAAAGGGAGCCCATTCCTGTCCTACTTTGATGGTCCTGTTGTGGGACCTGATGCCCCTTCAGGCACCAGCCTGCTGGCTAACAAGACTAAAGAGCTGAGAAATGGCCCCAGGTCCAAAGGCTCCCATATTATTGTCATTCAACTGTGCAGGGTCCCCTGAAAGTTGTATTTTCCCCTCGCCCCAACATGGCGAGTTGTCACCATGGAGTATACCAGGCTGCCAGTCCTTACCTTGGGAAGGGCGGCCCCCAAGGCTCACTGTACCTTGGCTGGTAACTGGAGGTCCCCACGTATCAGTCACCCAGCCACATGGCTCCAGTTGTAAAACCTGCTTGCAGCTACTGTTGGCATGCTACCCCACCTATGGGTGGGGGGTAACTAACCCTGTCATTGATAACCCCACAAATAACGTTCCGAAAGTGTTGGTCATAAGGGCACTAACCATATGGCATGGCTGTGTGCCCTTGTAGCTCAGACCGATAACAAATGCATGGGAAGCAACGCCAGCTCCTCTAACTTCATCCAGTAGTTGCACTGAATATGAAGACAAGTAAGATGCGTGGCCACCGCTATCTAATGACTCAGTCATACAGACTGCCAGTTTGTGAACTCATGCATAAACCAAAGTCTGGGACAACTGGCAACAGGAGATATCCATCCCCACCTGCCGAAATTGCCACGTAATAGCCGGCTCTTGCTTTGTTGGGTGAGCCTCTGAAGTCCTGTGAATGGGTCTAGATTACCTATCCAGAGCACGTAGCCGTGGGGTGATACACCATAAAAGGCAAGCCACATGGCATAGCATCAATGCTTCCATATGATTATGGTACAGGAAGGTGTTGCCCCCATGAAAACTGAGGTAAAACCACCGATCAGCACATCCCAGTTTAAACGTCGGATTGTGCAGGCCATGTGGACTGTAGTGAAGATGCATGTGCCCTAAAGGAACATGAAGAATTAAATGAACATTTGACTTGGTTTCAGTATCATCAAATACAGTCTGTATATAAAGAGGATATGAAGATAGGTTTTACCAAAGATAAATCAACTCTACAACGAACGATATTAGATAACAATGATCATTTAATCTCAAAGATGTACAAATTGTTGTTGACAATATATACAGAACAAGACCAAATTAAACCTACGATGATCATTTGGGCACAAACATTGGGTCACAATATTCCTTTGAACAGATAGGAAAGACTTTGGTCAAAAGACATGAAATCAATACTTCCACAATCACTACGAGAGAACATATACAAGATGATTTATAGATGGTATTTAACGCCGGCGTTCCGGTAATGTAGCGAAATAAAAAAAAGTAGCGGTTTAGCACCGAAACGATCGCTAGAAAACAGGGATTGCTTAACCCATTTTTTGTGTGCTTAATTTTCACCTATGGTGGGTCCGATGCGCAGCCCTTGGACGGTCATGCGTTTAGACCACGGGAATTCGCTGCTTTTAAGGCACAAAGGCGAGACAAATTGGCCATGCATTAAACCCCAAAGACAACCGGGGGGGGGCAAGCCTCTCTGCTCCCTCCTCCCACACCCATGGGAAGGAAGCCACTTACCTTTGTGGGGGTACCTACCCAGCTGAGCGCCGCAGGCCTGGCAATCCTTGGCTCCCCCCACCCCAGTCGGGGGGAGGGCAAATTCCCAACCAAACTAAAGTCGCCTCCATGCTAAGCAAGCAAGGAAAACGAGCAGCTGCTCGGAAAACTTTGCGATTGCCTGAGAACTACACCAAGCGGCGTGGTGGGGAAGAACTGCCGAGGCCAGGGGCGGGGCTGCATTTTATCCCCTCCTGGCGCGCCGGCCGGCCCCAATCTCATTGGAGCCGGGTCAGCCCCGTGACAGCCCTGAAAGGGCCCGCCAAGTCCACCCGGGGGGGCGGGGCAACAGCCGCGGGGGCGGCCGGGAGCAGGCGGCCGCCATTGCCCCCCCGGCCACCCCACGTAGAACACGGGTTCACCCCCACCCCCAAAAGGGGGGTGCCATCGCCCCACCGACCCAGCACAGCCATGGCAGCCGGTAAGCCAGGACCCAGCCTCCTGCCTGCCCTGTTCCCACCCCCGCGGGTCCACAAACCCAGATCCCCCCTGAGGGATTCAATGCTTCTTGTAGATGGTTGTGGTGATGGGGGAAGATGTCGACCTGAAAACTGTGTTATGACTATTTCAGCAGTCCAGACACAGGTAAATATCCTGGCAGGCTGGCAGCTTACTCAAATCTTGCTAGTGCAAAAAGTCTTGGGTTGATTTCACTCTGTAAAAGTAAGCTGGGTGTTTCAGTAGTTTATTGTCTACTCCCTGTGCTCTCTGGATTTTTTTTTTAATTGGCTTTCTATTTAAATTGGCTTCCCCTGGAGGGAAGGTGGCATAGTATAGCCCAATATCAGATCTGGGAAGCTAAGCAGGTTTGGAGGAGTAGTAGTAGTAGTAGTTGGTTTTTATATGCCGACTTTCTCTACCACCTAAGAAAGAATCAACCCAGCTTACTATCACCTTCCCCCCCCTCCCCACAACAGACACACTGTGAGGTAAGGGGCGCTGAGAGAGTTCTGCGAGCTGTGACTAGCCCAAGGTCACCCAGCAGGCTGCATGTGGAGGAGTGGGGAATCAAATCCAGTTCACCAGCTTATCATCCGTCGCTTGTGTGGAGGGGCTCTCCAGATTAGAGTCCACCTCTCCAAACCACTGCTCTTAAGCACTACACCATGCTGGCACTTGGATGAGAGACCACCAAGGAAGGCTCTGCAGAGGAAAGCAAACCACTTCTGCTTCTCATTTCCCTTGAAAGCCCCTTGCTGGGGTCACCATGAATCAGCTGTGAGTTGATGGCACTACACACATACATTTGTGGGGAGCAGAATGAAAACCAAGAACTAGGGGAGACTCCTGCCTGAAGATTGTATAATTTCCACACGGCTTTCCTGGATTTGTAATCTGCTCTCCTAGCTTCCCAGCTGTTTTTCACCCCAGTTCTCTAGACATTTCACAAAGTCCATCAGTCATCCACGAGATCAGCTGGAGTATGCTTGCCACATGTCAATAGAGTTCATTCCGAAATAGCATGTTTGTGTTCTGTTGTGCACTGTTGGGGGAAAATAGCCCACAGCAAGTGAACGTGGCCTTCCGACATGTTGGTTTAGCAGAATATTTTTTTTTTAAGGTCAAGGAATAAAAATCTGTTTGAACAGAAATGTGCAAACCTTCAAATCACAGCAAACACTTTATCAGATAATGTTAAAGTTTTACATATGTTAGAAACTTATAAATCAGTATTCGTAGCCATATTATTCCCATAGAATAGGAAACATGGATATAAGCATCATAGTGAGTTTATTTACTTAATCAATACATTCATTAACAATGGATGAAAACCAAGGAGCAACCTTGTCCAGCTCTTAAGATGCCCTCCAGATACTCATAATTTATTTATTTACTTCATTTATACCCCACCCATCTCCCCAATGTAGGGTTGCCAGGTCCCTCTCCACCACCGGTGGGAGGTTTTTGGAGCGGAGCCTAAGAAGGGCAGGGTTTGGGGAGGGGGGAGACTTCAATGCCATAGAGTCCAATTGCCAAAGCAGCCATTTTCTTCTGGTGAACTGATCTCTATTGACTGGAGATCAATTGTAATAGCAGGAGATCTCCAGCTAGTACCTGCAGGTTGGCAACCCTAATCATGGCGGGGACTAGAGTTGGCTGAGCTAGGAGATGAATGGGATGGGACTTGGCCTGTGTCAGGGGGCTGGTGAGCATGGCTTGAGTGTGTGGACAACTGGTAGAGAAATCACCATTATCTATCATTGCCCAATCCTGATCCATAGTATAGTTGTAGGGTTGTCAACCTCCAGATACTATCCAAAAAATGACACTTCTGTGTGTAACAGAACGTAGTACAGAATAGTACACAGAAACCAATATACACAATGAGTATAACAAAATGTACAGTGGGTATAACAAAATGCAAAAGTGTATTATATGACAAAGGGCAAAAATATTGCCAACTATATACAAAGACTAAAATACAATATATATGAAAGTCCCCTGTCCGATGTCATAGAGTTAGTCTGCCCTCTGAAGCTGCCATTTCCTCCAGGGAAAATTACCACTGTAGCAGGATTGCCAACTCCAGCTTGGGAAGTTCCTGGAGATTTGATGGCAATGCCGGCATGGTGTAGTGGTTAAGAGTAGCATTCATTAATCTGGAGAACCGGGTTTGATTCCCCGCTCCTCCACATAAAGCCTGCTGGGTGACCTTGGGCTAGTCACAGTTCTCTCAGAACTCTCTCAGCCCCACCTACCTCGCAAGGTGCCTGTTGTGAGGGGGGAAGGGAAGGTGATTGCAAGCTTCTCTGAGACTCCTTTCAGTAGAGAAAACTGGGGTATATAAACCAACTCTACTTCCTCTTCTTGTAAGGGCAGAGTTTGGGGCTTCGATACGTAGACTAGCCCTCACCCTCTGCCTCAGAAGCGTTTAGAGGAGTGAATGGCAACATTTATAATAGGTACTTGTTAACACATTCTGACATTGTGGAGCCTTCAAGATAACCAAGGACTCTGTTTCCATGCCCCCCCATGCATTTTAGCTTTTGCTTGGTTATGTAAACGGCATACTTTTGCTAGCGAAGGGAACAAAGCACATCTCAGAGCACATAACTTTCACTCACCCTGTGGCAACACAGCGGGATTCCTTTTCCAGAGGACTTAACCGGCCAAGGTTTCTGCTCCCATTTGTATGTTCGTTTGACGTCGCCAGGGCAGCCATTGGCACTGGGAGCTGCTGAGCTCGCTTACCGGCATCGCCCAGAGATGTAAAAGCACTTGACATTCATTCAGCAGGTCAGGGCTTTCTTTTCTTTCTTTCTTCACTTGTCATTCCCTTTTCTATCTACGGTTTAGAAATTCTGGTTTCTTTCTTTCTTTCTTTCTTTCTTTCTTTCTTTCTTTCTTTCTTTCTTTCTTTCTTTCAAAGAATGTGCTCATTTAACAAATTATATCTGCTCGCCGTTTGAATTTCAGGCAGTGTGTGCGGAGTGACCGGTTAAAAGGAAATGCATTTAAACGAGGAAGGAAATGCGAAATCCCCAAATGGGAGTTCTTAGTAAAAAATAATATGTTGCGAGTGCTGCTTAGATGCAGCCCGCAGGGATGAAGCAATGTTTGTTCAGAACTTACCTTATGCACAACGCTTGTTCGCTTGCAATTACAGCACCTTGTATGATTGCATCCTTGGTAGGGTTGCCAACCTCCAGGTACTAGCTGGATATCTCCTGCTATTACAACTGATCTCCAGCTGATAGAGATCAGTTCCCCTAGAGAAAATGGCTGTAGTCACCACCTGCATGCCTTTTGAAGGCAGGGTCATCCAGGGTAGGGCCTCTAAAATGGACCTTACAGAAGAAGAAGAAGAAGAAGAAGAAGAAGAAGAAGAAGAAGAAGAAGAAGAAGAAGAAGAAGAAGAAGAGGAGGAGGAGGAGGAGGAGGAGGAGTTGGAGTTGGTTTTTATATACCAATTTTCTCTACGTTTTAAGGAGAATCAAACCGGCTTACAATCAATCGTCTTCCCTTCCTCTCCCCACAACAGACACCTTGTGAGGGAGGTGAGGCTGAAAGAGTTCTGAGAGAACCGTGACTAGCCCAAGGTCACCCAGCTGGCTTCATGTATAGGAGTGGGGAAACCAACCTGGTTCACCGATTAGCCTCTGCCGCTCATGTGGAGGAGTGGGGAATCAAACCCTGTTCTCCAGATTAGAGTCCGCCACTCTTAATCATTACACCACACCGGCTATACCACACTGGATGGGTTCAAACTGGAAAAAGGAGACTTAGTTTCCAATCCTGAATTTGCCATGTAGCTCACTCAATGACCTTGGACCAGGTCACTCGCTGCATGCTAAACCTCTTCAGGATAAAATGAGAAGGAGAAAACCATGTCAACCTACCGAACTCCATGGAAGAAGCATGAAATAAAAAAGGTATCAGATGTGGGAGCAAGTGGCCCTTCCATTGTCCTCTTCCCAAAACCAGTTATTGAAAGGATAATTGGTACATATTAAAAGAAAGCAAAATTAACATTACTGACATTGTGCACACGATTAGCACACTAATGGTGCAATCCTGCCCTTGCGCTAAGGTCCCATCATATCAATGAGACATGCGTGTTATCTTAAGTAATTTCAGGGGGACTTCAAACATGATCAGCTTTCTCTACTTTGTATCCAGTTAGCTGAAAATATTGCCACTGAACTTACTTGGAAAATTTTAAGGCAATGCAACCCCCTCCCTCCAACAGAGCCACTTTTTTGGATTGTGTATGCTTTGTACGAAGTCTTCTGAAACCAGCACCTAATAAAAGTGAAATATAAGCTGATATTAAGCATTATCAGCACAAAGCACTGATTGTTAAGGATACCATTCATCAGAAACTTCAGCTTGAGGAACATTAGTTGTGGCAACTTGGCCAATCAGCCTCTGCAGAACCTTATCATGATTTATGGAGCTATTCTGTGGCTTTCGCCCTTGGTGATGGCTGCATGAAGCCATACGTCATTCTTTCACCCAGTAGCTCAATCAATTCTGATAGCTGTCAGAGGGGGAGAACAGAAGAAAACCTTGAACCTCACTCGACACCTAGGTGGGGAAATTTAAAATTCAGATAAGGACAATTTCCTGTCCTATTTTTAAAAGTTGTTCTAATTAAAAGGGTCTTTTCAATCTTTCCTATGCTGGTTGCATAGCATCTAAAAGTTATGTTGGGGGATATCTCTGGTAGAAAGGAAAAAGTCATCTTAAAAATGAAGTGGAATCTTGGGAAGTTTCAAAATCTGCCGAATTTCAATCAAACTTGGGATTTTGTTTTTTAAAATCTACGATTTGAGTACTTGTTTCACATGGTTAGTGAAGCTGAAATTAACAGCTAACAATGGAGTCAATTGTGAACTGAAGTAAATTCCCTGCCATTGTGCATACACATACATGCATTGTGTGTACATGAGACATAATTCAAATGACTAAGATGCTCATTTTTCGTGATTTTCCTAGGGATTTTCTTTTACACAAGGAACACCCATCTTGCTGGAACATTCCAAGGAAGACTGCAGCATGTAATGTCTCTGAACTATCAGAAAGCCATTCTCCCCAACTAATTAGCTTAGTATCTTCACTATTAAATCAGTTTAGTCCCATCTGAAACTCCTGAGCCGTTGTGGCATTTAAAGTCAAGGCTGGCAAAAGCAGAAGTGCCGTTTAGAGGAGATTGGGCTGTAGGATCCCCATATTTTAGAATTATCCCCATATTTTAGAATTATGTACACATGACTCAGGAATACTTTACCGGTCACCTCACAGAATCTACACTAAAAAGAGGGTCAAGTCAACATTTGTCCTGTCCTTATTATGAGATATGCACCAGTTATGATATAGAGATAGTATATTATAGAGGTATTGTATGTAGAGATATTATCTTCCCCCAAACAATTCACCTTTGAAATAGGCCTAACATTGTCAGGATTTTCATTAAGGACCCCTGCCCCCTCCTCCAGCCAAGACCCCTTAGATAGTAGGGTCCCTCTTTTATTTTGCAATCCTGAAGGGGGGTGAAAGGGGTTTGGAGGCGGTGTGATCCCTGCAGTGCCATTTGCACTGTCCAAATGGGCACCTATGCCACTGCAAGGCCGCTAACGTGAGCGGTAGAAAGCTGCGCGAGGCACGGGTGCCGGTGCAGCCTCATCAGCAGTGTTTCTTTGAAGCAAGGGCTCGTGCCAGCACCAATGGGGGCGTTCCCAGGGACAAGGCTGACTTCACGCAGCTCCCTAAGCCCTTTCACCCCAGGAATGCCCATTTTTGCCAGCGCCAACTTGCGCCGGCAGAAATGGCGGCGTAGCATAGAGCAGTTTCACAGGGCTTGGGGATTTTCATTTTCGGCTTGCTACATTTGGTGCAGCAAACCACTCAGGAGGCGGGGTGGTGGCGCTGTTCCCAGCTGCCCCAGAAGTGCCCCCCCCTTAGGATTGCTCTGATTGTACCCTCTTTTAGAGCCTAAGTGCCAGGGGATCTGAAACTTGGGGAGTCTCAGAAATGCACCTGGGTTCTGCCATGACACTGGAGAGTCCTTGGGATGAGAAAGGGTGTTGCTGGAATTAAAGCAGATTGAGTGCAATCGCCCCCAGCTCTACTGCATATCTTTCTCAAGAACAAAAGACTTTTTATTTTATACACTATAAAGTTATTTGTGTGTGTTTACAATCACTTTCTTTTTCCTCATGATTTTATTTTGGGGTATCATTACTGAGATCCATGCTGGTATACACAGACTACAAGATCTTGAGTTATTCATTTCTGGAACCCTGTCATAAGCCAATTTCCCCCTTTCTGGCTCCAGTTCGGGTAAAATTACTGGTGTCATAAGCTACCTGTCAATGATCTTTTAGGAAATTTCCTTGTTCCTTGTTTTAAATAGTGGCTTAATAAAAACTGAAATCCTGGTCTCGTTAGTCATTTTTATGTTAAGGTCATGCCCCCATAATTCTTTTAAAACAAGCACAGAAATATGACTTTTATCGGTTTTAGAAAGCAAACACGTATTTATTTTTATTCAGTTTATGCCCTGCCCTCCCCCGGCAAAAGCCGGGCTGGTTTCCAACTTTAATATTAGATGTTCAATAGAACCAGGTTAAGGTGAATGAAGCCTGCTCTACAGCTGTTAGAATATAAATAAAATACACGAGCGGATGTCAGTGATCCCAAATAATTTTTCTGTCCGGCAACATAAAAAATATTGAATACTAAAAGGATATCCTCATTCAATTACATCTTTAGGTATGTATGTAAGTGCCATCAAGTCATGCTAACTTATGGTGACCCCAGCAAGGCGAGTGAGAAGCAGAGATGATTTGCCAGTGCCTTCCTCCGCAGTCTTCCTTGGTGGTCTCCCGACCGACACTACTTAGTTTACAAGATCTGACAAGGTTGGGCTATACCATGCCACCTTCCCTCCCAAGGACATATTTAAGCAGATATAATCCATAGGGCTGGAGCCAACCAGCTTTTTCAATCAGTGTTTATCTTAGTGTCTTTCTGCTTAACCCAGTTCTACATGATTCCATTTCCTGTCTTATATTTGCATATGATTTGTTGATGGTGGCACCAGTCCTTTGGAATGGATTTCCCCTGGCTTGGCATCTAGGCTTGGCAAGGAAGGGGTGCCTGGAGAGCAACTGGATTGCTTTTGTCTTCTGTAGGAAGTCCAGGAAGAAACTTCAATAGCAGCTTTCTGGAGGGCCTACGGAACTGCCTTTAATTTATGGCATATATTCTTGTCATTTCAGCTTTTATAATTGCTTTAATTTATTGACATTTTAATGTTTTTTTCATTACTTTAATTGTTAATTGTTGGAAGCTGCCTTGGGCATAGGTTGGGGTTGCCAGTTCTCCTGCTATGGTGGGAGACATCCCACTAGAATCATAGAATCATAGAATTGGAAGGGGCCACCAGGGTCATCTAGTCCAACCCCCTTCACAATGCAGGAAATTAACAACTACCCTCCCACATCCCCAGTGACCCCAACACTCCCCCCAACATGCAGGATCCCACAATCAAAACACCAGCAATTGCCCAAACCCTGTTACCAATTGGTAGGCTGGCAGGGGGAATATACCCCCCCCCCAAAGTGCTGTTGGTGGAACTGTGTGATTTGTTGATGATGTCATCAACAAATGATGTCACCTCACTCTACAAATGATGTCACCTCACTCAACAAATGATGTCACCTCACTCAACAAATGATGTCACCTCACTCAACAAATGATGTCACCTCACTCTAGGATATAGGGGAAAACTCTATGGTAAAACTGCCCATCAAATCTCCCAGAATTGCCAGACACAGTAGGGTTGCCAGGTCCCTTTTCGCCACCAGTGGGAGATTTTTGGGGTGGAGCCTGAGGGGGGCGGGGTTTGGGGAGGGGAGGGACTTCAAGGCCATAGAGTTCAATTGCCAAAGCGGCCATTTTTCTCCAGGTGATCTGATCTCTATCGGCTGGAGATCAGTTGTATTAGCAGGAGATCTCCAGCTACTACCTGGCAGTTGGCAACCCTAAGGCACAAGCCTGGCAACCTTAGCATGGGATTAGACAGTAAAGTTGCCAATCTCCAGGTGGAGGCCCCACTTGGAGGTTAACAACCCTAAATCTGGGCACAGAGTGCATTGCCTTTAGGGAGGGGAACGGATCAGTGCTGAAGGCAATAGTAGTTATACAAACTGTTATACGAACAACAGCCAACCAACTAAACAGGCCAAAACTAGGCCTCACTATAGGGTTGCCAGGTGCCGCTCTGGAGTGGTGATCGTGTGCATGCGCACATGCGATGATGTCACTTCCGATTTTACTTCTGGAAGCACCGCTTTGCCGCAGCTGCTTTTGCACCCAAACCCAGCAATGCAGCGCTTCCAGAAGTAAAACCGGAAGTGATGTCATTGTGTGCCACCCCAGCCACGCCCCCTAAAACTTCCTGCCAATTGGAAGGGGGGACCTGGCAACCCTACCTCAGTAACTCTAAACTCCTCCTCTAGTTATGGTCACAAGACCTGAGCATCTCCATTCTAGAGAGCCTCTGGGAGTTGTCCTTAAAGCAACAGTACCAACACACCACACAAAGCACGAGTGACTGTGGCTGTAGAACTGGGGTTGCCAGGTCCCCCCTCAGCTCCAGTGGAAGGTTTTTTGGGTCAGAGCTGAGGCAGGGATCGCATGTGCGCAGCCACGCCGACGCGATCACGTCATTTTCGGTTTACACCTGGAGGCGCCGCCTCGCAATGGGCCTTTTACCGCTTTGAGCGATGCGCCGCTTCCGAGTGTATACTGGAAGTGACACAATTGCGTCAGGGTGCGCACACTATCCCCACTTCCAAGCCAGGCACTGGATTGGCGGGCAATTACCCGCCAATCTAAGCAATCTGGAAACCCTATGTTGAGCACACCCTGTTTGCCTGCTGGCCATGTTTGCTGTGAAGTTCATGGCCTTTGCGGTGGATGTAGGACAGAGCGGTTATAATTCTTTCAGTGCATTCTGACCCCCGACATAGAAATCGCTCTGTACCTCTCCTCTGCAGCAAATATAAATGGTGCCTTCGGGTCTCAGTGATTTTTGGACTGTGGCCTCAAGGATGTAAAGGCAACCCCCTCCCAGAGTAGCCCGACTGCTCTGGAGCAGGGGAGGGGAGGGCTTCAGCCTGAACGATCCCACAAAGTATGTCCTTCTCACATTCCTCACCAAATGCAGGAATGATCAGATTTATTTTTGAAAGAAGGCATTTCATAAATAAGTCTGCGCTAATTGCCTGCAGGGTTCCCCCCCCCTCCTTCATACTTGACAAGTTGTTCTCTCGAGCGGGGAATAAAATGTAATTGCTCCTGGCCATATAGGCCAAATTATGTATTGCATTTGCTTGTGTGTGAGCTTTATGGGTTGCTTTTTTTTTATGAATAGGGCCCTATGCGGGAAAGGTGGGAGGTTAGAAGTTCACACCTTCCTACCGAAGGATCACGAGCAATGAATGCCTGCGAGTCAGCTCCGAGACTTTAAACACTCGCTGAGGTCAAAAGAAAATAAATACAAACAACCCTGCTTAACCACCGATAATCAAGTCTAAGCCCCCACAGAAATCCCACGACAGGCCTGAAAGATTGATGCGACGGGGTAAACATTGCCTTCTATTGACACGGAGAACAATGTTCCTGGAGATCAGCTCTTTCCTTCTCTGCCTACTGAACCTGGACACAGGCAGGATTTTGTCCGAGGATCCCCCTCCATTCGCTCATGACAGCAGCAACCCTTGCAGTTTTATAAGCAACACCGGAAATTTAGCTCCCAGAACAGCCTTAAGTGTTAGCGATCAACTGTTACAAAAGGAACACAGAACCCCGGGCTACACTGCTGGCTGTTAACCTTTAAAATTAATGTGTCACAAACATGTTATTGTTCATGAATGGCTTCTACGAATCATTTTAAAGTCAGCTGCAATTCACTCACTAGAAGCGCTTCCAGTGTGCATACTGGGGCTCTGAGGTGTGCACAGGATTTTGTGCGCCTGAATTGCCTTCAGTGCCAGGGAATGCTCTGTCATGATAGCCAGTGTGGTGTAGTGGTTAACAGAAGTGGTTTTGAGCAGTGGACTCCAATCTGGAGAACAGGGTTTGATTCTCCACTCCTCCACGTGAGCGGCGGACGCTAATTTGGTGGATCGGGTTGGCTTCCCCACTCCTCCACATGAAGCCAGCTGGGTGACCTTGGGCCAGTCACAGCTCTCTTAGGGTGACACGGGATGGCTGTTGTGGGGAGGGGAAGGGAAGGTGATTGTAAACCAGGTTGATTCTTCCTTAAGTGGTAGAGAAAGTCGGCACATAAAAACCAACCCCTCCTCCTCCTCCTCCTCCTCCTCCTCTTTTCTTCTTCTTCTTCTTCTTCTTCTTCTTCTTCTTCTTCTTCTTCTTCTTCTTCTTCTCCTCCTCCTCCTCCTCCTCCTCCTCCTCCTCCTCCTCCTCCTCCTCCTCCTCCTCCTCCTCATGGGGAACACATTCTGTGACAGAAGGAAAAGGAGGCAGCTGCCGTTCATGCTTCATTCCATAGGTGTGTGTAGAGGGGAGCACTGCAGAGTTTGGATTGTGGCCATGATTCAAAATAAGATGAAAGAGCCTCGTTGTTGTGAGCTTTCTGGAGAGCCCTATGGGCATAAAGGTGAGATATACATCAATAAAACTAGCCCAGAATTCATGTGTCTCTCTCTGTGAGTGTTTACCTCTGTCAAAGCATAGGTAACCAATTGGGTTGCCAGCTCCGGGTTGGGAAATACCTGGAGATTTTGGGGGTGGAACCTGAGGAGGGCGGAGTTTGGGGAGGGGAGGGACTTCAATGCCATAGAGTCCAAAAGCCAAAGCGGCCCTTTTCTCCAGGTGAACTGACCTCTATCGACTGGAATGTAGCTTCAATTGATTGCTTTTCCTCTTTTTTCTTGCAATAATTTTTATTTATTTATAACATACAACAAAACAGAAAAAAGAAAAATAGAAACGGATACTTACAAAATTTTAAAACTTCATTATATAGTAAATTAAAAATATTCAAAGTACCCTTAAATCCCACCACCCACTATAACAAGTGTCCCTCCACCATAGTGATAGACATCCAGAGAAGTGTCTCGACAGTTTAAAATTAAACAGTATAACAATATTTTCATATTTCTAAATTATATCTATAACTTGTTCACTATATTAGTAAAATTCATTTTCACCAGTTTGTCCCAGTATGCGAAGGCCTTTGACCATGTATTTTTAAATTCTTCTAAATCCTTCCCATGTAGGGAATCTGTTAGTTTGGCCGATTGCTTTTCCTCTTTATACCACATGCTTTTATGATTGGAAATACCTGGAAGTCTCCTATTCTACACACATATGTAAGTGCTGTCAAGTCACAACCAACTTCTGGTGACCCCAGCAAGCGACTTGCAAGGCAAGTGAGGAGCAGAGGTGATTTGCCATTGCTTTCCTCTGCAGAATCTTCCTTGGTGGTCTCCCATCCAAGTACAGACAATGCTTAGCTTCCAAGATCTGACAAGATCAGGTCTACCATGCTGCCTCGCCTCCCCTCCAATTCTAGGCTAGACCAAAAAAAGTTTGGCTTTGGCTTAGGTCTCTTACACAGTCACTTCTGACCTATGGGGTGATGTCACATCATGCCATCTACTAGGCAGGCTTTGTTTATAAGCTGGTTTGCCATTGCCTTCCCCAGTCATCTACACTTTATCCCCAGCAAATTTGGTACCCATTTTACCGATCTTGGAAGTAGGGTTGCCAACCTGCAGGCAGTGGCTGGAAATCTCCTGCTATTACAACTGATCTCCAAGCGACAGAGATCAGTTCACATGGAGAACATTGCCGCTTTGGAAGGTGAACTCTAGGGCATTGAAGTCCCTCCCTTCCCCAAACCACACCCTCCTCTGGATCCACCCTCAAAATCTCCAGGTGTTTCCCAACTCAGAGCTGGCAACCCTACTTGGAAGGATGGAAGGCTGAGACAACCTTGAGCCAGCAACCTGAAACTGACTTCCACTGGGATCGATCTCAGGTCATGAGCAGAGCTTTGACTGCAGTACTGCGCCTTACCAGTCTGTCCCATGGGGCTCTATGTACGAGAGAACAAATGTCACATTTGGCATCTACTGCCCCCCCCAAATAACAAACAAATAAAGAAAAAAGCCACTAAATTAGACTTCTATTCATTTTAACCATCATCTTCCTCTATCCACTTGCGTTTGGCTCTCACTGCTTGCAGTCGGAGTAAGTTCACAAGAACACGTGAACACATGAAGCTGACTTATACTGAATCAAACCCTTGGTCCATCAAAGTCAGTATTGTCTACTCAGACTGGCAGTGGCTCTCCAGGGTCTCAGGCTGAGGTCTTTCACATCACCTACTTGCCTAGTCCCTTTAACTGGAGATGCCAGGGATTGAACCTAGGACCTTCTGCATGCCAAGCAGATGCTCTGCCACTGAGCCATGGCCCCTCCCCAGTCATATTAGTCAATAGGTGAGGAAGAAAAAGTTGAAGGAAACCAAAACAAAAGGGCAGCAGGGAACTGAAATAAATAAAACTGGGAAGTCCCACCCCCCAAAAAAACCTGTTAAGCTCTTCTTCAAAGGTAAAAGAAGTGTGCCCATTTTGTTCTTTAGATAACATTGTGAGAGGCTTCCTTTGACTCTTTTTGGTTCCTCCAGAACATATATAATAGGCTAGCCAGATAAATATTTTATATGCTGTGGAATGTGCTAAGTGCTGAAGAGGGAGGGGAAATACAGTAAGGGCATGAGAAGGATCCAGATTGGCACCGTTCCAGCTCCCCATTTGTAACGTATTGCTGTAAAATTTCCATAGACTTCCCCTGAGAACAATGAAAAAATTGTGTAAAGTGATACTTCTGGCTTTGAATGGACTGGAGGCATCAGGGAATTCTTGCATGAAAATGGAAGAAGATTGCCTTAGAAAGTTCAGCTACTTAAAAAAAATTAGATACATTAATCAAATATTGGAAACGTTGCCTTTTGGGGGGAAAGAAAATATGTAAGTATTGTCCATGGCTCAAGTCAGCTTCAGTAGAAATGGGCTTAAGTTTGCCAGATCTGTTTTTGGAAGAAGTAATGGATCTTTAACAAGCAGAGAGCCAGCGTGGTGTTGTGGTTAAGAACGGTGGTTTGGAGCGGTGGAATCTGATCTGGAGAACAGGGTTTGATTCCCCACTCCTCCACATAAGTGGCAGCGGCTAATCTGGTGAACTGGATTTGTTTCCCCACTCCTTCACATGAAGCCAGCTGGGTGACCTTGGGCAAGTTATAGCTCTGTTAGAGCTCTCTCAGCCCAACCTACCTCACAGGGTGTCTGTTGTGGGGAGGGGAAGGGAAGGTGATTGTTAGGGTTGCCAACTGCCAGGTAGTAGCAGGAGATCTCCTGCTAATTCAACTGATCTCCAGCTGATAGAGATGAGATCACCTGGAGAAAAATGGCTGCTTTGGCAATTGAACTCTAAGGCATTGAAGTCCCTCCCCTCCCCAAACCCCGCCCTCCTCAGGCTCCGCCCCCAAAATCTCCTGCCGGTGGCAAAGAGGGACCTGCCAACCCTAGTGATTGTAGGCTGGTTTGAGTCTCCCTTAAATGGTAGAGAAAGTCGGCATATAAAAACCAACTCTTCTTCTTCTTCTTCTTCTTCTTCTTCTTCTTCAGAAGGCCAAGAAGATGCAAAAACATGTCCTTCACTTTCTGTCCTGCAATTTAAGGGCAGGAAACCCCGACAAACCAACTGTTGTAGTAGGGTTGGCGGGTACCACGCTCAGGGGACACATTGTGGGTAGGGTTGCCAGGTCTCTCTTCACCCCCGGCAGAAGGTTTTTGGGGTGGAGCCTGAGGAGGGCGTGGTTTGGAGAGGGGAGGGACTTCAATGTCAAAGTGTCCAATTGCCAAAGTGGCCATTTTCTCCAGGTGAACTGATCTCTACCAGCTGGAGATCAGTTGCAATAGCAGGAGATCTCCAGCTAGTACCTGGAGAATTCAACATGATCTGAGCACACTGGAAAAGTGGGCGGATGTGAACAAGATGCAATTCAACAAGGATAAGTGCCAAGTTCTACATCTGAGTAACAAAAATGAGAAGAATGCATACTGAATGGGGGATACACCTCTCAGCAGCGCTGTGTGGGAACAAGATTTAGGAGTACAGGTAAATTGTAAATGAATATGAGCAGTCATTGTGATGCAGCGGCAAAATGGCTAATACGTTCTTCATATGCATCAATAGAGGCATAACATCCAAATTGCAAGATGTCATAGTAAAATAGTGTAAAAAATCTGGCTGTACAGTGTATTGGTCAGGCCACACCTGGAGTACTGTGTGCAGTTCTGGAGGCCTCACTTCAAAAAGGATGTGGACAGAATCAAGCAGGTGCAGAGGAGAGCAACGAGGATGATCAGGGGCCTGGAGACCAATCCCTACAAGGAAAGGCTGAGGGACTTGGGAATGGGTAGTCTGGAAAAAAGAGGCTGAGGGGGAATATGATTGCTCTCTTTAAGTATTTGAAGGGCTGTCACTTAGAGGAGAGCAGAGAACTGTTCCTGTTGGCAGCAGAGGAAAGGACTCGCAATAATTAGGGTTGCCAGGTACCTCTTCGCTATGGCGGGAGATTTTTGGGGCGGAGCCTGAGGAGGGCAAGATTTGGGAGGGGAGGGACTTCAATGCCATAGAGTTCAATGGCCGAAGCGGCCATTTTCTCCAGGTGAACTGATCTCTATCGGCTGGAGATCAGTTGAATTAGCAGGAGATCTTCGGCCATTACCTGGCAGTTGGCAACCCTAGCAATAATGGGTATAAATTACAGGCAGAAAGGTACCAGCTGGACATTAGGAATTTTTTTTTTTTTAACAGTGAGAGTAATTCAGCAGTGCAATCAGCTGCCTAGGGAGGTGGTGAGCTCCCCCTCTATGGCAGCCTTCACTGGACAAACACTTGTTAGGGATGCTTTAGGCTGATCCTGCATTAAGCAGGGGGTTGGACTAGATGGCCTGTATGGCCCCTTCCAACTCTATAGGGCACTTTCACACAGCCCAAATAATGCACTTTCAATCCACTTTCAATGCACTTTGAAGGTGGATTTTACTGTGTGAACTGGCAAAATCCACTTGCAAACGATCGTGAAGGTGCACTGAAAGTGGATTGAAAGTGCATTATTTGGGCAGTGTGAAAGTGCCCTTCTCGATTCCATGATTTAATTTCTTAGAGCCTTTCAGTCATCCTCAAAATCTGAGAAACTGTGTATCGGCGTAGAGATGGCAAAGAATCTTTTTTTTAACTTAAATATGGTGAGAATAAACACAGATTTAGAGATCCTCATGTGCCAATGTACCGTCTGATATAGCAGGGATGAGTCATGCATGCAAATGCTGCATCAGTGTCATGAAATGGACTACCAGATAAAAACTATGCTACTCGAATGACAAACAAACCCGGGGAGGGGCACTGATGATTGAGGTGCCGTGTGATCTGGAGCTATCCCTGCCTGTAATGAAAACTCTACTGGAAAGAAAATGGAGCAACGACTTGAAATAGGGATGTATGCCCTTGTCAGGTGGGTGTCACTTCCTTCTGGAGTCTAAAGTTTGAAATATATAAAATCATTTTAAGTGTGCAGTGCTCCACACCTCACTTTATCTCTGTCTTTCTCTGTGGGTAAATAGAATAGTAAATTAATGAAGAAATTAATACAATTGGTGGAAACAGTAGGGTTCTTGCAGCTTTGGCAGCGTATTTATTTGTTAATTGGCCATATCACCAAGCAATATGAGACTCAGCAGGGGGACTTCTAGTTGAAAATGCCAGCAAGGCAAGACATAATAAGACAGCAGCTAAAATATTTGTCATAAAAATTATATATAATAAAAAACCCTCGTAATAAAGAATGCTGCCCTCAGGACTGAACCTTCGGAAGGAAGTCCAGGGTCCCAGCAAACAGGCTCAGCAAAGGAACGCCCAAAGTTTCCTATTTGAAGAACACATTACAATTATAAGGCGAAGGAATACAGCCATTAATCCAGAGTCTAAAATTACCTATTTGCACCATTGAAAAAAAACGATAAACCACTTGATAAGATTATATATATAATATGTGTAAGTGTGTGGGGTATGTGTGTGTCATAATATAGATGAAGTGAAACTATATATATATATATATATATATATATATATATATATATATATAGAGAGAGAGAGAGAGAGAGAGAGAGAGAGAGAGAGAGAGAGAGAGAGAGAGAGAGAGAGAGAGAGAGAGAGAGAGAGAGAGAGAGTGTTTCATCTATATTATGACCCCCCCACACACACGTATTAGTAGGGTTGCCAACTTCCAGGTACTAGCTGGAGATCCCCTGCTATTCCAGCTATCTCCAGCCGATAGAGATCAATTCATCTGGAGAAAATGGCCACTTTGGCAATGGGACACTTTGACATTGAAGTCCCTCCCCTCTCCAAACCACGCCGTCCTCAGGCTCCACCCCAAAAACCTTCTGCCGGGGGTGAAGAGAAATGCCGAAGTCCGAACTCCCCCGCTTCGCGTGCAATTCGGCATGAGATCCAAAGTTCGGGGGAAAATTTGGCTGAATAAAGCCATTAAAAACACAATCGCGACTTTCCGCGGCTCTGGGGGGTATTTTTTGGGGTAGAGGGGGTAGAGGTCCCAAACTTTCAGCGTAGCTTGAGGGGACCCTTCTTGCAAGAACCCCCAAGTTTTGTCGGGGGGGCTGAGGTATGGGCCTCGAAAGGGGTCCCCCCTCCTTAATGTGCATCTCTGACAATGGGGTTTGCAATTAGCAGAGCTTGCCACCCACTCCCAAAGCTCCCAGCCCCGACAAACAGCTGAGCTGGGGGGAGCAAGGGCAGGGCAGGTGCGAAGAAGTTTGCAAACCATGCAAACCATGCAAAGCAACACGTTTGCAACCATGCAAAGCAACACGCGATGCCTGGGAGTTTGCAAACCATGGAAAAGGACAGAGGCACGCTAGCTATGCATAGCTATGCATAAGGAGCAGGAGGGGGTAGAATTTCCCCTTTTGCATCAGACTCGGGACCAGGCAAATGTATTCTTTAAGTCACAATTTGAAAACCAGTTTTGAGCAAGCATCAAAATAGACCTAACCGATCTTATGAATGAGGGAAAACCTGAGGACACATAACTGAAGCCCCCCCTCAAACCAGGGAGAGAGAGACTCGAGGGGGCACACACCCCCAGGCAGAATGGGCAAAAGCCCCCTTTGGCTTCCCCCCCCCACAGAAACTGCTCCCTCCCCACACACACACAGACTCTGCTTTCCCCCCCCACACACACACACAGGAGAAAAATTATAGAGAAAAGCCCCAAAATGGGTCTTACTGTGGATGTCTTCTGTTCCATCTTCTTCGCACCTGCCCCACCCTTGCTCCCCGCAGCTCAGGTGTTTGTCGGGGCTGGGAGCTTTGGGCGTGGGAGGCAAGCTCTGCTAATTGCAAACCCCCATTGTCAGAGATGCACATTAAGGGTGGGGGGACCCCTTCCCAGCCCCATATTCCCCCCCGATCCAATCTTTACAAAACTTGGGGGTTCTTGCAAGAAGGGTCCTCTGAAGCTATGCTGAAAGGTTGGGGGCTCTACCCCCAAAAATGTGCCCCCTGCAGCCACGGAATGGGTCGAATGTGCACACGCACCCCCCTGAAGGGGGATCTCTCTCTCACACAAACAGATACTCTCTCTTTCTCTCCCCGGGCCATGCAGCAGCTGGGCTCATGCACTCAATCGCGACTGATTGGCCAAAAGAAGACCCAGCTTGGTCACCGATTGCCCGCGGGAGAATGCTGCTTAATAACTGACGGTTATGCTGCTGCGTCGAACCCCGAATTTGCAGAATTTATTCGCCAACACCCCGAACTCGCTGAATTCGGTTCCCCATTTTCCCGCCTTTTTTGAGTTCGGTTCCATCAGAACTAAAAACTGCCGAATCGGGGGAAATTCGGCTGTTTTTCGGTTTGGGACAAACCGAATCGACAGCCCTACTCTGTGACACTGAAGTCCTAGGGTTGCCAGGTCCCTCTTTTCCACCGGTGGGAGGAGTTGGGGTGGAGCCTGAGGAGGGCAGGGTTTAGGAAGGGGAGGGACTTCAATGCCATAGAGTTCAATTACCAAAGCTGCCATTTTCTCCAGGTGAACTGATCTCTATTGGCTGGAGATCAGTTGTAATAGCAGATCTCCAGCTACTACCTGGAGGCTAACACAAACAATCACCTATGCTGAAATAGTATAAGCTAGAAATAAACAGCAGCACGGGGGCTCTTAAATTAGTAGTACCATATATTGTGAAAGAAATATATATGACTAATATAATAACAACCAAGACTGAATGTCCAAGGTAGGTATATTACAAGCATACACCAGGTAAGATTCCCAAATCACAAATGTTACAAATTAAACATAAATGAAGAAGGTTACTTCACCTGAGAGATTGAAATAAACAATACAGGTTGCTTCACCCAAGAAAAAATGACAATACAGGTTGCTTCACCAGGGGAGAACAATAGTAATATGGGGTTAAAAAACCTTACAACAGATCAATGAATACTTTGGGTTATACTTTGTCTGTATTCATTGATCTGTTGTAAGGTTTTTTAACCCCATATTACTATTGTTCTCCCCTGGTGAAGCAACCTGTATTGTCATTTTTTCTTGGGTGAAGCAACCTGTATTGTTTATTTCAATCTCTCAGGTGAAGTAACCTTCTTCATTTATGTTTAATTTGTAACATTTGTGATTTGGGAATCTTACCTGGTGTATGCTTGTAATATACCTACCTTGGACATTCAGTCTTGGTTGTTATTATATTAGTCATATATATTTCTTTCACAATATATGGTACTACTAATTTAAGAGCCCCCGTGCTGCTGTTTATTTCTAACTACCTGGAGGCTGGCAACCGTATATATATGAGTCTCTCTCTCTCTCTCTCTCTCTCTCTGTGGCCATAATACAGATGAAGTGAAACTGTGTCCTGAACTCTAGATGGTTTCACTTCATCTGCGTTATGGCCCCAGGCCTTTTCCCATGCATTTGTGTGTGGCACACTGCAGGTTCCTCCACAATTGTTCTCCTCCATAGACTGTGTGGAGCTGAGAGGGGCTGAACCACTGAAGGATAGCATAAAAGTTTTGGAGAGAGCAACCGAGCTATGTAGTGACAGCTACTTATAATGAAAAATGTACCAGGAGCTTCATATATGGTCCATCAACTTTTGTAATATGGTTCTTGACCATGCTTAGCTGTGAAGCTTCTCTGTGGTAGAACCTATGTGAAGGATTATCCACAACATCTATAAGGATTAGGATATTCAGTTAATATAGGAGAGTTTGCCCAGTCATAGTAACGTGATATTGAGTTCAGTATATAAATCTCCTAAGATGTATATTGTAAAAAGTGAAACTTACATTTATTTAAGTAGACTCTGTCCACATTCGGGTTGCAGTAGAAAGGAGAGAGAATCCTAATCTAAATAGTACTTTCCCCATCACAAATGGCCAACTTATCTGGCATCATGTGTATGGAAGTATGAAGTATTGTTTCTACAGGAGAGGCCAGTAGTTATACGTGACTCCATGAAAAGCCATGTGGAGAGTGGGAAGAACAACGGACAATGAGAGAGAGGAGGGGCCAGAGGGCAGCTCCCAGGTTAAGATAAAGAGAAGGACATCCCATGCAAGGAGACAACACTTATACACGCTTAGAGTGATGTAGCACCCCCGCTCCAAATGTCCAGGCATGCTGAGTCACTCAACCCAACAATAAGAACAAAGAAAACTTTTGCTGTTGGCTATGCCTCCTGACTCAATGGGGCTGGCTGGGATCCCCCTCTGATAGGAGGCTAAAGTTGGTTCCCTAAGCAAAAAAAAAAAAAAAAACACCGGTAAATTTCGGGTTTGGGTTTATTGGACCCAATTTTTTGGGTGGAAACCTGAAATAAGCCAAATACCATATCAGAAAATGGGTATTCCGGCTTTTTAAAGGTTTTCCTGGAAAAGAATTGGGTCCCTTTTAAAAGGTCAAGGTAAAGGTCCCCTGTGCAAGCACCGGGTCATTCCTGACCCATGGGGTGGCATCACATCCCGATGTTTACTAGGCAGACTTTGTTTACGGGGTGGTTTGCCAGTGCCTTCCCCAGTCCCTTTTACTCTATGGGAATTTTTTTCGAAGCTCCTGTGGGGGCATTTTTAGAAGCAGAATTACCAAATTTTCAGGGTAGCTGCAAGGGACTCTCTTTGCATGAACCTCGAAATTTGGTAAAGTTTGGTTTTCTATGCAAAAGGGGGCAAATTTTTTGGGGGCCATAAAATCGGACCCCCTGTCCCAAACTTTACCTAACTTTGATGTTCATGCAAGGAGAGTCCCTTGCAGCGACCCTGAAAATTTGGCAACTCTACCTCTAAAATGCTTCCCAGAGCTCCTTAAAAAAAATCCCATAGAGAAATTCCTTGGGAAAACTGAAGGCCAAATCAGCTGAATACTGTATTTTTCGCTCCATAGGATGCACCTTTCCATAAGATGCACCTAGTTTTTAGAGGAGGAAAATAAGAAAAAATCTTGTTTTCCTCCTCTAAAAACTTGTCTTATGGAGTGAATGCTGGCTGGGTGCGTGCGCGTCGGGACGGCGTGAGCCGGTGTTCCCCGCCCTGACAGCCAGCTGGGAGGCAGGCAGGGCCATACAGAGCGAGCCAGCGCACGCACCCAGCCAGCTCTGTGCGGCCCCGCCCACCTCCCAGCTGGCCGTTGGGGCGGGGAACGTCAACTCGCACCGCCCCGACGCGCACGCACCCAGCCGGCTCTGTGCGCCCCACCCGCCTCCCAGCTGGCGGGGCGCACAGAGCCGGCTGGGCGCGTGCGCATCCGGACAGCGCGAGCCGGTGTTCCCCGCCCCGACGGCCAGCTGGGAGGCGGGCGGTGCCGCACAGAGCAGGCTGGGTGCGTGCGCCGGCTTGCTCTGTGCTGCCCCGCCCGCCTCCCAGCTGGCCGTCGGGGCGGGGAACGCTGGCTCGCGCCGTCCGGATGCGCACGTGCCCAGCCGGCATTCTCTCCATAAGACGCACGGAAAAAGTGTGTCTTATGGAGCGAAAAATACGGTACCTATTCAGCTGATTTGGCTATCTGGCTTAGGCTTTATTCTCTATTTCAATATTTGGCCCCAAATAAACCAAAAATAAAATAAAAGCCAAAGTGCCCTTTTTGGGGGGTTATTTTCAGGTCAGGAGCCCCGTGGCGCAGAGTGGTAAGCTGCAGTACTGCCTTCCAAACTCTGCTCACGACCTGAGTTTGATCCCAACGGAAGTTGGTTTCAGGTAGCCGGCTGAAGGTTGACTCAGCCTTCCATCCTTCCGAGGTTGGTGAAATGAGTACCCAGCTTGCTGGGGGTAAAGGGAAGATGACTGGGGAAAGCACTGGCAAATTACCCCGTAAACAAAGTCTGCCTAGTAAATGTTGGGATGTGACATCACCCCATGGGTCAGGAATGACCCGGTGCTTGCACAGGGGACCTTTACCTTTACCTTTTTAAACCTGATATGCACAGCCCTACTGCCAAGCTATCTGAATTTTCTAAAATCAAAAATAGTAACCTTTTTTGTGTTTTAATAGAACCTGGCTTCTCTGAAGTAAGTATTGAAGAGTCCTTTTTTAAGCTGTTTCAGCTTTTGTAATTCAATAGAGTGGGCATAAGAGTAAAATTAGCCAGAGAAGGGCTTAAAAGTTATAAATAGGCCCAGATGGATTTTCCAGAAGACCACATTGGTGGTAATGTGGGAGGGCTTGTATACAAGAGAACACCACCAAATAAGATGATGAGAAGTTTTCAAGTGTCTGATTTTCATAATGATACATTTTCTTGAAACGAAACTGGGCTACTTGCTACTGGCTTTCAGGTTCTGAATCTTCAGCCACTATTTTACAGATTTGATCTTATATTTTCTATTGTGCAAGCAAATTTTTTTTACTGTTTTTATGGTGGGATTCTAGGTGCTTGTTAGTAGAGACCATATACCATCCACATTACTTTTAACAATTAATTTGTCCACATTATTCTTTGTCATGATAATGGGAATGGAGTGATTCTTTTTCCAACATTGTCAATCAGTAGAAGCCATGTATTGACAACTTGCAAAGTGTATAATACATTTCCTGTACAAATGTCAATTGTGAAACTCACACATTTGGAGGCACATTTCCTTTGAATATTAATTTTCAGCTGTCACACTGGATTTTAAAGGGAGCCACAAGCAAACTACTTTCCATGGTGACAGAAACAGCCTTTTCATAGAATGTTTTTCATGGCTTCATTCCATAAAAATGTTCTTTTGATAATCTTTTTTCTCCCCCTTTGAGCTTCTTAAAACTTTTCTGTTCAACCCACAATTTGTTAATTTAATTTTGGGGGGGGGGGGGGAGGAGGTTAGTAGAAATCACATTTCGTGAAACATCATTTTTAAAGGAAACAATGGCCAAAAATAATTAATGTCATGTATAGAAACTGCATCTACAGGATCCAAAGGTCCCTTGTGTAAGCAGATGCCACTCCAGCTTACACAGGAGGAGATCCAATCCACAGTGTCATGTTTTACTCTAAAGTAGACCCAGTAAAGCCACAATCTCCAAAGGCTGCTACATGCACACAGCTAGATTTTTGTGTCCTTTCTGATGCATTACTCACTTTCCTTCCTGACTGATCCAAAAACTGCCTTTGAATTTACTCTTGGTAGTTCAGCAGCAGGGACTCCTCAAGCGCTCAAGGATTAGAATTACTCCCTGATTCCACCTAAAATTGAATCCTGGGCTAAATTTGGGGTTACCCCAGACAATTAGCATCATTTTCATACATATTTCTTTTTTGCCATGGACGAGTACCAGAGTTTGGTAAGCAACTGTATATGATAAAACCCATGATGCAGTGCAACTATGATTTAAGTGCACAGAAATGGAAACATCACCAGCCTTAAATGCAAAATGGTAACCTTATCACATCCACTTTATTACATGCTTAAAGCTCATTCATTCTGCTCACATATCATCATATAAAATAGACATATGAATCAGTGGCTACTTTACGCTTCCACTGCAGGCCATGGGTGTTGCCATCAAGCATGGAAAGGTGAGAATAAGTGAATGAACAAATAAGGGACTTTTTATAGTTTACACCCATTAAAACCAATTGCACTTCATTTCATTTTAACTTCTGACAAATAAAAATTAACAATGCTCTTAGTTTAAGGTCATTTAGATTCTGTTCTCTCCCAGGAACATGTCTGAGAGCTATACAGAATCGCCCCCCCCCCCCCACACACACACGTCCTGCAAAAAACGGGGCTCCTCCGTGGAAACTCTGACACAACTTTTTAATTACATTAATGAGAAATGAGGGATGGTCAAATTCAGTATTATAAGGCATCTGGTTTTTGCCTGAGCCAATTTTCAAGGACTTTGCAGACTATTACATAGCGCTCCACAGAATGGAAGTCAGAGTTCTTTTGCCACACTGGGCTTAGAAAACTTTATAGTGTTACAATGAAGGGATACTTGTGTAATATCTTGGAAGGAGTCCCATCCTATTTTAAAGCCCTTATATTTTTGGCTCTATAGACACCAGGCTCCATAGAAACCTCTTCATGTTTTACTTCTGGACCAAGACAGTGACAAATTTGCAAGAGTCTTAAAGAGTGTAATGTGATGCGATGCAGAGTAGGATAAAAAAGGCAGGCTGCACATTCATAGGAATGTAGAACTGAAAGGCTGGAAGTCACCTAAAGGTAATCTAGACCCCGTCTCCAAAAAGAAGGAATCCTAACAATTTTTCAAGCACATGAAGCTGCCTTATACTGAGTCAGACAGACCCTTGGTCCATCAAAGTCAGTATTGTCTACTCAGACCGGCAGCGGCTCTCCAGGGTATCAGGCTGAGGTCTTTCACATCACCTACTTGCCTAGTCCCTTTAACTGGAGATGCCAGGGATTGAACCTGGGCCGTTCTGCATGCCAAACAGATGCTCTACGACTGAAGCATGGCTCCTCCCGTGGAACAGGGGATGATAAAAGGTATGTGTCAAGATGCTTGATGGGATGCTTGATGGAATGAATCCACAATAGATATGGTTGACAACTCCAACATGGTAATTCAGGAAATTTAGTGGGGGCACCTGGGAAGTGCAGAGTTAGGGGAGGGGAGGGAGATCAGCAGGGATGTGATCCCATACAGTCCACCTTCAGAAGCTGCCATTTCCTCCAGGCAGGAGATAAGTTGATATTCTGGGAGAACTCCAGTCGCCACCTGGAGTTTGAAACCCTAAGATACAAAACTAAAAGACAGGTAGCCTAAGACTTCTGGATCACTGGAAAGCCATTCAAAGCAGAAAATGATCCGTCTGCTCAGGAATCTGGAACGGGAAACTTGCTTTATGAAAGTGGCCAACAATCCAGTCTAATCACTGAGCGAGCCAAAGCATGGAAGGGACGAAACATGGACATGGGTGAATTCTGGCTTCATACCTTTCAAGAAAACTTCGATTGAAGCAGAGGATATTTGTAGTGGCAGCTGAGAACATAAATGAACATTTGCTCTGCAGATACCCTGCCTGATCATAAGAAATCTGTGAAAAGAAAATGGTGAGGTGCCACTTTAGAAGAGAATCAGCTGTCATCTCCTGTATTTATCCCATCTACTTCCCAGCGTGGTGTGGTGGTGAAGAGCGGTGGTTTGGAGCGGTGGACTCTGATCTGGAGAACCGGGTTTGATTCCCCACTCCTCCATATGAGCGGTGGAGGCTAATCTGGTGAACTGGATTTGTTTCCCCACTCCTACACACGAAGCCAGCTGGGTGACCTTGAGCAAGTCATGTTCTCCCAACCCCACCTAGCTCATAGGGTATCTGTTGTGGGGAGGGGAAGGGAAGGTGATTGTAAGCCAGTTTGAGTCTCCCTTAAGTGGTAGAGAAAGTCGGCATATAAAAACCAACTCTTCTTCTTCTTCTTCTTCCTGGCTTTTTATAAACAGCAGAAAGAATTAGGACACTGTTGCTTCTATGGCTTCAGATCCATTATCAGAGCAATCCTTCTTTTTTTCATTTTCTTTTCTTTTTCATTGATAATAAATAATAGAAACCAAATATATTTAAAATACAGAATATAATACTAACAGAAAGATACAGAATAATAATATAACAATATGAAACAATGATAATCTAACTGAGTTTACTGCAATAGATACTTTTAACCGGACACATTAAAATCACTTTCATACATTCATTTACTCTAATCTACCTCTACGTACCTTAACACCGCCCACTATGCGCTTCATACCTTGGATATTCTATCTTTCTGTATTCAACTCTAATCCTATATATTAATAAATTCTAAATATTTTAGCTGTAACCAATTTGTGATATCTTATCTGAAATATTCTAAGCATTATACAAAACATATAGGTTTAATTGGTTATGTAATTGTAATGATTCAAACAATTTGATTATCACTTAATTATGCTGACTTATATCTAGCATCTACATAAAACATAACATTATTCTTGATTAAGTTTATCAGAGCAATCCTGAGGTGCATCTGTGACATGGTGGCTGGCTGTGGCATAACTATTGTGCTGCTAGTCCACTCCCTGTAGGGTTTCGTTATGTGGTGGCCGGCAGGAAAAGTGTCTCTTTTTGGTGGCTTTCAGTGATGGCAACTGCATCAGCTTGCTGAGCAACCATGCCACCACATTCCTTGGAGGCGTTGTGGGGGAAGGGTGCCAGGCCACAAAGCCCCTGGCAGTGGCCAAGCACTTTGCAGTCTGCGTGATGTTCCACAACATGGCCATGCACCAACAACTGCCACCGTTCCTCACAGGGTGCCACAGGGGTGGGAATTGATTGTTTGTGCCCTTAGTTGGCATCCAGAGCTGCTTGGTAGGGTTGCCAGGTCCCTCTTCGCAGGAGGTTTTTGGGGCGGAGCGTCAGGAGGGCAGGGTTTGGGAGGGGAGGGACTTCAATGCCATAGAGTCCAATTGCCAAAGCAGCCATTTTCTCCAGGTGAACTGATCTTTATCAGCTGGAGATTAGTTGTAATAGCACCGCTCTTAACCACTACACCACACTGGAGGTTGGAAACCCTACTGCTCATGGATGTGGCCTCAGAAGTGGGGGGGTGGGGTGGCTGGCTTGTTTTTTGCCACTCTATGGCTGCCTGTGGACTGCACTGCCTTTTTTCTTAGTGCAACTTTGCGCCTCCACCAGGGGCCATTCCTGGGCTGAAAATGGACTAACTCCAGCCATGCTCTGTGATTTGGCCACAATGAAGCCGGCACAGAGGCCTATGTCTAGGGTTGCAAGGTCCCTCTTCACTACAGGTGGGAGGTTTTTGGGGTGGAGCCTGAGGAGGGCGGGGTTTGGGGAGGGGAGGGAGCTTCAATTCCCTAGAGTCCAATTGCCAAAGTGGCCATTTTCTCCAGGGGAACTGATCTCTATTGGCTGGAGATCAGCTGTAATTGCAGGAGATCTCCAGGTAGCACCTGGAGGTTGGCATCCCTACCTGTGTCTGAGTTGGTGCACAGCAGAGCCCAAGAGTGTTGGAGGGGCTCTGGGGGGCCTGAGCCAGTGTAACTGGCCCTTATGCCGATGTATCTCTGAGGTACGCCAGCATAAGGATCAGTTGGATCCTTAAGCCCATTCATCCCCTTTTAGGATTGCACTGTATATTGTTTGCTGCATATGCTAAGGCTTTAGGTCTGAAGCCTGATGGTTATTTATTTGTATCATTCTGAATGGCTTAAACGAATGGGGTAATTTCCATTGATTCTCAGCAACAGTTTGCTGCATCAGCTAAAGCCAAATCACTCTCCGGTGATTTTTTTCAAACATTTTTGCAACCATAAATGTTCTACAGCTCTGTGCAGCCCATATATCGGTTTTGGCAGCTCCGAATATCATCAGTAAACAGGCAGCTCAAGAAAGTCCTAACTCCCAATGACTCCTGAAGCCAAGAAAAATACTACAGGCTGTAAAAAGCCAAATCTAAACATAATTATATAGTTGGAGTTGGGTCTGGAATGGCGTGCCTTGCCCTGTCCTCTTGGGGGATCTCTTATGATTCCAAACCCACAGAGGCCTACCACTTACTATTTCTATTCTGTACCAGTCTGCTATTTTCTGCTTGACTGCTGAAAGGAAGTTGCTGTACAATATATTTTTCACTCTGTTATTTATTGTCCTCCAATCACAACTAGTATGTGTTGGGTCCATCTGTAGTTCTACTGAAATCTCGAGAATACTTTGGACGTAGCTTTAGAACTCGGCAAGGAAAGAAATTGTTGGAGTGGTGGAGTCTGATCTGGAGAACCGGGTTTGATTCCCCACTCCTCCACATGAGCGGCGGAGGCTAATCTGTAGGGTTGCCAGGTCCCTCTTCGCCACCAGCGGGAGATTTTGGGGGCGGAACCTGAGGAGGGCAGGGTTGGGTGAGGGGAGGGACTTCAATGCCATAGAGTTCAATTGCCAAAGCGGCCATTTTTCTCCAGGTGATCTGACCTCCATCGGCTGGAGATCAGTTGAATTAGCAGGAGATCTCCTGCTACTACCTGGCAGTTGGCAACCCTAATAATCTGGTGAACTGGATTTGTTTCCCCACTCCTACACACGAAGCCAGCTGGGTGACCTTGGGCAAGTCATGCTCTCTCAGCCTCACCCACCTCACAGGATGTCTGATGTGGGGAGGGGAAGGCTATTGTAAGCTGGTTTGATTGTGCCTTAAGTGGTAGAGAAAATCGGCATATAAAAACCAAGTCTTCTTCTTGCCGACCCAGCGTTTAATTGGGGAGTGGCTGGAGCTGGCTACACTGAACCTAACCCCACAACAAAACTGTAGCATGCAAATAAGAGCACAGACACATTGTTGGGATAAAAATGGCCACAACTTTCGTTGGTTACCGCATAAGGGCATTGGTGTAGCACAGGGGTTGGATCCCGGGCATCAGCTGGCCAGACTGCCAGCCGATGATGTACCTCCTACTCTCAGCCCACCTGCTGGAGAGTAGCCTGTGAGGACCTCCTACTCCCAGCCCACCTGCTGGGAGTAGCCTGGGATGGCAGTATGCAGGATATCACATGGACATGAGCCACTCTGTGAATCCCCTGCCACTTGAAGGGAGGCCACCCTGACAGCCCCCTGATCTGGGAATGTCTCCTGCCAGGCCTCCCCCAAAATCCCTTATTGGGATCCCCAGAGTGGGGAAAAGGGTGCACGCAGGCCGTCTTTTCCCCCAAACTGGATCCAGCCCCATGCAAAGACCGCCAATAAGTCTTGACATGAACTAAAACGAGATAGAACAAACTGCATTGCCAAGTAAAGGGAGCGAGGGTGGGACAAGCCAGGAGGCTGACTGAGTAGGGAGGCAAGCGAGGTCCGAAAAAGTGAGGCGAGCAAGGGCTGCATTTATAGCTGACTGGTGGACCACGTGAAGCCCACAAGCCCACGGTCCGCTGGCCCTCTCTGATTGGCCCCCTTTGAATCAGGGCCCTTACAAAGAAGCAAACGGCCAGGCGGGAAAGTTAGCTAGCAAGCCTGCACAGCTGCAGCAGGCGTCCCAGACAGCCGCCGCCATTGCCAGGAGTGCCCGCCCGGATCCTGAGGAGCTGGATACTCTACCCTGCCGCCCACTCCAGCCACCCCCAACACGGGTCAGCAAAATGTGGCGCAGGGTAATTCCTTTTTTTTTTTTTAATTTTTTATTGGTTTTTTTATAATAAATCAGAAAAAAAGAAAAAAATACAAAATATATAAAAAAGAAAAAGAGAATAATACATGCCATTATAGAGCGTACAGTTCCATTAATACATTAATACATTATTATTCATCTAAAGATATATATTGCGCCCTAATTCAAGCTCCCACCCCCCACCATAGTGCCAATCACCCATGGACTTCCGATGGAGTGTCTTGACAATAAAGAAAAATCACATTATTTTACATTAGTTGAAATCACAGTATACTATAATTCGTTAACTATACTTTTAAATTCTGTTTTTGCCAATTTATCCCAATATGCAGCGGCCTTTAACCATGTAGTTTTAAATTCATCCATGTCTTTACCATGTAAAGATACTGTAATTTTGGCCATCCACATATACATCCATAATTTTTCTCTCCACTCTTTAATTGAAGGTTTATTTGTTTGCTTCCATTTTTTAGCAATAACAATCCTTGCTGCTGCAAAACTATATTGACATATGACTCTGTCACCTTTATCCAAATCTTTTTGTGGTATACCCAATAAACAAAAAGCGGGGCGCAGGGTAATTCCTGAGCCAGTGTTTCTTGCTTCTGTTTTGGTTTAGTTATGTGTGATTCAACAGCAAATATAAAGTTAAACCCCAGCTCTGAACACCCTATGAGCTTGTAGTCCCTCAGAAGCCATTGGGGGGTGGGATTTCTTATATCTGTTACAGTTAGGGTTGCCAACTTCCAGGTGGTAGCTTGAGATCTTCTGCTATTGTAAGTGATCTCTAGCCCATAGAGATCAGTTCACCTGGAGAAAATGTCCGCTTTGGTAATTGGACTCTATGGCATTGAAGTCCCTTTCCTCTCCAAATCTCGCCCTCCTCAGGAAATAACATTACATCATAACAAACCATTCTTTTCCATAAAGTTTTTGGTGACTACCCTGTCAGTGTCTATTTGCTTTTTTGCTGAGAGCTGACTTCCATCCCTGTTGCTTTGTGACTTCTGGAGTCTGGGTGATTTTTAGGGTTGCCAACTGCCAGGTAGTAGCAGGAGATCTCCTGCTAATTCAACTGATCTCCAGCCGATAGAGATCTGATCACCTGGAGAAAAATGGCCGCTTTGGCAATTGAACTCTCTGGCATTGAAGTCCCTCCCCTCCCCAAACCCTGCCCTCTTCAGGCTCCGCCCCCAAATCTCCCGCTGGTTGAGAAGAGGAGCCTGGCAACCCTAGTGATTTTATTGGCTTGGTGGAGGTGGTGGAAAGTGCCATCAAGTCGCACCTAAGTTAGGGTGACCCTGAGGTTTTCAAGGCAAGAGACAAATAGAGGTGGTTTGTCATCACCTGCCTCTGCATAGCAACCCTGGACTTCCTTGGTGGAAGTCCTAACCGGGGCCTATCCTGCTTAGGTCTTGAATACTGCCTAGATTTGAATACTGCCTCATCAGTACAAGATGGAACAGAAATCTTTGTGACAAATATTTCTTATTGTGTGGATTGAAATCCACTGTTAGTGTTTAGCATGGCCATCACTGTGATGAACCTAGAAACGTAACTCATAGGAAACATCCCAGAGGAAAGGTATTTTCGATTGAGGGGCAATAAAGAGTACCAGTAATGTTTTAGCTTGGCAAGATTTTAGAAGTACCATCAGAAGGTTTGGAACAATAGGAGTTTGCCACCTCATTCAGATTCATCAGGAACAACAGTGGTTGACATGGAGATTGGTACTCTGAAGATTGTTAGTTAACAGCAGCCTGGATTGTGGCCAGTGACTCTTTAAAAATGGTATGATTGGAAGCATCTGCCATTGTTACTGTTTTTAGAATTTGCAGTTTTGTGGATATTTGTGGCAGTTAATATAAAATATTTATACCAGTTAGGTTTGAATGGGACTGAATCTAACGGAGTAAATCTGGTTTAGGGACAAATATGCTGGTTTAGTTTGCGGATTGCAATTGCAATATTTTTTTGGGGAAAGCTACATCCATTGAGACCTGGATGACCTTATTACAAATTGTCACTCTGGTGACACAAGCTTGGCAGCTGAATTTTCTCACTCAAAGAAAAAGAAGTTGTTCAAGCACAAACAGAGGCTTCCAGCTTGCACTCTGCCAAATTCCTCATCTCAGTTACAGGGAGTCACATCAATCTGGGGGTGGGGTGGGGAAATGAGTCAGAGGACACCGGACAAATTGCAAAAAGGAACAGACATGTGAGCTAATGGCATGTATACCCTTCCATCCAAAGACATTCTAGTGAGTGAAAAAGGAAGAGCACTAATTAAAGCAACAAGGGCTGGATTAAGTGTCAGGCTATGTAAACTATCAAGTAAAGGCTTCAGACATATTTGGAGCCCTGGTTCTATCAAAATTACCAATATGGATACACCCCTTTGGAAATTACAAAATCAATGCAGGTGATCCATATTTACTGGGTATCATAGATAGGACATTAGAAAAACAGTTGGGAGATATACTTAGATATTTGACAATGGCAGCAAGAATTGTATGGACAAGAAAATGGAGAAAAGAAGTACCCACACTGCATGAATGGCATCAGAAAGTTATGGAGTTGGCCAAGATAGCCAAGTTAAGTAAATATATTGAAGATAGTTGGGTTTCCGACTTTGATATAAACTGAAAGGTATGGTCAGTATATATAAATCAATATTTTAGGGATAAAAAAAAGGACCTTAGGTTTTAGAACCTAAATTTATTAAATGGTGGACTAAGATGAAAATAGTTAAATGATAATTAAAGTAAAACTAGATTAAATCAAAATTATTTGCAAGAGAAATAAGGTATATGGTGGTCTGTTCTGTGTGAGGAGGGTTGATCAATTTTTGTAATGTTTTGTGTCTTACTTTTTCTTTCCCCCCCACTTTTTTCTTTTTGTATATTGTGTTTTAGTATGCTTTATGCGCTTTGACATATTCTGTAGTGTTCTGCATATCTCAATAAAACTTTATTTAAAAAAACAAAATGGAAAAACACACACATCTCCCCAGCATTTTAAAAAGTGCAATAGTGGACACATGGATAGGGTTGCCAATTGCCCGCCAATTCACCCAGCTGCTCTGGATTGGCAGTCGCGTGCGCGCGTGGCCGTGCTTATGTGATTTGGGGGGTTTGAGTATTAAAGCAGCCACGGTGATGTGGTGCTTCCGGAAGTAAAACCAGAAGCGCTGTCATCGTGTGCGCACACCCACTTGCACCTGCGGGCCCCCCAGCCCCCCCTAAAACCTCCCGTTGGTTGGGAGGGGGGACCTGGCAACTCTACACATGGAGCTAGGGTTGCCAACCTTCAGGTGGCAGATGGAGACCTCCTGCTATTACAACTGATCTCCAGGCAAAAGAGAAAATTGAGAAAATGGCCACTTTGGAAGGTGGATTCTACGGCATTATACCCCAGTAAAGTCCCTCCCCAAACCCAGCCCTCCTCAGGCTACACCCCCAAAATCTCCAGGTATTTCCCAACCTGCAGCTGATAACCCTACATGGGTACAATGGGGGGGGGCATAAAATACAGCATTTTATTATTTTGCCAATGAAAGCCACAACTTGGGGTGTTATTATACATGTAGTGGGAAAGAATGGAAGAGCCCCATGGAGCAGAGTGGTAAGCTGCAGTACTGCCGTCAAAAGCTCTGCTCATGAGTTCGATCCCAACGGAAGTCGGTTTCAGGTAGCCGGCTCGAGGTTGACTCAGCCTTCCATCCTTTTGAGGTCGGTAAAATGAGTACCCAGCTTGCTGAGGGTAAAGGGAAGATGACTGGGGAAGGCACTGGCAAACCACCCCATAAACAAAGTCTGCCTAGTAAACGTTGGGATGTGACGTCACCCCACGGGTCAGGAATGACCCAGTGCTTGCACAGGGGACCTTTACCTTTACTTAATGGGAAAGAAATTGTTTATAGCCATGTTGCTCCAAAAGTAAAACCCCCAAAAGAAGAACACAATCCCAGTACTACCTTGGAGAAAGGGGGTTAACTTCTTCCTCCCCACTCATCACAGCCCCAATTTCAATTTAGATCCCAAACAAAAAAAAATTTCCTGTTTAAAAGCTGGGAAGCTCTGTTCACAAATCCATTCCACCATCACATTTGGTTTGGCCATCATTCCATCTTGTGAAGGTTAATTCCAGATGCAAATTTTGCAGTGTGAAGAAGTACTTCTTTTGGTCTGTGATGAATCTACTGGCTATCAACTCCATTAGGTGACCCGGAGTTCTAGTATTGTGTGAGAGAGGGAAGAATACTCTGTTCATATGTTCTCGCAATACTGTATATCTTTTTGTAAATGTCTATCGTGTTTTTCCTTAGTCTGCACTTTGCTAAATTTAAAAAAAAAGCAAGAGATTTGGCCTTACATGTAAAGATGGGGTTCCAATCCCTTGATTTAACTGTCGTAAGAAAAGCATTGGAAAGTGAAAGATCTCTGCCAAAACTGAAAATAATAATCCAACATGAAGAAATAGAATCTGAGCACACTGTTCTCACAGGTTACAAATTTTTCGAACAATGACTGTCTGCCTGACTGTAGCGAAGCAATGTGTATTGTGTGCATACGGGGCAAGGATTCAAAATAGTTCTCAGGAGATATATGTGCACGTTGTGTATTTTGGAAAGAAAAGAAAAAGCTTACATTATGCTTAAGGATGTAAATCACAACAGCCCCTTCCGAGGGTTCTTTCCTATACATGGGCCAGTTCTGCATGTGGTAGAACATTTACTCTTATCATCATCAGTATAAAAATGGAGAAGTACTATGTGTTCTGAACTCTTGTTTTGCTGTGGACAGGGAATCTCTCCCAAGGAGCCATCCAGCTCCCCCACCCTGTCCTTCCCCCTTTAACCCTGGAACAGACAAGGGCCTTAACTGGCTGCCACCACACTTGTTCTGGGGCTTTACTGGGGAGGGCCAAGACTTAGGTGCTATATGGCCAAGTATGAGGTGTGAATAGGGTTGGCCAGGTGGGAAGGGGATGTTAGGAGGCAGCCATCAGTGATACTGTGACATCACTTCTGGGGAAAACTCACAAGTGACATCAGTATTCTCTAGGATCTGCTGAAAATTCTGTGGTTTTACCACAGAGTTTCCAGTGATTCCTAGAGCAGTATGACATCACTTCTGGGGTTTCCTGAAAGTAACTTCACACCATAGCTGATGCCGATTTTTATTTTTTTTCCTTTCTCTTGCCAGCTACTGGAGTGCAAGGCACATGGCAACCCTACAGCTAGATGTCACTTCCTTTTTTGGAAGAGGAAGTGCCATCACTACACTCTAGCAATTTTCAAATCTCTGTGGTAAATACCTAGGGTTGCCAACTGCGAGGTAGTAGCAGGGGATCTCCTGCTAATTCAACTGATCTCCAGCCGATAGAGATCAGATCACCTGGAGAAAAATGGCCGCTTTGGCAATTGAACTCTATGGCGTTGAAGTCCCTCCCCTCCCCAAACCCTGCCCTCCTCAGGCTCCACCCCAAAAATCTCCCGTTGGTGGCGAAGAGGGACCTGACAACCCTATAAATACCTGATATAGGAAGTGACATCCTGACACTGCCCCCCTCATTTACTCTCTGCTGCTCCAATGACCAAGGGCAGGGGATGGGGAGCATTGCCAAGAGCTCACCAGCCAGAACTAGAACAGCAACTCTAGTTCTGAGACTCTAACTACTGCTCTACGCTGGCTTTCAATTTGCCTTCCATAGTGGCATCACACAGAGCATAATCCACCCTGGAAGATTAAAGAAATATGGCTCACTGAGCAATCCTGAAGGGGCAGGGGGAAAGCTCTTAGGAGCCAGCGTGACCACTGCGGCAGCATAATAAGTGCCACTTGCACCAGCTAAACTGGCACTTATGTCACTGCAGGGACACTTACACTGGTTCCGGGGAGCAGCGCTAGGGTTGCCAACCTCCAGGTACTAGCTGCTATTACACCTGAACTCCAGCCGATAGAGATCAGTTCACCTGGAGAAAATGGCCGCTTTGGCAATTGAACTCTATGGGATTGAAGTCCCTCCCCTACCTAAACCCTGCCCTCCTTAGGCTCCACCCCCAAAATCTCATGCCAATGGCGAAGAGGGACCTGGCAATCCTAAGCAGTGCCAAAACAGGTGTTCCTGGGGTTGGGGGCTGTTTGGGCCCAGGAGTGCTACCTTTTGCTGGTAAAAGGGGGGCATAGCCCTTTGCAACTTTATGGAGGAGTTTCATGGGGGTTTCACTAAACTAACTTTTTCAACTTGCTGCGCCCAGCAGCAAACTGATCAGGAGGTAGCCTGGCTGTGCTGTCCTTGGGCATGCCACGACTACCCCCCCCCCCAACTCAGGATTGCTCTGTCAGTCAAATTAGACTAGAAGGGATGATAGTTTCTGAACAAGTTGGAAATGAATGAAGGCATGCCCAGTGCCAAAAGCAAGGCCGAGTCTTGGAGAACTCCATTTCTCATTAGCCAAGGGCAATTAACTATTTGTTTACTGGCTTAATTTTGCAAGCTATGAGAGCCTTTTCAGCCTGAGCGAGCAGGGGGGAGGGGGAAAGGCCAAACTCACACAAAGAAATCAAAACATATATAATTCTGTGCTTCATAACTTGCCTCGAGTCACCAGATCAGATGAGATATACCATACAAAATAAATTAAAATAAAAAGAAATATATGTCTGTGACTTTCCAAAGGCTCCACTGATTTAGAAGAACATTTAACTGAAAAATAAGCATTGAAATGCAGCCAATATGTAGTCTGGTGGTGCTAGGAGACCCAAGTCCACTCAAGAAAGATGGGATAAAAATATAAGCAATAAGTAAATCAGTATGGCTAAAAAAAATCCTATTGTACTATCTGATTTTGAATTTAAAATCTGGGAAATAGGCTTTAATAACATATTGGTCCTGATAATTTTTTTAAAAAATAAATCTATGGCCAAGATACTGTAACATCACCCAGGTGGCTTGTTATGCAATAAAGAGTCCGAAGCCTGATAGTGTTTTAATTGACCGTTTTCAAAGTATTTACAGAAAAACAATTTTTCAACTGTCTGCTCTGGCTATAAACCAGTGCTTCTCACATTGGGGGAATGTTCAGAAAATCTTTCCCCTCTTCTATTTCCAGACCTCACACAGAGTGATTACACGAGTTAGACGTTCGCATCAATCGTCTTTGCCACAGCCGTCCAAGTGGGAAGGGGAAAGCTGCTCTGTGCTGGTAAGAAAAGATTCCAACCCACAGTCCTACACATTTTTAAAAAAAAGCCTCCTAATTTATCGTTATTGATGGCTGGGGAAACCATTGTACTGCTGCCGAAAAGTTAAACACAGATTTTTCAATTTTCGGGACACAGTTGGTGGGCTGTTATTTTTTGGTTTGGTGAGTAAATCCAGATTGGTCTCTCCTATCGCTAAATTAGCAAGAAAATATATGCTACCGATGATGGTTTTTTTGAGATGGAATACAAATATGTACCCCAATTCATACAATCTGTAGAGTCAAGCAAGTACAATGGAACCCCACCCAAAACATCATAGGAAAGTCAACCATATGATCCAGGACCCCTAGATGTTTATCCCCCTAGCCCCTTCTTTTGGTGGCCCTGTAGAAACCCATAATTATATTAACCACCAAGGTTAGCTGGTCCAGTAAAACAAAAAGATCACCAACTACATCTTCTCAGCAGTTTCCTTGGTGCATGTTCGGTTAGGGATAAGCTGAGGCTCGGAACAGTCGTTCTTTTCTGGATCCCTGATTTCAATGGCTGGAGCCAGAGCAGCTTCTGGGAGTTTGGTCCAGATATGTTGGAAAGCAGACAGAAGACACTGTTCTGTTGGACAAGGCAAGGGCACAAGGCTTGTATTATTTTTACGTCCTTTCCAAGCCGGAGATTTCACATTGCTTATCACTATACATCCCCGTTTACTAGGATTGCCAGGCATGGCCTGGCAACCATCAGCAACCTGGAGAACAGGGACATGGGGTGGGGGGGGGGTGACTGTTGAAAACAGCATGGCACAACTTCCTGGAAGTGTTGTCACGCCTCTCTAGGAATCAATGGAAACTTTATGGTAAAACCATAGAATTTCTGGTGATTCCTAGAATGGGGGGATGTCAGTTCTGGGATGTCCCTAGAAGTGATTTCAAATTGTTGGCCCAATGGCTATTATTTCATTTTTCTCCTGCTACCACTCTGAGCAGCAAGCCATTCTATCTCAGGCTCAGTGTCCCATCTACAATACAGAGGCATACTTTACTAGGCTGTTGTAAGGATTATTTTGATAACATACGTGAAGCCCTTTGAACACTGAAAATTCTATAGAATACGTGTAGCGCTATCCAAAGGGGGGTAGTTCGATGGCGGTCAGGAGAGGTGCAGCCACACCTCAGCCACAGAGGATTCCTGGCCACAAAATAAAACTAAAAAAATAAAAATAAAAATAACACTTACTCAAAATCCCCCATTGTAATCAACGGGGATACGCCACCAAAAAAGGTGGCATAGCCACGCCACTGCGAGAAGGGGCATTCCTGGGGTGCACTGGGTTAGGAAACTGCCTAAAGGCAGCTCCGCCCCCAGGAACATTTCCCAGCACCCCAGTGCAGGGACTTGCACCACTGGAACACTGCCAGGAGGCAGCGATGGCACCGCATGCCGCTGCACTTCACTGCCCCTTATCCCAGCTGGGTTAGATGGGCACTTATGCTGGCACAGGGTCACGCCAGCTCCTAAAGAGCTTTGCCCCCTCCCCCAGGATTGCAGCCTTAATCTTTTTTATAAATATGCAGATATTTTCCCATTGCAATGCAGTTAATTGCCGCACCAAAATAAACTCAGATTTCTTTGCCTACAAACAAGCAAACAAACAAGGACAGATGTGATGTCCTGCATTGGTAACATTACTATATATATTATGAGGAGGGGGGGGGAGCCACAAAAGGTTCTCTATAAATATGTGTAATCTGGAATAAATCTCTTGGGGCTTCCTGAATTTTGCTCCACATCCTGTTCCCAAAACCTGAAATAGATTTCACAGGAGCAGAGCCACTGACCTATCTCCTGTTTTCTCCCATAAGAGAGAACTGGACAGGCAGTGGGGAAATGGGATGCTAACAAAAACCAGGACAGGCTGAACATAAGAAGGGATGTAGAACAAAAGTCATAAAGGGGAGCTGTGTTTATTAGTCATGCTCAATGACCCACTGATTCAGCTCACTTCTGCTCACTGCTCATTTGGTGAACATTTTTAATATCATCTGGAGTTAGGGTTGTCAACCTCTACCAGTAGCTGGAGATCTCCTGCTATTACAGCTGATTTCCAGCTGATAGAGATCAGTTCACCTGGAGAAAATGGCCACTTTGCCAATTGGACTCTATGGCATCGAAGTCCCTCCCCTTCCCAAACCCCGCCCTCCTCAGGCTCCACCCCAAAATCAGTGTCACAGTGTCACAGAGGGACCTGGCAACCCTAGTGAACAGGAAGTAAAAGCAGCAAAGACAGAATTGTGGGCCGGAGTATTCTGAAGTCTGAAATAAAGTTACTCATTCTCTGACTGCCTGATAACATCCTACCGCTTTCCTGCAGACCCCCCTCCCTTAAGACGGCTCTGTGAAAACCGATCCAGGAATCACCCAGATGCTGTGAAAATATGTTTGTGTTGTGTGACAGTAGCCTTCCTTCTCTTGAAACACTTTCCTTTCCTCCTCCTGTTTTCTTTTTCCACTGCAAAAGCAGAGACACTGAAATCTGCAAGACGTCCCAAAGACATTTGGTATGCAGCCATGTGTCAGGCAGACCAACTGGTTTGCATGGCTTAACTGCCTATTTTGGTTCAGGTCAAGCTTGGATATGATGGGGAGCATATTTTGAAAACTATATTTCTGTAACTTTCTGGACCATCTTTCCCTTCAAAAACGCTGCTAGTGCTCCATAGTCTAAAAAGCCAAGAAATGTCCTTATGCGGTCAAACTTCTGTCTCTTATAGGAATGTCTTGAATTTAATAAGCCTGGTTGGGGAGATCTGTTTTTGTCCTCTATAACGGATTGGCTACTAGAAGCAAGTCCGTCATAAGTGCCGCGTACAACATATAATTTACCAGCCGTGGTTAGGAAGCAGAAGCCAAGGGCTTGAGGCTGGGTGGGTAACCTGATCTATTTTGTTAACCAAATAGCTCTTAAAATACTTTTAATTTTTGGAGAAACTATCAATCTCAACATTCCTGGCTATGGGCTGTTGCAACGGTGAAATGGCCTGTTCATTTTTTCACGGTCACTTCCTGGTAGATTTTTTTTTTTAGTCCCTTTTTTCAATGCACACACAGGGTAAAAACAATTAATATTAACCCATTTTTAAGCGGGCATTGTGTTAGCCACTAACAGGCCTATAGTAGGGTTGCCAACCACCAGGTACTAGCTGGAGATCTCCTGGTATTACATCTGATCTCCAGCCGATAGAGATCAGTTCACCTGGAGAAAATGGCCACTTTGGCAATTGGACTCTATGACATTGAAGTCCCTCCCCTACCCAAACCCTGCCCTTCTTAAGCTCCACCCCCAAAACCTCCCACCGGTTGCAAAGAGGGACCTGGCCTATAGTCAGCCTTCCTCACTGTGTGATACTGAAATATTTTCTGGAAGAAGAGTTGGTTTTTATAAACCGACTTCTTCTACCTTTTTTAAAAAAAGGAGAATCAAACTGGCTTACACTCTCTTTCCCTTTCTCTCCCCACAACAGACACCATGTGAGGTAGGTGGGGCTGAGAGAGTCCTGAGAGAACTGTGACTAGCCCAAGGTCACCCAGCTGTGGAGGAGTGGGGAAACCAACCAAGTTCACCAGATTAGCGTCTGCTGTTCGTGTGGAGGAATGGGGAATGAAACAAGGTTCTTCAGATTAAAGTCCACCCCTACAGCACACTTCACCACTCTCTAAAGGGATAGGTGGGTCTTCACCAGCAAATTTGCATGAGAGGGTATTGATGATATAGCATTTGGTTTGATTGATTAGGTGTTACCAGGAGTGTTTTGGGAAATCTGAATGTCTGAAGGAGTCAAAAAGATGTAAATAAAGGGTTCTAGTGGAGCTCTTACTAAGAGCCCCGTGGCACAGAGTGGTAAGCTGCAGTACTGCAGTCCAAGCTCTGCTCACGACCTGAGTTCGATCCCGACGGAAGTTGGTTTCAAATAGCTGGCTCAAGGTTGACTCAGCCTTCCATCCTTCTGAGGTCGGTCAAATGAGGACCCAGCTTGCTAGGGGTAAAGGGAAGATGACTGGGGAAGGCACTGGCAAACCGCCCCGTAAACAAAGTCTGCCTAATAAACATCAGGATGTGAGATCACCCCATGGGTCAGGAATGACCAGGTGCTTGCACAGGGGACCTTTACCTTTACCTTAGTGGAGCTCTTAACAAATAACACATATGCAAATCACATACTGGAACAGAGAGGCCACAAATTTCGAGGAGGAGGAGGTAGAGCCTGAGCCCAGCTGAGGGTAGTGAAGTAAAAAGGAGTCAGCTGATTGGTCACCACTTTCCCTTTCTCACTTTTCTTGCTCAGTCCCAGTGGTTCTTGGTCTGCTTGCCCACCCACTGGCTGGCTGGCTGGCTGCCTCTGCTTCACCATACCTTGGGTTGTCCTGGACCACTGCAGCAAGTTTGAGAACGAGTTCTTGAAGAAGCTGAGCCAAGACTGTGAGCTTAAATGTACTGGTTTCAAGAACAGACTGCATGAAGAAAGGCAGGCCAGGTTTCAGAATGCCTGCAGGGATGGGCAGTCTGAGAGAGCTTTCGTGTCAACAGGGACCCATCTGTCTTTCCAGGTTTCCCCCCACCAGCCAGCTGGCAGGTGGAGCAGCAGCAGCTACCAACCCGGCAATATGTTTGCTTTGAAAGAGAGGCAAGGTCTACTTAAAAGCACCTGTGATTCTTAATGGAGTGTTATTTGGAAAGGCTGGATAGATCTCAAAAGACTGGATGGCTTGGGCTGCCTAGAATTTGATGAAGAGCAGAAGTGGCAAGAGGATGCATTGGCACAGAAACCTTTCAAAGAAGCTTGGCCAAGAACTTGTGAATTCAAGGACAGAGATAGGTCTCATGATTGTCCCTTGTCTTCTGTTGGCTGATTCCTCTGCTTCCCCTTCCACGAGTTCACACAATGGGCAAAGAACTCCCTGTGGCCACAATAAGACTACTATGGGTGTCTTCATCCTAAATGTGTATGTATGTACAAGTGTATTGGATATGTGAGAGCCACTGGGAGCCAGTGTGGTATAGTTTTTGCAGTTATAGGCTCTCAGAGACCTAGGCTAAAATCCCCATTCTGCCATGGACACTTGCTGGGTGACCTTGGGCCTGTCACACACTCTCAGCCTAACCTACCTCATATGGTTGTTGTGAGGATAAAATGGAGGACAGGAATAAGAGAATCATGGAATCATAGAATTGGAAGGGACCACCATGGTCATCTAGTCCAGCCCCCTGCACAATGCAGGAAACTCACAACTACCCCACACACACACCACCAGTGACCCCTACTCCATAACCAGAAGATGGCCAAGGTGCCCTCCCTCTCATGAACTGCCTAAGGTCATAGAACCTAAGGTCATAGAACCAGCATTGCTGACAGATGGCCATCTAGCCTCTGCTTCCAGGGAAGGAGCACTTACCACCTCCCGAGGAAGCCGGTTCCACTGAGGAACCGCTCTGTTAGAAAATTCTTCCTAATGTCTAGACGGAAACTCTTTTGATTTAATTTCAACACGTTGGTTCTGGTCCAGCCTTCCTGGGCAACAGAAAACAACTCGGCACCCTCTTCTATATTACAGCCCTTCAAGTACTTGAAGATGGTTATCATATCCCAGTCTTCTCATCTTTAGGCTAAATATGCCCAGCTCCTTCAACCTTTCCTCATAGGACTTGGTCTGCAGACCCCTCACCATCTTTGTTGCCCTCCTCTGGACATGTTCCAGCTTGTGTCTACATCCTTCTTAAATTGTGGTGCCCAAAACTGAACACAATACTCTAGGTGAGGTCTCACCAGAGCAGAGTAAAGCCATACGATCACTTCGCATGATCTGGACACTATACGTCTGTTGATACAGGCAGCCCAGGATCCCATTTGCCTTTTTAGCTACCACATCACACTGCTGACTCATGTTTAGTGTTTGGTCTACTTTTCCTAGTTTTAGAGTTTGGTCTATTTTTCACACACACTACTGCTAAGACAAGTCTCCTCCATCCTATAATTATGCATTTGATTTTTCCTACCAAAATGCAGAACTTTACATTTATCTCTGTTGAAATGCATTTTATTGGTTTTAGCCCAATTCTCCAGCCTGCCAAGATCATTCTGTATCTTGGCTCTGTCTTCTACCATATTTGCTACCCCTCCCAATTTAGTATCATCTGCAAATTTAATAAGCATCCCCTCTATTCCGTCATCCAAATCATTTATAAAGATATTGAACAACACAGGGCCCAGGACAGATGATCCCTGAGGCACTCCACTAGTCTCTCCTCTCCAAGTTGATGAGGAACCATTAACAAGCACTCTTGGGGTGTGATCTGTCAACCAATTACAAATCCACCTAGCAGTAACAGGATCTAAATCACATTTTCCCAGTTTGTCAACAAGAATATTATGAGGAACCTTATCAAAACCTTACTGAAATCAAGATAAACTATGTCTACTGCATTCCCCTGATCCAGCAAGGTAGTAACTTTTTCAAAAAAGAAGATAAGATTAGTCCAAAATAGAGCTTTACTTCCTGGAAACTGATACTCCACGTCTGAGATGTGGAGGTCAGGCCCAGCAAGTTCAGACCCCATTAGCCTATACTTGAAGTTGGGATTATTATTATTATTTTTTTACAATGTGCTTCACCTTATACTTGCCAACACTGAATTTCATTTACCACATTGTGGCCCACTCACCTAATTTGTGGAGATCTTCCTGGTGCTCTTCACAGACCCTCCCCTCCCCAAACCTCGCCCTCCTCAGGCTCTGCCCCAAGAACCTCCCACCGGTGGCGAGGAGGGACCTGGCAACTGTAAGGCAAAGCCTGCATTCTACTATTGAACCACAGCCCCTCTCCCTTGCAGTAGTTGTGGTTCTTCTTTTCACAGAAAGAGAGCCATCGTCCGGCTTCCTTCTGCTGTTCCAGAAGTAAACAATCTGTTGAAAATTTATAATAGGATGGATGGCCAGCTCCTGTCTGGGGTTTTAAAAGCAGAAGGAAAGTCTCTGCTTTGTCCTATGATTAATGCTGGTTTGCTTCCAAAGTCCTGGCCCTGCCAAATGAAAGCAGCTCGAGGAGAGAAATTATAGCTGGGAAATCATTATGTGAGAGTGATGTTATGCTTGTGTTGTCTATGTGTGTTCTACATTTTTTTAAAAATAAGGGCAGGGTAAGTATTGTCAATTCAAGTCTGTTATTTCCCCCCAGCTTCTGTATAAGCAAAGAGTGTGATGAATAATGTAATTTTCTCCGTGGTTAGTTTACAATTTAATGGCATAATGTATGTTATTTCCTCGCGCACCAAAAAGATATCGTTGGCAGTAAATTTGTGCTCACGGATAGATTCCGAAGTCTATGGGAAAGCAAAACCTGACACATAAATATTGTTCATATATACCATTACACAAAAAAGTTGCACAACAAGCCATGCATGCACATTGTTTCCAATGCACACTCTTCTATGAGCACCATACCATGTATTACAACAGGGGTGGGGAACCTTTTCCCTGCCAAGGGCCATTTGCACATTTATAACATCATTCGAGGGCCATAACCAGGTGTAGATCTCCCAGCGGGGGGGGGGGAGGCTAGGGTTGCCAGGTCTCCAGCCACCACCTGGAGGTTGGCAACCTCAGGGGAGGCCACGCAGAGAAGGCCTGGAGGGCACCCCTGCTCCCCCCTTCCTCCTCCCCCCCCAGGCGGGAGGGCAGCAAGCAGTGGGCCCGAGCAAATGAGGCGCCAGGGGGGCGCAGCCTGCAGCCGATCCGCAGGGGAGGGAGGAAAGGAGAAAGAGGAAAAGGGAGGGAGGGGAAAAGAGAAAGGGAGAAAGAAATGGAGGGAGGGGGAGAAAGAAAGAAAAGGACGGAGGGAGACAGACAAAGAGACAGAAAAAGAGGTAGAGAAAGGAGAGTGACAGAAAAAGAGGAAGAAAGAAAAGCCTTTCTCCCCCCCCCCACACACATGCGCGCATGCCGGCCCCACGCAACCAGGTTCCAGCCTCCACACCTCCCACACACACACACACACACATGGCCCCGGAGCTCCCGAGGGCCACGGAAAATGTCCTCGGGGGCCGCATACGGCCCCCGGGCCTGAGGTTCCCCATCCCTGTATTACAAGAACCTGATCTCATATCATATAATTTTTGGAACAGTAACTTTGTGTGAAGAATGCTCCGTTAAAGGTCGTCTGTCTCTTCACGGTACTGCATTTCCCAGGATTCTTTGAGGGAAAGCCATGAGAGATGGAAGAGTTAAAGTAGTTAAATGTTTAGGGCTCATTCCTGAGTTGGAGGGGATTGGGCTTAGGAGGTGGCATAACCCTGCTGCCAGCATGTGTGTGTGTGTAAAGTGCCTTCAAGTCGCAGCTGACTTATGGCGACCCCTTTTGGGGTTTTCAATGCAAGAGACTAACAGAGGTGGTTTGCCAGTGCCTTCCTCTGCACAGCAACCCTGGTATGCCTTAGTGGTCTCCCATCCAAATACTAACCAGGGCTGACCCTGCTTAGCTTCTGAGATCTGACGAGATCAGGCTAGCCTGGGCCATCCAGGTCAGGGCGCTGCCAGCATAAGTGCCTCTTATTCCATGATAAGTGCCTCTTATTCCATGATAAGTGCCTCTTATTCCATGATAAGTGCCTCTTGTTCCATGATAAGAGGCACTTACTCTGGCAGCAGGGGCAGTTCCATCGGTGCCTGAGCGCCCGCAGAGCTGCACGCTGCTCCCCTGGTGGCACAGTCTCTCCAGAACATAAATCCCGGAAGAGACATGTGACGTCAGCATGGGGAGGGGCATTCCCAGGGTGTTCCCGGGGGCAGAGATGACTTTAGTCATCTTTCACAGCCCCTCCAGCCCAGGAACGCCCCCTCCAGGAACAGTGGTGCTGCACCAGGTTTTTCCTGGCACAGCCTCGCTGTTCGCAATGGGGAAAAATGCCCCATTTTTTCTTTTTTAAATTTAAAAAGGCTTTTTGCAGACTTTTGGGGGCTGGGGAACCTCTTTGGAGGCTCTGCGGCAGTGCCTCAGCCACACCGTCCCCGGCTGCCGAAAGGCTCAAGAATGGGCTGTGAGTGTAGAAAGGCTATAGTAGAGATTTTGTCTCTGTATATAGTGTTCTGTCCTCAGACATTGACTGAACAGGGTGTTAAATAGTTAAGGTACTTATGCACAGATACAAAATTGATACAAACCCATGGTTGGAAAGAACTAGCTTTTCCACTTGTAGAGAAGGAAGAAGGGAATTTCCTTTTACCACCTATACGAACAAAAACCATGTTGCCCATGAGCTGTAATAAAAAGTGGGAATGGCAAAGACTGACTGAAAAAACTGCCTGGATCAACCCTACGATATCACAGTGCTTCACGGGAAATCGGATTTGGCAGTGTTCTTAATATGTCACTGATGATGAATAAAGTTAATTCATAATCAGGGCAATGCTATCCAGCAAGGCAAACAATTTTGAGATAATTACTGAAAACCCGTCAAAAGTGATTGTTTTTTTTTTTTTTTTTTTGGCACTGTTGGAAACGTTCACAAGACATAGTGAGTGTTTCCCTCTGTCCTATTTAACAGTTCTTTGACGAGAGAGAGGGGGTTTATGCTGACGTACATATAATCGCAGAATCATATGCCTACAATGTTGAAAGCTTCTTCAGAGCAGGGCTCGCCAAACTTGGTGAGCCTGTGGGTACTTTTGGCATTTTGCCGCCATGGGGAGGGGGCAATCACAAAATGCTGGAAGGTTCCAAGCAAATGTCCTTCTATGGTGGGAGTGGCTGTTTTCAATCTGGTGTTCCCTGAGGACCCAAAGTTGATGCCTCCTGAAGTCTTCTGAAGCAGTTCCTGCTTCAATGAGGTGGAGGAAAGTCAAGGTTGGTCCTTTGCTATGGGAAAGAGGAGTGTTGAGAAAGGTGCATGTGGGTGCCAGGAAAGACATCAGTGGGCACTACATTGGGGCCTAGTGTGTTAGAGGCTATCCACGCCAGCTCCATCCAGTGCTTCCAAAGTGCCTAGGGTTGCCAGGTCCCTCTTCACCACCTGTGGGAGGTTTTGGGGGCGGAGTCTAAGGAGGGCGGGGTTCGGGGAGGGCCTTCAATGCCATAGAGTCCTATTGCCAAAGAGGCCATTTTCTCCAGGTGAACTGATCTCTATCAGCTGGAGATCAGTTGCAATAGCAGGAGATCTCCAGCTAGTACCTGGAGGTTGGCAACCTTAAAAGTGCCCCAGGAAAATGGTAAAGTGGTAACACATTTGATCCTCTGAGGCTTGGACTTGTGCCAAAGTATCTACACTGGCACTCTATACTAAATAACCAAGGGGCGTTTTTTTTTGTTTTTTTTTTTTTTAAGATTTTCTCTGTTTACATGTGTAAATGCATAGTGGTTTGCATAAAGAGAAATAAATGGAGTATACCTGGATGTCAATCTGTAGCATTTCATTTTTTATATTTACTTACATATTTCACAGTTTTGCCAGCACCTCCTATGAGAAAAAGTGAAACTCTACAAGTATATGCTGCTGCCTCTTATGATTTATATACTCAGTGATACATAAATAGAAATAGTAGATCAAAGAACTCACTGCTACTAAACTTAAGTAATGGGCAAATTCATTTCAACAACAGCCAAAGAGCATATTGATCTAATCGTTCAATTATATTTTAAACAATCTTCCCTTTTAAAGTCTGAGTAAACTGGGCCCTCTGTTTCTGTTAGAGGTCAATGGCCAACATCCTATTAATTTTAAAGCCAGCAGGATTGTTGGGCCCTGATCCCAATTATTCCCTTTTTGAGAAGAAGCAGTTTGTGATCCTGGGATAAGTTAGGTTTCTGGTCAGGTCCGGCTCACCTTACAGCAGCTGATGGGAGGAAAGCAGCACCGGGAACCGAGTCCCAGAAATCAATGCTAAATAATAAAAAATTAAAAGGAAGAAGCATTCCGTCAATTGCACCTCTTGTAACAAAGGGAATGCTCGTTTTATATTGATTAGCCCCTGTTAAATAATGTATTCCTTCTTCACTGCCACGCCGGCTCTTGCAGGGCTGTTTATTGCAAAGCTGGGCTAGCCTGGAACAGCTCGCCAAGTGGAGTGGAGTAATCGATATCCTATCTGTAAACAGTCTTGCAAACGCAGTCCCAGAGCTGGCCCATCGAATCAGCCGCTACCCCATTATGGCAGAGACTTGTGAAAGAAGGGAACTTGTTACATTTCTTCAGCACCCTTCCAGACAACAAAAGGACACCCGAGCTGCAGCCCATTTTCGGGATAGTGTTTGTCTTTTGCGGTATAGGTTTGAAATCAGAGGCTGCTGACTTTCCCATACATGCATGGCAAATGTCCAGAATTATTAGGGAGTTGGATAGTTATTGACTTTATTTATACCCTGCTTTTGTCCTCAATGGGGGCCAAAGCGGCTTACGTCATTCTTCTCTCCTCTACTTTAACCTCGAGGTAGGTTCTCTTGAGAGGTTGTTACTGGCCCAAGGTCACCCGGCAAATTTCCATGGCAGATAACCACTGCACCACACTGGATCTCATGTGTATGTGTAAAGTGCTGTCCAGTGAGAACCGACTTATGGCTACCCAGTAGGGTTTTCAAGGCAAGAGACTAACAGAGGTGGTTTGCCATTGCCTTTCCCTGGCATTCTTTGGTGGTCTCCCATCCAGTTGCTAACCAGGGTCAACCCTGCTTAGCTTTTGAGAACTGCCGAAATTGGTCCAGCATAAGCTTTGATAAGTCAGAGTACACTTAACTCCAGAAATTTAATTATGTTTCAGGAATGATCCAAACTGGAAGCCAAATGACCTGGGCACGTAGGTGAATTGATCGCTATTGCCTGGAGATCAATTGTAATAGCAGAAGATCTCCAGCTAGTACCTAGACTGCATGTAAAGTATTCTGTGCATGTGCAACCCCCCCAAAAGGGGCAAAGATGCCCCCAGCACCATTTTGGCTGAGGAAAATGGCATGGACAGGATGTCCCCCCCCCCCCCCGGGCCTGGTGCTAGGATCCCAATCAGACCTTGAAGCACTTGGGAAAATAAATTCCCCATAGCTGCTGTGTGTCTGCAGGAAAAGTGAGTCCGTTTGGGGAAACCCCAACCTGACTCATTTAAAAAAAAAAAACACCTTTTACTAGCTTGGTTCATAGACAGCCAACTAATTTATAGGTATCACTTAGAAGTGATTATCCTTACTTTTTTGTGAGTAATTTGTGTCAGCATTAGGGATGCTGTGACCTTTGCCACAAAGTGTTCAACAGTCAAACTGAACTGTTCGGTTCTTGTTAAATGGCGGCGAATGCCCGCCCAATAGGTTTGTGTGAGTTCTTTTTTTGCCAAGCTGCGCGTGCACAAAGACACTGCAAATTCAAACCGAAGACAGTCTTGAGCATCCCTAAGGACTACTTAGATGAACATCAAAGGGTAGGGTTTTACTAAAACACAACATTTATTTTTGACAGTCATGTCTATTTAAACAATTGCTGGCTGAGTGGAGCAGTTCCAGAGCAAGGGTGGGAGGTATTAAAACTCAGCCAGGCTGATGTAGAGCCAGCGTGGTGTAGTGGTTAAGAGCGGTGGTTTGGAGCGGTGGAGTCTGATCTGAAGAACCAGGTTTGATTCCCCACTCCTCCACATGAGCAGCGGAGGCTAATCTGGTGAACTGGATTTGTTTCCCCACTCCTCCACACGAAGCCAGCTGGGTGACCTTGGGCTAGTCACAGGTCTCTCAGCCTCACTTACCTCACAGGGTGTCTGTTGTGGGGAGGGGAAGGGAAGGTGATTTTAAGCCAGTTTGATTCTGTCTTACGTGGTAGAGAAAGTCGGCATATAAAAACCAACCCCTCCTCCCCCTCCCCTCCCCCCCCTCCCCCCTCCTCCTCCTCTTCCTTCTTCTTCTTCTTCTTCTTCTTCTTCTTCTTCTTCTTCTTCTTCTTCTTCTTCTTCTTCTTCTTCTTCTTCTGTGTGAGAACCTACATGCACAAAAAACCAATTGCACTGTGCTTAAGGTGAGGATGGAATACAATGAAGCAATCTGCTTCAACAGCCACAAGGTCAATGGACAATGAAACTTACCACTGACACATCAGCTCTATGTTCATGACCAGTGAATGAGATAAGAGCCAAACTGGCGGATGTTAGAGCATTCCTAGTCAGCATTCTCCCTGACCTTGATGGTCCAGGCTAGACTGATCATGTCAGATCTCAGAAACTAAGCAGGGTTGGTCCTGGCTGTGCTTGAACAGGAAACCACCAAGGAATACCAGGGTTGTGACATGGAGGCAGGCAATGGCAAACCACCTCTGTTAGTCTCTTGCCTTGAAAACCTGATTGGGTTGCTGTAAGTCAGCTGTGACTTGATGACACTTTACACACACAGAGACACAAACAGTCAGCATTCTTCTTTATTACTTTACTAGGACAGCCAGTAAACTAGTTGCTATTTCAGTGTCAGCAACACCCACATAGTTGGGAACTTTCAGAAAATCAGGATGGGCGGTGAAGATTAGTTTCACTCCCAAGAGCTATATTAAAGTTATGGCACAATGGGCAATGAAAACTCCCAGTAGCTTCTAAGTCAGTAGCTCTAGGAGATCTACCGTGGCCTAGTCCAGGCTCTAGCAGAATATCACAATCTACTTTTGGTCAGCCTTTGACCAGGAACACACTAAAATATCCTGTGGCTGCATACTTCAGGAGAAGATTAATGGTGCTGGGCAAGTTGTTTTCAAGGAAGCTTCTCTGCCATTAATCACTTCCTCATAGCAGGACTTCTTGCTTTAAGGTCTGCATGCTCCTATAGGAGCCTGTTCCCTTATCTGGTGTCAGCGTTTCAGCAAACTCACGGTGTTGCAGGCAATAGAACTTGAACCCAGACAGAGCAGTGATTCAGAGATTTATTCTGGGAATCAGTGGTTTCAGTAAGACGAAGAAGGTTAGAATGCAAATCATTGGGAATTACTACATTTATAGAACGGATACAATGGATGGGGTTGAGTTACAGCAATACAAAGGAAACAATAAGATTTCTTTCTCCTGGTAACGACTTCAGTAGATCAAGTACCGGGTACTTAAGGGCAATCAGAGGTGGGGCTGGTGGAGTTCCTGGCATTGTGAGCGAGGAGGGAGGGGGGAGTGCACGGAAGGATCATATTGTTTAGCCAGTGTTGTCAGGAACCCTATCTGACATCTGGGAACCTCCATCTTCAGAGTTGCTTTGGGTAACTACCAAAAACAGGGTTTTTTCTTCAGTGGCATTTTCTCATGTGGCACTTTTTCTCCTATACCCGCCCACTGGGTATCTAGTCTTTTGTTTTTAACTACCAAGTCACAACCTTTTTATTCATTCAGGTTGGGAGCTGGTTTTGATTGTGCATGAAGATTGCGTTTTCTGTGGATATACTGTGGTTGGTTTTAGAAATCAATTGTGTTTTTTTTTACTTCTGTTTATTATCTTTATTGGTATTATTTATTGATTGATTTTAACTTCTGTTTCTTTTATATAGAAGCTGCTTCAGAAATCTTTGGTTGAGAGACAGGGTATAAATCTTTTAAACCAATTAATAATAAATAAACCCTAGCCCCTATACACTTCCAAGGAGTCAAAGGAATCCCTCTTCATTCCCTCTCTGAAAGAGAGAATGAAAACCACTGAGGTAAATTAAATGTAACCAAGCTTCTAAGGTTTATGTATGCTGAACATTAGACCCGTTTTGCTTCTCCAATAGGGTTGCCAACATCCAGGTACTAGCTGGAGATCTATTGCTATTACAACTGATCTCCAGCCCATAGAGATCAGTTCACATGGAGAAAATGGCCGCTTTGGCAATTGGACTCTATGGAATTGAAGTCCCTCCCCTCCCCAAACCACGCCCTCCTCAGGCTCCGCCCCCAAAACCTCCCACCAGTGGCGAAGAGGGACCTGGCAACCATCAGACCCAAATGAGACATAGCTCTCAGATATATTCACTGCATGTGTGTAAAGTGCCATCAAGTTGCAGCTGACTTATTGGGACACCAGCAATAAGGCAAGTGAGAAGCAGAGGTGGTTTGCCATTGCTTTCCTCTGCAGAGTCTTCCTCAGTGGTCTCCCTTCCAAGTACCAACCCTGCTTAGTTTCTGAGACCTGATGAGATTGAGCTATACACCATGCCACCTTCCTTCCCACATATATCCACTATCTCATTAAGGGCAAAAACACATGGTCACTTTAGCCTCTTTTATTCCCTGTTTCAGCCAGGATTCATCCAGGATCGAACGCATGTGTTTCGCCGAATGTGCGTTCGATCCTGGCTGAAACAGAGAATAAAGGACGCAGCCAGGATCGAACGCATGTGTTTCGCGGAATGCGCGTTCGATCCTGGCTGAATCCTGACTGAAACAGGGAATAAAGGAGGCTAAAGCGACCATGCGGTTTTGCCCTAAAAAACAAAAATCCTTTCTGGTCCAGAAATCAAACTCCATTTGCTGTTGGACAGTGCAATCCTAAGCAGAGTTATACCTTCCGAGTTCATCAGAGACAATGGGCTTGGAAAGGCATAACTCTACTTAGAATTGTACTGCAAATGATCTATAATTGGTGCACACACCGTGGTTCAGCCATTATTGGGGGCTAGTCAGAACATGCATATTTCTCCCATTCTACACTGGCTGCTCATCATTTACCAGGTTTAATTTAAGGTATTAGCTATCATTTACGATGATGGCCATGGACCCTCATATCTGCAAGACCACCTCTCCTCCTATGCACCGTGATGATAGCTTCACTCATCTGAGCAAAGTCTTCTGCAGGTACTAACCTGCAAATGGGCAAAATCAACAAGTGCCCCCACCTTATGGGATGAAGAGGTCAGAAAGGAATTCACTCTCCTGGTTTCCCCCCAAATGATAGGGTTGCCAGGTCCCTCTTCGCTACTGGCGGGAGGTATTTTGGGTGGAGCCTAGGGAGGCCAATGTTTGAGGAGGGAGGGATTTCAATGCCATAGAGTCCAGTTGCCAAAACGGCCATTTTCTCCAGGTGAACTGATCTCTATTGGCTGGAGATCAGTTGTAATAGCAGGAGATCTTCAGCAAGTACTGTACCTGAAGGTTGGCAACCCTATGAAACTATGCAAAATTGAATTATTCAAGAGGGCTTTTCTACAAAGCAATAGAGTTGCAGTGTAATAAATGTTTTGCAAAGTTACTTGAATAAGGAACTGGTCTATACTGATGTGTTTAGCTTGCTGAAACTAGGATACCACTATGTCATTTTTGCCTCATTTAATAGGTCATCTTAAGACGTATGCTTTGCTTCAATTCTGTTTTCAGATATCGGATGGGTTCTACAACCCTAAAGGTATTGTATTGTTTACTGAATGTCCCAACCTTTTGATTGCATTGACTCCTTTTGTGTAATCTGCTTCAAGTCCCAGTGAGAAAGGCAGACTATAAATAATGTAAATAACATTAAAATAAAGATAATTTATTTTAATAATAATATTAAAATATTCAAATTGCCCCAAGAATGTTATTCCAGTTGGCTGGGCTTCTCCACCAGCATTCAGACCTAAGCCTGGACCCTTTGGATTGCTGATTCAGAGTAGAAGCTCATACAATTAGGACGCAGGACTTTCTGGATTTGCATTGGATTTGGTGTGATGACAAAACAGGCCAGTTGGTGATGTTTTAAATTATATACGACAGCAACTTCCAGCAAAGAAAAACACAGACAAGTCAGCGGGGAGGAATAAGCTTAGCTTGGCCTCTGGAACGACTGCTTGTGAATAAACAGTGTGCACCATCTAAATACCATCTTCAGTAGCAAACAGACTGTGCAAATGCCTGTCTTCTCGTCTTTGCAATGCAAAAGGCTCTGGGGATTGCAATTCATAGGGCAATTGGCGCGCTTCTTGCAAATAAACAAAATAACTTCAGGCAGTGTCTAACACTGGCAAAACCCTCTAAATATAATACAAAGAGGTTCCCACTTAGGGTTGCCAGCTCTGGGTTGGGAAATACCTGGACATTTTTGTCATGGAGCCTAAAGAGGACAGGGTTTGGAGAGGGAAGGGACTTCAATGCCATAGAGTCCAATTGCCAAAGCGGCCATTTTCTCCAGGTAGGCTGATCTCTGTCGCCTGAAGAGCAGTTGTAATAGCAGGAGTTCTCCAGCTAGTACTTGGAGGTTGGCAACCCTAGTTGTAATAGCTGGAAATCTTCTGCCAGTACCTGGACATTCAAAATACACCCTGATGCTGTAATATTGGTAATACAGAAATAAACAGCACCCAACTCAATATAATTCACAAAAAACCTACTATAAAGTAGGTTTTTTGTGAATTATATTGAGTTGGGTGCTGTTTATTTCTGTAGTACCTGGACATTGGCAATCCTCTAAGCAGTGAGAAAGTTCAGGGGCAGAGCTTATCTGGGCTGCTTCCCCGTGGATGTATGGCATTTTTATTGCATTGACTTTTATTTTAAAATCTATAGCTACAGTATAGGGTTGCCCGGTCACTTGGATTGGCGGGCAACTGCAAGGAGGCTAACAACAATGAAAATAATGAAAATAAAATAAAATAATAATATCTTCCATTAAAATTATTAAAATGTATAGTTAAAAAAGATAAGCTGGAGTCCTCCCTAACACCTGCAACCTGAGCTCCTTTTAATTGGAAATGCCAGGGATGAACCTGAGACTTTGTACTTACAGAATATGCGATCTAATTACTGGTGGTGGAAAGTGCCATCAAGTCACGGCTGATTTATGGTGACCCCCGTAGTGTTTCCAAGGCAAGAGACATTCAGAGGTGGTTTGCCACTACCTGTTTACACATGGGCTGAGAGAGTTCTGAGAGAACTGTGACTGGCCCAAGGCCACCCATCAGGCTTCGAGTAGAGGAATGGGGAATTGAACCCGGTTCTCCAGATTAGAATCTGTCACTTTTAACCGCTACACCATGCTGGCTCTTGATCTAATTACTAGTAGTTCTCATATTCTGTATCCTGGTATTGAAGACATGTTGGAGGCTAAGATCTCTTGGAAAGATCTCTTGTTTAGTTGTCTTAAGAATACTTGCATTGATCCTCCAGTTGGTATGCATGTGTGGTGAGGGATTTGTGTGTAGGGGACAGCTGTTCCAGGAATGGCAACTCACAATAGATGCTTTCGAGCCCACACTGGTGGATGTGATAGGACCAACATATCCAAAATTCCACTTTGGCATAAATTGAACAATTTATGGCCTGTGCTGGAAGCCAACCACAATGAATGGATGAGAGCACAGACTAGCTAAGGCACATTTGTATGGGCATATGTGGATGGGTGGGTACACCTTCTGCATCTAGCTTAGCATTGTCCACTCTCACTGGCAACAGCTCTCTAGCATTGTCTGCAAAAAAGGGGTCTTCCCATACCTACTAACATCCTTTAATTGGCAATGTCAGGGAATGAATCTGGAACCTTCTGCAGGCAAAGAATGGGACTTTTCATTGAGCAATAACTTCCTCCTTGGCATGCGCTTCAGCCATACCAGAAAACTGTGAGAGCATCCATAGAAGCACCCACTAAGGTGAGAAGAAAAAACCCCTAGAACTAACAATCATATAGAATGTCTATATAAATTGCCTCCAGGTTTCCGTAAGAGAACAAATTGGGGGAAAAGGTAGATTGGAGTGGTGATCACATGTTCATCCTACATCTTTCTAGGGACTTGACAGGTATCCTTATGAATGGAGTGACACACATACACATGGAAAGCAAGAGAGCTTGGTGAGGGTCAGAGAAGGTCTGAAGGTTAACCTTAGCCAGGCATCCTTGGGGAAATTATTCTTAATGAAAACTGACATATGGATGCCCTTGACAGCTAGAGAAACAACAAACTTGTACACACAGAGACACATATATTTTTCCCATCTTCAGCTCGAAAGAACTCCAACATTTAAAATGTGCAAGAGAGACTCTGAACAATTTTTTTTGTTCTGAATTATATTAACTCTCTAAGAAAATTAATTCATACCGATTTTGTTCCTGCTGCTGCTTTGCCCAGTGGAAATGTTTTACATTTATCTGACCTCTGCATCACCTTTCTTTCTTTTTTATTTTTTTTGAAGAATGCACATTATATTTTAAAAGATTTTTTTTTTCACGTGGAACAATGTGGCAGGCTGCCTAGTCATTCTCTACAATGAGGCAAGGACTCCAGTAGAATTCAGTGTGAATATATGCACCATCCCCACACTAAGGGCAAACCTTAGTGCAGTCTTCCCCAGGCAACAATAGCTGGATAGCTTCATATAACAAGCTGAATGCTGCCCCAGCTGCCAACACAAGTTTCCCTTGAATCTTGCAGGAGTTTTGGAGGTAATATTAGAAATGGATGTACAGACAATAGCTCCTTCTCTGCTTTGCCAACCTAGCAAAAAAATAAGATACCGTAATGGTATCTTTCTTTTCTTTTTTTTGTGATCAAATGTAACTCAGGCAACTCTTCACCTTTAACATGAGAAGTACAGTAAATCAAATCAAATCAAATTTATTAATATGGTCAACTGACTAATCACATGCCAACACATCAAAATTTCCAGACTCAATAGTTTTGCACTGCAGAATTACAGACTGCCCATACAAATAAAGGTGTAAGATCAATAAAAACAACCCCTGATTAAAATTATCACTTTAAATTTGATAAAATTGTTAAATATTCTAACGATCATTCTCTAATAAAGTTCTGCGTATTTTAATAGCAACATCACAGAACTTGGTAGTTTGGAGCGTAAGCTGAGGATCTTCTCCTAATAGTTGCGTCTTTGCCAAAAGCTCAACTGACTCTTCAGGGAATTTACCAAGCTGGGGGGAAATAAGCTTTGATCTAACTTTGTGATAGAATGAGCAACATATCAGTGCATGTTCAACAGATGGTACAGTAAATAGATGTGTGATATGGATACCCAACTTCCATGTCTCAAATGTAGGGATGGCAGCCACCAGGTGGGACCTGGGGATCCCTCAGAATTACTGCTCATCTCCAGACTACAGAGATCAGCTCCCCTGGAGAAAATGGCCGATTTGGAACATGGAGTCTGTGGCGTTGTACCCCACTGAGGCATTATACCCCACTCCCCAGGCTCCATCCCCAAATCTCCAGGAGTTTCCCAACCTGGATCTGGCAACCCTACCCCCCATCCCCCGCCGGTGGCCGGGGGGACCTAGAAACCCTACCCAAACGTCACCATTGAACTATATCATACTAATGTGCACAAATATGTGTTTCATGTTTTCAGTGTCTTATCTGAAGCTCTTTTTTAACATATCATCTGAGGACATGGTGAGAAGACACATAATATGATAACCTTGCTTTTGCTATGCAGGTCTGATCAGTGCCTAGATAGTACAAGCATGCCTCGGAGTTATTGCAGGTTCGGTTCCAGACCACTCCAATAAAATGAATATTGCAATTAAGTGAGTCCCATGAATATTTTGGTTTCCCCGTGCATATAAAAGCGGTGTTCACACTGTACTGTAGTCTATTAAGTGTGCAACAGTATTATGTCTAAAAAAACCAATGTACTGTTATAATACTGAAAAGGTTTGAAATATTGTGAGAATTACCAAAATATGACACAGAGACATGAAGTGAGCATATGAACACATGAACACATGAAGCTGCCTTATACTGAATCAGAACCTTCGTCCATCAGTCAGTACTGTCTACTCAGACGGGCATTCTGCATGCCAAGCAGATGCTCTACCAGTGAGCCACAGCCTCTGCCTGACACCCTGGAGAGCTTCTGACAGTCTGAGTAGACAATACTGACTTTGATGGACCAAGGGTCTGATTCAGTATAAGGCAGCTTCATGTGTTCATATGCTGGTTGGAAAAATGGCGCCAACAGACTCGCTCAAAAACACAATATCTGTGAAGCGCAATAATGCAAAACACAATAAAAGAAGGTCTGCCTGTAGATCTCCTGGCACCCCTGCATATACTGCCTCAAGTTCCATGCTGGAAGAAACGTAGACTAGGAAAGCCATAAAACAATAAGTAGAATATGCTGCTCCAAACTAGTGGTAATATCAGGGCAATGAGTTGGGATGCCCCACTGTAGTGGAATAGATCCATAAGGTCCAACCCAGTATACAACCTATTCATTTATTTAGACCAGATGGCTGGATGATGTGTGTCAATAGCTCTGGCAAGCTGCTGTAGTGGTCTGAAAATGTCCTGAACCACCTATGACCGGAGTGTTTATGACAGCACTATCAGTTAAGGCTTTCGGCTGCTATCAGTGGTCAGCAAGCAGATGTGAAGCTTCGCTTTAAGGCTTCAAGCTCCACCGTTGATAAACGACTTTGCGATTTCATTCCTAAACACAGGTCGGTGGCACAGGAGGAATCCCTCCTCCCCCAAAGAGTAACAGCACTGGTAGTATAATCTTGTCTAAACAAGACTGTGGTTTGGAGTATTTCATCCTTTGACAGTGCTGGACATTTCTACCCCTATCATTATCATGATAGATGGTGCAGTGATGAAGACGAGAATGATGTAGAGTTGCATGTTACAATTACAGCACTTTTCCCCTTCATTTTGCAGACAGGGAGTCGGTAAGAACAGCCCCACTCTTGAAATATTAAACACGGCCACTGGGATATGGCTTCGGATAAAGGCAAATCCCAAATAGAGCCAACATCATCTGAAACTCATCCTTTGAATTGGCTTTGAAAACTCCTTTGGCTGTTGGGAACCACTGCCGCCCAGAGATGCCCTCGACTTTCTCCATTACCCACTTTCTGCTTAGGGGTGTGCACAGGGCTGGTGCTACCGTTAGGCAAACTAGGCGGTCGCCTAGGGTGCAGACCTCAGAGGGGCACAGAACTGGCCCGAGGGGCACAATTTTAAACAGATTAGTTTCTTGAAAAAATGCAACTGATAATTTCTATTTTTTATTTTAAGATAAGTACCACAACAGTGCTATGGAATATAATTAATTATATGTTACAGCGATAAAATAAGTTTCAAGTTGAAGCCAATGGAAATGGATAAAGATTAATGAATGTGAACAAGGCTGATATGATAGAAGGGGAAACACAATAATTAAGAAATAAAATTAACCAAATGCAAATTACGAGGTTTGTGTCCTCTGTGCTTCTGCCGAAGCTTATAATGGCAGTATGTACCTTTATTTCAATGTAACTGATTGATTTAGGCAGTTGTCTAAAAGCCAGATGATGAAGCTAGTCAAGATATATTCATCTGAAGACAGGCTAGTTACATAGATGCTTTTGACAGAGAGCTCCTCTGCTTTGGCATCTGTGTTTTCATATAGTAAATGCTCGATGATACCTCTCTCTCTCTCTCTCTCTCTCTCTCTCTCTCTCTCTCTCTCTCTCTCTCTCTCTCTCTCTCTCTCTCTCTCTCTCTCTCTCTCTCAGTTCTCAAATTAAAATTTTCTAGGAGCAGATTCCTTTTTCCTCCCTACTCCTTCCCCACCTGCCTACCTGCCTGCCTGCCCGGGCAGCTCATCCCTCTTGGGAAATGAAGCCGGCAGTCAGTTTATTTATTGACTGAGAAGGATGCCTGACAGTTTCCCAGCAGAAATGAACTACTCTCTTGTCAGGGAGGCATTTGATTCCTTCGGAGATGCTGCTGTTTGCCAAATAAATATAGAGATGTGAAAGCTGAAAATATTTTGCACTTAAATAACAGGTAAGCATTATATTGCATAGCACTGGCTTCTAAAATGAAGACATTGTCTCTTATTAGGTAGGCTATTTTTTAATCTTACCTGTTTAAACTAAGACCTGATTCCAACATTTCTAGAGTGTTATATTGCTGAAGCAGTCTTATAAATAGTTTCTATGTGGCAAGATTACTAGGATTTATTTAACAAATATTGAAAATGTTTGTTTTTTTAAACCCTAGTGACATTTCAGAATATAATAACTAGCATCTTTGCATCTTACTGGCAGAAAATAGTGAAGACTAGAAATGACTGCTGATGAAGGTTAAAGTAGAAAGTGCCAAAGCAGGTTTACAGCTGAACATCAAGGAGACGAAAGTAATGACCACTGAGGAATCTCACAACTTTAAGGTTGACGATCAAAAACTGATTTTTTTTTTAGAGAATATGATCAGGTATCTCCCACTTTTTAAAAAGTCTTAATTGTTCTTAAGATCTATGGATGAGTTAATAGAATAGTGCAAGAAGGTACAGAATGACTTAGATCTGCTCCAAATAGTAGTTGATGAAGGTCTTGTTGCGGTTATGGAGCATTGATTATGTATAAGGTGTGTATGTTGTATGTTTTGTTTTATGTTGTTTGAAAATAAAAACTTAATTAAGAAAAACTGCTGGTGATCTCTAGTACCTGGAGGTTGGTTACCCTACAGATAAAGGGCTTTCCAGCATGGTACCAGAAACAGGTCCTTTTCAGATATTGATGAAATAGCATGGATAAATTGGCTCCTGAAAGATATCCCATAACCTTTCAGCTAAGGCACTTTTTGGGCCTGTGATAGTCAGTCTCTTCTGAAGTGGTGGCACTTCAAGCAGAGCTCATTGGCAACACTGAGTTTGCCTTACACAGCCTAGTACGGACAAAACCAGCCAGAAAAATCAGACCTGGGGTTGATCTGATGGGCGTTCTACCATGGAAGAAGGTCAGTGGAGTTCTCACCCCTTCAGCAGCCTGTAGACATGCAGTCAAATCACAACCGACTTATGGTAACCCCAGCAAGGGGCTTTCAAGGCAAGTGAGAAGCAGAGGTGGTTTGCCATTGCCTTCCTTTGCAGAGTCTTCCTTGGTGGCCTCCCATCCAAGATCTGTAGAGATTGGGCTATACCATCCAGCTTTCCCACCAGCTGTTATGCAGACCTATCCAAAGTACTGTCCACATCTATTTTTTCAGCCAAATAGATTCCCACAGCAGCTTGTAATTCAACACAATAACAATGTTCATTCAACAAAGTTGATTGACTGTTTCGTTAAAGGCACTAATGTTGACTGGCTGTTTCTTTATGGGCACTTTTCCTTGCTGGCATCCGCAAGAAGGGTTTGCAGGACGATGATGACCAAAGCCTACTTCCAAGCTTCCTGCTGACCTGCCTGCCATCATTACTTTTGCAGATCTTTCTACCGCTTGCTGGATGTTCACAGCGAGAAGAGCAGGGAAGGACTGTTGACTGACAGGTCTGGTTTTTGTTGTCTGAGGTCTTGGAGGTTTGTGGAGAGGCTGATCATGACTCCAGTCTGGTCTGGAAGCTGCCTGCTGACCCAGCTGTCATATCCCATAAATTAGGCCTATGTGTGACTCTACCAGCATATGTGAAATTTCAGCTGCCGTCTGTACCATTTGTTTTGTATTTAAGTGTATACAACAACAAAAAATGAAGTAGGCAATGTTCAGGTGACACACCTAAAGCTTCCAGGGTTTGGTTAGCTCTTGTCACACCGACTGGGATGCTCCAGGATCTATTGCTGGACCTAGAATTTCAAGTTATAAGAGGAAACCATGGGGCTTCTCACAGGGTTTTTATTTAGCCCGCAACCGTGTATTCATTAAAGGGGGAAAGAGGCCTTATTCTTATTTTCTCTCTCCATGATTTTAAAGAATCCTGTCTTTAACCTTCTGCAGCAAGTATGTCGACGAGAAAAATAAATGACTGAACTGAGATCTATTTGATCGCGTCTGACTTTGCTGTAGGAAGCCTGATTCAAAACTTGCCTGTCTTCCATCGCAGAACACAATAATAGGCCATGCCGGCACCTAAAATATTGCTAATTATTTTTATGCTAAAAGCACAATATGTCCCCGGTTTATTCATTAAAGAATTTTCACCTCCACCCTGTTCCAACACAGCCAGCATCCCCGTCAGAAGTATACAATAAACAATCACTACGATGCCGCTAGTCCAGCGCTTCGTGCAATGCTCTGCTACCCCATGCTGTTAAAAATTATCCATAGACATTTGTATGAGGCATATATGTCAATAAGAGTTGGAACAGACCTTCTATATTTCATCATGGAAAGCAAACGAAACATAAACCTCCCCTGGCTGTGAACATTTACTTACAACTCAAATGTAATCCTGACAGGATTGAGGTTTTGAGAAGTTCATAAAATACCTTCTATATACATGTCAAGTGAAGACCTGCATTGATAAGTTATTACTTGACACATTTGTTTCTTTATTTACCAAATTCATATCCTGCCTTTCTATTTTACAAGGGGCCATCAAGGCAGCTAACAATTTAAAACATACCTGATAAAATACATTAAACTATTACAATAAACTCCTCTCCCAAACATACCTTATTAAAACAACTTTTAAAAGAGTTTTTTTTAAAAAGAGTTAAAATATGTATAAAGCAGTTAAAACACATACAAAACATTAAAAACATTGGTTAAGAAAAAAGGATCATTGAGGGACTGGCAAAGGAAACAAGTCTTTATCTGTTGGCAGAAGACAGCAACAGAAGGGGGCAGATGAATTTTCCTCAGGAGATAGTTCCAGAGCATGACTGAGAAGGCCCTCTCCTAGCTTGCCACCTGATCTCAGAATGTGGGCACACCCAAAGCAGGATTTGTGAAGACGACCATAATGGTAGGGCAGGTTCATAAGGTATTAGGCAGTCTTTCAGGTATGTTGGTCTCAAACCATATAGGGCTTTGAAGGTCAAGACCAGCACCTTGAATTGTGCCTGGAAACAAATTGGAAGCCAGTGTAGGTGGGCCCAGACTGGAGCAATATGGTACCTACAGCCCACTCCAGTCAACATCGTGGCTGCAGTGTTTTGTACCAGCAGTCCCCCAGCACCACCATCTGAAACCTGCCCTCCCTGTAGGACCACAACCATTGCAGAACAGTGCCTCTCAATCCCAGTTTATGTAGGAGGTCCAGAAGGATACCATGACTGATGGTACTGAAAGCTGCTGAGAGGTCCAGGAGAACCAACAGAGTCACATTCCCTCTGTCCATCTCCCTGCACAAATCATTTTTTTTTATTCTAAGGGTGGATGTACATTAAAGATTCCCTGTTTGGAATGGCTTGTTCCTTCTTCTCATGACCTTGCCCTACTGGTGTCAGGGAGCCAGTGCCTGATACATTTGGCCTGACCAAAGAAAAAGAAGAAGAGTTGGTTTTTATATGCCAACTTTTTCTATCACTTAAGGAAGAATCAAGCCAGCTTACAATTACCTTCCCTTTCCCTCTCCATAACAGACACCCTGTGAAGTAGGCAGGACTGAGAGAGCTCTAAGAGAGCTGTGAAAAGCCCAAGGTCACCCAGCTGACTTCATGTGTAGGAGTGGGGAAACCAACCCGGTTCACCAGATTAGAGTCCACCACTCGTGGAGAAGCGGGGAATCAAACCCAGTTCTTCAGTTAGAGTCCACTGCTCCAAGCCACTTTTCTTAACCACTATACCATGCTGGCTCTCCCACACAGTTGAATGCCTTGGGAAGCAAAACTCCCAATAACACTACTAGGAACTAGTGGCATTAAAAGTTGAGAGGAAAAGTATGCATTTCCTTCTCTGAACTTCGGCATGTATACTACTAACAATGTACAATTGATGGAAGTCGGGAGAACGAGCAGCTTGATTCTGTTTTGTTTAAGATAGAAAATCAGGAGTGGTTTTTAAGAAATATTATTCATTTCATTTCCTTTTTGCAACTCAGGTCATGTCCTGCATATAATTACCTCCTTGAAGTGAAATGCTGAAGCAACCTTGAATGTTTTTTTTAAAGTTATCGATTGAATGCATTAAAAATATAAAACGCACCAAAGGTATATGCAGAATTCATTCGGAATTCATGTCAGATGGATACTGTATTTCACTCTGTAGCCTCAAATGAGGAAAAATTGTCTTGCCGTGGAGATGCAACAAATGCATGAAAAGGAAAGTCTGGATTCTCAGGCACACATTAATTCCTAGCATAGTACAAATGATTTGCATGTATCCTGCTTTGTAATAACAGGATCAGTAGTGATTCTGGAGCTGGGGAGTGGAAACTTTGGGATACTTCTAGCTGACCTGGACAGCCCTGGCTAGCTTGATCTTGTCAGATATTGAAAGCTAAGCAGGGTCAGTCCTGGTTAGTGCTTGGATGGGGACCACCAAGGAAGTCCAGGATTGTTATGCAGAGGCAGGCCATGGCATGCCACCTCTGTTAGTCTCTTGCCTTGCAAACTCTACGAGGTCACCAGAAGTTGGCTGTGACATGACTAAAAAAAAGAAGAAGCTAAGATATGAGCTGTTTTCATAAGAGTTAGCCAGCTTTAGTGACAAGGGTCCTAGAACAATGCTCTGCATAATAAGAAGGCTCCAAGTGTCTGTAGCAGCGGCAGAACTGCTAGCTGCTCTTTTCAGCCAGAGGTTTACATGAAGCTTCACTTGTAGACTGAGCTAAACTGGGGCTTCCTGTTCGATATTTACCCCCACTATAGGCCCCAGTGATGTCAGCGGTCTTAAATTTGTTTCGCTTTCCTGTGTCTGCCCAGTGCTGTTTCACCAACCCACATTATCAATATCCAGGCCTTAACATCTCTGTCCCTGTTGAGACAAAATACAACACTTACACATTACCAGTGCTGAAGAAGCCAGTGTGGAAAACCAGATGGGGAGTAACTAATGCATTGGGCTCTTGTGAGGCCAAAAAGGTTGAGAGTCTTAAATACCTACATGGATAACCCCATTTCCAGTCTAATACTCCCTCAGAATGTCCAGTTAAGGGTTGTTGTTGTTATTTCCTGCCCTTTCTCCCAGACGAAGCCAGGCTCAGGGCAACTAACATCAGATAAAACACCATAAAACACAATAAAAATGTTCAAAAATTACCCCCAGTTAAAAACCAAACAATCTCTAAATTAGTCAAATGGTGCTTGTCTACTGGCACACAGGGCCACAGCTGGCCTGGGGAAGCAGTCAGGATCCCCTGTTAGAAGCTCTGATGAAATAAGCAGCAAGGGGAACAGAAAGGAGGTCATCGATGTTAGAAACTCGATCAACCATAGGCCTGGTGGAACATCTCGATCTTACAGTCCCTGTGGAACTGTGTTGAGTCCTGCAGGGCCCTGGTCTCATTGGAGAGTAGGGTTGCCGGCTCCAGGTTGGGGAATACCTGGAGATTTGGGGGGCGGAGCTTGAGAAGGGGGAGGTTTGGAGAAGGGAGGAACTTCAGTGCCTAGAGTTAGGGTTGCCAACCTCCAGGTATTAGCTGGAGCTCTCCTGCTTTTACAACAGATCTCCAGTCATTAGAGACCACTTCATCTGGAGAAAATGGCCACTTTGGCAATTGGACTCTATGGCATTGAAGACCCTCCCCTCCCCAAATCCCGCCCTCCTCAGGCTCCGCCCCAAAACCCTCCCACCAGTTGTGAAGAGGGACCTGGCAACCATACCTAGAGTCCAATTGCCAAAGTGGCCATTTTCTCCAGGTGAACTTAGCGGCTGGAGATCAGTTGTAATAGAGGGAGATCTCCAGCCACCACCTAGAGGTTAGTAATCAGAAGAGGCTACAAGTGCTCAACAGGAAGATAGAACTCAAGCAAAATTAGCACAAGCACAAAAGCCAAAATATCTGGCACATAAACTCCACACTAGGAATTATGCTGATGATCTATATTGTCAATATAGATCATCAGCATAATTCCTAGTGTGGAGTTTATGTGCCAGATATTTTGGCCTTTCTGCTTGTGCTAATTTTGCTTGAGTTCTAACCACCTGGAGGTTGGCAACCCTATTGGAGAGAGAAAACGGGGCTGTGTTTTTCTGTCCTGTGTGCATCGCAGCATCTTCAGTCTGGTTTTTGTGGGGGCGGAGCTTTAGAAGACTGGCCTCTTCCCCTTGTCGCACACCACTTTCAAGAAATCTATGAACGAAGAAGGGGCAGGTCCCAGGACACAGCTGGATACAGCACTGTGGGTGAATACATGTAAACATGGCTTGCCTTGTCTTGCTTGAATACATTATTCACTATGCAAATGACTTTAAAACCCACACACACCGATGCACCACAGGGATCTAGGGATTATCACTGGGAACGATCTTACCTGCTGCAATATAATTACAAGAGGGGGGAAACCCCTGCAACTTTTAAAGACTCTGCAGTATTTGACTGCAGGCAGTGTTCTCATCTTCTTTGCCCCGTGGCATGTTCAAGTAAAATATATATCCTTGAATGAACACTTTCCTTCTCACGTCTGCCCCCCCTGGAAGACTAATAATTAAGACAAATTGTCATTTAAAACAATTTTTTTTAAATGCTATTCAAAACATGCTTTTAAAAATTTGTTATTCAAATGCTGAATACAGAAACTGAGAAACGGAGGGCGAAAATGCACGGTCTCTTTAGCCTCCTTTATTCCTTGTTTCAGGCAGGATTCAGCCTGGATCGAACACATGCGTTTTCGCCGAACTGCGTTCGATCCTGGCTAAATCCTGGCTGAAACAGGGAATAAAGGAGGCTAAAGCGACCATGCATTTTCGCCCTGAGTTTTCTAGAAGTCCTTTCTCCTCCTGAATTCTGCTATTCTTCTCATGCACCGTCATATGAGTGTAGATGCTTCGTCTGTCTGAATCAACCATCTCCCTGCCCATGTAAATATGGTTACCACCTGCTCACAATTTTTGACAGCTGTTCCTATGGCTTGGATCCACCAGAAATTTTCTCTGGCGGGGGGGGGGGGGATTTCCTGCACATACTTTATTATGGAGAACACATGATGGGACAAGTTAACGCTCAAACACCCACCAGTTCGGCTTGCTTTCAGCTTGTCCTTCACAAGTGATGAACTGATCAATCAGCAAGCACTTTGGATATGACTCAATTAATTTGGATATATCAATTGGCGTGATTATGACTGTTTCCATGTTTGCCTGACCATCATGTTAGTGTCAGTGTTCACAGTTTGTGTGGCAAGACACACACACAATAATATGCTAATAGCAGGAACCCTAAAGACTACATTTCCCAAGGTGCTTCAGCATATGGAACTTCGGAAGGCATCTGAAATTGTGTCTGAGGTACCAGGAAAGGGTGTGGGGGACAATTTTTCTTACCACCTGTCCACCTATCTGCTGAGGCTCACAGGCTCCTGCCCTGCTTTTAAGCTTACTGCAAAAGCACATATAGAAACTGCCAGCAATCAATCAATCAATCAATCATCATCATTCATTCATTCATTCATTCATTGTTTTCTCATTTGCTTTCATTACCCAAACATATGAAATTAATGGAATATTTAGTTTCATTTTAATATATTTGGAAATGATTGTGCATCCCAGTTAGGCACTTGTGGACAGTTTCTACCATTTCCTTATTTAAAAATTAAATTTAAATTGTTACTAGATGACTAGGTAATTGTTACTAGATGTGCGTGTATTAAGTGCCACCAAGTTGCTTCCGACTCATATCGACCCTATGAATCAATGTCCTCCAAAACTTCCTGTCGTTAACAGGTCTTGCAAACTGAGGGCCATGGGTAGGCTGAGTGGAAAAGCCTTTCTCAGGTCTTGTAAACTGAGGGCCGTGGTTTCCTTTATAGAGTCAATCCATCTCATGTTGGGTCATCATCATCATCAAAATTTATTTCAATACAAAATCAGCTTCAAAAGATTAACAACTGATTGGGCCTTCCTCTTTTCCCACTGCCTTCAACTTTTCCTAGCTTTATTGTCTTTTCCAGTGACTCTTGTCTTCTCATAATGTGGCCAAAGTACAGTAACTTCAATTTAGTCATTTTAGCTTCTAGGGACAGTTCAGGCTTGATTTGATCTAGGACACACTGATTTGATCTAGGACACACTGATTTGTCCACAGTATCCATAACACTCTCCTCCAACACCACGTTTCAAAGGAATCTACGATCTTCCTGTCGGATAACCATAGGCATACTCCAGTTTCAGAAGCCTCTAGATATCATGCAGCTTTTGCCTTGCTGAAGTGATGAATGATTGGTCTGACCTCACTTGGAATACTGTGTCCAGTTTTGGGCTCCACAATTTAAGAAGGATGTTGACAAGTTGGAGTGTGTCCAGAGGAGGGCGACCAGAATGGTCAAAGGTCTGGAATCCATGCCCTATGAGGAGAGACTTAGGGAGTTGGGTTTGTTTAGTTTGGAGAAGAGAAGGTTGAGGGGAGACATGATAGCCATGTTTAAATATTTGAAGGGATGTCATGTGGATGAGGGAACTAGCTTGTTCCCTGTTGCTCCAGAGACTAAGACACGGAGTAATGGATTTAAACTAAGAGAAAAGCGATTCCACCTAAACATTAGGAAGAACTTTCTGACGGTGAGGGCTGTTCGATGGTGGAATGTGCTGCCTCGGAGGGTGGTGGAGTCCCCGTCTTTGGAGGTCTTTAAGCAGAGGCTAGATGGCCATCTGTCGGGAGTGCTTTGATTGTGGGATCCTGCATGGCGGGGGGAGGGTTGGGGTCACTGGGGATGTGGGGGGAGGTAGTTGTTAATTTCCTGCATTGTGCAGGGGGTTGGACTAGATGACCCTTGTGGTCCCTTCCAACTCTATGATTCTATGAATCTATAACCCCACCTGTTTGGAAGGTGGACAGGTTCAGAGCAGTGTTGCCAGCTCCAGGTTGGGAAATACCTGGAGATTTTTTGGATGGAGCCTGAGGAGGGCAGGGTTTGGGAAGGGGAGGGACTTCAATGTCATAGAGTCCAATTGACAAAGCGGCCATTTTCTCCAGATGAACTGATCTCTATGGCTGGAGATCAGTTGCAATAGCGGGAGATCTCCAGCTAGTACCTGGAGATTGGCAACCCTACTTCAGAGTTCACCAGGCTCTGCCTACCTTCCATGTCTCGAGTTTTGCTCTGGCTGTGCCCAGTTCCTGCCTTCCAGCAGTAGACTGTGCAACCTCATGTTCTGAAACCTCCCCCCAAAAAGTGTTGAAGGCACAAATCTTTTTTAATCAACCATTGCAATACACAATTTATAGAAAAGATAAGATCGGTTTAAAAAAAAAAAATACTGTATGCCCTCAAGGACAAAACTAAACATTGAACTTAATTAATTGCCACTTCTTTACCCTTAAACTGCCATTTTGCTTACAAGAATCTGTTTATTCAAGGCCAACACATTCCTTTTAATATCCAATGGAATGTTCCCATTGTTTTGAGTCTTAACAGTTTATTGTCTGGATTAATCGTGCTGATATTTACCCAACAGTGACTGGAATGCCATTTGCACAAAGAAGAGTTCTCTGGAATTGCTTGTTTGGCCTGTTTGTGCTTAAAAAGAGAGAGAGAAAGCCGTGTATCACACAGCTAAATCAGCAACTTGTTCACAGGACATGTACCCAAATGTTACATGTATTCATTCTCAGTGTATTTTGTTCTTTAATAATTTCATTTACTTTAATTATTTTCATTATTACACAAATTTGTTTTCTTTGTTTCCATGGGAAATGCATTTATGGCTGCTCTTGACTTTGGTTTCCCATCCAATTGGGATCAAAATATCAGATTTCACCCTTCTCCCATGGGCTCCAACTATCAGGCAGACAGGAGATGGGGCTTGCAGTATATATGCAATCGAAGACACAACACTTTCCAAGACTTCTAGAATCATAGAATCATAGAGTTAGAAGGAGCCAGCTGCTGCTTGAAAACTGCCAGAGATGGGGATCTCACCATCTCCCTAGGCAGCTGATTTCACTGCTGAACACTGTTAGGGTTCAAAGGCTACTTTTCAGTTGGTACAAGCTGAGAATGTTTGAAGGTTTGAGACCCACCATGTCAAGTGAACCCATGGCTATCTTGGCTAATTAAATACCTAAAGAGTGGATGGTCAACAGGGTGATGAATATTATCCAGCCTCTCTGATGGCCTTAATAGTATGATCTCCACTGGCCTTAATAGGATCAGTCCTTGCTTGGGGAAAAAAGAAACCCTTTCCAAAAATGGTCTTGTGCAACTTTCAGCCAGCGTCAAACCTACTATTGCTAAGTAAGGTTTTTGGGGAAGCTGTAACTTCTCAACACCCAGTATTTCTCAATGAGACAGATTGTTAGAGATCCTTGTCCATATGGTCTTTGTACTGGACATAACATCAAAATTGCTGTGGCTACTTGATTGATTGTACATGTTGACTAATCCGCAAAAAGAATGTGTCCATGTTAGTTCTCCTGGACCTCTCACTGGCTACTGATACCATCAGTCATGGTGTACTTATTTACTACCTGATGGGGATGGGCCCTAGGAGTACTGCGTTGGTCCATAGTAGAGATGTGAAGGATCAGAAAAAATGAAACAATGGAGAAACAACAGCATTTGTTCCTGAGGGCTTTTATTTTCAATTTTGTTTACATAAAATAAGAAATTTAGGAGAAAAAAAACCTGTTAAATATTTTTTTTTTCATTTAGAATGAGTGAAATGTATTTAAGACAAAGTTTTATTCACTCAAGATGCTTAATAAGAACTGTGTATTGTAGAGGTTTATGTAAAAAATAACTAGAGCATTAAAAATGATAATTCCTGTGTATTCTATGGTACCTCAATGCGTGCCTTGATGTGAATTAAAGAAGAGGGGTTAGATCCCGACCAATGGGGCTGGACCCAATATGCCCTTATATGAGTGGAAGGACTCTTTCCATGAGCGGAAGACAACTTCTGCTCACAGACTAGGAGGAGAAACGAGAATGGGGGGTGAGCGGGGTGGAGAGGCATGAGCCTGAATAAGAACTATTCATGATTTCCCCCTCGATTACCTTCATTTTGAGTTCAAGGCAAACATAAAATTCATTATAAAACAGGTTCCTAGATATGCGGGACAAGTGCACAGAGGGCGCAAAGTGAGTGCTGAGGGACAGGAAAATAATGAAGTCAAAAGTAGCCAAGGAGCATTCCCACGGGGATCGCACAGCTAATAACAAAGCATAAATAGCCAAGGTGTTTGCCACTAATTCAGGTTCCAGTCATCTCAATAAGAGGTAAGTCATAGGGATGTGATCATTTTTGTTTCTTTTTGATTCCATCTGTAGTCACTGATATCAGCTTCGGTTCACCTCATTTTCATAGATATTGTGGATGACTCTTTTTGTTTTACAACGTTTGTATGCCATAGTTAAACATTATTTTTGTATATAAATGGTGTCCAAATGGTGTGTATGTGTAAATTGTTTGTTTGTTTGTGTACTCTAGCTTTCTTCTGACACTGCCAAGACCCAAGGTGGATAACAACCTCAAAAACAAACAAATCTATTAAAATCAGCAGAACACACTATTATATGATAGTATTATCATATTATATGATTGGGAAGGGGCTGTGGCTCAGTGGTAGAGCATCTGCTTGGCATGCAGAAGGTCCCAGGTTCAATCCTCAGCATCTCTAGGCAAGGAGGTGATGTGAAAGACCCCTGCCTGACACCCTGGAGAGCCGCTGCCAGTCTGAGTAGACAATACTGACTTTGATGGACCGACAGCGCATTCCTAAAAGGAATTCCTGCGCCAGGCTTAGGAGGCAAACTAGCGGCGTTGCATCCTAAAGGACCAAACTTACAATCACCTTCCCTTCCCTTCCCCACAACAGACACTCTGTGAGGCAGGTGGGGCTGAGAGAGCTCTAAGAGAGCTGTGACAGAGACATTTGGGTTGCTCACAAGCAGTTTGAGACTGTTCACCAGTTTCCCTTCCATGCATACACAGTGTACATTAATCCCTTATCCCATGGCCCCCAAACCTGTGTTGAACACAACACTTCTTTATATGGAATCTGAGCAAAAACATGTAGCTCTATAGAAATGAACTCTTTTTCAAATTAAATTCTCATCAGAAGAAGAAGAGTTGGTTTTGATATGCCGACTTTCTCTACCACTTAAAGGAGAGTCAAACCAGCTTACAATCACCTTCCCTTCCCCTCCCCACAACAGACACCCTGTGAGGTGGGTAGGGCTGAGAGAGCTGTGACTAGCCCAAGGTCACCCAGCTGGCTTCATGTGTAGGAGTGGGGAAACCACTCCACTAGTTTATACCAGGATATGTTGAAAAATGTATAAATATATGAAATGTATAAATGTATGGAACCAACTGGTGAAAATTTGAAACGTCTGGTCCAAACTAACTTTAACTGGGTTAGGAACAAGACTTATCTACCTTCCAGCTCAGAAATTTTACTTTAAGAAAATCAAGCAGAGGGAACTGCAATGACTTTTTAAAAATCTACGAATTAGACACTAGCAATATTTAAAAGGCACCCCTCAAATCTCCCTCAAAGACAAGCGGAAACAAGGATTTCCTAGGGGAAGATACCAGAAAACCAGGACTGTCCCTGCTAAATGGGGCCCATTGGCGTACATGCTGTTTATGGAGAAGCCTTGACAACCAAGGTACACTGTGGATAGCTCAGCCACTTTGTGCGACACTCTTCATTATCTTTCTTCCTGTGAAGGTTGTTACACACCGACATCTCTTCTTTATGAGCAGCTTAAATGAGTTCACTCCTAGCGGTCTTCACATCAAGGCCTTATAGAATTATACCCCATTTAGGCCCATTATGAAGACATCTATCGCGTTCCTATTTCTGAGGAGCCTTAATAAGGCCAGACATCATAATAGGCCCCTCACCTTGCATCTCCAAATGCCCTGCAAATTGCAGCCATCAACTGTCACAGAAAACACAAGCAGGAAGAATGTCAAACAGCATGGAGCACTTGGTAATCGTATCTCTCTTTGTAAAGGGGGAAGAAATAATGCGATTTTTTGTCCCCCTAGGAAACTTAAGGATCTGAAATCTCCAACCTTTTCAACATTTACATTGTCACGCACAGTGTGCTTCTCAGAAGAGAGGGAAAAAATGAGCCCAAAGTTCTAAAAGACAAAGGAGGGTCTTAATCTCCAAATGAATGTAATGGATAGCTATATATAGGAGGTTCTAGTACAAACATATACAAGCTGGCCATGATCCATTAGCAGAGCAGCCAGGGCTGCACAAGCCTAGTCCTGTCATCCATTTCTCGTGAATACATGAAGCTGACTTATACTGAGTTAGACCATTGGTCTATCAAGACCGGTATTGTCTATTCTGGCTGCCATTGGCTCTTCAGAATCTCAAGAAAGGTCTTTCACATCACTTACAACCCAATCCTTTAAAAAAAAAAAACTAGGTATGTTGGCAATTGAACTTGGGACCTTCTGTATGCAAAGCAGAGGAGCTTCTGATGAGCCACCTTTCCACGCCCTCCCATTCTTCCAAGGATCTGCAGACATGTGAAGGGAAAGAAGTTGGTAAGGCTATGACATAGAAGAAGAAAAGTTGATTTTTATATGCCAAATTTATCTACCTTTTAAGGCTTACACTCTCCTTCCCTTCCTCTCCCCACAACAGACACCCTGTGAGGTAGGTTCTGAGAGAGTGAGAGAGTTCTGACAGAACTATGAATAGCCCAAGGTCACCCAGCAGTAGGGTTGCCAGCTCCAGGCTGGGAAATACCTGGAGATTTTGGGGGTGGAGCCCGAGGAGGGTGGAGTTTGGAGAGGGGAGGGACTTCAATGCCATAGAGTCCAATTGCCAATGCCACCATTTTCTCCACGGGAACTGATCCCTATCGGCTGAAGATCAGTTGTAATAGTAGGAGATCTCCAGCCACCACCTGGAGGTTGGCAACCCTACCCAGCAGGCTTCATGTGAAGGAGGGGAAAAACCAAGCCGGTTCACCAGATTAGTGTCCACTGCTCATGTGGAGGAGTGGGGAATCAAACCAGTTCTCCAGATTAGAATCCACACTGCTCCTCACCACTACATCATGCTGGGCCGAAGTCACTCAGTGAGCCTGATGGGATTTAAAGGGATTTAAAGGCAGGACTTCCAGTACTACTCCAGCACTCAGAGAACTACACTGGCTGTCAAAGGTTTGCATCAAGCCATGTTCGTTAAGGAAGAAGGATCCATGTGGGGGGAAATTAACCCTTGTGGCCCCTCTCTAGTACGTGTAATCATTACTATCTCCAAGAGTGTTATGTGTTAGTAGAGTGAGTGAGAGTCATGCAGCGGAATTAGCACCGTCTGATTAAGGACTAGATAAATGTTTATCGAGGAACTACATAATAGATAGTAAAGGGTAGAGACAGAGAGATTCTTCTAACTACCTAAGTAGCTGAGAGAGCAGAGAGAGAACTTCTGAGAAGAAGGAGGAAGTTGCCCCAAAGAATATCAGTCTGGAGACAGACGAGAGGTGACACTGAAAAAGATGGAAGGTCCTAACATTACTGTCCTATCTAACTGCCCCCTTGCTGCCCCCCCCCCCCGCAGGGTCTTCCTTCTTCTCATTCCTTTTGCACACTAGACCTTGCTAATTCCAACACAATGCTCATGCAGTCTAGGCAGTGACCTTGCACCTTTTTGCATCTGCAGAAAGTCCTCCGCCTGGATTGGGCCAAAACAGTATTTGTTAGTCCAGTACATCTATGGAGTAATGAAAGTATTCATCTGATTGCGATGACAAGGCTTTAACTGGCCTGTTGACTTTCATTCTTGCCTTGAAAAGAGAGAATCAACTAGTCACCCCCCAAAAATTGGAGGGACAAATTGAGTTAAAAGTCCTACTCCTGAAACTGTAAATTGTATGATTCCGCAGATGAAATTCCATGTAAGGGTTAATGACATCTATGAAGGAGTTCTAAGCACCATCCCAGAACTATTGTTCTGTGGCAGAAGTCATGATGGTTTCAGTCTGGGAACTATTCATGCAGATGTGTATCGAGGAGCAGTAACGAAATGTACAAAATGTGCCAGGTATCTATGAAAACAGCAAAGCTGCCGAATTTTCTATTTGCTATCTTTTGTAGTTCTGGGGAGTTGAACTACAGTTCCTAGAAAGCAACTTTGCTGTCAGCTCTCTTTGGTGTGAATGTTGTCATATTATCTTTGTTGCTTTGAGAGTCGTTACATGTTTGTTCCCAGTCTCAACAGCAATCAAGTATGCTGCCTGACATTCCCCAGACAACAATTGAGCAAGAGTCGAATGGGCTAGCTGAACCAAGTGATAAGCCAAACATTTGCACAATGCAGACTGATTAGGAGCCATTTCCCAAGCCGTCCTACCATGTTAAGATGCCCCCCCAATTGAAGAAGAGTTGGTTTTTATATGTTGACTTTCTCTACCACTTAAGGAAGAATCAAACTAGCTTACAATCACCTTCCCTTTCCCTCCCCACAACAGACACCCTGTGAGAGAGAGAGGCTGAGAGAGTATGACTAGCCCAAGGTCACCCAGCTGGCTTCATGTGTAGGAATGGGGAAACAAATCCAGGTCACCAGATGAGCCTCCATTGCTCATGTGGAGGAGCGGGGAATCAAACCCAGTTTTCCAGATCAGAGTCCACCGCTCCAAACCACCGCTCTTAACCACTACACCACACTGGTGACTGATAGACTCAGAATGGCTATCCAAGAGAAGGATGCTTCCAGACTAGGGATGCTGTGAACATTACAGCAACTATGCTCTATAGGCAAGCACACTGTATTAAAAAAAAACCTTCCTGGGGGAAAAAGAAAGAAAACTTCCAAAGTGTTATTAATACTCTTGGAGTTTCTTGCAAAATCTTTGGATATTCCACTTCAGGACAAATTCCAAATTCTCTTTGAATTTCTGTACAGGTAAATTTGTAGTAGCCAATGTAGTCTTTAGTCAGGAAGACCAAGTGTTTCCTATTTCATTTTTTTTATAGTCATTCATTTATATTTTATTTCAGTTATCTTCTTTTTGTACTGTCGATTTAATTGTATTGTATATACCTGTTGTGTGGTTTTTATATTGATTTGCCAATTGTGTTTATACATACAATAGTCATACATGTATGTGCTGTCATACACATACACATACAATATAATGCAGATTTGTTCTCATCCATCAGTAATGTTGGAAAAGTATATGTTGTAAATGGAAAATTCAGGGTTGTGCATATTGATATACCTGGAGCCAAAATAAACCCAAAGTTAACAATTTTGGCAATATTTGGGTTTCAGTTTTACTAAATACCCGAACTTGGGAATCTGCCAGAAGCCAAATAGGCAATTTCTGAAAAAGCTGAATACATATTTGGCTTTTTTCGGCTTTGTCTTTCCTCAGGCTTTCCCCTATGGGATTTTTTTAAAATGAGCTCTGGGGGAAGCATTTTTGGAGATAGAGTTCCCAAATTTTCAGGGTAGCTTCAAGTGACTCTTCTTGCATGAACCCCAAAGTTTGGTGCAGATTGGGTCAGGGGGTCTAAATTTTTTCCCCACAACCCTATTCAGTATGGATAAACAGAAAATGGCGAGAATAAAGATTCGTGAATTAAATTTTCATAATGAACAGTGAAAGTGAAATGGGAGTTTTCAAGTTGAAAGAGCTAGGATGAGAAATTTGAAATCATCCCTAGGTGGAGTAGCTTTGATTCCTAATAGTTTGGTTCACCAGGAGCATGAAGCAAGTTTATCTCCCAAGGTTCCCGAAGGTCTCCCTGGGATAGAACCTCAGCAGGTCTACTCAGGTCTACTCAGTTCCATTTTATTCAATTGGGCTTGTGTCCAGAAAAGTGTTCGTGGGATTGCAGCCCCTGAGTACACTTCTTCTAAATAAGTGAAGGGTTGCCATGAATTCCCATTGGGAAAACAAAGATGCTGCACTTGCTGGATATTTTGGCAGTGAGGAAGAATGTCAGTGTCAACAGGGGATCAGATCAGACTAAGCCAGCCTCATGAGGCCAGGGGCAGTCATAGACGGGCGATGGGTGAAGTGTAATGCTGCAACAACAGGGCTGCAGGGCCTGAAGCAGGAGGGGCAGTTGACGTCAGTCAAGGGGTCAAGTCCAACACAGAAACAACAGGACGAGGCAGGCAGGCAGGACAGCACTAAGTCCTTTCACTATAGACAAATTACTAGGATGGAAGAACAAAGTCAGAAACGGGGCTTATATAGCCCTAGCTCTGCTCTAATTGGCTCCCCTGGTCACATGTCCCTGCAGAGCTGCCCCATGCTGCCCCAGCTCCTCCACTCTTTCTCTCAAGTGGCTAGTTTCTCTCTCTCCCCCCCCCCCCAATTATTCCCCCCCTCCATCAAGTCACATCTGACGTTTGGCAACCCTGGTGGGGTTTGCTGAAGAGACATTCAGACGTGGTTTGCCATTGCCTGCCTCCGTATCACGACCCTGGAATTCCTTGGAGGTCGCCCCAAATCCTTGCCAGGGCCAACCCTGCTTAGCTTCTGATATCTGACAGGAGCAGGCTAGCCCCACCCCCAATTATAGCCATAGACTAATTGTAAGAAATGGCCAGGGGTGTAGGAAACACACTGTTTGCCTTCTGAGCCTTTTGAAAGCAACAGCAAGACAAAGACGTTCACATTGCATAAGTAGCCCACATATTGAGTGATGCTCCTTTTAAAAAAAGAAGCAGCTATCAAAAATGCTAGCTCAGGCTTATCTTACTGAACATCATAAAACAGCAAACACTGCTTTAATTATCCTTCCATGCTGTAAATGTCTGGAGTGATTTTGTAAATGTTTTCATTTGTCCAAGATAAACAAGTCTGCCATATAACTGCTGTCATTAATCACTTTCATAAAACAAGAGCCTCCTCTCTTTTTTGTTTCTTCTGAGAACCATTTTAGGAAATCCCCAAGTGCCAAAGCTCTCACATACCATGCATGTGTTGATTTATATAGTTATCTACACTGATGCTTATTTTTGAACACAAAGAGAAGCTGGGTTAAAACTTACGTCACCATTAGAAAAATGCATTACTAAAGTGTACTTGATTTCTTGACAGTCTTAATTAAAACCCATTGAAGGGAGGGAGGATAATCAGCAGCACTTTCATTATGGCTCTTGCAGAGTACGGATAAAGTGGTCAGTCATGACGTTCCAAATCTGACCCAAGAGATACGGTTATCGGTTCCATCTCCCTCCAGTGTCGTGTAGTGGTTAAGAGCAGCAGACTCTAATCTGGTGAACCGGGTTTGTTTCATAGACTCATAGAATCATAGAGTTGGAAGGGACCACCAGGGTCATCAATTCCAACCCCCTGCACAACGCAGGAAATTCACAACTACCTCCCCCCCACACACCTAGTGACCAGAAGATGGTCAAGATGCCCTCCCTCTCATCATCTGCCTAAGGTCACAGAATCAGCATTGCTGACAGATGGCCATCTAACCTCTTCTTAAAAACCTCCAGGGAAGGAGAGCTTACCACATCCCGAGGAAGCCTGTTCCACTGAGGAACCACTCTAACTGTTAGAAAATTCTTCCTAATGTCTAGACGGAAACTCTTTTGGTTTAATTTAAACCCATTGGTTCTGGTCCGACCTTCTTGGGCAACAGAAAACAACTCGGCACCATCCTCAATATGACAGCCCCTCAAGTACTTGAACATGGTTATCATATCCCCTTTCAGTCTTCTCCTCTTCAGGCTAAACATACCCAGCTCCTTCAACCTTTCCTCATAGGATTTGGTCTCCAGACCCCACTCCTACACATGAAGCCAGCTTAAAAAAACAAAACTACTACAACATACACTTTGATGAATCAGTTTACTTCATCAGATGCAAGAGCTCTGACTCAAGAACCTATGCTGGAATAGCAACTTGGTGTCATGGTTTAAGAGTGGCAGACTCTAATCTGGAGAACCCGTTTCGATTCCCCACACCTCCACATGAAGCCTGCAGGGTGACCTTGGCCCAGTTGCAGTGATGGCATTTCTACTTCAGACTGAGAATGACATCCTTAAATCCATTTCTGGAAAACAGGTAACTATTGTGAGACCAGGATTGCAGTTTCCAATGCAGGCAAGTATGCGGAATCTTAATTGAATACTTACTCCCAATGGGAGAGAAGCTCTGACGGCAGGGAGACAAAATAACTCTCCCACTCATCCAGAATCAATAATGCCTAGAAAAAAGCACTGCCAAACGACAGTTATGTAGCTCATGTCTCTCTGTGTTTTTCATAATGTCTTGCTTTTCACTTTTTTACTTTGAGGCGAGTCATTTCCTGCCAAACCAAGAGCTCGACTGTTATGAGAAATTTTAAAAAGAAGCTAGGTATTTTTTTTTTAAACTGTGTAAAGTATGGCACAAAGATATAATGCTAAGCAAAAAGTTTACCTTATAGTAGGGTTGTCAATCTCAAGGTGAGGCTTGGAGAGCTCCTGGGATTACAACCAATCGCCAGGCTACAGAGATCAGTTTCCCGGGAGAAAATGGCTGCTTTCAAGGGTGGACTCTATGGCATTATTGGCCCCTCTCTATCCCAAACCCCACCTTCCCCAGGCTCTACCTCCCAAATCTCCAGGAATTTCCCATCCTGGAGTTGGCAACCCTAACCGTATAGTAACAACAAGCAGCAGTATTTGGAGAAACCAGAACAAAGCCAGTGCTGGGGACTTTTGTTGCTCTGGTCAAAGCTGACCCTCTGGATTAATTGTGTACCCTATGGCATAAAAGCTGCTCTGGTGTAGATGGGGTTCCAGTGGACCATTTGACATCTGGTTCTCCTTGGCATCTCATTCTCACTCCGTTAAAGCAACAAAGGGTACAAATGGATGCTAATGATTCAATGACCACAGTGCTAAGCGGGGGGTTGTTACAGACCAATATGCCTGGCTGACTGCAGTTCTGCAGCAAGAGATATGGTAGTCAAGCAGGCAATAGTCGCCGTAGTAACATCTCTCCCTACAAGGAAAATGTTTGACGCCAAAGATAGAATTTGACAAATTTTAAAATCAGCGTGTTAGAATGTCTTAACTTTTGGAGAGCCAGAGTGGTGTAATGGTTAAGAGTGGTGGTTTGGAGCGGTGGAGTCTAATCTGGAGAACTGGGTTTGATTCCCCACTCCTCCACATGAGCGGCGGACGCTAATCTGGTGAGGTCCAGTTCACTGAAGATTCATCACAGTATTGAGTAGGTTCCCATTTGGGATGTTGAGATCTTTGCGACTAACCTGCTTGACGGGTGAACATACCATTTTTGACAGCTGCCAGCAGCTATGAGATGGGTATCAGCTTTCTTCAGCTTGTCATTGGCTGTCTCCAGCAGCATGCTGAACACCTTTTCAGCAGCCTGTTTTAGCTGTGGCGGCATGGGCATTTCATTTCTTTCTGCCTTATGGCCACATTGGCACTTGCGCAGTAGTTGAAGTTCATTTCCCTACGGGTAGGGTTGCCAACCTGCAGGTGGTGGCTGGAGGTGTGCTACTACAACTGATCTCCAGTCGATAGAGATCAGTTCACCTGGAGACAATGGGTGCTTTGGCAATTGGACACTATGGCATTGAAATCCTTCTCCAAACCTTGCCCTCCTTAGGCTCTGCCACAAAAATCTCCAGGTATTTCCCAACCCGGAGCTGGCAACCCTACCTACAGACCATGGATGGTTGAGTCAGATAATTCAATGACACCAACATGTGGAAAACTACAATTCCCATGGGGCTGTTTACAAAACTGCATGTGCACCTTGCTGCAGATCTCAACAGATCAGCAGCGGTTATCATTGACCAGAGACAAAGCAACACCAACTGAGAGCCAGTGTGGTGTAGTGGTTAAGAGCGGTGGTTTGGAGCGGTGGATTCTGAGCTGGAGAACTGGGTTTGATTCCACACTCCTCCACATGAGCGACAGCCGTTAATCTGGTGATCTGGATTTGTTTCCCCACTCCTACACATGAAGCCAGCTGGGTGACCTTGGGCTAGTCACACTCTCTCAGCCCCACCCACCTCACAGGGTGTCTGTTGTGGGGAGAGGAAGGGAAGGTGACTGTAAACTGGTCTGAGTGTCCCTTAAGTGGTAGAGAAAGTCGGCATATAAAAACCGACTCTTCTTCTTCTGATGAGAATTTAATTTGAAAAAGAGTTTATTTCTATAGAACTACATGTTTTTGTTCAGATTCCATATAAAGAAGTGTGGGTGGAACACAGTTAGGTTTGGGGGCCATGGGATAGGGGGTTAATGTGCACTGTGTATGCATGGAAGGGAAACTGGTGAACAGTCTCAATCTGCTTGTGAGCAACCCAAATGTCTCTCTGAACAATCAGCTCCCTGCTTACAACAGCAAGGAGGGTCTGAACTACATATGTTGTTCCTTGAACTGAGTTGGGATTCTAGACCAGACTCACATTCCTTGCAGCCATACAATAGCTGCAGAGAACTTACTTCCGTGAAAACCTTAGGGCTCAATTCAGACCACGATGCAGGAAGAGAAGAGAAGAGAAGAGAAGAGAAGAGAAGAGAAGAGAAGAGAAGAGAGAGAGAGAGAGAGAGAGAGAGAGAGAGAGAGAGAGAGCATACAGGTACTCATTTCTAATGTGGTAGTAAAATGAGATCACACTAGAGAATCTTAACAATATGTTTATGTAATGCTCTGTTATTTAATACTAGTTATAGTTTTCCTTCCTTTCCTGGATTATTCTCATGGTCAATGCCACTCAATTAGGAGCACACAGCAAAAGTGATAATACAACAAACGCTACACTCCTAATCAGGTTTGGTTATGTGATGAGGTCCCCGAGGATGAGTGAGGGCAATTAAGGGTAAGGGTAAGGCCCAAACATATGAACAAGTGACCAAACACTTTCCTAAGGACAGCCAAAGGATTTCCAAAAAGTGCAGGCTTTTTTGTTGTGGAGCAGGAGAGGAGAAGACTGCCAAAAGAGTTAATGGAAAAATTGCTAGTATTTTTGGCTCATTCCCAGTAAGTAACGATTGGACGGTAAAAATATGAGTGCTGTGGTTGTAATTTTAACAGTAAAATACTTCAGCAGTTAACTGCCTCATAAAGTCCAGTGCCTGCTGTCTGGATTCAAATCTTCCTGCCATGCCCATAATTTCTAACCCCACCTCTGGGACGACATACCCTTTCGCCAAATGTGGCCACTAGGGCTGTCAATTCGGTTCGGCCCGAACTGAAAATCAGCCGAATTTCCCTTGATTCGGCGGTTTTTAGTTCGGGAGGAACCGAACTCAAAACTGGCGGGCAACCGGGGGGGGGCCGAATTCAGCGAGTTCGGCAGTTCGCGAATAAATTTGGCCAATTCGGGGCCGTCAGTAAGCAGCATAACCTTCAGTAAGCAGCATTCTCCTCCCCCGGCCAATCGGTGGCCAAGCTGGGTCTTCTTCTGGCCAATCAGTCAGGATTGAGTACTGGAGGAATCAGCTGATGTGCGGCCGGCCGGGGAAAGAGAGAGAGAGAGGGAAATCCTCATGTGTGTGTGAGGGGGTGCTTGTGCACATTCGCTCCTTTCCGTGGCTGCAGGGGGCGCATTTTTTGGGGTACAGACCCCAAACTTTCAGGGGATATTCAGACAGGTTTTCTTAAGAGACCACCCAAGTTTTGTAAACATTGGGTCAGGGGGTCCCGAGATATGGGCTCCCCCCTTTTTCTTTCCATGGCTGCAGAGGGCGCATTTTTGGGTGTGCCGACCCCAAACTTTCAGCGGAGCATCAGACAAGGCTTCTTAAGATACCCCCCAAGTTTTGTAAACATTGGGTCAGGGCCCCCCGAGATATGGGCTCCACCCCTTTTTCCTCTCCCCCTTTTCCATTTTCGTGGCTGCAGGGGGCGCTTTTTTGGGGGTGCAGCCCCCAAACTTTTATCATAGATTCAGAGAATCCCTCTTAAGAGACCACCCAAGTTTTGTAAAGATGGGTTCAGTGGGGGCTGAAATATCGGCTCCCCCCTTTTCTCTTTCCGTGGCTGCAGGGGGCGCATTTTTGGGTGTGCCGACCCCAGACTTTCAGCGGAGCTTCAGTCAAGGCTTTTTAAGAGACCACCCAAGTTTTGTAAACATTGGGTCAGGGCCCCCCGAGATATGGGCTTTCCCCTTTTCCCTATTGGGATGAATGGATCACCCTCGAGAGATGCATACATATGGATCTTATATTGGATACAAATGGAATCATATTGGATTACCCAGCCTCCCAGCCCCTCCTGCTGGAACAGAAGACAGCCACAGTAAGACCCCTTTGGGGGCTTTAATCTATAATTTTTTTCTTTTCTGTGTGTGTGTGTGGGGGAAAGCAGAGTCTGTGTGTGTGTGTGGGGAGGGAGCAGTTTCTGTGGGTGGGGGGGGAAGTCAAAGGGGGCTTTTGCCGGTTCTGCCTGGGGTGGGTGTTCCCCCTCCAGTCTCTCTCTCCCTGGTTTGAGGGGGGGCTTCATTTTTATTCTTCAGGTTTTTCCTCATTCATAAGATCACTTAGGTTATTTTGATGCTTGCTCAAAACTGGTTTTCAAATGGTGACTTAAAGAATGCATCTGCCTGGTCCCAAGTCCAATGCAAAAGGAGAAATTCCACCCCCTCCTGCTCATTATGCATAGCTAGCTGCCTCTGTCCCTTTCCATGGTATGCAAACTCCCAGGTGTCAGGTGTTGCTTTGCACTGTTGCAAAGGTGTTGCATTGCGTGCTTGTGTTGCTTTGCAGTTGTATTGTTTTGCAAAATTCTTCACACCTGCCCCGCCCTTTGCATGTTTGCAAAGGTGTCGCTTTTCAGTTGTGTTGCTTTGCAAAGTTCTTAGCACCTGCCCCGCCCTTGCTCTCATCAGCTGTTTGTTGGGCCGGGAGCTTTGTGCGTGGGCGGCAAGCTCTGCTGAGAGATACACATTAAGGGTGGGGGGGACCCCTTTCAGGGCCCATATCTCAGCCCCCCCTGACCCAATCTTTACAAAACTTGGGGAGTCTTTCAATATACGTCCTTTGAAGCTCTGCTGAAAGTTTGGGACCTCTTAGCCCAAAAATGCCCCCTCCCAGAGCCGCGGAAAGGCGCGGTTGTGTTTTTAATGGCTTTATTCGGCCGAATTTTTTTCCGAACTTTGAATTCCCGCCGAATTGAACGGATCCGAAGTGGGGGAGTTCGGACTTCGGCACGTACCGAACCCACAAGGGCCAAATTCGGCCAAATCCGAACTGTACCGAATTTTTTTTTTGACAGCCCTAGTGGCCACCAGATACCCTTTGGCTTTGTGATCCTGTATCTTAAGCCCTGACTTGGATAGCCCCAGGGATAGCCTCATCAGAACTCAGAAGTTAAGCAGGGTCAGAACTGGGTAGTTGTTGGATGGGAGACCTCCAAGGAATACCTCGGACATCACCCAGAGGCAGCCAGTGGCGGACTGGGTCTAAAATATTGGTTGCCAGAAGACAAAGTGAGCCCACTCACAACTATAAGGCTATCATTTAATTTTTATTAATTTTTATTTTTAACATCTTGTCTAATGTTTAAGGGGGCCCACTTCATCAAAGGCCCACAGGGCCCACTTGCCATCAGGCAAGCTGACACAATGGCCAGTCCGCCACTGGAGGCAGGCAATGGCAAACCACCTCTGAACGTTTCTTGCCTTGAAAACCCTATGGGGTCACCCTAAGTCAGCTATGACTTGATGGCAAAAATAAAATCTGAAACAGTTAAAAAAGAAGCTGGCAGGAAACTGTCATATATACATACATATTCATATATACATATCTTGCTTATTCATAATGACTGCTCTTGCCTGTCGGAATTGCTGGACATAATGCTTGTCTTTCTGTACTGCCACTCAGGATTACCACAACCAATGTCCGTCTTTTCCCACACAGCCTTAATGGCTTAGCTTGGAGCTGTAAATTATTTATTTTAGGGTTCGGCTTTGGCTGCTACAGCCAGAAGCATGCTGGAGGGAGTGCTCTGGGACAGAGTCATTAATGTTCCCATTTCCTCATGCGCGACACAAGGAAATAATTATTCCCTTCAATGTTATTAGGGGACATCCATGACATTTCTGTCATCAAAGTTGGTTGCATTCCATACTCCAAGTTGATAAAGAATGATATTGTCTTGATATAAGACATTCTGGCTGTTTCCACTAAGGCCAAAAGGGGACATTTATCACTGGTTGACCTCACTGAAGTGCGCAATGCATCCAAGGTTTGCTTTCAGAAAACCTGAGTAAAGTTGGGTGGTTCATACATGTATCAGAAGGCTACTCATAAGATCATTTGTCACATGGTGGAGGGCTACAGGAGAGCCTCGCTTGTTGATTTTTTTTAAGGCCAAATGACTGGAATCCCAGGACTAGCTCAGTGCCATTGAAAGAGTGAGGACGGGTGGTACAAAACCTCCATGCCTGGGTTGCTCTGAGAACTACAAAAGCTCTGGTAATCCATTGGTCTCATTTTGCTTTCATGCTTTTTTTTTTTTTTTGCTATTAAGTCACAGCTGACTTATGGGACCCTGTAGGGTTTGAAGGCAAGATACTCAGAGATGGTTTGCCATTGCCCACTTCCACATCCTGACCCTGGTTTACCTTGAAGGTCTCCCATCCAAATACTTGCCAGGGTCAAGGCTGAGAGGCCCAAAGTAACCCACCTACCTCACAAGGTGACTGTTATGGGAAGGGGAAGGGAAGGTGATTGTAAGCCACTTTGAGACTCCTTTCAGTAGAGAAAAGTGGGGTATAAAAGCCAACTCTTCTTCTTCTCCTTCCTTCCTTCCTTCCTTCCTTCCTTCCTTCCTTCCTTCCTTCCTTCCTTCCTTCCTTCCTTTTGGAGGAAAGTCTACATAATTCAACAAGACATATTTAGCAGAGAAAGGTAACTCGTTACCTATTCCTTGAGAAATATCTAGCTTTTAAATGGGGGGAGGGGGCAACAGCTTTAATTTGGTTCCCAAGAATCATCTGTAGGGTGGAGTAATCTAGATCAGGGGCATGGTACCAGGGAATTCTTTCTTCCATGGATCAATTCCCCAATCAGAAATGTCTCCTATCTTGGTTTCTTTCACTACCAATAGGGGGAAATGACAAGTACGGTTGTGGGTTCCCCACAGCTGTATCTGTTATTTTTCTCCACCAAGACTTTCTTACTAGAATCTCTCTCTCTCTCTCTCTCTCTCTCTCTCTCTCTCTCTCTCTCTCTCTCTCTCTCTCTCTCTCTCTCTCTCTCTCTCTCTCTCTCACACACACACACACACACACACACACACACACACTCACTCACTCACTCACTCACTCACTCTGATGTAATGAGTTTTCTTTTAACTTTCAGAGAGTCATTTATAGGGGGGAGCTTTTAGAACAGGTACCCACACACACACATACACTGTCTGAAGTGTTACAGTTCTTCTCCCTCATTTTGCTGCAGGTGTATGGAATGGGGCTAAACCTATAAACCAGCCCCAGTGCAAAGATGTTCTGTATGAGGCAGCATGAAAACTCTTTCCTGTAGTATTGTCTATGATAGCTCATTCTGAGATACAAGTCCATACGGTACTGAAGTAATGCGATGCTCTAGCTTACAGATAATTGAATATGAATACTTTCTTTCTCAAGGTAGCCTTGGGAGGGATGATCTGTTGGATCCACTGCAGCTCTATTCTGTTTGGTTTGAACCCTCAGGTTAAAAAAATTACTGATTGGCATTACTGGAACAAACAGTTTATTTACTGATAAAGTACAGAGAAGTCTTCATAGACCTCATGGGACAGGATTGTCTGTGGAATTTGGACCTCCCAGTATTCTGTGTGGCTGATCAGACTGGCCGCTGTTCTTCAGAATGCAGCACCGGACGGACACCTGGATCTGTTGTGCCTCTTGTTTTTCCGTGTCCCATAACTAGGTCTTTATCTGGCTTACTGAAATGTGAAGAAGCAAGGGAGGTTGCCAAGTTTTAGACACTGCCAGACGCCAAGGAAAACTCTGGTAATTTGAAGGCGGGAATTATTTAGTCTGCACAACTGTGTGGCTGCATTGTGACCCCCCATCTCCTTGTGATGTCTGTGAATAAATCTGAGAGACTCCCTGATGACAGAAAATAGGGCCCTGTTCCCTGTCAACATCTGGCCTCACAACCGAGGAAGATGGGAGGATTCCATCAAATGTCAGCCCTTTAGAAATGGGTATTACTGGGCTCGGGAGTGTTACATTTGGGGATCTTGTACCATTAGACCTTTATTATTTCTTAGAAACAGTGTTGGTGACTAAGTCTCTTGGGGTGGGAGGGTGATGCTGAGGACATTACTCAGTGGCTGATGATGAAGAACCAACTTCCATGTGAAAGCATTTGTTTTGGGCAACAGGACAAAATGAAACAGTAACTTTCCCCCATGCGATCATTTGTTCATACGAATAAGTTCAGGAAACATTTAATGCATTTTATTATCTCCCTACACTCTTCCCAAGGAAAGAAACGACAGTATGGAGGGACCAAAGACGACGCATACAAAAGGTGTCCCCATGAGAGTTAGTCAAGTAGGACTTGTCGTTTCTCATGGTCAGTATATGAAATGTCCTACTTCATCACCAAGATCAGGCCTGCATGAGGTAGTTTGGTATGGAATATACCCAAAGTACCCCCAAGAGCTCATGGATCCTTACATAGGTTCTTATTTTCCAATATCTGTTGGTGTTCCCCATGTTTCTGTTCTTTGTCTTTTTCTGTTTATCTTTGTCCATCTGAGTATCTTTTTCTGATCACCAGTGGCCTTTAACTGGTAATTGCCTGGTAATCTCTCTTCCTTTCATGGTTACATTTCTTCCTGCCTCTCATTGGTTTCTCCCTGGATGTCCCCTTAGTAAATACTTGGGGTTTACTTACTCCTTCTGTTCTCCCCTCCATTTCAACTATGTTTCCCCCCCCCCCAAATACATATGCTGGGAGATATTTTCAATTCATCTCTTTCCTTCCCTCCCCACTTTATCCCTGAAATCATGAGAGCCCCAAAAGCCAGCCTCTTTCTGCCCCACACAGCTGTATGAGAGATCAGGCTTCTGGCTAACTATGTAGACAATCACAGCATAGCACTAGGAACAGCTAAAATTCAGCAAGTGAACATGGCTCACTTATATAAAGCTACACTTATATAAAGCTACAAGGGTTCACTATATCACTCTGTTTTTCTCTGACTAGTCTATCTTTAACAATTTTAAGAATTTCATCAGTCATCCATTGAGGCTTTTCATTTCTTTTGGCTACAGGGATAGTCTTTGCACATTCTTCCTTGATAATATACCTGGTTTCAACCAATAGTTCTTCTGGTTCACATTCACTTGAATCTAGTAATGCAAATCTCTACTTTTAAAAAAAGATATTTTATTAACATTTTCAAAAGCAAAGGATAACAAACAAACATATACAAACACTTCCATTCATACATTTTGTGCTTACTTCAGGTTATCAGTTTACATGAACATTGTTCTGTTGTTATGATATTTACTTAAACATTGCTGAACTTAACTGTGTTTATACTCAAGAAATTTGTATTTATTTACTACATACAAACATACATACATAAACCTTTATTGGCATAACAACAGCATTACAGCATGCATTAATACAACTCCACTTGTCATAATGATGGACATTTTGCTGGTGTATAATGTACTAGAGTTTTTAATACTAACACAGGTTTCATTTTGAGATGGTACCTACAGTGTTCTTCATAAAACAAACATGTGGGCTTAAAGGGCTCTTCTTAGAACTGCACTATCAGCTAGGTTGTAAATTGCATTTCCATGGCAGGGAGATCAAAAGTTTTAAAACCGTCCATTAACGGTGATTATTAAGGACCAGGTCTCTTGAGGCATGATGATGTCAAACCGAAATATGAATTCCATAAAAGTTGGATCTGTTTCCTTAGATGACTGGTCTGCGATGTTCCAGGAGAGAATTAGCACTCCTCCTGGTGGCTGCTCTATAGGCTCTTCCAGTCATGCTGTCAAAGAGTTGTGATAAACTCTTCCGGGGGGGGGGGGGCTTCTTTATTCTCCATCTTTACTTCTTTTTTGGTGGTAGGTTCCTGCGGCGTTGCTTCTTTTCCAGGTGATACTGTGCTTGACTAGTTTATGTCCCTTTTAATATTTATTTACTACTTATTCAAGATATGTGACTATTATTTTCTATCTCTATTAAAAAAAAATTCTACAGTTTCCAGTTAGCATATTCAAAATAACATTCCCATTTCTTCAATGAGTCTTCAATCATTCTTTCTTTCAAGATGTTAATCTGGCCATCACCACATTCAAATCTCTTCTTTACATGGTCTTCAAACTCTTCAGGAATGCTTTTTAGATTGTATTTTGGCACTATGAGTGTTTTGGTGTTTTTCTTCAGCTTTATTGTAATGTTTGTTATTAAGAATTCATGGTCTGTACCACAATCAGCTCCTCATCTTGTTTAAGCTGAGAGAATACAATTTCTCCATCTTCTTCATCTGAGGAGGCCATTAAACTCAGGTTCTAAAATTACCGAAGTGCTAATAGTACCTTACTCAATAATCAAGTGTATCTTTGTGACTATCTAGCTGCCTGGAATTGCAAAAGAAAGAACAAAGACAGTAAAAGGCATGAAAAAGACATCAAAACAAAGGAAAACAGATGATAGAAATGTGGTTCCGATCAAGAATCAATGAGCAGTGAAGCACACTTAGTTGTGCTTTTATTGTACTACGGTACAAAGAAATATGGTACTATGTACTACGATACAAAGAAATATGAAAGAAAGAAATGTGATGCACTGTGGATTCAGTTGAGTTGACCAACATGTGAATTTCTTTTGCATCCTTAAAATTAACACAACCTAAAAGCAGCCAACAGTCCTGGAAGAAGGAAGCACATATGTATAAGCAGTGTCAGAAGAACAACATTAGGAGTTGAAGGGAAACAGGAGATAAATTTAAATATTTAAAATTGAACTCAGGGGTGTTGTTGCAGATGGACTCTAAAGATAAGGAGGGTTCCTTAAGACTTTTGTAGAAACCCACAGCATATAATTCTCCTTGAGGGACGGTTCTGTTTAAGCATATTTCCACAATACATTGAGGATCACCATTCCACATAAGTTCCACCTCCACCTAATGTTGCTTTTTGGTTCACATGAATGCAATCTTTGTTTCCCTGTTTTGTTGATTTTTTTCCCCACCCAGAGATTGCTGGAACAGTATTGCATACAAAGAACATTCCATGCCTACTGGAGGGGAGTTTGCACCAACAGCACCAACAGCTGTAGCGTGTCATACTTAAGGACTGTTTACTATTGTAAAAGATTGGAGGCCAATTTACTTGGCATTAGCAAGCCATTTTGTTTTCTCGAAATTGCATTGAGACTGTAACACAGTCCAAGACATACATATTCTAATGTTTATAGAATTTCCAGTTGTCAGGTTTTTGGAGATACCATTGTTTACCCGTGACCCCTATTGATTTTTAGTTAGAAATTCAGCATAGGCCAAGACAACAGCACTTTTTGGCACAATGTCACTAATTTAGAAGGAATGACTCAATCTATGACTCGATCCCAGATTTCTGTCACATCATGGTTGTATGGAGAGAGGGCTTGTGGAACTAATTCATGAATCAGGAGTGATAGATAGTTAAGCATTTAATACTCAGCCTTACACGGCAATGAAAACCTCATTCATAGTTAGCCAAAATAAGGCAATCTGTGAAGTTGTCATTCTGCTGTGAAACAAAACAAAGGACAGATAGTATATATATGTGTGTGTGTGCATGTGCGTGTGTTTGTGTGTGCGCAGTATTTATGAACTCTGCATCTGTCACTAGCAATTACTCTTTGTATATTTGTATTCTTTGTATATTTGTATTATATAATTCCTGTATAATACTCTCTCCTCCCTAGGAGGTTTTTAAGCAGAGGCTAGATAGCCATCTGTCAGCAATGCTGATTCTGTGAATTTAGGCAGATTGTGAGCGGGAGGGCAGGAAGGTTTGCATCAGAGTTTGGCTCTCGTGACCCTTTCTTGCATGCCCCGATAGTGCCGATCATCACTTTGGGGTTTGGAAGCAATTTTATTCCAGGCCAGGTTGGCCAGGGATCCTGGAGGGGTGTTTTTTTGCCATCTTCTGGGCGTGGAGTAGGAGGGTCACTGGGGGTGTGGGGGGAGATAGTTGTGAAATTCCTGCATTGTGTAAAGGGTTGGACTAGGTGACGCTGGTGCTCCCTTCCAATTCTATGATTCTATGAAAGTAGTTGAAAATAGTATTCACAAGCAGAATAACCAAAATGAATAAGCTATGTGGATAATGTCATGTTCAGACACCGACTAGCACACTTGGATCAATGGTAGTAAGATACTGTACCTGGTTTTGGCATGGTTGTGGTTCAGTTATATTCGTTTTGTGGATTTTGTGGGACCTGAGGAATATCTGTCAGTCAAAGTACTTTTAAAAGCTTTCCCCAAATGAGCTCCTCACCACAAGTCCCTAAGGTTCAGCAGGCAAAGATGGAGGGAGGTAGAATGGAAGGTCAATCAGGGTTGTCCATCTACAGGGAGACAGAGAAATTCTTCCATTGATATTGCAAAGAAGCCAGAACTGTTGGCTGTGATCCACTCTGGCTTGGTTAGGGTTGCCAGCTCTGGGTTGGAAAACACTTGGAGATTTTGGGGGGTGGAGCCTGAGGAGAGTGGGATTTGGGAAGGGGAGGGACTTCAATGGGGTATAATGCCACAGAGTCAATCTTCCAAAGCAGCCATTTTTTCCAGGTGAACTGATCTCTGTCGCCTGAAGTTCAGTTGTAACAGCGGGAGATCTCGAGCCACCATCTGGAAGTTGTAATCACAAAGCACAGTTGTAGGCTCTAGTTATAATTAGAAGAGTCTATATTGTGATATATTATACTTCATATATTCACAGCCATATAGTTACAATTGTACCATATTATTGATTCATAATATAGTAGTTGCAATATTTGAAATGCAACAGAGTACAAATAATTTTTTAAGATTCATACAGCAACAAATGAAAATTAAATAAAAGTATTTTTTAACAGCAAAGTCCTTAAGTTGTTGTCTTCTTTTATGTAGAGATAATTTCTCTTGAATGTCCTTGTAGATTAAAGTTGCTGTGTCTGAATTTGTATCATACTATTAAAGTTTAACCTGGGAATATACCCAGATACTTGAATTATTGGAACTTATGTCCTTTAGGGTGGCTGAAGAAGATTGGAAACAGGCAAAAGTAACCGGCATCCTATTCTGCCCTATAATCTACAAGGACATTCAAGAGAAATTATCTCTACATTAAAGAAGACAACAACTTAAGAACTTTGCTGTTAAAAAAATACTTTTATTTAATTTTCATTTGTTGCTGTATGAATCTTAAAAAATTATTTGTACTCTGTTGCATTTCAAATATTGCAACTACTATATTATGAATCAATAATATGGTACAATTGTAACTATATGACTGTGAATATATGAAGTATAATATATCCCAATAAAGACTCTTCTAATTATAACTAGAGACTACAACTGTGCTTTGTGATTACTACTTTCTTCTACAGTTGAAATTACTTTTTTGAATACTACCATCTGGAGGTTGGCAACCCCAGCCTTAGTATCAAGATGCTTCCTGCTTTGTGAGCCAAGGATTCTTGTGTCAGGGGAGGACACGCCCTGCTGTTCTGTCCTCACCAACAAGTTCTTGGCTGCTCTTCACCCAGCACTTCCTGGATGTTGGCCCCTCCCGCAAGCTGCTTCTCATTGAACATGTACCCATGCAGCTGCCTTCCACTGGGTCTATCAAGCACACCTGGGACCTTCTGCATGCAAAGTATATACCCTGCCACTGAGTTATGGCCCATTCACTTAAAGAGGCACCAGACTAACTACCCAGCAGTCCTGGTGTCTGCATGTTTCCACAATGGGTTGGATCCAGCCAACATTTTTGTTCAATCTTACCAGTTCTGCTCCTTAATAGGTCCAACTTGGCTTTTATCCATCCAGGTCCCATAGTCCTCAGCTTAAAAGCTTTTTGGAATCTTTCCATGTGTAGTTGATATTCACCAGTAGAAATGCTGGTTGGATCTAATCTAGGGTTGCCAACCTCCAGGCGGTCTCTGGGGATCTCCCGCTATTACAACTGATCTCCAGGTGATAGAAATAAGTTCACTTGGAGAAAATGGCCATTTTGGAAGGTGGCCTCTATGGCTCTATACCAAACTGAGGTGCCTCTCCTGCCCAAACTCCACCCCCCTCAGGCTCCACCCCCAAAATCTCTAGGTATTTCCCATCCTGGAGCTGGCAGTGGCAACCCTAGCCTGGGCTATCCAGGTCAGGGCCTCTAGGAATTTACCAACCCAGAATTAGTAATGCTATAAAGAGAAGTAAATTGCTCCTGCTCTGTTCCCTTGTTTCTAAAATTCTGTGCTGCTTTGCTCTCCTCCTTAATTCCAATTTAATTTCTAACACTGAATGTATTTCCATCTTGGAATGTGTATGCAGTGACCAGAGGCTCTTCTAACAGTGCAGGGAATCAGGGAGCATCTCTTTGCCAGCAGAGTGAGATCTGGACTGAGCTTCTGTTCCTTTTTTTGTTCTAGGAACAAGCCAACTGGCCCTTGGTCCATGGCTGATAGACTATGGCCCTGAGTGAACTTGGCCCAGTAGAGCCAAGACTAGCCTAAAACATTATACTGCTGTAGCATATATATTCTTGCTCTATGTGTATTTTTGTGTTTATTTTGTAAGCCAGTATTTGGGGGGGGGGCAGGATAAAAATGCTGAAATTTTTACCTGCCCTCTTGATGTTATCAATGTGCATGGGGACATCAATCAAAAAAGCAATCTTGTTGCAATCTACATATGAGTTGTCAGAATTCTTTTTTCTGTGGTGGTTTCCTTATGGCTTGTCCAGTATACTGGTAACACACCACACAAAAATAATTAAGATGCAATCCCATGTATAATCACTTCCAGATTGCTTTTTTGCAGTGTTACATGTGTGCATCTGTAACATAGAGAGGGGAGAAGGCCATGCCTGGAAATCAGAAGCAGACCCACAGAGGTTTCCTACTGCATAGACTGCACTTTTGAAACTAGCCAGTGAAACTACAAAATCTTGGAAGACTTCTAAAGTATCTCTGTTGCAGCATAAGGCATTTAAGGATAGCCCGTCTCAACAGAGCATTGCCCAGACACACACTGCCCGCCCTTTAAACCTAGTCATTGGAAGGGAATCTTCTTTGGCTTTGCCTGGAAAGCACAGGGAGCCTTCGTGGCATTTCTCCAAATAAACAAAGCCAAGAACTTGGAGAGATAAACAGGCAGCCCAGATAAAAAGGGAGAATGTAAAGATATTGGCAAGATACAATGAAGAGATCAGACTCGACGTCTCTCCAGCCTAGCTTTGCAAAACGCTCCTCATAATGCTATATCATGTTAGAGCACGCTGTTGATTGATGGGTCTCCCTGGGTCTGAGAAATGCATTCTGTTTATATCAAATCCCCCTCCCCCCCCAGAATGGAACAGGGATGGGGGGGGGGAGAAAGACAGACATTCTAGTCATTCTACTCAGTGTGAAAACCATAGCATGGCAAATAATCACTATAATGATGGAAATAGCTGGGTTGTAATGAAAAAAAAAACTCATCTTGAATTGGAGCCGGCGTGCCTGCTGTCCCGGGCCACTAATGCCTGCTGGAACTGTAAAAATTGGCTGCAGCAGCGCAATCCAATACCGGTGAGAAAACACCGAGGTTTTGACTGTGCTGTTGTAAAGGGGGAAATAATGATGATAAATAACCAGGGCATGTAAATTGGTTCATATTCACTTTCTCAATAATTGAGCTGGCGGTCAAGTTTGGATTAAAAACGCACATGAAGCAATGAAGAGGAGCGACAGAGAGAGCCGTGTTAGGATTAACACTTTTTGGGGAAAGTAAAACTTTCCACCTGCTGAATTTCTTGGAATAGCTGAAGATGAATGTCTTGTTTTAAATTTGATATTTAGAAAAATTAAGAACATAAGAAAAGCCACCCTGGATCAGACCAAGGCCCTTCAAGTCCAGCAGTCTGTTCATACAGTGGCCAATCAGGTGCCTCTAGGAAGCCCGCAAACAAGACGACTGTAGCAGCATTGTCCTGCCCGTGTTCCACAGCACCTAATATAATGGGCATGCTCCTCTGATACTGTAGAGCAAGGCTTCTTAAACTTTTTCCACTCGCGAACCCTTTTCGCCCAAGAAATTTTTACACGACCCTGAGTATATAGGTATATAAAATAGGTATACAAATCAAAAATTTACTGTTAATAAATCATAAAGAAATTTATTTTAAAACAATTCTTTGGTATACATATAATTTTACTGTTGCCAATTTTTTTGCGGCCCCCACATTCAGTTACGCGACCCCATATGGGGTTGCAACCACTATACCACGCTGGCTCTCCATTTTCCCCAGGCTGCCCTTCCACAGGAGCGCAACATCCCCATCAGCTGCCAGGAGAAGCCCGCGGTCGCTGGAAAATAGTGGGGTACCTGCCCGTGCCCAGAAGCTTGCTATTCTATAGTGTACCATATGGTGAAGTAGCTTACTAAGAAAGTGATATTTGCCATAAGTGGATAGCTGTTTAAATTATTCAGGTCTGAGGTAGGGCTTCTCCAGGATGGTTTCATGACCATTTCCTTCAAGGCAGTTGGAACTTCCCTTGATGGACCCACTTGGACGATCCCCTCCAGGCAGCTGTAGTAAGACAAGATGGGCAAGGATTAAGTGCTGACGTAATAGGCCAAACAGCTCCAAGCAGCTGTTCCCTGTGTGCTCAGGTCATCTCAGGTGAAACTCCTCCAAACAATTATTATTAGACTGGACTCTATTAATTCTGGACTCTGTCCCAGTATTGTCTTCAAGAATAGTAGAGTCCAAGTGTTGGCAGGTCTGGCTGATTCTATCCACTCCACAAGCCTGTGAGTCATCTGAGTTAGCATCACTGAGGCCAGATGAAGACGGCTCTCACACCCTGGGGCAGCTCAGCTGGATGGCTTTGAGCCGATACGGGGTGGCATTCATGCTTTGTTGCTATCACCACCACAAATAGGTCTGTTCATTCTTCTCAAGAAGTATATTTTTTGTAAAGGGGAGGTTTTGCAAACTGAACTGGCAGCAAATGGTTTTTGGAACCTGATTCAATCGTGCAAGCTATTCTGTCCTGTTTTAAACAGGGTAGCTACCTATTACATACTGCATCACTATATCTTTTTTTAATTTATCCTTGTATTTTTATAAGTGTACCTGTTGTCTTTGTTATACATCCCTGACAGTTACTGGTAACAAACACAGTCTCAAATACTAACAATAAAACCTTCTATTTCTGCTTTCAGCTGACCTTCTTTTGGCCTCTTCACTGATGTGGCTATCTCCAGATTTCCTTTGTGGAGCCATTCTGAGTATTACTCACGCAGATCTTTGGAATTCCATGTTTCATTTTTGTTCCCTGTGGCTGATATGACTCATCACTGAGGTGTTGCCTCCCTCAAGTCCTTGCAGGTCCCCTGCGTGTATCATCTATGTTCATTTCAGTTAGTTTTATGCTAGTGTTTCATTTTGTCAGTGTAACTCTTAGCAATAGTTTACTAGTGGGCATCAATTTGTACACCCTAAATAGTTGAAGGTGCCAGGAGCATGACCCAGACTCAAATGCCCTCCAGGAGTCAATATAGGCTACTGAGAGATTATGTTTTCTCACTTGTGCATTCTTGAAGAAGAGTTGGTTTTTATACACCGCTTTTCTCTACTGTAAGGGGTCTGAAAGCAGCTTACAATCACCTTCTCTCCCCCTACCACAACAGGCACCTTGTCAGGCAGGTGGGGCTGAAAGAGTTCTGAGAGAACTGTGACTAGCCCAAGGTCACCCAGCAGGCTTCATGTGGAGGGGTGGGGAAACAAACCTGGTTCTCCAGATAAGAGTCTGCCACTCATGTGGAGGAGCGGGGAATCAAACCTGATTCTCCAGATTAGAGTCCACTACTCTTAACCACTACATCAGTAGAATGTTGATCTTTAAACCATATGCACATCTTTTATGCTCCCAAATGAAGATGTTGTTCATGCCCAACTGAAGTTTTATTCTTCGAATGATCACTGAAAGTAGGATGCAAAAGGTTGACCAGCTTTCACATATTTATGGGTTTTCAAGGATCCATTTTTTATGATGTAAAGGGAAAATATGCCAAAGGGGCATTTCAAAAAAGATGAAATTATGTTCTAGTTCAGCTAGATTTATCAGTGCACAAATGCATAAAATCAGTTATTTTATAGTAAATGAGTAAATTATCCCTTTTTACATTTTGTTTTATATTTATTTACATTTCCTCGGCCATTTTGGTCCTCCCCATATTGCTGTTGGCTTTGTAGATTTATTTGCATTGTGTATTCACATTGTATGGTTTTTATACACAATATGTATGATATTTATATATACGACACGCATTATATGCATACAACACAAATTTTCAGTCTAAATGTGTCTAATGGAAATCTAGGATCTTATTCTCATGGTGGGGTGAGTATATAAAACATAACTCTTCTGTTGGTTGCCAGAAGTCATTGCAAATATAGAGATGGGGATGCCTAAATCCCAAATGCCTCCCAATTGCCCCCAAGAGTTTTAAATGCTCTGCAAGATGTGTAGATTGCCCTCATTAAAACTACTGTACGAAATCTCAGACATATTTGCATGTATTATGAAAAGGTTCCTCTAGTATTATGAAGTTATGGTGCTTTCAGCATGGTCTAGTGTGTGGAGTCTCAGACTCAATTTGGGCTGGTTGGGTTCAAATCCCCACTTAGGAGAGATCTTGCCTCCTGTGAGACCCCGAGAGAAAACAAAGGCCCAGAAAGAGGAAGAGGAGTGACACACATATACCCAGGCTGGTTCTAGAGAAAAGGGAAATATAACACTTCCCAGAGTTCAGGCATTCTGAGTTGCCTACTTGCCTTTACTCTAACAAAAGAAAAATGGGAACTGGAGAGGGCCATGATATACCAGTAGGGTTCCAAGGCCCCTGTTTGCCGCTGGTGGGAGGTTTTTGGGGTGGAGCCTGAGGAGGGTGGGATTTGGGGAGGGGAGGGACTTCAATGCCATAGAGTCCAATTGCCAAAGCAGCCATTTTCTCCAGGTGAACTGATCTCAATCGGCTGGAGATCAGTTATAATAGCAGGAGATTTCCAGCTAGTACCTGGAGGTTGGCAACCCTACATCCCAGTTTCAGCAAGGAAGGGGATGGAGAAGCCTTTGCTAGAGTGACAAATTGTGAAAGGGAGGGAAGAGAGGAGGACTGAAATGTCTCTTAAAGTGTGGCACACGTTATGGTTAGTCCCTTTAGAACACTTTTGTCACTTACTTAAAACTGGGCAGGAGCAATTCCATTACTAAATAACAGCACTAAAAGCTTGCTCAGACCGCCATGTGTATTAGAAAGTGTGAACTGGTGGAAACAACTTTTCTAAAAGCGTGAGTTAAGAGAGTGGCCTGTGATTTTCAGCGCAATTCTAAACAGAGTCACACCTTCCCAAGCCCCTTGACTTCAGTTGCCTTCCCAGCGTGTAACTCTGCTTAGCGCTGCACTGCGAGCCGGCTAGGTGTCAAGAATGACAGGATTCTCCAGGCGGTGGTACTTTCTTGCATAACAAGAAAATGCCCTGGAACCAAACATCCTGCACAGAAAACATCAAGATCCAACAAGGTAGATTAGAACACATCCTAGCCCACAGGGGACAGATGTGTGGGAAAGGCCCCCAAAACACAGTGTCTTAGAAGTCAATACGAAAATAAAGGAAATCAGTCTGAGTCTTGACAGGAAGCCGATGGACAGGCCGCAGATGAGGTCTTGGAGGTGCCGAAATCATTAAGGAGAGGAATGTTGTCTGGAGCCTGCCTTTGAAATAGGTATCTGAAACGAGAAGATGGCCGCACAGACAAACACACACACACACACACACACACAAACGGAATGGCATCACACTGAGGAGCCTCAGATTATTGCTGTCAGTCACTAAGACGTTGCCAGAATGTTCTCGTTTGGCAGCTATCTAGGTTCTCAAGCAAACACGTAGTCGAGAGGAAGTTGATTTTGAGAGAGTGCAGACTGTTTATGTTGAGGTCAGTCTGTACACTGTTCCGGATGACAGTTAAGCCTCATGCTGGTGTAACCCAGAGATAGGTTAGCATAGCACCTCAACATGCTGGCCCCTCAACATGCTGCCATAGGGGCCAGAAATAGGTGGTGCCGTGGAAAGAGCAGGGCTTAAGATAAATATTCACAGTGCAAAAAGGACACACCTGTTAGAGATATGGTGCCATATAATTGGGTTGCCTGCAACCCCTGGCAGACTGAGGGAGGCAGGACTTTTGCAAATGCTGTCCTGCAATGTCACTTCCAGTTGCATAACCAGAAGTGATGTCACCACGTTTCAGGTGAATCCTAGACTATCATAGTCATGCACCCAGAAGTAATGTCATGGTGTCATGGATGCCATTTTGGCCTGTGCACCCCCCCCCCCCATCATAGAGGGTGGGAAACTGCCTGCCAAATTGTGCATTAGGGTAGTGCAAAAAAAAAAATTCAGTAAATTTCGGGTTCAGGATTATTGGGCCTGGGTTTTTTTTTTGTAAACTTGAAATAAGCCGAATACCCATACTGGTAAAGGGGTATTCGAATTTATGTCCAGGTTTACCAAAAAAAAAAAAAAAAAAAAAATCAGGCCTATTTTAGTCTATGGGGACTTTTCAAAGCTCCTGTGGGGGCATTTTTGGAGGTCGGGCTCCCACATTTTCAGGGTAGCTTCCAGTGATCTCCTTGCACGAACCCTGAAGTTTTATGAAGATTGGGTCAGGGGGTCCAATTTTATGGGGTCCCAAAGGGGTTGCTCCCTCTCCTCCATAGAGAAGCATTGTACTTTACAATGCTTCTCTATGGTGAAGGTTGTCGACCCTTTCGGGACCCCACAAAATTGGACCCCCTGTCCCAAACATTGGGGTTCATACAAGGAGAGTCCCTTGAAGCTACCCTGAAAATTTGGGAACTATACCTCCAAAAGTGCCCCCCAGGAATAATTTTTAAAGTACTTACTTTTCACAGACTGTAATGGCCACATCCACACCCAAGAGTCGTGGGAAAACTCAGTTTCCCATAATGCTTGCAATGGGCTCACACAAAGCTATGGTAGCAATAGATTTGCAAAGACCCATTGCAAGCATTCATGGGAAACTGAGTTTCCCCACAACTCTTGGGTATGGGCCCGGCCACTATAGACTGTGAAAAGTAAGTACTTGTAAAATTCCTCTGGGGGGGCATTTTTCGAGGTAGACTCACCAAATTGCCATGGACTCTCCTTGCATGAGCCCTGAAGTTTGGTAAAGTTTGGGACAGGGGTCCAATTTTATGGGGCCCTGAAGTGGTCGACCCCCTCCTCGACAGAGAAGCCTTGTAAGTTTACAATGCTTCTCTATGGAGGAGGAGACAACCCCTTTGGGACCCCATAAAATTGGACCCCCTGACCCAATCTTCACCAAATTGCAGGGTTCATGCAATGAGAGACTCCCATGAAGTTACTCTGAAAATTTGGGAACTCTACCTCCAAAAATGCCCTCCCCAGAGCTCATAAAAAATTCCTATAGGAAAAAGCCTGGGGAAAGCCAAAGCCGAAAAAAGCCGAATACCTTTTCAGCGTTTTCGGGAATTGCCTATTCGGCTTCAGGCAGATTCCCAGTTTTAATATTCATATTAAATTAAACCCGAAAGAAGCCGAAAAGACCATTTTGGGGTTTATTTTCAGTTCGCGTTTATCGATATGCACAACCCTAGTTGGCAACCCTATGCCATAATGTCATGGCAGAGTCACGCTGGTGCAAGCTAAGAAGATCAGGTCTCCTGCTTCAGCTGGTGACCTCCTGCTCTCCCTTTCCATTGGCCACCAGCCAGTTGAAGGCTGGCAGTAGGAATTCTGCTGAATAGCTGGAAGTGATGTGTTGCCAGCGTGATGCTGAGATGATGTTTGGGAGCATCACCTTGGCATCACACTGGTGATGTGATGTCACTTCCACTATTCACCAGAAGCAGGGATGCCAACCTCCAAGTGGAACCTGCAGATCCTCTGGAATCATCAGACTACAGAGATCAGTCCCCCTGGAGAAAATGGATATTTTGGAGGGTGAACCCTATGGCATTGTACCCCACTGACGTCCTGGCCTTCCCTAGGTTCCATCCCAAATCTCCAAGAGTTTCCCAACATGGATCCGGCAACTCTATCCTCCATCCCCTCAAGCTACGCTGAAAGTTTGGGGGCTCTACCCCCCAAAATTCCCCCCAAGCCGCGGAAAGCTGCGAGTGTGCTGTAAATGGAATAAATATGCACATTAAGGGGGGACCCCTTCCGGGCCCCATAAGCCAGGCCCCCCTGATCCAATCTTTACAAAACTTGGGGGTTCTTGCAAGAAGGGCCCCCTCGAGCTACGCTGAAAGTTTGGGACCTCTACCTTCAAAAATGCCCCCCAAGCCGCAGAAAGCTGCGAGTGTGCACATGCACCCCCCCACAGGGATCTCTCTCACACTCACAAACTCGCAGCAGCTGGGCTCACGCACTCAACAGCAACTGATTGGCCAGGAGAAGACCCAGCTTGGCCACCATTGGCCGCGGGAGAATGCTGCTTACTAAGTGACGGTTATGCTGCTGCTTCGGAGCACCTGGATTCGCCAAATTTATCCAGCGATCATGCCAAACTCGCCAAATTCAGCGCATTGTTTTCCCACCTTTTTAAAATTCAGTTGCATCTGAACTGAAAACCCCAAATCGGGGAAAATTCAGCTGTTTTTTCGGTTCGGATGAATTGAATCGACAGCCCTACCTCACATACGTACAAGAGGAGGAAATAAAGTGCTCAATGACATTGCAAAGATCTATTTTGGGATCTTCTTGGACATTTTGGGGTGGGGCCAGAGAGGTGAGGGGGCTCCTTGACAATACGATTCTATACAGTCTGATCTCTGAAGCTGAAACTCCTCCAGGGGAGCTGATTTGTTTGAAGATCAGTTGTAATCCCAGGAGAGTTTCAGGCCCCACCTGGAGGCTGACAGCCATGCTTGGCACCCTTGCCTTTCCTGTGTTACGCATTTCACCAACAGATTTCCTTAGCTTGCAGCTGAAACTCCCACTAGCAGACTGACAAATTTGTTCTGAATTTTTTTATAAGCCTTTAAGGTAAAGCAGGATTTTAAAAATATGGTTTTATATATAACATAATAGCTTTAATAAAATGTACATCAGACAGAAAAAAATGAACATTCCCCCCAGTGTGCTATCTTGGAGTTCTTTACTATTTTATTTTTAACAAATATAAATTATGAAATATTGATTAAAAACAAATGTGCTAAACAGTGGCTTTGATTTATTGCTTGAAAAAAAGCTGTCGTTAAAATACATATGGCAAAGTAAAGGAAATTAACATAAAGTATATAACTGGATTTAGTTATATAAAATAGTTCTTAAAGGTAAGATATTAAGTGCAAAATGTAGGTTCCTTCTTAAAATCACGGCAGAGCTATGCTGACAAACTGCTTGAAGAATGTTCTTTAAAAAAATATATTTTGGAGACATGCCGGAAATCCATCCTTACCAAATATCTCAATGGGATCACTTCTAGACAGGAATCAAAACTCCAGCTGCTGCGAGATTTAATAACACTCTGGTTATGATATCATCCAATTGCAAAACCTTCTGGACAGCTGAGCCCTTTTTACCCCAATGCTGTAATCAGATATGCAGAATTGACTTGGTACAGAAAGTGACTTGAGGCTCCACCGTTCAGAGCAGGGTGATGGGCTGCTTAGGCGAGGCAAAACTTGTGGACTTTGACGGCCTGGTTTGCCAGCCTGCTCTTTGAGACACTTGGCTGGGATTTGACAGAAAGGGGACAACAGGCAAATCTTCCAAAGGGAAACACATAGTCTTATTTAGTGAACTGCCTGGCCCACAAATGAGTTAAAGCAGATAGGGCTAGAGATGTGGCAATGTTTGCACATAAGGTATGCACTATGCACATTTCCCTTGTTTGCAATGCCCAGGAGGGGCTTTCTTAATTGATTTCCCATGCTCTCACATTATTAATCTGTTATAGATATATTCTGAATAGGGTTGCCAACTCTGGGTTGGGAAATTCCTGGAGTTTGGGGGGTACAGCATGGAGAGGGCAGAGTTTGGGGAGGGACCTCAGTGGAGTATGATGCAAAGCAACCATTTTCTCCAGGGGAATGGATCTCTGAAGTCTGGAGGTGAGTTTTCCCTCTGGAAGAACCCCTGGCCCCACCTGGAGGTTGGCAACCCTATTATGCATTGCAAAACAGTCTAAATAAATTGCGAAATTCAGGCCGTAGATGTTGAGGTTGTGTGTTGGACTAGGTCAGATCATTCCTGAACAGGGTTGCACCCTTTTAAGCCCATTGACTTCAATGGAACTGGAAGGGTGCAGATCTGTTTAGGATTACACTGGTAGCCCCTGGAGATCATGCTTGGAATTGACTGGTTGCTTAAACCCTGATTGTTTTGATAAGGTCTCTGAATTATTCCTTGTCCCTGTTTCTAAACTGACTTGGGCAAATGGGAACATAATTTATAGAACAATACTATCCAGTCACATGGGTCCCAAGGGATCATATCAATGTACACACTTCTGGCCAAGCTTTTAAGAGTCTTTTTCTTTGCCTTCGTTCCTTACTCCAGTTGTCTAAATGATTAATAACTCTGCCACTAATTCTGCATTGGAAGTGCTGACGCTCATATTCCACAAGGGGATCCATGCTGCTGGATAATAGCATTAACATGTGTATGCAGCCAACCATACAAGCTGTCATAATGCATGACATATGTCTACATGGTTTCCTAAACAGCACACATTACAATCCTATGCAGAGTTATACCAGTCTAATCCCGTCAGTGGTTTCAGACTGGCATAACGTTCCATAGGATTGCACTGACAGTGACTTCCCCTGCACACAAATCACGATTCTTGAAGGAGGCTTTGAGAACATGCACATGCAAAATATTTGCAAGCCAGTTTAAAACGTTTGATTAAATAGAGACCTTCCCCCCACCAGGATTTGGAGAATGCAATTTGTAATTTGCCCTGACCTGGCTAGCCCAGGCTAGCCCAATCTCATTAGATTTTGGAAGCTAAACAGGGTTGGCCCCGGTTAGTATTTGGATGGGAGGCTGGGAGACCACCAAGGAAATCCAGGGATGCTAAGCAGAGGCAGATCTTTGCCTGGAAAACCCTACGAGGTCACTATGAGTCAGCGGTGATTTGTCAGTACTTTCCATCCCCACTTGTAATTTGCAATCCAATTTTGATTCGAGTAAAGGAGAGTTTATCTACCGCTTGAGAGCCAGCAGCACTGTATAGTGGTTAAGAGCAGTGGACTGTAATCTGGAGAGCCAGGTTTGATTCCCCACTCCTCCACATGAGCGACGGATGCTAATCTGGTGAACTGGGTTGGTTTCCCCACTCCTACACACAAAGCCAGCTAGTCACAGCTCTCTTCAAGCGCTCTTCATCCCCACCTACCTCACATGGTGGGGAGGGGAAGGTGATCATAAGCCGGTTTGATTCTTCCTTAAGTGGTAGAGAAAGTCAGCACATAAAAACCAATTCTTGTTCTTGTTCTTGTTCTTATTCCTCTTCCTCTTCCTCTTCTTCTTCAACTTAGGTTTGTACATCCTTGCACTTCCACTCTGTTGCAAATCCATATAGTGACACTTACTTTTGAGTATCATCAAAAATATGATTAAGAATACTGACTCAGAGAACTGTTGGTTGGTTGACTTTCTTTGTCAGATTCATGTTATTTTACTGTTCTGTGCACATCTGTGTTTAATACACAGTGTCTTTTTTTGGTATACTACTGTACAATTATTTCTGAAAACATTGAAGCAGTAAAGTGTGTGTGGGGGGCAGAGAGCCTGATTTCATCTTCATTACAAGGCCGTTGGATCTTAACTTCTCACTTCAACTCTCACAGTATGCCATGGTAGCCACTGGCCACGATTTTGAAGATCACGGAAGACTGCAGTGGAAGGAGTGGAAGTAAGACGTTTATCATTTATGTAACACTGGCTGCAGTGTTCTGTACCAATTGAATTTTCCAAACACTTTTCAAGGGCAGCTCCATGTAGGGTACATTGCAGTAATCTAATCTAGATGTAACCAGGGCATGCACTGCAGATATCTGAGGCAGCTTAGTGGAAGTGCCATGGTTATGTGACAGCTCCCCCCCCCCCCGGATCATTAGTGGACAGATGGCATAATTAAGACTGTTCTTAAAGATGGTGATAGAACACAGAGGACTTGTATTTTGGCTCTTTTGCTCGGTTTTGTGATCACTGTGGAATCTTCAGTGGAGTATTCATCTGGTTGTTTCACTGTGTACCCAGTGATTATGGTTGAACCATGCTGCTGCTCAATCCGCCATAGGGAGGCCTATAGAAAAGCATAACATGGGCAGAAAATTGGTAACAAATTTCTTCAAAATGATGCTATGATTACTTAGAATGTTAAATACTTAGGATGTTAAATACTCAAATCCTTCTGTATTTTGTAACCAGAAAACTTGGCAATATATGGCATATTTCAGAATTACGTCTAGATCCCTCTCTTTAAAAAATATGGGATCATTCTAAACTGTAAACTCACAAGAAAGATAGTCCCTATTATTCCAGTCTAACGTTTTCACAACAGGAGATTAATTGGAGAGGAACCGTGCCAAACTTTTAAGGTGCTCATTTCTAACTGCCCCATCAACAACAAAGGTATTTACTTGCTGCTTCAAAATGTAAAATGAGTAAAAATGATTTTGCCAGAGATCTGCTTTAAATTCAGCTGAAGAGGTTATGACCAAATATCCATCCACTCTTTTTTAAAGAATCAGTGAGTAATAGAAAGTAACAAGCCAGAGTACAAAAAAAGAAAGAAAAAAACCCGTCTGGAAGTTAAACATCAGGAATTTGAATAAGGTAGATGTATCGTTTTGTACAGCTCATTTACCTAGGGGTGGACTATGGGGAATCCATATGGTAGAATTATTAAATACATCTTTGGCCTTTAACTGCACAGAGGAAATATATAATCAAGGCTTAGTTTTTCAGGGATAGTAGAAGAAAGAGAAGAAGGAGTAATAAACCGGGGAAAGAGAAGGAAATGCAGTATCAAACGTAGTGCGCCATCCCTCTGGAACCTTCCATTGCTATGGGAGGGGCCCACCAATGAATGGGCATGATTGAAATGGAATCAATAAGCTCTGAACTGGCAGCTTGGTGCTATGAATTTGCTTTGGTGATGCAAATGCAAATGAAACTTAGCTATAAATGCCATATCCAAACCTTGTTATCAGCCCCAGGGCCGCTTTCCCCAGTTCTGAGGCTCGTGAATGACCCAAGGGGTTCAATTTGAAGAACTGTCTCCAGCTCTTCCCTTAGATCTTCATAATCTAGCAGCTTGGTTTTAGCAGCATTTCCGTCAATTAATTTGCAGCAGCACTGCAAGGTTCCCTGCTTACAAGTAATTCCATATATTAGTAGTGGTTGGAGTGCTGGACAAGATCTTGGAGACCCAGGTTCGAATCCCCACTCTGCCATGGAAGCTTGTCAGGTGGCCTTGGGCCAGTCACACAAGCTCAGCCTAATCTACCTCACAAGATTGCTGTAAGAATAAAAGAAAGGAGGGGAGAACAATGTAAGCCATCTTGGGACACCCCCCTTCCAATCAGGGAGAAACATTGGGTATAAAAGAAGCAAACAACATATGATCAAAATTGGTGCTGTGCTCACAGCAACGTATAGGGTTGCCAGGTCCCTCTTCGCACCTGGCAGGAGGTTTTGGGGGCAGAGCCTGAGGTGGGCGGGGTTTGGGGAGGGCAGGGACTCAATGCCATAGAGTCCAATGGCCAAAGATCTCCTGCTACTACCTGGCAGTTGGCAACCCTATTGGCAACCCTAGCAACATATCAGTTCAATTGGAGACAGAGAGCTTCTTCAACTTCAGAGAGGGAGAAGAGGCAGGCAGCTGGACACGTTCTCATTATTCTCCATTTTCTTCTCTCAGCTGCTGTCAGTGAGGCCAGAGGGAATAGCGAGCCACCTTTCCGTCATGCCTGGACCGAGACATTTTAGCTGATATTTGTATCTTAATTGTTGGTAGCCAGTTTTGGGGTTTGAAAAGCATTGTAAAAATGCAAGGAAGCACATGTGTGCGGAAGAGGCAGTAAGCAGAGGCGAGGGCCAAAAGGAATAGGATGAGGGGAGAAGCAGGACCAAGGGAAAGACAGGTGGAGACGGGGCCAGATTAAGACATGAGAGGCCCTGAGAGCCAGCGTGGTGTAGTGGTTAGTGGTGGACTCTAATCTGGAGAACCAGGGTTGATTCCCCACCCCTCCACATGAGCAGCGGACTCCAATCTGGTGAACCTGGCTTGTTTCCTCACTCCTCCACATGCAGCCTGCTGGGTGACCTTGGGCTATTCACAGTTCTCTCAGAGCTCTCTTAGCCCCACCTACCTCACAAGGTGTCTGTTGTGGGGAGAGAAAGGAAAGCTGACCGTAAGCCGCTTTGAGACTCCTTAAAGGTACAGAAAAGTGGGATATAAAAACCAACTCTTCTTGTCTTCTTCTAATTTATGTCAAGCTTAACTGGCATTACCCCCAAAGATGCATATGATTATAATACTGAAATTTAGTGATTAAAAAAAAAAAACTGTTTAGAGGCTTCTCTTGATCTGAGGCCCTAAAGTGTAGCTTATTTTGCTTGTGAGTGTATTAGGGTTGCCAGTTCTGGGTTGGGAAATCTTTTGAGGTGGAACCTGAGGAGAGTGGGATTTGGGGAGGGGAGGGATTTCAATGCCATCGAGTCCAATTGCCAAAGCGGCCATTTTTTTCCAGGTGATCGCTATTGGCTAGAGATCAGTTGTAATAGCGGGAGATCTAGGGCTGTTGATTTGGTTCACCCCAAACCGAAAAACAGCCGAATTTCCCCTGATTCGGCAGTTTTTAGTTCGGATGGAACCAAACTCAAAAAAGGCGGGAAAATGGGGAGTGGAATTCAGCGAGTTCGGGGTGTTCGGCAAATAAATTCAGCAAAAAGCAGCATTCTCCCACGGCCAATCGGTGGCCAAGCTGGGTTTTCTTCTGGCCAATCAGTCGCGATTGAGTGCATGAGCCCAGCTGCTGCATGGCCCGGGGAGAGAAAGAGAGAGTATCTGTTTGTGTGTGAGAGAGATCCCCCTTGGGGGTGTGTGTGCGTGTGCACATTTGAGCCATTCCGTGGCTGCAGGGGGCACATTTTTGGGGGTAGAGCCCTCAAACTTTCAGCATAGCTTCAGAGGACCCTTCTTGCAAGAACCCCCAGGTTTGTACAGATTGGATCAGGGGAAGGCGAAATATGAGCCCCGGAAGAGGTCCCCCCCTTAATATGCATTTTTATCCCATTTACAGCACACATTTGCACCATTCCGTGGCTGCATGAAGCATATTTTTGGGGGTAGAGCCCCCAAACTTTCAGAATAGCTTCAGAAGACCCTTCTTGCAAGAACCCCCAAGTTTTGTAAAGATTGGATCAGGGGGGGGCGAAATACGGGGCCGGGAAGGGGTCCCCCGACCCTTAATGTGCATCTCTGACAATGGGGGTTTGCAATTAGCAGAGCTTGCCTCCCATGCCCAAAGCTCCCAGGCCCGACAAACAGCTGAGCTGCAGGGAGCAAGGGCGGGGCAGGTGTGAAGAAGATGGAACAGAAGACATCCACAGTAAGACCCATTGTGGGGCTTTTCTCTATAATTTTTCTCCTGTGTGTGTGTGTGTGTGTGTGGGGAAGCCGAGTCTGTGTGTGTGTGTGGAGGGAGCAGTTTCTGTGGGGGGGGGAAGCCAAAGGGGGCTTTCGCCCGTTCTGCCTGGGGGGTATGCCCCCTTGAGTCTCTCCCTGGTTCGAGGGGGGGGGCTTCAGTTGTGTGTCCTCAGGTTTTCCCTCATTCATAAGATCGGTTAGGTCTATTTTGATGCTTGCTCAAAACTGGTTTTCAAATTGTGAGTTAAAGAATGCATTTGCCTGGTCCCGAGTCCGATGCAAAAGGGGAAATTCCACCCCCTCCTACTCCTTATAGCTAGCGTGCCTCTGTCCCTTTCCATGGTTTGCAAACTCCCAGGCGTCATGTGTTGCTTTGCATGGTTGCAAACGTGTTGCTTTGCATGGTCTGCATGGTTTGCATGGTTGCAAACGTGTTGCTTTGCATGGTTTGCAAACTTCTTTGCACCTGCCCCGCCCTTGCTCCCCCCAGCTCAGCTGTTTGTTGGGGCTGGGAGCTGGGCAGCAAGCTCTGCTAATTGCAAACCCCCATTGTCAGAGATGTACATTAAGGTGGGGGACCCCTTTCGGGGCCCATATCTCAGCCCCCCCTGACCCAATCTTCACAAAACGTGGGGGTTCTTGCAAGAAGGGTCCCCTCAAGCTATGCTGAAAGTTTGGGACCTCTACCCCCAAAAATACCCCCCCGGAGTTGCGGAAAGGCGCGATTGTGTTTTTAATGGCTTTATTCGGCCAAATTTTCCCCCAAACTCCGGATCTCATGCCGAATTGCATGGACCTGAAGCAAGGGAGTTTGGACTTCGGCATTTCCTGAATAAAAATGGGCTGAATTTTGCCGAATCCGAATTTTACCGAATTTTTTTCTCAACAGCCCTAGGGAGATCTCTAGCTAGTCCCTGGAGGTTGTAAACCCTAGAATATATCCAGCTCTGGATGGAAGAAACCAGGTGGGAAAGGCTTGGGGGACTGATGGAACTACCCTCTCTACGATCTTTTTATAGCCATGTTTCCACACCAGTTCCCATATTTTTAGTGGGCATCTCGCTCATTTATAAATGTCTCCTAGGTGTATTCCAAGTTTAGATTAATGATTTCAAAAATAGGAAATTGAAATATAGATATATTTGGGGGCAGGAGCCCACAAATTCCCCAGGTAATAAAGTTATTCTCAGAATACTAGTTGACAGCTACACCTACTTACCGGCATCAGCTCTACAACGGCAGTGCTCATCTCTCCCTTTCCCCCTAAGTCTTCATTATAATGCATCTCCGTTATTTCAGACAAACTTTCACTCAGCATTTTTGGCAGTTGTGACAGGTGGCTGGGACACTGATACCGTCAATGCTGCTCATCCTACAACTGCAGTGTTATTTTCCCTGGCAATCATTAATTAAAAGAAACAGGGAAAGTGCAATCCGATTGATTCAGAAGCCATAATTTTTTATTTTTTTAAAAAATTGTTTTCTTCAAGAAGAGTGAAGGGGATAACTTTGTTAAGCTTCAAAGTTGGCATGGCCTGCTCTGATTCTGAGAATTTTAATCAAAACCTTTTAAAAAGAGAATGCTTGTGGGAGTTTCTTTGCCTAGGCAAGGTGCATTAGCACAAAGAGCCAGCAAGCATAGACAAAACTGTAGACGGGGCTTAGTTGTGCACAAAAACTCATAAACGGAGGCTTACGGCTTGCAAAATCCGTCTTCAGAGGAATTAAAAAATGCTACAGCCCTGTTTTGGAATCAAGAAAACATAGTTCACTGTAAGAGCAAGCATCAACCAAGCAGAGATTATCTACATGCATTCAAAAATTGCTACGTTCATGTTCATTACATGACAGACCACAAATTGCTCCAGTTGGACAGTTTACTTCATGCATGACTTCTATATCAAGATAAGAACATTAGAACATCAGAAAAGACATGCTGAATCAGACCAAGGCCCATCAAGTCCAGCAAACTGTTCACACAGTGGCCAACCAGGTGCCTCTAGGAAGCCCACAAACAAGATGACTGCAGCAGCATCCTGCCTGTGTTTCACAGCACCTAATACAATGGGCATGCTCCTCCAATACTATAGGTATGCATCATGACCAGTATTCATTTTGACTAATAGCCATGGATAGCCCTATCCTCCATGAACATGTCTACTCCCCTTGTAAAGCCTTCCAAGTTGGCAGCCATCACCACATCCAGGGGCAGGGAGTTCCACAATTTATTAGCAAAGTCCTCCTACACATATTAGCAAACTCTTCCTACACATTTTTCTATGACAAGATGGAGATATTCTGGACTGCAAATAAAGTTATAGGCATGAAACTTGTTGTGGATGAGGTTGCAGATAGAGGATATCTCTGGGGATGGTGCAGGCTTTGTGGCGAACATTTTTGCCAGACAAATGTGCTGTTATCACTACTATATGGTCAGTCACTCATCAGCCGAGCCGTGAATCTCCTCTCCTTATTACCATAGGCATGGAATTGAATAGCTTTGTGGCTGCACAGTAGGGGTAGTGGTTGTGTATCATTTCCTTCTGTCTCATGGTTGCATCTGCATCTGTGAAGTAGGTGAAATCGAGTCTCCTCCAGGGAGGGGCAGTAGCTCAGTGGTAGAACGTCTGCTTGGCATGCAGAAGGTCCTAGGTTCAATTCCCAGCATCTCCAGTTAAAGGGACTAGGCAAGTAGGTGATGTGAAAGACCTCTAACTGAGACCCTGGAGAGCCGCTGCCGGTCTGAGTAGTCAATACTGACTTTGATGGACCAAGGGTCTGATTCAGTATGAGCAGCTTCATGTGTTCATGTGTCTATGGTAATAGATGGTTGGATCAGGAAATTTAATTATTTAACTTAATAACATGGTAGTGGTGTTGGTGTTGGTGGGGAGAAACTGTGACTGACAGCATCCAGATTGGATGCTCTTCTGCTAGGTTTTTGGTCCTCCTGTAGGTTCTGCACCACTCTGGTCTCTCAATCCAGTTGGGACAAGTTCTTTCAGCCTTCTGCCTACCCATAAGAGCATAAGAAGAGCCATGCTGGATCATACCAAAGGCCCATCACTATTCACATAGTGGCTGACCAGTTGCTTCTAGGAAGCCCTCAAGCCAGAGGACTGCAACAGCATCCTCCTGCCCATGCTCCCCAGCAACTGATATATACATGCATACTGCCTCTGCTACTGGGATGAACAGATATCCATAGGGTTATTATCTCCTGCTATTACTACTGATCTCCAGCTGATAGAGATCAGTTCACCTCCAGGTGAAAATGGCTACTTTGGCAATTGGGCTCTATGGCATTGAAGTCCCTCCCCAAACCTCACCCTCTTCAGGCTCCACCCCGAAAACCTCCCGCTGGTGGAGAAGAGGGACCTGGCAACCCTAGATATCCATCATGCCTTTTAGTCATCATGGTTATTAGCCACCATGACTAGTAGTCATGGATAGTCCTGTCTTCCATGAATTTGTCCACTCTCCTTTTAAAGCCTTACAAATCGGTGGCGGTTGCCTACAACCTACGACTGACAGAGAATCTGATGGATTAGGAAAAAAAACCTGGCCCTCATTTCGTAAACAATCATGCTATCTGTATCATTTCAACCGCCATAGCAGCACATTCTGCATAATCGTATATTTTGTCTCAGTCATCTGGATGATTAAAGTACATTGAAAAAAAAGCAGTGCCATTTTGAGCCCGGAACAGTTACAAGACTATTTTATTCCTTCAACGGAATAAATATCCAATCATATATTAACCTAATCCCTTTGGACTAATGCAACAGCAAGAAACAGAAGGGTCGGGTTTTTTGCACCTCGTCTGAGAACCTTAACATGTCATGAAGAAATACGGTATTAATATTGAGTTTTCTGTTTTGAGAGTCAAAAAGAGCATTTTTTTTTTGCTATTTTAAAACCCACATTTGTTTCTCACTATTGAGGCTGCTATTTTATGGCCTTTGGAAGCAATTTTGGAAGTATTTAGAGCATAATAGTCAATAAATCACAGGAGGTATGAAGAAAAGCATCTTTGTTCATTAATCATAAGGTGAGCTGTAAAGTAAGGGAGATTGGAAAGCAGTAGAAATCGGAGGGAAGTTAATTACAGTTACACCACCTGATAACGGCAAATGGCATTTTGTCTAATGGGCAAACTGTGTATGTTGACAGGGCTGGAATGGTATGAAACAGTAGCTGGTTCTTCCACAGCATCCAGCTCCTAGTAAATGAGGGAGCAGTGTCTCACTTTACTCCCTGCCAAGTCAGTACCCATTCACACAGCATTTATTTAGAATTTAGAAAGTATATGCTACCCCTCCACCATGAGATTACCAGAGCAGTGCAAAATACACATAAAACCCGTCAATAAAATATCAGCATGGTGTAGTGTTTAAGAGCGGTGGTTTAGAGTGGTGGTCTCTAATCTGGTGAACCGGGTTCATTTCCCCACTCCTACACATTAAGCCAGCTGGGCATCTTGGGCTAGTCACAGGTCTCTTAGAGGTCTCTCAGCCCCACCTACCTCACAGGTAGGGTTGCCAGGTCCCTCTTCGCCACTGATGAGAGGTTTTCTGGGGTGGAGCCTGAGGAGGGTGGGGTTTGGGGAGGAGAGGGACTTCAATGCCATAGAGTCCAATGGCCAAAGTGGCCATTTTCTCCAGGGGAACTGATCTCTATCGGCTGGAGATCAGTTGAAATAGCAGGAAATCTCCAGCTGGTACCTGGAGGTTGCCAGCCCTACTCACAGGGTGTCTGTTGTGGGAAGGAGAAGGGAAGCTGAGTGTAAGCTGGTTTGATTCTTTCTATACCCCAGTAAAGTATAGTGCCATAGAGTCCAGCAACCATTTTCAGCATCTGAACCCAACGCTGCAAACAAACAAACAAAAAAAAAGATGGTGGAAAAGCGGGACTTTCGAAAGCTTCACAGACATTTCAAAACACCACACTACAGAAGCACAAAGAATACCTGAAAACAGAAGAAAGGTGTGTGTGTGTTTTTTTTTTAAAAAAAAGGCTCAGCCCCGCTTTGCAAACGGGACACAGGTGGCTTTGTTTGAAAAGGTAAATAATTTCCATCAGCAGCTGGCAACTGAAATAGCTGTGTCTGCAATGGCAGGGAAAAAAATCCTCTAGCAAACGGCAGCTAAAATGGATTATAAAGGCTTTTTGAAAGGGGCCTCACTTGCCAGGTTGCTTGGATCGGTGGGCAATCACCTGCCAACCCATCAGCTGGCTCAGGAGTGGGCACGCACAATTTCGTCACTTCTGGTTTACACCTGGAAGTGCCACATCATGCCAGGCGCTTTACCACTCAAGCCCCACAAATATTTTTGGGTTTTGAGTGGTAAAGCAGCCCGTCGCGATGTGGCTCTTCTGGTTGTAAACCGGAAATGACACAATTGTGCTGTGTGTGGCTGTGCGCACACGATCCCCACCCCAGCTTCACCCAAAAAAACTCCCGCCAGAGGAGAGGGGGGAGCTGGCAGTGGCAACCCTACTCATTGTACCATCTGTTGGATTGCCTCACAGAGTACTGGATTAGGTAGAGTACTGGGACGCCTGCGTTTAAATCCCTACTTTGCCATAAAGCTCACTAAATGTCCCCCTCAGCACAAGCCTGCCTGAGAATAAAATGGGACAACCATATATACCATTCTGAGCCCCTTGGAGGAAGACGGGGATATATCTGGATAGGCAATCAGATTTAATTCTGATATTACAAGAATCCAACTCATGTTTTGAAAAGACATCTGAACCAGAATGTGACTCTTTTTGAGGGTTTGTATCCACACATCCCTTGGCAATATTCAATAGAGACAGAATGTCAGCCTTTCTGGAGATAGATCTGTCCTCTAGCAAATGCTTAAATGTGTTCCTCACCCCACCTTGTCTACTGTCGCTATTAAGAATGAAGAAATAACCCCCTCCCCCAAAAAAACCCTATTAGGAAACCATTCACATTCTGAGGGCCAGTATACCTTTATGGCAGCTGCTGTTACTCTTAATGTTTTTGGTGGGCCACAGGGAGATTTGATTTATATGGGGAACAAGTATATTTTGATAGCAGGAAGAGCTGGAAAATATTTTAAACTCTCAGGTTCCCACTCCAATGTCTCTCAAAAGGATTGACACACGCAGAGTTACTTCCAGCTCCGGCCTAACCTCTTCTACATATAAATTAGTTCTATTTTTAAAACAGCAGGCAGAAATGGATTTAGAAAGGCACCCAGAAAAGTTCCAGCTTTACGATTATCCCATGTGTCCGAAGAGCAATCAGGATAGTTTGTTTTCATGTTTATCTATGGCACTCAGAGAAGTTCAGCTTTGAGATTGATGGGGGTTGTTGTACATAGGGTTGGAATGTCCCCAAAAGATTATGTCATGCAACCACCTGGCTTAAATAAGGATTCTCCATACTCCAACTCATATTCACCCCACTTATTAACCCCTTTAAAACATGCATCCCATTATCCAGTATCATAGGGGGACACTGGGATGATCTAAACATTATGACCTCCCTCCATGGAGGCAGCCAAGAAGGCATTACTCATGTGGCTGTTCTACATAACATTTTAAGCTCTCCAATGTCATGTGTCTGTCCACTTGGATTTAGCACTGTAAATTGGTTATGTGGCATTGTGCTGCCATCTTGCCAGGATTAATTTTCAGTTTGTTAGCCCGACTCCATTCTCAAACTGAGTGTCATCTGCATATTGGTGACAACTCAGAGGAAGGCAGAGGGGGCGGACGATTTTGGAGGTAAATCTGTGGCTGAGATGGTGGTCCTGGAAGGAGCAGCTTAATTTTTGGGACCATGGATAAGAATTCCTTGAGGATGATTTACTTGTACATGGTGGGCTCATTCTAACAAGAATGGGGAAAATGTGTTTGATCAGAGTTGGCTAGATTCATTGGGAGGGCTTTAAATTGATGTTGGAGGTGTTGGGCTGACATTTGCCAGTGGAAATAAATACAGAGGTCATTCAGAAGTATCTGGATGCTTTGGATGGTTATAAGTCCCCAGGACTGGATGGTGACCATCCAAGAGCACTTAATGAACTAGCTGGGGAGTTACCTGGAGAGTCAACCAAATCTTCGGAAGTACCTTTCTTGTCTATGGAGGGTCCTCTTTTATTATAAATTAACTAGGAGCTGAAGGACAGTTACTTATGCAGTTCTGCACATGCTTGCACCAGATCCTGAGCAAGAGTTCACGCATGGCTACAATAGGATTGTTTGATAGCATCCCCATGTTTCTGTCTGTGCATATGGTAAAACATCACTGGAGTTAGGGCTTCAGGCTTGCCGTCAGGGCCATTTTTGCCAGTGGAATTGTCCATGGGGAAGGCACATGGAGCCTAAGGAAAAGACAACCCCCCCCCAAGCAGCTGTTTCCACTGGCAAAAAAGGCCATGGGAGGGAAGCCTGATGCCCATCCGTCCCCCTTGCAGCATTTGAAACCATGTGGAACAACAGGGAGGCTTTTAAAAGTTAGTCCCAGTATGAACATGTGACTGAGAGTTGGGTCAGCCACCCATAGCCTGACTTGTGTCACATGTAAAATATATTTTGGCCCTGAGTTTCACTTTTGTCCTGCAGTGCTCTTGCACAATGGGGGTGGATCCAGCCATTCGGCTCAGCAAAGTTGGAAGCCTTCCTTCAGCCAGAAAAGATGATCACAGACCCTTCCTGGAAACTTCAAAACAACGAATACTTCGTATGAAACGGAAAAGAAAACAGTAATTGTTTATATCAGCACAAATTATCCATTCAGAAGTCACTTGCAATGTAGAATCTTTTCATCTCAACTCCAAAGGTACGACCAGGGAGAAAATAAAAGGATATACCATGTTAATTGCCAGATGAATTTAGGAACAGAAGAGAATAGGAGGTGTTCCGACAAGAACAAAGCAATAACATAATGGGGATATAAAAATGGCAATGTTAATACAAGACTTCTTCATCATTTGTGCTAATAAGACTACACGGAGGCAATACATGTGGATTGTCAAGTGTTACTCTGAATTGTGAATGCTTTTTGCCACTTTAATAACACGTTGTTATCACGAGAGCTCTCCTCGATCTCTTTGCAGGACAATTTTTTTAAAAATTATGTTACTTCTTGTTTTGGGGAAAGTTCCTTTTACCAATGGATGCAAACTTGTGAGCCCTTTTAAAAGGGTAGAATTTCTCAGAGCTGTGAAGAGTGAGGTTAGAATGACCAATTCAAACATTTTTCCCATTGAAATCTGCTGCTGGCCCTTGTAATAAGAGATGCCATTTTCGGTTAAATCAGAACATATTGGGCCAAGAGACAACAGTCCCAGAAAGGGGTCCTGGCATCTTTCCTTGACACATAAAAATACAAGAGAAGTCTGAGTTGTATGTAGTTTACAGTATGAGGCAAGTGTAAGTTGGGTTGCCAACCTCCAGGTGGTGGCTGGAGATCTCCTGCTATTACAACTGATCTCCAGGTGACAGTCCACCTGGAGAAAATGGCCACTTTGGGAGACATACTCTTATGGCATTATACCCCATTAAACTCCCTCCACTTCCCAACCCTGCCCTCCTTTGGCTCCACTCCCAAAACCTCCAGGTGTTTTCCAACAAGGAGCTGGCAACCCTTAGTGATAGTGATAGATCCTCCTTGATTTTCTGGTGGATAGCCATGAAAGAAATAACAGAATCAACCAATGGGCGGTCATGTCAGTGGCTCTTGGAGTCAATCATTGAAACCACCTTAGGTGGGACAGAAACAGGATAAATGTTAGAAAACCCCATGGTGAGAGATTCTAATGAGGATTTACTAATATTTTACATCCCTATCAGCCTGTCCTGTTTTCCCTAAATATAGAGGAAGGGACTGAGCACAATGGCTCCTCCATTCCCAAGGCAAGAGATACATTCTTTAGTATTCTCCATAGCTTATGGTATGTATGAGCATGTAACTTTAAGACAAACCCAAATGATGCTTATATGTGATGAAATGAAGTCAAGTGCTCACATATGAGAAGTTGTGGACAACTATTATGCCGTCACTCCTCCAACGACTTCAGGTCTTTGTTTGGATTATGCATGCTGTTTCCGTTTTTAAATTATTTTTATTATTTTCTACAATTCAACTAAAATAAACATATCTCAACAATATATTCAGTTGTAACTGCTTGTAACAAAAAAAGTTCATTGCTATTACTGAGAATATGTTATCTATAATATTCTATGCTATCTACTATATGTGACTTCCCCGCATCTTCTTCAGTCACTAATTCTACTGGTTAACACTTTTGCATTTCAAATTAATTTCTAATCCTTATTTTCTCTCATACAGACTTGCTTTAAGCTATCTATACTACTTCTATAAGCAATTTCAAGTCCTACCTAGTTATAATATTATCATCATTGTCTCTATATAACATTCTATTATTCTAAATTAAAGGGATTAGATCAATACATAAACAAATTTTCCCATTAAAAATTCATCAAAGTAAATCCACCGTGGCTCCCTTACACCCCAAAAATAAGCATCATTTTAGCCATTATCTTGTTTTGGGAGGGGATCTGCCAGTCCTTCTTTATTTCCCAATCCCCACCCCCCGTTTTTCAATATAGTAGCTGCAATTCTGGCCTCTGAAGATGTAAAAGAAGATCCCGGTGATTGTATCCATTGGCTTCTTGTTAAAATTTCCAGCATCTTCTTGGTAAAATCCTTCATCATGTCTCCCTCCATCGCTGGCTGCCAGGAAGTGTTTTCTTGGGATAATAATGCTCCTCCTGTCAGCAGTGACTCAGACAAGTAAATTGTAGAGGTATTGAGTTCTTTCATGTTGCTCTCTCTCCTTGCCAGCTGGTCACTTGCAGCTACCTCTTTAAAATCTTGGGTCTTCATATTGTGGATCTCCTCAATAATTGTGTCCAGTTTTCCATTAATTGATTTAAATAGGATATTCATCACCTCAGCTAGTTGAAATGCTTGATGTGAGAGCGCTTGTTGTTTTTCGAAGACTAAATCTTGTTGCACGGCAAACATGTCCATTTGTTTGAGTAACATCTCTTCCAACCTCTTGTTTGACATATCTGCTTGTATTCTTATATAGAAGCAGGCTTTGTAATTTTCAAGATATCCTCAATTATGCTTCAAAGCAGCACAGATAAAGAAAAGAAAGTAGACAGGAAACTGCAGTATCATAGACCCTGCGTCGTCTCCTCTCGGTGGTTAAGTAGTAGGAACGATTTGATGGTTACACCGGGGAGATTCACTTCAAGTCTTCCAATCTGCCCTGTCTTTTCGATGGTAACAAAGCCCTTCTTGTTATCTTCCGGTCTTAAGAGGCGACGTGGCTGGACATTGAATCAAAGAAGCCGGAAGTGGGGGGGGAAGGTTCTCGTCTCCCTCCCTCCCCTCAAAGCATTTAATTGGTAGTTGTAAAGTCATTCAGAAGTCCCTTTTATTGCGTCTACTCACTGATCAAGTTGATAAGGTCTTAGTCAGTTCATTTAATGGCATTTGTTTATTTTAAAAGTCTCGTTACGCTGGGCAGGGAGTCGCCGGTTTTCGTAGGTGTTTTTATCGTCATTCAGGTCTTCTCAATCAAGATAAAGGCAAAAAGTGTCTTTTTACTCACTCTGACTTCCAAAGGTGAGGCTTCTTGTTCTTTTCATAGATTATTTGATGTTAATGTATAGAGGAGGTCAAAGCCTATAATCCAAAGAGTCGTCCGTGGCAATGGTAGCCCCTATGCCGGCGGGGACAACTTCCAACTCAACGGGAGGCTTAAAAAAGCTCTCTCGGAGAATATGGGAGTCCAAACCGCTCTTGAAGGCTGCAGGGGAATTTCCTGCTTCCCGATCCACTATTTAGGACCGAGTTGGAGTGCTTTTTGCACTCCAAATCTAAACGACTCTTGGTGTTTCCTGGGAGCCCCCAGGAAACAATGGCGCTCGGACCAAACGCTCTACAGGAAGTCTGGATTATGCATGCTGTTTCCGACCATCAGAGGTCACCTCGCTCTCCCCCTGCATTTCCCCGCATTTTGCCCACGTTTTGAGGGACCTGTTTTATCTCAAATTTGAAAGACCCGAAGTCATTGGAGGGGTGATGGTGAGTGAAAGAGCCATGCATGAAAGTCCTATGACTTTTCAGAGGGTTGTACAACGTAACTATTATTTTAGTATTTGATTACCCACCACTGTTGTATTCTTTGTTGTTCGAATCACACCCAGGGTAAAATAAGATGTGATCCGTAACATGTTTTGCAGATTAAAAAAAAATCCTTCTCAACACGCCTTCCTTGTCGCCGCTCAGACTGCTGAGAAATGTACAGGACCTGTACAAAAGAAAGAATGCTTTGACAGTTATATAACTGCACCAGCCAATTCTTTGCGACAGGTTAAAACGAGGGAGGCTTCAGTAAATGGAATGCAGTATACATTTGCAGTTTAATAGAACTTAACATTAAAAAAAAATCTCCCTGCTAACCAACATAAGCCTCTAAGAAGTGGATTAATATGTTCCTGGGCTGTAATCACTTTAATTTCTTTGGAGTGGCATTTCACTATAAATTTAGCTTTTCAATTAATAGGATCTGGGACACAGTTCAACAAAATATTACAACAATCTGCCTCCGTGATTGGAAAGGGCGGTCCACTAAACTCAAAGAACCACTGTAGTCGTAAAATATTTCCGAGAAAAGAGTAGAATGCAGAGCTCGTGTTCCTGCCCAGCTCTAGTTCACAAGCATTACATTTTTGTAAATACTTAACTCTGCCCAACAAAATTGTACAAACTCTTCAGAGTTGGCACAGTGATCTAACCAAGGGATCCCCAACCTTTTAAAGCTGGAAGGTACCTTTGGAATTTTGAAGCAGGTTGGCAAGAGCCACGACTAACTGGCTGCCCCTGGAGGTGGAGCCAAGCACAAAATGGCTGCCACAGGAAGTACAGCCAAGTACACACACCAGAAGAAGGGGGAAGGGGAATATAAATACACGCATAGGGTTGCCAACCTGCAATGTAGTTGGCGGTCTCCCTAGGGTTGCCAACCTCCAGGTAATGGGGAGAAAAACGGCACCTCTGTACTCATACCAAAAGGTTTAGAAAAACAGTACTGGAAACTGTATATACACAAAGTGTAAATATTTATAAGCTACTAAGGTGAAACATAGACCATATACGTGACATATATACAACACAATTATATACAATATGTACAGTTCACACAAAAAATGTAGAGAAATTTCCAAAGGTCTCAACTGAATACCAAAAATATATAGAGGAAGTTCCAAAGGTCTCATCTGAGTACCAAATGAATGCTAATATTGTAATCCTTGTGTAAAGTTCATATAGAGCCACAATCATCGATGGATACGGCCGCTTCAGATCCACAGCAGTGGAAATCTTTCTTCAGTCCTTCTAAAAATTAATATATTACCATCAGTATATAAATATATAAAGATTATGACTATTAAAAAATGAGTCAATACAATATACTTACAATACAAAAGTGCTGTTACATATTCATCATTCCTTCCCACACAGGGTAAGTATAAGCAATTACAATCAGACGTCAGTAAAGTACATCACATAGTGCAGCTAGTAAACTAGAACAGAGTCTTAATCAGATACATAGGAAAACCCAGGTGTTGCTGATGATGCATCCCCGAAGTGGGTTAGAATTCTTAAAGTGACAATGTATATTTTAGCAGCATTTTAACATCAGCTTTACCCTATAGAAAGTAAGAAATCTCCAGGCCCCACCTGGAGCTTGGCAACCTTAAAACTGGCAATCCTAGTATAATACCATATAGTCCACCATTTAAGGGTAAAGAGTAATGCTTCAGGTCACAAACTGGCAACCCCAATAATGCAGTTTGTGGTGGGTAGTTGGTTGGAATTCTTAAAGTGACAGTGTATATTTTAGCAGCATTTTAACATCGGCTTTACCCTACCCAAGATAGTATCTGCCCCGGTTGTAGAACATTTTCTCGAGATGCACCATAATGAAAATGAGCTTCGCTACTTTGTAATCTGGCGACTGCAGAGGAAACGTTTCAATATAGGTGACAACGAAAGATTGTTAAGGCAGAAGGAGGCTTTCTTCATTCACCTTTTGAACACGATGTCTCCAAATGGATTAAACCTGGATAATTATTTTTCTTGCTTCCTATAGGGTAAAGCCGATGTTAAAATGCTGCTAAAATATACACTCTACATTTTTTGTGTGAACTGTACATATTGTATATAATTGTGTTGTATATATGTCACATATATGGTCTATGTTTCACCTCAGTAGCTTATAAATATTTGCACTTTGTGTATATACAACCTCCAGGTAATAGCAGAAGATCTCCTGCTATTACAACTGATCTCCAGCTGATAGAGATCAGTTCACCTGGAGAAAATGGCCGCTTTGGTCATTGGACTTTATGGCATTTCAGTCCCTCCCCTCCCGAACCCTGCCCTCCTCAGGCTCCGCCCCAAAAACCTCCTGCCGATAGCGAAGAGGGACCTGGCAACCCTAGGTCTCCCACTATTACAACTGATATCCAGGTGATAGAAATCAGTTCCCCTGGGAAACTGGCTGCTTTGACAATTGAAGTCCCTCCCCTCTGCTATAGCATTGAAGTCCCTCCCCTCTCCAAACCCCACCCTCCTCAGGCTTCACCACTAAAATCTCCAGGTATTTCCCAACCCGGATCTGGCAACCCTATACACACAGAGAGAGAAGAAGCCCAAGGGGAAAAGCATGCACACAGAAAAAGACAACCAATCGGGGAAAGGGAAGACAAAACACACAGAGAGAACACGACCAAGGAAGGAAAGGAGTGCTCTACTGCTCCCTAGCCTCTACCACCTCACAGCTGATCCATGGGTCTTGTTTACAGGATCCTCGATCCTTTCTAATGGGGTAGTCAGTCACTGGCTCTTCCTTCACAGTGTCCCTCCTATTTTTTAAACACATGGCAGGCACCTGGGAAATTGCCTGTGGGCCTAGGGTTGCCGACCTCCAGGTATCCTAGCCAGGAACCAGTATGCTGTATATCGCATGAAACTAGCCTTTTGAGGCAGTAGGATCAGTACCTACCTAATAGGAGACTGTACCAACCTATAGGCTGCAGGGCATTGATGATATTCCATGGATATATGTAATTGAAGAGGAACTGATGAAGACATAAGAACAGAAACGGCCGTCTTCAACACCTGACATGTGTTGAATACAAGGAATGTTGTTCCTGTAAAAAAAGTTTTTAAAAAGTTAAAAGTTGTTTAATGACATTAATATAAGAACCTGTGATTGAATGTATACTTACCTTGTCAACATATTTGATTGTAACAGTGAAACACCATTTTGGGAATTTTGATGTTGAACCTATGGTACTTTTGTATTTTGATTGCCATTATATTTTGGGTTATTTGCATGTGAGTCAATTTCTGTGAGTTTTTGGGTTTAATTGGTTTGTACGCAGACGTGTCAATTTTGATATAACCTCTAGGTGGTGGCTGGAGATCTCCCACTATTACAACTGATCTCCAGGCAATAGAGATCAGTTCACCTGGATAAAATAGTCACTTTGGAAGATAAACTCTATGGCTTTATATTCCCATTGAAGTCCCTCTCCTTCACATACCCACTCTCCTCAGGCTCTACCCCTAAAATCTCCAGGTATTTCTGACCCTGGAGCTGAGAACCCTACTGTGGGCCCTGTGGGCCCAATGGGTAGGGTTGCCAGGTCTCTAATGAGCGGAGCTGCCAACCTCCAGGTACTAGCTGGGGATCTCCCGCTATAAGAACTGATATCCAGCCAATAGAGGTCAGTACACCTGGAGATAGAATTGCCAGGTCCCTCTTCGCCACTGGCAGGAAGTTTTGGGGGTAGAACCTGAGGAGGGCGGGGCTTGGGGAGGAGAGGAACTTCAATGCCATAGAGTCCAATTGCCACAGTGGCCATTTTCTCCAGGTGAACTGATCTCTATCTGCTGAAGGTAAGTTGTAATAGCAGGAGATCAGCTAGTACCTGGCAGTTGGCAACCCTAGTTAGTAAAGACCTTTCTCTGCCTCTGCTAGTCATATTAGACCAAATTGAACTAGGTTGATCAGTGGTCTACTTTGGCACTTCAGAAACCTGGTCAAAACCACTCTGCTCTGGAGGATATTCCTTGGGTATATTTTTGATTAGTTAGTTCTTAATTTGTTTATGGGCTGACGCTGATGTATGCAGTGATTTTATAGTATTTTTTAACTCCCTTTTTTGTGCTGCTGTCACTTTTACATTTATTTGCTTGACAACACCCATTTTGCTGTCATTGTTTTTACCTGTTGCATGCAGGTCCTTGTGCTTGTTTTAACCCTCTCTTTGCTTGTATTCTCTTGTTGCCAGTTACTTAATGACAGAATATACATCCCCCCCACACACAAAATTATGAGAAATAAACCAGCCCCTTAGGGCACTGCTCACCCATTTCAGCAGGCCCAATCTTCTGCCACACAATGGTTAAAGCATTCATAATGATGATGAATTACACATTTACAAGGGAGCTTGCAGTAGGAGGCATGCTCTATAATATGCTCAGTGCCCTGAACCTTTATTAAATTTGATTTTGTTGATGTGGACTCAAGCTCTTTTAAGTAGCGGGGGTAAAACAGAGGCTATTAATCTCCAAGGAAATTTGGTTCCAGCAATGCAAGAAACCTCCGTTCCAACTGAACAGCTCCGGCCGTCCTTTCAAGCTCAAAGCATCTCTCCTTGTTCCCTTTATTGACTCCGAAGATTGGTAATGCTTTTTGTTTAATTAAGTGACAGAATAAATTGACCGAGGCAACCAAGAAGTGTTTTGATCCAGATTATTGGATTGGAAAGTGTACTCGGCTTTCCTGCTCACTCAGAGGCCAGCATCTTTCTCCATTAGACCTGACAAATACAATTTGCTTGGGAACTCGTGATGTAGCTTGTCGCTACCAGCAGACTGGTGCGCAAATGGCCAGGGGTTACAACACAGTGTTTCATTAAGCGGCAACCACAAATCTCGCAGTTCATAGAAAATGCCCATCCATCTCCCTGCATTTAGCTGTCATTCCTACCGTAACTGTAATGGCATTCTTGAGAGGGCCAAGTCCATTGCTCATGCCAGATGTTGTTAGGAATTCAATCCATCCTATCTGTGAACACTGGCTCCTTCAAATGTCGAGATGGTGAGTGAATTACATATTGAGCGGTGGAGTTGGGTTTTTTTTTTTTTACATTTAATTATGCAGCCAAAAGGGAACATTCTTCCAAATTATTGCTGGACTACTAGGACATGGTTGAATATGAAAGGGCAATAGAAAAGTGGCAGCTGAGTAAATGTTTCTCATTCTCACAAGGACCATAACAAAACTGCAAGATATCTGCACTGGACCCTCTAACTTGTTTTGTTATAATGAAGAGAGAAACTATTATTTCATGGTACAAGACGGAGTTTTGTTCCTCCTGAGAGCCAGCATGGTGTAGTGGTTAGGAGCAATGGACTCTAATCTGGAGAACAGGGTTTGATTTCCCCACTCCTCCACATGTGGGGCATCTAATCTGGTGAACCGGGTTGGTTTCCCCACTCCTCCACATGAACCCAGCTGGGTGACCTTGGGCCAGTCACAGTTCTCTCTGAACTCTCTCAGCCTTACCTACCTCACAAGGTCTCTGTTGTGGGGAGAGGAAGAGAAGGAGACTAAACCGGTTTGATTCTCCTTAAAAGGTAGAGAAAATCAGCATATAAAAACCAACTCCTCCTCCTCCTCCTTCTTCTTCCCCCCTTTCTGTGGTGTTGCCCAGGAGCACAAGCCCTAGTATTCCCCATGACTTTATGAAGTCACACTAGCCTCTTGAAGGCAGAAGGTATGGATTTATTACTACCCATGGGGAGTTTGTGGAATGATATTGTGTAACATAAAGAACCTATACCAACTGGAAAAATAAGGTGTCAGAGGAGGAACTGAAAAAGAACAGAAACGGCCGTCTTCCTCTTCTGCCTGACATCTGTGAAAAGAACATATAAAAGATTAGTCCCATCAGGACACAATATTAATAATAAGAACTATAAGGAATGAAAATTGGACATCTGTGAAAAGAACATATAAAAGATTAGTCCCATCAGGACACAATATTAATAATAAGAACTATAAGGAATGAAAATTGTGATACTTACCTGTTACATGTATATTGTATACCTGCTTGGATAAGAGAATTGGTTGCTCTGGTTGGTGTATATGATTATGGTCCACATTGTTTTGTTTTTCTTTGTTGTATATTTTGGAATAGGAACTGTTATTAAGAATTTTTGACATTGAAATTTTGCATTTGAGATATTGGAATCTGTGGTTATTTGATTGCAACCATCTGGAGGTTGGCAAACTACCTGCAGCAGTTCGAAATGCCTCCTGAAAAAACCCTATTTTGGGGGGCTGGAATAGAGCCTGGGGAACATTTTGAGATACTGTCAGAGGGCAGGAATGTCATTCCATGGGCAAATTTGCACCCGCAGAAACACTAGTGTAGATCCAAACAATCGGCAGGAGCTGTGGACGTTGGTTCTCATACCTGGGCAGAGGACAATGTCCAAATCTTTACTCAAATCACTACACTCTGGGATCTGGGACACAGTGATGGGACTTATAAACACATATGAGGGGGAAAACCCCTTCCTGATATTGAGAAATATTGGAAAACAGAGAAAAATTATCTGAATGGAATAAAACATATTCCAACAGAATACATTAATAGGGTTGCCAGCCTCCAGGTAGTAGATGTAGATATTCTGCTATTACAACTGATCTCTAGCTGACAGAGATCAGTTCACTGGGAGAAAACGGTCACTTTGGCAAATGGACTCTATGGCATTGAAGTCCCTCCCCTCCCCAAACCCCGCCCTTCTCAGGCTCCGCCCTAAAAAAATCTCCAGGTATTTCCCAACCTGGAGCTGGCAAACCCTATACATTAAGCATACACGTAACACCCAGTACCGAAACACCCTCTGTAAATGTAAAATATTTCAGTGACTGCCCCAGAATGCTGTTCAATGTGTAAATTAAAGAGGAAAGTTTGGAGAGAGAAAGAAAGGGGGGAGAGGGTAGCAGGGAACACTGAAAAGCAGAGACTGAAACTAATCACAGTAACAGTAATAAATACACACAGAAACTAAAGAAGGAACTCTTGCTCACTGCTAATGCTAATACCTCCTTACAAGTCACAGTTCTTTTCTTGCCATTGCATGGCTGTTTGCGGAAAGGAACCTTCCTTGCCAAATGATTTCACTCATGGATGTGATTGAAACAAGCACATTGACAGCAAGGGAAAAGGCCGTCTTTGGCTCCGAGTGCAACAGGATGAAATCACAATTCTTGGTTTGGAGGGATTCCAAAACAACTGATTTCATAGTCCTTCATTACGGCTTGAGGAATGCAGGGTTCTCCCACCCCCCTTCTCTATAGCACAATTTCAGAGCATCTAGTGTGGGGATATCAGGCGATCCATAGCTTGAACCAGGAAGGTGTGGCCTGGGTGTAAACAAACCCGCTGAGTTTAGAACTGGTCAGGACGGTTTGCGCTCAGAAGCCAGAAACCAGAATCCTCCTCCTCATAAAATGGATATGAAACCCTACTGACAGTGATTGACTAACAATATGAGGCCTCTAGATGTATCAGTGATAGAAGTCCAGTTTACTACTCTTGTTGGATCAGCAGAGGGTACAATGTAGGAGCTGTGGGATTCAGCTCAATGCCCAGCTCCTGCTCTGTCTCCCACAGCAATCTTCAACTTTAGTTCCTGGATTCACCAACAGACTCTAGATCTTGTTTGTGGTGGGGCCACACAAAACCTTGGTCAGCCCAAGTGTATGACCTTCATCCTTTCCCATGAATATTTGCTGCATGCGGCAGAGTGCCTGCCTATGCATAAATGGTGAGTACATGGGGTTGGATCCAGACTGAATTCTCTATCACTTTCCTGCTCGCTGCAGACAGCTAGGGTTGCCAACCATGTGGGACATGGAGTTCTCCTGGAATTACAATTTTCCTCCAGATAAATTCCACTGGAGGAAATGGAAACTTTGGAGGGTGGACTTAATGGCATCATAACTCTGCTGAGCTCCTTCCCCAAACTCCATCCTCCCCAGATTCCATCCCTCCAAATCTCCAGTGGATATAAGGTTTCAGTCATCAAATGGGTTCTATGATTCATCAGCTACTCTTAATCACTGCAATATTTTAATAACCTATGACTTTATAAATATTGCCAGTGTTATTTCGATGAGAGGTAGAGATTTGATATCCTATATAGAAAACCTTTACATAAGAAAAGCCATGCTAGATCAGACCAAGGCCCACCAAGTCCAGCAGTCTGTTCGCATAGCGGCCAACCAGGTGCCTCTAGGAAGCCCACAAACAGGACGACTGCAGCAGCACCATCCTGCCCATGTTCCACAGCACTTAATATAATAGGCATGCTTTCCTGATGCTGGAGAGAATAAATATGCATCTATGTTTAGGGAACCAGTTATCCAGCCAGTATGCAGAAGGTAAAAAACAGCACATTTACGGAGACAAGTGTGAATAAGTTCAGTTGGTGAGACACGTGAAAAACAGGCCAGGCTTTCCATCTGCTTGGTATAGGAGGATCAGGTCAGAACTATAAGTCATGTGAGTAGCTTTACATTTCTCAGTGTTGCTGGAATATAGAGACCTGTGGCTGTCCCCTTCTCTACTGGTCCTGACATCTTCCCATTCGCTCACCTACTCTAATGAGCAGGTATGAAACACATCAGATGGGATAAGGTGGTCTGGGGACATCAGTGGAGGCAGAATGGGCAGAAGATACCACATCTGTCTCTTGTCCTTCAGCAACAGGGGCTTTAAAGCAAAACACACGTGCTCCAGGTTGTAACTCGAAAACCCTCAACTGGGACCATTAGTTGCTAAGCTTGTTCTCCTCCAGTTTTCCCAAATAAATATAGAATCCATCTGCCGGTGTCTCAGTGATGGAGCACTTTACTGATGGTCCTAGGTTTAGTCTCTGGCATCTCTGATCAAGTTGACAGGACTTGATCAGAGATGCCAGAGATTAAACCTAGGACCACCAGCCGCTTCCCATGACACCCGAAAAGATCAGCAGCTTCCCATGACACCTGAAAAGCTGGTGCTGATGTTGTATGTTTGTGGAGGCTTGTAGACAAATGCCAAATTTGGCACAGAGGCCAAATTTCCAGTCTTCCCTACTATTTGAATAGAGCTAGCTCAGCACCTTGATTCCCCTGCCAGAGGATGAGGGAAGTGGAGGTGATTTCAGCGGATTCTCCCTTCTCACTCTAGCACTTTGCCCTTGAGGTTCTCCTGACCTTCAGCATCAGGGGTCATCTGGGGCTGCTGGGAGAAGATGGAGACAGTATTGAACTTGGAGTAGATAGCTAGAAGTATAAGGCCACTTTGATATGTTCAACCACTGGATTCTGTATTGTTATGTTCTATCACAGTTCACCTCACAGAATTTTTAATGAGGGGTAGGAGAATCTAAAAAGTACCATTTCATTTAGCTTCAGAAACAGTGGAATAGTAGCTTTGCCCAGGAAAATTATGTCCCCTTTCTTGTAAGCAGAACGAGGTGCAGTCAATAATTCTTTTGTACAAGGTATGACGGGACTTTTAATGACCACAGGACTTTAGCTGTATATGTAATCTGAGAGACGTCTTATATGCACCTAATAATTAAATGGAGGAGGGGGTGAAGTAGAACAAATCCAGATAGTCTGATCTGAACTGCTCCAGGAACTAATTCTATTATTTACTGTGGCTCTCTTGGGTAAAACAAACAGCACTTGCTGTGTCTTAGTTACACTGCATAACATTACCGATGTTAGTCCCAAACACATTCCCCTCCCCACTAACAAATTCTTCATTACAGAAGCGATCCACTGGGAATGCCTTTGACTCAAGGCCCACTGAAATGAATGGGGACATTGGCAGGAAAGAAGCAGGGTACGCAGTGCCCTTTCTGGGCAGCACACAGTGACAGGATTACTACTGCTTCAGAATATTACTTATTTATTATTACATTCTCCTCTCATCCATCCTCTGAAGAGGTCAGGGCAGTGTACACATGAACACATGAAGTTGCCTTATACTGAATCAGACCCTTGGTCCATCAAAGTCAGTATTGTTTACCTAGACTGGCAGCGGCTCTCCAGGGTCTCAGGCAGAGGTCTGTCAAATCACCTACGTGTCTAGTTCCTTTAACTGGAGATGCCGGGGATTGGATTTGAGACCTTCTGCATGTCAAGCAGATGCTCTACCACTGAGCCATGGCCCCTCAGACTGAAAGAGGGAACTCATGGGAATGTCTGACCTTCCATAGAATAAAGTTCCTCACGCGTTCAAAATTAGAGCATGTTCAGGTATATCCAGCCTTCAAGGACAAGGTTTACCAAGGTTTCTCCTGTCTCCTTCCCTCCCTCTAGGTTCCCATTCTCTTTCCCAATGGTAGCCTTGGAAAAGGCGAGGGAGCTGAAAGAAAGGGTTGGCTGATTGTGGGAGGCTGCAATCCCATTATGATGTGGGCCCAACCTTCAGAGTAGGACTGAGCTAGTCTTGCCATGGGCCCCAGTTCCAAGCTGTGCTGCCAAGGTTATTTATTAGATCCACACATTGCAAAACAAGCCAGCATGGTACAGTGGTTAAAGTGTCTGACTACGATCTGGGAAACCAAGATTAAAATCTCCACTCTGCCATGGAAACTTGTTGGGTGACCTTGGGCCGGTCATGCATGCTCAGCCGAGCCTAACCTACCACACAGGGCTGTTGTGAGGATAAAATGGAGGAGAAGCCACTTTGAGTCCCCATTAAGAAGAAAGGTGGGATATAAATATAGAAAATAAATAAATATGTTCATTTCATTTATTTTATTTTAGTTCATATAAGAGCCATAGGTGCTCACTGAAGTGTGGGAGCTGCTTAACGCTGAAGAGGAAAGGAAGGAAGGAGAAGGAGGAGGAGGAGGAGGAGGAGGAGGAGGAGAAGAAGAAGAAGAAGGGTTTTTATATGCTAACTTTCTCTACCTTTTAAGGAGAATCAAACCACCTTACAATCCCTTCCTGTCCCCACAACAGACACCTTGCGAAGTAGATGAGGCTCAGAGAGCTCTAAGAGAACTGTGAACTAGCCCAAGGTTACCCAGCATGCTTCATGTGTAGGAGTGGGGAAAACAATCTGGTTCACCAGATTAGAGTCCACCACTCATGTGGAGAAGTGGGGAATCAAACCCGGTTCTCCTGACTAGAGTCCACCACTCTCAACCACTACCCCACGCTGGCTCTCCGTCCTGACCATATCAAAGAAAATGAATATGTTTCCCCAACCAAAACAGAGAATTGTGACCTGTGACTGGAAAAATCTGGATGAGTGAAGCAAATTCCAGGGTTCAGTCTTAGGTCTTCCTCATGATGACACTCTAGCAAACCATGGTTCTCTACATCATGGGAGAGCTATAACTCCATTTCAGAATTCTGACACTGAAGAAGAAAAGGATACTGGAGTGCAGAGATTTTTAGAACATATGTAGACAGCAGCAGCTTGTGATAAAGTAGTTTAGCAGAATACAGACCTGAGCCTCAATGGCCAGTTAGTTGAGACATTGCAATGGTGCAGAATGAGGCCATACAGTAGCCTATATCTGCCACCCTGTATATTCAACAATGCAGAGATGGATTCAAAGATTCTGCTACTCCCAGTCATGCCAGAAACGGACAATATAGTATTATTACCACTTGGCATTTTCATCCTGCAGCACAATGTCACGGCAATCCTCTTGGGAACAATTCCATGTCAGGAAATAAACAATTAGGTTATGTGCTTGGACCCAAAGAGGCTATTACCATTCGTTCGAGAAAACTAGAAACAGCGGCTATGCCAATGCGGAAAAATGGGTAGAAGCACTGGGAAAACTTGAACTGGTTCCGTGGAGGACAAAGTGAAGTGTGAAAAAGTTACACTTCAGCTTTCTAATACTTTCCCGAAAAGGGCTGGGGGGCTGGGGGGGGACTTTTTCTGTTTCTCAATGCTGCACTTTTTTATAAGCATTTTTAGACTCCTATTACTGGGTGAGATCTTAAATTCCATCTAAATGCACCATTCATCTCCTTGACAGTTTGCGGTGAATTGCCGCTTCTGTTCTCTGTCAGTATGAATTATGCATGTTTGGAAAGAAGCTTCCAAATTTCAATTAGTGCATCTTAATTTTCTTCCTTCGACCAGATGGACCTTGTTAACAAAAGGGACGGGCCTGTATCTCATAGAACATCAAATTGTTCTAATCAATCTAAAAGGAGATAAATATTTGAAGCATTAAACCTTTCTACTCTTTCCTCCTCGTTTTCTTCCCTACCCACCCCTGTTTTAGCAAACTTGAATCCAGATAGCAAGAGGACACTGTTAAATTTATTACTTTTTTATCCAATTAGAAAGCAGAGTCCCCCCCCCCCCGTGCTAATTGGTAGGTGCATAAAAGCTTCTACGTGTCGCCTAAGCAGCTGAGAGGCAAGGATGTTTAATTAAGTTATAACGGGCAATTTGTAACTAATTACTATTAGTGGGCTTCAGTTCTGGGTTAGTGTACTGGCTTGACGGCCTCTGGATTTTTACATAGTTTAGTATAGATCAAATGTGTCCTGAGAGAAGAAATCCAGAGATTTAACAGACAGCTTTTCTGCTGTCATTTAAAATCATGGAGAGGTTGAATCACAATGAAAGGAAACACATAACATTAATTGATATGTGGGCAGTGGTGAGAACCGATGAAAGAGCAAAGCGATCCCTACTTTTGTAGGTCGATTCAGACCTCTAACATTATTATTCATTGGATCTGCTTATTAGAATAAAGGTTGACAGGAAAAAGAAAGACTATTCTGTTCAGTATAAAGGCCAATTCAAGTTACATTTTTAAAGGGGGTTTAAGGTGTTTGCAGAAGCAGGAAATCCATCGTGGAAGTAGCAAGACGGAGGCCTCATCCAAGAACAGATCTGTTGAAGTCGTTGGGGGAATTCTGGAATTTCACCAGTCTTTCTGCAAACGACATACACAAGTTATTGCTTCCATGTTACATTTTCCCTGTATAATACAGATGCAGGGATGATTCCTCATCTTTGATAAGCTGAAAAATTCAATAAGTATATCAGATCTCAAAGTCATGTCATGCATTATACATCGATGAAGTCACAAGGGAGAAACAACCTTCATATCTAATCCTGGGGTTCATTTCGACGATTATATGTGTTTCCAAAAATGCCACCTTCCCACACAATGGGTTGGATCCAGCCAAGTTTTTCAATCAATGCCACACCATCCCTCTCCACACTGTAGCCCCCATCCCACATGGCTTTTGTACATAGATGATTCTTGGTATAGCCTTTTTGGGTGGTCGAAGACACCAACTTCCTTTTCACCATATTAAAAGCTGGTTGGATCCAATCCCATATTTTTAGATGTATACTGAAACTATCTTAGGCAAACCCCTAAGCCATGTTATGTGTGAAGTGGGTCTCAGACTGTTTTTTTTTAAAGTTTCCTCATTATCCTACTCCATAGCAGCACCAGTAGATTCTTGTGACATCTCTTTCACTTTTAGGAGATTGCCAGTCTCTTCTCATCATGACATATATTTTCTTTTTGTGGTGCTCACATTGCGTGAGCTGCAACAGCGGCATGGAGAAAGCATTGAAGTGGCAATGCAGCACCAGTGTAGGGTTGCCAGGTCCCCCCTCTCCTCTGGCGGGAGGCTTTTGGGGCCAAGCTGAGGGGATTGTGCCTGTGCGTGAGGCCATCTGGCGTGTGCGTGTTACTTCCAGCGTATACCTGGAAGTGATGCACCGAGAGGGGCCTTTTACCCCTCCAACAGTGAGTTTGAGTGGTAAAAGGCCCCTTGTGATGCGTTTACACCCAGAAGTGCCACATTGCAAGGGGCCCTTTACCACTCAAACACAGTTTGAGTGAAACAAGGCCCCTTGCAATGCGGCATTTCCAGCTGTAAACTGGAAGTGACATGCCGCAGTGTGTAGGCCATTGCACATTTGCCCACCAACACTCAGATGGTTGGCAGGCAAGGGGTGGATTGGTGGGGGTTTGCCCGCCACCACCGGGCACCTGGCAACCCTACGTCTGTGCTTGGCAATTCCATTCCGTATTATCCCATTAGAATGGCTGTGTATCATAAACAGATGTGTATTGCTCTGCCAAAGCATCTGAGGCCATTAACGCATGGCCATAATCGAATTTGTTTGTCCCTGGTGTATCTCACGTTTTATGTTCCCCCATTCAAAAAATTGAACGCATGGGGACATAAAACAGGGACAAACAAATTTGGCTGCTTTCCCCGCCAGGTAGAAGTCACTGCCTGGCCCTGGCCAGGAAAGCAGCGGTGACACCTTTTCCTCCCCCACCCCACCCCACCCTCTCTCCCCCCTACCCTCCCCCCAGTCGGCATTTGAAGCTCACCTCCAAGCAGCCTGCTGCCTGGATCCCCGCTGTCAGAGGGGAAGTGGTGGCAGTCCCTTCCGGCGCGCCAGGTCCATGCACTTCCCGCCGCCACAAACCTCCACTGGGCAGGCTGCTCAGAGGTAAGCTTCAAATGCCGGCGGGGGTGGGTGGCGCGGGGAGAGGGGGAGAGAGAGGCGGGGGTGGGGTGGGGGAGGAACAGGTGCCGCCGCTGCTTCTCTCCCCGCTGGAGCCGGGTAGTGCCTTTCTCCCGGCAGGGAAAGGAGCCGCCGCCACTGCTGCTGCCGGGGCCCAGAAGTCTCTCGGTGGGGAGTCGATCTGGGCGCCCGGCATGCATGGGCGAGCTCCTTCATCTGTTGCATGACTTTCATTTAAGTCGCAATAACAGAGGAATTAGTTCTCCCGGGAATGTAGTGAAAGACAGAGGGGTCAACGCGCTTGTGGAAAGCATGTGCGTGGGGACCTCGCCAATTCACTGCATTCCCGGGAGAAAAGAGGGAGAAAGCACCCATGCGTTAATGGCCTGAGTGTGAGGTGGCTTATAGGTCTGTGGACAACTACCCTTTTGTAGCCTTGGCTTAGGACCAGGGAGACAAGGGCCTTTTATGCAGGGATGTTTCCCCGAGGTCACCTCGCTGACTGCTCCGGGCTTCCTTTTGATTATGCATGCCTTTCCCGCCTGCCAGAGGTCACCTCGCTCTCCCTGCAAATTTTACTTGCATTTTCCAGATTCTGGCTAAAACAGCATCTGAGAAAACACTGGGGGGAGGGTGTTGAGTGGTAAAGCAGACTGTTGCAATGCGGTGCTTCCAGGTATAAACCAGAAAGGACGTAATTGTGTTGGCTTGGCCGCATGCATGATCCCTGCCCCAGCCCCGCCCCAAAAACCTCCCACTGGAGGAGAGGGAGGACCTGGCAACCCTGTAAGGGGCACGTGGCTATATTCTGCTGTCCAGGGTCCACAGACACCTGGAGCCAGTTCTGAAGCCCCACAATACAGGGAAATAATAGCTGGGATAAAAGTGCATTTCAGTATTAGGTAAAGGTAGTCCCGGTGCAAGCACCGGGTCATTCCTGACCCATGGGGTGACGTCACATCCCGACGTTTACTAGGCAGGCTATGTTTATGGGGTGGTTTGCCTTTGCCTTCCCCAGTCATCTTCCCTTTACCCCCAGCAAGCTGGGTACTCATTTTACTAACCTCAGAAGGATGGAAAGCTGAGTCAACCTTGAGCCGGCTACCTGAAACCGACTTCCATCAGGATCGAACTCAGGTCGTGAACAGAGCTTTGACTGCAGTACTGCAGCTTACCACTCTGTGCCACAAGGTTCCTATTTCAATATTAGTGTATATAAAAAGTGATGGAGGAAGGCACCCTCAGCCAATCACATCAGCAGCAGTTAATTGGCTTAATAAGGAAAGTTGAACTCTTAAGTATTTTAGGAGGGTCATTTAAGCCATTTTTCAACACTGCCTATTTGAATTATATCACCTATGACACAAACTTGATATCTTTTTAGCTGAAAAATGCCAGCTTTCTCTTTGGGGAGAGAAAAACCAGAAACCTTAACAAAATTGTAGGGAATTCAAGTAAGATGAATAGATTTTCTAATTGTGATAAATTACTTCGCTTTTCTGGCAGCACAGTTTGAATTTGCTATGCAGTTAAGCTGGCTGACAGTTTTTCATTGATGCACATTGTTTTTTTTGGGGGGGGGAATTAGGTTGCAGCGCTCAGTTTTTCGTATGATCATGTCATGTTAAATAATTCACTGACAATAGCTGCCAAAGAAATGATTGCAAATAGCTAGAATAGGCTAAAATAGGCTAAAAAGTGCTTGCCGTCTGTTGTTTCCATTGTCTCCCAATTGTCTGATTTGTCATGGAATGTTCATGAACATTCTAACTTTAAGGGGAAGGGTCAGCCACAGAACATTAAATCATTTCAATTCTAAAAGGAAAAGGGATGACCAGTTGCATTAACAGAATGTCAACCCAACACGGTAACAGGAGTGACTGTTGACAGGATGTAGGGATGTAGAAAATAAAGTAGAAGTTTTGGGTAGGTAGGAGAGCTGAGGGATGGAAAACTCTGTGGGAAGCACAAGGCCCCCACAGTGGTAAGAAGCATGAAGAAAACTGGCTGTGTAGCTGGCTGAGGGTTCAGAAGAATAAATCCGAGGGAAGGAGGCAACGAGGTGGAGGAAGCTGAGGAAATCATTCGAAAGTCAAAGACAATAAGATGCTAGAGAAATCCCTAGAAATGTAGTATGTTTTTGGAAAGAGAAGAGAGAAAGCGGGTAGCATAGAAGAACAAGGGGGGAAAGGTGGAAGATGTCCTACGATCCCCAAAGACATTTAAGTGAGTGCACCTCACGATCATCAGAGAATCTACCTAAAACAGTGAGCCCCACTGTGAGATTTCTGGTATACGTCACTACCACTTATGTAAGATTGTACTCAGGATGTACTGAATAGAAACAGCAGGTGCAAAGAGAAATATTCTTAGTATCAGGTTCTCTGTCAGTCCATGTCATGTCAAGTTGCATTGCTTTTCACTAACAGTAAAGTAAGACTTTGTTTTTTAAACTGCCTTGAGTTTTGCAAGGGACAGCCAGCTAACAAATGTTTCAAGTAAGCAAGTAAGTAAGTAAGTAAGTAAGTAAGGAAGGAAGGAAGGAAGGAAGGAAGGAAGGAAGGAAGGAAGGAAGGAAGGAAGGAAGGAAGGAAGGAAGGAAGGAAGGAAGGAAGGAAGGAAGATTTTTAAAAGCAAGTTTTTGTAGGTGCATATATACAGCTTTAGCATCATAGTATAGATTTATCTAGAGGCCTACAGAGATATTGGTGAATTTTGCTGAATATTAAATATTGAGGCTATTTAGAGGTGCTTGGTTTTAGGTCAAGACTGTGAAATAGGAATGCAGTGTTTATCCCTAGCTTGTAGGTTGTGATTAAGAATATAAATTCAGCAGTCTGAATTCAGCAAGACCCATTCAGATAGTGGACTTTCCTGCTTCTTCATCCTGTTTGCAGCCCACTCAACCCTCCACCAGTTTTATTGCTGGGGGTCAACTGAATCTCAGGAGCAGCATAGCAGCTAAAATGGGGTATCAGCAGTGGGAGGAGGAAAATGACACAAATCACCCTCCTTCATTCAAAGCCAGTAGTGTCCTTATGTCTTGGAATCAGGTGGAGGCTACAAGTAGGTTTATTTATTTTATTGCACTTTACCCCACCTTCTCCATCCCCAAAGTTTGCCAGGCAGTTCCTGGTGATTCTTAATGGATCTTACCATAGAGCATCTGGCAATTGCTAGAGCTACCCTTGTCACTTTCAGGTAGCTCTAGGAATTGTCAGGGATTCTATGGTCAGAACTTCCTGTTAGCAGGCAAGGCCTTTAAAAAAAAAATCTCCCCGGAATGATCACCCTCCCTTGCTCCCAGTTTCCATCCAGCTGACCATTGGTAGGCAAGGGCTGCAACTGGCTGGAAGTCTCCTGCCATAAATGGGGAAATGGGAACTGCAACCAGCAGCCAGTTCTGGCATGGAAGTTTTGTACTGGAAGATGTTGTTTGAGGATTCCCTTTCACCTGATTAATTTAAACTGTAGGACACACTCGTCTCAGTAAGCATAAAATAAAATAGGTGATGTGCCTTGTCCAGAAACTATATTACCTGTGGAGTCTACAGTCGAAGAGCACACAGCTCAAGTTAGAATGGAGAATTCGTGGGGGCATTTAAAGTTCCAATTACATTTCAGTTAATGTGGACCATGGACCAATGAATGTATAGATGGAACTCATTTCAGCCTGCCAGAGCTCTGGCTCAAAACTTCAAGCTGTGAGTTCACCCTCAAATCTCTCAACTGATCAGATAGGCATCTTTCAGTCTTGGAGGTCTTATTACCCTAAGAGACCTCTGTGGGTTTCTGGCCTCCCTTTTTCGGTGATCGTTCACAATGTGTGGCAGGCTGCTCTCTGCTCCGACTCTTTTTCATTCGGAGCCAGGCAGGAATTTAAGCACCAAACTCCAAGCTAAATATTTTGTTAACCTCTCAACATACACAAATTCTGCCTTGCTTACAAATGAGTTTTTGATGTTCTGGTTTTCTGAAAGCTGCTGTGAAATGGGCCTTCTTCCCCTCCCCATAGATAATCTTTGGACAGTAAAAAAAGTTCAGTCTGTAAAAGGAAGGTAATGGATCTGTAGAAAGCGGGTCTTGAAAATGTGCTCTTCTTGCAAGATTCTTGATGGGGGTTTTCCCAGCACTGAAGCTTTCTCTCATATGCTTTCTGGCACAGACCTTGCTTCAGAATGGATATTCTGATGGATGAAAAGGGGTTAAGGCCCTAAGAAAAAGAATAGCATCTGTGGGAAGGGATTTGCAAATACTATGCCTATCTGTCCATCATTAATTAATCAGGTTTTGGTGCTGCAGATGGTGAAATGATAGCTAATAAATAGACGGATAAATAAATAAGTAACACACTAAATTCATAGTATTTTAGAATTTTTTGCTTTGCAAAAAAATTAAATTCAGCTATTGATTCCCATGGTGTAAAGAGTTAGCAGGACACAAGAGCTGACTGTTGAAAGAGGATGACCACGGTGGGTGAGAGGTTTCCGGGTGAAAATCTGTGCTTGGTGTTGAGGGCCAGAACATGTAGCTGTCAATTGGATAATGGACTGGGATTGACCCACCAATCATCTAATCTAATAATTTTCAAGATGTGCCCTGGGCAAATCTGAGGCTTGGGGAAGGGTCTTGGCTCAGTAGTAGAGTATCTGCTTTGCATGCAGAAGGTCCGATGTTCAAACCCTGATTTATCCAGTTTAAAAAAAAAATCAGGTAGTAGGTGATATGAAAGACCTGAGGTTCTGGAGAGCCACTGCCAGTCTGAGTAGACAACACTGACCTTGATAAACCAATGATCTGATTCAGCATAAGGTAGCTTAATATATGTTGATGTATTCATGTGAGGCCTCTTGAAAGCATACCAGTGACATGGACAGATCCTGTATATGCTTACCCTCTTTCCCAAAACATTAGGAGAATTTTATTTGTGCCTAATGGTAAAAGGGAAAGGGGCCAAGTGTCATGACTAGGAAGGTATAGGGAAAGAAGAGGCAGTACCTTTCCTAATGCTATGGTACTTTTGATCATAAAGGTAGGTCCTCTGGATTGCAACCATCATCTCTCCAGGTACACAGTTCTAAAGGATACAAAGTCTGCATCCAAATATTGTTAGAAATTATGCTGTGGGTATGCTATAGTGCTAGATAGTCTTGTCCACAGAGGAAAATGTAAAAGGTAAAGGTCCCCTGTGCAAGCACCGGGTCATTCCTGACCCATAGGGTGATGTCACATCCCAATGTTTATTAGGCAGACTATGTTTGCGGGGTGGTTTGCCAGTGCCTTCCCCAGTCATCTTCAGTTTAGCCTGAAGAGGAGAAGACTGAGAGGGGATATGATAACCATGTTCAAGTACTTGAAGGGCTGTCATATAGAGGAGGGTGCCGAGTTGTTTTCTGTTGCTCAAAAAGGTCGGACCAGAACCAACGGGTTGAAATTAAATCAAAAGAGTTTCCGTCTAGACATTAGGAAGAATTTTCTAACAATTAGAGCGGTTCCTCAGTGGAACAGGCATCCTCAGGAGGTGGTAAGCTCTCCTTCCCTGGAGGTTTTTAAGAAGAGGTTAGATGGCCATCTGTCAGCAATGCTGATTCTGTGACCTTAGGCAGATGATGAGAGGGAGGGCATCTTGGCCATCTTCTGGTCACTAGGGGTCTGGAGCGGGGAGGTAGTTGTGAATTTCCTGCATTGTGCAGGGGGTTGGACTTGATGGCCCTGGTGGTCCCTTCCAACTCTATGATTCTATGATTCTATTCCCTTTACCCCCAGCAAGCTGGGTACTCATTGGAAAATGTAGTTGCTAACAATTGCTATAGCACAGTATCCAATGATGTGTGGATGAAGCCAAGGCCATCTGAAGCTTTTGGAAAACCAGCCCAATCCAGGAAGTTTAAAGTAAGGGTATTTGAAGCCCAGGGATGGAGAGCTGATACCACCGTAATTACAAAATGCCATAACTGTCAGCAAATATATCAGGGTGAATCTCTTGACTGCTTATAATATGCTGTTTTAAAAACATGTATGAATTTGTATATGCTTCAGGTCAACTTTGTTAAGATCGAAGCTGATTTTTGTACAAGAGAAAATAATTCATTTCTAAAGTTCCCATGGATCTTTTGGTAACCAAATCTGACACTGAACTTATCTATCTTAACTGACTCTCAAACTTCTTTCATGGCTTTGGATAGAAACATGGTTCATCAAGCAAAGGACATTTAAGTCAATTATCTGGAATGTAAAAACAACAACAACAAAAAGCACTATCTTTTGAAGAGGCCAAATTGCGTGTTATTCTTATTGTGCAAGCATTACCAAAGGCCATTCCAAAACAATTTGATGCTTATTTTTCTGCCACACAAATGCGGGGACAAATTAGCAATAATCAACGCTTGCGTGTGGATTATTGAAGCTTTAGGAGAGTGTTTGTTTTCCACAGAGGGATGTTAACCAAGGAGAAAAGATGTGTCCCATATCAAGTTAAAAGGAACTGGTGGAGGAAGGAAAGGGAGTTTATCTGGATTAGGACTGCCTCCCTTTCAAGATGCCTCAGAAAAATTTGCGCACTGCCTGCTCGTTTAGTGGGAGGAAAGTCAGTATTTTAAAATGCATTCTTTGTTTTGTAGTTCACCCAAAACACCCGCCATGCCACAGTTTACTGAACTTGATGAAATGTTTCATTTTCAGACAATCAACTCTTTTACTTCACGTCACCCAGTATTACTAATGGCCAAACCAGATCTGGGAAATGTGCAGCTGCCATATGGGACAGACGGTCTCCCTCTGTTGCTGCCAGCTTATTTTAACTATTTTATTATTTTACCCCAGCGTTTAGGGAGGGGAGGGACTTCAATGCCATAGAATCCAATTGCCAAAGGGGCCATTTTTTTCAGGGATCTTCAGCTACCACCTGGAGGTTGGCAACCCTAGCTTCCTAGTCTCCCCTCTCCCCAAAGCTCCAGGAACTTCCCAACCTGGAGCCGGAAACCCTAATGGACTGCCTGTGGGGGGGGGGCAATGCTTGAAACCTCTAAAGATAAATACAACACTTTCAGCCTTTCTGCAATCCCAGGTGTTTCACTACAAGGCTCAGCAGAAGAGAGATCAAGGAGCCCCCCCAGTTAAAGTGCTGCCTGCTCATGAAAGGTCAGAGAGCACAGGAAAGAAAACCCCTCTTCTTTCATTCTTTTCATTTGGTGCAAGTCTGAATGTGAGGGTTTTTTGATTATTTTATCTGAGACAGCCAAACACAAGAGAGAAACAGAAGTGTAGGAAAATAAACTATCAACCCAGTTGTTGCCCAAGGCATCTTTGGAATTGTTTGTTCCATTCCTATATATTTAACTGCTGTGAAGGAGGGGGAAAAGGTTTTTTTCCCCCCAATAGCCCCAGTGTATCCACTGCTAATCTATGTTGTCATTTGGCTAAAGATTTTGCATGCACTGTGGACAAGAAAAAGCACTTTTCTTTTTTGCTGTTAATATTCTGCAAACATAACACATACTAATCAGGTGCTGTGAAGGTTGCGTTGAAATGGTTCTTGCCATTTGATTTATATATATATATATATATATATATATATATATATATATATATTCTCCCCTCTTTCTCTTTTAATTTCAGTAGCGCTGAGGTTTTGCAGAGGAGACTTATGAGCAAGGGCAAACATAAGGGGCATTGAAGTCTTAGGAAGAGCACGGAAACAAACAAGGCCTTGAATCTTGTGTGGAAATCTCATTAGAGGAGTAGAAGATGAGAAGAATAAAGGAGAAGAAGATGGGTCTTGAAGCATGGGTCCCAGAGAAAGGAGAGGAGAAAGATAGTACAAGGGCGCAGGGGCATGCTAAAATGTCTAAACTGCGGCCATGATACTTTGGTCACATTGTGAGAAGACAGGTCACTGGAAAAGACGACAATACTAGAAACGCTGAAGGCAACAGGAAAAGAGGAAGACCCAACATGAGATGGATTGACTCTATCCATCTCATCCATCCATCCAGCATGGTATAGTGGTTAAGAGCGGTGGAGTGGTGGAGTGGTGGAGTCTGTAGAACTGGATTTATTTCCCCACTCCTACACATGAAGCCAACTGGGTGACCTTGGGCTAGTCACACTCTCTCAGCCCCACCTACCTCACAGGGTGTCTGTTGTGGGGAGGGGAAGGGATGGCGATTGTAAACCAATTTGATTCTTCCCTAAGTGGCAGAGAAAATCAGCATATAAAAACCAACTCTTCTTCCAAAAGGCACAGGTTCTCCACGTCTCCAAGTAGGAGGTGTGGAATTGTGTACAGGCATACCTCGTTTTATTGCAGTTTGCTTTATTGCACTTTGCAGATATTGCGTTTTTGAGCAAGTCTAGTGGCACCATTTTTCCAACAGCATGCGCTCACTTCATATATCTGTGTCACATTTTGGAAAATCTCACAGTATTTCAAACTTTTCCATTATTATTACAGTAGTTATTTTAGATATAATGCTATTGCACATTTAATAGTGTAAATATAACTTTCATATGCACTGGGAAACCCAAAAATCCATGTGACTCGCTTTATTGCAGTGGTCGGGAACCGAACCCGCAATATCTCCGAGGTATGCTGGTTTCTAAAAGATTTACAGTGATGCATTTTGAAATGATTACAAAATAACAATTAGCAAGGTCCATGAAATATTTATGAATCAGAGGAGAGGGTTGAAGAGGCTGGATCTTGCCTCCTCCCCAGCTTCACTTTGGGTTATCTGTTTCCAGAATTCTAACTCTAGCCTCTAGCTATCTTTTAAAGATTCTATAGACCTTTTGCCTCTGGGTCCTGTGCGTGAGTGTATGACTTTCAGAAACTTTTTTTTCTCACCATTCCCGCATTTGCTCAGCTTCAAAATCAATATTAGCGGCTTGTTAGGCAAGTGGGCAGAAAGAACAGGCATAAACATCTGGCTATGATAAATTAACGGAGAACAAACAGTTATCAGCGACAGCAACCTTTGCCAACTCATTATCTGATGTTTTGTGTGTGCGTGCCTTGACTGATTTCTTTAAATGTGACCAACAGCAGAGTTTGTACGTACGGCCCATTGGAATTCTGTGATACAGTCGACTAGAATTCTAGAATATATCATTTCAGACTACAGGTCTGAAGCTTTGGATTTAGTATGCTAGCTGAGATTGCCCTGGCAACATTTATAGACTGAAACACATCTAACTGTGGAACACCTACTTTTTGCAAATGCTAAGACGTAGGAAGAAATCTTTACTCCATGGCAAAGCCTTGCAATGTCAATTACTTAAACTCTGGATTTGAAGAGGTGGGGGAAAAATCATCCTTAAGTTCTCCTGTCTCAAATTAATTTGAAGGAAGCAATTTTTATCTGTAATATAAGGGGCTACCACAGCTCAGGCGGAAAGCCAAAGCAACCCTTTATATCAGTCTGCTTTCACCCCTCTGGTACCAATTACAGGCCCTTCTTGCTTACAGTAATCTAGGATTGCTTCCAAAATGGAAAGTAACCATTTCATTCAGTCCACATATCCCTCTTTCTTTTATATACACATTCGTAAACACACACACACACACACACACACACTCACACACTCACAAAGTAAATGGGTTGTGGTTATACATACAGTGAACAGAGATTATTTTTGTGTGGTGTTTTACCAATACAAAAAAGCAAATCTGCACATCAGTTAACATGTTACGAAATCTCGATGCAATCATCGAAGGGATCATTTATTTATATATATTTATCCCACCTTTGTCCCGTGAATCAGGACTTAAAGCAGCTTATGGCTAAAAAATGAACGTTCAAAAACCAAGTTCACAAATCTTACAAAAACAATCACAATTCTAAGAGGTGGTTGATCTGAGCAAGGACCTCCCCCCCCCATTCTGCTGCTTACTACCAGCAGCATCAGTAGCTACAGAAGCAGACAGGTAAATGGAAGACTGGAGGGGAGAGGGAGGGGAGAAGAGTTCTTTCAATCCAAGCTGGAGGAACGTTTGTATGTGACAGTTACAAGCTGTCAAGATTGGTCTTCTAAACCTGGAATTGTGAATATTGAAGACATCTGTAGCAGAAACATTAACTGTAGTTAGGGTTGCCAGGTCCCCCCTGGCCACCAGGTGTGTGGGGGGGTAGCATTACCAGATCCAGGCTGGGAAACTCCTAGAGATTTGTGGATGGAGCCTGGGAGTAGGACTGTTGGAAAAAAATTCAGAAAAGTTCGGCTTCAGCAAAATTCGGCCTGTTTAAATTCGGGACGTGCTGAAGTCCGAACTCCCCCGCTTCGGATCCGCGAACTTCGGCGCGAGATCCGGAGTTCTTTAAAGAGCCCCCCCCACCTTCAGGGAAGCCTCGTGAAGGCACGCAGGGGGGGGCGAACCCTGAATTTGCTGAATTTATTTGCCGAACACCCCAAAGTCGGCGAATTCGGCTCCCCTGTTTCCCGCCTTTTTTTGAATTCGGTTCGTCCCAAACTAAAAACCGCCGAATCGGGGGAAATTCAACTGTTTTTCGGTTTGGGACGAACCGAATCGACAGCCCTACCTGGGAGGGACCTCCGTGGGGTACAATGCCATAGAGTCCACCCTCCAAAGCATCCATTTTCTCCAGGGGAACTGATCTCTGTAGCCTAGAGGTGAGCTGTAATTCCAGGGGATCCCCAGTTTCCACCTGGAGGCTGGCAGCCCTAACTGGACTTTCTTTAGCTTCCTTTGAAATATCTGCAGATGTTATCTGCTTAAACAAGACCTACAACATGCACGTTCAAATTTTGCTCTTTGCAACATTTCATTGTTACCTTTCCCTTTATTTTACACTTTTCTTAAATATATAGGATGCAGATTGTTCTCATTTATATATATTTAGAAATAGCCCATGAGTGTCTTATCAGGTCTGTTTTTTCTTCTTCAGCAGAAGGCATATTTTGTGTTATTTTGTATAGCTTTGGAAAATGGAGAACAGCCGAATTCATGAAATATTTGATTACTTAGACAATGTAAAGACCATATGAGTGACATTTGGTGCGAACACTATATAAATAATAACTGCCCTGCAATTACAAACCTATTTCCTTCATCATGGCTGATGTCCTAAGACAGAAAGAACACCAGGGAAGAAAGAAAAACAACCGATTTCCTGCAACCTTTCCTGCTGAATAATTACTTCCTGTGTTTATCTGATGTGTGCTTCCTGTGACCCATTTCCACATGTTTCTCTCTTGTTAGAGATTTTTTAAGGACTCAGTGAAAAGAAAATCTTCATAGACATTGGCATTTTCCCCTGCATATCTCTTTCCGCTCTTCTGGAAATTAAGGAAGACTAAACGGACCTAGAATCAAATTTAAGTTGCTCCTGTATTTATTTTTACTGTTAATAATCAAGCTGAGGAAAGGTAAATTCTTAAAAATAAATAAATTTGGTCATCCATATATATAGAAAAATATATATTTTTCTTGAAATGAAGGTGGGTTTATTTAAACGCCATATACACCATCAGCTTTCTGCTTGTCTAAGGAGGCACACCGTCTATAGTTCGGAGGCAATATTGTAGAGTCATCTGCACCAACTCTTGTTCTGTTATGACTAGGGTTGCCAGGTCTCTCTTCACCACCAGCGGGAGGTTTTTGGGGTGGAGCCTGAGAAGGGCGAGGTTTGGGGAGGGAGGGACTTCAATGCCGTAGAGTCCAATTGCCAAAGTGGCCATTTTTTCCTGGTGATCTGATCTCTATCAGATGGATATCAGTTTTAATAGCAGGAGATCTCCTGCCACCACCTGGAGGCTGGCAACCCTAATTATGACCTCAAAAAAGTGCAATGTGTACAAACACCTTCTGTGTTGCATTCCAGGAGCCTTTTGAAGCTTCAAGTAATAACTGATGTCTAGGCTGGCTATAAAGGCCTTCTTCATTGTGGCCTTATGACAATAATATTCACCCTCAACTGGCCATTCACCTTGGTTTTTGACATCCAAGACAGAAAGGAATACCTTCCCTCAAGGGTAAATGAACTGCCTGATTTAGGGTTGACAACTCCAGCTTGGAAAATTCCTGGAGATTGGGGTTGTGGTGGGTGGAAAGGCAGAATTTGGGAGCTCAGTAAGGATGTGATACCACACAGCCCACCCTCTGAAGCTGCCGTTTCCTCCAGGGGAACTGATCTTTATAGTATGGAGATCCATCGTAAAATCTAGGAGAACTTTGGGGTTGGTAACTACTTTGAGGTTGGTAACCTACTTTGAGGTTGGTAACCTGTCCTGATTGCTATACAGGGGTCTCGAGAGACTTGTTTCCAGGAGGGATTGTTTCCCATCTTCTTGGGGCAAATTCCCCACCACCATATTGGATGAAGAAGAAGAGTTGGTTTTTATATGCCGACTTTCTCTACCACTTAAGGGAGACTCAAACTGGCTTACAATCACCTTCCCTTCCCTTCCCCACAGCAGACGCCCTATGAGGTAGGTGGGGCTGAGAGAGTGGGACTAGCCCAAGGTCACCCAGCTGGCTTCGTGTGTAGGAGTGGGGAAACAAATCCAGTTCACCAGATTAGCCTCCGCTGCTCATGTGGAGGAGTGGGGAATCAAACCCGGTTCTCCAGATCACAGTCCACTGCTCCAAACCTCTGCTCTTAACCACTACACCATGGAACATCAACACTCCTCTCATGGCATTCTATGACTGCCCCTTGGCCAGTGTCCACCAGCATGGCCACGTCTCCCTTTCCCTTTGTTGTATGAGTGATCAGTAATTTTGTGGGTAGATTTTAAGCCGCCTCGTCTCAGCTTTTTAAAAATTAAGTGTGACACTGGAATATGTATAGGCATTTCGACCACCACTCGGGCTGTACAAGACATCGGAGCTGGTGTTTTGAAAACTGTGGCAGCGTAACGGCTGCGAATCGAATGCCAAAGAATGCAGGAGCTAACCACAAGATACCATTTTGGCAATTATGGTGGTGATATTTTTGGAGACGGCATGAACGAAGCGGTATTTTCTATTCCCTGTTAAAATTGTACTTCAAATTGACCTCTATTTTGTTTAGAAGGTTTTCACTGGTTGTTAAAAATTATGAGATGTTGCCTCAAGATAATTTTGCAAGTGTCACTGAAAATTGATTAAAGATTCTTTTAGTTGAATGTTTATTCACCTTTAAAATAATGTACAGATAGCTCCGTTCAACTGAAATGTTTGTACATTGCAGTGCATTAATGAAGGTGCCTTTTTTGTGGATTTTGGAGCCAAGGGTCAGTTTCTCTTCAGACTGACAGACACAAATTGCCACAGCTCAGGAAGGAAAGACCATCTTGAATATCTTCCATTTCATATTTCCTGTTACATTTGATTCAACAGCTGAGTGGTTTCCTTATGTCAGACAGCTAACAAAATGAAATTTAACAAATGAATAACTATAGGATGGGAGATACCTGGCTTAGCAGTAGAACATGTGAAAAAGCCCTTGGCTGATCAAAAGCTGAACATGAACTAGTGGTGTGATGTGGCTGCAAAAAAAGGCTAATGTGAGTTTTGGCTGGATTAATAGATGCACACAGTGTCTGAGTCATAAGATGTAATCGTTCCACTTTATTTTGTGCTAGTCATACTTCATCTGAAGTAAGAACATAAGTCAACCCTGCTGGATCAGACCAAGGGCCATCAAGTCCAGCAGTCTGTTCACACAGTGGCCAACCAGGTGCCTCTAGGAAGCCTCTAGGACTGCAGCAGCATTATCCTGCCTGTGTTCCACAGCATCTAATATAATAGGCATGCTCCTTTGATACTGTAGAGAATAGGTATGCATCATGACTAGGTATGCATCATGACTGGTATCCATTTTGACTAGCAGCCATGGATAGCCCTCTCCTCCATGAACATGTCCACTCCCCTCTTAAAGCTTTCCAAGTTGGCAACCATCACCACATCCTAGGGCAGGGAGTTCCACAATTTAACTATGCGTTGTGTGAAGAAATACTTCCTTTATCTGTTTTGAATCTCTCACCCTCCAGGTTCAGCAGATGACCCCGTGTTCTAGTATTATGAGAGAGGGAGAAAAAGCTTCTCCCTGTGCATTTTCTCCATACCATGCATAATTTTATAGACCTCTATCATATCTCCCCGTACTGGTTCCAGTTATTGTTTTAAGAAAGATGTACACAAATGAGGGCAATGAAGTTACCTGAGGCTCTGGGAAACAGGAAGGAAATGAAGTTACCTGAGGCTCTGGCAAACAAATCCTACCCGGAAAGGTTGAAAGAGCTGGAAATGTATATCCTCAAGAAAGAGAAGACTGAAGGGCAGGATGACTACATTCTTCAACTATCGTAATGGCTTTCTGCCATAAAACTTGCTGGTTGACTCTGGGCCAATCACTCTTTCACAGTCTAAGCTACCTCATAGTATTGTAGTGTGGACAAAATGAAAGAAAGGAAAACCATACATGCAACCCTGAGCTCCTTGAATAATTTTTAAAAAAAGATAAAAATGCACCAAATAAATAGAATATTTTTGTGCTTAAAGAAAAATCACATAACTAACGATGTGCACGTGAATCTGCCTTATATTGAATCAGCACATTGGTCTGTCAAGGGCAGCACGGTCTACTTTGCCACGGAAACTTGTGGTGTGATCTTGGGCCAGTTATGCACTTTCAGCCTAGCCTACCTCACAGGGTTGCTATGAGGATGAAATGGAGGAGAGGAGAATGATGTAAGCTACTTTGGGTCTCCCTTGGTGGGAAAGGCAGGATATAAATGGAGTAAATAAAAATACTTGGACTGGCAGTGGCTCTCCAGGGTCTCAGGTAGAGGTCTTTCACATGATCAGATCCTTTTAACTGGAGATGCCAGTTCACTTTTTGCAGGCAAAGCTGATCCTGTCCCACTAAGCCATAATCCCTTCCTTAAATGTTCACTCTATATTGCATATCAAACCAGTGTGGTATAGTGGTTAAGAGTGGTGGTTAGGAGTGGTGGACTCTAATCTGGGGAACCGGGTTTGATTCCCCACTCCTCCACATGAGCGGCGGAGGCTAATCTGGTGAAAAGGATTTGTTTCCTCACTCCTCCACATGAAGCAAGCTGGGTGACCTTGGGCTAGTCACAGTTCTTTCTAAACTCTCTCTCAGCCCCACCTACCTCACAAGGTGTCTATTGTGGGGAGGGGAAGGGAAGGTGATTGTAAACCAGTTTGATTCTTTCTTAAGTGGTAGAGAAAGTCAGCATATAAAAACCAAATCTTCTTCTTCTCCTACCACATATACATATAAATACAAACAAATATAAGACACGGACAGTAAAAAATGGAGAACCAAAATATTTGAACAAAATATAAATGGACCATTGGGGGAGGGGAGCAAGAGAAACTATTTGCTCAGAGGCCAGCTACAAGTCAACCATGCTCAGGTGTTCCAAAGTAATCCCTTCCAATTAAGTGGATATCCTTTAAGATTAATAATGCAGACACTCCTTTGACTAATCTATTGACCGAAAGCAGCTGATATCGGTGGCAGATGTTGGCCTGAAACCCACTTGGATTTGTTTTCTCCTGGAAGTTATGGATATGAACTTTTTACATAGCCAGCTCCATTTTCACAGGCTAATGCATCGCAGATATTCTTTCAGCTTTCCAGGCTCTGGCTTTTGCGGGGCTTTCTGCATTATGTCATATCAATTTACTCACTTGCAAACAGAAGCAGCAATGGGGCCCCCGCTATCACTGATAGCTGCTATAACATGTTGGTTTATTTTAAGACGAAAAGGATTACCATGTGAAAATGCTACTGACATTTTCCTTTCTTTGGAGGAAATAAGGGAAAGGTGTTACGTCTTCCGACCATCTGGTTTCTGTTTCGGGGATTCTTATATTTTTAGAAGTCATTATGTACGGTTTATGAGGCCAAAGGAGAACAAACGACACAATTGTGAAACTGGAACTGTGTAACCAGAAGGAATCATAATTTATATGTACGCAGAGCCCCCGTCTACCTACCATTGTTTTTAGAACTACTAAAAGCTCTAACCGCTTTGAGCACTTTCCAGCCAAAATGAAAGCATTTCAAAGTGTCCACAGATTTCTACGAGGAAATTCAGCATGTGCTTAAATCCCTGTTATTAATGTCAATGAGTATGAAAAGTGCTTCATTTTGGATGGATCACACACACACACACCACACTTTTTCCTCTGAAAAGCCTCTGGCCAGAGCCAGTGTGGTATAGTGGCTAAGAGCAGTGGTTTGGAGCCGTGGACTCTGAACTGGAGAACAGGGTTTGATTCCCCACTCCTCCACATGAGTGGCAGAGGCTAATCTAGTGAACTGGATTTGTTTCCCCGCTCCTCCACACGAAGCCAGCTGGGTGACCTTGGGCTAGTCACACTCTCTCAGCCTCACCCACTTCACAGGGCATCTGTTGTAGAGAGGGGAAGGGAAGGTGATTGTAAGCTGGTTTGATTCTTCCTTAAGTGGTAGAGAAGGTCTGCATATAAAAGCCAACTCTTCTTCTTCTTCTTCTTCTTCTTCCTTTGTAACCCACCTTCTTCATTATGGTATTATCATACCTTAGACCAGTGATGGCGAACCTTTTAGAGACCGAGTGCCCAAACTGCAACCCAAAACCCACTTATTTATCGCCAAGTGCCAATACAGCAATTTAACCTGAATACTGGACATTATTGCTCGGGTTGCCAGGTCTCCAGCCACCACCTGGAGGTTGGCAGCCCTAGTAGGGGAAGGGGGAGGGATGGAGAAAGGAAGGAACTGGGAGAGGAAAGAGAATGAAGGAACTGGGGAAGGAAGGAAGGAAGAAAGGGGGGAGGGACAGAGAAAGAAAGAAAGAAAGAAAGAAAGAAAGAAAGAAAGAAAGAAAGAGAGAAAGAAAGAAAGAGAAAGAGAGAGAGAAAGAAAGAAAGAGAGAAAGAGAGAGAGGGAGACGGAGAGAAAGAGAGAGAAAGAGAGAGAGAGGGGGAGAGAGAGGGGGAGAGAGAGGGGGGGGAGAGGGGAAGAGAGGTGGGAAGGAACTGGAAAAGGAAAGAGAAGGAAGGAACTGGGGAAGAAAGGATGTAAGGAGGGAAGGAAGTGTCCTGGGTCAGGCCTCAAGCCCCACCCAGGACTTGCTCCAGGATGCACAACTGAAGTTCTCCCCCCTCCCTTACCGGCAGCTCTGGGGAGGCGGCGAGGCGACGGCGCGGGACGGCGGAGACGTTGGGCCCCGGCGCGGCAGCATTGGGCACCTGCTGTCGGGGGCAGGGGAGGAGGGCGGCGAGAGCAAGGGCGAGCGCGCCAACACTTGCGACCCCGCCAGCCTGCGGGCGACCTTAGGGGGCGGGGAGGGAGAAGGCAGAGGCCACGCAGCCACGCCTAAGCCGGAGGACTCGAGGGTGGCTCCGGCTACCCCACAAGCTTACCGCAAGAGTCAGGGACGAGCGCGAACGGGGGAGAGGGGGAGGACGGCGGGAGATGGCAGGCCTTTCTCCGGCGGATGCGCGGCTGTTGAGGGGCCGCCTGGCCCTCCGCGAGCGCCCGGAGGAGGAGGCAGGTGAAAACGGCAGGGGGAGAGGCGCCTGAGGAGGAGGACGAAGGCGGCGGCAGCCTGGAGCTGGACTGCTGGGAGCCGCCTGAGGGGGACAAGGAGGAGGAAGGCGGTGAGGAGGAGCTGCTGCTGGAGCCTAGAGGAGGAGGCCCCGCCTCGTTGCTGCTGGCCTCCCCGCCGCCTATCAGCTGTTGCGGGGCAAGAGGGGGGGAAGAGGAAGAAGCCAGCCGGGTGCGTGCGAGGCAGGAAGCTGACTCGCTGACGCACGCACGGTGGGGGGAGCTCAGCTGAGAGAGGGAGGGGCACAGACGACCCAGGAGGCCTTTTGGAGATCACCCACGCGTGCCGGCAAAGAGGGCTACGCGTGCCGGAAGTGGCACGCGTGCCATAGGTTCGCCAACACGGCCTTAGACTGTTTGTTTGTTTGCATTGTTCTCCAGCTCTTTAAACCTAGTCCTACTGCATGTTGGGAGGTCTAAAATTTGTGACCACGAGATTTGTACGACAGAAGGGTGCAGGTAATGGTACATCCACCTTTGTGCTATAGACTTTAAGTAACTAGAGGCTTTCCCATTGACTTATCTAACAGCATTCAGTACAATTCTCTTCCACATATACCTTTAATATCAAGTGTTCCAGTGAAAATGGTAAAAAAAAAATAGTTTTCTTAAAGGTGTTAATCTATTAGCAAGTGTTAGGAGGAAATGGTGTCTCCAGATAGCTTTTTAACTTCAAGTGGATGTCCCCATTGCAGTCATAAAATCATCTCCCAGCAGTGTGAACTAAAGTTAAAGCAACATCACACTTGCAGTGGCCTGTTTTTCGTCTGTGTAATGCATTTGAGCGGCACCAGTTAATTCGGAGGACTTTCTTTCATTGCTGTGGGGAATTCTCTTGCAGTCCGGTCAAACATGCGATATGGAGACCTCATCCCCTCTGCTCTGGCCAAACAAAATCGTACAGCTTGCTGTCGCAGTGCTGAACACAACTGAGCCTTGACTGGCTCGCTGAGAGAAGGCTCAGGCCTCTTCGTTGGCTATTATCCTAAGCCAGCAGTTTATCAGGAGGCCTAAAGATTATGAAGGAATCATCATCGATGTTCCAATGTACCTTGTTTGGAATGTTCACTTTTTGTCAAGTCCAGCTGCTCTTTAGATGGCCTTGAAAGTCTGCTTGCAAGCAGTGCAGCGAGCCGTTTTTCAAGTGAGCAGTGGCAACATTTCTAGGGTTGCCAACTCTGGGTTGGGAAATTCCTGGATATTTGGGGGTGGAGCCTGGGGATTGTGTTGCCAACCTCCAGGGGAGGGCTGGAGATCTCCTGCTATTACAACTGATCTCCAGCCAACAGAGATCTGTTCACCTGGAGAAAATGGCTGCTTTGGCAATTGGACTCTATGGCATTGAGGTCCCTCTGCTCTCCAAAACCTGCCCATCTCAGGCTCCGCCCCCAAAATCTCCAGGTATTTCCCAACCTGGACCTGGCAACCCTACCTGGGGAGGACAGGGCTTGGAGAGAGGAGGGACCTCAGCAGGGTAAAATGCCATAGAGACCAACCTCCAAAGCTGCCATTTGCTCCAAAACTGATCTCTGTAGTCTGAAGATTCGATGACATTCCAGGAGATCTCCAGCTACCACCTGGAGGTTAGCATCCCTAATGGAACTGCCCTTCATTGTTCTCCAATACCCACCAATAATGGAGCTTTGTTGCTCAGATTCCCTATCCAACTTTATAGTGAAGAAAGGCTGCTGAAAAAGCAGGACAGTTTTCCAACTTGGTCACTAGCTCTAGAGGCACTATAGAAGGAGATGATTAAAAAAAATGGTGCGCCATCAGCAGCTTCTGAGCAGCATGACTGAGTTTTTATATTCAGCTATGCAATCCCATGCTCATCAGATCTCAGAAGCTAAGCAGGGTCAGCCGTGGTTAGTATTTGGATGGAAGTCCACGCTCGCAATGCAGAGGCAGGCAGTGGCAAACCACCTCTGAACATCTTTTGCCTTGAAAACCCAATTGGGTCACTGTAAGTTGGCTGCATCTTGGCAGCACTTTCCACCACCACCATGCGATCTTGCCCTCCTTTCATGCCAGTTGGCCCTCAATCCTGAAAACCCCGAGGTGAGGAATTCTTTTGCAGGAATAGTACTTTGGGAAGGAAAGCATAAGTGGGCATTCCACCTTCTGATTTAAGCTTAAAGACAGTGTTGCTACCATCTCTATTCTTGATTGTGGAAGGTTCTGAACTGGGAGGGTGAGCCCAGGGAGAGCGCAATGGAGCCCTAGATGCCATAGGTTCCAAGGTCTTTTGAAGACATCATGAAGGGACTGTGGCTCCATGGTAGAGCATCTGCTTGGCATGCAGAAAGTCCCAGGTCCAGTCCCCAGCATCTCCAGTTAAAGGGACTAGGCAGGTAGGTGATATGAAAAACCCCTGCCTGAGATCCTGAAGAGCCTCTGCCGGTCTGAGTAGACAATACTGACTTTGATGGACCAAGGGTCTGATTCAGTATAAGGCAGCTTCATGTGTTCATGTCTTCATGTGTTCATCCAAACGTCTCTTTGATGCTTTCTTGAATGCCTGGTTCACACATGCACACACCCATGTCCACCACTTGATTACAAACACTTGACACATGGCTACTGAATATGTGAAATCCATTGAAAAGCATTGAGTTTAAAGGAATGCTGGATGACATTCCAGTTTTGTCCGTGGTCTTTGATGTGGGAAGAACTCTTCACTAGCCTAGACTATCATCTGATTTGATAACATGGTTAAGTAGCAGACCTCCAGATTAAATAGTCCTAAGTGAGTTTATATAGTTCTCTAATTTGCTTCAAGTATTTTCAACTTTAACTGATACTTGGAAAATGCTTGGACAAGTTTTTTTGCGCAAATGCATAGTAGATCCTTGTTTCAGCATCTATTTTTGACAAATTCAAGTTGATTTTGATGTGTTATCCCAGAGAGAACTCATTTGCGCCTTTTAGCCAACTCTTTTCCTTTCCTATCTGCAATCCATATTAATTAGTGAGATTGGTCTATTGGTCCTGCAGTGTTTACCTATTCCCTCTCCTGGTTTCAGAGCACTGCAATTAAAGCATTCCTAAGAGAATGAGTTAATGAATTGACCTGAAATGCATTTCTATATATAGTCCAAAGCACACTTTCTTATAAAAAAAAAAAAAACCCCTCTAGAAAACTTTGTGAAATGCAACTGGAAAATCTATCAAGCTGGTATTGTTTACCATTCCTCTAGATCAGTATACCGCTCTTCTGATCTTCAGAAGGGTCCATTAGCTCAGTTCAAACATCACATAACACCATGCTTTAGTTAAACTAACTGATTAGTATTATTGTACAAGTGAAGGCCACTCTGCTAACTACATGAAACCAGGATCTGAAACCATGGTTTAAGTTGGCTTATTAAGTCCAAGATTGTTTCAGAGGGTGGCCATAAGAACATAAGAAAAGCCCTGCCAGATCAGACCAAGGCCCATCAAGTCCAGCAGTCTGTTCACACAGTAGCCAACCAGATGCCTCTGGGACAACCACAAACAAGATGACTGCAGCAGCATTATCCTGCCTGTGTTCCACAGCACCTAATATAATGGGCATGCTCCTCTGATACTAGAGAGAAAAGGTATGCATCATGACAAGTATTCATTTTGACTTGTAGCCATGGATAGCCCTCTCCTCCATGAACATGTCCACTCCCCTCTTAAAGCCTTCCAAGTTGGCAGCCATCACCACATCCTGGGGCAGGGAGTTCCACAATTTAACTATGTGTTGTGTAAAAAAGGGGGGACCTGACTAAACAGGTCCCCCCATTGTGGACTTACCGAGCAGGATGCAGGAAAGGGGGAGAGGTCTCCGCTAGGCTGGGCTGCCGGCCATCACCGTCTCGCGAGGCCACGCTTGTTTGCGGTTTCTCCCCCGCCCTTCTCAGCGGTTGGGCGGCGCGTCCTGACATCACCCTTCCCTGTGACGATTTAAAGCCGGTGCAGCCCAGCAGCCATCCTGTTCTGCAGCGAGACGGCGATGTTCCCCGCCCACCCTCCCTATGTTCTGTAGTTATGTGTTTGATTTCCTTTTGTCACAGTTTGTTCTGGCGGTTTTTGCATGGGGTCTGATCCAAGAAGGGAAGAGGTGCTTTTCCTTCCTGTTTGTGGGGACCCCCGTAAGGGGTCTTGGGATGGAGTACAACAGCGATGCCCAGCTAGGGGGCCTGTATTGTGTGCTCCAATCCCAGGTGGTGCTGGCTCCACACAGAGATGCCCATCCTGGTGGGGCCACCTAAACGCTACTCCAGTGCTGTGCCCACAGGTGGTTGGGCTGTTTATCGATGCTTTCGATATTATCGGGTTACAGGGTGATGACCCAATATCTTGGATCCGCCCCCATGGTTTTCCGCCAATGCTCCATTCTGTTGTGATCAATAAAACTGTGGCCATTTACTTCCCAAAGAGTACGTGCATGTGTGTTTATTTAATGTTACTTCTCCTTCCCCTTTCCTTGGAGCCGCTTGCCCGTGGGTCCACAAGAAATGCTTCCTTTTATCTCTTTTGAATCACTCACCCTCCAGCTTCAGCAGATGATGCTGCGTTGTAGTATTATGAGAGAGTGAGAAAAGGTTTTCCCGGTCCACTCTCTCCATACCATGCATAATTTTATAGACTTCTATCATGCCTCCCCTTAACCGCCTTCTTTCCAAGCTAAACAGCCCTAAGCGTTTCAAATGCTCCTCATAGGGCAGTTGCTCTAGCCCCCTGATCATTTTGGTTGCTCTTTTTCTGCACCTTCTCAAGCCGTATTGTTCTGCAGCAGAACAGTTAGATTCGAGCCCAGTAGCACCTTAGAGACCAAGAAGATTTTCGGGGTATGAGCTTTTGAGAGTCCGATGAAGGAAGCTTTGACTCTTGAAAGCTTATATCCTGAAAATCTTGTTGGTCTTTAAGGTGCTACTGGGCTCGAATCTAACCTATTAACCACAGTTAACTCTTAATTGTGGTTTTATGTGATGTGGATGCCTTGGTTTAATCTTAGCGGCCTTGCTGCAATACAGGCCGGGTCTTAGTGGGAGAGGTAGAGGAAAAAACAAAGGCCTCATTCCAGCAAAGCAGAATTTGAGCCAAACCCGGGTTTCCAACGAAACATTATTTAAAGTGAAGCATGATTTATGTGTTAAACAAGGCACAGATTGTAAATCTTTACAGCACCATAAGTTGATTGGGTGGCATTGTACTCACTACATAAGGAAATCAGAGTTTACCCTTCTTTGGTAAACGCTAGATTTCACCTCATTAAGGCATATTCAGATGAAATATTCGGCTTCTGAAAACGTAAAAAATAAACGATGACAAATGTTACAGTAAGATGGTAAGAACTGGGTTTCGGGCATCCATGTGGATGAAAGAGCCCACAGAAGTTGCTGTTCAGTGGTTTTGCAACTGGGCTGATTTTCCTTGGAGGGGGCATGGCTCAGTGGTAGAGCAACTGCTTTGCATGTAGAAGACCCCAAGTTCAATACTAGGCATCTCCAGTGAAAAGGATCAGGCAGCTAGGTGATGTGATAGACCTCAGCCTGAGACCCCTGAGAGCTGCTGCCCATCTGAGTAGACAATACTGACCTTGACGGACCGACAGTCTGATTCAGTAGAAGACAGCTCCATGTGTTCATGTAACAGGGAGCAGCTTCATACGTGCTTGAGTATCAGGACATTCGTCATCATTTCATTACTCAGCATTTGATGGGCAGTGGTAGGCCATGTTCTTTATGGCATTCTGATAGACGTTATCAGTTATCGCAGGACGCTAGTCATTTACAGTGTAATCCTATGCAAGTATCAATTGGTATCAATTGGCTTAGACTGGAGTAACTCTGCATAGGATTGTACTGTTAGTTACTTAGCTCCCGGGGGTGTGCGTGTAATTTTTTAGATGCCTGTTTGAGTTATAGCATAGCTTTTAAAACCCATAATTAATCAGTTTCATTTTAATCAGCTGTTGGATTTCTTTTTGCCTTATTATGTCTAGGAAAAGAAATCCTCCCTCTGATTTTTGTAGGCTTCCATCCAACAAGCCAACTAAGCTGGATGCCTTTTTTGACCACAGTATTAAAACTAGTAATCAATTTCCGCCTTTAAAAGATAACTTTTTCTCTCAGAGGAAAATGAATAACAAGCGAATTCTTCAGTTTCACAGCTTACTCATTCTCCTACATTGCCTAAACATATTTCCATGTTGCCCTCTTCTGACCTGCTCACTGACGGAAAAGATGTATCTCCTGAGAAGGACACTCTTCAGCTTCTAGCCTCACAAACTTTTCTAATTAATTAATTAATTAATTAATAGACTTTTCTAATTGCTAACACTCTAGGAAGGATATATGATAAAATCAATGCCTTGTATCGAGCCCTTTCCTTCAAGTTGGGGAAGTTTCTTTTGTGGTTAGCAACAGTCATACTATATCCTAGGTTTTGTCTAGAACCTATACTTGCACTCAAAATTATTCACAGGCTATGAAATACTGCCTAAGAAGCCTAGAGGAACCTCTATCATGCTAGAACCCTGTAAAATATCACTGTCCATACACCCCTTTTGAGGGAGAATTACTGGTTTAAAAAGGTGCATTAAGGAGCATTTGGCTTATCTTCTTGATTGCTCCCCTGGAAATGTCAATCTGAAATTTTTGGAGGTCCTTCCTGGCCCTGTTAGAGAAATCTGGATCATACTTACATTGAATTCTTCTTCTTTTCTGGTCTCTATCAGCTGGAGATCAATTGTAATAGCAGGAGATCTCCAGCTAGTACCTGGAGTTTGACAACCCTAAGAGAGGGGTAGTTGCACAACGGCTGGGGACGGCACAGCCACAGTGCAGCTGAGCCACCTCCTAAGTGGCTTGCTGTGCCACGGCCTGCAACCCAGCAGGAATGTTGTGATTTTGCCAGCATAACTTTGAGCCGTCAAATGTGGGCATTCCCAGACCGAAAGGGCTCAGGGAGCTGACTACTTCCAGCCCCGCTCTCGGGAATGCCCCCTTTGGTGTTGGTGCAAGCCCCTGCACTAGCGCCCATGTATGGCACCACCATGCTGCTCCCCGACGGCGTTGTAAACGGCTCAGCGCTGCCAGGGTCACGCTGCCTCCTCATGACTTTCGCCCTCCCCCCTTTGGATTGCTCTGTAAATCCCCCCAAAAGGGAAGAGTCAAAGATGAAACACAGGGTTCAAACATGCTGTACAGGGTGGACATTGACAAGGGAAAGGAAAGTCAGGCATCAGTGTTGGGTATTAGAGAGCGAGCTTTGTTACATGTCAGACAGTTAAAGGGTTAATATTGTAACTGACCATTTGGTCAATGTAGTGACCATTGCAGTCGTGCCCGAGGGTCATGTATACAACTACTTTGCATGTTCAACTGCTTTCGATTTCTTTGTTAGAAGAGAAAGTAGTTGATCACTTTTCTGCTTGCTTGACTGCTGAACAGGCAGGATGGAGAGAGGCTCTCCTTTTGCTAAGGGTGCCTACTCGTAAGTAAGCTTAGTGCCTTGCCAAAGGCTTTTGGCAAGTATAGGAAACATAGAATGTAGACAGATATTATTTGTTTTGTATCCCAGTGACTTTTTCCCTACCCTGAGTTAGAGTAAAGATTGTTTTACTTCAAGACAAATGCGTCTTGCCTCTTTTGTGCGTGTGTGTGATCTCAATTCTCATAGTTCAAGAGGAACGATCCATTCCCTCTGATTTGGTAGCAGATAAATTAAAGATCGGGGTTCCCTTTACAGGAACTGGGGCCCCGATCCCCCAATAAGTGGTAGCTGAGTACGGTTGGTTTTTATTTTGGCTATTGAGATAGGATCACACCGCACTCCTTTTTTTTTTGCTTTTGGGATCTTCACTGGAGACGAAAGGATTTACAAACGCCCAGAGGGAATTTTTCCTGTGACGGAGCCAGCAGCCTGGTCTGCAAAGGACGGCAGGAAACTTAACCCCGCGCGCCGCGCTTGAATCCTGTGAGGAAGAAAGCAGCCCTGAGCCGCTGGAATGAGCAACGATAAGGAAAGTATGAATTCAAAACAACCCCAATCCGTTTCTGTCCCCCATATCACCCAAGCCTCCTTTCCAGTATGGAAGAGAATGGTGGAAAATGCTTTAACAGCAATTGGGGTGAATCACGTTTTGAATGAAGACCCGCCAGCTGACACAGATAGAGAAGCCCTTAAGAAATTTAAGATTGCAGATGCCCAGGCAATGAATTTGATTGCCAACTCAATTAATCCGGAAGAAACTGCGATAATTTTGAATAATGATAGCGCCAGGAAAATGCTAAATGCACTCAATGAGAAATTTGGAACTGTGTCAAAAACCCAGAAAATGATTTTAAAAACTAGACTGTATGCAAATAAAATGTCTGGAGATATGACCCTCTTGCAACACCTTAAGAAAATGCAAGATATGGAATCAGAGTTGAAGGCTGTAGGAGGGGAAATCGGTGAAGAGGAGTTCCTCCTACTATTTCTGGGAAGTTTGCATTTTAAATATAACGCTGAAAAAAGGAATCTTTTGGGTAGGGAGGACTTAACCCTTACTAAGCTGGTGACTGCACTTAAACAGTTTGAAGCAGACAGGAGCCAAGAGAGGGAATTATCTCGTGGAGTGTCTGTACTGCGTGTAAATGACAAATCCACAATCAGATGCTTCTTGTGTGGAAGGCATGGTCACCGGTCGTTTCAATGTGAGAGACGTGAAACAAAGGGAGAAATTCCCCCCCCCTCTCGCCGGGAAGAAAAGCCCGCCAAATCCTCACAAAGGGAGAGGGATGGAAATGGGAGGCAACAGCCCCAATCGTCCACAAGAGGGAGCCCAAGTACAAGCCAAGGGAAGCCCAGATGGCACAGTCACCCAAAGGCTTATCTAGTCTCGAATACAGCTTCAACCAACGATTATTTAAGGCGTGTAAATACATTTGTTCTGGACAGTGGTGCAGATGTACATGTGTCTGGCTTGAGATCAGCTTTTGACTTTCTAGAGCCTTGTGATGAAACATTAGTTATGGCTTGTGGAGAAAGATTTCTATGCACTCAGAAAGGAGAAGTTTCTATTGCAATTCAAAGCTATTGTGGAAATGTAATGCATTTAACCTTACAAGACGTATTCCTAATGCCTAATTCAGATGAAAATTTACTGTCCGTGAATAAATTAGTGGATGCAGACTTTGAAGTGTCTATAAAAAGAGACAAATGTCGCTTATTTGATTCTAAAGGAAGAGAATACCCAGTGCTATCAGTAGGCTCGCACTATTGCCTGGAGAATGTTGCAAGTCAATTGGAGGAATATGCTTGTAGTGATTTTGAGAGCAATGTTGATTCTGATGAAAGTGATTTTGATGGAAATGAAGATAATGTTGAGGAAGAATCAAAATGCCTAGTTGCTTTTAATAAAGGATTGGCAGAGCAGAAGGCTGCAGATTGTAACCACAAGGACTGTTTGTACCAATGGCACGTGAAACTAGCTCATAAAAACTTTAAGTCAGTGAAGCAACTGCTGATTGATTGTGGAATGCCAGTTAAGGAATGCTTTAAGGACAAAGAACGTTGTGAAGTGTGTCTCAGAGGAAAGGGAACAGCGCCTAAGCACGTGCAGAGGCCAAGCAGTGTTAAGGCAGAAATTTTGGAAGAAGTGCACTCAGACTTGATTGGCCCACTCAAGGCTTCAGCAGGAGGGGCAAAATATGTTCTGCATTTCATAGACAGCGCTTCAAGATTTGCATATGTGTATTTGTTGAAATCAAAGACTGAAGTAGCTGAAAAGTTTAAAGCTTATGTTGCCCTGATGAAGAATAAACATGACAGAGGTATACAGTTATTGTTCACTGACAATGGAAGTGAGTACCTTAATAAAGAAATGAAAGAAATTCTTGAATCTGAAGGAATAGAGCATGCAACCTCAGTTGCATATACCCCTAGGAACAATGGGTTGTCAGAAAGGTTTAACAGAACTCTGATGGAAAGTGCAAGATGTTTAATGCTACAGGCAGGCTTGCCTTACCCCTGCTGGGGAGAGTGTGTAAATACAGCAGCTTACCTTTACAACAGGACAATTTCAAGTGCTATCAACATGACTCCATATGAAAGATGGAATGGCAGGAAGCCTAGTCTGAAACACTTGAAAGCATTTGGATCTCGTGTGTTTGCATACATCCCAAAGGAGAAAAGGGGAAAAATGGATCCTACTACAGAACTTGGAATTCTTGTGGGATACCATCCTTTCTCAAAAGGGTACAGGATAATGGACATTAAGACTTACAATTTACAAATATTGAATGCAGTATATATAGACGAAAGAAATGTTATTAATAATCAACAAATTAATAACTTTGATGATCCAGAGGTTTGTGAAGAGGAAACCATAGAGATTCCATTTACAGCATGGGATTGCAATCCACCTGCTCCTGCGGAACAGCAAGAGACTGCAGATTCAAAAGGGGTTGATCCCGGTGCTGATGGAACAGCGGAACCCTCTCAGACCTTAAGGAGATCTACAAGGACTACAAAAGGAATACCAGCAGAGAAACTGAGTCTTTTCACTAGAATTGACAGCCACGTGGAACCCTCAAGTTGGGACGAACTACAAAAGTTGCCCGATGGGGAGCGGTCAAGATGGCTGAAGGCAATTCAAGAAGAATTAGACTCACTGCAGAAGAATAATACCTGGAAACTAACCAAACTCCCACCAAACAAAAGGACTGTGGGATGTAGATGGGTGTTCAAGGTCAAGAAGAATTCTGATGGAACTGTTGACAAATACAAAGCAAGACTAGTTGCAAAAGGATTTACCCAGAAGTATGGAACTGACTACACAGAAACCTACGCACCTGTGATTAGTCACACGGCTATAAGGACTTTGCTGAGCATAGCCGCCTCCAGGAATAAAGTGGTACTGCAACTCGACGTCAAAACAGCTTTCCTGAATGGAGACTTATCAGAAGAAATATACATGGAACTTCCACCAGGATTAAAGGACTGTGATACTAAAAATCAAGTTTGTAAACTTGAAAAGACTTTGTATGGGCTCAAACAGTCAGCTAGAGCATGGAACCACAAACTAACCTCATTATTGAAAGCTCAAGGCTTTGAACAAGGAAATATAGAGAAATGCTTATTCAGAAGGAAGAAGGATGATGGATGGGACTTTGTTTTGGCCTTTGTAGATGATCTTCTGATTTGTTCTGACACTGAAGAAGCTGCAAAAGAAATTGCAAACAAACTGAATGAATCAGTAGAAGTGAAACTACTTGGAGAAGTAAAGAACTATCTTGGAATGGAGATTGAAAGAAACCAAGACAATGGATTTTCAATCAATCAAAGGAACAAGATACTGGAATTTCTACAATTCATGAATATGAAGGAGTGCAAGACCAGGAACACTCCACTTGACCCTTCATATATGGATCTAGACGGAGGTGAACTATTGCCTAACAATCACAAATACAGAGAAGCTATTGGAAAACTTCTATACTTAAGCAACGTTAGTAGACCGGATATAAGTGCAGCAGTTGGAATCCTAAGTAGAAGGACCAGCACACCTGCAGAACATGATTGGAATGCAATCAAACACCTCACACAATACTTAAAGAAAACTATTGATTTGAAGTTGAAGATAACTCCAAATACTGAGCTGAAACTGATAGGATACATGGACGCTAGTCTGGGTGGTACTAGAACAGACAGCAAATCTACAAGTGGATATCTGTTCTACTTTGGAGAAAACCTAATCTCCTGGACCAGCCAGAAACAGCAAGTTGTGTCAACATCTTCAACTGAAGCAGAATGCATAGCAGCCAAGTGTGCATGTACGGAGCTGGAAGAGATAATTGAACTGCTACGCGACTTTGGATTAGATGAACTGACACCTGCTACAATGTTTGAGGACAATCAATCGTGTATAGCACTACTGAATGGCGAGAACTCTAAGAAAGGGAAGAGACTTCTTCGACTCAAAATGGACTCAGTAAAAGACAAACAAGAAAGAGGTCTCGTAGTAGTGAAGTACTGTGAAAGTAAAGAGATGGTGGCCGACATCCTGACGAAGCCACTGCCTAGACAACAGTTTGAATACTTACGTGATGCATTGTGTTTATATGTCTGAATGTAACTAAACCTCGAAAAGGGGATTGTTGGGTATTAGAGAGCGAGCTTTGTTACATGTCAGACAGTTAAAGGGTTAATATTGTAACTGACCATTTGGTCAATGTAGTGACCATTGCAGTCGTGCCCGAGGGTCATGTATACAACTACTTTGCATGTTCAACTGCTTTCGATTTCTTTGTTAGAAGAGAAAGTAGTTGATCACTTTTCTGCTTGCTTGACTGCTGAACAGGCAGGATGGAGAGAGGCTCTCCTTTTGCTAAGGGTGCCTACTCGTAAGTAAGCTTAGTGCCTTGCCAAAGGCTTTTGGCAAGTATAGGAAACATAGAATGTAGACAGATATTATTTGTTTTGTATCCCAGTGACTTTTTCCCTACCCTGAGTTAGAGTAAAGATTGTTTTACTTCAAGACAAATGCGTCTTGCCTCTTTTGTGCGTGTGTGTGATCTCAATTCTCATAGTTCAAGAGGAACGATCCATTCCCTCTGATTTGGTAGCAGATAAATTAAAGATCGGGGTTCCCTTTACAGGAACTGGGGCCCCGATCCCCCAATAATCAGGGCATGAAATGAAGATTGGCAGGGAGCCTGAAGGGTGGGGGAGGCAAGATGGGAGAGTGACTTGAAACTGCAGAGGGCAATAGGTGAGAAGTGGAGAGACAGGAGTGCAGGAAGGGGATGGAGAAGTCATAGAGAAGGTGTCAGTATTCCGTACTGAGGTTAGCAACAGTTCTGCTGTTTGTTTTCTGGAACATAAGCTCTGCATATCCATGGGAAGAAGAGCCTTTGGGGAAATGTCCATTCCAGAAATTTTCACGTTGTGCATAGTAAGCAGCTTAGTAACTAACACACAGAGACACTGGGGGTGAGATGGCTCTTGTCCCACTCACACGTAATGAATGAACGCTATTCAGAATGGGTCAACCCCCCCTCCACATATTGAGAGTCTTGCAATGAGATAAAGGGAGAAGCAAACAGATGCTTGTCTAAAATTGTCATGGCAAGGAAGAGAAAGCCCATTCACAGATGGGGGAGAGATGGTAATATAATAAGATGTGAATGCATTTTCTTATGCCTTAAGGGAGGAAATGGGAGTGGATGGAATTAGGCTAAAAAAAAGCCGCTGCTTATTTTACAAACAAATGTAGAGTTTTTGGACTTTTATATACATTTAAGGTGGTTATTAATATTAAGAGACATAACAACATAAGAAAGGCCACGCTGGATCAGACCAAGGCCCATCAAGTCCGGCAGTCTGTTCACACAGTGGCCAACCAGGTGCCTCTAGGAAGCCCACAAACATGACCACTGCAGCAGCATTGTCCTGCCTATGTTCCACAGCATCTAATATAATAGACATGCTCCTCTGATCCTGGAGAGAATAGGTATGCATCATGACTAGTATTCATTTTGACTAGTAGCCTTGGATAGCCCTCTCCTCCATGAACATGTTCACTCCTCTCTTAAAGCCTTCCAAGTTGGCAGCCATCACCATAAACTGGGGCAGGGAGTTCCAAAATTTAACTATGTGTTGTGTGAAGAAATACTTCCTTTGATCAGTTTTGAATCTCTCACCCTCCAGCTTCAGCAGATGACACTGCATTCTAGTATTGAGAGAGGGAGAAAAGCTTTTCTTTGTCTACTCTCTCCATACCATGCATAATTTTATAGACCTCTGTCATGTCTCCCCTTAACCACCTTTTTTCCAAGCTAAACATCCCAAAGCGTTTTAACCGTTCCTCACAGGGCAAATGATCCCCTGATCATTTTGGTTGCTCTTTTCTGCCCTTTCTCAAGCTCTGCAATATCTCTTTTTAGGTGTGGTGACCAGAACTGTACACAGTATTCCAAGACTGCCATCATTGTACTGTAGTGCTTTACGGAAGAAACATAATCCAGAGAAAAGGTTTCTGTCCAAGAGAGCTTGCAATCTAAGTCAGGGATCCTCAGCCTTTGGGGACCTGCAAGCATCCCTTGAATTTAGCTGTAGGATGGTGGGAACCACTAAAAGTGGCTGCCATAGGAGGCAGAGCCAAGCACAGACAAACACGCTAGGGTTGCCAGCACGAGTCTGGTAACCAGCAAGAGGTGCTCCCAGTTTGGGAGGGGGGGCTTGCTGGAGACTTAGTGATGCCAATGGTGTAGGGTAGGGTTGCCAGGTGCCCGCTGGTGGCAGGCAAACCCCCAGCAATTTACCCCTCTGCCCGCCAACTACCTGAGGGTCGGCAGGCAAACTTGCACTTGTGTACATACTGTGCGCACGTCACTTCCAATTTACAACTGGAAGTGCCGCCTCGCGAGGGGCCTTATATCACTCAAACTCTTAGTTTGAGTTGGTAAAGGGCCGCTTTACCACTCAAACTAAGAGGTCTAAGGCCCCTTGCGAGGCATCACTTCCGGTTCTAAACTGGAAGTGATGCTCGTGTGCACACACGCACATTCCTGATATGAGCAGAATAGCCTCCCGCCGGAGGAGAGGGGGGAACCTGGCAACCCTAGTGTAGGGTTGCCAAGCTCCAGGTGCTGTCTGGAGATCTCCTGCTATTACAACTGACCCCCAGTTGATAGAGATCAGTTCACCTGGAGAAAATGGCTGCTTTGGCCATTGGACTCTATGGCATTGAAGTCCCCCCCTCCCCAAACCTCGCCCTCCTCAGGCTCTGCCCAAAAAACCTCCTGTCGGTGGCAAAGAGGGACCTGGTGTCACAATGGCATGATGTCAGGTCTCCCCAGAAGTAGGGTCATCATGTCCCTGATGACACCAATGGCTGAATCCCTTCCCATTTTTCTCCCAGCGTAGTGGCAGAGGGAACAGGCAGTAGAGCATAGGGCTGCCAACCTCCAGGTGGTGTCTGGAGATCTCCCACCATTACAACTGATCTCCAGGTGACAGAGATCTGTTCCCCAGGATAAAATGGCCACTTTGGCCACTGGAGTCTATGATATTGAAGTCCCTCCCCTCTCCAAACCCTGCCCTCTTGTGTGGTGTAGTGGTTAAGAGCAGTGGTTTGGAACCAGTGTGGTGTAGTGGTGTATTGATTAAGAGCGGTGGTTTGGAGCAGTGGACTCTGATCTGCAGAACCGGGTTTGATTCCCACTTCCTCCACATGAGCAGCGGACGCTAATCTGGTGAACTGGGTTGGTTTCCCCACTCCTACACATGAAGTCAGCTGGGTGACCTTGGGCTTGTCACAGTTCTATTAAGAGCTCTCACAGCCCCACCTATCTCACAGGGTGTCTGTTGTGGGAGGGGAAGGGAAGGTGATTCTAAGCCAGTTTGATTCTGCCTTAAGTGGCAGAGAAAGTCAGCATACAAAAACCAACTCCTCCTCCTCCCCCTCCCCCTCCCCTTCTCCTCCTCCTCCTCCTCCTCCTCAGGCCCCACCCCAAAAATCCCAGGTAATTCCCAACCCGGAGCTGGCAATCATAAGAGAGCAGGAGGTCTCCCATTGCAGCGCGCTAGCGCGCGCACACACACACACACACGAGAGAAAAGGGGACAGAGAATATTAGCCTACACACAAAGACACTGAAAAAGCCCAAGCGGGGATAACACATTCATAGTAGAAGACCAATGGCAGAAAGGGAAGATGAAGCACAGAGACAAGAAGACTAAGGGGGAAAGTGGGAGATACTTTGTCCATAAATAAAACATTGGGTGATTGGTTGAAAAGAGAGCAGGCAAGGAAAGGTTCCCCAGGCTCCACCAGCAAATCTCTAGGAGTTTCCCAACCTGGATCTGGGAACTCTAACCCCCCACCCAACCCCTCTGGTGGCCAAGGGGAACCTGGCAACCCAGACTGGTACTCTTTTCCTGCTCGTAGTGTCTTACTTTTACCCTGGCAATGAAGTCCTTCTCATTCGTTTTTGTGTAATTTTGTGGGGAACTCTAAAGTATACAAATAGGGAGAAACAAATTTCAACAGGTGCCAAGATAGTGGGGAATTGTTTCAAGGCTTCCAGTCAAAAAATATGTCATTCTGTACTAAATCTCCACAATTGGAGCCGCTCTGCTGAAAGTATGAGATGCCATTACAGCCCTAGTATGGAGTAGACTATCCCTTTCAGCTCATTGATTTTATGGCCCTGTAAACCTTTTATTGAGTTTAAAGGGTTCAATAATTCACCTCTAACTGAGTACAGGCTAATATAAATCTAAGCCATTATTCTGAATTGGCAGGGCAACTAAAAAAAATTAAGAACTGCAATACAAAAATAGTTAAAAGGCAACTGTAAAATTCTTTGCTATATCTCAATAGCCAACTTGTGTGTGTGTGTGTGTTTTAATAAAAAAAAAAGGCAAATTAAAGTCCTGAATTGCATTTGGAGAAGAAATGAAAATTAGGTTGCGGGGAAGAACTTGTTCAGCGTCAATCCTGCCTCACTGGCATTGTCAAATATTTCTCATTTTATTAATTGGAATGACCCCAAGAAACAGAACTAGCGACTCTTGAATTTCCCAAAGAATGGATCTTTTCATTTGAACTGATGGTAAGTTACCCCCGGAAAAAATTGAGTTTGCGTTCATTATGAAGTTATGAAATCTGCTGCTGAATTCATTAAGCTGCAGCAACTTTTATTTCATTATGGTTAACAAACACTGTCTCGGCCGGGCTTCAGTGTGTGTGTGTCTATTTTTTTTTTTAATAGAGAACTCCATTGTGTGCAAACAATTAAAATCATTTACATTTGGAGAACATTGATTATGAATGATGTTATTATCCTATTAGGGCAGCAAAAACCCATCCAAAGCCACATGTTAAAGTGCCAGAACCGCACTGAGAATAACAGGAGGAAGATGTGCAGCTGGTAGACAAGAAGCCTGGAACTTGCTCTTACAGATTGTTGGCTGTGGCTGGCACATACGAGTAGGCGAGGAAGATGCACTGTCCCTAAAGGTCTAATTAGGCCCCGCGCACAGCGAGGCGAGAACTGAGAGGAGGCGGAGGAGAGAGAAGCTCCCTGCACATAATTACCTATCATGTACGAAGCTGATCTGACTTAAATATTGCTTTGGTTGGGTTTAATTATGCGTGAGGAATGATGAATGCCACTTTATCCGTATGATCGGACCGAGCAATCGTTTGGCCTCCAAAGGAATGCCCACCTTTTTGGTTTTCGGCCGAAGAAGTGATATTTGGCCTGTAGAATTCTAGTTGGCATGAAGGGTCAATCTGAGCTCGGAAAGGGTTTTCCCTCATGTCCTCCCACCCAAGGGAATCCAACGGTATTTCGTGGTTGAATCATACACGATTATTTCAGAGCCGCCAAATTAAAGGTGTGCATTTTTTTAACTGTATATTTTGCATTTTAAAGCTTCATTGAGTTTCAATGCCTTTGTTTTCTTATTAAATCCAGTTTAATTCCTCCACTTCCTTGCACGTACTGTAATGTGTAGTGTTGCCAACCTCCAGGTACTGGGGGAGAAATAGGACACCACTGTACAAATATCAAGAGATTTGGAAATTAGTACAGGAGCGAAACACTACTTAACAAAGTGCAAGTTACTTTATAAAAGCTCCTTACCCTACGTGGGACCGGCATCAGAATTTTACCCTTGGTGGGATATATAATGTAACCTACAATTTGGAAATGAAAAATGTGTAGAAATCTATGCAAGATGCCTTTTGAAGGACTGAAGAAGGATTGTTAAATAACCAAGAATTTGAAATGGCCGTATCCTCCATTGCTAGTGGCATCCATTGTACTACATTGTACTACATGACATTTGTCTGCGAAAGAAGAATTTTTGTGCTCAGCTTTGGGACAACTGAAAATATGAATACTTATGAAAGATTTTTTGTAGGTCCTATTGTATATATTGTCCTATATTGTATGTAATTGCACGTAGCTATTTATAAAGTAACTTGCACTTTGTTTAAGTAGTGTTTCGCTCCTGTACTAATTTCCAAACCTCCAGGTACTAGCTGGAGATCTCCTGCTATTACATCTGATCTCCAGCCGATAGAGATCAGTTCACCTGGAGAAAATGGCCACTTTGGCCATTGGACTCTAGGGCATTGAAGTCCCTCCCCTCCCCATACCCTGCCCTCCTCAGGCTGTGCCCCAATAACCTCCCGTCTTTTGCGAAGAGGGACCTGGCAACCCTAGTAAAGTGGACTGGGGCTGTTGGGCCTGCAATTTTATGGGGAGGGGGGCAGCCAGGCTTCAGGTGGGCATGGAGAAAATGTATCTTCCCCTAGTTCTACTGGGTCTCCGACTCTGTTTCTAATGCATCTATGGCAACACACCTGGTGCACCCAGGGAAACATACCCCTCAGCATACCTTAAGACAGGCTGGGCAGAAGGTCACTTGGTGAGTGACTGGTCACTTTTCAAGCAATGAAAAGTAGCTCCCCATCCCTCCTCCAGTTCTAAAATCACTTTCTTATCTTTCCCTTCTCTTTTGCTCTAAACATAAGGAGGCACATGGATGTGTCTTTGCTCTGGCTGAGAAAATAGCTGCACCTTTCCCATCTGCCTCTCCTCCATTTGCACACACATGCACCCTTGCTCTGGATGGGAAAGAGGGATGCTATTGATTCTCCCTGCATCAAAGCCTATTCCAGGGAATACAAAGAGATAACTCTATGTTTTTCCCTCCTGCAGGGCAAGTTGCAATTTGTACGTGTGTGTGTGTGTGGGGGGGGGGGGTGCGGGGGGGTTCACTTTGGGAAACCACCCAAGCACAGCAGACCTACTCTGAAAAGCTATCCTTGTTGTACAAGCTTCCATTTTGTGACTTACTTCACTTATCAAGCTGCCATTTTGTGAGTGTCAGCTCCTGAGGCTCTTGGGTAGGGTTGCCAGGTCCCTCTTCACCACCGGTGGGAGGTTTTGGGGGTGGAGCCTGAGGAGGGGAGGGTTTGGGGAGGGGAGGGACTTCAGTGCCATAGAGTCCAATTGCCAAAGCAGCCATTTTCTCTGGGTGAACTGATCTCTATCAGCTGGAGATCAGCTGTAATTGCAGGAGGTCTCCAGCTATTACCTGGAGGTTGGCGAACTTACTCGGGGGGCGCGGGGGGGGGAGAGAATCTCATAGAAATATAAAGTCTGCCTTCCCTGCTAAGGGGTTATCAGGGCAAAATAAATACACTTCCTTTAAAAAAAAGAATACTTTCCTAAACAAACAGGTTAGCTTACTGTCTCAGCTCCATTCTCTCTTCCTCAAGCAAAGCAGTTCAACTTATTTCATATGCTTTACCTCACATGCTATTTTTGGACCCGGCCCAAAGCTCAGAGGAAATTGGTGGAGCCTGAGTCCAATCCAAAAATTAGTCGGCTCCAACTGGAACCCAGAAATCCAGCTGGTGTGGAATTCAGAGGTATCCCTAGGTGTTAGTAAAATATATCCAGATGATTGGAGCAGCGATTCCTGCCAAAGAAGATGGCAATCTGATACGATGGGAAGGCTCTTCTCCATCCTCCTGGAAGCAGCTCTCTGCTGTGGATAGCGGGGAGGATTTCAAATTTCTCATCCTAGCTGTTTCAATCAAAAAGGGATCCATTTTAGTTTCACTTCTCCCTTTCTACCCCTTAAACCCATACATCTTTTTTATAGTGTCAAGTCACGTTTTATTTCAATACAATTTCAGCTCTAGGTAAAAAATAAAAGTTAGGTTACAATAATAAAATACAATAATAAAAGTTGATGATTCTGGAAGGAGGATTTGAAGAAGAGGAGGAAAGATCTTCTACTGGGAAATGGTTTCAGTTAGCCGCTTACAAATCCCTCTAGACCGGAGGCAAAATTTGGCTACTTGAATGGTTATCTCCCGAGAGGAGTCTGCTAAGAGAAGGGAAACTTTAGCTTCCACCGTTCTCCCAGGAAAGGATGACAATATGGGGAGAATGTACTGCGATCTTGTGTCATTGTAGAAGGGACATTGCAGCAGAACATGTTTTATTGTTTCCACTTTCTCTGTTTTGCATGGGCATAGTCATTGATGAAAGGGAGTATGGAGATACCTGCCTTCCAGGAGAGCTGAAGGTAAGTCATTGAAACACCCAAGAGTAAAGGCCCTTCGATATTTGGATACTTCCAGGAATCCAAGGTAGTTTATTTTCTCATACTGAATATTGTTTACACATCGTGAGAGCCTGTGTGGTGTAGTAAAGAAGAAGAAGAAGAAGAGTTTGTTTTTTATATGCTGACTTTCTCCACCACTTAAGGAAGAATCAAACTGGCTCTCAGTCACCTTCCCTTCCCTCCCCACAACAGACACCCTGTGAGTTAGGGGGGCTGAGAGAGCTCTTGGGCTGTGACTAGCCCAAGGTCACCCAGATAGCTACATGTGAGGGAGTGGGGAAACAAACCCGATTCTCCAGATTAGAATCCACCGTTTCAAACCACCACTCTTAACCACTACACCATGCTGGCTCTAAGAGGTGCCATAGAGTCCAATTCCCAAAGTGGCCATTTTCTCCAAGTGAATTTATCGGCTGAAGATCAGCTGTAATAGTGGGAGATCTCCAGCTAGTACCTGGAGGCTGGCAACCCTACATATATGGCTGAGGGGCTTGGATGTTCAAGGACCTCCTCCTCATGCCAGTGGCTTCAGACTTTGGGTGTCACGTTAGTAGGGTTGCCAGGTCCCTCTTTGCAACCGGCGGGAGGTTTTTGGGGTGGAGCCTGAAAAGAGCAGGATTTGGGGAGGGGAGGGGCTTCAATGTTATAGAGTTCAATGGCCAAAGTGGCCATTTTCTCCAGGTGAGCTGATCTCTGTCAGCTGGAGATCAGTTGTAATCAGTTGTAACACCTGGAAGTTGGCAACCCTACCTGTTAATGGCTTCGGCGCTTGGTCAACCTGGAGCCTCCTCCCTGCATCATGTGGGTTGGTTTGAAGCTTGGCCAGCTGAGTGCCTCCTTCTTGAGCCATGCAGACAGCTTTGGGGCTTGGCCGGTTGGGTGCCTCTGCCCTGTGTGGGCAGCTTTGGGGCATCAGGTCAGCTAGCTGCAGGGGTGGTGGGGGTTGACAGGACAACATGGCAATTGGACTTCATGGCATTGAAGTTCTTCCCCTCCCCAAACCCCACCCTCCTAGCTCCACCCAAAAACCTCCTGCCGGTGGCAAAGAGGGACCTGGAAACCCTACAGCTACATGATCACAGCATCCAGTCACTTGCCCAAAATAGAGATGGAAACTTCTGGAGGACTATCTAAAGAAACGTGGAGCTGGGCTTCATCCTCACACTGATGACACCCAACCTCAAAGGTAACGACAATCTCATCGAATGGTCTCATGTTGATATTAAACAGGATGGAGGAGATTGCCAAGCCCTGTGGAATCCTCAATAAAATATTCCACCATGCTGACTCCATCTCTCCAACAGCCTTCTGTTGCCAGCCTGATAGAAAGGCCTGAAACCACAGGAGAGCCATCACCTGAATTCCAACATCATAGTGCAAGTGTGTCTAAATAAAATTTCTGTGTCAAATGCAGCTGACAGGTCTAACAAATCCAATTGGTGATATTTTAATGCAACTTTCTCACCCAAAGAAAGAAAACTTAGGGAAGAAAAACAGCTAGCATTGAATGCAAAACCAGAATGCTCTCCAGAGGACTTTGTGATCATCTAATGCTAATTTACTTTGGGCGGTCCCCAGCCCAAAGACTGGCTGGCTGGCCTCAACCAGGTCCAGGGATTTTTCTGCCCTGGCCCCTGCCTGGTGAAATAGTCTCTCTAATGAGTAGAGTTGCCAACCTCCAGGTACTAGCTGGGGATCTCCCGCTATAAGAACTGATATCCAGTCGATAGAGGTCAGTTCACCTGGAGACAGAATTGCCAGGTCCCTCTTCGCCACTGGCGGGAAGTTTTGTGGGCAGAGCCTGAGGAGGGTGGGGCTTGGGTAGGGGAGGAACTTCAATGCCATAGAGTCCAATTACCAAAGCGGCCATTTTCTCCAGGTGAACTGATCTCTATCAGCTGGAGATCAGTTGTAATAGCAGGAGATCTCCAGCTAGTACCTGGAGGTTTGCAACTCTACCTGAGGAAAATAGTCACTTTGGCTGTTGGACTCTATGGCATTGAAGTCCCTCTCCTCCCCAAACCCTGTCCTCCTCAGGCTCCCCTCCCCAACATCTCCAGGTATTTCCCAACCTGGAGCTGGCAACTCTACTAATGAGACCAGAGCCTTCTGTTCCACCAGGCCTATGGTTCTTTTTCCATCAATTGCTGGCCTCCCTACCCTGGCCGACCCCTGCTGAAATTATTACCTAATGGGGGTTGCAGCATAGCAGGCCTTACTGCGGCAAGTATGTCACAAATTATGCGCACCATCGGATACTTGATGTGGGTAATACAGGGGATCTTCAGCTAGCACCTGGAGGTTGGCAACCCTAGGCGGGATGAAAGAAAAATAAATGAATAAATTTGGCATTAAAACTTTATGCAGTAAGAATCTAGTCTCCTACCTGAGGTTGCATGTTAATTTTCCTTTCTACCGCATTGTACAACCTTTTGTTGGTATTTTTCCATGATATGGCTGAGTTAGGCTTTAATATACACAAGCAAAGCTATTAAACGTTATGTGCCATCCAGGGAAAGTGGTGCGGGTCCATTGAGATAAAGCTCACTTCACTTGGCAACCCTTCAACTTTTAGGTCAACAAGGAAACATACATGAATACATAACTCCAAGGTACCAAGCACTTCATAGATATTCTCAGTTTGCAGCACTTAAAAAAAAAATCATTTGCAAAACCTCAACATAAAATAACAGCAGTACTTATAATTTTGCCCCAGGCAACAGCAAAATAGTGATATCAGTTAAGTCCTCATGCAAAGAATTTCCCGGCGAGGCTGGCAAAGGATTTTTATTCTGGGGTCGGAAAGCACAGTAAAAAAGAAAACAAAAACCAAATCTAGCAAAAAAAAAAAAAAATTAGGTCAGACAGGTAACTGAAGTTGATGTTCGGGAACTAAACGTGGGCGTGGGGGGAGACCTCCATACAACTCACAACACGTCTCACCTTGCATACAAAAAAGCTGCCTTCATATGTGATCTTCCTTTGCTCAGGTGGATTGTGGCTGTCAGAAAGGGAAATTTAAAACACATCCCCTTTGTTGTCCTGTTATGCCCTAAATTTTCTTAGATCTAAGTGCTCTGTTTCTTTGGTACCATCAAGTGCTGGATGGATATAAGAATGGCTCCGTGAATATTCATGCAGATTGGAAAGGGGATTGTTGCTTTGTGTTTAATGAGAATTTGCATCATGGGGGTTCAGTATCAAAAAGGGCTGTGGGTAGTAGTGGTCTTGAGACCTGGATGAGATGTTCAACTAGCTCTAGGCTTTAAGAATGCGGATTGGTCCATGGGTCACCACCTGGTCCCTCCTCTCTCATGTACAAATCCACTTGCACCCTTTCATTTGGTTTTGTTGCTGCAGCGGGTAGTCGTTAAAACCAGATTCACATAAACCGCATACATTCCCAGGTTTATCCATGTGAATTTGAGAGTTATCCCTAGTTTCACAGAGTTTCAATCATGGTGGTTCTGGAAAGTGCTGTCGAGTCACAGCCAATTTATGGTGACCCCATAGGGTTTTCAAGGCAAGAGACGTTCAGAGGTGGTTTGCCATTGCCTGCTTCTGCACCAAGAGCCTGGTATTGCTTGGAGGTCTCCCATTCAAATACTAACCAGGGCTGACCCTGCTTGGCTTCTGAGATCTGATGAGATTGGGTTAGCCTGGGCTACTGAGCAAAGCTATTAATGACGGGATGTTTTGGAGGCCATTTATTTATAAGGTCACCATGATTTGGAAGGGACTTGATGGCACGTAACACGCACACACACCCTAGTTTCATTTTAACTTAGATTGGCAACAATCACACAACACAGCATAACAAAATGGGGTGGAGATATTTGTATATGAGAGCTGAAGAAGCCCCAGTACATTGCTGAACCTTAGATCCTGGTTTCTTGTACATGCTCATAGAGTATTAGGATCTCTCCAATGTCAATTAGAGATCTTATGGAATTCTCTTCTGAGTTTGATCTGACCACTCCCTGGTACAGCATACTGAAATGGATCCAGCTGAAGTTTCAAAACAATTTTTAATGTGTATTTAATTAAAAATCCATTTCCATTTATTGTTACGGTCATTGACCAGCATGTATTTAATTATGCATCCTGAACTGGATAGGCCAGGCTAGCCTGGTCTTGTCAGATCTCGGAAGCTAAATAGGGTCAGCATTTGTGTGGGAGACTGCCAGGGAAGTCCAGAGTCAGCATGGTGTAGTGGGTAAGAACGGTGGTTTGGAGTGGTAGAGTCTGATCTGGAGAACCGGATTTGATTCCCCACTCCTCCACATGAGTGGTGGAGGCTAATCTGGTGAACTGGATTTGTTTTCCCACTCCTACACACGAAGCCAGCTGGGTGACCTTGGGCAAGTCATTCTCTCTCAGCCCCACCTACCTCACAGGGTGTCTGTTGTGGGGAGGGGAAGGGAAGGATATTGTAAGCCAGTCTGATTCTCCCTTAAGTGGTAGAGAAAGTCGGCATATAAAAACCAACTCTTCTTCTTCTTCTTCGTAGAGGCAAGCAATAGCAAACCACCTCTGTTTGTCTCTTGCCTTGAAAACCCCATAAGGGCTCACCATACATTGGCAGCAAATTGATAGCAAGAAAAAAAATGATTATGTAATAACCTTCAACTCTCAGATGAGATCTGGTACCCATAGGTTGTACAACCTGGTGGCAAATCCCAGAGGTCAATGTTTGACACCTCTCTCAATCTTGCCAACCTTGGAGGATTGTTGTGAGGATGAGATGGAGAACAGGAGACCCTATGTACTGCTCTTAGCTCTTTGGAGCAAAATTGATACGGAAAGGTTTAATCTAATCTGAAGAATCAGGTTTGATTCCCCACTCCTCCACATGAGCAGCAGACTGTAATCTGGTGAACCAGTTTGATTTCCCCACTCCTACACATGAAGCCTGCTGCATGACCTTGGGCTAGTCACAGTTCTCTGCAAAGTCTCTTAGTCCCACCTACCCCACAAGGTGTCTGTTGTGGGGAGAGGAAGGGAAGGTGATTGTAAGGGGCTTTGAGACTCCTTAAAGGTAGATAAAAGCAGGGTATAAAAACCAACTTTTCTTCAGAAGAGAATTCTGTTTAAGGAAACTTTCTCCCAAGTAACTGTGTATAGGATTAAATTTGCAGTTCTGTACTTGAAAAAAAAAATACTTTAAGCAGAGCCTAGTTAATCCCACTTGGTTTCTCTGCTGCTTTGTCTCCTTTTTGAGCTATTGGCATTTAAATAGTGCTGTCTGCTATTTTTAAATTGAAAGGGGAAAAGACCTTGTCCAGATATATTCAATAATGTCTGTTGCCTCAGTCTCCGAGACTTTAAGTATTGTGCACTGTATGATCTTAAATCATTGGAGGATACCAAGTTCCTAAACAGGGTTATGGGGGGGGGGGAGAATAAAAAAGACAAAAAGGGGGGATAGAGAATTATCATGCTGATAAAAATTGGCAATCATTCAAAAAATTTCCCTAAGGCAAAGGTTAATTCCTGATTATTATGCTTGGCTTAAATGGGCAGGGTGTTTTTTAGCACATCAATTTAATTAGGTGGAAAGGAAAGGAAAGGAAAGGAAAGGAAAGGAAAGGAAAGGAAAGGAAAGGAAAGGAAAGGAAAGAAAGAAAGAAAGAAAGAAAGAAAGAAAGAAAGAAAGAAAGAAAGAAAGAAAGAAAGAAAGAAAGAAAGAAAGAAAGAAAGAAAGAAAGATGACTGCTTTTTATCCCATTGCAGGGTGGCTGTTTCAGAAGAATGGTGTTCCTTTATTAAATGTGTGGGTGTATTTTAGTGCTTGCGAAAGGTGAGACAGCCAACCACTGGAGTCCTCTCTTTCTTCACACAAAACAAGAAGAAGCCATGCAGATTCTTCCATGTCATTTCATAGACCTGTGTAAAACTTGACCTCAAAGGATCATCCCAGGAAGAGAAAGAAAATAACTTCACCTCTCCAGCCAGGATTTCCTCCCCCTTCCTGATCTCTAGCACTGCTAGGCTTACCAGATTGACAAGCATAGCAGACAAACTCCCCTAGGATTACCAGTTCTGGGTTGGGTAATAGCTGGATATTTTGGGGGTGGAACCTGGGGAGGGCACAGTTTATGGAGGAGAGGGACTGCAGCAGGGAACAATGCAAAGTCCATGCTCCAAAGTAGCCATTTTCTCCGGGGAACAGATCTCGATAGTCTGCAGACCAATTGTAATACCAGGAAGTTGGCAACCCTACTTCCTAGCACCAAGCATCCACTACTCCAGCAGAAACAAAAATAGGGTGTGGGGTGGGAAGCAATGTCATGACACTCTAGGAATTTTACAAATCTCTATGGTTTCTACCATAGATATCAGGGAATTCCTATTGAGTTGTGATGTCACATCTGGGTACAACTGAAAGTAACATTATTCCAAGCCCCCAATTTTTGCTTCCACTGGAATGAAGAGCCCCGCTGGCAACCCAAACCACTCCATTAAACCTATTTATCATTAACAGCCCATTCCTGAGAATGGGGCTGAAAGTTCTTTGGAAGCGGCGTGACCTGGCCGCTGGTGTAAATGTGTGTAATCATGTGATTACACGCATTCACGCCGGCGGCGAGGCCAGTCCCAGCAGTGGCCAAGCGCCACGGGACCGCGCCTCCCCCCTCCGCTGGCACGGCCTCTCCATGGTGCCAGCAACAGTGTGGAGAGGCCACGCCGGCACGGGGGGGGGGGGCATTCCGGGGATGGGTCGGGGGGAGGAGTCGCTGGTTAGGCAGCTCCCTATCCCCTTTCGGCCACTTACGCCAGCGCCGGGAATGGCGGTGTTGCACCTGCTTTTTAGCAGGAGCAGCCTCCCTGTTCCCTATGGGGCGAAAGGCCCCAGTTAAACAGAAAAAAGTCGCAATATGCTATTTTTGTTTAACGGCGTATGGGAATCGGCTTAGGAAGAGGCGCCGCTGCGCCTCTTCCCCACCGTCCCCATACGCCTCAGCTCAGGAATGGGCTGTAACACTGATATGTTCTGATGGAATTCTGTTTGCTGGTCATAAGCAGGGAGCCAGTTTTTCATTGGTTAGTTTGGCTGATCATGATGGATTTATTTATAGCCTCATTTCCTACCCCATGGAATTCGGATAGGGTTGCCAACTCCAGGTGGGGAAATACCTGGAGATTTTTGGGGTGGAGCCTGAGGAGGGCTGGCTTCAGGGAGGGGAGGGACTTCAATGGGCTATAATGCCATGGAGTCCATCTTCCAAAGCATCAATTTTCTCCAGATGTTGCATGGAGGTAAGTTGTAATAGTGGGAGCTCTCCAGCCACCACTTGCAGGCTGGCAACCCTAAATTTAGAGCGGCTACTTTACCCCCAGTTCTTTCTTTCTTCCTCCTAATATTATTTCTTCTAGTTTTACTTTAATATAATTTATTTCAAGTAGCACTCACATAAATATTTCCTTCTGGAGTGTAAGTAGTCTAAGCAATTACGAAGCTTGGTCAATAAAACAGGCAGACTACATTAATGAAATTTCAAAGCATATCCTTTCTGTAGAGACATAGCGGAACTTAAGTGTATTTCATTTTCAAGCAATAAAACAAATTGTACAATATCTGAGATCTCTCAGAGTCATCTAGACATATTAATAAAGAATAGCAGCATTTAAAAAAAAAAATCAGCCAAGAAAGTTGCCAGTTTGGGCAACACATTTCCATGATCACTTTAAGCAGAACCTGTGACATGTCTTCTATTCATTACCCATGACAGACAGGCAGCACTGGAGGGCAGTACTAGTGCCCTCTAGTGGCTATTGAGTATGCATTATTTTAATACTGTTACCATCCCTAAAAGACAGTTTCATGCATTCATTTTATCTACTCAAAAGGGAGAGTTGAGCGCCTTCCTTTTTCAACCTAGTGAGTAAGATGGTTTGCAGCTATTTCTGTTTCCAGTAAAGCTGCTTTCTTCCACCTAAAATCGACTAAAGGCCAGTTACTAACAGGATCCTACAATTCTCTTTAAAATGACATCCTTAAAAATCTACCTTTATTGCAATATGAAAAACAAACAAAAATGTTCCACTGTGGAACCACCATAGGGCTTAAGGGGTCTAGTTGGTACCCCTCCCAAGCATGATTCTTTATTTGGTTATATTTACTGGATTATATATTTTTAAAAACCATCCTGTTTCTCTTGGATATGTTTTTTATCTTTCCTTGCCTCTAAGAAGCTGAGAGCATCATATATGATTCCATTCTCCCCTATTTTTCTCCTCACAACAACCTTGTGAGGTAGCCTAGGCAAAGAAGGCTGGCCAATGGTCACCCAGTTAGCATCACCCCAGGATGGATAGGGTCCCTGGTCTTCCCACGTCTAGTCTAACCATTATACTTATGGCTGCCATGCCTCTAGTGGGAGTGGGTAGATCCCCTGCCCCAAACTCTCATTACCCGCCATCCCACTGAGCAGTGGCAGGAGAAAAATAAACAACAACAAAATGGCTGCCAGCCTGATGGTGTGAGAAATGACAGCAGTCCTCTCTAGGAATTTATGAATTACCATTGTTTCCAGTGATTGCTAGAGAGGACTGACATCACTTCCACCTTTTCCTTGGAAGTGACATCACTGTCTCACCAATGGCATCTCCTCATGTCCCTGCCCCCCCCCACATCTCCCACTGGTTTCCAGACCAGTTGGTTCACAGAAACCTGGTCAGTCACTCAGAAGAGTGTAGCAGGCTGCTTAACCTGCTGCACCCTCTCACTTTCAGCATTTTGCCATGGCTGACCCACTCACTAGGGTTGCCAACCTCCAGGTGGTGCAAAAACAATGCACACAAGGCTCAGTCCTATACATATATTCAAAAGGAGATAGTCAATACAAAACGTAGTGCAAGCAATATCTATAGGTGAGCGACAGTCAAACAAGAGAACATTATACAAAAATATCAAAAGACAAGTCAAAGAACAATATATACAACAAATCTATATCTAATGTTTCTCTTTGAGTCTTAAAGACCTTCCAGTACAATTTCAGTCTTTGTAAGAGCTGATCCCGAAAGTAGAAAGAATTCCTACAGATTTTCCAAGAGTCCAAGTGGGAAATCAGACTTTTATATCCACTGGCTATGTGCTGGAGGTGTTTCAAAAGAAGACCAAGCTGGCACTTATAGTAGAATGGAAACATCTTCTGAAGAAGTGAACTGTGGCTCACGAAAGCTCATACCCTACCAGAAAATATTTTTGTTAGTCTTTAAGGTGCTACTGGACTCTTGCCCTTTTCTATCTTTTAATTTGTTTTACTAGTTCTAAATGCATAGTGTATGTTGTCTTAAAGGTACCATGTCCTATTTTAAAAGGCTAAGTAAACTAATGAAGTCTTATAAGTAACAAGATAAATCAAAGTCTGTATTTAGTCCTGATGGTGCTAATGTTTTGAAAAGGTGTATATATTTCATTGCCTGCTGCAATAAGATTTTTTTGTATGTTATTAGAATTGTATTGGTGTCCTTTGTATGCCCAAACCACAAAGAACCTTAGATCATTTTCATTACGTTTTTTTTCGAGAAAGTGGGATACTAGGGGCACATCTTGCACTTGGGTCCTGATCCGTGAGCGATGTTTGCCAATCCAGAGTCGTATAAAGCGTATTGTGCTACCTACGTAAAGTTTTGCACATGCGCAGGTAATGATATAAACCACCTTGCTAGTGGCACAATTTGAAAAATGTTGCAATCTGAATCTAAAGTTGGAAGAAGGAGAATGAAACTCTTTTACTGGTAGACTCAGTGCACATACTGAACGCGATCCGCATTGAAAATGTCAGATGACTGGTGGTGGTGGAGAAGGAGCAACCACGTCTGAGTGTACTAACTGATCTCTTAAGGATGCTGTATGGCGTAAACCGAAGGTAGGTGGAACTGAACATCCTGGAACGCTGGAAATAATGTGCCAATGTCGTAGTATGATTTTTTGTATTGCATGAGAGTGTTTACTGTATGTAAGGGAACAGAACACATTTGTTCTGTTAGGAGGTGTTTTATTTTGTAATAGGTCAGAACGTTGTAACCTGTCTATCCTAGAAAGTGCTGTTTGTAGAACTTCTATAGGATACCCTCTATCTGTCAGGGTATGTGTAAGTTGTGTTGTTGATTTTTTATAGTCATCTTGGTAAGTGGAGTTTCTTTTGAGTCGTAATAACTGACTATAGGGGAGATTCCATCTTAAGTGAGCGGGGTGGTATGAGGAAAAATGCAGTCCTGTATCACGGGACATAAGTTTTTTGTATGGCTTAATGGCCAAAGTCCGTTCTGAAGTTACAAAAAATTTTAGGTCTAAAAAATTAATATATTCTGAATGGCAAGTTCCAGTAAACTGTAAATGAGTGTCAAGGGTGTTGATCCATTTAGAAAATTTGTCAAAACTGGAGGAAGACTTAAATAAAAACAGCAAATCGTCCATAAAACATTTGTACAGAATGAAGTCATTGTCAAATGGATTACTGTTAAACAAAAATGTTTTTTCAAAATGTCCCATGTAAATATTGGCGATGGCAGGAGCTCAAGTAGCGCTCACTGCCACTCCCTTTGTTTGTAAATAAAAATTATCATATCGAAAAAAGTTGTTTTCTAAGACCACATCCAATAGATCCATTAAGAAATGGGTGGGAGGGTCCTTGATGGATCGTGTATCTAACAACTGAATTCTCTAACCTCTTCAAGAGGAACATTGGTATACAAAACTGTCACATCAAGGGTGGCTAGTACTGCATCTTGTGGTGTGGGTTTGCCTTCTATGACTTTAATTAGATCTTTGGAATCCTGAATGTAGGAAGGGGTGTCTTTGGCATAAGGCTGTAAATAATAATCGAGATATTGAGTGATGTGTTCTATTTGAGCTCCCCTGGACGACACTATGGGACGTCCTGGTGGGTGTGTACTGTTTTTGTGTATTTTTGGTACTGTGTAAAATAAAGGTATCTTGGGAAATTGGACTATTAAAAAATCTGCTAGTTGTTGTGTTATGTATCCTAATGTAAGACCTTCATGTATGACAGTGCGTATGATTTTGGCAACCTTGTTGGAGGGATTAGATGATAATTTTTGGCAGTATTCAATGTTATTAAGATGTCTGAAATTCTCTGCATGGTAAGATTCAAAATCTTGCCAACCTCCAGGTGGTGGCTGGAGTTCTCCCGCTATTACAACTGATCTCCAGCCAATACAGGTTAGTTCACCTGGGGAAAATGGCCACTTTGGCAATTGGACTCTATGGCATTGAAGTCCCTCCCCTCGCCAAACCCTGCCCTCCTAAGGCTCCACCCCTAAAATCTCCAGGTATTTCCCAACCCGGAGCTGGCAACCCTACCACTCACCCTCCCTATGGGCAGATGAGATTAGCTGGTTGCTAGAGTACGGCCAAGGAGGAATTTGGGTTTTTTCCCCACCAGATTGGCTAAGTGTGAATCCTTTTTTTTCACCTGTTAATTAATTAGGCCTGGTTATAAAATGGGTTAGGCCACAACTAGTTGGCAGGAATAGGGTGTGTTGCTCAGGATAAGTAGGCTTAGCACCTTGAGACATCTGGCATGATGGAATGCCCGGAACAAGCCATCACTTGCCTTGTGGCTGGATGCATTGTGAAGGAGCAGCATCTTTTGAACCCGGTAGGAGCCTTACACCGCATCAGTAGGGTTGCCAACCTTCAGGTACTAGCTGGAGATCTCCTGCTATTACAACTGATCTCCAGCCGATAGAGGTCAGTTCACCTGGAGAAAATGGCCACTTTGGCAATTGGACTCTATGGCATTGAAGTCCCTCCCCTCCCCAAACTCCGCCCTCCTCAGGCTCCACCCAAAAAACCTCCTGCTGGTGGCGAAGAGGGACCTGGCAACCCTACACATTAGGGGAGAGGGACGAAGCTCAGCACCTCTCCGCACATAGTGGTTGTGCAGGAGGTGATAAGCAAGGCTGGCAGAAGCACCAGCTGAGTTCGGAGCCAGGTTGGACCTGCCCAAAAGGAATTATATATATATAATTATATATAACTCTTGAAGCAAAAGGAAACAATGTGCAACACAACAATGCAAATCAGGCTCCCGGTGTAATCCTGTTTTGTGCCTCCTTCCTCAGTTGCATTTAAGAAGTTATTTCTTTGCTGCTGGCATCATCATCATCATTAGAACACGAGTCTCAGTGTTCTTTTTTTGGACTCTAACTTATGTTTATTTGAATTTATGTAGTGAAGATTTATTGTCATGAGCCACAGGCATCATATTATAAGCAATTTATTTTGAATCACATACACACTTTGACAATGTTTGTAGTTTGAATTGTTATTTCAGTTATACATTTGGTCATAGTTGCTGTGTTTTCTATGCAATTTGCATGTTTACAGCACAAGTTGTTTGTTAAATTACCCAATGTATCTAGAGAGCCAGCATGGTGGAGTGATTAGGAGTGGTGGACTCTAATCTGGAGAATCGGGTTGGTTTCCCCACTCTAACACATGAAGCCAGCTTGCTGACCTTGGCCTAGTCACATTTCTCTTTGAGCTCTCTCAGCCTCACCTACCTCACAAGGTGTCTGTTGTGGGAAGGGTAAGGAGATTGTAAGCTAGTTGGGTTTTCCTTAAAAGGTAGAAAAAATCGGCATATAAAAATCAGCTACTCCTCCTCCTCCCCCTTTTCTTCTTCTTCTTCTTCTTCTTCTTCTTCTTCTTCTTCTTCTTCTTCTTCTTCTTCTTCTTCTTCTTCTTCTTCTTCTTCTTCTACTGCTCCTGCTCCTGCTCCTGCTCCTGCTACTACTTCCTTTTGAAAGCCATCAACTAGTGTCCATTGCTACATTTTACGGCAATTAATTCTGCAAGACCACTAGAGCAGCTGTACCTTCTCTTGGTGTCCTGCATTTAAAATGATAGGCCCACTCTCTAGGTAAGTACCAGAGAAACCTAACTGAATCCACTTCTAATCTCCCCAATAGGACTGGGATATACAGTTGGAGTAGTTCATTCAGCCTACTATATTCTGTGCCACCAGAGGGCCTGATGGAGCAGCAGGGATTGAAGAGGTTGGGTAAGTTCATGGATCTGGCAGGACCATTCCGAACAGCTAAACTAAGGTCTGGCCTGACCTGGATGGCCCAGGCTAGCCTGATCTTGTCACATCTCAGAAGCTAAGCAAGGTCAGCCCTGGTTAGTACTTGGATGGGAGACCACCAAAGAATACCAGGGTCGCTGTGCAGAGGAAGGCAATGGCAAACCACCTCTGATAGTCTCTTGCCTTGAAAACCCTACTGGGTTGCCAATGCCATAAGTCGGCTGTGACTTGATGGCACTTTACACACTAACTAAGGTCCCAGTACCTGCTACTAATGTGATATGCAATCATTCTGCTATGCACATTGCAAGCAGCATCTTTGAACACCGGTCAAAACATTCAATTTTTCTCAAGCATTTGAAACTCTTCTACATGACACTGCAGATATTTCACACACAGCGCTTCCATGGCTGTCCCCTTACCCCATCTGCCACCGACCATCATAAAGAGGGCACATGCAATTTGCGGAGGTGCCTTTTGCAGAAAGCGAAACCTAGGGTTGCCAGGTCCCTCTTTGCCACCGACAGGGGGATTTTGGGGCCGAGCTTGAGGAAGGTTGGGTTTGGGGAGGGGAGGGACTTCAATGCCATAGAGTCCAATTGCCAAAGTGGCCATTTTCTCCAGGTGGACTGATCTCTATCAGCTGGAGATCAGTTGTAATAGCAGGAGATCTCCAGCTACTACCTGAAGGTTGGCAATCCTAGTAAAGCCTCATCAGTCCCCCCCCCTTTTTTTTTGGTCCTGAATAACAACACTGTATTTGCTGAGTTTTCAAACTTGGAAAGGCACCGTACTTTATAACCTGAAGCCATGTCATTCTGAAAAACATCCACATTTTAAAATGTGTGTTTCCTATACAGAGGGAAATAACATTTGAAGCTAATGTTTCTAGACACCAGGCTCTATTGTTGTGGTTGCTCGCTGTCTTTCACACCATGAGAAGTTGTTCTTACATATAATCTAGATCAAGCACACATTTTCATCTAACAAATGTGGGAGTGCACACAAGAAAGAAGTAACCGCCTCTACAAGATAAGAGACTTCAACCAGATTGCTTGAGACGGTTTAGGTATACTATTAAAGTAGTATCGTTTTTGATAACAAAGTCCCATTTGACATGTTGCGAGGAAGCCATTTCTCACCATCTTTTTATTATACTGGAATGAAATAAATAGAGCTGTTTTAATAGCTTCCAGATGACTGTTCCCCTTTTACTACTAATAGCATTATGTCACCTATTTTTTGCTCTAATAAGCTTCACATTCTTTTTCCCCTTCCACCACTTTCATGTCTATTTTGAAGCTTAAATGCTGTTTTCCTATGCCATAAAAATAACGTGAAGTCGACAACGTCAACTTCACATGGCGAAGCTTAATTGCGATGAGGCGTTCTGGAATATCTGGCACGTGTTATTTTAACCTCTTGCTTAGATTGGAACGAAGGCGCGGGCAGATCCCACCCTGCCCCGCTCGCAAACGAGGCCTGAATTTTGGCCAGAAAACAGTTACGAATCCCAGTTCCAGTTCGACAGATTTGGCTGCGGTTTTTATGTTGACACTCCTAAAGCTTTCGAACGCTCTGCTGATGCTCGCTCCGCAGTTCCCTCAGCTGCACGACTCTCGTAAGCCAGTCTCACTGCAAACGAAAAGCAGATGTGGCGTGTATTCCTCTTCGGCTGAAAGAGAGGCCTCTGGCCGTGCACCAGGCGTGTCTTTAGTCAGAAAGGACATGGATGCACCTGCGTATTACAAGGGTTAATTGTGGGGTTAATGCAATGATGAGCTCCCCTTGTCTCACATAGCAGAGGATGATGGTGCAGCAGCAACAACATTCACACATGCAACTAATTTGGCACATACCCAAACAAAGGAGCCCTTTAATAAAGGGAATAGGAGACCCTGTAATTGCACGGGTGGTAGGATGGCTTATAATTATGTCCTAAAGTCTTTCCTCCTGATTGCGCAGTGCTGGGCGCGCACAGCCAACATTTAAATGGCGGAATCATGTTCAGGGGGATGGTTGTATGCTACTATAGTGTGCTCATCTTCTGCTGATGGTAACCAACGTAATGAGGGACCCGTTCTGAGCCCGGCTTGCTGGGAACGAGGGCAGGCTATAAACGCAATAAACAATTAAATAAACACATAATTCAGTGTGCCACTTCATCGAGTGTTACTGTTTCGCATTGTGTGATGGGGGGAAAAATAGGGATGTAGGAAAGAGAGCAAACAAGATACCTATACTGGGATTCAACGTCAGCAAAGCATCGGATTCCAAGATGGCTGGCCAGTCGTTTCATTGATTCTACCAAGTTGATTCATAGTTGTAAAATCTGACACTTGTAAAATGTTGCTGAAAAGGGAACATGAGGAGAAGATACTTTGAAGGGAAGTTGTTTAAAAAAAAACAGGAAAAGATCAGACTGATAGGAAGGGGGGGGACAGAAACTGAGCTGTTTAAAAAGCAGGTGTGAACTATCAAATAATGAAATTATCTAGTGAAATGGGGCTGAAAGTGGATGGTGGAGCAGGCATGACAGGAATCTAGTTAAACTGAGAAATAAAGCTGAGATCCACACAGCCAATCAATAAACATGACACATTTTGTTCCAGCCATTCAATATTTTTTAAAAAATCACTTGTGATGTTGCAATTCTTGCGAATACCATGTTCAAAAACTGAATTCACCCAGCTTGCAATCCGTATTCTCATCGAGCAGCAATATGCTCACACAGATGATTTTTCATAGATTAAAAGAAGCAGATATTGAATGGCTTTGTTTCGATATGGTTGGAATGTTCAAGATGGCGGCAGTCTTGTACCTGCTACTGCTACATCTTCACAGGCTGCTGGAGTGCTAGATTATATATGTCCCCAAAGTCATCAAGGGCAGACTGTGCCTCAATTTAAATCAGCTAAATGTTTGTATAAAATATTTGTATAAAATATTTATAACTCTTTGAACATAAAACTATGTTAGTTTTTAATAAAATACAAACAGAGCTATTGTACCATTATTGATGACTAAATCTATAGGATGTATACCTGATTGACAAGTATGATTCCTTAATAGAAATAGTAATCTAAGGTAAAGAGGCAACGTTCTTGAATCATGAAGATTCTTTTTATTGCTTATTTCAATATATTAAAAAGCAAGTTCCAAAACATAAGACAGAGTATAACAGAATAATAGGCAGTCACAGCAGGCAATTTGTAAAAATTTGCGCAGAGTATACAGATCATAATATGCACAAAATACAATTTCATACGTACCCACCACCGCCCGGGAGAACCACCAAAACAATGAAAATACACTAAACAATGAAAATACACCAAACAGAACCACCAAAACAATGAAAATACACTAAAAAGCACACACACACACACACACACACACACACACACATATACACACACATATAAAACCATCAATGTTTCCATGATTCCTCAAACAACCGATTGTAAATGTTTTCACCAGTCTATGAAACATGATTAAGAAAAAAAATAGTTTTTCCAAGAGAGAGCAATCTACAACACTGGAGACACAAGAGGAAAGCCCCTGCTGCCAGGACATGACAACTTTTATCTTGCTAAAAGAAGAAAACTGGAAAAAGGACTTCAGTAATAGATGTTAAGGTCCTTCAGGGCTCATCTAGAAAAGAGTGCTCCCTGAGATACTGGGAACCATACCATACCATAAAGTAGGGGTAGATACTCAGCAAGAAATAAGATCTGATTTGAGCTGACTGGTTCATTACTAAAGTTATTGTTACTAATTTGAAGGAGAATACTAACTATATTTGGTAATAATTAAAGATTTTTTTTAAAAAAACCCATCTGTATATTAAAACTTCACCTCCATGTGCATAAGGATGGGTGTAGAGATGGGTGGAAATCTTAGAAGATATGTGTGTGACCATTGTCCAAGCAGAAGAATGTGCCAGTTTCCCCATCAAACTGTATCATCTTAATGGACGGCTGTGTTTACAGCATTTGCACAAGCCATTTTGTTCTGTCCAGACAGCTAGGAGCAAATCTTTGCATGTATCTGTAGGCATGGAGGACTGCAGAGATGGGGCAGAGGCTCAGGTAGGTTGCCAATCTCCAGGTACTAGCTGGAGATCTCCTGCTATTACAACTGATCTCCAGCCGATAGAGATCAGTTCCCCTGGAGAAAATGGCTGCTTTGGCAATGGGACTCTAGGGCATTGAAGTTCCTCCCTGCTCTCAGGCTCCACCCCAAAATCTCCAGGTATTTCCCAACCCAGACTTGGCAACCCTAGGCTCAGGCAACAGTTTTGCAAGCTAGTAAACAACCAGGATTGCAGAGGGGAAACAGGTGTCGGGATCCAGGTTTTACCCTCACCCTTTATGTTTGATAGCTCATCTTCTTTGCAGTATAATAAACATAATACAGAAAACCAATACAAAAAAATACAAACTATTACAGAAAATGACCCAAATACAAAAAAATAATATTTCTGTGCACATTCCTACCAGTTATGGATTATGGATGAGCGAATATATCCAATAAGGCTTCTTTTAACATTTATTGCGTTGCAAACAGTTTTAGTTGTCCCCTTTGCACTATTGATCATATAGATTTGTTTGTATTGTATATAAACATTGCACATTTTGATAATTTCATTGTATAATTTATATGTATATACTGGACCATATTTATAATATATAGTTTATTGCCACACAATCCCTGGCATTGCATTGTTGGTGGTCAAAAGGGGGGCCTGTGGAAAATTAGGTAGGATCCAACCCTCTGTAAGGACACAGCAAATAGCAGCACAACAAAGAATCACAAGTTCAATACACATAAGGGAGAAGCAAAATTCAAGAGAGGGAGATTTAGGTCCAAAAAGGAGTGAGAAAGTCAAAATCATCTGTATCGAAGATCAAAATTATCATCTTGATTTGGGGCCAGGAACGAACATGTCACCAATACAGCTGTTTTAGGATGAGGTTCAATATGTTCCCAACGTATATTGACTTTCAAGGTTTAAAATAGATATACACCTCACTCTCTATAAACTGAAAAAGGCACTTTTCAAAATGTTTCTGCCTATGCTAGTATGTCTGCCATAGAACACGCCCCACCCACCCCGCAATGGATTGCAGGGCCAAACATCTTCTCAACTTAGAAGAAAAAGAAGAAGAGTTGATTTTTATATGCCGACGTTCTCTACCATTTTTTTTAAAAGGAGAATCAAACCGGCTTACACCATCTCCTTCCCTTCCTATCCCCATAACAGACACCTTGTGAGGTAGCTGGGGTGGAGAGAGTTCCAAGAGAACTGTGACTAGCCCAAGGTCAGCCAGCTGGCTTCATGTGTGGGAGTGGGGAAACCAACCCGATTCACCAGATCAGAGTCCGCCCCTCATGTGGAGGTGTGGGGAATCAAACCCGGTTCTCCAGATTAGAGTCCACCGCTCTTAACCACTGCACCACACTGGCTTACCCTACAATTCAGTCGCAACCATTTCTAAATAATAACCTCACAAATGAACGTGCTTTGTACCACACAGATTTCATGATGTCTCTCACCCTCTCCCTTGGGGGGAAAAAAAATCTTTCAGAGAAGAATCCTGGAGTGGTTTGGGAGGTTTGGGGGGAAACCTCCCCTGCCCCCATTATTTAATAAAGCCTGAAAAGCAACATAAGTGTCTGTTTGGATCTACCTAGGCATGAGAATGATGCCAAACATCAAAGTTAAGTTAAATCTTTTTCATACAGCTGCATTTAGCGGATATGCCTGTGATAGTTTGAGGCCATTTGCCATTTCCATTTTTCATTACCAACGTCAAACAGTTTACAGAGAGACAACCGAAATTAAAACAGAGCGCCAAAAATGTTATCGGTGCCTTGGAAGAGTTTACATTTTGTTTGTGCGAGAGGAGGTTGTCTCCCGTGATCAATGGCCCCCTCATGACAGCCTTGGGGGGAAAAATCCAAAGTCTGCCCCTTGATGTCTTTGGTTGCTCTATATTAGGAGATGGTTTATTAAATATATATATATAGATAGATCCAAACAACCTTGATGCACAGAATCCTCTTTTTGGCATTATTGTTACAAAGTGACTTCGCAACCATACAGTAGTTCATCGGTGTTTCCTGTTCCCTCAGCCCTCTGTCTTCATCGGGAGAGGAAGAATCCCAGTGACTGCTGGAGATGGTATTTTAACCAAGCTGTGATGGATGCTGCTGAGGTGAAAGGGTGAGAGCTATTAATAAACAGAGTCTGAAAACCTTTTAACGCCATCATTCACATTCACGCGTCTTTAACCTCTGCCGCCTGGAGACCCAGCATGGACTTATTACAAGGGAATAAAATGTATATGTATTCATACTCGTTAAGATATTTAATTTGCCCCAGCGAATGGATGAGGGGCTGGCGGCAGCGCCGTTTAGCATCGCGCTCGAATGCAGAAAAGTAGCCGATTTATTTCGATCCCCATTGGGGGCTGACATTTTAACCCACTTATCTGTGATTTATTCAGTCCCTGACAGCACCAAAAGGATGATGTGTTTTGCCCGAAGGCTCTGTGGGTGAAGCAACGAGACACAAGCCTTTTTCTTTCTCTGAAAAGGGGTGATCTTCTCGGGGCTTCTGAGGGTTCCATCACTACAGTGGGCAGAGAGGTTATTTTAGAAATGCTGTCATCATCTGTTTGGCATGGGCATGGGGTAAGAGGGAAGAAAGCAAAATGCTGATGAAGTGCCATCACCATTCTGGGTGGGTGGGTGTAGGCATTCTTCTCAAGTTTCTTCAATTATCACAAATTCTAAAGGTCATTGGGTTTGACTAAAAAGTTGGGCTTTAGTGCCAACTACGCTGAAAATAGTTTTCAGGGAGACTGTTGTGAGAGGGCCCAAACCTCTTCCCGCCAACTTCTCCCGTTGAATGTCGCCTTCATTTTGCCTTCAGAAAACCACCGTGCATCCCTCCTAAAACACATTGGTCTATCAAGGTGAGTATTGTCTACTTCGACTGGCAATAGGTCTCCAGAGCCTTAGGTACGGGTCTGTTACCTGATCCTTTTTGAATGGAAAGGCTGGGGAATTATCCTACCACTGAGCTGTGGCGCAGTAATGGAGACATGATTAAACACATGGCGGAACGAAGAGCAGTGGAAGTATTGTACTATCTAGCATTCACCACATTCATCTAAAGCCAAGAGGACCCTTTATAATGTGGATCATGACCACCCAATCCACACACTATTGAATAACTGAAGCTCCTCTCTAGAGTCTACATGCCAGGACTTGAAGATGTACCTGCATACTATAGTAACCCACACTGCTTGTTTGCTCAGCCTGTGGTTTAGTGTATTAGTGCTAAACCATGAGGTTAGCATCTGGCTATGTCCTTGAACACATGAAGCCGCCTTATACTGAATCAGACCCTTGGTCCATCAAAGTCAGTATTGTCTACTCAGACCGGCAGTGGCTCTCCAGGTCTTTCACATCACCTCCTTGCCTAGTCTCTTTAACTGGAGATGACAGGGATTGAACCTGGGACCTTCTGCATGTCACGCAGATGCTCTGCCTCTGAGCCACAGCCCTTCCGCTTAGCATTGTTTACTTTAATCCTGTATTTGTGTGGACACAGAATATCAGGGGCCTGGGTGTAGCTCAAGCTGCAGGATCAGAAGTGAAAAGCATAGTGAAGAACAGGCTAAGGGTCAGGAGTCCAAGCATGAAGTCCAATGTACAAGGGCCAGAGACAAGAAGTATAATCCAAAGCAGGCAAGGTGAAATCCCAGGAAGTTTAAGGATTGGAAGGGTACAGAGGAGTTCAGTTCTATCTGCAACTGAACTGAGTTTCATCTCTATCAATCAATCAATCAATCAATTAATCTATCTATCAGTCTGTCTGTCTGTCTGTCTGCTGTTTTGATGGGGAATGTGTTTTATTTTCATATTACTTAATTACAAAACACTCCTTTGTTTTAATTATTGTAATTAATTCATAATGAATGAAACTCACAAGTGTAGTGCTGCTATACCCTGGACTGTCAAGAGGACAGAACTGGAAGAGGTTCTGGTTCAGGTTCACGGGATACCTTACACAGAGCCACACAAAGAACTCCTTTGACTGCACTGGTTCTCCAATGCTTTCCTAAAAGGCCCTTGTTCATGGAAAAGGACAACTGATGTCAATGGCAGGACCTGCACATGCAGAAGTTTCGTGTGTGTCACAGTGCATTCGGAGCTCTGTCCCAGTGCGCTTCACATCCATGAAAATCAGTGAGAGATCTCCACATTCTTTCAAAGCAGTGAGGGTGTGTGTTTTTTTAATGGGAAAAAAGATCTCTTTCTATCCAGTTTTCACTGCTTGAGTTTGTGGGGTGGAAGGTGTCAGGGAGACTGCCAGCCCATTGCCTTTCCCTCTGCACTTCAGCCTAAGGTTTACTTCTAAACTAGTATCTACTCAGGGCAGAATCAGACGTCCTTCTAATTTTCACTTGGCATCTGAAGTCCAAATATTGAAGTGGCGGTGTCTATACCAGGATGATCCAGTTTCACTTTTTCAGCAGTTTTTTTTCCGGAGAAGAAAACTCTTCATGCTGTCTTGGGAATTCATTATGGATTAGTTAAGATTGGCAACAAAGCTACCGGAGATGCCATCGTGTTCCAATTTTCCACTTCTCCATCCAGCGTCATTTCTCTACCTATGGTAATTATATGCATCCTTAGGAATCGTAAAAGTATATTTGCAAAGTTCAATTGACATCCTTTCATATGTTTCCAAGCACACTTTTGATTTTGATGGGATGAGGCATTGCTCAGTCTGAATGCTTAAAGTGGAGAGAGATTTCCCCCCACCTTTAAGCCAATTTATTTAGAAGGTGAATGGAGCCTTTGTTAAAAAAAATCAGGCATATTAGGATTTCAGTAGCATAAATGAGTCAATGCCTCAACCATAGAAAGAAACTTGCCTTGAACGTATCATTTTGTTGATCCACCTCACCTCATATGTTGTGATTGGACTCAGTTCTTCATGGTGGCCATTTGATGGTGGTGCAGACTACCTGTTCCTAAAATTCCCAAAGTGCTCACAGATAGGTTTGCCAATTCCAGGTTGGGAAATTTTTGGAGATTTGGGGACAGCAGGATTTGGGGAGGGGAGACCTGAGGGGTATGATGCTTCTTTTTTACTTGTAGTCAGCTTTTTCTCCCTGGGACCCAAAACAGCTAATGCCATATAGCCCACAATCCAAAACAGCCGTTTATCCAGAAGTGTTACCCGAATTGCTCTTTAATTGGGGAATTTAGCTTGAGCAATTGGAAACTACAATATTTTTATAGCGAGATCAACCTATGTATACCAGAGTCAATAATCTGTGACCTTTGAAATCAAGACAGACGCAGAAGGATTCCAAATTAATAGTGTTTGTGTATTCAAACATTCAGTGGTGCAACACAAACATACACAGAGAATCTAAGAAATAAAAGGCAGTAGAATAGCGACAGATGCCAATGTGGCAGGTATCGTTGGTGGGGGAATACTTTACCAATCTTGTAGAGGAGTTGTCCAAAATTCCAGTAGGCTAAGATAGCAGAAAATAGAATAAAGGCGAGGGCAAGGGGTTCCCATAGACTCGGCCAGCGAGGCGGGAGGGAGCGTGGTCAGGCTGCGCAAAACCAGACCAATAGAGTAACGGCGAGTATGCCAGGAAAGACCTAAGGTAACATTATGGGCTGTGGGCAGTGCACCCCAGATATACTGTTTTTCTGGGGGCGGGGTTGATTGGACTACCCCTCCTAGGTTCCCAGGTGACAAAAGGGTGACAAAAGATTTAATATTCGGCTGCTGGGGTGGGGTAGTGAGAATTTAGCATGTATTCTAATTCCAGTGGCTTGTACAACTCGGGAGGATCTTGCTGATGTGCTTAACGATCTTAAACAATAGGCGTGATCTTCGCTAACGTCCGGGGATCGCTGCTGCATAGCTCGAGGAATGAATCATTCGCTATCTCAATGTCTCTGAAATGGCTTTGCTTAACCAGTCCGATGTTGCAAGGGAGGGGGCGAGGATGCAGCCTACGTGCCTCTGTGCTTTCTCTGACATGGCTTCTGCTGGACCGGAGCTGCTCAGGAAACATGGAGTCCCTCTGGTTCACTGGAGAGGGGTGACCTGGCTTCTGTTGCTCAGCTGCCGGCGGCTCGGTGCACACAGGAGCAGTCACGTCAGTTTCACTCGCGCGCTGGCGCCTTCCCTGTAGCATTTAGGGCAGGTGTGCGGCTGGAACAGAGCGCACACATATGCTGCTTGGGGTTGCCATGACCAGTCTGGGAGTTGGCAACACGTTTGGGAACAGAAGAACTGATCTATGTAATCTGAAGATCACTTGTAATTCCAGGAGATCTCCAGGCCCAACATGGAGGTTGGCACCCTACTCACAGGTTCAAAAAGGTTAGGGACCCCTAAAATAACCAATCTATAGACTGGGACTGAGTAAACCACTCCTTAAAGACAATATGGAATAGACAAAAAAAAAGACCAAATGGTTAGGGTTACCAAGTCCCTCTTTGTAACCAGTGGGAGGCTTTTGGGGGCGGAGCTTGAGGAGGACAGGTTTTGGGGAGGGGAGGGACTTCATTGCCATAGAGTCCAATTGCCAAAGTTGCCATTTTCTCCAGGTGAACCAATCTTTATCAGCTGGAGATCAGTTGTAATAGCAGGAGATTGCCAGCTGGTACCTGGTAGTTGGCAACCCTACAAATGGTGTCAGTCTGGAGACACTCAACTAATTCCTGCCTGGCCACAAAGATAATGCTCTATTATTCAAACTGGATGCTCAATCACCTGTTTGTTCAGTTCAGAGCCTACCTGCAAGTTATAGACATCAGAGTCAAACTGCTAGTCTGTTCCAAATTGCTTGTATGTGTCTGATTATGAGAAAACATTACATATTTATTAGTCAGGTTGTGTCTCTGTGTCCCTTATGGGAGCAACACTCATTGTTAATGGCTGCTGAGCTGTCTGGATCTGGATAAATTTGTGGGTGTGGGTGTATTCTTGCACTGGCTCATGGGAGCTGTAGTTTCTTCTCCTCTAGTGTCCAGGGTTTGCATTGCTGAGGTATTGCTGGCACGTAATACCAATACCAAAAACTAGTGGAAAATTAGAGCAATGAAGCTACGTCGCCTTAATGTACTTCCTTAATCTGTGGAAATGTAAAATTGGGTGATTCCTAATTTTGTTGGCCTTGGTTGTAAACATCTACTCTGTATGGTCAGTTTCTGTTTTACCTGTTTTATCTGGCATATTAGCCGCAAATACAATTTATTTATTTAGCGGAAAATTGAAAATGGGAGGGAAGGAGCTGCTTAAAGTTCAGAATGCCTCCGGAGTTGTCAATGCCCCTAAGATGTATAGATCAGCCTCTGTGTAGTGGGAGTCATAGGTTAGGGCTATAGTTCTTGTTTAGAATCACTAGTCTACGCTACATGAAATTGTAAGGGTTGCAGATCCCTCTTCACCATTGGCGGGAGGTTTTTGGGGCAAAGCTTGAGGAGGGTGGGATTTGGGGAGGGGAGGGACTTTAATGCCATAGAGTCCAATTGCCAAAGCGGCCACTTTCTCCAGGGGAACTGGTTGCCAGGCAGGTAATTGCCCGCCAATCCAGTGCCCGGCTTGGAAGCGGGGATTGCATGCACGCACAGCCATGCCAATGCGATCGCATCACTTCTGGTTTATACCCAGAAGCACCGCATCACAACGGGCCTTTTACCACTCAAACTGGGAGTCTGAGTGCTAAAAGGCCTGTTGTGATGCAGCACTTCCGGGTGTAAACTGGAAGTGACGTGATCGTGTTGGCAGGGCCATGTGCACACGATCCTTACCTCAGCTCCGCCCCAAAAAACCCCTGCATCACTTCTGGTTTACACCCAGAAGAGCCGCATCGCAGCAGGCCTTTTACCACTCAAGCTGGGAGTCTGAGTGGTAAAAGCCATGTTGTGATGCGGCACTTGCGGGTGTAAACCAGAAGTGATGCGATTGTGTCGGCACAGTCGTGCGCACACGATCCCTACCTCAGCTCTGCCCCAAAAACCTCCCACCTGAGGCGAGGGGGGACCTGGCAACCCTATGAACTGATCTCTATCAGCTGGAGATCAGAAGTAATAGCAGGGGATCTCCAGCTAGTACCTGGAGGTTGGCAAACCTAGAAATCGTACCGGGCACTCACCCTTTTTGCAGCAATGCACCCTATGAGTCACATCTTTACCATGGAAAAAAGGAATATTAGAAATCTGTTTTATGTTGATATCATTGGCAGCTTCCTTGTGTTTGTACAGGAATTGTCTTTCAAAAGGATTGCATTTCATATATTCCGAGCACCAACTAAAATAACTATGTGTAAGGTCTGGCATCGCATACGACTGAAAGAAAAAATTCTTCACATATATATTTTGATTGATTCCAATGCCATTCCACAATGTGCTCTTTTGGTTTGTGCGCCACTCTGGAGATTACACTGAGGGAACGCTTTGAAGACGGTATGTCAATAAAGCATGGTCAATAGGTATATGATGTTAGATTTGGCTTTTCAGTGCAATATGAATTTATTTGAATAATATTTTGTTTCAGCTGCAAGCCAAACATTCCTTTGTTAGGAAAATGGCTGGTTATTAATACCCCAGGATAGAGAGTTGACATTTCATCAATTAGAAGTAACTTTTAGGAAGTGGTCTCTGTTTCTGGGTGACACCGCCTTGCTGTTTTGATCCAAGATCTCAGTTTCAGTTTTCACTTTCCCCTCGCGTGAATCAAACCTGTGTTTATTTTCAGGCCATTTTCTTTTGAATCACACTGAATTTCCCCCATAAAATGTACATCTTTTCAAAATTATTTGCATATCAATAAAGCTGTATATGTATATATGATGAACATTGAACATGTAAATACTGTGGACATTAATCTAAAAACCATTTGACATACATAGCCAATGCAAATGAATCAAGAAGAAGAAGAAGAAGAAGAAGAAGAAGAAGAAGAAGAAGAATTGGTTTTTATAAGCCTACTTTCTCTAACACTTAAGGCAGAATCAAACTGGCTTACAATCACCTTCCCTTCCCCTGCCCACAACAGACACCTTGTGAGGTAGGTGGGGCTGAGAGAGCTCAAAGAGAACTGTGACTAGCCCAAGGTCACCCTGCTGGCTTCATGTGTAGGAGTGGAGAAACCAACCTGGTTCATCAGATTAGCATCTGCCGCTCATGTGTAGGAGTGGGGAATTAAACATGGTCCTCCAGATTAGGGTCCACCACTCCAAACCTACAAAACCATTAGCAAATTCTAAAGAATCGAAACCATTGACAAAAACATCTCCTTCTTTGGAAAATGAATTTGGGAGCATTCCCTCATCCCTACCCGTCATATTTCCAAGAAAGTTAGCCCCTAACCATCGAGAGATCATAGGGGCAGAGGCTTCCCTTTTTGGTGTCACACCAATGCCATGATGTCACTTCCAATGTAACCCAGAAGTCATGTCACTGTGATGAGGGTAGGGTTGCCAACTCTGCGTTCGGAAATTCCTGGAAATTTGTGGGTGGGGCTTGGGGAGGGTGGGAATAAGGGAGGGGAGGGGCCTCAGCGGAGTATAATGTCATAGAGTCCACCCTCCAAAACAGCCATTTTCTCCAGGGGATCTGATCTCTGTTGTCTTGTTAGGCTGAATCCTGCCAGCTGGTCTTGCCTCACTCCAATGCTCACTTGGTTCGTGGGTTTAGCAGGATCTGATCAGCAAGGGTTTTGTTTGTTTGTTTGTTTGTTTATTGGTCTTGTAGCCCCGTTCAGTTTCCCTCAGCCTTCCACTAAACGTTGCAGAATGTCCTGGCCAGCATAGTCAGAGTAACACCATTTTTGGTGCTCTCCTGTGCCCTTAGTGGGCTCAATGCAGAACTGTGTTAAAGGTAAAACAAATTGAAACACATTCCATGAAGGTAGCATGCAGTTGGCTTCAGGGACCCTCTGGCTGACTTGAATTTTGTCCCCCCAGGAATTTTGTCCCCCCAGTGCCCCCCCCTTCTTGGCAGCCTTGAATGGAGATGCTGGGGATTCAAGCTGGACCCAGATGTGACTTCTTTCTGTCCAACCCTGTGGCACCCTGCTGACTGACTCTGGAAGCTGAAGAGCTCTCACTTTAATTTTAACCTTAGATTCCCAGAAGAGGCTCTGAATGCCCTGTCTGTTTTATAAATTATTGACAAAAGCATCAGACAGATTTAGATTGTGCAACAACTAATTGGCTCCATGGTCATTTTTTCAAATGTCCAGCACAGTTCACTGATTTTTAGATAAAAGTGTTTTGTTGTTGTTGTTGTTGTTACTGAACTATATTGTCCCCAGAGTTTGAACAAGTCTATGCTCTTCTGCATTTGCTTTTGAAAATAGAGTATTTCAAGGCCAGGCTTTGGCAAGGAACTGTGAGGTCAGAATATTTGCTGGCTAAGGAAAAGTATGTTAGAATTAGCTTCTGGGATGGAATTTACCTCAACATGCTACGTTCTAAAAGCAAAGCATAGAATAGCATTTATTTCCTATACATTTGGTACCTCAGATTCTAGGAGTTATATTATTACATCCTTACTATTGACACAGTTGGAGATTATCTATTGATATAAAACTAACACAATAGGGTCTCAAACCAACCTTCCCGCTATTTAAAGGTATCTGTACATGGACAAGGTTACACTTGTCACTGAGAGACACTGGCCTTCAGTGTTACCCCTCTGAAGATGCCTGCCACAGCTGCTGGCGAAACATCAGGAAAGAAAATACCAAGACCACAGTCACACAGCCCGGATAACCTACAAGAACCAATGGACAAGGTTAGTTTGATAACTCCCCACTTCTTTAGAGATAGGCACAATCTCCAGTGTTTTTAAAATACAACAGCTGACCGTAGGGATGCCAGGACCCTCTTCACCATTGGCAGGAGATTTTTGGGGGCGGAGCATGAGGAGGGTGGGGTTTGGGGAGGGGAGGGACTTCGATGCTATAGAGTTCAATTGCCAAAGCGGCCATTTTTCTCCAGGTGATCTGATCTCTATCGGCTGGAGATCAGTTGAATTAGCAGGAGATCTCCTGCTACTTCCTGGCAGTTGGCAACCCTACAGGTCCCCCCTGGCCTCAGTTAGACCTGGAGTTCTTTTGGGATCACAGCTGATCTCCATACTTCTGAGATCTGTTCTGTGGGAGGAAATGGCATCTTTAAAGGGGTAGACTGTATGGGATCACGTATCAACCAGTGGGGGGTTAGGGTTTCCAGATTCAGGTTGGAAAATTCCTGGATATTTGGGGAATGGAGCCTGGGGAGGACAGGGACCTCAGTGGGGTGCAATGCCATAGAGTCCACCCTCCAAAGCTTCCATTTTCTCCAGGGGAACTGATCTCTGTAGTCTGGAGTTAAACTGTAATTCCAGGGGATCCCCAGGCACCATGTGGAGGCTGGCATCCTTAGCAGATCATGTCTCTCTCTGTAGTTCTTTGCTGACCATTTTGTCAGTGACTTACAATCTGATCTACTACCAAATTGAACTGAAATGTTGAACCATAAAATCCAGACCTTTATTCCATGTGTGGTGCACATGGGTGGGGTGTGTGTGTGTCCATTCACCTGAAGAACAATTCCCACCTTTTGAGTGGAGCCATTACACTTGCGCTTCATTCCTCTTTTCCAAAAGGGGCTACAAGCTTCCCTTTGGGTAACTTCCTAAGGAACCCACACGAAAGGGGTAGAAATGGTTCAGCTATTAAATTTAATGTCTGGTACTTAGCATCTTTTTGGGGGTGGTGAGGGGGAAAAAGAGGAAGGAGCTCCACACTCAATCATTTGTCTCCTTGAGATTAGCCCTCCTTTGAAATGAATATGGAAGCCCCTGTTGGCAGAATCACTGGAGATGAAAGGGAACAAAAGACTCCGGTCCTGCTACCTGCTCTCTAGCAACACCATGTATTCATTAGGGCTGCTATCAAATTGTCCGTCCCTTCTGGTTCAATACTAAAATCTCCACTTTGATTTTATTTGACTCATGGGCTAATTTGAACCCATGAGGTTCTGTTTTTGCACTGCTTTCTGTTCCCTCATGGCATTCCCCCCCTTGTTCCCAATGTCTAACACATTTTCACTGTTATTTCTATGTCAATTGGGTATAAATGGTACCTTATGTCTAAATAGCTTCTCATACACAAATGGCATAAAAGTAGGCATAATATGGTTACCAACCATAAGGTTAGACCTGTAGTTCTTCTGGGATTACAGCTGATCTCCAGACTACAGAGATATGATCTCTAGACTACAGGGAGCCAGCATGGTATAGTGGTTAAGAGCAGTGGTTTTGAGAACTGGGTTTGATTCCTCACTCCTCCACATGAGCGGCAGACTCCAATCCGGTGAACCGGGTTGGTTTCCCCACTCCTACACATGAAGCCAGCCGGGTGACCTTGGGCTAGTCACAGTTCTATTAAGAGCTCTTTCAGCCACACTTACCTCACAAGGTGTCTGCTGTGGGGAGAGGAAGGTGATTGTGATCGTAAGCCAGTTTGATTCTCCTTTTAAAAGGTAGAGAAAATTGGCATATAAAAACCAACTCTTCTTTTTCTTCTTGTTCCCTGGGAGGAAATGGCACCTTTAAAGGGGCAGACTGAATGGCATCACATACCAACAGAGCTCTCCTCCTTGCGAAACTCTGCCCTCCCCATGCAAACACCCCTCAGTTTCTCCTGGAATTTCCCAAACCAGAGATGGCATCATATATAAAAATAGCAGAGAAGAAACAAACAAATTGGGATCCTCAGAAATAGGCAGAATAATTAAATGACTGCACACAACACCAAAAATAACTCAAAAGGAGGTAGATTCAGACATTCAACAGCTTTGGCAATTCTGGTCTGTGGTGTTGCTCTACTGCAACACCAGACTCTTTCATTCTAAGATATTTGTGTCTTGACCAGTGGCCACTGTCTGCAGAACAAATGTTAGCAGGAGGCTGTGGAGTTAAGGGACCATCATTGGCATCGCCACCAGGGCACAGCTGTGTATAAGACAGGATAGGGGGACCATGAGTGGTGCAATAAGACCATGCAATGAAACTGACTGGCAACTAGGTCCCAGAACAGCAACAACAAAGGTAAGAAAGTTGACCCTGCTTACAATCCACCAATAGAATGTATTGCCACCCACAAAAGTATAGTCATGCTCAGTCATCTGCTGGTTCCGCTTGTGTCCTGCTCGCTGGTCACGAACAGGGAACCAACAGTTTGGCAAGACATTTGGATGCATCCCAAAGAGTGTAACTGTCCATTTGCCTTAAATGGATAAGATATTACCCCATACTAGATCTCAGTGGTCTCAGTGTAAGCCTCATTCCAATAGTCTGTCCAGTTAGGTAAAAAGGATATTCTCATCACAAGTTCCTTTGGTATTTTTGATAGGGGTTGCTTGTTCCTCTCTGGACTTTTAAAACAGTCTAATTCTACCATCAGATGTACATGCTTCCAAAGATTTATCTTGAAGGAAAGAATTTGGCTGCACACCAGAACATAACTGGCAGAAAATGTCAGATATATTACACCCAAGTGCAGCCTGACTTGAATTTCTATCTGGACTCTTCCATTTCCAGGGTTTGTTTTAGGATAATTATTGATATTTATTGAGGAAGGAAGGGCAGGAAGAGAGGAATGATCAATATTTAACTGTGCCACTTTGAAATAGTGGCTTTTGCATAACGGGTTCAATTGGCCTTTCTGAGTTTATATAAGGCCTCAGCAGAACACAAAATGCTGACATTTGCAGATCTCCAAAATGGACAACCATAACCCTCAATTAAAGGAATTATGGAGGCCTCCTTAAAGAAGCAAGACAAATTCTTTATCAAACACAGCTGCATTGCTGAACCATATTCATATGTCACTATCCTCATGTGCATTCTTGGTATCCCCCCCCTTTTTGTAATAGACATGACTTAGGCATGGGCAGGAAATGCAGCTCTGAGAAGGGGCAGTTCAGTGATATCATGGCATCTGGGTGAAGCAGTGCCAAAACAGACTGGTGGCAAATCTTAAACAAGCTGTAGAGATTTTTTTTTTAAATGTATTCTTTATAAACACATATTTCTCCCACTTCAAAATGATAATAAACAAGGACCCCAGTTTTGACGAGCAAAGCAAAGTGGAGATTTAAGGGTTAAACACTCTTTCCTTTGACTACACTGCCCCAAAGCAACTTGAGGCGGTACATCCTGTAATGTGCATCTCTTGAACTTTTTTTCGTTTATTTTATTTACTTTGTAGTCCACCTTTTTTTACAGAAATTCGACATGGATTACACAATGCTATCAAATAGTATGAGACATCTGGTAAGTAATTCCATAGAACTTCTTTTGAGTGTATGTGTGTGTGTTTGCTGTCAAGTCACAGGACTTATGGTGACCCCTGATGGGATTTTCAAGGCAAGAGATGTTCAGAGGTGGTTTGCCATTGCCTGCCTCCATGTCAAAACCCTGGTATTCCTCGGAGGTTTCCCATCCAAATACTTGCCAGGATCGACCTGCTTAGCTTCTGAGATCTGATGAGATCAGGCTAGCCTGGGTAATTCCATAGAACTAGGATTACAAAATTAGAAACAATGCAAAAAAAAAAAAAAAGATATTAGACAGGAGATGTCAAATAATGCAGACCATGGAAATAGAAAAGTAAAGAAACACTGTAGTAACAGCTGGATAACACATACTATAAACCGAAAATACAAACCATAAATGGTAGCACAGAATACAGTCCTCTTCATAAAAGAACCTTCCTGAGTTGTTCCATTATACTATAGCCTTTTATAGAAGTGCCCTCTTGAAAAATTCTTGTTTTACATACATTAAGTACATACTTTTATGCTATAAGTATCAAGGATGTGTAAGCTGGGGAGCAGCCCCATGGGTCCTGGGCAGAGGATAGGATTGCCAGTTTTGGGTTGGGAAATACCTGGGTTGGGGGTGGAGCCTCAGGAGGGCTCCACCCCAAAAACCTCCTGCCGGTTGCAAAGAGGGACCTGGCAACCCTAACTGAGATGCATATGGTTTGCGTATGAAGAATACAGACACATCATACCAGTCTCTGCTTCCCCATCAGAATTTCCTAGCTGCGCCATTTTAACCAGACATTCCCCCCCCCCTTAGCTTCCTGAACCCATGTTGACAGAATATTTCTTAAACTTTGCAAATACCCTCCTATGCCCAGGCATTCAAAACAAATCCTGATTAGGAAGCTTCAGAAGCCAAACAGTATTTGGCTCATTTTTTTTTTCTGCATTCAAGAATCCTAGAACACCAGCTTGTTTCAGATTTGGCCCACCTACAAACATCCATCACCTCTTATTGGCATCTGCGGGAACAGACAAGATTGAAACATTTTCAGATGGCTTCTGTAGTTGCACCCTGCTGAGATTTGGCTGCGGCAGGTAACTTCCTTCCCACAGTAAAGATATTTGGCTCTTGTTTTTCCTCTCTGAGTCTCTTTATCATAAATCCCTCCCAGCTTCCTCTCTTATCACCATAAACATTATAGGACAATGGTCCAGACGCCACCATGACAAAAATCCAGAAAATTATACAAGGTGTACTCTAAATCTGGCATCCCACCACTGAGCAAATTCACTGGAAAGTCTCACCGACTGCACTTCCATTTATTTGTGCTGAGAATTACAGCTTAAATCCCAAACATGGATTTTGGAACATCCATACTAAAGAAGCCTAAATAGCGAATCAATGTAAGACGTTATAGTAAGATAATGCCGTTCCCAGTGGAGTGTAGAGTCTCTCAGCTAAGGTGAATGTTTGTGCCCAAAAACAAATGTGGTGGCCACGGAACTGTTTTGATCTGACATCTGCTTTACCCCGGGATGAGGAGAAGTCTACAAAAATGTAATCAACATTTGAGCATACCTTGACTGCAATGCCCATTTGGTGTTGAGTCAAATATCTCTTATGACCAGCATGGCAATTTCCTCACAATTAATAACAAACAGCATTTTGAGTAGTTTTGTATCAGTGGAACCATTTGGCCTAGCTTGTCCCTGCTGACTAGGGTTGCCAGCTGCCAGGTGGTGTCTGGAGATCTTCTGCTATTACAACTGATGTCCAGGTGACAGAGATCAGCTCCCCTGGAGAAAATGGCCACTTTGGCAATTGGGCTCTATGGCATTGAAGTCCCTCCCATTTCTAAGCCCTGCCATCCTCAGGCTCTGCCCCCCAAATATTTGGGTATTTCCCAACCCGGAGCTGGTGACCCAACTGCTGACACATGCACACGAAGGCTTTCTTACGTGACATATGTCTGAGGGTCCTCCTCAAAAGGTGAGGGTACTTTTTAAAATAAGGAAGGAGGAGGAGGAGGAGGAGAGTTGGTTTTTATATGCCGACTTTCTCCCTGTAAGAGAACCCCCACTGGTGCTCCTCCACCCCCTCCCACTGGCACTCGATTGATTGTGGAGGGTACCACTGTCCAGCATGGTGTAGTGGTTCAGAGCAGTGGTTTGAAGTGGTGGATTCTGATCTGGAGAACCAGGTTTGATTCCCCACTTCTCCACATGAGTGGCAGATGCTAATCTGGTGAACTGGATTTGTTTCCCCACTCCTACACACAAAGCCAGCTGGGTGACCATGGGCTAGTCACAGTTCTCTTTGAACTCTCTCAGCCCCACCTACCTCACAGTGTGTCTGTTGTGGGGATGGGAAGGTGATTGTAAGCCGGTTTGATTCTTCCTTAAGTGGTCGAGAAAGTCGGCATATTACAACCAACTTTTCTTCTTCTTCTTCTTCTTCTTCTTCTTCTTCTTCTTCTTCTTCTTCTTCTTCTTCTTCTTCTTCTTCTTCTTCTTCTTCTTCTTCTTCTTCTTGCCTTGCCTTGCCTTGCCTTGCCTTGCCTTATAGGGTGTGTTGTGATCTATGTGCGAATCAGAGAGTCTTGAGTGTAGTCCCCCTTTGGGGATGGAATTTAAATGTGATAACTAGATTTTAACCGAATATCAGAACCCTCTACTGCTTCGTCTCTGTCACTTTTGACAGAGAGTAACCAGACGTTTGGATGGCTGGGAAGACTTTTGATCTAAACTATAAAATGTCTTATTATGCCATCAATAATATTCTAACGGTTTATCTTCCTGCTGCCAGGAATCAGCCTTTTATAGCTTAAGCACCACATGCGAAGGGTCTGGAAGTCACATAAAGGCAACTTTCTATTCATAATTTCTGCCAAGTTTCTTTCTTTTTTAAAAGAGAGAGCTAAGTCTGGCTTGGTGCAATTTGCGTGCAACTGGGTACAAGATACGTTAGTTGCCGAAGTGCCGAAAGAGTAAAGTAGAGAAGTTAATGAGGCACGTGGCCATTATGCTGCAATTGCTTCTGCAGTTCTTCCAAAGAAAACAGATGTAGGGTTGGCCCAAAACGCTTCTGAATAACCCACTAAATTAGTTATAGAGCCATTATGACTTCTGAAGTCTCTCACTGGATTTACATGTTTGAAAATAAATAGTACCATTTTAGAATAGCTTAATCAAAACACAGTTCTCATTCAAATTATTTGAAATCAGAAATGCAAATAAGGATCTGATTCTAGAAGAAGAAGAAGAAGAGGAGGAGGAGTTGTTTTTTATATGCCAACTTTCTCTACCACTTAAGGAAGAATCAAACCAGCTTACAATCACCTTCCCTTCCCCACTCCACAACAGACACCTGTGAGGTAGGTGGGGCTGAGAGAGCTCTAAGAGAGCTGTGACTAGCCCAAGGTCACCCAGCTGGCTTCATGTGTAGGAATGGGGAAACCAACCCAGTTCACCAGATTAACCTCCACTGCTCATGTGGAGGAGTGGGGAATCAAACCCTGTTCTCCAGATTAGAGTCCACCACTCAAAACCACTGCTCTTAACCACTATAGCTCCCTGGACTGATGTTCTAATCAGAGTCAGGTTTATTTTATTTTTTTTACATAGCTTTACAGGATAGAATGGGGATTTGAAGTTTTTATCATGTGATCGGTTACTGTAAGATGACATGGTCATTTGGGGAAATGTCACCCAACCAGTGGGTTCTAGATCAAATTAAGCCTGAACTGACCCTAGAAGCTAAAATTACTAAACTGAAGCAATTGTACTTTGATCACATTATAGGAAGACAAGAGGCACTGTAAAAGACAGTCATGCTAGGAAAAGTTGAAGGCAGCAGGAAAAGAGACCCAACAAGAGATGGATTGACTCTATAAAGGAAGCCACAGCTATCAATTTGAAAGACCTGAGAAGGCTGTTAAGGATAGGACGTTTTGGAGGACATTGATTCACAGTGTCACCATGAGTCGGAATTGACTTGATGGCACTTAACACACACCCCCAACTATTGTCCCCCCTTCCCCAACTTGTGTTAACTTTTGCAGTCTCCAGTGTGGTGAGGATTAAATGGAACTAGCTTTCTTTAAGAAGCATCTCAGGTCTGAAAGACTCCACGCTTGTGGAGAAAGTTGTGAAAATCTTGCTTCTCCTGTTAGTGGTGTTATATGAAGTCAACCAAACAGGCCAACCTAATTTGACTACTGTTCCAATGCTTGGTGGCAGCAAAAGAGCACTGCTGTGTCCAGGCCCATCTTCCACAGTTTTCATTGGGGAGAATGATCCCACAAAATGGAACAAAAGAATGGATTGTGACTTCCTGAAGTCACTTAATTGATAAAGATTTAATAGAGCCATATTGTTCAAGATTTGGTTTAATTTAATTTTTTTAATTATGTTTGGTTTTATTTTCATGGATGACTTGTTGCCAGTTAACTAAGGTATCCATCTTACATTCCATACATTATGTTTACGTACATCACATTTACAGATATAGTAAGAGTAAAGACTGTCTGGAGTTGGGTATATGTAGAATTCTGCTCAGCACAGCAGGTAAAAGAAATAAGTCGATAGAAGGGCCGAGGGTGATTTTTAATAAGATGTACAAGGTACATGAAGTTGCCTAATATTGAGACACACCATTTGTCTACCAAAGTCTTGTTGTTTGCTTGGACAGGTGGTGGCTCTCCAGGATCTCATGCATTGTCCTTTTACTTCATCTACTACTTGATCCCAAACTAGACATGCTAAGATTGAACCCGGGACATTCTTTTGCAAGGCTAATGGTTCACCACTGAGACAGTGCCCCTCCTCTACATCATGATATGATTTCAATATCCTGTTTCCGCACAGTTGTCAACCAGATGCTTTTGAAAGGCTTACATACATGGAGGCCAAAGTCTACCTATTGTTGCCTCCACCCACAGCAAACTGTCTTCAGAAACGCACTGCCTCTGAACATGGATGTGCCATTTAGTCATCAACCGCCATTGATGACTAAATGATGTTGATGTTGTTCAATCCCCTCTTAAAGATATTGATGCTTGTCTTCGGGGGAAATTGGTTACCAATGAGGCATATGCCAAATAGCATTCTGTGTTAGTTTGATAGATTTTAATTTACTGCAATGCAGAAACTACCATCTCCAAACCTGTTTTCCTGATGGACTGAGCTTTGTCTCATCTAGCGAGGCCAAACTGGAATAGACCACTTTTCGTTTTTTTTTCCTCCTTCTGATAGCAGAGACAAAGATCAGAGAGGAAGAAACTGGGAAAAAACAACAGCCTTCTTAGTTGCTCACCTGGCATTTCATTAGACGCTCTAAGCCCCTCTTTCAACTTCTAAAGAGCCATGGGAGTTTGGTTGCCACTGTTCTTAATGCCTTCTCTTAATAGGGAGACTTATCAAAGAGAGGAAAGTGCCTTTTCTTTAGGACTTACGGAGACATGTCAGGTCTGCTTAAGTTACTGCCTGCCCCAGTTTGAAAGCCCATTCCTCCACCTGTCTCCCTGTTTTGAGTGTTTTCACAGGTGTGCGGTTTATTTTCCCAAAGCTGACCCCTCCCCAAGCAATCATTCATGCCTGCTCTTCTGCATTAGCAATTTCTGATCTGAGCACTTGGACTCCATCTCTCCACAGACCCAAGGAATTGCAGCAGTGGTACAGTGCTAAGAGCCGGGGGTTTCAAACACGCATACAGGAGGGAGGAGCAAATGGCCCCCATATATATTCCTTTATGTTTTTGTCAAATGTTCCAGTTTGTTGGTTTTTGCTGTTGGATTTGGAGATATGTCAGTATTGCGCAAATGGTTTGGTTTTTAATAACAGTTTATTTGCTATTTGTACACATAGTGTAGTGGTTAAGAACTGTGGTTTGGAGTGGTGGGCTCTAATCTAGAGAACCGGGTTTGATTCCCCACTCCTCTACATGAGCGGCAGAGGCTAAACTGGTGAACCAGGTTGGTTTCCCCACTCCTCCACATGAAGCCAGCTGGATGACCTTGGGCTAGTCACAGCTCTCTTAGAGCTCTCTCAGCCCCACCTACCTCACAGGGTGTCTGATGTGGGGAGGGGAAGGGAAGGTGATTGCAAGCTGGTTTGATTCTTCCTTAAGTGGCAGAGAAAGTCGGATATAAAAACAAGCTCTTCTTCTTCTTCATTTGCAAATAGATGTATAATGCCAATTTACTGACAAAAAACAAGGTGGAAAAAGTTACCAGCCCTTGGAGAGGACTGAGAAACAGAGACAGGGGAATGGTGTCTTGTGATACCGCAATGTCATTTTCTAGCTAAAAACTGAAATTGACGTCACTGCATCAGGGAATGCTCTATAAATCCTCCTGATCTCTATGGTTATTCCTAGAGTGTCATATGATAGGGTGACACTACTTCCTGTTTTTCAGCTAGAAATGCTGCTGCTGTGTTGCACAATGGCTTTTCCTCCACCATTTTTCCCTGTCACCCCATTGAGTGCCAGTGGGAGGGGGCGGAGGAGAGCCAGTGGGGGTTCCCTCACAGTGGGAAAATGGTAGCCATAACCATGCAGTTTGGGAGGCTGCAGTGAGGAGAGGAAAGGGGGTAAAATTACCCTTCCTGTCTCTTCTATTAGCAGAGCTTCACTGATGGAAGAAGGAGGAGGCAGCCTGAGGAAGGCGGGGTTTGGGGGAGGGAAGGGACTTCAATGCCATAGAGTCTAATTGCCAAAGAGGCCATTTCTCTAGGTGAACTGGTCTCTGTCGGCTGGAGATCAGCTGTAATAGCAGGAGATCTCCAGCTAGTACCTGGAGGTTGGCAACCCTCGGCCCAGATTTCAACACTGGAAGAGACAGTGAGGATGGGATAGTAATGAGAGAGGTAAGAACAACAACTGGAGGGACACTTGGCTATAACCGTCTGAGAAAAGGAAAGGTCTTCATGTGCTTAGCTTTGCAAGTGGTATAAATATTACTCTGGAAATCACACAGATTGTACACGACTTGGAGGACTATCTCAGAGGAAATTGGGTGTGATACTCTGCCAGCTAGTATTTCACAACTAAATGAAAACGGCAGGATCATCTTAGGCTAATAGCCAGCCAGATGAATTGTTAAGTAGATGTGTACTTATATGACACTGATATGAAAGACAAACACAGCTGTTAGCCTTTTCAATGGATGCAATTAAAGCCTTTTATGTGGTATCTTATGATAACTTGAGGCATTCTGTCTCTCTCCCTCCCCTTTTTTCTTCTAGAGATACTCTCTTTTGACCAATGCCAGATAACTGTACAGGGTGTCAGTGGCTTTTGTTGCAGCTGCTGCTGTTTTAGAGTAAGCATTCCCCAGTTTGCCTAATGGGCTTTTTCAGGGAATACTCACTTGAGATATGAAAACTGAAGATTATGGATACGATCGCAAAATCTTTGCAGTTAATGAAGGCTAAAAGCTGCAATCAGTTTAACCGATTAGTCAGTTCTGAATACTATGAACATGTGAAGTTGCCTTATACTGAACCAGACCTTTGGTCTATCAAGGTAAGTAGTGTCCATTCAGACTGGCAGCAGCTCTCCAGAGTCTCAGGTCAAGGTCTTTCACTTCACCTCCTACCTGGTCCTTTTAAGTGGAGATGCCAGGGATTGAACCTGGGACCCTCATGTCAAGCAGATGCTCTAGCACTGATCCATGCCTCCTTCCCTGCTTTTGCATCTGATGTTCAATGGGATACTGTGGAATACTGTGTACAGTTTGGGTCACTGCACCTAAAAAAAGAATATTGCAGAGCTTGAGAAGGTGCAGAAAAGAGCAACCAAAATGATCATGGGACTAGAGCAACTGCCATATGAGGAGCAGTTAAAACGCTTAGGGTTTTTTAGCTTGGAAAGAAGGCGGTTAAGGGGAGACATGATAGAGGGCTATAAAATGATGCATATGGACATGGACAGGGAGAAGATTTTCTCCCTCTCTCATAATACTAGAAGGCGGAGTCATCTGCTGAAGCTGGAGGGTGAAAGATTCAAAACAGGAAGTATTTCTTCATACAACACATAGTTAAATTGTGGAACTCCCTGCCCCAGGATGTGTGATGGCTGCCAACTTGGAAGGCTTTAAGAGGGGAGTGGACAGGTTCATGGAGGAGAGGGCTATTCATGGCTACTAGTCATGATGCATACCTGTCATGATGCATACCTATTCTCTCCAGGATCAGAGGAGCATGCCTATTATATCAGGTGCTGTGGAACACAGGCAGGATAATGCTGCGACGGTCATCTTGTTTGTGGGCTTCCTAGAGGCACCTGGTTGGCCACTGTGTGAAAGACTGCTGGACTTGATGGGCCTTGGTATGATCCAGCATGGCCTTTCTTATGTTATTATGTTCCTGTTAAGGGCATATATTTATTATTTGCGGATATTTAATTTCTAGCATTTCCCCTTAACAGAGAATGAAAAGAAAACATTAAAGATGGCCCGACCTTTAAACACTGAGGGTTAGCTTTCCAGCACACTCCAGTTATGTTGGATAGAGGGTGACAGTGTTCTGAGTAAGCCTTGTGCCCGTGGGTCTTGTTGATAGACTGGCACTGGCTACAAATACTAGAGGAACCACAAGGTAATTGCATGCCCAAACCCCACCTTCCTCAGGCTCTACCCCCAAAATTTCCAGGTGTTCCCAACCCAGAGCTGGCAACCATATTCAAGAGGTAGGTGAAATCATCTGTATTGATCCAGACAGTTGACTGGATTGGGCTGAATTCTCCCTTTCTTCTAAAACTGTTGGACTATAATCTGGGAAACAGAGGTCTGAATCGCCATTGAAGCTGACTGGCTGACTTTTAGACAGTTATTCTCTCTCAGTCTAACCTACCTCAAAGGTTTTCTGTTGTGAGAATAAAATGGAGGAGAGATGACCAACATTGCAAGTTACTTTGGGTCCCCATTAGGTAAAAAAGCGGGGAATATCTAAATAAATAAACCGGAAATGTGTAAAGGGGAAGTTCTCCAGAAAAGCCTACAAAACCAAAATCTGAAAAGCTCTGTTTTGCAAAGCGAGCTCCAAACTTATGTCTAACTTCAAATTCTGCCACTTGTGACATCAGTGCTAATGCAAACAAAATCTTCCTTACATTATATATGCATGTGCACATGTTCTCGATCTGTTTCTATAGGGTAAGTGTGCCTGCCGCTTTCCAAGGACTGCTGCAGACACTTTGAGAGCGTTCTTCATGATCACGTTCCGGTAACTGCGTTAAATCCCCCCAATAAATATTTTGGCCGCCTCCTTCAATTCTTGCCTTCAAAATTATTTAAAAGTCTTGCTGGCAATCTAATCAAGTCTTTCACGGAATTTACATATTTCTCAGCATGAGAGAACCCGTTTAGCAGCACGGAACATAAGACGTCAACACTTTTCAATCAGGAGCTAATTAAACGGCAGCACGGCACCGTTTGCAGAGGGGACCGCGAACGGTACCCTTGAAAATAACAACGCTACAGGGCAGAGGATATGTAGTAAGGCCTGATTCACAGCCCAGCTTTGTGATTTACTCCCAGGCAATTGAGAAAGGATGGTGTTAAAGAAGCGTGATTGCCACAAGCAGACTTGTGAAATACACACGTTTGGGGCAGGAGGGGAGAAAACGCATATTCCGTCCCCTCCCTTCCTTATTTTTTTTTTTTTTGAGATTTACATGAAAACAGAGTGAGTAATGAGTCCATCAACAAGTCTTTTCTTATCAGACTTGTAATTTTCTGTTGTGAGATTCTTTTCTTTTTTTAATTATCAGGTCTTTAAAAGGCTCATCTTTCATCTGACTCAACTCCTTCTTCCATTTTCCACATAATGAATAGACTAATCGTATGTGCTGCAAGACATATCTGTTTACTAGGGGGAAAAAGTTGGCGAGGTGACCATTTGCAGAACAAATATAGAGAAGTTGGCGGTGGTTCCAGTTTTCTTATTCCGTGGGCATGATCTAGTCAAAGTTAAGCATGTCTGTGACCCGTTAGTTTCTAAGGGAGAGTAACAGCGCCATCCTATGCAGAGTTACTACAATGTAAGCCCATTGAATTCAGCGGGCTTAGTTTGGAGCAACTCAGCATGGGATGGCATGGTAAAGCATGTGCTGAAATATTTCCTATTGAAAGAAAAGTATTATTCAGCAGTTCAACTGCATGCAGGTATTTTTTCCAGAAGGGTTCAGTGGCACTTACTCCCAGGAAATATGCATGAACACATGAAGCTGCCTTATACTGAATCAGACCCTTGGTTCCTCAAAGTCAGTATTGTCTACTCAGGCAGGCAGCGGCTCTTCAGTGTCTCAGGCAGGGGTCTTTCACATCACCTACCTGCCTAGTCTCTTTAATTGGAGATGCCGGTGGTTGAAAATGGGACCTTCTCAGTTCTGGGCGAAGGGCATCTTGGAAACTGTGGGTATTGTCGTCACGTGCCCAGGGAGGCAGGACCTAAAAAACTTTCCAACTTCCTGTCTCCCTGGGCGGGAAGCCCAGTTTCCATCCTGCCTTGGATAGGGTGGCAGCGTAGTTACTGAGCTCCGTGCTATTTGAGAATTTTTCCCTTATCTCTAGCCTTTTAGCCTTTTGTGTTCCCTCCGTCTTTCTCGTCCCCCCCTTTTTTCTGCTTACTCCTCCTGTGTCAACCCCTGCCCTTTACCTCCGTGATCTTCTTGTGCCTCTCCCACCCCACTTCGCCTATCGAGGCAAGATGGCGGACGGCAGGAGAGACTCGGACTCTGACCTGTTGTCCGAGGAGGATCGCGACTCGGCCCTCGTCGTTTCGACAGGGCGCCGTCGCAAGGTTACAGCCGGAGGCCGCAGCAGCAGCTCCGTGAGCCGCGCCGAGGAGGGCCCCGCCGCTTTTAAAAAGGCGCGCTCTGAGCAGCCGCCTCAAAATGGCGCGGAGCGGGACGGCTCCCACAAGATGGCGCCCACTACCCCGACGGCTCCGGCAAGCCCCAAGATTTCGGAACACGTGGACCCTTCCACATTGCAACCTGGGGGTAATGTACTTTCAGGGGAGTCTGAGGCCCCTCTCACTAGGAGGGAAATGCTTAACCTATTCAATGGTGTTTTAGACAAACAGGCACAAATGATGGAAGCCCTTAGGAATTCCCTTCTCCCAGCCATCCAGGGCAATGAGTCCCCTCTCCCTCAGCCCATGGCTCAATCTTCCTCTGGGGGGGGGGTGATCGGAGCGAGCCTACCTCGCAGTGGCGCACCAAGGCGGCCTTAAAGGCCCAGCCTCCTCCGCAGCCCCGCCAAGCTATGGAGGATCATTTGTCCGTGGTTTCCGACCACGAGGACAGAGAAGAAGGGGAGTTCGACTCCGATGAAGACTCCCCAGTTCTGCTGGAGGAACAGCATCCTCGCCTCTTCCTAGCGGAGGATTTCCAGGCCTTGCTCAATAAAGCCCTTATAGCCTTAGACCTCAATGAGGACCCTGTTCCTGCCAGTGAGTCCTTAGCCAAGTCTAAGAAGAAAGGGACTAGGGAGTTCTTTCCCAGTACTAAACCTAAGGTCTGGGAAATCCCTTTTCCTGAGTTCTTTGAAACTCAGGTCCAGACCGAATTTGATAAGCCTCTGGCAAATAGACAATTTCCTTCCAATATTAAAAAACTGTATACCATGGTCCCTCAGGCCATGAATCTTTTTCAGCTTCCACTTATAGACGCTCCGGTCGCTGCTCTTCATTCCCCTGACCTCCCCGCTGAGGATGGTATGGGTTCCATAAGAGACCCAATCGATAAAAAAGCTGAGGTCCTCTCTAAAAAGGTTCACGAGGCCTCCACCTTAGCCATTCAGGCCTCTGCAGCCACTTCTCTTATCGCACGAGCCTCTATTGTGTGGCTCAGAAAGATCATGCAATTATACACAGGTGATAATCGCAAGCTGACCGAGGGTCTTAACAGGCTCCTCAAGGCCTCGGCTTTCATGGCGGATGCTTCTCTGGACGCCATGTCCTTTGCAGCTCGGGCCGCCTCCTCTAATATTGCCATTAGGAGGGCTCTCTGGATCCGCCCATGGCAGAATGAGTTTAAAAATAAAACGCTCACTATGTCCTACCCTTACACTGGGGGAAGGCTTTTTGGGGAGCGACTGGAAAAAATCTTAATAGAGAATAAGGACAAAAAGAAGGTCCTCCCTAAATCCTACAAAAGGGATGGAAAATCTACCTCTTCCTTCCCCGCCTTTCGGTCCTCTCACACTCTTGCACCTTACAGCCTGACCAACGTAGGGGTTCGTGGAACCAAGCTAACAGAGGTTCCTTTCGTAGAGGAGGTAGTCGATTTTTTCGCCCCTCCCAGGGCCAACAACAACATCAGTTCCCAGGCAACAGAGGTGACAAGTTCACCAAAAACACTAAACAGTGACGCCAGGCCACTGGAGCTGGGGGGCAGGCTCCTTCAGTTTCATCAGGTGTGGGAGCGCTCCTACACGGACGCCTGGGTCTCTCAGATTGTTTCCTCAGGATACCTCATAGAGTTCACCAGCTTACCAGCAGACATTTTCCTAATATCACCCAGATCCATCCGGGTAGAGAAACATCAAAGAACACTTCAGGCCATCTACCACCTACAACAAATCAGAGCCATAGAACCAGTCCCCATAGCGGAACGGGGTCGGGGGGTGTATTCCACCTTCTTTACAGTCCCCAAGAAAAATGGGGACTGGCGAGCTATCTTAGACCTGAAGCGGCTAAACCGGAAGGTCAGATACAGAAAATTTCGGATGGAAACCCTTCAGTCCATCCTGGAGGCCCTCCAATTAGACCAGTTCCTTACCTCCTTGGATCTCAAAGAGGCATACCTCCACATCTCCATTCATCCCTCCCACAGGAGGTTCCTCAGGTTCTGTTACACCGGTCTTCATTACCAGTTCAGGGCACTCCCTTTCGGACTTTCCTCCTCCCCACGAGTGTTTTCGAAGGTACTAGTGACCCTAGTGGCACTCCTTCGCCAGGAGGGGATATCGGTCTTCCCTTATCTGGACGATTTGCTAATTTGTTCCAGATCCAAGACGGAGGCCTCTCTCCACATGTCCAGGGTAGTTCAGGTATTGACGAAGCATGGCTTCCTCATAAACATGGAAAAGAGTCACCTAGTCCCCACTCAGAGACTGGAACATCTGGGGGTCATTATAGACACTCACCTGAACAAGGTTTTTCTCCCCCAGGACAAGATCAGCATGATACAATCCATGGTACAATCCACCATCAAGTCCTCCCGGGGAAATATAATGACCCTAGCCAGGCTTCTGGGCAAGATGGTTGCATGCCTCAGCTCCGTCCCATGGGCCAGATTTCATTCCAGACCTCTACAGTCGTTACTACATCCCTACCAGGCCCTTATTACACAGAGCAGGGACAGGTCCATCCTTCTGCCCCTGGAGTTTCGGCACTCTCTCCTTTGGTGGAGCAGGGCCAGCAATCTCAACAGGGGACTTCATTTCTTAACAGAGCGTCAAGTTCAGATCTACACAGACGCGAGTCTAGAGGGTTGGGGTGCAACCTGCCAGAATCAGTTAGTTCAGGGGACTTGGAACCTCTCAGAAAGGAGGCTCCATATAAATCTCCTAGAGCTGAGGGCGATTCGTCTCTCTCTAACACACTTTCAGCCTTTGCTTCGTCACAGGCATGTCTTGGTCCGGACGGACAACACCTCGGCCAAAGCCTATCTGAACAGACAGGGAGGGTCGAGATCATCCAGACTCCACAGGGAAGCAGAGGCCATACTGTCGTGGGCCGAGGCAAACCTACTGTCTCTTGTTGCGGAACACGTAAGTGGAGTCCTCAACGTTCAGGCCGACTGGCTAAGTCGACAGGTTCTAGACGAGGGCGAGTGGTCACTCAACAGGTCGGTATTCCACCAGGTGGTGGAAAGGTTCGGCCAGCCACAGGTAGACCTGTTTGCCTCAGCAACCAACCATCTACTTCCAAGGTATCTCACTCGTTATTACCATCCAGAGGCAGAAGACTTGGATGCCCTTCTGGCCCCATGGCCAAAGGAGATCCTGTTTGCCTTTCCTCCGATTCCCATTCTCCAGAGGGTGGTAAGAAAGATCAGACAGGAGCAGGCCACGGTGATCCTCATTGCCCCCATGTGGCCCAGGAGGCCATGGTTCCCCAGTCTGAGGGAACTCTCGATTCAGACTCCCTGGGAGCTTCCAAACATCCCGGACCTCCTTATTCAGGGCCCATTATGGCACCCAGATCCTCAATGGCTGCGCTTAACCGCGTGGAAATTGAGAGGAAGTCTCTCCTGAGGAAGGGGTACACTGCAGCTGTAGTAGACACCATGATTGAGGCCAGAAAGCCGTCCACCAGGAGAATCTATAACACCTCCTGGCGAGCCTTTGTGCTGTGGTGCAAACGCAAACATCTTGACCCTCTTTCTCCTGGCATTCCATCCATTCTGGAGTTCTTACAAGAGGGGGTACGGATGGGCCTTAAGGTCACTACCCTTCGTAGGCAGGTGGCAGCCTTGTCTACGGTTCTCTCCTTAGAAGGGGACCTTCCTCTATCCAGACATCCGCATATCATGACCTTTCTTAAGGGGGTGGGTCAGACCTGTCCTCCCACTGTTCACCGTTTTCCCACCTGGCGGTTGAATGTGGTTCTGACGGCACTGACCCGTCACCCGTTTGAACCAATCAGAGAAATTCCTCTAAGATTGTTAAGACTTAAGACCATTTTTCTTACAGCGGTGACCTCAGCCCGGCGTGTTTCCGAACTGAGTGCTCTTTCCTGCAGTGAAGGATTCTGCATATTCCATAGAGACAAGGTCGTGTTACGACTGGATCCGACCTTTATACCTAAGGTGAACACTATCTTTCACCGGGCCCAGGAAATTCACCTTCCATCTTTTTGTCCCAATCCCTCTCACCCCAGAGAGAGGGAGTGGCATCACTTAGACCTTAGGAGATTGTTGAAGGTGTATCTTAGACGCACTGCTCCCATTAGGAAGTCAGACGCACTTTTCATATCATTGTCTAATCCTTCCAAGGGTAGTAAGATGTCTCCATCTGCAATTAGCACGGCAGTGAGACAGTGCATTGTCGAGGCCTATAAGGCAAGCAGGATCCCTGTTCCAACTGGTATCACAGCACATTCCGTACGTAGCACAGCCACCTCCGCTGCATTTCATAAACAGGCCTCTCTGGAGGAGATATGTAGAGCGGCCACTTGGTCTTCGGCCTCTACTTTCATTAGACACTATAAGATAGATTCTATGGCCTCTGCCGATGCCGCTTTTGGCAGGAAAGTCCTGCAGCAAGTCTTGGTATCATCCTAATTCCCACCCAGTCATCTAGCTCTTGCACATCCCACAGTTTCCAAGATGCCCTTCGCCCAGAACTGAGAACGGAGCCTTGTGTACTCACCGTGACGGCTCCTTCTGTTCTGGGTCGAAGGGCATCTTGCCCACCCATTAGGATCCAAGACTTTGGGTTACTGATTTTCCTTCATTTGTTAAGAAGGACTTGATGGATCAGAACTGTATTTATGCCGGACGGGGTTCTCCCTATGTCCGCCATCTTGCCTTACGTATTTCAGAGTTTCCTCCCTCTGTTCTTTACTATGTTATTTGTAAGGTTCTAACGGAGTTCATGGTTGTTTATAACAGAGATGTTTATTGTCTGAGCTGTGTTCCCTTTCCGTGCATACTTACCTGTCTTTATAGCTCAGCGAGTCCGTACACTGGGTTTCCCGCCCAGGGAGACAGGAAGTTGGAAAGTTTTTTAGGTCCTGCCTCCCTGGGCACGTGACGACAATACCCACAGTTTCCAAGATGCCCTTCGACCCAGAACAGAAGGAGCCGTCACGGTGAGTACACAAGGCTCCGTTCTGCATGCCAAGCAGATGCTCTACCACTGAGCTATAGCCCCTCCTTTAAAAAGGGCATATGTTTGTGTGATCGTGCCCCACATGATTATTGTAGACCTGCTAATGTTCAGTTTGGTCTGAAAAAATTGCTATATAGCCACGATCCAGAAGCTTATTTTGGTTGGCGCCCTATGCATGAATGAACGAAGATGATCCCTTGGCATTGCTTCCTTGCGGAGATGTTGGCTTTGGATCTCTTGCCATGCATATGCTTTTTTAAAAAATTCCTATTTGGAGTTGGCTCCAATAACTTGGATTCTGTTTTGTGTTGACGGATAATAGCCAGCCTCTTGGCTTGGCTTGAGTTGTGTTGTGGCTTTATCTGGAAGCTTATCCACAACAACTTTAAAAAATGCCCATGGTGCCCAAGCTTTTCATTTCCAAACTGGCCTTGTTTCTGCCAACTCCTTTTTCATTTTCTCTATTCTTTCATGGATTTGTGAAGCCTCCGACCACATATTGGAATACTTTCCCACTGCCCAGCAAGCAACCCATCGTGATAAGTACTGATTGCATGTTATTGACTTGGAGAGTACATTGAACAAATTTCTCCCTAACTCCTTAAATAGCTTTCAGAATCAACCATAAGTAGGGTCTAATGTTTCATAACTGAGGCCCACAGCTGTGCTATGGAAACTGTGTCAAACATGAAGACAACATCCATGGAAAAAATCTTTCTCCATTTTAGACCTTTGAGAATGAAATATTTATATCCTCATTTGTATTTGGCCTTTCTTCAAGGATCTCAGGGTGGTGTAGATAGATCTTCCACCTATATTCCCCTCACAATAACCCTTTGAGATAGTAAACTGGCTGAGAAAACATAACAAGCCCAAGGTCACCCTGTGGGCTTCATTGCTGAGTAGAGATTTAAAGGTGGGTTCGATGACTCTATGTCACAAATATTGGAGCCAATCAATAGGGTTGCCCACCTCCAGGTAATAGCAGAAGATCTCCTGCTATTACAACTGTTCTCCAGCCGACAGAGATCAGTTTACCTGGAGAATAGGGCCGCTTTGCCAATTGGACTCTATGGGATTGAAGTCCCTCCCCTCCTCAAACCCTGCCTTCCTCAGGCTCCGCCCCCAAAATGTCCTGCTGATGGTGAAGTGGGACCTGGCAACCCTACCAATCAAGGGTGCATGTTGTGACTTGCTGTCAATGAATAAATAAATATGAAACAATAAATATTTGTCATTGGGAAATGCACATTTAGCATGTGTTTTACTAAAGATAATGAACAATATTAATTTTAATTTGGGTTTGAATTAAGAATAAATACTGAAGTATAATGTAAGAAAGGACTTGTTCATGATGGAAGCACCAATAAATATATCTTTAATTTTATCAACCATTTACATTTTTATTCCTGTGTGTGGTTGTGTAGGTAGGGCCCCCAGTGCGCTGCTTTGGTCTGAGCCTGTAATACTGTTAAGAGGGCCCTGCGTTTGGGCCCCCATGCCTCACCACCACCATTTAACAGGCTGGCAGGGGGAAATTAAGGGGGCTTCTTGGCCTAGAGCCAATGCATGACATCCCTTCCAGCGAAAAAAGGGAAGTGACACCATCACGCCAAGGTTCGGGCATATCCTAGAGCAGCATCTTGGCACAATTATGTCATTTCCAGAAGTAATATTGTGCAGTGGTACAAAGTTGATAAGATTGTTCTTACCCCCCAAACGCTCCTAGCAAGATGCCAGCATTGGCTGGCAACCCTGCATCAGTTGGAGTATCATATTCCGCTCCCTATTCAGTGGCCCTCTACACTGGAATCGGGGAATCTTCTAGTGAACTGCTCCACAAGTACAGAATATTTCTGTATTCTGGCTCTTACAAAGATGCAATCTCCTAAAATATTTCCATGACAGATTGCTAAAACTGAGCCTTATTGAACAAGCCTCAGAGTAGTCTATATTGGTTACATAGCAAGAACACTTCTCCAGCTATGCAGCCTCTGTGACATTTATCCAGTTGTGTGACTTTCTTCAGATAAACAGTATCTGAAAACAGAATTTATGATATTGACAGTCAAGGAATCTTCATAGTTTCCTGACCCCTAATTTGTACTTTTTAAAAACAACATTCATTTGAGGGGTATTAGCACATTTATAGCACTATCCTAAGCAGATAGTTGGAGTAAATTTGAAGTAATTGCACCCTCCTAATCTCATTGACTTCAATGTACTTTAAAGGTGTACCTTTGCTTAGGATGGCCCTATTTCAGTGCAATTCTGTGGGGCGTTAGTCCAGTCAAAACCCATTGAAAATCAACTCTGTATAGGATTGTATTGTTAATCCCTAGTAAACTGGTTATTATTTAGGAGTGTCTACAGAGTACAAGGGATTTTAGACAAATAACATCCGTGCTTCCAGAAGGTAAACAGGTGGGGTTGCCAGGTAGGTAGTTTCAGAGCTAAAGCAGCTGTGGCGATGTGGCACTTCCAGGGGTAAACCCGTAAGTGACGCATCAAGTGCGGCCATGCCCCCCGAAACCTCCTGCCGATGGAGAGGGGAAGACCTGGCAACCCTAAAACAGGGCCAAATGCTTGGTTCACATAGGCATGTGCATGATGTCATTTCTCTACATTTGATTACTGTACAATGAATCCCTTTACAGGCAACCCTTACTTGTCAAGTGAAGACACATGGAATGCAGTGGTATGACAGTAGCATGCTCCTCCCTTCAATCAAAACACTTTGAACAGGCTGTGGAAATTGATGCTACACATGTTAAAAGAATAGTTTCTGTTGGATGGCCATATTAATCTGTTGTAGAAGAACTGGAGTTCAGGATCACCTTAAAGACCAACAGGGTTTCCAAATTATACGCTTTCAAGAGCCAAAGCGCCCTTCGTCATATTCAGAAGACTTGGTTTTTATACGCCGACTTTCTCTGCCACTTAAGGGAGAATCCAACTGGCTTACAATCCCCTTTCCCTCCCCACAACAGACAGCCTGTGAGGTAGGTGGGGCTGAGAGAGCTGTGACTAGCCCAAGGACACCCAGCTGGCTTCATGTGGAGGAGTAGGAAATCAAACCCGGCTCTCCAGATCAGACTCCACTGCTCCAAACCACCGTTCTTAACCACTACACCACGCTGGCTCTCTCTGGAGATCCTTGTTAAAATCATGTAGGCTTCATTAGCAGAAGCTTGATCCATCCTGCAAGAATATTCCCCAACCCCATGGACAAGCCTACTCCTACACAATAGGTTCCTGCTGTCTATTGAATTCCTTCCTTTCCTTCCAAGCTCCCATGACCCACAGGTCTTGAGCAGTTAATGGTGGAGAGATCCTTGGCTGCTGCCAATGTTATTCTTGGATCTCTATCCACCAGCAAAAAGGGGACTATTTTATCATCTGTTATGGTGGCAGGTAATTTCGTTAAGATAGGAGTGATCCATTGGTCATGTAGGAGTTTGAAATGGGGACATTCCAACATCATGAAAGCGTATTAATTTTTCTTCATATCACATGAGCAAAGTCTTTCAGGGTAGGGTAAATTTCCAATATGTATTGGGCAAAAGGATCTGCTACCAGGAAATCATTTTTGTTCTTATAAGCACATTCACCCCACATAGTCTGAATGTCTGAAGAGGGCCAAATGTATATATAAAAAAAGAATTAATTGAACAGCACTGGCTCTGAGGTAACATGGAAGTTCTTTCTGTGCTGTGAGAGCAGGTATGGTGTAGTGCTTAAGAGCGGTGGACTCAAATCTGGAGAACCAGGTTTGATTTCTCGCTCCTCCACATGAAGCCTGCTGGGTGACCTTAGGCTAGTCACAGTTCTCTTAGAGCTCTCTCAGCCCCACCTACCTCACAAGGTGCCTGTTGTAGGGGGGGAAGGGAAGGAGATTATAAACTGCTTTGAGACTCCTTGTGGTAGAGAAAAGCAGGGTATAAAATCTTCCTCTTCCTCTTGTTCTTCTGTTGATTAGTCACCTGAGTTCAGAGTTTAGTGGGATAGAGCGGGGTGCTATCCTACTACTTTTTAACAGGCAACTTCAACAAAATCCCTATTTCTTAAACAAATGTACAATGTAGAATGATGCCCATTTATAGCAACTGCGTAGAGATATGGGTTTTTATACATTAATTTTGGCTGCTCAGGAATGCAAAGATAAACATGAGAAGCTCACTGGGTCCAAAGACATGATGCTGTTGCTCTGAAGCTAGAGCACTTGGCATTCAGTGATGGGCATATACGCTTCTGCTCACATTGTAGTTGGACTGCAAATCTCAAGTAGCACCCTCAAACACTTAACAGACATTTAAAGTTATTTTATATTGTATTGTGAATGATCTATACATGCGTATTCTCGTGCTGCATTCTCACAACTGTCCTCCTCTTAGTCTTCTCAACCCACAAGACAGTGCCAAAATATTATTATTCTCAGTGTCACAATGGGGTCTTGGAAAGATTCTCTAGGTCCCCCAAATAACTGATCCCAGCCCGTCATGAAGAAGAAGAAAAAGAAGAAGAAGAAGAAGAGTTGGTTTTTATATGCCAACTTTCTCTACCTTTCAAGGAGAATCAAACCGGCTTACAATCGCCTTCCCTTCCTCTCCCCTCAAGAGATACCTTGTGAGGTAGATGAGGCTGAGAGAGTTTGGAGAGAATTGTGACTGGCCCTAGGTCACCCAGCAGCCTTCATGAGGAAACCAACATGGTTTACCAGATTAGAGTCCGCTGCTCATGTGGAGGAGTGGGGAATCAAACACGGTTCTCCTGATTAGAGTCCACCACTCTTAACCACTACACCATGCTGGTAAACTAAATGTTTATTTACAGAATATGCAACTTTGGCCTAGAGGCCCCAAAACTGCAAAGGCACAGCAGCCATCTTCTAACAATCAACTCCAGACCATCAGTAATATGACCTTGTCTCAGAATGTTCTGCTATAACATACTGGTTTCTGAAAGGATTCATGAGATGCCAGAGGCAGACCAGGTTAATGGGTCTACCACCCTGAGAGAGACCGATGCATGGAACTACCTGGAACCCTGAGAGGTAATATTTAAGCCCATGGCTCAAATCTTGTGGGATACTGAACAGATAGGTGACTGCTAACACTGTGGAGAAGAGCTATTTTAGGCCAATGTGACTGGCTTGAGATTTGAAGGCCTAACCTCATTAAAAAAAAGATTTAGATCTCATTCTACAAGGTTTCCCATGTGTCGTATAACATATGCAATGTACACATGCTTCACACATTTCTAGAAAGGACATGGTATATCTGATATTTACATTTTCCTTCCTTTGGCTAATTCTGGCTTGGTAACATGCAACATTCCTTCATGGCTAAATTTCTGAATGCAAAACACAGGGCTATCCTTCAGGCATACAAATCTGACATTAACAGCAGCCGATATCCCTTTCTTCGTTTGATTTTAAACTAAGGCTAGGGGAAAAATCTATAGAGAGAGACCCCTTTTGGTTCAGACTCTCCAGCCTACATTGTGTTTCTGTCACAGGAATGATTCTGAGAGGAGCTAATTAAAAGACCCATGAATGTATGAGGGTTAAACTCACAAGCTCTGCTCATTAACAGTCATTCACCTAAGAATATTTTGAGATCATTCTTTTCAGTGATGGAAGGGAAGAAAGGGATAAGACTAGACAACAGTTAAAAAACCATATTTTGTTAGACAAACACAAATTTCTGTTCCATTACCGGCCCTACAATGATGGCAATATCTAATTTAATGAGAAGAGTCCTCCTATTTGCTCCTTGTTTCTTCTTCCAAGAAAAACAAAACCCCCCAAAAAATCACTAATGAACACGCTCCCCTCCAAGAAACCGGGAGAACAAAATCAGGACCATTTTGTTAATTGTCTTTTTCCTGCTGTTTCCATGGCGATGCTGGCTACTAGTCTTCACCACCGAGTGACAGTCGGACAATTCACACACTGCACCCTTTCAGTCTCGCTGAATGGCCGTGAAAGAGACAGGACAGGCACCATTCAGAAAACATGTGATATCTACTCAATGCACTACCTTTCATCCCCATCTCCCAAATTGCAGTTAATTTAATTCTAAACAAATGGCTAAGGGGTACAAATGAGGATTAGAAGGAAAAGAACATCTTGAGCGCTAATGGGGACCGTTTGTGCAGAGGACAATAGAGCACTTTCTTCTGCTGCCAAGGCTGCTAGATTGGAAGATGGACTTTCCCTCTTCTTCTGGGGCCTTAATTTAGACTCTATATCAACAGTGAAGTAAAGGGGGGAAAAACATGACAGAAAATTCTTTGGGTGAACACAGTTTATCCATGTGGAAACATAAGAATAAGCCTACAATGTTTTGTTCTGTCAGAATTTTCAACAGGGTGGCTTGTCAGGATGATGCATTTCTCAGGCGTCGCTTCCTCCTGTAGAAACAGCTTCAGCTTATATACATACAGGCCCCGAAATAAAATGTTATTTTTTTGCAATAATCAGTTGGTTTATTCACTAATTAATGACAGTTTTGGAATGTTGCCTCCTCCAGTCACGGGGTGCATTTTACTTTGGCTCAAACTTTCCTAAGGGTGGGAATCAATGTCTTTCTTCCAATAAGTTGGACCCTATGATTCCTTTCCACCAATTCTTCCAACAGAAAAGGACTTCCTTTAAGAAAGAAAGATTTTTCTCCATCAAGGGAAGCCTTTGTCCACCAAGGGAAAAAAACACACATCTCCATTGGAGAGAGTCTTTCTCTCTTGGGGAAAAAAAAAAAACACAGCAGAAAGGAGTTGTAGGATATGTGCATTAGGAATTCCTTTCTGGGACAGATTACTTAGTTCTTAGTTAAGCAAGGTCTTAGTTATGCTGTGTTTTGATGCTGCTTGGTAACGCCAGTCCTCAGTCCTGTTGGCAACTGGTCCAACCATATCTTGTTAAGTTGCCCTCAGCCAAATATTGATACAGAGCTAACTTATGAAGATGAACAGACTAAAAGTGTGTCCTTATCTTAGTTAGCCCTTGCTATTATTGCCTCTGGGAAGGAAGGCGATATGGTATATAGCCCGATCTCGTCAGGTCTCGGAAGCTAGGCAAGGTCAGTGCTTGGAAGGGAGACCTCTAAGGAAGGCTCTGCAGAGGAAGGCAATGGCAAAACACCACTTCTTCTCACTTGCTTTGAAGGCCCCTTGCTGGGGCCGCCATAAGTCAGCTGCGACTTGCGGGCACTTTACACACACTCACACATTATTGCCTTCCTTGTTCTTCCTTTCTTCCCCTTACTCTTTACCCCTCTTCTCGTTCTGGAACTTGACTGAAAGCTTTTCTTTGCTTATATTTCTCTCTAGAGCATCACACATGTTGAAAGTGTAACAATATTATTACTAGTAGTTATGAGCACTAGTAGGGATGAGCACTAAGCCTCCATTCTGCTAATGTTCCAGCTGAAGAGGTGCGTTTCACCAGTGAAAGGCTCTTTGCACTACTTTTTACTAGTGCAAAGAGCCTTTCACTGGTGAAACGCACCTCTTCAGCTGGAGCAAAGCTCCATGCATTGTTAGAAAGGTCATCCATTATTAGAATGGAATTTCGGTCTGGATCCAATCCAATGATAATGATAATCTATATATTGTGGAAAATATATAACTGGGCTTGAAATTAGGTTTAGGGAGAACTAAATTTGTGAAAAAGTATAACAATCAGAAGCCTGTAAAATATACTATTCAAAGAATTATGAGGACATTTAGGAAAGTTGTACTTTTATAGCCACATTCTGGAAAACTGGAAAAAGTTTTATTAAAAAATACTGATTGCAGAGCCAAAGATGATTCCTATGATGAGCAATTTCATTTATCATTTAATATATTAAGGACATAAAGAGTTGACAGTATTAAGCACCAAGACGTTACATCAATTTCTTTATCCTCTTAGGCATAAATTGGGGTTGTTTTAATTTCAGACCTTTCATCAAACTCCAGATGGAGTTTCCCAGAAATTAGCTCAGCCTGAATTTCATATGAAAGAAACTGTCTCTCTCTCTCTCTCTCTCTCTCTCTCTCTCTCTCTGTGTGTGTGTGTGTGTGAATGAGACAGAAGGCACTGACACTAAGCACATATTTGCTGGTCATAAAAGAGATATACGGCTCCCCAAGCTGACTCTATAACCAAGGCCAAAGACTGACCTCAGTGTTTTCCTCTGTGAGCAGATGCTTAGTTTTGAGTTAACTTGTCATTTATGACAGGGTTCCTGATTTCTTGTTTTCCTTGTCTCACTCCCTAGTATGCCACTTAAAGATTAATGAGTCCATATGTCATCCAGCAAATGGTATAGCCAATTCAAACCCCAAACCAGGAAGATATTAGTGTAAATGCAAATCTACCCCCAAAACTTGAAATAACTAAAAGAATATAGAGCCCTGGGGGGCTGAGTGGTAAGCTGTAGTACTGCAGTCAAAAGCTCTGCTCATGACCTGAGTTCGATCCCGACGAAAGTCGGTTTAGGTAGCCGGCTCATGGTTGACTCATCCTTCCGAGGTCGCTAAAATGAGTACCCAGCTGGGGGTAAAGTGTAGGTGACTGGGGAAAGCAATGGCAAACCACCCCATAAATAATAGTCTGCCTAGTAAACGTCGGGATATGACGTCACCTCATGGGTCAGTAATGACCCGGTGCTTGCACAGGGGACTACCTTTACCTTTACCTAGCCAAAGGAATACTGGTTCCCCCCACCCATATGTGACATCAAGGAAAGGAGAGTGTCTTAAGTTTTTAAACAAATTATTGCTGCTATTATCAATTCTTTTAAAAAAATCTCAGTTCTGATTACTGCGATTTCAGTTGACAGATGTCTAGAGGCAAGAGGTCTAGTTTGGCCCTGATGGAATGACAAAAACAGTTGTGACAAACATAATACACTGAGCAAGATCATCGGTCCATCCAGGCCAATCGTGTCTACTCTAATTGGCAGGACCTCTCCAGGATCTTGGACAAAATTGTAGCCCCCCCTCCCCAACAGTGATATACTCTTCAAGCCAATTGTGAAAAACAATACAAAATACACAACCGATGCTGCGAAACTTACAGTAAAGAAATAACAGCACCACAAGGCCACCAAGTAAATAGAAATGCATCTCTAAAGCTGTTAATTTATGTGGTGAATTCCAGAGAATATGTTTTATGCTTACACATCTCCTTTCTAGTGGATACAGTCGGAACCGAAGAAGCTATGCGAAATGACTGAATGTCGTCTTCGGCTTGTGGCCTTCATCTTCAATTCTATCTCCAATTTCCAATCAGGATCGTTTAAAACAGTGTCTTTTCATGCACATCGGACTTGAATTAGACTGACTGTATACATGAAGTATTCTATGTGGTTTTGAACGACATCTGTAATGTTAGCCTTAGTAGAAGTTGTATAGAGTTGTGCACTGATATTTTGGGATTGCATTATAAAATTGTTATTTAGGATCTTCTATATACTTGGTGGCCTCGTGGTGCTGTTATTTCTTTATTTAAAGCCAACTGTAACCCCCTCCCCAACATGTTATATGCCCTTAAAGCCAGCAGTTCAGTTGAGATAGTACTAGCTCAGAACGTGAACCCAAGCAGTTCTTTTAATATTTATTTATTTACTTACTTCATTAATACCCTGCATTTATACCCAATGGGGGCCCAAATCAGCTGTTCTACATTTTATTTATGTATTTATTATTTAATTTATACCCCACCCTTTCCTAACCAAGTCGGACTTAGAAAGGCTCACAACAACTGTCATGTATGGAAGCAAGAGTCAGTCCATGGGTCAATTGAGGTCAGAACTGTCTACTTCAACTGGTGGTGGCTCTCTAGCCTCAGCTAGAGGTATTTATTTATTTATTTTCTTCACCTACCCGATTGAGGTGCTGCGGCTCAGTGGTAGAGAATCTGCTTGGCATGCAGAAAGCCCCAGGTTCAATCCCCGGCATCTCCATTTAAAGGGACTAGGCAAGTAGGTGATGTGAAAGACCTCTACCTGAGACCCTGGAGAGCCGCTGCCGGTCTGAGTAGACAATACTGACTTTGATGGACTAAGGGTCTGATTCAGTATAAGGCAGCTTCATGTGTTCATGTGTGTGACTCTTTTTAACTAGAGATTCCAAGGATTGGACCTGGGAACTTCATGCAAAGTCAATGCTCCACAACTCAGCCATGGCCTCATTCTGGCTAAAGAACTGTTTTATCATTTAACAACAAACAAACAAAATCAGCAGGATTAAAATGTTCTCTTACACTTTCCCTTCCCTCCAGCTGTGGGCCAGTCCTCCTCCTTGGATTGTATTTATTTATTTCATTTATACCCCACCTGTCTCCCCAATTCTGACCCAAAGCAGACCACATCTTTCTCCGGTATCCCATTTTATTCTCACAATCACTGTGAAGTAGGTAAGGTGTGTGTGACTGGCCCAAGGTCCTCCAGAGAGCTTCCATGGCAGGATGGGGGTCCAAATCTGGGACTCTCAGATCCTAGCCTGACACTTCAGCTACTACACCACACTGGCTCTCCAGTGTGGTTACTTTATCTCAATAGACATATATAAGTACAAAAAACTTTCATGCTCAACATATGTAAGGTCTATACAATTAGGTGTACAATTAGGTAACTGTCTCTGTTAGACAATTAGGTAAATCAGAGGCATATGCATAATTCTTGTAAATCAGATAATGTCGATTACTGTATTTGCTTGGAAGTAAGAAGACCCCGAATGTAAGAAGACACCCCAGCTGAAGCTGGAGAGTGAGAGATTCAAAACAGATAAAAGGTAGCATTTCTTCACACAACACATAGTTAAATTGTGGAACTCCCTGTCCCAGGATGTGGTGATGGCTGCCAGCTTGGAGGGCTTTAAGAGGGGAGTGGACATATTCATGGAGGAAAGGGGTATTCATGGCTATTAGTTAAAATGGATACTACTCATGATGAATACCTATTCTCTCCAGGAGTAGAGAAGCATGCCTATTATATTAGATGCATTGGAACACAGGCAGGGCAATGCTGCTGCAGTCGCCTTGTTTGTGGGCTTCCTAGAGGCACCTGGTTGGCCACTGTGTGAACAGACTGCTGGACGTGATGGGCCTTGGTCTGATCCAGCATGGTTTCTTATGTTCTTATAGTCTTTAAAAAAGTTATACCCCGATTTTTTTTTAATTACTAGACTTGTATGTGAATGTAAGACAACCTCCTTTTTTTTTTTTGGATGGTATACCAGGAACCTCCCCACCCCCCAAAAAAACCCTGCTCTTGCATTTGAGCAAATACAGTAATGTGCCATGTAGGGATGACTTTGAATTTTCACTCCCTACTGTCACAACTTGAAACCTCCCTCCTTTTTAAATTTTGTTTCTCGTTTCTGCATGTTGAACCAACAATTCTTTATTTTCGGTTTCTTTGCCCTGAAAACGTCCCTTAAAATGTGTGCATCCCCCCCCCCCAACATTTGTGCTTGAATAAATCAGCATTATACATAATGTATATATATGATGTAGATTTTAAAAAAAATACCAGATCACCGGCACATAGGTTATGTAAACACATATACAGCAAAGTAACAAACAAATCATTGATACCAGCCACCAAAAATGAATGGAATGAAACTGTTCATAGTGATAAGAATGCCAAAAACAAGCCCATCCTTAACACTATGCTGTTGCCGAATGTGAAAACCAAACACCCCTCTTTTCCATTCTCTTTCTACAGCAGGGTAATTGACATTTGCACCAGGCAGTGCATAAATACGTGCCCAATTTGGAATGATTGGAATGCACTCCCCCCCTCTGCCAAAGCTAATTAATCAGAGAGGCCAGCACACAAATTATTCAAATATTTTTAATTGGGATCTTTCAGTGTGGTATGTTGGACTTTAGACCTCGGTTCAAAATCTTGCTCGGTGGTGATCTCACTCCACGGCCTTGAGTTCCTTACGTTCTCATTTCTTGGCTTACTCATCACGACTTCAGCTCATACACTGATTGGGAAGAGCTTGGCCTCTTTGCTTTTCAGTTGCATAACAGAGCCAGCGTGGTATAGTGGTTAAGAGCGGTGGTTTGGAGCGGTGGACTCTAATCTGGAGAACCAGGTTTGATTCCCCACTCCTCCACATGAGCACCGGACTCTAATCTGGTGAACTGGGTTGGTTTCCCCACTCCTACACATGAAGCCAGATGGGTGACCTTGGGCTAGTCACAGCTCTCTTAGAGCTCTCTCAGCCCCACCTACCTCACAGGTGTCTGTTGTGAGGAGGGGAAGGTGATTGTAAACTGATTTGATTCTTCCTTTAGTGACAGAGAAAGTCAGCATATAAAAATCAACTCCTCCTCTTCCTCTTCCTCCCCCTCTTCTTCTGGCAAGCTAGTGGATCAACCTACATGTTGCCGGCAGAAGGCTTCTCTTTCAGAATGTCACTTTTGGAGCATGAGAAAAGCTAAACCTGGGCTCAGATCCTCCCTAAGATGGTGTCAGTTTCACAAAGTGAGTACAGCCACAATCCTAAGGACATTGTCCTGGGAGTGAAGGATTACTCCCTGCACCATCTAACAAAACACATAGTTATCATTTACTGACATAGCAGTGGACTGTTGCCCCCATTTTCCCGCCTGTGACATATGTAATCCTGTAACTCACTTATACAAAATGGATGTGGGGATGAACAAGGCAGCCAGGCTAAAAGATTCCTGGTTATAATCATTTTGTTTGGCTGAGTATCTTAACTCTTCAGCACCAACTAGATTGTTTTTGCTCCCTCCCCTCCCGCCAGCCTGGCTATTTTTTTTTTTTTTTTTTTGGTCATTCATAGGACTTATTATGTATTTTCCTGCTTTGCAGTGCTGGACTATTGTTTTTCAGCAGAAATCCAAATGGTTCCCAAAGACAGGATGTTTATGAACTGTGGCACGGGACATCTCAAAATCCAAGGCTGGAGTGCTACTCACGGCCCTCCGGATGAAGTTATCTAGTCCATCTAGGGTCATTCGTGAATCACTTTGGGCCAATATGGTTTACCTGAGGTAACAGTGCTGCCGAAAAGAGCCTCACAAGTTAACAAATTCATTGTGGCACAAACTTTCATGGAGTAGAGCCTACTTCATCAATTGTATGCTGAGGCACCTCTGCATCTTTCCAGTTCCATGTTTGCCAGCTGGATCTAGAACAGAGGGTAATTCATGCACTCGTATGCATGACACCTTCTTCCAGATGTGGCTAGCACTTGTGATGTTGAAAGGGCACCCTGCCTCAGTTCCATCTCTCAGTCATCACTTCATGACATCATGGCTATTCCTTGTCTTAAACGGTCCTTCAGTCTCTCTCTCTCTCTCTCTCTCTCTCTCTCTCTCTCTCTCTCTCTCTCTCTCTCTCTCTCTCTCTCTCACTCTCACACACACACACACATACACAATTGGGTTGCCAGGTCCCTCTTCACCACCAGCAGGAGGTCTTATTGTCGGAGCCTGAAGAAGGCGGGGTTTGAGAAGGGGAGGGACTTCAATGCCTTAGAGTCCAATTGCCAAAGTGGCCGTTTTCTCCAGGTGAACTGATCTCTATCAGCTGGAGATCATTCGTAACAGCAGGAGATCTCCAGCTAGTACCTGGAAGTTGGCAACCCTAACACACAAACAGAAAGGAATGCAGAAGAGAGACAGGTTCAGTTCCTGTGTATACTGGAACAAAGTCCCCTGTATCAAAACCCTCCCATGAGTAAGTCCAGTGTTCTCAAAAAAAAAATTATAACGTTTGACCATACTCTAACAATTTACACGAAATAACATTTCCTTGTGGTAACCGACAGTGAGTTAAATTTTATTCCTTTATTCACATTTCTCAGTAAATTGCTGCATTGAACAGAAGTAGGTGACCTTACACATCCTCCATCCTGCTTAATTTATCCTCATTAACTAGATGCACCTTTAAACCTTTGTTTGCAATATAGTTTATAGACAAGCCCGCCTTGAACAGCTTTGCAAGTAGACAGTGACACAGTGCCCCCTAGTGGTTAAATCTAGGAGGGTTTCTATTGGAGCTCCTGTTACAAAATCAAATCGAAGAGATTCAGGGCAAACCACACTCAGCTTGATCCATGTATCCTGCCACTCCAGAGAACTGTAGTATATCTCTCTCTACATAAGTGAATGATCTGGGTAATGCACTTAAACCAAGGTCTGGGTTGGAGGTCCGTCCCAAGGTCATGGATTTGTCTTTGTCCTAAACCTTCTCCATAGGAACCAATAGGAAGATTCAGACAACAACATAAGCTGACTTGGGAGATAATGATGTAGCTCAATAGTAAGTAGACCATCTGCTTTATATGTAGGTTCAATCTCCTGTGAAAGACGAAGAAGAGTTGATTTCTATATGCCGATTTTCTCTACCTTTTTAAGGAGAATCAAACCTCTTTGTAATCTCCTTTCCTTCCTCTCCCCACAACAGACACCTTGTGAGGTAGGTGAGGCTGAGGGAGCTCGAAGAGAACTGTGACCAGCCCAAGGTCACCCAGCTGGCTTCATGTGTTGAAGTGAGGAAACCAACCCAGTTCACCAGATTAGAGACCACCAATCGTGTGGAGGAGTGGGGATTCAAACCCGGTTCTCCAGATCAGAGTTCACTGCTCTTAACTGCTTACACCACACTGGCTCTCATATCAGATGATAGGTGAAATGAAATGCCTCACCCTGAGAGCTGCTGTGAGTCAGAGTAGACAATAATACTGACTTTGGCAGACCAATGGTCTGACTCTACATAAAGCAGCTTCATGTGTTTGTGTGCATATTTTACAGTTGCTATGTGTGAAAATCTAGAGCACTAACTATGGTGTTCATTGTTTATTAGACCCCTTCAGGCAAACTAGGTTTATGATATTGTTAAATTATAGCTGTTGCAATATATGAGGGGACAGCTTAAGTCTGAGTCCAGCTAATAGAGCCAAGCCCTGGATATTAACAACTGCCATGGTACTTAGTCTTGTAAACATAACATCCGTCGATATTTCTGACAGTAGTTAACATCAACAATGGCATTATAATGATTGTAAAAAAATAATAAATCAAAATGTTCCAACGTAAGCGGCTTAAGGACAAGGCCTGTTGGCAGGAATCTGGTTTTTTTATATTGTAAATATGATTTAGTGCGTGTAAAGTAGCATGTGTAATAATAATTTTTTGATTTTCAATGTTTAGAGGACATTTTTTTGCCAATAGTAACCATGGCTGTTTACGATTCATGTTCCTAAGCTGCAGAAATCTATTAAACTCACACATGCTTATAAGGGAATGTTTACCGGGAAAAGACGAACGCCTTATAAACGAAAAACACTAAGGTTAGTGTCATAGAAGGCTAAATAAGGTTGCATTCAGACAGCAAGTTAAGCCAACATTAGGCTGACGTTGAGCATGAACCTGGCTCCTTGCTGGGCTGGTATGTGCATGGCTCAGTTCTCCATCTTCCTTCTCACATGGAGCAGGATGAAATAATCCTGTTTTAAAACAAAGTCCACTATAAATGCAGGGGCCTGGGTTCATGAGAGTTAATTTTCATAAGAAGAACAGAAGAAAAGCCCTGCTGGATCAGACCAATGCCCATCAAGTCCAGTAGTCTGTTCACACAGTGGCCAACCAGGTGCCTCTAGGAAGCCCACAAACAAGACAGCTGCAGCAGTATTATCCTGCCTGTGTTCCAAAGCACGTAATATAATAGGCATGCTGCTCTGATCCTGGAGAGAACATAAGAACATAAGGAAAGCCCTTGTGGATCAGACCAAGGCCCATCAAGTCCAGCAGTCTGTTCACACAGTGGCCAACCAGGTGCCTCTAGGAAGCCCACAAACAAGACAACTTCCTCTAGGAACGAGGTGCCTCTAGGAAGCCCTCCCCCAGAAGCCAGGATTCTAAACCGTGGTTTAAACCAGACTCAGGGCCAAACTAGACAGCATGTGTAACATGAGTTGGGTTGTGGGTGCCTGACTTGACTCACAATCACACATATGAACTGGGGAACTCAAATGCTTTCTTGACCCATTGACTCCATAGAGTGGATGGGGGAAAGGGGACTTTAGGCTTCCCTTCTGATGCAATGTTTACCAGCGGAAAGGGCCAGGGTCCTGTTGGCCTCTTTTCTGGCTTCTTGTGTCGATCCGAGGACACTTAAAGCCAGAGAAATGGGCAAATCCTCCCCCCGCCCAGTGTAGCTATTGGTCATTTGGCTCCATGCAACAGCTAACTTTTTTAAAAAATGATAAACAGATTAGGAGTCTAGTCACACCTTAGAGACCAACCAGATTTTCAGGGTATGAGCTTTTGAGAGTCAAACTTCTTTCATCAGATACCAAAAGGTAATATCAATTGGCACCTGTGCAAGTTTTTGTGTGTGAGGTTGATGGATTTCCACTCCATGCAGCTAAATGTGATACCGTCAGTGAAGATAGTGTCAGCGAGTAGCCATGTTGGTCTGCTGTAGACCAGTTAGATTCAAGTCCAGTTACACCTTAGAGACCGACAAGATTTTTGGGTATGAGTTTTCAGGAGTGAAAGCTCCCTTCATCAGATACCACCATCACACATCTGGAGAAGGGATCAGAGTCCACTGCTCCAAACCACCGCTCTTAACCACTACACCACGCTGGCCTCAGAAACTAAAAAAAGGTTAGAAAGACATGATCAGGAATCTATCAGCATCACGTGTGTTTTGACCCTTACCTGCATTGGCTCCAAGGCTTGTGCAGTGTATCGTTTAGATGTTTTTAGACTTTATTACCAGGTTATTACCCAAGGTTCAAAATAGATTTTTGGCTGAAAATGTATATAAAACTCAATAGAGCCTATATGATCATTTTGCCCTCATTCAAAAAGATAGCACGGTTTCAGAAATCATTCCAGACAGAGCTTATCCTGTTTCTAATTAAAAAAGCCCCAAGCTTATTCCATCTGATCTGCCAGATATTCATTTCTGGTTGCTTGGAATCTTGCTTAAAGTTTATTTGGTTTCCTATCTTTCCGCCATTATAGACCTCAAGGTTGTATACATAGGATTCCCAGAGGGGCTTCCATCCAAGCAATGACCAAACTCGGACCTGCTTATCTTCAGTCAGGCTGCTGTGTGGTATGTACCCCCCAACCATACCAGGGATCAAGCATTTATCTGCTTTTTACTGATTCATGTCCTGACTCAAACTGGAGACATTACTTTGTCCCCCACCCCCATTGGTGCAAAACTAGGAAAGTCTAAACAGCAAGATGGATGTTTATTTCTTCTTGCAAAGGAATATGCGAGGGAACTCTTACTAAGCTTTTACTTCCTTCCCCTTGTATTTTACATTCAAAATAATCATTTTTTTAAGCTCAAACACAAGCTATATCTGAACCTTGTACCTGCTTTTATATAAAACCTGTTTGCATTCTCTTTTATTGTTGTACAAGCTGTGTGAATTTCTTAATTAAAAAGACTAATTGCATCAATTATCTAATTATCAGGTAGCTAGACAAGCTAAACTATAACCTTAGCTCAATGTTCAAATAGAACCTAGCAATTAAGCTAAAAAGGAACAAAAAATGGTTTAAAACTCCAAAAGCTAAACTCTTCAGTAGAATCAAATTGCACTGATTAATCTATTAAATTGTTCCCTCATCTGCTCCTGAGTGTTAAATATGTATTATCCCTATTTCACACATTACAGATTGGTCAGATCAGATTAGCTCTACTTTGTGTACAGGGCTGGAAAAAAAAATCAAAGAAGCAATCCGATCCCCTGTCCATTGAAATGAAAGTGTTAGGGTTTGAACTAACTTAATTCTATGATATTGAACCATTATACGGTGGGCAGATCATGAACATATTTACCTCCACATGTGGATCTTTAGAACTGCAACCCCAAACTACTTTTGTTCCTCTGAGAATGGGATTCAGAATTCTGAATATAACTCACCGATCACTGGAGGAGCTATAATGTAAACCTTCTATTTTTTCTACCTGAGTTTGTATGGGACTATGAAAATAGGGGTGTGTATGTACCTTGAAGGCTACCATACATAGTGACATAGTTCCGCTGTACTCTGCATTGGTCTCAGGCCACATCTGGAGTACTGTGTGCGGTTCTGAAGGCCTCACTTCAAAAAGGATGTGGACACAAACGAGAAGGCGCAGAGGAGAGCGACAAGGATGATCAGGGGCCTGGAGGCCAAGCCCTATGAGGAAAGGCTGAGGGAGTTGGGAATGTTTAGTCTGGAGAAAAGGAAGTTGAGGGGGGACATGATTGCTCTCTTGAAGTATTTGAAGGGCTGTCACTTAGAGGAGGGCAGGAAGGTGTTCCTTTTGGCAGCAAAGGGTAGGTCTTGCAATAATGGGTTAAATTGTGGGCAGAAAGGTACCGGCTGGATATTAGGATTTTTTTCTTTTTACAGTAAGAGTTGTTCAACAGTTGAATCAGCTTCCTAGGGAGGTGGTGAGCTGCCCCTCACTGGAAGTCTTTAAGCAAAGGCTGGACAAGCACTTGTCAGAGTTGCTCTAGGCTGATTTTGCATTAAGCAGGGGGTTGGACTAGATGGCCTGTATGGCCCCTTCCAATTCTATGATTCTATATTGTCTATTCCTTCTGGTTCAGCCTCTATCAGAGGAGCCCCTTCCATTCATGGCAGGTTCCTTGGGCTGGAGGAAGGCTTCAAACATGGGTAAACAGTGGGAGAATAGAAACGTCTTTCTCTACAGCAAGGCAAAGGCCATTGTCTATGGCATTGTACCCCACTGAGGTCTCTGTCCTCCCTAGGCTCTATACCCAAATCTCCAGAAGTTTCCCAACCTGGATCTGGCAATGCTACCCACCCCCTCCAGCAGCCAGCAGCCAGGGAAGACCGGGCAACCCCAAAGATGAGGGAGGCTGCCAGGATCAAGATTGATGGAGTACTGAAACTACTGAGTGCTCCTTCATGGGGAATCCTTCATATACACAAAAAAGTTGTAAGAGTTTCTAGGCCAGCATTCAGCTTCCTGCTTCAATGTAAGCAAGCCCGCTTCCCTCTCGAGGATCCAGAGGGGCATTCCCCCCTTGCTGTGAATGGCTGAGCTGAGAGATATATTAATATGTTATGTACTTATGAAGCTGCCCCAGGGAATCAGCTTGGCTACATTCTCCATTAACACAACCCCCCTCTTCCCACCATAGACAGGCACTTTACACCAATAGTCCTTTTGGAGCCAATATGGAGAGAACACCAGCTGAATGGGGAGTCACACGTATCTAAATACCTTCCATTTGGCTGCGTCTTTAACCTGGGCCTGCATTATGTCTTCCACAAGCTTATGTTTTATGACCCCATCAAGGTGTCTAAATGGAACAGTTCATGTTATATAATGTATCTGTTTATTTAGTGTGTTTCTCTGCTGTCTTTGGTCCAACAAGGTGGGTATCAATCCAAAAAAGAATATAATCATAAAAAAACATTCCAATAAAAACCCTTTAAAATATGTAATGGACACTAATTTCTGCCTTTGGAAGTTAGTGAAAAGGGACCTGTGTTTATAGCTAGCCATGGACATTTTGGTGCTTTATCAAGCATTTAATGAAAAAGGCAATAAACAGGGCCAGTATAGTATTATGTAGCATTATGGTTAGCCTATCAGGGTAGGAACAGCCCTATGACACAGAGTGGTAAGCTGCAGTACTGCAGTCCAAGCTTTGCTCATGACCTGAGTCCGATCCCGACGGAAGTCGGTTTCAGGTAGCCGGCTCAAGGTTGACTCAGCCTTCCATCCTTCCGCGGTTGGTCAAATGAGTACCCAGCTTGCTGGGGGTAAAGGGAAGATGACTGGGGAAGGCACTGGCAAACCACCCTGTAAACAAAGTCTGCCTAGGAAATGTCGGGATGTGACGTCACCCCATGGGTCAGGAATGACCCGGTGCTTGCGCAAGGGACCTTTACCTTTTTACCTTTATCAGACTAGGAGTAGTGAGGTGGTGGAAAGTGCCATCAAGTCAAAGCTGATTTCTTGTGACCCCATAGGGTTTTCAAGGCAAAAGAGACGTGGAGGTGGTTTGTAGGGGTGTACAAAAAAACCAAAACCAGTCAATTTCAGGTTTGGGTTTAATGGACCCGATTTTTTTGGTAAACCCAGAATAAGCTGAATAACCATACTGGTAAATGGGTATTTTGGCTTAATTTTCAGGTTTCCTGAAAAAAACCCTGGTCCATTATAGTATATATGGAATTTTTTGAAAAGATCTGGGGGGTATTTTCAAGGTAGAGTCACCAAATTTTCAGGGTAGCATCAAGGGACTCTCCTTGCATGAGCCCCAAAGTTTGGTAAAGTCTGGGACAGGGGGTCCAATTTTATGGGCCTCCAAAGTGGTTGCCCCTCCTCCATAGAAAAAGCATGGAGTTTACCATGCTTTTCTATGGAGGAGGGGGGGCGACCCCTTCAGGACCCCATAAAATTGGACTCCCTGTCCCAAATTTTGGCAAGGCCCAGTTTTAAATCTCCAGTCAGCTACAAAAGCTCAATAAGTAACCTTGGTTCAGTCATTCTCTCTCATCATAACATACCTCACAGGGGGTTAGATCCTACCACCCTTTTCTGGGGGTGTAAGATTTAAGTGGGGCAATCTCACTTAATTTCCCTTCCTCTCTACAGCCCCTGCCTAAGATAACTTTGGTTCGCACAGTTCAATGACCCCCCAGCATAGCCATTTGGAGGTGGGTCAATTGAGACCCTTCTGGCCCCTTGAGCCAGTAGAAAACTAGGGGGGATCCAACCTCAAGTTGTAGTTAGTTTCCAGTGGAAGAGGGAGAACCATATATGCAGCCCTCAGCCCCTTAAAGGAAGGTTGAGATTTTTAAATTCAATTGATGAATAGTTAAATAGTTGTTGACTAGCAACGAAACTTGATAATTTTATGTACCGTGCTGTTTTTAATTTCAAGAGGTTGTGGAAAAGATCCCTGAAAAAGTATAGCCCTGGAACATGGTTCAAGAAAAAGTGGAAGCAAAGAGCCTCAGCTAATGAATCGGATCTACAGGGTCCAATCCTACATTTGTTGTGAAACTTACTTAACATCAGTATTGACACATTCTTCTGCAGGCATTCTCTCTTAAAGAATCCATCGGGGGAGAACCAAGGAGATATATCTAGCAAACAAAAAGGACATCTTATTACCTCAGACAAGGTTTTAAAATTATTCATATTGCTTGCAAACTAATATAGCAAAGCTATATTTTATTGAAAAATGCATGCCCGTTCGGGAAAAGCCTCCATCAATAACGCTTGAAACAGAGCTTCCATATTCATAACCGCACCCTGTGTTATTTACACCCTTTGAATTAAGTTGGCATTTGCTGTGTCTTTTTAGTCATCCAACTATCCTTGACCTTGGAATAATACCCTAAAGTCCCATATGGCAAAGTTTCTGACAGCCTTACTGCAGAAGACTGCGGAAAAGCTTATGCAAATATAGGACATTCTTCTTTTCCCCCTCGAAGTCTGAGGCCAAACTCTTACTAAATCTCTTCCCCCTTTCCAGTATTTTGGTTGGAATAATTTCATTCTCTTTGCTCAAAATGATTCACACCGTTGACACCTCGGGATATTTGCTGAGCAGAAACCCCATCCAGCACGCTGCTACTCTTTTCCTCTGAGGTATTCCAGTTTGATGTTTATCTGTGCTAAAGTTCAGCAAATGTTACTGGAGAGCAGTGGATAATGGGAAATGGTCTCTGTTGGCTGTTGAATTTTCTAGTTTATTGTTGGCTGAATACAGAAGCCTTCTCTACAATATGAGGCACTCCGGCACAGCAAGGCTGCAAAGTCCTTCCATACTATGGAAGAGCCAATGCAGCCATCTTTGTTTATTCATTTCATATGTTGTCAGTGGTTTTGGTGCACCATTTTTCCTTCGCCATCATTGGTGAATGTCTACGATTTCTGGGCAAAATACAGCTTACCTCAAAATCCAGGCTGTATACATTGAAAGAGATGTCTAATTTAAAATTGCACTGAGAGCCAGCGTGATGTAGCAGTTAAGAGCGGCGGAATCTAATCTGGAGAACTGGGTTTGATTCCCTGCTCCTCCACATGAAGCCTGCTGGGTGACCTTGGGCTAGTCACAGTTCTCTCGGAACTCTCTCAGTCCTACCTACCTCACAAAGTGCCTGTTTGGGGGGTGAGAAGGTGATTATAAGTCACTTTGAGCCTCCTTACAGTAGAGATAAGCTGAATGTAAAAACCAACTTTTTGAGAATGTTCAGTCTGGAGAAGAGGAGGTTGAAGGGAGACATGATTGCTCTCTTTAAATATTTGAAGAGCTGTCACTTAGAGGAGGGCAGGGAGCTGTTCCTGTTGGCAGCAGAGGCTACGACTCGCAATAATGGGTTTAAATTATGGACGGAAAGGTACCAGCTGGATATTAGGATATATATATATATATATATATATATATATATATATATATATATATATATATATATATATATATATTACAGTAACAGTAGCTCAGCAGTGGAATCAGCTGCCTAGGGAGGTGGTGAGCTCCCCCTTGCTGGCAGTCTTCAAGCTGCAGTTGGACGGACACTTATCTGGGATGCCTTAGTCTGAACCTACATTGAGCAGGGGGTTAAACTAGACAGCCTATGCAGCCTCTTCCAACTCTATGATTCTATGGTATCAACAGTAAAACATTTAAAATAAAGTACACATAAAACAGCTCAATAAAAATATATATAGACACACATAAACCCCCCAAACAGGGAGGAGGGCCAATAAAAGTTATTTGGGGGGTTATGCCAAATAATAAAACTAAAGAAAGGGCATTTTCTGTGGTGGCACATACCCTTTGGAACATCTTTCCCCTTTAGTCTCACCTGACACCCACTTTACTTTTTTTGATGCCAGGCTAAAACGTATCTCCCCCCTCCCTGCCCAGGCTTTTAATTAGGGGGGTTATCTTTAACTCTTTAATGATCTTCTTCTGTTTTATGGGTATAATGATTGTTTCATGATTGTTTCATTGCTTGCTTGGGACGTTTGAGTTATGAAAGATCCCCCTGAGGAAGCATATGTGAAGTGCATAGGGCCTATTTAATTACTAAATACTTAAATGCAATCCCCAGTGGCACACATACCAGCGCCGGTAAGCTACACCGCTGTCTGGGGCTCTGCCACCGGCACAGCCACTCTGGTAGTGATATCCCGGAAGTGGGAGCCCGCGCCAGCGTGAGGGGGCATTCCAGGGGGCGGAGCTGCCTTTAGGTACCATCCTAACCCTTTTCACTCCGTGAATGACCCCTCAAGTTGAGGCATTGCTACGCCACCTTTTTTGGTGGCATAGCCTTGCTGTTTTCTATGGGGGCATTTTCCCCATTTTACATTTTTAATTGTTTTATTTCCTCCACAACGTACCCCTTCAGGAATGGGCTGCCCAGTCACTAAAATTAACATGTTTGGACTGGTGTAAATCTCCATAGGGATGACTTGTAAATTCCTTATATCAATTGGGGGTTGTGTAAATATGTTCTTCCATTTGTCCTTAATGAGTTCATCTTACAACATGCCTCCTAAAAATTGCACTATTTGAACATCATTGAGTAAGTCTGTATATGATTTAGGGGTATGAATCCAAATTGCATTGGTATTCATTTTGGTTTGGTTTGGTTTCTTCTTTAAAACCTGTGTTTGTTGTCTTTATTACTCTTCTTACACTCGTTCCTCATTCAGTTATTTGTTGGTTTGGATGAAAAAGACATTTCCAGCTTGAACTTTCTGTTTTGAACACAGTTTGGATGTGGTTAGGAGGACTGCGTTTCCTTTTTAGAGTAATGAAATGCAAAACACATTTCCAGCTGTAACTTTCTATTTCCCCATCCAATTGAGATGAACTCTCATGAATTGTACCCTAACCTTAGAGAGCCATTCCTGCACAGTTTTCTACAGGCAAGAGAAAGAGCTTTCTTTTGTAGGCAATTAATATTCTTGCAGTGCAACCCTAAGGAGAGTTACGTATTTCAGACTAAACCCATTCATTTCAGTGGGCTTAGCCTGGAGGAACTCCGCGTAGGATCGCACTGTTGGTTGCTGAGTAGGCGCAAGGAAGAGTCTGGCAACCCTGAGAAAGTGGGCAGAATTACAAATGTGCTAGAGCAATGGTCTTCAACCCATGGATCAGATCCCTAAGGTATGTCATGGAGCCCTACCTTCTGGACCCCATGTCCCTGTAAAGCCATCCCCCCCTCCCCCCTGGTTTTTAGAAGGACCTTCTGCTAGTGTCCATGTGCAGAGAGCAAAGGCCGCATGACTCCCTCCTGTCTTTGCACACCTGCTGAGAGGAGCAGCAGGAGAGCGAGACAAGGACAGTCCACGGTGGAGAAGTTATTTTTTTAACACAGCTGGTTCAGAGATAACCCCCTTCACTGCATAAACTCTTCTCTCTCTTCTTCCCATCCAGCACAGCCCAGTCATCCCTACTAATCTGTCCACCAGTAATCCAAGTGTGCTTATGGTTAGGGTTGCCAGGTCTTACGTGGTCTCCAGCGGGAGTCTCATCCATGCGGCCATAAGGGGCAGCTCTTCCCACGTGAGCGTGTGCGTACACAGTATGATTCTGTTACTTCTGGGTTTACTCAGGAAGTGTTGTGCACGTGTGGAACTTTCTAGCAATTCTCCTCTGAAAACTCTATAGAAACCATAGAGTTTTGGGGGAGATTGAAAGAGCATCGCCAGCACTTCTGGGGTAATCGGGAAGTGCCAATGGTGCAGCACGCATGTGGGGCATGTACAGATCACCGCCCCCCATCCCAGCTGGCCTACTTCCTCCCGCCGGCCAGCAGAGGGGCAGTGGGCAGCCCAGTGAGTTGGCACAAATAGGTAATTCAGAATTCTACTTATGGTGCACAACCCCTCTCTACTGATGAGGTCTTATCTCAGGCTCCTCCCTTTCCTCTCATGTTGCTCTGATGTCATATAACTGTGATGTCATGCGATTTCCTGCCACATGCTAGCAGCTCACTGGCTCCCAAGGTACTGCTGGTGGCTAAAGATGGCTTCTGGGTCTGGAAAAGTAGAGACAAGCATTTGGAACCCAACAAAGGCACATGCCAGAGCACATTCACAGCAAATAAAGCAGGCAGTGTTATTCAGTGGACACAGGATGCCACTTGAAAGGAGAGTATGGGATGCATGGGTGTTTAGTTGGCATTCTAAAAGACCAAGAGTATTACAGAGTAGGGTGCATTGGTGATAGGCATTTGCTTTCATACTGCTCAATCATGCAGCATCAATAAGCAATAGCAAAGCAAGCTACAGTTGAACTACTTGGCCTCCGGCGGGAGCCTCATCCATGTGGCTATGAGGGGTAGCTTTTCCCGCATGTGCGTGAGTGTGGCGTGATTCTGTTACTTCCAGATTTAACCTGGAAGTGCCACATGCATGTGGGACGCTCTAGCAATTCCCCTCTGAAAACTCTATGGAAACCATAGAGTTTTGGGGAGATTGCTAAAGCATCGCCAGCACTTCCGGGGTAACCCAGAAGTGCTGGTGGTACGGCGCGTGCATGAGGCATGTTTAGATCGCTACACCTCCATCCCAGCTGGCCTACTTCCACCCACTGGCCAATAGAGGCAATTGGGAACCTTAAACTGAAGCCATGTATGCAGCTTGTCAATAAGAGAATACTCAGTAAATGCAGGGAGATGACAGCATTGCTTCTCCTTTCATGAGATGTAAAAACCCCTCCCACACAGTGCAGTAATTGACAGAAATGCAACGTACAGAAAACTATATGTGCATTCCTCTTTTGGTGGCAACATCAGTATATTTTGCTGGGTGGTCACTGCACTTGTCAGTTACCTGGCTTGCTAACTTCCTCTCCTGCCCACTTCCAGTTCCCTTGTTGTGTTGAAACCGCCACAGTAAGACACTGGTGCTTACCAAGGATTAAAGATCTTTGGATTGCTTCTGATGCCGTTAGAGTTTGGTGTCATGATATTAAATAATGGAATGTATTAATGTTTGGACGAGTTATCATCCAATTCATGTCTCAATTTGATTCTGAAATTTCTGCTTCAGCCCTTGGTGACCAACTGCTGGTCTGTAGATAGACAAATCTTGTTTCGTTAATTCTCCTGCGGGGAGATATTGCTGGAGGAGTCCTAAATAAACTCTGTGGCAGATGGCGCTTGCAGATAACAAAACCCCAGTTCCGCTCGGAAATAGATTCAGAAGGCCATTCCAGGTAAGGTCAGCAAAGATTGCCCCCGCATTCTGCTGAGCAGAACTGTGAAGCTTTGTGGCAGTTTCAAGCCACGCAGAATCCCAGGCCTTCGCCTCTCGCTCGCATATGCTGGGAAGAACTCGCTTTGCTCGAGTTCTTTTAATAGCTCTCCCTAAGTATGAAATATCTGACCACCGGGGACTCGCCTGGCAAGCTGAACAAATTAGGCTGCCGTTACAAGTCAAGGATGGCTCCTGCCGGCTTGTTCCATCTGCCCGACACTGCCAGGTTCTTTATGAGCATCAGGAGATGGAATTAAACAGATGGCAAGGAATGCGCTTGGCCCTTGCGCTCTGGAGAGGAAGGCAAGAGGCAGCCAGTGAGTCTCCCTGTCTCCCCTTTTCCTCATTATCTCACATTAGAAAATGCAAATGTCATCACTACAAAAGGTAATTCACATTTAAATACAAAATCAGCAGGGGTGGGGGAAAGAAGGCAGAAACTTTCCCTAGTTTCAGTGGCTTGAAAACCACAGTTGGCTCGTCTCAGCTTTTTAAAAAAATACTTGCTGGACTCGATTTCTTTTTTCCCCCAGTTACTTGGCATGGCTGATAACAATCCCACTGAACCTGTTTCTTGCTTTCTCCAAAGGCTGTTGGAAGCTGTCAGTCAGAATGTACAGGAAGACCATTTGTTACTGCACACTTGAAAGGTCAGAGAGTACATGGGACTACATGTCATGCTTCTTTCCGAGGAAGGATTTTACGAATATCCATGGGAAGTCTAGGTTGTCTAGGCTGAGATGTCAAGAGGGTAGGGTTGCCTGTTCTGGGTTGGGAAATACCTGGAGATTTTTGGGGTGGAGCCTGAGGAGGGTGGGGCTTGGGGAGGAGAGGGACTTCACTACCACAGAGTCCAATTGTCAAAGGAGCCATTTTCTCCAGGGGAACTGATCTCTGTCACCTGGAGATCAGTTGTAATAGTGGGAGATCTCCAGCCACCACCTGGAGGCTGGCAACGCTACCAGTGCCTGACAAAAGACCCTGTGGCTCTCATGGGATCTTTGATTCTCGATATATCTCAAGGAGATGGCCTTCAGTTTACTCTCATGTTCTCCCCATTCTCTACTTCTGACATAATGTAATACTTCTGTGTCCCCAGATAAACAGTACCAGAAACTCACATTTGATTTACCTAATTTGTATTCCACTTTCTTTCCCAATGGAGACCCAAAGTACATTGTTCTTTTCTCCTCCGTTTCATTCTCATAGCAATTCTTCAAGGTAGGAGTTCTCCAGGAATTACAACAGATCTCCAGACTACAGAGATCAGTTCCCCTGGAGGAAATGGCAATTTCAGAGGGCAGACTCTGTGGCATCACATCTCTGTTGAGCTTCCTTCTCTCACATGAACACATACACAAGAACACATGAAGCTGCCTCATACTGAATCAGACCCTTGGTCCATCAAAGTCAGTATTGTCTACTCAGACCAGCAGTGGCTCTCCAGGGTCTCAGGCAGAGGTCTTTCACATCACCTACTTGCCTAGTCCCTTTAACTGGAGATGCTTGCTAGGAGAAGCATTAGTTAGTCACAGGTTACTGTTTTTACTTAAGTTTTCATATGGTTGAAGTCATCATTTGTCAGAAATGGTGTTACTATTCAGAGCCTGTCAGAAACCCCCAGCACTCAGCATAAAGAAGGAAGCAAGAGTTACTTTGGAAGCCTTTCAAATGATCTCCCATGTGATGGGGATAATGAGCAAGCCAGAGTAGCTCTCCACTATAAACAGTGTTTAACAATTTGCTGCAATTGAGGATTGGGCTGCCTTTCCAATATAAATACCATTGGCCGTCCAGAGTGAGTTGTGTACCTTGTGGAGGGAATAGGAAGTACCGGGAGAGCAGACTCATAGAATTTCTTTCTGCCTGGCCCCTCAGAACTTAGCACTTGGTCCGTTTGAGTCTCAGTGGACTCCTCTTCACTCTTTCCTCTTCCTGTGTGGAGTTTTGTGAGGAATGTGCTTTATTGTAGCTCTCCAGGGCTAGTAGTGAAAAGTATCGTCTCCATTTTTTACTTCAGAGTTTGTTTTTTTACTAGCTCCGTGGTAGCCTTGAATGCCTTACTATAATATTTCCTCGACGAATGCTTGTTAAATTTTAATTTAATTATAGTCTGTTACTGAATGTTAAACCAGACTTCTGGTATAAGCTCATCTGTTTCTTGAGACAACAGCGGGGGGAAATCGAACATCTCCCTTGTGTAGTCTAGCTGTAACTTTTGGGACAGAGAATACCTCCGCTGCTGTCCACTTATTTACTTACTTTTACAAATCATTTCCTTTCGGTCTACTGTATTTACCTGAAAGAAAGACAACCCTGAATACTAGGTGACCCCCTCCCCCCATGTTATACACACAAAGAGAAGACATTCGGGGTCTGTGTGATGTTGGCAGACTTTGTATATCAGGGAACCTGTGGCTTTACATTACAAGGCAGTTTACATTATCCATTACAGCAAATCAACTGAATACTGAGTTTCAGAACTGATCTACAGATAAGTGCACTGGCATTTACCACAGCAGGAGTGCAATTCTCTGCAGATTTACTCGAGCCTAGGCCCATTGATTACAGCCTTTCCTTTCCTATTTTTTTTACCCTGCCCTCCCCTTCTTTATCTTCCCTCCCCATCTCCACTCTTTGGAGGTTTTTGTTGCTCTGAGTGGTGGTTGGCTGTTATTTACCACCCCTGCGAACCAAATCACCACTGAGATAACTATTATATGGTAGGTAGGAGATTTGAATGCCATCTGTTGACGTGAATGTGAGGTTGTAAAGTGTATGTTTTAAATTTATATATTATAGATTTTTTATGCTGTAATGTATGTCGTTGGAAGCTGCCCTGAGCCTGACATTGCTGGGGAGTAGGGTTGCCAGGTCCTTCTTCGCCACCGGCCGGAGGTTTTTGAGCACATGAAGCTGCCTCATATTGAATCAGACCCTTGGTCCATAAAAGGCAGTATTGTCTACTATGACCGGCAGCGGCTCTCCAGGGTCTCAGGCAGAGGTCTTTCACATCACCTACTTGCCTAGTCCCTTTAACTGGAGGTGCTGGGGATCGAACCTGGGATCTTATGTATGCCAAGCAGATGTTCTACCACTGAGACACAACCTGAGGAAGGCGGGGTTTGGGGAGAGGAGGGACTTCAATGCCGTAAAGTCCAATTGCCAAAGCGGCCATTTTCTCCAGGAGAACTGATCTCTACCGGCTGGGGATCAGTTGTAATAGCAGGAGATCTCCAGCTAGTACCTGGAGGTCGGCAACCCTGCTGGGGAGGATGGGGTAGAAATGGAATAAAATAATTAAATAAAGTGGGCTTAGACTTTAACTCTAAAATAGGATTTCGCTGTAAATATTATGTGGGTATTATATTGATGGATAGTCCTGAGTCTCCAAACATTTGAAGACCTGCACTATCAGTAGGGTTCCCAGCTCTGGGTTGATGTTCTACCACTGAGACACAGCCTGAGGAGGGCGGCGTTTGTGGAGGGGAGGGACTTCAATGCCATGGAGTTCAATTGCCAGTGCAGCCATTTTCTCTATTGGCTGGAGATCAGTTGTAATAGCAGGGGATCTCCAGCTAGTACCTGGAGCTTGGCAACCCTAACTATCAGTTCTCTTGGGTGGTTGGTGGTTGCGCTTGTTAGTGTGCTGGGATCCTCTTATTGGAGTCTGCACCTTTGGTCCTGGACCAGAAGCTCTGGACAAAGCCTCTGCCTTACAGTTCTGGGAATCCACTAGGGCCTTAGAAAGAGGATCTGTCCCCACCCCCATTCTTGTTTTATAGGACTTCCTTTATCATTCAATTAAATGTGTGTGTGTGTGTGTGTGTGTGTAAAGTGCTGTCAAGTCACAGCTGACTTATGGCTACCCTTTTTTGGGGGGGGTTCATGGCAAGAGACTAACAGAGGTGGTTTGTCAGTGCCTTCCTCTCCACAGCAACCCTGGTATTCCTTGGTGGTCTCCCATCCAAATACTAACCAGGGCTGACCCTGCTTAGCTTCTGAGATCTGACGAGATCAGGCAAGCCTGGGCCATCCAGGTCAGGGCCGCTTTTTAATTCTGTGCCTTGCAAAAGAACCAGGATGAGATCTTGTCAGGGGTTTCCCCCCCCCAATCAAGAACCTGTCCCCCTTTCCCTGTAAACACCAAGCCCTACATTTCTGCCTAGTTTGTTATAAATTATCCCTCTTTGACTTGCCCATTAGAGAGCTGAAACACCTCTTATTTACTGATGTGATTAAGCAAGGAGCGATTCCAGCTGTCACTCCCTCTCTGTCCCAAGGCAGCTGTAATGGCTGCATACACCTGTGGAGCAAGAACCACCAGCAGTGAGCAAGCATTGTTCGCCACTAATGAGCCATAAAATTGCAGCAGTTTAATGCAGCTTCTGTGGCTACTACTAGGAAGAGGGAAGAGGATGGCAGCGAAACCAAACAGGCTGGCCCAGCGAGCCGAGAGCCACCGATAAGCGTTTAATTTGAATTCAGCAGGGCATTTCCTGTTGAATTGCAGTGTCATTTACAGAAAGCTAAATCATGGATGCAAGGGAGTGCCATAAGTTAGTTCAGAATTTATAGTGTCAGATTCAGAATACAGAAGCAATAAACATGGAAATTCATGGTGTTCCTTGGTTAATTGTTGCAAGCTGCCTTGTAACCATGAGGGGAGGTGGGATACAAAATAAAAAAAATATATAAATATAACATTTATGAATTATTCTATTGGGCCAAGTGATTTAACTGTCCACACATGAACATAAAATAAATGGGAAGAGCATTCATTAAGGTAAACAGACTTCTAATTTGTAATTACATAAGTAGGACAATTTATATTTAATGTGGAGTATATTGTATGCTAGGAGCCCCATGGCACAGAGTGGTAAGCTGCAGTACTGCAGTCCAAGCTCTGCTCACGACCTGAGTTCTATCCTGACAGAAGTTGGTTTCAGGTAGCCGGCTCAAGGTTGACTCGGCCTTCCATCCTTCCGAGGTTGGTAAAATGAGTACCCAGCTTGCTGTGAGTAAAGGGAAAATGACTGGGGAAGGCACTGGCAAACCACCCCGTAAACAAAGTCTGCCTAGTAAACGTCAGGATGTGATGTCACCCCATGGGTCAGGAATGACTCGGTGCTTGCACAGGGGACCTTTACCTTTATATTATATGCTGCCATTCTTTAATGATGTTCAAGGAGGGAAAGGCCTCGTGAAGAGGCCTGTGAGTCACACCTAGGGTTGCCAGGTCCCTCTTTGCCACCGACAGGTGGTTTTTTTGTGGGGGGAGCCTGAGGAGGGCATGGTTTGGGGAGGGGAGGTACTTCAATGCCATAGAGTCCAATTGCCACAGCAGCTATTTTCTCCAGGGCAACTAATTTCTATCGGCAGGAAATCAGTTGTAATAGCAGAAGAACTCCAGCTAGTACCTGGAGGTTGGCAGCCCTCTCCTACTATGCTCTGCTGCAGCAGATTTGGTCATCTATGGGACCTTTTAAAGCTTCCTCCATGCAAAATGGTAAGATCAACAGCAGTCTGCTCACATATATTTTCTGCAGTGACTCCCACCTTGTGGAATGGCCTGAATGTGGTCAGGAAGACTCCCCCAGCAAAATGTGCTAAACATAAATGTTTGGAGGGCATTCTTGTAATTAAATTGGCCTGTAATGGGACAGAATGCCACCTTCTGATGGGAGTGGGTATTAGGGCTGTTGATTCGGTAAAATCCAAACCAGAAAAATACCAAATGAATGCAAATGTGGTAAAATTCAGGTTTGGATTTACCGAGTCAGCAAAATCCCGGAGGTTGGCAAAGCCAGATTTGCCATTCCTGAAAAGCCGGATACAAATCCAGCTTTTTCGGGTATGTCTTTCTCCTGGGGGGGGGGCAATTTTGCAGATAGAGGTTCCAAATTTTCAGGGTAGCTCGATGGGACTCTCCTTGCAAGAACCCTCAGGTTTGGCAAAGATTGGGTCAGGGGGTCCAGAGTTATGGGGTCTGGAAGGGGTCACCCCATCCTCTATTGAAATGCAATGGCTAAGTGGCTGTGTGACTCTTTAAGCTGATCTTTGCAATGCATCTCAATGGGGAAGCCAGGCTTTAAATGGTGGGTGGGAAAGTTCGCCCGGTGCCTCCATAGAGATACTATGTGATACACTTTGTCTCTATGGAGGTGCGGGGTGAACATTCCCACCGTTTAAAGTCCGGCTTCCCCATTGAGATACATTGCTAAGGTCACATTAAAGAGTCTGAGCACAGCCACTTTGCCAATGCATTGCAATGGAGGAGGATGGGGTGACCCCTTCCAGACCCCATAACTCTGGACCCCCTGACCCATTCTTTACCAAACATTTTGCACTTCTAGTCTACCATTATGAAGTGATGGTTCTCTGGTCAAGCAGTGACTTGGGTGGCACAATTGGGGGGGGGGGTGTACTGAGGAATTGCTGGGGCTTAGCTCATCCTAGGTCATCGGTGGGATGGCAGCTGATGGGCATCATTTCCTGGACCCTATCCACCAGCCAGGTACAAGCTGCAAGGGTTTGGTTTGGATGCGGCTAAAAGTGGCACAGCTTGCAGCAACACAAATTCTTACACTGGCTCAGCTGCGGTGGCGGTAAAATAAGGTAATTAGCATATGGCATTTATCTGAGATGATACAAAGATTATTCCAGTTTCCCATGACCAGGAATGGAAGACAGCCAGGTCAGCTTGTCTACAAATGGTTAATTTCATGACCGTTTGTATCTGCCCTTCTAAAGGATTATTAAATGCCTTTATTTCCTTGGAGCAATTTCTTTAGTGGCATGCTATATGATCCCCACCCCAAAGTACCTGATGGTTAAGCACTTTGCTAGTAGACTAATCCATCTCTCCACACGCATACTGGTTTTGGCAAGTTTCACAAAAACGGACATAATCAACAGATTTTCTACGCTATTCGCTATTTGCCGACAGCTGGCCATGGACACGCAATTAGTTTCAAACCTCAGGTGTCTCAAACACCAGAGAATTTTCCAAATGCTTTCTAGTAGTTATGAATGAGAGATGTAGTATCATATTTCCTTTGAAGGTTTTTACCCAGAAAGTTGATTGTTCCTTTCTAATACCTTTTTCTAGTACAGGGGTGCAAACGACAAAGAGAGAAAATGGACTCCCACAGCCAGTTTTTAGGACACTAATAGAACTTGAAAGATGGAAATGAATTGTAAGGAGACAAAGGTCACATATTTGCCCTCTGCATCTGCCTCCATTTTCCTATTGTACTGAACCGACTCCTTTAGTAGTAGCTTGTAATTGCACGAAGAAGCCCAAAGCTTCATCAGGGTGGACTCTGGAAGCAAAATCAGTTTGATTGTGAGTATCTGTGTACACTCATGGGCTTGAGTTGTTTTACTTTATTTGTTAAACTTTCTTCCATGGAACTCAGGGCAACATACACAGTTTCTCCCCTCCCACTTCAACTTCCCAACAACCTTGTAAAGTAGATCAGGCTCGGAGAGAATGGGTGCCCCAAGGTCACTGAACAGAGTTGAACCTGGGTCCCCTATGTTCAGCATTCTAACTCCCAGGTCATACAAGGATCTTGTTACAACTGAAGTGCTTAATTCTCATATGGCTGCTTCTTTATGTTTAATTAAGAATAGGGAAAGGTCCATAGATCCTGATTTGATTACTCTTTATGTTTTCTGGAAAGAAGAAGAAGAAGAAGGAGAAGAAGAGTTGGTGTTTTGTACGCCGACTTTCTCTACCACTTAAGGAAGAATCAAACCAGCTTACAATTACCTTCTCTTCCCCTCCCCATAACAGACACCTTGTGAGGTAGGTGGGGCTGAGAGAGCTCTAAGAGAACTGTGACTAGCCCAAGGTCACCCAGCTGGCTTCATGTGTAGGAGTGGGGAAACCTATCTGGTTCACCAGATTAGAGTCCACCACTCATGTGGAGGAGTTGGGGAATCAAACCTGGTTCTCGAGATCTATGTGTAGCCCACATGTTGTACAGTATTATTGCACTGTAACCCATCCAGTTTAGGAAGGGAAAAGGGTTCAATATCACTGAATAGAGGATTTTTTAAACTTTTCCTAAAGCTGGTAGTGCCTAAAGATATAAGATCTGTGCTAGTCCAGCATTCTGATTCCCATCAACACATTCTTCTAGAAAATCCATAAGCAGGGCAAGAAGGAACTCAGTGATTTCCTCCAAACAACTGGTATTCATGCTTCAGATTCTGGAAATTCCATTAAGCTACTATCGCTAATGTTGATATTGGTAGACCTCTCCTCCATGAATAGGCCTGATATCTTTTTACAGCAGCCTAAACTAAGACCATCACTACATCATGAGGCAGCGAATTCTTGAGGTTGGTTATGAACTATGTGACGCAATACTTTCTTTTGCCTTAGATTCATAGAATAACATCATAGAATCATAGAGCTGGAAGGGATCACCAGGGTCATCTAGTCCAACCCTCTTTCCTGAATCTATTACCAGTCAATTTCACTCAGTGACCTCCAGTTCTAGTATTATGACAGATGGGGGTGGGGGGAATTCTCTCTCTATCCACTTCTTTTACACCATACATAATCTGATATGTCATCTTCCCATTGGTTATCTTTTCTTCTAAACTAAAACAAGCCCCAAGGACTTTTGTTTTAAGGAAGTTGCTCCAACTTCTTGCTTGCCCTTCCCTGAACTTTAAAAATGTACAAGCATCCTTCAAAGAGGAAGTGTGAATGTTCAGGAAAAACACCTCTCTGAGGGGGAGAATAAATATGACTGGTTTCACACAAAATTATATATTTCACATTTTTGTATTTTAAAATGAGATTCCCGTCCCCTTTATCATCAGGATTTTACTGCCATCTGGTGGCTAAGGCACGGCACACCTTTATGAAACTTTAAAAATAGTCTGATACATTAATGTATTTTCCTTATTGTTTGCTTAGATTTATTCCCTATCTAACCCAATTGTGTGTCCCCCACCCCAGTTTCAGATAATCTTGAACAGCTTTGAATAGTTTGGGAGTGATGATACAGGTCACTGGACTCTTCTTGCGAATCAGGAAGTGGACGCTAGTCCACAAAAAGTTACAGTAGAATACATTTTGCTTAATTTTAAGGCCTGGTAATATTCCTGTTCTTTCAGATCAATAAGCATATTTCTCCAGTTATTTTTCTGTTAAAATGAACCTTGCATAACTTGCAAACTCTTGGCTCAGAACTGAAATAAATTATCTACTGAAATACAAAGTACAGGTGGGTTGGATCCAAAGACTTCTTTCAGCTATGTCTTCCTCCTATGGAGGCAGTGACTTCAGTCCAGACTAGACACTTATGTGGGTGAAACGATTTCCACCCACACCGAAGGATTTTCCCACCTTCCCTCTAGATCTCCTGCTATTACAACTGATCTCCAGCCGATAGAGATCAGTTCACTTGGAGAAAATGGCCTCTTTGGCAACTGGACTCAATGGCAATGAAGTCCCTTCCCTCCCCAAACCCCACCCTCCTCAGGCTCCGCCCCAAAAGCCTCCCTCTGGTGGCAAAGAGGGACCTGGCAACCCTAAGTGCAAAAGAGTACTGGCCTGACTCTGTGCTGTAAGAACATAAGAAAAGCCTTGCTGGATCAGACCAAGGCCCATCATTTGAAGTATGAAAAGAAGAATGTGAGAAAGTGTAAAAAGAGGAAGGTGAGAAAGAAGGCTGCAGTTAGGGTTGCCAGGTCCCTCTTCACAACTGGCAGGAATTTTTTGAGGTGGAGCCTCAGGAAAGTGGGGTTTGGGGAGGAGAACTCTGGTTCCCAGCCAACTCAAGAGCTAGTTACATAACAGCCTAAGTTGGTTGCTGATGAAGACTTTCTAGTCGAAACAGGGCTACAACCGGCTCCCTGTAAAGTGTTTTTCTATGCCACTGGTATGAAGGGTGAGCTACTTGGCCTCACACAGCACAGATAGAAGATTCTTCACTAATTGACTGCAATTTCTCATCGCTTGGTGACAGCTATGCTCCTCTGACGGCACTGAGTGAGACTTTTTGAAAAATCTTACCATTACACGAGCATGATTCCGTAATCATATAATCAGGTCCTCCTTAATTTGTATTTGGATGAGATATAAACATATTCTTGAACCAGCAACACCGATGTGGATATCACCTCAGGAAATGTTAACATTACGCCCACTTAGACTGGATAAATTTGTTACTTATCAGGAGTTAACTAACTGGGAAGGGAAAAAATGCTCACTAAAAGATTATCAGTCACTTAAAGACGATTTACAATGGCTTCAATATTACCAAATCAAATCAGTCTTTGCACAAGATATGAAAAATGGATTTTCTAAAGAAAAATCGCCTTTTCACTATTAGATAATAATACCCAACTGATTTCCAAAATGTATAATCTCCTTTTAACAATATATTGTGAGCAGGAAACAATTAAACCAACAATGATCAATTGGGCTCAAACTGTGGGACACGACATCGCTTTAAATAAATGGGAAAGACTATGGTCGAAGGACCTGAAAGGAATAAATGCACAGTCAATTCGAGAAAATATCTACAAAATGATGTATAGATGGCATTTAACACCTAAGAAGATTGCAAGGATTTACAAAGTGACATCCCCTAAATGTTGGAAATGTAGTAAAGAAGTTGGTTCTTTTTATCATATGTGGTGGACTTGTGACAAAGCTAAGGATTTTTGGGATATGATTTATAATGAATTAAGACTAATAGTACAAAAAAATATACCCAAAACACCAGAAATGATGCTATTAAGTATGATACCTGATGACTTGTTAATACAAAGGACTTTTTTGATCTATGCGACAACAGCTGCAAGATTGCTCTATGCAGCAAAATGGAAAGGGGCAGACACTCCTGGGAAAAAAGACTGGATTATGAAAATGTTTGAACTGGTGGAAATGGCAAAACTTACAGCTACTTTAAACCAAAAGGACAATGCTCAATTTATGGGGGAATGGGAGGCTTGGATGAAATATTCTGAATATGAACTAGGACTGGGGAAAATGGAAGAGTACCTTTTAATCTGATCTAGATGACATTGCTAACATAAAGAAGTATAATTAATTATATTAATAGAATATTGTGATTGAAACTTAACTGAGATATAAGAATAATTAAGATCAGATCATATCACGATGGGATAGAATACTTTATTAAGAGGCGGACGGAGGTGATGGGGAAGTCAACAAATTTTCCTTTATTTTTTATTTTATTAAGTACTTAAATAACTATAACAACATTACTTATGATTTAGTTTTTTATATTACTTTTATTGTTGTTTGTCAACATGGAAAATTTATATTATAAAAACCAAAAAAAATTTCAAAAAAAAATTATCTTACCATTCATCTGTCATGTCCACATGCCTGTGAAGTAACAAGAGCATTACTATACGTTTTGGACTTTGCCGTCAGCTACCCTTTGTTTACTTGATTTATACCTTTGCAATATTATTGTAGAATTTATTCACTCATTACTGATTTATTTACCACTTTAAAAGCATACTAAAAAGTGTATTTTGCATGAACATATGGTTCTTCTCTTTCATTACTGCTGTTTCTGGTGTTTGCTAACTAACTATGCAGCAGGCTAACTTAGATTTATTATTACCTAGAGGTTGGCAGCCCTAGCTGCAGTAATGAAAGGGGGAAATGCTGGAAAATGAACCAAAGTTTTACCAGAGGATAAGAATGGGCAGAATTTAGCAATTCTGTATGGAAAGAAGTGACATCTGACTAAGATCGTTTATGCATGGGTACTTTTACTCACATAACTCATGGAGTTATGAATGAGTTTTCCATCCATTAGAGATGACCTTGCGGCCAGCCCTCACAAATCCTGGGACTTCCCATTTCTCTATTAACCCGATTCTTCAATCTCCCCTGAGATCGGACCGGGTGAAATCAACATGCATAAGGCAAAGCATGGGGCATGGATGCTTGAGGGAGTGACATTTCTCTCACAGAAAGCAGTGTGCAATTACAAAGCAGTGCAATTACAAAGCAGTGTGTCAAGGGGCAGGGATTCAAATGCTTCCTGCTTCCTCAGCGTTCTTTCTGAGCAGAGGAAAGAATTTTAGAAATGAGGCTTGGGTTTCTCCCCCCACCCCCCATTCCTTTTAGAGGCAGGAGGGACTTTTCTCTCACAGTAAGCACTACAGCCAATTACAAAGCAGCATTTCAACAGGTGGGGGACTCCAATGCTACTTGTTTCAACAGGTGGGGGACTCCAATACTACAGGTGGGGGACTCCAATGCTACTTGATTTGAGCTACTTGATTTGAGCTTGGTGACTGCTGGTGCATAGATTCTCAATAGGAAAGTGTGGATCCAGGGAGCAACAAACCTCAGGTAAAACCTCAGGTAAAACAGCCATGCATAAACGACCTAAATGTTGGGTGTTTCAAGGAGCACAATGAGTCAAAGATAAAGCCATGTTTGATAAACTTATCTGGGGCTCAAAAAAGCAGAGAACAGAGAAAAGTTTGATGCTAGCTCCTAAAGATAATGGTGGCCTCTTGGTTCCAAATGTTAGCAATTATTATCTAATCAATTTTCCTTAGAATTGTGTTGGAATTGTTCCATAACAAAGAAAATAAAAGGATATGGGATTTAGGCTGTTTAGAACTTAGTGTTTCACCTAGAGTTGCCAGCCTCCAGGTGGTGGCTGGAGATCTCCTGGAATTACAACAGATCTCCAGGCAACAGAGATCAGTTCACCTGGAGAAAATGGCTGCATTGGAAGGTGGATTCTATTGCATTATACCATATTGAAATCCCTCTCCTCAAACCCCACCCTCCTCAGGCTCCACCCTGAAAATCTCCCAGTATTTCCTAACCTGGAGCTGGCAACCCTAGTTTCTGGGCTTGGAGCAAAAAGCAGAGGATGGAAAGGGCACATTGTAAAGTCTCAGTGTTATATGAGAACAATTAAAGAAAAGGTTTAATGGTACCATTTCCCCTTTTTGCCCATGGGGACTTTAGACCATGGATAAAAGCTAGCTTAGTTAGATATATTAATTTTTCCCCACATGGAACTTTTTTGTCTTGGAATTTCGTTAGATAAAGAATAGGCTGAAAGAATTGTCTCCCTTTGACAATTCTAATTCTTACATTTAGGTGTCCTCACAGGGCAAAACCCTGATCCCAAAGCTGTCCCCTCAGACTTAAGTTGTTCCTTTGTAGGGAAGAGGACTCGCCTCTTCAGACATTTGTAAGCGCAAGTACCCAATATAGAAAACTGGCTATGCAAGATATGGAATGGACAAAATTTAATGGACAAAATCACTATGTTAAAAGCTCAAGCTATTGGGTTGGATCCAACCAGCTTTTTTGCTGGTGAAAAAGAGAGGAGGGCATCTCCTTTGATCACCCAAAAGGCTCTTCTGTGGATCATGGGACCTTCATGTACAAAAAACCCAAAACAACAACAACCGACATGTGGGCTGGGGACTGTAATAAGGAGAGAAACTGAATGACTCTGAGTGAGAAAGCTCATCATGTTCTACAGAAGAGTGTTCCCAGATATTCTAAGATGATGCTGATGCTAAATGGAGAAGGAGAATCAGTGCTTAAAATGGCAGCCATCTGCTCAACAGAAGGAAAGAAGAAGAGTTGGTTTTTATATGCCAACTTCATCTACCACCTAAGGGAGAATCAAAACGGCTTACAATCGCCTTCCCTTCCCCTCCCCACAACAGACATCCTGTGAGGTAGGTCGGGTGAGAGAATGTGACTAGCCCAAGGTCACCCTGCTGGCTTCATGTGTAGGAGTGGGGAAACAAATCCAGTTCACCAGATTAGCGACCGCTGCTCAGGTGGAGGAGTGGGGAATCAAAACCAGTTCTCCAGATCAGAGTCCACTGCTCCAAACCACTGCTCTTAACCACTACACCATGCTGGCTCTCTGCTGGCTGTGGCAGAAGCAATATGACATCACGGGAATTCCCTCCACCTAAACTCCCTATAAGGAAAAAGGACACCAAGGGAAGCAACAGGAGCCCTAAAAAGAAGCAGGCAGGGAGCTCTCAATTTGGCTTTCAGCTAAGGGCAGAGCTTCAATGGCACTCAAGAAAGAGAATCTCATGAAGTAGGAGCCCTGAGTCCCTAGCTTCAGACTTAGGCAATGAAGTACCAAATAGGGTTCTTAAGAAAAATGTGATAAAAATGGCTTCATGTAATCAAGGCATTATCACACTAGCTATATGATCTTTTGGGGGGTTGTTTGTTTGTTTGTTTAGTATAATACACTATGAGAAAAGAAGAGAGAGGAAATACAGTGTCTTGTGGATAGCAATGGATACAACTTCTCTGTTGATCAAGGACGCAAAGTGATGGTATCGCTTTACTCTGCTCAAGTTAGACCTCACCTAGAGTACTGTGTTCAGTTTGGGGCACCACAATTTAAGAAGGATGTAGACAAGCTGGAACGTGTCCAGAGGAGGGCAACGAAGATGGTGAGGGGTCTGGAGACCAAGTCCTATGAGGCAAGGTTGAAGGGGCTGGGTATGTTCAGCCTGGAGAGGAGATGACTGAGAGGTGATATGATAACTATCTTCAAGTACTTGAAGGGCTGTCATAGAGGAGATGGTGCAGAGTTGTTTTCTGTTGCCCCAGGAGGTCGGACCAGAACCAACGGGTTGAAATTAAATCACAAGCGTTTCTGGCTAAACATTAGGAATAACTTTCTAACAGTTAGAGCTCAGTGGAACAGGCTTCCTCAGGAGGTGGTGAACCCTCCTTCTTTGGAGGTTTTTAAGCAGAGGCTAGATTACCATCGCCCTGACCTGGATGGCCCAGGCTAGCCTGATCTCATCAGATCTCAGAAGCTAAGCAGGGTCGGCCCTGGTTAGTATTTGATGGGAGACCACCAAGGAATACCAGGATTGCTGTGCAGGGGAAGGCACTGGCAAACCACCTCTGTTAGTCTCTTGCCATGAAAACCCCAAAAAAGGGGTTGCCATAAGTCGGCTGCAACTTGACGGCACTTTACACACACACAGATTACCATCTGTTAGCAAAGCTGATTCTGTGAAGTTAGGCAGATAATGAGAGGGAGGGCAGGAAAGGTTGTATCAGTGCTTGGCTCTCATGGCCCTTTCTTACATGCCTAGGGTAATGCCGATTGCCACTTTAGGGTCAGAAAGCAATTTTCCTCCAGGCCAGATTGGCCGGGATCCTGGAAGATTTCTTTGCCAACTTCTGGGCATGGCGCAGGGGTCACTGGGGTGGTGGGGGGAGGCAGTTGTGAATTTTCTGCATTGTGCAGGGGGGTGGACTAGATGATCCTGGTGGTCCCTTCCAACTCTGATTCTATGAGTGTAATAATAAAACTGATTGATTGAATAAAACTTAAAAAAAATGTGGATTTGTGTTTTGTGCTGGTATATTTCCCTGAAAATGCTGGTTCTCTATCAAAGATGGCCACCAGAACACATTTGGTGAAGCTCTACACTAAATACGGGCCTGCATTAAATGCTCAGCAGAATGTCTCAGGGTTGCTCCCAGAGCACTCCTGTCTTCGTAGGAATCTCTCATTGAGAAGCCATCTGCCTTGTTAATGGCACAGAATGTACTTTTTTTGTGTGCAAAATATATGCATTCAATTAATATCAAACATCTGCTGCTTCTATGCACTACATCTCTTTTCCCCCTTGTGCACTCCTTGACAAGCCTCGCACAATCACTTTAAAAAAAAAACACGCAAAAAAAGGAACATGGTGTTGAAAATTTGATTTTCTTCCCAGGCAGCATTCCAAGGGGCTCCAGTTCCCTCAGCTGCTGAGGAGGAGGAAGTGGGAGAGAAACAATAGAGGAAGCTTACTTTGTCTCCCTCCCAGACAGCTGTGCTCTCGCTCGGTGTCAGCGGGAAAAAAACCTTAACTAGTAAAAATAGCAGCAGGGACGAAGAGGTGCTGCTGATCTCCCCATAACAATCTGCCCGAGCACAGCTGTTGAACCCCAGGAAGGTTTGCGATTCCAGAGGAGAGATGCTTTCGCTGATTCCGGACGACTATAATGGGGGGGGGGGACTCAGAACGAAAACTCCGTCGGTACCGACTGCCAGAGGAAGCAGAAAATCTCTTTCTGCCAATAAACTCTCTGGCTGCTCAATTTTTGATTTTTTTTTTATTATAGGAGATATTTTTGGAGGCTCTTCCATGAAAAAAAAATATATATATATAATCGCATCGACAGGGACAACAGAACAAATTCACTTGGCGGGTCAAAACAAAATTAGAATTAGGAGGCGTCATGAGCTAAATCGAATGAGTTCTCTTGACATTGACAAGGCAGCCTTTTTCAGATGTTACATTTGCAGTCCCGTTCCTGAAGGGGGGCTAGTTAGGCAGCGGCCGGGAATGGCGCAGCTGTGCCGCCTCCACAGAAGCTTCCCGGCTGAAAAAAAGAAAAAGAAACGCACTTACAATTTAAAAAAGTTAAAAAAAAATGTCCCATAGTCCGTTTATGCTTGGTATTTAGCAGCACGTTCCAGGCTGAAGTGCCCCGCATATTTTTTTGAAGTTTTCACGCTGAACTGTCTTCAAGAAGTGACTGTGAAGCCAGTGCATACCTGCTTGGCATTTCTTAAGAACCCCTTTAAAGCCACCTTTTGTATTAGCTCCGCCCCCACATCGAAGCATTTACTGAAGGAACCATGAAAAACCACAGCCGTGGCTAAGCTATGCAAACGACCATTGCTAATGGCTATGCAAATGAAGGAACGAAGGAGCAGGCGATTGGGGGTGTGTGGAATTTCTCCTCTTGTATCGGGACTGTGAATAGTCATTTTAAAGGGTGGAATTTAAAAAGCAGCTTTGAGCGAGCATCAAAATCAACCCTGCATAAATGGCCATAGACTTTAGCGAGGCTACGCCAGATATTTTGCTGGTGTAGCCCCGTGGCAGTGTGGAGGGGTGTTCCCAGGGCAAAAGGGGTTAGGAAGCTGCCTAAAGGCAGCTCCACCCCCAGAAACGCCCCAGGAATGCCTCCCAGGACGCCAGCGCAGGGAGATACATCAGGGAAACGCCTGCGGGAGGCTGAGCAAGCATCCGAGTGCCATGCTGCCACTGTTGTCCGGGGGGGGGGGGGCATAAGTCGCCTTATGTCAGCGTCCATGCCAGTTTGCATGGTGCAAGTGGCATGGACGCCGGTGCAGGGATCATGCTGGCCACTGTGAGCATTCGCCCTCCCCCCTTCAGGATTGCACGGTTAGAGGTATCCTACCTCACATATCAGACATGCATGCTACCCATGATGCTTCTGATACACACCATGGTCATCTCACGTGAAAAGGGCCGCATGTCTTTTCAGCTTCATTTTACTCTAATGAAACCCTCATAGGTTTCCATGTCACTGGGTAGGGGTTGTCTGAAACATGCAAAGGAAGTGTTAATGCAACGATGATCAAGGAATTCCTTTGCTCATGGCCTGTAAGGTATCTGTGAATCTCGCTCGAGGTCTGAGATACAAGGGAGATTGCCGGTCTTTGTAACTTCAATGGAGAAACACGTCTGTCCCGTCCCCCCCTTGCTCACAGAAACCAGGGTGCAACCTGGCGCCAAGTTACTTGCCTGCGCAACACGGACCACAGTGATGCTGGCAAGAAAAGGCTTTTAAATCATGTCCTGAAACATCTATTTTTTCTCTCCCCTCCCCCAACCTTTAAAATTTTTTGTAACCCCTAGACTGATGAAGGGTTCTGGAGTACTTGATAGTTTGCACACTATCTTGTGTCCTTTCGGTTGACTCTAATAAAATGTATTATGTGGCTTGTTTTGGGATTTGGAGTTTGGACCAGGACAGCCTCGGACAACTTCTGAAAAACCTATCTCTCTTATCCATGCATTTCTCCTTGGTGCAAATTCATTGAGAGAACTGCATTCTGCTGTAAACTTCGAGGTGGTGCATTACTCCCTTTCCTTTCTAAGCTCCAATTATAACCACACTCAACAATTTACCTAGTGCCAAACTTGCTAAGTTTTAGACAGCAGGCAGAGGCATTAGTTGTCAATTTGCTGATTGGGATAATTGGGTTGTGGTTTGAGGGTTTCCTTTCTTTTCCTGGCCTGCAACATCTAGCAGTTTGATTGCAGGCTGACTCTTACAATGCTTCTTTTTGAGGCTATCCATTCACTTACTGTTGTCTCACTTTGTTTTGCCTTGATGGAAATCTTCTGTTTTAGAGCCTATTTTCTATGGTTTAATTACTGTTGTGAGCTGCCTCACAAAATTTTAAATGGACAGAGTGGTATACGAGTGGATCAATTCAATATACAAGTTAGCTAACTGGCTACGGTTAGCATGCAACATTTGAACACACGTGAACACTGAATCAGACCATTGGTCCACCAAGGTCAGTATTGTCTACTCAGACTAGGATTGCCAACTTCCAGGTAATAGTTGGAGATCTCTTGCTATTACAACTGATCTCCAGCCGATAGAGATCAGTTCACCTGGAGAAAATGGCCGTTTTGGCAATCGAACTCTATGGCATTGAAGTCCCTCCCCTCCCCAAGCGCCGCCCTCCACAGGCTCCACCTCAAAAACCTCCCACCAGTGGTGAAGAGGGACCTGGCAACCCTAGGTGTCATGGTGCCCATTGGTACCACGTTATGAACCCCTGGCTTACAACATTACCCCCTTCTCCATCACCCCAGGCTTTGAACACATGAAGCTGCCTTCTACTGAATCAGACCCTTGGTCCATCAAAGTCAGCATTGTCTACTCAGACCGGCAGCGGCTCTCAAGGGTCTCAGACGGAGGTCTTTCACATCACCTACTTGCCTAGTCCATTTAACTGGAGATGCCGGAGACTGAACCTGGGACTTTCTGCATGTTAAGCAGATGCTCTACCACTGAGCCACGGCTTCTAGTTCTGTCCATCACAGCAGCGAGGACTGTTTCAACTCAGACTCGGGCATTCTCAGCGGCACCTCCAATTTTATGAAATGGCTTCCCTGAAATAATGGGGAAAGCACCCACCCTTCAGACATTTAGAAAAGTATGTGACCGTGATGCCAAAGTGTTTAGAAAGTGTTTGTGCTGATCCCTGATTAAAAGACAATGGTGTTATTTGGAAGCAAAAGGGACTACGTTTTAAGAAGTTCTTTGAAATTTTATGTACTGTGATTTTAAATTTTCGCATGTGCTGAAAAGCTGCATACCATTCCACAGTCCAGCAGCAAAGTAGGGTATAATTGGTGGGGGGGGGGCATAGAAAACAGTCACTTTGGCAGGCATGTGGATTCTGCGATGCTTCAAAGATGAGGAACTAGTTTTCCAAAGACTGCACCTGCCATTGCTTAGGCAAACAGATATACTGCTGTCAATCATATAAATGACTGGGTTTCAAAAAATGGCGCTTTCTCAAAATGAATGGAACTTGTGTTTCTTTTGGCCAGAACTGTAAAGGCACTAGATGCCTAATGTGCTGTTTTGGCACTGTGTTGCCGCGGGAGGCTGAACTCCACAATCGAAAGCAGAGGCTTCCAAACCTATTGCAGATTTCTTCTGTGGGCAAACATCTTTGATAACAAAATTAATCTGAACATAGTACCGCAAAACCGTCAGCAGAATCCCCACCAGAACCTCTCTGGGTTATCAACACACTTCAGGAACATACATTCCAGGCTCCCAGGAGCATCTCTCGCTAGCTGGATGTGTTTGAAAACAGGTACGGCGGCCTCCTGGCAATATAAGCGGCCGTGGATTTGGCTTATAATCACAGCAGCTCAGTTTATCTTTTTTGACAAAAGGAGTGTTTCTGCTTCTTACTGGCTTACTAGATATCTCCTCAATTGTTCTTAACTGTCAGGAAACTGGATCTTCAAGAGCCCATTGGGCCTTGGGGGAGATGACCCTCTATGTGAAAGGAAGGGAAGAGGCTGGTGTGAGAAGTGATGTACAGAGGGGTTTTTTGTTTGTTTGTTTGCTTGCTTTAGATGTTGGAAAGGAGAGAGAAGGTGTATGTGTGAGAAATGATGAACAGAGGGGTTTGTTTTGTTTTTTAGATATTGAAAAGGAGAGAGAAGCAGGCAGCTTCTGCTGGAGTTGGCTGAGGCACCCTGGGGTTTGGAATCTTTCTCTGGAGTGGTGAATGTGTAACCCCGTGGGACTGTCTCTTTACCTCTGTCTGTCCCTAACTTCTACATTTGTAAATATAGCAAATATTACAAAATGCAACAAGTCTCCAGGACCCTTTCCTCCAGAGGCAACCAACCTGTTAAATGCCCCCCCCCCCCTGTAATTTCTCAGTACTTGGAGAAATGCATTCCCAGCTGTGGTGTATTGATGGTATATTTTACAATGGTACAGTCTGCCTACCCCCCTCTGATATTGGTGTGAGTTAGTTTAGTCTCGTGGGGGGAGTCCCTGCTGGGTTCTGTTTGCATGAATTCCCTTTTCCTGAATTCCAGTTGCTCCCATCCCTGTATCTCGTTGCTAAAAAAAATGGATGTTGCTTTGAATGTGCCCATCTCTGCTACGGAAACATAAGAGTAAGAACCTGAATGACTTACAAGCAAAAAGGAACATCACAGCATCCCTAGACATGTGACTACTGTTGTCTTGGCTGTTGCTCTTGTTCAAATGAGGCACAGCATGTGGATTGGGTGGGGCCTGGATTCTCCAGTCAATGAAAGGGAGACGTCCTGATAGGGTTGCCAGCTTCGGGTTGGGAAATACCTGGAGATTTTTGGGGTGGAGCCTTTGGAGGGCAGGGTTTGGGAAGGGACATCAGTGCCATAGAGTCCAATTTAGGGTGTCGATTCGGTTCAGCCGGAACCGAAAAACAGCCGAATTTCTGATTCGGCAGTTTTTAGTTCGGATGGAACCGAACTCAAAAAAGGCTGGAAACCAGGGAGCCGAATTCAGCGAGTTCGGGGTGTTCGATGAATAAATTCGGCAAATTCGGGGTTTGGCACAGCAGCATAACCGTCAGTTAGTAAGCAGCATTCTCCTGCGGCCAATTGGTGGCCAAGCAGGGTCTTCTTCTGGCCAATCAGTCGCGATTGAGCACTTGAGCCCAGCTGCTGCGTGGCCCGGGGAGAGAAATAGAGAGTATCTGTTTGTGTGAGAGAGAAATCCCCGTGGGGGGGGGGTGCGTGTGCACATTCGCTCCTTTCCATGGCTGCAGGGGGTGCATTTTTGGGGGTGCAGCCCCCAAACTTTCAGCGTAGCTTCAGATGAGGCTTCTTGGAAGAACCCCCAAGTTTTGTAAAGATGGGATCAGGGGGTTCAGAGATATGGGTCCCCCTTTTCCCTATTGGGATGAATGGGAATGGTGAACCAGGTTTGTTTCCCCACTCCTCCACATGAAGCCTGCTGGATGACCTTGGGCTGGTCACAGTTCTCTCCGGACTCTCTCAGGCCCACCTACCACACAAAGTGTCTGTTGTGGGGAGACGAAGGGAAGGTGATTGTAAGCCGATTTGAGACTCCTTAAAGGTAGAGAGAATTGGGGTATAAAAACCAACTCCTCCTCCTGTGTGGAGCTATCCCAGGTGCAGGGCCCATGGGGATGACCTAGGGTTGCCAACCTCCAGGTACTAGCTGGTAATCTCCCGCTATAACAACTGATCTCCAGGTGATAGAAATCAGTCCCCCTGGAGAAAATGGCTGCTTGGGCAACTGGACTCTATGGCATTGAAGTCCCTCCCCTCCCCAAACCCCACCCTTCCCAGGCTCCACCCCAAAAACCTTCCGCAGGTGGTGACGAGGGACCTGGCAACCCTAGGATGACCTTTGTTTGTGGATTTCATGGAGGCATCAGCACTGCTGCATTTGGAGAAAAGGGTGATTTTGCTTTGCTCCTTCTGGTTTCTTGTGCGCGCACACACACACACACCCTCCATGTCTCCCTTTCATTTTTTCCTTCTCCCTGGTATAAATCAAAACTATTCTTCATTTTGTACCATTTTCTCTTTTCCTTTCATTGAAATTTCCCCATAAAACATACTCATATACATGGCTTATACTGGACACACACACACACACACACACACACACACACACACACACACACACACACACACATGGATGTTATTATAAAATGTATATTAGATGTACAACAAGCATATGTAATACAATGCCAACAAATCTGCACAACAGTGAAAAGAAGCCATTCACAAATAATATACATGAACGCAAACGGAAATGGAATGGGGAGCATCCCCATCCCTAGAAACTAAATGCAGACTAAACTGACAACCTTTGGTCTCATCCAAAAAGACAGTTCTTTGTTTCAAACTCTAGTGCCAAAGGGCACACCTTCCCTTGCTACGCATCACCCCAGAAGTTGAAAGGAGAGATGAGTTCAATATTCCTGAACACTGCCAAAAGTCATCACATATCCCTGGGAGAAAAAAAAGCTGACTTCAGCCTGCTCCTTTCGAAAAGAGAGAGGGGTGAAGAGAGAAGGAAGGGAGCAATGAAGTCTCTCTAGGAATCCATAATCGCTCATTAAACCTTTGCTGCGAGCGGTTATACGTTCCTAGAAGGCTTTGTGCTGTTACTGAAGCCCCGGGATAATAGGCATTGTGCTTAATGAAAGTCTGAGAACAAAATTAGGCAGGTGGGTTTCACCCCCCCCCCCACCCCACACACACACTTGAATAACTCAGGCCCAGGGAATTTTGTACCTCTGGTTTCTACCTCATTGGCTCTGGAGATTCAAGCATACCTCCATTAGCTGTGAGGGTTTTGCAGTGAAAACTGGAACTGAATGCAAAGGCTCAAGCAACGAACTCTGCAAAACATGAAATCAACTGGCTGGTCTTGGATGGATCCTTGCTACCCTTACCATGTTAATTTTGCCTTGAACATTAAGCCTTTTTTATTGCTTATCAACAAAGGCGGGAGGGGGGTTGTTGCTCTTCGCCTCTCCATGGCTTGGCGATACCAGAAATACACAGCAGAATGTAGGAAAATGTAATAAAACCAAGTGATGTGAAAAGTCACTAAGAACATCAAGAAAGGATGTTTTTTTTGGGGGGGTGGGATAAAGTCTGCAAATGCTGAAAATCTTGAAAGGGGCCCTAAATTGCAATCTGCTGGATTGTGGGAACGAACAGAGTGTTTTTCTTTCATGATGGCAAGTTCACTCTGGTTTTCAATTTCCAATCTGCTCCGCATTGGCGTTTTACACTCTGTTTATTTCAGATTCTTTCACAAACTGGCATTGATAGAACAAACTGTTTGGCGAACAGCTTCACGTCTCCCAGTGAAAAGTCTAAGTTTTCTCAAGAGCAAAAAATCTATGGATGGACTGTCACTCTTGCATAAGCACTCAAGGGAAAAAGAAAGGGTTTTTGAAGGGATTGTGTGAAGTTGCTTGGGGTGACGTTCGACACAATTTCTGAAGCAGCGAATAATGTCCTATAATCTGTTATCGACAGTACAAAATGAACCTCACTAGCATGTAGAGTGACAGGCTATATACCACATGGTCCCTTATGGTACATGTGCTTGTGTTTATGTGCATGTGCATCAGCGATAAAATGTATCCATTTGCCACTTTGAGATTTACCTTGAACTTCTAGCGATTCCCAGTATGGAGATGAAGCCAGAACAATGACAACTCTAGAAACTTATGCTAACATAGGATTGCCAACTCAGGGGTGGGGAATTCCTTGAGATTTAAGGGTGGAATCTCAGGAGGGACCTCAGTGGAGTATAATGCCAGAGTCCACCCTCCAAAACAGCCATTCTCTCCAGGGGAACTAATCTATGTAGTCTGGAGATCAGTCATAATTCCAGGAGATGTCCAGGCCCCGCCTGGAGGTTGGTAACCCTACGTGACTAACAATACCCAAATAAGGCAAAAATAATAAAGGCTAAAAATGGGGCAGTGATATCCCAAAGACAGGCTGCAGAAAATAAGGATTGTATCTGATTAATAGGTACAGAATGTACAAAATCTCGGCTGGCTTGTATGATTGTATGACTAACAGATGGATATATGGTTGTCAGCTCTGGGCTGGGAAATACCTGGAGATTTTGGGGGCAGAACCTGAGGAGGGAGAGGTTTGGGGAGGGGAGGGACTTCAATGGCATAGAGTCTAATTGCCAAAGTGGCCACTTTCTCCAGGTGAACTGATCTCCATTGGCTTGAGATCAGTTGTAGTAGCAGATCTCCAGCTGGAGATCTCCATCCTGGAGGTTGGCAATCCTACATGGATAGCATGAAGTCGGCTCTAGTGGAGTATATTAATCCACAGGATGCTAGGACCAGTTTTATGCTGAAGTAGGTGGGGCTCCCTGGGGCAAGTGCCAGGCACTGAACCAAAAGCTCTTGAAGGGTACAGCCAGTGTAAACAAGGCCCGTGAACACACTAGCAACTTACCTCGCAATTTAAACTTGTCCAGTACTCAAGAATCCAACACGACTTAAAATTTCTGTTCCCACCGCGACGCCTTCCTCCACTCTATTAGATAAAATCCATATGTTTTCCCCTCGCTGCAGCATTCATGCGCCAGCTTGAAGGAGCATTGTGATTGGCTGAGGTGGTAGCCTGGCACGCATGCCCACTCGGTGCTTGAAACAAGGATGGCGATTGGTCCAGCATGGGCAGTGAGGCGGGGGGAGTGGGAGGAACAAGGACGGTGATTGGTCCAGCGTGGGCAGTTAGGCAGGGGGAGTGGATGGTGGGCTGGCAGCAGTAAGTGGATTGAAGACAGATTTTATGTTCGCACTTCAGGCTCTGGGAGAGGAAAACGTTTAATTTCTATTAATTCGCCGTTGAAGCGAATGCTCTTAACACGGAGAAATTGTGCTCTGGAGACGTCTCCGGAATCCTTCGGAAGAGATGAAGTGCAAACATGCAAGGAAACCCCATAGAAATCGGAGCTGCAAACGCGAAATGCGGACATGGTCAAGGTTATCACAGGCCAAAACCCAGCCCTGGAACACATTTTAATTCTGGTTTTGCAGCGAGACAATGTGAAATTTATATGGTTTGGCTCTCAGAGAGCTGGAACAGTTCTTCCTTCACTCTCTTGCCCTTCCCAACTCTGATTCCAACAAACACAAAGTGCCTTCATTGTGGAAGACCTGAAAGGGCATTTTCCCCCAAAAGGAAACTTATAATTTTTGCTTAAGTTAAACACACACAATGTCATTTTCAACAAGAGTTGCCCGGTCCCTCTTCGCCACTGGCAGGAGATTTTGGGGGCAGAACCTGAGGAGGGCAGGGTTTGGGAGGGGAGGGACTTCAATGCCATAGAGTCCAAATGCCAAAGCGGCCATTTTCTCCAGGTGAACTGATCTCTTTCGGCTGGAGATCAGTTGTAATAGCAGGAGATCTCCAGCTAGTACCTGAAGGCTATACAAATAACTCACTCTACTGTAATAGGTATTGGTCAAATAAGACAGTAGTAGGCAAAAGTAAACAAGCAAGGAAACAAAAATAGCAAAGTGCAAACAATGTATTACACGAGTGTAACAAGATAAACAGACAAAGCTAAGCAACCGAGGTTACAAAGCAAAATAGTAGAAACAATAAACTTAATACTAATAAATATGCAAAAGTTCATGTGAAGCATATAGTTGCGTTCTAGTCAGTTTCATGTTCTTCAGACAACGGAGAAGTAGGTGGTGGTAACGTGGCTCCGGAAGTATTCCAGCGCTTTCACTACACAAGGTAGCTTCATCAGCCTAGTCCAAAATTATAAACATGAGAATACAAAAATATATAAAAGACCTCTACAAAAACTACAGACATTTTGAATAAATATTATAACTCACCACGAGGGCTTAATTGTACAGTTCCTAGGATAAGTTTGGAGCTCCCGAACGGGCTGCTAGCAAAACATTCATACGTGGAAAAGACTGTGAAAATGACAGGCTCAAATAGGAAGCTCAAGTAAGAAAACAAAGCGGAAACAGCTGTAAGGTAGAACTTGACTCTTAAAGGGGAAGTCATATGAAACAGGATAAATCGAATTCTGCGTTTAATCCGTTTGGCTTACGTCGCACAGCCTCGTTAAAAGACACCCTGATACGATCTGATTCTTTGAATACTAGTAGACGTCCCACAACAGTTGGACACTTCAAATGTAGTGGCTGTTCTGTTTGTCCCCTCTCTTTACCGGTTAAGGAATTCCATTCTCCTTCTTCTGATTTTCGTTTTCAGCTCAAGCATTTTTCTAATTGCTCCACCAGCCGGGTCGTATACGCCTTCTCTTGTGGATGCTCTTTACTTTACATCGGTTCCACAATGAGACAGGTTCGCCTACGTATAGGTGAGCATAGGTCCCGGATTAGGGCACGCAATTTTGAGGCACCCCTCACCAGCCATTTTGTGGCAAAGAAACATTCTGAAAACGATCTGCGTTTTTTTGTTCTTTGGGTTTATAAGGATCACCCCCATAATACCAGTGATGTTCAAAGGATTTGGTTACAAAACGAAATGCGCTTCATTTTTCTATTTAATACCCTTACCCCAAACAGATTAAACACAGAATATTCCTTTTTTTTAAAAAAATCAGACTATCAGATTCTGCTGTTGTCAGGTCTAAGTCCAGACTCTAATCTAGAGAACCGGGTTCAATTCCCCACTCCTCCACATGAAGCCTGCTGGGTGACCTTGGGCCAGTCACGGTTCTCTCAGCCCACTCAGAGGCAGGCAATGGCAAACCCCTCTGCACACCTCTTGCCTTGAAAACCCTACGGGGTCGCCACAAGTCAGCTGTGACTTCACGCCACACACAAACACACATGGTACCCCCAAAGGTTAATTCAGTTTGAATGGGAGGTGAAGCAAAGACGATGCACCAGATCTTTGCAGGCAGAGTTTGCGTCCCAAACTACTAACATCTCCATGAAAGCACAACCCCTGTTCACCTTACTGAGGACAGTGAGCAGAAACATACATCTGCAATCTGTCTTGCCCTGTCCTTAAATGGATAAATAGTAGTCCCAAGCCTATAAATATTTATTACAGTATAAACTGCCCTTTGAATATACTGTGCCGTTTGGGAAGACAAGTATTTACATGATCTGCTTATTCTCCTAATATAGCCAATGCTCCGCTACCCTATGGTTACCTCTGATTTCCCTATTAGTCACATGTGCTGGCAATGCTGTGTCGTGTACCATTTGGATTTTGGAGGAAGGGGGAGTTAGACACTTTGATTCAATGTGATTTCTATTTTCCGTGGTGATGATTCATTTCATTTTTAAAAAACTTGCTTTAAAAAACAAAAACTTCTTTATCAAAAGACCATGACTTCTTCTTTTCAGGTCTGGTTAGGCTTGCTATCCTCCAGGCAGGGTTTGGAGTTCTCCCGGAATTACAACTGATCTCCAGAAAGCACAAATCAGTTCCCTTGAGGAAACAGCAGCTTTGGACAGGAGACTCTATCTATGGCATTATATCTTAGGGTTGCCAAGTCCCCTCCTTGCCATTCGGCAGGAGCTTTGGTGTGTGTGTGTGGGGGGGTTGCGAGTGCACAAATAATGCCCTTTCCCAGTAGGGTTGCCAGGTCCTCCTTTGCCACCGGTGGGAGGTTTTCAAGGCGGAGCCTGGGGAGTATGGGGTTTGGGGAGGGGAGGGACTTCAATGCCATAGAGTCTAATTGCCAAAGCAGCCATTTTCTCCAGGTGAACTGATCTCTATCAGCTGGAGATCAGTTGTAATAGCAGGAGATCTTCAGTTAGTACCTGGCAGCTGGCAACCCTACTTCCCAGGTAAACCCAGAAGGGACAAGGATGCTCTAGCACATCCCTCAAAATACCCCTCTATGGATTCCACAGAGTTTTCAAAGTATTGCTTCAAAGTATATCCTGGAAGGGACGTTATTGTGGCATGCCATACTGCACATGGTAATCATCCCCCCCCCCTTTAGCTGGCTTGTTTCCTCTGCCAGCCAGCTAGGGTAAGACGGGCGGCAGCACATGACCGACTGCCCCCGCCCCCCAAAACCTCCCACCAGTGGAGAGGGAGGACCTGGCAACCCTCTTTGAGATATGCTGCCCATCAATTATTCTTGTTATATTTTCAGTCCTCGAGGGGAAAAAAATGGAAAGACAATCATGCTTATCATGAAAATCCTTGTGAAGACAAGTTGGTTTAGTCATTGGCTGTGGTACGGTAAACACAAACTTCCAAGTATAGCACAGCACAGTTAACAGTTGTATATATTATTGTTAATGAATTGTTCAGGATTTGCTGTGCAGAACTGGAGAAAATCCATACTGCAGTTATCTCTGACTGGGCCCTCTACTTCTGAAAGCCTCTCATCTCATTGTAATGCTGAAATGCAAACATTTTCAGATGCCACTGGACATCTGTTTGCTTTTGCTGCAACAGATAACACGGCTACCCCTCTGGAAACATTATCTTGTGGAATGTGCTCTCCTCCTCTCAAAAATCTTTGCATCGATTCCCACGTCTTTAGTTGTTAGGAGGACCAATGGAAAAGGTGGTTGGATCCAACCTCTCATGCTGAATTCTTTTTCACAGATCATACAGCTAGTCAGAACACTCGTGACATATCTGGATTTCATCTGTTAGCGAGTCTATTGCATAAAAGTAGCAACTGCCAGATGTCCAGCTTTTGTAAAGGGAAAAAAATATTACGAGTATAGATCATTTGCATAGAAAAATAACTGAGTTTTATTGAAAGAATAAATACTGCTCTTTTGTAAGTTTGACATTTCTGTGTTAAACAGCATTAGTCCTCCTAAGGGATTAATGAACTGCGTAATATTAAGAGCAGAGACTACTCTTAAACGGTCATTTGTAGTGCGAAGTAGAATTTTAAATGTGACCAGTATTTAAAAGGCAGGTGACTGGCCTTTCTAATGGCAACAGTGTCAGATAGGGTTGCCAACCTCCAGGTACAGTGAATTCAAAAAATTGAGCACTTATGGCATAGAAAAGCTGTTAAGCCTATTTCAAAATAGTGCAACCTTTATCTAGGTCTTTGACTACTTATGCCTTATCTAGTCATCCATTAGAAGCAGGAAGTTATACACTTTACAAACGGAACAGAAGTTCCAGTCGGAACAATAAACATAGGATCGCCACGGCCCAAGAAGCAGACGCGGAATGGGATAAAATGCCGGAACCCCATTGTCAGTGGCCCCTATGGACATTTCTATAATGCTATGTACCACAAATATTGAAAAGCCACTTTATTGTAAAAAACTGTGAAAAATTGTGATACGTATTAACAATTGTACAGTAGCAAGGTGCTCCCTTGCTAGCTGGCTACACACTGTATTCTAAAAGTTGTCAAAGACCTAGATAAAGGTTGCACTATTTTGAAATAGGCTTAACAGCTCTTCTATGCCATAAGTGCTCAATTTTTTGAATTCACAGTCTCCTTCGGGGCACTAGTTCTGTTTGATTACCAAACCTCCAGGTAATAGCTGGAGATATCCTGCTATTAACACTGATCTCCAGCCGATAGAGATCAGTCCACCTGGAGAAAATGGCCGCTTTGGCAATTGGCCTCCATGGCATTGAAGTCCCTCCCCTCCCCAAACCCCGCCGTCCTCGGGCCCCGCCCCAAAAACTTTCCGCTGGTGTCGAAGAGGAACCTGGCAACCCTAGTGACAGACCATTTTGATGCCTGCTGCAGTATAACAGAAGAGGCACAGTGGCTGAGCAGACAAGGGAAACCAACAGGAAAATTAACTGCCAAAGAGTGAGTCAGCTTTGCTTCAACTATGAGGCCAAAAGCTGAAGCTTTTGGCTATTGCAAGGGAACCAATTAGAATTTATATATATATATATATAATTTTTTAAAAAATGTATTTTTAAATTTAATTTTTTAAAAAAATTTAGATTAATTTTTTAATTTAATTTAATTTTTAAAAAAATATATATTATTATTTTTAAATATAATTTTTATTTTATTTTTATATAGTTCAAATAACTATAACAAAAACAAAACAACATAACATTAACATTAACATAACACATAACACATAAATTTTGGCCATTACCAGATGTGCCTGACAGATTGTGTCTACCATCTCTGAAAACTATTTAGGTCTATATGAGAGTACATACTGGTTATGCATATTTAAACTTCTTAAGTGACTTTTCTAAGTGATTTTAAGCTGTTAACATTTGCCTTATATTACAAATTTCTTTATCTTCTAATCTGTAATGTTAATTGATAAACATCAAATATATATTTTAGCTTATTAAATCTTACAGCATACAAAAATAATCAGAAAGCATTATAGTGATACCATGATGAATTTCTTTCGCAACTATTTTTAGTTGTCCAGCCGATAGAGATCAGTTCACCTGGAGAACATGGCCAGTTTGGAAATTGGACTCTATGGCATTGAAGTCCCTCCCTTCCCCAACCCCCACCCTCCTCAGGCTTCACCCCAAAAACCTCGTGTCAGTAGCAAAGAGGGACCTGGCAACCCTATGGATGGACCAAGGGTCTGATTTAGCACAAGGCAGCTTCATGTTTTCATGTGATCCAAATGGCAGAAAGAGGAAGCCTTGCTCTGGTCTGTGCTTATTCTTCTTGGAAGGAGTCTTCCCTCATTGAGCCCTGGCAGGAAGCTGAAATCACCCAAAAGGAAAGAGTTGTGTGTTTTGGGTCAGTAAGATACAAGTCCAGTAGCACCTTACAGCACATTCCTGAGCCTCCAGGGCAAAAGCCCTTAGGAGGCCAGGAAGGCGCTATCCCGGCGTCCGGACTCCCCACACTGAAGTCTGGGCAGCTAACACCCGCATTAGCAACCCAAATGCCAGCGAGAAGGCCCTGACGCCACTAGCGTGGTGCTGCTGCAGCAGTGCCAACCCAGGACACCGAGTGAGCCTTCTGCCAGAGTCTGAATGCCATCAAAAACCATGCTGGCGACTTCTGCTAGGGACGCTGAGCTGAGCACCACGTCTCTTGGGGGCTCCTAAGGGAACCAAGATTCGTTCGAATCTGGGGTGTAATCTTGCACCCCTACCCGATCCTGAACAGTGGATTGGGAAACAGGATCTCTCCTGCTGCCCACGAAGTGCGGTTTGACCCCCAGTTTTGCCGAGAGAGCCATCGGGCAACTCTTGGAATCCTGGATGAGGTCCCGTCTGGCCTGAGGGGAAACCATTGCCATGAATGTCTCTTTGGAATTAGGCTCAGCTCTCCCCTACCTATTACTATCTAAGCAACGATACATAAGCAAGAAAACTTACTCTTCTAAAATCTGAGTAAGTAACAAGAACTCTTTCATTTTACCTGGAATTGGAAGTTCCGAAGGAGTGGAAAAAAATATCTGTAGAATCCGTATCTCCCCATCTGAGGTTTGGATGACTCTTTGACATTTAAAAACATTGGATAAGCCGGCAGGATCTTAATCAAACTGATCGGTGGATAGACATAACAATTGGGACTTTTTGAATGACGTTATAGCCACCAATCAGAAATCCAGAAGTGTAAAGGGGAGGGACGAGCAGATTCCCCCCCACTTCCGGGAGGAGGCTTTTCTGAGTAAACAAATTCCTAAGCCACGTCTTATCCGGAAGTATCAGCTATCGTCTGCCAAGAATACGTGAGAATACTATGGGATTTGAGACCGGATGTGTGGCACCACTGTGTAACTGGCAAATACTTCCCAACTTCCTAGGCAAAAGGAAGGAACAGTAGACGTGCGACTTCTTATCCTGCCCCCCGTAATACCATTTTACAACTCACAACGTATACCTGTCCAGATTTTACAAATTAAACTTCAACAAACTACCAGAAGTAGCAACCATGGAAAGTGAGACTAAATTCACTGATCGACTAGTCTCTCTGACAAACAATATCTATGAACTTGTTAATTGGAAATTGGATGTAATTTCGGGAGATCTCAAGGATATAAAAGACCAAATTATGACAATGAGATCTGAGATGAGAGAAGGAAGCTCCCCAAATGATAAACCATTAAAAGAAGAATTAAACTCTGCAAAGGAGATGGAGAGCTACGAAGGACTACCAAAGGATATACATCCGCAAGAAGAAATTGAACCAACCCAATTGATACCCATGGATATGAATGTGAGAGACTTTGATTTTTTGGCTGTATGATTTACCTGATGAACTGTTCAAAGTCAACTGGGAGAATTTAAAAAGGCAAAAAGCTGGAAATACCGGGATTTTCCTTCTCACCCTAGGGATGGAAGAAAACATGTTGCAGATTCACTATCTCCCATCAATCTTCACAGAGGGAATTGCACGAACAACTTCCATGGATGCCCTTCGACGTTTAAAGCTACAGCGCAGCCACGTTGCCTCCTAAGCCCGGCGCAGGCATTCCTCTCAGGAATGCACTGTTAGAGACCAACAAACATTATATTGTTTTAGGTGGGGAATGCTGGCTTATTGCATTCGCCCAACCAAATTAGAAGTGATTTGTCTTTTTGCTTTATCTGTTTCAAGAAGGAAAAGATATGAATGCCAAACAAATGAATTTCATTGAAAAGTTCCGTCTGATGGGACTTGAGCCCCATTGCTACTGTGGCTTCTTATAACTATGACCGATTCAAAACCCACAGGTCTGTTCTCCTCCATTCTGGCATGAAGTGTTTCAAGGCATGGGTATCGTGCTCCAGAATCTTTTCTCTCTGGTTGCCTTTCCTCTGAAAAACTCGTGGTTTGCTGTCTCGACTGGTAAGTAAACAGGTAAAGGTCCCCTGTGCAAGCATGGGGTCATTCCTGACCCATGGGGGGGGGCGTCACATCCCGACGTTTCCTAGGCAGACTATGATTACGGGGTGGTTTGCCAGTGCCTTCCCCCAGTCATCTTCCCTTTACCCCCAGCAAGCTGGGTACTCATTTTACCGACCTCGGAAGGATGGAAGGCTGAGTCAACCTTGAGCCGGTTACCTGAAATCAACTTCTGTCGGGATCGAACTCAGGTTGTGAGCAGAGCTTGGACTGACGAGCGCTAAAATCACAAGAAAGGCAAAAAATGCAGCTCTCCCACCAGAAGATCTCGTCCCACTCCTTCTTTTGACCTACAGATGGTGCTATGGCCCTAGATTGAAGGAAACCGTTTTATGTAATGCTGGCCTTGGTGAGCAGAGCCGTTATATATAAAACATATCACTTGGAAGTCCACTGCTTTGTTTTCTTTCTTTCCAGCTGAAGCGTCCCTTTAGTTTTGCACTGAAGACAAAACAGTCTCTCTCTCTCTCTTTCTCCCTCTCTCTCTGCACTGAGCCAGCAACTGTTCAGTGTCTCTGCGTACATTTCTGCAGCTGGAAATCTAATCCTTGTGGAAAGGAAACTGCTGGCAACCGTCCTGTGCTTTCCAGCTAACCTGCTGCTGGCCTCGCCTTGCCAAGTCAGCCTGACAGTCCGTAACTGACGGTTATTCATTGCCGGTGCTGACTAATATTTCCTGCGCTCCAGGTCTGCAGATTGCTCCCAGAGCGGCTGCACATAACCATATTTGTTAATCAGCTCGTAGTATTTTCTTTCGTCGTTTTTGGCTAAACAAATCCTCCCCTATCTTGGGAAGCAGGGCGACACTTTATTACTTCCACATATGGCTCTGAAGGGCCGTGATACAGAGGAACACAATGTGCTCCGGCCAACGGGAAGCTTAAAAAAAGAAACATTCGGACCGACTTGTTTGTCTTCCAGCCGAGCCTCTTGTCATTTGCTCCAGCGAGCAGGCTGCGGATTGGAAGACTGGAGCGAAACCAAAGAACAAACTGCCGAGAGAAGCACAAAAACACAAAAACTCTGGGATTCCATGTGGTGTGCCAGGGGCAAGCCAGAGACCGCTAGGGAGTAGTCTCCTGTCTGTGGTGAACAGAGATGTCCCAGCATCAGGGGTGAATTCAGGCTTTCAAAACAATCACAGATCTGCAACCAGAGATCTGGCTGGTTAGTCTAAGAAATCAAAATGGGATTTCTCACCTCTGCAGTTTCTGGCAAACTGCAGCTCTCCTCTCTCTGTCATTTTCCTTTTCCTCCCGGATGTCTTCCAAATTCCTCTGGAAAATTCCTTCCCCTGAAGCCAAGTTCTCCTTTCCTGGGCTCTTGGGTTTCTCTTGCCTTTGCAAAGTCTGCTTTTCTAAGACCATACTTCTAGACCCCTTTTCTCTTTACACAGAGCTGTTTATTCAATGGCATTATCCCACCCTTTCTCCCAAAAACTTAGGGGCGAAAACGCATGGTCGCTTTAGCCTCCTTTATTCCCTGTTTCAGCCAGGATCGAACGCATGCGCTTCGCCAAATGTTCATTTGATCCTGGCTGAACCAGGGAATAAAGGAGGCTAAAGAGACCATGCATTTTCACCCTAGGGTTGCATACATGGTTTCCCACCATTTTTATTCTTACAGAACCCTGTGAGGTAACTTAGACCAAGAGTGTGTGATTGACCCAAGGTCATCTAGCAGGTTTTCTGGTGCGGGGGTGGGGGGGTGGGGGACGCAAATTCAGCTCTTCTGGATCCTAGTCAAACACACTCATGTTATCTGAATGGCCTATATGTGAATGTTCCTTATCTATAGGAGCTTACCCCTTTTGTGTGCCAAGCACACCTGCACATGTGTACCCTGGGCAATTTTTATTGAGAACTACTGCCAGGGGTATACCAGGGTACTAGATCTGGGCAGCACTTTGCATCTAGCTGGAAACATTTGGAAACAGAATTGTGGACCAAATAAACTGGTTTAGAAGGGCTCTTCTGTTGTCCTTGTGATCGTAGGAGCGACTTGCAAGAGCATTTGTATGTCTCCCTGCAGCCAAAGTACACATTACTGTAATTCAGGCCGCTTCCTACGTTCGATCCAATAAGTGCACCGCTTGCTTGCCCAGGAAACCATGTTTCATAATGTTTAAAACGGAAACACTTTACATCAATATGTGCTTTAGGACTGCATGACTGAAATATTCGCCCGAAGACAATGGGCAGTGATTATACTCAGACAACACGGTGACTGTAAGACACTGATATTTCAAAGGAGGCTGCGGTCTCATCCCCAGTTCTTCATGCTTAAATCCATTAACTTCAGTGGGCAGAAGCATGACGAATCATTTGCAGGACTGCTGACTGAGGGCAATTTACTCAATTGCAGCATGGAGCCCGTGTGGTAGGGAGAGATCTGTGTGTTCTGATAGTACAGGCACAATTACTTTGCCTGTGGAGACAGATTCATGTCCCACCCTGAGGAAGCTATTAGGGAGGTCTTTTTTTGTGTGTGTGCGCTACTTTTTGAAACAATAGTCAACAGTTTGGGTCCACCTTGAATTTACTATGGTCATTGATGAGCCTTTTGTTGAATTTTGTGCCCAGTGCATACTATTCGGACACCGCTGATGGAAAACAAATGTTGAAAATGCATTAATTTTAACCACAAGATTCTAAGAGAGGAGCCAGAAGAGGGAGCGAACATGAAAAGCTCACAGATTTGTTTCTTGCAAGGGAAAGTCTGAAGTATGGGATATTCAAACTGAACCAGCAAGCCTGCAAAACCCAGTCTGATAACATAAAGTAGTTCTGCAATAGATTCATGTTGTTGCCAGGAGAAAGGAGAGGGAGGATGCTCTAAGGCACAGACACTGATAGTATTACATATATAATATATTCCCATAATACATATATTAGAATCATAGAATCATAGAGTTGGAAGGGACCACCAGGGTCATCTAGTCCAACCCCCTGCACAATGCAGGAAATTCACAACTACCTCCCTGACACACACCCAGTGACCCCTACTCCATGCCCAGAAGTTGGCCAAGATGTCCTCCATCTCATGAACTGCCTAAGATAATAGAATCAGCATTGCTGACTGATTGCCATCTAACCTCTGCTTAAAAACCTCCAGGGAAAGAGCACTTACCACCTCCCAAGGAAGCCTGTTCCACTGAGGAACCGCTCTAACTGTTAGAAAATTCTTCCTAATGTCTAGATGGAAACTCTTTTAATTTAATTTCAACCCGTTTGTTCTGGTCCAACATTCTGGGGCAACCAAAAACAACTCGGCACCATCCTCTATATGACAGCCCTTCAAGTATTAGAAGATGGCTATAATATCCCCTCTCAGTCGTCTCCTCTTCAGACTAAACATACGCAGCTCCTTCAACCTTTTCTCATAGGACTTGGTCTCCAGAACCCCTCACCATCTTTGTTGCCCTCCTCTGGACACGTTCTAGCTTGACTACATCTTTCTTAAATTGTGGTGCCCAAAACTGAACACAATACTCTAGGTGAGGTCTAACCAGAGAAGAGTAAAGCTATACAATCACTTAACGTGATCAGGACACTATACTTCTGTTGATGCAGCCCAAGATCACATTTGCCTTTTTAGCTACTGCATCACATTGCTGACTCATGTTCAGTGTTTGGTCTTCTAAGACCCCAAGATCCTTTTCGCACACACTACTGCTGTAGGGTTGCCAACTGCCAGGTAGTAGCAGGAGATCTCCTGCTAATTCAACTGATCTCCAGCCAATAGAGATCAGATCACCTGGAGAAAAATGGCCGCTTTGGCAATTGAACTCTATGGCATTGAGTTCCCTCCCCAAACCCCACCCTCTTCAGGCTCCGCCCCCAAAATCTCCCACTGGTTGAGAAGAAGGACCTGGCAACCCTATACTGCTGAGACAAGTCACCCCCATCCTATAATTATGCATTTGATTTTTCCTACTATATTAATACAATCATTTTTCCTACTATATTAATATAATCACTGTATGTAACAATAGACTGACTGACCCCAGCGTGAGGGATGATGACTTTACAATAGGGTCACCCAAAGGCAAGGGACTCCTCAAGTATGCAGAAACAAATTTGATTTAACCCAAAGACAACTACAAAAGCCTGACTGATGAGGACTGAATGTGTCCAAGAAAGGGTGGAATGTTGAGAAAAAAGAAGAGTTTGTTTTAATATGCAGACTTTCTCTAACACTTAAGGAAGAATCAAATCAGCTTAGGATCACCTTCCCCTCCCCACAACAGACACCCTGTGAGGTAGGTGGGGCTGAGAGAGCTGTGACTAGCCCAAGGTCACCCAGCTGGCTTTGTGTGTAGGAGTGGGGAAACAAATCCAGTTCACCAGATTAGCCTCCGCCGCTCATTGTGGAGGAGTGGGGAATCAAACCCGGTTCTCCAGATCAGAGTCCACTGCTCCAAACCACCGCTCTTAACAATTACACCACACTAGCTCTCAGTTAGTGGGGAAAACTGCCTATTTCTACACATTAAGTCTCTATTAAATGGGCTGGGGATGTGGAATGGTAAGTATAGCCCAATCTCATCAGATCTTGGAAGCTAAGCTGGGTTGGTACTTGGAAGGGAGACCTCCAAGGAAGACTCTGCAGAGGAAGGCAATGGCAAACCACTTCTGCTTAATCACTTGCCTTGAAAACCCCACCAGTTATAAATCAGCTAGGACATGGCAATTTACACACACACACAAATGGGCAGGCTATTTTTCTCCAGGCCAATTGGCAACTTTCTTTATAGCCACAGGTCATAACAAATTAGTATTGTCCACCACATGTCTGACAAAAATCCCATCAAAGATATATCACAGTCCCAGAAGATGGAACAGAATCCAGAGCAATACTTATTCAACTCTTCTCAATGGCTCCTTAAAGCCAGAACAAAGCTCACATCAGATCACAATCAATACCCATGGCAGCCTAGATGAAACCAGTGCACGAGTAACCCTCTGGGCAACATATATCTTTCCCAATTAAAAAAAAATCTATTCTTTATATTATATCACATTATCATCTCACCCTTCCTGCAAGGAACTCAAGGTGGCAGACATAATTCTCCTTTCCCCTCTGCAACCTCACGGTTAGGGGAGACTGAGGGAGACGCAAGGTCACTCAAAGAACTTCAGAGTTGAGCGGGGATTCCTACCAGTTGCGTTTTTGATACAAAATACACAATTGAAACAACTGCATTCTGTCAGCTGCATCGATCACAACAGAAGAGAAGCATTTTTGTGGTTTCTACTCTAATTTCGATGTGGATTTGAACGGCCCAGGTATTTCCAGGAGGCTGGGTAGACATCAGGAAGCCAGTATGGGATCTGTGAGAAGTCAGCCAATTTCTTAGAGTAATGGGTCCATTGTTTGTTGCATAGGGTGGGGTGGCATGCTCAGTCTGTTTTTCTCCTTATGCCTTTTGAGTGCCCCAACTCCCCGCTGGCTTTCATAAGCTGGATGCTGTGAGGGAAATAATGGCTAGTCACCTCTGCTTTGACGCCCAACTGCATTATCTTGCTTTCCCAGCTCACCTGATTTGCTCTTTTCTCGACACACTAATGTCTCCGCCATTTCATTTCATTTTACAGTTTCCTGTATAAATGTGTGCGGGTGAAAAGGTCTCCACTAATAGGCCTTGCAGCTGCTGCAAAATATTTTCCTTGGCCACCGTGACTCAGTGGAAAGCCTTCCACATGTCGCTACAGTTCCTATGGAATACGGAGAATTAAGGCTGAGAAAACGGATCAAGGCCAGGGCAGAAATTCTTTACGTCAACATGGAATTTACACATTTGGAATCACTTTCGACTCTAAGTAATCTTGGAGTAGAAATCTGGATAGATTCAAGGAGACCAGAGGAGCTCCTTGGGGTATAGGCTATTTAAGGCACTTGTCTGATTTTGCTTACTTTTTTTACCCTAAAGTAAATACATCATTCAAGTTACATATGAAATATACCAGATACTGAAATCGCACCATTTTTTTTTAAAAAAAGGTTTGTCTCACCAAAGTGGAAAACCTTTATCAAGGCTGCACTTTAGATTGCATGAGCAGAATCATAACGTTGTGAACCTTCTCCAAACAAAACATTGGTGGTGGTGGAGTGCCGTCAAGACACGGATGACTTATGGCGACCCCGTAGGGTTTTCAAGGTAAGAGGTGTTTGGAGGTGGTTTTCCATTGCTCCAAATGGGCTGAGAGAGTTCCAAGAGAACTGAGACTGGCCCAAGGTTACCCAGCAGGCCTCATGGGGAACAGTGGGGAATCGAACCCCGGTTCTCCAGATTAGAGTCCGCCGCTCTTAACCACTATACCACACGGGCTCTTGAAAGCAAACATTAGCCATATCTACACCATGAGATGACGTTCATTTTTTAAAAGCGTCTTTGAAACTGTAAGAAAGGTTGGGTCTGATAGAACTTCAACCTCTCCTTGATGAAAGGACCAGTATGAAAATGGATACTGCCAGAGATAGGACCTTTTAAGGGTGCTTGTAGAAGACTTTCCCCAGAAATATGCCTCTGAGCTTTTATTTAAGGACTTGTTTCTGTTCATCTCTCTGTGTGTGTTAAGTGCCGTCAAGTTGTTTCCAACTCATGGCGACCCTATGAATAAATGTCCTCCAAAGTGTCCTATCCTTAACAGTCTTGCTCAGATCTTGAAAATTGAGGGCTGTGGCTTCCTTTTTAGAATCAATCCATCTCTTGTTGGGTCTTCCTCTTTTCCTGTTGCCTTCTACTTTTCCTAGCATGATTGTCTTTTCCAGTGACTCTTCTCTTCTCATAATATGTCCAAAGTACGACAGCCTCAGTTTAGTCATTTTAGCTTCTAGGGTCAGTTAAGGCTTGATTTGATCTAAAACCCACTAATTTGTTTTTTTGCCGGTCCAGGGTATCCGTAACACTCTCCTCCAACACCACATTTCAAAGGAATCTACTTTCTTCCTATAAGCTTTCTTCATTGTCCAGCTTTCACACCCATACATAGTAATAGGGAATACGATGGCATGAATTAACCTGATCTTGGTTGCCAGTTCATCTACTTATTCGTTTATTCACTTTTAATATTGTAGTTTTGTATTGATCAATTTATTTTTTATGTATTGATCATAAGCCACCTGAGGACATCTGGGGAAGGGAGACAGAAAAAAATAATGTGAAAAATAAGTGTACTGAAATATGACCCTAGTGGAATTCAGTCTCATTTCACTGTGTATCCCTATGCCATTCATGTCTATCTGGGGTTTTCCTAGCTGCAGCCGTACATGCCAGCAGATGGCATTAATGTCTTCAAGTGAACTCACCGGTGGGCAGGGAAATACTGTAATGCTTTTGTGTTTCATTGCCCTGATGCAGAGGATTGTGCTTGCAGATTGCCCACCTTATCCTAACCATACAGAGGCCAATGGGAGGAGGGGAACAGAGTGGCTGCATTGTACTGCTCTTCCCCCACAGGGAGGTCACTGGAGATGTTCATGGACACAGCCACAGATTGTATTGCTTCATGTACAGATCTCTGGAAAGGTGTTTCCTCCGCCCGACCTTAGGATACAAAGAATTCAGGTTATACAGAAAGTTCTTACTACACCTCAAGTATTCTTCATGGGATTTGGACCATAATAATTTCTCACTTGATAATCTGAAGAACCGCCGATTGTTCTTACGGTGGCCTCAGCCCAACTCAGACCATGGGTCTTTGCTGCTATGCCGGAAAAAGCCCCTCTCTTGCTTAGTGTTGCCAACCTCCAGGTGGTAGCTGGGATTACAACTGATCTCCAGGCAACAGAGATCAGTTCACCTGAAGAATACGGCTACTTTGGAAGGTTGACTCTATGGCATTATAGCCCATGGAAGTCCTTCCTCTCCCAAAATCCCGCCCTCCTCAGGCGCCATCCCCAAAATCTCCAGGTATTTACCAACCCAGAGCTGGCAACCCTACTCTTGCTCCTCCTTGGTTGTGTAACATGTTTCTTTAAACACCAAGGTATTGAATTCTGTGGTCCCTCATTACATTTCTGTACCCTCACCCCCAGGTTTCAGTTTCTCTCCATTATCAGTCCTGTTTTGTCCCCAGAGTCTGTCTTCAGTCCAATGCCCTTCCTTGCAGCCCTCTGGAGGCCCTCGCCCCTGGAGCTGTAAGTCCCTCTGTCCTCCCAAGGAGTTCCTCTCTAATTTCTCCAACCTTTCTTCCTTCCACCCACTTGCACCTTCTCAAGGGCAGGCACTTTCCCCAAGTCCTACTTCTTCTCTACTTAGGGTTTCCAGGTCCCTCTTCCCCACCGGCGGGAGGTTTTTTGGGTGGAGCCTGAGGAGGGCAGGGTTTGAGGAGGGGATGAACTTCAATGCCATAGAGTCCAATTGGCAAAGCGGCCATTTTCTCCAGGTGAACTGATCTCAATTGGATGGAGATAAGTTGTAATAGCAGGAAATCTCTAGCTAATACCTAGAGTTTGGCAACCCTATCTCTACTGCAGAGTGGCAAGTATGTCTTATCTCAACGCATAATTAAATTGTGGAATGCACTGCCAGAGGATCTAGGATAGATGGCTATTATGGTTACCAACTCCAGATTGAGAAATACCTGGAGATTTGGATGCTGGACAACATCATTCAAGTTACATATGAAATATACCATGTTGACTGGTCTGACCCAGCAGGGATCTTCTTATGGAAAAAAAAAAAGTTCCACAAATAATTGACACAGGTACATTTACTTGCCCAGTTGATGGAGCACTATCTTCTTTTTTATAATTGGGTCTCTCTTTCCCTCTCTCTCACTCACTTACACGCACATACAAACACACACATACTTGCCACATTTGTACCAAATCCATCTTTTGCAGCTTCTCTGAACAGTCACACTGCCTTGACTTGTTAAGAGTTGGAGGGGTATGTATGAAAAAGGACTATTTTCTCTCAAATGGGTTAACACATCCAATATATTTGTAAAGTGACTTTTTCCCCATGAGTAAAACTGGAAGCGAAAGTTACTTTCTGTTTACACACTTGGTACTAATACTGCTTGTTTGTTTGTTTGTTTATTTTTGAGAAGGTAACCATCCTTCCCTACCATGTCCTCAGCATCTAGGACTCAGAGAGCAGCTGCCTCTCAACATAACTTCTCCATTTAGCTGTCAAGCCTAACAGCAGTTGATATACATCTTTCACAAATATCCTTTCCTATCATAATCAAAACTAGAGGTCAGCAAAATGTCTTATGGTAGTGAAGTCCATCACTTATGCATTCTGTGAAACTACCTGGCAAAATCTCCATTACACAAGGCTGGCAATGCAATACTATGCAGGTTTAAGTTCATTGGTTTCGAATCTCCTAATCAGAGGGAACAGCAGGTGAAATTTTCATTAATCTGAACATTGGGGATGATTCTCCCCATCCATGGTATATTCAGTCTAAATTAGATTATAATAGTTATAGTCATTTTAGTCTAGGGTTGCCAACCTCCAGGTGGTGACTGGAGATCTGCTATTACAACTGATCTCCAGGCAACAGAGATCAGTTTACCTGGAGAAAATGGCCACTTTGAAAGGTGAATTCTACGGCATTACACCCTATTGGAGTCCCTCCCCTCCCTAAACACTGCCTTCTTCAGGCTCTACCTCCAAAATCTCCAGTTATTTCCAAGCCTGGATCTGGCAACCCTATTCTAGTCTCATAATATTTATGGATATGGGATTCCAGCACACACAGGGAACTTCAATACAAGGTCTATCAATGGCATGTATGAATTAGAGCAGTGGTTCCCAAACTTTTCCGGCCGCAAACTCAACCCCAGTGCCCCCTACCCTATCCAACAACACAGTTGAAGGGGCCCACCTCTAGCGCCCCCTGCTTCCCCCTTGCCTCTTAGTGCTCCCCTAGGTAATCCCACTGCCCCCCAATGCCATAGAGTCCTATTGCCAAAGTGGCCGTTTTCTCCAGATGAACTGATCTCTGACGGTGGGAAATCAGTTGTAATAGCTATTACCTGGAGGATGGCAACCCTACTTCCAGTGCATGCCAGAAGTGACGTTGACACATTGACTGCGACAGAGACTTAGGCCTTAGTTTTCTGCTGGTAGGCTCACCCCCCCCCCTATTGTTAAGCATGTTAAGAACATAAGAAAGGCCTTGCTGGATCAGACCAAGGCCCATCAAGTCCAGCAGTCTGTTCACACAGTGGCCAACCAGGTGCCTCCAGGAAGCCACAAACAAGACGAGTGCAGCAGCACCATCCTGCCTGTGTTCCACCACACCCAAAATAATAGGCATGCTCCTCTGATACTAGAGAGAATAGGTATGCAGCATGACTAGTATCCATTCTAACTAACAGCCATGAATATACCCCTCTCCTCCATGAATATGTCCACCCCCCTCTTAAATCCCTCCAAGCTGGCAGCCATCACCACATCCTGGGGCAGGGAGTTCCACAATTTAACTATGCGTTGTGTGAAAAAAAACTTCCTTTTATCTGTGTTGAATCTTTCACCCTCCAGCTTTAGCAAATGACCCTGTATTCTAGTATTAAGGGAGAGGGAGAAAAACGTCTCCGTGTCCACTCTCTCCAAACCATGCATAATTTTATAGACCTCTATCATGTCTCCCCTCAGCCGCCTTCTTTCCAAGCTAAACAGCCCTAAGCGTCTTAACCACTCCCCATAGGACAGTTGCTCTAGTCCCCTAATCATTTTGGTTGCTCTTTTCTGCACCTTTTCAAACTCTGTTATATCCTTTTTTAGGCATGGTGACCAGAACTGTACACCATATTCCAAGTGTGGTCTCACCATAGATTTGTACAATGGCAGTATATTAGCAGTTTTATTCTCTATTCCTCGTCTGTTTATGGCCAGCATGGAATTTGCCTTTTTTACAGCAGCCTCACACTGGGTTGACATCTTCATTGAGCTATCCACTACCACCCCAAGATCCCTTTCTTGGTATGTCGCTGCCAGCACAGATCCCATCAGTGTATATGTGAAGTTGGGATTTTTTGCCCCAATATGCATCACTTTACTCTTGCTCACATTGAATCTCATTTGCCATTTTAATGCCCATTCTTCCAGTATGCAGAGATCCTTCTGGAGTTCTTCACAGTCCGATTTTGTTTTAACCACCCTAAATAATTTGATGTCATCTGCAAACTTGGCTACTTCACTGTTTAACCCCAACTCTAGGTCATTGATGAACAGGTTGAAAAGCTCCGGTCCCACACAGATCCCTGAGGCACCCCACTGCTCACATCCCGCCATTGGGAGAACTGACCATTGATTCCTACTCTCTGCTTCCTATTTTTCAGCCAGCTCTCAGTCCATAAGAGGACTTGTCCTCTTATCCCATGACTATGAAATTTGCTTAGCAGTCTTTGGAGGGGGACTTTGTCAAAAACTTTTTGGAAATCCAAATACGTTAGACTATATCACGCTGTTTGCATACATAGATTACCTGTGTATTTTCTATGGTCATAGCCGCTGTGATTTCTATTGACTACCTGGAGGCTGGCAACCCTAGGAAAGCCTCATGGATCATCTCCCAAGTATCCCAGTCTTTCCCATTATGTTTACCTGACTCCCAAAGCCACACATGTTCATGTTAATCAAGTGTTATACTTTGGATCACAGATAGTTGTATATTCTTGCAGTGTTGCATGGGAACTCTTGTATGATCCAGTAAGTTTTTCTGCTAGCATGAAGATACCACGGCCAACACAAAACCAACAAGTGTACTCAAAATTTAGGAGATTTCAAATGGGGCCTGACCTGTGCTTGACCTTGCGACATGCATAATCCAAGAAAGCCAGCCAGAAAAATGGCGACCATGTGCCAACATCTGTTGCCTAGCAACCCTGCCAGGCTCAACAATGCTAATTGCAAATGTCAGAACAACTTGAAATACTGTAGTTTTCACCTTACCAGTTCCTTTAGCCCTTCTCCTGCACAAAGAACCTTCTAGAGATGAAGGAAGGATTCACATTCTCCTAAACATGTGGTAGGTTACAACCTGGCACCTTTTAAATTGTGAGCAAATCATCATATGAGGTTCTCAGATGGAGTGGAAACCAGCATTGCGAGCAAGGAATTTGGATATTCAAACATCCAACTTGCAAATACTGAATAATCACTTTTGGTAAACTGGGTAGGCTCAAATACCAAATTCTTTGGATATTCGGTCACTTAATGTTTCCTGCTGGGAGCACGTTCTGCCTGCCACTTGCCAGATCCTTGTCTCAGGCATTCACCTGGCAAAACGACAGCTGTAGCTTTTGTCAGGATTTTGAGGTTAAAAGTGCTACCTTGCAATGTGGTACCTCTGATAATCATGGGCAGGGAACAGGAGCATTAACAGCCCATTCCTGAAAATTGGGCCGAAACTTCTTAGGAGGCGGCATGACCTTGCAGCCAGTGTAAGTGGTGTAATCTCGTGTTTAAACGCACTTACTGTGGTGGCAAGGCCAGTCCCGCTGGTGGCAGAGCGCCGTGGGACCGCACCTCCCCCCTCCGCCGGAGCAGCCTCTCCATGGCGCAGGCCACAGCGTAGAGAGGCCGCGCCGGCGCAGGGGGGGTGTTAAGGGGGCATTCCGGGGGAGGAGCCACCGGGTAGGCAGAAGAAGAAGAAGAAGAAGAAGAAGAAGAAGAGTTGGTTTTTATTTGCCGACTTTCTCTGCCACTGGCAGAATCAAACCAGCTTACAATCACCTTCCCTTCCCCTCTCCACAACAGATGCCCTGTGAGGTAGGTGGGGCTGAGAGAGCTCTAACAGAGCTGTAACTTGGCCAAGGTCACCCAGCTGGCTTCGTGTGCAGGAGTGGGGAAACAAATCCAGTTCACCAGATTAGCCTCCGCCGCTCATGTGGAGGAGCGGGGAATCAAACCCAGCCAGTGTCTTGAGTGCTCAAGTTAGCATTGCAATCTACTTAATAGGGTTAGCCTGCTCTTTGCTTGCAGCCTGGATGATGTCGCTCTGTAGACAGCCATGCCAGCATGCTGAAAGAGATCCTTCCCCTCCAGGTTTGGGAGACCCACATATTTTCTGTAGCAATGAAATGCTTTTGGAGTAGCCTTGGGCGAGTCAGCCTACTGTAGCCGGAGTTGTGATGGTAAATATGGTGAAAACGCTAAAGTATTTTCCCTGCTGGAAAAGTCACTATAATAATTGTAACGAAAGAGTCAGAAAAGGAAGCCAAATGAGGGAAGCTGTCTGCATTTGCATACATCGTGAACATAGCCGGAGGGCAGCCAATGCCAACCATTTAAATGGAGACACCTTCCATTTGCCAAGACAAATAAACAAATCAGAGCACACCACTACGGATCTACAGATTTCCTATGTATTTTGGCACCAAGATAGCTTCTGCAGAAGGAAGACTTGGACTATGGGAAATGTCAGCCCTTCTGTGCAAGTTTTTCCTCTTGGTATTTTGGAAGTGAAATGGATAACAACGGAGCAGCCAACGTTGTTCAGAGGAAATAGCTTAGTAGTGTGCTCAGATGTTGTACTGATCTGGGCCTAAAGAATAAAAACATAAAATGACAATGAGAATGTTGAGTATGACTATGTACCAGAGGTCTAAGGTTGTGTTTGTGCATTTGCAGTGGAGAAATGGTGGTATGAGGAAGTCTGGGTAAGCCAGGGTTGCTCCTTGGCTTTCTGTTCGGCTTCAGCAAGTTGACGTCTGCACCTCTCAGGACTGGTTCACGGGGTGGCCAACTCTGAATTTGGAAGTTCCGTGGAGATTTGGAGGTAGAGCCTGGGGAGGGCTGGGTTTGGGGTAGGGATGCCAGCCTCCAGGTGGGACCAGAAAATCTCCCAGAATTACAAGTGATTTCCAGATGACAGCGGTCAGTTCACCTGGAGAAAATGGATGCTTTGGAGGTAGGGTTGCCAGGTGCCCCCTCGCCACCAGCGGAAGCTTCATTGTGGTGGAGCTGGGGCCGGGGGGTGATCCATGCATGCCACGATAATGTCGCTTCTGGGTTTACCCCATAGAAGCCATAGAGTTTTTGGAGGAATGGGCTCGAGCATCCGCATAGCTTCCAGGCTATTGCAGCATGCACAAACCCCTTCTGCTTGCCTGCTTCCTCCCACCAGCCAGCTAAGGGGTGACGGGCAGGACTGTTAATTGGAGAGCAATTGCCGACCATAATCAGGCATCTGAGAACCCTATTTGGAGGGAGGGTGAACACTACAGAATTGTACCTATGGTTGCCAGGTCCCTCTTCACCACCAGTGGGAGGTTTTTGGGGTGGTGCCTGAGGAGGGCAGTGTTTGGGGGGGGGACGGACTTCAATGCCATAGAGTCCAATTGCCAAAGTGGCCATTTTCTCCAGGTGAACTGATCTCTATCAGCTGGAGATCAGTTATAATAGCAGGAGATCTCCAGCTAGTACCTTGCGGTTGGCAACCCTAATTGTATCCACTGAGGTCCCTGTCCTTTCCAGGCTCCACCCCCAAATGTCCAGCAGTTTCCCAACCCGAATCTGGCAGCCCTACCCCTGTACCCTCCACCGGTGGCCAGGGGGACCTGGCTGGCAATCCTAGTTTGGGGACACGAGAAAACCTCAGCAAGCTATAATGCCATAGCGTCCACCTCCAAATAGGGTTGCCAAGGGCCAGGTGGTAGTGGGCAAACCCCCACCAATCCACCTGGGTGTCCGCCAACCAGCTGGGGGTCAGCGGGCAATGTACGTGCGCCTGCCCATGGCAATGTGTCACTTCCGGTTTACACCTGGAAGCGCCTCATCGCAAGGGGTCGTTTACCACTAGGGTTCCCAACCTCCAGGTGGTGGCAGGAGATCTCCTGCTATTACAACTGATGTCCAGCCGATAGAGATCAGTTCACCTGAAGAGAATGGCCGCTTTGGCAGTTGGAGTCTATGGCACTGAAGTTCCTTCCCCCAAAACCCACCCTTCTTAGGCTCCGCCCCAAAAACCTCCCACCAGTGGCTAAGAGGAACCTGGCAACCCTATTTACCACTCAAACTCCCAGTTCGAGTGGCAAAAAGCCCTTGCGATGTGGCACTTTTGGGTGTAAATGCATTGCAAGGGGCCTTTTACCACTCAAACTCCCAGGAAACATCCCCTTGCAATGCGTTTTAAACCTGGAAGTGCCGCATCGTAACAGGCCTTTTACCACTTAAACTCCCAGTTTGAGTGGTAAAGGCCCCTTGCAATGCGGCATTTCCGGGTGTAAACCGGAAGTGATATAATCGCAACCGCACAGCCGCGCACATGATCTCACCACACCTCCACTCCAAAAACCTGCCGCCAGAGGAGATGGGGGACCTGGTAAGCCTACCTCCAAAGCAGCTATTTTCTCCAGGGAAACTGATCTTTGTAGTCTGCGATGGTAATTCCAGGAGGTTGGCAAGTCTAAGGAGGAGACCAGTTGTAATAGCAGGAGATCTCCAGCTAGTACCTGGAGATTGGCAACCCTATTGGAGCCCCTTGGTGCACTATAAGGCTGTTCCTTGTACCTTTGCATTGTTGCATCCTGAGGGTGAGCAAATTCGGAACAAGGAGGTAAGGAGTCCATTCTTCATCATAAGACTTTGGAAGATGCTGTTCGTTTTGCCTTTTTGCAAGTTGACTTCAAAGCAAAAGCATATTTAAGAGTCTTTCTCTTTCCTAATTTCCGGGCCTTGCAGCTGCAAGAGAGCTACAGTGGAAAAAGGTTTGCAACGATGGTGTTTAAATATGTATGGCAACATGGTTTTAAAAGCTCTCTCTCTCTCAAGGAACAGCCTTTCCCGCTTTTCTCAAGAGCAAGGTACTTTCTGTGCCATCCGTCTGCTTGGTGACAAGTCACGGCTGATTGCTAGGCATCTGTCAGGCATGAATGGACAATGCAAACACACTTCCCAATTTCATGATTTTTAGAGTGGGGTGGGGAAAAATATATACAATATACGTAACAGATTTTAGAAGAAGGAGGAAAAGGAGGAGGGGTTAGTTTTTATTTGCCGACTTTCTCTATCACTTAAGGGAGAATCAAACTGGCTTACAATCACCTTCCCTTCCCCTCCCCACAACAGACATCCTGTGAGGTAGGTGAGGCTGAGGGAGTTCTGAGAGAACTGTGAAGGGCCCAAGGTCACCCTACCTCACAGGGAGTCTCACCCCCACCTACCTCACAGGGTGTCTGTTGTGGGGAAGGGAAGATGATTGTAAGCCAGTTTGATTCTTCCTTAAAAAGTTGTCTTATAAAACTCTTCTTCTTTTTCTAGACTCTATGGAATTGCACCCCACTGAGGTCCCCTGTCCTCCCCACGCTCCATCCCCAAATCTCCAGGAGTTTCCCTGAGGTAGAGATGACTCAACACGTTTTATGGTCAGAAACAGAAAATACAAATGGTGCAGTAATAAAAATATATATATAGTAATACAATAAATAATAAATCATTTGTGGTGCTTGAGAGTACCCCTGTATCTGTCATTCTGCCTGGCCCTGAGGCACAGCAACTTCTTGCCTTTGAACAGCTTTGGCGTTTACACAGTGTATCCTCTAACATTTGTTAGAAGAAAAGCTAGGATGGTCTTTTTTGGTGAAAAGAATGCATAGTAGTTACTCACTATTGTACGATCCAGTTCTGAATGTTGAGCTGAATTTGTACCATGATAATAGGTGATGTTAGGAGCATGAGATATGTTATGAGAGCCAGCGTGGTGTAGTGGTTAAGAGCGGTGGTTTGGAGCAGTGGACTCTAATCTGGAGAACTGGGTTTGATTCCCCACTCCTCCACACGAACAGCTGACGCTAATCTGGTAAACAAGGTTGGTTTCCCCACTCCTACACATGAAGCCTGCTGGGTGACCTTGGGCTAGTCACACTCTCTCAGCCCCACCTACCTCACAGGGTGTCTGTTGTGGGGAAGGGAAGGGAAGGTGATCATAAGCTGATTTGATTCTTCCTTAAGTGATAGAGAAAGTCAGCATATAAACAATAACAACTCTTCTCTCTTCTTCTTCTTCTTCTTATACACCGAACATGGAGTCTCATACCCAAGCTAAAACTGTCCAGCCCAGCAATCTGTCTGGTGGTCGGCCAGCCAGGTTAGTAAAACGGAATCTCACACATTGGAATCTCACAATATCACATTGGAAGATCTACATCCTTTCCACAGTGTCAGAGGAAATGCAAGAACAAACTTTTCAGAAGGGCTTTCAGCTCAAAAGACGAGTGATTTTCAACATTCCAGCTTCGACGGGTAACTGCTTGGATTTCTTGAAATTCATTATCGCAAGCTCCTGAACTCTCAGTTACACATTCCCTAAAGCTTTTACTCCACCTCTTGTTCTTTGACGCTTGCATTCTGCAGCCGCCCACCCATTGCTTGCTCCACTTAATAAACTAGGGCTGCCAAACCCCTTGGCTGCGGCTGCTAACCCCCTCCCCCCATTCCTCTTGCTGACCACCGCTTTGATCAGTGGCAGGAGGAAACGAATTTTTAAATCTGCCACGCCAGCTGCGGCATCACGTCACTTTAGGTAAAAAACCAGAAGTGACAAAGGGTAGCTCTAGGAATCTCCAGAAACTCTGTGGTAAAACCATAGCATTTCTGGTGATTTCTAGATCTACCCTTTGCCACTTCTGAGGTAGATCTGGGACTCAAAGGAAACTCTGTGCGAGAACCACAGCATTTCCAGAGATTCCTAGAGCGACCCATGTCACTTCCTTTCTTTTTAACAGAAGTGATGTGATGCTGCAGCTGGCGTCTCACCCACCCACCCCTGTCCTCAGCCCTCCCACTGGTTCCTGTAATAAACTGACCATCTTAGTTGTTGTGTTTCCGTATGTTGACTATTGCAGTGGTTATTCAGATGATAGATGCATCTGAAAAACACTCAAAACATACAAATAGAAAAGTACTGTGTGCATGTGGCGAGAGGCACAGCCATATCTATGGCTGTGTACTGAGGGCAATGCAACCCCTCTCAACACAAACATACCTCTCATGGGGGGGAGGGCTGAACCTGAAGAATTTTAGTGCATACGGACATGCACATGGCAAAAATTGTAAGAGGCCATCCTACATTTTCCCAAAGCAAAATTGGGACAATATTTTACCAAGGGCTGCTCTCTGAAATAGGGACTGTCCCAGAAAAATGTACAAACATGGGTCTGATGGACTTCTAGGGAAGGATGTAAAGGGGAATCAGAAGAAGACTTTTGTTTACCGTTTTCTTTATGGTTTATGTGTCCTAGAAACAGTTCAGTTGAATATAATAGGCACTCAAGAATTTCTTTCATATATTATCCACCTTTCTTCCACTTAGTATCTCAAGGCAGGAGAACAGGAGCTCTCCTGTCTAGGCACTGATCAGATCCAGAACAGCTTAACTTCAACTGGGCTGGGGCTCAGTGGTAGAGCATCTGCTTTGCATTCAGAAGGTCCCAGGTTCAATCCCTGGCATCTCCAGTTAAAGGGACTAGGCAAGTAGCTGGAGAGCAGCTGCCGGTCTGAGTAGATAATATTGACTTTAAAGGACCAAGGGTCTGATTCAGTATAAGGCAGCTTCCATATGTCCATGTGTGACCAGCTTAAGACATTGAATCATGTGCATGAAAACCACATCATTGGAATAAGATACAAAACATCATCAACCTAAAAGGTCCGTGTTTCAGCCGTGGAATTAAATGTTTAGAATAGATTTATCAGGGCTTTTTTTTTTCCAAATGAAAGGGTGCTGAGGCTGAATTTTGCTTTGAAATCATACCCTTTTCAACTCGGACATCCTTACCCCAGTCCCAGGTGAGTGAGGGCAACCTTTTTCTTCACGTGTCAATGGCTGAACCTTGAAAAGAGGATTCTTTCTAGGTACCCTGGCGAGGTTGACAGTGCATATGCACACTGTTGGGGGGTGGGGGTGGGGATGGAAATGAATCCAATCCCTTCTGTGGGGCAATATCCCAGCACCCACTTGGTGCAGGATATTCCACCTGTATAAAACTGCAGAGTTCAAAACAACCAAAAGCTATGTGGAAGAATATGAACAACACACGTATTAAAATTGAAGGAAACTGTATTTAATAAACGTTTATAAAGTCCTTTAAATAAACAACATTTTCCTTAAGTGGTTTCTACTACTTTTCTCATATTAACTGAAACATTGTTACATCTCTTGAGTGTGTGGCAGAGAGCGAACACAGAGAGATACTTAGAGTGAGACTTAGGAGGTTACCACACTTGTATTCCCAGCGATGTAAAGAGTTTGAAAATGCTATAAAAAAAACTGTTCGCACTTTCTATGTATTCCCACCAATGTATTAAGAGTTTGAAAGCATTATAAAGAATACTGTTCACACTTTGTTTGGCCCCTTTAGCTGTGAAGACGTCTTCCAACCATTTTTTAGCCGTGGCATCCAAAAACCCTTTTAAAGCGATGTTTTTTACATTTTCAAACTCTTAATACATCGCTGGGAATACAAAGTGAGACACTTAGAGTGAGACACTGACAGTTGGCAGCGTCAGTTACAAGTAACTGTCACCAGAAGGGAGGGGCTGATTCTAGAGGAGCACAGAGTCCACTGTCAATCAAATTAGGCTCCAGCGTTTAATCCAATACACACACCACAACACAATGTGCACAGTGTTCCGCAGGTGAGTTGACAATTCTCTCACATTTCTCAAAGCCCCATCAACAAAGCTACCGTGTGTGTGAAAGTTTTGTCCTGTCCTTTGAAATGGGAGATTGCCCCCAGAGGCTAGTAGAACACTGCAAGGACTCCTGGGGCAATCGCCTGTTCCTGATGGCAGCTGGAAGGCCAAGCAGCAGTGGGCCCTAGGACTTGCCCCAATTCCCTCGTCACGTATTTTAGTCCTGTCCTACTTTGCATCTGCTCAACCGATTATTGATTCCAAGGTGCTGTATCTGAGCCAGTGCCGGATTTACGTACAAGGTAAACAAGCTATCGCTTAGGACCCCACTCTCTTGCCCCCCCCCCAAAAAAAAATTAAAGGAAATAATAATTATTTCACCATTAATATACTTCTTCTTAATTGTATTACGGTTCAACAATTACTTTGATAAAATATATATTTTGTTATGTGCAAATGGCTTTAGATACCTATTAGGTCCATAAATTACCATATAGCATATATTCAACACAAAAAAACAGCAACAATTTGTTGTTGACAAAGGACAGCTGGACATATAAAGGGCCCCATTACCTTCAATAGCTTAGGGCCTCATCTGGCCTAAATCCGGCCCTGATCTGAACATAGATTCAAGTCCAGTAACTGGGAAGGAAGGGCTGTGGCTCAGTGGTAGAGCATCTGCTTGGCATGCAGAAGGTCCCAGGTTCAACCACCGGCATCTCCAGTTAAAGGGACTAGGCAAGTAGGTGATGAGAAAGACCCCTGCCTGAGACCCTGGAGAGCCGCTGCTGGTCAGAGTAGACAATACTGACTTTGATGGACCAAGGATCTGATTCAGTATAAGGCAGCTTCATGTGTTCATGAGTTCATGGAGGTGGCTGTAAAACTGTGGCATTTTCCAGTCCCTAGCCTAGAGAACAGATGCGTCCTCAAAAACATAGAGACCAGCAAGATTTTGGGGCTATCTGTAGGGTTGCCAGCTCTGGGTTGGGAAATAACTGGAGATTTTGGAAGCGGATCCTGAGGAGGGTAGGGTCTGGGGAGAGGAGGAGAAGGGGTTCAATGGGTTATAGTATCATACAGTTCCCCTTCCAAAGCGGCCATTTTCTCCAGGCGAACTGATGTCTGTCACTTGGAGATCAGATGTAGTCCCAGGAGATCTCCAGCCACCACCTGGAGGTTGGTAATCCTAGGTATCTGACAAAGGGAACTTTGCGTCTCAAAAGCTCACACCCTGGAAATCTTGTGGGTCTCTAAGGTATTGCTGGGCTCAAATCCTGTTCTACAGCAGACCAACCCTCTGAAACGATCTGAGCATACAAGCTTAAGCTCTTTCCATGCTGCTTGTCAGACCAGAAGATGGCAGTGGTGTCTCGTTTGAGCCGCGTTTTCGGGACCATTCAGAAACCTAACCTAATTGACAATTGTTCTATAATATCATACAGAAGGAGAGACATGGATGCAGTCAAACCAATTACCAGCTCTTTCTTTTATTATATATATTACACCTAACACGGTTGTTACTGTTCAGGAATCTTCAGCATGGCTCTCCTGCTTTTACTCTTCCCCTTTAATCCATAATTGTTCTGGAAATCTGCCATCCCTAAGCCATATGGCCAATATTACACACATGGTATTAACACTGAAATTAATTTGCAGAGATCTGATTATCTATATCAGTTATCTGAAACTCTTTGGCAGATCCTCCGTCATTATAATAATGGCAGAGTGCTTTGTGCGCATTCAAAGCCCTTCACATACCTTATCTTAGTAATATTTTCAATAACCATATAAGCTAATGTAGTAATCATCCCAAACTTACAGAGCTGGGGAGGGGGATCTTGCCCAAGACCACCTAGTGAGTTTCTGGTAGGGCTGCCAACCTCCAGGTGGTGGCTGGAGATCTCCTGCTATTACAACTGATCTCCAGCCAATAGAGATCAGTTCCCCTGGAGAAAATGGCTGCTTTGGCAATTGGACTCTATGGCTCTGAAGACCCTCCCCTCCTCAAAGTCCACCCTCCTCAGACTCTGCTCTGGTAGAAATGGGACTTGAACCTTACAACCCAGTTCCTAAGCCACTATAAAACAGCAAGAGTCAAGTAGCACCTTAAAGACTAACACAATTTCCTGCAGGGGATGAGCTTTCATGAGTCACAGCTCCCTTCTTCAGATACCACTATGTTAAAGTAATTCTCTGTAGTTCAGTCCCATGTAACTGAATGTTTCACATAATACCTATTCAGCAGTGCACACATCTGAATTTTTCAACATTTTACTTTCTCCTCAGATTGTGGTGTTCTGAATTAACTCGTTTTGTTGCCAAACTGAAGCCAACGCATTAGGAACTCCATTTTTAATTCCCAAGTGTTTAGAATACTGCACATTCTATTTCTTCAATGTATTTGTTTTCCCCACTTCTTGGCAACACTGGAAACTGGATGGTGAAAGATTCAAAACAGATAAAAGGAAGTATTTCTTCACACAACACGTAGTTAAATTGTGGAACTCCCTGCCCCAAAATATGGTGATGGCTGCCAATTTGGAAGGCTTGAAGAGGAGAGTGGATATGTTCATGGAGGATCAGGCTATCCAGGGCTACTAGGCAAAATTAATAATAGTCATGATGCATACCTATTCTCTCTAGTATCAGAGGAGCATGCCTATTATATTAGGTGCTGTGAAACACAGGCAGGATGCTGCTGCAGTCGTCTTGTTTGTGGGCTTCCTGGAGGCACCTGGCTGCCCACTATGTGAACAGACTGCTGGCCTTGATCGGCCTTGGTCTGATCCAGCATGGCTTTTCTTATGTTCTTGAGGTGCACATACATATATATGTGCAATCTTCCTGTGATTGTACCTTGGGGCTGGTGTTAGACAGATGAACAAGTGTGCATGTCCACATCAATAAAACACTGCACAGTAAGAATTGGCATGCAATCATACATACAAACACATCAAGATTTTTTTTCTGCAGTTTTCTTGATTGCACACATACAGATGGTGGGGCAACTCAAATGAATGGAAAGAAATAAACGTGGAATGTGTTTGCACTTGCCCCAATTTGAGAGTTATTTTTAAAAAATTCTCCAACATATTCCAGAATTAAGGAGGAGCAAAGAGATAACCTTCTGAATAATAAAGTCAAGAACTGGGCAAATGGACTTATCCCTAATTCATACTAAGAGGTAAAAATTTATTTACAGAAGAAAAATGCATTTCCAGAAGAGGAAAAATAAACCCATGAATTTGCGGTAGATCTTAACAGATATTTTACTATTGATTGCTTCCTCCCTTGGATCCCTTTGCCAAGATCAGCGTCTCCATTCATTAGGGTTGCCAGGTCCCTCTTCGCCCCTGGCGGGAGGTTTTTGGGGCAGAGCCTGAGGAGGGCGGGGTTTGGGGAGGGGAGGGATGTCAATGCCATAGAATCCAATTGCCAAAGCGGCCATTTTCTCTAGGTAAATGGATCTCTATCGTCTGGAGATCAGTTTAATAGCAAGAGATCTCTCGCTAGTACCTGGAGGTTGGCGACCCTACTATCCATGCATCAGGACTGAAAAAGAAGTTATATCAACAGGCGTCTGCCGCTCTTAACCACTATACCACGCTGGCTCTCAAACAACTATCTGGACCTCTCAACTGAGACTATGGCAAAATAAAGCCAATCTATCACTTGAGACACCCATTCCACTACCTGCCACCTCCACACAAATGCCCACTACTGATTAGGTATCTCACTAGTTCATCTATATAACCTTTCCAGAAATTTTATGCTTTATGCATGGTACTGAAATTTGCAGCTATTGAGCTTTTATTATGGGAGTCGCTGCCAAAATCAGCAGCCCTGAATCTCCTCCTTAACATCTAGTAATAAAATAAAATGTGTTGACATGGCATTAGCGCTGTCGATTTGGTTTGTCCCAAACCGAAAAACTGCCGAATTTCCCCCAATTCGGCGGTTTCCGGTTCGGGATGAACCGAATTTAAAAAAGGCGGGAAACGGGGGAGCTGAATTCCCCAACTTTGGGGTGTTCGGCAAATAAATTCGGGGTTCGGCGCAGCCGTCAGGCTCTCCCCCCCCCACACGCCTTCACGGGGCTTCGCTGAAGGCGCGCAGGGGGCCCTTTAAACAGATCTGTGCCTAACAGCTGTTAGGCGCAGATCTGTTTAAAGGCCCCCCCCGCGCGCCTTCAGCGAAGCCCCCTGAAGGCACGCGGGGGGGGGGAACAGATCTGCGGGAAGGCAGGCAGTGGGTTGTCAAGCCCCTCTGCGCTGTCTGCGCAGGCAGCGCAGAGGGGTCTAAAGACCCCCCTCTTCCCGGGAGTCCTGGGAAAGCGGGCAGTGGGTTGTCCAGCCCCTCTGTGCTGTCTGAGCAGGCAGCACAGAGGGTTTTAAAGACCCCCCCTCTTCCCGGGAGTCCCGGGAAGGCAGGCGGTGGGTTGTCCAGCCCACTGCGCTGCCTGCGCAGACAGCGCAGAGGGGCTTGACAGCCCACTGCCTGACTTCCCAGGACTCCCAGGAAGAGGGGCGGGGGATCTTTAAACCCCTCTGCGCTGCCTGCGCAGACAGCGCAGAGGGGCTTGACAACCCACCACCTGCCTTCCCGGGACTCCCAGGAAGAGGGGCGGGGGGTCTTTAAACCCCTCTGCCCCCCCCGTGCCTTCACGGGGCTTCCAGGAAGGCGCGCGGGGGGGCCTTTAAACAGATCTGTGTTTCTTGGCAGATCTGTTCCCCCCCGTGAGCCTTCAAGGGGCTTCCCTGAAGGCGTGCAGGGGGGGATTTTCCCCTGGACTCCGGATCTCGCCTGAATTTCAGGGATCCGAAGAAGGGGAGCTCGGACTTCGGCACGGCCTGAATTTAAAAGGGCCGAATTTTGCCGAAGCCGAACTTTCCCGAATTTTTTTTTCCAGCAGCCCTACATGGCATTACCATGAATTTTCCCACCCCGTTTTCCTTCATCTGCTTTAGGGGTAGTTTTGAATTTCTCATTCCTGCTGATTCAACTTGAAAATCCTCCTTTCAATTTAACTTCTCCCTTGTCTGAACTGAGCTCATGATTCTGTATTTCCCTGCCTTTCTGTGCTTCATTGCACAGTCCCCCCCTCCCGGTAAAATGTACACATTTCCTGACATTAGTGTAGCAGTAAATCAGCATTAAACATAAGGTGTATCTTCTACTTATCGGTTGCATTATAAAGACCATAGATGTCACATATAAAATGGTACATATTCACAAAGAAATTGACAAAGCCAACAGGGAAAATCAGAGAACCCAAACCACTGACAGAAATTCAACTGGATATCAAAAGAAACAAAATAGGGACAAGGCACTCACCTATGATCAGATCCTACTTGCACGAGACAGTCACTGCAGTTTAGAGAGGAAGTGGAGACGCAGGGCTGCTGTTATCAGTGGCAGCCATGCAACTCCCATAGTGTTTAGTTCCAGTCTGCAGCATACCTAAACAGTGTCTGTCTGTGAATCACTTAAGAAGCTTAGACAAATCTGTGAAACAACATATGAACACACATGAAGCTGCCTTATACTGAATCAGACCCTTGGTCCATCAAAGTCAGTGTTGTCTTCTCAGACCGGCAACGGCTCTCCAGGGTCTCAGACAGGGGTCTTTCACATCATCTACCTGCCTAGTCCCTTTAACTGGAGAAGCCAGGGATTGAACCTGGGACCTTCTGCATGCAAAACAGATGTTCTACCACTGAGCCACAGCCCCTCCCCTTGCACACAATGTATTCTTGCAATATTCACTCTTCCAAGTCAAATTCCAATGCAGTAAACTGTCCCCCCTGCCCACATATACAGGCAAGAAAATTTTTTGTGTGGGTTGGTAGAAGTCAGCAAGGTTCTCATACCCAGAACCAGTTTCATATACCAAAGCTTAGCTAGCATTTTCATATGAGGTGGAATATTAATTTTGAAGAGTTAGATTCAAGTCCAGTAGTACCTTAGAGACCATCAAGAGTTTCAGGGTATGAACTCCAACTTGGAAGGCTTTAAGAGGGGAGTGGACAGGTTCATGGAGGAAAGAGGTATTCATGGCTACTAGCTAAAATGGATACAAGTCATGATGCATACCTATTCTCTCCAGGATCAGAGGAGCATGCCTATTACCTTAGGTGCTGTGGAACACAGGCAGGATGGTGCTGCTGCAGTCGTCTTGTTTGGGGGCTTCCTAGAGGCACCTGGTTGGCCACTGTGTGAACTGCTTGACTTGATGGGCTTTAGACTGATCCAGCAGGGCTTTTCTTATGTTCTTATGAGCTTTCAAGAGTCAAAGTTCCCTTCATCAGACTTGAGTAGAGATGAAGGGAGCTTTGACTCCCAAAAGTTTATACCCTGAATCTCTTGTGGGTCTCTACTCTCTGAAACTATTATTTTTTTTAGTAGACCCTTTGCATCTTTAATAACTTATACTGGTTTGGTGGAAGGTTAGCAATACACAGGGTTGCCAACCTCCAGGTAATAGCTGGGGATCTCCTGCTATTACAACTGATCTCCAGCTGATAGAGATCACCTGGAGAAAATGGCCGCTTTGGCAGTTGGACTCTATGGCATTGAAGGCCCTCCCTTCCTCAAACCCCACCCTCCTCAGGCTCTGCCCCAAAAATCTCCAGGCATTTCCCAATCTGGAGCTGGCAACCCTAGCAATACATTTTTATGTGAAAAGAGGGTGGGGTTATATCTCCCCAGATATAATGCTTCCTTGGATCAGTGTTTTGTTTTGTTTGTTTGTTTTGAGGGAAGGGTGAAAATTGTATCTCAATAACCCCATAATTTCCATTATTTGGGACCCAAAAGCTAACCCACTTGCAACTTCAGTTGAATTTTGTGGGGTTGTGTTACGACCTAGGAGCTTGCTGCTGACAGGAAGAAAATGTAAGCAGTAACTGGCCATTCCTTGAGGACATTGTTTATTAATGTGTTCAAATGACAATGCCCTAAAGGACAAAGTCATAGACCCAAATATATATTCTGCCAAAAATTTGCAACTGGGAGGAATTTCGTCCCAGACCACTGGTAAATGGATTCTTAATGCAGGGTCTCTGCAGCGCTTTTAGCAAAACAAATGCAGCAGATTGAATTTGAAATAACAGATGATTGGGATTTGGACCACTAATTAGCAGTGGATTTTTATCCACTCATATGTTTAAAGAGAACCGAGCGTATAACCTGTCAATAACATGATAGCATTTATTCGTTATATTCTTTTAGAGAGCCTGCCAACTACCTCAATGCCTCTAGCCATTTCGTGGAACATGATTAATCTCTCCTTTTCCTTTTTCTTTTCTGGCACTGTTTTCTCCTGGTTTATTTATATATAAAACACATTAATTCCTTGCAGGTTAGGTGTAGATTTGTTTGAACCTACCAAGCTGCCTGGGCACATTTTAGTTATTCAGGCTTGATGGGACCTTGGCAATGTGCTGCCGAAGGTGTTCAAAAGTTATACAGGGATCAAAAGCAGCGGTGAATGATGCAAATATTTAGGTCGACTAAAGTATAAAGTTCGCAGAACGCATTTCAAGGTTTCCATTTATTGGTTAGCTTAGCTGAACTGGCTTTATGAAACAATTTTGTTTAGGTTCTCTTTATGCAGTGAGTTATTCTGAGAAGCTTTCCTCCTGCCTCCTACCCATGTTCATGCTATGTTTACACATGCAGTTATTGAAACAGAGATTGACATGAACTGAGTCAGAATGATCACTTATACGAAGAAGAAGAAGAAGGAGGAGGAGGAGGAGGAGGAGGACTTGGTTAGAATTTGGATACTTCAATGTAAAGAAAGGGGGTAGAGTATATCAATGTATGTGTTTTAAAAATCAAATTATAAAACAAAAATAGATTTGGGTCATCTTATAATTCTGCCTGAAACCATTTTGCAACTGAAATTATACATCCAAATGTCACCTCACAAGACAAATAGGCTGTGAAATGCATCTTTAAGTGCCTCAGGTAATTTATTGCTAATTAATGTGTACGTCACCTATTGAAGAGGATTTTCAGCGAGATCAAAGCCAAATTTCCTGCTGAAGATGCAAAAGTGCTAAATTAGGAGAAAAATTTGAAATATGTAAAACAGATGCAGTATCTGACATGAGTATGCTCAGCTTTCAATAAATAAAAACTGCTTTTGAAAGAAAAGTTTCATTGACATTGATTTATAGAACAAACAGCAGAACCAAATATCAATAAAAGACATGCATACATCAATAAATTGGACAGAATTCATAAAACAGCATATTCTAGATTATTATGCCTTTTAAAAAAAAAAACACAGTGAGTATGATAGAGCATTTGGACAGTAATAATTTCACTTTCCAAATCACTCAAGGTCATATTTGAAAAGAGCTGTGCTTCCGTTTAGACATACCAGTTCAGGTCAGGACTCATAGGGATAAACACGTTTTGTTGGGGCGCAGCCAAAACCTCTCCTCATTTTTCAAGAACATTCTTCATTAGCATCAAAAAAAAAAAAACATTTTGATGCTACTCTTTCAGCACTGTTGCAAAAACTGTGTGTATTTGTTTAAATTGCCCTCACTTGCCCTCATTCTTATTTCCCCTTACATTGTCCTATGTGACATAGGCAAATCTAATTGATCACGATTTCCCCCCTGATGACCCATAAGGGCATCATGTCAGGCATACAGTCATAACATCATCCTGCCCTTGATGCGATCCTGGATGCAATACGGTTGTATTAGTGACTAATTCTGAAAGGAAGACAAAGCAGCATGCAAGAAGAAAAACAGCAGCACAGAATTGGCATCTGGTGGACACAATAGGATCAGACAGGATTTTTAAATGTATTTGCTCAATTTTTGAAACATTTTCTGGTCTTCCAAAATGGTGAGTTCTGACCTGAAAAGCGAAACTGTAAATATTTGTTTTAATTGCATCTCATCTGCCTTCAGCTATTCAGAGTAATTAAATGTAGCAGGAAATACACAACGGACATGGCCTCATTGTAGTGGAAACTGCGGAAGACCATTGTACTACGAGGAGGTAGATGGTGGTCAATGCAGCCCTTCCCCATGTGAGAGCAATCTCAGGTCATTAGGGAGTTAACTTTCACACAGCACTGTAAATGATGAGCACCTGGTGATGGGGGAGAAGGTTAGTGTTCACTCTTAAAAGAAAGGGAGGGCTTCAGATAAGGAGCCAGCCAGCCAGCCAGCAAGAGGGCGTCTGGAGCATCAGGACGGCTGCCAGAGAAGAAGCGGCTTGCTTGCCTCCCAGGAGACAACTTCCCATCCTTAATTCAGATTCAGCCTGGATAAAAGGGTATTTTTGTTAAAAGTTTACTTAGCTTGGGTAAAAGGGTGTATTTTTTGTTTAATAAAACTGCATACTTTGTTTCCCCCAACACTTGCCTATTGGAATCATTTCTTTACCGAACCATGGGTAATACACTCATTCAGAAAATCTTGGCCACAGTATCAATGAGAGAATAACAGAAAGTTAATTTATGCTAGGGATACCGGCCTCCAGGTGGGACCTGGGGATCCCCATAATTACTCCTCATCTCCAGACTACAGACATCAGTTCCCCTGTAGAAAATAGAAGCTTTGGAGTGTGGACTCTATGGCATTGTATACCACCAAGATCTCTGTCCTCCCCAGGCTCCATCCCCAAATCTCTGGGAGTTTCCCAACTGGGATCTGGCAACCCTACCTCCCCTATCCACTACCAGTGGCCAGGGGAAACCTGGCAACCCTAATTTGTGCTGTTGAGTGCCCCATTCATTATAATGGTACTTTGCAAATCAGAAGTCTGAGAAACTTAAGATGCTTCCATCATGCGCCTATGCGGTTCTGACATTTTTTGTATCACAAATATGGCAAGCTAAGAGAATCATTGTATGCCTCACAAGTTTTCTTTCAAAAGAAATCATTCATCGTTAGGGTTACCAGGTCCCTCTTTACCACCGTTGGGAGGTTTTTGGAGTGGAGCCTGAGGAGGGTGGGGTTTGGGGAGGGGGCGGACTTCAATGCCATAGAGTCCAATGGCCAAAACAGCCCTTTTCTTTAGGGGAACTGATCTCTATCGGCTGGAGATCAGTTGTAACCGCAGGAGATCTCCAGCTAGTACCTGGCGGTTGGCAACCCTATTCATCATCATCGTGAGTTTTGAAAGTGTTTGGACTTCTACACCTTCACTGCATGATAATCTTAACGTTCTTGTTAAAAACATTGTATTCAGGCTGTTTGGGGAACTTGAAGGGCAAATCTAAGATGAAGGTTACCAAGAGCTGCATATGGTTGGGATTCAGAGCCTGAAGGGATTAGGAGTTCCTAATTAGGGATGCTGCTGGACTTCGTAATTACCTGATTCAGGATACAAACTCGTCCAGTTGGTAATGCTGGGCTATATTGCAAATCAAGCAAAATTCTAATTCAGAATGCAGAACACGTCAGAACCCTGCCTGCCTGCAGAGATTCTGAAAGGCAATAATGTGGGGGTCAACTTTGTTTGTGAGCTTCCTAGAGGCACCTGGTTGGCCACTGTGTGAACAGACTGTAGGACTTGATGGGTCTGGGTCTGCTCCAACATGGCCTTTCTTATGTTCTTATTTAAACATTATAATGCTGCCTTTCCATCCAAACAGGCCCCTCAATGTGGTGCACACAAAACATTCAAGCATTAGAACAATTAAAATAAAATAAAATTATGGAATAACACATAGACGACACCAGAACTGGGGAGGAGGGGCAATAACTGTTAATGGGGATATGTCAAAGGAAACAAAGATCTTCGCCCACTGGCAGAAGTTGCCAATAGAGGGAGACAGACAAACCTCTCTGAGGAGGAAGTTCCAAACTTGTGGTGCCACAACCAAGAAAGGCCTTTTGTGGATTGCCACCCATCTAGCCTCAGATGGTGGGGGCAACCACCATTCCTGTTCTCCTTTTGCTGTGTTACTAAGGTAAAGGTAAAGGCCCCCTGTGCAAGCACCAGGTCATGCCTGACCCATGGGGTGACGTCACATCCCGACGTTTACTAGGCAGACTTTGTTTCCGGGGTGGTTTGCCAGTGCCTTCCCCAGTCATCCTCCCTTTACCCCCACAAGCTGCGTACTCATTTTACCGACCTCGGAAGGATGGAAGGCTGAGTCAACCTTGAAACCGAAACCTTGAAACCTACCTGAAACCAACTTCCGTTGGGATCGAACTCAGGTCGTGAGCAGAGCTTGGACTGCAGTACTGCAGCTTTCCACTCTGCACCACGGGGCTCTTAGCTGAGTTACTACAACATGGTATTTCAAGATAGATGATAAATAACACTAGAGAACAGGAGAAACAGGAGAAAATGGTAATAAAATAACGACAATGATGGCTTTCTTTTTGTTGGTGTGAAAGAATAAAAGGATGCAAATCTGCCAGGAAAAATTGCAACATTCAGTGGGAGAATATTTCGCTTTCTCAGGACAATCTGCTGCAGACAGGATAATTTCACATTTTTCATCCCTGCTGCTTCAATCTTAAAATCTCTGTTCTGATTTCCCTGTTCCATTGTGCAAATTGAACCAATGAATCATTTGTTTCCATGCCATTTTCTAGTTCTTTGCTCTAATTCCCCCCCCCGAAAAAGTATAAACTGTTTTTTAACATTAGTATGTACCATTGAATCAGGAATATACATTATACACACACACAATCAAATGAAATATCTGTCTCACAATGAAGTAATGCAGGTCCCATGAGACATGATGCAATCCAGCCTACAGGCTTGCCTTGTGACTCCACGAGATCAGTTTAAATTCTGGAAAGACAGGATGGTTGGTGTTTGTGAAATATCAGTGAGCTTTCTAGCATACTTAACAGATTTCCCAAACCATGCCTAAATCATCAGATAGGGCAATATAGCCACCTTACTGAGTTAATTAATGAAGATAGGACCATCTCATGTCACAACAAGCATTAGGGTTGCTGGGAGCAAAACGGGAGCATGGGTTTCAAAACCAGCATCAGCAACGCTGTGACATAATTTCTGTTTCTGGGACAAGAAATTATGTCACAGCTTTGTGTGATGCACTCAGTGGCGGATCTGCTTCAGACTGGCATTTTAAGTTCAGCTTCACCATCTATTTGCTGCCCTCTACCACCAGTACAAGATTATCTCACTTTTTAAGGCAGGCAAATTATGACTTCTTGCTCTCCTCCCTTATTTTCCCTCATCCCAACAATTTCTCCCAAGACCTTCTTCTCCTTCCCCAGGAAGTCTCCTTCCCCAGGTCTTCTCTTGGCTTTCGCAGCCACAACCCCTCCTTTTTCACAGCCTGCTAGGCTGCCCCACAACCTGAGATGCCCCCTCCCTTGTCCCTACATTATCTGCTGGCTCTCCAACATCCCTCAACATCCCTGCTCCCACCTCCCAAAGCTCATAATATGTGTTTATTTGGGGAATGGTGACAGGTTGATTTCAACAGAACTAACCATCGGTGGGTTTCCTCTGGGTACCGCCATAGTATATTGAATACATTTCTGAAAATTTCTCCTCTTTCTTGGCTGTTCTATCTCTTTTTGGAGCTAAGAAATTCAGTGTCCCCAAAGTTGAGAGGTAGCCCCTTGTGAATGATGCCTACATGTATAGGACTTATTTCCTGGGTAACAGCCTTGTTTGACCCAGTGTTATGGGTAGGGGGAGATTTTGACCCTTCTCAGCTGTGCCTCAGATTACAGCGCACTCACTTAACTCTTTAGAATTCAGTTGCAGTCATGGAGAACTGAAACATCTTCTAGCTGTACAGCCATACCTCTCCTTTGGCATATGGCCCCATGTTCCAGGGTAAAGTCTCAAGGCCAATGGTGCAGAAACATTGGTGAAGCTCTGAAAGTATAGGTCTAGTCAGTGTTGAATGGTAGATGTCCCGAGAGTCCTTAGTTAGTACACTAACATGAGTTCCAAAGCTTTGCCCAACAAAGCATCATCTTCATCATCATATGCCTCACATGATGCTGCCTTCTACTGAATCAGACTCTTGGTCCATCAAAGTCAGTATTGTCTACTCAGACCAGCAGCAGCTCTCCAGGGTCTCAGACAGTGGTCTTTCACATCACCTACTTGCCCAGTCCCTTTAACTGGAGATGCCAGGGATTGAACCTGGGACCTTTTGCATGCCAAGCAGATGCTCTACCACTGAGCCACAGCCCCTCCCCATCATCATCATCGTCGTCATCATCATCATCATCATCATCATCATCATCATCATCATCATCATCATCATCATCATCATCATCTATCCAGTCTGGATTCTGTTTCTTTGTGTGATGGTGAAGCTGATAGATTCTTGGTCCTTTAAGTCAAGGGAAATGTTGGAAACTGGCCATTATGTGGACAGATTGCTTGTTCCGGTTCTGCCTGATTACAAATCATTTTGCATACTTGGGTGTGAAACTAAGCTACCTTCATATATATTAGCTTGCACTGGCCACTTGAATGCCAAACACCGTGGAATAGATCCAGCTAAGATTCCGTTTGACACAAGGACACTTCTTTTGGTACGAGATGCCTGTTCTACAAGAGGAATTCAGCATAAGCTGAAACCTCCTTGCAGTAGAAAAAGACTCACGGTAGGCAGAGCAGATGCTTTGGATGCAACCCAAAGCCTCTGCCTAGCATTTAAATAGCCATCATCGACTTTATATCTGGCACCATCTATGTGTCAGTTGGGTTATTAGCTAGACTGTAACACAGAACCACTGGGATGTGGAATGGTATAGTATGGCCCAATCTCATCAGATCTTGGAAGATAAGTGATCAGTACTTGGAAGGGAGACCTCCAAGGAAGGCTCTGCAGAGGAGGGCAATGGCAAACCACTTCTGCTTAATCACTTGCCTTGAAAACCCCACCAGGGGTCACTATAAGTTGGCTGTGACTTGATGGCACTTTACACTCACAACAGAGAACCAGTGTAGTGTAGCGGTTAGAGCATTGGACTAATGTCTAAGAGGCCCAGTTTTGAAACCCTACTCAGCCATGGAAGCTTTCTGAGTGACCTTAGACCAGTCACTCTCTCTCAGCCTAGCCTACCTCACAGGTTGTTGTGAGGACTAAGTGGAGAAGGATAAAATGGAAGAACAAGAGCTGGGTTTTATACCTCGCTTTCCCTCTACCATTAAGGAATCTCAAAGTGGCTTACAATTGCCTCCCCTTCCCCTCCCCACAACAGACATCTTGTGAGGTAGGTGGGGCTGAGAGAATTCGGAGAGAACTGTAGTCTGTGACTGGCCCAAGGTCATCCAGCTGGCTTCATGTGGAGGAGTAGGGAATCAAACCCGGTTCTCCAGATTAGAGTCTCAACCACTACACCAACCAGGGAGAATGATGTGGCAAACCATGTTGAATCCCCATTGGAGATAAAAACTGAGGTAAAATAAATAAATAACATACAGATCCCCTGCATATGAAAGATGGAATGCCAGCCATCAAGAGCAGACGTTAGCACTGTGAATGCAACACATTTTAAGAGAACACCAAAAACTTATGCGAACTCTTTTGCCCCTCAAAGAAAGCTTACATTTGAATTTTCATCCTGAAATAAATCAGCTGGGGAACAGGGAGCTATGTGCAATTTTCTTGGACGCCCTACTTATTTTGACACAATCACCACAGCTGTTCCGCTCCTCATCCCGAGATTCTTGCAAGGCCTATTTCCCCCCTCCCTCCCCAAACAGGTGTCTGCTTTTCTTTCTGAGCAAAATGTACCTAAAAATAAAACAGAAAGTTGAAATGCGAAAAAGGAGATAGCAAAGTTGATAATGTACTTTCCAAAAAATATTCTTCTAATGGACTTTCTGGGAAAGCAACGACGTTTTCTACTAAAAAGCTGTTCCTTCATTCTAAGCATCAATTTGAAAATTAGTGAGTCATGGAAAGTTGTGTTAAAGTTCATCTATCTGGGAAATATTACTTGCATTGTAATCACATGAGTCAGAGCAGATCTTTCAGAATCTAAAGCCAAAATGCTATGCACACGTATTTAGGAGCAACCCCATTGATCACAATGGGAATGACTTCCAGTAAATATGTACTTTACATAGGCTTGAACTGCATGGCAAGATGCCTATTTGAATTACTTGTAGCTACATTGGGGTGGAGGAGGGAAGGTGGCATGGTATAGCCCAATCTCGTCATATCTCAAAAACTAAGCAGGGTGAGTACTTGGAAGGCAGACCACCAAGGAAGACTCTGCAGAGGAAGACAATGGCAAACCACCTTGGCTTCTTATTTTCCTTGAAAACCCCTTGCTGGGGTCACCATAAGTCGCTGTGACTTGATGGTACTTTACACATACAACACACACATTGTGTGAGCAGTCGGACCCCTACTCCTGTTAAAGGGCTTCATGTGGGCCAGGGGTCTTCAAAACTGACCCAGAACAGGGCACTGCCCCAACAAAATGGATGCCCCTCAGAGTTTCTGAGAGCCATTTTGTTGTTCGAGCCTGGGCAGGAAGGAGGTTGGCAGCTGACCTTCTCCCCTGGCCTAAAAGGTGTACCTGGCTTAACAACAGGGCTAGCTGAACTCCACTGTGTCACCCTAAGGTGATTTCATCAGTGCTCCAAGCGGACCATTACTCACCCCATCTACACCGATCCCTCCAATCAATCAGTATTCAAGGGAACAGCCCAGGCATTTTGGGGAGGATCTAATGACCCATCAAGCCTCTCCTACCCTTTTGTCCAGACCTTGGAAAAGTAATCAATTCATTGTTCTCTGGTTTTCCTGCCAGCTTAACATAAGAACATAAGAAAGGCCCTGCTGGATCAGACCAAGGCCCATCAAGTCCAGCAGTCTGTTCACACAGTGGCCACCCAGGTGCCTCTAGGAAGCCACAAACAAGACGACTGCAGCAGCACCATCCTGCCTGTGTTCCACCGCACCCAAAATAATAGGCATGCTCCTCTGATACTAGAGAGAATAGGTATGCAGCATGACTAGTATCCATTCTAACTAACAGCTATGAATACCCCTCTCCTACATGAATATGTCCACTCCCCTCTTAAAGCCCTCCAAGCTGGCAGCCATCACCACATCCTGGGGCAGGGAGTTCCACAATTTAACTATGCGTTGTATGAAAAAATACTTCCTTTTATCTGTTTTGAATCTCTCACCCTCCAGCTTTAGCAGATGATCCCGTGTTCTAGTATTATGGGAGAGGAAGAAAAACTTCTCCCTGTCCACTCTCTCCAAACCATGCATAATTTTCTAGACCTCTATCATGTCTCCCCTCAGCCGCCTTCTTTCCAAGCTAAACAGCCCTAAACGTGTTAACCGCTCCCCATAGGAGCTTACCTCACGCTGTCTCGGGACCCATTTCTGGGTATAAATATTGGCCTTCTGACCCATAGTAGTGTGTGTCCTAGAATGATCCATGCGCTCACTCCCACTTGGGTGTGGGCTTTCTTCTTTGCTCTTGAAAATGCTGGTCGTCTTCCTCCTTTTTTTTTTTTTTTAAGCATCTTAAAAAACAAAACAAATACACTGGATTTAGATTGATGATCTGAGATATTTGCAGAGAAAGAATCAGAAGGGTAATTAAATTTTCAGGGTAGGGAAATATCCCTAATGGCTCATGAGATTTTTAAGGTCACTGGATAAAATAGCTAGCTACATGTCATATGGAAGGTCCACACAATTGAGAGAAAGGTAAGGGTAGGCAGCAAAACCAATGGACATGTCTTTAAGAGGGGCTGCAGATGGACAATTTTAACAGTCTGAGAATGCTCGGACAATGTAAGAGTTGCCAGACCTCCGCTGGTCATGGGGGACTCCCCAATTTGGTGCCCCGGCCCCTGGCACTGTTCAGCCAGCCAACGGGGACACTTACTGCCAGTAAACTTAGACTGAAGCCTCTGGTGTCTGAAACGCAGCAACCGGAAGTGATGTCATTGCATTGCCAACAAAGGTGGGGATGCTCTAGTAATTGGCAGAACTCTATGGTAAAAACGGCATCTCCCATAGAGTTTTGCCCAAATACCAGAGCGGCCCAGCACTAGTTGGCGACATGATGATGTCACTTCCGGTGCACACCGGAAATGATGCCGCTGTGTTGCGGATGCCAGAGGCCATGGTCTAAATTTATTTCTGGTGAGTTTCCCACACACGCTGCCAGTTGCAGGAGATACCTGGCAACCCTAGACAATGTGTTCTTATATACACTCACACACGGAGGTGCCTATCTTCCACCCTGTCTGTTCCCTTTCCAACAGTGCCATCCTAAGAAAAGTTATACCCTTCTAAGCCTTTGAAGTAAAAAATAGGTCAAATATATCAAAATTATTATTATATGGTCAATCACCAGAAAGAACAACACAAAACATATAACCCCTTTGAAGTCTTAGAAGGGTATAACCCTGCATAGGAGAATCAGCATGGTGTAGTGATTAAAAACAGTGGTTTGGAGCAGTGGACTCAGATCTGGAGACTAATCTGGTGAACTGGATTTGTTTCCCCACTCCTACACATGAAGCTGCCCTGACCTGGATGGCCTAGGCTAGCCTGATCTCTGGTTAGTATTTGGATGGGAGACCACCAAGGAATACCAGGGTTGCTGTGCAGAGGAAAGCACTGCCAAACCACCTCTGTAGTCTCTTGCCATGAAAACCCCAAAAAAGGGGTCGCCATAAGTCGGCTGCGACTTGAAGGCACTTTACACACACACACACATGAAGCCAGCTGGGTGACCTTGGGCAAGTTACAGCTCTGTTCAAGCTCTCTCAGCCTACCTGACAGATCTGTTGTGGGGAGGGGAAGGGAAGGTAATTGTAAGCCAGTTTGAGTCTCTCTTAAGTGGTAGAGAAAGTTGGCATATAAAAACCAACTCTTTTTCTTCTTCTAGGACTCTCCCCCCCCCCTGACAAACTTTCAGTTAATTAAACCCAACCTACTACATAATCTGTAATCTCTAATTTTCACCCCTTTGTCTCCTGATGGCATGAACCAGGAAAAATGTCTCGCTGAAATACATGGACTTCTCCCTCATCCCTATTGGAAACTTCTTCCAGTTCTGTCGTTGCAAAGAAGAGAAGAATGCATCAGTTATATTACAGCTGTCCTTAGATAAACTGACAAGTTAGCAGCATGCCTCAAGTGGCCAGTTCTCTCTTCCTGCTGGATTCACCCACAAACTGGACTATTCCTTCAATCCAACTTCGAATGGTATAGATAGGCACCGAAAGTGGTCTTATCACATATTAAGTGGTTTATTGTTTGTCAGGTTTTAACAAGGCTGAAGTTAAATCTCTTACATCAAAAGTTAATTCATTTTAAGCTTGCCCATGTTGGCGGCTTTCACCCACTCAGCTAATCTGATTTAAAAACAATTTGGTTTGTTTTATAAAAATTTCTGTATGAATCATTGCCACTGCTGGTACAGGAAAGATTACATGATGCATGACATACAGGTTCACCTGGAGCTTTGTGTGAATGTTATAATAATCAAGCTGATAACACTTTCATTTTGGCATGGATGCCACTTGGAGAGGATGGAGCTGTCTCTCTGTCTTGCCTCCCCTCTCCCTGTTTTAGATCTCATTGGATTATTACTCAAGAACTGTAGCCAACTCACTGGCCCTATACACAGAGTGATTATTGATTATTGCTATAGCCAATCAAATGTGATTATGGACAAACATCCTCAAACTTAGAATCATAGAGTTGGAAGGGACTAACAGGATCATCTAGTCCAACCCCCTGCACAACGGAGGAAATTCACAACTACCTCCCCCTCCACACACCCAGTGACCCCTACTCCCTGCCCAGAAGATGGCCAAGATGCCCTCCCTCTCATCATCTGCTTAAGGTCATATAATCAGCTGACAGTTGGCCATCTAACCTTTTCTTAAAAACCTCCAGGGAAGGAGAGCTTACCACCTCACAAGGAAGGCTGTTCCACTGAGGAACCACTCTAACTGTTAGAAAATTCTTCCTAATGTCATCAAATAAATACTAAACACTGGGAGGCAACCCTCAGGCCATTGGCCTGTTGGAATGATGGTGGCTTTCATGACCATTCAGCCCCTGCTGCTTCTGCATCATCTACTACCTGATCTTTTCAACTGGAGATGCTGGAGATTGCACCTGGAACCTTACCAAGCAGATGCTCTGCCACCGTGCTACTGCCACTCCCCAAAGCATCAAGCACTTATCACTAAGGCATGCTCCTCTCCATCAGTCAGGTCAGGTTGTAGAATAAAACAAACTGACTGTAAGATATGCAGATAATGAGGCCATTAAATAAAATATGCATTAAAACCTTTTTTTTTTTTTACAATCAGAAGATTAATCCTTGTCAGCAAGGCCCCAAACTAAAGGACTTTACAATGACTCTAAAAGCTACTTAGTGGCGATCAGCTGCTCGACAGGTGATCACTCATATTTAGCCCTGCTCGTATAATAGAAGAAGAGTTGGCTTTTATATGCCAATTTTCTCTACCTTTTTTTTTTAAAAAAAGGAGAATCAAACAGGCTTACAGTCTCCTTCCCCTCCTCTCCCCACAACAGACACCTTGTGAGGTAGGCTGGGTTGAGAGAGTTCGGCTTCGGAGAGAACTTTGACTAGTCCAAGGTCATCCAGCTGGCTTCATGTGGAGGAGTGGGGAAACCAACCCGGTTCACCAGATTAGAGTCCACCTAACCACGACTCCTAACCACGACACTCTTTACAATGGATGTGCGTGGGGGAGGGTGTCACAATCCCTACCTATTGCTTCTATGTATTCTTCCCATCTTCCCTAGAGAGCCTACATTAATACAACCTGTACAGTATAATAATGTTAGATAGAGATCATTTGGAGAGAATATATGTGCAGCCTGTGCAGAAGTGCATAGAAAAGTGCGCGGGTGAACATTATCCTGAGTGCCCCTACATGCTCGTTTGGAGGTTCTCGCAGGGAGCGCAGCTATCATAAACCCTTGACTGAAGAACAGTACACTTCTTCTATCTGGGATGGTTGTCCTCTTCCACTGAGCACGCGTCTTCAAATGGGACTCACATGGAGTGGTGAGGGAGGTAGGAAACACCCACCTGGCAGCCAGATCAGTTGAATCAACCCTGGCAATCAATGGGGGTGACAGATATCACAGCCAGATCGCCCTAACATCCACCCCTCCATGCAGTTCAAACTACCTATGTATGTCACATGCACGCAGAGCACCATGTCTCTGAGCCACTTGTAAAGGCTTCGCTGAAAGTCTCCTCTTGAACATTTCTGGCAATGTGGAATTGTGCTTTCCTTTCCCCCAAGACGTTTGATGCACTTTTTGCCAAACGATACAGCCTCCCTCTCCTTTTCAATTGTGCTCCCCAGCCCTAGTTAATGTCATGACATTGCCAGAAATGTGTGACACATGATGACATCATCCCATTTGACAGATGACATCATCCCATTTTCCCAGTCCTGGGAAAAATCCAGGAAGAAGAAGAAAAAAGGGGAGATACAGTAACACCACACTGGATCCCAACAAATGAATACTTGCAAAATCAAACAGAGGGGGGAAAGAAATATTCCTATGCCACCAAAACTGATATTTTCAACCTGAAAAACCAGAGGCAATAGTTTTAGCCGATACACACATGATATTAAAGAGGGATCCTTGTCTGTCTTTCATGATCTTTCAGGTTCCTAGGATAATGAGAGGCATGTTAACACCAGAGGTACACATTTACCAGCCAGCGTGGTGTAGTAGTTAAGAGCGATGGTTTGGAGCGGTGGACTCTGATCTGGAGAACTGGGTTTGATCCCCCACTCCTCCACATGAGCGGAGGAGGCCAATCTGGTGAACTGGATTTGTTTCCCCACTCCTACACATGAAGCCAGCTGGGTGACCTTGAACAAGTTACAGCTGTTAGAGCTCTCTCAGCCCTACCTACCTCACAGGGTGTCTGTTGTGGGGAGGGGAAGGGAAGATGATTGTAAGAAAGTCAACATATAAAAACCAACTCTTCTTCTTTTTCTTCTTTTGGAAACACCCAGTGATTTCCTTTGGAAAAAACAGTGCATAGGATCAGAGCACAAGACTTCCCAAATCCATACATGTGCATCAATGAAGGAGTGAATGTTTTGGTGTAACATAGTATAACCTGACCCCCAGGATGTAGAAACATTGCACCTGGTATCTTTTAAAAAAAATTAAGAGCAAACATAGAAAAAATGGAAATTGGATTTAACCCAGATCATATGGGATGGTGCTTCTGACATACAGAAGATAGAGTTGTTCTGTAAGAGAAGATAATGGTGAAAATAGGTGGCATGGAAGAGGAGAGAGAACCAAGGAACTGATAAGGCTTGGACAGAAAAGATAAGAGCAGCCAAACAGTGTGATGTGTTAATGCGAGATTAGCCAAAGGGTTAAGAGCTTTTGCGATAGATCAAGGAAGAAAAGAACTAGAGAGAAATTGTAGCCACTTATACCTTGGGGAGATAAGATCAAATAGCCACTAAAAACTCCAAGGTGCTTATAGTCTTTTAAGATATTTTATAGTTCCCTTCCTCAGGAAAGAGACTGGATTAATAAAATCTATAAAGGTAAACTGTGGGACTTGTTTACATTGTGCTTGACCTGAACTGTCAATCAGCCCTTCCGCTTGCTGCTGTAAGAGCTTGTTGGACCACAGTGCACCCCCTCTGTACTATGTGCTGTGTGCACATGTGGATATTCTCATATTCTGAGAGGTGTTTTTACCTAATAGCCAGGCAGCTGGACTGCGCTGTCTGGGATTGAAGCTGGACCCAATGAAATAATGGAATCCTCCAGTGTTCAGGGGACATTTAGGAACAGAATCATAGAATCACAGAGTCGGAAGGGGCCATACAGGCCATCTAGTCCAACCCCCTGCTCACTGCAGGATCAGCCTAGAGCATCCCTGACAAGTGCTTGTCCAGCCTCTGCTTAAAGACTGCCAGTGAGGGGAAGCTCACCACCTCCCTAGGTAGCCGAATCCACTGTCGAACCACTCTTACTGTTTAATTTTTTTTCTGATATCCAGCCGCTACCTTTCCGCCCTCCTAAGCCCATTATTGTGAGTCCTATCCTCTGCTGCCAACAGGAACAGCTCCCTGCCCTCCTTTAAGTGACAGCCTTTCAAATACTTTCAAATACCCTCAAACCTTCTCTTCTCCAGACCGAACATTCCCAACTACCCCAGCCTTTCCTCGTAGGGCTTGGTCTCCAGGCCCCTGATCATCCTCGTCGCTCTCCTCTGCACCCGCTTCATTCTGTCCACATCCTTTTGGAAGTGAGGCCTCCAGAACTGCACACAATACTCCAGGTGCGGCCTGACCAATGCTGTGTACAGCAGAACTATGACATCTTGCGATTTGGATGTTATGCCTCTGTTGATGCACCCCAAGATCGCAAGAACAACAGTGGTTGCAGTGTTGGGTTCTGCAATGGAGGAGAGACTGGGAGAAAAATTGTTCCTGCCCTCCCAGTAGAAATGTGCTTGCACTAGTGAAATACTATTATAGGATCCAACCCTTAGACTCATGTGACCAAGGGAAGTTTCCCCCCATCCTGGATAAGTCATATGCATGATCCTACCCAGTCAGGGATCCTCACAATGTTAGCTAGGCAGTCAACTGGGAGCCCATCTTATCAGGGATTACATTGTAAGTAAGATTCCATCACGTTATGTAGGCAGTTATTGTGTGACGATCTTATTAAAGGCAAGGGAGGGTAGTAGAGAACAAGGGCAATTTGGATGAACAGGTGAACAGATTCACGAGGAGCACTGAAAAATTACCAAAAAGAAAAGGCGTTTTTTTGTTTTGTTTTTTGGCAATGACAGCAATATTCATCGAAAACTGAGTAATTTCAACTTAGCTCTACTTTATTGATGTTGTTTTGAAGCCTTGTCAGATAGAGACAGATGTCCCTATTCTGGCGTGTGTGAACCATGCTGATCCTTACTGAAAATTTCTACGCAGAGAAGGAGGCATTTGATTTCCTCATCATTCACCTACTTCAGGACACACGCACTGGGATGAGTTATGGCAAATCATTTCAATGACAGATGATCATGCAGATGCCAACGGTGGGGCCACCGCTCCTCCGCATTATTTTTATAGCACCCCCAGCACCACTACAGTGCGGCAAGGCTCTAATCCCATTTGAGTGAAAATGACAGATTTCTCATTTATTTCTGTTATGTTATAATAACCTACATATGGAAATAATGTCTCTCTCATAACGACACCCATCATAATCATGATCCCAAATAGAGATTTTTTTTTTTTGCGATTCTTTAAAAACGCCGTCTTTTACAAAATAATAATCTGTGATGATAAGTTTGCTTTGCCATATGGCTTTTTAATTCCTCACATTGTGTTTAAGGGAAAGTGTGTAAGCGGAGGTGCAGATGGCTTCAAATCCAGGAAGTCTACAAAGATTTGCATGATCAGGAAAGGTAGTGTACAAAGATGGGCTATTTTCAAATGGTTTTGCATATCAATTTTATTTTTAATGCCATCCAGCAAGATGGCAGCAGACCACATACATCAAGGCAGTGCTCCGTAAAATCTTATTTCAAATAATAGAAGTAAATAGATTTTGAACCCATGGAAAATATTCAAAGGTAGCTCTGCGTCCAGGAGCAGTTGGTGTGGGAGGTCGAAACCAGCCCAAATGCACTGCATAGCTAATGCAGATACAACAAAGCAAATGTATCATTTGCTTAAGGGGTTTGTTCCACTCCCCGGATTTCATTAAGAAGGACTTTGGGGCTTTGATGTTTGATGAAATATAATTTGGCTAGGGGGTATTAACTCTGGGCATAGTTCCTACCGTAATGATGAGAGTTTGCTGGCCAGCAAAGCAAACTCTCCGGAAGGTTTCACTGATTTTTTTTTAAAAAAATGTTCTGCAGAAATAAAAGCAACCTGAGTTTCGACTGTCTGAAACTAGTGTATGTGTGAGTGCTTCAGTGTGTGAGAAGTAGAATGGCTTTAGATATTGTGTGACCCTGAGGTAGGGTTGCCAGGTCCCTCTTCACCACCAGCGGGAGGTTTTTGGGGCAGAGCCTGAAGAGGACGGGGTTAGGGGAAGGGAGGGACTTCCATGCTATAGAGTTGAAAAACCAAAGCGGCCATTTTCCCCAGTTGTAATACCAGGAGATCTCCAGCTATTACCTGGAGGTTAAAGAAAATGGCGGCACGAGGGCTCAAATATATAAAATATTACCTGGAGGTTGGCAACCGTACCCTGAGGGATACGATTGCCAGCTGCAGGTTGGGAAATCCTGGGACATTTGGGAGCAGTGCTCGGGGAAGGAACTCAAGGGGGATGTAATTCTATAGAGTTCACCCAACAAAGCTGCCATTTCCCCCAGGGAACCGATCTCTGAAGTCTAGAGATCAGTTGCTATTCCAGGAGATCAGCAGACCCCACCTTGAGGTGCTAGCCCTACTAGGAAAGCAGGCAGTATGAAGACATTTTGCTTCTACTTTGCCAGTTCCACAACAGTTGGGTGTGGGTTTTATCAGCACTGCTCATCAATTGGTAGGAGGGTTGGGGGGAAGGGGATGCAATGTTGCAGCAGAATATATATATTTTTAAAAAATGTAGCCTCATGTACTTATCAGACGTTCTTCCCAGAAGAAACAAATGGTAGCTCCAGGAATTGCTGGTGGAAACTCTATGATAAAACCATAGAGACCCGGGGGTGGGGGATTCCCCCACTGGGGGCTTGGAAGCCCTATGTGGTCTACCTGTACTCTGATGGGATCCTTAACACTTTTGACTGTACCTCGTTGTCATCTTCTTTCTGCAGTGTCATGCAGAGCACACACACACATCTCTTGGAACGTTGGGCCTTCAGGCTTCTCTTTGTACTAACTGCTGCCCTAAGCACCTTTCTTCTTTGTCATAGGTCATTTATGCAGGGGAAATTTGCATTTGGTTTGCTGCACAGTTTGCTCAGAATTCTCAAACATCATATGCATGAGGGTTCCCCACCCCAATTCCAGGAGTACCTTGCGATTAATTAGGCATCCCCGGTGAATCACGGAGCTTCTGAGTCCCTCCCACTGAAAATGCCGCCTTGACGCACTTTACTTGGAGGGGTCGGGTCAGCTCTTAAAGGGTCTATGTGTGCCTTTGCTGGTTATTTCTCCCCACCTTTCTTCAACAGTTCCCTGCCAGGAGCTGCCTTCCAGCCTTTGCAGCCTCTCTTCTAGGGCTGTCAAAAAAAAAAAAATTCGGTACAGTTCGGATTCGGCCGAATTTGACCCTTGTGGGGTCGGTACGGTCCGAAGTCCGAACTCGGCCGCTTCGGATCCCCGGTAATTCGGGGGGATCCGGAGTTCAGGGGAAAATTCGGCCGAAGCGCGCCTTCAGGGATTCCCTGAAGGCGCGCGGGGGCCCTTTAAACTGATCTGAGCCTCCCAGCTGGGAGGCGCAGATGAGTTTAAAGGACAGCCCGCCCCCCTTCAGCGGGCTTCCCTGAAGGGGGGCGGGCTGTCCTTTAAACTCATCTGTGCCTCCCGGGCGGGAGGCACAGATGAGTTTAAATGACAGCCCTCCCCCCTTCAGCGGGCTTCCCTGCAGGGGGGCGGGCTGTCCTTTAAACTCATCTGTGCCTCCCGGCCGGGAGGCACAGATGAGTTTAAAGGGCAGCCCGCCCCCCTTAAGCGGGCTTCCCTGAAGGGGGGCGGGCTGTCCTTTAAACTCATCTGTGCCTCCCGGGCGGGCGGGCACAGATGAGTTTAAAGGACAGCCCGCCCCCCTTCAGCGGGCTTCCCTGCAGGGGGGCGGGCTGTCATTTAAACTCATCTGTGCCTCCCGGGCGGGAGGCACAGATGAGTTTAAATGACAGCCCGCCCCCTTTCAGCGGGCTTCCCTGCAGGGGGGTGGGCTGTCATTTAAACTCATCTGTGCCTCCCGCCCGGGAGGCACAGATGAGTTTAAATGACAGCCCTCCCCCTTCAGCGGGCTTCCCTGCAGGGGGGCGGGCTGTCATTTAAACTCATCTGTGCCTCCCGGCCCCGAGGCACAGATGAGTTTAAAGGGCAGCCTGCCCCCCTTCAGCGGGCTTCCCTGAAGGGGGGCGGGCTGTCCTTTAAACTGATCTGATCCTCCCAGCTGGGAGGCGCAGATCAGTTTAAAGGGCAGCCCGCGCCTTTCAGCGGGCTGCCCTGAAGGGGGGGCCGAATTGGCCGAATTTATTCACGAACTCCCGAACTCGCTGAATTCGCCCCCCCCGTTGCCCGCCAGAGTTGAGTTCGGATCCGTCCGAACTGAAAATCACCGAATCAGGGGAAATTCGGTTGATTTTCAGTTCGGACCGAACTGAATTGACAGCCCTACTCTCTTCGATGTCTTCCTGCACATTTCATGACGGTTTAACGCCCTCTTTTGTGCTTTGCTTTGAGGAAGGGGTTGGATGGGAGGGACAGACACATGGGAGAGAGAAGCCAAAATGGGAGTGGGGTGAGAAACCCGAAGTTAAGAGATATGCATGGAAATGGGGCGAATTTGTGTCGCTCTTGCCTCAAAGCAGTATTTAAATTCATCCTAAAACAGGATCCTGGAACTGCGGGAGAAGAACGAGGCCTCAGTGAAGTTAGGTCTGAAGGTCAGTAAAATCATGAATAATGCAAAGGAAGCCTCGAAGCAGTTCAGCAGGGACTGTGAAGTAAATACCCCTGCATAAATGGCCATAGTGTAAATACACTTCTGCCTTCTGAGTGTAACATGTTGTGCATCTCACAAAGTGGGCTCTGCCTTCCAAATGCTTCTGTCTCAAGGCATTCATTAGCCTTTATCTTCTCACTGTTGGATGGCCTCCCCAACCCTTGAACATCTCTCCATCACTGCCCTGTTATTCCTGTCCTGCTATTCGTCACCCCCATCTGCCCATTTAATTTGGTTTCTATTTTGCCAGCTTATTTCTGGCTCCACTATGAGAAACACAAAGCTCCATTTTGGCAGCCAGTAAGCAAAGCAGTCACTCCTGATGACTATATGCATCCTTTATTATGTAGCTAGCAAATCCCTTCCCCCTTTCCCATCATCCCTAAATAATGAATGGCTGTTTTGGTACCTTTCTGGGCCTTCAAGTACCCTGGCTGAAATGCTATAAGAGAATTTCCCAGTTGCTGTCCAGACTGACTGAGAACTGAAAATTAGGTTTTTGCCTGTAGGATGTATATTGTACTGCTTTTGTGGCAGTGAAGGCTGACAATGATGGGCTGAGTGAGTGTGATGAGTTTAGTTCTTCTAGGAACTAAACAGTTTGCTTCTGTGACAGAAGGGAAAGTTGTCAGTGGGGCTGGAGTTGGCACTGCACCGGTGGATCGGGTGGGGACTGGGAAGAAGTCCTATGAGAAAGGGGAGGGGCTGTGGCTCAGTGGTAGAGCATCTGCTTGGCATGCTGATGGTCCCAGGTTCAATCCCTGGCATCTCCAGTTAAAGGGACTAGGCAAGGAGGTGATGTGAAAGACCTCTGTCTGAGACCCTGGAGAGGCACTGCCAGTCTGAGTAGACAATACTGACTTTGATGGACCAAGGGTCTGGTCCAGTATAAGGCAGCTCCATGTGTCCATGTGTCCAAAGGGATACAGATAAATGTATCTCCACTCATGTGGAGGAGTGGGGAATCAAAGCCAGTTTTCCAATTTAGAGTCCACCACTCCAAACCACTGCTCTTAACTACTACACGACGCTGACTCTCCATGACAGAACATGGGACAGGCATCAGCAACCTAACAAGCAACACCACTTCCTAGAAAGCATTTTTAACAGAGACAAATGCAGCCATCCAAATGATAGGTAATCAATAAGACTACACTACTAATCATAACCATCATGATTCTTCGGCAAATTTAAAATCAATATTTTCTCATTGTTTCTTAAACTTTAAAAAAAAAAAAAAACCCTCAACAATTCTGGAGGCAACCCTATACTGCAGCCTGATTCCCTTTATAGAAATGCCCTTCTGAACAAATTGTCTTGACACAGTTTGCCGAATGACAGAAGTATGGAGGTTGTTCCACAAGGAAAAGCTAGATCATCAATCACCTCAATCAAATAAGGACAGAAAACACAAATTATTAAAAAAAAAACCCCATCAACCTAACTCTGTTTCTGTGTGAAAACGAATGCTTTCACCTGTACCTAAAGTTCAGGAAGCTGCAAACAAGATAAACTGAGGCACCACAACAGAAAAGACCCTGACTCTAGTGCTTGCCCACCATACTTCAGCAGGTGAGGATGCATACAACTGGGTCTCATCAGTGGATCTTAACAATGTAAGTATATATTGATTCATTCATATTGATTCATGTATGCTTGTTATTTGCTCTATTTATAGCTCAGCTTTCCTTTCCATATGGGTCTCAGTATGCTTTGCACACAAAAAAGCTTCTAATATTTGCATTTGCAATGACATTTGTTTATAATAATGCTGGGACACTTTTATACAAACAAGAACTGTAGCTATTGAAAGAATTACAGGGAAATCTATCCTCATGGTGAGATTTCACCAACATTTGTGGGTGTGGGTGTTAGTATCTAATTTATGGTGTAATTTGACAAATTTCAGATAAAATGTAAAGTGCATTTCTGGATATGTTTTTGAATAATCATGTTTTTGTATAATTTGACCACTGAGGAAGTCCCAAGAGGCTGAAATGCTTATGGTCTATTGGCCATTTATATTTTGCATATCATCAATGGTGTTGGTTATTTTTGTCACGGTTTATACTGGTGGTTTTTATATGTAGGCTGTAGTCCAGGCCCAGTGTTTTTATCCATTTTATTGCGCATGCCTGATATTGAAAGAAGTACAGGGAAATCTCTCCCCATGCTGAGGTTTCACCAAACATTTCTGATAGTATAAACTTATCCTTCAAATTGCTATTTAAATGGGGCTAGGTATGTAAGTACAGGAAGGCTTGAGATAGGTCCCAAAAAATGGCGAGCTGGAAGCATGGCTGCCTTTTCTTTAAGAACATCCATCGCATTTGGAGGCTGTGAAGCAGTAAACATGGCTGCCCTTTAACCAAATTATCGGTGGCATTACCATCCCACTGAGGCAACCGAGAAGATCACTCCATGTATCAAAGCCATTCGGAGTGCTGTGAATTTGGAACGCTTGTCAGCGGGCACTTGACCCGTCCTGGACTTTCTTCCTTGCCTCCCTTTTAGAGTGTGCTATAGGACTTACTGACTGGCTTTTTTTTTTTGAACGAACGGTCCCATTTTCAGTTGAATGGAACGTACGGTGCTGTTTCCTGGAGGTTTTTTGTCAAGAGGGTTCTATTCACTGCTTCCAGCTTCGCTGGCATAGCTTGCCACACTCCAGTTTTAATGACAATTCATGAGATGTCAGCGAAGCACTTGCCATCCAGCCTCTTCGTCGCGTCGACAATATCCACAGTTGCAATGTTCGGACTCAAACAATGGCACCTACAAACACCTTGGCCTCCCCTCCACAGCAGTGACATGACGAACAGGTGTCGTGAGGTCCGCAGACTAACAATGCTTCCACGGCGTCATTACTCTTCCTGTACCCAACGGGCCAAGAAAAAATAAATCAGCAGGACGTGCCGATGCATATTCTTTACCCATTAGATCTCCCTGGCATTTGGGAAACCCACCAGAGGCTGAGATAGTTTTTAAGAGCAGACCATGTACAAAGTGTACATGGACATACGAGCCAGTGTGGTGTAGTGGTTAAGAGCAGTGGTTTGGAGCGGTAAATTCTGATCTGGAGAACTGGGTTTTATTCCCCACTCCTCCACACAAGTGGTGGAGGCCAATCTGACGAACTGGATTTGTTTCCTCACTTCAACACATGAAGCCAGCTGGGTGACCTTGGGCCAGTCACAGTTATCTTAGAGCTCTCTCAGCCTTACCTACCTCACAGGGTGTCTGTTGTGGGGAGGGGAAGGGAAGGTAATTGTAAGCCAGTTTGATTCTCCCTTAAGTGGCAAAGAAAGTCATCATATAAAAACCAACTCCTCGTCTTCGTCTTCTTCTTCATAATGGTGGTTCAACAAAGGGTGCCACCAAGGCTAATGTCCTCAATCACCAATCTCGTTTCCATCCTCCTCCATTCCAGACCACCAAGGAGCTACCAAAGGACCTAACATGATTTCCTCAGGTGTCGCGACACCCAGCATAGTAAGTCCACATGACCAATAAGGCTTTGCAAACTCTTCTGTCTCACCCTGATTTGTTCCTGCAAAATATATGCACTTTCCAACATTCATTGTGTGTCAATAAATCAGCATTATAAATTGTTAAAACGTGTGTGTGGGTGTGTTAAGTGCAATCACGTTGCTTCTAACATAACCTTATGACCTCCAAAATGTGTGTATAAGATGAGGACAACGATTATACTAATACTAATAACAATGTTTTATTTATATTCCCCCCCTCCCCCTGCCAAAGCAGGGCTCAGAGTGGTTTACAACAAAAATAAAACAAATTTTCAATAACAGGTAATAAAATATAAAACAAGTAAAATGTAAGTCTTGTTAACCCTCAATTGACACACACAGAGACACACACATATATAAGAGACACGCGTATAAATACTGTGTATATTCCATATGAATCCTGTACATGTATACACGATTTTTTTTAAAGGTCTACAAAATCAGAGAGAAAAACATCAGTGGCAAACATATATATGACTCCATGAAATCAAAGAAGCATCCTGCACTCATTCCTAAATCCCAACCTGCTTGAAGAGTTACACTTGTCTCCATGATCCCTGCAGTTGCCATAGATTAACTTCAACTGGCATATGCCATTGCATGGCACAGTTCAGACATGATACAAAATGATGGTTTAATGAAACTAGCCATAGTTAATTCATCATTTGAACCAACACAACCACATTAACTAGCGTTAGTTTGTAGGGTTTGCCAGGTCCCTCTTCACCACCAGTGGGAGGTTTTTGGGGCCGAGCCTAAGGAGGGCAGGGTTCGGGGAGAGGAGGGACTTCAATGCCAGAGAGTCCAATGGCCAAAGCGTTCATTTTCTCCAGGTGAACTGATCTCTATTGGCTGGAGATCAGTTGTAATAGCAGGAGATCTCCAGCTACCACCTGGAGGTTGGCAACCCTAGTTAGTTCAGGTATCTCAACAGGATCTGAAGGTGGTTCATCAACCACAGTTAGTCTTAACTATGGTTTTGCCCTTGGTGCCTGCCCACCCCACCTACAGAGCTACCTAGCCAGAGCAGCTCAAATACCAGCTCTTGTTAGGACAGAGAGTCTCCCTATCCTTAGCTTCCACTGTTCTTTTTGGCAGATTCTGGGCTCCACCCCTGCCTCCATTCTCTTAAAGACACAGCAATGCAGCAAACCTTTCCATGCATTCTGAGGGGGGGGGCAACACCAGTGGAACCTTGGCAGTACTCTGTCCACATAAGCAACTAGGGTTGCCAGGTCCCTCTTCGCCACTAGCAGGAGCCTGAGGAGGGCAGGGTTTGGGAAGGGAGAGACTTCAACACTATAGAGACCAATTGCCAAAGTGGCCATTTTCTCCAGGTGAATTGATCTCTTATCAGCTGGAGATCAGTTATAATAGCAGGAGATCTCCAGCTAGTACCTAGAGGTTGGCAACCCTATAAGCAACGGATTAGAGGGGTGTAACTCTGCCCACGACCTGAGTTCGATCCCGACGGAAGTTGGTTTCAGGTAGCCAGCTCAAGGTTGATTCAGCCTTCCATCCTTCCGAGGTCGGTAAAATATGTACCCAGCTTGCTGGGGGTAAAGGGAAGATGTCTGGGGAAGGCCCTGGCAAACCACCCCGTAAACAAAGTCTGCTTAGTAAACATCGGGATATGACGTCACCCCATGGGTCAGGAATGACCCAGTGCTTGCACAAGGGACCTTTACCTTTAACTCTGCTCACAATTGTACTGTTTATAACAGAGAAGGGGGGGTGTATGTACCCATCCCCTCTCAAATGCTGAATGAACTTGTTTTAGACTGGAGCCTCCCATGCTAACAAAAGTTATTTTTGCTCCTTCCTTACATCCTCTTTAAGGAACAATGACATTTGCTTCTTCACTGGCTTGCTGCATCTCATTGTTCTGCAAACACATTTTACACTAAGCTGCAGTGATTGAGAACCCTGTTCGTGCAAGCCGCAACCTTATATCTTCGCACAGATGTTTTTGGGTAACAAGACATTGAATGCCTAAAATGGGAATTCATTTCCACTAAATCCTGGTTTGCAGACTCTTTAGCAGAAGACTTGGTAGGCCTATGGGGGCTCACTATTTGTTCCCAGTTCATAAGGTTCTTTAGTAGACTGCAGCTGCAGACGTGCGATGGAAGAATTATAGTGGAGCGTGATATCATGCTGTTAGCGCGCTGTGCCAATCCAGATGTTTTTAATGTGCACATGAAAGTGGCTCATCTGCAGCTTAAGCCCTGGATGTTGCGATGTCTTGGATGAGATCCCTGTGCGACTCATGCTTCTGCTCCACACCTCCAGAAGGACTCGAAGGAACGATAGGGCTAGAAAATAAGGAGACACAGCTGGGACAGGTGCTAGCAAAATCCTCATCAATATATATATTTGCTGTCAAGTCATAATTGACTTATGGTGACACCGTAGGGTTGGAGAGGTGGACTCTGATCTGGAAAACCGGGTTTGATTCCCTACTCCTCCACATGAGTGATGGAGGCTAATCTGGTGAACCGGATTTGTTTCCTCATTCCTACACACGAAGCCAGCTGGGTGACCTTGGGCTAGTCACACTCTCTCAGGCCCACCTACCTCACAGGGTGTCTGTGGTGGGGAGAGGAAGGGAAGGCAATTTGATTCTTCCTTAAGTGGTAGAGAAAGTCAGCATATAAAAACTAAAGCTTCTTCTTTTCAAGGCAAGAAATGTTCAGAGGTGGTTTGCCATTGCCTGCCTCTGCATAGTGATCCTGGTATTCCTTGGTGGTCTCCCATTCAATTACTAACCAGGGTCAACCCTACTTAGCTTCCGAGATCTGATGAGATCAGTTTAGCCTGGGCGACCCAGATGATGGCAAATAGAATTACACCATCATAAATTTATTGAATCCAATGGGCTAAGAATGGTATAACTTTTTTTAGGATTGCACTATGGATGGCCTGATGTTGTTTTCCAAGTAGAATCAATTCAGTAGGAATGATCACCAGTTCCATTTATTTTTAAATTTCCATTTTTTGTTTAGAGCACTGCCGAAACATGTACATGCCTTAATAAAACACTGTGAAAAAAGCAATCTTGGATTGTATCCAAGGCTGTTTCAAGATGTGGTCTGTACAATAGGTCAATACAATGCATCCTCCAGTAGACAATGCAATAGCATTTTACTTATAGAAATGTGGAAAACAATCAGAGGTGAAGCACAAAAATTACATCGTAGGAAACTATTTACAACAACAGATAGCATAGTCTACAGTCCCTAACCCTTCACCCTAAGTTTCTTTCTGAACAATACTAGAACAATGCAGCCCTATTTCTTGTGCAAAAAGCCCTCTTGAATAATTCAGTTTTGCATAGTTCGTGGAAAGCTGGGATGGTGGGAACGAGGGGTGTGCATTAGGGCTAAAGCTGAACCGAACCCCAGCCCTGAAAATACCTTCGGAGGGGGCAGTCAGCGCGGAACTGATTGCTGGGCTCCGAAGCATTCAGCTCTGCATGGGGTATTTTTCAGGTTCAAGTTTACTAAACCTGAAGGGTTTTTTTTTTTTTTTGTATTGTTCAGAAGAGCTGAATGGCTTACATTCAGCTTTTTCGGCTTTTCTAAAATTTCCAGATTTATTAAATCCGAACCCAAAAAATATGGGGAGTGCACAGCCCTAGAGGGTGGAGCCTGAGGAGGGCGGGGTTTGAGGAAGGGAGGGACTTCAATGACATAGAGACCAATTGCCAAAGCGGCCATTTTCTCCAGGGGAACTGATCTCTGTTGGCTGGAGATCTCCACCTAGTACCTGGAGGTTGGCCACCCTATACTGCAGCCTGATTCCCTTTATAGAAATGCCCTTCTGAACAAATTGTCTTGACACAGTTTGCCGAATGACAGAAGTATGGAGGTCGTTCCACAAGGTGGGGGGATGGGCACAAAACAGAATGGACATGTAAAGGCAGCTTCAAATGACTTTGAAGGTGGTACCTTCAAATGGCTTTTCCCAGACGAGCAAAACTGTTAGAGCAGAGCGTAATGTACAAAAAGGCATATTCCTCTGTCCTTACTAAGGCACACTAACAGTACAATCCTAAAGAGAGTTACCCCAGTCTAATCCCATTCATTTCAATGGGCTTAGACAAGAGTAAATCTGCACAGGATCATAGAATCATAAAATCATAGTGTGGGAAGGGACCACCAGGGTCATCTAGTCCAACCCCCTGCACAATGCAGGAAATTCACAACAACCTCCCCCCCCCTAATGACCAGAAGATGGCCAAGATGCCCTCCCTCTCATCATCTGCCTAAGGTCACAGAATAGGCATTGCTGATAGATGGCCATCTGACCTCTTCTTAAAAACCTCCAGGGGAGGAGCACTTACCACCTCCCGAGGAAGCCTGTTCCACTGAGGAACCGCTCTGTTAGAAAATTCTTCCTAATGTCTAGACGGAAACTCTTTTGATTTAATTTCAACCCATTGGTTCTGGTCCAACCTTCTGGGGCAACAGAAAACAACTCGGCCCCCTCCTCTATATGACAGCCCTTCAAGTATTTGAACATGGTTATCGTATCCCCTTTCAGTCTTCAGGCTAAACATACCCAGGTCCTTCAACCTTTCCTCATAGGACTTGCTCTCCAGACCCCTCACCATCTTTGTTGCCCTCCTCTGGACACATTCCAGCTTGTCTACATCTTTCTTAAATTGCGGTGCCCAAAACTGAACACAGGATTACACTGCAAGTCTCCTGGAATGCTCCAAGACAGATCCCAGATCCCCAGAGCATGCACCACAGACCTGACAATACTTTCCTATAGGGTTGCCAGGCCCCTCTTCTACCACCAGTGGGAGGTTTTGGGGGCAGTGCCTGAAGAGGGCGAGGTTTGGGGGAATGACTTCAATGCCATAGAGAACAAATGCTAAAGCAGCCATTCTCTCCAGGTGAACTGACCTCTGTCATCTGGAGATCAGTTGTAATAGCAGAATATCTCCAGCTACCACCTGGAGGTTGGCAATCCTACTTCCCTACTTGATCTTTGTTTTGCCCTGCCACAGTACACAAGTGTAATAAAACAAACTCCTAATTGCTGGGAACAAATTCAACGCCAGGCAATCCAACAGACATCACGCTGGCGTTTGACCTTTATTTTCCCGCCACCGTTCCTCGGTGTAAAATTTTGCAACAATAACAGTGATTGAGATCACAAATGAGCTCCACGTTCTGCACCGCAAGCTCAGAGCTGTGATTGTAAGGAGTGAGAGGGAGAGTCAGCCAGAAGTGCCATTCGGTGACTTGTACCTTGTTACAATGGCTTGTTCAAAAATAATGAGAGGAAAGGAGTACGTATATTCAGCCTGTCTTGAAAATGGCTCAGCGTGCAGCCGTTCTGAAATGGAGCCAGCTCCGCTGTTTGTAAGGATCCAGCAAACTCCAACAGCCTACAAACATTACAGCCATTTCCCAATCACCTTTGAGTGAAAGGGACAAAACCTGCCAAATTGTGGAGCCGGCATTGGAGTTAACGGGGCTCATATGGCTGGCAGCAGCTGCTCCTTGGCCAACGCTGATTTATGCCGCGCGCTCTCAGGAATGCAAAACAGACCCAACAAATTCTAAAGCTGGCATTTAAAGCAGGATCAGCTTGACGCATTTATGGGGAGAGTGAGAAATGGACAGCAAGCACATTATCACCTCTCCAGCAGAATGGCAGGGAACAAGGTGTGGAATTTGCAAAGCGGTCAACAGTGCGGATTAAAAACCAGTGTAACAATGGCCATTAACGCATGGCTGTATTCAAATTTGTTTGACCCTGTCCTATCTCACGCCTTCCAATCCCACATTCAAAAAATTGAATGTATGGGGAGAGGGAACAGGGACAAACAAATGAGGAGGCAGCAGCAGCTTCTTCCCCTCCAACACCTCTTTCTCCCCCTCTCCCCCATAACCTTCTCCGCCTTCCCCCAGCACCAGCCGAGGTTTTAGCCCACCTAACAGCCTGCAACATGCAGCATGCCCAGAGCCCCACAGTCAAGAGGTGAAGTGGCGAGGAGGCAGAAGGAGCTCTGCCAGCGTGGTGTAGTGGTTAAGAGAAGTGGTTTGGAGTGGTGGAGTCTGATCTGGAGAACCGGGTTCGATTCCCCACTCCTCCACGTGAGCGGCGGACTCTAATCTGGTGAACTGGATTTGTTTCCCCACTCTTTCACATGAAGCCAGCTGGGTGACCTTGGGCCAGTCACACTCTTTCAGCCTCACCTACCTCACAGGGTGTCTGTTGTGGGGAGGAGAAGGGAAGGCAATTGTAAGCCGGTTGGATTCTGCCTTAAGTGGTAGAGAAAGTCGGCATATAAAAACCAACTCTTCTGCTACTGCAGCTGTTGCCCCGGTAAGGTGAGGGGAAGCCAGGGGGAGGCGGCAGTGACTGGCGTCAGAAGTGAGGGGAGGCCGGGTGGAGGCGGAGACTGGTGTTGCTCTGCCATCGCCCTGGCAAGGTGAGGGGAAGCTGGGTGGAGGCAGCGGTGACCGGTGTCGCTTTGCTGTCGCCCCGGCAAGGTGAGGGGAAGCCAGCGGTGGGTGGAGTCGGCGGATGGGAGAGGGGGAGATTGAGGGCATGGGGTTTGGGGGACGGAAGGGTGCCGCTGCTGCTGTCATGCCAGCTAAGTAGGTTCCTCCGGCTGGGAAGTATTCCAGCCGGGAAGTCGACCCAGAGGTTAAACGCTCCGGCAAACTCTCACTTTCGCGGGGCGTTTTAGCTTTAAGTTGGGACGTACCAAGAACAGGAAAACACGGGGAAGTATTGGAGGTGGGCGGGTCGAACACGTAGGGCAGAGATGGCCATGTGTGTGGACAGACGAGATTCGCTACATGCCCAGGAGATTCATGGGACAAAACAGCCATGCGTTAATGGCCTGAAGTGGGCCTGTGCTCTGGCTACTTCAAATGCAGCTGAAAACCTGATCCACTAATGAAGAAATAGGCACACTGGACAAAAACAATGGAAAAAGAAGAAGTTTTTGCTTTTATCTGCTACCAGACTGGGTAATTTATGGCTGCTTACACTGATCGGATGGAGCATCTAATAAGGGGTTATTTCAGCTCTTCCTTTCAGCACAAAGGGTTACTACAGCTCTGATCTGAAGCATATAAAGACTACTACAGCTCCAACTCACACCCGTAAATGCACACTCAAAATATGATGTTCTGTGACCTGTTCTTCTGCCACCTGACTGTCTGTTTCTCACACATTGTGCCAGGGTCCGGGATGCTTAAGTAGATTTCATTGTTGCTGCTTCTTTTTATATATATAGCTGTTCCTAGTTTTATGACTGATTGTGGTTTTTAATTTTTTAAAAAAATATGTATTTGGTCTTCATGCTTGTTTTCTATATGTTGTACATCATCTCAAGCAATGAACTGTGAAGCCAGCTGGGTGACCTCGGGCAAGTCACAGCTCTCTTGAGAGCTCTCTCAACCCCACCTACCTCACAGGGTGTCTGTTGGGAGGAGGGGAAGGGAAGGTGATTGTAAGCCAGTTTGATTCTTCCTTAAGTGGTAGAGAAAGTCAGCATATAAAAACCAACTCTTCTTCTTCGTCGTCTTCTTCGAATCATAGAGTTGGAAGGGGCCATACAGACCATCTAGTCCAATGCAGGATCAGTCTAGAGCATCCCTGAAAAGTGTTTGTCCAGCCTCGGCTTAAAGACTGCCAGTGAGGCGGAGTTCACCCTAGGTAGCCGATTCCACTGTCAAACAACTCTTACTGTAAAAAATTTCCCCCTAATATCCAGCCAGTACCTTTCTGCCCTCAATTTAAACCCATTGTTGCAAGTCCTATCTTCTGCTGCCAACAGGAACCGCTCCCTGCACTCCTGTAAGGGCCAGCCCTTCAAATACTTGCAGTCATGTCCCTCTTCAGCCTCCTCTTCTCCAGACTAAAAATTCCCAACTCCCTCAGCTCTTCTTCATAGGGCTTCATCTCCAGGCCCCTGATGATTCTCGTCGCTCTCCTCTGCACCCGCTCGATGCTGTCCCCTTCCTTTTTGAATTGAGGCCTCCAGAACTGCACACAGTACTCCAGGTGCAGCCTGACTGATGCAGTACAGTGGGACTATGACTTCGTCCTCCTCCTCCTCACCTCCTCCTCCTCCTCACTCAACAGGTGTTGTCCTCTCCACCTGTTTAATAAAAGGTCTCTCTCTCTCTCTCTCTCTCTCTCTCTCTCTCTCTCTCTCTCTCTCTCTCTCTCTCTCTCTCAGAACTCACTCAGCCTTTACAAATACTTCCCCAACATGAAGGAATTAAGCCCCCCGCAATATTCCTCTGAGCTTGTTTCTAAACATCCTTTGTATGCCACTTCTGGCAGCGCCCGTTTCATATGTCAACAGCCTTCAGAGAAACGGGGGAACCGGAGTAATAGAGCAGAATCTAATTTGAAATTACTACATGAAAGGTCTCTGCTGAAGTAGCTTTCACTTCCCGTCACTTAACAGAAGCACAGTGACCCATATACGTCCAAAATGGGACTTTCAAAATAAATTAAAAACTTGATATCAAATCAACCGTCGACTTCAAAAGACGTGCACAGAAGGGGGAGAAAAAAAACCCTGGCATTTTAGGGGGGGGGGAGAAGAAAATAAGCAAGAATTGCCCTGGTCTCCTATTAATATGGTAAACAGTCAGCCTGCTCACACTTTAACACAAGATTACTTTGAAGTTCTGCTTCAAAGCCAAGAAGGGAGGCTGTGGGATGGAGCGGTAAACGCTGTCAAAAGAGGTGTTCAGCGCCTCTCCTGGTTCCTCTTCTTTTCTCCTCCGCTCTTTAGAATTTATCCACAAATCACAATAGCTCACACATCTTCCCTCGACTTTACAGAACACCGACACATGCTTTCTTATTTATAGAAAACGCGGAAATAGACAAATGCGCAGCGGTGAACATATGGCGGCGAAGCCAGAAACGGCGATGCCGGGTCCCTTTGTAGCAGATAATTTACAGCCCAAGCTCTGGGTGAGACTGAGCAAAAAATAAGAAGTCTCAGAAAGCACCTTTGGCCCTGTGGAGCTTCAAAAAGAGGGATGCTTCGATAAGTGCTTTCAGCAAAAGTGACCAAACAGCCCCCGTTTGGGGGGAAAACAAACCTGTTTTGTCATGCAATCTATCATTAATAATTCTGGAGCATTGTTTCCGACAGATTTCAACAAAACAACTCCAGCCTTTCTTATAGACTTTAGAAAAAGAACAGCATCGTTTTATGCTTCGAGCACAAGGATTTTAGGGGTTAACCCATTATATGAGAGAGCGGAGGTTGGGGAGTTCTGCATTAAGATAAGCATGCACAGTAAGGAGTATGTGTGTGTATGCATGTGTGTCTTCATGAGTATTGGGCCCTTACAGCTTGTACAGCTTACAGCTTGTACAGCTACTTTATCCCAATTGCTCTTCCCTTTACCCTTTCTAATGCAGCATTCAGAAAACTTCCGCAGTGGAAGGGAGAGAACTCAGTTTTGTCTGTTTTATTTTGTTGACTTCCTAAAGCCAGCATGGTGTAGTGGTTAAGAGCGGTGGTTTGGAGTGGTGGAGTCTGATCTGGAGAACCGGGTTTGATTTCCCACTCCTCCACATGAGCGGCGGATAGGGTTGCCAGGTGCCCGGTGGTGGCGGGCAAACCCCCGGCAATTTGCCCTTTTGCCTGCCGACCAGCTGACGGTCGGCGACAAACGTGCACGTGCGTACATGCCGCTGCAGGTCACTTCCGGTTTACAACCGGAAGTCCCACCTCGCAAGGGGCCTTATGCCACTCAAACTACGTTTGAGTGGCATAAGGCCTCTTGCGAGGCGGGACTTCCGGTTGTAAACTGGAAGTGATGAGCACGCACATCACTCGTGTCACCACGCGATCCCGAGCTGTGCCTTAAAGGTCTCCTGCCAGAGGAGAGGTAGGACCTGGCAATCCTAGCGGCAGAGGCTAATCTGGTGAACTTGATTCGTTTCCCCACTCCTCCCCCTGAAGCCAGCTGGGTGACCTTGGGCTAGCCACAGGTCTCTCAGCCTCACCTACCTCACAGGGTGCCTGTTGTGGGGCGGGGAAGGGAAGGTGATTGTAAGCTGGTTTGATTCTGCCTTAAGTGGTAGAGAAAGTCAGAATATAAAAACAAACTCTTCTTCTCCTTCTCCTCCTCCTTCTCCTTGGGGTCTCTATACCATGAACAAATTGGACTACATTTGATAAAGTAGACTCTCCCCAAAAAATTATCAGCTAGTCTCTGCTGTCTGATCTCCTTTCTCACTACAGCACAGTGAGCTAGAGTGACTGGGTCTATATTGAACAATGGGGCCAGGCCTGGCTGAGGTTTCTCAGACGGCTGTTTATCAGGCTGAGTGGTAATACACAGCTTCTTCCAAAAGCTCCACGCTGCCACCAAGTCAGTGCTAATTTGCTCTGCTGTCGTTTGCACTTGGAATCCAACAGACATTCATATGCGCTCTGGGGGTGAGCTTTTTGTCCTCCTATGTCATTTACTGCCTCTTGTACACCTGTCAATTTCCTTATACAACTCGCTGTGGTCTCTTTTTGTTTATTTTTAAATGAAAGGCATTCTCAGAGGGGGAAAATGATAAGATCAAATGCATGCCACGTTTGCTCCTTCGCGGTATAAATCAGTGAAGGTCATCTTTGTGTGGGAGTTTATATGGGGACTCCAACCAAGCAGGTTCTGGTATTAACTGGGGTTTTTTGTGCCAGATGCTACATTTGGGGCAAAAGAAAACTAATTTTAGATTGAGTGCCAGACCATTGAAGCACATGTTCGATCTGAAATAGACCCAGATTGAGACTATGCCTTTCTAGAAACTAGATGTGCACATAGGAGTTTGTTTTGTTAGTAATTCCAAATTGATTGCTTCATTATTGTGTTGCTTCAGACATTTGTTTCATTATTGTTCTCTCATTTTCATAATTCTGTTTCATTATTCCCCTTTGGTTTCAATGGAAGACATCCCCCCTTCTTTAATCTGTAACTTCATGGTTTTCTATTCAAGTTGGACAAAACTCTTGGGGGGGTTGTATTCCCCAAAGATACCCACATTGCCAAATTTCGGACAGATAGAATAAGACCCCCCCTTTTGAGGCAATGAAGGACACCCCGTGTTTAACATTAAAGTCTAAGGGAGAGTAGACAAGAAAGATTCTAAACAGTAACACAGCAACCACTGAGCTTGAAGACTGGTAGCATGAGGAAGAAGCAGACTGACAAAGCAAGGGTATTTGGTGGAACAAGGAAGGTAAAGCACCTGAGCAGCCACGCAGCAGGAAGAGACCCTTGAGGTAGGTTTTCTTGAATGGGGATAATGTTTGGAGAGTGAAGACTGCAAGGAAAAATTTGGTACAGCAGGGCAGGCACTGGTAGGAGAGAGGAATGCAAAGTTCTACCCCACATCCTTCAGGACTGGAATCCTACTCACATGTATGTAATCCTAGTGGCTACAACTTGCAGTCAATCAAGAAAGACCAGAGCCTTTCACCACTCCCCCTATGCCCTTATTAGAAAAATGTCGACTGCCTTGTAAGAGTGAAATCAAAAGAAGCAGAGACTGCAACAACAAAAGGAAATCATGCTGGGTTTTTTTTTCTTTTCATTATAGCCTGTTTAGATGGGGAATCTGTTTCATGTTCATAATAATTATGATATTTATGAAACATACCGTTTTCATAGTTATTGTAATTAATAACAATAGAATGGCACAAGGCTACTGGAGTCCTAGGAAATCGGCACCATTAAATAACTGTAGCCCACTAATCTCCATGAATTGGTGCTCCTGGGGTAAAGAGGAACTTTAAGAAAGATATGATGGGGGTTTGCAGTGGGAAGGGGAAATCAGTGGAAACTGCCAAGTTAGTCAGGATTCAAATCATAATTTGAAATCCAAATCAAATCCAGGTTTTCAAGCATCCCTAATAGTACACAAGAGAGTCACAGATACATTAGTGCCAAATTCACATTAGTAATATTTACACCATTTATGCTTGGGAGGTTTTGCCTTGGATTTGCCACTCTCTAGATGCATGTTTCCCCCATCCAAATTCTCAAAACCCTGCATAGGGGCTTATTGTTGAGTTCTGAGAATTTGGATGGGGAAAATGTGCATCTAGAGAGTGGCAAATCCAAGGCAAAACCTACCATGCATAAATGGCCTTAGAAAAATTATCTTAATTCCCTTTTACCCAGTTTCCTCTTGAAATCTAACGATACATTTCTTTAACTCTTTTTTAGGGCTTTTGAGACTGTTTCAAATAAACTCCTTTTTGACCAGAAGAGAAATGCAAAGAGAGGAGGGGTCAGGAAGGGAGGTGTTGCAGAATTTCAGAATTTTACTCTGTATATGCTCAGAAGCAGGAGATGTCTTCCCAAACCTTTCTACCCTTCTGCCAAAGCACCATTCTGTGGTGTGTTCCATCAAAACAATCTGAACTTACAAAAGGGTGCATAGGTGGCGTAAGAAAAATACGAAGAGAAATCAAAGAGAAATTTCTCATTTGAAAGGAAAATTGAGAATAAGAGAAATCAATAGCCGTATCTGAAAAAGTTAATTAAAAAAAAAGAAATTCCACTCCCATTAATATTGTTCATTCACAAGTGATGTAGGGAGAGGTGTTGCCAATGAAGAAGCAATTTGTGGTTCTCTCGTAGATTATGCAATTTCTTACCATCAAAGCAATATTTCTGGGAACTTAGAGGGATGCTTACCAGTTAAGAAGCAGCAGCATACTATACATCCCAAATGGTACAATGGAAACATGTACTTTTGTCATGTGATCTTGTTGTGTTGTATTGTGTCGTTTGAAGAAAAAGAGGAAGAAAAGGAAGAAGAGTTGGTTTTTATATGATGACTTTCTCCACTTTTTAAGGAGAATCAAACCAGTTTACAATCACCTTCCCTTCCTCTCCCCACATCAGAAACCTTGTGAGGTAGGTGGGGCTGACAGAGTTCAAAGAGAACCGTGGCCGGCCCAAGGTCACCCATCCGGCTTCATGTGGAGGAGTGGGGAAACCAACACGGTTCTCCTGATTAGAGTCCGCCGCTCATGGGGAGGAGTTGAGGAATCAAACCCGGTTCTCCAGATTAGAGTCCACCGCTCTTAAACACTACACCACATTGGCTTTAAATGCACATGACCTTTCCCCATGGCTTCTGACTTTTGAAACGTCCCCTGACCTTGTCAGTCACTGCCTGAAGGAGAAAACAGTGTATCCTTGTATCCCAACAGTACCTGAACAGGATGTGATGTAAGTATCATTATTTGCATTTGAGCCCTTGCCCTTTTGTCGAAAGAGGATTTACAGCGCAAAACAAAGTTTAGAGAATGTTAATTGGATTAGGGGTCCTTCTTCCCAAGGACTAAGGAGAAGAGGAGAACCAATGACGTTTTGAAAGTATATCCAATAAGAATCAGCAAACATGGCCGACATTCAGTAGGTAAACAATGATGGCAATCACTAGAAGGTTCATAAAGGAGAACGATTTATTGTCTGTCGGTGGAACTTATTTTGTGGGAGGACTTCAAAACCACAGAGCCCCCCCCCTCCCCGCCACTGGCATTCCCTTTGATATGCCCGAACAACACGTGCAATTGATGAGGAAGAAAAGCATGCCAGGAAGCTTTGATGGAATTCCAAAATGCAGGCTTATGAAAACAGTAACATGGAAATGCTTCTTACACAGTCTCATCCCTCATCTGGGCCTTCTTTGCTTGTGGGAAATGTAAAGTTTAAATCAGGCCAGACTATGGAAGGGTTGGACAATGACTGCATCCCAGATCAAGATTCTAGCTCAGTGGGGATGCGATTCCATAGAGTCCACCCTCCCAAGCTGCACTTGCTCCAGGAAACTGATCTCTGTAAGCTGGAGATCAGTTGTAAATCCAGGACAACTTCCGGCCCAACCTGGAAGTTGGCAGTCCTCAGGAGAATATAAGTATAGCCCTGCTGGATTGGACCAGTACCTTATTTTCCACAGTGGCTGAGCAGCTACCTCAAAAACCCCATTGAAGGGACACCAAAGGCTAGGGTTACCAGGTCCCTCTTTGCCACCGGCAGGAGATTTTGGGGGCGGAGCCTGAGGAGGGCGGGGTTTGGGAGGGGAGGGACTTCAATGCCATAGAGTTCAATTGCCAAAGCAGCCATTTTTCTCCAGGTGATCTGATCTCTATCGGCTGAAGATCAGTTGAATTAGCAGGAGATCTCCTGCTACAACCTGGCACTTGGCAACCCTACCAAAGGCCAAAGTCTTCCTCATTCTCCTCTCCAGTAGCTGGCATTCAGAGGTGTACCACAGTGGGGTTGCCATGTCCCTCTTTGCCAGTGGTGGGAGGTTTTTGGGGCAAAGCCTGAGGAGGGCGGGGTTTGGGAAGGGACTTCAATGCCATGGAGTCCAATTGCCAAAGCAGCCATTTTCTCCAGGTGAACTGATCTCTATTGGCTGGAGGTCAGTTGTAATAGCAGGAGACCTCCAGCTAGTTCCTGGAAGTTGGCAAACCTAACACAGAGGTTCCATGCAGCTATCATGGCTCCTCACCATTGATAAGCCTATCCTCTCTGAATGTCTAATCCCCTTTCACGAAGGCAATTCTAGGAAGAAGGGCCAGCAACGGCAAAAGGGAAGAGCAGGTGAACTTCAGACGGCTGAGAGTGGTAGGGCAGCAGGAGCAAAGGACACAGGTGGAGTACAGAGCAATATGAAAGCAGAGAGGGAAGAGAGGAAAAGGCCATGGAGGGCGATGAAGATAAGAACCAGGGGGTTATGCCAGGCCTTCATCATGGGGTCAGGATCAGCTGGGACCAGGCCAGAATAAACTGGCTCCACTGGGGAGAGAGCTGGTTCAGCACTGTAAGAGGAAGGAAAATCAGATCTAAAGAGGCCACCACTGCAGGGCTCACTCCTTTCACTACGGACAAGCTATGAGCATTAAGGAGTGAAGTCAGAAGAAGGGCTTATATACTCCCAGCTCTGCTCTGATTGGTTCTTCCAGTCACATGACCCTGACAGGCTGGCCCCAGTTGCAGTTTCTGGAGTGGCCATTTAAAGGGCTCACATCAGACCCAGATTACTTGGGTCACTTGTGGCTGTAGCTGGTAAGGCCCTGATTCCCCAAGCTCGGTATTTGAGACCTTGGTTTCTTACCAAGGGTCTTACCAAGGGTTACTACTACCAAGAGTAGTAACAACAGAGATTTCCTTCTGACCATCTTGTCCACCATTACTGACTGTTCCTTGCATTTAGGGCTCTGGGTTGGGAAGTACCTGGAAATTTTGGGGGTGGAGCCTGAGGAGAGAAGGTTTTGTAAGAAGAGTGGCCTCAGTGGGGTATAATGCCATAGAGTCCATTTCCAAAATGGCCATTTTCTCCAGGTGAACTGATCTCTGTTGCCTGGAGATCAGTTGTAATCCCAGGAGATTGCCAGCCACCACCTGGAGGCTGGCAACTCTAATTACATTACCTATTTATGGGGCACCTTGGGCTTAACTGGGGTCTCGCCGATGCTCTGTGTGAATTGCTACGGTGCCTTATAATACACACCTCATAATCCTATGCAATACTTAGCAGATGTGCAGCAGCTGCAGATGTGCAGAGATTCCTTAGAAGGCAATCAATGTGGAAAGAGATCTCTAAAGGTAAGAAGTCTGGGGGGAAAAAAACACTGACAAATCCTTAGAATAGTGGAAATGATAAAGATCTCTTGATGTTTTATACAACAAGGAAGTGCCATCCTCTGAATATATAACTAGCTCTTTTATGCCTACTGTACACAACAGTGACTCCTAAAGTACCAAATGAGGCTTCACTAGACTTTGAAGCTATCTTTGGAAATGCACTATAAATGTTTGAAAAGAAATGAATTAACCTGTTCCTGCATCTCACTGTGTTCCACTGCTGGCAGTTTGCCAGCACAGGGTCATTCCCTGCAGTATAATTCCTAGGTAAAGGTAAAGGTCCCCTGTGCAAGCACCGGGTCATTCCTGACCCACAGGGTGACGTCACATCCCGACGTTTACTAGGCAGACTTTGTTTGAGGGGTGGTTTGCCAGTGCCTTCCCCAGTCATCTTCCCTTTACCCTCAGCAAGCTGGGTACTCATTTGACCGACCTCGGAAGGATGGAAGGCTGAGTCAACCTTGAGCCGGCTACCTGAAACCAATTTCCATTGGGCTCGAACTCAGGTCGTGAGCAGAGCTTCGACAGCAGTACTGAAGTTTACCATTCTGTGCCACAGCGCTCTTCATTCCTAGGCACAGGCATAATTGTCCTGACCTGAATGCCCCGGGCTAGCCCAATCTCATCAGATCTCAGAAGCTAAGCAGGGTCAGCAATGGTTAATATTCAGATGGGAGACCACCAGGAATTCCAGGGTTGCTTTACAGAGGAAGGCAATGGCAAACCATCTTTGTTAAGTCTCTTGCCTTGAAAGCCCCATAAGGGATAGGGTTGCCAGCTCTGGGTTGGGAAATACCTGGAGATTTTGGGGGTGGAGCCTGAGGAGGGCAGGGAGGGGGAGGGATTCAATGCCTTGGAGTCCAATTGCCAAAGCGGCCATTTTCTCCAGGGGAACTGATCGCTGTCGCCTGGAGATCAATTGTAATAGCGGGAGATCTCCAGCCACCACCTGGAGGTTCAAGCAAATATAGACACTTCGGTGTACAATGAAGTTACAATCCAAAAAAAACACACAGAGTCTGGTTTAAATATAAACTCCAATATACAAGGTAACAACTATATTGCTACAATCTCCACAAATGTAAAAAAAAAAAAAAACATGTAGAAAAAACACCAACAATAATGAGAGACTACTATTTCCTATAACAGGTAAGTATAGTGTAACATACAATACTTCAACAAAGTAATGATCTTAAATATGTCCAAAGGATGCCTTTTGTTTTCTTTCAGATGTCAGGCAGAAGAGGAAGATGATCGTTTCAGTTCTTCTTCAGTTCCTCCTCTGACACCTTCAAAGTTCCGATGGTATTATTTCTTAATAGTCTAATTTTCATGAACTCCCTATGGGTAGTAACAGTTACATCTAATCTGCTTTCCACCGGCTAGTCAGATTTCATGAGAGTTTAGGGTTCCCCTTCGGGAGCCTGAAGAAATGAAACGATCGTCTTCCTCTTCTGCCTGACATCTGAAAGAAAACAAAAGACATACTTTGGACATATTTAAGATCATTACTTTGTTGAAATATTGTATGTTACACTATACTTACCTGTTATAGGAAATAGTAACCACCCTAATAAGGGTCGCCATAAGTCAGATGCGACTTGACAGCACTTTACACACACTCATAGGTGTAATTCATAGAGGAGGACTAGTTTGTAGCGAATCTGTGGTCCCTTGGCTGAATTGGCTGTGTACCATTCAGCCCTCTCCTCCATGAATATGTCCACTCCCCTCTTAAAGCCTTCCAAGTTGGCAGCCATCACCACATCCTGGGGCAGGGAGGTCCACAATTTAACTATGCATTGTATGAAGAAATACTTCCTTTTATCTGTTTCGAATCTGTCACCCTCCAGCTTCAGCTGATAACCCCATGTTCTAGTATTATGAGAGAGGGAGAAAAGCTTCTCCCTGTCCATCTCCAGGCCATGCATAATTTTAAAGACCTCTATCGTGTCTCCCCTTAACCGCCTTCTTTCCAAGCTAAACAGCCTTAAGCGTTTTAATTGCTCCTCATAGGGCAGTTGCTCTAGTCCCCTGATCATTTTGGTTGCTCTTTTCTGCACCTTCTCAAGCTCTGCAATATCCTTTTTTAGGAGTGGTGATCAGAACTGTACACAGTATTCCACAGTATCTCATTGAACATTGGAAGCAAAATCCTGTTATTATCAACCGACAAACACAACAACTTTGTCACATGTGAAGTGGCCTTCCAAAAGCTTACTTGGCAGGCAAGGAGCTGTCAGCTGAACATGTAGAGGCTGCTACAACAACTTTTCGAACTCTAGCAAGCAGCCAAGGATGGCATCGAGAGAGGTTCTTGTGCTTTTAATGGCTTCCTGACATGCAGAAAAGTAGCAAATGATGTACTACAGATAGAATTCCACACCTGAATATGTTTCCTCTCTCTGAACTTAACCCCCCACCACCCAAAAAAAAAACATTAGGATGCAGCAGCAATCAAAGTGAACAGACGAGACCTGATAAAATATGTGACAGCCGGTAAGCGATAAGAAAAATGGGATTTGTCTAGCTGAAAATAGGGCAGTTGGCGTCTATGAAGGTGGAGATGGAGAGCATTGTTATAAAAGTGCTGCACGGTAATGAAAACACCAGTAAGTATAGAAAAATTCAGTGGTTTTGATCCTGCTGAGTCTGTGAACCACACAATTTCAGTAAAAGGGCAATAAGCTATTTCTCTTGGTTTTGACCCAGTCAGTTTAATTTGCTCTTGCTGCTTCGGCAAGAATCATGCTGAAGATGTGGGATCGCTAAACAAAAAAAGAGGAAATCAGATGGCTGGACAGAAGCGTCCCTGGTATGTAGTGCTCTGTTTAAGCAAGAGACTCTTGATTTCTCTCCAGTGGCACGGCAGAGAAAATAAGCCACCTCTACCACTGAGCAGCAACCCAGGGAGAAGGAATATCCACACCCTTCCTGCCAAATGTTGTTTGACAGCAGCAGGAGATGGTATTCTGGGGGTGCATCGGTAGTGACAGAGCCAGCGTGGTGTAGTGGTTAGGAGTGGCAGACTCTAATCTGGAGAACCGGGTTTGATTCTCCACTCCTCTGCTTGAAGCCTGCTCAGTGACCTTGGGCCAGTCACAGTTCTCTCAGAACTCTCTCAGCCCACACGGAGGCAAGCAATAGCAAACCACCTCCGAACGCCTCTTGCCTTGAAAACCTCAAGGGGTTGCCATAAGTCAGCAGTGACTTGATGGCGCTTTCCATCACCACCATGAATGGTGAGTGGCCAGAAGCAATTGCCAGCGGGACGTAGTGGTCAGAATGTTGGACTATTACCAGCCGGTCCTGGATACAAGTCCACACTCTGCTTCAAAGCTCAATAGGTGACCATGAACCAGTTGCTTTCTCTCAACCTCACCTTCCTCACAGGATTGGTAGGATAAAATGGAGGAAAGGGAAACCATGAACACAACCCTGAACTCTTTGGAAGGAGGGCTAGATGAAAATGGAATAAAGAGCAACACATGGGCCATTGAAGTTACACTCTGTGCTGGGGACTTCTCCAGATGCCTCCTGCTTCCACCACCCTCGTAAGGATGTGGGCCTCCTTCACCTCAGTTGCCCCTCAGCAATGGCTTTTGGCTTCTAACCACTTCCTACCAGTGGTGGCTTGTGGCTTCTAACCACTTTAGAAGTCCACTTTGTCCACATTCCTCCAGTTTAAAACTAATTATTACTTGTGCGTTGAAGAACATTTTCTCCTTCTAGTGGTCTAACAGCGCATTCTTGACCTTTAAGGGCAAAAGCCCTTAGGAGGCCAGGAAAGCGCTGCACCAGTGCTTGGCCACAGCAGCACCACCCCCAGAATGCCGACGGGGCCTTCCATCGGCGTTCCACAGGCATAAAGGCTTGCACCAACGTTCTGGAAAGAGTCCTGGCATCCCCAGAGGCGTTCCCAGGGTGTTCCAGGGGGAGGATCTGCCGTTAGGCAGCCTCCTGTCCCCGTTCGCCCCGGGCATGCCGCTTTTCTCTATGGGGCGAAAAGCCCCATTTAAAATTTAAAAAGCCTTTAAAAGGCTTTTTTTCCCCCACACCGAAAGCTCAGGAATGCGCTTTTAGTTCTTTGTTTTAAAGAGAGAATATTTACAGGAAGTCCCAACAGTCTTTCATTGAATGCAATAGTTATGTGAAAAAACCTAATTTGAGCTGATCCTTGGCACAGACTGGCATGCTTATCCTAAGCGGGGTGATAGCATACGGGCCTGCCTAAATCTCCAGGACTGGACCTGGCAACCCGGTATGCAAGCGCAATAACTGCTTTCCAGCCGCGCACCTGCCCCAAACGCTACTGGGTGGTCGCGGCGCGGCTCATTTGAAACTGACACAGCCGCTCTCGCCAGCCCGGGCAACCAGCCACTAGGAACCAGATGCAAAGGGCCGTCTCTTGTGAACCTGAGAGGAGCCATGTTCCTGTAAACCTCTGTTCTAGCAGCAGCCATTTCGCAGAGAGCTGACAGCCACGTACTCAATGCGAGCTGCTTCCCCCCTCCCAACTTCCTCCGTTGCTCAATGGGTCGTTAGCGGTGATCCTGATATCAAGATGAGTCATCCCCCCTGTCCAGCTGCAGCGACCCCAGGACATTTGCACAGATCACACCCATTGCTCCTGAATGTAAATCACATCAGCAGAGAGATTCCAGACCATCTCGGGTTGCGAAAGCCATTGGCATTAGAATAGATTTCCAAATTCTCACTACCCTGCCCTGGTAGACACAGCTTAATCCTTTTTGTCACCTGGGAACCTGGGAGGGGTAAAACCCCTCTTCCCACCCCCAGAAAATAGTATAACTGGGATGCCCCTGGCCCATTCTAGTCACCTTAGGTCTTTCCTGGCACCTTTGCCGTTACTCTCTTGGTTTGGTTTCGTGGACCTAACCACGCTCCCTCCCGCCTTGCTGGTCAAGTCTACGGGAACCCCTACCCCCATCTCGGTCTTCCTTTTCAATCTGTTTGTAGCCTGCGTGAGATTGGACAACACCTCATCTAGATACGGTAAATATTGGATCAACGATATCCTGCCACATTGGCAAACGTCTCTGTACTCCTCTCTTTAATTTACTAGCTTCTTGTATGCTTGTGCTGCACCATTTGAATGCTTGAATACATAAACACTGTTTAATTTGGAATCCTTTTGTCTGTCTTTATTCAAACGTCTCATTAAACGGATTCTGGTATAGTTGAGTGCGAGATCGCTATAAAAATACATAGTTACCGATTGCTCAGCTAATTTCCCCATATAAAGGAGCATTTCGGCTAACAGGGGGGAGGAGGAGAAGAAGGAGAAGAAAGAGGAGTTGGGTTTAATACTCTGATTTTCTCTACCTTTTAAGGAGTCTCAAACCAGCTTACAATCTCCTTCCCTTCGTCTCCTCACAACAGTCACTAAAAGCCCATTTCTGAAAATCTGGCTGAAACTCCATAGGAGGCGGCGCAACTTCGCCGCCAGCGTAAATGTGTGTAATCACATGATTACACGCATTCATGCCAGTGGTGAGGCCAGTCCCATCAGCGGCCAAACGCCGCGGGACTGCGCCTCCCTCCTCAGCCGGCGCGGCCTCGCCATGGTGCCGGCAACAGCGTGGAGAGGCCGCGCTGCAGCAGGGGGGCTTTCCGGGGGCAGGCCAGAGGGAGGAGCCGGCGGCTAGTCAGCTTCCTATCCCCTTTCGGCCACTTGTGCCGGTGGCCGGAACAGCATTGCTGTGCCTTAGCAGGCGCAGCTTCACTGTTTTCAATGGGGCAAGAAGCCCCAGTTAAAAAAAAGAAAGAAAGAAACCGCCAAACGGCTTTTTTTGTTTAATGGCTTAGGCGAAACGGCTTAGGAAGAGGCGCCACTGCGCCTCTTTCCAGCCATTCCCCTACGCCATCATTTGAGGAATGGGTTGTGAGTGAGGTGGGTGGGGCTGAGAGAGTTCTGAGAGAACTGTGACTACTCCAAGGTCACTCATCAGGCTTCATATGTAGGAATGGGGGAAACAACCCAGTTCACCAGATTAGAGTCTGCCGCTCATGTGGAGGACTGGGGAATCAAACCTGGTTCTCCAGATTAGAGCCCTCTGCTCTTAACCACTACACCATGCTGGTGTAGCTCCTTTGTGAGTTCAAGCCCCTTTTCTGCATGAGTTTCTGCGTAGTTTGAGCTCCTTTTCTGCATGCAGAGCCTCAGCAAACACAACGTATATGTGGACAGGGCAATGCAAACAGAGGGGATGCAGGAATGAGTGTGCTGTCTCTCCTCCCCTGGTCATGACTGAACATGGTAACCCTACCTTGTTCTACACATGTTGGCCCAAACAAGGGCTTGGCATCTACATGCGTACAAGCAGTATGCGCGTAGGCTCCATTCCTCTGACGGAGAATGTTGAAGAAGCAGCATTTCGCAATCTCGGGGATGGAGTCTACAGGTTGGATCCAACCATCTTTGCCACCAGAGAAAAGTGACCTGGGGTTGCCAGCTCCTGGTTGGGAAATTCCTGGAGATTTAGGGATGGTGCCTGGGTAAGGTTGCCAACCTTCCAAATACTAGCTGGAGACCTCCTGCTATTACAACTGATCTGCAGCCGACAGAGATCAGTTCACCTAGAGAAAATGGCTGGTTTGACCATTGGACTCTATGGGATTGAAGTCCCTCCCCTCCCCAAAAACCTCCCACCAGTGGCAAAGTGGGACCTGGCAACACTATGCCTGAGAGTGGTAGAGTTTGGGGCAGAGAGGGAGCTCAGCAGGGATGCAATATAGCCCACCCTCCAAAGCTGCCATTTTCTTCAGGGGAACTGCTCTCTGTAGTCTGGAGATCCATTGTGATTCCAGGAGAACTCCAGGCGCTACCTGGCAGTTGGCAACCCTGAGTAACCTGGCAGGCCTCTTGAGGTAGGCTGGCCAATATCTGGGGCCTAGTCTCTCACAAGCGAAGTATTTCCTTGCTGCCCTTCCATCCCACCGTCTGTTAGCCTCCAGACAAATTCTCCCTTCTCTTGACTGTAACCGTAATAGGAAAGCAAACGCTTCTTTTCATATAGGTTGTTTGGCGATAACAAAGATAGCTAAGGGGCCGAGGGGATTAACTGTACCATCCTGGAAGTTTCTGCAGGATAAGCAGGACTTTGTGAGCCATGCACAATTGTGTTAACAATTTTCATTGGCTCCGCTCCATTTGGCAACCTTTGGATGACATCATATGCAGGAATGTGAGTTTTGTACAGCGCCAGCGCCAAAGCCTTTCTGACCTAATATCCTGCTGAGTAAAGTGGAGAAAATGCCGTGTTCTCTCTTTCCATCTGATATTATTTTCAAATAACCTCCACTTTCACTTCATCCAGCAAGTTGATTTTCCAGAATCCCGTTCCAAGACGTAATGAGCCGCACATGTCTCTCCTGCTACTGGGGGTGGGGGTGGGGCGAACGACGGTGCCGTGTTACAGAACAAAATGTCGTGCCAGCCCAAACTTCTGTGAGCCCCTGCTTGGTTAGATTGAAATGTAAGGCTCCTAAAGCACAAGGAAGCAGGCTTCAGAGCACCGAGACGCAGAAGGGTGATTCCTTCCTACTTTCTACTCTGACGGTTATAGTAACAACTGGTGATTGTATCTGGGCTACTGATTACAAACTTCCTCCATGATTTCTCTTTGGAGAGTTCTCCTTTGGCTTAAAGCATTTGGTTCACACATGCCCATCCTCGTGGTGCTGCTTGGGAATTGAGGTGCGGGGACAGCCCGTCTCGGTGTGTGGCTCCAACCGTTGCCACAATATTTCCAGGATGATAATTTGTTTGCTCCACAGCTGACAGACCCAGCCAGTTCATTGCCATGAAATGTGTCTTCTTGGAAGGAGAGTCACCAGCAGCTATGCTGCAAATTTGGTGCCTCTGCCTTAAAAGAACAGCCCTCGCCAGAGACCTGGAAAGATTCCCCATAGGCTCTACTGGAGTGGGGAGGGAGTAGTGTTGCCAGGTCCCTCTTCCCCATTGGCGGGAGGTTTTTGGGGTGGAGTTTGAGGAGGGCAGGGTGTGGGGAGGGGAGGGACTTCAATGCCATAGAGTCCAATTGCCAAAGCAGCCATTTTTTCCCAGGTGAACTGATCTCTATTGGCTGGGGATCAGTTGTAATAGCAGGAGATCTCCAGCTATTACCTGGAGGTTGGCAACCCTAAGAGGGAGGGAATTTAAACTTGAAAGCCTTCCATTATAGTCTGTGGGGAAACTTTCTGAGTCACATGAGAGGTGTTTTTTAAGATAGAGGAGCCAAATTTGCGGAATAGCTGCTGGTGACTCTCCTTACAAGAACCCCCATTTTTGGTAAAGATTGGGTAAGGGGGTCCAATGTTATGGGGCCCCAAATGGAGGAAGGGAATGTGATTGTAAGCCACTTTGAGACTCCTTAATAGGGTTTCCAGCTCTGGGTTGGGAAATACCTGGAGATCTTAGGGGCGGAGTCTGAGAAGGGTGGGGTTTGGCGAGGGGAGGGATTTCAATGCCATAGAGTCCAATTGCCAAAGCGGCCATTTTCTCCAGGCGAGCTGATCTGTCACCTGGAGCTTAGTTGTAATAGCAGGAGATCACCAGGCACCACCTGAGGCTGGTAACACTACTCCTTAGGGCAGAGAAAAGCTGAGTATAAAAACCTACTCTTCTTCTTCTAATGCATTGCCTGACTCTCAATGCTGAGGATGGCCATGTTCATCAAATGTTCACAACTACTTTGTCCTTACTTTTATCGATGACCTTTTTAAAAAATCCAAAGAGCCCGAGACGACGACCTTGCTGTGTGCTGCCTATTCAATTTGATTAGCTTCCAGATAGTGAGATAGTCTTTCTCTGCGTAACAGTCCCGTGAGGTTGGTTGAGTAACATCACATAACCTCTGTATGGCCTAGTGCAGCCATTTCTGTAGCGGTCCGGCAGTAATTACGCAAAGGGAAGGAAAGAGCTGGACTGGTATCAAATTATGCTCACAGCTTCTCAGTCTTTTAGCAGCAGGTGGATCCTGTCCTCGTCGCCTAATATTGCATCATGGGGCAACAACAAACATCCTCTGACTCAATGGTTTATTGAAACACTGAAAGTTCAGAGCAGATAACTTTGTTTGAATAAGGAGATAACAACAATATTGAACTAAAGCTGTTTCTTGTCCGTTAGTAGGGTTGCCAGGTCCCCTCTCTCCTTTTGGGGGACTTCCGGTTTACTTCCGGCTTACTTCTGGAAGTGCCGCAGCACAATGGGACAATTTACCACTCAAACCCCCATTTGTTACTATTCCTTTGCACAACCTCCAGGTAGTAGCTGGAGATCTCTTGCTATTACAACTGATCGCCAGCCAATAGACATTAGTTCACCTGGAGAAAATGGCCACTCTGGCAATTGGACTCTATGGCATTGAAGTCCTGCCTTTCTCCCCAAACCCCACCCTCCTCGGGCTCCACCCCAAAAACCTCCCGCCAGTGGCAAAGTGGGACCTGGCAACCCTACTAACTGTAAATATTCAAAGCCACTTGACTCCTGGTCATTTTTAAATTGTGAGCATATCATCAATGCAATTTTATGGGGCGCTCAATGCATGAGTAGACTGTCATGCGAGCAAGCTGGCTTCAATTTTCACATACATTCTTTGCAAAAATCAAAGAATCACCCATCCCTACCATTTGTTGAGTCTCCTTATTGGTAAAATGTGGGTCTGAGCTTTTAACACATTCTTCTACACTTCGGATGTCTCGCAGAAAATCAACATGATTTCGTTTTCATGCTGATATCAAGTCCAGAGCCTCAATGGCTTTTTCAAGCTGTATTTTATCTTGTTTTCTGTTAGTTTAGAAAGAGGATAAGCTTATTCAAAATTGCAAATCGGCTGTCATGGTGGGAAGAAGCCATAAAACAATCACAATGTTTACTGTAGTGACAATGGGAAACCTTGTTTGATTTACTGTTCAGACAAAGATATTCTTCCATGGTGACTAACACAGAAAAATCTTTTATAAAGTATCGCACATAATTTTTACTTCAGTTGAAGATGCTGGCTGCTGTGAGGTATATGAATAATGCAGATGAGCCACGTGCTGAAGAAAAATGAAACCAATTGCTATTTGTTTGATATATTCCACCTAGTATGAGATTACTTTAGTGATCTGATGAACGGTGGCAAGCATCCTGCAATTCCAGCATCATCTTTGCAATTAGTCTCTATAAAAATCAACACAGACTGAAAGGGGGAAAGGGACTGATTGAAATCAAAGTGAATTAAAGCTTTGATTTCAATCTCCCGCACTAATCGCAGTTTAAATATTTGACATTATTACAGTACTGCCTCATTCCTTTAAATGGGTTTGGATTAATCAAATTATTGAGGCAATCAGAGGACTGGAGAAATGGAAATGCTTGATAAAGGTTTACACTGGTAGCATGGTGATATATTAGAGCATGCTCTAATGAACGGTCTGAGTTTTGTTTGCTGATCAATTTGGTAACTCTCCTCAACTCAAAGGCACTCAGGATATATGGCAGGGAACCCCAACATGGCACCTGTGGGTGCCAAAAAACCTGCCAAAGTGTTTCCTGGCACCACACTTAGTTCATGAATCTTGGGAATAAAATCATATGAAGCTACCTTCTACTGAGTCAGATCCATGGGCTATTAACAAGGGTGTGCACCATTTCCCCCAGTATTTTTCAGATTCAGGTCTATTGGACCCATTTTTTTTAAAGCCACCAAAGGGCAAATACCCATACCAGTAAATGGTTTTTTTGTGTGTGGCTTTTTTTGGATATCCAAAAATTTTCGCCTCCACTAAAGACTATGGGGAATTGGGGGGAGGGGGCTTGGAAGGGGCTGTTTTTCAAGGTAGAGTCTCATTTTTCTGAATGGTGGTTAAAACTTTTTTTAAAATGTGCCTTTGATACTGAATAACTAGGTCACTAATTTCAGTGTGTCTCTGCCAGATTTTCATATTTTTCTTACCATGTTTACTCCAAAGGAAGATGAGCCTGAATTTAAGATGACCCCCATGTTATTTATACACTCACAAAATCACTGGATATCACTGTAATTTGTATGTGAATGTAAGATGACTCTATTTTTTAATGGCATACCAGGGGGTGGGGGGGGGACTAGTCTTGCATTTTAATAAGTACAATATTTTTAATTTGGTTGTTATCTTGCTAAAAAAAAAACCCTCCATAAATAAATAAAAAACAAACCCGCCTGTGTGTTTGAGCCAACACTGATCCTACATCTCATAAAGAACTTTCTTATAACCTGCATGTACCTCAACCCTGTGCTTTCATGGCTGTTAAGGCCAGAGAGGTGATTGTCCTGCCCCTTTCTAGGCAAAGGTGGCATGGGACTTGGTTATCAAGCCAATGGAGATGACATACTGGAGGCATTATAATCATGCTTCATTTCTCCCACAAAGGTATTTGCCGCATGCTGTTGATTCACCCACCCTGGGATTAGCAGGTCACTTGAGGACCAGGCATTATAGCATGTGTTAAGAAGAACACTGAAAAAGCTGGTAAGTAGTAGATTTGCCAGGTCTCTCTTTGCCAATGAGCCTGAGGAGGGCAGGGTTGGGGAAGGGAGGGACTTCAATGACATACAGTCCAAGTGCCAAAGTGGCCATTTTTACCAGGTGAACTTATCTCTATCGGCTGGAGATCAGTTGTAATAGCAAGAGAACTCCAGCTACTACCTGGAGGTTACTCCAAAGGTTTCTGTGTGAATTTTGGTTCAACTACCGGGAGGGTGGCAACCCTAGCAAGTAGTCATGACAACTGTAATGACTTGTACCCATGAAAGCTGATGTGAAGTCACTGCAGAGCATGCGTGGAAGGGAAAAGTAGGGGAAAATAGCACAGAAAATTCCCTGTGGAAGCTTCACTGTCAGTGTGCCTGGCTATGTACGTGCAGCGTTAATGAAGGCAAAGTGAAGAACCTGTGTCAGATGGAAGCAGCCTAGGATTAATGTCCGAAAATAAGAGACTACTAACTCCTGATAGTTTACATTAGTATCAGCAGAAGTTGCATTCACCTCTCTCTCTCCCTCTTTGCCCCTTTCTGCACATTTATGGGATACTGACAACGCATTCCTGACTTCTGAGGATGAGAGTTCTCAGGAGCCCAGGAAGGGGCTGCGCCGGCATTGGGGCCCTTTGCGCCGGTGCCCAGTCTACTTTCGCCACCATAAGTGGCCCCAACGCCAGCAGGGAGAGCCGGACACTGGTCTCTGGGTGCTGGCGCTGAAGCACTGCTCTAGGATGCCGACAAGCCCTTCCGCCAGAGTCCCGCCGCGTTCCAGGGGGCGTCCCGGGGTCCCCGGGGGCGTTCCAGGGGGTGGAGCTGCCTGTAGGCAGCCCCCTGTCCCCTTTCGCCCCGTAATGCTGGAGCTGAGAACGGTGTTGCTGCATCTGCTTTTTAGCGGGCGCAGCCTCGCTGTTCTCTATGGGGCGAAAAGCCCCATTTAAAATTTAAAAAGCCTGCAAAAGGCTTTTTTAAGGTTTTTGGTAGCCAGGAAACCGGTTTGGAGGTGGTGCCTCCTCCATGCCGTCCATGGGAGCCAGAGGCTCAGGAATGCACTGTGTCACCACCATATAGTATCCCTGTGCTTTTTGATACAGTTTGTTGTGACACACTGTTTGATGGATATTGCTGAGTGGATTAACTTTTCTGACACATCACTTAGAAACTTGGGAAAGCCCATGGAATCGCTGAAAGATATATCTCACTTTAAGCTTGTTTTTCATTTCTGAATGTACACACAACCTGGCAAATCCATCATGCAATTACATCTCAGATTCTAGAGGAATATGTTAACATTTCTTATCTACTGGGGTATCGATCTACCTCTGCTTGCAGAAATTGTTCAAAGTTCATTGTGTTTCCAATCGTACTTCCTCTTGCCCCTGACATTAAAAACTGGGAGGAGCAGGCCTTTCAAAAAAAATGTTTTGATGAAAAATGATACCAAGTTTTTTTGGACTTTTTAAAAACCTCTGACATCACTAGGCTTACCAGGTCCCTCTTCTTCTTCGGCAGGAGGTTTTTGGAGTGGAGGTGGTGGGGGGTTGCGCGCTCCCGGAAGTGTGTCAGCACTTTTGGTTTACACCCGGAAGTGCTGCATTGCAAAGAGCTGGTTTCCACTCAAACTCCCAGTTTGAGTGGTAAAGCCCTGTTGTGATGCGGCACTTCTGGTTGTAAAACGCACCACAAGGGGCCTTTTTCCTCTCAAATGGCCCCTTGTGATGTGTTTTACACCCGGAAGTGCCGCATCGCAACAGGCCGCATCGCAACTGGGAGTTTGAGTGGAAACTGGCCCTTTGCAATGCAGCACTTCCGGGTGTAAACCGGAAGTGACCTGTCCCTGCCTGCACAGATTGCCCGCTGACCCTCAGCTGGTCAGTGGGCGGCCAGGTGGATTGGCGGGGGTTTGCCCGCCACCACCGGGCACTTGGCAACCCTAGACATCACACATGCAGTTTGTACCTAGGGAAAACATAAGAATATTAAAAATCAATTTTTAATAGGGGAGGAATATGGAATCTTAGAACCTAAAAACAAAAATAATCCTTTAAAAGCCCATTAAAAAAAAACTTTTAATCTGTGTTCCTGAATATAAGATGGAAAGTAATAATCCTGTAACACAATATTAAAATACAATATCAGGCAGTGATTTTGCAGTCATGGAACAAGGCAATATATTCACGTTTGTATATGTTATTCCTGCTCAGTGTATTTTAGGCATTTCATTAAATATTCAGTAATGATGAAAAATGCAAGCCCACAAAAAAACCTTAGCAATGAAATATCTAATAATGTTACTATTTACTACTTCTCCTAAGTAAAAATCTAAACACGTCTTAGGAATTGAAATCCAATGGAATTGCTCAAAGCAACACTTTTAATGATTTAATGTTTGGTTTTTTTTGGCCTGAAAGTAATCCAGGTTGAGCTTTTGCCAAACATTGCAAACATCTAGTGCAGCCCTGCTCAAAATACTTCTAAAGCATGTGGGATCTTGCTGTGATAACCACTTCATAGAAAACTGATCATTATTCAGTATGCATTACAATGCTATATTTCATATGTCCTTATTTCCCCCCTTTCCTTTTGAATTGTTTCTTGACATTTTAATATTGTTTATTAAAGAGCTTTACAAGGATTACTAAACTGGTCCCTTTCAAAATTATTATTTGTATTATGATGCCAATGACGGCCATGCGTACATGTAAGGTGGGCTCATTTTGTGGGCTCACAAACTTATTGCTTAAGGATTTGGGATCAGGATATAGTTTTGATATTAGGAACCTTGGTCCCATTTTCTTTTATGAAAGGATACCATTTATCAGAGAGCAACGTGAAATTTATTCTCAAACCAGGGATGCTCAGTCACCTGCCGACTCACCTCACAATCTATTTTCCAGTTGCGATCAGGAAGGTAGAACATTAAGGCATACGAGTCTACCCAACCACTATGGTCTTCCTCTGAAGCCCCACTTTGAATGCCCCTACCTTCTGAGGTTAGACTGATGGCAACCTGAGAAAGGGCCTTCTTGGTTGTGTCACCCAAAATTATGGAACTGGCTCCCCAGTGACTGCCCCCTTGTATCAGTGTCTTCCCGCCAAGAGGTGAAGACTTTTTTTGTTTCACCTGTTGTTCCCGCAGTGACCCCCTCTTTACTGCCCTATGTTTTGAGAGCTGCCTCATTTTTACATAATGTATTTTAATTTTGGTTTTAGTTGATATTGTTAGCCACCTTGGTGGCCCTGATGGGGCAGAAAAACACACTCCAAATGTTGTGATCAAAATGAATAAATAACTTTACTCACCAGCATTTGACCAGTTTGCAGGTGCTTGATCATGGGAAAAGGACAATAGCTTGTGTGTGATCCCATATTGCTGCTTTCACACTGCTTCCCTTGTCCATCCACATTGTTGCCTCCTTGTCGGTTGTTGGCCGCATTTGTTAGAAGAAGAAGAGTTGGTTGTTATACCCCGCTTTTCTCTACCTTTGAGTCTCAAAGTGGCTTACAGTCGCCTTCCCTCCCCCCCCCAACAGATACCTTGTGAGATAGGTGGGGCTGAGTGAGTTCGGAGAGAACTGTGACCAGCCCAAGGTCACCCAGCAGGCTTCATGTCGAGGAGTGGGGAAACAAATCCGGTTCACCAGATTAGAGTTCGCCGCTCTTAACCACTACAACATGCATCCTGTAACTTCACAGTTAGGGCCTTGCAGTTGCAATGTTGTTCTTGATCGTTAATGGCAAAGGCAGGTAAGCTGTCTGATAGGGATTAATTTGCACATGTGCATTCTCACACTCATGGGAATTGTACCACCACCACCCCCTTTCTGACGCCCCTTTGCATGCCCATCAAATTCTTGTTGCTAAAACGTAACTATCTAAAAAACAAAACAAACACAAAACAAAAATGTTTCAGAGCCCTGCGACTTATTTCTTTCACTGGCACCATTCAAACTGGAAAGATTTATGCATTTCACATTCTCATGCTGCCTCGTAGGGAATAGTAGCAGGCAACCTTGTGACTCTTGTCCTGCATAATAATGAAGAGCTGCTCTGATTGGCTGACATCACATGCTCATGACCCTCCAGTATGCAAAGCAACTCATGTGATACTGACTATAGAAACAGCCACTTAGTAGGGACACGAAGTCTTGAATTTCTCTGCAAGCCTGTTCAACAGTCAAATGTACTGTCTGTTTCAGCACCAAGAGGCTTAAACACCTGCTGTACAGGTTTGCATGGGTTTTTTTCCTCCAAACTGTGCATGCACAAAAATGCTGTCTGTCCTAAGAGATTGGCAGCCATTAATGCTAAGGGCTACTTAGATGAACACGGAGCAATGGGAGGTTTTTCCCCCCCCAATGCTACATTTATTTATGATTGTTTTATCTACTTTGTGACCAGAGTAACTGATTTATTTAAACACTTCCCTGCCAACTGGAGCAGTAATGCAGTCAAGTGAGGAGTGTAACTCAATCAGGCTGTGTGAAGATTGCTCTGTACTGCAGTGTTAGTAAAGAATACGGTGAAGCAATCTGCCCAGCGGCCACAAATGAGCTGATGCACAGGTGAACAGTCTGTTGAAAAATCAGTGCCTTGTTTGTGACTGGCAAACAGGATGCATTCGATCCCAACCGCTGGGTGTTTGAGCATCACTGGTCAGAACTAAAAGACTCTTTATGGCTAAAAATAAGCAAAATTAGGGGGAGATCAAAGAGGTAAGTAAACCTCGCAACATCCTGATTCACCAAAACTAAAATTTTATTCAAGAATGGAATTTGGTTTAGCTTCAGATTCAAAAAATAAATCCATGGCATTCTCGAGATCAGAATGCAATAAACATTAATAAACTTTAGAACCAAAGGATATTTTAAAAGCTCCATTACCATTATGAAAATAATAACAGGTGCTCCGATTAAGCATTCCATTATACTGGAGAAAAGCATTGTTTCTATTTTTTGTAATCCCTGTCGTATTATATTGATTATCAGCCATCTCATTGACTTGCACTCTGTAATCCGCCTGGAGTCGAAGTGAGAAAAGTGGGCCACAGATACATAAAAATCAAATTAGTTTTCCCTGGGATGCTTTTTAGCAAAGAAAATTTCAGGAGATAAGGTTACCCCTCTCCCACAACAACATGCAGCTTGGCCTCACGTGGATGTCAGAAGGCATCTTCTATAGACAAAACAGCCTCTGAGATGAAATGTGAATGCTGTATGTAGATGAAAAGGAGGCATGAGCAGGAGGCAGTTAGCACCTGCTTGACTCTTGCTCCCAGCCAGTGCATTGACTTAAATAGGATTCAGGTCTCCTCGCAACTGACGCATTCAAAACCCTTTTTGAATGTGAAATCAAATGTTTACAGTGCCCGTAAATCAAACACCCCCCTTTGGAGGTGCCCTTTAAAAAGGACTTCTTCTGCACAGAGCAAGTTGGAAACCTCGCACCGATCTAATCACACTAACACTGTGACTTTATTGCCTTGACTTTCCAATCTAATTATTATTAGGGGCAGGAAGAAAGTATTTCATTTCCCAAACTGCAAGCTGGCTCTTTAAAATTCTGCTTAAAAGGAACCCAACTGCTAATAAATCTGTGCTTGTGCTAAGTTATCAAAGGGAGGGGGGATACATATGATAAAGATGAAATTGATTCCCCTGAGATGGATTGCTTCACAAGCTTTGCAAGAATTAAAATATTTTCAGTATTCATCCATAAAAAAGAAGCCAAGGAAACAATAGAAGGATACGCTAATTGATGCCCAGATCCTTCACTGAGAAGAGTGATGGTTAGAAGGTGGTTGTCAGGTATCAAGGCAACATATGCCCATCAAAGGAATTTCACACAATGATGGCTTTCAATTTCCAATTTCCTTTGTCTGAACTGAACCTGTGATTCTATATTGCCATGCCATTCCTTCTGTTTGCATATCGAATTCCCCCCATAAGATGAACATTTTTATTTGTGAGTCAATAAATCAGGATCATATTTAGGCATTTTACCCACCTTTCCTCCCCAGTGAGGACTCAAAGAAGCTCAAAAAATACAATTTATTTATCTATTTAAAGTTATTGTTGTGCCGCCTTTCCCCCCAATCAGGTTCCACCAGGTGGCGAACATAAAAACATGGAAACATTTAAACAATTAAAATACAATTAAAATATAAAATGCAATTAAAATACATAAACAAACACTAGAAGGAAGAAGAAGAAGAGTTGGTTTTTATATGCCAACTTTCTCTACCACTTAAGGAGGTAGGTGGGGCTGAGAGAGTGTGACTAGCCCAAGGTCACCCAGCTGGCTTCATGTGTAGGAGTGGGGAAACCAACCCGGCCCACTGCTCCAAACCACCACTCTTAACCATTACACCACGGTAGCCAACCTTCAGGTGGTGGCTGGAGATCTCCAGGGATTACAACTGATCTCCAGGCGACGGATATCAGCTGGAGAAAATGGCTGCTTTGGAAGGTGGACTCTATGGCATTACAATCCACAGAAGGCTCTCTCCTCACCAAACTCCACCCTCCTCAGGCACCACCTCCAAAATCTCCAGGTATTTCCCAACTTGGAGCTAGTAACTCTACATAGAATCCACCCTCTGAAGCTGCCCTTTATTCCAGGGGACCCGATCTCTGTAGTCTGTAGATTAGCTATAATTCATGGAGAACTCTAGACCCCACCTGGAAGTTGGCAACGCTTTCAGCCACACATTATAAAGCCTTAAAGGCACTGAAGATATTTTTAAGGCAGGAGCAGTTTCTGTCAAATCTGCCTCCCACTGCAACCCCCACTCACCTCTAGGAAGAAATTTTTGGGATGCTTACTCGGCTGCGGCAGGAAGGGTAATCAGCAGAAATCATAAAAGAATTTTGTGGTTGGAAACTAGTCCAAATTAATGACTTTGCATTTGGGTTTAATGTTATAAAGCTCTTTGACATTCCAAGCCATCCTTTCGCTCATCCAAGTTCAGCAGTGTAACCTTTGCTAGCTGGTGTTAAATATTTTTTTGTGGTTTTCCACCTTTCCTCCATTCGTCTTTTTCTGTGTCAAGCATTCCATCTAGAAAGAGCAATTACTCAAAGCAGACTCCCATAAGGTAGGAGTTTTATTCTGAGGAGTTCTTCTCAAATATGAACACTTTATTTTTTAAAGGATAGACTTCTGGGATCTAGCTTGTTTTACTTTAATAAAATTTAGCATTTGTATAGCACTTCCAAAAGTTCAACAGAACTTGTATCTTCACATACATCGGAAGAGAGGCAGTCCTGCCGGTGTTAGGAACCAGCATTAGCCAGATCACGGCCATCCCAATTCTTTCAGGTATCTCAGCACCTACTGAGTCCTAAATATGAACCTTTATTGTCTGAAGATCAGGATGTTTGCTCATCTGAACAGGACTTTCTACTGGTGTGATCCTGCAAATGGTTAAGATCAGCAACTGCCTGTACATGTGCATTCTCTGTAGTGGCCCAAGGGTTGCCAACCTCCAGGTACCAGCGGGAGATCTCCTGCTGTTACAACTGCTCTCCAGCCAGTAGAGATCAGGTCCCCTGGAGAAAACTCCCCAAACCCTGGCCTTCTCAGGCTCCGCCCCAAAAACCTTTCGCCGGTAGCGAAGAGGGACTTGGCAACCCTATCCATAATGACTATGGAGCCAGGAGAGAGAAGACCTCTCATGCACCCAGAAGCCTCCTCTCTCCTCTTTTCTTGTTAGGGTTGCCAACCTCCAGGTGGTGGCAGGAGATCTCCCGTGATTACAACTGATCTCCAGCCAATAGAGATCAGTTCCCCTGGAAAAAATGGCCCCCTTGGCAATTGGACTCTATGGCATTTAAGTCCCTCCCCAAACCCTGCCTTCCTCAGACTCCTCCCCCCAAACCTCCAGCCGGTGGCGAAGAGGGACCTGGCAACCCTATTTCTTATTTCTACTGTAGCTTCCTTTTTTGGTATTGCAACACACTTTGGATCCTCATGGGGGAGAACAGCGGGATACAAATCATTAAATCATTAAATGAAATTTCTTCATGTCCTTTTCCATAATTCTGAGTTCTCACCTTACCCTGGCGGGGGGGATCAGTATCCGTCCTCGTTTTACAAACCACTGTTGTTGTTTTAATTTTCTGGATGTCTTCACATTGTAGACATGAGTAAACTCCATAGAAAACACTTTGACTGAAGATTAAAGAACACAGATGCTGTTCCGTTAGTAGCATTTGTGAGTCGCTACATGCAGCATCTTCTAAATTCTCTTCCCAGCAGTTGGCTATTAATGGCACAGGATGCCATTACGAAGTTGTTTGGATTATCCGGACAGATGTTAGTGTTTCCCATTAAAGCCCTTGCTCCAAGACTCAGAAGCTGCTAATCCTACCAAAGGTATCCTATAAACTTGGATTAGTGAATGTAGCAACATCAGCTCCAGAAACATCACAGGAATTTATAATGTCCTCGCCAAGTCCAACGAGAAGGCCTGTGCTTCTTGTTGGGCTACGTTTGACCAACTAGCAAATAGTTCCAGGAAGGAAAAGGTATATTTATGTACCCAGTTGCTCCTCTTTATGTTAAAAACAGCCACCTGATGTTGGGTTCTATTGACATACTGCTTGCTGCATGCGACATGGAAATATAGGTCGTTTATGCATGGGAGTTTTACCTGAGGTTCGTTGCTCACTGGGCCCATGCTTTCCTGTTGGGAGTCTATGTACCAGCAGTCTCCAAGCTCAAATCAGGAAGCATTTGAATCCCCACGCCTGGAAATGCTGCTTTGTAATTGGCTGTAGTGAGAGAAAAGTTCCCTCCCTCCAAACCCAATTGTCACATAAAAAAGCATTTTAAGAACAAAAAACAAAAAACTGAGCAATCTGAAAAGAAGGGGGGGGGGAGAAATCCAAGCCTCGGTTTTAAAAAGTCTTTCCTCTACTCAGGAAGCAGGGAGTATTTGAATCCCCGCCTCTGGACACCCTGCTTTGTAATTGGCTGTGAGCGAAACTAAGCTCGCATGTCCCGCACTTTGCCTTATGCACAGAGATTGCACCCGAGCTGAGGTCAGGAGAGAGGGAAGAATCGGGTTAACAGAGCAATGGGGAGGTCCAGGATTTGTGAGGGCTGGCAGCGAGGTCATCTCTAGTGGAGGAAAAAATTGTGCATAACTCCGAGGAACAACTGAGACAGATGGGGGGGGGTGACCATGAGTGAAAGTACCCAAGCCTAAATAGGTTTGCCAGGTCCCTCTTCGCCACCACTGGGAGGTTTTTGGGGCGGAGCCTGGGGAAAGCAGGGTTTGGGGAGGGGAGGGACTTCAATGCCATAGAGTTCAATTACAAAAGCGGACATTTTCTCCAGGGGAACTGATTTCTATTGGCTGGAGATCAGTTGTAATAGCAGGAGGTCTCCAGCTAGTACCTGGAGGTTGAACTATTGGTACGTGTGCTGAATAACGTTAGTTAAAACAATTGGGCAGCACCACAGCTCACAAATTACAAATAGAAGAATTCAATAGAAATCACACATTTCATTAGGCATAACAAAATATATTCAAGCAGCCAACCTGGAGGTTGGCAACCCTAGCGTGGATATGTAGTAGGAGAGGGGGACTGGGAACATTTGTGCCTCCTTTTCTTCTGTTAGAAGGGCCTTCTGCCAGCAGAAAACATGAGACCCCAGCCTTTGCAATAATAAAAAAAAAGGCATCACAGGAAGTAACATAGTCGGAGAAGTAGAGCAATAATACATTAACTCTTCTAGCAGATGAGCCAGTCGATTAATAAGAGGAAACAGGATGTTTTATACTGTGCAGACATGATTGCCTCCCCAAATTAGGATAATTGACAGCTGACGTGGTTAATCTGTCATAGCACAAATAGAGTTGATACGGCGGTGGGGTGTGTGTGGAAAATGCACAGTCATGCCTGCTGGATTCCTGATTGGCCCCTCCACATGATCAACGGTTGCTTCAGAAATACAGGCTGTAGATAATGGAAAGTCATTAGGATTTTCACCTTTGGCAAAAAAAAGGCTTATTGAGATGGAAAGGGCTCCTTATTAATTTCTCCTCGCGCTTTCATTAGTTTGGTGTCATTTGTTCCATTAGTTATGTGCTGTTTCACATTGATGTCAATGACACAAAACTAATAACTCTGCTAAATTGCACCCATTATTAAAAAAAAAAAAGAGTTTCGTGTGGATCATTTGTATTGGGGATGAAGGATGACATCGAAATGATTTGTTCAGCTCCGCTCAGGACCACGGTGAAAATGATGGATACACTGAGTAATGGGCAGGCAGTAATAGACTGAAAACATCTTCTGTCAGTCTTCCCTACTTCTTGATTTCACGTTTAGTAACATTTCCAGGATGTTACACTGATGAAAAAAAAAGGTATGCCAACATCAACAACTGTCTCAGACAAGTCTTCTTAATTCTAGATCAATGGGCTCTTGGTTCTGTGAAGAGACTTTTATAACAGGAAGGCAGTAAAAGCTGGACGAAACTACCATTCTCGAGGGATCTGTGTCAAGGTGGTGTGCTACCCTCCCTCAGGGCATAACCCAAGTCTATTTTTCAATAAAGAAGAAGAAGAGTTGGTTTTTATATGCCGACTTTCTCTACCACTCAAGGCAGAATCAAACCGGCTTACTATCTCCTTCCCTTCCCCTCCCCACAACAGACACCTTGTGAGGTAGGTGGGGCTGAGAGAGCGTGACTAGCCCAAGGTCACCCAGCTGGCTTCATGTGTAGGAGCGGGGAAACGAATCCAGTTCACCCGATCAGCGTCCACCGCTCATGTGGAGGAGTAGGACTCAAACCCGGTTCTCCAGATCAGACTCCTCCGCTCCAAAGAGCGGTGAACAAAGAGCTTGTGAACAAGGAAATTCACAAGTGGCTTACAAAATATCAAAATGGGAGCAAAAGTATCAGGATCAAGCAACTCGATCAGCAAAAGTGCTGTAACGAAACAAAGCAAAAATAGATCAGGTTTTTAACTGCTTTCAATAAGCTACCTAAGATGGAGTCAACGGAGTCTCCTGAGGGTATTCCAAAACTGTGGAGCTGGAGCAGAAAAAGGTCCTGCTTCTTGGAAATGCAAATCTTGTGTCCTTGTAAAAGAGAACATGAAGCAGAGCCTCCTTAGCAGAATGAGGATAAAGAGGAAGGTTCGCTCTGAGGTCTTTGAATAAAACCAGCACCTGTCAGACTCCAGGACCACCTCAAGCTAAGCTTGAAAATGAATAGGGAAATGGGAGATAAGATCCCGAGAGAGAAAAACGCTATCTCAACTACATAGTGGCATTTGGCACTAGCTGATGTTTTTAGTAGATCTTCAAGAGAATTCTCATACTTAAAGCATTGCAAATCATCCAAATGGTAAATAATAAGAACATGGAACAAAAATCTCTGCTGTGTAAAGGAAAAAAAAAAAGGAATGTGTTCTATATTTGTATATATTATCAGTGCTTCCAATTCTTTCTTTTTTGGTCAGTGCTTTTATAGATTAATGTTATGTACACATGTGCTGTATTTTTATACTCGTTTGGCATTTACACAAGATAATATTTGTGATTATTTGATTCACATATAATGTCAAAAAAAATGAATATAGTGTATTGGAAAATCTGATGCAAGAAACGGAAAATGGCTCAAACACAGGCAAAATGAGGATTTTAGGGTTGAACCAAGTGGAATGAGAAATTCAAAATGAGAAATTCAAAAATCAATGCTGATTCTGTGACCTTAGGCAGATGATGAGAGGGAGGGCATCTTGGCCATCTTCTGGTCACTAGAGGTGTGGAGGGGGGAGGTAGTTGTGAATTTCCTGCATCATGCAGGGGGTTGGACTTGATGGCCCTGGTGGTCCCTTCCAACTCTATGATTCTATGATTCTATACCGTCCATAAAGTAGCTGGTGTGTCAGCTGAAGCTGGTACAAGACACCTTAAAAAACCAAGATGATTGTTGGGGTATAAGCTTTCAAGAGTTAGAGCTCCCTTTGTGAGACAAAAATCGGACAAAGGTGTCCCTAAGGGGCTACTGGACTCAATCTAGCTCTTCTGCTGCAGAACCACACGACCACCCTCCTGAAACTGATCTACACACCACAATTATTTATTTATTTAGTAAATCTTTATGCCACCTCTCCAGGAAAACTGGCCAAAGCAGCTTACAAGATGAAACATAGTCAGACGTTGCCATTCTGCCTTTTAGGTGCCATGATTGAACTGGCTCCTTCATGTGTTTCACGAATGTCACTCAATTTAACACTCAAAATTATATTTTCTCAAATATATTTTTCTCTCTCTTCAACTTCAACTGGCATAATAACCAAAGATCCCAACAGAGTCTGCTCTGGTTATGAACAGCTTTCTGAGGTCTCAGGTAGTGGATTCTCATATCACCTACCTCCTGGGTCTAACTGGAGATGCCATGGATTGAATCTGGGACTTTCTGAATGCAAAACGTGGATCCTCCCTATATAAAAGTGAATACCAGCGAAAAAATAAATAAAAAATGGGGAGGGTTCCTCTGCACCAATTTTCCATCCCTATGTTCATTCCATAAAACCTCATATTCACATTCTGCATAAAAAGTACACATCATAGCACATCAAACATATTCCTTATTTGAACATACCTTCCATTACAGGGTTGCCAGGTCCCCCCTCTCCATTGCCGGGAGGTATGGGGGGTGGGGCTGGGGTAGGGTTGCCAGGTCTCTCTTCGCCACTGGCAGGAGGTTTCTGGGGTGGATCCTGAGGAGGGCAGGATTTGGGCAGGAGAGGGACTTCAATGCCATAGAGTCCAATTGCCAAAGTGGCCATTGTCTCCAGGTGAACTGATCTCTATCTGCTGGAGATCAGTTGTAATAGCAGGAGATCTCCAGCTACTACCTGGAGGTTGGCAATCCCACTGTGCGGCTGTGTGTGAAACAACCATGTCACTTCCAGGTTTACCCCCAGAAGCACTGCATCACCACCCCTGCTTTAGCACTCAAACAGGGGCTTTGACTGCTAAAGCGGCTGCAGCGATGCGGTGCTTCTAGGGGTAAACCTGGAAGTGACATGATCCCGCTGTGCACAGCTGCGCATGCGTGTGATCACCACTCTTGAGCAGCTGGGTGGATTGGCAGGCAATTTCCCACTGAAACCACCCACCTGGCAACCCTACTTCCATTTTACAATAATCAAACTGGCTAAGAGAAGCTAAAAGAACTTTGATAAGACTGGCAAAAAGTCTCCAGTTTGGCACATTTGTAAGTCATGAGTGCCAGCTTTCTGGTGGGACCTGTGGACCTCTTGGCTTCTCCTTTGTGGAAATCTGCAGAGCCCATTCTGAAATCCAAGCAGTTTGAGCCATCAGGAAAGCACTTTTCAAATAGGGCCTGATTAATTTGCCTCCACTGCTGGTAGGCATGTAATCTTTGCTTTTTGTGTGTGTGTGTGTGCCTTGTAAAGGAGACAGTTCAGAAATAGGATAAGGATTAATGCATTTTACATTATTGCCCTCGTGTACCCCCTGCCCCCAATAACCTGAGACCCTGCAATAAGCAGCCACCTCTGCACAAGGGGGAAAATCTAATTAGCAGCAAAGTCTCCCTTTTGGCCACTGAAGCAAACAGGCTAAGTGAGAACTGGCATGTAAGAGCATATTTCACCTTTCAATGTTCTGAATACCTATGCTGCCCAATTAGGAGTTCTCTAAACCTCTAAGGCTTCTACCTTCTTTAACCCAATTTCAGTACAGTTTTATATCTCTTTATAATAGGGTTGCCAAGTCCCTCTTCGCCACTGGCAGGAGGATTGGGGGTAGAGTCTGAAGAGGGTGGGGTTTGGGGAGGGGATAGACTTCAATGTCATAAGAGTCCAATTGCCAAAGCGACCATTTTCTCCAGGTGAACTGATCTCTATCGGCTGGAGATCAGTTGTAATAGCAGGAGATCTCCAGCTAGTACCTGGAGGTTGGCAACCCTACTTTATAACTACAGCAATATTAGAATCCAAAGAAGATTCCACCCCAAACTCATCTAATATGTTGGAGCATGATCTATCGATGCTTATCTTCCCTTGTCCCATTTTATGTTGAAGATCTTATATACAAATCATTATATTTCATCACACTAACTTAACTATATGGATTCCATGAAGATCTATGCCATGAAGTATAGTCCATTGAACAGTGGACGTGTGCTGTGTGTGTGTAAAGTGCCTTCAAGTTGCAGGCAACTTATGGCAACCCCTTTTGCGATTTTTAAGGCAAGAGACTAACAGAGGTGGTTTGCCAGTGCCTTCCTCTGCACAGCAATCCTGGTATTCCTTGGTGATCTCCCATCCAAATACTAACCAGGGCTGACCCTGCTTAGCTTCTGAGATCTGACGAGATCAAACTAGCCTGGGCCATCCAGGTCAGGGGGAAACCTAATTCAGGTCCCACTCCCTACCCGGGAAGCTCAGATATCCCTATTTCTCAGCTTACCTCACCTGACTAGATTGCTGTGTAGCAAAAAGATAATACCATATATGACATCACAATTTTTTTTGGAGGAAATATGTCAAATAATTTTGCTAAATATGCTTTTCATAACAAAGCACAATAGTTTATCTGAACTTGTAATTATCCAGATGATGAAGAAGAAGAGTTGGTTTTTATATGCTGGTTTTCTCTACCTATAAGGAGTTTCAAACCGGCTTACAATTACCTTCCCTTCCTTTCCCCACAACAGACACCTTATGAGGTAGGTGGGGATGAGAGAGTTCGAAGAGAACTTTGAATGGCCCAAGGTCACCCAGCAGGCTTCATGTGTATGAGCGGGGACACAAACCTGGTTCACTAGATTAGAGTCCACCACTCTTAACCATGACACCACGCTGGCTCTATAGATTATATAGATTTGGCTATATAGATTAGATGGTGTTGAACCCAAAGGAATGAATGACTTACCTATGTTTTATCTCTTTTTCTATTTGTTTATATTTTTTGTTCGTTGTCCATTTTACTCTGTTGGATTTGCAGGTTTGTTTGCATTCTTGATGGTGTTTAGATGCCATTTAAATGCTATTGATGCACACAATTGACATCAGTTAAACAGTTTTCATATTATAGAGTATAATGAAAAGGAGGCCACATAGAGAGCATGTAACCAACAGGTAACTTTGTAACAACAAAGATACCATCAGGAGAAACTTTAGTCATAGTAACATAGAGTTGGAAGGGATCATACAGGCCATCTCATCCAACCAGCTGCTTAATGTAGGATCAGCCTAGATCATCCCTGACTAGTGTTTGTCCCGCCTCTGCTTAAAGGCTGCCAGTGAGGGGGAGATCACCACCTCCTTAGGCAGCCGATTCCACTGTTGAACTACTTTCACTGTGAAAAATGTTTTCCTAATAACCAGCCGGTACCTTTCCTCCAGCAATTTAAACCCATTATTGTGAGTCCTATCCTCTGCTACCAACAGGAACAGCTCCCTGCCCTCCTCTGAGTGACAGCCCTTCAAATGTTTAAAGAGAACAATCATATCCCCCTTCAACCTCCTCTTCTCCAGACGAAACATTCCCAAGTCCCTCAGCCTTTCCTTGTAGGGCTTGGTCTCCAGGCCCCTGATCATCCTCGCCGCTCTCCTCCGCACCTGCTCGATTCTGTCCATGTCCTTTTTGAAGTGAGGCCTCCAGAACTGTACACAATACTCCAGGTGTGGCCTGACCGATGCAGTGTACAGCAAAACTATGACATCTTGTGATTTGGATGTTATGCGAACTCACCTTGAACTCTCCTGGCCGCTAGCAAACATCAACATGAAGTGGCAGTGGCAAGTGAAGTTGCTGTTTGTAAAGTCACTAAAGTCATATTTTTCTGTCTACCCATACCTTGTCTGTGGGTGGCTTTCTTTTACTGCTTTTATGATGGGCATGAACTATACAGTTACTTGTTAAGTATATAATTAGACTCACACACAAACGCACACCATTGGTCATCCAGGTAATTTCACCATCTTTGAGAAGGACTGTTCATTGAACCATTTTTGCACAAATGGCGTAGGTGTCTAATTGTCAATTAGAGAATAGGAGAAAGAAGACCAGATATCCATACATTCAACGTGATTAGGACAAATTCCATAATATATAAAAATAAGCAACATTTGAGTCCAATAGCATCTGAAAGACCAACAAGATTTCTTGGGTATAAGCTTGAATCTTGCTCTTCTGCTGCAGACCGACGCGGCTATCCACCTGAAATACAAACATGAGCTACTCTGAAATTCAGGCCATGATTTAATGCAATATGACATAAGGAGACCTGGTGGAATTGGGTTAGTACAAGGTTCATCTTTATGAAAACTGTCCCATATCCAACGCTAAGTGCTTATGTAACTTTCCTGTAATTAAAACTGACCACATAGAGACCAGCAAAAATCAGGCAGGAGAGAGCCAGGGTTGCCTTACTAGATGGGACTTAATTGAATGCGCACACTGCTAAAAACAATTTGGAAAACAATAATTTTCTGTGATGAGGTGGTTCTCTTCTATCCTCTTCGAATGTAAGCTCATTGTTAATCACACCATTAATCGTGTTCTTTAAATGAGGATTACTAAAATGCCTCTCCTCATAACAAACGTAAAGGAGCATAATTCTTTGCCTCTGCAATTGTGCTCGATGACCTTACTCGTTTGTGCCTTATTAGACATTAAAAAGCATTCATGGTGATGGTTCGTTTCAAAACTGAAAATTAAACCAATTAAGAATGCATGCTCTGGACTCTTCCACCTTAGCTGGGTACCCAAGGTTGGGTGAAAAGAAAATATATATAAGTCTTTGTATAAATACTGAAAGTATAATTTATTAGAAGCGCTATATAAAAGTTAAAATTATTTAAAAGCATTAAAATAGCACAATGGCATTTCCTGAGGTTGATAACTGTAACCACATACCAAACGCGTTTCGGCCTATGGGGCCTTCATCAGTGGTTAATTAAAACCCTTTGTTAAACCTGCACACATTTACAGAAATACATTAATGGATACAAATACAAACAGTTCAAACCCAACCAGGCGTGTGTATATGTTGTAAATTCTATACCCAATTACTCAAACATCTGGTATAATAGGTTCTTGTTGTAATACTGGTTAGTATAAGTCTCTCAAATACTATGTGTGCACTGCTTTACTAGGTTGATACCTTTAATGCCATAGAATCCATAATTTAAAGTACCCATTTTCTTGAGGGGAACTGATCTTGATCATCTGGAGATCAATTGTAATAGCATAAGACATCCAGGTGCCACCTGGAGATTGGCAACCCTACTCATATCAAAAGCTATTGTAAGTTTGAGGTTAGCCTTACCATTTGCTTGGTCTTGGTGGGCAGACTCCAACCTCTGCCTTCCATTCCCCCACATTTACTCTGAGCGCAGTGAGAAAAATCGGGAGGTATGATGTCACAGTGTACAGCAACTACCTAGGAACTCCCTCAATCTCTGTGGTCTTTACCATAGGGATTGGGGGAATCCCTAGAGTGTCACTTGACTTGGTGATATCCCTGTCAACCCAATGGGGATTAGTTATAACATTGATACACTGATTGCACATCTCCCCCTTTTCCCCAAGCATTTCCTCCTGCCTCCCCGGTTAGTAGCAACAGATAAGGGAAGCTGGGGGTAAGAGATCCCCTAGCCCTAGTGGGAAGATGGGAATCATAGGAAAGAGAAATCAGAAGTTAGGGAGGAGTTATTAAACACAAGGCTTGGTCTCTTGTATAGGCTGTCAGTCATATTTTACAGCATTTTACAGAGATGTGCCTTGTGAGCCAACAGATTGCATTCAGCAAATATTTTTTAATATTTAAGACACAAGAGAAGCTAGGCCTTGAAAACAACAAGTTGGACATATATGCCACTGTAATTGGTTCACATTATGTAATTTCTCCAGGTAGTTCCCAACCCAGAGCTGGCGACCCTCCCTCTTCTGGATGGGGTTGCCAACCTCCAGGTGTTTGCTGGAGATCTCCTGCTATTACAACTTATCTCCAGCCGACAGAGATCAGTTCCCCTGGAGAAAATGGCCACTTTGGCAATTGGAGTCTATGGCATTGAAGTCTCTCCCCTCCTCAAACCCCGCCCTCCTCAGGCACCACCCCAAAATCTCCCTCCGGTGGCAAAGAGGGACCTGGCATCCCTAATTCTGGGGAATGTCAGGTCCTGCAGACTGTGCTAGCAGCGACACACCAAGAAAGGGATCTTGGGGTTGTGTTGGTGTTTAAAACGATCTTTGGGTGCCATGGTTAGTAAACTGACCATCAACATGCCATTCAGCGGCATGTTACTCTAATGGACATTTGTGGATCTGTTCTGAAATAAGAATAAACAGTTTGACGCCTGTATTTGGAAAACTGAACACAGACACTAATTTTTCTTCTTTTTCCGAAAGAAAAATATCCACTTCCTTTTACCTAAATCCTATTTTAGGCATTATTCTGAATCACAATAGAAACTGGAGTCCTTACATGTTGTACAATGAAATACTTTTTTGTGCTGAGCATTGTAATGTAACTTAATCCATAAAATTTAAGAAGATTTAGGGATCTTAGCTTTATATGTATATATTCAAAGGTTTTTTTTCCCCCATTCGCAGGAGATTCTCGGGCACCAGGAAGAGACAAGCAAAGCAATTAACATATTAAGCCAAAATGTTGAAAGCTTTTAATCCTTTTTTCTGTATTAAATATTTGCAGAATGGAAGTGTTTGATCTCTGTCTTACACACTGAGAAAGAACAACAGCACAGTCTGTAGGCTGTAGACAAAATTAATGACTTAATATCTAATATACATCCCAAACAATAAGTTTCATTCTTGGTAGTTCTACTTTCTTTAGAATGCAAATCAAGATGGTGGTTTTGACCTTGGAGGGGTCAGGGATGGGAAGGATACAGTCCCCTCGGACACTGCTGAAGCCTTTTTCAGACAAGCTGTGAAATTTACAGGAACCCTAATATTGAAATGTTTACTTTGAAGTAGGGTGCCAACCTCCAGGTACTAGCTGGAGATCTCCTGCTATTACAACTGATCTCCAGCCGATAGAGATCAGTTCCCCTGGAGAAAATGGCCGTTTTGGCAACTGGACTCTATGGCATTGAAGTCCCTCCCCTCCCCAAACCCCACCCTCCTCAGGCTCTGCCCCAAAACCTCCCACCGATGGTGAAGAGGGACCTGGCAACCCTACTTTGAAAACTCAGGTGCTATCTATTATCTCTGCAATGTACTATCACTGCTGAAGGAGGCACGGATCTTTGACTTGAAAGGAAGTCCTATGTGTTGGGTTTTTGCTTGGATGCAAATCTAGAAAGAATATTGCAGGTAGAGGCATGGGCATCTCTGCCTCTCCCCATCCATCACCCAAGAACCAATATTTGTACCTTGCTATGCTACATTGAAGGCAAATCTGTGGAGCGAAACCGCCAGAATTATACTGCACTGTATGCCAATAAAGGTCTTGAAAACAAATATATACTACACAGTGCAGAATGCAAGACCACAAGGGACTTGACACTAGGCACTGTCGAAACAGCACAGTGGATGAGCCTTGTTTAAAATACTTGCTTTCCTGATTTGATTCCAAGCGCCTTTCACTTTAGTTTAAGATTCTTATTTTAGAGGAAGCTTTTCCCCCCACCCCGAGTGCTCACTTCCAAATCCTGACAGTATTTTTCTGCAGTTTTGCATTGACAAAGTTGTTCCACAACATCCGGCTAGGTAGTAAATCACAGGTGGGCTGAAATACTAGAAATGTTCTTTGGAATTCCTCCCCCTCATTGCTTGCCTGCTTATACCTATTCCTTGACAACTCCTCATTTCTTAAGAGCTTTTTTTCTTGCTAGACTAAATGCGGACCCTTCTATAATTATGTACTGTAGATACATGCACCTACCCTATTCAGAAAGTACCCGCCTGTGTTCTTCTGGCTCTATTGATTCTCTAGCACACATGCTCCTGGAGAGTTGTTTTTGTGAGGATCTAACATCAAGGTATATTATTCCTCTTGGAGTGGTGGAGAAACAGGTTTGATTCCCCACTCCTTCACATGGCCGGCGGAGGCTAAACTGGTGAACTGGGTTGGTTTCCCCACTCCTACACATGAAGCCAGCTGGGTGACCTTGGGCTAGTCACAGCTCTCTTCGACCTCTCTCAGTCCCACCTACCTCACAGGCTGTCTGTTGTGGGGAGAAGGGAAAGTGATTGTAAGGCGGTTTGATTTTTCCTTCAGTGGTAGAGAGAGTTGGCATATAAAAAGCAACTTCTTCAATTATGAGCAATCTTAAATGGATCTACTCAGAAAAAAGTCTCATTTTATTTCATAGGACTCTCTCCCAGGGAATTATTCTGAAGATTGCAGTCACTGTTTATAAAGTATGATATCATCGTCATTATAAATGTTTGTATATAGCCTCCCACACACCTTGTATTACATGAGTTAATGATAAACTCATTTTGGCATACAAATCCCATTACCTGCTAGGATTGTCAACTGAACTCATTAACACACACACACAAACACCAAAAAACAGCCTCTACCAAGGGAAGCTTGACTTGCTGATAACCAATACTGGCCCGGCTTTTCACATTTTAGACATGAAAGTTATCCCCTAGTAATGATGTTGGCAAATCAAAGAGATGACAGTCATAGAGAAGCAGATGCCGGTTAAAAAGTTGGCAACCACAAAGAAACTTTAACTTTGATTTCACTGAAACTGAAGTTCTGAAGAAGTTACTATAGGAAGGTGTTGCAAAAGAGTTGAAAATGCTTCAAGCATAGTGGTAAGTCATTCCTCAGTTCGTAAAAGATTTGTACTTGAATACTTTCCATACATAAAATGCTCTTTTGGTTCACTGTGTCTAGTGAAATTGTTGAACATGGTTAGGAATCAAATAGCACTGAACTTTCCACATTATTTTATTTCCTCATTATTTCGGGTAATTGCCGTTTCTACAAATGTCAGAGTGTCATATTTCCCAATAACATGAGAAACACTGTCAACTCAAGGCCAGGCATATCCTGCAAAGGACATGTTAATTCGTTACTGATTTGAGAAACAGCATGAAAATCTCTTGCCACATTTATGTATTTATTTGATTTAGTTGCCGCTCTTTCCCAGCCAAAGCTAGGCTTGAAACTAGGGCTGTTGAATTTTAAAAAAATTGTTTTAATTCAGATTTCGGGTTAAATGGCCTTTTTTTTGGGGGGGGGGAACCCCAAACCCCAAATTCCCCTCTATCAGTGTAAGTAGGAATTCGGGTTTAAACTCTAGATTCCCGAAAAATTCAGCCATTTAAATCCATTCGCGGCTTTCCGTGGCTCTGGGGGGGCATCTTTTGAGCTAGAGGTCCCAGATTTTCAGGGTAGCTTGGAGGGACCCTCCTTGTAAGAACACCCAAGTCTGGAGAAGATTGGTTCAGGGGTTCCAGAGTTATGGGGTCTGGAAGGGGTCCCCTTCATCCGCCCATTGGAATGAATAGAAGCCAGTTTCATCCCATGCAAGAGGCTTGGATTTTAAAAGGACGTTTTCCTGTGTGCTTGAAGCTGGCTCAATCTGCATATGAATCGCAAGGAGATTGCCTATTTTGCATTTGTATATGTTTCCAGCCCACCCTGTGCAACTAGCTATTGAGAAACTGCCTTCCAACTAGCTGAAGAAAGGCAAGGCAAACAGATCTCCCTGCTGTTTGAACACACTGCAACTTTTAAATCACAAAAAGAGACCACAGGCCAGGCCTAACTCTGGCCCATGCCAACTCCAGGCCACAGCAGGGATTAGAAAGCCAGAAGTCTTCTTCAGAGACCAGTGCCCACTGCCATGCCCAGAAAGCTCCCCTCCAAGGCAATTTACGATTTGAACTTCTGACCTGGCCAGCAGAAAGAACTTAACTCCCTGGTGTCAAAGAATGCAGGAAGGCGTGGGGGATTCCCCCTAACTCGCAGAATTTAATCAGCATTTCCCTGAAGCTGCTTAGTTCGGCTTTGGGAATCTCCAGCAGTTTTTGCCTTCGGTTCATCCCGAACTTGGAAGACACAAATCAAACTGGATTCGGCTGATTTCTAGTTCGGGATCAACCAAATCGACAGGCCTACTTGAAACATGATGTGTTCTCTGAGGCCCTCTCTGGAGTTGGGATCACAGTTACTAGGGTTGCCAACCTCCAGGTGGTGACTGGAGATCTCCCACTATTACAATCGATCCCCAGGTGATAGAAATCAGTTCCCCTGGAGAAAATGGTTGCTTTGGCAATTGGACTCTATGGCATTGAAGTCCCTCCCCTCCCCAAGCCCCACCCTCCTCAGGCTGCACCCCAAAAACCTCCCGTAGGTGGCAAAGAGGGACCTGTCAACCCTACAGGTATTGTTTAGAGAATGTAATACCAGTATCAGGGACAGAGAAAGCAGTGCCAATATTTAAACCTGAAATGGCATGTTTCAAAATGAGTTACTTGCCTTTAAAAATATTCCTCAGGATGTTTAGGGGGAAAAAACACACGTCTCGACTATTTCTTTCCTGCAACCCTCAGACTCGGACCCAATGTGTCGAGAACGGCTTGACGGCGCCTCTTCTCATTCATATGTTATCATTGCATCTGTCAGAAGAGTTTGGATAATAAATGCGCGCTTTATCCACTGAAACATTTTTCCCCTCCCCAGCTCCAGAATCGTCAATAAAAGCCCATGGCATGTTAACTTTCCATCACTCAGATGTGGCACCCTGACATTTACAATGCAGAGAAAGGTAACAAAGTGTGAAACACACCATAAATCATCGAAAGAGAGAGGGAGAAAAAAAAGAAACTTAAGACAAAACCCTCCAGGGAAGGGAGGAAGGGGGGGAGAAGAAAGTGGAAAATAAAATAGGGGTCCAAATGTATTTTATATAAGGGAAATACTGACCTTCTCACCCATCATCCTTCACAGGAGTTTTTCTTTATCCGCCTCTGGAGTCTAGAACAAATCAGTCTCTGAATGGTACACTATGTGCTTGACGAATGAACCTTTGATTATGGTTGCTATTATCCAAGACACAATACCCTTGAGTGGTGTTGAGGTGTTGATGGGACATCGAAGGGGAGCAAAAGAACTGAAGGATAAAGGAAAGCAACATAGAGGGTTCTCCATTGTTTTTCAGTGTTGCCAACAGGATGGCCGCCACCCCCCTGATCCACTTGTATAGGTAGGGTTGCCAACCTCCAGGTGTTGGCTGGAGCTCTCCCGCTATTACAACTGATCTCCAGGTGAAAGAGATCAGTTCCCCTGGAGAAAATGGCCACTTCGGCAATTGGACTCTATGGTGTTGAAGCCCTCCCCTCTCCAAACCCCCCACCCTCCTCAGGCTCTGACCCCAAAATCTCTAGGTATTTCCCAAACCCGGAGCTGGCAACCCTAAGGATCATACAAGTCTTTTGCTAAACTATTGAATCATAGAATCATAGAGTTGGAAGGGGCCATTCAGGCCATCTAGTCCAACCCCCTGCTCAATACACAGATCAGTCTAAAGCATCCTTTGCAGGTGCTTGCCCAATTGCTCCTTGAAGACTGCTAGAGAAGAGGAGCTCACCACCTCCCTAGGCAGCCAATTCCACTGCTGAACTACTCTCACTGTAATAAAAATGTTTTCCAAATATCCAGCCAGTACCATTCTGCCTGTAATTTATACCCATTATTGTGAATCCTACCCTCTGCTGCCAACACGAACAGTCCCCTGCGCTCCTCTAAGTGACAGCCTTTCCAAATAATTAAAGGGAGTAATCATGTCCCCCCTCCTCCTCTTTTCCAGGCTGGACATTTCCAGCTCCCTCAGCCTTTCCAGGTAGGGGTTGGGTTTCAGGCCCCTGATCATCCTTTAAATAGAATAGAATAGAATAGAATAGAATAGAATATATATCTTCTTACAATACTTCTTACTTGGAACAAGACCCCCCTCAAGTACCAGATATCAATGGAGCTAAATCATACTATATAATTTGATGTTACTCTTTGATTCTGTATGTACGGATGTTTCTTTGATTAGTCACTACTTTAAACATTTATTCTAAAATCATCATCCAGTCTATATATTATTAAGCTTATTTATTATGCCCCTGATCACCCTTAATTCATATTTTAATTGGTCACACTTTAATTAAGATGTAGGCCAAAACATAGGCCAAAGTGCTTATGGAGAAGAGAGGAACTTTATTCTGAGCATTTCACAGGATTTCCACGTGTGTATCTTTGGAGCTATTGTGGCATCAGGTTCAACTTCACCCATGTACAGCAGATGTCCAGAAAATTAATCTGTTTACCGTGGATTAATAGTCGAGGAGAGTTCTGCAAATCTGTCTGTTGCTTTTTCCTGCACGCAGAAGGATATTATTAAGAAAATATAGGCTGATCCCCTTTTTTTCTGAAACAGATATGATTGTAATAATTTCCGTCTTTGCAGTTATGGTCAGCTGTGAGTAAACCATGACTGTCTGCTCTTTTGTACCTTTTCCAATCTGAGCTACTGAGGCTGCTATTTAAGAGTGTATTTTACAACAACAACTAAACCTTGGCAAAGTAAGACAATATCAGAGAAGGCCCTTTCTCCACCTTTGTCATTCGGCACTTTCATTTCTGGAGGCCGAGCAGCAGAGCGTAACTCAGAAGAAGAAGCAAGTTTATCTTTTGCGCTCTCTGTTTGCTTCATAAATCAGAGAGCTCTACAAAATTACAGGAGAAATAAGGAACAATAATAATGCACTGTGAATCTCTTTAACCAATTATCCTGTTTCCTGCTTTCCCATTAAGCTGCACTCTGAGTTCCTGTGTTTAGAGAGAAAATGCATTTGCGCCGTACAGTAGGAGGCAAGTTTAAATGCATTACATGACAGCTGGTATATTAATGTCACTTGTGTTCAGTAACAAGAGTTGCGTATTGGAGAATGTCGCAGGAAATGCAGGCAATGGGCTGGAAAATTCGGTGGGCAAAAGGCTTATTGCGTCCTGCATTAAAATTCACTGGTACCTGTTCATGTGGCAACCCCTGTTGTCCAACCCAGAGGCAACTGCACTCATTGAGTATCCTTAGTAAAAACCCTCAGATCAGAATGCCGTATGTTAGTAAACGTATTTGGGACCCAAATTTAGAGATGGAGATATTTTGGATATTTAGCCAGTCTTATATAAAGAACATAGGAAAAGCCATGCTGGAACAGATCAAGGTCCACCAAGTCCAGCAGTCTGTTTACAGTGGCCAACCAGGTGCCTCTAGGAAGCCCACAAACAAGACGAGTGCAGCAGCACCATCCTGCCTGTGTTCCACAGCACCTAATCTATTTGGCATGTTCCTCTGATCCTGGAGAGAATAGGTATGTATCAAGACTAGTAGCCATTTTTACTAGTAGCCATGGATAGCCCTCTCCTCCATGAACATGTCCACTCCCCTCTTAAAGCCTTCCAAGTTGGCAGCCATCACCACATCCCGGGGCAGGGAGTTCCACAATTTAATGATGTGTTGTGTGAAGAAATACTTCCTTTTATCTATTTTGAATCTCTCACCCTCCAGCTTCAGCAGATGACCCGGTGTTCCAGTATTATGAGAGAGGGAGAAAAGCTTCTCCCTGTCCACTCTCTCCATACCATGCATACTTTTATAGACGTCTATCATGTCTCCCCTTAACCACCTTCTTTCTAAGCTAAACAGCCCTAAGCGTTTTAACCGCTCCTCATAGGGCAGTCGCTCTAATCCCCTGATCATTTTGAACATTCAATTATATTACATTTCGGTGGCATATGTCAAAACATGTACAAACTTGGCAGATCTGGACTTTCCTGCTTCCTACTGCAGCCTACTGAGCTCCCCAAAATTTTGCTTCTGAGGGTCACTGGGGGGTGGGCCTTCAGTGGGAGAGCAGAACTCCATTGGGAAAGCCATTTGTATTGCACTAGACTGCCAAGAAGAAATACATTGATACAACCTACTAAAAGCCACAAATGAATGGATAAACATATAAACAGCCAGTTGAAAGAATGGATGTGGAAATGTAACGATACGAGCTTAATCAGTAGGGTTGCCAACCTCCTGGTACTAGTAGGAGAAAAAGACACCACTGTACTACTATCAGGAGATTAGGAAATCAGTACAGGGGCGACAAAAATGTACAAGGTCCCTTCCAACTCTATGGTTCTATAATTCGATGATTCTATTATTTGAATACTTTAATACCAACTATATTTTTAAAAGCACTTTTTTTTTTGGTAATATTTATTTGGTACCAGATAATTTATCCTGAGCTTTCCTGGAGAACCGGGTTCGATCCCCCACTTCTCCACATGAGCGGTGGAGGCTAATCTGGTGAACTGGATTGGTTTCCCCACTCCTACACATGAAACCAGCTGGGTGCCCTTGGGCAAGTTACAGCTCTGTTAGAGCTCTCTCAGCCCCACCTACCTCACAGGGTGTCTGTTGTGGGGAGGGAAGGGGAAGGTGATTGTAAGCCGGGTTGAGTCTCCCTTAAATGGTAGAGAAAGTCAGCATATAAAAACCACTTCTTCTTCTTTTTGAATGTGGATTTTTGTAATGGTCTTTCAATGGATAAACACATGAGCAAATAAGGTTTCTGCATGTAATGAGGTTGATGACTGTTCCAGGGCTGTGCTCTTATTGCTCTGGGAACTTTTAATCTCTCCTAATCATTAGCTAAGAGGAAAATGGTTTCTTGTATGCATAAGAAGAATAGGCGGGGGTGGGTGGGAGACAACAGACAGAAGAATGAATTGTGTTTTTTTTTTAATTTTGCTTCAGCAGCTGAGAACAGTCAGTGCTAAAGGAAGAAAAGGGTAGACATTTGAGTGTGTAAATAAAACCAGTATTTCCCAGCAAGACTGAGAGGCACACATACCTGTGGGTCTGACATCATAGTTTCACTCCAGGTAATTATAGCAAATGGATCAAGGAAGTACTATTTTTGGAAGCCGGCTTGAATATACTGGCTGGTCGTCTTCTTAAATTAAATGCGTTTGAAGGTTCTTGCTTGTTTCATGGGAAATGTACACAATTAATACATGATTTGCTACAGAACACACACACTCTCTCTCTCTCACTCTCTCTCATATTATATTTTTGTAGCCAGTGATTCATTTAATTGGTTGTTTTCTTTAAGTAATGTAACCATCATTCATTTATTACCCAAATCGCCTCTTTTTCAGCTTTGTGTTTAAAAGAAAAAAAGACACCTGCCTCATGGAGTGTAGTTTTTTTTCCCTTTTCTTTAGTCATAACCTGCCTTTTACCAAACTGGATTCTGAAGAACTTCCACCTAAAATTGTAAGACTTCTCATATTAGATCTAATGTGGTGCGCTATCACAGTGACCAGCCTCATGCCAAGTCGGGAGAGTCATGAGTAGGGTTGCTGTGAATTTCACCAGAAATGTGTTTTACTTGTTGATGGTTCCAATCCCCCATTTTCCTAGCATAATATATTTTCTCAAGCCCAACCAAAGCAGAAGGTGCCGAAGCAGGAAACAGCTGAACATCAAGAAGACAAAAGTAATGACTACTGGGGCATTACACAACCGATGATGATGAAATTGAAATTGCTCAAGATTTTCTATTCCTTGGCTCCATCACCAGCCAAAATACGAGGAAAATAAATAAATAAAAGGGGGACTCCAACCAAGAAATCAGGAGACTGAGACTGGGAAGGGCAGCCATGAAGGAGCTAGAAAAGATTCTTAAGTGTACGGATATGTCGCTGGTGACCAAGATCAAGTTAATTAATGCCATCGTATTCCCCATTACTATGTAAGGGTGTGAAAGGTGGATGATGAAGAAAGCTGACAGGAAGAAAGAAGATTCCTTTGAAATGTGGTTCTGGAGGAGAGTATTATGGATACCATGGACCGCCAAAAAGACAAATCAGTGGGTTTTAGATCAACTCAAGCCTGAACTGTCCCTAAAAACTACAATGACTAAACTGAGGCTATTGTACTTTGGTCATATAATGAGAAGACAAGACTCACTGGAAAAGACAATAATGCTAGGAAAAGTTGAAGGCAGCAGGAAAAGAGGAAGACCCAAGATGAGATGGATTGACTCTATCAAGGAAGCCATAGCCCTCAGTCTGCAAGACCTGAGCAAAGCCGTTAATGACAGGAGTTCATTAATTCATAGGGTCACCATAGGTCTGAAGCGACTTAATGGCACAACACACACACACACAACCGCTTTGATGCCCAAAAAACTAACCCTTCATTCCAGTTTGCCAAGAATTGCGTGGAAAGGCAAACACGGAATCATAGAATCAAAGAGTTGGAAGAGACCACCAGGGTCATCTAACCCAACCCCCTGCACAATGCAGGAAATTCACAACTACTCCCCCCTTTCACCCCCAGTGACCCATACTCCATGCCCAGAAGATGGCCGAGGTGCCCTCCCTCTCATGATCTGCCTAAGGTCACAGAACCAGCATTGCTGACAGATGGTCATCTAGCCTCTTCTTAAAAACTTCCAGGGAAGGAAAGCTTACCACCTCCAGAGGAAGCCTTTTCCACTGAGGATCCGCTCTTACTGTTAGAAAATTCTTACTAATATCTAGACGGAAACTCTTTTGATTTAATTTCAACCTGCTGGTTCTGGTCCAACCTTCTGAAGCAACATAAAACAACTCAGCACCATCCTCTATATGACAGTCCCACAATAATTCCCCCCCCATTCTATACTTAGTGCTGCACAAACATTCAATTCAACTGTTCCTTGACGCCAGGTTTACAATCTAATTGGAGCCTCTCAATAAAATTTCATAGACTCTTTAAGATTATGAGCAGGCATTAATTTGCCTGCATATATTAAACATTTATTGCACCAATTTCCTTTTTCATGGTATACTACTTACCAAGAACGTATAGTTTGAAAACAACGTCAAGGTATAACTAACTTTATGGAAGTTTGCAAGAAAGAAACACTTATTTTTCCCCAGAAGAAAGATGCAGGACCATAACTTCCCACTTCGCCTGTGTCATGACAACAGGTAAATGAATTCTTGCATGAAAGTTATTCACAGACAATGATCCCCGCTGAAGATCCTTCATCTTAAGTGCTGTTTTCTTCAGTGCTTTCAATGGTTATGGCTCTCTGGAATATCACGTTGATGCTACTGGGGGGGAAAAACAAGCCAGACAAAAATTATTTCCTTGTGTTCTCTTGTAGGCTTCACTGACTCAGTACACTGGTATAAGTAAAGTGTGTCTGCTTAGACAACAAAATGGTGGATTATTTTGGCAGGAGAACTCTGTAATGGTGCTGCCATGATGTAAAATCAAACTTTTGAAAGCTTTTTTAAATACATTCCCCCCCAAAAAAATAATCTTGTCTTTTATAATATGGAGGTTGTGGTGTGTGATTGCATTGCTGTTCTTTCCTGCTCAGGAAGGACTGCAGCTGGCTCACCAGCCAATGCACCCCTGGCCACCACTACTACCTGTTTACTCAACAGGAAGCCTGGATCCAGGAACACCCCCTGCTCCTTTAGGAGGAAGCAACCCCATGCAGACCAGGAGATATCCCATTTCCTGGGTCAAACCATCCTCTCACCAGTAGCACCTCGATTTTGTTGGGATTAAGTTTCAGCTTGTTGAAACAAACTACCCCTTTCTCACCTGAAACTATATTTGTGTTTCCCCCTCCTGTCCTACATACACTTATAATAACCCCAGAGCTGGTCCTATACTCTGGGGTTATTAAAGATAGGGTTGCCAGCTCCAGGTTGGGAAATACCTGGAGATTTTGGGGATGGAGCCTGAGGAAGGTGGGGTTTGGAGAGGAACTTCAATGCCATAGAATCCAATTGCCAAAGTGGCAATTTTCTCCAGATGAACTGATGTCTATCAGCTGGAGATCAGTTGTAATAGCAGGAGATTTGCAGCCACCACCTGGAGTTTGGCAACCCTAACAATGGGGGACAGTCCACACTTTCACCTGTGAGTCAACAACTGTTGGGTCTTTAAGTGAAGGCAGAGATGCAGTGCTCTACATGCATGTATTAATTAGCCTTTTCACACCTTCAATGTATGGTGAGTATTTAATTACGGGAGTTGTCAGAATGAGATGTTTCCTCCACGTTTCTCATTGTCAAATTCCTGGGAGTACTTCTCTTGTATTGGAACAGAGTGGCAGAAGATGGCCAAAGACTTTATGAAACTCAGATCACTACATCTGCTCCAGATCCTGGACGGGGCAGTGAGCAATGGGATCTTGCCTGTGAAACCTCCGCCAGCAATCCACATTGAACCAGCTATCTAAGGATCTTACAGAAAACAACTTTTTTAAAATGATGAACTCCTGCAAGGAGACTAACATTTGGAGGTTCTAGCAGGAGAGAGCAGCTATCGTATACCCTTGACCAAAGAACGGTACACTCCTTCTATCTGGGATGGTCATCCTCTTTAGGGCTGTTGATTCGGTTCGTCCTGAACTGAAAAACAGCCAAATTTCCCCCGATTCGGCGGTTTTCAGTTCGGATGGAACCGAATTCAAAAAAAGGCGAGAAAATGATGAGCCGAATTCAGCGAGTTCGGGGCGATTGCCGAATAAATTTGGCAAATTTGGGGGCTCCGAATCAGCAGCATAACCGTCAGTTAGTAAGCATTCTAAGTAAGTTAGTAAGAATTCTCCCGTGGGCAATCGGTGGCCAAGCTGGGTCTTTTTCTGGCCAATTAGTAGCGGTTGAATGTGTGAGCCCAGCTGCTGCATGGCCCGGAGAGAGAAAGAGAATGTGTCTGTTTGTGTGTGAGAGAGATCCCTGTGTGGGTGTGTGTGTGTGCACATTCGCGGCTTTCCACGGCTCCGGGGGGGCATTTTTGAAGGTAGAGGTCCCAAAATTTCAGTGTACCTTCAGGGGACCCTTCTTGCAAGAACCCCCAAGTTTGGTGACAATTGGGGCAGGGGGACCCGAGTTATGTGGTCCCCCCATCCACCCACTGCAATCCTGTGCATCTAGAGAGCAGCAAATCCAAGGAAAAACCTCCCGTGCATAAATGGAATCGTATTGGATTACTCCTGAGTCCTGAGTCTTGAGTCCTCCTGACTCCCAGTCCCTGCTCCTGATGGAACAGAAGAGTCAGAAGACATCCATAGTAAGACCCATTTTGGGGCTTTTCTCTATAATTTTTTTCCTGTGTGTGTATGTGTGTGGGGGGGAAAGCAGAGTCTGTGTGTGTGTGGGGGAGCAGTTTCTGTGGGTGGGGGGAAGCCAAAGGGGGCTTTTGCCCATTCTGCCAAGGGGTGTGTGCCTAAAGATTTACTTCTCCTCCGTGCTCCTGCTGGAAGACATTCACACAGTTTGATTTTGGGTTTTTTCTCTATACCTTTTCTCCTGTGTGTGTGTGTGTGTAGGGGAAAGCAGAGTCTGTGTGTGTGGCGGGGGAGCAGTTTCTGTGGGTGGGGGGAAAGCCAAAGGGGGCTTTTGCCCATTCTGCCGAGGGGTGTGTGCCCGCTCACCTCTGCGGGAGTGTGTGTTCTGCTTTTAAAGTTGTAAAGTTGAGTCTGTGTGTCGGCTAGCGAGTCTCTCTCTACTTGGCACCCGGGCCGTTCCTCCTCCTCCTTGGTTTTTTTCCCGTTTGGGACCGAGCCATACTGGTTTGAGGGGGGGGGTTTCGCCAGTTCTGCCTGGGGTGTGTGTGTGCCCGCTTGTGTCTCTCTCTCCCTGGTTTGAGGGGGGGGGGCTTCAGTTGTGTGACCTCAGGTTTCCCCTCATTCATAAGATCGGTTAGGTCTGTTTTGATGCTTGCTCAAAACTGGTTTTCAAATTGTGACTTAAACAATGCATTTGCCTGGTCCCGAGACTCTCGACTCCCGAGTCTGATGCAAAAGGGGAAATTCCACCCCACCTGCTCCTTATGCATAGCTAGTGCGCCTCTGTCCCTTTCCATGGTTTGCAAACTCCCAAGGTCATGTTACGTGTTGCTTTGCATGGTTTTGCAAACTCCGAGACCAAACGGTCTATTTATTTCTATTAATTCCAATGGGCTGATCATGGGGGGGGGGGGGGGCATATCTCAGGACACCCTGACTCAATCTTCACAAAACTTGGGGGTTCTTGCAAGAAGGGTCCTCTGAAGCTGCACTGAAATTTTGGGACCTCTACCTCAAAAAATGCAGAAAGGTGCAAATGTGTTTTTAACATAAGAACATAAGAAAGGCCCTGCTGGATCAGACCAAGGCCCATCAAGTCCAGCAGTCTGTTCACACAGTGGCCAACCAGGTGCCTCTAGTAAGCCACTAACAAGACGACTGCAGCAGCACCATCCTGCCTGTGTTCCATTGCACCCAAAATAATAGGCATAATGGCTTTATTCAGCCATTTTTCCCTCCGAACTCCGAACTTAGTGCCGAATTGCACAGATCTGAATCGGGGGAGTTCAGAATTTGGCATTTCCCAAATCAAAATGGGCCGAATTTTTCCAAATCTGAATTTTACCGATTTTTTTTCCAACAGCCATAATCCTCTTCCACCGAGCGTGCACTTCGGGAGGGAAGCACATGGAGTGGTGAGGGAGGTAGGGGACTCCCACCTGGCCAGCCAGACCAGCCAAATCAATCCTGGTGATCAATGGGGTGACAGATGTCGCAGCCAGATCACCCTCACATCCGCAAGGATACTAACACAACATCATACCCAGAGGAGCTCCATGAAGACACTGCACTGAATAAGCACAGATTCATATTCATGCACATGTTCACTGACCCTGGGTGGGTTATCCGAACCACACTGCTGAGATAAGCCTTCCTTGCTCATTTTGCATCTCTCCTTGTATTTATCGTTTCCCCGCTAAGAAGAAATATATTGTTGTATCACCTAGACAATTCCCCAAAGACAGATAATAGTTCAAATGTAAAAGAGCTGTTATGAGGATTAAAGTGTGCTCTTGCTTTTTTTCACCTCTATGCCTGCAAAAAGAATGGCGCTGGAGTATTGTTGAGGATACTGAGACACCCGGGGAGAAAAGGCTCCAACCACTTTCAGGTGTCAAGCACAAAAGATGGCACTTGGAGCTATTTGCACGTTCACCACCCAGTATAAACAGGGCAAGGGAGGGGAACCTCCAAGAATTCTGGCTCAGAATAAATAATGGGCGAAAACACACGGTCGCTTTATCCTCCTTTAATCCCTGTTTTAGCCAGGATTGAACACACATTAGGTGAAACACATGTGTTGGATCCTGGCTGAATCCTGGCTGAAACAGGGATTAAAGGAGGATAAAGCGACCATGCGTTTTCGCCCAATGTTAATTTTGTACGGATAAATACAAGTACTCTGGTAACAGAGTATATGCTTTTTAAATGTGTGTGTGTGTTTTCCAGAAGGAAAGGTAGGGTATAGGCATTTGGAGAGAGACAGAGAATGAGAGAGAGACATGTGTATATAACCAAAACTGAGTATTTCAAGATTTTCTGCTTGTAGGAAACTGTTAGTAGAAATATCAAGTTAGATCCATTTCTATAAGCATAATGGAAATTTCTTGATTTCCCCATATCAGAAGCCTGTTGAGTTCTTCAAAATGCTTCTCCAGGGGATAAGGAACATATAAGGAGCAGTATGAGTAGGGAATTGGGGGCTTGCAGTGAGGACAGACATTTCTTGTTCTTTGAATATCTTGTTTTTAACTGCTTGTTTTAGTAGCTTTCTTTGCTTCTTAAGAGCGGTGTTTTAATGGTTTTGCGTCAATATTGTAGTTGTCAGCCGCCTCAATCACCTCTCTGGAGAGGAGTCATATACATTTTTGCAGTAAATAAAACAAACCAATAAACTGGCAAAAATCAACCTCCCCCTTCTGTGGAAAGAAACTGACCTTGAATCTTGTTTAGATAAAATGAATGAATCCACTGATCTAGTCTATTATAGATTTTTAAAAGGAAAGTACGCTGGTCTAGTTCTGGCAGGACTCCAAACCAATAACTTGTTTCCGGTCCTTCTAAATTATGGAATGAGTTGCCATTGTTTCTTTCTTTCTGCTAACAATCAGAAGCTAGTTGTTTATTTGGAAGTAGACAGTGGGCTTGATTTCCTAGAAATGCCCTTCCACCTCTGTGATTCTAGGAATGTCATGTAGACTGATCCAGGGTGCTTAGCAACTCAGTTAGGAGTGCCAGGCCTGTGTTTGGAAATCCTGGGAGCTTTGGAAGGTGAGGCATGGGGATGGGGAGTGTCGTGAATTAGAGTCCACCGCTCTTTACCACTACACCATGCTGGCTTCTTCTTTTATACCATTGGTTTCTGTGGGAAGGGAACACACATTTGCTGCTTCTTTCTCCTCTACCACCTCCTCCTGTTCATCTCCCCAATACACTTACTGTGCTGGCAACTAGGGTTGCCAACCCTCAGGTACTAGCTGGAGATCTCCTGCTATACAACTGATCTCCAGCCAATTTAGATCAATTTACCTGGAGAAAATGGTCGCTTTGGCAATTGGACTCTATGGCATTGAAGTCCCTCCCCTCCCCAAACCCCACCCTCCTCAGGCTCTGCCCATAAAACCTCCTGCCAGTTGCCAAGAGGGGCCTGGAAACCGTACTGGCAACAGTTACTGGAATGGTCAGGCTTGATTCAGCATTGGGATTTGGTCAGGAAGCCGCTATCCAGCCAACCAGCTGATAGGTGGGCAAGTGGGAAAAGAACCTGCTACCTCCCCTGGTGTTATGGATACCATGGACTGCCAAAAAACAAATCAGTGGGTTATAGATCAAATCCAGCCTGAACTGAGCCTAGAAGCTAAAATGACTAAACTGAGGCTATCATATTTTGGTCACATTATGAGAAGGCAAGAGTCACTAGAAAAGACGGTCATGCTAGGAAAAGTTGAGGGCAGCAGGAAAAGAGGAAGACCCAAGAAGAGATGGATTGACTCAATAAAAGAAGCCACAGCCCTCAGTTTGCAAGACCTGAGCAAGGCTGTCAAAGATAGGACATTTTGGAGGACATTGATTCATAGGGTCACCATGAGTCGGAAGCGACTTGATGGCACTTAACACACACACACACACACACCTGCCCCAGTACCTTGGGCATTGTTTCTGGTGGGTTCTGTCCCAGGGTGCACCAAAAGAATGAAGCCTTCAAGGTGCTTGACAATGAGGAATGAAATCTTGATGACTCAGACATGAAAGAAATCTATCTGATGGAAGGGGAGGGAAGAGAGGTTCTTCCTGCCTGCCTGCCCACCTGCTGGCTAGCCACCTGTCTGCCGCCGCCACAGCAAGCCATAACTAGAGACCAGAAAGGCCACTTATCTGGCTTTGTTCTCAGCAAATTTGGTACTTAGTCCCAGAGCGAGGCCCAAAGTGAGTCGAGTTGCAAAAACAAAAATCGCTGTAGTTGAAGATGTGTAAATAAAAGAAGAAATGGGCAGTTTACTATTGTTTGCAAAGATCTTAGACCGATTCTTTTAAATGGGAGAGCAATTCAACACTCAGTGTCAGGGTAAGAAACAAAGGCACTTAATTCAGATTCACTTAGCAAGAGGTTCAGTAAAAAGCTCAGAGATTTTGCTCTGATCAAAGTTGGTCTAAATTATTCATTCTGGAGTCCTCCCAAATGTTATCTCTTCACTGTTAGAGTATAGCCATTAAGGAGTGAAATTCAACTGTTTTTACACTGTAAGAAGGTTTCAGAAAGGGGAGGGTAGAAACTCTTCTTTCTGATTGGTTACATTTTAAGGAACCCCCTCCCCCCCCCAAAAAAAAAAATCCAGGAAGAACACATATGAGTAGAAGGCGCTGCAGTTATGATTTTAGTTTGGTCTAGTTTCCCACCTTCACTTTTCAGTTTACAAAATGAAGAACTTATGTAAAATCCCTGTTTCATTCCAATGCTTATTTATATTATTAGCTATCCTCAGGTGAAATGTTTGCGGTAAGCAAACCTATTAGGCAAACCGATTTAAGAAAGCATACATAAAGTAATCCTAGTGTAGGGTTGCCAACCTCCAGGTACTAGCTGGAGATCTCCAGCTAATAGAGATCAGTTCACCTGGAGAAAATGGCCACTCTGACAATTGGACTCTATGGCACTGAAGTCTCTCCCCTCGCCACCGGCAGTGGATGGGGGGTAGCATTGCCAGATCCAGGTTGGGAAACTCCTGGAGATTTGGGGATGGAGCCTAGGGAGGACAAGAACTTCAGTAGGGTACAATGTCATAGAGTCCACCCTCCAAAGCATCCATTTTCTCCAGGGGAACTGATCTCTGTAGTCTGAAGATGAGCTGTATTTCTGGGGGATTCCAGGTCCCGGCTGGAGACTGGCATCCCTAGCTGTAACCTTGGTGTAATTTGGAAGATTTTTGACTCATAATTTGTATTAATTGTTTTTCATTGTGATGTATGTAGTGAAAAAGTAGTCTATAAATGGAAACAATAAATGTGCTTATAACCTACAAAGATCATTCCTCCACAACCCGATTCCAGTTGGAAAGCAAGTCTGTAAAATTAGGTCATTGGCACGCTCTGTGGACTGAAATTTGGTAGCAGGCATACATACCTTTTCACTTTTTTCCATATCAGACAACAGAAGTGTATATTCAGGTGACACATCTTCATTCCAGTTCTTTGGTGTGTCAACACTGCAATATTATTCAAAGTATTAGCATTTCCTGCTCCAGATGTGACACAAACACACTTTCATGCACCTTGTCATTTATCGTTTCCATAGTAAACAGTGCCACTGGCAACCTGTCTTTGCTTATTCAAAGTGCAAAGACTAAACCCGAGAAAGGAATATATTTTGAATAATTGAGAGCCATTCACATATATAAGTGCATGGAACACTGAAAGACTTACCTTGAATGCTGGTGCCATTGTCCACCTATGGTAGGGTTGCCAACCGCCAGGTGGTGGCTGGGGATCTCCTGCTATTACAACCGATCTCCAGGTGACAGAGAACAGTTCACCTGGAGAAAATGGCTACTTTGGAAGGTGGACTCTATGGCATTGTACACCATTCAAGTCCCGCCCCTCCTCAAACTCTGCCCTCCCCAGGCTCCACCCAAAAATCTCCAGGTATTTTCTAACCCAGAGCTGGCAACCGTAACCTATGGATATAGGAGCACAGAATATGGTTTATGTGACTATAGCCCTAATTAGATGAGAAAACTTGAATGTAAATATATGCTATACATGCATCTCCTTGGCCAATTCAAATACTCAGCTTTATGATTTCACCCCAAATCTCATCCCCTAGAACAAAGTACCAAGCTGTCACTGAACATCTTCCTGGAACTTTCTGGAACTCTTACAGGCTTGCCAACCTCCAGGTACTAGCTGGAGATTTCCTGCTATTACAACTGATCTCCAGCCTACAGAGATCAGTTCACCTGGAGAAAATGACCACTTTGGCAATTGGACTCTGTGGCATTGAAGACGTCCCTCCCCTCCCCAAACCCCGCCCTCCTCAGGCTCTGCCCCAAAAACCTCCAGCTCACAACCTGGAACTGGGAACCCTACCACCAGTGTCCCCCCAGGACAGTAGCCCACTGGGAACATTCCTAGTACGTTAAAGGGTCAGTTCAACTCTGCCTTCTCTCTCTCTCTCTCTCTGTCTTGACAGGCATTTTGCTAATAATACATAGAACAAAATATAAGTACAAACAAAGTCTCCACTAGCTATCTCTCAACAAGCATTCAGAAATAATTTACAGCCTAACCCCCCAACGAATATTTAACTAGTGAGAAAAATGTTGTTGCGCTGACATGAGGAATTCTCTCCAGAAGTAGTGGGCAGTAATAAAAGTGGAAAGAGTGGAAACATGTGTCTGTAATTAACCCAGGAAAGCAAGAGAAATATTAGGCAGGGCCAGTTTCATTCTGACCCCAGAAAATAACAAGGCATCATTAAAGCTGCTGGGATTTTCTCTTCCCCTGTAGCCTGACATTCAGGCACAGATCTTGAAGCTACAAGGTATATGGAACGAATAAGAAAATGACAGAGTTAATGTCCCTGAACGTGGAATTCAATTGGAGCTGAAGCACTGTATGAAATTTTAGCTGGTGGTTCACTAGAGACCATTGGTTTCTTGTACCTAATACAACATCAGCGTTCAGTTCAGTTCATGGCAGGATGAGATCTTTCTTCCTAGTGAGCATGCTTTCAATTAAAAGTTAATGGGATGTTATTTTAACAAGGTTCTATCCTACCATAAAATTAAGCCATAATAAAATCTGCAGCAAGAGATCAACTCACATAATATGCACAAATAAGAACCTGAAGTGCTGTTTTTTTAAAGAAGAAGAATTGCCAACTTCCTCTACCACTTAAGGGACTGGGAGAACCAAACCAGCTTACAATCACCTTCCCTTCCCCTCCCCACAACACACACCCTGCAAGGTAGGTGAGGCGGAGAGAGCTCTAAGAGAGCTGTGGCTCACCCAAAGTCACCCAGCAGGCTTCATGTGTAGGAGTGGGGAAACAAATGCAGTTCACCAGATTAGCATCCCTTGCTCATGTGGAGGAGTGGGGAATCAAACCCGATTCTCCAGATGAAAGTCCACCACTCCAAACCACTGCTCTTAACCACTATGCCATACTGGCTTTCATCTTTAAAGAGTAAAGATGTTGATCAACTTGTAACAGAGGATGCTATCTGCCAGGCTTGCTCTCGTGTAGCATGGCCTCTGTGGAAATTGTTGGAGAATTATAGCCTCACGCTATTTTTTTTAAAGGACTATACAGGGGGAAAATTATAAAGAGGGGGGAAAGTGATCTCTCTCATGTTCATTGTTGTTCCAACAGGGCAAATGTTACTGCCAAACTGAAGCTGATTCATCCAATTATTTTACAGGGGGAAAGGTCATCACACAGTGATTTTTCTTCTCATTTTTGGCATGATAAAGGCAAGTTATTACCCTGTCCTAAAATTTGCTGTATGGGCTATGCTGGGATTCCAGCATAGTCAATGGTCTCAAGGAGACAGATTCAGCCTTCTCCTCAACTAGCTGCTTCCCCCCTCAATTACTACCCAACAGACTTTATGGGGATCATATGATACGAACAATACGAACTTCCACATCCACCAAAAGAGACTGCTGTTAAATATACAAAGGACATTTTGCAGCTTGCAATGAGCTGACTATGTGCAAATTTTCCTCAGGAGGTAGGGTTGCCAGGTCCCTCTTCGCCACCGGTGGGAGGTTTCTGGGGCGGAGCCTGAGGAGGGCGGGGTTTGGGGAGGGGAGGGACTTCCATGCCATAGAGTCCAATTGCCAAAGCAGCCATTTTCTCCAGGGGAGCTGATCTCTGTCGGCTGGAGATCAGTTGTAAAGCAGGAAATCTCCAGCTACTACCTGGAGGTTGGCAACCCTATCGGGAGGTGTGCTGGTGTACTTCCCAGGAAGGCCCACACATGCACAGGATTGGAAAGGTTTTGTAATGGGTGACCAGTTCTGAGTCAGCATTTTTTCCACTGAAATCATTCTGGAAAAACTACACTGGGGGTCAGTGTTACTTTAGAACTGGCCTTAGTTCACTGTTGCACGTTTCAAGCCCTTGGAGGCTGGTGGCTCGAAAAGCCGTGTGATCTCCAGACAAAACCAAATCAGCAACTCTTCTAGTCATTGTCTTGAATAAAGGTGGATGAGACAAGTTTATTGTAACACTGAAGGCATTTTCCAGCAGACATTTACAGGGTGAGAAAAAAGCCAACAATTATCATCGTTTCAACAGACTGAGGTCAGAACCTCTTAAGCTGCCGCATTAGCTGTAAATGGTTTCCATCACAGCAGGTTTGCAAACATCTGTAAGAGCTTCTCTTGGTTGATTATCAGGATGCTCTGGAGCTGTCATCATTCAATTTCTGTTCAAAAAGGGAGCTTCATCAAAAATCGTATTAAGTAAGTGTTGCAGGGAGCCAACACCAAATAGTATTGTGCTGAAGATTCATACCCTGTTTCTCATATCTGCTGTTTCCACATATTTCTTCTTGCCATAGGCCTGTTCCATGCCTTTCCCTCATGAGTTTAGCAACGGAGTAATAAATCAACATAGTAGATGTATTCTGCCTTGACCTGGATAGCCCCAGGCTAGCCTGATCTCGTCAGATCTCAGACGCTAAGCAGGGTTGGCTCTGGTTAGAATTTGGATGGGAGGCCTCCCAGAACTACCAGGGGCATAAGGTTGCCAGCCCCAGATTGGGAAATACCTGGAGATTTTGGGGGCAGAGCCCGAGGAGGGTGGGGTTTGGGGAGGGGAGGGACATCAATGCCATGGAGTCCAATTGCCAAAGTGGCCATTTTCTCCAGGTGAACTGGTCTCTATCGGCTGGAAATCTGTTGTAATAGCAGGAGATCTCCTCTAGTACCTGGAGGTTGGAAACCATACAGGAGCCTGACACAGAGGCAGGCAAAGGTAAACCCCAACGTCTCTTGCCTTGAAAACCCTACAGGGTCATCATAAGTCATCTGTGACTTGACAGCACACACAGAGAGATGTATTCTATGGCATTCTGGTACATAATAGAGTTACCCACCAAGTTTAAGGTTAAAGAATTCCATGATATTTCAAAGTGACATCTTTGCTGGCTAACTTGGTCATAGCAGGTTGTTTCAAGTGATTAGTTTCCCCTTGACTTGCACAATGACCACATGTTGGGGATGTCGATCAATTGACAGTGAAACTCATTTGTGTACAAACAGTATATTCAGAGGTTCCATCTGCATGAACCTGCATTTGCCAGGGTCCCTGACAGCTTGGACAAAGCCAACACATGTACACTTTGTATGCACATAGGTTCAGCTTGCAGTTTTGCTGAATGCACACAAGAAGCACACAGTTAGAGCAGTTCCTCAGTGGTGGGCTCTCCTTTGGAGGTTTTTAAGCAGAGGCTAGATGGCCATCTCCGAGAAATGCCGATTCTGGGAACTCAGGCAGATCATGAGAGACAGATCATGAGAGGGAGGGCAGGAAGGGTTGCTTCAGTGCTTGGCTCTCAAAGCCCTTTCTTACATGCCCAAGGTAATGCCAGTTGCCACTTTGGGGTCAGGAAGCAATTTTCTTCCAGGCCAGATTGGCTAGGGATCGTGGAGGGTTTTTTCCCCATCTTCTGGGCATGAAGTAGGGGTCACTTGGGGTGTGGTAGGGGAGGTAGTTGTGAATTTCCTGCATTGTGTAGGGGGTTGGACTAGATGACCCTAGTGACCCCTTCCAACTCTATGATTCTAAGGAGGCATGGGGCCAAATCTCCCTATGGGCATTCACCTGATGAAACATACAAAGAGTCCCACGAGGGCCAGTGTTCAATGGGCTACAATTTTCACTCTAGATTGAACTTATTCAGCCTTGCTGTAACCTTGGGTGTTTGTCACAATAGCAGTATGTACAGCAGTATATAAATATTTTTAAATAAATAAAATGTGGCAATTATAAAAATGGATATCATTGGGGATGTGAGGGTGGGGAACCTGTTCATCTGACTCCTACACAGGTCTATGGAGAATTGTACTCAAGCCTGTTCAATGGACTTACTCTCCGAACCAGGATACAAAGGAGCCAAGCAACAGCGGCTCATAGGGATGGTGTGAATAGTGAGGCCGATTTGGTATTTTGATCATTCAGCTGCTTGGCATCAGCTAAAACTAGGGTTGCCAACCTCCAGGTAGTAGCTGGAGATCTCCTGCTATTACAACTGATCTCCAGCCAATAGAGAGCTGTTCACCTGGAGAAAATGGCCACTTTGGCTATTGGACTCTATGGCATTAAATTCCCTCCCCAAACCCTGCCATCCTCAGGCTCCTCCCCCAAAACCTCCCGCTAGTTGCAAAGAGGGGCCTGGCAACCCTAGCTAAAGCCAATTTGTCAGGTTACTTTCTATGTCATGTATTAAACAGCACAGTGAAATTGGTAAAGCATGTGAGTTCTTACCCAGCTCAATATGTCCAACTCGCAGGCTTTAAGAGGGGAGTGGGCATGTTCAGTGTGGTGTTGCAGTTAAGAGCGGTGGTTTTGAGAGGTGGACTCTGGTCTGGAGAACTGGGTTTGATTCCTCCACATGACCGGCGGATGCTAATCTGGTAAACTGGGTTGGTTTCCCCACTCCTACGCATGAAGCCAGCTGGATGACCTTGGGCTAGTCACAGCTCTCTTAGAGCTCCTCAGCCCCACCTACCTCACAGAGTGTTGTGAGGAGGGGAAGGGAAGATGATTGTAAGCCGGTTTGATTCTTCCTTAAGTGGTAGAGAAAGTCGGCATATAAAAACCAACTCTTCTTCATCATCATCTTCTTCTTCATGGAGGAGAAGGCTATCATGGCTATTGGTCAAAATGAATAGCCATGATGCATAGCTATTATCTCCAGTATCAGAGGTGCATGTATATTATATTAGGTGGAACATAAGATGCTGCCATAGTTGTCTTGTTTGTGGGCTTCCTAGAGGCACCTGGTTGGCCACTGTGTGAACAGACTGCTAAACTTGATGGGCCTGGGTCTGATCCAGCAGGGCCTTTCTCATGTTCTTATGTAATTCTAGTTTCCCCACAGACGTTTCATCACTGCACTCTACTCAGTAGCCACTCATCTAAATAAATACGGAGCAAATCAGTCAGCCAGTGATTATTAAAATAAACAGCTTTTTTTTTTTAAAAAAGTCTTACCATTTGGCATTTGTTCAGTTCTGTGTCGCTAAGGTTATTTCACACATGCACATTTTTTTTGCACAGCCTCGTGGAAGGCCTAGGTTCCCTCCCATGTCATGTAATTATACATGACCTTGGGGGAGAATCGATTTCACCCCCTTTGCAGATGCAAAGGCACCCACAAGGCAAGGAAATGCCACTCCACCGGCGTCACAGCTATGGTATAGCGGCCAAGCTATTCTGTAGCTGTTTGACTCAGACGGCAACAAACTGAACAAATTTGAAGCTCAGCTCAGCTCGTAAGTGATTATGTCTGTCGAGCAGGAGATATTCACCTGCCAAACCTGTTCCCTGGGAAGTGCAAAACATCCCTACTTGTGCCTGAGAAAAGTCTTTGCTCAGGTCAACTGCCGTAAACAGCCGATTCTGAAGTAGCCTGATAAAAGATTTAGAAACGGAATAAAGTCAAGAGAAGATATGGTCCTTCTAAAATGAGATACTGTACCTGAACTAGCCTGTTGCTCTTCAAACAAGCAGGAATTCATAAAAAAGGCAGAGTGAGATGTGATTTTCATTCTCTTCTGACATTACAATAGTAAAATGGAATTTAAAGCCATTTTTAAAAAAAACAAAAAACATCTTCATTGCTTCTTTGAGGGAGAAAAGAAAAAGCTCCACAACTCTCTCCTGGAATCTGAGCCAAGTGAGAGATTGTGGATGCAAGGCTATATGGTAATGCTTTGGCTGCCGTTCAAGAAAGCACAGATGCTCCAAACACCTTTTCAGAATTTTTAAATACTAACCATCCGTCTATCAAATTTACAATGGAAATGAAGCAAACAGAGCATGTTGCTATTCCCAGACTGCGAACTAAAATGTACCGTTAAGGGCAAGTTTGAAAGGTCTCTGAGTTTGCAGCATTTGCGTCTCTGGATTCATGTTTTCACTCTGCATTTCGCCATTATCTCTGGAACGGCATAACTCACACCCTGACTGATGGAGCAGCACAGCGATCTAGCCATCTTTTGTCGAGAGCTATTTATTCAAAACACATGCAATTCATCATTTATAGCAAATCAGCAGATTGCAAGTTGCAGGGGGCAGGAAATAAAGAGGCGTGTGCCAACAGTCAGAACTAAACAGGCCATGACTTTATTAAAGGGACACGGCAATAATGTGCTAGCTCATGGAAACAGGTGTGAGAACTAAATGGAACCTCCATATTCAAAGCCAGTATACCTTTGAGGGTGAATCACTGCAAGGCAGAGAGATCGAATGGGTTGTTGCCTTTACATCCCGCTTGTGGGATACTTGAGAGGAACCCTACCACTGGCACTTCCCCTACCCTACTGGCACTCACTGGGTGGTGGACGGGAATTGGGAGCATGTGATACCATGACACCACTTCCAGCTGCATAACTGGAAATGACAGCACAAGGTGCCGCTAGGGTAAATCCTCCCCTTCACTCAGGTGTTGCCTGCTGGCAAGCCTATTCATTCTCCTTCTTGCTCTCTCCAAAATCCATCACCTTGTGCTCCAGTAGCCACCAGGGATCCAATGGCCTAGACTAGCGTTGCTATCTCCAGCTTTGGATATTCCTGGAGATTTGGGGGTGGAGCCTGGGGAAGGAAGAGTTTGGGGAACGGTGGGAACTCAGGCACCATTCTGATTCAGCTAGCTCAACTGCCGAGAGGAATACTGAGAACAAGAAAGGATTGTAAACCCAGGTGAGGGTCAACAACTGACCATAAACAAATTAGAAAATCATACCAAGTAGAGCCAACAGTCACCAAATATAGTGCTATCACAACCAGAGCGGCCTGACTCTGGTGATTCAGTTCAAATTCTCATTCGACCTTATAGCTCACCTGGTGATCTCTCAGACGAATTTACCTCAGGTGGAGATTGTGAGGATAAAATGGTGGGAGGAAGGTGAACCGAGTATGCCATCCTAACCTTCATGGAAGAGGTAGGGTTGCCAGGTCCCTCTTCGCCACCAGCAAAAGGTTTTTGGGGTGGAGCCTAAGGAGGGCAGGGTTTGGGGAGGGACTTCAATGCCATAGAGTCTAATTGCCAAAGCAGCCATTTTCTCCAGGGTTAGGGGAACTGATCTCTGTCGGCTGGAAACCAGTTTTAATAGCAGGAGCTCTGCAGCTGCTATTATGGAGGGTGACAACCCTAGGAAGAGGGTAGAGTGTAACAATCTAATAAAATCAATCAATGAGCATTTCAGACAAAGAAACATGCAAATGCTTTTGTATGTGTATGTTTGAAGTAACTGCACATATGGTCTACTGAACATTGGCCATGCATGTACAAAAGGAAGCAGAATTCGGGGAACTTGTCTGCCAGATGTTCAACATCTAGTCCTCGCTTCTGTTGCTGGTATTAAAAAGGTAGAAATGGCCAACAACATGAGCTTTTGGTGTGAGCTGCTGAAAGGACTCTTGGCCTTGACATAAAATAATTCTGTTGGCAAATGTCAAGTAGGCATGTTGTGAGCTTTGACACAAAACAGGATCACCAGGAAAAGAGTTCTATTTGAATTACCTCAATTACACTTGAGTGAACTCCTGATGGGGTCATCTGAATGTTCCCTGATGAAACTTATCTCAAGCTTAGCATCATGCCAAGCAACAACAGAAGAAGAAGAAGAAGAAGAGTTGGTTTTTATATGCCAATTTTCTCTGCCACTTAAGGAAGACTCAAACCAGCTTACCATCACCTTCCCTTCCCCTCCCCACAACAGACACCCTGTGAGGTAGGTGGGGCTGAGAGTGAGTGACTTGCCCAAGGCCACCCAGCTGGCTTCATGTGCAGGAGTGGGGAATCAAACCCTGTTCTCAGATCCGAGTCCACTGCTCCAAACCACCGCTCTTAACTACTACACTACTCTGGTCTGCACAGAAGCCACTTGGTCAAAGCAGGTTATATAGGGTTGCCAACCTCCAGGTGGTGCTGGAGATGTCCCGCTATTCCAAGTGATCTCTAGACAACCAAGATCAGCTCCTCTAGAGAAAATGGCTGCTTTGGAGGGTGGCCTCTATGACATTATACCCCGCTGAGGTCCCTCCCCTCCACAAATCCCACCCTCCCCAGGCTCAACCCCTAAAATCTCCAGATATTTCCCAACCCAGAAGTGGCAACCCTAAGGTTATGGCAGCTTTTGCCAAGTTAAGAATGAAACCATCTTACCGGGAAAGTATTCCCCTGGACCATGATCAGGTTATTATGAGAGCAATCCTAAACAGATCTATTCAGAATCCTACTCATGGCTATTCAGCTGAGATTGCACTGTAGATGGCAAACCCAAGCCCTCAGCCCACCGGGACTTTTGCCAGTGGCCTTAATGGCCAGTTTACTGCTGCTGGAAAGCTGGAAGTGAGCCCAAGTAATGGATGTTAGCTATATCTAATGCCAACTGATAAAAACTAGAGCTGAGCGTTATGAGCAGGAAGGATTCATATTTATGAATTTCAGTGACATCACTGTGGCCCAGAACATTAGAGGAAGCCAATATCACAGCAAAAACAAAGGATGAAGGGGAAGAACATTTTCATAATGTTCTCCAGCCAGTCACCTCTAGTTGACCAATCTTTTTAATTAAAAGAAAAGGTCCTTTTATCCCTTTTAAAACTGGGCATGGGAAATTCACAAGCCGCTAGGTGAAACAAGTGCTGACCAAAAATTCACCCTAAACTTAACATGAACCCAAATCAATTACTCTTGGTTTTTGCTGGAAGCAGAGAAGAAGAAATACTAAAATAGAGCACGGTCATTTCAGCAGTGTTTTGACTTAGCCAAAGTAAGGCTATAATGAGAACCTCCAAGAGAAAGCAGCCTTTGTACAGCTTCCAGCTGGAGCCCAAGAGAAATACTAGAAATGAAATAAACACATATTCGGCCCTCCTACTTACCTGACCCCCATACTTCCAGATGTATTGATCTATGGTTTCAAATGTTCCCAGCATTTCTCTGCTCCCCCTATTGGGCCTCCCTGCCTTCGGAGTTCTTCCGTTCTTCCTGGTCCAAGAGAAAGGAGAAATTGTAACAAAAAACAGCAATTGTTGGACATGTCCATTTTATGTTTCCTACAGTGGCAAGGGTAGTGACTACTTTCTGATAGCGCAGGTGGACATAGCGTTGCCAATTGTGTGTTGGAAAACTCTTGGGAGATTTTGGTGTAGTGCTTGGGGAAGACAGAGATTGGGGAGGGGAGGGAGTTTAGCAGGGATGTGATGCCATGGAGTCTAGGCTCCAAGACTTCAGTTTCCTCCAGGGGAATTAATCGCTATCATTCAAAGATCAGTCGTAATTTTGGGAGAATGCCAGCCCCCACCTGGAGGTTGGCAACCCTAAGGGGTCATGAGCTCCTTTAACTCCAGCAGGTATGTGAATTAATGTATGTGGTGGGATGCTCACCCTAAAAGCCCTCTGTAGATCACATTGGTATGTTTCCCTTCTCTTTTATGAGAGAAGAATGGCATACATATCGCTCCCCGGTACGTAGGGTTGCCAGGTCCCTTTTTGCCATTGGTGGAAGGTTTTTGGGGCAGAGCCTGAGGAGGGCAGGGTTTGGGGAGTGGAGGGACTTAAATGCCATAAAGTCCAATTGCCAAAGTGGCCATTTTCTTTAGGTAAACTGATCTGGATCGGCTGGAGATCAGTTGTAATAGCAGGAGATCTCCAGCTAGTCCCTGGAGGTTGGCAACCCTACTTGTACACAATCAGACAACTGGTCCATTTAGGTCAGTATTGTCTGTCTTGACAGTAAGCGGTTCTCTATAGCCTCTGGCAGAGAAACCAAATCCCTGTGATCCTATCACTGAATAAGCTACAGACTTGGACCTTCTACATGCAAAGGATGTTCTCCAGCAGTGAGCCATATATGTGCATGAAATTCCACATGAGTGCTTTCTGTAACATGTGTTGTGGACAAATTATGAAGCACAACTTGGTTTTCAACTGTCCTAGAATTATCTCTCTTTCAGGAATGTAATGAAAGGGGGAAATGGGTCAAGCTCCTCTGCTATTGTGAACGAGGTTGTCTCAGCTATATCTTATCTGTGACTCACATCACTGACTTCCATGTTCTCCTTACCCATTAATGGAAGATAATGCCTATTTAAGATGGTGATCACCCAGGGAAAAGATGAATTCACAGGGTTGCCAACCTCCAGGTACTAGCTGGAAATCTGCTATTACAACTGATCTCCAGCTGATAGAGATCACTTCACCTGGAGAAAATGGCCGCTTTGGCAGTTGGACTCTATGGCATTGAAGTCCCTCCCCTCCCCAAACCCCGCCCTCCTCAGGTTCTGCCCCCCAAACAACCCACCGGTGGCAAAGAGGGACTTGGCAACCCTATGAATTCACCTAATGCATGATTTGCAGTAAAAGACTAACCCAAGATCGGAACATTTGAGGGAAAGGATATACAATCCATGGTAACGTGTTTATTTTTTATTTATCACACTATCTTCCTTTTTTGACCAAAAATGGCTCCCAAAGCAACTCGCATAAAAATGGAAACAAATAGCAATTAAAATATAATTATGATCCATTCAACAGCTCACCAACTGGTTCATGGCTGTGTGACAGGCTGCTTCATTGTATTCCTTCCTAACAGTGCAGCACAGCGCAATAAGCTTTTCCTGCAGCCAGGACAGCCATTTTTTAAAAAAAACTACTAATGTACAACAGGTGGGAAATGTGGGGGAAACGGTGGCTTGCTGTGTCAATGCAGCCACAAATAGTGAAATTGGGCATAAATAAAGACTGTTTTCTTTTTGTTGGTTTTTTAATTGTACCCTTTGGTGTTCATCTAAGAAGCCCTTAGTTAATGGCTGCCAATTTGCTTGGACTGGCAATGCTTTGCCTGTGTGCACTTTTGAAAAGCCCCCCCCCCCCCAATGCAACCTGTTTGGCAGGCACTTGAATTGTTCGGTGCCAACAGACCAGATCGGGTGATTGGCTCACATTTGACAGTCTCATTTGAAGATGCTAGATGGAGTGCCAAATGTGTTCGATGCAAAATTCATGGCATCCCTAGTCCACTTACGATTAGGGTTGCCAACCTCCAGGTGGTTATTCGAAAAAGACACCACTGTGTAAGTGGTGTAAGGAAGCTAACACAGGAGCGAAAATGTATCACGAAGTGCAAAATGTTATAATATGCAAGCTACACAACATGGAAAACAAAATTACAGTACAACTTTATAGCTATCCTAATAGCTATAAATAGCCAGGTAAGAACACGAGATTACTAACACTGTCCATGTGTTATAAAAGTCCAATCCTAGTACAAAAGCCTGTAAGAATTCAGATTGATGTATGTCTTCTTATTTTCAGATGTCCTTCAGCCAGGTACAAGAGAAAATGCAAGTTCCAAATGTCAAGAAAAGAAGGGGAGACGGCCGTTTCCGATTCTTCCTCAGTCCCTCTTCCATTCAATACATGACTGTGCAAAAGTCTCCTGTGTTTGCTTCCTTAAAACCTCCAGGTGGTGGCTGGAGATCTCCTGCTATTACATCTGATCTCCAGCCGATAGAGATCAGTTCACCTGGAGAAAATGGCCACTTTGGCAATTGGCCTCTATGGCATTGAAGTCCTTCCCCTCCCCAATCCCTGCTCTCCTCAGGCTTCGCCCCAAAAACCTCCCACTGGTGGCAAAGAGGGACCTGGCAACCCTACCTCCAGAGGAAAATTTGCACATAGTCAGCTCATTGCAGTAGCATTGTCCTGCCTGTGATCCAAAGCACCTAATATAATAGACATGCTCCTCTGATCCTGGAGAGAATAGCTATGCATTATGTCTAGATACAATGCAGTTGTGATTCAGACCTGCAAACCTGTGTTACATATCTGCTTTTGAAACACCTGTCCCAGTTATGCAGTGTCAGCACACCTATCCAGCCAAACGTGATGCAAAAGAACCTTTCCTTGCAACTTTGGTGGTTATTCAACTGTATGGTTGCCAACTGGCCGGGGGTGGGGGTGGGGCGGAGTTCTGCCCCTTTAGTAGAGGTCAAATGGGCAGCTGAAGCTTTTCATCGCAGGAAGTTAAATAACATCACCTGATAATTGCTGCAGATCAGACTGAAATTAAAGGCACAGCTGAAGGGGCCAGTTGAAAAGTTGGCAACCTTATTCAACTGCTAAATTGCAGCATCAGTGGATAATTCGAAGGTTAGAGGAGGATCACTTGGGGGAGAGGGTTCTTAACTCTTTCCTCCCATGCCTCTACCATGATTTTAAATTTTCTTTCTAAACCTGCAGTTAGCTTTTGCAGAAATAAACACGAGTTTGGCTGCCTAAACTCGGGTTGCCAGGTCCCTCTTCTCCACCGGCAGGAGGTTTTTGGGGTGGAGCCTGAGAGGGCAGGATTTGGGAAGGGGGGGGACTTCGATGCCATAGAGTCCAATTGCCAAAGCGACCATTTTCTCCAGGTGAACTGATCTCTATCGGCTAGAATTAAGTTGTAATAGCAGGAGATCTCCAGCTAGTACCTGGAGGTTGGTAACCCTAGCCTGAACCCATGTTTTAAATCATGGAAGAAGCATGAAACCTCCTATAATCTTCAAAGCAACCACTTGGAGCTGAGTTTAAAAAAAAAACGTGGTCATCTGGATGCATGGGTCTTTTGCCTGAAGACTAGCGCATTTCTTTTTTTCTTTTCCGTCCTCTCTTTCGGTTCAGATTTTGCCTTGTCACTCCACCTACAATAAGAAGGACTCTTCAGATGTATATGTGATCATATACAGCCATAGCAGAAGCAGGAAATCTGAAGCGACTTGAACATACAGCCTTCGAGACAGGAATTGTTGAACCTGTGTGGGTTTTATTTATTCATTACATTTTAATCCCACCCTGCCTTCATGGAGTGCTGGGTGGCCTACAGAGTCTCCATTTGTATTGGATCCTTACAAGACCCTCATGAGGTAGCTTAGGCGGAGAGAAGGTGACTGACCCAAGGTCACCCAATGAGTTTCACAGCAAAGTGGGGATTTGAACCCAGGTTTCCCCAGATCCAATCTGAAATGTCGACCACAGCTCCGTATTGGATGAAAGAAACACCCATCTCCCATGAGTTTGTCAGAAAAGCAAAATATGGTTACCTTAAGTAATCCATCTCTTTTTATTTCTTTTTCCTATTTATTTCCTGGCATGCCTCGCCACTCAGGGGAGAACATTCCTTATGTGTAATAAAAATAGGATTACTTTCATGTAGCTTTTGATTGCTAGGGGTTTTTTCTCTCCCTTCCCCACGGTGAAAGGCACCACTTCCATAATCTTTTCAATGAGGAAAGTGTTGTAAAACATTTGGACTTTGCTTCCGGATGTGTAGTAAATATTTTTAGTGCTCTGCGTTAGGAGAAAATGCAAAAAGACAACGTTTTATTGTTACGAATGTGTGACAGCCCTATGTTTTGGGGATTATTTGCGACCGAAAATGCCTCCTTCCTTTTATTGTGCATTAAAATAATGTCACCGAGACTTGATTACAATGCTGTGACATGTATGGGGCTGTGAGGAGTGAGGTAGTATTTATATCTTTGACTGAGGCACAGGAGGCAGGACTACGAAATAAAAAAAAATGGATTTGTTTATTAGCCATCTAATGCTGGGGTTTAAAACAGCTGTTGGCTGAATGATACTGTAACAACCTATTTTCCCAGCATTCTGCTGAGGTAGATGTTTTCTTTCTCAGAGAAATACTATTACAGAAGAGTTTATATACAATTTAACCAAATCCCTTCGGTCCAGCTCTGATTGACAGCTGCTTCAGTGAAACCCCATATAGAATCATAAGGCGAAAACGCATGGTTGCTTTAGCCTCCTTTATTCCCTGTTTCAGGGTTGCCAGGTGCCCGCTGGCGGCGGGCAAAGCCCCGGTAAAGTGCCCCTCTGCCCGCCGACCAGCTGAGGGTCGGCGGGCAATCGTGCATGTGTAGGCCCGCGCGCGCCAGCAGGACCCTCCCCTTGTCATCCATGGAGCGAGCGGGCCGCCCGCTGCATCCGCCCGCGGCAGGCGGCATGCCCCCCCCCAACAGAAACCTCCCGCCAAAGGTAAGTGGGGAGCTGGCAACCCTATGTTTCAGCCAGGATTCAGTCAGGATCGAACACATGCCTTTCGCCGAACGTGCGTTCGATCCTGGCTGAATCCTGGCTGAAACAGGGAATAAAGGAGGCTAATGCGACCATGCGTTTTCGCCCATAGAGTTGGAAGGGACCACCAGGGTCATCTAGTCCAACCCCCTGCACAATGCAGGAAACTCACAACTACCTTCCCCACACACCCCCAGTGCCCCCTAGAAGATGACAGACTCAGCTTGATCAAACCAGCGAGCAATACTGGGGTATACGGTCTACTGGTCCTTGAAGACAAACACCCTCCCAATTAAGATCACTTTTCTTTAACAAGCTTACACAATTAACCAGTCTGCTCCTCCAAGGATCCACTCAGCGGTCAGACTTTCTTCCTGAACAACGACTGAACAACAACTTCCACAGGGAGTCACGGGGGAGACAGGAAGCCCAAGGGTTCCGCAAGCCTTTTCCTTTTATTTCAAGCTCATCCGACCAAAGATCATGAGCGCAACATACAAGGATTCTGTAAGCCACTAAACCCCCACACAGCCTGTAGGCAGCCCTTCCTTGTCATGCTGCGCATTATGTCTAGTGTACACATACAGCAGGATGAAGTGAGGAGGCAGAGCATTGAGGTGGTGGATGGACTATAGTGCTTCAGACTGCAGGAGAGAGATTCCTGAAGTTTCCTTACATGTATAATTCTCTCTAAGCGTAAAGCTAGTGCAGAATGTGAAGGGCTAAGCTAGAAGCTTTCTCTCTGATGTGCTAATTTAATATTTGCGGGGAGGTTTTTTTTTTTTTTACATGGGAAGAATGCGACTGTCTCCCTGCAGGGTACAACCAATTTGGCCGCATCATGATTTTACCATCTCATTTATTTATTTCATTTATAGCCCACTTTTCTCCCCAATGGGGATCCAAAATGTTTTACAGCATTCTCCCCTCCTCCATTTTATCCTCACAATGATCCTGTAAGGCAGGTTAGGCTCTCTTCTCCATAGTAGCAACAGCTACTAGTAGGATGGCTACTGCAGGCCACTCCAGAGTTACTACTCCTGAGATAGGCTCGGTAGCAATAGGTAGGGTTGCCAACCTCCAGGCGGTGGCTGGAGAACTCCCTCTATTACAACTGATCTCCAGGCGATAGAAAGCATTCCCCCTGGAGAAAATGGCTGTTTTGGCAATTGGACTCTATGACATTGAAGTCCCACCCCTCTCCAAACCGTGCTCTCCTCAGGCCCCACCCCCAAAATCTCCAAGTATTTCCTAACCCGGAGGTGGCAACCCCAGCCATAGGACTTGGCCAAATGGTGCATCTTCTTCTTAAGCCTAACTGGAAGATAATTGAAGAAGCCTATTTTGCATTTGCAAGTGTTTTTACCAGCCATGAGATTTGGGGGACAGGACAGCTTAAAAAGCCACTCTCATAGAGAGATGAATCATAAGTTATATATGTTTTGTCCCTGGTCCAACAATCCTTGCATATAACCAGCCCACAAATGAACCATCTCCCTAAAACAGATTGCTAAATTTGTATTAGTTTGTTTTATCAATGCTGTGTAATTGTTTTTATTGTGTTTGGTATAGCTTCTTTTAATGGTTCCAGGTTTTAAAGTCATATTTGGATAGACTGTGGAAGGATTTTTAACTGCTGCTATTTCACACACACACATACACATCCTTTTTATTTGCTATTTCATTCTTTTTGTAAACTCCCCTGAGTGCTTTTTAAGTTGAAAGGTGGGATATAAATCATATAAACAGACGGAACATTGAAAGCTGACATTGCTCAGTATTTGTGGTTGATGCATGATCTCTTCCAGCCAATCCCTTCCCACATGTGCACCTTCTTGATCCAGAAGGGAATCTCTCCCTGATAGGGTTTCCAGACTCCAGGGACTAGCTGGAGATCTTTTGCTATTACAACTGATCTCCAGCTGATAGAGATCAGTTCACCTGGAGAAAATTACCGCTTTGGCAATTGGACTCTATGGCATTGAAGTCCCTCCCCTCCCCAAACCCCGCTCTGCCCAAAAAACCTCCCACCTGTGGCAAAGAGGGACCTGGCAACCCTACTCCCTGAAAATCCAGAAAAGAATCCACATTTCTAAGTCCACCGGTTGTGGGCTTCCTATCATTGAGAGCTGCTTGACAATGATACAGATACAGATACAGGAGCTGGGAGGGCTCTCCTTTACTGGTGTTTGCAAGCAGAGGCTCAACAGCCTTCCTTTGGAAATGCTCTAGTTGGATTTCCAACCAGAACTTGGACAAGATGGCCCACAAGGCAGCTTCCAACTTTGAGTCTATGAATTGCTGCGTTTGGCCATTATGTTTTTAAAGCTACCCGAGTCTCAAGGCAGCTAATAGCCCTTAAACAATAGGAAAAAGTTAGGACATTTTGACAGAATATGGTCATTATGAACGGAAATTACTACAAGTTCAGAACAGCTGGCTAGCCATGTACAACAGTGACCTAGAAGGGGGGAAATGACGATACATCTACCTGACTGGTTTAATAAAGCTCAGTTTTAATGAGCAAACTCGGGCCTATGCTTCCAGAAGAGAAAGTCTCATAGGCATTTCCGATTCATCCCTTGAATAATTACTGCTCCCCTATGTGGTTATTTCTACCGTTACTAAGCCAGTTTACAATGTGAATGTTGTGGCTGCTGTCAGTGGTAAAACTCCTGTTGATGCAAATGGAACAGGATCACACTTTAGACATAGTGAAATAATGGAAGCTTCACAGCAGGATTTCAGTTGGGTGAGATTAACAGTTTCTGACTAGGGTTGCCAACCTCCAGGAAGTAGCTGGAGATCTCCTGCTATTACAACTGATCTCCAGCAGATAGAGATCAGTTCCCCTGGAGAAAATGGCTGCTTTGGCAATTGGACTCTATGGCATTGAAGTCTCTCCCCTCCCCAAGCCCTGCACTCCTTAGGCTCTGCCCCAAAAACCTCCTGCCGGTGGTGAAGAGGGACCTGGCAACCCTTTTCCTGACCTATCTGAAGGATGCACCCTACCTTGACCCTGGTGGTCCCTTTCAACTCTACGAATCTATCTTCCACAATGATAACACAGGTATCATATACAATAGTGTGGGACTCCTTTTTTTTTGATCATCAGATACATGTTGATGGAGTCTACTCAGGTTACCATGTTTAGCAGATCATTACTTAGTTTGCATTGTGATTGGAGACTTCAAACTATCAGAAAAGTTCACACACCCCACCAACGTTTGTAATTGGATCATTAATGAATGCTCTGATAATGCTTTCTCCCATTCCTCCACCTTTGCCATGTGTTACAAAAATAATAACTGAAAGTGTTGTTTTTATTACCTACTGGGTGGGGTAGGGGGAATTTTATGGCTTGCCTTGCTGTTTTAGCCATCAGATATCTCCCCTGCCAAACTGCCAGCATGGTGTAGTGGTTAAGAGTGGTGGACTCTAATCTGGAGAACCAGGTTTGATTCCCTACTCCTCCACATGAGCGGTGTGTCTATTCTAGCAAACAGGGTTGGTTTCCCTGCTCTTCCATATGAAGCCTGCAGGGTGACCTTGGAATAGTCACAGTTCTCTCAGAACTCTCTCAGCCCCATCTATCTCACAAGGTGTCTTTTGTGGGGAGAGGAAGGGAAGGAGATTGTAAGCCAGTTTGAGACTCCTTAAAGGTACAAAAATTGGCACCAACTCTTCTTCTTCATCGTCATCATTTATTTTGTCAGAGCATTGGGATTCTGCTTAACCTTGGCTCCGCTTAACCTTGGCAGTTCCCATCCCCTGAATTTCCTCCTCCCACGCAGCCAGAGAACCCATCTGAAAATTGCCATGAAGATGTTTCTGTTGGTAGTCTTCGTCCATGATGGACATCAGGGGTTGTATGGCTTGCATCTCTGATATTTCTTTCTTACATTTCTGTGCTGGGTTTCTACCCAAATCAGGGACTCAAAGGCAGTGAACATACATCTAAAACATTTTAAACAAATAGAACATATAAGCACAAACACATAGGCACACAAACAGAGAAGAGGGCTCATGTGAGTTAGCAAGGGAATGCCAAACAAAACAAGAAAGTCTTCATCTGCTGGTGGAAGACAATGACAGAAGGAGACAGACAAATCTCCCTAGAGAGGAACCTAAGCTTCAGTGCCACAACCGAGGTAGTCCAGCTTTGCTTGCTTTACCTGCCTGACTACCAATGTTGATCATGTTCAATTACAAAACCTTTGTGTTCTCACACAGTCACTTGAGAAGCATCCCTAGTAGGTTGAAGCGGTCTCACAAGAAGGGAGAAGAAGCCAGGTATATGGCAGAGAAGCGGTAAACACAGTTTGAGTGTGAATGAGGTTCCTCAAGGAAAGGCAAGTGCTAGGAACAGGGAATCTCACACAAACATAGTGCTAGAGGCTGCAGCAGAAGGGCGGGCATTTTTCTGGCTAGGCACATGTAGCTAATGGGAGCTGTTGAACCAGCAGAGTCCCTATCCTCCTTCAGGCTTAGATAGGAGGCTGGGGTCCCTGCCCTTCATGGTAGCTTGACTGAGGTCTGGATAGGGTTGCCAGCTATGATTTGGGAAATACCTGAAAATTTTGGGAGTGGAGCCTGAAGAGGGCAGGGTTTGGGGGAGGGGAGGGACTTCAGTGGGATATAATGCCATAGAGTCCACCTTCCAAAGCAGTAATTTTTTCCCAGGTGAACTGATCTCTGTCACCAGGAGATCATTTGTAATAGCTGGAAATCTCCATCCACCATCTGGAGGTTGGCAACTCCAGGTCTGGATCCTGCCAAGACTTGCAACAACCCGTCTTCCTCCTAGGGTTGCCAGCTCCAGTTTGGGAGATTTTGGGGGATTTGGGGGGGGGGTGGAGCCTGGGGAGAGTCCACGTTCCAAAAAGGGTTGCCAGATCTCCCATGGCCACCAGGGGGGATGGGTGGTAGGGTTGTCAGATTCAGGTTGGACCCAGGGGAGGACAGGGGCCTCATTGGGGTACAATGCCAGAGAGTCCAGCCTCCAAAGCATCCATTTTCTCCAGGGGAACTGATCTCGGTGGTCTGGAGATTAGCTGTAATTCCAGGAGACCACCAGGCCCCAACTGAAGGTTGGCCATTTTACTTTCTCCTGACAAAGGCTGGAATGAGGTGGGCCCCACCTGGAGGATGGGGATCTCCCAAAGTTCCATGCTAATTTGGAGTAAGTAGAGAAAATCCAAAGGAAACCAGGGCATGAAGATAGGGCACATAGTACTGATACAGTTCTCAGTTTGAAGACCAACTTTTCTAGCCTGACAGTAAAAAAAATGAGGACAGCTTCACCCTTCAAAACTCACCCCCCCCCCCAGATTGCTTTGTTGTGGGTGTCTCTAGATCTAAATTTAATCATGAAGACCGTTGCAATACCAGGATTTTGGGGGGATGATTTCCAGCTGTACCAGTCCTCCCACACTTCTGCTCAATCTGTGCACGTTCCAAATCTGACTGCGGGAACAGAAGCGCAGTTTGAAGTGAGGCTGGCATAACAAAGGCAGAGCAGAGGAGATGTGCTGAAAATTAATGAGCACAACTGCTCTCACACCGATGCACAGAAAGAGAGGACATTTCAGACATGACCTTAAGCCATGACTAAACCAGCCCTGATTATGGACCCCTAGGGTTGCCAGGTCCCTCTTCTCCTCCGGTGGGAGGCTTTTTTGTGTAAGTGCATGTCTGTGCGCACGCGCATGCACACACACCGACGCATGCGCATCACTTCCGGTTCTAAACCGGAAGTACCGCCTCGCAAGGGGCCTTATGCCTCTTAGTTTGAGTGGTAAAACGGCCCTTTACCACTCAAACTAAGAGGAATAAGGCCCCTCGTGAGGCGGAACTTCCGGTTCTAAACCAGAAGGGATGAGCTCAGTATGCACGCAAGATCCCGAGCCCACGTTTCTGGGGCCACCAAGAGTTGGGGGGGGGGACTAGTGGAACAAAGGTCTGGGGATTTAGTCACTCTAGGAACTAGGGTTACCAGGCCAAGCTTAGCAGGCAGTGGGACATCTGAGGCCAGGGACATTGGGGGTGCGATTCAGCCATAGAATTTCTGGGGACTCCTAGAGCCTAGAGCCACCCATCCTGGGTACAAACCAGAAGTGATGTGGCAATATTGGCCTATCACTGGGTTTTTTTCTTCTTGGAATGGCAGCAGTCAACAGACTTGCTAGCTGCAAGCCTCTAACTATTGTGGAAGGTCTAGCATATAGGGTTGCCAGGTCCCTCTTCACCACCGGTGGGAGGTTTTTGGGGTGGAGCCTGAGGAGGGTGGGGTTTGGGGAGGGGAGGGTCTTCAACGCCAAAGTGTCCAATTGCCAAAGCAGCCATTTTCTCCAGGTGAACTGATCTCTATCACCTGGAGATCAGTTATAATAGGAGATCTCCAGCTAATACCTGAAGGTTGGCAACCCTATTAGCCAACCAAGTGAGGGCCCATAGAGTTGAGTAAATCATGTTATATGCTTTCATGCAATGTTTGGGTTAGATTTGTATAGGGTGATGGAGGCCCGAAAAGAGTAGCTGTCTGGGGTTACCAGGTCCCTCTTTGCTACCAGCTGGAGGTTTTTGGGGTGGAGCCTGAGGAGGGCAGGGTTTGGAGAGGGGAGGGACTTCAATGCCATAGAGTTAGGGTTGCCAACCTCCAGGTAGTAGCTGGAAATCTCCTGCTGTTACAACTTATCTCCAGCCAAGCCGATAGAGATCGGTTCACCTGGAGAAAATGGCCACTTTGGCCATTGGACTGAATGGCATTGAAATCCCTTCCCTCCCCAAACCCCACCCTCCTCTGGCTCTGCCCAAAAAACCTCCCATCGGTGGCAAAGAGGGATCTGGCAACCCTACATAGAGTCCAGTTGCCAAAGCGGCCATTTTCTCCAGGTGAACTGATCTCTATTGGCTGGAGATCAGTTGTAACAGCAGGAGATCTCCAGCTAGTACCTGGAGGTTACAATACAAAATAGGCACCTCCGTGCCAGTACCAATGGTTAGAAAATCTGCAACGGAGTCTTCAGTACAAAAGTAGCAAGAAATCTTATTGGTGCTCACTCTGTTCTCAGTTCCCCGAGGGATACTTGGCTTCACTTTAGAGTATCCCTCGGGGAACTGAGAACAGAGTGGAAGATTTGACTATTGGGTTTGGGGCTGAAGAAAAGATTTGAAACGGCCGTCCCCCACCTTTTTCCAAAAAGTGTGCTTTTGGGATAGTACCTACTATTGGACTTTTTGAAGAAAATACAACATTTACTTGAAAGAACATGGCAATTGGTGCACTTAGACTGCACCCTATTTAGATTGTACGTACTGTATATAACTTTGACTGTTCTTATATGTATCTTTCACTCTTGTATTGTTGATGTCATATGTGTAAGCACCAATAAGATTTCTTGCTACTTTTGTACTGAAGACTCCGTTGCAGAGTACCTGGAGGGTGGCAACCCTGGTCCCCGGGCAGTCTTGTGGTTAGTCACCAGCAATAACAAACTGCTTCTGAAGCTGAGGACAGTTTCAAAGGCAGGAAAAGGGTGAACTGTGATGGGAGGAAGGGCCCCAAAAACCTAAACAGCTTTCTGGATCTAAGCCTACATATGATTTACAGTAATAGTAATTAGCTGAAAAATAAGGCGAGATGTGCAATACACTCTGCACTAATGTGGTACCAGGGATTAATTGCTTCATGTTAATTGTCACTCTGAGCAGTTAAAGTGTGTTTAATATGATCCTCTTTAGAGAGGCCTTTTCCATATAATGAGGGCACAATTTGCATCTGAAATATATGTGCTTCCAAAAGAAGGACAACCATTAGACCCAAACGCCCAAATCTCCTGGCAGCTTTCACTTGTGTTGGTATTTCTACCCAGTACATTAAGGACTGAAAATAATATTGTTTCTTTTGTCGTTTGCTTTGGGGGCCAGAAATAAAATTAGCAGAGGTGAACCTTCTAAAGGAATATTTGTGCTGAATTAACATCACTTCTCCCTGCTCTCCTGAGAAATGCTATTTGGTCCCTACTTAAGTCACCTTAATTTATGAAGCCTTCCTTTTGTTTTGCTATTTCAGTGACTTTCATTGCTTTCTTTTATTTCATTCATTTCATTTTCTGGGTTAAATCCCTGTAACCTCCAGCTAATCCACCTGGAATGTGTTAGAATGGAAGTTAATTTCAGGGCCCCTGGGATGTCATCTGCAATTATTTTTTTTCCCTTACCACAAAGGTGAAGCTCTTCTGCAAAAGATCTTGTTCCAGACCTTTCAGACGGAAAGGGTAAGCATTTTATGATGGCTATGGAAGGACTGATCAAACTCATAAGAAAACCATTAACTCAACAGCCACGATGGTACAGTGGTTAGTGTTGGGCTAGAATCTAGGAGATTTAGGCCATTAACGCATGACCACTTTCTCCCTCTTTTCTCCCAGGAATGCAGCGAATTGAGGAGGTCTGCACGCACATGCTTCACCCACATGCACGTACAGTCCTCCCGCTTTCGCTATATCCCCGGGAGAACCCATTCCTCTGTTATCGCGACTTAAATGGAAGCCGCGTAACCAAGGAAGGAGTCAGCCCGTGCGTGCTCCTCAGGGTCGAGTCCCTGCTGGGAGACGTCCGGGCCCGGCAGGGGCAGCAGCGGTGGCACCTTTTCCTCCCCCCCACCTCGCACCTGTCTCTCCCCTCCCCCCGGCTGGAAGCTTCATCAGCCCCCACCGCCTCCAACCTTTGCCGGCTTCTGCTCTTCTCCACCAGGAAGGAGGTGAGCAGATGCCCCCCCTCCACCGGCTTCCCCCCCCTCCACCAGGGAGCACCTCTCTCTCTCCCCCCCCTCCGCTTGGCAACCTCAGTAGGGGGGAGGCGAGCCTTCCTGACCATGCGTTCAATTTTTTTAACACGTGATCGAGAGGTGCGCCACAGGGGAGAGACAAAAAATTGCGAATCTTGCCATGCGTTAATGGCCTTAGTAAACAATCCTCTATCATGAAGCTCACTGGTTGACCTTGGGTGGGTCACTCTCTCAGATTAATCAGCAGCAGCTAGGGTTAGGGTTGCCAGGTCCCTCTTCACCACCTGCGGGAGGATTTTGGGGCAGAGCTTGAGGAGGGCGGGATTTAGGGAGGGGAGGGACTTCAATGCCATAGAGTCCAATGGCCAAAGCGGCCATTTTCTCCAGGCAAACTGATCTCTACCAGATGGAGATCAATTGTCATAGCAGGAGATCTCCAGCTAGTACCTGGAGGTGGGGTGCAGGGAAGCTCCTAGTATCCATCACTGTGTACCACTGAAGGGGTAGGGGATAGGGTTGCCAACATCCAGGTGGTAGGTGGAGATCTCCCATTATTATAACTGATCTCCAGGTGACAGAGATAGTTCCCCTGGCAGGACCTCCTCTAGTCCATAAAAATACACACAGAAAAAGAAGGGGGGGGGTAGGGAGGCCAGCATTGATGACACCTGCAGCTGCTTTCAGTTGTAGGCCTGGTGGAATAGCTCTGTCTTACAAGCCCTGTGGAACTCTTTAAGGTCCTGCCAGGGCCCTGATGTTACTAGAAAGAGCATTCCAAAGGGTCCCTCTTCATCACCAGTGGGAGGTTTCTTGGGTGGAGCCGAGGAGGGCAGGGTTTGGGGAGGGAAGGGACTTCAACGTCACACAGTCCTGTTGCCAAAGCAGCCATTTTCTCCAGGGGAACTGATCTCTATCGGCTTGAGATCAGTTGCAATAACAGGAGATCTCCCCCTAGTACCTGGAGGCTGGCAACCCTAGCATTCCACCAGGCTGGAGCCAGGGCTGAAAAGGCTCTGTCTGTTGTCGAAGGGCCAGTGATCACCAACAAGTTATTATCAGTAGAACGTAATGTCCTTCGGGGGCTGTACCAGAAGAGGTTTCCAATTATGCCATATAATTCTGTCAATATGCAATGGTATCTTCCTAAAGATAAATATTCTAAAGACAAAAGTCAGCAAACGAATAATGGCACTCACATTTATGATAAAGAAAGACATCTATGGGCATGTTAGGACATTGATAGTTTCTACCTAGGCAGCACAAGCATTTGCTTGCAGTGAGGACTGCTGGGGCAGGTATCAACCCGAGGACTCCACCCATAGGGTTGCCAGGTCCCTCTTTCCCACCGGTGGGAGGTTTTGGGGGCAGAGCCTGAGGAGGGTGGGGTTTGGGGAGAGGAAGGACTTCAATGCCATAGAGTCCATTGCCCAAAGCAGCCATTTTCTCCAGGAGAACTGATCTCTATCACCTGGAGATCAGTTGTAATAGCAGGAGATCTCCAGCTAGTACCTGGAGGTTGGCAACCTTATCCATCCACGACGCTGCCTCGCCTTGCCATAGAACCAGCAGTACCACAGTGATGCTTCCAAGAAAAGCAGCCAAATCCTTTGGAGGAGGGACACACAGATATTTCATTCCTACTCATATTTAATCTCCCATTTTCAAAGTTGGCATCTATGGGCCTGATGGAGAGAGAGGGAGACGTCTGGATCCCATTTTTCAAAAGGACATAGTTGGCAAGGGAGCTGGGTCCTCTTTTGTCTTTGTGCCAAAGAACAAACACCTCTGTTAGCTGTTCTATGGAAAAAGCCAGGCCAAGTTTTTTTGTTTGGGGGAGGGTGCTGTTATACGCCAATAAACATCATGCTGCACCCAGCTGCATTCAATCATATACTGAACAACATAGCAGGAGCATCTTAAGAGAGCCTGCATATGAATGACGGTAACAGAGATATGTTTCTCCCCATTCCATCTATATATGGGCATGCACAGAGAGATGGGGGGGGGGATCTTTAGGAGAAAGCAGGGGAGCCATCTGGTCATTCCTAGAACCCCCTCCCCATGTCCCTGCTTCCTAGACTCCTAGTGGTATACTATTTTCTCATTTTCGTTTTATTTTTACTTCCACCTTTTAACAACTGGACCTCTCAGCAGGCAGAGGAGATCTCTGCTATATCCCCTTGTAGGATGCCAGTCTCCAGGTGGGGCCTGGGGATCTCCCAGAATTACAGCTCATCTCCAGACAACAGAGATCAGTTCCCCTGGAGAAAATGAATGCTTTAGAGGGCAGAGTCTATGTTGGGTTGCCAGTTCTGGGTTGAGAAATACCTCGAGATTTTTGGGGCGGAGCCTGAGAAGGGCAAGGTTTGGGGAGGGAAAAGACTTCAGTGCCATAGAATCCAATTGCAAAAGTGGCCTTTTTTTTCCAGTTGAAGTGATCTCTATCAGCTGGAGATCAGCTGTAATAGTGTGAGATCTCGAGCTAGTACCTGGAGGTTAGCAACCCTAACTCTACGGCATTGTACCTAGGGTTGCCAAGTCTGGGTTGGACAATTCTTGGAGATTTAGGAAGTGGAACTTGAGGGGGTTGGCATTTGGGAAAGGGAGAAACTTTAACAAGGTATAATGCCACCGAGCCCACCCTTCAAAGCAGCTATTTGCTCCAGTGGAACTAATCTTGGACATCTGATTTGGAGGTAGGGTTGCCAGGTCCCTCTTTGCCACCGGCGGGAGGTTTTTGGGGTGGAGCCTGAGGAGGGTGGGGTTTGGGGAGGGGAGGGACTTCAATGCCATAAAGTCCAATCGCCAAAGTGGCCATTTTTTCCAGGTGAACTGATCTCTATCACCTGGAGATCAGTTGTAATAGCAAATCTCCTGTTAGTACCTGGAGGTTGGCAACATTGTTTGGAGGATGGACTCTATGGCATTATCCCCTGCTGATGTTCATCCCAGAGCTGGCAACCCTACTTCCAGGGCCGGGGAGCCAAACTTCTCTTCATCTGCATCAGAAGACCCATCCATCCGGTTTAAACGGCCTCTCGACAATCAGAAGAGGACAAACGTGTGTCTGCATCAGGTCTTTGGAAGCCTGCTTTCATGCCCAGATTGCCCTTGTTAGATAAGGGTGAATATTTCTGATTTTAAAGGGCCACTTTGTACTTGGCCTGCTCGTTTTACTGTCCGCTGAGTCAGAGATGGCCTAGACAAAGTCACACTCCCTATAATTAAAATATCTGCGGAAAGGAGGCAGGCACTACAATTTGAAGTGCCGTGGCTCATAATCAATGGATGGTGTCGAAAGGTGAAGCACGAGTGACTAAAGCATCAGTTTTGATGAGGCTCCCTAAAAGCAATGCCAGTGGAGTTTGACCTGCAGGGTTTTTTTTTTATGTTGGTGTTGAGGCGCAACATGAATATATTATTGCAAAAGGCCTTGCGTTTGATAGCACCTTGGCGGGTTAGATCACTTCCCAAATCATCTCCCGAGCATGTTTTAGTAGATGCAGATGATAAAGTGTAAGTGTTCTGAGACAGAAAGGACAATGCTAAAGCATTTTTAATGATGGCGGGTTCAAGAGTCTGGCCTGTTGGCTCTGTCAGAGGATGTACAGAAATCTCGAGAGTGATTCATCTACGTCTTCGACGTGTTTCTCATTCGGAAGACAAAACAGGGAGGGTGGAAGCTAGATTTCCCACATAGTGTTTTGTTCTTCCTACAGACAATCAGTTGGAAGATAAAGTACGGAACCATCGAGCTTCTGATTGGCTGAAGGGGAAAGGTTACTCAAAGATATCTTTCAAAGGGGAGATTAATTTGGCTGACTCAACGATTGTATCACCTAAAGACTCTTCATCAAAGACTCACCCCGCCTGCAACGTACCAGGGAAATGTCTCAATTTCAGTGACTTCCGATGATAATTTCCTCTCCCTCCCACACCTGGTTTACCTTTAAAAATACGCTATGGCGATAACAACGAGTCCCCAAAACAGCCATGAATTTCTGGATTTCAGGTTTAGACATATGTGCCCCAGGGCTCGCCACCACAGTTTGATCTGATTCCTTTGCTGTGGTTAAAACGCAACCGTTTTGCATACAAAATCTCATTGCTCATTGTGAAATAAGCTGCCAGGTATGGCTTTGGCCTTCCAAAAACTGATCTAGCAACTTTCTGCAGTGGCATTAATCGGAGGACTATCATACCACCTTCCCATTTATGGTCAGTTAGTAAAACCACCACCTTTCTATTCCCTGTTACTGTACGTTAATCTTCTACCACATGGTACTCTACAGTTGACCCTTTAAAAATGAAATGAAATGAAACAACCAGCAATGCAGTCATGCTGACTTGCTAACAGATCATATTTTGCAGAAGACTTTCAATTGCTGGAGTTTAAATGTTTAGATCAGCACCATTTTAATGCTATTTTTGCATCATTCTGTACAAACAGTGTAAAAAACATTGCAAAGAGTGGCCCAAATAGGGTTGCCAGGTCCTTCTTCACCACTGGCAGGAGGTTTTTGGGGTGGGGCCTGAAGAGGGCAGGGTTTGGGGAGGGGAGGGACTTCAATGCCATAGAGTCCAATTGCCAAAGTGACCATTCTCTACAGGGGAACTGATGTCTATTAGCTGGAGGTCAGTTGTAATAGCAGGAGATCTCCAGCTAATACCCGGAGGTTGGCAACCCTAGTGACAGTAGTAGTTACACCATAGCGATAACCGCCATCTTGATTTTCCTCTCATTTTAATTATTTGCTGCTTTTAGAATTTTAAATGTGTACTGTTGAACTGTATTTTAGTGTTTATGATATTATATATAATACTTGTTGGTAGCCATCCTGAGCCCAGCTTAGATCGGGGATGAGGGTGGAATGCAAAACCAATAAACAAACAAACAAATAAAGTGAATCAAGGACATAGAAAAGAAAGGGTTCCAATGAAAACAGATGGATTTATACATCACCACAAAGTTCTTCCCATATATAGCTGCCTTGTATCACCTCAGCTGTGTTTCTGTCTCCATTCTGTCTGTAGGTAGGTATAATGTCTAGGGTTGCCTGCTCTGGGTTGGGAAATACCTGGATATTTTTGGGGTGGAGCCTGAGGAGGGCGGGGTTTGGAGAGAGGAGGGACTTCAATGCCATAGAATCCAATTGCCAAAACGGCCGTTTTCTCCAGGGAAACTGATCTCTGTCGCCTGGAGATCAGTTGTAATAGCAGGAGATCTCCAGCTACTACCTGGAGGTTGGCAACCCTAACTCTATGGCATTGAAGTCCCTCCCCTCTCCAAACCCTGCCCTCCTCAGGCTCCGCCCCAAAAACCTCCAGCTGGTAGCAAAGAGGGACCTGGTAACCCCAGGCAGCTACTCTTTTCGGGCCTCCATCACCCTATACAAATCTAACCCAAACATTGCATGAAAGCATATAACATGATTTACTCAACTCTGTGGGCCCTCACTTGGTTGTCTAATAGGGTTGCCAACCTTCAGGTATTAGCTGGAGATCTCCTATTATAACTGATCTCCAGGTGATAGAGATCAATTCACCTGGAGAAAATGGCTTTCTTGGCTGAGTGCAGATACTCCTTCTTTTGGAGGTAAGCAGGAGGCTTTCTCTCTAGATAAGCTTGCAACATGATTGTAAAATGATTAGAATTTGTACATAAGATATTATTTGTTCCTTAGGCTGATGCAGCTCTTGTAAGTGAAAGCGCCTCAACTACCCAGGAAAGCGTTCCCTCCTTCTCGTTGTGTCACCTTGCTCGTAATCGGCAGTGGCAAGATCGTGGTTTCCACCTTTGGACTTTATATTCGACCTGTTCTAATTTCTGACTTGCTCTTCGTTCCTCTTTGGAGACTGCCATTGAGCTTTTTGCTGTATTTGCTACCTTCTGTACAGCTTCATATCTTTGTACCACCTGGAGGTTGGCAACCACAATAATGTCTGCAGGTGATGAAGCAAGCTAGAGGATCTCAAAGCACAGGGAGGGGAACTGTTGGAGAACCTTTTGCCAATTGCACAACAAAAGTGGAGGTCCCAAATTCGCAAAAATAAATACATAAAAGTTCCGAAAGACCATAATTTGGATCAGTTCTACTCAGGGAGGAGAGGAAATGTAATTCTCTACAGTGTTGCTAGCTGGTTCCAACCCTTCCCACCCACCACCCACATGCATACACACATTTATAGGTTTAACGAGAAAAAACAGGGGGGAGCACACGGGATCCACTTTAAGGAAACAGGATGGAAGAGCTCTGGCTTTTCTCTCCTCCAAGTGTGGCCCTGATCCAAACTGAGCACCCATGCAGCTGAAATCTTGCTTTTAAATGGAAATGCAAATCCACAGTCTCCATCTTATTTAGTTTAACAACCTGGGCCCATGTCTTGTGGACACCCCCCCCCTCACACCAATAATTTGGACTTCCTGGTCTCGTTCCAGTCATAACATGGGAAGTAGATCACTTGGGCATGTTTCTCACAATTATTTGAGACACACAATCCATGCCTATCTCCTCTTTTTACCACACTGCAAAGTGTAGAGCCAACACATTCCCTGAACTACGGGGATGGAGACCTCTGTAAGCACTTCCAGTACCACCAAGTGTCAACTTCTTAAGTTGCTTCATCTCTGTTCGAAGGCTTGGTTTTGTGATGTGATGGGCAGAAGTATTCTTTGGCCAGTATTTTGTCCAGCACTTCCAACAGGTGAAGGTAACTGTTTGAAGACTTGTATGCTCCCATCTCTGACTATACAGGGATATTTCAGTGGATAGAACTACTCCACTTTTAAGTCTACCGTGAACTAGCACGTTAGTCGGATGCCAGTTGGCTTCCTCAAATGGAGTTTTGTGGCAGCAAAGTATCGGTTTCTTTACCTGAAAAGGATAGAAGGCCAGGTTCCAGTCAACTGAGGTTTTTCTTTGTGTTTTAAATTGCACATCAACACACTAAAATAATGGTGTCTGAGTGCTCTTTTGGAAGCTATTGCATTACATCTTGTTAGTTATTTGAGCAGATTAGGAAGGCCAAATTATTGGAGATTCTCTAATGGGTTTGAAGGTCCTAATGCAGTATAACATATTCCCCCCCCCCAATGTTAAGGAAAACAGGAGAGGAAATAATATATTAAAGTGATACCCCCACTTCCTTTCCTAACAAGTGTATCCATTTCAACTTGTTCTCAAATATCATTTTATTGCCTTGCTATATTTTAACTACTTCTACAATAGTAAACGTCCAGTGAATGCCTTATACATAAATCAAAACATTTAGTTTGTCTCTTTCTGAATTTGCTCGGGTCAATAATTTCAGCTCGGGAATTTGAGCTCAAGAAGAATGACTTGAACAAATGGCCTCTTGTTTTCAAATTGTGGGTTTTAGCCTGCTTCTTAGACATATTTTGTTTTGTTTTTTAAAGATGTTACCCTGGTAACATCTTTCAGCAGCAAGCTATCCAAATTGAGGGAGTAGAGCTCTAGGAAGCTTTATAGCAGGAAGTGACATAGGATTATTTTTATGGGGTCACCTGTTTACTGATACGGGGATTATTCTGGGATGTTGTGAAGAAGAAGAGTTGTTTTTTATACCCCACTTTTCTCTGCCTTTAAAAGGTAAAGGTAGTCCCCTGTGCAAGCACCGGGTCATTCCTGACCCATGGGGTGACGTCACATCCCAACGTTTCCTAGGCAGACTATGTTTACGATGTGGATTCCCACTGCCTTCCACGGTCATGTACACTTTACTCCCAGCAAGCTGGCTACTCATTAGGGCTGTTGATTCGGTTCGGTCCGAACCGAAAAACAGCCGAATTTCCCTCAATTCGGCGTTTTTTCTGTTCAGACGAACCGAACTCAAAAAGGGGGGAAACCGGGGAGCTGAATTCGCTGAGTTTGGGGTGTCCTGAATAAATTCGGCAAATCCCCCCCCCCGCGGGCCTCCAGGGAGCTTCCCTGGAGGCTCGCGGCGGGCCCTTTAAATAGATCTGTGCCTCCCGGTGGGTGGTGGTGGTGGCAAGACCCTCTGCGCTGCCTGCGCAAACAGCGCAGAGGGGCTTGTTTAAAGGGCCCCCCGCGCGCCTTCAGGGAAGCCCCCTGAAGGCGCGCGGGGGGGGGGGGGCGAATTTTCCCCCAAACTCTGGATCCCCCTGAATTTTCAGGGATCCGAAGCGGGGGAGTTCGGACTTCGGCACGGCCCGAATAAAAACGGGCCGAATTTTGCCGAAGCCGAACTATACCGAATTTTTTTTTCTACAGCCCTACTACTCATTTTACCAATCTCGGAAGGATGGAAGGCTGAGTCAACCTTGAGCCAGCTACCCGGAACCAACGTTGGTCAGGGTCGAACTCAGGTCATGAGCAGAGCTTTTGACTGCAGTACTGCAGTTTACCACTCTGTGCCACGGGGCTCCATTCTCTATCTTTAAGGAGTCTCAAAGCAGCTGATAATCACCTTCCTTTCCCCTCCCCACAACAGATACCTTGTGAGATAGGTGGGGCTGAGTGAGTTCGAAGAGAACTGTGACTAGCCCAAGGTCACCCAGAAGGCTTCATGTGGAGGAGTAGGGAAACAAACCTGGTTCACCAGATTAGAGTCCGCTGCTCATGTGGAGGAGTGGAGAATCAAACCCAGTTCTCCAGAATAGAGTCTGCCGATTTTAACCACTACTCCATGCTGGCTCAAAATGGCTACAGTTCCCTTGTGTGCGCAAGTGGCACAGTTGGTAGAGCATCCTCACAGTCTCTGAGGCCAGCTGTCTCTGCGAAGTGAGAATTTGGCATGGGCAGGGTGGCCAACCTCCAGGTGGGGCCTGAATATCTCCAAGAATTATAACTGATCTCAGGATGACAGAGATCAGTTCCCCTGGAGAAAATAGCTTTAGAGCATGGATTCTATGGCATCTCATCCCTGCTGAGCTCCTTCTCTTCCCCAAATTCCATCCTCCCCAGGCTCCACCCCCAAAATCTCCAGGAATTTCCCAGTCCACTGTTGGCAACCCTAGTGATGGGCTTGACCTACTTAAGAAATGCCTTTTCTGCTTAAAGAAATGAGCTACCATGAGTGAGGATTGCTTTTATTTAATCTGGGAGATCTGTTTGGAAAAGATTAATAACGTTAATAACAGTACTGGTTAATTTTAACTGGTAAATATGGATTTTAATTTTTTAAAATCTTTTGATACTTCATTTTACAAAGATATTATTTTATTTACTTACATGTTTGTGACTTGGTTGATGTTTTCTGGCTAATGCCAGAAAAAAATAAATTCATTCATTCATTATTTAATCTGTGTTTGAATTGGTTGTGATTAATGGACTCTCTTATTGTATTTTATAGTATGGTTTGCAATTGATTTTTAAACTGCTTTGGGAGCCCTTTAAAGCAAATTTCAGACTAACAGACAATGAAACAAATGTTTTGTTCTTTTCTCACCCCATTTATTGATGCTATAAATACATTATGGCCATCACTATATCCTTCAGAAATGAATTCGTCACATTAATTCAGATGTAAGGTATCGTCCAATTTTTCAAAAAAGATGGGTCCTATAGTCCAATAGAAGATGGCTGCCACCACTCCTGAGTATACATTGGTGTGACCAGTTAGTGTCCTATGTTCTGTTGTATAGGCATGGAAGGAAGAAATAAAAGGTACTTATAATTATAGAATCATAGAGTTGGAAGGGACCACCAGGGTGATCTAGTCCAACCCCCTGCACAATGCAGGAAACTTACAACTACCTCCACCCACATCCCTGGGGCATCATTTTAAGATTCATCAGAATATATATATATATATATATATATATATATATATATATATATATATATATATATATATATATATATATATATATATACACACAAAGTATATGACTGAACAATTTTCCCATCTCAGCTCTGCTCAGTCTCTTTGTTCTTACATCTTTCCCCTGTATGTCATCATTAGAATTTATTTTTCCCTTCTCTTCCTTTCCCAGTGTACTCCACATTGATTTAGCATGAGTGCTTTGTTTCCTTCCAAATGGAAGCTATTTTTCCCAGTTATTTTTCCCAGTAACTTAGAAAAGTAACTTAGAAAAGCCCTTTTCAACTTCTCTTGAAATTACAGTTTAAAATTCCATCGACTTTAATGCTGAGGACCGGGAAGGAAAGCCTTTTTTGTAATATAACATAATAATAATCGGTGCCAAATTGGCCATCTTCTTTCGATTTCCAAAGGAAAGATTTCCACCCTTCAGAACAATCAACATAAATAGCGTTAATTGGCAGGCTTGCTTGAAGCTTTCCAAGTCTGAACAGCATTAACGGTTCATCGCTTTATGACTATAATGTGGAAGCAGGAGACCCCTTGCCGGGTTTATAGCCAGCCAAGTGCCATAAAAACTGAGTCTTTTCAGACAAGCTAATGCCTCTCCATTTCTTTTCTCTCATGATCTCCTTACTCAAGACCGTGCTATGTATTGGCATCATAATGACAAAGCAAAGTCATTTTAATTTAATTTATTTCACATTCATTTAATGGTATTGATATAGCAATGTGCATGAGTGAGTTACCAAAATTTTCTGTCTCTACCGTCCCTCTCTTTCTCTCTACGACATGCCGTGGTTACATGTGTTACTGAATGCACTGTCCTTGGACAAGTGACATATCTAGGGACATGCCAGTGTATGAAGAAATGGGGCCAGGACACTATCCCTGCCCCTAGGGATGCCAGTCTCCAGGTGGGATCTGATGATCCCTTGGAATTCCAGCTCATCTCCAGACTACAGAGATCAGGTCCCCTGGAGAAAATTGATGCTTTGGAGAATAGACTCTGTGGCATCATACCCCACTGAGATCTCCAGGCTTCAACCCCAAATTTCCAGGAGTTTCCCAGCCTGGATCTGGCAATAGGGTTGCCAACCTCTAGGCACTAGCTGCAGATCTCCTGCTGTTACAACTGATCTCCAGCTGATAGAGATCAGTTCACCTGGAGAAAATGGCCGCTTTGGAAATTGGGCTCTATGGCATTGAAGTCCCTCCCTCAGATCTGTGAAACTGGGTTTGATTCCCCGCTCCTCCACATGAGCGGCAGAGGCTAATCTGGTGAACTGGATTTGTTTCCCAACTCCTCCACATGAAGCCTACTGGGTGACCTTGGGCTAGTCGCAGTTCTCTCTGAACACTCTCAATCTCACAAGATGTCTGTTGTGGGGAGGGAAGGCAATTGTCAGCTGCTTTGAGACTCCTTGTGGCAGAGAAAAGCAGGGGATTAAAAAAACTCTTCTTCTACCTATTTTCTAGTAGTTGTTGCTGGCAAATCACTATCCTTTTTTCGTCCCGATTTTACTTTGTTTCTTGTGGTTATCTGGGGAATATCTTTAAAAACTACGTTAGTATGTACATATGTCCACCCAAGTGCCCCTGCTTCTCCTCTATCCCATCTCGTAACTACCTATCCATATAGTACCAATATTGTATGACAAGTACAATCAGATTCATGACGAGATTACCATCCTATTATCAAAGTCTTTAAAAAGGAAATGTATGGTCAGGTTACAAAGGCCACTGTTTCTGAATCCAGTGAAGGACAAGACATTGGTGAATAGAAGAAGAAGAAGGAGAAGAAGAAGAAGAAGAAGAAGAAGAAGAAGAAGAAGAAGAAGAAGAAGAAGAAGAAGAAGAAGTTAGTTTTGATATGCTGACTTTCTCTACCACTTAAGGAAGAATCAAACCGCTTACAATCACCTTCCCTTACCCACAACAGACACCCTGTGAGGTAGGTGGGGCTGAGAGAGCTCTAAGAGAATTGTGACTAGACCAGGGTCACCCAGCTGGCTTCATGTGCAGGGGTGGGATAACCAACCTGGTTCACCAGATTAGTGTCTGCCACTCATGTGGAGGAGCGGGGAATCAAACCCAGTTCTCCAGATTCGAGTCCACCGCTCCCAACCACCTCTCTTAACCACCACACCACCAATGCAATGTATGTCTCATGGGGGTAAATTTTGGAGTGTGTGGCTCATTTATGTTTTCCCTGGAACTTCAGAGTGGTTCTTTTCTTTCTTTTTTAGTAAACATTATTTAGAACCTTTTTAGATCACACCCTTTATGGAGCTCAGGATGGCATGCATAGCTTCCTCCCACCCTCCATTTGCGCAACAACCCTCTGACGTATCCTCCCCGCATGGGGACCCTATGCATTCTGCCTATATAAAATGAGTCCCCTAATTACTAGTTTAAGAGTCCTGTGGCACAGAGTGGTAAGCTGCAGTATTGCAGTCGAAAGCTCTGCTCACGACCTGAGTTCGATCCCAACGGAAGTCGGTTTCAGGTAGCCAGCTCAAGGTTGACTCAGCCTTCCATCCTTCTGAGGTTGGTCAAATGAGTACCCAGTTTGCTGGGGGTAAAGAGAAGATGACTGGGGAAGGCACTGGCAAACCACCCCGTAAACAAAGTCTGCCTAGTAAACGTCAGGATGTGACGTCACCCCATGGGTCATGAATGACCCGGTGCTTGCACAGGGGACCTTTACCTTTTAATGATGGATTTTGAAATGTTCTGCTGACTCAAGCCACTGCTGTTTCTCACCAGAATATAATTAATCAGGCTTCAGGCTCTGAAGCCTCATCAACCTTTTAAAAAAATCTGGCATAAATAAAATTGACTTCTCCATTTAGAGAAGTCTTCGCAGAAGGCAATCGGTACCCGCAGTTCATCAAAAACGTTATGGAATGATAAAGTAGAAGGGATGGTTGCTTTCTTTCCAGATTAAAATGATCCTAAGTAACACACCGGCGTCCTCTCCTCCATCTTCTTTTAAATTTAATAATGCCACCATGCCTTGGCGGCCATCAATCTTGTCTGAGGTGCTGACTCCTGACTGAACTCCTGGGGGAGAATCTTGGCTGATGGTGTAAAGTGCATTCATTAACACCACTCTGCATGAGCATGGAGGTCACCCAGCAAGCTGGCTTGTTCCAAGGTCAGGGCTGTCTTCAGACTTGGCCCTTAAGTAACTCGCTTCATGCTGGGCACGGTCAACACACTGCCATGTAGACAAGCTCCTCTGGAGATGGCCAACCGCCTCTGAAGTCTCTTGCCTTAGAAACCCTATGGGGTTGCCCTACGTCAGCTGTGACTTGATGGCAAAATGAGAGAGAGCAACTGAAAGGGAACCCTGAAGGGATGCCAACCTCCAGGTGGGTCAAAAAAAGGGGGGACACACACACAAAACTTAACGGAATTAAGTACCTAGAAGGTCAAGCAAAAAAACACCAGACAAGGCCCACAATATGATCAAAAGCTCAACCATTAAAGTTTTCAGAATACATATAAGTTTAATACAAGTTAAAATCCAAATGATGCTAATAACTCCTATATGGCCTTGCAAGAAGCCTTCCAAACACATATACTAAAATAACACTATAGGCATAATATATAACAAGACATACAATCATACACAAACCATAAACAAACAATTACATATAGACCACATGCATTTGGCGTATTTGCCCTCTTCATTGGTCTAAAAGACGCTAGCACACCAGACTAAATTATGTAAAACTTTGTGACTTTGGGGCCTTGTACTAGCAGGTTCTCAATAAATATAAAGCTGCAGAGCTTCTTAGTCTTACGAGTAAAGCTTACAGCCTATCCAAATCACACAGTCACAAAGTGACATGAAAGTCTGGAGTGATGATCAAGTGTAGGATTCTATGGCGTGTTAGATTTTTTCTAAAAACACAAGGTGGGACCTGGAGACCCCTAGAATTATAGCTCGTCTCCAGACTACAGGGATCAATTCCCCTGGAGAAAGTGGATACTTTGGAGGATGGACTCCATGGCTTTGTACCCCATGGAGGTCCCTGTCCTCCCCAGGCTCCATCCCCAAATCTCCAGCTGTTTCCCAGCCTAGATCTGGCAATCCTACTCTCTCATCTACCTCTGGTTGCCAGGATCAAGAGAAGGAGGACGACGAATGCTTTAATACCTTGACCCAGAAATCCACTCTGGAGCCGAGGCTGTAGGGTTGCCAGCTCTCAGTTGGGAAATAGCTGGAGATTTTAGGGGCGGAGCCAGAGGAGGACGGTGTTTGGGGAGGGGAGGGACTTCAATGCCATAGAGTCTAATGGCCAAAGCAGCCATTTTCTCCAGGTGAACTCATCTCTTTTGGCTGGAGATCAGTTGTAATAGCAGGAGATCTCCAGCTAGTACCTGGAGGTTGGCAACACGTGATGCTGTACATGTGGAACTGGATCCGGCATGCACTGGCTTCTATAACGCCGAGCTGGATTATATTATCAGAAGAGGGCTTTCAGAGGGGAGTGGACATATTCATGGAGGAAAGGGGTATTCGTGGCTATTAGTTAGAATGGATACTGGTCATGCTGCATACCTATTCTCTCTAGTATCAGAGGAGCATGCCTATTATTTTGGGTGTGGTGGAACACAGGCAGGATGGTGCTGCTGCAGTCGTCTTGTTTGTGGCTTCCTAGAGGCACCTGGTTGGCCACTGTGTGAACAGACTGCTGGACTTGATGGACCTTGGTCTTATCCAGCAGGGCCTTTCTTATGTTCTTATGAAAATGAATGTGTTACAGGCCTCCTTTAACTGCACCACTGTAGCTTAAACCACCTCACATGGTTGTAGTGAGGATACACTAGAGGTAAGCTTGCCAGTGAGCAGTTCCCACCACCACTCAGCTGGGTGACGGGAGAAAAATGAGGGGGGGAATTGGGGGCAACATGGAGCATCCCTATGTGTTGGCATCACTCCCTGTGTGCCCAGAAGTACATCAGGGCATTGTCGGGGACACTGATAATGTACTCTGGCTCGACATAAAAAAAGCCAGATCCATGCATACATCACAGCCTCAGCTCCAGAGTGAATCTCTGGGTCAAGGCATTAGAGCATTTAGAGAGAGGGTTCTGGAGACCAAGTCCTATGAGGAAAGGTTGAAGGAGCTGGGTATGTTTAGCCTGAAAAAGAGAAGACTGAGAGGTGATATGATAACCATCTTCAAGTACTTGAAGGGCTATCATATAGAGGAGGGTGCCGAGTTGTTTTCTGTTGCCCCAGAAGGTCAGACCAAAACCAGCAGGTTGAAATGAAATCAAAAGAGTTTCCGTCTAGACATTAGGAAGAATTTTCTAACAGTTAGAGTGGTTCCTCAGTGGAACAGGCTTCCTCGGGAGGTGGTAAGCTCTCCTTCCCTGGAGGTCTTTAAGAAGAGGTTAGATGGCCATCTGTCAGCAATGCTGATTCTGTGACCTTAAGCAGATCATGAGAGGGAGGGCATCTTGGCCATCTTCTAGGCATGGAGTAGGGGTCACTGGGGGTGTTCGAGGGGAGGTAGTTGTGAATTTCCTGCATTGTGCAGGGGGTTGGACTAGATGACCCTGGTGGTACCTTCCAACTCTATGATTCTATGATATGCCATTTCTTCTCTTGATTTTTTTCTAGTTTCAACACTCAGAGCCCATCTCATCTGTGGGGTTTTGTTTTATTGAGAGAAGCAGCTGTGACCCATGGCAGTCCCAAAGGACTGACAACTCGGGCCCATTTTGAGAATGTTTATCCTGTTCATTCCAGCACTGCACAAGCACGTGCAATTCGGGTGGGGGTGGGGGGGGGAGAGGAAGCAGGTGACAAGGTCTCCTTTTTAATATAAGAGGAAAAGAAGAGGGGGAAACCTCTTGTGATCACAATTCACATTCCAAATGCAGCATCCTCGCTTTCAGATTCAACCTGCCCCTCCCCTCACCCATTGTAGGGTTTTAGGAAGTCTTTGATCTTCAGGGGCTGGGGGGGGGGGGCTCCAGATAGCATTTAGGGGAAGAAAGGAAGCAGAATAATCAACCCTCAGCACAACAACAAATGATTTCCCCGATACATTATGGAAACAAATGAAGCTATTATGCAGCTGGTGTATTTGTAGCAGATAATCTTAGGCTCCTTCTTTGATCTTGCAGGTTGAAGACGGCCCTCTTCTTGGTTAATTAATTACTTTTGGATGAGTTTTCTCGATTCAACAGAAAGGGTGTCCTCGAAGGGGGGGGACGATGTCCATTTGTAGTGTTCCTTTGGTATTTGAAGAACGCTGTTTGCATTCCTGGGGCGTTCGGGAAAGGAGAGCTCCCAGGGAAAAGGCAGGGTGTGGGAAAACAGACTTCCACCTGAGCTGTGCCAAGGGTCATTTAAGGTCACTAAAGCACACAGGCCTGTTTTTTTTATATAAATATTTTTATTAAATTTTAATAATAAATGGAATACAGAAGGAAAGAGGGGCAAGGGAATAAAAAAAGAAAAAAATATGTGGATAGATAGATAGATAGATAGATAGATAGATAGATATTATACATTAATATATCTAGTACCGCCCCCTTATAGGATGTCAGAATACATTAGCTTATTCGTTAGCTGTGTTCGATCTCAAATATGAATCTGCTGAGTCTTATAAGGTTTTGTTGTCATTATTTGGTTTTAATATATTCGTAGAAGGTTCCATTTGTCTCTATTTTGTTTTTGAGTTTCTTTCTGTAGTGTTTCAGTTAATTGTGCCATTGTTATATATTCGTACACTTTGTCAATCCAAGTCTCGATTTGTGGTATTCTGTTTGTTTTCCATAGCGATGCTAGAGCTATCCTTGCAGCTGTAACTAAATATTTTAACATATCTTGTTGGTCCTTGTCGATGCTATCTGGGGTTTTATTCAATAGATATAATTTGGGGTCGTATACTATCTTATGGTCGAAAATGCCTTCTATGTTCTTATGTATTTTCTTCCAAAATTTCTGGACTGATTTACATGTCCACCAGCAATGGTAGAATGTGCCCCTGGCTTTACGACAGTTCCAACGTAGGCCAGATGTCGAACTATTCATGTGTTGAATATCACTCGGCATCAGGTACCATCTATGTAACATTTTCAACCAGTTTTCATGGATCCCTTGGCAAAAAGTGAATTTGAGATTTCTGTGGAATAGATGTTCCCATTCATCGATTGTTATAATTTCATTCAAGTTCTCCATACATTTAATTTTGCATGACTTTACTTGTTCGTCTTCCGTGTCATACTTCACCAAAAGCTTATAGATTTTACCTAGTAGGTGTTGAGAAGCTTTACTTATTATCTGCTCAAATTCTGTTTTTGGCTTCAATGCTCCCCTAGTTATACAGTCTTCCTTGAGTCTTGAGATTAATTGGTGATAAGTTAGCCATGGGATCTGCTGATATTCTTCTCGTATCTCCATCAACGTTTTAATTGTGCCATCTGTTTTCACCAGGTTTTGATATTGTATTGTCCCATACTTTTTTCTGTCCGTTATCGTACCTAAAGAATTAAAGGGTGCTATTAACAATGAACCGTTAGAACTTAATCTTGTTTTAAGTTTCTGCCAAGTAGTCACCATGTTTTCTACCGTTGGATGACCCTTAATTTCTTTTAGGTTTTTCTTCCAGTTTTTTCCCCATAGTAAATAGTGTACTCCACATTGTAATCCTGCAACACACTCATATATCTCAGGGTCCAAGGCTGCGACCTTGGCTTGGGAATATAGTGAACAACAGTTGTCTTTGTGTGTTCAGGTCTACATCAGTGCCTTTTTACAGGCAGAAAGGAATGTGGTGGATCTCAGGAGATCAGGCTAGCCTGGGGCATCAAGTCCGAGCAACAGAAAGGAATATGGATAGGGATTATTGGTCCCTCTGACTGGCAGAGTGAATGCTCTCAATCTTCTGAGCCTAGGATCTTGGCCCTCTGCCTTTATCTGGTCAACAGAGCAGCACCTTCTGCTTTTTGCACTTCAGGCTACAGTTCAGGTCATTAACCTTACAGTCCCTCAAGATAACAATACAACAGTATCCCCAGAGGAGGCTTCAGTCACAGGAAAGAGACAGAAATGTTCTTGTAAATCACCCTTGATTGGTTTTGCTCATTTGAAAGGCATGTACCTGTGCATTGCATATGGCATTTGTATCACTCCCTATGTATCAGCCATTATGTGCTATAAATGGGAGGTGCTGCAGCTCGGTGTAGAGCACATGCTTTGTATACAAAAGGTCTCATGGAGAGCCAGATTGGTGTAGTGGTTAAGAGTGGTAGACTCTAATTTGGGTTTGATTCTCCACTCCTCCACATGAGCAGCGGATTCTAATCTGGTGAGCCAGGTTGGTTTCCCCACTCCTACATGTGAAGCCAGCTGGGTGACCTTGGGCTAGTCACAATTCTCTTAGAGCTCTCTCAGCTTCACCTACCTCACAAGATGTCTGTTGTGGGGAGAGGAAGGGAAGGAGATTGTAAGCCAGTTTGACTCTTCTTAGAAGGTAGAGAAAATTGGAATATAAAAAGCAACTCTTCTTCTTCATATTCAGTGGCTCATATCTGAAGAACCTCAGCTAGCAGATGTCAGGAAAGACCTTCCTTTTTCAGGGATGCAAAGAGCTGCTGCTAGTCTGGTGAACAATATTCAGCTACATGGGACAGTGATGACACAGTATATAGCTGTTTTGTATGTTCATGGAATGTTTAGAGGGTCACACTGCGGAAGAAGAGGGTTTTTATATGCTGACTTTCTCTACCACTTAAGGGAGACTCAAACTGGCTTACAGTCACCTTCCTTTCCCCTCCTCACAACAGGCACCCTGTGAGGTGGGTGGGGCTGAGAGAGTGTGACTAGCCCAAGGTTACCCAGCTGACTTCGTGTGTAGGAGTGGGGAAACAAATCCAGTTCACCAGATTAGTCTCCGTCGCTCATGTGGAGTAGGGAATCAAACCCAGTTCTCCAGATCAGAATCCACCGCTCCAAACCACCACTCTTAACCACTACACCACACTGGCTCTCTGGGGGTAGGGAGACCCAGATCTCTGTTCAGCCATGAATCACTCTGGGTAACATTGTCCCAGTCATTGTTGCTCTGACTAATCTACTTCACAGGTCTGTTGTGAGGATAAAGGGAGGGAAGTGAAAACCATGTGTACCCCCTTTATTCCTTGGGATAAAAAAACAATACATTTTCTCACAAGCGTTAGCAAAGTTGTGAAATTTAATTTCTCTACAATTTTGGCATGTATGAGGAGAAAGCAGGTCTCTTGCTTTGGAACACTTGGCATACCTCTACTGTAAGAAAGAAATGCCATTCAGATCAATCTCCTCTGCTTGATTTTGAGCACAGTCTCTTAGTTCTTCCCCCCATCCTGGATTCTCATATCAGCAAGCAGATGGCTTCATCTGATCCCTTCAGAAGTTTAATGACGTGTCTTAACACTCACACCTTTCTGTGTTCCTTTTTCCTCCTACATCTGTGAAATAACTTTACCGATGCTGCATTAGATCAGAGCCACAGCTGCTTGTGCCTCTCTGATAAAATCAGTGATTTATGGCAAAGAATCAAAAGTGCATTAATCATCAGAGTTCAGGATATGAAATAATTTTTCACGTTGTCCAGTTTTGCCTGTCCGGTTTAATTCTTCCATCAGTTGTGAGCGAAGGCGTAAACAGGGTGTGAAATGTAAGTCTGTCTTCAGAACGAGTTTTAATTTTAAGTCAATTGCTCTTGTAAGGCCCAGGCAGGGAATTATGCATTATTTCATCGTGTATTCTTTTGTGATGTTATGATTAAAGACCTCAGTGAGTGGTCCACACAAATATACAAAATGTGGACCTGGGAAGGAACCAATGGTTCAAAACTTGCCTTAGGACAGAAGAGATAAAGGTAAAGGTAGTCCCCTGTGCAAGCACCAGGTCATTCCTGACGCATGGGGTGATGTCACATCCCAACGTTTACTAGGCAGACTATATTTACGGGGTGGTTTGCCATTGCCTTCCCCAGTCATCTACACTTTACCCCCAGCAAACTGGGTACTCGTTTTACGGAGGGAAGAGGTATCAAGAGGTAAAAAGGTAAAGGTAGTCCCCCGTGCAAGCACCGGGTCATTACTGACCCATGGGGTGACGTCACATCCCAACGTTTCCTAGGCAGACTATGTTTACGAGGTAGATTCCCACTGCCTTCCACAGTCATGTACACTTTACCCCCAGCAAGCTGGGTACTCATTTTACCGACCTGGGAAGTATGGAAGGCTGAGTCAACCTTGAGCCGGCTACCTGAAACCGACTTCTGTCGGGATTGAACTCAGGTCATGAGCAGAACTTTTGACTGCAGTACTGCAGCTTACCACTCTGCACCACAGGGCTCTCTTACCTCTCTCAAGAGGTAAGAAGTTGTAAAAAGTATTTTTATACCTAAAGCACTCCCTAGCAGATGTCTCCATACAAGAACATGCAATAGCATTCCTGGTTGTTGGCCATTTAGGCAACAGTTTGGCCATTCTGTGAAGCGTCTTTGAATTGGAATGTGGATGGCACCTCTTAGGTTCTTATTTTTATGAAACATTGGGAAGATGTGCAAACAGATTTCTCTGAGAGCCAGCGTGGTGTAGTGGTTAAGAGCGGTGGTTTGGAGCAGTGGACTCTAATCTGGAGAACCAGGTTTGATTCCCCACTCCTCCACATGAGCGGCGGGCGCTAATCTGGTGAACCAGGGTAGTTTCTCCACTCCTCCACATGAAGTCAGCTGAGAGACCTTGAACTAGTCACAGCTCTTTTAGAGCTCTCTCAGCTCCACCTACCTGACAGGGTGTCTATTGTGGGGAGGGGAAGGGAAGGTGATTGTAAGTCGGTTTGATTCTTCCTTAAGTGGTAGAGAAAGTCAGAATATCGCTCTAAAATGGCCTTGGTCTTGCATACGTCAATATCCCACTAGTGACTGATCTACAGCTTGCAATCCATTATTGCTCCTGTTACTTTCTTCGTTTAAATGTGAACGAAAAGGTAATCTGGACTACCTGTCTCACAAGGGGAAAAAAAATGGTGCTTCACGTGAGGTTCATGCTATGTATTAAATACACCTCCCTCTATAACCTACGTTTTATTTATTTTTCCCAGCCCCAAATGTACTGGAAATCAATTTATATTTGCAGAGAAAGAGTCCTTGTTTCACGTGAACTCATTCTCTTTAATAATTCCCACAGGCACAAGACAAACACGGTTATGCACTCGTTTTCCAAAGTGTTAATAGGAGAAAACAACATTAGTGCTGAATCCAGTCCAAAATTGATTTGGCCATTATAAACTGGGGAATATAGGAATCAATTAAACGTATTGCCTTACACCGATAGAGTTACAGGTATTTCTAGGTGAGGAGCTTTGATGCTTATGATGTTCATTCTGGTTCACTGCTGTTTCTTCCATTGGGGAAAAAAAGGAAAGAAAATTAATCATTGCAGAAATAATATCATAAAAAGGCCTCAGAGAATTCCTTTCTCACTCTATCACAAAATGCTAGGCATTTAAAGAAAAACTTGACTTCAGTTAACTGCCTTCAGTATTTTTTGTAAAGAATTTGGGTGGGTTGATTTATGCTTTCCCTCCTTGCTTCTCAACTCTATTTTGAACCAAATTAAGTGAGGAGTGACTCTGATAAAAACAGAGGTTCTGCTCAGTCCAGTGCACTATGTGAGCTCATAAGAACATAAGAAGAGCCCTGCCGGATCAGACCAGTGGTCCATCTTGTCCAGCGTAGGGCTGTTGAAAAAAAAATTGGTAAAATTCGGATTCTGCAAAATTTGGCCTGTTTTAATTCAGGAAATGCCGAAGTCCGAACTCCCCCGATTCGGATCCATGGAATTCGGCGGCAAGTTCCAAGTTCGGGGGAAAATTAGGCCAAATAAAGCCATTAAAAATGTATTCGAGCCTTTCCGTGGCTCCGGGGGGACATTTTTGGGGGTAGAGGTCCCAAACTTTCAGGGTAACATGAGGGGACACTTCTTGCAAGAACCCCCAAGTTTTGTAAAGATTGGGTCAGGGGGTCCTGAGATATGGGGCCCAGAAGGGGTCGCCCCCCCAAAAAAAAATCACCACAGGAATAAAGCCACTTAAAGCACATTGGCGCTTTTCCGTGGCTCCGGGGAACATTTTTGGGGTTAGAGGTCTCAAACCTTCAGGGTAGCTTGAGGGGATGCTTCTTGCAAGAACCCTCAAGTTTTGTAAAGATTGGGTCAGGGGGTCCCGAGATATGGGCTCTGAAAGGGGTCCCCCATGTGCATTTTTATTCCAGTTACAGCACACATTCGAGCCATTCCGTGGCTGCAGGGGGCACATTTTTGGGGTTACAGACCCCAAACATTCAGCATAGCTTCAGAGGAGTCTTCTTGTAAGAACCCCCAAGTTTTGTAAAGATGGGATCGGGGGGCAAAATATGGGGTCCCCCCTTTTCCCTATTGGGATGAATGGGATCAGGCAATCCTATGCATCTAGAGAGCGACAAATCCAAGGCAAAACCTCCCGTGCTAACCATTGCAATGCAAAGCAACATGCAAGCAAATGTATTGTGAGAGTAAGATTTTGCAAAAACATTTTTGAGCGAGCAGCAAAACAGACCGTGCAAACACCCCCCCCCCAGAGTTTGTATTTTCTGCCCTGTGCCTTCTTCTCATGGTGGAGGGACACTCCCCCCCTTATGCAAACGACCCCACCAAACTCAAGCAAGTCTCACCAGCACCACCCCTACCTCTCCAACCAATACGGCGTCGCGGTGCACCCCCCAAACGGGGAAAAAATCCAAGATGCAGGGGATCTCACACAAGCCGCCCCGTTGCACTCAACCCCAGGCTAGAGGCAAAAACAGGGAAAAACACCAAGGAGGGGGTGCGGCCTGGGTGCCGAGCGGAGAGACTCGGTAGCTGCCGCACAGACTCAACTTTAAACTTTAAAACTTTAAAGGCAGTACACACACTCCTGCAGAGGTGAGCAGTCACACACCCCTCGGCAGAATGGGTGAAAGCCTCCTTTGGCTTCCCCCCCCCCCACAGAAACTGCCCTCCCACAGACTCTGCTTTCCCTCCCCCACATACATACGGGGGAAAAATTAAAGCCCCAAAAGGGGTCTTACTGTGGATGTCTTCTGTTCCATCAGGAGGGACTGGGAGGAGTGGGTAATCCAATACGATTCCATTTAAACACGGGAGGTTTTACCTTGGATTTGCCGCTCTCAAGATGCACACAGGATCGACTGATCCCATTCATCCCAATAGGGAAAAGGGGGGGAACCCATATTTTGCCCCCCTGATCCCATCTTTACAAAACTTGGGGGTTCTTACAAGAAGACTCCTCTGAAGCTACGCTGAAAGTTTGGGGGCTGTACCCCCAAAAATGGGCCCCCTGCAGCCACGAAATGGCTCGATTGTGTGGTGTAAATGGAATAAAAATGCACATTAAGGGGGGGAACCCTTTCGGGGCCCATATCTTGGGATCCCCTGACCCAATCTTTACAAAACTTTAGGGTTCTTGCAAGAAGCTTTCCCTCAAGCTACCCTGTAAGTTTGAGACCTCTAACCCCAAAAATACGCCCCCTGCAGCCACGAAAAGGAGCAAATGTGCACACACACCCCCACGGGGATTTCTCTCTCACACAAACAGATACTCTCTCTTTCTTTCCCTGCGCCATGAAGCAGCTGTGCTCACGTGCTCAATCACGACTGATTGGCCAGAAGAAGACCCTGCTTGGCCACCGATTGGCCGGGGGAGAATGCTGCTTACTAACTGACGGTTATGCTGCTGCCCCGAACCCCAAATTTGCTGAATTTATTCGCCAAACACCCCGAACTCGCTGAATTAGGCTCCCCGTTTTCCCGCCTTTTTTGAGTTCGGTTCCATCTGAACTAAAAATTGCCGAATCAGGGAAAATTTGGCTGTTTTTCGGTTCGGGACGAACCGAATCGACAGCCCTAGTCCAGCGGTCCATCTTATCCAGCATCCCGTCTCACACAGTGGTCAACCAGTTCCTCTGGAGGTCCAACAAAAGGCATAGAGGATGAGCCCTTTTCTTGATGTTGCCTCCTGGCATTGGTCTTTGGAAATTTACTGCCTCTGAATGTGGAGATTCCCTTTAGTCACCATGGCTAGTAGCCACTGATAGATCTGTCCCCTTTTAAAGGCATCTTTGACTGTGGCCATCGCTACATTCTCCGGCAGCAAATTCCACATTTTAATTGCTTGTTGTATAAAGAAGTGTTTCCTTTTGTCTGTCCTGAATTTACTGCCCTTCAGCGTCATTGAATGCCCTTGAGTTCTAATATTTGGGGAGAGGGAGAAAAAGTGATCTTTGTCAACTCTTGCCACCCCGTGCATTATTTTATAATCCCCAATCACGTCCCACCTTAGTTGTCTCTTCTCTGACCTGAAAAGTCCCAGACTCTTCAGTAGGGTTGCCAACCTCCAGGTACTAGCTGGAGATCTCCTGCTATTACAACTGATCTCCAGCTGATAGAAATCAGTCCCCCTGGAGAAAATGGCTGCTTTGGCAATTGGACTCTATGGCATTAAAGTCCCTCCCCTCCCAAAACCTTGCCCTCCTTTGACTCCACCCCAAAAACCTCCCACTAGTAGCGTAGAGGGACCTGGCAACCCTACTCTTCAACCTTTTCCTCCATTTGGATACATAAATCTCCATATATTCAGGAACTTAAATGAATTATTTATTGTGGTCAAGAGCAACTCAGAGGTAAATAAAATAGAAGCAATGATACATAATAAAAGTTAGATGAAGTATATCAAAATGACCAAGTATAATCTATTAAATTAGTATAGAACTGCAATAGGCTCTGTGGTGGTGGAAAGTGCCGTCAAGTCATAACTGAGTTAGGGCGACCCCGTAGGGTTTTCAAGGCAAGAGACATTCAGAGGTGGTTTGCCCTTGCCTGCCTCTGCGTGGGATGAGAGAGTTCAGAGAGAACTGTGACTGGCCCATGGTGACCAAGCAGGCTTCATCTGGAGGAGTGGGGAATCGAGCCCGGTTCTCCAGACTAGAGTCTGCCGCTCTAAAACACTCCACCACACTGAGTGTCACATAGGGTTGCCAACCTCCAGGTAGTAAATCCCTAAGGAAATAATTTCAGTACACAGCCACTGATCGTTTAAACTTATGCAAATTTACTTATATATTTTTTCCCAATATGCACATGTATATGCGTAGCACTCTTCTCGCTAAAGTTCTGAGCTGCAAATAGCCTAAACGTGTTGAAATTTATAGGCTTAAAACTCTATGTACATAAACCATTTTCTTCAAATAATACATTCATCTCAGAACATACAAACCCCCGGGGGAATCAATCTTACACCCAGCAGTCGGGTCGCCGTTCTTACACCCAGCAGTCGGGTCGCAGTGTTTCCGTTCGCCACAACTCAGGCAGTATAAATCAAGATTGTTTCCAATCGCGGTCAGCTGATCCCGCGTAAACCAATCCGGTGGCTCCAATTCCGTTCCTGCTGGTAAGCCGGTTTCAAACGCTAGCTTCAGTAACTTCGCGTTGTTGTTATTATGGTAAATATGGCACAAAATATGGTTACAAGTTCCCGGTTGTCATATCCTTGTTTCGCAGAGTAAACTTCGCTTCATCAGACTGTGCCCTTATTCATTTCTGACTGCAGCCTTGCAGTTCACAGGCATGACCCATAGTGTGTGGGGATTCTTCTTTCCAATTACAAAAATGCCTTTTCTAGAAAAGAACAGCAAAGCTCCGTGCTTATTAGGTTGGCTGTTTGAAAGTGCTCTAAATCACCAAGATTAAAAAGAAATGATTTAAATCATTGCTTTCTCTACCCCATGGCATGTTGTCTTTCAATCTTCTATCTATTGCTTTAAATTAAGCTTCCAGGTTTGTAATTCATGTTTCGTGACAAAGCATGCACATTAATTGGTTGCTATACCTGACCCAGTGAGCTGATGTAAGGGTATGGAGATAGGATCTGTAAGAATCTTAGAAAGTTGAGATGATTCTGGGTAGCCTTTTTTGGGGGGGAGGGGGGAGGTCTGGCTTGGGAAATGGTGCTTAGTTCAGCAAATGTCATTTTTTTCCTGTATGGTTAACACAGTATATAGCTGTTTTGTATGTTCATGGAATGTTTAGAGGGTCACACTGCGGAAGAAGAGGGTTTTTATATGCTGACTTTCTCTACCACTTAAGGAAGAATCAAACCAGTTTACAATCTCCTTCCCCTCCCCACAACACACACCCTGTGAGGTAGGTGGGACCGAGAGAGCTCTAAGAGAGCTATGACTAGCCCAAGGTCACCCAGCTGGCTTCATGTGTAGGATTGGGGAAACCAACCCGGTTCACCAGATTCGCCGCTCCTGTGGAGGAGTGGGGATCAAACCCATTTCTCCAGATTAGAGTCCACTCACTGCTCTTAACCACTATACCACACTGGGGGACGGGGGGGAATCAGCAAATTTGGCTACCCCCTTCCTTCTGCAGGAATCCTCTGTGGGATCAAAGCCACTGCTAGTGAGAATGTGCACGAGCAAAAAGATCCTGACCGAGTAATGCCGAGGCACACAGAGACAACAAAGCAGTAAGTCCTGCTCTGAATGTCAACCTTCATTGTTTTCTTTGGAAAATGTGCTTTTTCAGCTGGAGGTGGCAGCAGACACAGTGGGTGGGCAGCTGCAGGGAAGCAGTGTGCAGTTGTGTCGACACAACCATCTTTTTTCTCCAATCAGACACATTCCGGCTGTCCAGACGATGACAAACCATGTGTTAAACATTCAGCTCCTATGATTGTTACCTGTGCGCAGGACATCAACCATACCTGCGGGTGATCGAGCATCACTGACAGTAGTCATGAGATATGTTAGGATGAGAAATGGAGATGGTGGGCGTTATGGCTGAGTCCGCTGGCTAAGTCTGACGCTCGACAAACTTGCGAGCTAAGTCTGACGCTCAACGCATTTGCTGTCGCACTGACTTTGGATCATTCATCTCCCAAGTCCACAAGCAAGGCTGAGATTTCACACCTCCACTTGCCCTGCTCTTGCCCTGCATCTTACGCAAAGCTTCCTGATCTAGCTGACTTCCCTTTTTGCTTTCCAAGAAGCGTTCAGTTACCTACCAACTCACTATTTATAGTCTCCCTTGGAGCCACTATTATAGTAAAACCTAATTAAAGAGTTCCTAAAATGTGCACTGCAGTCTAGGTCAGGTAAACACATAATCAGGGAGTTATTAATGGAGCTGCAATTAATTAATATGCTTCCATTGGAGCCATTAAAGCTGATTAATGTTCTGGCGTACAAAAAGAAACTGTAGTTAACAAATCAATGACCCAGTAGACCATCTCGCATCCCGCCGCGCTCCTGCGCCGCGCTGTATCAAAGCCTCATTAGAGAATTTTTTAATGTACTGATTATCCTCCCCCAACACTCATTAGTTGGTCCACGATGATGTCTCATGTGCATATAGAAGTTATGGGCTACGGCTGAACTCCAGGGGCCTCCTCTCCATTTTACAGTTGTAAATCATGGGGAAGTGCCGGGAGAAGCAGGGAACAATGTTGTGGGAAGCAGCAGCAGAAGAGGAGCACCGGGACAAATCCCTTGAGCACAATTTTCCGCTAGTGCCGAGAAGATACGAGGTTGAGGAAAGCATCTTGCAAGCGTTTCCTTCAGTTTGGGCAAAGATTAGTACCCTTCAATGGAAGGCTATGTGCAGCTGTTTGCTGGGAGGGAGGGGCAGGCATCGTGTTGAGAAGAAGCACAGACTTGTCCCGTGGTTGAAACAACCAAACAACTCTGCCTTGCTTTGCATGCAGTGCAAGTACTACAGTGCAGATAAAGCGCCTCTAGCTGCAAATGTCACTCCTAGGGTTGCCAATCTCCAGGTAGTGGATGAGATCTGGGATTACAATTGATCTCCAGGCGACAGAGATCAGTTCCTGTGGAGAAAATGGTGACCTTGGAAAACAGACTCTATGGCATTTTGACCCACTAAAGTCCATCCCCTCCCTAAACCCCACCCTCCCCTGGCTCCACCACCAAATTTTCCAGGAATTTCCCATCCCAGAGATGGCAACTCTAGTCATTCCTCAGCCCTGCATTGCCTTCAGTGAGACACACAGGTGGTTGTATATCCGGTGCTAGTAGGGTTGCCAGGTCCCTCTTCACCACCAGCGGGAGGTTTTGGGGGTGGAGACTGAGGAGGGCAGGGTTTGGAAAGGGGAGAGACTTCAATGTCTTAGAGTCCAATTGCCAAAGCGGCCATTTTCTCCAGGTGAACTGATCTCTTATCGGTTGGAGATCAGTTGCAATAGCAGGAGATCTCCAGCTAGTACCTGGAGGTTGGAAACCCTAGGTGCTAGGGAGCAGTGGTCCAACTTGCCTGGTTAATAGGGATGAGTGGATGCTTCCCTCCATCCTAGGAACAGCAGATCAAGGCAGCAGTGGCTTCCCCGCCGACTCTGCACGCCGTCATTTCAGGAATGGGCTGTTAATCTGTCTTCTCATTACATCATGTTTTCCAGTCTTTTTCAAAAGAACAGAGGTTCTCTGTTTAGTCTGTGAAGCCCTTCCCCTGCAATGTTATGGGAAATTACCAGCCAGATTCCAGAAGGTTCCTGCCACCTTCGCTGAATAATGTGTTGTCCACCCAGGCCTAAGAAACAGCTTTATTGTTCTTCTGGCTAGCTCCATCAACACATGAAGACCTCCTCCTAGAGTTCAGTACTTGCTGAAGAAGTGTGCATTGAATAAAGCTAATCCGTACCCCCCCCCCAAAAAAATACATGTTCAATATTTTTCCGGGGGGGGGGGGGTTATACCGAAAATAATGGAGGAAATAAAAGGGAGCCGAAAAAGCAGTTCCTGAATAAAGCCAAATTTATTCGGCATTATTCAGGGCCGCTTGGGCCCCACCGCCTTTTTTAAAACCTCCTCTCCCTCTCCCCTTCCCTTATTTACCTGCTGAGTGGGTCTGAGCAATCCCTGCTTTCAATTCCTCTTCGTTGCAGAACTCTACATGGAGTTTAGAGGTGGCAGCAGCCATGCAGATCTGAAAGCTGGGCTTCCTCCGAGCCCGGCCTTCAGCTCTGCACCGCGTATTTTCCAGGTTTAGGTTTATTAATCCAAAATGTTTTGATTATTCGGGGAAAGCCTAAATAAGTATTTGAGTTTTTTAAAAACAAACAAACAAACAAACAAACAAACATATCCGGGTCTATTCATCCTGAACCTGAAAAATACTGAAAAAATTGGTGCACACCCCTACCTTGCAGACTGCTGAAGAAATCATTTGGACTGTTGACCTCCATAAATCAAATGCACATGAACTTCCTGGGGTGGCTGAAGGACTAAGCTAAGGAGGAAAGGGTGTTAGGTGTGCTGGGTGATATGATGTGTGTGAGTGCCGTCAAGTCGCTTCCGACTCATGGCGACCCTGTGAATCAACGTCCTCCAAAATGTCCTATCTTTGACAGCCTTGCTCAGATCTTGCAAATTGAGGGCTGTGGCTTCCTTTATTTAGTCCATCCATCTCTTGTTGGGTCTTCCTCTTTTCCTGCTGCCCTCAACTTATCCTAGCATGACCGTCTTTTCTAGTGACTCTTGCCTTCTCATAATGTGACCAAAATACGATAGCCTCGGTTTAGTCATTTTGATATGATAGGTTCAGTGATATGATAGTTTCAGTTAAATGCTTTTTGGACTTTCTAGCCTCCTGTAGGTTCTCTTGTTCTAATAGCAATCAGGTGGAAGTTAGTCAGACCTACTTTATTGCAAAAAGTACTAGTGTGTTTCAAATGGATGCCTAATCCAGTTTTGCTCCCCAAGATAATAGACAGGAAAACAGGACTGGTACCATGGTAGGGTAAGATGTCACCTGAACGTGATCAATGAACTGAGGCTAGGCCAGACTCGTCCTTGGCTCCGTGTTGTAGAACTGTAAAGAACCACTGGCAAAGGGCACTGCAGATCTGTAATTAGCTTCATAAAGATTTTGGACGGTTGTTTTCTTGGTTAATCATGCCATTGTCATCCATAGCTACGGTTGCCAACCTCCAGGAAGGGCCTGGCGATCTCTCAAGATTGCTGTTGATCTCCAGATGACAGAGATCCATTCCCCTGGAGAAGATGGCTGCTTTGGAGAGTGGACTGTAAGTCACTGTACCCTGCTGAGGTCTCTCCCCTCTCCAAATGCTGCCCTCCCCTGGCTCCATCTTCAAAACCTGCATGTATTTCCCCACTCAGAGCCGGCAACCCTATCATCGGTATTTGAAGCTGTGGCTCCAAATTCCTTTCTTATTTAATTGCACAAATATTTGTGTTTTTGTGGTCCACAAATAGCTGGATTTTCAAGAAAAGCTTTCTCTGATCTGAGATAACTAGAGACACATTTTTTCCTAGCTTACTTTGTAGTGAGTGCCATTACCAAATCTTTTTTTTTTTTTTTTTTTTTTTTTTAGGAATCAGGACTTTTTTTAAGAAATCAGTTTTGTTTGTTTCCAGCATGGTGTGCAGTGAGAAGTTAGAATATTCCCCCCCTTTTTTGGGAGCTTAGATAATTTTTAAGTGGAGGATTTATGGCATATTTCCAACCTAGAGTCATTGTAGAACAAAGCTTGTTCAGAAGCTTGATTGATGGGGAGTGAAGGTTTAATAGCATTATCTTAGATTAGGGATGCTAAATCCACTTTCGGGCAGTTCCGTGTAATCTAGGAAAAAAATGTGCCCTTTTCACATTGTAAATGGTTAGACGTCAGGCATTAAAGTCACTGGGACACCAGTTTGTACAAAAACAGATTTTCCTGAAATTTGGAAACCTTTCTGCTTTGAATTTTGAAAACACACTCTTCTTCTGTCATGAACACACATTGAACAGGAGGAAGGAAGCAGGAAGAGACACTGCAGAGCTCCAAAAGGAAGGTCCCAAAGGGATAAAAGAGGAAATAAATTCCAACATCCTCACGGCCAAGAGCACGTGCCCCCCATTTCCTCTCGCTGGTGCCAGCAGGCAACAAACTGGGTCGCCAGGAGGTCTATCGTGGGTGACTGGACAACCCTACATGTGGACTGTGGTGTGGGTGGAGGAAGGCATCCTGTCTTAATCCTTTTCCATTTCACCAAGCCGAAATAGCTCCTGGGGTAGGGTTGCCATCCTCCATGTACTTTCCTTTCCTTTATCCCTTAGAAGCTCATTGTTTCATTGATCTTGAGCAGCGTGATTTTAAATCTAATGTTTGAGGAATATGAGGATTGAAATAAATCTTGCCACTGACAATGTAGCCTGTCACTTAACAAAAAAAGGCATTATGTCAACCTCCAGGTACTAGCTGGAGATCTCCTGCTATTGCAACTGATCTCCAGCCGTTAGAGATCAGTTCACCTGGAGAAAATGGCCGCTTTGCCAATTGGACTCTATGGGATTGAAATCCCTCCCTTCCCCAAACCCTGCCCTCCTCAGGCTCCTCCCCAAAAACCTCCTGCCGGTGGCGAAGAGGGAACTGGCAATCCTACCCTGGGGGCATTATTTGTCCCATTTTGGAGCTGCACCTGCATGGAATTCTGAGGAACCTGGACCTGACCTGCTAGAAAGGGTAACATGTAGCTAGGCCCTAAGTGCAATGGCTGAGGAAGGTCACCTGAGATCTGTTCGTGAAACATGCATGGAATGACGTGGGGCATGGGAAGATGAAGTTTTGGTAGAAAACCAAATTCCTGACTCTGTGAGGGGGACAAATTAAATCAATGAAATTATGGAATATTCCTTCAAGTGAACATGTCCCTAGAAGGCAGTTTTTAAAAAAAAATCAAAGGGGGGAGAATGAGATATGACACAAATTTATGAATGATATGGAATGGGTAAAGGGGAAAAGGTTACCCCATTCTCATAACTGTAGGATTCAGGAACACCTTATGCATTTTTTTGGTTGGTGAGGGTAAAGAAAGGAATCTCCTTCAGACAATTCAGGGTGGTATAGTGGTAAATAGTGGTGATTAGGAGCGGTGGACTCTAATCTGGAGAACTGGGTTTGATTCCCCACTTCTCCACATGAAGCTAGTTGGGTGACCTTGGGCTAGTCACAGCTCTCTTAGAGCTCTCTCAGCCCCACCTACCTCACAGGGTGTCTGTGTTGGGAAGGGGAAGGGATTGTAAGCCAGTCTGATTCTTCCTTAAGTGGTAGAGTATGGGGGTTACCGCATTATGTATTCCCAGCGATGTATTAAGAGTTTGAAAATCTTATTAAAAATCACTTTTAAAGGGTTTTAGGATGCTACGGCTAAAAAATGGTTGGAAGACGTCTTCACAGCTAAAGCGGCCAAACAAAGTGTGAACAGTATTTTTTATAACAGTTTCAAACTCTTAATACATCACTGGGAATACATAATGCAGTAACCCTTAAAACCTATAAACACCAACTCTTCTTCTTCTGAAATTCATTACCGTGAAATGTGTGGATGTTGACTAGCTGGGTTGTCTTTCAAAGGCAGTAAGGCGGGAAACTCATGGAGGAAAACATACTTATTTAGCACTTTTTTGACCTTTTTATTGCCGTCTTAACCACTGTTCCATTTACTGTTTTAACTGCTGTTTTATTGAGCTTTCATTGGGGTTTAATTGTCATTTTAATGGTTGCTTTTGCCATTTTAAATACTGCTTTAATGGCCGTTCAAAGTTTAGCTGTTCACTGTGGTGGTATAGATCAGTGGTTATTGTAATGATTTCAATGATTATGTATGAATGGTGGTCAGGCAGCAGGGTCTTTTCCAGGCCTGTTTTGGCTTTTGGGGAAGGACTCATTGGGGCCAGGCCTGAGATAGGGTCGCCAATTCCACGCTGGGAAATTTCTGGAGATTTTGTGGTGGAGTCTGAGGAGGGTAAGGTTTGGGGAGGGGAAAAGTTTCCTTTGAATATAATGCCATGCTGTCCATACTCCAAAGCAGCCATTTTCTTCAGGGCGCCAGGTATCTGTCATCTGGAGTTCAGTTGTAATTCTGGGAGATCTCCAGGTCCCACCTGGAGGTTGACAATCCTAGGCCTAGCAGCAACCACTGGGTGACTGGATACCACCTGACTTGCATGACTCAACTAGGCCTGGCTGCTCCCTACTGTTCAACAGAAGGCACCCTATGAAAGCCAGTGTGGTATAGTAGTTAGAGCTTCAGAGTAAGTAGGGTTGCCAGGTGCCTGCTGGTGGCGGGCAAACCCCTGGCAACTGCCCCCTCTGCCCACCGACCACCTGTGGGTCAGTGGGCAAACATGCACGTGCGCGTGCATACCGCACGCGGCACTTCCAGTTAATAACCGAAAGTTCGCCTCACGAGGGGCCTTTACCTCTTAGTTTGATAAAAGATAAAAAGGGGGTGAGGAATGGTTGCATCAGTGCTTGAGTCTCGTGGCCCTTTCTTACATGCCCAGGCCAATGCCAATTGCCACTTTGGGGTCAGGAAGCAATTTTCTTTCAGGCCAGATTGTCCAGGGATCCTGGAGGTTCTTTTCCCCATCTTCTGAATATGGAATAGGTATCACTGGGGGTGTGGTGGTAGGGGGAGGTAGTTGTGAATTTCCTGCATTGTGCAGGGGGTTGGACTCGATGACCCTAGTGGTCTATGATACTAAATCCTAGTGTGGGGTGGTTCCCACTTGTATAACCTCTAAATGCCAAATGCTGAGGGCAGCCTTTGTTAAGTTTAAAAATGATTTAATACATTTATAGTCCGCATTTCTCACTGAGACTCCACGAAGATGACACATAAAATACATATAAAGAGAACAACAACAACCACAAACTTCTTGTGCATTTCCCAGAGGCAGCCGTCTGTTGTTGCAAACAGAATGCTAGATTAGAGAAGACTTTGGTGGGTTCTGGCAGGACAGTTCTTATGGTTTTTTTTTTAGTTTTTCATGGTTTCAGAATTGTTCACATTTCTCAACGCCTGAAAACCAGATTTATTTATTTCTTTGGAGCCTTTTTAACCCACCTTCCCTTGAGATTGGACTCAAAGCAGATTTCAGTGACATTAAAAACATCAACCACAACACCACAACTAAAAATAGATGTCACTCTGCCAAAGGTACACAGCCACACAACAATATTCTGTAAACAGTAGACAGTACCTCTGGTGTCTGAGAAAATCAGCTTTAATGTAATCATCAGGCATTTTGCTTTTATTTTCAGCCTGAATATTTTTGTTCTTTTTGCATGATGTTCTGCTTGTGGGGCATTCCCATACTTTGAACTTTTAAGATTTGAAAGACCCAAAGGCAATACCACTGGAAATCCGCCCCCCCTCCCATGTTGCATGTAGCATTTCATAAAATGTTTGAGATGTTCTGTCGATATGCTTGGCTAGCACCACAGGGCACTCCTTCGTGTTTGACATTTTTATCATTTTTTCCCCCTCGGACTCGCCTTGTTGTTATGAAACCCTCTATTAGACATGTTTTTATTTTCTTTCAAAATGTGTGAAATTCTTAAATCGAAAGCTGCTGTGTACACACACTCACACTCACACACACACACACAAAGGAACTATTCTTCATGTAAAATACCCAAGCTGTGATGAAAGGTCTTGGCCTAAGCTAAACACGCAATGGATATTATTTCATTATTTATTTCCCAAAGGTGTTAATTGCCTTTGTGTCTGAAAGTATTCAAAGCAATGCATAATTTAGATAAATATATAACACAAATAAGACAAACATAAATTAAAAATGTTGATTACAAAAACCCAACCATTAAAATATCTGCATTTGGTAAACAGTGCTTCAGAGAACAAGTCACATTTTTCCTCCACACATTAAATGTTGTCAATGTGTTGGCTAGGGTTGCCAACCTCCAGGTACTTGGAATTCAAAATATGGCACCAAATAAATGTTTCCAATATAGGAAAGAGACAAAGCAATACTTGCAATTAGAAGAATATAATGAGAATATTGAAAACAGGTACACTTCTAAAGCAACAAATATACAACAATGGGTGAAGTCTCAAAACAAGCACAGTTGTGAAAATATGCCGGCGTAAACGCTCAGTTCATATCAGTTCATTGTCTATAATGTTCATAAATATATCACATAGCAATGGAAACCAGACGTAAAGCAATGGAGATCCGGTAAGCTTCCATTTCGTGTACACTTTCTCATGCCTTCAATCTTCCGTGCAAAATTCTGTAGGAAAATGCATAGCTATATAATATGCCATCCGTTGTAAAACACTAATCAATAGAATAAATATATATATAAAGATAAAACAACATACCATTCAAAATTTAAAGGAATGTACCTTTCCTGTATCTTGGGACGGCAAAAGTAAGACGTCTAATTCACTCAACAAGCCACTATGAGCTTTTTAACTTTAATACACCTGGGAAATACCTGGAGATGTTTGGGGGTGGTGCCTGAGGAGGGTGGGGTTTGGGAAGGGGAGTGACCTCAATGCCATAGAGTCTAATTGCCAAAGCGGCCATGTTCTTCAGATGAACTGATCTCTGTCAGCTGGAGATCAGTTGTAATAGCAGGAGATCTCTAGCTAGTACCTGGGGGTTGGCAACCCTACTGTGAATTCCTGGTTTTGGCCAATGAAGATCAAAGGCATCAAGTGATTTGACCATGGTGAAGTGCAGCAGGGGTTGGCGGGGGACACACACAAATTGCTCCCTAGCTCTTCGCTGCAATGAGCTGGTGATTGCTTTCTCCTCTCCGCTTCTCACCAGTTTCAGCTGAGATTAATGCCATAACGAACAAATAAAACAAGAAGCATTTAAGGAGGGAGCTCATGCATGCCAAAAATGCCTTCGGAGCTGTCTGAGCGGGCAATCTGCAGCATCTTGCTTGAAAACGTTCCAATTATTTACTAGCACAAAGCTGAAGACATTTTTAAAACCGTGGTCTTGCGTCCCTCCCTGTTCTGTGATTAACATTATGTAAGGAGCTGGTGTTTATTTTCACCACTTGTGCTTAACGGCCCATTGCAGCTTAAACAGCACTCCAGCAATGAGGAAAAGAAATGCCGAGAATATCAGCAGTCATCACAGCCCTACTTCTGCCTTAGACAAACAGTGCAATCCTAAGGAGAGTAACTCCAGGATTGCACTGTAAGCCCCTGAAGTACCAGTTACTATCATGGATCTTTCGAAAATCATAAGCTTCCATTCTGGATTCATATGTTAAATCATTTATGGATAGGTATTCCTAATTTTTACTTTTCTTTCAAAGAGGAGGTTTTATTTTTTAGTGGGAGGAACAAAGGCCAAGAGATGGATTACACCATCTATTATTTGCAGCGAGGATTCAAATCCATTTTGCCATACTTCCTGTGTACATCTCTGGATTTTTATGAGACACTTTTTAGAACACCTCCTTAGAATTAGGGATAAGTAATGTTTCCTATTTGTTTCTTTTTCAAATATTAATTTAATTTGTCAATGGTTTCATCTGTCTGCTTTTGCTGTTGGTTTTGTAGATTCCCATGACAGCAATTCTAATTTATTGGGAGTAAACCCCATTGAATAACTTAGTCCTTGCTTTTGAGTAGACCTGCTTAGGATTGTTTCCTTTGTTTTAAGTACATGTTTCATGTTTTATACACTATTTATACATATACTGTATAATATAATGTATAATGCTGATTTATTGGCTGAGATAACATTGAAAAAAGTCCACATTTTACTGTGGAAAACTGGCTCTAAGAATGAGAAATACAATTAAAGAATCACAAGCTTGTTTTACAGAAATGAGAAGCAAAATCAAAATGAAGTTTTGTGGGTAGAAATAGAAGGGATGAGAAATTTGAAATCAACCCTATTCAGAATCCATGAAATACCTGTTCAGCTCACTTAAGTTCACAAAACAGAGTGACAATTAGATCTGGGTTGCCAAGTCACAATGCAATGATCCACGCTGATCCTTTAAACCCCCTACTAGATTGAGAGATGAAGCCGACATGACTTCTCCCAATTGTTCCTCCCCTGGCCCTGCTGTCTGATCCCAATCACTGTAATAAGCCTGGTTACAGATGTGTTATATGCGGCATGGTGGTGGTGGAAAAGAAACTGAGAGGAAGAACACATAGGGCAAGCGGTGTTGTTTTTCTCTTGATGTATCTGAAGAGCATCAGGTCGAGAACAAGCAGCCTTAATTCTGAATACAGCTAGATTTGAGTCCTATAGCAGCTCTGAGACCAACAAGATATTTGGGGTATAAACCTTTGAGAGTTAAACCTCCCTTTGTCAGATACTTTGACTCTCGAAAACATATACCCCAACCATCTTGTTGGTATCAAAGGTGCTTCTGGACTCAAATCAATAGGGTTGCCAACCTCCAGGTAATAGCTGGAGATGTCCTGCTATTACAACTGATCTCCAGCCGATAGAAATCAGATCACCTGGAGAAAATGGCCGCTTTGGCCATTGGACTCTATGGCATTGAAGTCCCTCACTTTCTCAAACCCCTCCCTCCTCAGGCTCCATCCCGAAAACCTCCTGTTGGTGGCGAAGAGGGGCCTGGCAACCCTACAAATCAAGCTGTTCTACTGCAGACCAATTATGGCTACCCTCTGAAGCTGTCTTAATCTTGAGAGAATTTCAAAAGAGAAACGGAGGGTAAAAGTACAGCATGGCCCTTTCCCCTTGGAAAGCTCTGAAATCACTCTCAAAGGAGTTCAAGAGACAGCTTGGGTGTACCAGCAGACACCCTTTTAAAAGCTTGGTGGGGGGGAATCACTGTCACACCACGTGACCCTGTGTGTGTGCATAATAAATGTATGTTCCTCTTTGGACACGAGGGAGTGAAAATAAAATATAGCAGCCCAGAATGCTGAACTAATCCTCAAGTAAACAGTGAAGGATTTCTTTTTTTAAATCCTTGTGTCCTCGAGTCATGAAAGAAATTAAAGTTGCCCCTGAAGAAAATAGCACTGAAAGAAACCAGGCTTGAAATACGGTTGCCAGCTCTGAGTTGGGAATTACCTGGAGATTTTGGAGGTGGAGACTGAGGAGGGCGGGGTTCAGGGAGGGGAGGGACTTCAACGGGATATACTGCCATAGAGTCTACCCTCCAAAGATCTCCAGCTAGTACCTGCAAGGACTCCTTTACAAGTTGCAAGGACCTTTAATTACATGGGCTGTTGTAATTTCTTCTTTGAAATTATTTGTGTATATCACTGTTTTGCATTTTGCGGTTTGTATGCACAATATAACGATTGCCTTATCAGCATATTTTTGTCTGTTTTGCCATAAGTGCTTGAGAATTCCAGTAGTACCTGGAAGTTGGCAACCCTACTTCTCTGATCACAGACTCCAGCGGGTTATGCCTTCCTTAAGAGTTCTTAGGTTGCCCACTGCTAGGTCAAGAGCTTTCTATGTGCTCATACATACCATGTGACTTCCACGTTGTTGAGACTCTGTGAATTGTGTTAGGCAGGGGAGGGCCTGAATGTCTCGGAGACTGATGTATTTATTTCTGTTTGTTTTATGGATTTTTAATTCTGTTTTGTTTTTAATAAATAAACCCATTAAAAAAAACACAATGGGAGCCTTCGGTAGGCATAGATTCAGAGGGTAGCAGTAGAACAGCTAGATTCAGCTCCAGAGACCCACAGGATTTTCAGAGTATGAGCTTTTGAGAGTCGATGAAGGGAGCTTTGACTCTCAAAAGCTCATACCCCGAGAATATTGTTGGTCTCTAAAGTGCTACTGGTAGGGTTGCCGACCTCCAGGTACTAGCTGGAGATATCCTGCTATTACAACTCCAGCCGATAGAGATCCATTCACCTGGAGAAAATGGCCACTTTGGCAATTGGACTCTTTGGCATTGAAGCCCCTCCCCAAACCCCGCCCTCCTCAGGCTCCACCCAAAAAAATCTCCCGCCGGTGGCGAAGAGGGACCTGGTAACCCCAGCTACTGGCCTTGAATTGAGCTGTTTTCCAGGCACAGAAAGGATCAGTCACTATTCGTACTGAATAGAAACTTAATAATTATTTTATTGTTGATCCACGGTTCTCCTTTAAAAAAAAAAAAAAAAGTACTTGATAGTTCTTTCAACATTGTTGTTAAATACTGATACCTTGCCATTTCCCCCCTTCTTGAGCCAATGGCTCCAGGGATCACATAATTAATGAAAAGTATCAGCCATCTCCCTGTCCTCCAAGTTCCCAGAATGTTTCAGAACACAAATTAGGGGATAAAGGTTTGATTAATCAGTGTGATTGACTAATTCATTTACAACAGATTAAAGCAGAGACTCTTAACCAGATTTTAATTGTGCTGAAAGGGCACCGGGTGCTGTTAAGCTTCACTCAGAGAGGAGGAAAAAACACACCCAGATCTATATATCACATTGCTTTGGGTGGAGTTTTCATCTTTTTGTAACGCCACCCCTCACTTCTTAGCCTGAGTCAACCTCACTTAACCTGGTGGCAGTGGTCAAATGTTACATCCTTCCATGAAATGTCTGCTAATACTGTTCACATTAAGCACTGATGTTGATTTCGTTTAGGCTAAACGGACCCCTCCGGGAGATATCCCTGACTGGATTTCATGTGACTAGACAGTGGTGCAAAGTGGTCAACCGGAGACAGGCCTCTTAACTGTTAGAGTTGTGAAGACCCCCCCTCTTTTATTGGGGATTTCTTCTTCCTTCAATTTGGTCCATTCCCAGCCATACTGAATTCAGTATTGTACATTCACAAGGAATACGGCAATGGGTAAAGCCCTTTGGAATCGCAAGCGTAACAGATGGGGATGAAACAAAGCAGCGTTCTCCCCAGCGTCTGTTCCATGCCACCATCTTGTTTCCTCAGACATAAGGATTTGCTTAACATTCCTTCTGCTCCTCTGAGGCAACACATGCCACCACATCTGCGATAGAGCATGCATTCTGTATATACAGCTCTCAACCGTTTTGGGAAGATTCAGCCCTGCTCGGAGACACAGTAAAAATAACGTCCCAGCGATTGGGTGGGAGGCTCTGCAGGGAGACACCAAGAGGGTGTGAGTTCAAAGGGTTTTTTATGCTTATGCTCCTTCCTCCCGTCTTACATTCCCCTGCAGGGTATGGCTGGAAGCTTTTCTCTCACATGCCCAGCCCTGCATTCCAGGCTTTAATTAGCCTGCCCACTAAACGAGAAACAGAAGCAGGCAGAGAAGTGTCTTGAAGCAGGCAGAGAAGTGTCTTGAAGGACAGCTTGGCCTCCTCCTCCTCCTCCTGGTACCAAACAGGGCATCAGAGTGGGGTGGCACAAAGAGAAGCTGCTAACAACGGATTCGGCTGGTATATATAAAAGGATCTCTTCTCGTGGCAAGAGGATCTGCTCATCATAATGCCGATGGGCATTGATCAAAGATGGATAATTCTGCGATTATCACCCTTCTTTATCATCATTATCATTAAGAATGAATATTAATCACTATTCAATATGATTAATTAAGCATTATAATGATTAACAATAAATTCTCATTAAGTATCGTTATTAATTATTGATGAGGAAGATGAAGAAGAGTTGGGTTTTATACCCTGCTTTTTCTCTACCTTTAAGGAGTCTCAAAGCGGCTTACAATCATCTTCCCTTCCCCTTAGGGTTGCCAACCTCCAGGTACTAGCTGGAGATCTCCTGCTATTACAACTGATCTCCAGCTGATAGAGATCAGTTCCCCTGGAGAAAATGGCCGCTTTGGCAATTGGAGTCTATGGCATTGAAGTCCCTCCTCTCCCCAAACCCCACCCTCCTCAGGCTCCACCTCAAAAACCTCCCACCGGTGGCGAAGAGGGACCTGGCAACCGTACTTCCCCTCTCCACAACAGACACCTTGTGAGGAAGGTGGGGCCAGGAGAGCTCAGAGAGAACTGTGACTGGGCCAAGATCACCCAGCAGGCTTCATGTGGAGGAGTGAGGAATCCAACCCGGTTCTCCAGATTAGAGTCCGCCACTCTTAACCACTACACCACACTGGCTCCTAATTAATAACTGTTAATTATAATAATTTATCAACACCCCCTCCAGGTGGCTAACAATAGAAAATCCATTCAAAAGAAAAGCCGGTTTGCTGTGCAAACCCAAGAAAAGTCGTACTCTTCTAAAGCCACTGAACTGAATAGGTTTAAAAGAACTCTGGTTGGATACTGTGTGCTATCAGATGCTGAACTAGATAGACCATTGGTCTATCCAGCAGGCCCTTCCTTCCTTCCTTCCTTCCTTCCTTCCTTCCTTCCTTCCTTCCTTCCTTCCTTCCTTCCTTCCTTCCTTCCTTCCTTCCTTCCTTCCTATTAGATTTATACCTCGCCCGTTCCTGACTACAGTCAGGCTCAGGGTGGCTACCAGCAAAGGGGGGGGGGAGGGAAACCAATATAGACATTATAAAATTCAAACCTTATACATGCTAAAATTCAAAAAGGCACCCTAACAATAATGAACAATAAGGCATAATCAAACAGGAAAGGGCAGAGAAAAAGGGAAGCGAAACAACAACCAAAAACCAGCTAATTCATAAGGAAGAATACATAAAGATAGGGGTAAGGGTAGGGAGGCCAGCTGCAATGTAGAAATCTTTCTTACATTGGCTCCAGGTGGCAGTAATAAACTTGTTGGGTGACCTTGGGACAGGCACTGTCTCTGCCTAACTCACAGGTTGTCGAGAGGATAAAATGGAGGAAGAGAGAGGAATGGACTCTGCTCTGAGCTCCTAGAGGCAAACGTGGCTGGCAAAAGTGGAAACGAGAGGCACGGAAATGCCAGTTGGGACAATCCTCTTTGGCTGAAGCATTGATAAATTGCTCTGGTTGGATAATATCCCTGTCATATACATATCTCTTCCCTTGCTGCCCCTCCTATCTCATTTCTAGGAATATGAAACCACACAGTGAGGTGCCAGAATAAATTTTAGATCAGAAAGTTGCTATTCACTCTTAAATATCAGAAATAATTCTGCATATGAACAGGCATTGTTTCGCTTGGGTCTTCATGTAAATTTACATCTGCATATCCCTAATATACAATTAAATTATATTGCCTTTCTTACAGTAATGGATGTATCCTTTGTCATTGTATAAAAGTGAAAGTTTTCCTCTCAGAAGAGTTTTGCTTTTATTGCCCTTTTCACCTGATGTTTGCCATCTTAACAATGTTGGACCTGCTTTATGGTGCATTTGAAAAATTATCTTACAAAGCAGATACAATTCTGGGAACTAATGAAGATTTCTGGAAATCCCAATTTACTTTTGAATTATTATCTCAATTTGTAATTCTGACTCTGGTCTTTGACCTCTGAAATTAGATTCTTCTTTTTTTCTCCAGAAGAAAAAAGAAATGACCTTGCACATACAGAAAATCTATTAAATTGTGCTTCATAATTTTTCGCTTACAAATTCTTGAATCCATACTATTCACCCTTTCACATTCTACTGTAGTTGGGTTGGATTTTGAGATGCATTGTACATTTCTTCATAATATATGTAGGGTTAATCGAGTTTAGTTTTAGTGTTATTGTTTCAGTAACTGGAACACCTAACTGTTAATAGGGATATGAACAGAAATGTTATTTGGGTTCAGATTTGGATTGCTTTGTGCATTAACAATTGGCTTGGGTTCTTTAATGTAAAGCATTCAGGGTCATTATCATGTTTGAGTGTTATGTATACTGGTTTTAATGGAAAAGACACTCCACTGGTAACCCTTCCTTTGTTTCTGATCCAGTTGAGATGAAATTCTCAGGGTCTGTAACCTTCACCCAGTGGACTCACCTGCCAAATTTCAGACAAATGAATAGTCTCCATTTTTCAAGTCAATAATATTCTCCCTTGTGAGCAAGCACATAGAGGAATTGATGAGTTCTTCTATCCTTTACCCCTGCAATAATTCTGGTATAGGCAGAAATGGTAAAATGAACCCTGCACTCGATTCATTCATTGCTGCAAATTTCTCCCAACCTGTGCTTCACTTAACCCACTTACCAATATTCAAGAAGCCATTGGGAGAAAATAATATGCTTCAAGAAACAAAGAAGAGAGAGGTAAGACAAGAGAGGGTTTAAACTTTACCTTCTTATTCTCCATTCTGTTACCAACCCCCGCCCCCAAATACCCAAATCTACCCACCCTTGTTTTATGTCAAAGGCATACTCCTGCTACAAACCAGTGAGCCAGTAATGTGATTGGGAGAAGTGCTATGCACAGAATTGCAAACCAGTGATGAAACTGTGTGGCATGGACATTGGTTAAGCAGTCTGGCTGGACAACATTCTGGCTGAGCACATATTTGCTGTCACTAGGGTTGCCAACCTCCAGGTACTATCTGGAGATCTCCTGCTATTACAACTGATCTCCAGCCGATAGAGATCAGTTCACCTGGAGAAAATGGCTGCTTTGGCAATTGGACTCAATGGCATTGAAGTCCCTCCCCTCCCCAAACCCCGCCCTCCTCAGGCTCCGCCTCTAAAACCTCCCGCAGGTGGAGAAGAGGGACCTGGCAACCTTAGCTGTCACTCTCTCCTCTCACTGCCCTCACACTTCTCAAGCAATAGCTGTAACACCGTGTCGTGGTAACAGCTCAGTTATCAATATGGGAAAAATACATACCTCTACAGGGCTCCCTCCTTGCAGAATTTGCCCCATGCTTTTGTCAACCCAGGACTACCACAGGCAGATCAGTTGGGGAGGGCAAGATGGGAAAATGAAGAGATTCGGTAGTTGGGGAGTTGTTAAGAAACCAGGTCAGTGAGGTGGAATGTGATGGAGATTTATGCAATTGGGAATGGTTTGGAAAGAGTGAATGTATAGGACTTCCCCCAGCACCCAGCAGAGAAGACTTAACTCAAGAAACGGGTTGAGCTTGGGTCTTCTTTATTAACTGATCTGGACAGTTCAAACAGCAGCTGCCCTCCCTGGTTCACTGTGTGTTACTCTTACTGAGAACCAATGTGCCCGACTTGGACATTCAGGTTTACATTTCCTCTGATGTGGAAATTTGCTGGGTGACCTTGGGCTAGTTATTCTCTCAGTCTCACCTATCTCATAGGTTTGTTGTGAGGATAAAATCGAGGAAGGGGGATGATGTTCTAAGTCACTTTTATTTTATTCTTTTATTTAAAATCCAGCATTTCTGCTCAGTTTGGGTCCTTAAGGCATTTCGGGTCCCCATTGAGGAGAAAAGTGGGGACCCGTCTTTGAGATCCTTGTGAGGAACCAGTCTGGTCTGTTATGAAATGATACCTATTAGGTGCAGTCTATTTCCTCTTTTATTGATTGCATAGCTGATGAAGCCCATAGCGAAACGTGGTCACATGATCTAGACAACACGTCCTATCAATGACGCTATGGATTAACTCTTGATGTTTGTTCCCAAGCCTTTTGTCTACTTCCTGCAAAAGAGAAATACAAGATTATATAGAACAAGCATTTTTCAATATCTGTGATCTGAATTCTTACCTTTCAACTTGTTATATTATATCAGTTTCTGACCCTATGTTTGAATTGTCTAGGCTGGGAATTTTTTGTTGTATATGTTTGTGCATATTGTTCTGTTTGTATTTTTGCTTATTTCACCTTTTCACTTGTCACTTTAATATATTTGTATTTATATCATATTGTTCTTGTGTGCTGTTTCTGGTTTGCATTATCTGGAGGTTGGCAACCCTATATGACCTACCTAATTGTTTCAAGCTTTGAGGCTTGAATAGTGATTGCATCACTGCAAATAAAATTAATGGGTGGCAAGGTCTTCAGCAATTATGATTACCCTAAAAAACCAATTTATGGAGTCCAGTCACAGGCCTTCTTTATAAATTTGTGTCTTCGGTAATGGATCAGTGCAATACAATCTTTAGAAATGAACTCATAAACTAATAGAAAGTGCTACATATTGGCTGCCTTCCCTTCATCTAAAACAAATATCCATTTCAGATGATCGTAATTGAAATTGTGAATATTTAACAAGGGGGGGAAGCAAGCGAGCAATGTTTAATGGTTTGGCTAAAGTGCATTTATTTTTGTTAGTAATGTAAGGCTAATGTTTATTGTAAAGTTAATGGGCAAATCAGTCATCAATTATTAGCAATGACCAGTTCTCATTAGGGCTGGTATTTTCAGCAGTAAGAGTTACCCTGACCCATAAAATGTTCATTTGTCCTGATCATCTAGCAAAGGGGGTGGGCAAATCCTTTTGTATGGGGGTCTACTTTCCAAATTTATCATACTCTGGAACAGCTCTTGCTTATTTCTGTTACATAAAAAAATACCCATCAGGTGTATAATTTGCCAGTTCAGTAATTTGCGTATCAATTTCCTGATATGAAATTAGTGTTAACAGAAGTTTTAGATTTATACTGTAAATACGTTTAAATAGTTACTCTTTAAATTTACAATAATAAAAAGATCTGTGTGCCCATCTGGCTGTCCATTTGTGGCAGGCATATCTCGGACAATAAAGCTAGGGGTCTCAAAACGGGACATGAGCTTCTTAACAGGTAACCCTTGTTGCTCACCTCACCTCTGAGTAGTGGTAAGAGAATATTTAAAAACAAAACAAAACATGGCATTGCACACAGTGTCACATCATTTTCATGAAAAACGTGGAAATGATGTCATATAGCTCTAGCAATTGCTTGAAACTGTGTGGTTTTACCATAGAGTTTCTGGAGATTCCTAAAGCAACATGCTTAGGGTTGCCAGCTGTGGGTTGGGAAATAACTGGAGATGTTGGGGGTGGAGTCTGAGGACGGCAGGTTTAAGAGAGGGGAAGGACTTCAATGCCATAGAGTCCAATTACCAAAGTGGCCATTTTCTCCAGGGAATTGATTTCTATCAACAGGAGATCAGTTGTAATAGCGGGAGTTCTCCAGCCACCACCTGGAGGTTAGGAACCTAAACATGATGTAATTTCCTGTTTTTCCTGTATGTGATATGATGGCACACAATGCCATGCCCTCCCATGTCAATACCACCCCCCAAGCTCTAGCCAGTTGCCAGGCATGGCACGACATCCCTATTCAGGATGGTTGGTAATGCAGTGCCAATACAGGGGAACAGGAACATCCTAAACTAGGTTATCTGCAGAAAACCCCACCTCTTGCCCATACAATAGAAGATAAAGTTCTATGTTTGTGGCAAGCATAACTCACCAGAAAAAAGGCTAGGCGTTTGAAAATTGTCTACCAACTTCGGGATGATCATGGTACAATGTCAAAAATGAAGGGAATAGAAATATCAAGACCCAGTTTATCTCTTACTGGGTGACCCTGGGCCAGGGTTCTTGTGAGGATAAAATAGAGGAGAGGGGAATAGTGCAAGTTGGGATCCTAACCACAGCTATAAAACAGTGTCAGTAGCTAATTTCAGATCAAAGACAGGTTTCTATGAGTGGAAGCAATCTCTCAAGACAGTCCATGTTTATTTATTTATTAGAACATTTATATGTCACCTTTCCTCATAACTCAATGTGGCTTTTTAGTTAGGTTCAGTAGAGGAGGAGAAGTGGAAATTGCACAGTTTTCCTTAATGTTGTAAGAAGATATTTGCCAGCTTTGCTAATTCAAAGACCTGGGTTTGTTCCCCATTCATTTTCTTCACTTAATTGGTCCTCTAGATGTATGGGCGTGAAGGTGATAATCCACCAATATTTCTTCTTGGATGATGTGTGGCTAGAAGACTCAACTGGAGACAGCTAACTAGCTTCTCTGCTTTGGTTTCTGATGACTTCCATCCAATTCCCTCAAATTATATCTTGCTATTCTGAGGGGTGGTTGGAATATGGCTCCATTTGGTTCAAGGCCCTATTGCTCTGATACGAAACACATCTTTTGTTCTTAGTTTGCATCAAGCATTGACCAGACGCCCTTGAATTCAATTTATTAGAGCCCACGTTTTTGAACCTGTTCAATTATTTATGTACACTCGGCTATGCAGACTTTTAGATTTGGTGAATTTACAGAATCATTTTTTATTGATACAGGACTTTTAATTAAATATTTAAAACTCCGTCTGCATTCAAGAATTTATTTAGTTCCAAATATATGGTCATCAATAAGTTGGGGCATGACCCATTAACAAGGAAATGACACACTATAGTTAATGTACATGATAATTAGGAAGGTTTTCTTCCTTTTCAGTAAACTTCAAAGAAGGTTGTGAGTTTGACATAGTTCCCAGACCCACCCCATCTCCCCATTGCATGAAAAGCATTGCTGACTTACGATTTTAAATAATATGTGATGAATGAGTGGAGCCATTGGTAGTGTATGATGGTCAGGGGTGACGTTTGGTGTTTTTGGTGAATCGAGCATCAGTGAGAGAGGGTAAGTTTTCATTATTTGGGAGGTAGAGTCTAATGGATCAGGTGATGGGATTAATTAGGAAAAAAAAACTTCTCCAACTCAAAGTACCATTAATAGAATCATAGAAATATAGAGTTAGAAGGGACCTTCAGGGTCATCGAATCCAACCCCCTGCACAATGCAGGAGATTCACAACTACCTCCACCACCACCACCACACACCCGTGATCCAGACTCCGTGCCCAGAATATGCCCCCCCCCCCAAAAAAAAAACCCTCCAGGATCCGTGGACAATCCAACCTGGAGGGAAATTGCTTCCTGACCCAAAAATGGACATCAGCATTTCCCTGGGCATGTAAGGATAGCTATTCATCAGAATAGCTGATACCAGTCCACATATAAGCAGGCAACCAAGTGTAGATCCTCCTGGTATATGTTGCCACCATGTTGTCTGAAGAGGCAACACACAGATTTTCAGCTTGCGTCCATGTCAACCCGAGACCTGAAAAATCCGATGTTGTTGGGTTTTTTAGGTAGGGTGTGCAGAGGTCATATACACATGCAAAATCCCTGTGCTGAACCTTTCAGACAACATGGCAACTGTGCTTGTCAGGGGACTGTGGGCAGTGTGCATTCCCAATGTGTACAGTTGGCAGGCTCCCAGTATCTATGATCATAGTATCTGAAATGGGATTTTCTGAGGTAAAAATGGGAAAATAAAAAGGTATGGCAGTGGCTAACAGCTAATTCCTAAGAGCTGCAGCAGCCGGGGATGACGTGGCCGTGGTGGCGCCACGGCGCCTCCAAAGAGGTTTGGCTGCTGCAGCGGGGGGGGGAGGACATTTTTAAACAGAAAAATAAGAAAAGGTGGGGGAAAGCCCTATTGAAAACAGTGATGCTCCACCAACAAAAAGTTGGCGCAGAACTGCTGTTGCCAAAGGGGGCGTTCCCAGGCTGAAAGGGGTTAGGAAGCTGCCTACAGGCAGCCTCGCCCCCTGAATTGCCCTGGGAACAGCTCCCGGGAACGCCAGCACAAGGACTTGCTGGCAGGATGCCAGTGAGAAGCCAAGTTGGTCAAGCCAAGAGTGCCACTCTGCCACGGTGGTCCAGGGTGGCTGGCACAAGTGGCACTGCACCAATGTCCATGTCATTTTGCTTGGTGCAAGGGACACAGATGCCAGCATAGGGGGTCAAGGTGCCTCTTAAGTAAGGTTGCCAACCTCCAGGTAATAGCTGGAGATCTCCCACTAATACAACTGATCTCCAGCCGAAAGAGATCAGTTCCCCTAGAGAAAATGATCGCTTTGGCAATTGGACTCTATGGCATTGAAGTCCCTCTCCTCCCCAAGCCCTGCCCTCCTCAGGCCCTGCGCCAAAAACCTCCCACCAGTGGCGAAGGGGGACCTGGCAACCCTACTCCTTAGCCCATTCAGCCCCCAAGCTCAGGAATGAGCCGTTAGTGGCAGAACACAAGCTTTGCTTTCAGAAAGTGCCAAGCATGGTTCCTTGTGTCCCCCGTTAACAGGTTTTGGTAACAGGTTCAGGGAAAGTCCCTTCTATCGCTGAGACCTCAGAAAGCAGCAGATGGTCAAATAGATGGCACAACTGTTCTGAATCAGCATATGACAGCATCATATGTTCATATCTGATGTTTGTCAATCCCATCCATGAGTAGGGTTGCCAGGTCACTCTTTCCCACAGGCAGGAGGTTTTTGGGGTAGAGCCTGAGGAGGGCAGGGTTTGGGGAGGGGAGGGACTTCAGGGCCATAGAATCCAATTGCCAAAGCGGCCATTTTTTCCAGGGCAACTGATCTCTGTCGGCTGGAGATCGGTTGTGATAGCAGGAGATCTCCAGCTAGTACCTGGAGGTTGGCAACCCTATCCATGAGCAGAATAAACCACTTATGCTCTCAACCATATCGACAGCTAAGGTGTGTGGTTTAGCCGCGCTGGCGTGCTTTTGTGTCAAGGAGTCCTCACTCCGAGGTTGGCATTTCCCTCCGTATACTTTGCAGAGAGGGCTGCTTGGACCAGCCATTCCCATGGAAACAGCCATCAAATCTGAATCCCCACACAGCCCCGGCGATCCTCTTTACTCTCAATTATTTTGTGTGCACAATTAACTTCTGGAAACGGCAGCTCTTTTACAAGATCTCAGATCAGCCGTGTGAAAGTGGTTAATGGCTTATTAAAAATTAGGCTAAGCAGAAGCGGGGAAGAGTGGCGTGTCCAGCGCTGTGTTTCAATGCATCCGAAAAAAATAAAAGAAATAAAATAAAACACACACACCGTTTAAAGAGATACTGTTGAAACTCTCTGCTGCAACAAAATGCCTCGTCTGGGAGAATGTGGAATGCATTCTGGCTTTTTGAGAGGGTATGATATGAATCAGGAGGAGGGAAAAAAACATATTACCGAGCCGTTAAAAATATAGTTAATTTAGTTGTAGCAGGGAGGAGGAGTTTTCTCATGAATGAGTAACAGATTGAAATATTTCACTTCATCGGGAAGCTACCCTGTGGTAAACAAGCTGGAGGGGGGAAAAGGAAACAGATGTGAAGTGATAAGAAAGGGACACCCACATGGGTATACACCGAGGTGAATGGTGTGTGTGTGTGGGGGGGGCGAATCAGCTGTTTCCTCCCAACACTCAGCAGTGAATTAGCAAAACAAGATTTTTGGACTCTGGCAAGGAAGTGACATTTTACTCCTGTGTAATAAAGGAAATGTCCCTTTTGTTCTTTTGTACCGAGGCCACTTCGCAAATTTAAAAGGGCTTGTGGCAAAGCAAGAACTGGGAAATTTCATTTTCTTTCTCCCCGCCCCCCCAAATGAATTGGCAGAAAGGCAACTAGTCTAAAATTTGATAATATCACGAAGAGCTAATGAAATGAGAGGGGGCGGCTGAAACCCTAGGCAGTTTCTCAGGAGTAAGTCCCACCGAACTGGGTGTGAAATGCTGTCTTGATGCCGCAATATCCCTTCTGCCTGCATAACCGGTAGTGATGTTGCTGTGCCACTGATGCTCTAGGACTGACCTGAAACTATGGTAAAACCCAGAAAGGTTCGAGTGAATCCTAGAGCTTCCTGCAACGCGGTGATGTCTCTTCCAGTTATGCAGCCGGAGGTGATGTTGCAGGACCGATGGATGCTATATGAGTAAGTCCCGCCCTCGCCAGCTCCAGGGGTTGGTAGTTCTCAGTTGCCAGCGCTCATCGCAGCTCTGGTTAGGACTGTACTACAGATAACTAGCTAGGAAAATGCCTGACATGATGAGGCGTGCGAGGAACATGAAGGGAGGACCTGTATTTTTCAGGGTTTCAGGAAGAGGAGGAGGAGGAGAAGAAGAATTGGTTTTTATATGCTGAATTTCTCTACCACTCAAGGAAGAATCAAACTAGCTTACAATCACCTTCCCTTCCCCTCCGCACAACAGACACCCTGTGAGGTAGGTGGGACTGAGAGAGCTCTCAGAGAGCTGTGACTAGCCCAAGGTCACCCAGCTAGCTTCATGTGTAGGAGTGGGGAAACCAACACAGTTCACCAGATTAGCCTCCGCCGCTCATTTGGAGGAGGGGGGAATCAAATCTGGTTCTCCAGATCAGACTCCACCGCTCCAAACCACCCCTCTTAACCACTATACCACGCTGGCTCTCCACCATGCTGGATGACAATTTTGTTTGCTTTCCTCTCCCTTCAGGCCACACAACTTTAAATCCACGCCACTCCCACAGCTTCCAGCACTAGAGTTCTTTTTAGAGGTCTCAGGAAACAGCTATTGGGAAGGAGTGTGGAAAAGAACCTAAGAAAGAGGGGTATTTTTCACGGTGGATTTTGCTTCGGTTTCGAATCGGAGCAAACAATAAACCGATTTAAATAGCTTTTTCATGGCAGCGCAGATTCTCCCCCCATCCCGAGGCATTTTCAATTTTTCACGGGAGAAACAGCGCACTTCTCTGCTCTGCTTACATCTGCTGCCGCTCATGACTCACCGCTCCAAATCCGCCTAATCCCGCCCACTCTTCCCATGATCCTGTGTGTGTGTGTTTGGGGGGGGGGCATCCTGAGAGCAGCAAATCCAAGCCAAAACTCCCGTCACCCTTCTGAAGAGGGGCAGCCAGTCTGCTCTGGGTCTCCCTCCAGCCGGTGCGATCCTATGTGTGTGTGTGTTGGGGGGGGCATCCTGAGAGCGGCAAATCTAAGCCAAAACCCCCATCACCCTTCTGAAGAGGGGCAGCCAGTCTGCTCTGGGTCTCCCTCCAGCTGGTGCGATCCTATGTGTGTGTGTGTGTTGGGGGTGGGCATCCTGAGAGCGGCAAATCTAAGCCAAAACCCCCATCACCCTTCTGACGAGGAGCAGCCAGTCTGCTCTGGGTCTCCCTCCAGCCGGTGCGATCCTATGTGTGTGTGTGTTGGGGGGGCATCCTGAGAGTGGCAAATCCAAGCCAAAACCCCCATCACCCTTCTGACGAGGGGCAGCCAGTCTGCTTTGGGTCTCCCTCCTGCTGGTGCGATGCTGTTAGAGCGGCAACTCCCCCAGCCAATCACCGTTCTTGGGGGAGGAGAAAGGAGACATCCCGGGGAGCGAAGCAAACATTTTTTCATGGGCATCCGCACAACAAAACACGCGTCCACAGGAAAGATCGTCTCAAAAGTGGTTTGGATTGCCTCTCTTTTAACCCGGCTTATTTTGCTCAGTGGGGGAAAACACGGATCTGCAGTGAATAACCAAAATTTGCCTCCGACGCAAATCAGCGTCGAAACAGCAGCAAATCTCCATGAAGAATACCCCAGAAGAGAGTAAAGCTCTGTTTTGTTTTGTGCTATTCTTCAGTGGCCAGGCACAATTGCCAACCTAGAACGAAGCAAGCAGCTGCCGGTAAAGAAGAAGTTACTAATGGTTATGGCAAGTATACAACCTTTTACTCTGAACTCCTCAGTTCTGAGGCCCTTACTTCTGAAGGGACTGATGAGAATGAAATCTCATTTTATTTTACTCATGCTCATATAAAGTGGAAAGTGTCATCTCGTGATGAGGAATGAGGATTCAGAAATGAGGGTACAAAATTGGGCAGATAAGGTTTATTAAAAAGTCACAGCTAAAAATAGGTGATTGTCCCCAGGTTCACCTCACAATGAATGGCTTTTCTGAGCTTTCTTGGAAAATTCTTGGGAAAGTTCTGGTATTTCCAAACCCCCCTTTTTTTTCAATTTTGGTTTTGGGGGTTTTTTTGCAAAAAAAAAAAAAAAAGCTAAGAAAAGCCAAGCCTAAAGGGGTTTTCCTGAAAACTATGCTGTTAATATATCAAATTTACTTCCCTTAGCAATGGAAAGGAAACTATAAAGGAGAACTGGCTGCTGGTATTAAAACCATTGTGAAATTAAACTTGGCTTTGGAGGGAGTTTGGGCTGCACTTAGGGTTGCCAGCTCTGGGTTGGGAAATACCTGGAGATTTTTTTGGGGGGTGGAGCCTGAGGAGGGCAGGGTTTGGGGAGGGGAGGGACTTCAATGCCATAGAGTCCAATAGCCACAGCGGACATTTTCTCCAGGGGAACTGATCTCTGCCGCCTGGAGATCAGTTGTAATAGCGGGAGATCTCCATCCACCACCTGGAGGTTGGCTACCTTAGCTGCATTACTACTTGGCTATGAGTTTTTGAACAAGGGAGAGTGTGCCTTCTGAAACATCTTCCCCCATTTCCAAAATCCGCTGCCATCCCTAGTCACAACAGGTGATTAAAATGTCCTTTAAACTGCAAGTCGCCTATTAAATATAATGTTGCAAATTGCTATATGTCATCAAGATGGAAGCAGCTTAAGGTTATCAACTCAGTTCTCCTGATGCAGAAGTAAAGCAAGTACATATTTATCCTTTTTGCGATTACGTAGATAAAATTGCCAATGTACAGCTTTCCAAAGCAACACATTTGTACAAAAAAATGTTCAGCTGCTCGACATGCTTTGACTTCCTAGTCCTCCTCAGTACATTTTCGATTGGGTACAGCATGGAATCAAGTAGTAACTGGAGTAATTCAGCCAACAGCACGCCTCTCTTATCAGCATATTACTCGCCTTCAGCAAATATAGTCTATTCTTGGTTTTCTCGATACAGGTTTCCTATGTGACTTTGCAAACTAGAGATTATCTTTCCATTTGTTAGAGTTTTCGCACCGGAATACATGCCAATGTAAAATCGTTTTTGGAAGAAAAATGTTATTGTTCTGGGTTTAAAAAAAAAAAAGACTATTTCAAGTTCTATTTTTTACTCTACTCCACCTTTGAAGCTCAGCAAGGAGCTATGCTTTCCAGCAAAAAAAGCAATGTTTAAAAATGGAATAACAATTTTGTAGTGTTCGTTTATGATATCGTTGGATGAAAATCCTTAGCACACCAGAAGAGCATGGGGATTGTGTGGGCATACGTCCCCACTGTACATAGGAAGTAATGTATGATCATCCTGCCTCATGCAGGGAGGCGCTCTTGGGGTTCTGCTGCCCTACCTGATGTACAAGATTTCTGGCCAGTATGATACAATAAAGGTTTATTGCTTGTGGCTGAAAACCATCACAATCTGTCATACAAAACCCATTCATAAATAATAACATTAAAACAGTATGACACCCCCCCCAAAGCTAGTAATTAAATTAGGGTTGCCAGCTCCGGGTTGGTAAATACCTGGAGATTTTGGGGGCGGAGTCTGAGGAGGGCAGGATTTGGGGAGGGGAGGGGCTTCAATTCCATAGAGTCCAGTTGCCAAAGTGGCCATTTTCTCTGATTGAACTGATCTCTATCGGCTGGAGATCAGCTGTAATAGCTGGAGATCTCCATCTAGTACCGGGAGGTGGGCAACCCTAAATTAAATACATTCCACACCCTGATTCAAAACAGATTTAGCCCAGATTTTCTTGGCTGCTAAGGCAAAGAGTGACACTTTGTAGGAAACAACTGGATTGGTGTCTGAGAGGAGAAAGAGCAGCTTCTCTGGATCTGAAAAAAGAGTTAGGCCCTTTAGAAATGCTGTGAGAAATTTAGATCTGGGCTCTGTATAAAGTCGACAGAAGAAAGTGTAATGCATTAGGTCCTCTGGAACTGCGGCTCCACAAATACATAGAAGAGAGGCCCATGGTTAGGGTTGCCAGCTCCGGGTGGAACCTGAGGAGGGCGGGGTTTGGGGAGGGGAGGGACTTCAATGCCATAGAGTCCAATTTCCAAAGTGGCCATTTTCTCCATGTGAACTGATCAGTATTGGCCAAAGATCAGTTGTAACAGCAGGAGATCTCCAACTAGTACCTGGAGGTTGGCAACCCTACCCATGGTGTTTGGGGGTAACGTCCAGGTAATGAAGCCATTGGCATAGTTTGAAACTGAAGTGAGGTAAAAACTATTCTGAGATTATTCTGGCCAGCAGTATTGTGGATGATCCCCAAAATATAAAATCAGGAACTCAAGTAAGGATGAATGAATGTTGCATATTTCATTTCTTTCTACATTTCATTTATACTTTCCCCCAACAGTTTCGTACTTCACTTTTTACGATTGGTGTTGTAGATTCATTTGTATTATGTACACACATTGTATAAGATTAATATTCATTTTATATGGTACTGGTACATAGAATATACATTATTTATATCCATAACATATGTATAATGTATAACATGTTTACTGACAGCGACATTTCTAAAATTAATGGTACTGGGAAAAAGGTAATGGCTGTTTCACAAAACAGAAGCAAAGTGACTGGGTGTTTTCAGATTAAAATGGATGAGAATTTAGAAATTATCCTTAAACTCAACTAGGGTTGCCAGGTTCCTCTTCGCCACCGGCAGGAGGTTTTTGGGGTGGAGCCTGAGGAGGCCGGGGTTTGGGGAGGGGAGAGACTTCAATGCCATAGAGTGCAATTGCCAAAGCGGCCATTTTCTCCAGGGGAACTGATCTCTGTCAGCTGGAGATCAGTTGTAATAGCTTGAAATCTCCTGCCACCAGCTGGAGGTTGGCAACATTAAACTCAACCCAACAGCTTTACTTCTTGCAGCGCCTCTAAAAGTTGCACAGAAGCCTGTGTAGTTGTAGTGGTTAAGAGCGGCGGACTCTGATCTGGAGAACTGGGGTTGATTCCCCACTCCACCACATGAAGTCTGCTGGGTGACCTTGGGCCAATCACCGTTCTCTCAGAACTCCCTCAGCCTCACCTACCTCACAAGGTAACAATTGTGGGGAGAGGAAAGGATTGTGATTGTAAGCTGCTTTGAGACTCCTTAAGAAAAAAAGGAGGGTATAAAAGCCAATTCTTCTCCTTCATCAGTGTTTGCTCTCATGGCTCTTTCTTACATGCCCAGGGTAATGCTGATTGCCACTTTGGGGTCAGAAAGCAATTTTCCTCCTGGCCATATTGGCCAGTGATCCTAAAGGATTTTTTTCCCGCCATCTTCTTGGCATGGAGTAGGGGGTCACTGGTGGTTTGTGGGGGGGAGGTAGTTGTCAATTTCCTGTATTGTGCAGGAGGGGTTGGACAAGATGACCCTGGTGGACAAGATGACCCTTCCAATTCTATGATTCTATGATTTTTCGGCTTTGGCAATTCTCGCAGAGAAGAGAATTCTGACCATAATGATGGAACAAGTATCAAGTGCATCTCTTTATATATCTTGATATATCTGGTTAACTCTTCTATTTAACTTAAATCTATTCAAAATTATTTTTTTCTTATTTTGTATAACCTAAAAAATGTGATAATTTCAATCTTTGGCAAAAAGATTACCAAGTTAAATGGAGGCACTGTTCATGTTACAAATCTATCAGTTTGAAATGACTGTAACTATCATGGCTTCCTCTCAAGGAGCCCGGTTATTGTAAACAGGCATTTCTGGGGAACTAAGGATGATGTGTCCTGACCTGGATGGCCCAGGCTAGCCTGATCTTGTCAGATCTCAGAAGCTAAGCAGGGTCAGCCCTGGTTGGTATTGGGATGGGAGACCACCAAGGAAGTCCAGGGTTGCTGTGCAGAGGAAGGCAAAGTGCTGCCTTTCTGAAAACCCCAAAAGGGGTCGCAATAAGTCGGCTGTGACTTGACAGCACTTTACACACACAGGATGATGTAGACATACGTGGCAATGGATATGTACTGTGCTCTAGAAAATTCCTCTTCTATTGGAGTGTAAGATACCTGTATTTGTTCTCAAAATCACAGATGCAAGCGGGCTGCCTCAAAACCCCAGTTAGCCCAAGCCTTTGTTTGATTCAGGCCCATTTTCTTGTCTGTCTGGCATATTGGCTGTGTGGAGCTGGGTTTCTATGGAAATCTTCAAAGGCAGCCATCAGTGTTCAAAGTTATAGACTGACCGGTAGCCAATTAGAACTCATTTCCATTGGCTCTTGTCAACTTAAATCGGGACCAGTTTAACAGCCAGCACAGTAGGGCTGCCAACCTCCAGGTAGTAGCTGGAGATCTCCTGTTACTACAACTGATCTCCAGCCGATAGAGATCAGTTCCCCTGGAGAAAATGGCCGCTTTGGCAATTGGACTCTATGGCATTGAAGTCCCTCCCCTCCCCAAGCCCCACCCTCCTCAGGCTCCGCCCCCAAAAACTCCCACCCAGCCTAGCCCCCCCTTCAGGAGTGCACTGTTAGGTACGGTGTTCAAATGGGGGGGCTTATCCAGCAATATTCAGATGCAGCCATCAGATTTTTTAAATTCCTTCCTATAGAGCTGAGAAATATTTAAGACTTAATGGCAACATATCTGCAGTTGACCGAAACCGACTGTTCTCTCCACTGCTGATAGGAATGTATGCATAATTCAATGAAGAAGCTTCTCTCTGTCTCTGAAGTTGTGAAGGATCTTTACAAGCAATGGCACTTCTTGAAGATTGTCTCTTTCTTTTGTCAGTGATCAAAGGAGCAATTCGATCACCAAAGGTTTGAAACTCTGGGGTATAAAAGCAGTCTTCGATGATTACGGAGTGGTAAAGAACCCCAATAATGAAAGTATACCACCACCATTCAAATGATTGTTGGCTACAACTTCTCACTCTGAGAGTTTGTAAAGGTACTTAAAGAGAAGGACAAAATAGTTATGGCTTTCTGTGGTGACATTATTATATCACTGTTTTCTCCAGATCAGACCAGTTACTAACTTGGGGGTTTGATGGGCATGTGACTTCACCTGGGACATGTGAATGAGATTTCTTGCTTCAGCTATGTGGAGCTACTGCTATGTAGATATTTTTCTGAGGTGTATCAGGATGTGAGCAGAGCTTGGACTGCAGTACTGCAGCTTACCACTCTGTGCCACGGGGCTCTAGTGTTATACTAGGTATGTATAAATAGTTATAAACTATGTAAAAGGGGAAAAATCAGGTGGACAGCAATTGATGGCAGTATATAGAGTAAAAAGAGAAAAGGGGAAAAAACAGCTATACTATCTGAGGACATGATAGAGGAATGACTAGTTTCTCTCCTCATGATGGCAAACATGTATTTACTTTTGTGTATCTCAGATATATTTAATTTTATGTATCTCACCTGAAAGACCAGTTCGGCCTTCAATCCAAAGAAAAAGAAGAAGAAGAAAATCCACACACAAGGAGCATTTAGATAATTCACAGTGGGTAGCTGCATTAGACTGCCTGCAGTAGTAGAAAAGGGCAAGAGTCCAGTAGCACCTTAAAGACTAACAAAAATATTTTCTGGTAGGGTATGAGCTTTCGTGAGCCAGAAGTGAGCTGTGGCTCACGAAAGCTCATACCCTACCAGAAAATATTTTTGTTAGTCTTTAAGGTGCTACTGGACTCTTGCCCTTTTCTACTACTAAGGAGCATTTAGTAAACCACTCATGGTTGTAAAGTACCGAAATGGCCTTTTAACCCATTCCTACCGAAGCATAAACAGCAAATGAGGCTTTGTTTGAGTTCTCTCCCTTTTGCCTCTCTTCTGCTGACTTTAGGGTTGCCAACCTCCAGCTGGTGGCTGGAGATATCTCCTGCTATTACAACTGATCTCCAGGCGAACGATCAGTTCCCCTGGAGAAAATGGCTGCTTTGGCAATTAGACTCTAAGGCATTAAAATTAACATAAGAACATAAGAAAGGCCATGCTGGATTAGACCAAGGCCCATCAAGTCCAGCAGTCCATTAACACAGTGGCCAACCAGGTGCCTCTAGGAAGCCCACAAATGAGACAACTGTAGCAGCATTATCCTGTTTGTGTTCCAAAGCACCTAATAGGCATGCTCCTCTGATCCTGTAGAGAATAGGTGTGCATCATGACTAGTTTCTCCAAACCCAGCCCTTCTCAGGCTTCACCCCCAAAATCTCCATGTATTTCCCAACCTGGAGCTGGCAACCCAAGCTGTCTTCCATCCACAGCAAGTGGCCGATGTGCATAGGTAGAGAACGAGTCAATGGAGGGACCCTTCTGTCACTGCTCAATTGAAAATATGGTCCATTTCAAACTAGCTGCCAACTTGGTGCCTAGGTTGTCTTCTTCCCAATGAACATTCTCTCATTTGTCACTGTACCTTTGGCCTTCCAATGTTCTGGAGATTGCTTTATTAAAAACGGTAGCAGATGGTGTCCACTTTATTCTCCTCCAAGGCTCAGTGGACATGATAGAATGAATATTAACTTGAAAAAAAGATGCCTGAAATCTGAAAGAGTGAGTTGCTCAGAATGACAGGGTAAGAGAAATCATAAGACCTTGGTCTCCATTGTATTGTTTGCAAACATTATTCTTGAGTCGATAGGGGGGGGAATTAAGATAACGGATCCTGGTCCCAAGAGATTGTAAACTCTGTACCAGTAATGGAATCATAATGCAGAGCCTCCCTCTCTTGTATATGAGGATAATTTAGATTTGTAGCTTTGGAGGAACAGTTCAGTAGCCATCTGTAAAGTATCAATTTAGAAGGCAGAGCTAGAGATAAGACATTCAATTATCCTGAAGTCAGATTTTGCAGCCTGACTTCTGTTCTAGAGGAGGAAAGATGCCCCTAACTCATCACTGTCCTATGATGTCAGATTGGCGTCCAATAATGAATTCTTCCCAAGATGCATTTGTCATATATTATAGGGATTTACTGCTGCTGGATGAATTGATGTTGGTGAGCGGTAACCTCCAAAAGATTAACGCTCCTCAGGGACTGTGAGGTGGAACATGGAAAAAGGACGGAGCCCGTCACAACTACCAGGAATGCTTGAAAGCATATCAATTGAGCAGATTCTTTCAAATGTATCTTGTCTCTCTTAGCACATTTATCGCACTCTGGCATTACCTATATAGCCAGGGATACCTGAATAATAGGTCTGTAGACAACCAGCAGAGCTATACCATTCATTCCACTCAAATTTCTTTTATATAGTATGCTGCTTCTGAATTTAATTGGTGTCCTTAAATGATATCACAAGCTAATCATAGCTAAACTTGTGGGGCAGATGATTTTACTATTAGAGAAAAATAATTTCTACAAAGGCCATTATTATACTGAATAAAATAAAATGGAAATTTGATTAGTGTTAATGGAAATCTAGAATCAAATCTTCAGATGTCAGGATTTGAACCACAATAGCCAGGATCAGATTTTGGCCTTTGGCATTTATCCAAATGCACAGTTCAAGCAGTAACCTTCTACAAACCTAATTTAAACATAAAAGGCATTAATTCTGGCCTGTGATTTTAGTATTTTAGAAATATACTGGGAAAGGTCACTGCATTAAAGGCATAATGCAGAGGAAAAAGCTATAAGCCAAGGGCCTGTTTTCATTTTTTTTTTAAAGTACAAATTACTCAGTTGTGTCCTTATGGGAACGCTTAACTTTTCATTTCACAGGCAATAGCATTATAGTTCATGAGAGAAATACACAAATTATTATACTGGGGGAGGGGAGGTTAGTTGCTAGGGTTGCCAGATCCCTCTTCACCACCGGCGGGAGGTTTTTGGGGCAGAGCCTGGGGAGGGCGGGGTTTGGGGAGGGGAGGGACTTCAATGCAATAGAGTCCAATTGCCAAAGTGGCCATTTTCTCCGGGTGAACTGATATCTGTCAGCTGGAGATCAGTTGTGATAGCAGGAGATCTCCAGGTAGTACCTGGAGGTTGGCAGCCCTATTAGTCGCAGTTGAGACTTCAATTTTTTAGTGAATTCTGGCAGCTTACATCTGCTATTGCAACTGATCTCCAGCCGATAGAGATCAGTTCACCTGGAGAAAATGGTCGCTTTGGCACTGGACTCTATGGCATTGAAGTCCCTCCCCTCCCCAAACCCCGCCCTGCTCAGGCTCTGTCCCAAAAGCCTCCTGCCTAGGTGGGAGTGTGGATTTTCCATGGAAATCTCTACTTCAGGATTGGGAAACAGAACTTCAAACCAGGAAGTCCCTGTTCAATGGCTTGTACACAGTGTAGCAGATAGAGATATCCCATCGGCAACAGCATATTATAATTGTTAAGCACAAACGGGAACAATTAGCAATTAGCATGCATTACTAAATGAGTTTGCATTGCATTCTAAGTGAGCACTTGTAGAAAAGGCTTGCTTCAGGGTGGTTATTACGTCAAACAAAGATAAGGTAAAGAACATTAGGGCACGCTGCAGGTGAATATGAAAAATAAGTAGCACAAAAATGACACCGGGGGTATTTTGGTTCAATGGGATGAAATGTATTGTTTCCAAACTGAAGAGGTGGAGCTGAAAAATGCTAAAATTACAAATATATAAATTTTAATAAGGTGCACATTCAAGTTAAAAACATAGGCCTCTAGCATAGGCAAGACTTTCACATTCAACATATACAAACATGAACACCAAAGTAGGATCCAAAAAAGGACCAGACGCCTAAGGAGGTCTTCCTCAGTGGTCAGTATTATAGTTATAATTTAGCACACATCCTGATAATATAATTATATCATAAAGAACAGTAATGTATAAAAGCCCTTCTAGTATAGTGAAGCTCCCTGTATGTTTATTTATTTCTTATATACTAGAACGTGGCTTCCATGTCTCACCTTCTGTTGCATGTCGGGCTCTTAAGGATGTGTATACATCAAGCAGTGTATTGTTCCATATATTTGCATCATTGACAAGCCTTATGCTATTATAACTTGATGGCTAATTTCCAGTTGGTAATCTAGATACTATAGCGCAGCAGCGAGAATATTGTTAAAGTACTTCTCTGAGCTTGTAATAGAAAAGACCCTTTTTGAATACATTTTTAATACCTTAGCTGTCTACAACACTGATTCCACAATGCTCTGAACATGGGTTTACAAATATGATGCCAGGAAAAAAAATCAATTTGCCCCAGGGAGTTGTCACATCCCGATTGTTTCTCCAAATCCAATACACGTCCTACCAAGTGACAGCCTGATTAAATGTTCATGGTGAACGTCAAGAGCCATCACCACCTTGCAATGTTCAATTAAATGGTGAATATCAAGAAACATCAACATCTGCCTTTAGCAATTAACAAACTCACTGGGAGGGCCAGCTTCAAAGCCCGTTTCTCCATTGGCTCCCCCCTTCACCCCAAAGCTCAAATTGGGGCACCATAAGGCTAGGGTTGGCAACCTCCAGGTACTAGCCAGCGTGCTGTAGTGGTTAAGAGCGGTGGTTTGGAGCAGTGGACTCTGATCTGGAGAGCTAGGTTTGATTCCCCACTCCTCCACATGAAACCAGCTGGGTGACCTTGGGCTAGTCACAGCTCTGTTAGAGCTTTCTCAGCCCCACCTACTTCACAGGGTGCCCATTGTGGGGAGGGGTAGGGAAGGTGATTGTAAGCAGGTTTGATTCTTCCTTAAGTGTTAGAGAAAGTCAGCATATAAAAACCAACTCCTATGTCGTCGTCGTCTTCTTCTTCTTCTACAACTGATCTCAGCCAATAGAGATCAGCTCATCTGGAGAAAATGGCCGCTTTGGCAACTGGACTCTATGGCATTGACGTTCCTCCCTTCTCCAAACCACGCCCCCCTCAGGCTCTGTTCTGCTCCAGTCTGTCCATTACCTTGTTGAAGTGAGGCCTCCAGAACTGCACACAGTACTCCAGGTATGGCCTGACCAATGCAGTGTACAGTGGGACTATGACATTTTGTGATTTGGATGTTAGTTTTTGGTCAGTTTTTGTATATATGTAAGAAACCAGTCCATGTATTTTGTTTTATCTGGCCAAGGGCCGTAAATAAACAATCTGTCTATGTAAGAAATCCATAAATGCTAGATTCAAAGACTGATATGAATTTCTCATCCTTGCTCTTTCCATCTGAAGATGCTTATTCTACTATTACTTCTTTCTTGTGCAAATTGACCCCATGGGTCTTTTATTCTTCCTCTATTTTCTGATTCCTTGCACTCAAATTTTCCCATAATGTACTCTCATTTTAAATGTCATTCATGCATCAATAAATCAATGTTATATACCCCTGTGCATCAAAATGACACACATTGTACCTGTAAGGAACATACAAATTGTGCATAAAAACATTGTGCATACACAAAGCAAACAAAACTACAAAACTGGCAGTAAAAGCTGAAGAACCAGACTGTTGACAAAAATATAAACACTCAGAAAGGCAAATTATTTTGTGGGGGATCTTTTGCATGACCATTTGATAAACAAATATGGACAAGGGTGCTCAAACAATAAAACTGAGAATTAAGAACCATAAAACAAGAGCATTTAAAAAGCAGATTAAAAATTCAGGGATGCCATGAATCCTACTTTGGAATGGTACCGGGATACCTGTGCAGAAGGTGATAAATGTTGCTTCTGGAGTCAGAGGTTGCAGGATTTATAGGTAGTTTCTAAGAAGGCCTTTGTATGACTCTCCTTTAAATATATCTGCAATCATTAAGGATGCTCAGACACCCATTGGTTTGGCTCATGTTCTGCTTGCTCACCAGTCGCAAGCAGGGAGCCAACTTTTGCTAACCAGTTTGATGGTTGGTGGGCAGCTCACGTCTGTTCAATGTTCTTCATATTCAAGCAATGAATTACAGTTAAGGTTGCCAAGCTCCATGTGGGGCCTGGAGAGGTCCTTGTATTACAACTGATCCCCATATTACAAAGGTCAGGGAGGGGCTGTGGCTCAGTGGTAGAGCATCTACTTGGCATGCAGAAGGTCCCAGGTTCAATCCCTGGTATCTCCAGTTAAAGAGACTAGGCAGGTAGGTGATTTGAAAGACCCCTGCCTGAGACCCTGGAGAGCCACTGCCAGTCTGAGTAGACAATACTGACTTTGATGGACCAAAGGTCTGATTCAGTATAAGGCTCACTGTGTTCATGTGTCTGTTCTCTTGGAGAAAATGACAGCTTCAGAGGGTGGACTTTGTAGAATCATATCCTTCCTGAGCACCCTGCCTTCCTCAAACTCCCCCTCCCCAGAGTCTACTACCCCCCCCCCCAATCTCCTGGAATTTCCCAACCCAGAGTTGAGAACTGCAATCCACAGCATTTCATGTATGCATGTTCTCACACAGCCAATGGGATTCCTAGCAGAGTTGCCAACCTCCAGGTCGTGGCTGGAAATCTCCCCCTATTACAATTGATATCCAGGCGACAGAGATCACTTCACCTGTAGAAAATGGCCGCTTTGGAAGGTGAACTCTGTGGCATTATACCCCACTGAAGAGCTTTCCCTACCCACAACCATGGCCTCCTCAGGCTCCACCTCAACATTTCCAGGTATTTTCCAGCCTGGAGCTGGCAACCTTAATTTCTAGCCTTCTTCCCCGACCCCACCCCCGAGTCCTACCATTGATTTGCACAGCTCAGCAGCCAATCATCTAAGTACAGAGCAAGCAAACCAAGGCAATCAGTCAGCAGTGATAAACACTTTTCAACAAGTCTTACCATTTGGTGTTCACAGCACCTCTAGCAATTACATTCCCATTATGGAGCTCCTTTGACCCAGGATGGGCAGGAACGCAGAAGGAGGTGGTGCTTTAGATACTTTGGGCCCAAGCCATTAACAACTTTGATGTCAAAAGCACCTGTTTGAATTCATTTTGAAGGGCCCTCGGAGTATTGGCTTGACACGCTCATGGCGGTAAACCCCAGTGGGCATCTTGTAAACAGGGTCTTTTATGCAGGGACGTTTCCCTGCGGTCACCCCCGCTGACTGCACCGGGACTTCCTTTTGATTATGCATGCCTTTTCCACCCGTCAGAGGTCATCTTGTTCTCCCTGTGCATTTTGCCCGCATTTTCCAGATTCTGGCTAAAACAGCATCTGGAAAACATAGGCAAAATGTGCAGGGGGGGTGAGGTGACCTCTGATGAGTGGGAAAGGCATGCAAAATCTTTTTTTTAATAAATTTTTATTGTTTTCTCATTACATCATTCAATAATTAATCATTTGGATATCCAAAAATTTAAAATATGAACAATATATTTCCGATCATTATAGATAATACTAACAATTTGAAACTTCCCCTCTTCCCCACTCTATCTGTTTGATATACCTGTTCTCCCCTTTATATTTAAATTCTAAATCATAATAGTTAATTAAAGTTAAGTTTAAGTAAACATTCAGCTATCTTAAGTCTTAAAGTTCATCATTGATACTATTAACTGAATTAAAGCAATACATATCCTTTAACTTAACCCATGTTAAATTCATTTACACAGTATGTCGTCCAGGCCTCCCATTCTCCCACAAAGTCCGTATTCTCCTTATGATTTACTAATGCAGTTAGTTTAGCCATTTCTGCCAGTTCCAACATTTTATGTATCCAGTCACTTTTATCTGGTATCTCTGACATTTTCCATTTTGCTGCATATACCAATTGTGCAGCTGTAGTGGCATATATTAAAAATGTTCTTTGGGTTAAGATAGATTCCGGTATAATACTTAACAACACCATTTCCGGTGTTTTAGGGATATTCTGTTGTAATATCAGTCTTATTTCATTATAGATCATATCCCAAAGGTTTTTTGCTTTTTCACATAACCACTATATATGATGAAAAGAGCCGATCTCGTCTTTACATTTCCAACAATTTGGTGACATTGTTTTATACATTTTAGCTAACTTTTTTTGGCGTTAAATACCATCTATAAATCATCTTGTATATGTTCTCTTGTAGTGATTGTGAAAGTATTGATTTCATGTCTTTTGACCAAAGTCTTTCCCATCTGTTCAAAGGAATATTGTGACCCAATGTTTATGCCCAAATGATCATCGTAGGTTTAATTTGGTCTTGTTCTGTATATATTGTCAACAACAATTTGTACATCTTTGAGATTAAATGGTCATTGTTATCTAATAACGTTCGTTGTAGAGTTGATTTATCTTTGGTAAAACCTATCTTCATATCCTCTTTATATATAGACTGTATTTGATGATATTGAAACCAAGTCAAATGTTCATTTACTTCTTCATGTTCCTTTAGGGCACATTTGTTATAATCCCATGTTAAAAGGTCCTGGTATGTCACAAATTGAGAAGGTCTCAATGGCCGTAGCGTTAGCATTTCTTGTGAAGAGATCCATAATGGTGTTCTGTTTTCTAAAAGATGTTTATATCTTAGCCAAACTTTTATTAAAGAAGATTTAACAATATGATGTTGAAATACCATGTGTGTTTTAAGTTTATCATACCACAAATAACCATGCCACCCAAATCTATTGTCGAAACCTTCTAAATCCAGTAAACGAATATTCTTCAGTTTAATCCAGTCCTTTAGCCATACAAAAGCTGATGCTTCCGCATATAATAACCGTGAAAGCCTTCGACAATACTTCCGCATATAATTTAAAATTTGGTAAGGCGAATCCTCCCCTTTCCTTTGAGTCAACCAAGTATTTGTAGGCAATTCTAGGTTTCTTCCCTTGCCAAATAAAATTCAACAAGTCCTTCCTCCACAAATCAAAATATTTTCTTTGTGTAATTATTGGTAAATTCTGAAACAAAAACAACAGTCTTGGTAAAATATTCATTTGAACTACTGAAATACATCCCAGAAACGAGATATTTTTATTAGACCAAGATATCATGTCTTTTTTAACTGCTTCCCACAGTTTAACATAGTTATTAGCTATTAGGTTTTTACTTTTGTTTGTAATCCAGGTATTTGTAATCCAGGTAGGAAAGGCGTGCAAAATCAAAAGGAAGCCTAAAAGCAGTTGGCAGGGGTGACTGTGGGGAAACGTCCTTTCATAAAAGGCCTAGAAAACAATGTGCTGTATTATACCTACTTTTCCTTTCTGCTTTTTCCTCTATGCTCAGCCTTGTCTTCACCTCATAAACTATCTGGCTGCTTATACTTGTGCCGTGCATATTTATTTTCCTCCCTTGGGTGCAGGGTTGCCAACTTCCAGGTACTAGGTGGAGATCTCCTGCTATTACAACTGATCTCCAGCCGATAGAGATCAGTTCACCTGGAGAAAATGGCTGATTTGGCAATTGGATTCTATGGCATTGAAGTCCCTTCCCACTCCAAACCCCGGCCTCCATAGGCTCTGACCCAAAAACCTCCTGCCAGTGGTGGAGAGGGACTTGGCAACCCTTCTTGGGTGGGGTACAGAGTAGAAAGTGCGTGGCTAACACATGTAGACCATTTCAGTAGTTATTTGATGGTTTCTCTTCTTAAGAGAACCACAAAAATGTTCATATATATGCCATATTAAAATAAGCACAGATAACTTGCATTTAAAATTACATAAAGCAGGCCAATATGTAAGCTATACTTTCTTTCTTCATAAAAAAAAAAAAAGATAATTGGAGAAAACTCCACCACATTTCTAATGCTGGTTCTCTAATTACTAGGTCCACCATCCGTAAGTGATAATTTGATGAAAATTATCATTTTGTATGTAATTAGTTCGGCATTCTGCCTTTTAGTTCGCCATTGTGGTGTACTCGAAAATGTACATGGAGTCATTAAAGCCCTTCAGCTAAGAGATACAATGCTCTTAACTTCCATCACTTACGCTACTGCTATATTAGGAAAGTTTCTGTTTTTCTCGACAGGTGGTAATTCACTCTCTTTCATCCACTAATGTTCACCCCCTGGCCTGCTTCAGAAACCATTTGTTCCCCAGGCTTTCCTGTCAAAATGTTGCTTTTTAAAAGGACCTCTCTTTTTTTAGCATTCAGTATGAAAGCTTCAAAATAAAAACAAATGGGCACAGTGAAGATGTTCCCTGTCCTCAGCCAGTTACACTCCTTCCCTTCCCAATGAAATCCCCCTGACTTTGAGAAGAGGAAAGGGTAACTGGTGTCAGAAAGAGCTGCTATACTCAAGAGTCAGCCTGGTGTAGTGGTTAAGAGTGGTGGTCTGGAGCAGTGGACTCTGATCTGGAGAACCGGGTTTGATTCCCCACTCCTCCACATGAAGCCAGCTGGGTGACCTTGGGCTAGTCTCAGTTCTCTTAGAGCTCTCTCAGCCCCACCTACCTCACAGGGTGTCTGTTGTGGGGAGGGGAAGGGAAGGTGATTGTAAGCTGGTTTGATTCTTCCTTAAGTGGTAGAGAAAGTCGGCATATAAAAACCAACTTTTCTTCTTCTCTATGTTGGTGGGCTTTTCTGCGGCTCATCAAGGCTCAAACTTGCAAGGCAATGGGATTTAAATAGAATTTATTTCACTCAAAACTCTGCACCCTGCAAACAGTGGTACAGGAGTCCATATGGTTATTGCAAAGAACAGAATTGGAAACATACAATGGCTAGCCTCTCTGAGTTAAATTAAAGAGCTCCTTCTGGCTTGCAAAACTTTGTGGCAAGTCAACTCAGTCTCTCCTCCAATTCACGAAAGTGCCACGTCCTTCTAATTCTCTTATCTTGCCAAAAGGGGCTTGTCGCTAACAAACTGGACAACACAATAACCACCATCTGAAGCTTGAAAGACCCTGAAATACCAACACAGTAACAATAATACCAGTTATACTAAATTTAATACTAATTAATTCTTCATATCCATAATTTCAAATGACCTTCCATGGAGATAGATCATGATGGGTAGCCATGTTAGTCTGTAGCAGTAGAAAAGAGCAGTCCAGTAGCGCCTTAAAGATGAACAACATGTCTGGCAGGGAGTGAGCTTTCTGTAAGTGAGCTGTGACTCACGAAAGCTCATACCTTGCCAGAAATTTTTGTTAGCCTTTAACGTGCTACTGGACTCTTGCTCTGTCCTACTGTTCCAATCACCTTATACAGGGTGAAGTATCTTATCCAGCTCTCTCCCCGCCCCCAAACAGCATGCTAACCATTTTTCTCCCACTTCTTCTACCTCCCATTCTGCCCATCCTTGCTAAATCAACGGTTCCTAGGGTAACATTATTTAGATGTATATCCAACGTAGCCAGACCTCTGGAAAAGATGGCAATGAAAGTGAGGCAAACAAAAACTGATAACAGCAGGAACAGAAAGGTACATGTCTAGGGTTGCCAACCTCCAGGTGGTGGCTGGAAATCTCATGCTATTACAACTGTTCTCCAGCCAACAGAGATCAGTTCACCTGGAGAAAGTGACTGCTTTGGCAATTGGACTCTATGGCATTGAAGTCCCTCCCCAAACCCTGCCCTCCTCAGGCTCTGCCTCCAAAATATCCAAGTATTTCCCAACCCAGAGCTGGCAACCCTAACTCTATGGCACTATACTTCATTGGAGTCCCTCCCCTCCCCAAACCCCGCTTTCCCCAGGCTTCACCCCCAAAATCTCCAGGTATTTCCCAACCTGGAGCTGGCAACCCTATACATATCCCTTCATGCCTGGCAGGAAAAGATTTCACCAAGCATCAGAAGATCCTCTCCCCCATGGCAAATGATATGGCTGCAGACTTCAGTAATGCTTCCCACAGTTAGCTGAATCCTATCTGTTCTTGTATAGTTTCTTTAGCTAGCCAGGGGCATAAAACACCAAAACCCAAAAGCTAGTCTAATGGGTTCAAATACAGTTATTAATCATTTAATGAAACATAAATGTTATTATTGTTATTTTAGTTCTAAATGCTTGCCATCTCTGCAATACTTTTGAATTCACTGGCCAGATACTGGAAGACGAGAAATTGTTTGCTTCTTAATGGGAAATTGGGTAAAACACAGCTAATGCATTCTTCCTGACTACTCCATAAGTAAAAACCATAGAAGCACTTCACATAGAATGATCTGTGGATCTGCTCATTTTCACATGGTAAGGGTGTTTGTGTCAGTGTCTTTCCATATAATTGTTAGCCAATGTGGTAGACATTTCCTCAGATCTCTCCTTCTCCCTGAAGGAATATTGTCTGTGATGAAATGTGCGAGAGAAATTGGATCCAAGTGGGTATTTTTTTTTTACTCTATATTCTTTACCTACTGGGGTTTCTGTTAAAACATGGGAAGACTGGCTTCCCTCTGTTTTTGAGGTGGCACGGGCTTTATTGAATCAGAGAGGGAAAGAAAAGAGAATGTGTGGATCTAATAAAAAGCTGAAAACTTAATAGAACTACCAAAAGAGAGAAGGGAACACACTGTGACTGAGAGGAGGAGGAGAGGGAATAGAACAAGTCAATCCACTGGGAAAGACGAGAGAACAAAACCCATCTAAGCAACAACCACATCAGAAAAATCCACAGGGAAGTGGTACACAGGAGACACAAACCATGACAGAAGTTTAAGACGTAAAGGGCCTCTTACTCTTGAAAGCTAAACGTTCAGCGTAGACATTTGGGACACGAAGGGCTGTCATATAGAGAGGATGGTGCCGAGTTGTTTTCTGTTGCCCCAGAAAGTCGGACCTGAACCAATGGGTTTAAATTGTATCAAAAGAGTTTCCGTGTAAACATTAGGAAGAACTTTCTAACAGTTACAGAGGTTCCTCAGTGGAACAGGCTTCCTCGAGAGGTGGTAAGCTCTCCTTCCCTGGAGGTTAGATGGCAATGCTGATTCTATGACCTTAGGCAGATTGTGAGAGGGAGGGCATCTTGGCCATTTCCTTGGCATGGAGTAGGGGTCACTGGGGGTGTGAGGGGCGGTAGTTGTGAATTTCCTGCATTGTGCAGGGGGTTGGAATAGAGTACCCTGGTGGTCCCTTATCAAAAAGTCTGAGACAAGAGAAAGTATTTTTCTCAGTACTTAACATGCCACTGGTTAGGCACCAGATGAGCCAATATGAGGAAAGCATTTGACAACAGAGGTGCTACAACTGAAAAGAAACTACCTCCAGAGCTCACAACCTCCAGAGCTCACAACCTCAGCTTAGAAGATGGGGGGGCACAACCAACAGAGCCTGTGTAACAAATCTTAGCTGACCGGATGGTTTACAGAGCATGGGGCAATCACCAGAGGAAGGGATAAACGTTTCTGGACCTTGAGGCTTCCTTCAGGAGGTGGAATGACTATCTTGTAGATATGCTCATAGCCATTAAGGAGCACCTCCTATATGTTTTGTATAGTGATCCAATTCGTTCAGAATTCATTACCCGCTGCAACTCCCACCACTAGGGTTGCCAGCCACCAGGTACTAGCTGGAGATCTCCTGCTATTATGACTGATCTCCAGCCAATAGAGATCAGTTCATCTGGAGAAAATGGCTGCTTTGGCAATTGGACTCTATGGGATTGAAGTCCCTCTCCTCCCCAAACCCCGCCCTCCTCAGGCTCCACCCCAAAAACCTCCTGCTGGTGACAAAGAGGAATCTGGCAGCCCTATCCACCACAGGCCAGATATTCCAAATGTACATCTCTGAGAATTCTGAGCCAAAGTGTAAAAAGATACCATGACATCATTATAGGATATTAGGTTTCTTTCATTCCCAGGGTAGACTTTGCACTAGGCGAAGGAGAGAAGCGATAAAACAGTCCAGAAGGATTTAACGTACTCTCTCATTTTTACTGTCAGGCACAATTAAGAATAGAGTTGCCTTCACTCTGTGCTTAAAAAAAAAAAGTATGTTAAAGAACCATCACCCCCTCCCTATAGGCCTTGTAGGACCTGGATGTAATATGATTCCATAATAGCACACCTTATTCTTCTGCCAACAATTTGGCAGAAATTTTGAGGAGGTTACCAACGGCACTACTAGAAGTGAGTGAGTGACTCCCTGGGACACAGCCAATTACTAGCAAAACAAATCTAAGTGTGTTTCTTGGACGTGAGGGAAGAGCTGTAACTACCTCTGGTATGCGTTGTGGCATTTGCATGTCAGGCAGCAATATATTTGGAGCTACCTGTCAGTCCCTAACGGAGGTCAGTTGTGACCATTGACACAGGACGCTTCCTGCCCAAACCCCGATTCCTTTCCCACAAAGATAGGAATCATCTCAACTATGGCCTACAGACTGCAAGGAACATGCACACAATGAAACTCACTCATGGCTTAGTAGAGACGCATCATGAAAATATGCCTAGCAAAATTCCAGGCATAGTTGCTCTGGACTGGGCCTGGAAGGAAGCCAAATATGTGTTGCCTTTGCTAAGAACGCATGCATTACCACATCGCCCTTTCTCGTGGCTTGGTAAAGACAAATGGGATCCAGAAAATATAGAGAGGAAGGGACATAGAAGACAGCATTACATACCACAGATGGTTGAGAAATAGCAGGGCTGGTTGGGCCTGCTAGAGTTTCAGCGTCTTCATGCTGCTGCTCAATATTATATAGGGACAACCCCACTGGAAGAAGATGAAATGCCTCTCATCTAAATTTCTCCGTCAATCCCTGATGATATTACAGAGGCCTCTGGGCAACATCCCCATATCCTAATGAGAGGGTCATTTGGAAGAAGAACCGGAACATGTGCTTCTCTTGTGCTTTGCTCGCTGCACTGCTGCCAGGCAGAGACTTGTCAGGCATCTCTAGTCAGTGGTCATCCCCTAGCCAGAGTGGTGTAGTTGTTCACAGTGGTGGACTCTAATCTGGAGAACTGGGTTTGATTCCCCACTCCTCCACATGAGTGGCAGACTCTAATCTGGTGAACCTGGTTGGTTTCCCCACTCCTCCACATGAAGCCAGCTGGGTGGCCTTGGGCTAGTCACAGTTCTCGCCAAACTCCAAACTTCTTCTTCAAACTCTCTCAGCCTCACCTACCTCACAAGGTGTCTGTTGTGAGGAGGGGAAAGTAAGGCAATTGTAAGTCACTTTGATACTCCTTAAAGGTAGAGAAAAAGCAGGGTATAAAAACCAACTCCTACTCCTCCTTCTCCTCCTTCTTTTTGGCTGTGGACATTGGCAGACCCATATGGCCCAGGCTAGCCTGATCTCATCTGATATCTGAAGAGGCCAGGGTTGGCCTTGGTTACTACTTGGATAGATGACCACTGAGGAAGTCCAGGATTGCTGCTCGGAGGCAGGCAATGGCAAACCACCCCTGTTTGTCTCTTGCCTTGAAATCTCGCACCTCCACCATCAGCTGCCCCAAATTTAGGGCTACCATGTCCCCCCTTGGCCCCGGCGGGAGGTTTTTGGGGCGAAGCTGAGGCCGGGATTGCATGCGCGCATGGCCACACCAACGCGATCGCGTCACTTCCAGTTTACACCCAGAAGTGCTGCATCGCAATAGGCTTTTTACCATTCAAACTGGAAGTTTGAGTGGTAAAAGACCGGTTGCGATGCGGCGCTTCCAGGTGTAAAAGTGTGTGATTGCGTTGGCGCAGCTGCACATGCACGCAGTCCCCACTTCCCAGCCGGGCAGTGGATTGGCTGGCAATTGCCCGCCATTCTAAGCAATCTGGCAACCCTACCCAAATTCCATCTTCAGAATTCACCTAATTCACCATAAATTGGGAGGGCAAGAATCCAGGTCAGAGTGAACCTATGGAACAATTAAGGAATGGAACAAGGGAAATCTGTCCCTCCAACTTAAAATGTAGTTTAATGGTGAGAGGAAGCTGGGAGCTCATAAATTTAATCAGGAATAAAAACAGAGCTTAAAATGTAGGACACATTGGACATGTTTCTCCGAGGGAGGGAGGGCACCTGACAGGTACAGATTTAGAGGGAGCAGGCGCTGAGTAGGCCAAGAAAGCAAAGGGATAAAGAGGGGAAATGGGTATGTTTCCTTTTACAAAACGTTTCACCATGTAGAAATCCTTGCCCTGCTTTGAAGCAAAACTAATATAGGGGATTGTGCTTAGTTTTTTGATACCACATGGTGATCTTTTTTGGGTAGTCTGTGGGTTGCCTAGGAAACGGCTTTCAGATCAAACTCCAGTGGCTGTGCTATTGAAACGGATTTTCAGAATTCCTGGCGGTAGTCTCATCGAATGGTTGGAAGAAAGAACCAGATGCTCACCAGTTCTTTTTGCATTAAAAAAGCTCGGATAAATTCTCACCTCTGCAAACCACAGACATTTAAAGGAACAAGAGCATGTGGCATAGCTCTGCTTAAACAGCAGAGAAAAGAAGCATGAGAATGATGAGGAGTGATTTTGAAATTCTCAACACTGCTGTTTGAGTCTCAATATTCCTGGTTTCATTTGCTTCTCCTTTATTTGAACTGAACCCATGACTCTTTTGACTTGTATAATTTTCTGTTTCTTCACACCGCATCTTTCTTCTTAAAAAAACACCCTTACAGTATATTTTTGTGTCAGTAAATCAGCATTCTACAGTATGTGTACACAATGTATGTTTAAGTCCCATAGAGATTGCATATCAGAATTGTATTATGTGCACACACAATAAAACAAATCGACAAAATCGACAGCAAAAAGCAGAACATTGCAACAGCTGACCAAAATGCAAATGAAGACAAAATGAAATGAAACAGAACATTCACTCATACTGAGAATAACTGTAGAGCAAAGATCTCTAGATGGCAAGCATTTGGATAATATCATGGTTCTGCCATTGTTTTTATGTGGGACACAAAATGGCATTGTCAATAACTTATGATAAGAGGTGGACAGTGAAAGCAGCAACAGCAGCCAAAACCATCTATGGCAAATGGTTCTCAATTGTTGTTCTAGTGGAATAAAACTCATCCAAATATAAGCAAATTTACATCCCACCAATTTCACTGCAGAGTTAAGCGTGTGCTTAAATCTTCCCTTGTTTAAAACTCTATTGTTTGTCTACACCATGCTCTGAGTACAATACAAATGCAAGGCACTATAAAAATGTATTCAAAACCGGGTTCTTCATCCTTCCGTTTGTATGTGTGTGTTTAGCTTTGCTTGTGTGACCAAAACTTGAGAAGTAAAGTGCACATATAATCTGACAGCGCATTCCTGAGTGGAATGGCTGTGCCGGTCATAGAAGGCAGCGAAGCTGCACTGCCTCCAAAGGAGGTTTTGCCCCCCCCCCCCACTGGGGCCGAAACCTCATGGCGTATCTCGCCAAAATAAAAAAGGGGTGTTCCCAGCCCGAAAGGGCTTTGGAGGTCACCTAAAGGTGGCTCCTCTGCCAGCCCAGCGCCAGGACACCCCAGGAACGCCCTCCAGGGCACAGTTCCTGGAAGTGCACCGTCTGGATGCCAGCGTGAGGCTGTGCCGGTGTCCCTGGGCCGTGCTGCCGGAGCAGCGTGGGGAAGACGGCATCCGGGCCTCTCCGCTGGCATCCGGGCCCCATTGCAAGGCACAGCCCCTTTTTTGCCTCCTGAGCTCTTTCGTCGAAAGAGCTCGGGAATGCGCTATAAATGTATTCGAAGCCGGATTCTTCATCCTTTCATTTGTATGTGTGTGTTCAGCTTTGTTTGTATGACCATAATTTGAGAAGTAAAGTGCACATATAATCTAAATTCATGATTAAAAGGACCCATCAGGGGAAAGTTGTTGTTGGTGTTGCTTTTTTAGCCACCATTGCAATCCTAAACTTTTTTTTTTTATTTTGCAACTAAATATATATGTATAAATTACTTGTATATTTGAGAGAGGGGGTGTCTAGGTGTCTGGGCACTGGATTGGGGAATGCCAGATTAAAATCTCTCAGTGACACAAACTCACTTGGAATCAGTCCCCTTTGCCACTGCATCCGTAGTCTGGAGAAAATAAGGCTGACCTAGTTTACTGGGCTAACGTAAGAAACACTGAGATAAACTGCATGTGATAAAGTGTACCCTTTGGTCTGTCCAGCTTGATGTGTGTTGTTTAAATAGCAAGCATTAGATCACCCAAGATGATAAATAGGCCACATTTCCCTGCGTTTTATAATACCAAAGAGCCTGAGCATGAAAGAAAAGAAAAGAAGATGAATGTTGACAGGTCCTTAAGTTTGGGAAATCGCACACTCAAGGCGTTTTGAAAAGTTCATTTTCCTTCCCTACCTTGGCACTGTTCTGCATTCACGTCATTTAAATGTACATCTCAATGCACTGCTGTTTATTTTTTAGCATATGTCATATCCTCTGTTGAATATGAAGCATGGCTAAGTTAACTTTTGGAATTTCCTGATTTGGAGCGCTTGATTTTCCACTCTTAACATTCCTTAACCACAAGAGAAGCAAAAGGTTGTTGCAGATGAAATGTGAATTTGAGCTTGGAGAAAGTGAACTTTTTGAGGATAATTCTCAGAGCCCTTAACACACCAAGGCTCCCCCCACCAATGAAGACATCGGGATCATCCTAGTGTCCCCCGCTCCTTTTCAACCCTACTGCAGCTTATTTGTTGGGTGCTGGCCATGGGGGGGGGGGGGGCAACTGAGAAGCTGGAAAATTCAGAGACCCTCCATTCATCTTTGGACCTGCTTTTCTCAGCCCCCTCTTCAGTCTCTAAGATGGATAACGACTACAGCACCTGGTGCATTCTGGGAACTACAATTCCCTGAATATGCTAAGCACCTGAGATGGAAAGGATCCCCTTCTTTGGCAAATGTGTGTGTGTGTGTGTGTTAAGTGTCGTCAAGTTGTTTCCAACCCATGGTGACCCTATGAATCCAAGTCCTCCAAAATGTCCTATCTTTGACAGCCTTCCTCAGATCTTGCAAATTGAGGGCTGTGGCTTCCTTTATAGAGTCAATCCATCTCTTGTTGGGTCTTCCTCGTTTCCTGCTGTCCTCAACTTTTCCTAGCATGACTGTTTTTCCAGTGACTCTTGTCTTCTCATAATTTGACCAAAATACGATAGCCTCCATTTAGTCATTTTAGCTTCTAGGGTCAGTTCAGGCTTGACTTGATCTATAACCCAAGTAGCATGTAGGTATGAATGTATGAACACAAGGTTGCTTTTTGTTGGTTTTGCTTTTCGTTTGCATGTTGTTCTTGTGAGCTTTTTTCCAACCATGTATATTGACAGTGTAGTGATTAAAAGCAGTAGTTTGGAGCAGTGGCCTCTAAACTGGAGAACCGGGTTTGATTCCCCACTCCTCCACATGAGTGGTGGATGCTAATCTGGTGAACCTGGTTGGTTTCCCTACTCCTACACATGAAGCCAACTGGGTGACCTTGGATTAGTCACAGCTCTCTTCAAGCTCTCTCAGCCTCACCTACCTCACAAGGTGTCTGTTGCGGGGAGGGGAAGGGATTGTAAACTGGTTTGATTCTCCCTTAAGTGGTAGAGAAAGTCAGCATATAAAAATCAACTCTTCTTCTTCTTCTTCCTCTTCTACATGTCCCCCATTTTTATGGGATGATCATTCCATTTTTATGAAATTAATGCCAATGCAATATTAGAAATGGAATAAATTTAATGGGGAAAATGTGGTGCTGGGAAACATGGCAATAATGAAGACAAATGGAAATTTCTGCGTCAAAAGCATGAATTTGCAAAATTCGGTAGCATCCTTACTGCCATTTACTGTTGTTTTTTTAAAAACAAACAAACAGAAAATTGGTCACCATCATGTCTAGCTTGGACCTTAAAGCCCCAATTTTAAAATGCTTACTGGGAAATAAGCACCATTGATTTTAATGGGACTTACAGTCTAGTAAGTATGTTGAAGATTGCAATCTTATCGTGGATCCTCTAAATTGCTATGTGAATGCAGGATTGGACTGCAGTACTTTTTAAAATTTAGAACGCAACCAACTGTTCTATGGATACCATATGAGCAAATGAGTACAAACTGGGAAATTCTTTCTTTTTGTTTGTTTCCTATTTACGATTTTATGCCAGTGGAATTAATTATTGAGACAAACAGCATCATTTTGCAATTAGCAACTGGGCTTGTGATTTTAGTTTGATATTGTGGATCAAACCCACAGTTGCACAATAAAGCACTGAATCATGTTTACATCTGTGCCAGTCCATTGTACTAAAGCTCCCGCCAACATTTCCATTAACAATATATTTAACAAAGTGTGTGAGCCAGCAGACCAGAATATTACAGCAGGTAAGATAAGGAAGCAATTTGTTCAGGTGCGCTAGTGGAAAATAACCTCACTAAGAATTAATTGCAGCATTTCCATATTTCGCTTTCAAAGAGCCATCATTATTCCTGGAAAAAAATGCTTCTTTAAAAAGCAGCTTGAAACAACTTGCAGATCAAAAATGCTGTACGTAGCAGAGATCAGCACAGTCCAAATATACAAGCTCTTCAAGGAAAATACATGTTAAAAATCATTTGGCAGACAATGCCAAATTTCAGATGACCCTCTGTCTTCTTTTATCATCTCATGTTCTTGTGAATGACATACAGTTAAGTGCTAAGTAGAGTTTCACCCTAAGCTAGGGTTGCCAACCTCCATGTGGTGGCTGGAGATCTCCTGCTATAACAACTGATCTCCAGGTGACAGAGATCAGTTCACCTGGATAAAATGGTCACTTTGGTAATTGAATTCTATGGCATTGAAGTCCCTCCCCTTTACAAACCCCACCCTCCTCAGCCTCTGCCCACAAAATCTCCAGGTATTTCCCAACCCGGAGCTAGCAAACCTACCCTTAGCCTGGTGACCTCAGTGAATTTAGAAGGGATGTAACTGTTTTGGATTGGATGGATAATGCAGACACAATTTCAAATCATGATTTTAAGAATGGTTGGTGTGATCATTTGAATGTTAACTACTCCACTAAGTATGAGTCAATTCAGGATCTGAAACTATAATCTGAAGATAATTAACCAGTCTTTAGTATGGTTTCACAAGACACACCAATGTGAATGTCTTGTTAATCCTGGGTTAATCAGGTTTTGTTCTCCGTTGCCACCTTCACATACTCTTTGGCCTGGTCAGAACAAAGACACTGGATCTAGCATTCATCTCAGCAAACCAGAATTTAAGTGATTGTCTTCTAGCTGGATCCTGGTTTCAGAAATTTAGCAGCTTTAAAATAAACCATGGTTTCCGGTTAGATGTGAATGAAACCAATATGAAGCCCATAGTACTAAACACACAGGTTGTATCCTGAGTAGGGTTGCCAACCTCCAGGTACTAGCTGGAGATCTCCTGCTATTACAACTGATCTCCAGCTGATAGAGATCAGTTCACCTGGAGAAAATGGCCGCTTTGGCAATTGGACTGTATGGCATTGAAGTCCCTCCCTCCCCAAAGCCCGCCCTCCTCAGGCTCCACCCCAAAAACCTCCCATCGGTTGTGAACAGGGACCTGGCAACCCTAATCCTGAGTGAACACGGACAGGGTAGGCCTGTAGCTTTGGTAAAAGAGTTTACTTAAAGAGAAAAAGTGAAAGGTAGGTAAAGGTAAAGGCCCCCTGTGCAAGCACCGGGTCATTCCTGACCCATGGGATGACATTACATCCCGACGTTTACTAGGCAGACTTTGTTCGCGGGGTGGTTTGCCAGTGCCTTCCCCTGTCATCTACACTTTACCTCCAGCAAGCTGGGTACTCATTTTACCAACCTCGGAAGGATGAAAGGCTGAGTCAACCTTGAGCCAGCTACCTAAAACCAACTTCAGTCGGGATTGAACTCAGGTCATGAGCAGAGCTTTTGACTGCAGTACTGCAGTTTACCACTCTGTGCCACGGGGCTCTTAAAGTGAAAGGTACTTATGTGGAAATATGAACAAATCGGAATGATTTCCCCAGGACAAACAATCAAGTTCACTCCCTTTTAAGAATTTCTCAAGCTAATACCCTTCAGGCAAATTCACATATGAAGGATGAACACATTTCCCTCCTACTGCAATGGGAATGAAGAAAGAATAAAGAAAAACAGCAGGGGTAATAACTGCAGTAAAGATAAAGAAACCAGTGTGGTACAATGTTACTATAGTACTAGTGAGACCTGACTGACTTTGAGCCAGTCACATGGGTGGCAGACTCTAATCTGGTGAACTGCGTTGGTTTCCCCATTCCTACACATGAAGCCAGCTGAGTGACCTTGCCTCACCTACATCTCAAGGTGCCTGGTGTGGGGAGAGGAAGGAAAAAGATTGTAAGCCAGTTTGATTCTCCTTAGAAGGTAGAGAAAAATCAGCATATTAAAACCAATTCTTCTTCTTCTTCTTCTTCTTCTTCTTCTTCTTCTTCTTCTTCTTCTTCTTCTTCTTCTTCTTCTTCTTCTTCCTGTTGGCTAATAGTTCTTGTTGGACCTCTCCATGAATACATCAAATCCTCTTTTAAAAGGGATTCAAACCTGTGGCGGTAAATTCCACAATACTTCTCTGAGTGAAGAATCCTTCTGTCTGTCCTGATTGCATCGAGATTCATTTGGGGGCAATAACACACACATGAACTTTTGCATACTGGTGAAACTCCAGACCCTGCTCCCTCCCAAAAAAGCAATCAGTATCCAACTGTACATACAATTGCATGGATATTTTTTGCAGTGTTTTATCCACGCACAAATGCACTCCTGAAATACAGACCGGGCCCTGAAGTTTTATCTGATCATTATTAAGTGAAGTTCATTTCATGTCAATGAACCAAAGCAAAGCTGCTTGTGAGGAAATTTACCTGGAAAATAGAGCCACTGTGGTGTAGTAGTTAGGAGCAGTGGACTCTAATCTGGAGAACCGGGTTTGATTCCCCGCTCCTCCACATGAGCGGTGGACTCTAATCTGGTGCACAAGGTTGGTTTCCCTACTCCCACACATGAAGCCTGCTGGGTGACCTTGGGCTAGTCACAGTTCTCTTTGTGCTCTCTCAGCCTCACCTACCTCACAAGGTGTCTGTTGTGGGGAGAGGAAGGGAAGGAGATTGTAAGCTGGTTTGATTCTCCTTAAAAGATAGAGAAAATTGGCATATAAAACCAACTCTTCTTCTTCTTCTACTACTACTACTACTACTACTACTACTACTACTACTGTTGCCTCATTCACAAAATCAAATGTCTGAAAATGGCTTCTGAAAAGCATTCCTCAAGCAAGCAAAAAATAGAATGTGATGAAGATGATAACCAAAGGATACCTAAAATGATGAAGGCCCACCCACCCATTTTTGCCCATCTCAAAATAAAGTTTACATTACTATTATTTCTGTTTTAAATCAATAAGATGATACCAGTGAGTGAGGCAGAGAGAGAGAGAGAGAGAGAGAGAGAGAGAGAGAGAGAGAGAGAGAGAGTCAGTCTCCTCAGAAATAATTAAGTACAAATGAAAACCTGAGGAGGAAACTCAAAACTTGTCACTTTTTCTGAACATTGTATCTTTCTTTTAATTAACTGCTTTTGTTTCAACTGAAAACACAATAAGTATTTTCATTACTTTCCTGTCTAATTAATTAATATGAAATATCTGCTGATTTGGTTGAAGAATTTACATTATCCTACACCTGCCACATCTCCAGTCTATGATGTGGAGATAATAATGTACAGCATTACTGAAAACAGCATGACAGATGATCTCCTGAGATCCTTCACCCATCTGCCATGGTGACATGTCTTTCTAGGAACCACATAGAGATGCCTAATTTAGGGTTGTCAGGACTGCACCTACAACTCCTGGGAGATTTGAGGGATGGGGCTACAACTGACCATGCAAGTGACATTACTTCTGGTTGATGCTCTAGGACACTCTAGGATTCATAGAGCATTGCCCAAACATGACATCGCTTCCAAGTAGGGTTGTCAGGCCCCTCTGCTCCACCGGCAGGAGCTTTGCGGGGGGCATGGCTGGGTGTGTATGTGCAACGTGCGACCCGCGCAACATGCCGGCATCACTTCCAAGGTTTACCCAGAAGCGAGGCGGATGCTCTAGCAATCTCTGCCAAAATGGTGGAGGTTGCTAGAGCATTCACCTTACTGCTGGGTAAACCCAGAAGTGATATCGACGTGGCTCGTGGGTCACATGCCCCTCCCGGCCCTCTTTGGCTCGCCGAACCAGCTGAGGGGCGGCGGGATGCCCAGTGGATACGTGGGCTTTTGCCTGCCCCCACTGGGCAATTGGCAAGCCTCCTTTCAGGATTGGATGCCATTCGCCACCCCCTTTTTCCTGCCATGACTGTCAAGGGCAGCAAGCAGGTATGTGTGGCAGTGAGCAAACACCTACCGCTGGTGAACAATTATCAAGCCTAGGATAATTACATGGCACTTTTCCATAAAGACATCCTCCGGGGCAGATCATGGGAGAGCAGTACCCATATCACCTGCCTGTTTTTGGCAGGGACAAACCAGTTTGTAATACTCCAGCTTTATTGCAGGTCCCAATTTAAAGTGCTGTTTTTGACCTTTGAAGGGTTTAGGAGCAAAGTGCCTCTCAAGGACTGCTTTTTTCAACACACTTATCCTCTCCACACAAGTAAGTAAGAAAGGTCCCACTTTATGATCCACATCCTCCAAGGCTGAACAGATGGCAGAGCTGAGACTTTGGAACTCCTTTCTCTGAACTGTATTTGGCCTCCTCTTTTTTTGAAGAAGAGTTGGTTTTTATACCCCACTTTTCTCTACTGTAAGGAGTGTCAAAGCAGCTTACAATTCCTCTCCCCCCCAAAAAAGGCACCTTATGAAGTAGGTGGGGCTGAGACAGTTCTGAGAGAACTGTGAGTAGCCCAAGGTCATCTTCATGTGGAGGAGTGGGGAATCAAACCTGGTTCTCCAGATTAGAGTCCACCACTCTTAACCATTACGCCACACTGATGTTCAGAAGGCCAGTGTAAACAACCTCTTTTTTAAAAATTGGCAAGCCCTCGGTTGGAGTTAGTAGCATAGTTAGTGGGAACAATCTGTGGATATTCGAATCCAAATTTTACTTTTCTGGCTCACTCTAGTTCTACCAGCCAAAGTTTCGATGGCTCGTTTTGTTTTTATATCCTGTTCTGTTTTAGGATCTCAGGGCTATGCTGAAAAGCAGGTTATAATTTTTCAACAATATCATGAAAAAAATAAAATAAATACCAAGTGTTATTGTGGCTGGTAACAGATGAGAGAGTATTTAATGGAAGAAAAAGCTTTCAATGACAAATGTGGTATGCCTAATTTGTTTTAAAAAGGGGATGACTCACTGGCCATTGGGACACATTTTCTCCACCCTGTTGGCTTGAAGTACTGGAGCGGACCATGCTGATTCTCTCTTGCCAGTTCCAGCTGTCAGTTGAGAAAATTCCATAATAACTAAGAGTGATTCAGCTTCATGGGACAACTGGAAGGGGGAAACGTCCTTGGTTTTGTGACATGGCTTGCCTTTCTTGGCGCTCCAATAACGAGAGTGATATTTGTTTCTTCCATATTGTTTATTAGCACTTGGTCGCAGCTCAGAATTCATAATGGCGTGGTAAATCTCTTTGAGTCGATGGCTTTATTCCTTCCCTGTGTCGCTGCCATAAACTCTGTCAAACGTCCCCCAAAATAGCAAGAAGAGCTCAGCGCAGCTGTTGAAACCGTGGCGTGAAAGCAATGTTGTTTCAGTGGTGCGGCATTGCTCTGGCTTCCTTAATGAGATGGAAGCCTGTCTTCGTAGCGAGGGCAAAATTTCCATGGAGGTTGGTGAACACTCTTTCTCCTTCCATAGAAACCATGAATTGGTGGTTCCATCTGCCGGCTTGCTGGAATCATCGCTGTGAGCCGATCCTGCCCGTTACCCGCTCTTCCCCTGTATGGCATTTTGCAGTTGTCAGTCTTGTTTTTATTTCTTGGTTCACAGTTCATTTGCACACAATCCTTAGAGACTCTTCCTCCCCATACCCTGCTCTCTCTCTCTCTCTCTCGCTCTCTCTCTCTCTCCTGAGCGGTTTGCTTGGAAAGGTCCCCAAAGTAGATTAACCCTCTTAATCTACTGTCCTTTGAATGTGTGTACACACTGGAAAATCAAGGGCTGCAGATAAATTGGATCCTATTTTCCCTATCAGGTCTTACACTCTAGTTCCCTGGCTTCTTTCTCTCCCAGGGCGCAGGCAGAGGGAGAGGGGAGTTCTCCCTAACTGTGAAATGCAGTGCATGACTTTCTCCCGCTCTCTTTATGCTAAATGAATAGCATTTGTGTTTAAGATATACCAGATTGCTTCACAAGTCATTTGAGACGCAGAGCAAGGGGGAATTACTCCACACTGTCTTTCCGTCTCTTGACAGGCTCACTTGAAAAGCGGCCTAGCCGCCAGCTGAATTCATTCTTACTTCACTTATTTCCCAAGTCAGCGTATCTCTAACAGAAGGCATGAAAATGGGATTAAAAGCCAGCTACCATTCTCCCTCCCCCTTCTTTTGCTTTGACCAAAACTGGTACATGGTTGATACCAAGAAGTTGCTGTGTGACATCAATCTTACTGACTGATGTCTAGAGAAAGCTGGTGTCAAGGGAAGTACTGTAGCAAAAACATATAAGAGTTGTTCCTAGGGTTGCCAAACTCCAGGTGGGGCCTGGAGATCTCCTGCTCTCAAAACAACAGTTCCTCTGAAGAAAATGTAGGTGTATTTTATAACAGATATATAGTATATATAAATATATAGAGAGAGTGTGTGTGCATGTGTATTATTCATAAGGAAGGAGGAGGAGAGCCAGCATGGTGTAGTGATTAAGAGCGGTGGTTTGGAGCGGTGGACTCTGATCTAGAGAACCGGGTTCGATTCCCCACTCCTCCACATGAGCTGCGGAGGCTAATCTGGTGAACCGGGTTGGTTTCCTCACTCCTCCACATGAAGCCAGCTGGGTGACCTTGGGCTAGTCACAGCTCTGTTAGAGCTCTCTAAGCCCCACCTACCTCACAGGGTGTCTGTTGTGGGGAGGGGAAGGTGATTGTAAGCTGGTTTGAATCTCCCCTAAGTGGTAGAGAAAGTCGGCATATAAAATCCAACTCTTCTTCTTCTTTTTCTCTCCCAAACATCAAGGACCCAGACTGCTTAAGGTTTTCAAGGTCAGTAACAGCAACTTGAATCTATAATTGCTAGCCTCCAGGTTCTCCTAGAATTACAACTGATCTCCAGGTAGGGTTGCCAGGTCCCCCCCTCTCGATCGGCAGGAGGTTTTAGGGTGCAGGGCTTGGGTGATTGCATGTGAGGAGGGGCCGCTTGCAAGTGTTTACCCCCGGAAGTGCCACATTGCTGCGTCCGTTTTAGCAAATTTTCGGGGGGATTGAGTGCTAAAGCACCCGCAGCGATGTGGCGCGTCTGTGGGTAAACCCGCAAGTGGCCTAATCATGTGCACTCGGGGCCGTGCACACATGGTTGCCACTCCGGAGCAGCCAAGTAGATTGGAGGGCAATTGCCCGCCAAAACCACCCACCTGGCAACTCTATCTCTTGGCTACACCATCACATTCTGCAATTAACTTTAGAAATTCTTCAAATGAAACAAAAATTGAGAAGTGGGAACACAGCATGTCAATTTCTGGAATAACATAAGAACAGAATGAAAAGTATCCATTCATAACTAATTTTCAATAAGGTGGAAGAGAGAAAGATTTTTGCTTCCCAAATGTTTGAAGCCTCTCTAATTCAGCCAGCTTGGTCTCTTCTCATTCCATCCTTCATCTTTCCGGGCTGTTGGCAAGCTCTCCTTGCATGCAATAGGACAGTAATTGGAGGGGATGTTGCTTATTACTGATACCTTGACAACAATCACTCAAACGCAACTGCATTAAAAAAAAATACTGGACAATTGTCTTGTAAAACCGGAACACCTCACTTGCTGGACTCTATTATCATTTATGGAGGAAGTGGTAAAATGTAATTACACGGACAATCTGTTTGCTGTTATTTCTCATTTGAAAAAGGAGAGAGTGGACTATCTTTTCAGAAGGCATTAAAAAGAACATCACCATCCAGAACCAATAGCTTGAAAGGACACCCTTTGCTTGGCTGTTACTGTCAGTGATAAAATATCCCCATTTAGTTAATATACGTGTGTGTGTGTGTGTGTGTGTGTGTGTATGTGTGTGTGCGTGTAACAGCCATGGGTAGCTGAATCATGTGGATCAAACAATCCGCACAATGGGACCTCCAGAGGCTACAGGTAATGTTTCTGCAAATCCAGTGAAACCCCTAGCTTAAGAGCAAAATAAGGAGAAACGGGTTAGGGGAACAATAAAAAAAAACAAAAACAAAATAAGTGCTGAGATGTTATGAGACTATCAGCACATTCCTGAAAATGCAGCGTGCGGAGTCGGTGGCGAAAAGGCGCAGCGGAGCCTCTTCCTAAGCCGAATCGCGCATGCCGCAAAAAAAAAAAAAAAAGCCGTTTCGTGGTTTTTTGTTTTGTTTTACCGGGGCTTTTCGCCCCACAGGGAGCTGCGAGGCTGCGCCTGCGAAAAAGCAGTCACAGCACCGCTGTTCCCGAAGCCGATGGCGAAAGCCGAAATGGGATAGGAAACCGCCTACCCGGTGGCTCCTCGCCCCGGAACTCCCCCGGATCGCCCCCCTGCACTGGTGCGGCCTCTCTACTCTGTGGCCCGCGCCAGTGGAGGGGGAAGGCGCAGTGCCGCGGCGCTCTGCCACCAGCGGGCCTGGCCTCGCCGCCAGTGTAAGTGTGTTTAAACACACAATTATATTCACTTACGCTGGCAGCGAGGTCAACCCGCCTCCTAAAAAATTTCGGCCCAGTTTTCAGGAATTGGCTGTATGTCGCAAGATCCTGGCTACTATTCCAGGCTTCCCAGACAAACATAGACAATGTTGAGAATGTTATTTGTGATTGCCTAGGCAATCCAAAATGGCTGCCATGATCTTGCAAAACTGCCTTGCAAGATTGATTCATTCCCTTATTCAACTGGAGAAGGAAAGAGTGGCAAGAGAGGGATTAAAGGAGAGATTCCAGGGGCTGCAGAGGAGAACTGCGCTTCTCAAGGTTGGGATGTGGAAAACTGGGAGCTGGAAAGGTAGTGGAGGGGTGGCAACAGCAGGGGTAGTAGGGTTGCCGGGTCCCACTTCGCTACCGGCAGGAGGTTTTTGGGTTGACTTTTGAGGAGGATGGGGTTTGGGAGGGGAGAGACTTCATCGTCATAGAGTCCAATTGCCAAAGCGGCCATTTTCTCCAGGGGAACTGATATATGTCAGATGGAGATCAGTTGTAATAGCAGGAGATCTCCAGCTAGTACCTGGAGGTTGGCAACCCTAAGGGGTGGGGAAATGCAAATGTGTGAGGATGCAGGAAGTACAAGCAGGAACACTGAAGGGGCAAATAGTGAACAGTGAGTGGGAAAATGGAGTTGGAGAGGAAGGGATGGAGATAAAGCTAAGTTGGAGCAAGAACAGATAAGAAGGGGGCCAGAGCAGGGAGACAATTCCTGCAAGTGAGTCTAAAGTAGACACATAAATGAGAATACAGAAGGGTAGATTTACATAAACATTGGGAGAAAACTGCTAATGGTTGAGAGGAATTTGACAATGGAAACATTACCTAGCAGCATGTTGGATTCTGCCTTGCTATAGATTTTTAAACACTGGCTGGACAGCCATCTTACAAGAGTGTTCTGCTTTAGATTTCCTGTATTGAGCAGACATTGGACTAGATAACCTATAAGGCTAGTTCCAGTTCTAAGATTCTGATCACACACACACAAGCATGTCTTTAAAAGGCAATAAAGAATGTTGTGCCACTAGATCCACGTCTTGGTTATAAAAAACATATACTTTCAAATATTAAATATTGGTTACTAGAAAGCCTGGTTATAACTGCCAAATATATATATTTGAGGGTAGACTCTGTGGCATTGTTCCCCACTGAGGTCCCTGTCCTCCCCAGGCTCCAACCTGGATCTGGAAACCCTACACCCTCCCCCATTCTCCATTGGTGGCCAAGGGGAGACCTGGCCACCCTACTGTACACACTTGTGAGTAAGGTACACCGAATATATACTTTCAGGCATAGAATCAGTCTGTTAGCAGAAATAATTTTATGGATTGGGGCCTTGGCTACTCTCAAGTGAATTTTGATTAATTAGTCTATGTCTAGCGTTAATGTGTGTTTTTATGTATTTCTTTTGGAATGTTTTATAGGAATGGTATCTTGCCCTTTTGTATTGTAGCACTGATGGATTTTGCAAAATGCTGCCTGTTGGCAACAAAATTGCAAAACTGGAAATTTGCTTTTCTGTTCTCATTTCTCCATTCTTCTCCCACTGTGCTTTTCCTACCCACAATGGGGTATGTTAAAAGTGTTAACAGCTCCACTATGGAATGGCTGTGACGGCATTAGTACCGGCAAAAAGGCTTTAAAACCAATTAAGGAGGGGTGTCTCTAAAAGGACTATTATTTCCTCAAAATGGTTTTACACGCTTATGTCATGCTATTCATAAATAATAGGGATCTGAAAAGGAAATCCTCCTTTCTAAATTGCCCTTGGAGTTTTCAGGCAGAAGCACTGGTCACAGAACGGTTGAAACATAAGCTGACGTTGGGAATAAGACTGCATCAACTGACTCATGATCTCATCTCATTGAGGTTATGGCTGGAGGCAGAGAGAAGAAACATGGCCCTGCCAAGTCATGTTACAGACAGTCATGTGGCAAAACAATCTGAAAGGTCTACATTTCTGTCAATTATTTAAAGCTCCGTTGGGTTCTCCAAGTGGGGAGAAAAAAGAATATGAATAGATGTAACCTAGGAGAAAATTAGAAATAGCTCTATATAGGCCAGCAATGTGGCTGAAGGCTAACTGCTTTCTCTCTTACAGGAAAGCGTTTGGCTAGTCCATAGTGCAACAAAGCAGTTTGTAGCACAAATGCAACAATTGTTAGGCAAGTGGCTCAGTTAGGCCATGGCTCAGTTTGTAGAGCATCTGCTTGGCATGCAGAAGGTCCCAAGTTCAATCCCCGGCATCTCCCGTTAAAGGGACTAGGCAAGTAGGTGATGTGAAAGACCTCTGCCTGAAACCCTGGAGAGTGGCTGCTGATCTGAGTAGAGCCAGTGGTTCTCAACCTTTGGGGAGGGGCTGTGGCTCAGTGGTAGAGCATCTGTTTGGCATGCAGAAGCACCCCAGTTCAATCCCCAGCATCTCCAGTTAAAGGGACTAAGCAGGTAGGTGATGTGAAAGACCCCTGCCTGAGACCTTGGAGAACCGCTGCCGGTCTGAGTAGACAATACTGACTTTGATGGACCGAGGGACTGATTCACTATAAGGCAGCTTCATGTGTTCATGTGTTCAAGCAGTGGGCCCGTTTATATGTGAATACGGTCAGTAAAAATGACATTGGGTATATGTAGGATTGCCAGCTCTTGGAGATCTGTTGTAGTAGCAGGAGATCTCCATCTAGTTTACAATGCTTCTCTATGGAGGACGGGGGAACCTCTTCAGGACCCCATACAATTGGACACCCCCTGACCAAATCTTCACCAAACTTTGGGGTTCATGCAAGGAGCTTGAACCTACCCTGAACTCTCCCTCCAAAAATGCCCCCACAGGAGCTTTGAAAAAATCCCCATAGACTAAAATGGGCCCAATTTTTTTCGGTAAACCCAGAAATAAATCTGAATACTCCTTTACCAGTATGGGTATTCGGCTCATTTCAAGTTTACTGGGGGGGAAACGGGCCCAATAAACCCAAACCTGAAATTTACTGATATTGGGTTTTTTTGCACAACCCTAGTTGAACCCATCTCATCCTATTTTCTCTTTCCTCGAATCAAAAATTTATATCCTACGCTTCACAATTATGTATAAAATATTATTGGCTTTGAAAAGCACTAATTCGTATTAAAATATATTAATGTATGCACCAACCTATACTTTGTGTGTTTGCATTTATTTATTTTAAATATTTATGGGTGCTTTTCTTCCCCTCCCCTCCCCTCAAATAAGTACCCAAACTGGGGAACAAAGAGATTAAAACAATAAAACAATACAGGGGAAACCAAAACAAGAAGCCAAGTGCCTGTGGAAAAACAAACAGTTCCTTCAAATATTAAATTATGTGCACTACCATCTCAAAGATCCCCACATAGTGGAAAATGCTGTCAGGTCCCAGCTGACTTGTAGCGACCCCATGGGGTTTTCAAGGCAAGAGACGAGCAAAGGTGGTTTGCCATTGCTTGTCTCTGCTTAGCGTTGCTGGACTTCCTCCTTGGTCTTCCATCTGGGCTGCCATCCAAGTGTTAATGACGTCCAACCTTGTTTAGCAGCCAAAATCTGATGAGATCAGGCTAGCCTGGACCATGCAGGTCAGAGTGATCCTTATATATACCTTCCCAAGTAGCTCTGATTTACTGCCCCTTCAGAATGTGACTAAGGTCAGGGCTTCCTTTACACTTTCTGCTGTTCAAATAGCATACTGTCTGCGTCAGAACAGTCTTGCACACAACTTTTCTCTGTTTTACAAAGAAGAACAAGAGTTGGTTTTCATACCCCAATTTTCTCTACCAAATGGAATCTCAAACCGGCTTACAATCACCTTCCCTTCCTCTCCCCACAACAGACAACTTGAGAGGTAAGTGGGGCTGAGAGAGTTCAGCGAGAACTGTGACTAGCCCAAGGTCACCCAGCTGGCTTCATGTGTAGGAGTGGGGAAACCAACCCGATTCTCCAGATTAGAGTCCACCGCTCCAAACCACTGCATCACGCTGAGATCACCTTCACTTAAGTAGAGATGGGAAGATCACTTTCACCTGTTCAAACACAGCACCCACTTGTAAGTAGGGTTGCCAGCTCCAGGTTGGGAAATATCTGGAGATTTTGGGGGTGGAGCCCGAGGAAGGTGGGGTTTGGAGAGGGGAGGGACTTCAATGCCACAGAGTCCAATTGCCAAAGCTGCCATTTTCTCTAGGGGAACTGATACCTGTCGCCTGGAGATCGGTTGTAATGATCTCTACTGGTAAGCTTAGCAAAGAATGTACCAGAAAGATATCATTCTGTCCCTGGATCCCAATGTAAAGCACATAGATCATGGCTGGCGATGGTTTGCACTAGAAAATCTGCAGAAGGATAAAAAGACTTGCAGAGGATAATGGCAGCCCCTCCTAGCTCCCAGGCTGAGGTTTATTTACTTGGAAAACTCAAATCAGTAAGCTTGTAGAGTGTGCCTTTCCTTAGGACTGAGCTGTGAATCAACACATGCAGGAGAATGAGGGAAAATCCCGATCATTTTGATGCTGCCTCTCTGGAGACCCTGCTCAAGGTATCCCGGTCCGGAGTTGCTTGAGTAAACTGTGCCACTTCCATCAGAGAGGTGATGCTTTCATGAGGCATCACAAGAATTTGAGGAAACTGCACCTTGTAAAATTCCTGCCGAGCCCCTTCCCTGAGCCCCATGCCAAGCTGGAAGGCCAACACCAAGAATATGCGAAAACTGGACTGGAATTTGTAAGCATCCGTAATATAAATGAGTTTATCGGTCGTGTCTGCTATTGCAAAGGTGGGAGCCTTTTTTTAAAGGTGGAACCTAAGACACTAGAATAGTTAATACCCCAAATGGGAGCACTTGTGCAGCAATAGAGAATAAAAGAAGACTGTTTTGGACATGATATCAGGTAGATGCCTTTTTCCTTAAAGAAACATAAGAAAACCTCACCAGCGAATAGGGCTGCCAACCTCCAGGTGCTAGCTGGAGATCTCCCGCTATTACAACTGATCTCCACCCGATAGCTATCAGTTCACCGGGAGCAAATGGCCACTTTGGCAATTGGACTCTATGGCATTGAAGTCCTTCCCCTCCTGAAACCTTGCCCTCCTCAGGCTCCGCCTCAAAAATCTATAGTTTTTTCCCCACCTGGAGCTGGCAACCCTAACCATAGGACCCCAGTCCAGCACAAAACTGGGGGTAGGGTTGCCAACCTCCAGATGGTAGCTGGAGATCTTCTTCTACTATAACTGATGTCCAGGTGACCGAGATCAGTTCCCTTGGAGAAAATGGCTGCTTTTGTAGGTGGACTCTATGGCATTATACCCCACTGAAGTCCCTCCCCTCCCCAAACCCTGCCATCCTCAAGCTCCACCCCAAAAATATCCAGTAATTTCCCATCCCAGAGCTCACAATCCTTACTGGGGGTGTGATGGGGGGGGGGGTGAGAGAGGCCTTCTTCAGCAACTAATTTTTTATTTCTATTTTTCTCCTGTCAACTGCTGGAGTGCCCATGGGTAATGCCCATTTGGGGGTGGTAAATCTCCTGTCCCCAGAGGGCATGTGGCAACCCTATATCATCAGTGAGACTTTCTCAGAGGTAGCTCTGAGGTGAGCTAGCCATAAGGAAGGGAGCTTAATACCATACATCTTAATATGCATCTTAATAACATGTCTCTGTCTTCTAACCTTGACTGACTCCCCTTGGCCTGCAGTATATACTTGACAGCATTAGATAAGTGATTTATTTATTTATTTATTCATTTCACTCACTTAGAACCTACTTGGCAAAAAGAAAAAGCTTTTTCCAAGGGAGCGTCCAGTAAAATTGGAAAAGTACCTTAAAATCACGCTAAAAACAAGTACTTAAAAATCCTAACAGACTCATGGAAATGTATTATTTCACAACTAAATTATATGTGCTCCATAAAAATATTCGTGTGGTCTGAAGCATGCAGCGGGGAAAGGAGGATATTTGTTCTTCCTTCAATAAACAGAGTATCTAAAATTGACCATAACGGAAATAAAAATGCAAAGGCATGTACAGTGGCAATCCCCGAGCACAGTTCTAGACATAGGGTTGGATCCAACCAGCTTTTCTGCTGGTCAAAGGGGGAGGAGTAGGGTTGCCAACCTCCAGGAGGTTGACTCAGATAGCCATCCACTGATAGTAGGAAGGTACATGCCTTGCATCAGGAACAAATGTTCTTGCATGGTTCGTCTCAGGATTGCCTTAATTGAGAAAGAATAAGCGAAATGGGATTTTTACCGGAAACCCATCTGAAGATAACACTTGGCTTCTGATGACACTTACCTTTTGTACAACATTGTACTTCTATATTTATATGTTCGACTGCTTTGGTTGCTACTTCGTTGTAATTTGTATTACCTTCAGTGGAACTGTGTAATATAAGTATTTTTCTAGTCAAGGTCATAAGTGCTGGTCTTTTTGCAAAACCTCCAGGAGGTAGCTGGAGATCTCCTGGGATTACAACTGATCTCTAGGCGACATAGCCACTTGTGATGGAAACTGCCACAGGGAGGGGAATAAGGCATAGTTGAGCATAACAAGCTTGTTGGATCAAACTTCTAGTGAGGCCTTTTGAAATCTACCGACCTAAACCAGCTAAATCAGCTGCCCTCAAGCTCCCTGCCATGTGCGCAGAGCAAAAAGCATGCCTTTGTCATTAGACAGTATGCGAAGTGGCCAAAGCATTCCATGTCTAGATCAGAAGCAGCAGAACCACCGTGTGGCTTCCGAGCTGCGGGATGTGATCCAGAGAAGACGTCTGCTATAGCACTTAGAGCCCAGGACAGGGTGCCAAGAGGTCTGTGTTGTATTACCGGTTCTACGTAACTCAGGGCTTTCCTGCTGTGTGCTTTGGTTTCCGTATCTGTCAGACAGGAGCAGGGCTTTGGATCCGAGGTGGTGTCGGGGCGATTAAGTCACTAAAATATAGGAAACGCTTGAAGGCCTGGATGGAATCAAGAGGGACCTCTAACTTCTGTCCAAAAAGGAAGACAATGCTCTCCGTTGCTCTGTTCTGATCGACTATCGTGTGCAGGATAGAGGAGATTGTGTTTCTGATAACTGCGTAAACCGGGGAGACAGATTTTTAGTGCTTTTAGCAAAAGGATGAGACAGAGTCAGCTGTGCAGCCAAGTTCCTATAAATCATCCCTTTCTGCATGTGGTACGCTGGAGTTCCCCTCTCCTGTCTGCCAAAGCTGAGCTCCAATTTCACAGCCCCGAGGAGAGCATAAAAAAAGAAACTACGTACACTTGCTAACTGTCAATTTTCTTTACTGCTGCAAAACCACGTTTAGATTTGGATTTGGCTGGGGTGATTGCTAAGACTGCAGCAAGTTCTTTTGTGTATGCGTGTATGAGGCTCAGAGGGAAAAAAACCATCCTATCAAGCAGGGAGGCATGTGCATGTGCAAAGAGTCTGAGCATGGCTGCATGTCCATGGGCAAGGAGTTCTTTCTCTCTCCCTACCACTAGCATTAGGGTTGCCAGATTCCTTTGCCACTGGCAGGAGGTTTTTGGGGCAGAGCCTGAGGAGGGCAAGGTTTGGGGAGGGGAGGGACTTCAATGCCATAGAGTCCAATTGCCAAAGTGGCCATTTTCTCCAGGAGAACTGATCTCTATTGGCTAGAGATAATGCACCATGGTACAGAGGGGGAATTAGGTGAGAATGCTTACTTTTCCTTCTTCTATGTGAGAATTTGAGGAAATTCAGCCCTCTTTACTGTGTGGTATGTTGTTACTAAAGGTTCCTGGACATTTAGAGAGGATTTGGGTAGGGTTTCCGGCTCTGGGCTGGGAAAGAAACTGGAAATTTGTGGGGTGGAGCCTGAGGAGGGAAGGACGTCAATGCCATAGAGTCCAATTGCCAAAGCGGCCATTTTTTCCAGGGGAATTGATCTCTATCAGCTGGAGATCAGTTGTAATAGCAGAAGATCTCCTGCTAGTACCTGGAGGTTGGGAACCCTACCGCCATAGCAGATGAGTTGGCAAGTCTACAAATAGTACTGAGTCAATTTGCAATCATATTTGCCAAAGTTTGTAAATTGTTGAAAATAGTTTGATTCCTTAGCTTTTTATAAGGCACCCTGGAGTAGCAACAATGTTGGCTTGTTTCTTTTCTCCCTTTCCTTCTGCTCAACCAGCAGATGACTCTCAGACTACACACTAAAATAATGTAGCACAATTATCGTGCTCAGAATGGTTTGTGTGTAGTTGAGCCCTAAATTCTGGCCCTGCTCTTTGGTGTACCAACAACTAAGCAGCTTTAAACCGAACAGATTCTTAAAAATACTTCTGGGATGAATCACCTTTCTGTATGGAGTTCTGGAGCACGTTTGCCATGGAGACAGGGAACCGGTGGTTTTCAAAAAGAGAACGGAAGAATTTGAATGAGAAAACTGTCATGTATAAAATCAGCACCGACAACCCATAATCAGTTCTGAAGAAGTGAGCTGTGACTCACGAGAAAGTTCGTGCCCTGCCAGAAAGGCTCTACTGGACTCTTTGCTCTTTTCGACATAATCAGTTAAGAACAAGATTTGCTGTCATGGATTCTTTACAAATTGCCTTGATGATCCTAAGAATAATGGTTCCCCCCACCGTCCCAAAAAATATTTTTCTAGTTCTCATGTGTGGTGCATTTCTTTGTATACTGAATGCTCCAAAAAGTGTGGAGTGGACTCCAGAGAATATGAAGCAGTGGTGTCATGTAGTCTTCTATGATGTTGAGAGTATTCCCACAACGATCGAGAGTCTTTGCATACTTTGACATTTATTGATTCAAAATTAGAGAATTGGGAAATGTTGCTTCTTATACAGATGACAGATACAATTTAGGATCACTTTCTCATTCTTGGTGTTTTGATCTAAAAATCTGCACTGATTTTGCTTCTTCCATAGGTGAATCAAACATGTCAAGTGCTTAAGCAGTGCTTATAACCATCTGTAAGTGCTTAACCAGTATCTGGAGGCATCAAAGGTCTAGAAAAAAGTTAACAATCCAAAACTTAATCCAGACCAAATGTAAGTCATATCAATTGGGTGCAAAACTACGGTAATTCAATAATAGCTATACTTCTTGGTAGCCCTCAATACATTTTGGACCTCTCCCCCTCCAACACATGCTGTATATGTCCAAGACGTTTCAGTGTCAATTAAAAGATGGTTTTATTTTGTCAGGCATATTAGCAGATTTTCCCCCATGCCTGGTTATAGGTTGTTGTTGTTCTTAAATATTTTGTTAAGGTTTTATTTAAGCATAATTTTATGGAAAAGTAGTATAGAAATATTGTAAATGAATACCATTTTTCATGCCATTTTCTTATTTCTTACATCCCAATAAAATGTACATTTTCAAAATTAATTTGGACCAAGAAATTAGCATTATACACGATACATAAGAGTGATGTACTTTTATGTATAAATGATGCCTAAATTGTGTATAAAATTGTATAACATGCCCACAGTGCAAACCCATCTACAAAACGAACAGAGAAAAGTAAAGAACCAAAACTGTTAACAAAAATGTAAATGAATATCAAAAGAAATAAACATCTGTTCATCCCCAAGTTCAATAGATGGGCTTCCTTTCTGCACGACATGCTGCCGGGGGTTCATTTTCAGCCCATTCCTGAGAATGGGGCTGAAAGTCTTTAGGAGGAGCTGTGACCCCGCCGCCAGCGTAAGTGCGTGTAAGTGCGTGATTACATGCACTTATGCTGGCAGTGAGGCCAGTCCTGGTGGCAGCCGAGTGCCGCTGGACTGCGCCTCCCCCCTCCGCTGGCGCGGCCTCTCTGTGGCACTGGCCACAGCGTAGAGAGGCCATGCTGGCACAGGGGGGACATTCCGGGGGCGTTCCGGGGAGAGGAGCCACAGCTTAGGCGGCTCCCTATCCCAGTTCAGCCGGTTACGCCGGCGGCGGGAATGGCGATGCTGCGCCTGCTATTTAGCAGGCGCAGCCTCACTGTTTTCAATGGGGCTTAGGAAGAGGCGCAGCGCCAACTCCGCACGCCCCCATTTGAAGAATGCACTGTTTGTGTCCCTGTACATATACTATTCTTCATATTTGGGTCTTGGCGGTACAAGAGAATCCACTGAGGAAATGAGTGAAAAATACATGTCAAGAATCCCAGTGTGACTGGATGGAAGGGAAATTCTCTCAGGGACCCCCCATCCTTTTTTAGCTCATCACCTTTCATTTGCTAGGACGATGCCTGACATCGCCCAAACAAGAAAGAAAATCAGACACTTGCCACATCAAATGAGTGTGGAAATGTTATTGAATATAATTAATTTATGTGAGGGAAAGAGCAGCTTGGAAATTGGAGCGGCATCGACTGAGGCTTTGCTCTAACATTCTTTGGATTAAAGAGAGAGGCTGACTATTTTAATTTGTATTTGCAGGAGGACATGAATGGAATCACTTCAGAGATGGCTAAATCTATATCCTTGACACTTGTGCCTGGCAGCTCCAATCATTCCAGGAAAGGCAGCTCTATTTGATGTTTTAAGGGGAGAACAAAATGTTCTTCAGGACAATTTGTCCCCTAGTAAAAAGTAGCAATTCTTGGGGGAGAAGGTTGAAACACTTTGATCCAATGGTTCTTGTAGGTTATCCGGGCTGTGTAACCGTGGTCTTGGAATTTTCTTTCCTGACGTTTCGCCAGCAACTGTGGCAGGCATCTTCAGAGTAGTAACACTGAAGGACAGTGTCTCTCAGTGTCAAGGGTGTAGAAAGAGTAATATATAGTCAGAAAGGGGTTGGGTTTGAGCTGAGTATTGTCCTGCAAAAGTATTGTCCTGTAAGTATCAAGATATCTTGATACTTACAGGACAATACTTTTGCAGGACAATACTCAGCTCAAACCCAACCCCTTTCTGACTATATATTACTCTTTCTACACCCTTGACACTGAGAGACACTGTCCTTCAGTGTTACTACTCTGAAGATGCCTGCCACAGTTGCTGGCGAAACGTCAGGAAAGAAAATTCCAAGACCACGGTTACACAGCCCGGATAACCTACAAGAACCAATGAACTCTGACCGTGAAAGCCTTCGACAATACTTTGATCCAACCTTTTTGTGGTTGTTCACCACTCTTCACAACCAGAATTTCCCATCTCTACTATTGGCTTTTTGGTGCCACTTTTTCTCCTGTTTTGTTCTTCCTATCTTAGATCATCCTAACCAGTCAGGGATCATATAGCAGAAGTGATGGACTCAGGATACAGTTTAACTAATTAGATTTTGCCAAAATCATTAATGGCAGAGGAAGCTTATTTAGACAGAGAGCTATATTTCCTATACTGATCACAAAGGTCATCATAGGCAGTCAGAAATCACAGTGCCAGTAGCATTTGCAGCTCTGAAAAGAAAATCTGTGGGAAGTGATCTTCCTTTCAACCAATATCCATCCATCCATCCATCCATCCATCCATCCATCCACCTTTCTTGAAATTGTCCCTTTCTTTTGATTTAACCCTATGAAATATGCATATAGGACAAGGATGTCAGTTAGTATCAAGTTTTTCCCCCCCTGATGGGCCAGCTCTTGTGTGATTCTTTATTTCATTTGCCATCAGATGATCATGGTATGTGCCTAACGACTTGTACCACCTTTGTGTTCTGGACAGAAGTAGTTCTGGAATGCCTGTGCAAAGACCTTGTAAGCAACCAAGAGTACAAGATTCAGATTGCTTTTCTGGGCGTAAGCCCCATTGAGTACAGTTCTGTGTGGATCTGTAGAGGGTTGCTCTTCAGTGAAAGTCTATAAGGCTTCCTATGCAGAGTTACTCCAGTCTTTCAAAACTCAGGCAGCCCATTCCTAAAGGGGGGTAGATCCGTGGCAGAGGGGGGGAAAGGTAATTTAAAAAGAAAAATAAAGAAAAAGGTGGGAAATTCCCCCTTGAAAAAACTGAGCCCCATCGCCGCTCTAGGAGGCATTCCCAGGCCGAAAGGGCTGTGGAAGCTGCCTAAAGGCAGTTCCACCCCCAGGAACACTCCGGGAATGCCTCCCCCGTGCCAGCATGGCCGTTCTGGGATTTAGTTCCTGGACTGGCTGCGCTCGCGGCGGGGGCTGGTGGGCTGGGGGCTCCCAAACAACGGCGTGTTTGCCACTTTATCCCATGATAAAGTGGCACCTACGCCGGCTCCTATGGAGATCTCCCCCCCACAGGATTGCAACTTTAGACTGGGATAACTCTGCATTCTTAGTAGTATCAATAACAAATTGAGGTGATAAAACAAACAAAGGAATCACATATATATATAGTTAATGAAAACCATTTTCTTACATTGTTTTTCCCTTCATCATTATATGCTCCATTTCAACATAATATTAAATAAATTGGCGTTAATTCCACGGTGAGTGATACCTTCCGGAAATCCTATCACCAAACTCAACTGTGACATTGTTCATTATATGAATATAAGAATAGGCCCTTTTTATTTCATTTTCATAGATTGTCATTTCAGGCCTTTTCATGCTATTGTTGTTCCTGATTTTTTTATTATGTCTTTTCAATGCCATTTTATGCAATTGACGTTATGTGCCTTTTATACATCATTTATGCCCAACTGACATAAAATAATACTGAAATGCATTAATAATGGTAAAAATGCAATACAACGACGCATAATTAGAGTGTGAACATACGGGTAGAATTGCATAAGGAAAAAAATAACCCTAAATGGGGTGAGACCGTGGCTCAATGATAGAGCATCTGTTTTATATGCAGAAGTGCCCGGGTTCGGTCCCCCGAATCTCCAGTTAAAATAATCAGGCAATAGGTGAGAGACCTCTGCCTGAGACTCTGGAGAGCTGCTGCCTGTCAGAATAGTCAATACTGACTTTGGCAGACCAAGGGTATGACTAAGGGTGGCCAGCCTCCAGGTGGTGGCTGGAGATCTCCTGGGGCTACAACTGCTGTCCAGGTGACAGAGATCCGTTCACCTGAAGAAAATGGCAGCTTTGGAAGGTGGACTCTATAGATGGTGGTCCCCTGCCCAAAGATTGTCCGGCTGGCCTCATCCTGGGTCAGGGCTTTTTTCTGTCCCGGACCCTGTCTGGTGGAATAGCCTGTCCGATTAGACCAGGGCCCTGCAGGACCTCAGGGAGTTCCGCAGGGCCTGCAAGACAGAGCTATTCCACCAGGCCTATGGTTGAGGCCAGCTATGGTTAGTTTCCATCAGTGCTGGCCTCCCCACCCCGTCCTCCACACCCATCCCCCTGCTCTTGATTTATTCCACCTTGAGGATGTGGCATCCTACAGTGGGCTGTGGCCTCTATTTCGCACCAGTGGTGTCTCTAGATTTAAATTTACTGTGTATGTTCGATGGTACGGGCTGGTTTTTAATTACTGCTTTAATTGTTTTAATATGTTTTATCTTAAATCCATTTTATGCGAGTTGCCCTGAGCCCAGTCATGGCTGGGGAGGGTGCATTATAAATTTAATATTTTTTTAAAAAAAGGTAACTGGGCTGCATTGTTCTGTATCCACTGGTGTTTCTAAGTTGTCTTTCGGGGGCAGGTCCATGTAAAGTGCATTGAACAGTCTGGCCTAGGGTTGCCAGGTCCCTCTTTGCCTCCGGTGGGAGGTTTTTGGGGCAGAGCCTGAGGAGGGCAAGGTTTGAGGAGGAAAGGGACTTCATGCCATAGAGTCCAATGGCCAAAGCAGCCATTTTCTCCAGGGGAACTGATCTCTATTGGCTGGAGATCAGTTGTAATAGCAGGAGATCTCCAGCTAGTACCTGGAGCTTGGCAACCCTAGTCTGGCCTCTAGGTAACTATAACATAGACCAGTGGTTCCCAAAGTGGGCAGTACCACCCCCTGGGGGGCGGTGGGATTTCTTGCAAGCAAGGCAGGATGAAAAATCACACAGTAGTTTTAAGTGGGTTGAACAAGTTTCCAGCGAAACTGTGAATGTTAGTTCCCCCCCCCACCTCCACTAGTCACGGATCAACTGCTTGCCTTAATTAAACATATGTCGATAGACAGGGCAGAAAGGCACAGATAAACCTTCTGGCTGCTAGGTAGAATATTGATGGGAAGTTATTCTGAGAGACAAGGACCAAGAAAGGCCATATTGCTTTGGGTATAAAAGTCCAAAATGTATTGGGTCACAAGAACGTGATACCACTAAAGGCTTACTGGAGCTTTATCTGCCATAAGTTCACCTGAGCGCTATACCATTGGCTTTGTGGGTAAAAAAAACAAAAACCCTTTAATATAACTTGGATGATTAAAGAATCTCCACGTAGAGCTTTTCTTCAGCAGTATGAATGGAAAAGGTGTATTTTTCATGGAGCAGTCAAAGGAGCCTATCAGGAGAAGATGTAACACCTGGAACTGTGAATTTCTTACAAACGCTGCGTTCAAAAACATTGGTGGCATGCATCAAAGAAAGGAAATAGAGGAGAAAAGAAGTCATCAGGGAGTTCTAAGAAGCAACTATGGACCATTGACAAAATACACCACATTCATATTACACAATGATGTCCAGTGGATTTATATCACTGATATATCAGAATTGCCAGTGAATTTGTATATTTCTCCTAGGCTGTATTATGTGAAAACCCCGAGAAATCACATGCACTCCTAAAAATGACTCCCCACCCCCAAAGAAAATTCTGCAGAAGGTTTTCCAAATCTGCTTGACTTTCAGATTAGGAGGAATTCAGTGGCAATGGAAATCTTTTCCATTTCAAGGTTGTAATTTTCAGTGACAATATGGAAATCTTTTCACCATGCTGTAGAATCAAAGTCTACATTGACTATGCACATAAAAGAGTTTTGATTGTCCACTGGCTACCAGTGAGGATAACAATATATGTAAAAACACCAAAGAATTGTGTTTGCGTGTATATGCAACCAGATAATGGTTCACTCAGCTAATCTATTTTCTCATATTCTTTTTCTTCCTTTTGCTCTTCTTCTTTGCAAAATGCCTAATGGAAGAACTTTATGTCCAATGTAAATGTTAGGTTTGGATGACTTTTAGGACTAAGAAAGAAGCACACCTTCTACAATTAGGAATAGGAGGGTGGCAAATATGTTTACAAGACAATAGTGGAATGGTGCCAGCATCAGTGGAACTGCCAGGACAATCCCCAAATCCACATATGAGACCAAGCGTTTAGAAACTAAAGTCTCAGCTCTTCATTGCTGGAGCTGAGAATATGAGCTGGAGTTTGAAGTTCAGCAATAAAAAATGAATCTCTACTGACCAGGCAACTCCTAGGCTGGTCAAGCTGGAGGCATCAGATTAGAATAGCAGGTTTGTAGCTCTATGATTTATGTATATATGGCTGTATTGGAGACCTTCTGGGAATCCCATGTATGCCACCTTGAGTTCCAGGATACAAGAAAGGCAGGATATAAAAGTAATAGATAAACAGTACTGCCTGCCAATCAAAGTTCATACCTTTATTCCAGTGTGGTGTAGTGGTTAAGAGCTGTGGACTCTAATCTGGAGAACCGGGTTTGATTCCCCACTCCTCCACATGAGCGACCGACTCTAATCTGGTGAACCAGGTTGGTTTCTCCACTCCTACACATGAAGCCTGCTGGGTGAGCTTGGGCTAGTCACAGTTCTCTATGTACTCTCTCAGCCCTACCTATCTCACAAGGTGTTTGTTATGGGGAGAGGAAGGGAAGCCAATTGTAAGCTGGTTTGAGACTCCTTAAAGATAAAGAAAATCGGGGTATAAAAACCAACTCTTCTTCTTTTTCTTCTGTTTTTGTTATATACAGAAGTACTTCCCATGTGAACTAGCATCATTGATTGGATTTCAGGACCATGGATGGGGGGAGTTAAAAACTAAACATGATATGATGGCAAAAACAAATGTTGGTAGCCTGTACAAAGGGTACAGGAATGACCTACCACAACAAGACCATTTTCAGTGATATCTTTGTGGTGACCTAGAGTTTCTCAAGGCAGAAAACATCCTGATGTTCACATACTTTTTTCAGGAGAGAGCTGGAAGGTGTGGAAAAAGCAGAACCCATCGGGAAATTAGCACACATCCAGCTGAGGAACACTGCAGTGAAACATACAAAGCCACCATTTGCCAAATCAAACCACTGGGCCAGCGTACTGCCCACTGTCAGCCAGTGACTCTTCAAGGCTTCTGAAGAAGTGAGCTGGGACTCACGAAAGCTCATACCCTGCCAGAAATTTGGTTAGTCTTTAAGGTGCTCCTGGACTCTTGCTCTTTTAGACTGCTACAGACAGACTAACACGGTTACCCATTGTGATCTATTTTCAAAGTTTCTGGAAGAGAAAATCCCCCCCCACCACCCGTCATGGCCCAGCCGGGTCCAGGAGACACCGATGACTCCTCTGATGGCGAGTCAGCCAGCAGCCCTGGCTTCAATCCACAGCCAGTGGCTGAGGATGTACAGGAAGAAGCAGCCCCTGAGGGGCCAGACTCAAGCCCGCAGCCAGGGACCAGTGCAGCAACCCCTCAGCCCTCCAGGGCTGAGCTGGCTGCGGAAAACCAGCTGCCTGTCTGCTCACCCCCTTTATCACCAGAGCCTCAGGAACGGCGGAGGAGGCGAACGCGTAGGACCTTACAGGACCGGAGGCAAAGTGCTTGACTGGCAGCTCGGTACCGACCCAGCACTGACAGCGGGGATGAGTGTTTACAGGAGCAGGTCTGAGGTGGCTGGCAGATGCATGGTGTCACAGGCTGCTAGAGTGGCGTGCTGTTGATAAGTAGCTGGAAAGGGTGTAGCTGCATGGAAGCAACACCTCTTTCTACTCCTGAGCTTGCTGCGAACTGTCAAGTCAAGTTTATTTCCAGACATAATAGTTTTGCACCGCAGAATCACAGACTGACTGTACATATAAAGGTGTAAGGTCAATAAAAGTTAAAATTATCACATTAAAATGGATAAAATTGTAAAATAGTCTAACAATCATTCTCTAATAAAGCTCCGTATTTTAATAGCAACCGCGCAGAACTTGGCAGTGTGGAGCGTAAGCTGAGGGTCTTCTCCTAATAGGAGCTTCTTTGCCAAATGCTCAACTGACTCAGCAGGGAATTTACCAAGTAGGGGGGAAATAAGCTTTGATCTGACTTCATGGTAGAATGAGCAACATATCAGTGCATGTTTGATGGTTTCAATGTCCCCTGTTCCACACGAACATAACCTCTCTGATCTAGGGATCTTCTTGTATTTCCCTTCTAAAACAGCCGATGGTAGGGCCTGGCATCTGGCAAGGGTAAAGGCCTTCCTATAATTAATAGACTCAAGATGATAAAAAAATAAGCTGCTGGTGAGACCAAGTATCTAGATTTATCTAGGTACTAGGAAAATGGTGATTTTCCAAGGTCTGTCTGGCGTTCAGTGTCTTCCACCCTTTGCTTCAAGAAACATGATGCTCGATCTACGCCCATGGCTAACAGGGTAGGTGGAGAAAGGCCCAGGCAGGCCATTTTATTAAGGACCATCTTTAGCCATGTAGCAGTTCTTGAGGGATAAGATTTAATTTGAGCCAGTGCTGCGCACTGTGTGCTCTATATGGACCTCAGCTTGGATTTGGTTTTCAGGGCTATCCTTGGACTTGCCCCTGTGAGAGTTGAAACTGTTTGGTGTGTGTGTGTGCTGGGGGATCATGACATCCCCTCCCAACACGTGCTTCTTGAAGGCCAAAACTAGAAGAGACAGTTGGAGCACACAATTTGCAGTAGCTCACAAGGTTAAGTCCTAGGCTCAGAGAATGAGGTTACTGGCGTAGGTCTTAGAATGTGTTCCACTGAGCTCCACTCAGCTGTGATAACTGCAACCCTTACAAAAATAACATGCTTGAAAAAATTCAGCTTAACCTGCTTGCAGCGCCTGTGGTTTCAAACGGCTGTATATTTCATGGGTAATTGCATCAGTGCAATTGAAAGCATCCATTAACATATAAGCAGCCAGTCAGTAGATGGTGGTGGTTCATGCTCTGAACTTGCTAAGGCTGATGGGAGCTGCAGTTTTCTCTGCCTTCCTTTTCAGTACAATTTTGGATGCCACGAAGACTACATTTCTCATCAATCCGGGTTATGTGTGGCAAGATTACAAAGAATAACTTAAAGGAACAACGAAATATTGGTCAGGAGCTAACCTCTGCTTAAAGAACTATTAGAGAGTTGCCAACAACCTGAACAAAAAAAAAATGCCCTATGCCTTTAACATAGGCTTAAGGAGATCTTATTTACAAGGAGACGTTAATTACCTCTGAACTATGAAAAGCTTCCACAGATTAGACCTCTGTTAAAAGAGCAGAGTATATTTTTCTTCACATTGTTGGCAACCCTGTCCCTGCACAGTATACCTACTTTAGACTAGATGCTTGAAAATGCAATTGCTCTGGCGGCAACATGTTTGCTGATTGCTGGACCTGCTCAGAAATGAAAAATTGAAGTTATAGAATAATCACCACCCTGTGATTCCCGAGTCTCTTGTCCAGCCATTTCCAAGCCAGGAAGCCTCACTGATGCTGAGGGTTGCCAACCCCCCGCTATTACAACTGATCTCCAGACGACAGAGATCAGCTCCCCTGGAGAAAATGTCCACTTTGGAAGGTGGACATTGAAGTCCCTCCCCTCCCCAAACCCTGCCCTCCTCAGGCTCCACCCCCCCAAATTTCCAGGTATTTCCCAACCTGGAGCTGGCAACCCTACTCATGCTCCAAAAACATGGCCACGTAGGGTTGCCAGGTCCCTTTTCGCAACCGGTGGGAGCTTTTTGGGGTGGAGCCTGAGGAGAGTGGGGTTTGGGGAGGGACTTTAATGCCATAGAGTCCAATTGCCAAAGCGGCCATTTTCTCCCTGTGAACTGATCTCTATCAGCTGGAGATCAGTTGTAATAGCAGGAGATCTCCAGCCATCACCTGGAGGTTGGCAACCCTACCTATGAGGTAGGTTAGGTTGAGAGTATGTGGCTGGCCCAATGTTTTTGACAGCATTTGATAGGCAATTAACAGTGCAATCCTAACCTGAGTTGCCCCCTTTCTAAACCCATTGACTTCACTGGAGATAAGAAGACATAACTCTGCTTAGGATGGCACTGTAAGAGTCCGTGTGATGTTTCTTTGACATGTTCAAGGCTTTTTTTAAAAGGCATGTAATGGTTTTGCTCAACCAGGGGCTCGGCAGCCCTATATCTTCCTCCCCGGACATGCAACTAAAGTAACTAAAAAATTGGTTAATGCTTTTAAACTCCCAGTTCGGCCAGCCAATGATGGGATGGGCTGGCTTGAAAACCACTGTTCCCCGTTAGATGCCTCAGGGTACTTGCCAATTATTCCTTCCTAAGCTGTAGCAACTCATGTTCTTCCTGCCAAACCATAACCACTCACAAGAACGGGCTGAACGTTAAAATCTCGTTATCATCCAAGAACAATGTGCAGTAAGCGAAATAAAAACTTTCAACAAATTTGACAAAAAAAAAACAACAACCCCAAAACATCCTGCTACAGGCAACCAGTGAATTACATATTATTCACTAGGGAGGGAGGGAATGTCAGCAATGCGTTTTGGAGGTTTGAGTACTAAAGTGTCCCATCGTGCACATGATCTCTGATTAAAGGAACTACTAATAAAGGAAATATTATTAATAATAAAATAATAATAAGTCAGATTGAGTTTCCAGCTATCATTTCTTTTTTCCATTCTAGTTTTTTAAATGTTTCTTGAATATGGGGTGGGGGGAAACTAGGAGCCAGTGTGGTGTAGTGGTTGGGAGCGGTGGACTCATCTGGAGAACTGGGTTTGATTCCCCACTCCTCCACATGAGTGGCGGACGCTAATCTGGTGAACTGGGTTGGTTTCCCCACTCTTCCACATGAAGCCAGCTGGGTGACCTTGGGCTAGTCACAGCTCTCTTAGAGCTATCTCAGGCCCACCGACCTCACGGGGTGTCTGTTCTGGGAAGAGGAAAGGGATTGTAAGCCGGTTTGATTCTCCTTAAAAGGTAGAGAAAATCGGCATATAAAACCCAACTCTTCTTCTTTATGATTAAAAACCATGGATATTATTGTTTATGATACTGTTGTTATTATTTTTTACTGCAATGGAAGCATCTGTGGCTATGTTATGCAGATTAACCGGGGTGGCCCACCCTCCCAGTGTATTGAGGGAGCCAGTGGGTGGCTTTACTTTCACAACAGTTTTGGCACATATTTGAGGATGTCAAATGCGAGCAGTTATCAAGAAGATGCTTCATTTAATTTTCACACCAAATCCTCTCTGACAGGCAATTCCCAGGACTCATCTTTACAAACAGAGACAACAGCAGCGAGTTACATAAGCCTTTCTCACAGGATCAGAGTTGTCCGACCTAATGTACTCATTTGAATAGATTAATTTTGTTTGAAAGACTTGCAGTGTGGTCCTAGAACAGCCTTCGCCCTCAGGGCCAGATTAAGGATTAAGCCAAGTACTTTAGTATGTCATGCCTTAGCCAGAGAGATGGGTGATATTATGGTTTCCCTACATGGACAACGTGCCTGTCCTGGTTTCTTTTGGGGGCTCTGTCAAAAATGTGTGCCTTTTAGAACATCTTATCATTTCCCTCACCACAAGGCAGAAGACCAGTGGTCATTTTTCCAGCAGTAGGGTATTTGAGAAAACAAGTACTAAAACACGCGCCAGTAACAGGATAGTCATCAGAACGTGACAGGAAAAATGGGGGTGTTACGATGGGATATGTTGAGATTACACTCCTCTGACTGGGAAAGAGCGAGAAATGCTCACAGAGGACTAGAGATTCTATCAAATTTCTGATTCAAAATTCTTTCTTTCTTTCTTTCTTTCTTTCTTTCTTTCTTTCTTTCTTTCTTTCTTTCTTTCTTTCTTTTTCTTTGGAAAATGTTGAACTCAGCCTTCTACTGAGTCATACTTTGGGTTACCAGCATTACCTCTGCTAATACTGGGAGATTCTGAGGGTGGTGCCTGGTGAGACTGGAGTTTGGGGGAGAATGTGAGGTTTTCCCCAGGTTACTGCTAGGAATTTCCCTTAGTCTCTCTGGAAAACACCATAGAGACTTGGGGAAATCCTGATTGCATGACTTTGGAGGCCATTTTCCAGCCGTTTTTTCTATGTTCTGAGTTTCTTGAGGTTGGGGGATTGAGTCTTTGAGCAGGCAAATGGCAAGCCCAGGCACACCACAGGTTAGTCATCCCCTGTAACAACTAGCTCATACATGAGCCACCCTTCAGCGGCCCTAGGATTGCCAATTCTGAGTTGGGAATTATTGGAGATTTGGGAGTGGAGTCTGAGGAAAGCAGGCTTGGGGAGGACAGGAACCTCAGCAGGGTATAATGTCATAGAGTCTACACATCCAAGCAACCATTTTCTCCAGGAAAACTTTTCTCTGTCGTCTGGAGTTCACTTGTAATTCTGGGAGATCTTATAGTTGCCAACCTCCAGGTAGTAACTGGAGATCTCCCACTATTACAACTGATCTCCAGCCTATACAGACCAGTTCACCTGGAGAAAATGGCTGCTTGGCAATTGGACTCTATGACATTAAAGTCCCTCCCCTACCCAAACCCCACCCTCCTAAGGCTCCACCCCAAATATTTCCCGCCGGTGGTAAAGAGGGACCTGGCAACCCTAGGAGATCTCCAGGTCCCACCTGGGGGTTGACAGCTGAAGGGCCTGGCCACTTTCCCCAGACCCTCACTGCTAGCCTCATAGGGTTGCCAGATCTGGGTTGGCAAATACCTGGAGATTTGAAAGGTGGAGCCTAAGGAGGGCAGGCTTGGGGAGGGACTTCAATACAATACAATATAATGTCATAGGGTTTTCTCCAGGTGAACTGATCTCTGTGCCTGGAGATCAGTTGTAATAGTGGGAGATCTCCAGCCACCATCTGGAGATTGGCAACCCTACAGCCCCATGTTTCTGTCCCTGCCACCATCCTTGACTAGCCTGCAGCTGGCTGGCCTTAGGTGTTTCCTGACACTGATCCTATGGTGCAGGGGTATCCAGGATATCTCTCAGGGCCTCCCTGCTGAAGCAGTAGGGTTGCCAACTTTCAGGTACTAGCTGGAGATCTCCTGCTATTACAACTGATCTCCAGCCGATAGAGATCAGTTCACCTGAAGAAACTGGCCACTTTGGCAATTGGACTCTATGGCATTGAAATCCCCGCCCTCCTCAGGCTCTGCCCGAAAACCCTTCCACCGGTGGCAAAAAGGGACCTGGCAACCCTACGCAACAGCAGTAAAGGGCGGAAGAAGAAGGGTTAAACATGCTTGCTATCTTAAATTGCCCTCTTCTGAAGGTGTTTTGCTTAGAAGCAGCATTGTGATGTACCTCTGAATTAAGCATGCATAGGATGGTGCTTTTCGTGCTTCTTTTCCGACTGAACCAATCATTTCAAACTGAGGCATGGGGGGGGGGAACACAACAATGCTTGCCATCTGAGACATTTTGTACTCTGTTGGGTGAAGTACCAGAAAACATGCAAGTAGGAACAACTGTTTTGGCAGAGAGCAGCCTCCTTAACCTCTGTGGCTATTTATGTATTAGGGAGTGGCGGGCCGTTAGCCTTTTGTACAAATTGGAACGAGCGGAGAGGGCGGGGGGGGGGGGGAAGAGCACGGCGTTCTGGAGCCAAATTTAGTCTGAAAGGGGATTTGTCGACATGGTTTTCGTGCGGTCTCGATAAAAAGCCCTTGTTTGGCCTGTTGCAGTCCTCCTTTGGTTGGACAGAGAGAAGAGGACTCTCCCTGAATATTAAATCTGCTGGGTTTTTTTCTGACTTCTTGCTGTCTGCCTCTTGGCATCTTCAAATCCTTGCGGGGAGAGAAAGCAGAGAGCATTTATATGTAATGAAGAGGATATCTGAACTGATAAGGGAGGGGGCGTCTTTGCCTGCTCTTCCAGTGGCTTTCTGAAGCTTGTTTTCCGTTGCCTCAGAAGGTCAGACCAGAACCAATGGGTTAAAATTAAATCAAAAGAGTTTCCATCTAGACATTAGGAAGAATTTTCTGACAGTTAGAGCGGTTCCTCAGTGGAACAGGCTTCCTCGGGAGGTGGTAAGTGCTCCTTCCCTGGAGGTTTTTAAGCAGAGGCTAGATGGCCATCTGTGAGCAATGCTGATTCTATGAACTTGGGCATTTCATGGGAGGGAGGGCATCTTGGCCATCTTCTGGGCACTGGGTGGGTGTGAGGGAGGTAGTTGTGAGTTTCCTGCATTGTGCAGGGGGTTAGACTAGATGACCCTGGTGGTCCCTTCCATGATTCTATGATTCTATGACATAGAATATTTGCCCAGATCACATATTATCCTGTTTGCTAGCAAGGGTGCATTATTTACATGCTCAAAGTCTTTTGCTTGATGCTATGGAATGCTGAACTTTCAGGAGAAAAAATATCCTCTAGAAGAAGAAGAAAAGTTTATAATCCTTCTGAGATATTCTGCCCAGTTTCATTGCATTCCTTTTTCATTTCCTGATAGAAACAGCACTTGTTTTTGCTCAGTGGAGGTGCCAGTGCCTTTCAGAGCTTACAGCAAAGAGAATTAAAACAGGGTTCTTCCTTTTTTCCCTTGGGAGCAGAAGATATTAACTGAGCGCAGGAGTACAAAATGATTCTCTCTTGTTTGAAGGGGCAGTGGCTCTCTGCCTTGCTTTGTTATTACTGGCTGTGCTCCATCACATTTTGAAGCCTGAAAACATCAGAAGAGCCCTGCTAAACCATTCCAAGAGTTCCAGCAAGTCCAGCATCCTGTTTCCCACAGTGGCCAACTAGATGCCTGGGATGTTCTGTAAATATGGTTACCTTTTTCGGAATACCACCACCACGCAGTTTGGCCACTTGTACTTATTATTTGACAACTCCTTGTCTTTCTAGAGCCTTCTGTTTAGCTAGGCTGAATGCAAACCCCTCTATAGTCATGCAAGGCAGAATTTTGAACATACCATACCCAGACAGGACCTATCCTTGCTCTTCAGGCTCTATTGATTCATTAGCTCATGCCCTTTTGGAATGCTGCTTTTATGAGGAACTTAGATCACATTAGATCTCTCTCCTTTTAACATACAAATCTAATGCCTCTGTGTCTGACATAATGGCTTTTTTTATTAAGTGACAGGGATCCCAAGGCTACATTGTCAGTGGAAAGATTTATTTCAGTCCTTATATCCCTCAAACATTAGATCTAAAATTACACTGCTCAAGATCAATGGATCAAGGAGCTTGCAAGGGATAAAGGAAAGGAATATGGTTACCAATCTCCAAGTGGGTTCTGGAACTCTCCTAGAGTTACAGCTCATCTCCAGACAATAGGGATCAGTTCCCACAGAGGAAATGGCAGCTTTGGAGGGTGGACTGTTTGTAGGGTTGCCAGGTCCCTCTTTGCCACCGGTGGGAGGTTTTTGGGGTGGAGCCTGAGGAGCATGGGGTTTGGGGAGGGGAGGGTCTTCAATGCCATAGAGTCCAATTGCCAAAGCGGCCATTTTCTCCAGGGGAACTGATCTCTATCAGCTGGAGATCAGTTGTAATAGCAGGAGAGTGCCAGCTAGTACCTGGAGGTTGGCCACCCTAACTGTTTGGCATACCATAAATTCTATGGAAATGGATGTCCTAGAATGACATTATATCACTCTTCTACCCAAACATCTTTTTGAAATGACGTAGGGTAGCTTTTGGAAACACCAGAAATACTTCACAATGCCACTCTTGGAGGCTTTATCATATCAAATAAATTATGTCATCAAACGTATGGTTCAAATCTTTGATAAATTTAGCAAAACCTCAGAAAGCTAAACAGGCAACTTGAATATGCTTCATATGTGTGCATGGATGCTCTGCCCATGTTAATCTCACAAAGCATGGTATGGGTTAAACTCTTTGCATACATGCAGATAGATGGTGACATTTACATATGAATCAGTAACGAATAGACACTGGGACTGCCATATTGGAAATGGCCTTTCCTATAGCATCTCTTGCCCTGCTAACTCTTAAAAAGTGGGCAAATCCCACTGTCATAAAGGAAGGAGATGTCTGGGAGCTCGCATCTCTTTTAATCCTAAAATGTCAGGATGGTTAAGTAGCCGTCAGCCTTTCCAGTTGCTCTAGATGCGTCACACAAATTGCCGGTCTTGGATACATTAATTTTTAACATGCAAATTGTACTACAAATTAGAAGAGGGCTGAGAACAGTGCTCAGTTTGGCATTTTATAAATGTGTCATCTGTGAGACTGGCGCTTTTCAAAGTAGAAGTCATTTACTGGTATGTGTACGTTTTGCTCTTGCAAATTTTTTTCTTAAAAAATGCTGCATCCCCCTTTCTTCTGACCCACCAAAACAAAATGTTTGGCATGTTTGCAGTGACTGTCTTTTTCCTTTGTCCCATTGCACCGTGATGTAATTTTGGCACGGACCGAGTTATTGTTGCGTTGAAACTCTCTCGGCTGCCCCTTGCGCACTAATGACATGGATGTTGAGCAATTGGATGGGAATCGCTCCAAGGAACGACTCCCATTTTCCTTTCAGCTAAACAGCGGTAGCTAGGAAATATCCACAGGATGCGTCCTTAATCCTGCTCCATCCTGTTACTCCCTTAGGCCCCTTGTCATGCTTTTCACCCATTTTCTTTTAAAGTCCTTCTGCATTACGGCACAGTTTACAAATCGTACTTCCTCCCTGTCCCATGCCCCTTGTAAACTGGACAGCTCCAGGCACAGTGACACAGACATTCCAGTCTTCCGAGAACAAAGACACTTTGTTTCTTTCATTTTGAGGTACACGGACAACAATAGAAAGTTTCCAGTGCCTTGTAGTTTTGGGCTTAGTGCAGATGGAACGTATTATTGTACCACTGTTATTGTAATATTGCTTGCCGGGGAACATTATATTTTATTAATGAGATATCCCTGGTGCAGTTCTCCAGGGAGCTCAGTCTTAGGTCCCAGTGTCATGCGAGAGTGTGCATGGAAGAAAATGTGCAAGAATGGATCCTACAAAGAAATACATGAGATGAGCATTCAATTTATATATTTCCCGCTTTATCAAGGAGCTTGTGAATGAGAAAGGATGGACCGACCCTTTAAGTTGCTGGGAGAATTCCCAGTGGGGCATTGATTCTGAAGTATTGATGATGGTAAAGTTTGACTTCCTGGTGGGGCACTGACGATGGTAAAGCTTGATCCCCTGAGTAAGCACTTTGATGTGAAATATTGGCTGGAGATTGTGAGGGCTGGTACAGAAGCATTTGGAATGGAACATGCCCTGTGAGAGAACTCATAGGAAAAGTCCAAAATTCTAAAATTCTCCAGAAAAGCTCAAAAGGATTGAGGTCATTCTGAGTCAAGGTGAAAGCAGTTTAACCCATCTCTATTTGAGATCTCCAAACAAGAAAATCTTGTCTCTTTGTACAAAATATGGGTGATCCAATTCCAAATGAGAACATAAGAACATAACAAAAGCCATGCTGGATCAGACCAAGGCCCATCAAGTCCAGCCGTCTGTTCACAGGGTGGCCAACCAGGTGTCTCTAGGACCACAAAAAAGACAACAGCAGCAGCATTGTCTTGCCTGTGTTCCAAGGCACCTAATATAACAGGCATGCTCCTCTGATCCTGGAAAGAAGATATGCATCATGACTAGTATCCATTTTTACTAGTAGCCATGAACACCCCTCTCCTCCATGAACATGTGATACTTCAACCTTCCTGTGAAGAAACTGAGAGTCTGTTTTCCCTTTCCCTGAGCATCTGAAACCCCCAATGGACCTCTGGCTGATTCCCAGATGGTTTTGTTCCAGCAATAACACAGTAGAATGGCAATTTCCCATCAACGCTTGGGAACTGTAATGATACGTTCAGGAAGAAGTGAGTGAATTCCATTGCCAAGCAGAAGCTCGGAAGAAGAGTAAGATCTTTTCAGAGTTTGAGTCATAGGGAGAGTGGAATGTTGACCAAGTTCATTGAAACAATACAAAGAGAAGAGAGAGAGTGTGTTTGTGTGTAGGAGGGAATTGCTCTGGACTTCATTAAAGTAATTTGGATTTTTTTTTTCAGGGCCCTGACAGGCCATTTCTCTTTCACTGACTACAAAGCCCCCAAATGACGAAATGCCAAATAATGCCTTAGAAAGGCAACTTTGCAACCAGCTTATAATTAGCTGCAATAAAGATATGCATTTTCCAGCAGCCTGAACCTTGGAAATGTTAGATAAGGGAATAATTTCTCCTTTGTCAGGAACAAGTTATATCCCTGGAGGCAATGCCGTTTAATAAGCGGTGGGGGGGCAGAATCCCTCCCCCATTTGGGAGCCTGGGGAAAAGCTAGGCAGCTGGATTGACATAGGGGAATTAGCACTGCAGTGGTGAATTCTCTTGGAAAATAATGACTGGGTACAGTGCTATAAGTTCCCTTTTTGAAGGTTAGTCAAGGACTTGAAGGGAGAAGAAAAGTCTCCTAAGAGCTGCACAGGAAACTCTTCCACATATATAGCGAGAATGGGTATTTATTTGGTACATTTTCATTCTGCCCTTCTTCCAAGGGGATTAAAATACTTCCTGATTTGAGTATGGAGAATGCTGGAGCATAGACTCCCAACAGGAAAGTGTGGGTCCAGCGAGCAACAAACTTCAGGTAGAACTACCATGCATAAATGACCTCGGTATGCTCCATTAAGTCCCGGACTGGTTTGCAATGGATCTAGAAGGCACAAAACTGGCACCAAAATTAATTAATACCCAGATTCTAGTACCAACTCCATTTCAGATAGAGTGTCAGTTTTCTATGAATGGTATTTTAGGTCCCAGCACGCAGGCCGGGATGACCGGGGAATAAAAGTGAGCTCCTCGCTTTATGAGAATCCACTTTGCAGCCTGCTGTCTTTGCCTGGGGAGAACAGACCCATAGCCAAAGGAAGAAAAGCAAAGGATGGAAATGAAGAAAAAGACAAAGAGCCAGGAGAATTACGAGAGACAGAAGGCATCACAGAGAACAGTGATATATAGTGTATGAAAAATAAGTTGCAAGGGTTTTTTTTTTTGGTTTTTTTAAACAAACATCTGGAATACATTTGCTGGGATGTCTTTGAATAACAACACAAACCACAGGAGAACAGTCAGATGGAGAATTACTCAGTTCTTCTCTTCTTTCTTGCTCCACATAGGGGGATGGGAATGATCATCTATATAAAAATGCTTCGCTTGTCATTGGGAGTGGGGGAAGGGGACGCAATGATGCTGACACAACGAGATGTAAATTCTACACCTGCTTTGTAATAGGCTGATTGTTTGGGACAGGAATAATCCCCGCTGAGGTGCCGCTCAGTGATTACTTTCATCTCTTCCCCTCTTTCGCTGCATACATGGGACCCGGCCATTGCTTGTAAGAAGAAACCCTGAAACCACCAGTTTCTTCTGATTCATATGGATGGATGGATGGAGAAGAGTTGGTTTTTATATGCCGACCTTCTCTACTACTTAAGGGAGAATCAAACCGGTTTACAATCACCTTCCCTCTCCCTCCCCACAACAGACACCCTGTGAGGTAGGTGGGGCTGAGAGAGCTCTAAGAAAGCTGTGACTAGCTCAAGGTCACCCAGCTGGCTTCATGTGGAGGAGTGGGGAAATCAACCTGGTTCACCAGAACCAGGAGTTTGAGTGGTAAAAGGCCCTTTGCGATGCGGCGCTTCCAGGTGTAAACAGCAAGTGACATGGCGCAGCGGGCAGGTGCACATTCACACGTTGCCCGCCATCCCTCAGCTGGTCAGCAGGCAGCCAGGTGGATTGGCGGGGGTTTGCCTGCCACCACCAGGCACTTGGCAACCCTATCTGACACTCTAACCACTGCACCACTCTGGCTACCAAACAGGGCGTTCCTGGGTGGGCTTGCCCTAGCAGCCTTTTGGTTAGCAGGTGAACACACTAATCAGTTGCTCCACTTCCAATCTCTTCTTCTACCTCAGGCTGCAAATGACTGTGAGAACTCCTGTAGAAATCACGGCATCACATGGAAATTAGTACAATTGGTCCAATTGATTGGAAAAGCAGAATTCCTTTGCCACCTATATTTCAAAACACCTGCAAAATGGAGTCTGAAGAAGAGTTGGTTTTATATGCCGATTTTCTCTACCTTTTAAAGGAGAATCACACTGGCCTACAATCTCCTCCCCTCCCCTCCCCACAACAGACACCCTGTGAGGTAGGCTGGACTGAGCGAGCTCTAAGAGAGCTGTGACTAGCCCAAAGTCACCCAGCTGGCTTCTTGTGGAGGAGTGGGGAAACCAACCCAGTTCACAAGATTAGAGTCTGCTGTTCATGTGGAGGAGTGGGGAATCGAACCCTGCTCTCCAGGATAGAGTCCGCCGCTCTCAACCGCTACACCACGCTGGCTCTCCATCTGCACCTGAGCATGCCTTCTGGGTTTGTAGGTACATTTTCCAGGCAAGATTAAACCTGCCACCTCTCTTTATCAACCATATCTGGCTAGACTCTAACCATATCCGGATAGAGTCCGCCGCTCTTAACCGCTACACCATGCTGGCTCTCCATCTGCACCTGAGCATGCCTTCTGGGTTTGTAGGTACATTTTCCAGGCAAGATTATACCTGCCACCTCTCTTTATCAAACATATCTGGCTAGAATCACAGTCTGCCCCGCCCCATACTTCATTCTCCAGCAAATCAAACCTTTCGGTAGTCACCAAGGCATTAAAAACCCAGGAAATGAGAGCAGAAACGTTGGGATCTGTGGCTCCCCTGTCAGTGCCTCTGCACATACCAGTCCACAAGTCAGACATCTTATCACTGACGATAAATCAGTTCTCTCTGCTTCAGTTAGTTTGATGAATCCTTCAAGGGGGAAAAAGCAACGACACTGGACATGTGCACTATCCACACATCATTTCTCCCCACACTGCCTGGATTTGCTGCCTGCCAATCTCTGGCTTGCCCCTGTGGTACTCCCGAGTAAGCCCCTGTGGTTTGGCAAAGTAGCTACGAGAGAGAGGGGGGGGACAGAGAGAGAAAGAGAGAGACAGAAAGAGAGACAGAGAGAGATTCTTGGCTTTCGATTGCCCACTTCCCTCTCCCCTTGGCATGTTAATTTGTTATTTATGAAGTGGCAGCATTTAGTGAGAACGATCTGAGCTCAGACGTGTAATTCATTTATTCCCGGCTTTCTTTCTGACTTTGTTCCTTGGGAGGAAGATGGTGGCGAGCGCAGAAATAATTCCCTTCAAAATGAAGTAACTGACACTTCACATTTATTACAGCTGCAGAGCCTTCAAGGTAGATGACTAATCATTTTTCATTTCCAACAATGGTTTTACACAGAATGCTCCGAGAGACAGAAAAGAAGATTAACAGACCATACATTCCCACTGAATGGCACCAGGCAACCCATATTCTCTCTCTCTCTCTCTCTCTCTCTCTCTCTTGTTATTTCACCGTTCACTCCAAAGAAGGCAAGAGGAAACTAAAACATTTGGCATTTTCTTCAGATGATCCTCTTTTTGTTTAACTGTGCATTCCCCCCCCCCCCAAGTTTTGGCCCATAGCTCTCCTAGAGCTTTTGTAATGAAAGCTGTATTGAACTGGATTTTTTTTTTTTTTTGCCATAATTGTGCACTGTTTGTAGCTCTGTTTAGCCTGGAGGATAAAGGGTGTACCAGTACTATGTAAGAAGCGGCCCTCTCCAGTGGTTAGGAACTTAAATTAAAACTTATGAGATCTGGATTTAATTCACTGCTTGGACAAATTGAAGCAAGTCATGAGCAATCAAATTTTCAACTGACTTCTTTCCCCTAGCTGGCATCCTCGATCTCTCTCCTTTCCCAGAATGCTCAGCTTCCTCTTCCCTAACGCTTTATTTCTATCTAAATCTAAATCGTAATGGACGGTTCTTGCCAAAAATCCTGCCCTAAAACGGTGAGGTGGGCCCTTGAAAATATAACCACTGACTCCTTAAAAAAAATATAACCACTGACTCCTTAAAAAAAAATCACCTCAATTTTAAGGAAACCTAAAGGGATAATGACATTATTTTAACCTCATAATACTATTCTGTGGCTCACAGATGCTTCCAAATTCTCCTCAACGTGTTGTGCAATGCAGAAGATCCTAGGTTCAACCCCTGGTACTTCCAATTGAAAGCATCAGATTGTGATGATACCAAAGGCCTTCTCCTGAGACTCTGGAGAACGGCTGACGGTCAGAGTAGACAATACCAATCGTGACAGAACAGTGCTCTGACAGTACAAAACATTTTTTGTGCGTGTCATGTGTCAGGGTGGCCTGGAAGATTCAGGTTCAGATTCCTTATGTGACAGGTTAGGTTCTGCCTCTCCGTAAGAGCAACCAATGGGAGCTGACGGGATGTTAGCAAGAGACAAGTGAAAAACAGCAGTTAAGAGAGTGGAGAAGTTAGGGAGTTAAGAGAGCGGCGAGTAGATCTGGCTGTGTGAAGCTGCGGCAAAGAGCAGTTTAAAGCTAATAGGGAAGAAAAGTCGATTTGTAACAAAAGATCCCCACTGCTGGAATAGTGAAACAGTTCGAAAGTTCAATGGAAAAGAAACTTCGTATCCTCTACCTTAACTTTATTTAGTGTTATGTTCACACCAACAATAAAAGTTTACTTCTTGTTTGTTTAACCTCTGTGGGCTGGTTGTCTCAGGGAAAGAAACACACACACAAGCTAAGATCTCAGTCTAATATTTAATTGATTGATTGATTGATTGATTGATAGATAGATAGATAGATAGATAGATAGATAGATAGATAGATAGATAGATAGATAGATAGATAGATAGATGGATGGATGGATGGATGGATGGATGGATGGATGGATGGATGGATGAATGGAACGGTATTTGAGTCCCCAACCCCAATAACTCTGTGAAGTGTTTGAGAGAGGGGCGATTATTAAAGGGGTCTGGGCTGATGTTTTTGTGAGTGACAGAGAGGACCTGACATGTGAAATGGTCATGGCTCTGTATAGATTTTAAAAGAGATAAGAAGGGTAGCGACTTGTAGCCCTGAACCTGTGGGAGAGAGGTTGGGGAGGATGTGAGTGAGAAAGGGTGTCACACCCCATATTGTATATTAATTCCACACAGTGGTTTTTTTTCTCTCTTTCACACAGCGTTATATCAGTTCACCTTTCATGTGCTTTTAAAATGGAGTTCCTGTTAGTGTTGGTACTTCCTTGTGCAAACTGAGACATCGCAAAAGATGATGGGCTGCAAACGCAATTCAGGAGAAGAACCACGAATGCCACGAGCAATGCGTGAGATGGGATTCACATGGTGTTTCTGACATGATGGGTTCCCCTAGTACTGCATGATCCAAGGTTGCTGGTTTGATCAGTTGAGCCTCTGCTTTTGATAGACAGGCAGTGTGCTTTGTTTTGTTATTGGCAAATAAAAATAGACAGAATCTATTTTCACCTGGAGACTTGGAGTTAATGGACCATCCACATTCCTAACGTCTTCATAAAGAAAGAGTGAGTGGATTTTGACATTTAGTTGGTTTATTGCCTGGGGTTTTCTTTTTGAACTGTGCTCCACTCCTCCTTCTGGTTTAACTAGAAGAACATCTACAATTAATTCTAGAACTGGAAAATGCCTAATTTGCTGCAATTTCAGTTTATTTGTATCTTCCCTCCCTATATGACCAACAAACACATGTGCATTAATAATACACTTTGAAAAGCTTAACATAATCATATTTCTCTACTGCATTATTGGCCAATTTCTGTGAAATCTTGAGAGTCTGTGGTGTAGAGGGAAAACTATTTCAAGTGCAAATTTGGTGTCATTACCGTTAAAAACAGCCACCCCAGATACTGTAATTGATCCCCCCCCCATAAGGAATAATCATTCCAGAAGCTGAAAGAAAGGTCCTGGAAAGGGATTACAGAACAGTAATGGGCCAACCTAGAAATCCAGGATAATGGGGGGGGGGAAATGCTCTCCAACCCAGATTTCACCCCACCCCCATGCAGAAAACTACAGCACACTGACAATACATAGCACTCTGTGTAAAAATAATGGATTTTTTACAAATAAATGGAACAATTGAGTATTCTTCATGTATCAATCCACTTTGGAAACAAGTGCCAGACAATTGTGAATTCCAGTTCAGCTATCAAATATTAATCGGCTCACAGCTCTGGAGAAGCCATTTCCCCCGAAACTTCATGAGAAGCAGCTCCTTCTATGATCCCATGGAATTAAAACATTGCCTCGCAAGGAGTCTTCATTTTAAATGGCCCAACGATAACATTAAACAGGAGCCTTTTTTAATTTGGTTTGGATGGATGAGTCTCACGGATCTGACATTTGCCCTCCTCCCACGCAGAGCCTTTAAATAAATACAGGTTTAAATGTTCTAAGAACGGGAGCCTCTCTGCCAATTTTAGAACACAATTTCAAATGAGCATCGGATGGGATCTGAGACCCTGTAATGGTATACAAATCCTGTCCTTTTCAACCCTGGGCACATTATCGAGCTAGTAATTAAGTTCAAGGTGTCAGAGCTAGCTCTATGCCTCTGAAGTTCTCTGCTGGAGATGGTTGCCTGAAAACATGTATATTGATTTTATTCCAAAGTGCACATGGCTTTCTAAAGAGTCCACCCAGTGAGGGACTTGGCTTTGGAAATGGCCTGTGAGATGTGGACTGGCGGTCATATTATCCTCTGATGACTGTAGCAATGTTGACAATCGCTCTAAATTGTGCTGCATTATTCAAAATGCCTATACAAAAACCTGATATATTCACTTGAGAATGCATGAATTCAAATTTTTCATCACACTGTCGGTTTTAGGAGATGAAAACATTCATAGTAGTTGTCAGATTATTATGGGGTATTTTAAAATATCAGGTACAAAATCCTAATGATACATTTCCATGCCAATTTAGCAGTGTCAAGAACTTCAGTAAATATTTAGTGTTATTAGGGCCTCATTACATTGGCATTATACATTGACATATACTGGGTGCCTAGACAGTGTACATTGTAAGTATAAATGCCACATAAGTGGCATATAAAAGAACATACACATATGCATCATACAAATGAATCAATAAAACCAATGAAGAAAAGTGGAGTTCCAAAACCGATGATGACGATGATGATGAAGAAGAAGAATTGGTTTTTATATGCCAACCTTCTCTACCTTTTTAAGGAGAATCAAACCAGTTTTTAATCTCCTTCCCTTCCTCTCCCCACAACAGACACCCTCTGAGGTAGGTGGGGCTGAGAGCGTTCGAAGAGAACTGTGCCTAGCCCAAGGTCACCTAGCTGGCTTCATGTGTAGGAGTGGGGAAACCAACCCGGTCCACCAGATTAGGGTCCACCGCTCATGTGGAGGAGTGAAGAGAGTCAAACCAGTTCTCCAGATTACAGTCCACCGCTCTTAACCACTACACCGCACTGGCTCTCATTATGACAATATTAAAAATCCTAAAAAGAAAAAAATATATGGATGCCTGTTCTTTCCTAGGTGCCACTTCTGTTGCATTGGTACCAGTGCAGTGATGGGAATTGAAATTTCCTTCCTGCTCAATCAGACTGACTGCCAAGAATAGCAGCTAGGTAATAATATTCAAGCCAAGTCAGAGTGACATGGCAGGCTCAAAATATAACGTGACCTTTTCCGCTGTTAGCCTACTACTTTCAGTTTGGATTACATGAAAAGCAGAGTTGGCTAGATCAGATTAGCTTTTACTGTAAAACATGTGGTGTGTGTGAAGCGGGGGAGAGAGGTCTGCCATAGATAACTCTGTTCCTAATAATGACACCGATGACATAAAAAATAAGCAGCTAGATTATTTTTTTCCAGGAAAAATACCATAGCCCAAAATAAATTTGTTCAGCCATGTTCCCAGTTGCTGTCTAGAAGGAACACTGAGTTCTTCTAAAAACACCTTGAGGTTGACCACGGCTTGCCATGAAGTCCTAGATCATTTCTCAAGTGAGAAATGTGATGGGATCTCTGTTAATCAGGTGGTTTAGAAATGAATATATTTGGAAAGAGAAATAAGCCAGCTGAGGAATGAAGAAACGTAAACTGGATTGTATTCTAGAATTCTCCACCACTCCACCACTCCTTTTTTTGCAAGTATCATGAACACATGAAGCTAGAGATGCTAGCCTCCCAATGAGACCTGGGAATCCCCTGGAATTAAAGCTCCTCTCCAGACCTACCTCACAGAGTCTCTATGTGAGGAGGGGGAGGGAAGGTAATTGAAAACGGATTTGATTCTTCCTTAAGTGGTGGAGAAAAAACCGGCATATAAAAGCCGACTCTTCTTCTTCTTCTTCTTCTTCTTCTTCTTCTTCTTCTTCTTCTTCTTCTTCTTCTTCTTCTTCTTCTTCTTCTTCTTCTTCTTCTTCTTCTTCTTCTGGCTGTGGTCTAGGATTCACCTGCAAATCTATGGTAGTTTCAGGTGAATTCTAGAACTGTATACAAACACAGTGATGTCACTATGGAGTTCATGCTGGAAATGACATAGCAGCATTGGTGCACTGCTGAATGGACTCCCCCCCCCCAAAAAAAAAAAAAAAAAAACTTGGCTAGCAACCTGATGAAAATGTTGAGAAGAGAATGATCTCGGTTTCTTATTTTTTTCTAATGTACCAGAAGAACAGAATCATGAATGAGATGTATTATTACCCGCTAGGCAACAGAACACAAACATGTAGCAAGTTGGGTTCAACCTGTTCTATCTTAGTCAGAATTTAGGGTGGAGGAAAGGCATTTCAAAATTATTAAAGCCAGCCAGAGACTGTAACACCAGGCCTGGGAAAGAAGTGCTATGTAGTTGGGACAATATTTTCAAAAAGGCTTAGATTGACATATTCACAATAAGTGGGGATAGCCATTGCTATAAACAATTATTTTAAGTACAACAGAGCTCCATAGCTGGATTTATGCACAAACTAAGTAAGGAGCCCCATGGCACCGAGTGGTAAGCTGCAATACTGCAGTCAAAGCTCTGCCCATGACCTGAGTTTGATCCTGATAGAAGTTGGTTTCAGGTAGCCGGGTCAACGCTGACTCAGCCTTCCATCCTTCCAAGGTGGATAAAATGAGTACCCAGTTTGTTGGGGGAAACGTGTAGATGACTGGGGAAGGTAATGGCAAACCATCCCGTAAACATAGTCTGCCTAATAAACGTCAGGATGTGATGTCACCCCATGGGTCAGTAATGACCTGGTGCTTACACAGGGGACTACCTTTACCTTTAAGTAAACTACAGTTTAGGGTCTCAAATTATATTACAGTGACCTCTGCAAGGCAAGTGAGAAGCTGAGGTCATTTGCCATTTCTTTCCACTGCAGATCCTTCCTTGGTGGAAGTATAGTGTAAACATAACTTTTATATGTACTCGGAAACCAAAAAAAGTCACGTGACTCACTTTATTGCAATATTTGCTTTATTGGAGCCAAACCCAGCATGTTTGTACTGGCTTTTCAAGCTCCAATACTGGCTGCTTTGCAGATCATAGTTTTATAGGACAGTCATAAAATACTAGCTAGTTGGCAATCCAAACTTTAGAAGTTTGCTGGGGTTACCATCTGCTGTCCTCTTGAGTCTTATCTGCCCAGTCACTGCATCTGACAGCATATTGGACTCATTGTGTTGCATAAATCTTGCCTCTAAAAAATAGCTGTTACATGCTGGAATGTAGGTTATTCAGAATGTGCATAGTTACTGACTTTTATAGGGGGGCAAGTATGTTGCAATACCATGGTAAATGCAAACCACATTTTTTAGATAAAAAATAGCTGTACTAGAATGTTACATCATCACCACAGGAGTCTAAATATTGGTTTATAACATAATTAAAGTGATTTTCCAGCAAACATTCCTAACTTTCATTTGTTGGCATGCAGTCACATTTGCATACTTGTAATTCCCTTTTTACAACATTCTCAGCTATGACTATTTATTACTGTTATTGTCCTATCTTTTTTAAAAAAAAGTTACAGATCTGCAAAATAAGATTTCCATCCACATACTTGTGTGAAAGGAAGAGATGCAGCTATACAGAAAAGACTCGGATGGGAGAAGGACAAAGTTTCTCTGCCCATGTATCAGGCCATGTGATTTAGGCTTGCCAACCTCCAGGTACTAGCTGGAGATCTCCTGCTATTACAACTGATTTCCAGCCGATAGAGATCAGTTCCCCTGGAGAAAATGGCTGCTTTGGCAATTGGACTCTATGGCATTGAAGTCCCTCCCCAAACCCACTCTCCTCAGGCTCTACCCCAAAAATCACCCGCTGGTTGCGAAGAGGGACCTGGCAACACTGATGTGATTATCTTTTTAAAAAGGTAAAGGTCGCCTGTGCAAGCACCAGGTCATTCCTGACCCATGGGGTGACGTCATATCCCAACGTTTACTAGGCAGACTTTGTTTATGGGGCGGTTTGCCATTGACTTCCCCCAGTCGTCTTCCCTTTACCCCCAGCAAGCTGGGTACTCATTTCACCGACCTCGGAAGGATGGAAGGCTGAGTCAACCTTGAGCCGGCTACCTGAAACTGACACCTGTCTAGATCGAACTCAGGTCGTGAGCAGAGCTTGGACTGCAGTACTGCAGCTTACCACTCTGCGTCTTTTGGGAATCTTTATTTCTGGCTAGACAACGAGTTGCATAGACAGGTAAATAAGGCTATGGGCCTGTGTAGTAAGGTTGCAAGCAAAAGGCAACTCCTTCTGCTTCAAAAGTGAAATTGCTATTTTTGGTAATAGCTTCAGCTCTGCAGGGCTAGATTAGCAGTGCCACCCTAAGCAAAGTGTTGACTGCAATGGAATTTACCCAATGCATATGGTGATGGCTGCCAACTTGGAAAGCTTTAAGAGGGCAGTGGACATGTTCATGAAGGATAGGGCTACCCATGGCTACTAGTCAAAATGAGTACTAGTCATGATGAATACCCATTCTCTCTAGTATCAGAGGAGCATGCCTATTTTATTAGGTGCTGTGGAACACAGGCAGGATGCTGCTGCAGTTATCTTATTTGTGGGCTTCCTAGGCACCTGGTTGGCCACTGTGTGAACAGGCTGCTGGACTTGATGGGCCTTGGCCTGATCCAGCATGGCTTTTCTTATGTTCTTATGACTTAGAATGGTGTAACTCTGCTTGTGTGTGTGTGTGTGTGTGTGTGTGTGTGTGTGTGTGTAAAGTGCTGTCAAGTCACAGCTGACTTATGGCAACCCTTTTGTGGTTTTCATGGCAAGAGACTAACAGAGGTGGTTTGCCAGTGCCTTCCTCTGCACAGCAACCCTGGTATTCCTTGGTGGTCTCCCATCCAAATACTAACCAGGGCTGACCCTGCGTAGCTTCTGAGATCTGACGAGATCAGCCTAGCCTGGGCCATCCAGGTCAGGGTGTAACTCTGCTTAGGAAGGCAGAATTCTGAGACCCTAAGCTATGTCAAGCTTAAGATGTCCCATGTAAGTGCCAAAAATGTATATGATTCTGACACTGAAAGTTACTCAGCTGGTTTGCATTTAGAGGCCCCCAACAATCTGAGAAGGGAGAGAACCTGGCATAGTATAGCCTGATCTCATCAAGTCTCAGAAGTTAAGCAGAGTCAGGACTTGAAAAGGAAACGACCAACTGGACATGCCACTTTGGCAATTGGACTCTATGGCATTGAAGTCCCTCCCCTCCCCGAACCCTGCCTTCCTCAGGGTCCGCCCCAAAAACCTCCCACCAGTGGTGAAGAGGGACCTGGCAACCCTACTTCTATCAACCAGCTGAGGGGTGGGGAATCCCCTGCCCCCAACTGGGGGCTGGCAACCCTACTTGCAGTCTACACTCTGCTGCTTGCCTGCTTCTGTTCAAGACAATCCTCGCAACTCTACTTCAAGGTCCTCCTGCTGCCTGCCTGCTGGGGTGCCCAGATACCTGACCTCCCTTCAGCTACTAAATGTCCTTGCCTTGTCAGTCTACCTATTCCTTGTGCTGCTGTCCTCAAAAATAAATGGCTGCAGGGCTACATTCCCCCATTGCATACTGCTACCTCTCTTACTGAGTGTTTGAATTCAGTTTTCCCATAGGCTTTAGTGTTAAGCATGGGTGCCTTCTAGGGTTGCCAACCTCCAGGTACTAGCTGGAGATCTTCTGCTATTACAACTGATCTCCAGCCGATAGAGATCAGTTCACCTGGAGAAAATGGGCGCTTTGGCAATTGGACTCTATGGCATTGAAGTCCCTCCCCTCCCCAAACCCCGCCCTCCTCAGGCTCTGTCCTAAAATCCTCCTGCTGGTGGTGAAGAGGGATCTGGCAATCCTAGTCCATTGCCTCAAAAAGGGAGAGCCTTTCATTTCATCTGCCGGAAATTCAAAAGTGTGCATGTGCTAGGAAAATGCTACAATCTCTCTGAGGTTTGTCCAGTTTGGATTGAAAACCATGAAAGTACAGACCCAAGATGGGCAGGGGGGGGGGGGCTTCCACTGAAACCAATGGGAAATAACATAGGGGAGCTGGAAACCATTGAGCATGTATTTTTTAGATGTCCCCTCTACAAGTCAGCCCGCTTCAATATTTCTGACCCTTTGATTAGGGAAATGGGCTCTGGTGAGGAGGGTGAACGGACCAAAGGTTTAATGCACTTCCTTAATCTGTGGAAATGTAAAACTGGGCGATTCCTAATTTTGTTGTAAACATCTACTTGGTTGTAAACATCTCCTCTGTATGGTCAGTTTCTGTTTTACCTGTTTTATCCGGCATACTAGCTGCGAGTAACATTTATTTATTTATTTATAGTAACAAAATGGAGCAAACGAGCAATAATGAAAGAAACCACAAAGATCCAAAACTATACAAACCACAACACTCTCTTTTGGAATTCATAACAAAAATGGAAGAGGGGAAAATGAAGCCTGTTGGATAGTAACAAGAATAACTTTAAAAAAAAAAAGAATACCAGGCATGTCTATAAAAAGAGTAACCAAAAAAGTTAAACAGAGAAACATTCTGTGATCGCTCTTTCATTTGACTGTGGGAAAACAGACAAGAGGGTGCATATATCATGTCACAATAGAAGGAGGATGATTCAGGCTTCATAAGAGAGCCATGTAATTGTAGTGTGAGTAAAAAGGGCTCTGGGAAATGTTTTTCTATGGAAGACCAGGAAATTCCTGAGAAAGTGAATCAACGGGGTACTACAAGGTGAAACATGACTCTCAGATACTATCTGCTGTATAGAGGAAACACAGATCCACAAAGCCGGTGGTTCTCAAAGGTTTTGAACAGGGACGCTCTTCTAAACTTTCTGCACTGTACAGCCCCAGCTATGGGTCGTACTATTCTTTTTGAGACCTGTTTGAAAAATACTTTCCCCCTCAAAACAAAAGGATGAAAGCTCATGTCAGTGAACACTAGGGAGCGCTGCTGGACATGCACAGGCAGATCGGGCTGATCAGAGAAGGGGAACGAGATTCTGAGGCCAGGGTCAATTATTGGGCTGGGACTAGGGTTGCCAGGCCTTACCTGGCTACCGGTGGGAGCTTTTTAGTCACGTTTCTATCCTAGGATGATTCACTTGCATGCCCGGTGCGATACCAGCATGGTGTAGTGGTTAAGAGTGGTGGTTTGGAGCAGTGGACTCTGAACTGGAGAACTGGGTTTGATCCCCCACTCCTCTATATGAGTGGTGGACACTAATCTGGTGAACTGGATTTGTTTTCCCACTCCTTCACATGAAGCCAGCTGGGTGACCTTGGGCTAGTCACAGCTCTCTCAGCCCCACCTACCTGACAGGGTGTCTGTTGTGGGGAGTGCAGGGGAAGGTGATTGTAAGCCAGTTTGATTCTTCCTTAACTGGTAGAGAAAGTCGGCATATAAAAACCAACTCGTCTTCTTCTTCTTCTTCTTCTTCTTCTTCTTCTTCTTCTTCTTCTTCTTCCAGGGGAAGTGCTGGCATTGCATGGGACACTCTAGCAATTTCCTCCAAAAACTCTATGGAAACCATAGAAGCATCCTAAAATCTCACTATTTGGTGATGCATTAAGAAGTCATTTATTTATTATTCATTTTATTTCTACCCCGCCCTGGCCAGGCTGGGCTCAGAGCAGCTAACAATCATCAGAATAATCCAGCGAATATCATATAAAAACCAATACAACATTACATAATTAAAACATTTAACAATAATAATAATTGGTAAAACCCATAAAGCCAATTGGTGCATATTGATAGCCCGCTGGATCACAGAGAGTCAAGGTGGAAAAGGCAGAATGATGACAGAGGATTGCATTATGATTAGGGTTGCCAGGTCCCTCTTCGCCATCGGCGGGAGGTTTTTGGGGTGGAGCCTGAGGAGGGTGGGGTTTGGGGAGGGGAGGGACTTCAATGCCATAGAGTTCAATTGCCAAAGCGGCCATTTATCTCCAGGCGATCTGATCTCTATTGGCTGGAGATCAGTTGAATTAGCAGGAGATCTCCTGCTACTACCTGGCAGTTGGCAACCCTAATTATGATAATGTTACAGTATCAAAAAATGTTACAATATAAAAATGGGCATACACAGACCAGGCCCCGTTCTCAGTTTTTGTTGGCTTCCTCCCTATCAGCAGTGTCATCCGTTACCTTTTCTCCTTCAGTTTGATCAGTATAGGATCCTCTCTGCCAAAACATTCTAATTCTCTTTGCAGAACATCAAAACTTTCCTCTGTTGTACATCATAAACATAAAACAGAGTGTACCTGTGGCCAAAGGAGGAAGCTGTGCTCAGTGCTGGACTCAATTATGGGCCTTAAATGCATGAGTCTTTCCTACTGTTGTGATTGCCCTATAAAAGAATGAGTCTACAGTTGCGCCGTGTTCCAAAATGACAGCTCATCATGGCCCAGCGAAAGAAATATGTGTATGTCATCTCTAGAGCCATTTGTCAACCCTCGATCAATGTTTCCTAGCAACGTTATAAAACAAATGGGGGTTTTTTTAACAGAAAGATGTTTAACACTTACCCAAATTTCTGTCCCTGTCCATTAGTAAGCTCTACCTAGTCATTTGCTCCACAATGACTAATGTGTTCCAGTATCTCATCTCAGGGATTTCCAGATATCATTTCACCATTGCCTGAAAGCCTTTTACGATGTTATTTGCGGAGTTGGAGTTCCTGTCTAGGTGGCAAGAATATTTATTTTATTGGATTTTTTTTTTTTTTAGGCTGCTCTTCCCAACTAGGTTGGGCTCAGAGAGGCTTACAACCATGTAAGATCAAAATAGTCTTAACATTAAAATAAAATTGTCAACAATAGTCTGATAAAAATGGCATCCTAAAGAAGGCATGGAGAGGGCAACCTTAAAATATGGTGTAAATGACTGGATCTTGGTTTTCTTTGGTTCTAGGATGTTCCATCATTCTTCTACTTGGATCACAGTTTGTTTGCATGTGGAATTCTTGGAACCTCAAAAATATTTGTTTTTTACATGTTCAGAATTGATAAAAAGTGCAACATTTTATGAACTGAAGAGAAACCCTGGTGAACCGGGTTTGTTTCCCCACTCCTCCACGTGAAGCCTGCTGGGTGATCTTGGGCTAGTCACAGTTCTCTCTGAACTCTCCCAGCCCAGCCTACCTCACAAGGTGTCTGTTGTGGGGAGAGGAAGGGAAGGTGATTGTAAACTGGTTTGAGACTACTTAAAGGTAGAAAAAACGGGGTTATAAAAACCAACTCTTCTACTAGTTACCCCCAGGGAGAGGCTATGGCGCAGTGACAGAGCATCTGCTTGGCATGCAGAAGGTCCCAAGTTCAATCCCTGGCATCTCCACTTAAAAGGACTAGGCAAGTAGGTGATGTGAAAGACCCCTGCCTGAGACCCTATAGAGCCACTGTCAGTCTGAGTAGACAATACTGACCTTGATGGTCCAATGGTCTGATTCAGTATAAGGCAGATTCATGTGTTAAGCATGTGTTGAACACATGAATCTGCCTTATACTGAATCAGACCCTTGGTCCATCAAAGTAAGTATTGTCTACTCAGACTGGCAGTGGCTCTCCAGGGTCTCAGGTAGAGGTCTATCACATCACCTACTTGCCTAGTCCCTTAACTGGAGATGCCAGGGATTGAACCTGGGACCTTCTGCATGCCAAGCAGATGCTCTACCACTGAGCCACATGTGTTAAGCACATGTTAAGTTTAGGGTATCATATAGACTCAAAAGCTGCGATATCCATGGCCCCTTTTTCTTCACCACCAGCAAAGGTGATAACTGGCAAACTCTACTATCCTTTAAGGATTTCCTGAGGGTTTGTGCCACTTGAGCTCACTGAAGTTTAGCATTAATTTTTATAGGAAGCTGCAGTGGCCTCCAGGTAGAGCTCTTGACTAAAGAGTTTAATGTATCCATTGTAACATTAAGAACTCAGCTTTACACTGAACATGCTCAGACTCTGTTTATTGCGATGGCCAAATCCCATTCTATAGCAATGACATCACCTCATTACAACCACTGTTGCACAGGTAATTGGAGATGTGTCATTCCATCCAGTTACTGAGAAACATCTTTATCTGTTTACCACATTCTGTTTGCCATGGTACGGGATTCCTGCGCTCCTTGTCGAGCACTCTTTGTCAACAGGGAATCCCTTTTTCCTTGCATGCACTGTTGACATAAAAGAACAGCCAAACAAAGATTATTTTCTTCTTCATTTCACTTTGTCGTTTTCTTGTTTTGCACTTGACAGTTCTTTCTGTTAGTCTGAAGGCTGCTGATTGGAAAATCAATTTTGCATCATGTGGAGAAATAAGAGACACAGTTACACCCATTTTTAAGGCTGCGACCTTAAACCCACTTACTAAGGAGTGAGCGAGCACAGTTTAGCTATTGATTTACTTCCTTTATAGCCTGCCTTTCCCCTCAGATCCAAAGTGGCTGAGATTGTCCTCCTCCCCTCCATTGTATCCTCATAACATCGCTGAGAGGTTAGGCTAGGAATGTATGACCAGCCCAAGGTTACCCATAGGGTTGCCAACCTCCAGGTACTAGCTGGCAATCTCCTGCTATTACAACTGATCTCCAGGCGATAGAGATCAGCTCAACTGGAGAAAATGGCCACTTTGGTAATTGGTTTCTATGGCATTGAAGTCCCTCCCCTCCCCAAACCCCGCCCTCCCCAGGCTCCACCCCAAAAACCTCCCACCGGTGGCAAAGAGGGACCTGGCAACCCTAGTTACCCAGCAAGCGTCCATGGCAGTGGAGATTCGAACCGTGTCTTTAGGGTTGCCAGGTCCCTCTTTGCCACCAGCGGGAGGTTTTGGGGGTGGAGCCTGAGAAGGGCAGGGTTTGGGGATGGAAGGGACTTCAATGCCATAGAGTCCAATTGCCAAAGCAGCCATTTTCTCCAGGTGAAATGATCTTTATCGGCTGGAGATCAGTTGTAATAGCAGATCTCCAGCTAGTCCCTGGAGGTTGGCAACCTTATGTGTCTTCCACACCCTAGTCCAACACTAGCTAACTACAGCATGCTTTTTTTGCAAAGCACATAGCAAGCTAATATATGAAATATTTGCACTTTTTTTGTAATTATGTTGTTTCCATGCATATTCTGAAGATAAGGAGACACGTGGTGTAATGATCAGAATGTAAGCTTAAGACCTGGGACAACTGGGTTCAAATCCCCACTCTGTCGTGTAAGCCCACTGGGTGACCTTGGGCTAGCATTGCCAACCTCCAGGTACTAGCTGTTATTACAACTAATCTCCAGCCGATAGAGAGCTGTTCATCTGGAGAAAATGGCCACTTTGGCCATTGGACTCTATGGCATTGAAGTCCCCTCCCCAAACACTGCCCTCCTCAGGCTCTGCCCCAAAAACCTCCCACTGGTGGCAAAGAGGGACCAGGCAATCCTACCTTGGGCCAATCACAATCTCTCGGCCTAACCTGTTTCACTGGGTTGTTGTGTGACGATCGAATGGAAGAGTGAAGAACAAAGTGATATGCTGCTTTTGGACCCTATTAGGGAGAGGGTTACCAGGTCCTGGTTGGGAAATTCCTGGAGATTTCAAAGGTGGAGCCTGGGGAGGGCAGTTGGGGAGGAGGGGGCTCAGCAGGGTATAATGCCATAGAGTAGGGGTGTCGAATTCAATTGTTACAAGGGCTGGATATGACATAAATGCCACTTGGTTGAACTGGGACATGCCTCTCCAGCTCAGACTGAGAGTGAGGTAGTGGTGGCTGCCTCGGTTGGCTTGCGGGCCAGGTAAGAGCTCTGAAGGGGGTGGATCTGGCCCGCAGGCCTTACGTTTGACACCCCTGCCATAGAGTTTACTTTCCAAAGCAGCCATTTTATCCAGAGGAACTGATCTTTGTAGTCTGAAGATGAGTTGTAATTCTCGGAGATTTTAGGACTCCACTGGGAGGTTGGAGAAAGTGGGATATAAATAAAATAATAATAATATTTAACCTCAAAAAAGTACAAGCTCTCTGAAACCACGATTCATAGATGTCCATGCTGGTGAACCTTGCCATCCTGAGCTAGGTTTCCTTGGAGGGATCATAGGGTTTCCTTCGAAATGACTCACATGCTGAGTGTACAACATATTGCTGGAAAGCATAATGGGAGCTCTGACTAATGTGGAGTACTCCTTTTTAAAGTGGCTTGGGGGGTGGCTGTTAAAATATTCTCTAACGTTACTAAAAAAAATGTCAGAAGAACGAATCTTTCAGGATCCTGCGTGCCAAGCCTTAGATCACTGAAGGTTGCAGGGGGCTCGGGAGCTGATTTCTTAGGAAGCATCTGGACGAAGCGTTAAGCTAAGCCAGGAGAATCGTTCAGACCACCTGCACTCGATGGCGACTTGAGGATATCTCGTTCCCTGCCAATTTGCTGGGGCGGCACATCAAGGGGCTCTGCAGATGAGGTGAGCACATTTAGAAGTGTTGGCAGACTTCCCAGAAGAAATACTGAACCGTGGTACTTTTTTTTGGGGGGGGGGACCAGAGTATGATGGAAAATAAAATCTATGCGCGAATTTACAAGTGTGATTCAATCAGCCCCAAAATTAATGTTATATTTCCTGAATGGTAGTACTGAATAGTCTTGTTCAGGGTGGCTGACAGGTTCTTCTGAGCTTGGTATACTATCTGTGTTTTGGCCCCTCTAGGGTAGGGTTAATGCCTTATCCCATGAACAGGGTTGCTGACCTCCAGGTACTAGCTGGAGATCTCCCGCTATTACAACTGATCTCCAGCCGACAGAGATCAGTTCACCTGGAGAAAATGGCCGCTTTGGCAATTGGACTCTATGGCATTGAAGTCCCTCCTCTCCCCAAACCCCGCCCTCCTCAGGTTCTGCCTCAAAAATCTCTACTCTGAGCCACGGGGCTCTTATCACAGTAGAGCTTCCTCTTTTCCACCAAAATGAGAGGACTCAATAGCTATGACTAAAAAGCAATCTTTGAAAATAAATAAATAAAGTGAACCCATAACTCTGCTATGTGAGTTTATTAACTGGAGATACCAGGAATTAAACTTCAGACATTTTTGCATGCAAAGTATGTAATTTGCACTGAGCTATCGCCCTTTCCTGTCTGAGAGCCAGCATGGTGTTGCGGCGGTTAAGAGCGGTGGACTCTAAACTGGTAAATTGGGTTTGATTCCCCACTCCTCCATATGAGCGGCAGATTGTAATCTGGTGAATAGGGTTGGTTTCCTCACTCCTCCACATGAAGCCTGCTGGGTGACCTTGGGCTAGTCACAGTTCTCTCCAAATTCTCTCAGCCCCACCTACCTCACAAGATGCCTGTTGTGGCAGGGGGAGAGAGATTGTGATTGTAAGCCGCTTTGCGAATCCTTAAGGTAAAGAAAAGCAGTTTATAAAAACCTACGGTTCTTCTTTTAGAGGTAACAGATTACTTAACATCACCCCCACTAGGGCTGCCAACCTCCAGGTGGTAGCCGGAGTTCCGCTATTACAACTGATCTCCAAGCAACAGAGAGAAAATAGCCACTTTGGAAAATAAACTGTAGGGCCAATAAAGCTCCTCCCCTCCCCAAACCCTGCCCTCTTCAGGCTCCACCCCCAAAATCTCCAGATATTTCCCAACCTGGACCTGGCAACCCTAATCACCACACTTCTAGGGTTGCCAGGTCCCTCCTCACCATCAACGGGAGGTTTTTGGGGCGGAGCCTGAGGAGGGCGGGGTTTGGGGAGGGACTTCAATACCATAGAGTCCAATTGCCAAAGCAGTCATTTTCTCCAGGGGAACTGATCTCTATTGGCTGGAGATCAGTTGTAATAGCAGGAGATCTCCAGCTAGTACCTGGAGGTTGGCAACCCTACACACTTCTCACTTTTTCTTTTTCTTTATAGCAGTGTTCCTTGCCTAGAATAGGTCAAGGGGTAGGAGGGACTTTCTATAATGTTTTCTACCCAGCAGTCATCTGGGACAGTTGGCTGCTTTTTATTTATTTCCAATGTCAGTCACGTCACCGATCATTTAGGACTGCTAAGGAACATTTAATGGTTTTGCAAGTGATACCCAAACTGTTACCAAATGCGTATCCGATGGCAAGCCCCATTATATGTTTGTAATAAACCCTCTGAGCTGCCTTCTAGGCTTTCCCAATATTTATTTTATTGGCTGCTAGCTCCATTGACTGTTCTGTTCCAATGCTCACAGGCTGTAAAGCGATAAACAAAAAAGAAGGGAGATAACCAGAAGACATTCAAGACAAATGCCAAGTCTGCTCAGAAGGGGAAGCCGCTGGATTTTAAGTCGGCCTTAAAGGAACAGTCTGTTCTTTTGTCTTCTCCAATGACTGTGGCTTGGCTCAGCAAGAATATCTCTGGTTGTTGTTGGAATTTTAATGGAGCTGTCAGATCCTAAATTTACAAACTTGCAGCAGCTACTATGCATATCGACTTGCAATTAAAATAGTTACTAGGGATGCCAAGGGATGAACGAAAACGGCCATGCCAAGAGCCCAGCAGAAGTTGTTCACGTCTCTACAAGCTTCACAGTTCAGTCAGAATTAAGGAACGCTCATTCAGAGCCCTGCGAACCCTGCTGCCTGCATCAAGCTCTTTGATGAGCAGTTTCCTTTCCTTCTGTGGGACACGGAACTGCTTTTGATTTGCATGGAGCTCAGATTGCATTAAAGTCCCAATGGCAGGCTCTTGGGGATAACAAGGTCAGTGATGTCACCTCACTTACAAGAAGTATGAGTACATATTTGAGATGAAGCAACAAAATCTCCTTTTCTTGTTAGGAGACGTCCATATGAAGCTGGAAGTTGGCAACCCTAAGCAGCCCCCTCCACTCCTTTGCTTTGTAGACATAGACAAAGCCTCCTTTGCTTTATAGACATCGATGCACCTATAGAGTTGCCAGCTCCAGGTTGGGCAATACCCGGAGATTTTGGGGGTGGGGCCTGATGAGGGAGAGGTTTGGGGAGGGGATAGACTTCAATGGGGTAAAATGCCATAGAGGCCAATTGCCAAAGCAGCCATTTTCTCCAGGAGAACTGACCTCTGTTGCCTGGAGATCATTTGTAATCCCTGGAGGTTGGCAAGCCTCCAGGTACTAGCTGGAGATCTCCTGCTATTACAACTGATCTCCAGCCAATAGAGATCCATTCACCTGGAGAAAATGGGCGCTTTGGCAATTGGACTCTATGGCGTTGAAGTACCTCCCCTCCCCAAACCCCACAGGCTCCGCCCCAAAAACCTCCCACCAGTGGCAAAGAGAGACCTGGCAACCCTAGGAAGGAGATACTTCTGTCTCCCATTCTGTTGCTCTCAAAGACTTCTTGTAACTTTATATTTCTTATCCCCTTGCCTATATTTTATATTTAAGGCTTAGTCTTAAATATGTTTAATTACAGCATGCCTGTTACTGGGGGGGAAATTAGCCAACAAATTCAGGGAGTTAATTTTAATGATGATTGCTATTTTGATGGGGGAATATTTTTAGCTAAATTTGAAATGCAAAAAAGGTCGGCAGGTTTAGTGGGACACAGAGCAACTGGGGGGGATCTTTTAATATATCTAGGAGGCAAAGATAACACATTATCTTAATTCAAATTAGGGAAGGTATTTATAGACAAGGCCAGCTATTGGCAGTCCAAGTTATGCATAAATCAAGAACGATAATCTTTTAAATGGAAGGTAAAAGACAGCTTTCGCACAGAGCCAGTCAACTGACATGTCTAGCCAAGAATTGCAAATGTTTCACTCTATATTATCATGTCCATTTTATGAGAATATTAAACATCCGTCAATTTTCAAAGAGAAAAGAGAAATGACACCCCTAGAAGAACTCGCAGAGAACTGTATACACTGTGCGCCCAGCAAGGCTAACATCTGCTAAGAGAAGAGAATGGAATTTTCCAGAGAACGGTATGTTATGAATCACCATGGCTGAAAAAAAAATGTTCTAATAAATAATCTGTCTTTGTGTGAAGGGTAATGTAGCGGTTGCAAAATGCCTGCTCCAGTGGTCTTTGACCCCAGTATCTGTTCTCTGAACTCCATTTTGAGGTGGTTTATTTTCACAGTCCAAACGTTAGATGAAACCATAATATTTACTATTCCACATTTGCTCAATGTCAGTGTAATATATTGCTAGGCAACTCCCAGCAATGAAAGAGAAGGAGTGTCACTTTTCATTCAGCCGATCGGCTAAGAAGGGCTGTCGCTGAATGAGGGCCTAACTTGATAATCCCTTACTGAGGTGCAAATTTGTACCAGAACCAAAACTATTAATGGAGACATTCATTTCCTCTTTTAAAAAACATGCAGATGAATGTGATGCTTATAAAAGAGTTGGATTCGACAGATTGAGCATATGCCAAAGCTTTGTATTTATCCAGATAACAAGCAAGCACAGGTACAGCCTACGCATACCTCTTCAAGCAGAAACATATCGGGGAGATACTCTGAAAGAAATGAACGGGGGTAGAATTAAACCCATCTCACATCAATTCATCCCAATCCATCTTTTGCAACAGGTCTAGTACCAGAATCTGGAACAGTTTCCAATGTGGGATTTATTTATTATTCAGGTTGGAACTTACCACTCAGTCATGAAATACTATTCATATTAATGTATTATTTATCCTTGTACCTTGCAGAACACTGTCCATTGGTAAGTCCTACTGAATTTTTTTTAAAGTCTTGTGTTAAGTCCCATTGCAATCAGTAGAAGGAGAAGAGTTGGTTTTTATATGCCGACTTTCTCTACCACTTAAGGGAGACTCAAACCAGCTTACAATTACCTTCCCATCCCCACAACAGACAACCTGTGAGGTAGGTGGGGCTGAGAGAGTGTGACTAGCCCAAGGTCACCCAGCTGGCTTCATGTGGACGAGTGGGGAAACAAATCCAGTTCACCAGATTAGCCTCCGCCACTCATGTGGAGGAGTGGGGAATCAAACTTGGTTCTCCAGATCAGTGTCTACCACTCCAAACCACTGCTCTTAACCACTACACCACTACACCACTCATCCCTTTCACACCTTCTTAGATTGTGTGTGGAGAACTGAAAGTGAGATCACATCTGTTGGCCTTGCCTACAGCCTAATATTAAATTGAAGATCTTTAAAATATAATAATAAGGTTTTTAATTGAGTATTCTAAATTGGCAAAAACTGCAACATCTAGGGCAAATAAAGGAGAAGCAGAATGGCAATCATTACCAAGAAAAAAACCCTAAGTTTGAGTGCATAGAATATGGGCGAAAACACATAGTCGCTTTAGCCTCCTTTATTCCATGTTTCAGCCAGGATTCAGCCAGGATCAAACACATGTTTGGCAAAACACATGCGTTCGATCCTGGCTAATCCTGGCTGAAACAGGGAATAAACCATGCGTTTTTGCCCTATAACAGGGGTATGAATCCAGATATACCCAACACAAAATTGTACCTGAAATTAGCTATTTTGGGTCAGTTTGGGGACGCACCAAATGATACAAAACTCTCCTGGAGTTCCCAGAGTAACAAAAGTTTATCTCCTAGAGCTTGGGGAAAGGTCTGGGGTTTGGGGCAGGTTCAAGAGTTGGGAAGAAAAGAGAGGAAGCCAACCCAAGAAACAGCTGTTGAATTGATAGTTATAAAATAATCCATAATAGGAATCCAATAAGGGGGGGGGAATCATTTACAGTTTGTGTGAGCGAGACAGGATTGAATATAGAGAGAGATAGGAACCGTATTTTATTAATGACAAAATACGGCAGCTTCCATTTCATGATAATATGATTCAAAAAAGTGGGCAGGATGCTGAGAGGAGTTAGAAAACACTGAATAAGGACAATGCGAAATGACATAAATAAGAATTCAAACACCCATAAGAAAAGCAAAGGGAGACAAAGGAGAGGACTATTATTCCAGAGATGAAGACAAACAGTAAAGAGCTCATTTCAATTGCATAAAGGACAAGCAATCCTAGAAATGAGACACAGGAAATGAATAGAGCTACAATACTATTCTCAACATGGAAGATGCATCCTCTGGCTTGCAAAAAGACCTAATACTGGTAATCTCTGGATGGGAAAGATGGCTGATGAAAGATTCTCATTATTTTCTCCCAAAAAAGTAAAGGAAAAGAAGACATAGTCCAAATTGTGACATAGTCAACATTTGTGATGGTTGCACCTTGTGATGGTTGCACCTTGGTTTTGCTGGCGCATGTGCGACATCTCCGCTCTGTGACAGTTTCCTGGCTGCCCAACCATCTGTTCAGTACGGCACGCACTACCAGTGTTAGCAGACCAGTTTTGGCTCTGTTTCCTTTGCTTGCTTTTTTAAAGTCTTCTTATTTCTTGGCAAAAGCTCTATACCTAGGGGATAGCTTTCTAGAAAACAATTATCTTTTCCCCCCACTATCAAGTCTACAGTTTTCTTCCAGCCAAGATGATTATTGAAAGGGGCTTGCTTAATTTCCTGCCTCTAAGCCATCTGCATAAGGGAAAAAAATAAATCACGCTTAATTTGACATAAATCAATATGATTGGCATGCCATTAAAAAAAAAGGAGGGGGGAAAAGCGTATGCCAAGGCAGGAGTGATTTAAGTTAAAGGTAAAGTCTAACTGGATCAAATGCTTAATTCGGATCCAGAGTAGGAAGTTTTCATAGATTTGTTTGTTGTGTTTCTACTTCAGCCCTTCTCCATAACTGTCAAGATGGTATTCATGGAGCTAGCTGCATTTTATCCTCACAATAACTCTGAAAAATGGCTTGGCCGGGCTTTGAACAGAGATCTTCCTTGTCCAAGTTTGGTGCTTTACCCAACTGCAGATTATATTCCTGTTCGTCCAACATGTTTTTTGAATGTACATGTTGTGAAAGCAAGGAGCTGCAACAAATAGATACTTTTTTTTATTCCAACTTTCTTCCTAAGGGCATCATACATGGTTTTCCCATTGATTGTCCCAACAACACTGCGAAGTAAGTGAAGCAGAAAATGACTGGCCCAGGGTCACCCAGTAAGCTTCGTGGCTGAGTGGAGATCTGAACCCAGGACTTCCAGGTCCTAGCTCAATACTCTAAACACTATGCCACTCAACTTACCTGTTTCTGTCCAAATAAAAATGAACCAAACTGTATTTTTTTATTTCAAATAATTCTGAAATGTTACCATGATGCTGTAAAATTCCATTTATTTGAAAACCATGAAAAGCGTTCAGAATATCTCTCAATCTGGTTTTCTAGAGAATCTTTGGTGATATTATAAAATGGGGAACAGAATGCAGAACACATGACTAGAAGTCCAGATAACAGCAAGTCAGCTCATACAACTAGTTCACAGTACTTCTGCCAAAGTCTATTTATACTTGATTGGTTGCTGTAGCTGATTGATTATAGTTGATTGATTTCTGGGGATTGAGTTCTGTATATTTGTATTGTGTTTTATGGTGTTTTTATCTGAGGTTAGCCGCCCTGAGTAGGGCTGTTGATTCGGTAAAAACCGAACCAAAAAAATACTGAATAAATGCCATTTCGGTAAATTTCTGGTTCAGGTTTACCAAATCAGCAAAATCCGGGAGGTTGGCAAAGCCGAATTTGCCATTCCCGAAAATTCAGCTTTATCAGGAACGTCTTTCCATGGCTCCTGCCAGAATGGCATTTTTGCATTTTGCAGGTAGAGGTCTCAAATTTTCAGGTTAGCTAGAAGGGACTCTGCTTGCAAGAACCCCCAAGTTTGGTGAAGATTGGTTTTAATGGAGGAAGGGGAACGACCCCTTCTAGACCCCATAACTTCAGATCCCCTGACCCAATTCCGAATTTAAAGCCAAATTTCCACCTTTACCAGTATAGGGGAATTCGGCATTCAGGTTTTCCTGGGGGCGGTGGGGGGAAGGCCAATTAAACCCGAACCCAAATTTTCCCGAATTCTTTTTTTCCAACAGCCCTAGCCCTGAGCCTAAGTCTAAAAATAAATACATAAATAAAATGTACTTCTTGGTGGAGAAGTTGCATCTCGTAATACCACCACTAAACTGAACTTAGAGCAGATAATGCTGATAAGCCAACACCTAAATCGATTCATGGCAGGACATGCACACATTGGACTGGTGTGGGCTGAAGTAACTTTGGAGAGCCCAAAAGAAACTTTGAAGTAACTTTGGAGTCAGCCCAGAAGAAACTTTGACGTAACCTTGAAGTCAGCCCAGAAGAAACCTTTCCCATGAATGCTGGTGATGGTGGAAAGTGCTATTAAGTTGCAGCTGACTTGTGGTGACCCCATAGGGTTTTCAGGGCTACAGATGAACACAGGTAGTTTGCCATTGCTTGCCTCTGCATAGCAACCCTGAACTTCACTGGTAGTCACCCATCCAAGTGCTAACCATGGCAGAGCTTGCTTAGCTTCTGAGATCTGATGAGATCAAGCTAGCCTGGACCATCAGGGTTAGGGCTAGGATGTTAGACATGTATATTAATGGCACTCCATTCCCTTTTCTTTCTTGTTCATAATTAATTAGTTTGTCTGTCTGTCTTCCTGACCTTCCTGATTTCCATGTGGCCTTATGCTGCGTGAATAGCGATGATTCCATTTTCAGAGAGAAGACGTTCAACAATTGAACTCAACTGGTTTACAACTCCTGCTTTCTCTCGAGTAGAGTACCCCATCTGATTGCATTTATGATTTGTGTGCTGTTGAAATCTAGCAGGATTTCTTTCTTTTTAAAATTAATTAATTTATTAAACCAAAAAAGGGAATAAAAATTGTTAATTGGGAAGCTGTTTAGGACAAATAAATGCATAATCTAAGGAAAGGGGACTATATGCTAATAAATACAGCAAGGAATAAACTTTCTAATTACACCCGACTGTCTAAAAAGAACTAATGGCAATATCTAACTACAAAGCAAAACAAGAACTAATACAACAATAAGATACAAAAATCTAGTCACAACAACCTAAAATTTAGCAGGATTTTGAGTGGTTTTGCATTTGAAATATTGGCAGCATTCACCTAACCAGGGAATCTTTGCTGGCCCGTGCTCATAACTGACTGGCGAACTGGGACTCACTGCATGCACCCCAGCATCATCATAGTCAGGTCAAAAATTGCCAAAAAAATAAGTTACATTTCAAGTTTATGTGCTGCTTTTGTGCTTGCCTATAAAACTGGGATTCCTTCTGCTATCTGTCTGATATGTGGTAGGAAGGATGCGTTTCATGAGAAATACAAGCCCTGAGAACTCCATCCAACTTGGATGGAAAACAAAGAAGTTAACAGTCGGAAATGCTTCTTTCCACTAAAACCAACGGAAACAGAAAACAAACATAATAGGAAAGAATGCATGCAATAGTGATATAATTGAATGGGAAAAAATAAAATAAAGAGAAACATGGTGATAGCAAAGCACGGGTTAATGACAGCTAATAGACACAGAGCTGGCATCAGTTCTGAGCATTAGTGCAAAGGAGATAAATTGCCTTGATGCTTGATCCTATGAGCCATTAAGCAATGATGCTCGGCTATTCGATGCTCGTAATCTTGATGGGAACCATTGTACCAATTTAGATCCTCACAGTTTCCTCCTGTCTCTTCCCACAAACCCCCGGTGGACAGGGAGGCAAAAGCAGCCCTGCAAAATGCCCCTTGGACATCCCTTGCCCCAGCCCCACAAAGGAAGGGAGGAAGGTGGAAGAGCAATGTACTGCAGTGGCTGCTTGGGGGCAGATTGGGCTACTGGTAGGGCGGCCAGATCCCTCTTTGCCACCGGCAGGAGGTTTTTGGGGTGGAGCCTTAGGAGGGCGGGCTTGGAGGGGAGGGACTTCAACGCCATAGAGTCCAATTGCCAAAGTGGCCCTTTTCTCCAGGTGAACTGATCTCTGTTGGCTGGGGTTGCCAACCTCCAGGTATTAGCTGGAGATCTCCTGCTATTACAACTGATATCCAGCTGATAGAGATCCATTCACCTGGAGAAAATGGCCACTTTGACAATTGGACTCTATGGTATTGAAGTCCCTCCTCTCCCCAAACCCTGCCCTCCTCAGGCTCCACCCCCAAAACCTCCTTCTAAGACAATGCACTATTGAGTTTCACTAAGACGCAATTCTGCCCTGACGGTCAAATTGACAACCGGCTTATTACCAAATGGATTTAAAAGCTGAGGTTGCTTTGTTTCTTTTGGAGCTGAAGAAAGCCTTTTGAAACATGCACCAACGACTAGCCACACGTTCTCCCTCCTTCTCCTTTTGATTTTCCATCGTATTTTTCGTTGGACTTTGTTTATTGATTTACTACGGACTTCTGGAACGTCCGGGATTCTATGGACATTTTGGACGGGAACGTCCTGCCTCCTTTTGAAAGCATTTGCTTCTTTGGGTTTCTTGTTTATGTTTGAGTCGAGCATGACTTCAATTATATTTTGTTTTTGCATGATGTAATGCTTCATATTGAATATATGATTATTTGTTGAAATTCCAGTGTGGTTTATATTTCTGAGCCTCTCGTGCCGCCAAGTTCTTTAGCACCTGGAGGCTGGCAACCCTAGGAGAAAGTGATGCGTTCTCCCACAAGTCTCTGAGGATTCCTTGCAATGTTAGTGGGCCAGGCCTGCAGCTGGCACTGCACAACTGGGGCTTATTTTTCCTAGGTAGAGGATGCTGGTTGAAGGGAGGCAAACCTGAAGACCAAGGGGCCAATAAATGTATGTTGGCTGTTGGGTGCGAAGGGGAGAAGAAAGTAGGAAAAGTAGAGAAGCTAAGGGGGTTTTCAGGAAAGAGAAAGAGGAAATTGGGGAGGGGGTCATGAGATTCCTCTTGCGAATCCTTGCAGGTTCCCACTTGTTAATTCTAAAGCACACACCTCTCAATAGTCATGGTTCAGCTGCATTCCAGGTGTGTTCCTTCTGGATTTATTTTTGGCATGGAAAACTTGTCCAGGAAACAGTCCAGCCCTCTTGGCTGAAGCAGAAGCTCCAGCTGTTACAATGACATTCCTAATGCAATGACTTTTTTTATTTCAGTGAGCAAAATCAAAGGATTTACGCATATTTCTTTCCCCTCTTGACATGCACTGTCAGGTGGCCGGGCGAAGGGGCCTTAAGTACGGAAGGGGTGAAGGCAAGGCAGTAGGGTTGCCAAGTTCCTCTTCGCTACCGGTGGGAGGTTTTTGTGGTGGGGCCTGAGGAGGGCAGGGTTTGGGGAGGGGAGGGACTTCAATGCCATTAAGCCCCATTCCCAAAGCAGCCATTGTCTCCAAGTGAACTGATCACTATCAACTGGAGATCAGTTCTAATAGTGGGAGATCTCCAGCTAGTACCTAGATATTGGCAACCCTACGAGGCAGGAATGCCTGCGACTTGCTCTCAACCATGCCCCCTGAAATAGGGTTGCCAACCTCCAGGTAGTAGCTGGAGTTCTCCTGTTATTACAACTGATCTCCAGCAGATAGAGACCAGGTTTCTCTTTGCCACTAGCAGGAGGTTATTGGGGTGGAGCCTGAGGAGGCCGCGCTTTGGGGGGGAGGGACTTCGACGCCTTAGAGTCTAATTGCCAAAGCGGCCATTTTCTCCAGGTGAACTGATCTCTATTGGCTAGGGTTGTCAACCTCCAGGTATTAGCTGGCTATCTCCTGCTATTACAACTGATATCCAGCTGATAGAGATCAGTTCACCTGGAGAAAATGGGCGCTTTGGCAATTGGACTCTATGGCATTGAAGCCCCTCCCCTCCCCAAACCCCACCCTCCTCAGCCTCCGCCCCAAAAACCTGCCACCAGTGGCAAAGAGGGGCCTGGCAACCCTACCCTGAAAGCAGCCTGCCCTCCAGCAGCAGCAATAGGCATTCTGCCGAAGGGCAGGAGATCGGTCCTCACCGGTGTGCAGGCAGAGCGGAAGCAGCCAGGAAGACACATCTGGCTGCTTCAGCTCCATTTTCAAATGGAACTGCACCATAGGGCCACAGTAGGCGGCTTTCAGTGAGTCTGCGGCCGCGTTTTTCTTTTATACCCTGTCCAGAATTCACAAACCCCTAGAATAATATTTTTCTAACAATGAGCAATACAAAATCTATCAATTGTGGATGAAACCTGATTCTGTCTTCTACAATTCAGTCTATTCCAACTATTGGCAAGAAGTTGGCATTTTTTGTTTTGTTTTGTTTTGTTTGACTGACATCCTAAGAAAAAGAGCAAGAGTCCAGTAGCACCTTAAAGGCTTAACAAAATTTTGGCAGTTTTCGTGAGTCACAGCTCACTTTTTCAGATATCTGAAAAAGCAAGCTGTGACTCATGAAAACTCACACTCTGCCAGAAATTTTGTTAGTGTAAGGTGCTACTGGACTCCCACTCTTTTCTAATCCTAACATATGTTTTGGGAATTTTTTTTAATCCCCACCCACCCCGAACTGGTTTGGCACAGTGGTTAGCGTGCTGGACCAAGACCTTGAAGAACTGTGTTCAGATCCCTGCTCTGCCATCAACACTCATGGGTCACCTTAGGCCAGTCACTTTCTCTTAGCCTAATCAACTTCACTGGGTTGTTGTTTAGGATAGAGGCAAGAGAACCACGTGATAAATGGATGTGCATTGGGGAGAAAAATGGGATATCCATAAAAATAAAGCATAAAACTAAAATTTCACAATGTCATTCTATACAGGATCAGAACAGGCATAACATGAAACCATGTTTTAATTAAATTTTGGTTTGTGCAAGTGTAGGCCATCCTATTAACCATGATTAATTCAGGTCCATCGAACCAGGATCTGACAGTTCAGCCATACTTGGTTTAATGTATAAACATGGATATCCTAACTGAAACCTGGTTTGTTCAAGGACTGCTTTCATGTGCTCCCTGGATACAGAGACTCCTAGACAGAGGGAAGGTGAGGCTTCCGCATTTGTTGAGGCAAGCCAGGAATTGAATGATCATTCATGAGACGTTTTCGTGTTGTATCAGACCCAAGTCAATGTTTGTATTTCATTTCTTTTTATATTCATTTCTGAGTGTTGTAGATTCATTCATTTTTATGCTGAGTGCTTTTTGCGTGCAATTGATATACCCAAAGTACATTGCGGATGCCACAAAATACATATAATGGTGGTTTATTGACAGGCAAATAATGTTGAAAAATACATACATTTGGAAAAAGAAAAGAAAAAAGAAATATGAAATACAAATCATGGTTTGAGTCACAAGGAGAAGCAAAATCGATATGAAGATTTGGGCATCAAAACAGCAATGATGAGAAATTCATAAAACTCCGCCATTCAATATTGCAATGTACTGACAGGACTCGGGGAGGTGATTCGCTTAGTTGCCCGAATGTCACAGAAGGAGAAGGCAGGTCATGAGCTGTGATTGGTGGAACTTTTTTGATCCTAGAGAGGTGCAAAAAGACCTAGGACAGTAGGAAAATCCAAGGAAAAAAGAGGAAGCTATGGACTTGAAAAAGGAGCCTCATGGCGCAGAGTGGTAAGCTGCAGTACTGCAGTCCAAGCTCTGCTCACGACCTGAGTTCAATCCCGACGGAAGTCGGTTTCAGGTAGCCGGCTCAAGGTGGACTCAGCCTTCCATCCTTCCGAGGTCGGTAAAATGAGTACCCAGCTTGCTGGGGGTAAAGGGAAGATGACTGGGGAAGGCACTGGCAAACCACCCCGCAAACAAAGTCTGCCTAGTAAACGTCGGGATGTGACGTCATCCCATGGGTCAGGAATGACCGGGTGCTTGGATAGGGGACCTTTACCTTTTTTTATGGACTTGAAAAAGCAGCAGGCCTAGCAAATCAAAGGAAACATGGGGTAGAGGGCTGGAAGAGGGAAAAGTATAGAAGAATGAAGAGAAGAGGAGAAGGCTAGGAAAAGAATTCTCTGAGACAGGATGAAAAATTGGGAAAGAGAATGGGCAAGGAAGAGTGGTGCTTGAGGCCAGGTGCTACAGAGATGATGGTGAAGAAGGAGGTTGGTTTTTATCCCCCACTTTTCCTCTACCTTTAAGGAATTTCAAAGCGGCTTACAATCTCCTTTCCTTCCTCTCCCCTGCTTGTGAGGTAGGTGAGGCTGAGGGAGTTCTGAGAGAACTGCAACTAGCCCAGCAGGCTCCATGTGGAGGAGTGGGGACACCAACCTGGTTCTCCATATTAAAGTCCACCACTCATAGACTCATAGAGTTGAAAGGGACCAGGCGGGTCATCTAGTCCAACCCACTGCACAATGCAGGAAACTTACAACTACCTCCCTCCCAGTGGGGAATCAAACCTGGTTCTCCAGATTAGAGTCCACTGCTCTTAACCACTACACCACTCTGGAGGACTGACATTCACAAAACCATTCAGAGGCAGTAAACCTCTGAATCCCAGTGCCCATAGGCAATATCAGAGGAAGGCCTGTTTTTGGACCCAGAGTGTTGTGGGGGGGAGGAAATTAATCCAATCCCTTCTTGTGGGGTAATATCCCAGCACTGACGAGACACATGATATTCTGCCTCTTTAACAGCAGAGGCAATTCTATGAATGTGGAGGAATTTTGAATAGCACACGTATCAAATGTTTAAGAAAAACTGTTTTAATGAATGTTCATAAAATCTTTCAAAACAAACGACATTTTCTTTAAGAGGTTTCTGTAACTTTTACCTCATTTTAACTAAAACAGTGTAACATCTTGAGAGAGAGAGTGTGAGACAGACAGAGACAGGCAGTTATCAGTGGTAGTTAGCATCATCAGTTAGTTTCAGTAACTGTCACCAGAAGGGAGGGGCTGATTCCGGAGGAGGCAAGTGCCCTCCATCACTCAAATTAGGCTCCTGCATTTTTCCACCACAGAGGAACTGGATGGCCACTGTGTGAGGCAGGATGCTGGACTGGATGGACCACTGGTCTGATTCATCTGGGTGCCAAAGGATGTATTGACCGGGCATTATTACCGAATTCCAAAAGACCAACGTTTTTGCATCTGTGGAACATCTGCTCTGGAGGACTTATACCATTACTTATTTGAATGCCCTCTATATGTGTAACCCAGAGCTAAATTTCTTGCAGGGTTGGTTTCTGGCCTAAACACTTGTTCTCGTGCTGAGAAACTAGTATTTTTGTTAAAAGATACCAATGGGTTTGTTTCTCATAGGATTGCCATGTATGCTCTGGCAGTAAAGCAAATAAGGTCCAATATGGCTGCTAAGGGAGCTTATCCTTCAAGTTGATTTTAATGGTCGCTAGGTCCCATTGGCCGATTGGGACACCATCACAATTTTTAGTTATTATTTTTGTGGTGGTTGTTTTTGTATGCATGGATTTAGCATAGTTTTACTATGTATATTTATTATTAATCCAGAATTTTATTAACCTCGTATTTCCTTTTATTATGTATCTGTGGTATCCTTGACATGTTTGTAATGGCCTATGGCTAAATGCAAATAAAATCATTCATTCATGATTCATCTGGGCTCTTCTTATGCTTGAAATGACCAGGCAGATCTTGGCCTGATATGTCTTGCTGATATGTCTTGCTACTAGAAAACTGGAGAGGGCCCCGGAGGCTACAAACATTTACATTTTGGAAGAGCTAGAGAAGTGGAAACCCAAGGGACAGCATCTGGAGAAGCAACTGTGTGAATGGAGCTGGACTACCCTCCCACACAACAGGAATCTCACCAGAAGAATGCAGAGCGTATGGGAGGAGAGGGAGGGGGAAGAAACAAGATGTTTGGGAGATCTCTAAGGAAACCCTGCTACACAATCCTGGCCAAAGCACAGAATGCCGTACAGTTTGTGACTAGGATTCGTTTGTGATCGGGATTCCAAAATGACTAAGCCAACGCCCGTGAATGATCTTGCTGTTGCGGGCCGGCCGAAAGGAAGGAGTTGACAAAAAGGAATCCCAAAGAATACAACCCTCTCTTTTGTGTCATTCCAACATTCTTCTGAGTCACAGGAACAGCCAACTGGTGCACTCCGGGCAATATCCCCCCCTCCGGTTTCTGAACAATAAGAAACACAGCTCATTTTAAAAGCCTACTTTGTGCTTTTCCATAGACTAGAGAGGAAAACGGTGACCGATGCTTTAAGCCCGTTTTTTTTCTGTTCTCAAACAGCATGTTTACTCAGAAGTTCAGTCCCACTGGATTCTGTGACGATACAGTAAAATAAAATGACCCATGTTCCATATGAGTTACCTCCTAGGAATCCAGCTATTGCTGCATGGCACAGGATCTGAAATGGGGAGGGGGGGGAGGCCTTTCATCCTTGAATCAGATAACATCTCCCAAATAACTCGGTTTTGCTGAATGTTCCATACTGTTTTAATCCCTGATGCCTCAGCCCATGTCCGCTTTGATGTTGTCTGGTAGTATACGGCAGTGTTTTAGTCATAACAAAGAAGAAAGTTTGGAAAAATCCACTGGAATTTGGCTGTTTCAGCGCTGGCGAGGTCACTTGGTATGTATGTATGTGAACATGGTATGTATGTACAGTTCCAGGTTGGGAAATACCTGGAGATTTTGGGGGTGGAGCCTGAGGAGGACAGGGTTTGGGGAGGAGAGGGACTTCAGTGGGGTATAATGCCATAGAGTCCACCTTATAATTAGGGTTGCCAACCTCCAGGTACTAATCAAAGAAAACCTATGCTGACAATAGAATACAGCTGGATCTAATAAACAGCACATGGGCTCAAAGGCTAAGCTCAATATTCAAAATACAAAGACATAATTATTACAGAAACAAAACAAACCCCAGCCTCCTCAGACTCCGGCCCAAAAATCTCCCACTGGTAGCGAAGAGGGACTTGGCAACCCTATCCATAATGACCATTTTCTCCAGGTGAACTGATCTCTATCGGCTGAAGATCATCTGTAGATGATCTGCAGATCGCCAGCTACCACCTGGAGGCTGGCAACCCTATATGTATGTGGGTTTGTGTGTTTGTGTGGATAGATAGATAGATAGATAGATAGATAGATAGATAGATAGATAGATAGATAGATAGATAGATAGATAGATAGATAGATCGGAGGGAAGGCAGTATGGTATAGCCCAATCTCATCAGATCTCGGAACCTAAGCAGGGCTGGTACTTGGAAGGGAGACCTCCAAGGAAGGCTTTGCAGAGGAAGGCAATGGCAAACCTTTAAAGGTGCTTCTCACTTGCCTTGAAAGCCCCTTGCTGGGGTCGCCATGTCAGCTGTGACTTGACAGCACTTTACACACACACACACACACACAGAGAGAGAGAGAGAGAGAGAGAGAGAGAGAGAGAGAGAGAGAGAGAGAGAGAGCAAATAGAAAGTGAGAATTGCTGTATCATAAAAATGTGTTGGTCGATGGCGGGTCTGTTTGCCTGTTCTTGTTCCCATTAGCGCAAACATCCTGAAAACGATGACTCCCTCTTTTGCCTGCATAGTGTGTATCTGGGCCACTATTCAAGTTTATGTATCTGGGATGTAAAAAGAATATGACTCTTAGAAAATAAATATTTAGCCCTGGAGTCTAGCATGTGATCTTTTCAGCCACCTTCAGTAAAAACAAGGATGGCAGCCATATATCTCAAGCTATTCTGAGAGTTATGTATCTCCAGCGTGACTGCAGCCATTTGTTTGTATCTTATAAAAATTAAGAATATTTACAAACTTCTTTTAAGTCAGTTTTGTTTTCATTTTAAGTCTTTTCCCCTTTATGTTTTGCTATTTCCTACCTTATAGTAGACTGTCTTTCCAGGATTAGAGGTCCAAATTGTATGCTGAGGCACAGTGAACCTCCTGATGTGTACTTTAACCTTCTGAAACAGCTGGGGATGTGGTTGCTAACCTCCAGGTAGGGGCTGGAGATCTCCTGGAATTAGAATTGATCCCTAGATGACAAAGATCAGTCCCCTTGGAGAAAATGGGTGGACTCCATGGCATCACATCCCTGAGAGCCAGAGTGGTATAGTTGTTAAGAGTGGTGGACTCTAACCTGGAGAACAGGGTCTGTTTCCCCACTCCTTCACATGCAGTCTGCTGTGTGACCTTGGGCTAGTCACAGTAGAGAAAAACAAGGTATACATACCAACTCTTCTTCTTCTTCTTCTTCTTCTTCTTCTTCTTCTTCTTCTTCTTCTTCTTCTTCTTCTTCTGTTAAGCCGCCCCTCATCTCCAGACTCCTCCAGCAAATCTTCAGGCATTTCCCAGGAATTTCCCAGCCCATCGTTGGCAACCCTAACTTGGATGAGTGGCATGGGGGAAAGTGAAGGTTGAATTTCCGTAAGGAAATATTTTCCACCTTGGCCCCAGTAAGAGGGAAAAGGTGTTGCCACTATTATACCTGTCCTTTCCCACAATAGCAGCTCAGGAAGAAGACCCTCATTTTTCCCTAGATTGGGGTTGCTAGCTCCTGGAGGTTTGGGGGTTGGAGCCTGAGGAGGGTGGAGTTTGGTAAGAAGAGGGATCTCTGCAGACTATGATGCCATAGAGTCCACCTTCCAAAACAGCCCTTTTCTTCAAAGCAAGTGAACTCTATAGCCTGGAGATCAGTCAGAATTCCAGAAGATCTCCAGCCAATGGTTGCTTCCAAAGGTTAAAGTACACTTCAAAAGACCCGATTGTTAGTGTTGCAAGGTCCCTCTTCACCACCGGCGGGAGGTTTTTGGGGTTGAGCCTGAGGAGGGTGGGGTTTGGGGAGGGGAGGGGCTTCAATGCCATAGTCCAATTCCCAAAGCAGCCATTTTCTCCAGGTGAACTGATCTCTATCGGCTGGAGATCAGTTGTAATAGTAGGAGATCTCCAGCTAGTACCTGGAGGTTCCAATGGAAAAATTACAACACTAGGCTCAATATATACAAAATTGTATTATACAGATAGTTACATTAACAAGCCAAAAACAAACACCACAAGGTTACAAATAACCCACTGCAATCTTCCGGTTTATAACAACTATGATCTCCTAAGAGACCAACAAAATCACGCTTACTCAAGCGTAAGATGTAAGAAAAAGTCCTGCAGCTCAGAAGGGTTGACCCGCCTCGCCTCCGCTGGTCATGCGCAGTAGGTTGAGAGCGGGGAAATTAGCAGGGACGAAACAGCCCGGCTGTGCTCCCCTGGCTGGTCATGCGCAGTTGGTAGATGTTAAGCGGAAAATAATATTAAGAAAACTGGAGAGGATGCAGATGAAATGATCTACCTGGAGGTTGGCAACCCTACCAGTTGTGGATCCCCAACGCAACATAGTCTGGCTGTAAAACCCCGCTACCCTGGCCATTCTGACTATCCTGTGGCGTTCTGCAAGACGGCAATCTCTCTGCCTTCCCTACAGTTTAACATCTATATTAAGTAACAGGCAGAGAAACGTGGCCTCTGTTAAAAATGCATGACATGCTCTGGCCTTACACCCTGTGCTAATGACCTTTGAACAGAATGGTTTTTTTTTTAATGCGTTATTAGGCATTCTCTATGCACATGCTCTAGCTTCTTCTTTTTTTAAAAAAAAAAGATCAAATGACGATATGCGCCAAAAGAGAAACAGCAAGCAAGCAGGGTAAGCGGGATCCTAGACTACGCTGACACAGCTTCAAAAGTAAAGTCACCACCTTCCAGTGACTGACCATCTTGAAAGGATGTGTCCCTGTGAAAGAATGTGTCAATGGATGTCCTTTGCAGATCAAATCTTACACGTGCTTTGGTGACTTAGGGAAGGGCTGTAGCTCAGTGGCAGAGCATCTGCTTGGCAGGCAGAAGGTCCCAGGTTCAATCCCCGGCATCTCCAGTTAAAGGGACCAGGAAAGTAGGTGATGTGAAAGACCTCTGCTTGAGACCCTGGAAACCCGCTGCCGGTCAGAGTAGACAATACTGTCTTCGATGGACCAAGGGTCTGATTCAGTATAAGGCAGCTTCATGTGTTAAGAGCATTCATTTTAAGCAAAGTGTTTTTAGGAAGCTATGACGCACCCCCCCTTTCAACCACTTCAATATCCCCCTCTCTTAGCCCGGCCGTATATGCTGAGGGAAAAGCGCTGGCCTGAGTATATTTGTGAGGAGATTATATTTTCCTTCTCCTCCAGTCCCACACCAGTATTTACCTCAGAGACAAATAGGACACAAGAGGCTTTTTAACTTAAACAGACAAAACAGGGATGTCTATTGAACAGAACTCACAGAGATTGATTTTCAAGGAAAAGGCAGAAATTGGAGGGAAAACTCAGTCAGGTTTATCTACATAAGATCACTTCAGAGAGTTATCGTAGATGTTTTCTTCACTCAAGTTCCTTCAGTTCTTAGTTTCAAGCTTAGTTCTGTCCCTCAGAACTGTTACTCAGATTCAGACTCTCAGACTCTGTCCCCAGCCTAGCTCACAGGAGCGAAGGAAGTTTGAGTTCCTCTCTCTCCTCAGAGAACTCACAGATGTTTTGGGAAATATCCAAAATCCCTCTTCCAGTTCTTTCTCTGATTACCCCACACCAGTGGCTGTAATCCTCCACACCTCCCTGCTACCGGAATAGCTCTACCTCAGAGACTAATTCCCCTTTGTGACCTGAGAATGGGCCCTCTCTAACCCAATTCTCACTCCTGTCACTACCACAGGTTGTGTGTGTTTCAATAGCTTTGGCTTTAACAGAACCCCTCAGGTTCACAGAGTACAGTCTGGCTTCCGCTCAGTCTCGCTATCAAGCTTCCAATCTATCACAGCCTTCTCTGGCTGGTCCCAAGCTTCGACTACTTTCACAGCCTTCTATCCAGGCTGGGTCCCAAGCTTCGACTGCTTTCACAGCCTTCTATCCAGGCTGGGTCCCAAGCTTCGACTGCTTTCACAGCCTTCTATCCAGGCTGGGTCCCAAGCTTTGACTGCTTTCACAGCCTTCTATCCAGGCTGGGTCCCAAGCTTCGACTGCTTTCACAGCCTTCTATCCAGGCTGGGTCCCAAGCTTTGACTGCTTTCACAGCCTTCTATCCAGGCTGGGTCCCAAGCTTCGACTACTTTCACAGCCTTCTATCCAGGCTGGGTCCCAAGCTTCGACTGCTTTCACAGCCTTCTATCCCGGCTGGGTCCCAAGCTTCGACTGCTTTCACAGCCTTCTATCCAGGCTGGGTCCCAAGCTTCAAATGTCTTTCTATCTCTCAGAGATCAGAGTGTCAGCTTTCTGGCTCCGCCCACTCTTGGTCTGTCAGCTCTTGCTGCAGATTAACCCCTTATCCGTCACAGAAGCTTTTTTCCCCTCCACTGTTTCCCCTCGCCTTTTTAGCATGTAACAAGCTTCAAGGCTGAGCTTGAGAGAAGATGACCAGGTGACGGTTGTCTTATTCATCTGCAAACATACCCTGCGCTGCGCACTAGATCTGTATTAGCTCATTGTTGCCTTAGCATCAGAAAAAAGTCTTCAGAAAAAAAGAAACCTTGCTTCCTATGGAAACTCATATAAATGGCATTTATGTCAGCAATCACACAACTGTGCTGTTTTCAGCTCCCACAGACTATAGTGGTGTTTGTTCCTGAGGGATGTAGGGCCCTGTCAGTTTGCATTATAGTGTTAGGCTGAAAATGAATTTTTGCTAACTTTAGGTGAAAAAGAAATTTTCCGCTGCAATGCTCTTTGCACCTCACTCCAGTCCGAAACACAATACAGAAGGGAGGGGTCCCACCAACTTGGTGTAGTGGTTAACAGCGGTGGTTTGGAGAGGTGGACTCTGATCTAGAGAACAAGGTTCGGTTCCTCACTCCTCCACATGAGCAGTGGACACTAATCTGGTGAAATGGCTTTGTTTCCCCATTCCTACATGTGAAGCCAGCTGGGTGACCTTGGGCTAGTCACAGCTTTCTTGGAGCTCTCTCAGCCCCACCTACCTCACAGGGTGTCTGTTGTGGGGAGGGGAAGAGAAGGTTCTTGTAAGCTGATTTGATTCTTCCTTAAGTGGTAAGAGAAAGTCGTAGGGTTGCCAGGTCCCTCTTCTCAACCGGCGGGAGATTTTGGGGGAGGAGCCTGAAGAAGGCAGGGTTTGGGGAGGGGAGGGACTTCAATGCCATAGAGTTCAATTGCCAAAGTGGCCATTTTTCTCCAGGTGATCTGATCTCTATCGGCTGGAGATTAGTTGAATTAGAGGAGATCTTCTGCTACTACCTGGCAGTTGGCAACCCTAGAAAGTCGGCATATAAAAACCTTCTTCTTCTTCTTCTTCTTCTTCTTCTTCTTCTTCTTCTTCTTCTTCTTCTTCTTCTTCTTCTTCTTCTTCTTCTTCTTCTGTAGTGCAAGAGGCAGGAGGGACACTTCTGGACTCCCCAAAAGAGTATACTGGGGATCTAAGAAACCTGAGGGACACAACATTGGCCTCTCTCAGCCTAACTAGGTCCTACATAACAGGGTTGTGAGGATAAAACGGAGGAGAGAAGAACCATGTACACCACCCTGAGTGTCCTGAAGGGTGGGCAGGATAAAAGTTTATGGAATGAGATACAGGTTGAGTATCCCTTATCTACTGCTTGGGACTGGAAGTGGTCCGTATTTTGGATCTTTCCACATTTTGGAATATTTTGGAATTTTTGCATAAACATAGTGAGATATTTTGGGGATGGGACCCAAGTCTAAACATGAAATTCATTTATGTTTTATATATGTTTTATATATACACTTGATACACAAAGCCTGAATGTCCTTTTAAGCAGTATTTTTAAAGAATGTTGTGTCCATTGAACCAACAATGAACCACTTGATGAGCGCCTGTGAATAATGCCTGCATGCCGGGTCAAAACATCTGGATTTCGGGTCATTCCAGTCTTTGGATGTCCAGTTAAGGGATACTCAACCTGTAATAGTCGAGCATCCCCTTCCCAACTGTGTGTCCAAATGCTTCTGGAAAATGTATATACTTATAGAAGCAGGACTTGAAAACATCAGCTCTCTCCCATTCTTTATCCCTGGAGTTTCATATTCAAAGGTATGCTACCTATGAACATGAACATTCCTCCAGCCATCCTGGAGAATAGTAGTTGACATATCTAGAAGAATTGGTTTTTTTATACCCCACTTTTCTCTACTGTAAGGAATGTCAAAGCGGCTTACAATCGCCTACCCTACCCTACCCCACAATAGCTACCTTGTGAGGTAGGAAGGGCTGAGAGAGTTCAGAGAGAACTGTGACTGGCCCAAGGTCACCCAGCAGGCTTCATGTGGAGAAGTGGGGAATTGAACCCGGTTCTCCAGATTAAAGTCCACCGCTCTTAACTGCTACACTACACTGGCTCTACTATCACAGAATTTTCTAATCCTTTATAAATCCAATGCCCATTACCACATCTTGTGGCAATGAGTACTGTGGGTCAATTATGCTGTGGTGTGAAATATTTTTCTTTTATTTGTCCCAACTCAACTGTCACTTTGGGCTTTAACATTTCGCGAGATGGAGGAAACAAAGGCGCTCTCCTTGCTCTCTCGAGGCCTTTCGTCATTGTACGTCTGTCACATCCCCCCAATAACTGCCTCCCCCACCAAGCTAAAAACCCTAGACAATCTGGCTTTTCCATGCAAGGGAAGTGCTCCAACCACTGGATCGTTGAAACTGCCCTTCTATGTAGCTCTTCCAGCTCCATCAGTTGCTGTGACGAGCGGATCCCATTTGTGTTCATCATTGTGAGAACTGAGATGAATATTACTCTGTTCTTTAAGCAATTTAATGCATAATGGGACTACATTCCACTCTTCCTCCCCCCATGTTGCTCGAGAGTTGGCACACAGCAGTGACATTTGAGGGCCTGCTGCTTGCCTCGTTCGCAGCGTTTTCAGATTCTGCTATCTCAGGCGGTCTACAGACGGCTAATTATTTGTATCTCCTGGTAGAGAACATGCATACATTAGAGCTGTATCTGCTGAAAGGATGTGTGTATTCTAATTAGCATGCTGTCTCTGAAGCGCATGCCTCCCTGCCACCCTAGAGAAATTAAAAGGAGTGGATTTAGATAACACAGAGTGGAAGGAGGGAACAGGAAAGGGGATGAGGGTAGATCAGCCCGAACATTGGCAGCCTACTGTGGACAGACGCGGCTTGCCACAGCATAGCAATAAAAGCTCATATGGTAACTCAGAGGGGGAGTGTGTCTAAGACTCGGCCCAAACTAATTACATATTTTGAACTCGTCCCTTGGAAAATCAGGCCCATTTTTGCATCCCCCCCCACCAAGCTTTCTCTCAAAATGAGTACCATCAATACGTAATTGCGTTATTATGTAGAGCCGGCATGTTGCAGGAGTTGTGGTCTCAGTTCACATGAATGTGGTCACATTGTTTTCACTATGGGGTATTCTTCACGGTGGATTTTGCTTCGGTTTCGAACCGGAGCAAATAATAAACTGATTTAAATAGCTTCTTCATGGCAGTGCAGATTCTCCCCCCATCCCAATTTTTCACGGGAGAAACAGCGCACTTCTCTGCGCTGCTTACGTCTGCTGCCGCTCATGACTCACCGCTCCAAATCCGCCTAATCCCGCCCACTCTTCCCATGATCCTGTGTGTGTGTGTGTGGGGGGGGACCATCCCAAGAGCAGCAAATCCAAGCCAAAACTCCCGTCACCCTTCTGAAGAGAGGCAGCCAGTCTGCTCTGGGTCTCCCTCCTGCCGGTGTGATCCTATGTGTGTGTGTGGGGGGGGGACCATGAGAGCAGCAAATCCAAGCCAAAACTCCCGTCACCCTTCTGAAGAGGGGCAGCCAGTCTGCTCTGGGTCTCCCTCCAGCCGGTGTGATCCTATGTGTGTGTGTGTGGGGGAGGGGGGACCATGAGAGCAGCAAATCCAAGCCAAAACTCCCGTCACCCTTCTGAAGAGAGGCAGCCAGTCTGCTTTGGGTTCCCTCCTGCCGGTGTGATCCTATGTGTGTGTGTGTGTTTGGGGGGGGGACCATGAGAGCGGCAAACCCAAGCCAAAACTCCCGTCACCCTTCTGAAGAGGGGCAGCCAGTCTGCTTTGGGTCTCCCTCCTGCCGGTGCGATCCTATGTGTGTGTGTGTTGGGGAGGGGAATCCTGAGAGCGGCAAAACCCCCATCACCCTTCTGAAGAGGGGCAGCCAGTCTGCTCTGGGTCTCCCTCCTGCCGGTGCGATGCTGTTAGAGTGGCAACTCCCCCAGCCAATCACCGTTCTTGGGGGAGGAGAAAGGAGACGTCCCGGGGAGCGAAGCAAACATTTCTTCATGGGCATCCGAGCAAAAAAACGCTCTTTTACTGGAAAGTACGGCTCAGAAGTGGTTTGGATTGCCTCTCTTTTAAACCGGCTTATTTTGCTCAGTGGGTGAAAACACGGCTCTGCAGTGAATAACCAAAATTTGCCTCCGACGCAAAACAGCGTCGAAGCAGCAGCAAATATCCATGAAGAATACCCTTATGACACTCTCCTTGGGGTTGCCAGCTCTGGGTTGGGAAATACCTGGAGATTTTGGGGGTGGAGTCTGAGGAGGGCGGGGTTTTGGAAGGGGAGGGACTTCAATGCCATAGAGTTAACTTCCTAAAGCGGCCATTTTCTCCAAGGCCATTTATGCAGGGTCAATTTTGATGCTCGCTCAAAGCTCTTTGAAGAAGCTCTAGAAGAAGAAGAAGAAGAAGAGTTGGTTTTTATATGCCAACTTTATCACTTAAGGGAGACTCAAACCGGCTTACAATCACCTTCCCTTCCCCTCCCCAAAACAGACACACTGTGAAGAAGGTGGGTCTGAGAGAGTGTGGCTTGCCCAAGGTCACCCAGCTGGCTTCATGTAGACGAGTGGGGAAACAAATCCAGTTCACCAGATTAGCCTCCGCCGCTCATGTGGAGAAGTAGGGAATCAAACCCAGTTCTCCAGATCAGAGTCCATCACTCCAAACCACCACTCTTAACCACTACACCACACTGGCTCTCCTCAGCATGAGCCTCGGCATGAGGTAGCGGTCAGTTCATCCTGATTTACATCCTCTGCCCTGGCCATGACAGCTCTCTCGGCCACTCTGGCATTCAGAGACTCTTCCTCAACTGTGAACATCCAACATTCAAACTCCTTCCAGCAGTCTCAGCAGGAACCTCAGCAGGCCCCCTTAGGAGGCACAGCATCTGGGCTTTCCTTGGGCCGTTACCTTGCCTCGTTGCCATGGTCACCAACCCACTTCTCCAGCTGTCAAGCCAGGATTGCCCATGGTGTCCAGGTCACCAGGGTCACTCAGCCTTTGCTGTTTCCTTGCCATGACCCCTCTGGGCTCAACCTAGGCATTGAAAGCTAGGTCCTGGGAAACCCAGGTTCAAATCCCCACTCACGCAACAGAAGCTTTCTGGGTGACTGTGGGCTGGTCACACACTCTCAGCCATGACCCTGGCTAGTACTTGGATGGGAGATCTCCAAGGAATACCAGGGGTATGATGCAGAGGTAGGCAATGGCAAAACCATCTCTGAATGTCTCTTGCCTTGAAAACTCTACAGGGTGGCCATACGTCAGCTGTGACTTGATGGCAAAAAAAAAAAAAAAAGTCCAATACTCTATACTACACTGGCCTGGCTTTGTACATATAAATTACATGCATTGGGAGTATCAGCAGCATATCATTTGCATCAAAAGCGTAACAGCCACAAAGAAAGCACCAGTACACTAATCACAGTGATGAAGAGGATGAAGAAATTAAAAAAGGAGATCTTTGTCCATCCTTATTGGATGGCCACAATACCTGAGCAATATTCACAATACCTGACCACACTCAGTGCGGGAGATGCGCTGCTCCCTCTCTGAATGCAAACCATTCAGCCTTTTCTCAAGGCTGTCCCTTTTTTTTTCCTTCCAAAAAAGGCATGAATGATATCTGGGCTGCGACATAATTCTTATTATGGAAAATATTGGGAGGAGGCGACACAGAAGGCGTGGATGGTTGACTTGCATTGTTGACGGCTTTTGTGTCTGATTAGTGACAGCGCTGACGAGTGTTCTGACATGGCAGGCTGTCAGAACTCCGGAAAGCAGACACCTCAGATAGGAGCTGGAAGACCACAGAAGTACATAGGGGGAGGGGGGGAATAGGGACCGTCGAAGTCAATCAGACAGACACATGGATCTCTATTACAGGTGTCACTGAACAGTCCTCAAGTGGTATCGTAATAGACAGCCATTCATTGGGGACTATGCAGGTGTCTTCAACTCCTTTTCTTTTCAGATTTATGGTCGGCTTTACCCGTGGTGTCTCAGAGAATGGAAACGCTGTATAAATACATGAATACCAATATAAAATATGACAAGACTAATGGTAATTTGAATAAAATCCCAGTGTCTGGAAAATACATCCATTATCTCATCACTTGAGAGTTGGGATTTTTTTTTTTTTTTTTTGGCTGTCAAGTCACAGCCGACTTATGGCGACCCCGTACGGTTTTCAAGGCAAGAGGTATTCAGAGGTGCTTTGCCATTGCCTGCCTCTGTGTAGCAACCCTGGACTTTCTTGGTGGTCTCCCATCCAAATATTGACCAGGGCAGACATTGCTTAGCTTCTGAGATCTGAGGAGATAGGGCTATCCTGGTCAGGGCATGGTTTTTGCTCCCATGTTGGGACATGGGAAGAGCCATAGCATAGTGGTGTGCTTTATATACAGAAAAATCTGTGGTTCAGTCTTTGCTACCATCAGCAGCAGCAGCAGCAGCAGCAGCAGCAGAAGAAGAAGAAGAAGAAGAAGAAGAAGAAGAAGAGTTGGTTTTTATATTCCGACTTTACCACTAAAGGAAGACTCAAACCAGCTTACAATCACCTTTCCTTCCCCTTACCACAACAGACATCCTGTGAGGTAGGTGAGGCTGAGAGAGCTCTAAGAGTGCTGTGACTAGCCCGAGATCACCCTGCTGGCTTCATGTGTAGGAGTGGGGAAACAAATCCAGTTCACTAGATTAGCATCCGCCACTCATATAGAGGAATGGGGAATCAAACTCAGTTCTCCAGATCAGAGTCCACTGCTCCAATTCATCACTTTTAACCACTACACCACGTTGGCTCTCCTATAGGAACCCAGGTAGTAGCCCCTGAGAAAGAACTCTGCTTTTATCAGTCAGAGTAGACAGCACTGAGTAAATGGCCCAATGGTAGCTTTATATGTCCCCCCATCTTTGAGCCACCCTGGAGACCCCTGTTCTCTTAACAGATTCCTCCATTCTCCCCTGCTGCTTGGAACTCCCATCCTGAAACACTTTTATAGGGCTGGCTCTCTCCCTGCCTCAAAGCTCAGCTCAAAACTTATATTACTGGAAGACTTTTGATAAATCCTGTAGCCCTCAACCTTCTTCTGTCATAATGCTCACTAGTTGCAAAGACATAACTTGGGAGTTTTTGTGATGATAAAATGGGGTACACCAGTGGTGGACCTACATTTTTGGGACCCTGAAGCCTGAACTCTTATGGGCCCCCCTTCGCAACCAGCAACAATAGGGCAACATCCAACAAGGTCCAAAGGTCCTCGTTGCCCTTGCAAGGACCTTGAGGCCCAAATGGCGGAGGACAGGGTGGTGGGGTGGAGTCCTTGAAAATGGGCCATACAGTGAGCCCCTTCCCACCAACAACGAGGTCTGGATAACCGCTTTTATCTTATTCAATTGGGTTGTTTTATGGCAGATGTATTGGTTCATTCTCTAATAGAGAGGTAGAAGGTTATCAGAAGGGGCTCGTTAGGATAAAGAGGTGAAAATCTGATTTTTGGTGTTAAAATGCACAAGCGAGATGAGTACAGCCTGAATTGAGAATTCAGGTGTCTTTTCATGGTTCCAATTGGCTCTAGCCGAAGGGCTGAGCTATAGAACTATTAAGCCATGCACCAACAAAGGATTTGAGGATCCAGCTGCCAAAACATAGGCCATGAATAGATTCTGGCGAGCTCAGTAAGCCCATACAGCTGGGGGTTCAGGCGCTGCAAGCCCCTGAGAAATTTTGAAATTTGACCAATTACAGAGACATTTTGAGGCCCTATGAAATGAGTATTAAAGCAATATTTAGTACTTCAACCCATTGGCTTATGATTCTATCACTAGTGGTGAAGAGCGGCAGACTCTAATCTGGTTGTCAAGGATGTTTTAGGCTGATCCTGCATCAAGTAGGGGGTTGGACTAGATGGCCCTTCCAACTCTATGATTCTGTGATTCTAAATATGGTAGCAATATATGCTCATTCATGTTACAAAGGTTCACAGTGCAGAGTTACACCCTGCTAAGCCAAGTTACACCCTTTGAAACCTATTGATTACAATGGCTGCAGAAATGCAGAACTCTGCTAAGGACTGCATGTTAGTTTCAATACAGGATGGGTGAACCCAATCTTACTAATACCAGCTCCAAAGGGAACAGTGTTCCCCAAAAGCCAGTAGGGCCGTTTTAAAAGCAGAGCATCCGTTATGCTTGATAATTCCATACATTCTGGGTGGAATGCCTCCTCAATCCACCCTAGCCCGTGATGATGAATAATAGGTTAAAGAGCAAAAGAAGATTTATGGTTTCCGAGGGGGACCACACTTCCTTTTTCGTGAGCCTCGTGCAAACATTTATTATTTTCATCTTAATTATTAAAGAGTCCACTGTGGCTTGCTAATAAATTGGGGGGGGGAGTCAGGCAAGATGTTGGCAAAACTTCAGCGGCAGTTCATAAATCTCTGGTGTATTGGGGAATTACCAATGCCTCCAGGAAACCCGAGTCCAAACGGTTTTGTTCGATGTCTGTTTTGCAGCGACAGCAAATACTTAAGCAAATAACGAGGGAGAAAGTGATGCATAATTAAAGGTTTATTTGAGATAAACTCCAGCTTATGTTTATTTTAAGGGTGGCAGAGAAATACATTTGCAATCGTGTCTGTTTCCAGAGGTGTCATTTTCCACACGTCTCGCTTCACAAATAGGATCTAAGCACACAATGCATTATTAAGCAGGGATATGCATTTCCAAAGAGAGGAATATTACATACCAATAAATCAAATGTTTAATGTTAATGACACCAAAGTCTTAGAAACACAGAAGCCTGCAACAGATTGAAACAAATGTCCTGCAGATGTGCGGATCTAAACTAGAAGCATATGTGACTAGTTTCCTGATCAAATTAACAGAGGTTTGTTTGTACATATGTGCAATTTTGTGTATCGGAAGTAGGGTGACCAGCTCCGGGTTGGAAAATCCCTGGAGATATTTGGGATGGAGCCTGAGGAGGACAGGGTTTGGAGAGGGCAGGGACTTCAATGCCATAGAGTCCAATTGCCAGAGTGGCCATTTTCTCCTGATTTCTATCACCTAGAGATCTAATAGTGAGAGATCTCCAGCCACCATGACAGTCCTAATTGAAAGTGGAATCCATGGATATCTTGCTGCCCTTTCTAATGAAAAAGACCATAGCTCTGTGGTATGGGTAGAATTTTTTTTCATGTCACCTGCTACACCTGGAGATGCCAGTGACTAAACATGGGATCTTCTGCATGTCAAGCAGGTGCTCCACCACTAAACTACAATCACTGTCCCAACAGTTACAGGAAGAAATTGAATTAAAAAAACAGAGTGTATAAATGTAATTCAACAACAACAACAAAAACCCCATGTAATCTAAGACTTTCTGAGTCAGCCACAGCTGGCGGACAGTGTGAAATCTGAGGATCTCAGCATGTTGGGACTGGTACTTCTTGCTTTGGTTGGTAATGGAGCATATAGTCTATGAGTGTGTGCCGTCAAGTCACAGATGACTTATGGCAACCCCATAGGGTTTTCAAGGCAAGAGACGTCCAGAGGTGGTTTGCCATTACCTGCCTCTGTGTGGGCTGAGATAGTTCCAAGAGAACTGTGACTAGCCCAAGGTCACCCAGCAGGCTTCATGTGGAGGAGTGGAGAATTGAACCCCATTCTCCAGATTAGAGTCCACCACTCCAAACCGCTGCTTTTAACAACTACACCATGCTGGCATGGTGTCAGAGAGTATCAGAGCTGAAAGATGTCTTATTCTCTTACTTTGGGCATTTAAATCAAACTAAATGTATGCTTTTACTTCTTAATTACTTCTGTTTTCACCACTGAAATTTTAAAAATCAGAATAAGCCAATCAGGACTGGCCTTACCTCAGGCCAATCAGGATAGATAATACTGGTTGGCCTGCCAGAAAGAGATACAAATTATTGCATCCACAGTTGGTTTGCTGAGTGGTGACTAGGGTTGTCAGCTTTGGGTTGGGAGATACCTGGATATTTTGGGGGTGGAGCCTGAAGAGGGCGGGGTTTAGGGAGGGACAGACTTCAATGGCATAGAATGCTATAGAGTCCACCATCCAAAGCGGCCATTTTCTCCAGGGGAACTGATCTCCATCATCTGGGTATCTGATCTAATAGCGGGAGACCTCCAGCTGCAACATGGAGGTTGGCAATCCTAGTGGTGACCCACCTGCAAAGACAGCCCCTCAAGGTTTAGCATTCCCTACCACAAAGGCCAGTAATTATGGCAAATGCTTTGGAGTTGGATGCCAAAGTCTCATTTACCACTAAGCAAAAGGACAGGCTTTTCTCTTCATTGACAAACAGGCAGGAGAAATTACATTTCCAAATATAATTACCAAATGGTATTTAGCTTTTGGAATAGATTTGCAGGGCCTTGGAAGGCTAGGGGGTTGTCCAGTCATATGTTCCCCTGACATTGTCCCATTAATAATCAGGGAAATCTATCCTTAAGATAGCTGCGGTAGCAACAACGCACCCAGTTTTTTGCTCCAGATCTTAACTTGAAACGATTGGCTGTTTTTTGGGGATTCTGCTGATACTGATGGGGAATTCACCACTTCCACGGGCCGCAGTGCACAACCACTCCAACAATTTTGTTTCACAGGATAAGCCACCCAGTTGTGCAAGCGAAAGCATGATTCCCTCCCCCCCCCATACCAGCAGTCCGAAATTAAAATTCAGCGTTACAGCCTTTCGCACGGTTTTCAAAGCGTTACCCATCATGCTTCAAATAGAGACTTTACTTTCCAAATATCTTTTTGGCAGCCATCCTATTCCCAACCGAACAGAACTCTTTGTTATATTCGCCGGAGAACCAGCCACCCCATCAAGCCAGCACTTGTCTCGACTGCCATTTGAATGCACAAAAGTCCCCCTGTGTTAGATGCCGAGAGATAATCGGAATCTGAAACCAACTGTGTCCACAGGCGACTGCGAAAGGACTACTCGTTCTACATTAGCCCTTTGTTCACTCTTTTGTTTTGAGCAAGGCATTAAAAACAGGCCCCGCTCCAACAGATAATTACACATTTCACAATAAATTGCCACTATGGGCAGAGAAAGGAGGAAGAGATGGTTCCTGTAAACCATCCAAAAATGCCTTTATTGCATATGATGGATGTGTGTGATATTGGCTACATCCAAGCTTTTTGAAAGACCCTTGTTTTCTCAAGTCTGCAGAAGGACGTGTTTACCATTCTTGAAATTTTAGGAACCAAGGTTCGCTGGATTTAGTCACTGTTTGGTTTCTGTCTGGTGCAGCTTACATTACTTTTTTGGGGGGGATGTGGGGATGGTACCAAAGAGATAATACATTTCCTTAATGAAGCGACCATGCTAAGGTGGCACAAGATTGTGGGCAAAAACGCATGGTCACTTTAGCCTCCTTTATTCCCTGTTTCAGCCTGGATTTAGCCAGGATCGAACACATGCTTTTCCACCGAACTGCGTTCGATCCTGGCTGAAACAGGGGATAAAGGAGGCTAAAGTGACCATGTGTTTTTGCCCTGTGTCATACAATTTTTCACCAGCCAAAAAGAAAGGACAGGCAATTAGGCAAAATTAACAAAACAATAGTCAACCCGGATGCACACCAGTTGCTGGGCTTCATTGCAAAGTTCAACTGGCATTCCTGTCTGCGATCATTATCATTATCCCTCCCTTATTGGCAAGAGTCACAAGGAAATCATCGCCGAGGTTAACCTGACCCTGAAAGGCCGTGACAGGACTTCTAGGCAAACAGATATTTAGGCTGGAGCCAAAGACACCTGAGGGACCAGGGACTGGTGAAAGAACAGGAAGCGGAGGGTACGAGTACAGGAACAACTCTAGCAATGACAGGAAATAAGCAGTGGGATTGTCAAGGAGATGAACTGGGATTGGTGCCATTATAGTTGGTCATAAACAATCTGGAGTTAGGAAGTGAGTAGGAAGAAAACTACACCGATTGGATGATATTCAGGATAGGAAAAACTGAAATGGACGTGGTCTGAAGGTCCTTTTATATGATCCAGTGGGGTAGGAACCATTGCAACTTAATGTCAGAAGCCTGGAAATGCATAGGAGGGTGAGTCTGATATGTAGGGTTGGCAACCTCCAGGTACTACCTGGAGATCTCCTGCTATTACAACTGATCTCCAGCCGATAGATATAAGTTCACCTGGAGAAAACGTGCGCTTTTGCATATTCCCTGCGTTTTCAGGGACCAGTTTTATCTCGAAATTGAAAACGCGGGCAAAACATGGGGAAATGCAAGGGGAGAGCAAGGTAACCTCTGATGGCTGGAAACGGCGTGCATAATCAAAACAAAGACCTGAAGTCGGAGGGATGACCGCGAGGAAACAGCCATGCATAAAAGGCCTTGCTGTCCTCAGCTTGACTGAAACACTGAGCCAGGCGACCATGGTAGAGAGGTTTCGTTTGGCCACTGTTGCATCTGTGCAGTAGGGAAATCCATCTTCCCCAGGGTCATAGTCAAGTTGAGTAATTAAAGCTCACAGATCCCTTGAGATTTATCCCCAGTCTGGCTGGTTAGAATGCCTTTATTTTAGTTGTCAGTGAGAGCTCCATGAGCAAGACAGCCCTTAAATTTTTTATAATGAAAAATTGATAACAGCATTTTTTTTTCACCGAGCAGAGGAAAAAATAAACTACAACTCCCTTGAGGCCGCACACAAATAGGCAGACACAAACTGATTTGGATCCAGACAGTTTGGCAGCCATTAATGTTCGAGCAGTCAGACTCAGCATCATCTGCACACCCAACCAGTAAGCCAAAAAAGCTCCCCCCCCTTTATTATTCTTTATTGAAACAATTACCAATAGAACACAGCAGCTGGAGTGAGAAGGAAACTGATTTACGTTTCTGCACACATGCATAGATGTAGTTATTTCACAGTGGACAGGTTCAAGGGGGTTGCATACAAGCTGAACAGCACGGCGAATATTCAGCTCTCATGACTGTGACACCCAATTACAATATGAGATGAACCAGCAGGCACATGAGAGAATCTTGAACACATGACGCTGCCTTATACTGAATCAGACCCTGGGTCCATCAAAGTCAGTATTGTCTACTCTGACCCGCAGCGGCTCTCTAGGGTCTCAGGCAGGGGTCTTTCATGTCATCTACTTGCCTAGTCCTTTCAAACTGGAGACGCCGAAGATTGAACCTGGGACCTTCTGCATGCCAAGCAGATGCTCTACCATTGAGCCATGGCCCCTCTCCATCTTCTCTTCACCAGCAAACATATAGAAACATATCTGGAAATAAACACGATAAACATGGTTCCAAAAATGAAACTCTTAAAATTACTGCCAAAAAACACTTTTATTTTCCAAACAATCCTGGGGTGTTAATCTTTTAATTAATCGATTGGAAATATTTTAATGCTGATTTATTGCTCTTTCTTGTATTTATGAGGTTGTTTATGTTGTGAGCCACCCTGAGCCTCGCTTGCCGGGAGAGGAAGAGGTATAACAGCAATAAATAAATAAATCTGTGAACTTTCCAATTCCTCTACTTTTGAAATAAAAACAATAATCTCTGTACAAAAAGAGGGGGTTTCAAAAAAAATCTCAACCTATTGTACAATGTGGTACAGATACTCTTACTTTCTTTGTCATTCAGATCCGACTGGAGCAGCTATTTAAATCTTCAAAGGAAACCCTTTGAGATATTTTTGAAGGAGATGCTGGAAAGAAACGGCATCCCTTCCATTTCTGCCCTGCGAACCAATTGTAAGGTAAAGAACAGCCCAGATGATAATTCCATTTAGCAAAGGATGGAAACATTTTTTTTTTCAAATCAATATTGTTTAGAAGTTATTGACTTCAGCCTTCCCTAAGATTGTGAAACCAGCCACTTTTCAAATGCATTTTCTGGACTTAACATGAAGTAAAGCGGAGATCAAGTTACTCTCCTCGTTGGTATCAGGGTGTCTTTGATCACTGCAATAAAAGAAGGACAAAGGATTAGATAATACCTTGGACAGCATCATATTTTATGCCTGAAGCGGTACCTAGCAAGGCAGCTTAAGAAAAATGGCAGAAGTCTTAACCAGTTGATCTCCATAAAAGGACAGGCACATTAACATTCCTGGTGCGATACCAAAACCGTTACGCCAGTGATTTCCCCCCCCAGTGAAGTAGACTGAATGTTATTAATGGCTGGGCTTTGCTGGATAGCATATTGTATTTCTGAGCTTCAATTTATGAGGAAGCTCAGCAGGAAAGGCGGGGGGGGGGGCGCACACACAAACTAGACATGACGTTTCGGCCTGAGTCTAATTCAGCACAAACTGGTTTTACCCCAGAGCCAAGAACGGCAGATGCAAGACCCAGTCTGCAGCCCAGACTTTGACAGATGACAAGGATCGCAAAGGAGCTCCCTGGGTACCTCCCCGCACCCAACCCCACTGACTTCATCACCTCAGCCTGGTCATTCTTCCATCCAGAACAGAGAGCATCGGTTCTAGAATCTGGAATCGAGTCCAAATCAGTTGCGGTCATGCTGAGAAAGCCTGCAAGAGAACTTTGGTTCCACCAGTGAGCCAGCGTGGTATAGTGGTAAGGAGTGGTGGATTTTAATCTGGAGAACTGGGTTTGATTCCCCACTCCTACACATGAAGCCTCCTGGGTAGGCTTGCCAGGCCCCCTAGCTCCACCTGTGGGAGCTTTCTGAGGACATGGTTGTAGTGTGTGGTGTGCGTGTGCACCTGGCACAACGTGTGCGTGCACCCCGCACTATGCGCCTACGTCACTTCCGGGTTTACCCAGAAGTGACGTGGATGCTCTAGTTATCTCGGGCAAAACTCTGCTTTCCATAGAGTTTTCTCCGAGATTCCCAGAGTGTCGTTGTCACTTTTGGGTTTACCCAAAAAGTGATGCGTGCGCGAGTGTGCCCACAGTGCCCACCGGCCATCTGCTGGCTGGCGGGCAGCCCGGTGGATTGGTGGGATTTTACCCGCCACCACTGGGCACTTGGCAACCCTACTGCTGGGTGACCTTGGGCTAGTCACAGTTCTCGCCAAACTCTCTCAGCCCCACCTACCTCACAAGGTGTCTGTTGTGGAGAGAGGAAGAGAAAGCGATTGTGTGCTGGTTTAAGACTCCTTATAGGTAGAGAAAATAGTATATAAAAACCAACTCTTCTTCTTCTTCAACCAAAAAGAACAACCCATCATTAAAACACTTAAAAGCAGAATTAAAATATGGGGGGGGGTCTGTCAGATGCCATGCACCCAAGGGTGGTCTAAGGAAGACTACAGAGGTGGTCATAGGATGTGTGTGTGTGTGTTAAGTGCCGTCAAGTCGCTTCTGACTCATGGCGACCCTATGAATGAAAGTCCTCCAAAATGTCCTATCTTTGATAGCCGTGCTCAGATCTTGCAAACTGAGGGCATAGGATGTAGGAGAACAAAAATAATAATAATACAAAGACATATAAATAACAAAACATTGTGCTGGAAGGAGGGATCACTGAGGGAATACCAAATGAACAGAAGTTTTAACCCACTGGTGGAAGATGGCCACAGAAGGGGACAGACAGAGTCACAGGAATGTGGGGCAGTACTATATAAGATGCAGACCAGATCCCACACCCATACCCACACACACCACCATTAAAGTGAATTCCCATGTATGCTCAATGGTTAAACGTTTTCTGATAATGGCTTGAGACCTGGAGTTTATTGATGCGATCATGTTTCAGAACTTCCAATAAAGAAATTTAATATAATTCTCAAAGAAGCAAAGGTTAACAAGGTAAAAATGATTTTATGCCCCAAAGAGAATGTGTCGGAAGAAAGAAAGGGGGGGAAAAAACCGTTCTCTCCTGATGCATGCAGCAGAACTCTGAACACCAATTTAAGGCGTTATACAGGATCAGTGGATTCAGAGATTGGAAAATAATGATCCCATCAAACGACTAATGATGATGTACCAGAGTTAAAATGAAATCTTCTCTAACTGACCGTGGGCTGAATGATGTTTGAAAGTTGATGACAAATTAATAGGTTCCAGTATGCCGTGCCAGAGCCCTTTTTCCTGCAGAGAAGCCCTTAATTAACTGCCAAATTGCCCATAGCCTGGCTCCTGTTGACCATTCTTGCTAATTATTTACTGTGAAATGGTAACTCTTCTACTCAGAATGTTAAGTACATGGATGATCAGTGGCCTGCAATATCACGAGCATCATTCCATGAGGTTAGAACTTCCCTACTGGAAGGACCACAGAAATCAATGTCTTCTTAGGGATGGCCTGAAGTTTGTGGTCTTAGCAGGGTTGCCAAACTCCAGGTGGTGGCTGGAGATCTCCCGCTATTACAACTCCAGGTGATCTCCAGGAGATAGACATCAGTCCCCTTGGATTCTATGGCATTGAAGGCCCTCCCCTCTCCAAACCCCGCCATCCTCAGACTCCACCCCCAATATCCCCAGGGATTTCCCAACCCAGAGCTGGCAACCCTAGATCTTAGTGATGCCCTGAATTTGCTTGTTTTGAAAGACATCTTGTATTGATGTTTAGGGAAACATCACGTTTGGTATGGTGACCCCACATCAGCTTTGTGTATTTGACCAGTATTACAATGTCACTTTGCTTAGCACTGCCTACATAACATAGGGGTGCACCGAGTTTGGAAACTTTATTTCCAAACTTTCTTGCCACTGTCACCAACTTCTTGTTGGTAAACATTGGAGGAGGAGGAGGAGGAGGAGGAGAGTTGATTTTCTCTACCACGAGGAGTCTCTTACAATTGCATTCTCTTCACCTCCCCACAATAGACACCTTGTGAGGTAGGTATGGCTGAGAGAGTTCAGAGGGAACCCCCTCAAAGCACACATTATAGAGCTGGAGTAATCTAATAGTTTTAAATAATTCTTGAGGGCTAAAATAATCCTCCCGTTTATTACAAGTTTGTGCTGCCACGTCCAGACCTATGATTTGTTTTTGTAGAGATATTTCAAACAGTTAGGACAGGCTACATACTTCTGTGTTAGGTTAGGGCCAGCTCCCTTTGCCTTGGCTCCATAGAGGCTCTACAGGTCCTCATTTCCAAACTCCCCAATTTTCTTAATTTGCCACCATCACTGTCTCCAAGAAGGCTTCGAGCATCGATTAGGAACAAAAACAAATAGTTAGAATGACTGTGCAATAAATGCTAACTATTCTCTGTGGGTGAGGGGAGTGTTGTCCCATGAAAAACACAAGGCCTAATGTTATATGCCATGCCAACTAGATTAGTGATCAAAATTAAATTTGTTTTTCCATCATATATAGGTCATCTGTTAAAACAACTCTTGCATTTTAGATCCATGCGGGAGCTGAGCAGCATAGGCCTGTTTTGGACAATCAATAAGGCAACTTTATGAACATGATTTGTCCAGCAAAGTAATTTAATTGCACATAATCTGATGAGAAAAGATTTGGAAATGTGAAGGTGGGGATTGAGAAATGAGTGAAGTGGACGCGCAGAATCACAAAAAGGAACAGAGAACACCAGACGCCCAGAATAGTAGCTCACACTTTCATAAATCACCTTAATTCCTTCGTCTATGGTATTTGTAGGTCCTGGGCAGTTAGACAATGAACAGAGAATCTGGCATCATTGCTTCTGTTCAAAGGCATTCCACACAATCCCTTTATTACATGGGTATCAAACATAAGGCCCGAGGACCAGATCAGACCCTTTGAGGGCTTTTGTCTGGCCTGCAAGCCAGTCAAGACAGCCACTTTCCCCAGTCCCAAGGTGTCACAGAATCATCGAAACATAGAATCATAGAGTTGGAAGAGGCCATACAGGCCATCTAGTCCAACCCCCTGCTTAACATAGGATCAGCCTTGAGCACCCCTGACAACTGTTTGTCCAGCCTCTGCTTAAAGACTGCCAGTGAGGGGGAGCTCACCATCTCCCTAGGTAGATGATTCCACTGTCTAACAACCCTTACTGTAATTCCCCCTCCATATCCATCCTCCCACAATTTAAATCCATTATTGTGAGACCTTTAAACCCATTTAAATTTAAACCCATCATTGTGAGTGTCAGTTATCAAAGACTGCTAACTAAAAAAAAATACTGTAAGTATTATTGTTTTAAGCATGTTTATATTTTAAGTAAAAAAAAAGCAAAAAATAATATCATTAATTGGCTTTGCCTGAGTCTTCTATAAAGTTTGTATCTACCGTAACTGGTATTAAATTTTATGGTACACATGGCCCGGCCTGACCAAGTGATATTTAAGTCATATTCGGCCCATGTATCAAATGAGTTCGACACCCCTTTTATTACTTGCAGACATATGGGCATCAAAAATGGTGGCAGGACTCGGCTCAGAACTGTGACCTGTCATCCATATGATCATTAAAATTACTTGAAATAGGCATATCAGGTTCATACAGCCTTTGGAGTCGTACTTCAAAACTGATACACAGAATGTTCAAAATGTTCAGAATGTCAACATGAGTATGCAAATGTTGTCAGGCCCAGCAGATGTTCTAGGAATGTCCAAAAACTCAGTGGTGAGCTAGTAAATTTTGATTCTCAATTTCTCATCTGATTGTCTGCATTCACTGGTGTAGGTAAGGTTCTGTTAATTTCTAGTGTTTGTGTTATATTTTAAAAGTTTGTTCTTTGCTGGAGTTGGTTTGTGTCAGGTTTGAGGGTTTTTTGGATTCTCATGATTAACATTGAGATTCTTGGGTTTTACATAGTTTGAGGCTCATGTTTTATATTAGTTGGGTTTAGCAATAGCTTGCAATAGCGTTCCTATTGGGGGGATATTCTTAGGTTTTTCATTTTTTCATTTTTTTTTCCTCCGTAGGGAACAATGGAGGACAGCTGGTGGCACCTTGTTCAGGGGCCCATAGAATTGGACCCCTTGGTCCAATTGACTTAAAATCTTGGAGTTATTTGAAGTATAGTAACCAGCAGCTTGCCTGCAATTTTGATGCCAGTACCTTTAAAAACACACCCCAGCACCCCGGAAAGTTTCCCTGTAGGGAATAATGGAGACAAAAAATATCAGAAACCTGAAAATATATCTGGAGCCAAAAAATACGAGTTTGTTATTGTTGCTGCCCACCCCTAATAGATACTGAGAAGGTCAGGATTTTAATAAGAAGCAGTGTGCTATGTAGTCTGACCAGAGTCGTTTCTACCCCAACCTTCTACTGACAGACTGAACCCAAGAGGCCTTCTAAATCCAGTTATTTCCTAGGAGACATCTGAGAAACAGGATAAAAACACCAATAACTTTTATTCACTACCAAGAACAGGAGAAATAACTTTTTTTTTTTTTTTTTACTGAAACTGAGGCTTAAAACATTTACAAGTAAACACAGCTTTTTCCAGGCTCCTTAAGGTATAACTTGTCCAAAATGCAGCAGCCAGGTTATTGTTGGGGCAGCATACAAGAATGGTATCATCCCAGTGCTGAAAGTTCAAAGTGCTTTTTCTTACCTTTAATGCCCTAAAAGCCTTGTGTCAAGGGTATCTGAAGGACCGTCTCCTCCCGTATTGTCCAGCCTGCCAGTTAAGATCTACCACACAAGCTCTGTTCTCTGTGCCCCTCCTTTAGAGGTGAGGGTGGGGTGGCAGCCAGAGGCAGGGCCTTTTCAGTTGGGGCACCTGGCTTATGGAACACCCTTCCCACTGAGGCTCACCTGGCACCTACACCACTGTCTGGAAACTTATTTTAAGTCAATGGTCTGTTTTTATGGCCTTTGGTTTTATGGTGGGCTTTTAATGTTGGGTTTTAATTAATGCCTTGGCCTGGTTCATTTCCCCCCCTAAATGAGAAAACATTTCAGTTGTCAAGTGTGGAGTGCTCTTATTCTTGAGGTAAATATTGGCCTTGCCTCTACCTCAGGATTTGCACAGCGTTTATGGAAGGTGGGCTGAAACCGCCTGCTGGTGCTGGGGGGAGGCGGAGGAGGGAGCGGGAACGGGGGAGGGAGAGGGGAGAAAGGGAGAGAGAGGGAAGGGTCTGTGGGGGAGAGATGCCGCCCCTTCTCCTGTTGCCGCCTCCGCAGGAAGTCGACCCAAGTGCTGAAACACACCGGGGAAGAACTGCGGCTGGCGCGATAATTCTTTTAAAATCGGGATTTTTCTGGACTTTGACAACTCGGGGAAGTTCCAGCAGAAGGTGAGTTGATCCCGCAGGCTGGCAATGACCATGCATGTTGAAGGAGAACCGAGGGACAATACTGTCATATGTTTTCGGCCTTAGGCTGCAACCCTACAGATGCTTTCTTGGAAATAAGCCCACTGAATAATATGAGACTTAAACCTGAGTAGACCTTTTTTAGGATTGCTCCCTTAACTCTCAGTCTTCTCAAATCAGGTTTGGGCCCTCCCTATTAGCTGGTCTCTCTGTCTCTGTCTCTGTCTGTCTGTCTGTCTGTCTGTCTGTCTGTCTCTCTCTCTCTGTCTCTCTCTCTTTCTCTCTCTCTCTAATATATATATATATATATATATATATATATTACCACCGATCTATTTTGGTAATGCTAGTAAAGCAAGCTAACAAAATGTGTTTTGACAAGTTAATGTACTACAGGCTATGAGAGTTAAAAGACCCACTCATGAGTAGCCATGAACCATAAAATGGCATGGTGCTTAAAACTCCTTTCTCCCAGTGCCAAAAATCCCGCTCAGATGACTTATGGAATTTGATATCCCGTTTATGGTTTCTTTTTGCCGCTGGGGAATTACAGCAAGATGAGCGTCCTGGATTGTTTTTATTAAAACATCAACACCATCTGACATCAATGAATGGAGTTAATATGTTGAGAACACAGATACAAGCTTGTAAAAGCCACCACTTCAGAAGAATGTTTAAACAATGTTCGGTTTCTCACAGCAGCAGCACAGGAGAACCCAGTCTCCAGTTCAGTCCTGGTATCTTCTCCTTTAAGGAATCTATGGGAGTGGGAAAGGCCTCTGTTTGAGACGTTGGAGACTGCTGCTAGGCGGAGGACACAACATCAGGTTAGATAAACCAAAGGTCTAACAAAAAAGAAGAAGGAGGAGGAGGAGGAATTAGTTTTTATATGCCGACTTTCTCTAACACTTAAGGAAGAATCAAACCGGCTTACAATCGCCTTCCCTTCCCCTCCCTTCAACAGAAACCCTGTGAGGAAGGTGGGGCCAAGAGACTTCTAAGAGAGCTGTGACTAACCCAAGTTCACCCAGCTGGCTTCATGTATAGGAGTGGAGAAATCAACCCAGTTCACCAGATTAGTGTCTGCTGCTCATGTGGAGGAGTGGGGAATCAAACCTGGTTCTTCAGCTTAGAGTCTACCACTCCAAACCACTGCTCTTAACCACTACACCATGCTGGCTCCAGAATAACTCAGAATAAGCAAGGTTTATATTCTTCTATTCTTCTTTTATTCTTCTACAGAATATTTTATTTGTGGGAAAAAAAAGTAACATCTGATTGAATCAACTCAGCTATAATAAGATGAAGCTTTCGTAAGCTCAGTGGCCCTAATATGCATTCATGAAGTCTTGAACAAAACAAGTTGTTTGAATTCATAAATTGTTTTATTTTTCAGTTCTGTGAAATGGGGGGGGGGGAAGCGTCAATTTTTCAAGCTACATAATATGACAGATTTGTAAGATACAAGATAAACTTACATCAGATTTACAAATTCCCTTGGATTCAAAAACCATGTGTGGCCTTTTTATATAATAAAATGTATATCTACCATTTCACTACTTTTTATAAACGCTAATATTTCTCTTTGGAGCTCGAAGATCAACGGGATATTACCCATTTTCTATTCAAAGAAGCAACTGAATTAGCTGAGACATCTCTCCGTCCTTTGTTATACACATGCAGACTCTCATTAACGTTAATCAAACTCGAGCATGCCTGTTTAGGAATAAACCAGATAGTGTTGTAATGGGATGGCATGCGTGAGAAAAATACTACATGCTTTAATTAACACTATTAAAACTTGTAGCAATGAGAACAACTGCATATTTCATGGACAATTTAATTGGAACTATATATACTATTTTTTTTAAATAGAACTAGTTGGATTGGTACAGGGAAGAAGAAGAAGAAGAAGAAGAAGAAGAAGAAGAAGAAGAAGAAGAAGAAGAAGAAGAAGAAGAGTTGGTTTTTATATGCCAACTTTCTCTGCCACTTAAGGGAGAATCAAACTGGCTTACAATCACCTTCCCTTCCCCTCCCCACAACAGACACCCTGTAAGGTAGGTGAGGCTGAGAGAGTGTGATTAGCCCAAGGTCACCCAGCTGGCTTTGTGTGTAGGAGTGGGGAAACAAATCTGGTTCATCAGATTTACTTCTGTCGCTCATGTGGAGAAGTGGGGAATCAAACCCGGTTCTCCAGATCAGACTCCACTGCTCCAAACTACTGCTCTTAACCACTACACCATGCTGGTATGTAGATGGCAAAAAGCAGGTTGGTGTTTTGAGCTTTGAGTCATTGGATGACAGTGGTTTGCTAATGTTTCCAAGTGCAGTTGCAGCCATACTTGCCAATCCTGAAAGGAAACAAGATGGACTGAGAACACTTGGTAGCCACAATTTCCCATTGCCGTATCTGTTGAGTGTGATAATGTAAGCTCCTGACCCTTCGAACCAGAAATCACCACAGAGTCATATAGAATCCAAGCAGATGGGTTTTACTGGTCAAAAAGGCAATACAGTGCATACAGGGAACTATGGCAGCTATGAGAGTCTCACTAGCTGAACGATAATATAAGGCAGTAAATGGCGGGAGATTACACAGCATCAGCACACATAAACAGAGTACACTTTCCCAGGAGCAGCATTCCCAGGCCTTGGTATGCGTGGTCGACCTTGAGGCTAGACAGTACAGCACAGACACAGAAACAATACTGAAACCGAGATAGCAGCCTGACATCCTGCTCCCCTTAAGGCCCCCTCCCAGTCTGTAAGGGGGATGGTCTTTCCGGGTAGGCAGTGTGAAAGGCATCGACGAGTTTGGGGGCGGAGACATCTCGTGCGTGAACCCATTCGTCGTAGGCAGGGGGGAAGTGTTTCCAACGGACTAAATACTGTAGGTTTCCATGGTGAACACGGGAGTCAAGGATTTTGGAGACCTCGAAGTGCTCCTCCCCCCCCCACCATAATGGGCTGTTCGGGAGGTGGATCGGGATGCCATTGTGGAGAGGCAGTATGGGGCTTCAGGAGGCTAATGTGGAAAACGGGATGTACACGCCTCAGGGCTTTGGGGAGAGCTAGTTCCACTGTGACAGGATTTATGATCCGTGTGATGGGGAATGGGCCAATGAATTTAGCATTGAGCTTAAGGCACGGACGGGTGGAACGTAGATTTTTGGTGGAAGGCAGGGGCTGGGGCTCAGTGGTAGAGCATCTGCTTGGCATGCAGGAGGTCCCCAGGTACAACCCCTGGCATCTCCAGTTAAAGAGACAAGGCAAGTAGGTGATGTGAAAGACCCCTGCCTGAGACCCTGGAGAGCCCTGCCAGTCTGAGTAGACAATACTGACTTTGATGGACCAAGGGTCTGATTCAGTATAAGGCAGCTTCATGTGTTCACGTGTACCAACATGATTCAGAGTTCTGCTGGCTGCTCATCCGCACGTGGATCTTTGGAAGATCAGAAGCTCTCTCCATTCTCTTCTATATCAAGGCACACTCCATGCATCTAGGGATGCTGCAAATTTTGCCACAAACATGTTTGAAGGTGTCCTTTTTGGGTCCAGGTTGCTCTTTAAGAAAGAAGTCTAATGGAGCTTTTGATTCCACACTTGAGGCTATTTATGGAGTGCATACATCTTTTACCAGGGGCAGCCATTAATGTCACTAAGGGCTACTTAAATGAACAACAAATGTTGTTCATGTAGAGCATTGATTTATGACTAACTTATATGATTTGTGATTGATCTATTTATCTACCTAAACAACTCACTGCTAAGCAGAGCAGTTACACAGGAGGAGAAACAGAACTTAGGCTGTGTGCTCATGTGCCAAAAGCCAACCACATTGTACTGCATGGTTAGGAAGGACCACAGTAAAGCAACCTGCCAGACAGCCAAAAACCAGTTGAACCATCAACGTGATCACTGAAAAACCAGCTCCCTGTTTGTGACTGGTGGTGAACAGGATGTGAGCTGAACTGATGGGTCTTTGAGCATAGCTCCATGTACTCTCTGGAGACCTCATGTTCTGAGGTGTTCCTCAGCCCTCATGATGAATATTTTCTCATGGATGGCCCTGTATTACCTCACAGAAATGGAAAGAAATGCTTTTGCTAGCACAATGAAGTATGAAGATTCCCAAATTACACCAGCTTTCTTTGTTCTACCATATCAAGACACATCTTGTAAAGCAGCCTATGTTACCAATGGAAGTCCAGATGTTTATGAAAGTTGGTGTGTTGGGTTGTTTCTTCTGCATTGAATTTGGCCATGGCAGCCGTCAAAGGCAGAACATTAAATGTTCAGCTAAACGGGCTGCTACTCTGATCCCCAGGGCTCTTTATATTCCTTATGTACATCATTCACTATGCAAACATACATTAAGCCAACGTGGTGTAGTGGTTAGGAGCGGTGGACTCTAATCTGGTGAACCGGGTTTGATTCCCCACTCCTCCACATGAGCGGCAGACTCCAATCTGGTGAACTGGTTTTGTTTCCCCACTCCTCCACATGAGACCAGCTGGATGACATTGGGCTAGTCACAGTTCTTTCTGAACTCTCTCAGTTCCACCTACCTCACAAGGTGCCTGTTGTGGGGAGAGGAAGGAGATTGCAAGCCAGTTTGATTCTCCTGAAAAGGCAGAAAAAATCGGCATATAAAAACCAACTCTTCTTCTTCTTATTATTATTCTTGCATTAAGGCCTGTAATGTTGCAGTTTTTTATGATACCATCACCACCACCACCAACAACAACAAAAAGAAGATCTAAATTGTGCTGGCCTTACTGGACATGTTTGCTTTGTGCTGAGGGGACCCTCCGTTCTGCTTGCCTCAAAGTTTTGCTTGCGATTCTAAAGGAGTAGTTCAGGGGAAGCTTTTGGCATGCTGGCTAGGGGGAGTGTGCCGACTGTCGAGCGCTGTTCATCTGGTAGAAGTACTGCAGCAACCCCAGCCCTGCCACCTCATCCCAAGCTACCAGCAAGACAGTCAAGGGCAAAATAGTACACAGGCAGGATGCTGCTGCAGTCGTCTTGTTTGTGGATGTTCTAGAGGCACCCGGTTGGTAGGGTTGCACACCTCCGGGTACTAGATGGAGATCTCCTGCTATTACAACTGATCTCCAGCTGATAGAGATCAGTTCACCTGAAAAAAATGGTCGCTTTGGCAATTGGACTCTATGGCATTGTAGTCCCTCGCCAAACCCTGCCCTAATCAGGCTCCATCCCAAAAACCTCCCGCTGGTGGCAAAGAGGCACCTGGGAACCCTACTGGTTGGCCACTGTGTGAACAGACTGCTGGATGTGACGGGCCTTGGTCTGATCCAGCATGGCTTTTCGTACATTCTTATGGTAGAAGCCAAGTGAAAGGGAATTCAAAGCAATGAAAGTAGGATCACCCTCTCTGGCTTAAGAAACGCCTGTAGATTTGGGGGTACGGCCTATGGAGGGTGGGGTTTGGAGAGGTGAGGGAACTCTATAGGGGTGTGATGCCATAGACCCCGCCTTCAGGGGCTGCCATTTCCTTCAGATGAACAGATCTCAGTAGTCTGGAGATGTGATGCAATTCCAGGAGACCTTTAGGGCCCACCTGGAGATTGGTAACCCCAGGAAACCTCTCCCCTCACTTTTCTAAAGCCATGAGTAAGTCAGAGGATACAAAAGGGGTAGTAGCAGGGAGCTGCAACCTCTCTTTTGTAAACTGATGTTATTTTCTGTCACATCTTTCAGGCAGCTGATGGTAAGAGTAGGGGTCAGAAGTGGCAAAGCAGTGCAAGAAAGCACACCTACAACACATTTACTATCAAATTACAGAAGACATGATGCATTTGGGGGGGAAATCAAGTTGGTCACAAATTGCAATCTGAGCACAGAAATTATTGAGTGTCCCTGACTCTTTAAGCAGAACCATTGTATCTAGGCCATCTCCGTCTAGACATTAGGAAGAATTTTCTAACAGTTAGAGTGGTTCCTCAGTGGAACAGGCATCCTCAGGAGGTGGTGAGCTCTCCTTCACTGAAGGTTTTTAAGAAGAGGTTAGATGGCCATCTGTCAGCAATGCTGATTCTGTGACCTTAGGCAGATGATGAGAGGGAGGGCATCTTGGCCATCTTCTGGTCACTAGGTGTAGGGGGGAGGTAGTTGTGAATTTCCTGCATTGTGCAGGGGGTTGGACTTGATGACCCTGGTGGTCCCTTCCAACTCTATAATTCTATGATTAAAGGTTTTTGTATGTATTGTATTATTGAGTGTCCCTGACTCAGGTTGCAGCCCTACATATTTTGAGGGAGGGGCTGTGGCTCAGTGGTAGAGCATTTGGTTGTCACGCAGGAAGTCCCAGGTTCAATCTCTGGCATCTGGAGCTAAACAATGATCAGGAAGCAGGCGATGTGATAGACCTCTGCCTGAGACCCTGGAGAGTGGTTGCCAGTCTGAGTAGACAATACTAACTTTGGTGGACCAAGGGTCTGATTCAGTATATGGAAGCTTCATGTGTTCACATTTTTACCTGGGAGTAGGTCTGATTGTTTCAACAGGGTTTATTTTTCAAGTAAACATGTGCAGGAGCAAGCCAGGGATTTGTTTCTCCTATCGGAAAGCCCTGATCTCCTTTTTACTACCTGCTGAAAACCGAATGCTGGATTTGTGTCACAATGATTTTGCCAAGCTACACATTTCTCAAGTGGCTGTATTAATAAATGTTTCCTGCAAGAAATGTGCAAAATGCATGTGTCACATTGCTCCCTCACAGTATATTAAATATTAATTCTTTCCATATGGCATTAAACATTCATAATACTTGAAAATCAAGGGGTCGTGTCAGTTCTGAAAGGAGGGAACCATGTTTTTCTTTTAAATTTGACACTTGAATTGGAACTTGGCCTACATACATTTCTGCAGTTGTCACCAAATCTGCTAATTATTCTGCCACAGATTTTTAAAAATACAATCATCTTACTGTGTCAAGTAGAGGGAAAAGATAGCTTGTTTTACTGTATGTATTTTTTCAAGATGCATTTATTGTTTTATTTGACTTGCCTCAAAGGTCTGCAGAAAAGACACACACACAAATTGGACATGGGTCTCCCATCATTCCAGGAGAACAAACTTCATTCATTTCAAAGCTTTTTTCAAAATTCCATAGTGACCAAACAACCGGCTTGTATGAGTTTTCAGACTCTGCTTCTGCTGAAACATGTGGTAACAATCAGAACAATATTCCTCAACTTGTTTTAACTCAATCCCATAGGAAATAAACAGGATACACAATTTTGGGTTAAGTAGTCAATACATTGCAGTGAGGTGTATACTGAAAATAATGGCACAGACAAACATGCCAGCAAAATTCTGCTAAGTATTTTTTTATTATACTGTGCACTGGTTCATACATTTGATAACTGCCATACAACTAACCACGGGAGCATGTGGAACTTTGAGGGTAAAAAACAAACAAACAAACAAACAAACAAACAGGGATGAGAAATTCAAAGCCATACTCTGGTTTCTCTTCAGATTGTATCCTAGAGAAATTCAAAACCATATGTAGTTGTTAAGTCCTTTTTAAAAATGGCAGACAAAGGTAAAGGTCCCCTGTGCGAGCACCGGGTCATTCCTGACCCATGGGGTGACGTCACATCCCGACGTTTACTAGGCAGACTTTGTTTACGGGGTGGTTTGCCAGAGCCTTCCCCAGTCATCTTCCCTTTACCCACAGCAAGCTGGATACTCATTTTACCGACCTCGGAAGGATGGAAGGCTGAGTCGACCTTGAGCCTGCTACCTGAAACCAACTTCAGTCGGGATCGAACTCAGGTCGTGAGCAGAGCTTGGACTGCAGTACTGCAGTTTACCATTCTGTGCCACGGGGCTCCTAAAATGGCAGATAGCACTGGCCATATCAGCTACATATTATGGAGGGGATGTGGAATAACTCTCTCACTGAGGCCATCCCCAGCATCAGCATCAGAAGAAGAGTTGGTTTTTATACGCTGACTTTCTCCGCCACTTAAGGAAGAATCAAACTGGCTTACAAGCACCTTCCCTTCCCCTCCGCACAACAGACACCCTGTGAGGTAGGTGGGGCTGAGAGAGCTCGAATAGAGCTGTGACTAGCCCAGGGGCACCCAGTTGGCTTCATGTGTAGGAGAGGGGAAACCAACCCAGTTCACCAGATTAGCATCCACTGCTCACCTGGAGGAGTGGGGAATCAAACCCGGTTCTCCAGATTATAGCCCAACGCTCCTAACCACCACTCTTAACCACTATACCCTGCTGGCTCAGCCCAGTGGTCCACCTAGTCGAGCAACCCCCTCCCAAGTTTTAAGAGAACTTACGCAAAAGTATAATGTTTTTTTTTTCTTGGCACACAACCCTAATGTTTAATGTTCATCGCATGAGAAAATACTTGGTTGGAACCAACCATGATTTCCCCCAGATATATAATTATATCTTTGACCTTGAGCTTTTTTTGACCTAATTAGTAATTTATTTATTTTTTAAAAGGATGAAAACTTGTGTAAGTCCAGGTTCTTATTATAATTTTACAAAATGAGTTGCCATTTATGAACCTCTAAAACCTGGTGTGTGTTTTTTAATTAGGCTCCTTTTTTTAACAATGGTGATAAAAAAATTATAGCACACTTTTTTTTCTGACTTAAGGGATATCTTAATGGGTTTCCTATACCCAGCTGGTACCTTTCTGCCCATAATTTAAACCCATTATGCGAGTCCTATCCTCTCCTGCCAACAGAAACAGTTCCCTGCCCTCCTCTAAGTGACAGCCCTTCAAATACTGGAAGAGAGTAATCATGCTTGTTCCAATGCTTGTTCATCGTCTTGATTTTTTTTTCAGGTAGCATTGTTAGTTACCTTGGGTTTTTCATTGGAGATGGGTGGGCTAGGCTTTTCCCTTAGTAAATAAATAAAAGGAAGGCTGTTGGTGCAATCCTAAACAGAGTAACTCTTTTCTAATGCCATTGACTCCATCTATGGAGTATGAATCTATGAATCATTAAATCTATGAATCATTAAAATAAATCTATGAATCATTAAAATAATGTATTAGTAAAAAAATGGAAACATCCCCCCCCTTTGCTGTTAAATTGCCTTTAAAGAGAGACTTTGCTTCTGTTTCCTATGGGAAGCCATTTCCTAAATACAATTTTCATAGCTCCAAAGAGATAGCGAGGAGCAATACGGCAGGGTATCCATCACAAGTCACTTCCTGGTCACATGCCACAGTGCTCTGTGAGTTAATATGCCAAAGAGTAAAAAAAAAAAAAATGTACAAAAATATTGCACTGTCACTACAGGACAAATGACCTATGTTAATGCAGCCGAATGAAAATCTGATTGCTCTGACAGCGAATAATATCGTTGAAGAATGAAGCCAAACAATATTGCTACCCCCCCTTTTTTTTTACACAGACCACACAGAGCCATGTCATTCCCCTGCTTTCTCCCTCGCACACTCCCTCGCACACCGAACTAGGAATAATCGTAATTACAGCGGTGCTGTAATAAGAGACCTTGAGTTGACGTTTGTGTACAGTAACAAGAAAAGATGCCAGACTGATGTCCAACAGTCGCTAAAGAGGGTCAACAATTTGCATAACGGGAGTTCCTTGATCCAATTTGCAAATAGTCAATAACCCTGCGAAAATTTCACATGCAGTTTGTTTTTCTTGAAGGGAATCCCAGTCCTGGACTCATGCCCCAGTGTCCAGCATATGAAGGAAAAATCAGATGTTCCTTCCTTTTTAGAGAATTACTTAACCATCTGATGGTGATACAAGGTCACAGTTTCCATGAGTCAAGAGAATTTATTTGAGAGTGAGATGCTGCGGTAAACTCTCAGTTGTAGATTTGCCAGGTCCCTCTTCACCACCAGTGGGAGGTTTTTGGGGCAGAGCCTGAGGAGAGCGGGGTTTGGGGAGGGGCTTCAATGCCATAGAGTCCAATTGCCAAAGCGGCCATTTTCTCCTGGTGAATTGATCTCTATTGGCTGGAGATCAGTTGTAATAAAAGAAAAAGAAGAGTTGGGTTTTATATGCCGACTTACTCTACCACTTAAGGAAGAATCAAACTGGCTTACAATCACTTTCCTTTCCCCTCCCCACAACAGACACCCTGTGAGGTAGGTGGGGCTGAGAGAGCTCTGTGACTAAGGTCACCCAGAGCGGGGAAACAAATCCAGTTCACCAGATTAGCCTCCGCCGCTCATGTGTAGGAGTGGGGAATCAAACCTGGTTATCTAGATCAGAGTCCACCGCTCCAAACCACCGCTCTTAACCACTACACCATACTGGCGCCCCAGTGTGGAGATCTCCAGCTAGTACCTGGAAGTTGGCATCCCTACTCTCAGCCTTTGTACTTTTTTTTTTTTTTTGCAATGCTGGTGCAGGAATCTTCAAGGGAATTTCAAGAGAAACGACTCTGATTCTTTCCTTGCTATGCACTTGTTAGTATTGGGGGTATGTATTAGTTAATACTGCAAAGTTGCACAGACATAGGTAGCACTGTCAGCAAATAAACTCCAATTGACTATATTGCAAAGTGGTAAAACTTACTGGTACATTCATTGAGGCAGATTCAGTTGACATCCATGCTGCAACTGAAAGGAGAGAGAGAGAAGCCTAATCTAAAGAATACTGTCTCCTATCACAACTGGCCACAGGGTTGCCAGGTCCCTCTACGCCACCAGCAGGAGGTTTTTGGGGCAGAGCCTGAGGAAGGCGGGGTTTCAGAAAGGGAGAGACTTGAATGCCATAGAGTCCCATGGCCAAAGCAGCCATTTTCTCCAGATGAACTTATCTCTATCAGCTGGAGATCAGTTGTAATTGCAGGAGATCTCCAACTATTACCTGGAGGATGGCACTTGGCAACCCTACCATCTACTCTGGCATCATGTGTGCGCCAGTAAGATGGCCTAGTTTCTACAGGAGAGACCTGTAGGTGTGTCCTGCTCCTTTCTTGTCCATGAGGAAACAGAGAACACAAAGGGCCCAGGAAGAGAAGGAGAAGCTCCCTGTTTAGACAAAGAGAGGCATCTCATTCATTAAGAATATAACACATATACACAGCTAGAGCAAGGTAGCGCCCTCCCCACCCCATTGCCCAGGGATGCTGAGCTGCCGTACTCCAATAGGACAGCAAATGAGAGTATGTTATTGAAATGAGGGTAGTGTAAGACTGAACAGTCGACAAAAAAGGATGGAGAGGATTGTGATGTAAAAAGGGTAAGGAAAAAGGAAGAGGATGCGAAGGTTTTTTTAAAAAAACTGGGGCACTTGTTCAGTTAAGGAAGACTCATCAGAGTAGACTGCACAGATAACAGAAGAAAGAGCCGATGAATTAAGAGGCAGGGCTTGCAAACGTCTGGCACCAAAAGGTTTATTCTGGTCCACACATCCTCACACACACACACAGACAGCCTTCAGAGCTAGAAGGCAGATAATCTATTTTTATTCCCTTATATAATAGAACTGATAATAGATCAATAAGGGCCACACCATCAATCAGATGCCTCCCATTAAAGATAGGATGTATTTACTATCTCCCATAAAATATGAGTATGAACTCTGTAGCGGAAAGGTGGGATTTGTAGAAGGATTTGAAGTTTCCTGGTCTCCAACCTGTCATCTGCGAACAAGGGGGGACTCTATATTGTTTGGAACTTGCAACACTTCCTTCATGTCCCTCATCATGTGCATTCATCATTCGGTTTTCCTCCTTCTCTCTTTCGCCAGGGCTATAAACTTTACTTCACTAAATACCTGCTAATATGATTGGGGATGAATTTCCACTCCAGCTGCATTTGTGGGGGGGGGGGCGGGGGTAATGCAAAGAGATGTGGCTCTAAAACTTTTTCCCCTTAGGACATTGCCACCTGAACATTAGTAAGCAAAGCTCCAAAGGTACAGTCACTTACTACTTATAGTTTTCTTTCTGTACACTATAAAAAATACAAAACAACCCTAGAAATCAACCAAGTTTGCTACTATTTTTTTTAACTCCATAGAATGTTTTTCATTGCAGAAAATGTTCTAGGGATAAAAAAAACATACCCCCCCCCATTAGTTATTTTCCAGAAAGCCTGATATAGGGAAACATTTTTAATTACTCTGGAGTGATATAGCCTGTCCTGATAACCTGATGACCCCATCTGGTAATGTTTACCTCACCACTAGGGTTGCCAACCTCCAGGTAGTAGCTGGAGATCTCCTGCTATTTCAACTGATCTCCAGCTGATGGAGATCAGTTTCCCTGGAGAAAATGGCTGCTTTGGCAATTGGGCTCTATGGCATTGAAGTCCCTCCCTTCCCCAAACCTGCCATCCTCAGGCTCCTCCCCAAAAACCTCCTGCTGGTTGCCAAGAAGGACCTGGCAACCCTACATGTGGTGGCTGGAGATCTCCCGCAATTAAAACTGATCGCCAGGCGACAGAGATCAGTTCCCCTGAAGCAAATGGCCGCTTTGGCAATTAGATTCTATGGCATTGAAGTCCTTCCCCTCCCCAAACCCTGCCCTCCTCAGGCTCCACCCCCAAAACCTCCCACAGGTGATGAAGAGGGACCTGGCAACCCTACTCACCACAGAGGGGCCTGGTGGAACTCTCTGTCTAGCAAGACCCAGGCCGTGTGAGACCTAGCAGAGTTCCCCAGTGTCTGTAAGACAGAGATGTTCTGCCAGGTCTATGTTTGAGGGCAGCAACGTTAATATCTAGATGCTGGCCTCCCTTCCCCACTCCCCTTCCCTCCTTTCCCTCCCTCTTCTCTGTTCCCCTTCCACTCCCTCTTTTCTCTGATTTGTTTCAAATTAAGTCCAATCTGAGGACTGCCTCCCGTCCCTGTGGTATGAGATCTATTACTGATGCCATAAAAACATCCCTCCCTTCCAGGAATTATTTTGGCACCATGAATTAGGCAAACTGTGCAAATTTTCAGTGTGTATAATTAATGTTTATATTGTTTTAATTTTATTACATTTAAATATGCATTTTATTTTACTGGTTGGATTACAGCGTATTTTAATTATGATGTGAGCCGCCCTGAACCTGGCAGAATATAAATTAAAGTTTAGTAGTAGTAGTAGTAGTAGTAGTAGCAGCAGCAGCAGCAGCAGCAGTAGTAGTAATTATGCCTCCTGTGACAATTTGTTTGCAGGTTCTGGCTATTTGGGCATTGTGAAACATCTTCTGCTGTCACAAAGAGACTTTTTTGGGGGGAGGAATGTTTTTTTACCCCGAGATTCACTGGAATTTGGCTTCTTCTTCTTTTGCCTTCATGCCGCAGCACATTTATGGCAACCCCTGAAGGGGTTTTCAAGGGCAACAGACATTCAGAGGTGGTTTGCCATTGCCTGCCTTAGCAAAGCAACCCTGGACTTCCTTGGTGGTCCCCCATCCAAGTACTAACCAGGGATGACCCTGCTTAGCTGCTAAGATATGATACGATCAGGCTAGCCTGGAGCATTCAGGTCAGGACATGAATAGACCCCAGAATACAATTTGAGGAACATTTTTCATACCACGGTAACAGTGCTGGTCATCTATATGGTTCTATAACAATACATCACCACAAAATCTTCTGCTTCTCCATATGGCACTTACGTTACCATCCTAAGCAAAGATACATTCTTCTAAACCCACTGAAGCCAATAGGATTAGGAAAGTGTAACTGCTTAAGGTGACACTGGCTGCCACTAATGAATGGCTCTGAATTCACTTGGGATGCATCTACTTTTTTGACCCTTTCTGGTTAGCTTTTCAGCCTGCTGATGGCACCATGTGACTTTAATTATCTTTGCTGAGATATTGATTTGCAAAATACTATATATATAGTATTTTGTGGAATATATATATATATATATATATATATATATATATATATATATATATATATTCCACTTTGTTCCCATCTTCAAACAGTGGCTCAGGGTGTCTTACAAATACAGGTGCAAACCACAGTGCACAGACATATTAAAATATTACATATATACAAAAAATTCCAAAGGATGGAAAATGGCTTCAAAAGCATTTCAGCCACATACCCTGAACTGTACAAGCATTGTTTATGTTCAGTGCAATTCATTCAAAAGTATCTTTGAAAAGGAAGATGTTCTTCAAACTGTACCAAAGTGGAAATCCTCCACACCTCCTTGGGGAGGCTGTTCCAAACACCAGTTGCCACGGCTGAGAAGGAATATGCTTGATCCACGGCAGATCAAATGGACTTACAACTGTAACCGGAATAGCAGGCATCTGATTTTATAGATGCGGAAGTGTGAAAAATCACCCAGGGCCATGATATAATCAGGACATGGAATGGCAGTAGCTGGTTGGGTTCACTGGGGGTAGGCTAGTTGGGAATGGGAATGAGCAGAACCACGGTTTGGATGTTGCCTTGTTTCTCTTGAACCAGAGTCTTGTGACTGCCTCCCATAGGATCCTGAGTCATACTGAACTAAGGTTCATGGAATGGGAATTCTTCCAAGTGCTGGGAAGATAAACAGAAGGGCCTCTTAATATCAAGAGCTGCCATTAACAGCCGCCACTGGTGTGATCACAGCACTGCTGACCTATGCTTAATAGCAAAATTAAACACTGTTGACTCATCGTCCTTTGGGCCCTGGTTTCTCTAAGCTAGCAACCCTGGGCAGCTTAACTCCAGCCCTCTGCATCTTACTTGGGAATTACCAAGATAAGGCGAGTTATTTTATTTGTTCAAAATGTAAATGTCAAAAGGTGTAGCTGAAATGGCGGACTGTTAATCTCCTCAGGGAATGGAAAGACTCCCCCCACCCCACCCGCAGAATGGCTACAATTTTAGAGGAGTCAGTATTTAACGTTTCACACACTTATTTTCAAGGTATTCGAAAGCAAGGTGTTTTGAAAGTTTGTGGCGTTTATATCCCATGTATATCCCATTGTGTCACAGATCTAAGAGCCATGATATAGCTATTATATATTACCAAACTGTCTTTAAAGTATTTATTGAAACGATTTATACCCAGCCTCTTAGCCGTAAGCTTCAGAGGCAGTTTCTGATAAGATGCACCATTTAAATTGCCACATTTTAATAATAATCACTGTGGTGTAGTAGTTAGACTATTGGACCAGGATCCGGTAGGGTTGTCAGCTCTGGGTTGGGAAATACCTGGAGATTTTTTGGGGGGTGGAGTAGGGTTGCCAGCTCCAGGCTGGGAAATACCTGGAGATTTTGGGGGTGGAGCCTGAGGAGGGCAGGGTTTGGACTTCAATGCCATAGAGTCCAATTGCCAAAGTGGCCATTTTCTCCAGGTGAACAGATGTCGATTGGCTGGGGATCAGTTGTAATAGCGGGAGATCTCCAGCTAGTACCTGGAGGTTGGCAACCCCATGTTGGGGGGTGTCATGGCACCCACAGACCCCATGCTGGGGACCCCTGTCCTAGAGTGACATCACATCCCCACTGAGATTTCTCTTCTCCCCTAACTCTGTCCTCTCCAAGAATTTCCCAAGCCAGAGTTGGTAGCCCTAGGAGTGCAGTTCCCAGAAGGAAACATATTATCATCTCCTTCTCGAGCTTTTAAATTATTTGCACTTTTCTGAGTACTGTGAAGAATTCACGCCAATTAAAACCTAATAGAAATCACGCTGCATTTCTACTCAGGGAGTTACTGTACCATTTATATAACAGTGTTACTTCCAGCATATTAAAAACCAAACAAGCCAGGAAGAAGTGTGCAGTTTTCCAATAAGGCAGCGCGGACATTATTGCTCGTGCATTCCTAGTCAACACAAAATAAAAACAGCTTCTCAAAAGTGGTTGGCTTTTTCAGTGGGCAGGTGATACACTGGCAACAAGCAGCAACCTTCTGAATGGAAAACTGCATCTGACGCCACAGTTATTCTCCTGAAGCCCAGATAACTCCTTGGCACTTGCAGAGCACCCTGGGAAGTGGACATTTAGCACTGAAGGAAGGATGGAAGGGCAGTGCACAATCCTTACGTTGCCAATTGCTTTCCCCTTAACCCTTCCTCCCTGCTGCTTTTTGCCTCTATGGAGTTCCAGACTCATGTTTATTATGTTTTTTAGTTTTTAAAAAAATATTATATTTACTTTATTTATACACTGCTTTTCTCCCCAGTGGGGGGACCCATTATTCTCCTGTCCTCCATTTTATTCTCACAATAACCCTGTGAGATAAGTCAGTATGAGACGGTGTGACCGGACCACGGTCACACAGCAAGCTTCCATGGCAGAGCAGGGGTTCAAACTTGGGTTTCCCAGATCCTAGTCTGAACCTCTACCCATGACACCATGGTGGTGGAAACTGCTGTCAAGTCACAGCTGACTTACAGAGACCCCATCGGGTTTTCAAGGCAAGGGATATTCAGAGGTGGTTTGCCATTGCCTGCCTCTGCATAGGCTGAGAGAGTTCTGAGAGAACTGTGACTGGCCCAAGGTCACCCAGCAGGCATCATGTGGAGGGTACTACTTGACAGAGGGTACTACTTGACAGAGGTTTGTTCATTGGACATTTTAGTACCTTCATTCTTCTTTAGGATCATGTGGAGGAGCAGGGAATCGAACCCGGTTCTCCAGATTAGAGTGCACCATTCTTCACCACTGCACCACAGTGGTTCCCATGACTACACCATACTATGAGGTAAATGTAGCTCACTGTAGGAGTAAAAGCAGCTTTGTAGGAGGTCCGAGGGGACAGCTGTTGGCAAGGGAAGATGTCCCTTTTGTCTTTTTTTTCTTATTGGAGATTATATCCTCCTGAGGGCACTGTGACTGAAAAAAAGATCATTGGGAATTTTGTTATATGCAGCTGCAGTATAACCTGCAGCCTGTCCCACAAGAGTGTTAAATAGATATGCTGCAGACTTCGACATGAACATAATCAGTGGGCAAACGTCCCTTACTTGACTTCCTCAAATACCCGTGAGGTGAGCTTGGGTTGCCTCAGTGTTTGTTGTTGAAATCTGTCTCAAACAGCTTGTTCTACAGGGTCAGGCCATTGCATATTTTAGCTGCTTTTGCCCAGTCTGAGAACTACTGGATTGACAACTGGGGCACTATGTCCCTGAACCACTATGTTCCAGGACCTATTTGTATGGCAAAGCAGTGGATCACTTGTGGTTCTGCCCCTCTTTTCTCCTGCACGCTCAGATGCATCTTTTAGTTGACCAATACTGGCTAGATGGCATTGCCTGCTTTTTGTGCTTGTGTAGACAGCTGCATCTATTTGAGAAGCGATCACAGTGTTACCTGGATTGACGGGCAGACCCTGAAGACACACAGAGACACTTGCAGTCAGTCTCATTTCAGAAATCTCAAACGGATTCCCCCCTTCCATCTCCCTTTGGAAAGTGGAGGTGGTAACAGACAAGCGAGTGGCTGCTGAAAAGCACTATAATCATGTTTTTAAAAAGCATAATCATACAACGTGAATTTATTCGACACATTTGGACACCTCACTGAAAAATTGGGAGGCAGGATGTGAGCAGAACTAGCAGCTGCTCCAGCATGCCTAGTGCTAAACAGCCAGGTATTCGTGTATATGTTGCTACTGCTGGGTGCTACCAAGTCCAGATCTGGACTTCATGCCAAAGGAGGGTTGAAGGAAACCAGTGCCTGTGGTTGCTAGGCAACCCCAGCCTGCACGCGGTCTCTTTTTCCTTGGACTTGGAGACGGAGGCCATTGCAGAAGAGAGGTGCAAGACAGCAAGATGCTCACAACCTCTGGCACTTGAGTTCTTTGAAAGGCGAACCTGCCTTGCTTCCTTACTGAGTGCTCTGCCCACAGCTCCTACCGTGCTGAGCTATGCTAGCGAATTTGTGCAGTTAAGACATACCCCAGCTGCTATATTAGCTGTGCATACTCTAGTAAGCGAAATACTCCAACGTTTCCAGGTCAGTTATCTGCGATATGTGTGTAGCGATAACAACCCCCATCGTTTAGATCAGGGCTTCTTAAACTTTCCCCACTCGCGGCCCCTTTTCGCCCGAGAAAATTTTATGTAGGTATATATAGGTATATAAAATCGGGATATGCAAATCAAACATAATAAATCGTAAAGAAATTTATTTTAAAACAATTTAAAACGGAAACCTCTTACTGTTGCCAAATTTTTCGTGACCCCCACATTCAGTTACCCCATACGGGGTCGTGACCCACAGTTAAGAAGCTTTGATTTAGACGGTGCGATTTATTTACATTTTGAAATGGTGCCCTTCCTCCAAAGAGCTCAAGGTCCTCTATACATTTCTCTCTTCCATTTTATCCTCCGCACAACCCCCTGAGATAGGTAACGCTGAGCAGGAACTGCTCCAAGGTCATGAGCGAGCAGGGATTTGAAAATAGGTCAATCTGGTACCCTGATCGCTCTACCACACTGGTTCTCTTTCAGAGTTCAGGGTCTTCCGTGCGCACTGTTATCCTTTGAACTCAGGATGCTTGCAATTCTCCCGGAACTGTTGCTATCCTTCGAACTCAGGATGCTTGCAATTCTCCCAGAGCCGCCTTCTCTTTGAAGCCAGCTGTTCTGATCCACTTTGGTGCCATGCCAGAATGCTGTAATTCAGCTGTCCCTCTTTGATTCCCCTGGTATGTTAAGGAGATCTTAGTTTTAACATGCAAAAATCCTTGACGATTCATTCCCTCCCTGTGCTTTGCCACAGAAATGCGATTGCCATGCAAATCACTTGCAGCCCCTCTCTGCTGTAGCCTGTCACGAGGCCTGTGTGTTAGTCTTGCTTTACTCGCCAGAAATTTCCCTTAGCAGGCAGGCCCACACCATCTCTGTCTAGTTAGAGGTATCTCTAGAAAGCAGACATCAGGTGAGGAATGATTTGGTTTTTGAAAGTTCTGTTCAGCCGGTACATGTTTCTGAAAATGGAGTATTTAATGATTTCAGTAATCTAACAAAGGGAATAGTGCACATAGCAAAAGGATAGGGTTGCCAACTGCCAGGGAGTAGCAGGACTGCTAATTCCTGCTAATTCAACTGATCTCCAGCCGATAGAGATCAGTTCACCTGGAGAAAAATGGCCGCTTTGGCAATTGAACTCTATGGCATTGAAGTCCCTCCCCTCCCCAAACCTCGCCCTCCTCAGGCTCACCCCCAAAAATCTCCCACTGGTGGAGAAGAGGGACCTGGCAATCCTACAAAAGGAGAATGCTAACAAAAATGCAAAGGAGTTTTGTAGGGATTAGCTTAAAAAGGAAGGCCAAAAAGCTTGGCACCTCATAGATGAGGAAGATTTATGAAACAGAAGAAGGGGAATTCATTCAACAGATGTGCAAAGTAGGCAAGTCTCATTACCCTTGTGTGGGGAAGGAAGCGGGGTGTCTTGCCAGAACTACCAAGCAAGTTTATCGTAGAGCCAGATTGGAACTGAGACCTTCCACTTCTCACTTCATTTTCTTAGCAGCTATGCTATACCAGCTTACATTTTGAAAAGACAGAATTCGGTTAATCTTTATTGGTTCGGGATCAGTTAGTTATGATCTTGGGAAAGGAAGCACATTTGGCCCCGAATATTCTCAGTTTGTGTTTGTTAATTATTATGGGAGATGCTTTGGGGGAAGGATTAGTCAGGGGTCAAGATGCTCAAACATCTGCCAGTTGGGTCCTTGCTCCGTTCACTGGTCACAAACAAAGTTTATTTATTTTTTGTCCATCAAGTTAACTATTTGCAAACAGTTCGAGCCTGGTCTCTGGGTTACTTATCGCAGCACAGTGTCGTCTGTAGTGTTTCTCCACACACCAGTCTCCTCCTTGATGAACCTTGGTATGTATAATACCACTACACTCAGCAAAGTTTAATGCTTCCCCTCATCTTAAGGGACTCTTCCTCTGACAGAAGAACTACTTAAATTAGAGGGAAGGGCCTGAGGTCACAGGGAGACTTTCAGCCTTGCTGAGCAGAGCGCCATTGTTTAAAGTGTGTGAATACAGAACCTGGGTTTCCTCAGCCCTTTCAATCCACCTCCAATGTACTTTAGTTGACTTAAGTGCATTGGAAGTGGATTGAAAGTGCATTATTCAGCATGTGTGAAAGTGCCCCTAGACTAGTGCATTATTCAGCATGTGTGAAAGTGCCCCTAGACTAGCACTTTAACTATTAGAGATCTCCAGCATGAACTCTCTCACCCAGGTTTCTAAATGAATCACACTTGCTAGGAAGGATAGATGGGCCCCAAACTACAAGACCTTCCCAACAGAGAGATCTGCTACTTCTGGACTGACCTATATAATAAAACCAGAGACTTAGTCAGATACAGACTATTATACAACAAACTAGGTATTAATCAAGTAAAATATAACATAACATAGTAAATATATATATATATATATATATATATTAATCAAATTATCTACCTGTATACATAATGAAATATATATTATAACATGTTCGTCCTAGAAAATACGTTAAAAACCCAAGAATCGTATAGCTGGTAGTTGAAGCATAATAATTGTGACATCACCTAGAACCGATTTTGGTACTATTTGATATGCATCGGTCGGTCAACCAGAGGTCATATAAGTATAAAATGATTCCCAGTTTTCGTCAAATTGTTCTATGAGTTCATTGTGATTGGGATTCAACATAAAAGGAAACTGTTCCTCAGTGCCCGTCAGCTCATGGTTACCCCGCCTCCTGTCTTCCTCTGGGTGTGAATGCTTTCCATTGCTTTACCCCAACCCTGTTTTACCAAGCTCATGGCACAGAGCACCTGTTATAAAGAGACCCAAAAAAATCCTGATGCTTTTCAGCTTGGCCTCCGGCCAACATTTCTTTCAAAATAACCTTTTAAATTTGTGAGGAGATTGAGTGGTTTGAGACCGGAGAGAAAAACTTTGTGACAAGATTTTAAACAGAGGCATCAACGCCCTGGAAAAAAATGTGTTGAAAAATGGTTCTGACCTTGTATCTGGCACGGAACACTGGGTTCTGCCTACAGACAAGAGAGCTTCAAAAGCCGAGTTACCATTCCTCTAGCTTTTTTTTTCAAAGAACGCAATCATGGCTGACATCTGTAAGAGCAGGGAGAAAGAGGAGGGGCAGTTTGATCCACCACTGTGTGGTATTCATTTCTGACTTATTCATGCGTTAGCATCACTTTCCGGAAGGAAAAAAAAAGATGTTTGTTTGATATGTCAGCCAAGAGGAAGATGAATTGGCGGGCCAACAGAAGTTCATCAGGGTGTGGAAAAATGGGTGAGGTGAACAGAGACCAAGTTTAACAGAGAAATAAGAACACCATCCTTTAAGAACGGAGAATTTGAGAAGGTACGTCTGAACGCTATCCAAGGAGCATTTCGTGAAAATTACACTCTTTGTTGTTGTATCCAAATTATCAACACATGTTCATAGAAATGGGACCATTCTGATGGGACCATTGTTACAAAGCATGCTCATGACAGGACACGACAGCCAGGCCTTTCTTAGAATTATACCTTAACGATACATGCATTTCCATGCACATGTTTTGGATGTGCCATTTTTAGGTGTATGCTGAAAAATTCTCAGGTATACATCTGCAAAACATAGGTTCTCAGATTTGGTCTTAAGGAAAGTGGTTTCCCTTCACCTTGTTCTTTCTTAAAACTTAAACAGAAACTCAGTTTTAAACAATTGATTAGTTGAAAATACTGTGAATTGTGTTTCATCCTCTCCCTTTTCTGAGCACTGGAAAGTTTAGGGCAACTTAGGAAGTCATCGCCTTTGAAGAAATGAAGACTTAGAATTTGTTTGTAATCTGTTCATTCTCAAATGCATAATTTGAGAAAGTATTGCTAAAGGAAAGCAGCCCTGGATTAGGGTTGTGCATATCGATAAACCAGACCCCATATAATCGGACCCCCTATCCCAAACTTTACCAAGCTTTGGGGTCCATGCTTGTGAAGCTATGCTGCAAATTTGGTGACTCTACCTCAAAAAATGTCCCCCCAGAAGAATTTTAAAACTACTTACTTTTCACAGTCTGTAATGGCCGCACCATTACAGACTGTGGGAAAACTCAGTTTCCCATGAATGCTTGCAATGGGCCTGCACAATTGCGATAGAGGCAACTGTTTCCAAGTGGGTGCTCTGTTTGAAGCACCTTCTGCTGTGATGAAATGGAGGAGAACTGAGATCAGCTGTTTGCTTTGGAGAAGAAGAAAGTGGGAGATAGGAACAGATTGGTAGATGCCATGGCACCTATGATCATTCGTTTGGGGACCACTCGTAAGAAATATAAAAAGAAATGAAATAGAAAGCATTCATTTATCCATAGTGTGTTTGAGGACTTGCTCCGCTTCTCTGTCCACTCCTCTTTCGTCAACTGCTATGAAAAGAGGAGGAGGATTGGAAGAAGCAGATTATTTTGTGCCATAGTTTTTTTAAAAAAAATGAAATAAGACAATGACTCATCACTGACACTTCTCTCAGCTTTCTTAAAGCTGTTATTGAAATAAAAAAGGTCTTAAAAAGCAGGGTGTATCTCTAAAGTGTTCTGTTTTCAAAGAAAGAGGCAACCCAACTTGGCTTAAATACCTGCCAATAACTGAATCAGCTCACTTAAATAGCTGCATTATAAATGTTTTTGTTAAGCTTCCTTGGGTAAGACTATGTCAAATGTTCACTGGTTTTAATATAACAATTATCAATTGGTGTGTCACTATTATCATTAGGGTTGTCAACCTCCAGGTGGTGGCTGGAGATATCCCTCTATTACAACTGATCTCTAGGCGACAGAGATCAGTTCACCTGGAGAAAATGGCCATTTTGGAAGGTGGGCTTTATGGCATTGTGCCCCATTGAAATGTCTCCCCTCCCCAAACTGCACCCTCCTCAGGCTCCACCCCCAAATTCTCCAAGTATTTCCCAACCTGGAGATGGCAAACCTAATTTAGGGCCATGGAGCAGACTGGAATGCTCCTCATCTCCATCTGCCCACTATCAAAGCTATCCCAGATGGTTGGAAGGCTCATCATAAAGGCATCCAGAACCAATCCAATATCACACAGCAAATATGATACCATTGTGAAACTGTTAAATGCCACAATATCACAGAATCCTATGATTTGCCATTCAAAACATGAATGGACATGAACAAGAGTTTTAAGAGTGTGGTAAAAAGTAGCAAAAATCAGGAAGTCTTTTTTATTTCTGAGCAAAAATAATATATAAAGTGCAAGGGTAATTGAAGATGAACCTTACAATCAGACCTTGAGCTAGTCACAGTTCTCTCCAAACTCTCTCAGCCCCACCTACCTCACAAGGTGTCTGTTGTGGGGAGAGGAAGAGAAGGTGATTGTAAGCCAGTTTGAGACTCCTCAAAGGGAGAAAAAATTGGGATATAAAAAAACAACTCCTCTTCTTCTTCTATGACTCTATGATTTGTAGGGTCAGTCCAGTGGTTCACCTTATCCAGCATCCTGATTCACATAATGGCCAACCACTTGCCCTGGAGGACCAACAAACTGGGCACAGAGGCCCTCCAATGTCCTGTCTAATACTGCCTCCTAGCACAGGTGTACATAGCCTTTACTGTCTCTGAATATGGCATTCTATGTGAGACGTCGAAGGAGGGGAACATTATGAAATTCACATCACAGCCTTTCCTTGTCAGTACTTTATTTTTGGCTCATGCGTGCCATCTTTAGATTGCATAAATGTAAAACCACACCACTGCTTCCCCACTATCTAATTTCATTAGTGTTACTTTTAGTCAAGAAAAATGGAAAGAAGAAAATCAATGTACTGATTTGTTTTTTTGTTTTGTTTTTTTGCAGGTATGATATATTATACCCTTAATCAAGAATCAGTGTTTGGTCATAATACAAACTCCTTCCCCCAAAACCTATTAGAAACACAGGCTTGTTACTTTTACTGCTAAAACTGCTTTAGAGAGTTTTTGCATATGGGTTTTTCCCCTTTGTCGTTCAGGCCAATGTGCCCTAGTAATGGGTACAGGATCTGCTTTCTCTCATGTAGCTCATACAACTAGTTTATGGAGAGTGGGAGATGGACTACTAATGCTGGGAAGGAGTTGCTATATCTCCAAGCCGTAGGAACCCTTTGCCATCCTTCAGCATCCCCTGTAGAAAGGCCAGCGTGGTGTAGGGGATAAGAGCAGTGGGCTCTAATCTGGAGAACCTGGTTTGATCCCCCACTCTTCCGCATGAGCAGCGGACTCCAATCGGTTGAACAAGGTTGGTTTCCTCACTCCTGCACATGAAGCCATCTGGGTGACCTTGGACTAGTCACCTCTCTGAAAGCTCTCAGCCCCACCAACATCACAAGGTGTCTATTGTGGGGAGAGGAAGGGAAGGAAATTGTAAGCTGATTTATTCGCCTTAAAAGGTAGCGAAAGTTGGCATATAAAAACAAACTCTTCTTCTTCTTCTTCTTCTTCTTCTTCTGTTATCATTTGAGGTAGGGAATCTGGCACATGGGAGGAAAGGCAGCATGGTATAGCCTGATCTCATCAGATATTGGAAGCTAAGCAGGATCAGCCCTGGTTAGTATTTGGATGGGAGACCACCAAGAGATACCAGGGTTGCTATGCAGAGGAAGGCACTGGCAAACCACCTCTGTTAGTCTCTTGCCTTGAAAACCCTACTGGGTTGCCATAAGTCAGCTGTGACTTGATGGCACTTTACACACACACACACACACACACACACACATCTGGCATAGCCTGCTTCCTTAACAGACCTCCTCCCTGCCTTATTGCCCCCTCGAGGCATTTTTGTTGCTCATACTTGATCCACCAGAGTGCACTGGGTCTAAAGGTATCAACGTAAGCAAAGAATGTGTGAAACCTTACTATTTATTTTCATGCCGATTTTCCCTTTCTAAACAATGGAATTCCATTTTCAGGTGTGCCATTTTCCTAACTATTTCACAGTGCTTGTGCAGTAGGCCTAAATGTGTAGTGTTATCTAGTTAAAAAGTTCACATTTACTGTGCATTGTTCATCATCCAAAGTGGATACCTGGTGCTGATCTGAATAACTGTCGAGCATTGACATAGTGCTTGTCGGAATAACTGTTGTTAAATTGACTTAACTGAACAACGTCCTGTGAAGTTGCTGTTTTTTTGTTATTGTTGTTTTTTAATGGAGCTGTGAATAATATTTTGAAACCTGTTACTTATTTGGGACACTTGCAATGAGCAAGTTATTTTCATTTCAGAAAGAGAAAAAATCATGGATACAGAGAGGGGGAGAAAGAGAAGTTTTCAGCATCTGTGCTTGTATGTGGCAGATAACCTTTATCCAAGATTTTGAATCTTTTACAAAAACAGTCACGAATGAAATGGAACACAGCAAGGAAACTTAGACAGTAATCCTAGACCGGACTTTATATTGCCCTGGTGCCGAGACTAATGGACTTTAAATCATGCTAAAACCACTTACGTTAGATAACTGACAGAGATTACTGTTGTATTGTGATGTCAGAGAACATGAATAAAAAGGTTAATGTAATGGGTGACTAACAAGAAAATATGCAGCCAGCCTCAAATGCCATATGTAATCAGAGTAACTAATACGAGATCTGTTGTGATCAGTGGGTCTGGTTTGAGGCATTGGCTTTGACCCGATCAAGTGGATCAACTGCTGTAAGCCCTGATAGGGCATCTGTCCTAATGTTCAGGGTGTGCATAAAGGGAGTCTTTACTCTCAGAGATCCTCAAATTGATTGTATATCAACTGGGCAACTGGTTCATTGATGCTGCCTTGTGTCACACACTGATTGAATTATAGCAACATGGCTGATCCTCAAAATCTGCACTGGAGCTGATGTGGTTCATATCTGTAGCAAGTCTAAAGCATTATGGCTGCTCATCTGGACCATTGCATATTATGTCTTGCACCTCACTCTGGCGGCAATGTTCCCTAGCTGCAGTTGCATCCCAAAGGCAATAGGGTAGCACCTTCACCAGGTGGGCTCGAGGTATTTTCTCACTCCAAGCATGCAGGAGACCCACCCATTTTCTCCTCCCCTGGGAGCCAGCTGAGCCCGGCATGGCCTCCATGGCTCAGATGCATCTGTCCTGACTGCCGGCAGACCTGAGAGGCGAGTAGCATGGTCAGATAGCGGTCTGGGGGTCAACCTCCAAAGGGTCTGTCTCAGAAACGAAGTCCAAATGCCAAGTCAAAGTTTGTTTCAAGGTCAAGGCTACAAGAATCTCAGGATTTTTGATGCAATAGCAACAAAATGGAAACAAGCACAAATACCAGAAATAGACAGATGGAAAGAGAAAATGGCAGAATATGCAGTGATGGCTAGATTGACACATCTGTTGTGTAAAAGGCCAATGGAAGATCTGGAAAGAAAGTGGAAACTTTATTACGAGTACGCAAATATGTAATCCATATGTAATCCATTTTTCCTTTTATTTTCTTTGAATGGTAACAGTCATAGCAATTAGAGTAGTAAAAATTATGATTCTAGAAAAAGTTTATTTAGTATGCTAAGAGAAAAGTTAGACTAAATATATATAATCTATACTAAACAACAAGTACTATAGGCTACATACATACATACATACATACATACATACATGTATATGTGTGTGTGTGCGTATATATATATATATATATATATATAATCTGTGAGAAATAATATTAATAGTTTTATACAGACGTTTAGGAATTATTGGTATGGTACAATAAGAAACTTCATCTATTTCAATGTAGAATCAAATTCAAGTTTAATGGTTAATCTTAAATACTTAGCTTGGAGAAAATAAGAAATAATGCTGAATAGATGGTAGAAACTGATTCAATAGAAGGTTAATTTAGGATAAAGTAAGGCACAGTTGGTAATGTGTTGTTATGTTTAGTGTAATGTAGGTAGGATGTATGTTATGTATTTTGCATGTCATGTATTTGTAATTGTAAGTTTAAATATTTTTTAAAAATTAATAAAAAAAGAATCTCAGGAGTGATCAAGGTTGAAAGAGAGCACAGGGTGGTAGTAACTAGTTGTTCCCAAACTTGACAGCAAAAAAGAACAAGAAAAGAAATGTCACATGTTCAAGGTTATTATTGTATTTGGGTGACATTGGTTTAAATGAGAAATAAAGTTCCTCCACAACCTGTTTCTCCTCTCTCCAGAAGGCCAACTTGGTTCAGGTCCAAATAAGTAACATAATTTGGGCTAGTAACCTTTCTTAAATTAACAAACAGATTTCGTTTGGCTCGGATTAAGGTTAATTACTACTGCTCCATAAAGCTACCTGCAACAAGGAATACCTGAAATCACCGCAGCTTCATGATATCTGCCTGAGGCTTCCCACAAATCATCAGGATAACTTCTGGGTCACTAATCTTCATGGCAAAACATTTGGGGCTCTTTAACCAACCCTGCACAGATGACACCATATAGGGCCAATAGAGAAGGCCCAGCCCATCCTGACCTGGTTGTAACCTTTGGAGAACCATTTCAACCCTAGCATGGAAATCAGATTTGGAAATATTCAGTCACTGAATAATAACATATTTAGGCTAGTTACACATATTTTAAATCTGAATATTATATTTCCAGATATCTGTTCCAGATATTATAGTTCCGGGTCACTGGAGATATCCTGCTATTACAACTGATCTCCAGGTGACAGAGAAAATGGCTGCTTTGGAAGGTGCGGACTCTATGGCATTATACCCCGTTGAAGTCCCTCCCCTCCCCCAAACACCACCCTCCTCTGGCTCCACCCCCAAAATCTCCAGGTATTTCCCAGCCCAGAGCTGGCAACCGTAGCTCTGCCCCCAGATTAGACAAGAGAAAGGGAGCTTCAGAACGGGACTTGCTCTTCTCACCACAGTTCCACAGAGGCAATATTCGAGCATGTTGGTCCTCTAATGGCTGTCAGACAGGAAGGAGTGAGTCCGTTGGTTGGTTCTGGGTAGATAAAATTCATGTTGAATCTCACCCCCTGACATAAAAAAAAAAGCTTTGTGAAAACAGATTTAGCGAACAGATAGAATGCTGCAAACACACGTCTCTCCACTGTGTCCCTCTCCTTTGTCTCCAACTTTCCTAGGTCTTAAAGACCTACGAGGCAAAAAAGCTGGACACGCACCTTTGAAAATACGTATATTTCTTAATTAGGTCAACATTAAGTGATGATCTTTTTAAGCTGCATGTCTGCTCTGAATGCCAAGCCACACCCGAACCAGCTAATTAATCTTCTTCCATCATGCCAAACCCAAGCAAGGCCACTCAAAACTAGGGCTGAGCAGATCTTCCCTGTTCCATTATGTCATTGTTCTGGGAGTTCCCTCGGTGCTGCATTCCACTCCACCTTTATTCGGGTTTAACTAGGAGAATTTCTATAGTTAGCTTCAGAACTGGAGCACGGGGCATGTGACCTGCCTGATTTGTACGCATTTGCCTCTTACTGATAGGCATGTATATATTGCTAAAACAATGTGCATGAGATGGTATTATGCGTGATTAGGGTGAGATTCTTTTAATGCAGCGTTTTAGTAATTCCCCCACACGTTGCTGCACGTTACTAAAGTGCCATAGGAAAAGAATCTTCAGGCAGCCAAGCATAGAGTCACATCAAGACCAGGGTGGGTTTTTTAGAACATTTCATCAATGCGCAGAGACACATCAGTGGTGCAGAACACAAGAAAGGCAGATGTGTATTTATTATTTATTGGAAGGTATATTTGTATAGAGTGTATTCTGCTCCCTTATGACCATGACATCTAAAAAGTTAATTCTCTTGTCATCCATGTGGAGGTCAAATTTATTATTTTCATCTTGTGCATCCAGCCAAACATGAAATTCTAACAAATTTCTGTGGTCACATTTCCATAATAATAATAATAATAGTAATAATATTTTTTTTAAAAAAATCATATATATATTGGTGCCATTGAATAATACAACTATGGAAAGGGTTATTAACGAATAAATAACTTATTTTCAAAATTGCCCATATAAATTCTGACTTTTAATATAGTGTTTTATAATTTTAACCAGATTCTTGTCCGACACTCTAACCAATACATCACACTGCATGAGGAGCAGAAGCATCCCTATACAAAACCTGTGCCCATAATGATAAATGGTGGCAAGAATAAGGTTAGAGCATGGATCAGAAGAAACAAACATCCAACTGTCTGGTTAAAATGTGCATTCCTTGAACATATGAAGCTGCCTTCTGTGTGTAAAGTGCTGTCAAGTCACAGCCAACTTATGGTGACTCCAGCAAGGCACGTTCAAGGCAAGTGGGAAGCAGAAGTTGTTTGCCATGGCTTTTCCTCTGCAAAATCTTCCTGGGAGGTCTCCCTTCCAAGTACTGATCCTGCTCAGCTTCTGAGAACTGACGAGAAGAAGAAGAGTTGGTTTTTATATGCCGACTTTCTCTGCCACTTCAGGGAGACTCAAACCAGCTTACAATAACCTTCCCTTCCCCTCCCCATAACAGACACCCTGTGAGGTAGATGGGGCTGAGAGAGAGTGACTAGCCCAAAGTCACCCAGCTGGCTTTCTGTGTAGGAGTGGAGAAACAAATCCAGTTCACCAGATTAGCCTCCGCCGCTCATGTGGAGGAGTGGGGAATCAAACCCAGTTCTCCATATCAGACTCCATCGCTCCACCGCTATACAATGCTGCCTTCCCTCCCATGAAGCTGCGTTACAGTGAGATAAATTATTAGTCTATCAAGGTAAGAATTGTCTATTCCAGTTGGGTCTTTGGAGTTGGCTCTCCAGGTCTTTTGCATCACATACCAGCTGATTCTTTTAACTGGAGATGCTGGGGACTGAACCTGGGATTTTCTGCATGCAAGACAGATGCTCTACCAGTGAGCCACTGACTCTTCCTTTGAGCGACAGGGGCCTTCAAGAAGTGAAGCATAGTAGGAAAATAGAGCCACCATATCAAAATTATATATAAATGAAGAATACATAGACTAGCAAATAATATACAAACAAGTGTTATAGTAGCATAAAATTATAAACCGAATATAATTAACAAGTTCCTTTTTAATGTAGGTGAAATCATGAAAGCTTTTTAGTTGTTAACAAATATTAATAAGTAAACTCATAAATACTGTTCTATAGTGAGGATTATCTAGAATAAATACTAATAGATATAGGATTGAGAGTTGAATGAGGCACACTTGATTTTATGTTAGATTTTATGTAAGAATTTATTTTAGATTTTGTATTTATGTTATGTGTTTTGTGTTTGTTTTTGGTTGTATGATTTTAAAAGTTGAAATAAAAGTTTATTTTTTAAAAAAGAAGTGAATGAAAGAAATAGTATTTGCAAATCATGCTGAATGGAACTAACATAGTGCCAATACAAGTGCTTTTAAAGGAAATCCTGGTTTTGGATTCCATCCAGCAAGCTATGTTTTTGTGATATATTTTCTTAATATGTACACAGTTTTTAAGAGTTTAGGTATAATTGGGTTCTACATGACAATGATATTCCTCATGCTCCCTATTGTTTGAGGTTTCTCCCCTGTCAAATAAACTCCATAATTAGGACTGAGACGGTGTGTAGCTCTTGAGTTTCCTGTATGAAACTGCTCGTTCTGCAAGTCACCCCATAGGGACTGGTTAATGACTCCAGTGTAGGAAGCTTGGGAGATTCCCGTCTCATGCTCCAAGAAGACCTGGCAGCCAAGAACAATGGGATCTCACAGGCCTGGATTTCTCATTTGTAAATCATATTGTTATGGTGGTGTAGGAAAACATGAGAAGCCACGCGGTGATCAGATTTAATGGGGAAAATGTAACAACAAGCTTTTCCAATTGCTGCAAGGGATTGCTGGTGGATTAGTCTCAAGGAGTTCCATGACCTTTCTCAGAGGGTTACTCAAATATCTGAAACCACAGAGATGTTAAAAATCCATGGATGTCTATGTATATGTCTATGTGCCTGTATCTATATCACATGAACTATTGCCCAGGTTATTATGAACACTATACTTCATAAAAAAATAGTTGTATACATTTGTGTATGTTTTTTTTATAAAAAAAATGTCATCCTTACAGTTTTTAATTTCCAAAAAGATTGTTTGCTGAACAGTTTTTGGCATGGTTCAAATGACACTGTTTATTTTCTTGAAAGCACTTCTTGAAAGGATGTTGAAGAAAAGAGACAAGTGAAATAGCTTGATTGTCTGGAGATAGACACAGTTGTGGGTTAGTTTCCCCCACTTCTTGATTTGATTCTCACGGACTTGCATAGCATTGGTCTGAAACCGCATGGAAGCTTTGGTTCTTAAAGCTTCCACTTTCCACCAAATCGTTATCATAATATGTCATGGATATATGATACTTCAGAGAGTTAAAAGTGCCTCCTTAGCTGGGTGATCTTTTACATCCAGTGGTTTAAAATGGCTTGCAATAGCATAGTTGAAATCACCCCAACGACAGGCAGATGGGTTTCTTACATATCTTGTTATATGAAGTTCCTGTTGCACCGCTGCCATTCAAGTAGATACATGACTCAGACCAGCTATGGGCCAAGATATCAAGTCCTTGGAAAATCAAGAGCGCCAAAAGACTTCTAGTATATTATTGGTATTTCATAGTGACATGAACTAGGCTTCAATTAATGTCAAATACTGGAATCTCTTCATATGTATGAATATCTTGAGGACTCAAGTTCCATGACAATTACATTGGAATCACAGTGTCATTTCTTAGCTCTATTACATAATCCTGACAGTGGTTCTGTAATTCCGGGCAATAGCATTATCCTCATATTACTGAGGTGGTACTTTGGCGCTAAGGCTACTTTGTGAATTCATTAAAAGGTAAAGGTCCCTTGTGCAAGCACCGGGTCATTCCTGACCCATGGGGTGATGTCACATCCCGACGTTTCCAAGGCGTACTTTGTTTGCGGGGTGGTTTGCCAGTGCCTTTCCCAGTCATCTTCCCTTTACCCCCAGCAAGCTGGGTACTCACTTCACTGGCCTCGGAAGGATGGAAGGCTGAGTCAACCTTGAGCCAGCTACCTGAAACCGACTTCCATCGGGATAGAACTCAGGTCCTCGTATTACTGAGATGGTACTTTGGCGCTAAGGTTCATTAAAGAGGTGAAATTCGCAACCCTCTGGTTCATTTGTCAGTCTCTTGTAGCACAGTCTGAAGCTGGAGGGTGAGAGATTCAAAACAGATAAAAAGAAATATTTCTTCACACAACACATCGTTAAATTGTGGAACTCCTTGCCCCAGGACGTAGTGTTGGCTGCCAACTTGGAAGAAGAGGTGGTTTATATATGCAGGCTTTCTCTACCACCTAAGGAAGAATCAAACTGGCTTACAATCACCTTCCCTTCCCCTCCCCACAACAGACACCATGTGAGGTAGGTGAGGCTGAGAGAATGTGACTAGCCCAAGGTCACCCAGCTGGCTTTGTGTGTAGGAGTGGGGAAACAAATCCAGTTCACCAGATTAGCCTCCATCACTCATGTGGAGGAGTGGGGAATCAATCCCGGTTCTCCAGATCAGTCTACCGCCCCAAACCACCACTCTTAATGACTACACCATGCTGGTTGTAAGGCCTTATGAGGGAAGTGGACATGTTCATCAAGGATAGGGCTATCCATGGCTGCTAGTCAAAATGGATACTAGTCATGATGCATACCTGTTCTCTCCAAGATCAAAGGCAGGATAATGCTGCTGAGGTCGTCCTGTTTGTTGGCTTCTAAGAGGCACCTGGTTGGCCACTGTATGAACAGACTGCTGGACTTGATGAGCTTTGGTCTGATCCAGCATGGCTTTTCTTATGTTCACAATCCTATTCCGAAGAGAGTGCCACTGGGTTTACAAGAACTTACTCCTAAGTAAAAATTTCATACATTTGCGGTCTTAGCCTTTATACCACACCAACTCTCAACATTTCAAAATCCAAAAGTTCAGATAGCCATATAATGATAATAGTTTCAGGTTTAGCGGCTTCTGTGTTCAGCGCCATCAAGTCATCTCCAACTCATTTTATTAAATCCAACAAGGAGATCAACTAAGAGCTGCACTTATTTTGCTATGAGTATTGAGATGTGCACATAGGGTGACAGATCCATGTACTTTGAGCAAACAAGAATTGTTAAATTATATATCTTAGCCCAAGTTGATTGAGACTGCCCTTGTGATCTGAAAATTTGCTTTTGATTTTTTTCTTCTCCCTTGTGCAAATCAAATTCATGAGTCTTTCTTTTCATATTGTTCTCTGTTTTGTTGCTCCATTTTTTTTCTAAAATGAGCACATTTTTTCAACATGATCTGTGCATCAATAAATTGGTATTATACCTCATATGTATACTATGCATATAAATGGCATACTTTATATGTAAGCACCATACAAATTATATACAGGCTGAGTATCCCTTATCTGGACTGCTTGGGACTGGAAGTAGTCCGTATTTAGGATCTTTCCATATTTTGGAATTTTTGCATATACATAATGAGATATCTTGGGGATGGGACCCAAGTCTAAACACAAAATTCATTTATGTTTCATATACGTTTTATATACACTTTACACACATAGACTGAATGTAATTTTAAACAATATTTTAAATAATTTTGTGTACATTGAACCACCAAAAAGCAAATTGGCGTGCTGCTGAGGCCCTGTGAGTAAAGTCTGCATGCTGGCTCAAAAATGTCCAGTTTTTGGATCAGTCCAGATATTGGATGTCAGGGTAAGGGATACTCAACCTGTACAAGCCATAAAACATGTATACAGAACCAATAAATCTACACAGTCGATGCTCTTTATTAGTCAGCTGACCTCTGTCGGTAATACAGTCATTAAAATAAATTGCTTATAGCATAGTACATGTTTGGTTAACAAAAGTGGAGCAATTATTTCACCTCTACCTCCTTTACAATAATGACAAAATAATAGGATGCAGGCTACAGTCCTTATTACTGCTCCATCACAAGGACCAAAATGATTGTTTGAAGGAAGGTGATTTCAAAGATTGCTCAAAATTGACTGTGAAAAGTGAGGAAGTTAAACCAACGACAAAAACATAAATAAATATCAAGTCACTAAATAGTGAATATTTGCTTAGCCCTAATCCTAGCAAAAAATTTATAAGTTTGTTTTCAAAGATCACAGAACCCCATACCGTCTTGAAGGATCCATCATTGCGTGTCAACGTTTCATATGGTGACATTTTCATTGAATTGTAGAATCATAGAGTTGTAAGGTACCACAAGGGTCATCTAGTCTAACCCCTTGCACAATGCATGAAATTCATAACTACCTACCCCCCACACACCCACACACAGTGACCCCTACTCCATGGCCAGAAGATGACCAAGATGCCCTCCCTCTCACGATCTGCCCAAGGTCACAGAATCAGCATCGCTGACAGATGGCCATCTAGCCTCTACTTAAAAACCTCCAGGAAGGAGAGCTTATGGCCTCCTGAGGAAGCCTGTTCCACTGAGGAACCGCTCTGTTATAAAATTCTTCCATTTTCTGTGGGCCTGGAACCCAGTGAGGCCTGTTTCATTTGGAAATCCGCATGCACCAACAGCAGCATTTCCCACTCTGTTCTGATTGTTCCCGTGATCGCCATTCCTATCAGTGAGGTCATTCTGTTCTTAAACATCCCCTTTACACTTCTCAGCACACGCCATGGTCGTCCCCGAACAGGTGCGAGAGTATTATGCTGACCTGAGAAAATGGTAACTGGGAAGATGTTAAGTTATCCATAAATCCAGATCTCATTGCTGCGATCTCAAACGGGGTGAAAGGGAGGGGGTAACTCTATTAAGAAACACTCTGTATTGGAATTGCCACCAAAATCTGTCTAAAGTGGAATGCAAATTATTTCAGACAATCTTGCTGTAAAGGTTTTGCCTCCACTGCCTATATATACCCTGGGTGTGCTTGTACTGGAATAAAGGTGCAGACCCAGCCCGTTCAACAATTTAATCTGTTCACAAGGACTGTTCATTTATCACTTCTGTCGTCAGTTCTTCCTGCACTCTCCGTGCCTGAAACAAATTCTGGCTTCTCTCGGACAAATTCGGGAATTTTCACCAAGAAATTGAAGGGCTCGACCCGGAAAACTTGCTGGAGTTCCATGAATCCAGTGGAAGGGATTTAAGCTTTGTACTCCATACTCTTTTCCTGAGCTAAAACGGCCCTGGGGAGCTTCTGTTTGCCCCATATGGAAATTATAAAGTTACCTAGGTCACTTTCTGCACAGGAAAATGGCATAGGGGGAAATCTTCACCGCCATTCCGATTTAAACTTTCCTCCTTCCCACATGCACCTGGATTTTAGCGGAAAACACCACAAGGAGATCATTGGAACTCTTTGGGCCTGTCTGAACCCCAGGCAATCCATTTCATCAAATATGGGTGCAGACAGGGTTGCCAACCTCCAGGTGGTGACTGGAGATCTTCTGCTATTACAACTGATCTGCAGGTGACAGTAAGGTTTCCAGGTCCCTCTTTGCCACCGGCGGGAGGTTATAGGGCAGAGCCTGAGGAGGGTGGGGTTTGGGGAAGGGGACTTAAATCCACTGAGTCCAATTTCTGAAGCAGCCATTTTCTCCAGGTGAACTGATCTCTATTGGCTGGAGATCAGTTATAATAGCAGGAGATCTCCAGCTAGTACCTGGAGGTTGGCAACCCTATCTCCAACTGATAGAGATCAGTTCCTCTGGAGAAAATGGCCACTTTAGCAATTGAACTCTATGGCATTGAAGTCCCTCCCCTCTCTAAACCCCTCCCTCCTCAGTTCCACCCCCAAAATCTCCAGGTATTTCCCAACCCAGAGTTGGCATCCCTAAACAAGCCTTCCTTAGTGACATCCCATACAAACACTGACCATGGCCAACCCTGCTTGGCTCCCAAGTTCTAATGAGCTTGGGCTACTCGGGATGCTTCCAGGAATAAATGACAAGCTTAATCCCCAGAAGGGCCTTGTCAGTAGGGTTGCCATGTCCCTCATCTCAACCGGCGGGAGATTTTGGGGCAGAGCCAGAGGAGGATGGGGTTTGGGGAGGGGAGGAACTTCAATGCCATAGAGTTCAATTGACAAAGCGGCCATTTTTCTCCAGGTCATCTGATCTCTATCGGCTGGAGATCAGTTGAATTAGCAGGAGATCTCCTGCTACTAACTGGCAGTTAGTACAGGAGTATAGCTGTTACCAAAGCTAAATATATTGTAGCTGTATTTTTCACAGTATGTGGTAACACAACCACCCTTAACAATTCTATATACTATAACAAAAGATGTACAATTTTACATAATGAAATGTCAAAGCAAGTAACACATTAATTCCTCCAGCAGGATAAAAAAGACTACGTAGAAGAGATTATGAGACAGTTATCACAAACTGAATATTACCAAAAAATTCCAAAGGATCCCACTAATATTGTCTCTACTATGATTGCTAAAACAACGCAAGAGGCCCTACAGGACGGCAGCATTAACAGCAGTACTGCTGAATTCCTGATTAATAAATATCCAAGAATGCCAGTCCTATATACTCTACCAAAAATCCACAAGCCGGGAAGGGTTCCACCTGGAAGACCTATAGTATCAGCTTCACAAAGTGTTTTAGAGCCAGTCTCACAATATTTAGATTTCCATCTCAGACAATTTGCAGTCAATACTGATTCCTATATTCAAGATACTAGTGACTTGGTTCGCTATATTGAAAATGTGTGTCTACCAGGTGACTGTCTTCTGGCTACAGTAGATGTAGTTTCACTATACACGAATGTTCCGTTAAATGATACCCGCCGTATTATTGAGACCTTATTGGAATCCCGGATCGATCCTGATCCACCGAAAAAATTCTTGATGTCCCTCATTGATATAGTATTTAAAAACAATTTTTTTAGATTCGATAACCAACTGTACCTGCAAACTGGGGGAATTGCTATGGGTTCTCCCGTGGCACCCACTGTGGCAAATATTTTCATGGTGGATTTTGAAAAGAAATATATTTACAGCGATCACCCTTTTCAGAATGATATATGGGGGTATCGACGGTACATTGATGATTTGATATTTTTGCTTTCACCTGATGTGGATTTTGAACAGTTCTTATGTTGGTTGAATAGCTGTGCCAGCATCCAGTTTACTGGAAAGTCTGATAAAATGCAAATACCATATTTAGACACGATGGTATATAAGGATGACAAAAATAGACTGGCGGTAACTCTGTATAGAAAGAACACAGATAAGAATGCTTTGTTGCATTTTCAATCCTTTCATCCAAGGCATATGAGGGAGAATTTGCCATATGGGCAATTCCTGAGAATCAAACGGAACAACACCCGGTTGCCTGATTATCAATTACATGCAGCAGCATTAGAGAACTCACTGGACTTTAGGGGTTATCCCTCAAAAGTTGTTCAGAAGGCTAGATGGAGAGCTGACAGTATAGATTGGAACACCTTATTATATAAAACCCCTAGAGATACACAAATTGAACGACCCCTAACATTTGCCTTACAGCACAGCCACTTATCGGCACATATTTCCAGGATTATAAAACAACATTGGCACTTGTTGTCTGATATACCAGGATGTGCAGCGGTCCCCAAAATAGGGTATAAAAGGACTAATTCATTAAAAGATAGGCTGGTACACTCAGACATATATAAAGAGACTAAGAGACATCCTACCGTGGGACACTTCAAATGTCATCAATGTTTGGCGTGTAATTATGCCTTGGAAGTGAAAGAATTTAAAAGAACGGACTCTGATTTCACTTTCAAAATACATTCCTTCTCTAACTGTAATACCAAATATTGTATTTATTGTTTAATCTGTCCCTGCCAACGAATTTACGTTGGATCTAGCATACGACCCATCAAAGCACGCATTCTGGAGCACAGATCCAGGATTAGGGCGGGCATAACTACAGCCCCGGTTGTTGATCATTTTCTGCAGTATAAACATAATGAAAATGATCTGAGATTTTTTGTCATTTGGCGCTTACAACCTAATAGATTTAATAAGAGCGACAATGAAAGAATCCTTAGACGTAAGGAGGCTTACTTTATACATATCCTGAACACCATGGCACCTCATGGTTTGAATTTAGAGAATGACTTGTCTTGCTTCTTGTAAATAGGTACTGTCGCTTTAAGATTTGCTTTCTAACAGAAGTGCATCAGCCGGGGCACGAAGCACACACCGGATGGTCATTTATGGTTATTTAGGTCACTCAGATGATTACGTGAATAACGCCACTTGAGTCCTTACCTAAAGTGGAAGGAACTCAGCACCTTACTCCTATGGGGAAGCGTAATGTATTCTATTTATGAAATGGTTATTCGCTTGAAACCCGATATTGTGGATGATGAAATATAACTGCAAACATTATATTTTTGTAAGTATTTTTGTACATATTTAAATGACTAACTGTGATAGAATTTTAGTAACTTATTGATAAATGAGACCAGTAATTTAGAAGAATTGGAGACAATTGAAAAGTATTTTTTATTTATTTATTGTATTACATAGGAAGAACTGATGAAGAAATGGGCTTTATGCCCTGAAACGATCGTTTTCTCCTTCTATGCATAACTTGCTGTTGTGTGAACAAAGAGCATCTTAAGAGAAGACTTCGTGTCTCTCCTTCTATGCACATCTTGCTGCTATAAGGATAGAGCATCCTATAAGAACATTTCTTGCAAACTGTACTTCATTACTTACCTGCTGGAGGAATTAATGTGTTACTTGCTTTGACATTTCATTATGTAAAATTGTACATCTTTTGTTATAGTATATAGAATTGTTAAGGGTGGTTGTGTTACCACATACTGTGAAAAATACAGCTACAATATATTTAGCTTTGGTAACAGCTATACTCCTGTACTAATTTCCTCATCTTTCTGATACGTGTGCAGAGGTGTCTTTATTTTCCTTCACTAACTGGCAGTTGGCAACCCTACTTGTCAGGGAAAAGGGGAGACAAGCCACTCATTGTGGTTGGCAGACAGAATCAGTAGGGTTGCCAGGTCCCTGTTCGCCACTCTTCTCAACCGGCCATGTCCAGTAGGGTTGCCATGTCCCTCTTCTCAACCGGCAGGAGGTTTTTCGGGCAAAGCCTGAGGAGGGAGGAGTTTGGGGAGGGGAGGGGCTTCCATGCCACAGAGTCCAATTGCCATAGTGGCCATTTTCTCCAGGGGAACTGATCTCTATCGGCTGGAGATCAGTTGTAATAGCAGGAGAGGTCCAGCTACTACCTGGAGATTGGCAACCCTAAAAATCAGGGAAAGCAAATGGAATGTATCCATCAATTCTTTGACTGTGCTCACGTCATTGTATCCAAAACTGAAGTCAGGAACTTCGAAAAGAGCAGCCAGTTTTGTCAAGCCAGCCCTATGTTTGTTCAGGCTCCTCTCCATCTTGCTTTGGAAAAACATCTGCAAGAATTGGAGAAAAAGTGAAGATATAGAATTAATAACATTTCTTCACTGGGGGGTGGGGGAATTCAGGCATCTCTGAATATGACAACAACAATCACCACTTGCATTCAAACCCTTTCAGGGAAACTTTTGAACAAGTGGTAAGCATATACGAGTGACTGCAGGTGTCCCTTACTGAGGATAAAAGCTAAATGCTGGAATCAGAGAAGACCCAAAAGGAGATAGGAGAAACTGGGGATCAAGTCAGCTTCAAGAAAACATACTCCCCTCCACAAGGCATTAATTATACCGAAATGAAAAAAAAAACACATGAAAGCTGGAACATCTAAGGAAAATGTTTCCAATGTAGAGGATCAATTGCATGAAGAATAATAAAAAAACCAGTGGGTTTACTGATTCCAACTGCCATCTGTGTGCGACCCATGTGCAAAGGTCACAAATAGTGAAGAATTACCCCGGTAGGAGATGGAGTCTGCGGGAAAGAAACCCCAGAGAACAAAAAAATATCTGACACATTTTGCAGAGCTCATATGGTTCCAGTTTTGAAAATGTATTTATGAAAATGTGAATCTGCCATGTAAAGGGAAAAACCAGTTTTTCCAAAGGTACTGGAGGACTGGGAAATGAACAAGGGAGAAGACAAAATGGCTTCCCACAACGTGATTGAACTCACTTGAACCATGGGAAGTCCCACTTCCCACACAACTAGCCTTCTGAATCCTCCTTAACCTTCCTTATTTTTTAAAAAATGCAGGTTTATTGAATATTCTGTTTTTGCTCTTTCAATAGTGATGTTTTATGGTGTGTGAGGTGTCTCCTTGTGAATTACCCTGGCTGAGCATGTTTGGTGGAGAGAAGAGCCAATCAATATTGTAAGCATTAAAGAAAAAAAAACCAAAGAAAGAATAATGAATTGCAACCACCATTTTTTGTTCTTTTCTTCACACAACGCGCAGTAAAATAGTAGAACTCCCTGCCTTAGGAGGTGCTGATGGCTGCCAACTTGAAAGGATTAAAAAGGGGAGTGGGCATGCTCATGGAGGATAGGTCTATCCATGGCTACTAGGGTTGCCAACCTCCAGATGGTGGCTGGAGATCTCCTGCTATTACAACTGATTTCCAGCCAATAGAGATCAGTTCCCCTGGAGAAAATGGCTGCCTTGGCCATTGGACTCTATGGCATTGAAGTCCCTCCCCTCCCCAGATTCTGCCCCAAAAACCGATGGCGAAGAGGGACCTGGCAACCCTAATAGCTACTAGTCAAAATGAATACTAGTCATGATGCATACCTATTCTCTCCAGGATCAGAGGAGCATGCCTATTATATTAGGTGCTGTGGAACACAGGCAGGACAATGCAGCTGCGGTCATCTTGTTTGTGGGCTTCCTAGAGGCACCTGGTTGGCCACTGTGTGAACAGACTGCTGGACTTGATGGCCCTTGGTCTGATCCAGCAGGGCTTTTCTTATGTTCTTATGTTAGATTTTTTTATAAAAATTGTGACCACTTATGTTTAAGTGGCAGAGTAAATATGACTTTAGTCCACAAATAGGGGCAAAAATGATTATGTAAGTTTCCATGCTGTCTTCATGCCATATTTTGGTATTCCAGCTTCTTCCCCCTCCCCACCGCAAGACAACGGTTCAGTGCTCTCTTACCAAAAACAATACGGACTAATGAAACTTCTCACTGTTGTAACTGAACATATAAAACAGCATGGAAAATATAAAACAAAAAACACTACAGCTAAGACTAAATTTCCATGTAAGGCAGTTTAAATATGAGGAAAGTAATTTCCCCCAAATAGGCACAGCTTAGCAACAGGATCCCAGCAAGGTATAGAAATTTCCACTTTATCAGCTGCAAGTTTGCAAGCTGTTCATAAACCCCAGTGGTTTTTGGAAAGCTCTTTCATGAGTGTATATTTTTTTAAAAAAATTCTCAGCCATGGTATTTTGGCAGCAAACGTTTCTGCCATCTTTAAGAAATGGCTGCATATTTCCATCCTTTGATTAATTACTATTTCTCCACTTACTGCTTAGGGGTCTTTTAGAGTGAGATATCCTTGTTGCTGATCCAGGGTAATAACTTGGGGAAGTTTGCAAAAGAACACAATACCCGAATAAATTCAAAGAAACTTTACTTATAACAATAGACTTATACCACAACTTTGGGAAATATTGTGAATTTCTTAAACTTTGGAAATATATTGGCCACCACCCCAGCCGTGAAGCTTTGGCATGGCATTCTGGGGCTGGTCCGCAACCAAAGTCAACCCCAATGTGACTTATGTGGCTCCTGCCGCCAGTGATCCCACTGGCATCCTCCGTACGCCTGGCAGATCGTTATATCACCGGGGTGACAACCGCTAGGTGAACATCTGCCATCAGACCCTGGCAACCGATTTGCCCGATGCCTTTGTACAGACCATTAAGGGGATTTCTTACTAAGGTGTTTGCAGGAGCCTGACCCAAATATCTAGCCCAGATGCCTACCTGCCTGGGGTGTGACGATTGAATGATGTAGCAAATCCAGGGTGTGGAGGGTGGGCGCGACGTCCAGCAGCGCTCTGTCGGACACCCAGGCCCGCTCCCCTTTTTATATCTTGGGAGTGGACCTGAGTGAAAAACCCCACCCCAACATCCCTAACTCCAAATAAGGGGGGGCTCAACCATTGGCCCCATTTCAGAATGGTGGGGTGCCCTGCCACGTGCCCTCCCAACCTTCTAGGGCCACGTGCCTCTGGCCACCCCACCCCAACCTACCGGTTGTCCTTTTGCCCTTCCCCTCGGCATAGATCCAGCAACCCAGGCTCCAGGTATGTCCTGGAACCTTATATTTCTTGACCAATGTCCAATATTGCAACCAGCACAAAGCTTAAAAAGGAAGTTTCCCAGCTCCAGGTTGGGAAATACCTGGAGATTTTGGGGGTGGAGCCTGGGGAGGGCAGGGTTTGGAGAGGGGAGGGACTTCAGTCCCAATTGCCAAAGCTGCCGTTTTCTCCAGGGGAACTGCTCTCTATCAGCTGGAGATCAGTTGTAATAGCAGGAGATCCCCAGCCACCACCTTCAGGATGGCAACCCTAGGAGGAAGTGATAAATTTCTGCTCAGCGAAGTCCATAGATATTTGGATATATGTTAGCGTAGCTAAGGGAAGGGAGGCAGCGTGGTATGGCCTGATCTCATCAGATCTCAGAAGCTAAGCAGGGTCAGAACATGGACAGGAGACCAGCAAAGAAGGCTCTGCAGAGGAAGGCAATGGCAAACAACCCCAGCTTCTCACTTGCCTTGAAAGCCTCTTGTTGGGGTCACCATAAGTCGGTTGCAACTTGACCGGCACATACATAGGTATGTATTGTAGCCAATGTTCAGCAGTATAGGCAATTCACTTTGTAAAGAGAACTTTTATTCTGACACAAATTGGGTGCAAATCTTTTTTTCCCCCTCCCTCTCCATCTCTTTTCACTTTTTAATTTACATCTCTTCCAGGTAAAGTAAATCAATGCTGCTTTGTGACTTTAATCTGAATATTTCCTCCTTCCCTCATGTGCACATTTAGAGAAGACCCTTGGGGCAAGGGTGGCCTTTGTCTCTGTGCTTGTGGGGGGTGGGGAGAGTCCTTAACCTCAGGCAAAGCCTTGAGTTGCTCCTCTCATAGAAATGCATTCTAAATCACACAAGAGCATTTTGTTGTGGCTTTATTTCTACATTGTGCTTTGAGTGGTGTTTACTGCACATCAGGGTTTCCACAGGAATCTGTATTCTAGTTTGATAGTGAGGCAGGAATCTTCTCTCTGCCCTCCCCCTAGGTTTGCCAACCTCCAGGTGATGGCTGGAGATCTCCCCCTATTACAACTGATCTCCAGGTGCCAGAGATCAGTTCCCCTGGAGAAAAGGGCCGCTTTGGCAATTGGACTCTATGGCAGGGGTGGGGAACATCAGGCCCGGGGCCGTTTAAGGCCCGCAAAATCATTTGGTCTGGCCCTTCATGGGTCCTGGCAGATCTCTAGCTCAGAAGGATCTAAGACTGGTGATACGCCCCCTCCCATGGACAGGAATAGCCTCTATTCAAGGCGGATGTGAGTTTGTTTTTCTGAGAAAAGGAACCTTTTTCCCCCCTTGCAGAAGAGTCATTAGCTATGGAGCTGCTAGGACTGCCCATGAAATTGTATTAACCCTTTCCCACCCGGGCCAGGGAGAAACGTATTCCCTCTGTACTACAAGAGGGCTGGGGGCGGAAGTGGCGACAATGGGGGGCAGGGACAGAATGCGCGCGCAGGGGGGGGAGTTCTTAGCCAACGTGTCCTCATTTCATCCCTGCAGGCGGAGGTAGCAGGAGCCGGCTGTAGAATCCGGCCCCGACCATGTGGAGCAGGAGCAACTCCGGCGTGTGGTAGACGGCTACGCCCGGCTGGTGCAACAGACCATCCTGTGCCACCAGGTGGGCGAGTGCACCACCGGTTGGATGCATGCCTGCTTGCCTGCGCTGGGGGGGTCATCTGGGGCAGCTGCCTGCTTGGGGCTTGGTCGGCTAATTTTTAAGTTGGTAATTTTGTATGGCCCACGAATGATGTTATAAATACCCAAATGGCCCTTGGCGGAAAAAAGGTTCCCCACCCTTGCTCTATGGCATTGAAGTCCCTCCCCTCTCCAAAGCCCACCTTCCTCAGGCTCCAAAATTTCCAGATATTACCCAACCAGGAGCAGGCAACCTTACCTCCCCCTTTTCAGAAAGTTCTCAACTGAGGCTCAAACTACATATTCTTTGGAATTCTGTGTAAATATTCCCTGATTTATTTATCTGTTTGTTTGTTTAAAGCACTGGTTCCCAACCGGGGGTCCACGGACCCCCAGGGGTCCACGAGAACTAAATTAAGGTCCGCGAAACAAAGTTATAAACCCATAATAAAATAATCTTTTCAATTAAAAGTTTTCTATTATAAAAAAACATATTCAAATATTATTCTAAGTTTAATGTTTAACTAACAGTTATGATTAAAATTTATTTTCAAATTCTCTGAATTTTTATTTTGAACCTTGGGGTCCCTGCACCGAACAAAAAAGTCCTAGTGGTCCCTGGTCAAAAAAAGGTTGGGAACCACTGGTTTAAAGGGAAAGCAACCATTTGGGCAGACAGAGGAAGTAGGGCTGTTGTCTGCCACCACTCCGAGCAGCAGTGGAAGAAATTTGTTTTAAAACGGCAGTGTCACATGCTGTGCTACTTTTACTTTCGTTAAAAACCTGGAGGTGACATAGGGTAGCTCTAGGGATTTCTCTACAGTTTTACCACAGCCTATGTCATGGCTCCCCATTGCCCTCACCCGTAACCCTCTCGCTGGTTGCCAGACACTGGTTGCCAGAGGTTGTTTTATTACTATAAATAAAGTCAGGCAGTAGCTACAGAGAATTCTGGGTGATGTGCAGTTTATGCATGTTACAAGAAGCATAGCAAATCCAAGGGGTGTTTGTGAGTGCTTTCATGTGTGTTTGCAGAGGCCATGGGAATGCCAAGCAGAGGTCAAATAAAATCATTGAAGTGTGCGCCCTATTTATAAATACAGTCTCTCTGGCTTTTAAATATATACCGACTATTGAGTCACTCTCTGAGAATGTGAAACAAAATCGAACTACAACCAGACTGAGATACAACTAGGGTTTCCAACCTCCAGGTGCTAGTTGGAGATCTCCTGCTATTGCAACTGATCTTCAGCTGATAGAGATCAGTTCCCCTGGAGAAAATGGCCTCTTAGGCAATTGGACTCTATGGCATTGAAGTCCCTCCTCTCCCCAAACCCCGCCCTCCTCAGGGTCCACCCCAAAAATCTCCCTCTGGTGGTGAAGAGGGACCTGGCAACCCTAATCACAGCCTTTTTGATAGCCCAGTCCAAGCTGTCCTTTCATCAACACATCAAAATGGATCCAAGGGATGCCTTAAAAAATCACCTTAAAAAAGGTGATTATTTAATGTAGGGGTCCCGACATTTTTGAGTTTGTAGACACCTTTGAAATTCTGCACGTGAGGTGGGCACATCTACAAAATGGCTGGCTCACAGGGCTGCCAGCTCCAGGTTGAGAAATACCTGGAGATTTTTGGGGTGAAGCCTGATGGGTGGCATTTGGGGAGATAAGGGACTTCAATACCACAGAGTCCAATTGACAAAGTGGCCATTTTCTCCAGGGGAACTGAACTCTGTAGGCTTGAGATCAGTTGTAATAGCAGCAGGAGATCTCTAGCTAGTACCTGGAGGTTGGCAACCCTACTGCCTCATGAGCAAAGCCATACACGGAGAGGAAGCCCAACTTCAGGGTAGGGTTGCCAATCTCCAGGTGGTGGCTGGAGATCTCCCGCTATTACAACTGATTTCCAGGCATCAGAGATCAGTCCCCCTGGAGAAAATGGCCGCTTTGGTAATTGGACTCTATGGCATTGATATCCCTCCCCTCTCAAAACCCCGCCCTCCTCAGGCTCCCCCCCCCCAAATCTCCAGATATTTCCCAACCCAGAGCTGGCAACCCTATGCAGGGGAGAAGTGGAGAGATAGATAGACAGACAGACAGACAGACGGACGGATAGAACAAGCAAAGGGAGTTTTGTTTAATTTTGAAGAACTTCCTGACTGTGTGGTATGTTCAACACTGAAACAGTCTTCCTCAGGAGGTGGTGGTTTCTTCATCATTGAAAGTTTTCAAGTATCAAAAGGATATCTGCTTGTCAGGGATATTATAGTCAAAGTTCCTATGTTGACAGAGGGTTGGACTAGATGACCTTGGTGGTCCTTTCCAGCACTGAGATGTAATAAATGAAACCTTTTGATTCATGCATACTAGTTCAAGCCAATCAGCTAGCTGTCCATCGCCCCTGTCTTTTCTCCTAACTTTGTCATGTTCTCCTTCCCTTTCAACCTGACTCTAGGAAACCATCTCCAACCCAGTTCCTTTCCTCCCGCTGCAGCAATGCATGAATGCCCACTGTTGACACCTGATGGCATGTCATTTTGTCACCAGCTGCAGGGGATGCTGCTGCTAAGCCAGCTGAGGATCCACTCGCTGTCAGTTCTGGCTACTCCAAACAGCAAAATGTGTTAATTTCCTTTCCCTTTTATCATCCGCTGAATCCCTGTGCGGCTCCGAAGTTCTGCTCGTTCGCCTTCTCTTGAGCGATTTCCATTGTGCCTGTGCCACATTTATCTATTAGAATAAACTATTACATTTTTTGCACTCTTCCTCCAAAACGAACAGGGAGGCATATTGTTTTTGCTTCATGATAACTAGGAAAGCTTGAGCACCCGCCAGTTCAGCACCCGTCCTGATCACCAGTTGTGAACAAGAAGGCAACGTTTTGATGGACTGTTTGTTCATTGACCCGTTAATGGCTGTTTGGTTGCTTTGACTGTTCCTTCCTAACAGTACAGCACAATCAACTTTTTACGCATGATGCAAGTTTTCGCGTGGTCCAATGGAGTTCTATTCTCCCCCATCCTAGCCACGCCAGCCATTCAGTGTTCTTAGCAATCATGATGACGCCTGCTACTTTTGGATCCGCAGCATTTTGTGTGTGTGTGCAGTTGTGAAAAACAACAACAACTGGATTCAAACTGTTCGGTGGACATTGGGGTCATTCAGTGCTGAATTACACCCAGAGATCATAGAATCTAGAATCATAGAATCAAAGAGTTGAAAGGGGGCATACAAGCCATCTAGTCCGACCACCTCCCTAGGTAGCAGATTCTACTGTCAAACAACTCTTACTGTAAAAAATGTTTTTCCTAATATCTAGCCAGTACCTTTCTGCCCACAATTTAAACCCAGTATTGTGAGTCCTATCCTCTGCTGCCAACAGGAACGGCTCCCTGCTCTCCTCTAAGTGACAGCTCTTCAAATACTTAAAGAGAGCAATCCTGTCCCCCCTCAACCTCCTTTTCTCCAAACTAAACATTCCCAACTCCCTCAGCCTTTCCTCGTAGGGCTTGGTCTCCAGGCCCCTGATCATCCTCGTCGCTCTCCTCTGCACCCGCTCGATTCTGTCCACATCCTCTTTGAAGTCATCTCACATCTGATTTTCACGATGAAATCTGCAGCATCCCTAACAATAACCCTGAGATGTAGATTAGGCTGAGAGATGGTGACTTGTCTGAGACTAATTAATAAGTTTATTGACTTAGCAAGAAGTCCAACCTAGGTGTTCCATGTACAGGATGACTGGCAAAATAATGAGCTATTTAAAGAAGCATGGAGGAGTGCATCCAAATGGCATCTGCTCACATTCTTGGCTGTGAACTGTAATAATAAACTGAAAGCACTGGAAGAATCCCAGTAAGAGGCAGGGAAATTTTCCCTTAGGGCTCTTTGCCGCTCATTTTGGAAATCTAGCTGGGCAAATCTAGCTCATCGGAGTTCTGCAATTAACTCCAAAAGGTGCTTGGACTGAGAAGAAACTGTGCAGTAGAAAAAAAACAGATAATTCAGTGGTATAGTACTCTAATGGCAGAACGGACTATACCAGCTAAGACTGCTTATATTCCCCCCAAAAAAAGTTTCCTGTAAGAAAACTAGTGCAGCATGGGAAAGGCTAGGCTACAACTTTTCTCCCATTTTACCATCAACATTCTACCATCTCATTCTACTGGTTATTTAGACCAGGCCTCACATATACCTATGAAATGTGAGAATCAGACACACTAAAGGGGGTGTATCTAACCATCAAGGGTTAACAGAAGGTGAACGATCAGGACTTCTGAGCGGCACAAAGGTTTATGACTGCCAGCTTGGTGCAGTGGTTAGGAGTGGTGGATTCTAATCTGGTGAACTGAGTTTGATTCCCCACTCCTCCACATGAAGCCAGCTAGGTGAGCATGGGCTAGTCACAGTTCCTTCTGAACTCTCAGCCCCACCTACCTCACCAGGCATCTGTTGTTGGGAGAGGAAGGGAAGGAGATTGTAAGATGGTTCAATTCTCCTTAAAAAAGGTAGAGAAAATCGGTGTATAAAAACCAACTCTTATTATTAGGGTTTGGAGTTTATGGTTAATGTAGTCAATCAATTATCAAAACTGGATCTAAAGCTAAACCTTGGATGGGTAAAAAGTTCTTATTTGTAGACCTGGCCAAGACAGAAAGCCAGTCTCCTGGTATTTGTATCTCAAATTTAGCCAACCGTAAGTCCTCATATTGCTTCCATTTGTATATTCATATTCTGCTCTGTGTTGGGAGAGGTCTCCAAGGTTTGAACACACCCCATCTACAGAAGATAACTCTCTGTCCCTAGCAATGAACTTTCTAAATTCAGACCCAGATATAATCTGGGATTATGCCTTGGTGGACCACAGACAATGTATCCTGCATTGTAGACTAGGGTTGTGCAAAAAAAGGGGGGTAAATTTTGGGGTTGGGTTTATTGGGCCCAATTTTTTTTTTTTTTTTGGTAAACCCATAAAAAGCCAAATACCCATACTGGTAAAGGAGTATTTGGCTTTATTTCCTAGTTTACCGAAAAAATCAGGCCCGTTTTACTCTATAGGGATTTTTTTTGAAGCTCCTGTGGAAGCTTCCTCACCCATAGCTTTGTGCAGGCCCATTGCAAGCATTCATGGGAAACTGAGTTTTCCCATGAGCCTTTGGTGAGGAAGCAGCCATTACAGACTATGAAAAGTAAATAAAATTCTCCTGGGGGCATTTTTTGAGGTACAGTCACCAAATTCACAGCATAACTGCAAGGGAGTCTCCTTGCACAAACCCCAAAGTTTGGTAAAGTTTGGATCAGGGGATCCAATTTTATGGGGTCCTGAAGGGGTTGACCCCCCCTTCTCCATAGAAAAGCATTGTAAACTTTACCATGCTTTTATATGGAGGGGGGTGAACACTTTGGGACCCCATAAAATTGGACCCCCTGACCCAATCTTCACCAAACTTTGGGGTTCATGCAAGGAGAGTCCCTTGAAGCTACCCTGAAAATATGGGAACTCTACCTCCAAAAATGCCACCCCCAAAGCTCATTAAAACAATTTTATATGAAAAAGCCTGAAAAAGCTGAAGCCGAAAAAAAGCCAAATACCTATTTGGATGATTCAGCAATCGGCTATCCAGCTTTGGCTTTATTCCAAGTTTTAATATTCTGGTTAAATTACACCCAAAAGAAGCCAAAAAGGCCTTTTCCGGGTTTATTTTCGGTTCAGGTTTATCGATATGTACAGCCCTATTGTAGACGCTAACACCATGGCTGCAGAAGCCATCATAGCTGTTTGTATGAAGTGACTGTATTGGAGTTGCAAAATCGGCCAGTAACAACATGGAAATCATAGCTGATAGCACAGCTGAAAAGTAATTGGCTGCTTTATTTACATTAATGGAAATCCAGCCTCTTCAGCCAGTTCTGGATCAGTCTTTGGGATCAGCGAGGAGACCTTTTCTCCTTAAAAAAGAAAGAAAACAAATAAATATGTGCAATGGAAGAACCAGCTGGTCTTTTCTATTAACCTCAAGGAAACTCCGCCTGTCAACCTGTAAGGAATTATACTCTTCAGATCTTTTTGGCATTTGGTTATGTACAACTAGGTCAAAGACTTCCTCTCTGTAAACACCAAAGAAAGATGTAACTCAGGCAGGGGTGATTATTATCATTGTTATACATAGAAACAATTGAGGAGAGGTTAGTTCTGTGCATTTTAAAGCCTTAGACCAGGGATGGACATTTCTGTATCCAGTGTTATCCTTCCCTTCTTTCACAGAACTCGGGACTGTGTATATTGCTCTTCTGGACTAAGGTCACTCAGTGACCTTCGTGGCTGAGTGGGGCTGGAATTCAGATCTCAGATCGCCAACACTGTAACCACTAGAGAACACAGTCACCTTCTGGGCTTTGTGAAGCCCCTCAGGCACCTTTACCTGCTCCCTGACAGCCCAACCAAAGCTTAATTAGAATGTCAGTTTGCCCATATGGAAAGAAGCACAGAGACCCGTTGTTGTTGTGATTGAGAGATTATTTCAGTGCATTTTCATGTGTGTTCTCTGAAGGCACATTGTCAATCTAGATGATCATTAAGGAGGCAAAATCATTCCACACATCACCACTTCTTCAATGATCTTCTGTCATGAGACCTGTCTGTTTATGCTTCATGTCTTACTGGTAGGTGATGCCAACTTAATCATAAATCCTGATTATCTGTGACGTGTTCATGGACACTACCTCAACTAATCATCCTTGTAGGGTTGCCAGGTCCCTCTTCATCACCGGAGGGAGGTTTTGGGGGTGGAGCCTAAGGAGGGTGGGGTTTGGGGTGGGACTTCAATGCCATAGAGTCCAATTGCCAAAGCAGCCATTTTCTCCAGGTGAACTGATCTCTTTCGGCTGGAGATCAGTTGTAATAGCAGGAGATCTCCAGTTAGTAGCTGGAGTTTGGCAACCCTACGTCCTTGACTTTTGACAAAATGTTTCGCCTATAGGTAACTTTGGAGGTCCAGCTTTCCTTCTTTTTCCTACTTTCCTTCTTATACCACGATACTCTTTGCTCACGTCCCGGTGTGTGTTGGGTAGGTGCTGTCAAGTCACTCCCAACTTATGGTAACCCTATGAATTAATGACTTCCCAACTATCAAATCATTAATAACTTTGCTCATGTCATGCAAACTGAAGGCTGTGGCTTCCTTTATTGAGTCAATCCACCTCATGCTGGGTATCATCCACCATTCGCTTCATCCCAATTAAAACATTTTAAATGTCATCAATATGTTAAATTTCAGGCTCCAAAGATGCAGTCTGGAAAATTCAGCTGTGTTTGCAGAATCTCAGTCACTTTTCAGCTCTGACAAAATCTTAACCCAGACCCCAAGATGCTTTTCAGAACTGACCTGCTTTGACTAACAGACTTGCAAATCTCTGTTTATAAGTTAGCTTTTTAAACTGATGCATCCTTGTTATCATCAGGCTGAAATGCTTAAACGGATCTTGGAGGTTCTGTAAATGGTTTGAAATTGGCTTGCTGGGAGAGGTCCCCATTCAATCATTTACTGATTTAAGGAAACAGTTAGCTGTGTCATCCCCTTTAATGATTTAGAGGTTTTTGTTTGTTTGTTTGTTTTTTTAAATAGCATTCTTCTCTAAGCTCCTTTATTTAGCTATAATTGCAATGGAAATGGGGCTTACAATGTTATGGTCAATAACTCATCTATTTTAAAAGGCTGGGTTTAATAAAAACAGGTGCAGCACCTCACTAATGCCTGCTGTGGCAGTTTATAGCTTATGAGTTTATCCATGTGCTGTCTAATTACAGCACAGCCAACAGGCCAATAAATTATGGCTGTGGAGTGGAGTCTGTTAGTCAAGGGTTCTGAAGTTAGAAGTAAACACAAGCACATTAGCTCCCAGGCCTCCAGGAATCTGAAGCTGAGCTGGAACTAATTTGCTGTCTAAGTTTCTCTTCAAAAATTCTCTGTGAATTCAGAGGCTGAATGTGCACCAGATTTCCCCCCCCCCGCCCCAGTAGTCATCACATTCACTAGACCTTTACTAATGGTATCTCAGAGCTGATCATTTATTATTATTATTATTATTATTTTTGCAATTGATAGTGGGTATTGTACTCACCGGAAAAGAGAATAATGCTAGGAAAAGTTGAAGGCAGCAGGAAAAGAGGAAGACCCAACATGAGATGGATTGACTCTTTCTTCCTTATTCCCCCTGCTCTTAGACCGAGGTCTAGAACAGAGGGATTGACTCTCTAAAGGAAGCCGTGGCCCTCCATTTGCAAGACCTGAGCGAGGCTGTTAACAATAGGACATTTGGGAGGACATTGATTCATAGGGTCGCCATGAGTCAGAAGCAACTTGATGGCGCTTAACACCAACACACACAGATGGTATTTTATAATAGCTAATAGTTGCTGTTCAGTGAATTGGATCCACTAAGCTTTTCCAGGGATGAAAAAAGGGAGTCACCTTTGGCCACCAAAAAGGTTATGCTGAGGATGATGGTACCTACATGGACAAAAGATATGTGGAACAGCAACTGTGATAAGGAACATAAGACCATAAAAAGAGCACTACTGAATCAAACCAGTAGTCTATCTAGTCCAGCATCCTGTTTCACACAGTTGCCAACCAATTGTCCTGGAGAGCCAACAAACACAGTTATGATGCCTTCCTCTAATGCTGCCTCCTAGCAGTAGCATTCAGAAGTTTGCTACCTCAGTATATGCCCATCCAAATACTAACCAGGGCTGACCCTACTTATCTTCTGAGATCTGATGAGATCAGGCTAGTCTGGGGCTATCCAGGTCAGGGCTCTAGCATCTTAAACCTCCCAAATCTCTCTTTCCTGCTATTCTTCAGCTTCTAGCTGGTGGTGTGAGCTGACCATTTCATTTTCTCCAGCCTGGGAATCCATTGACATTTCTAAAGTGTTGTTGGGCAAAGCTGGAGAGCAATCACCATGACTCCCCCCACCCCCCAACTTGGCTGTCCTCTGCTAAGAAAGAAAATAACTGCTTAAAACTAAAGGTGAATATTTTATACTGCCCAGACCTCCAAAGTAAAAAGCATTTCTCCACACTAGGCAATAGCATGCAGTGTTTGACTATGTTTGAATATTAGCATGCCATCGTATTTAGCAACAGCGTTTGATGGGTTTTGTACAATGGCATTCAGTATTTGACAAGTGTTTCCAAAATTAAGGAGCCCTGTGGCACAGAGTGGTAAGTTGCAGAATTGCAGTCAAAACTCTGCTCATGACCTGAGTTCGATCCCAACGGAAGTCAGTCTCAGGTAGACAGCTCAATTTTGACTCAGCCTTTCATCCTTCCAAGGTTGGTAAAATAAGTACTCAGCTTGCTGGGCGTAAAGTGTAGATGATTGGGAAAGGCAATGGCAAACCACTCCATAAACATAGTCTGCCTATTAAATGTCGTGATGTGATGTCACCCCATGGGTCAGTAATGATCTGGTGCTTGCACCTTTTACCAAGTTTACATGACAGTATTGAGTGTTTTAACTGCAGCTAGAATGGTCTTTGCTAGGCAGTGGAACCAGAAAACTTCCCCTAAGATACATGATTGGTTGCAAAAATAAAAGGGATGTATATTTTAGTAAAGCTAACCACTTACCAAAAAAATAATGATATTAATAGTGGGGACCTTTAATGGACAAGAACCACTCAAAAAATAGAAATGACCATTTTATAATAAGATATAGTTTCGGTTACGCGACGGGAGAGTTCATAGTATATAAGCCATTGTATCTGACGTGTGATAAAACGAAAATGCACTGGGATTTGAAATGAAGATTTATTTATTTATTTTTACATCCAGACTTTTGCATGAGGTGATGGGAAGCTTCGTGCTATTTTCAATCTAAAAGTACCTTTCATCATTTTGCGGGAATTAGTGCATAGAAAGTCCCATGTCCTTTGGGTTTAGCATTCATTCCATAATGCCAGTTGATTTCAAGACCTCAGCAAAAAAAGAGAGGTGGGGGGGGGGGAAACGCTTGATTTGTGGTCCATAACCAAACATGTTTCTGGAACCTTCCTTCTTAAATAAGTAACCTACAAATATATTACTTCAGTTTTGCAACTTCAGAACCGCTGTCATTTTCCAGCCTCGGAGGAACTCTTTCAACAAAATAACCTGTATTTATGCCACAAGCTTCAACCTTCTCCTGTGATTCAGCAAAGCACAGGGAGAGGAGAAAATACAGATGAAATGGGTTTCTCAGGATGCTAGGTGAGTCATACCCTTGGAAAGTAACAGCCTGAGCCAAGGACAGTTTGTTTGTACTCATTCATATTGAGTACATTTCTAACTCCACGGAGTCCCATCTGCCCTCTGGCAGATTCCTCCCATTTTTTTCTCATCACACCCATACGCTTAAGATCCTTCCCACTGTGAGAAAAATTGTCCAAAGAAGCACAGCTAACATTTTAATAGACTTTTTTAAAAAAATCCATTGAAGTCAGAAGGTGGCCATTGCACAAAAATATTGCAGATTTCTTGTCCGTGTTTTTAAATCCAATAACACCATACTCATGGTATCAGTCACAAAATATACGTAACAAAATTGCTCCCTATTTAATTCCCTTTTTTATATCCAGTTATGTTTTTGGTTTTTTGTCAGTAGCATTCAGAAGTTTGCTACCTTTTGCTGCTGGATTTGTAGATTTGTTAGCATAGTGTATGCAGGTTGTACAGTTTTTTGCTTGATTGCTTGCATGGGATTGCTTGCAAGTGGAGAAAAATCCCCCTGAAGAAGCTTGTGTAAAACATCTATGAGTTACAGAATTCATTAAAATATAATGACCTTGCACCAATGACTGTGGGGTTTTTTTTGCCTTTGTTTTGTTTTGGTGCGCCCCCTTTTTTTTCTTGACATTTTAATGCACCATTTATATGGTCAATGTAGAAGAAGAAGAGTTGGTTTTTATATGCTGACTTTCTCTACCACTTAAGGGAGACTCAAACTGGCTTACAATCAGCTTCCCTTCCCCTCCCCAACAGAGCTCTAACAGAGCTGTACCTTGCCCAAGGTCACTCAGCTGGCTTTCTATGTAGGAGTGGGGAAACCAACCCAGTTCACTAGATTAGCATCCATCCACCACTCATGTGGAGGAGTGGGGAATCAAACCCAGTTCTCCAGATCAGTGTCCACCACTCCAAACCACTACTCTCAACCACTACACCATGCTGGCTCTCAAATAAACGTACACCGTTTATTTGTGGAATGTCTATATAATACATAATGCTCATTTATTGAGGAACAACATAATATTGAAAAAAATGTATTCATTTGGGGGGGGGGGTTGGTGGAGTGAAAGAGAAAATGGTGTGAAAATCAGGATATTAATCCACCCAAGGGAGAAGTGCAATTGAAATGGAGATTTCTAGGTTGAAACAGTAGCAAAGAAACACTCACAAATCATCCTTAACATAAACACATAAAGCTGCCTTTTACAATCCTGAACCTAAGAAAGTCCATGCTGGATCAGACCAAGGTCCATCAAGTCTAGCAGTCTGTTCACACAGTGGCCAACCAGGTGCCTCTAGGAAGCCCACAAACAAGATGATTGCAGCTGCATTGTCCTGCCTTTGTTCCAAAGCACCTAATATAATAGACATGTTCCTCTGATCCTGGAGAGAATAGGTATACATCATGATTAGTATCCATTTTTACTAGTAGCCATGAATATCTTTCTCCTGCTGCAGTTGTCTTGTTTGTGGGTTTCCTAGAGGTACCTGGTTGGCCACTGTGTGAGCAGACTGCTGGACTTGATGAACCTGGGTCTGATCCAGCATGGCTTTTCTTATGTTCTTATGTTAATGATGACAAAAGAAACCTATATTTGGAGGGGATTTCCCATCCTTTATGACATTTCATTCCTTCCAAATATGAAATAAAAGGCATCCACTTCTCCCGGATTAACCATTAAAGAGATCTTCGCCATAGCCATAAGATCCCAAGTTTTAAGCTTCCACAGTGTTAAAGATGGTGGTTTCTCTTTCTTCCAATCTGCTGCAATACACAAACGTGCCGTCGCCAATAAAGCTGAAATAAGTTTAAGCTTTGGAGTACCAAGATCCTTTCTAGAAGGTAGGTCCAATAATAACCATTTGGGATCTAATTCTAACTTTATATTCCAGTTCTTCTAAATCACGGTAAGTGATCTCTCAAGGGCAAGGGTGTCTGTTTTTGCACTTTAGAAGGGCCAGCCGTATCCTCAGCCTTTAACTTTTTTATGGTTGGAAGCCAAGGATTTACAGAGCATTCCTAAAGAGAGTTACTTCAGTCTAAGCCCATTCATTTCAGTAGGCTTAGACTGGAGTAACTCTCCTTAGGAGTGCACTGTTAGTTGCAGGAACAGCCCCCTCCGAACATTTCTGCATTAGAGAGTGAAAAGCTGCCAGTAGCAACTCCACTTTTATTGTTCATGGAGATACGTTGTTCATAAACCCTTATTACGGTTTTGGCTGTTAAAAGGCATGGTTTCGCCATAAAATCTGTAACAGTTTCTGTGACAAAGGACTGCTGTTGTTGACTCACACTTTCATTTAAGAGATTCTCCAATTTATCCTTCAAGGACTCCTTGTTAAACAAAGAGAATTCTCCCAGTGATAGAGAGTTATCAGCTGAGAGAGGGGAGTCCTTCTTCAATCTCATGAGCTACATGTCTGTTATTTGTTGATGCAAATGTAGCCACTGAGCCTCTGGAGTTCTCCTTTAAAGAATAAATTGCATCTGTTTTAAGTTGCTTGGCAGCACTGAACTGGAATCAGAGTAACCATAATAGTGTCACTCTGCGTCAGAGTTGTGGTCAAATAGTGTCACTCTGTTTAGGATTTCACTGCTTTTGCGTCAGAGCTGTGGTCAAATTAGCCCAAGAGTGTCTATTCCAATTGGCTACAGCTAGGGTTGCCAGCCCCCAAGTGGTGGCTGGAGTTCTCATGGGATCACAGTTGACCTCTAGGCAATGAAGATCAGTTCACCTGGAGAAAATGGCCACTTTGGAAGGTGGACTCCGTGGCATTATATACCTCATTGAAGTTCCTCCCCTCCCCAAACCCTGTCCTCCACTGGCTTCACCCCTAAAATCCCCAGGTATTTCTCAACCCAGAGCTGGCAACCCTAGCTACAGGTCTTCCCAGCCCTGCCGTTACTTGGTTGAAGATGACCCAGATTGAGCCTTGAACCTTCAATGTACAAAGCATGTAATCTGCAGCTGAGTTATGCCCCCCTTCTTTCGAGAGTTGAGAGCCCTTAACAAACACTGAATTGGATCCAAAGGTTCTGTCCTATTAATGATGGGGCCTTTCTCCAGTGCAAGGAGACTTCTTCTGGTGGAACATGTCTCTTCCACCAGAGCAAGGTTCCACCAGTCGTGAAATAGAAACTTTGGAATCAACCCATTATTCCAGTAATCTTTTCCACAACTGATGGTTATTTAGTATTATCAGTTTTCTTTTTTATTTATTTCCTTTGTAGTCCACCTCTTTTTAACACCCCTATATTGCAGAGGAAGAATGAAAGAATAGTTGTTTATCTAATGCTTTCTAAGTGCATTCATGACCAGAAAGAGAGGAACTAGGGACATCCTGATGCATGGCACAGTGTCATAGTCATTGAGACCCACGTAATCTAACTCTGGGGATTCTTCTTGCCAAATGCAATCTGGGTCACCTTTGGGGAAATCAAAACAAATCCATTGTTTTTGAAGAGCTGTAGATTTGACTTACCTACCATTGGATAAATGGGTAAACATTCAGTAGGATACCTCCACACCTAGAATTAAGGAAGTCTCTGTAGAGGACAGGGCAGATGTGACAGAGGGGGGAATCTCTCCCACGTCACCTGCTTCACTTTACCTCAGACAATTGAGATACCAGAGGCTTTACTCAGTTCAACAATAAAATAGCAGAATTTTATGATATTTCACAAGGAAAGGTATTGGAGGGAAAACTAGAATTAAGGAAAGGTACAAAGTTTCTGTGTATATATATAATGAGTTGCTGAACACATACAGCACTGATAATATTTTATCTAACTTAGGTTTCCAACACTTTAAGGAAGCTTAGTCCCATAACCTGCACACAGAGGTTCATGTGTGTACTCTGGTGCCTAAAACTAGGAAAAGTGGAGATTCTCCCTTCTCCTTTATCTCTCTGTGGGATTACTTCACAGCACTTAAAGTAATTTTCACTAGGGCTGTCAATTCGGTTCGGCCCGAACCTAAAAACAGCTGAATTTCCCCTGATTCGGCGGTTTTTAGTTCAGGACGAACCGAACTCAAAAATGGCGGGAATACAGGGGAGCTGAATTCAGCGAGTTCGGGAGTTCATGAATAAATTCGGCAAATTCGGGGTGCAGCAGCATAACCGTCAGTAAGCAGCATTCTCCCCCGGCCAATCGGTGGCCAAGCTGGGTCTTCTTCTGGCCAATTAGTCAAGATTGAGTACTGGAGGAATCAGCTGCTGCGCGGCCCTGCCGGGGAGAGAAAATTCCACCCCCTCCTGCTCATTATGCATAGCTAGCTGCCTCTGTCCCTTTCCATGGTTTGCAAACTCCCAGGTGTCAGGTGTTGCTTTGCATGGTTGCAAACGTGTTGCTTTGCAGTTGTGTTGCTTTGCAGTTGTGTTGCTTTGCAGTTGTGTTGCTTTGCAAACTTCTTCACACCTGCCCCGCCCTTGCTCCCCGCAGCTCAGCTGTTTGTCGGGGCTGGGAGCTTTGTGCGTGGGCGGCAAGCTCTTCTCAGAGATGCACATTAAGGGTGGGGGACCCCTTTCGGGGCCCATATCTCAGCCCCCCCAGACCAAATATTTACAAAGCTTGGGGGGTCTGGCGAGAAGGGTCCTTTGAAGCTCGGCTGAAAGTTTGGGACCTCTACCCCAAAAAATGCCCCCCCCGGAGCCGCGGAAAGGCATGGTTGTGTTTTTAATGGCTTTATTCGGCCGAATTTTTCCCCCGAACTTTTAATTCGTGCCGAAGCGAGGGAGTTCGGACTTGGGCATATCCCGAATCCAGACAGGCCGAATTCAGCCGAATCCGAACTATACCAAATATTTTTTTCAACAGCCCTAATTTTCACACAATACTTGGGCCAGGAATACCCCCTTCCTCAGAGATTATTCCTTCCCTCAGTGACTAGAGCAGGGACCTTTCTCCCCAAACTCTCTCTTTCTTCACCCTTCAGGGTTTTGCCCCAGTCACACTAGGCACAACCTATCACACCATAACCCATAGTAAAAGACCCTCTTCCAGCAGCTGAGGGTCTCTTCCTTTAAGCTCCCCCCACTTACAGACACTGACAGATATTGACCCTTAGTCCATCACCTAGAGCTAAGGAAGCCTCTATAGAGGACAGGGCAGATAAAGACAGCTTGGAGCCCCAAATGATTGGAGTTCATTGTCTTCCTTCAGAAGCCGAACTGTGAATGCACTGTCTATTCATTTTCCCTGGAAAAAAAAAATTTTTTTTTTTTTGCTGTATCATGCACTAGGGAGACATAAATGCAAAGCACAATTTAACTCCCTGAGCTAGAGAGGAGGACAAAATGAATTGTAATTATTCCTATTCCTGCCTCCTTCCCTCCTAACTGCATTTTTAAAAAGCTTGTATAAATTACGAAAGTTGACACATGGTGAGTTGTTGTTGTTGTTTTAAACAGTTTGAGATCTACTTTGTGTGCTCAAAAGAGCTGTTGATGATTTTGGAGCTGCTGTTCTGAACTCATAAATGATGTCTAATGGGAACACAGAGCAGTCACCAAATCATCTGCTTACCTCTGCCGTCTCTATATGAAGCCCATAATAATGCCTATTACTTCTCGAAGCCTCATAGAATGCAAGAGAAGCTGTTTGATCCTCTGATAAGATCTTTCTTCTGAGATTTCTCCAGTGAAAGAAAATCCTTTTTGGACAAGGCTCCCAGCCAGGACAGCTGCCATGCAGTGGATCCCACTCAGGGGATCCGGGTTTCCGGACCCACGGGGGGGGGGGGGAGGAGCGGAGGGAACAAGGAGCTGGAACCCACTCACCGGTGGCTGCGGCCGATCCGGGCGGCGGTGCCGTTCCAGGTGGCGGGGCGGCGGCATGGGTGGCCCTGGGGGCCCTGGCCAGCCCCCACGGAGGGAGGGGGCAGGCTTGGGTCCCACGTGCGGTGGCCGGGAGGGACAATGGCCGTGGCCAGCTCCCATCCACCCCCGCGGCCACCCCTTATAGTGTTTCGGCGGGCTCTGCCGGGGGACACGGGACCCTCCCTGGTCCAATGGGGTCCGTGCCAGCCGGCGTGCTGGGGGATAAAACGCGGCCCTGCCCCTGGCCGTGGCCATTCTTTCCCCTCCATGCCGCTTGTCCCGCCCACCCTCCCCTTGTTTTTGGGGTTTGGTTGGGTTATCTGTCACAACTAATGGTTGGCGGTTTGGGCATGGGGCCGGATCCAGTTTGGGGGAAAGACGGCCTGCATGCCCCGCTTCCCATTCTGGGGACCCTAATAAGGGGTTTTGGGGGGAATGGTTAAGCCTGTCTCAGGGGCTGCAGTTTGGTCTCCTCCCAAGTGACAGTGGACCACACAGTTGGCTGCTGCCCACGTGGGTCCCGGCATACTGCCATCTCAGGCTGCGCCCAGAAGGCGGGTTGGGCGCAGGGTGTGATCAGCTGACAGATGGGTCAGCTGATCCCTGGATCCTGCCCCTCATGCTTGCCAATGCCTAATGCTGTAATCAATAAAGTTGTGGCCTGTTTATTCCAGCTATTGCGTACTTGTCATTCTTGGGTAAGATCACGTCTGTCGGTCACCAGGGTATGGGTAGCCCCTGGGGTGGCCGTGACCCCCTCCCCCCCGTTCCACTCCCCCCCATAGGGCTGGGGCCGCAACCTAACAGCGATTACCTACAAAAACACATTCAGACTCGGATTTACCTCTCCGCTCTGCCACAACATGTGCATGAGCAAGTTACTCATCACGCCTTAGTGAAGGTCCATGTGGTAGAGGAGAAGTCATGGCCAGTCCCTAGGCAGATGAAATCGTATAGATGTTTCATGTGGATGCTTGATGACCTCCAGCTTAAGCGACTGTGCCAATTCAAAAAAAGAAAGGGGGTATTTTACCAATCCATCAATTTTGAGGTCCATGCAGGGAAACGATATCAATTATAGGTGGCCAGGAGAGGAGGATATCACACCACTCTTGCACTAGAGTAAGCATGTGAAGTCAATCTCTATTTCTCAAGCTCATTGGAATGGGATTGAATGGATACTTGAATATACAAGAATGAATCATGCCACTGGTCTCTCAAGGTCAGTATTTTCTACTCTGATTGGCAGCCACTCTTCAGATTCTCAGACTGAGGTCTTTCACACCCTCTGTCTCCTGATCCTCTTAACTGGATATGAGATGGTTGAACATGGGGCCATGTGCACTGAAAAGAAGGTTTGCCACTGAGCAATGGCCCCCTTGGGAAAATCAGTCCCATACCATATTTTGGGTACAAAATATACCATAGAAGGTCCACCATGTTGTAGTTGAGATAATACAACGAAATGGCTTTCTAGATACGGTGGAGTAGGGGTCACTGGATGTGTGTGTGTGTCGGGGGGAGGTTGTTGTGAATTTCCTGCATTGTGTAGGGGGTTGGACTGGATGACCCTGGTGGTCACTTCCAACTCTATGATTCTATGAGTCTAATGTTCATTCAGAGCTTGGGCCTAATGACAAATGTTGAAACAAAGATAGGGAAGTGGGACTGTGTTCAGCCCTCAAACTGAAGTTCTTTGAGGGTGTTGCCTACAGGCCGAAACATTCAAAACAGCCGGTTGGCTTTCAGCAAGGTTGCCGACCTCCAGGTGAAGCTTGGAGATCTCCCATCATTACAACTGGTCTCCAGACGGCAGAGATCAGTTCCCTTGGAGAAAATGGCTGCTTTGGGAGAAATCACTCTGGCATTATACCTGACTGGATTAAAAAAAATAGTTGCTATAATAGCTCTTTCCTGCTATACGATTGTCACAGTTTACTGTGCAAACAGGAGATTTTTATTCTGTGTAGCATAAGGTATCCTGAGCTAATTTAGGATGATGGGATAAACCATGGGACAAACCATTTTTCAATAAACAACCCAATAACCTTGTGCGGCCAGCTTGTTGTGAACAAGCAAGCAACCTCCTTGGCCTGTCTCCCAGCAAGATAGGGTTGCCAGTTCCCCTGGCCTCCAGCGGGGGATGGGGGTAACTCCTGGAGATTTGGGGGTGGAGCCTGGGGAGGACAGGGACCTCAATGGGGTACAATGCCACAGAGTCCACCCTCCAAAGCATCCCTTTTCTCCAGGGGAACTGATCTCCATAGTCTGGAGATGAGCTGTAATTCTGGGTAGGGCTGTCGATTTGGTTGATCCCGAACCAAAAAACAGCCGAATTTCCCAATTCGGCGGTTTTTAGTTCAGATGGAACCGAACTCAAAAAAGGCGGGAAAATGGGGAGCCGAATTCAGCGAGTTCGGGGTGTTCAGCGAATAAATTCGGGAAATTTGGGGTTTGGCACAGCAGCATAACCGTCAGTTAGTAAGCAGCATTCTCCTGCGGCCAATTGGTGGCCAAGCTGGGTCTTCTTCCCCACCCTTAATGTGCATCTCTGACAATGGGGGTTTGCAATTAGCAGAGCTTGCCGCCCACACCCAAAGCTCCCAGCCCCAACAAACAGCTGAGCTGCGGGGAGAAAGGGTGGGGCAGGTGCGAAGAAGATGGAACAGAAGACATCCACAGTAAGACCCATTTTGGGGCTTTTCTCTATAATTTTTCTCCTCTGTGTGTGTGTGTGTGTGGGAAGCAGAGTCTGTGTGTGTGTGGGGAGGGAGCAGTTTCTGTGGGTGGGGGGGAAGCCAAAGGGGGCTTTCGCCTGTTCTGCTGGGGGGGTGCCCCCTGATGGAACAGAAGACATCCACAGTAAGACCCATTTTGGGGCTTTTCTCTATAATTTTTCTCCTGTGTGTGTGTGTGGGGGGGGAGAAAGCAGAGTCTGTGTGTGTGTGGGGAGGGAGCAGTTTCTGTGGGTGGGTGGGGAAAGCCAAAGGGGGCTTATGCCCGTTTTGCCTGGGGGCGTGTGTCCCCTCAAGTCTCTCTCTCACTGGTTTGAGGGGGGGCTTTAGTTGTGTGACCTCAGGTTTTCCCTCATTCATAAGATCGGTTAGGTCTATTTTGATGCTTGCTCAAAACTGGTTTTCAAATTGTGACTTGAATGCATTTGCCTGGTCCTGAGTCCGATGCAAAAGGGGAAATTCCACCCCTCCTGCTCCTTATGCATAGCTAGCTGCCTCTGTCCCTTCCCATGGTTTGCAAACTCCCAGGTGTCAGGTGTTGCTTTGCATGGTTGCAAATCTGTTGCTTTGCATGGTTTGCATGGTTGCAAACATGTTGCTTTGCATGGTTTGTATGGTTGCAAATGTGTTGCTTTGCATGGTTTGCAAACTTCTTCGCACCTGCCCCACTCTTGCTCCCAGAACTCAGCTGTTTGTCGGGGCTGGGAGCTTCGGAAGTGGGTGGCAAGCTCTGCTAATTGCAAACCCCCATTGTCAGAGATGCACATTAAGGAGGGGGGACCCCTTTCGGGGCCCATATCTCAGCCCCCCCTGACCCAATCTTTACATAACATGGGGGTTCTTGCAAGAAGGGTCCCCTCAAGCTACGCTGAAAGTTTGGGACCTCTACCCCTAAAAATGCCCCCCGGAGCCACGGAAAGGCGCGATTGTGTTTTTAATGGCTTTATTCAGCTGAATTTTTCCCCAATCTCCGGATCTCATGCCGAATTGCACGGACCCGAAGCGGGGGAGTTCGGACTTCGGCATTTCCCGAATAAAAACGGGCTGAAATTTGCCGAATCCAAATTTTACCGAATTTGTTTTTCAACAGCCCTAATTCTGGGGGATCCTCAGGTCCCACCTGGAGGCTGGCTAGCATCCCTACAGCAAGACCCTACATAAGAACATAAGAAAGGCCCTGCTGGATCAGACCAAGGTCCATCAAGTCCAGCAGTCTGTTCACACAGTGGCCAACCAGGTGCCTCTAGGAAGCCCACAAACAAGACGACTGCAGCAGCACCGTCCTGCCTGTGTCCCACAGCATGTTCCTCTGATCCTAGAGAGAATAGGTATGCAGCATGACTAGTATCCATTCTAACTAACAGCCATGAATACCCCTCTCCTCCATGAATATGTCCACTCCCCTCTTAAAGCCCTCCAAGCTGGCAGCCATCACCACATCCTGGGGCAGGGAGTTCCACAATTTAACTATGTGTTGTGTGAAAAATACTTCCTTTTATCTGTTTTGAATCGCTTCGGCAGATGACCCCGCGTTCTAGTGTTATGGGAGAGGGAGAAAAACTTCTCCCTGTCCACTCTCTCCAAACCATGCATAATTTTATAGCCCTCTATCATGTCTCCCCTTAGCCGCCTTCTTTCCAAGCTAAAAAGCCCTAAGAGACTTAACCCTACTTGCTTCTTTTTTTGCCAGGGCTTCTAGCAGACTGAAGCCAATGATTCCCGGGAAGCATTCTAATCCAATCTCCATTGTATTTTTGAGAAATGTCCATTATGGTGAGAAGGGATGGATTGACTTATCTTGGTAATATAACAAGCATATTTGTTTTCTAGCCCAGTGATAGGACCAGATGCAAGGCTGACAGAACTTAAAATTAACTTTCCAATTACTTCTAACTACATTTTGATCAAAGCACACGCAAGCTGTTTTTCTCTCGCCAAATGAAATCTCTATTAACTCTGAGAGAAATAACACCGAGGTAGGTCCTGTGAGGAAAAATGTTAGCATTCAGCTTTCTAATTATTAACACGATTAATCTTCCCGCCTTCTGTTTTTAGAATCCCAATAAAACTCTTTAAAAATTTAGAACCTGCTTCGTGTGAGAGAAATATTCTTTAATTGGGCGGGAAGTACAGATTAGCTATACATCTGACTTTCGAAATGAAGAATTCTAGCATCTTTCTTTCCTATTACTGTGTTGGCTTTGCTTCTCGGTTGGTCATTTTAGGAGGTTTGAGTTTACATGCACAGCCCTTTACTTACAAATATTAGAAAATGATTATAATAAACTATTAGAGCTGCATGCACAGCGAGGCATTAGTTATTAGTTGGTAGCTGAAATCAAATTATTTGGACCTTGGGTGTGTGGATAGGTTTTAATTCTTCCCTGAAAAGAATTGTCCCTGGAATACAACATTATGATCTAAGTTTCCCTTGTCACAGCATGAAACTGTATGTACACTCTTTTTGCTGGAAATATACAACTGTGTGTGTGTTAAGTGCTGTCAAATCGTCTCCGACTCATGGTGACCCTATGAATTAATGACCTCCAAAAGGTCCTATCTTTAACAGCCTTGCTCAGATCTTGCAAACTGAGGGCTGTGGCTTCCTTTAAAGAGTCAATCCATCTCTTGTTGGGTCTTCCTCTTTTCCTGCTGCCTTCAACTTTTCCTAGCATGATTGTCTTTTCCAGTGACTCTTGTCTTCTCATATACAGCTATGCCCTTTTTAATTTCTTTTTGTTTTTATATGTTGTGGGTCTGTTTGTTTGTCCATTTGTATTGCTGGTGTGCCAATCTGTTTCTCATGAGCTATTTATATGCCATTGTTATCAATTGCATACAATTTTGATGAACATAATGTGAATATCCAGCATTAAAAATCTTGTGGGATTCAAAAAGGAGAACTAAAATCAAAATGTGAATTTTTGAATCACAATGGTGGGGTTGTGTAATTGAATAGTATTTTGACTTTTTGTTCATTTTCTGTAGGCATATCCTGGATTTGAGCGGAGGAAGTATACATCAGACTAAACATTTGGATACACATTGTCATTATGGAAGTACTAGAGAAGTACAGATTATGACACATGTCAAATGTTTATAAAGCATCTACAAAATATCACTGGGACCTCTGTGAGATTGTAATCCCAGCCAGATTCCCAACTTTTCTTTTCTGCATAGAAGTTATAGTACATCAGCATTCTGACTGCTTTGTTCCTCAACTAGTTGGAATATTTTTGAACATTCCACAACATCACACCCATGAAGCCAAACAATGTGAGAGGCTTTAAGTTTTTTTTTAATTGTTATGGTTTTATGGATTTTTTTTAAAAAAAAATGTTTTATGTTGTAAACCATCTTAAGTAGGCTGTATGAAGAGGTGACGTAGATATCATCCACATGAATAAATACATGTTTGTGAAGAAGAAGGAGGAGCAGTTGGTTTTTAGAACCAATGAACCTGTGGAGAGTAAGGGTGAAGCCATTAGGTGTGATCCCCAATGTGTGTTTCAGTAATCCCCAAAGCAGTACTGCTGGGTGCCCCAATGTTTGCCAGTGTATTCCCTGGCACCCTTTTGCTTCTTTGCATTAGCATTTAGGCCTTGACTTCAGTTTAAGTATGCAATATGTTTCTGGAAAGACAGAGAATATGACAGAGTTCATGGGGAATGTGGACAGCCAAAAGCATGAAATTAAAGTTTAGAGGGGGAAAATTAATCACCAAACCTGAGTTGGAATGATGGGATTCAGATCTATAATTGGATCTGAGCTTCTCCAGAGTGTCAAAAAATGTGCTGGACGACAGCTATCCAATGCTGACTTAGCCTTGGGTCATGAAATCTAGTTCTGTAGCCATGTACACAGTCCCTTAAAGTTTTGTGCAGAGGGGAAGAGTCTAACCTATATTGAAACATTAGGTGTCTGTAAATGAAATAAGAAAGGAAGTACAGGGTTGGCAACTGGTTGTTCAAAACTGGCTCTTTCTCAGAGGGGAGCCAGAGGTAGGACTCATGGAACTTGAACGCTCCAGGCCACCAGCAATTGGGGTGCCAGGAAGCTGCCGTTGCCCCACCCAGAAGGTTCCCTGCTGCCGTGGTGAGGCTTCCACCTGTTGCTGTGGCCAAAGATGAGGCAGCCTTTCCTCCCACCCCAGCCCCTTGCCCTTCAGCCACGATGGGTTTGAGGCCTAGGGTTGCCAACTTCCAGGCACTAGCAGGAGATCTCCTGCTATTAAAACTGATCTCCAGCCAAAATAGATCAGTTCACCTGGAGAAAATGGCCACTTTGGCAATTGGACTCTATGACATTGAAATCCCTCCCCAAACTCCACCCTCCTCAGGCTCTGCCCCCAAAACCTTGCACCGGTAGTGAAGAGGAACCTGGCAACCCTATCGAGGCCACGATGTAATGGGTTCCTAGAGCAGTTTTGTGTGCCATTAAATATTCATGATTTCTTTATGTCCTAATCTTCTCTGTTTTGGTCTCTGTTTTAAAAGTGTGAGAGAGGCCTAGAGGGGATCTTTTTCTGGGGGGGGGGGGGCTTCCAAAGCTCTCAACAACCCTCTACATATATTTGGCTGAGATCAAGTAATCAAATGATAAGATCAAGTGATCAGTGATAAGATCAAGCAATAGCTGTGTTCATATGTTACAGTGAATGCACATGCAATGGATTTTTTTAATACATGCATTGAGTAATCCTCGTGTTACATTCAATGCATGCACAGCTGAATGTGTGGTTTAACCCCCACATGTATCCAAGTACTGGTCCCTGGTTTCATTTGTAAACTGAACAAGTCTTGGCTCTTTCTTACAAGCAGAACTACTCAAATACATGCTGATGCGCAGGCGTTCATTGTAATGTGAACTGGGCTAATGTCTGCATATGTGACCCTCCTCATTCCTTTCCAGGCCCTTGCCACTGACTGCTTCTGTTGATGCTGACAGAGTACTGATGAAATGCTCACTATGATCCCAGAAATCTGCTCCATGATATTTTTAAAAGGTCATGAAAGGAAGCCTTAACATTCTCAAGGTACCCCTTCATTACTGAAGTCGGAACAGTCCGATTTTCCCATTACATGGTTGCTTAGGGTACATTTTTACTGCAGATAAACCTGGGTATGATGTTTGCCTGTTTCAAGAAACAAGGCATGGTGTTGTGTGTTGTTGTTGTTGTTGTTTTTTAAGAAGTTTATTGGTTATTCAATGATGATGAGTTGGTCTCTGTCATAATTTCTCTCATCTGAATGGAAACTATTGTTTCTCTTCTGCAGTGTACTTGTCTTCTGGGAAGCAAAAAAATAGCTATCCGGTGCCTATTTTTTTTCTTTCAAGTTACTATTATAGAAAACATAAAGTGCATTGAGAAGGGTGCAGGGAGTGTTGTGTGTGTGTGTGTGTGTGTGTGTGTAAAGTGCAGTCAAGTCACAGCCGACTTATGGCAAACCCTTATGGGGTTTTCAATGCAAGAGACTAGCAGAGGTGGTTTGCCAGTGCCTTCCTCTGTATAGCAACCCTGGTATTCCTTGGGGGTCTCCCATCCAAATACTAACCAGGGTTGACCCTGCTTAGCTTCTGAGATCTGACGAGATCAGGCTGTACCATGCTGCCTTCCCTCTCCCTCAGTGTTACCCGTGGCAAAATCATAAAGCCTTCCTTTCTCAAAATCATAAAGCCAGCGTGGTGTATTGGTTAAGAGCAGTGGTTTGCAGCGGTGGATTCTGACCTGGAGAACCAGGTTTGTGTCCCTACTCCTCCACGTGAACGGCGGAGGCTAATCTGGTGAACTGGATTTGTTTCCCCACTCCTACACACGAAGTCAGCTGGGTGACCTTGGGCTAGTCACAGCTCTGTTAGAGCTCTCTCAGCTCCACCTACCTCACAGGGTGTCTGTGGTGGGGAGGGGAAGGGAAGGTGATTGTAAGCCGGTTTGAGTCTTTCTTAACTGGTAAAGTCGGCATATAAAAACCAACTCTTCTTCTTCTTCTTCTCCGTCTCCTTCTTCTTGAAGCTGCATTTAGCAGAAGCATTGTGGAAATGAATACAGTCTCCACTAGCAGAGAGGGCAGTCGAGTCTTACCTCCTGAGTCATGAGGGCCTCAGAGTTTCGTTGGAGCATTGCAAACATTTTGCTTTGAGGTAATCCTAAATGCCTGAGCTGCTAATGTAAGGGACTTGGCTGCTTAATACATCACAAGTATTATGTCACCAGTGTCCTTTCAGCAAGGATTTATGTCTCATTATAGAGGCATGCACCTTTCCTAAGGATGCCATTATTTTTTTTATGGACAAATCGGGAACATTATGTATGTCGTACATTCAGCCGCTTTGGGAATGATTAGCTGTGTTAAACATCCAGGTAGCCATTAAAGTCTGAGGTAGGCATTTTGAAGAGCCGGTGCAGTCCACTATAGAGCTGACACAAATCATGATGGGGGGGGGGGGGGATCTCAAGCAAATTTGCATCCAGAAATTCAGATCTTATCCAAATGTGAACATTCCAATCATGGATGCTGTTGGATTTAAGGGTGAGAACGGGGCAAGGTATTTTCATACAGAAGAAGAAGAAGAGTTGGTTTTTATACCTCGATTTTCTCTACCTTTAAGGACTCTCAAAGTGGCTTACAATTGCCTTCCCTTCTGCTCCCCACAACAGACACCTTGTGAGGCTGGTTGGGCTGAGAGAACTGTGACTGGCCCAAGGTCACCCAGCAGACTGCATGTAGCGGAATGAGGAAACACACCCGGTTCACCACTTTAGAGTCCTTCACTCTTAACCACTACACCATGCTGGCACTCAGCTTTTAGCAAATAGATTTAGTCTCTAACACAGAATGCAGGGATTCATCGTAGACATAATTAGAATAAAGGTTTGCACATTTCCGCCAACTCATTTTTACACAGAGGTATGATGGGAAGAAAAACCTCTAACTAAATGTAAGTTGTGATACTATGGTTGGTTATGCATGGTCGGTTTAGCCTCCTTCATTCCCTGTTTCACCCAGGATCAAGATTTTGAAAATGCACGTTACCGCATTCCCTTTTGGCTCAACCCCGTTTCAACCTTCAACGAACTCGGCTTTTCCCATTCCTCTTCTTGCCTGAGTCAAACGGTCTTTCCTAGCTCATACCAGATTCAGAGAGCGTGCATACATTTTCCTCTTGTTGAGCTTCCTCCCCCGCCACTTTCCAAACCCCTCTTCTGTTTGCTGATAGCCATACAGGGGAAGCAGCAAAGATTGGCTTCTCTCACAGCCAATCAAGAAGAAGTGTGTAAAGAGGCAGCGATTTGATTGCTTCCTGGGAGCTCTTTCTGGGAGAAAGAAAGGCTTTTTTAAAATAAGGCTTGGATTTCTCCCCCCCTTTTTTTTCAAATGGCTCATTTTTTTTGTTTTTTGTTCTTAAAATGCTTTTTTATGCGGCAGTTGGGTCTGGGGGGAAGGAATTGTTCTCTCACGAGGTGAGCCAATCACAGACCAGCAATTAAAGGGGTGGGACTTGATTTGAACTTGGGAGACTGCTTTTCTGTATTCATGCTTCCGATTTGCACACAGTTTATTCCCTGATCATTCAAGCCAATGCATACAGTTTTCCCCAACCCAGGTTGCTTTGATCCTGGCTGAAACGGGGAATAAAGAAGGGTAAAGTGAGCAGGCATAATCGGCCTATATATGCATGTGAGAGAAAATGCCACATTGAAAGCCGTGGGCTGTACTTCTGAATAAACAGGCACAGGATTGAACTGAAAATCTGCACGGACAATCCCCATTAGGGCTGTGCATATCAATATACCCGAAGTGAAAATAAACCCCAAATTAGCTGTTTTGGCAATATTCGTGTTTCATTTCGGCTGCATACCCAAACCTGGCAATCTACCAGAAGCTGAATAGGTGATTGCCGAAAAGCCGAATAGATAGATATTCAGCTCTACCGGTTTGGGCTATTCGCCTTTAGTAAGATGTACGGCTCTGTGCTTTCTCCCATTTTTCTCTTTGTCTAGTTTTGGTACGTCCCCATAGTTGGGGCCCTTTTGAGGTAGGGGTTGTGTAGTCGGAGCCAACTTGGTCTGACTAAACTATCCATCACCATACAGAGGAATAATCTGGATAGTCTAGAGGAAGTAAAAGACAGGGCTCACCCAGACCCATCTGGAGGGATATACCCTCTAACAAAAAAGCACCAGCTTCAACAGCTGCTGAACAGGTTCCTGAAGGAGACTTCTCACCCATGCAGATGAGCAATCTCTTTCACAAGAGCTGCCTTGGTCATGACTTCAGCTGGCTCTAATGTTTCCCCTCCCCCATGAAAACCTGCTCTCAAACTGAAGGTTGCCCCGAGTAGAGGCTTCGTTTCCCTGCAGGCCTGATCAGAACCGGGGCCCTCAAACATTTTAAAATCCCTTTAAAATGGTTGTGGCATCCACAGGTCAGACCAGTGGATGCTGTAACATCTAGTTTGGCCCTCAGAGCCTGGCAACCCAAAGCCTGGGCTGGCCTATTGAGAAAAGCAAACAAGTGAAAATGAAACTACATGAAAATGAAACCTCTCGGCAGCTGATGTTACCTTGCTCAATAACTGAATGCAGCTCCAGGCGGTCTCAGGTCAGAATTCTGTTACGAGGCATTTTTTCTTTAAAAAAAGGAAGGAAAACATAACGAAAGGCTTCAAAATATTTCTGCTGAGAGATTTACAGTACCACAAGCTTTCTCTTTGGGGAATTGCACCAAATGTTGGCTAATTATTCCTGACATTTATCCTGGGGTCCCTTCAGTGAAGGAGAGCACGGGAGGAAAGATTTAAGAAACTAATAAGGGCCCATTTAAAATATTTACTGACTGGTGTCTCGGGATGTGGAGCCGGATTCTTTTTTTCCACGGCGAACTCGACAGCTGCGCCACGCTGTACCTTTGAGGACTCCAAGATAATAAGAAGCAGCTCAAGCTCCCAGCCCTCAGCGGAAAGAAATGTTTACTGTACCTCTATAGCATGCTGGTTTGAAACCTACTGTTCTGACCTATTTTCACTATCTGAGAGCTGCAGCGGAGGGTCCTCTTCTCGAGTCTGAGCTTCCTATAGTTTTCTCTTTCGGAACTTTTTGAAAAGAATGTCGATTGCTTGCAGGGGAGAAAGCACTCTGGTTCACTGGAAATATCGTCTAGCTGCACGGTGACTACGGCTAATTGTAAACGACATGCTTACAGCTTTTAATTAAAAAGAACAGATAAGGACGTAAGATCCCTGCTGGATCAGATAGGGTTGCCAGACCACTGCTAGGGGTAGGGGATCCCTTGCTTTGGGGACCCTCCCCCTGTCGCTGTTCAGCCAGCTGACGGAGGGACTTACCAGCCGCAAACTCAGGCCTAGGAGTGCCAAAATCCAGGTACTAGCTGGAGATTTCCCGCTATTACAACTGATCTCCAGCCGATAGAGATCAATTCCCGTGGAGAAAATGGCCACTTTGGCAATTGGACTCTATGGAATTGAAGTCCCTCCCCTCTCCAAACCCCACCATTCTCAGGCTCCGCCCCCAAAACCTCCTGCCGGTGGTGAAGAGGGACCTGGCAACCCTACTGAGGCCTAAGCCTCTGTCACCGGTGATGCATCAATGTTGCTTCTAGGGCTCACCAGAAGTGACAACATCTAGGGTTGCCAGGCCCCTCTTCGCCACTGGCAAGAGGTTTTTGGGGTGGAGTCTAAGGAGGGCAGGGTTTGGGGAGGGGAAGGACTTCAATGCCATAGAGCCCAATGGCCAAAGCGGCCATTTTCTCCAGGGGAACTGATCTCTGTCAGCTGGAGATCAGTAGTCATAGCAGGAGATCTCCAGCTAGTACCTGGAAGTTGGCAACCCTAACGACGTCACAGCACCAGTGAAGCGTGAATGCTCTGGTATTTGTGCAAATTTGGTTGGTCTTCAAGGCGCTACTGGACTCAGATCTTGTCCTCCATACAAGTATTTCTCCTCATAACTTCAAATACCATTTGCATTGCCAGCAAACATAAAGCAAAAGTGGAACCTTCTGTTGATTGAGAAATAACCTCTGAAAGAACGCAATTATTTTCTTGGCTGCTGTTCCACTTCTTCCCCTCCCTTTGGCATTGGTGTGGATCTTCCAAGAATCCCAGATCTTGGTGCATTACTGTTTATTTACGGAGCAATTTGCTGAATTCCCAAGTACGTTGGCAAAATTTCTGGCATTTTGGTTGTCCACATTTCCCGTTTATCTCGATACACGACGCTGCTGAGGATTTTGCATGGAAACTGTTGGCAAGCCCAGTTTTTTTGTGTGCTTCTCTTAAAGTAGTCTGGGTTGCGCTTCTTATTTGCCGCATATCCAAATGGCCATTCATTTTGAAGCAATGCTAAAAGGGCTCCCCCTGCACATAAATGAATCGGCTTTGGCTAAAGCAGCTTATTAAAAAAAGATGAAAGATAGCAGCCTGAAAGCTTGTTCCCTTTTTTTTTTTTTTAAATGGCACAGCTCATGTAGAGTGACCTTCACCACAGGACTCATGATAAAATATAATCCTTTCTCAAATATTTCTAGTGTTCTCTTCATGCTCTTCAAGCATTTAGTCTATTCTCATAGCTGTGCCCTCTGCCAAGGAATGTGGTGTCAGCTGAATTATCTTTCTCTATAAAGTTTTCTGTAATCATGCAAATATTTACTTCCTCTACTGAGTTTAAAATGAGTGTGAAGGCATCTGGGCTTTTGTGGATGTTCTCTGTTTCCAGGGATGTCCCTATTTGTATACCCAGTGAAATTAGAACATCACAACCTAGAGATTATAAGGCTAATTAAGGTTGTTTCTACACAGAGGTTTTGCTCCGATTTATCCTCTAAGTTGGAGTGGGTTGACTTATTCATTTTGGAGCACCCATTTTTTCACAGACCTCTAATTATCCATGTTTCAGGGTTTGCCCTGCTTTGTTGCTCTCTTTCTCAGACTTGATTGGATGTCATCTGTTTTGAAAAGACAGCAGTCAAAGTGCCTTTGCACAGGCCATGGGTGGCAAGGTGTGCATTTCTGAAGATCCTACTCACATTCAGATAGGGTTGCCAGCCTCCACGTTCTAGCTGGAGATCTCCTGCTATTACCACTGATCTCCAGGCAATAGAGATTGAGTTCACCTGGAGAAAATGGCTGGACTCTTTGGCATTGATGTCCCTCCCCTCCCCAAACCCCTTCCTCCTCAGGCTCTGCCCCCAAAACCTTCCACTGGTGGCAAAGAGGGATCTGGCAACCCTACTTTCAGTGCATTCCTGAAAGGGGGCGTGAATCGCAGCAGCTGGGACGGTGCCACTGAGAAACCTCCTCAGAGGCTTCCTGGCCACCGCAGGGGGGGGGGGGAAGCCTTTTTTCTAAAATAAAACCAGGAAAAAACGTGTTTTTTTTCCCTCATAGGGGAAAGCAGGCCTGCTGCACATAAAAAGGTCCACATAGAAGGTTGGACCAGAACCAATGGGTTGAAATTAATTCAAAAGAGTTTCCGTCTAGACTTTAGGAAGAATTTTCTAACAGAGCAGTTCCTCAATGGAACGGGCTTCCTCAGGAGGTGGTGAGCTCTCCTTCCCTGGAGGTTTTTAAGAAGAGGTCAGGTGGCCATCTGTCAGCAATGCTGATTCTGTGACCTTAGGCAGATGATGAGAGGGAGGGCATCTTGGCCATCTTCTTGGCATGGAGTAGGGGTCACTGGGGGTGTGGGAGGGAGGTAGTTGTGAATTTCCTACATTGTGCAGGGAGTTGGACTTGATGACCCTGGTGGTCCCTTCCAACTCTATGATTCTATGAAAAAGGTGGCGCAGGACCGCTGTGTTCCCTGGAGGTGTTCCTGGGGCGAAAGGGGTTTGGAAGCTGCCCAATGGCAGCTCTGCCCCCCGGAGCGCCCCAGGAATGCCTCCCAGGACGCCAGTGCAGAGACTTGCCCCAGGAGAATGCTGATGGGGGGCCCCGCCAGCACCTGAGCCCTGCACTGCCACCGCAGTCCAGGGTGTGTGTGGCATAGGTGGCACTATGCCAGAGTCTGTGCCAGTCTGCTCATGACCTGTTGGTCCGCGAGCATAAAGAACAGAAGAAAAGAAAAGGGCTGGGTGCAAGTGGCACGGACGCTGGCATAGGGGTCACACTGGCTCCTAAGATCATTCTCCCCTCCTTCCGGAATGCACTGACTGGTGCCATTTTTAGCCCCCTTAGCCTTTGTGGTAGCCATTTCCCCTTCCACCACCACAGGGTTTCAGGGTGTTTTTTTTTTTTTTTTTTTTAAGATTGTGTGTATTAGAGAGACATGTGTATGGTGGCCATTTTACATTTCATGGCAGATCCCAGTTCATGGCGAGCTTGTTGTGCAAAGCATTCCTTTCCATGGTCTTAACGGGGAGGGGCACAAAGTTTTGGGTACCACTGCAAGTCAACTAAATGTGGGCTTAAAATGGTTTTATCTGAGTGATGGTCACCTCCAAACATGAATGGTGCCATGAATTCAAATGTAAAGTAGCCAACAAAGAACACCCAGTAAAATATTGTCGAAGGCTTTCACGGTCAGAGTTCATTGGTTCTCGTAGGTTATCCGGGCTGTGTAACCGTGGTCTTGGTACTTTCTTTCCTGACGTTTCACCAGCAGCTGTGGCCGGCATCTTCAGAGGAGTATGTCCCGGGGCGGGGTCCTCCCAGAGCCGCCCGGGCCGAACCCAGCTTTCCCTAATCCCCGCGGAGGGGGCAACACTCACCCTCGGCGAAAAGGGGGACGCGGGCAGGGAGGTCCACCCTGATGACGGCAGGCAAGGTACCAGCACCTCAGCTCCGTTTTCTCCCCTAAGATACCTTTCGTGCAGCTATCGAAGCTAGGACCCGAAGACGACATCGACGGGTACCTCGAGGCCTTCGAACGGACAGCCGAGGCCTCCGGATGGCCAAAGGAGAAGTGGTCTATCATCCTAGGGCCATACCTCACAGGGCCCGCCCAAGCCGCCCTTAAAGCGCTTCCAAAGGACGACAGTAAGCGGTATGATCGCCTCAAGGCATCTATACTAGAACGATATGCCATCTTCCCCGAGACCTACCGCTATAGGTTCCGGACAATGCAGTGGAAAAAGGGGGAACCTCCAAGGGCCTTTGTGACGGCACTGAAAGATGCGGCCTATAGATGAGAGAAAGGTTGGCAACGGCCCAGGCCATTGCCTCACAAAATATGGCTCAAGCTCAGGCCCGGCAGAAGGAGCGGTATGATCAGGGTACTCAACTCCGCCAATTGAGGGTAGGAGCACAAGTGTTGGTAAAGGGGCGAGTATTCAGGCTGGGGGAGAAGGAATTATGGAAGGGTCCCTATGAGGTGGTACGAGTCTTGGGTCCCTGCTCGTACGAGGTACGGTGTGGCACTCAAACCCGACAGCGAAAACGACTCCATATTAACGATCTCAAAGAGTGGCTGGCCCCTAACACCGGGGGAGGCGAGTGTCAGTTGGGGGAAGAACCATTAGAGCTATCGGACGGAGATCTTCCATGGGGTAAGACAGAGCAAGGCCCAGACGAGCCCCGGATGGACGCTGCTTTAGACCCCCAGCAGAGACAACAACTACAGCAGATGTTACAATGATTACCCCCAACGTTCTCTTCAACACCGGGGCGAATCGAAGGGTTTTCACATGCTATTCGGACCCAACCCGATGCCGTGGCCAGGTCTGTTTGGCGGCCGGTCCCCAGACGAAGGTGGGAAGAGGTAGAACGAGAGGTGACTAAGATGTTACAACTAGGAGTAATTGAACCCTCTAAGAGCGCATGGCGAAGCCCAATAGTCTTGGTACCAAAACCAGATGGGAGTGTCCGCTTTTGCGTGGATTACAGAGCACTGAACCAGATAGCCGCTTTCGACGCCTATCCCATGCCCCGAGCTGATCTCCTAATCAATCAACTAGGGTCAGCTCAGTACTTGTCGGCCCTAGACTTGACGAAGGGCTACTGGCAGATTCCCATGAGAGCAACAGACAAGGAGAAGACAGCTTTTGCGACGACTTCGGGGCTTTACCAGTTTACGATGATGCCGTTTGGGTTGCATGGAGCCGCCGCTACATTTCAGCGAGTGGTGGATCAAGCCCTAGTCCAGTGTCAAAGCTTTGCGACCGCATATATTGATGACATCATTGTTTTCAGCCCTGACTGGGAGTCGCACCTTCAGCATCTAGAGGCAGTGTGCCACGCCCTCCACGCAGTGGGGCTTCGAGCCAACCCCACGAAAAGCCATCTGGGGTTTCGGGAACTCAAGTACCTAGGCTACATAGTAGGACAAGGGGCACTACGGCCCATCCCAGAGAAAGTTACGACCCTAGAAAAAACTCCAATCCCCCGGACGAAGAAACAGCTCCGGCGTTTCTTAGGCCTCGCCGGGTATTACAGTAAGTTCGTACCTCACTTTGCCACACGAGCCTGCCCTCTAACTGATTGTCTGAAGAAAACATGTCCCAACCAACTCAGATGGACATCCGCCGCACTGGCAGCGTTCCATGACTTGCGAATGGCCTTATCCCGAAGCCCGGTACTGAAAAATCCAGACTTCGACAGGCCCTTCTCTCTGCATACCGACGCATCAGCCACGGGACTAGGAGCGGTGCTCATGCAAGAAAAAGATGGGCACGAACACCCGGTGCTGTTCATCAGTCGGAAATTACAGGCGGCCGAACGCAACTATGCCACGGTTGAGAAGGAAGCCCTGGCAGTCAAATGGGCGGTCGGGTCTCTACAGTACTACCTCGAGAATAACCCTTTCGTCTTGGTAACCGACCATGCTCCACTATTATGGATGAAGCGTATGAAGGACCACAATGCCCGAATTTTACGGTGGTATGTGTCGTTATTGCCCCTCTCTTTCACAGTACGGCACAGACCAGGCTCCCAACACGTACCGGCCGACTATATGTCGAGAGTGTTCGACGTAGAATCGCCGGACAAGACAGCGCAAAGGGGTGTGTGTGTCCCGGGGCGGGGTCCTCCCAGAGCCGCCCGGGCCGAACCCAGCTTTCCCTAACCCCCGCGGAGGGGGCAACACTCACCCTCGGCGAAAAGGGAGATGCGGGCAGGGAGGTCCACCCCGACAACGGCAGGCAAGGTACCAGCACCTCAGCTCCGTTTTCTCCCCTAGGCAACCCCGAAGACGCCACGGACGAGCGCCCAGCCGCCGCGCCAGCCGCGGCAGAAGCGGAGCGCACGCCTATACCCCGGCCCGCTCAACAGCTGACCGGCGGACGGGCGCGGGCGGGGCAGGAGCGAGCGGGCCGTCGGCTGCATGGGCAGCCATGTGACCCACTTTCGGCCCTTATGTGGGCATATCCGGGGCGGGGCTTGGGGAGGAAGGGGCGGGGCCTCTCTGGCATGGAGGGAATATAAGGCCAGAGAGGAGCCCGGGCCAGGGAGGAGTGGTGGCGTATGGTTGTAGGGGCTGAGCTGACCCGTAGCAACCTGGCTGCCTCCGAGGGGGAGACAAGCTCCGATTCCCCCTCGGATTGGTCTGAGGCCGAGGAGGCTCCTCCGGCCAGACCTTCCTCCAGGGCAGAGACCCCAAAAGCGACGGCGGCGTCAGGGGAGCGCGACAGAGTAACACTGAAGGACAGTGCTACTGGACTCTTGCCCTTTTTGACTACTGAAGGACAGGGTCTCTCAATGTCAAGTGTGTAGGAAGAGTAATATATAGTCAGAAAGGGGTTGGGTTTGAGCTGAATCATTGTCCTGCAAAAAGTAACAAAGGTAATGTGCTAACCATTGTCCTCTAAGTATCAAGATAATGTGCTAATGAGGGTGTGGTATGTTAATATGGAACCATTGTATCCTGAAGTGATCTGTTAATGTATGAAATCCAAAGCTAATCTGCATGGCTATTGTTGACTGTAGTCTTTGTTAGTCTGGAGGTTTACAAGACAGGAAGCCAAGCCTTATTCATTCTTAAACTCTCTTCTTTTCTGTTAAAGTTGTGCTGATGTTTATGAATTTCAATGGCTTCTCTGTGCAATCTGACAAAATAGTTGGTAGAATTGTCCAGTCTTTCAGTGTCTTGGAATAAGACCCTGTGTCCTGTTTGTGTTAGTCCATGTTCAGCCACTGCTGATTTCTCAGGTTTCTTTCATGTTCTTTTATCCTTGTTTGTATGCTGCGTTTTGTTGTCCCGATGTAAACTTGTCCACAGCTGCAAGGTATACGATATACTCCTGCAGAGGTGAGGGGGTCTCTTTTGTCTTTTGACTATATATTACTCTTCCTACACACTTGACACTGAGAGACACTGTGCTTCAGTGTTACTCCTCTGAAGATGCTGGCCACAGCTGCTGGCGAAACGTCAGGAAAGAAAATACCAAGAACACGGTTACACAGCCCGGATAACCTACGAGAACCAACACCCAGTAACTTAGATCAACATAGCCCCACACACTATCATGGGCATTTCTTATTTCTTGGGTAAATCTTTCCTCCCTTTGTAAAATGAACAGGAGATTTATTACAACTGTGCCCTTTTATGACACCCAGTGATGTAAGGTTGATAGCCAATGGCTCGTACATTGCAGTTATCAGGGGGAGGAGGGACATGGGGGATAACCATAGAGTTCTTGGTGATTCCTAGAGACCTGTGACCTCACTTCCAGGTTTTCTACAGAAGTAACATCACACTGTTGCAATTTGGGGGGCATAACCTTTAGAGAGCCAAAGCTCCCTTCGTCAGAGACGAGTGAGAATGGAGAGCTCCGAGTTCTTATATCCCAATGTGACTGTTATATAAGAACTCAGAGATCTCCATTCCTACTCATATCTGACAAAGGGAGCTTTGACTCTTAAAAGATTCAACCCTGAAAATCTTGTTGGTCTCCAACATGCTACTGGACTCAAATCTAGCTGTTCTAATGCAGATCAACATTTCTACCCTCTGAAACTTACAAATGCTGTTGTCAGTGAAGCCCTCGAGTCTTCGTTGCCATACCTCTGTGACATCTGAGGTTTCAAGAAAGCCATCTTCTGGTTTTTGGATGAGAGCGAAACATTATGCTTGCTTTCATCACTTTCTATCAATTCCCTTGTCAGAAGAAGTCTGAGAGGGCCTGGGAATTCTGAGGCTCACCGGTACAGTTTCTGCTTTTGCTATGCAGCATGTAACGGACTGGTGATTATAGCAAACCCTCACAACTGTAAAGAGTCTCAAATCTCTAGAGAAGTATTTGCTATAGTTCTAATAGGAAAGTGCTGATAGAACCCTGGCAAGGATATTAATGAGCTGGTAACTGGGGCGGGAGGTAACTTAGGAACCTTTTGCATGGTGCTCTGTTTTGCTTTTGTCTAACCAATTGCACACATTCTGCTCCATAAAAGCATAATTATTTAGATGCATGGCTTACACGGGGCCTAGAGTGGGAGCAATATTTCATTGTCTTCTCTGCCTTCACTGCTATTCTTATCTTACAGGTGGATATCTGAAACGAAAAGGAAATGAGCAGGACACCCATAGAATCCTTAGCGGAAGTGAGCTTGGAACTCATTTTGAAAGCCAAGATCCCACTGAAATTGTTTTGATCAGGCTGGGTTTTTTCATGCCTTTCTTAGCAGTAAGACCTGTCTTGTTATTAAAGAGTAAGTATGAGCATGGGTTCCCTGTTTTATTTCTTTTTGTAGCCATGTATGGTTTTGCCAAAAGTTTCGGTTCTGCATCTTTTGATAGTGGCTTTATAGAATGGTGTGTGCGTTGTATAGCTTCTACATGAAATTGATATGGTATTTAAGTGTATGATGTACTATACTTATTCATGCAAAAAGTTAGATCCAACTAGCTTTTTCACTAGTGTAAAAGGAAGGAGGGGGTCCCCTTTGACCACCCAAAAAGGAATCTGTTGAAGATCATGGGACCTGTCCTGCATTTGTCCAACCTTCTTTCCTGTGTGGTGTAGTGGTGAAGAGCTGTGGTTTGGAGCAGTGGACTCTGATCTGAAGAACTGGGTTTGATTCCCCACATGAGTGGCAGAGACTAATCTGGTGAACTGGATTTGTTTCCCTGCTCCTACACATGAAGCCAGCTGGGTGACCTTGGGCTAGTCACACTCTCTCAGCCCCACCTACCTCATAGGGTGTCTGTTGTGGGGAGGGGAAGGTGATTGTAAGCCGGTTTGATTCTTCCTTAAGTGGTCGAGAAAGTTAGCGTATAAAAACCAACTCTTCTTCTTCTTCTTCTTTTTATTAGAGCTTGCAATATATTTACTGTTTATGGGGGACGACAGTAAGTGACTTGTCCACAGCCTCATATTCCTTTCCAGTCATCTCATAAGCCCCAAATCCACTTCTCATGCTCAATCAATGTTCAAACGGTTCATAAAACAAGCCTTTGATTAACCAAGGACATTTTCTCTTTGTGTTCATCTTGAGAGCTCCCAAACAAACTGGCACGTCGCTCAGACTTCCCCTTATTAAATGTGTGTGACACATAATAATCCAAAGAACATCCATTTGACAGAGGACTGAGAGATAATGCTCCAGCATAACCTTGGAAAGGTCCCCAGCTCTTCAACTGCTCAGAAAACAGTAAACATCATTAGAGCCATAAAGGAAATTTCCCTGTAGGGAAGAGAGGTGGGGAAGGCTGAAGGATTTGAAGAGAGCAAATCTTTTAAGAAATCACTAACCCAGTTGAAGCCCAAATGTATCACCTGCAAAGTGGCATAGCATAAGCTGAAAATACAACTTTTCCTCTAAATTGCTTTGGAAGAGTCCAGAAAACAAAACCCAAAAGCTGAAGTTTGTAATGTGATTGCCACTTTTTAACTCTTGTTATAAATGGATGGATAAAAGAACAGAACCTGAAGAGGCTCTATTTGCTTAACTTGTTTGATGTGGACTTACTAATTTTTTTAAAGAATTAGTCCAGTGATATACTCCTATACTATTATTGGATAAATCCTCCTCTTCCTCCTCCTTCTCCTCCTCCTTCTTCTACTACTACCACCTCCACCACTACTAGTATGGCTACTACTACTACTACTAACAACAACAACAGCAACAACAAGAACTTGATTTGCCTATCTTGTGTGATACAGTTTATTTTTTAAAGTCAGTGCAAAATGACACTCCTAGACTAACATAATAGGAGATTTTATTATCAATTAGGGCTGTTGATTCGGTTCGGCCCGAACCGAAAAACAGCCGAATTTCCCCTGATTCAGCTGTTTTTCGGTTCAGACGAACTGAACTAAAAAAAGGCAGGAAATGGGGGAGCCAAATTTGCTGACTTTGGGGGTTCAGCGAATAAATTCGGCAGATTCGGGGGGCTCGCGCCTTCACGGGGCTTCCATGAAGGCGCGGGGAGGGGGCCCTTTAAACAGGTCTGAGCCTCCCAGGGGAGACGCAGATCTGTTTAAAGAGCCCTTCGCACAGAGAGCACAGAGGGGTTTGACAACCCCCGGCCAGCCTTGCCGGGAGTCCTGGCAGGGCAGGGGGGTTGTCTGGAAACCCTCTCCGCTCTCTGCGCAGAGAGCGCAGAGGGGCTTGACAACCCCCGGCCAGCCTTGCCGGGACTCCCGGCAGGGCTGGGGGGGGGTCTGTAAACCCTCTGTGCTGCCTGCGCAGACAGCGCAGAGGGGCTTGTTGGGGGCCCTTTAAACAGATCTGTTTAAAGGGCCCCCCGCACGCCTTCAGGGAATCCCCCTGAAGGCGCGCGGGGGGCCTAATTTCCCCCCAAACTCCGGATCCCCCCTCCGAATTTCGGGGATCCGAAGCGGGGGAGTTCGGACTTCGGCACGGCCCAAATAAAAACGGGCCGAATTTTGCCGAAGCCGAACTATACTGATTTTTTTTTCAACAGCCCTATTATCAATAATAGGAGCCCCGTGGCGCAGAGTGTTAAGCGGCAGTACTGCAGTCAAAAGCTCTGCTCACGACCTGAGTTCGATCCCAACGGAAGTTGGTTTCAGGTAGCCGGCTCAAGGTTGACTCAGCCTTCCATCCTTCCGAGGTCGGTGAAATGAGTACCCAGCTTGCTGGGGGTAAAGGGAAGATGACTGGGGAAGGCACTGGCAAACCACCCCGCAAACAAAGTCTGCCTAGAAAACGTCGAGATGTGACGTCACCCCATGGGTCAGGAATGACCCGGTGCTTGCACAGGGGACCTTTACCTTTACCTTTTATTATCAATAATAACTATGATGGGAGTTTGTAGCTCTTTTTAATGGTAATAAGAACCATGTACACAGATGCTGCTGGATTATTAGGAGTGCCAGGTCCCTCTTCATCACCAGCGGGAGGTTTTTGGGGTGGGGCCTGAGGAGGGCAGGATTTGGGGAGGGGAGGGACTTCAATGCCATAGAGTCCAATTGCTAAAGCGACCATTTTCTCCAGGGGAACTGATATTTATCAGTTGGAAATCAGCTGTAATAGCAGGAGATCTCCAGCTATTACCTGGAGGTTGGCAACCCTATGGATTATGGTTAGTAATATCGAGGCATCCAATTTCCTGGTGAGAGCGGTGAGAGAGGAGGGTCACTGCCTTGAGAAGCTCACAACCTAAATATTGGTAGTTGAGAAGGGAAACGATGAAGAAAGGTAAGGCAAGAGAGAATGGGAACAGTTATCAAGTCTGTCTTTTCTCAATGACGAGCATTTTGGAGAAAGAAAAACCAAACTGGCTACAGTTTCAGACTCTGCCATTTCCTGTAGGAATTCTCTGTATGCAAGGACTTTCTTGCCATATAAATCTGGCCTCCTACGTAAACACCCATCAGGGAGTCACATGGCGCTATGTGACAGCAATATGCATCTCAATATTGTTGTCAAGGACACCTTTACATATTATCCATGCATCCCCATCACAACTACCTCCTCTCACCTAGTCATCACCAACTTCTCTCCCCCACCTCTACATTTGTGGCCCCTTCCCCAGTTGTGTCTTCCATCCTCCCCCATGGGAGCTATGCTAAAGAAATGCAGCACGGCTCTCACACACTCCTTTTAGCCTTCTCAGAGGAGACCTCCCATTTCCTTGTGGAAAGGCCACCTGGAAGAGACAGTACTAATGAGTCTAAAAGGAGTGTAAGTAGCTGCCTTAATTGCCCAATCTTATCAGAGCTTGGAAGCTAAGTAAGGTCGGCACTTGGATGGAAGGCCACCAGAGAAGACTGGGACTGCTATGCAGAGGAATAATGTGCCTTCGAGTTGTAACCAACTCATGGTGAGCCCAGGACCACAGGCTTTCAAGGCAAGAGATGCGCAGAGGCAGTTTGCCATTGCCTTCCTTTATGCAGAGGAAGGCAGTGGCAAAGCACCTCAGCTCTTCTCTGAACTTGAAAACCCCATGAGGTGCAACTTCATGGGGTCTCCCTGAGTCGGTTGTGACTTGATTACACAATTGACCTTTACAAGAAGTGTGAAAGAGCCAGGGGTCCACCATTTTCCTCCCATTAGAACATGGGAGATTGCTCTGGAGAGTTGAAAGTACTTTAATGGTGATGTCCCAATAGGAGGGGCATCCTTCAATGGCCACCAGCCACCAGATTGTTTTCCCAATGGAATGTAGGCCTTCTGATGGGTATTGAGCCTGACTGATGTTGACCTTGGATATTATCATTATGTTAGCAGGACCTTATGTGGTATACAGTGGGTAGATCTGTGGACTGATCTTATGGAAGTGATTCCTTATTCAGGGGAGGTGGAAAGTGGGCATTTATCTGATCACTGTGCCTGCAGCCCGTAGTGCTAGATATGGAATATTTTACAGTTCACTACATCCTTTTGCACATAAGAGATCCAATACAATGAGGGAGACCCTAAGATGAAAATCTATTTTTACCCATTGTCCTCTCTGGGTGGATCAGAGTAATTCCTTGCCAGTGATAGTCATGATTGTTTCCCAAAGGAAACACCCCTGTTTTGAATTTTTAGTAGCAATCTGTACGTTATTAACAACCCTACTTAGAGCTGACAGGCAAGTAATAACGTGGTTATTCATCTCAAAGACAGTGGACTAGAATATATTTCTTGCTTTATAAATGAATTTTAAAAGCTCGAAAGACAAATTTCATTACAATAAAAGATGGGGATTTTGTAAATGTAATGTTTAAGTTTTTTATTGGTAGATAAATCTTTCTTCTATTCCCCCCCCCCACCCTCTACAACAGCTATTAAGGACGTGGAAGGTTTTTATAAATAGAGCACTCATTTCTCTGCTTATCAGAAACTGCAATGTTTGGGAGCTGAAAAGAGAATCCATTTTAGAATTCACGGGGTTGGAGGTTAAGTTTATCCTCCGTGGTACTCCACTGCAGTGAATATTTCAGGGGCAAGGATGCTGAAGTCAACGTGAGCTGAATGGAGAAGACACATAAATAACTGGCAATTGTGCACTTTCAGATGCAGGCATGGAGAAGTATTACCATTTTACTGTCATAGTGATGGATGGGCGGGTGTGGGTGTCTGCGGGTCTGTGTCTGAATAGAACGTGATGGTAGGATCTCTGTCAACAAGGGCTGGGCAAGCGTTGCCCTTCAGGCAACAGTGTGCTTGCATTTCCCACTTGCCTATATAGGACCAAGTCATAGGGCCATAGGACTGGAAGGGAACTTGAAAGCCATCTAGTCCAACTCCTACTCAGGGCAGGAATATGAAACGACAGCATCACCAATAGATGGCCATCCAGCTTCTGAAACGACAGCTTCACCTCCAGTGAAGGAGAGTCCACCACCACCTGAGGCAGGCCTTACTACTGTTGTACAGCTCTTGAGAGCCAGAGTGGTGTAGTGGTTAAGAGTGGTGGTTTGGAGCAGTGGACTTTGATCTGGAGAACCAAGTTCGATTCACCACTCCTCCACATGAGTGGAGGGCATTAATCTGGTGAACAGGGTTGGTTTCCCCACTCCTCCAAATGAAGCCTGCTGGGTAACCTTGGGCTAGTCACTCTTAGAGCTCTCTCCCACCTACCTCAAAGGGTGTCTGTTGTGGGGAGGGGGAGGGAAGGCGATTGTAAGCCGGTTTGAGTCTTCCTTAAGTGGTAGAGAAAGTTGGCATATAAAAACCAACTCCTCTTCCTCCTCCTCCTCCTCCTCCTCCTCCTCCTCCTCCTCTTCCTCTTCCTCCTCCTCCTCCTCCTCCTCCTCTTCTTCTTCTTCTTCTTCTTCTTCTTCTTCTTCTTCTTCTTCTTCTTCTTCTTCTTCTTCTCATTAGGAAGATTCTCCTAATATTTCAATGAAATCTTCCCTGTAACTGCTACCCTTTAATTCTAATCTTGCTATCTGGAAGTAAGGGGAGTATAGTAGGGCATACTGTCATGATGGAGTCTAAGCCTTCTTTCCATTCTTTGTGGTCCTGCATGCTGTAAATCGAGCTGTCATGGGTCAGCCTGCTGAGACTTCCTCAGATGAAGAGGAAATAGAGGCAGAAGGCAGTGTGAGAACAATGGAGCAGCAGCAGGCAGAAGGCAATGTGAGAAGAGGGGAGCAGCCACAGGCAGAGGAGGCCTCACTGTGTCTGCAGCCTTCTAGCTCAGGGCACCTGTATGGACAAAAGGCATGCAAGATGGTGGCTGTAGTGAGGAGGAGAATCAGGTGAGATTGAGCAGAAAAGCTTGACAGAGCTAGCCCAGAGACACATAATCCCATATTTATCTCCCCTTTTCTCAAAGGAGCTCAGGGTGTCATCTCTGAGGTTATCCTATTTTAATCTCACAACAGTCCTGAGTGGTAGGAGGCATTGTGTCTGGCCGTGGTCACCCAAACAGCTTAATGGCCAAGTGTAGGGATTTGAGCCTGAACTCGGCCAGCTTAACACTCTATCCAGGATACAACATCGTTTTTTTCCTACGTACACAAGTGGCGGCATTAACAGGGAATGTTGTCCATTGCTCTCCGAATTACATCAGAAGGCGCCCAAAATGAAAACAAAAAGAAAGTATGGCAGTAGTTTGCATTCTCTGCAAGCCCTTTCAACCAGCAGAGCAAAATGTACTGAAACACTCATCAACACACTGTTTTAGGTACACAAATACAAATTCTCAGAATGCCAAGGCAAACTTAAGCCACCTTACGTGACCCCGATGTCGAGTTGTACCGCTAAAACCAGCTACTCACTATATGTTGGCAGAATGTACGAGTGAGTGTTGATACCTTTTATCCACCTTTTCTCAGGTCAAGGCATGCCTGTTATCTGCCGTTAAACTATTGGCAGTGAAACTATTCCCGTCTTTCTCACACTGATTAGATGCTGGGGCTGGCACAAGTTCTCGTAACATATGCTACGAGAGTAGATCTGCCCCATAAACGAGAAAAACAGCTTTGCACATGTCATCCTGCCTTGGAGCACCCAAGCCAAGAAATCCTCTTTTCGTGAGAGCAAAATCAGAAATGTCAAGAGAATGCTTGGCTTATCCACACAAACGAGTAGGAATGCATGAGGAGAACAGAAAACAGAAGTCACACATGGGAACGTTGCTGTGTGTCTAAGTAGATAAGATGGGACGGACGTATTTTAAATACATGCGTACATAAATGATACCAAAATAAATAAGAATCCTGTGCATGGACATCCTAGGAAGCTGTTGAACCTCGGTTCATATTGTAACAGAAATGCTATCGTGGTGTCAAGAGAAGAGATAGTTATCGTTTGCTGAATTTGATTGCTGGCTTACAGTCAATGATAATAATGAGTTTAAATTGCAGGCAGAAAGGTACCGGCTGGATATTAGGCACAAATTTTTACAGTGAGAGTTTTTCACCAGTGGAATCAGCTGCCTAGAGAGGAGGGCAGCTCCCCCTCACTGGCAGTCTTTAAGCAGAGGCTGGACAAGCACTTGTCAGGGATGCTCTAGGCTGATCCTGCATTAAGCAGGGGGTTGGACTACATGGCCTGTGTGGCCCCTTCCAACTCTATGATTCTATAAGCCAGAGGAATGAAGCTGTGGCTCATGAGGAGGAGTGGGGAATCAAACCCGGTTCTCCAGATCAGAATCTACCACTCCAAACCACCACTCTTAACCACTACACCATGCTGGTAGACCATTGTTCCACTTAACACCATTGTTTAATCTGTCTGGAAGTGGCTCTCCCTAGCTGTAAGCAAAGATGGGTGTGATGGTAGCAAAGAACAACTTTTTTAGGAGTGTGAGAAACCTATGAGGGGGGTATTCTGTTTTGGTGGGAATATCCCGCACCACACAACAAAAAGTTCTCTTCAAGCAGCGCTTTAGCTTTTGCGTATATTAGAGGAGTATCCCCATGCCACTGTCTCCCCATCACAGGGTAAACTCAGATAACCAAGTAGCCAGAGAATTATTTAGGAATTGGCCTAAAAAGTGCTCAGTAATTATCTGAAGGCTCACCCCCTGTGAGGCAAATTATACTACTGTACTACTGTACAATTTCACCCCTGTTTTGGTCTTTAAGATGAAATAACCTTGTCAGCTTGTGAGAACCAAGAAGACCGGAGGTAAACAAAATAAGAATTTTCTTTCCCTGGAAGAGAAAAGGAAAGATTTTGGTGTTCAAGAAAAAAATTATATACATTTTTAACCATGTGAGAGACTTAGATTAGAGAAACAGTTTCACTTCAGAGTATCTACCGAAAGATAGAGAGCAAGAAGCTACCATATGAGAGTAGTCTACCATATGAGAGTCTACTGTATGGGAGTAAAATAGACAAGTTTCCCTCAGGTTTTCTAAACGTTAGTTAAAGATTGTGTGTGTGTGTGCCATCAAGTCACAGCTGACTTACGGCGACCGTGTAGGGTTTTCAAGTCTAGAGAATTTCAGAGGTGGTTTGCCAGCCTCCGCGTGGGCTGAGAGAGTTCTGAGAGAACTGTGACTAACCCCAGGTCACCCAACTGGCTTCATGTGGAAGAGTAGGGAATCAAACCCGGTTCTCCAGATTGGAGTCCACCACTCTTAACCACTATATCCCGCTTGCTCTCTGTTAAAGATTACTGAATCATATACCCATAGACCCCTTAGCTTCCCACTGCCTAGGAAGACTAGGTTTTAAAGCTTAGCCACCAGTGTATACCTCTCCTGGCAATCACATTAAACAGTTGGCTTCTGACTGAAGAGACTATGAGATAGAGCTATTCCTAACCTGCCCGTAGAACTTGTAAACCCTGTCTCAAGAAGTGGCAATTAAACTGCTCTAGGGGCGAAAACGCACGGTCGCTTTAGCCTCCTTTCTTCCCTGTTCCAGCCAGGATCCAGCCAGGATCGAACGCACATTTGTGCGTTCGATCCTGGCTGAATCCTGGCTGGAACAGGGAAGAAAGGAGGCTAAAGCGACTGTGCGTTTTCGCCCAAAGTCTCCTTCCCATCTTCCCCTTAGAGTTGCGATGGCCCTGATTGGCTGCTTCTGGCTTCTCCAATATGCATAGTAAAAAGGAGATTGGCAGATAAAGGGGGAAAGGGGGGTTGGACTTGGCTCTGTCCATCACCATGGGTCTTTCCCAACAACTGTTACTTGATATCCTTGAAGTGGAGGTAACAGAGAGATTGAATCTGGGACATTCCATGCGCCAGACATTGAGTTATATACTAAATGGGTGTATTTGTGCAACTCGCGAATCAAAAGAAAGAGATATCTAAGTTTTGCAGCAGTCTTGGAAAAGGATCCATGAGCAGGGTTGGCAGCTTCCAGGTTGGGAAATAACTGGAGATTTTGAGGGGTGGAGCCTGAGGAGGGGGGTTTGGGGAGGGGAGGGGCTTCAATGGGGTATAATACCAGAGAGCCCACCTTCCAAAGCGGCCATTTTCTCCAGGTGAACCGATCTGTCACCTGGAGATCTGTTGTCATCCCAGGAGTTCTCCAGCCACCACCTGGACGTTGGTAACCAAAAGAGGCTTAGCGCAAAGGCAGAGAGGACCGCAATCTCTTTCCATCTCGGGCACCCACCTAAGATTATCATTCCTGCAGTTTGGTGGCAATTTGTTCACTTTCTCCAGCCAGAAGGGGTAGAGACGATAACACAGCTGAAGATGGCTTGATGAAGCTGGGCCACAAGGCCATGGGAAACATGGTGTTGAGGGTGCAGGGGTGGGGGGGACTGCTAGCTGAAGCCATGTTCAGTTTTCTGGTATATGCATGTGTGTTGCGCTGCAAATCCAGAGCTAATTTTGTGCATATACCAGATCAGTGTAAAATCAATGTGCAGGTGACAGCGATCAGTTTCCCCTTTATTCAGATCACAGTTCCTTCAGAGATCACAAGCAGCCCCTTCACATAGTTGGGAACATGTTTGTTGTTTACAAACAATGTGTTTTTTTTTCCCCAAATGTCAGATCACAAGCGCTCTGCAGTACACATTCTCACGCTGCTTTTCCCATCCCTCATGCGTCACATTTGTTAGATGTTGAAAGTTCAATACAGTAAAAAGAAGTTTGGATCCTGCTGGGGTGGAGGTGGAAGTGACAGGACTTGTCTCTCTGCTCTAGCCTTGCCCATTTTGCCTGACGGATTCAAAGTTCATTCATCAGAGCGTTCAGGTTCAGTCACAAACGTTCTTGCTCTGTTTCCCCTAGAGCTGTTCCCTCCCACATCAGTCTCACCGATGCAACCGACAGGGAAAAAAATGTTTACCAAACAGGAGCTTTCTTTGGTTGGAAAAGGACCCGGGAGGTGCTTACAGCAAAAACGGGTTGTTTTGATCCTGCTAAGATTGGTAGGGAAAGTTGCAGAGCTTGTCTTTCCAGCCCTTTGATATTCCCTCCTCACTTCCCAAAGCTGGGTGTGTTCGTTTGTGTGAATTGGATCACATTTGCACGTGCTAGTACTGCTACCTGGGATGTGTAGTTCAATCCAGTCCATTCTCAGCATGTGCGAACAGGATGAATGCCGCCAACTGCACAGGCGCAAAGACAGCACATGCCCTGTAATGTAGCTTCTTAAATGATATGTAGCTCCTTAATGCAGCTTCTACAATGAGAGGCATGGGGTAGTCGTGGAGGAGAAGAAGAAGAAGAAGAGTTGGTTTTTATATGCCGACTTTCTCAACCATTTAAGGAAGAATCAAAGCGGTTTACAATCACCTTCCCTTTCCCTTCCCATAACAGACACCCTGTAAGGTAGGTGGGGCTGAGAGAGTGTGACTAGCCCAAGGTCACCCAGCTGGCTTCATGTGTAGGAGTGGAGAAATAAATCCAGTTCACCAGATTAGCGTCCGGCGCTCATGTGGAGGAGTGGGGAATCAAACCCAGTTCTCCAGATCAGTCCACTGCTCCAAACCAATGTTCTTAGCCACTACACCACTCTGGCTGTAGTGATGAGAAGATCAGACTAGCTGAGCAACTAGGAAAACCAGCCAATCACAGCGCACCTTCGCACCAACGCTAATGTGCATGCGCAAAAACAAAAGAGGAGGAGGGGAAGAGCGGGAAGCATCTTGGGCATTCACGACATCACAAATGATGCCATGCTCCCCCATAGTTACACTTTTGTTTTGTTTTTTACTGGGAAGTGCGGACAGGGATAAAATGTTCGCCGGTAGAACATATACAATGGTGAAAGTGGTGAATTGTGGACCGAAATGTTGAATTCATAGCCAAACATCTCAGATCGTCCACAAGGGTAACAAGCTGTAAAGGAACGTGCGGTAACGGCCTAGGATCTGTGTGACTCAGGTTCGCACCCCCACTCTGCTGCTGCGGAAGCTTGCTGGGTGACCTTGCACCAGTCATGCACTTTCAGCCTAACTACCTCCCAGGGTTGTTGTGAGGGGTAAAAAAAGAGAGGAGAATGATGTAAGGTGCTTTGGGGAGAAAAGTGGGCTATAAATGATGTAAATGAATAAACTGATAGATATTCATGTCATGACCTACCCAGCAATGACCGTGGGGCAAATGAAATTCAAGCCAGACGGCAAACTCCAAACACATGTCACCAATGTCTATTGAGCCATTATGCTGAATGCTGCTATGTAGGGCTGTCAATTCGGTTCGGCCCGAACTGAAAATCAGCCGAATTTCCCTTGATTCGGTGGTTTTTAGTTCGGGAGGAACCGAACTCAAAACTGGCGGGCAACTGGGGGGGCCGAATTCAGCGAGTTCGGGAGTTCGCGAATAAATTCAGCCAATTCGGGGCCGTCAGTAAGCAGCATAACCTTCAGTAAGCAGCATTCTCCTCCCCCGGCCAATCGGTGGCCAAGCTGGGTCTTCTTCTGGCCAATCAGTCAGGATTGAGTACTGGAGGAATCAGCTGATGTGCGGCTGGCCAGGGAAAGAGATAGAGAGAGGGAAATCCTCATGTGTGTGTGAGGGGGTGCTTGTGCACATTCTCTCCTTTCCGTGGCTGCAGAGGGCACATTTTTGGGTGTGCCGACCCCAAACTTTCAGCGGAGCATCAGACAAGGCTTCTTAAGACACCCCCCAAGTTTTGTAAACATTGCGTCAGGGGGTCCCGAGATATGGGCTCCACCCCCTTTTTCTTTCCATGGCTGCAGAGGGCGCATTTTTGTGTGTGCCAACCCCAAACTTTCAGCAGAGCATCAGACAAGGCTTCTTAAGATACCCCCCAAGTTTTGTAAACATTGGGTCAGGGGGTCCCGAGATATGGGCTCCACCCCTTTTTCCTCTCCCCCCTTTTCCATTTTCGTGGCTGCAGGGGGCGCTTTTTTGGGAGTGCAGCCCCCAAACTTTTATCATAGCTTCAGACAATCCCTCTTAAGAGACCACCCAAGTTTTGTAAAGATGGGTTCAGTGGGGGCTGAAATATCAGCTCCCCCCCTTTTCTCTTTCCGTGGCTGCAGGGGCCGCATTTTTGGGTGTGCTGACCCCAAACTTTCAGCGGAGCTTCAGACAAGGCTTTTTAAGAGACCACCCAAGTTTTGTAAAGATTGCGTCAGGGGCCCCCGAGATATGGGCTTTCCCCTTTTCCCTATTGGGATGAATGGATCACCCTCGAGAGATGCATACATATGGATCTTATATTGGATACAAATGGAATCATATTGGATTACCCAGCCTCCCAGCCCCTCCTGCTGGAACAGAAGACAGCCACAGTAAGACCCCTTTGGGGGCTTTAATCTATAATTTTTCTTTTCTCTGTGTGTGTGGGGGGGAAAGCAGAGTCTGTGTGTGTGTGGGGGGAGGGAGCAGTTTCTGTGGGTGGGGGGGAAGCCAAAGGGGGCTTTTGCCGGTTCTGCCTGGGGTGTGTGTTCCCCCTCCAGTCTCTCTCTCCCTGGTTTGAGGGGGGGGGCTTCATTTTTATGTCTTCAGGATTTCCCTCATTCATAAGATCAGTTGGGTTATTTTGATGCTTGCTCAAAACTGGTTTTCAAATGGTGACTTAAAGAATGCGTTTGCCTGGTCCCAAGTCCAATGCAAAAGGAGAAATTCCATCCCCTCCTGCTCATTATGCATAGCTAGCTGCCTCTGTCCCTTTCCATGGTATGCAAACTCCCAGGTGTCAGGTGTTGCTTTGCACTGTTGCAAAGGTGTTGCATTGTGTGCTTGTGTTGCTTTGCAGTTGTATTGTTTTGCAAAATTCTTCACACCTGCCCCGCCCTTTGCATGTTTGCAAAGGTGTTGCTTTTCAGTTGTGTTGCTTTGCAAAGTTCTTAGCACCTGCCCCGCCCTTGCTCTCATCAGCTGTTTGTCGGGGCTGGGAGCTTTGTGCCTGGGCGGCAAGCTCTGCTGAGAGATGCACATTCAGGGTGGGGGGACCCCTTTCAGGGCCCATATCTCAGCCCCCCCCTGACCCAATCTTTACAAAACTTGGGGAGTCTTTCAATATATGTCCTTTGAAGCTCTGCTGAAAGTTTGGGACCTCTAAGCCCAAAAATGCCCCCCCCAGAGCCACGGAAAGGCGCGATTGTGTTTTTAATGGCTTTATTCGGCCGAATTTTTTTCCTGAACTTTGAATTCCCGCCGAATTGAACGGATCCGAAGTGGGGGAGTTCGGACTTCGGCACGTACCGAACCCACAAGGGCCAAATTCGGCCGAATCCGAACTGTACCGAATTTTTTTTTGACAGCTCTACTGCTATGTACACATGGGGGGGGGGGGAATCCAACATGCCATTAGTTTAGAACTGCAAGGAAACCGTCACACATATGAGCTGCTTGAATTGTCGCAGTCTAAGTGTTTTAACATCTGGCAAGCCTCTGTGCCACTTTTTCATTCCATTAATGCAGGATATTTTGGTCTAGATCTGGGTCAGGGATAGGGAATCAAACTACTCACAGAGAGCTCCAGAGCCAATTTCAACACCATTTAAATAGTGTTTATTGTTTTGGCAAAAGTTGAAGCGTCTCGATTGGAATCCTTCCTTAACAGTCATTTCCCCTCCGTGCCTGTAGTTTTCCTCATTGCGCCAGATAAAAGATTCACAGGCACATGCAGTCCTATTAGGAGTGTTACAAATACCATGTTGAATGTGTTTGGAAGTTTAAATGACTATGTTGGACTGTGATGATCAGCTATAGCTGATCTCCAGTTCTGGTTCATGGCAACAAACAATTCGAAGGCGTGAGCAAAGGTACTGCCAATTCAAACCAATCAGCACCATTAGCATCATGAAGCACGATTTAGAGAAAAGCCTAGTAAGAGGATTTTTTTTGAAATGCAGCATTCGTTGATGACTGATTGATGACTAATTTATCTTTTGAAGACAGTTGCCTGCCAAGCAGACCAGTGGCACAGCAGTGTGGGGTGTAGAAATTAATTGGTTTGTGTGAGAATGCATATTCATGCATTCATGCTTTGTATTGTGCTGTTTATGACTTTGTATTGCGCTGTTCAGCAACCTGAACAGTCTATAAAAAAAATCAGTTCCCTGTTTATGTCTGGCTCATAGGATGTGAAAAGAAACAGCGGAGATTCTAGCATGATGTGATGCATAGCTAGGCTTGCCAGCCCCATGGTCAAGAGGGATTCCCTGTCCCCAAATCCCATTGCCCGCTGCCAGCTAGAGTGGCAGCAGGAGAAACATATTTAAAAAGCTGGCAGCATTACACGCACCATTACTTTGCTTCCAGGGGAAACCCAGAGGTGATGGAGGGTAGCTCTAGGAAAACCATAGAGTTTGTGGTGACTCATAGAGCTATCTTATGTCATTTTGGAGTTTTCCTCAGATCTCTGGTTTCTCCATACATACCACTGATCACATCTCAGGAGCAAATATGCCCTGTAGAGACAATAGGGTTGCCAGGTCCCTCTTCACCACCATTGGGAGGTTTTTGGGGTGAAGCTTGAGGAAGGAGGGGTTTGGAGAGGGGAGGGACTTTGATGCCATAGAGCCCAATTGCCAAAGCAGCCATTTTCTCCAGGGGAACTGATTTCTATTGCCTGGAGATCATTTGTAATAGCAGGAGATCTCCAGCTAGTACCTGGAGATTGGCAGCCGTAAGAGACGAAAAAAGCTGAACAACTCAGGTCTAAAACACAGAGGATTAGAAGTCATTAGAAATTAAGAGAGGCTGAGATAGAGAAAATCATCTGCCAGGTCCAGGCTGGGACCACATTCTACTAATCATCTTGCTTGCGTTTTATTGTAAGGTCAGCTCTATTCAATTTTCAGAAATCCCAAGTACAGCCAAACATGCAGAAACCCTCAGGAGTAATAGGAGGGGGGGGGGAGTGCATTTGACAATTTAACAATGGGAGTCACCCTGCCCTGAGCCAGAATGCAACTCCTTTGTTATTCTGTACAAAAATAAAATCTGGTCATTCAGCAGACTGGAAAACACAATCAGAGTTCTCTGAGGTCTTTATTAACCGTTTCCTGTTGTCTAAATGGTAGCTGAAGAGAAACAGATGTTTTCCCGATGGCAGGATCTTCGTTGCACAAAGCGCAGTTCTCAAGCAGCATTCATTTCCAGCTGTTCTGTTGCCAGCTGCAAAGTGAAGCCCCCATGGGGATGCCAACCTCCAGAGGTGGCTGGAGATATCCTGCTATTACAAAGAATCTCTAGGTGACAGAGATCAGTTTACCTGGAGGAAATGGCCACTTTGGAAGGTGGACTTTATGGCATAGTACCCCACTGAAGTCCCTCCCCTCCCAAAACCCCACCCTCCTCAGGCTCCACCCCAAATCTCCAGGTAGAGAGAATTACATGTTGTACAAATACATGTTGTACAAACACTTTTGGCCACGTCATGAGACTACAAGAGTCACTGGAAAAGACAGTCATGCTAGGAAAAGTTGAGGGCAGCAGGAAAAGAGGAAGACCCAACAAGAGATGGATTGACTCAATAAAGGAAGCCACAGCCTTCAGTTTGCAAGATCTGACCAAGGCTGTCAAAGACAGGACATTTTTGAGGACTTTCATTAATAGGGTCGCCATGAGCCGGAAGCGATTTGACGGCACTTAACACACACACACACACACACACACACACACACAAACACTCTCCCCAAATATGTGTCTGCTGTATGAAGGAGAATAAGTAAAGTAAGGGAGAATAAGTAGGTAGAGAGTGGTCAACCCCCTTAGAATAAGGTTCTCCCGTGGACTCCTCTTTTCTGAGGAAATAGCAGCAGAGACTTGTGGGATGGCCTTTTGAGTTGCTGCTTCAAAGGTTATGGGATCCCCTTCCCCAGGAAAAGAGGGCTACACCATTTCTTTAAGCCTTCCGGTGAAAATTGAAAATATTTCTGTTCCAGGACTTTAGACCAACTGACTGATGAGGGCACTATGTTCCTCTTTAACTGTGTTTTTATTGTGTCACCAGATGGTTTAAAATGTTAATTGTTTGTTAAGTCCTTTAAAATTGTTGCAAGATGGAAAGGCTTTCTCTGCCCTGGCCCCTGCTTGGTGGAATAGCATCTCAAATGAGACCAGGGCCGTGCGGGACCTTAAGGAGTTCTGCAGGGCCTGCAATTCTGAGCTATTCTGCCAGGCTTATGGTTGAGGACGGCTACTGTATTCCATCAATGATGGCCTCCCTACCCTTCCCTTTTTTATCATCTCTACTTAGTTCAATTATTAGGGGGGAGCTAGATGGTAAACAGGGAAAGGCAAGTTTAAAAGCATAAATACACGTGCACTTGCAATGGGAGCTTCTAACTATGGCCTTTAAGTGAACTGGACAATAAAAGGGAGGATATGGATGTGTTTGTGGAGGTTAAAAGCATTTGAAAATCAGGATTGATGGATTATACTTTATACCCCACTTTAAGCAAAGATGGTCTCCTGAAGTGGCTTACAACTAGGGTTGCCATCTCCTGGTTGGGAAATACCTGGAGATTTTGGGGGTGGAACCTGAGGAGAGCAGGGTTTGGGGAGGGGAGGGACTTTAATGGGGTATAATGCCATAGGAGCCCTGTGGCACAGAGTGGTAAGCTGCAGTACTGCAGTCAAAAGCTCTGCCCGCTTTTGATCCCGACGGAAGTCAGTTTCAAATAGCCGGCTCAAGGTTGACTCAGCCTTCCATCCTTCCGAGGTTGGTAAAATGAGTACCCAGCTGGGGGTAAAGGGTAGATGACTGGGGAAGGCAATGGCAAACCTCCCTATGAACATAGTATGCCTAGTAAACATCGGGATGTGATGTCACCCCATGGGTCAGTGAAGACCTGGTGCTTGCACAGGGGGACTACCTTAGGGTTGACAGGTCCCTCTTCACTACCGGCGGGAGGTTTTGGGAGCAAAGCCTGAGGAGGGTGTGGTTTGGGGAGGGGAGGGGCTTCAATGTCATAGAGTCCAATTGCCAAAGCGGCCACTTTCTCCAGGTGAACTGATCTCTATCAGCTGGAGATCAGTTGCGATAGCAGGAGATCTCCAGCCACCACCTGGAGGTTGGCAACTCTCCTTACAACACTTAAAATTAATCAGAGTGATACAATATATTAAGCATATGGATGTATGGTAGCCTGTTGCATGTGAATTGATTTTGGAGCTCCTTTTTTCACTTAGTGGGAAGAGCCCAATCATTCCTGGATTGCTGGGCGTGCCAATGTTTGAAAAAATGCTATCTCGATGAATTATGTCACTCGGTGGTTGCCTTGTTGACTGCAGTTGGCGCCTCCCTCTGCCTGGAAATAATTGCGGCCTTTAAAGTTGATGGATTGCAGTGTGAGCTGAAGCATGTTTACTCAGGAATACGGCCCTCTGGGTTGAGTCCGATTCCCTGCTCCCAGGACGGAATGCATAGAGTTGACTGCCCCATGCTGCTTCGGCGCAAATCCACCCCCGCAAATGAAAACCAGCCTTGTGCCTTCCGCATTATTTCTAACAGTTTGGTATCCAAGCATCTCCATTAATGTAAACAGCAACCAGTGATCTAGGCTAATAGACTGCCTCTGGTTTTGAGTCACTCCAAATCAATGTGACTCATCAGCAGGCAGGCAAGGCAGACGACCGTAGGGGCCCTCGAGAGATGTTCTTAATCACCAGTCCGGGATTTTTTTCACCCAGTTGCTGAAAAAGAAAATCTGTAAAAATTAAAAGAACAATGAAGTACATGATGCAGGAATGCCAAATGAGACCGCATATGCTCTGGTTTTCCTTATTTTCCAATCGTTTTTTCCCCCTCCTATCGCTGTTCCCTTTTCCCTTTGAAGAAAGCATTTAAAATGTTGTTAGCGTTCAAGCTGTTCTTTTCCGGGTTGCAAGCGCTTCAGTCCCTTCATGGAAGGGAGCTGCGTGATGAATGCGCAATTGGTCTGCAATTTAAAAGGAAGAATATTTTGAGCATATTTACATCTGTGTAGTCGGTGGTCGATCCCATAGGCTGCCAGCCAGTAGCTACTGCTGGTGCCTGCTCAGAATTTACTGAATTGCTGGGGTTGATAGGAACTGTAGTCGCCTTGGTTTCTGGTTTCTGGTTCCCAGCTCTGGGTTGGGAAATACCTGGAGATATTGGGGGTGGAGCCTGAGGAGGGCAGGGTTTGGAGAGGGGAGGGACTTCAATGCCATAGAATCCAATTGTCAAAGCGGCCATTTTCTCCAGGTGAACTGATCTCTATCGGTAGGGTTGCCAGGTCTCTCTTCACCACCAGCAGGAGGTTTTGGGGGGCCGAGCCTGAGGAGGGTGGGGTTTGGGGAGGGGTGGGACTTCAATGCCATAGAGTCCATTTGCCAAAGCGGCCATTTTCTCCAGGTGAACTGATCTCAATCGGCTGGAGATCAGTTGTAATAGCAGGAGAGCTCCAGGTAGTACCTGGCGGTTGGCAACCCTATCTCCAGGGGAACTGTTCTCTGTCGTCTGGAGATCAGTTGTAATAGCAGGAGATCTCCAGCCACCACCTGGAGGTTGGCAACCCTATTCTGATTCCATTTGTGAGGCCACCAAAATCCCCGTCAACATCACAATGAAGACATGCTGTGGAATACTCAACCTGGGGGTGCTTACTCACTCCTCTAATTGGATCACAACCTGTTTGAAGTTGGAATGTTGCCATAAACTGTTTGCAAAGCTCTCAGAATCTCTGACTCAAATAGAAACATACAGGAAAGGTAGATCCTGGTTAGTGCCTATAAGAGCCAGAGAATCATAGAATCATAGAGTTGGAAGGGACCACCAGGGTCATCTAGTCCAACCCCTGCACAATGCAGGTATTTAACAACTACCTCCCCCACACACACCCAGTGGCCCCTACTCCATGCCCAGAAGATGGCCGAGATGCCCTCCCCCTCATGAACTGCCTAAGGTCATAGAATCAGCATTGCTGACAGATGGCCATCTAGCCTCTGCTTAGAAACCCCCAGGGAAGGAGCATTTACCACTTCCCGAGGAAGTCTGTTCCACTGAGGAACTGCTCTAACTGTTAGATAGTTCTTCCTAATGTCTAGACGGAAACACTTTTGATTTAATTTCAACCTGTTGGTTCTGGTCTGACCTTATGGGGCAACAGAAAAGAACTCGGCACCATCCTCTATATGACAGCCCTTCAAGTACCATAGCGGGTTACTCCCCTCCTTCAGAAAGGTAACATCTGAAATTTGAGGAAGGAGAGAAACAGGGAAGGGGCAAGAATCTGTACACATGCGCACACATATTGCAAATGTCTCATCAAAAGCCTGCAAATGCCCACTGAACCTTTACAAGTGTGGTAGAGATGTGCACTGCACAATAGCGTAAGCAGATTTTCATTGAGCAAAGGGATGTTGGTCTATCATTAATAATTGTTCAATAATTAAAGGAAAAAAATGCCCTTCTTGCTTTAAATTAAGGTTTCCGGGTCCAGGTTGGGAAATTCCTGGAGATCTGAGGATGGGGTAGAATTGCTAGGCGTAGCCTGGCAACCAGTGACAGACCGGAGGTAGGGAAACAGGAAGCGGCCATCAGCAACGGTGTGATGTCACTTCTGGGAAAACCCAGAAGTAACATCACACCTCTCAATGAGTCGCTGGAAACTATGGCAAAACTGGAGAGTTTCTGGTGATTCCTGGAGAGGACTGATGTCACTTCTGGGTTATCCAGGAAGTGATGTCATGATGTCACTGACTGCCACCACTCAAGTCCCTGCCCCCCTGGTCTCCTGCTTTTAATTTATTTTTTCTCTCACAGCCACTCAGAGTGGTGGCAAGAAATGACAGTCCAGAGTGGGGAATCCTCACCCCACCCCCCAAGCTGGCAACACTGGGATGGAGACCGGGGAGGCAGGGTTTGGGCAGGGCAAGGACTTTAGCAGGGTATAATGCCATAGAGTCCATCCTAGCAAGCAGCCATTTTCTCTAGGGGAACTGATCTCAGTAGTCTGGAGATCAGTTGTGATTCCCAGAGATCTCCAGGCCCCACCTGGAGGACGTCAATACTATGTGTGACCTAAGCAGACTTTGTGTTGATTCTTTTCTTGGTTGTGTAAACATGAAATGTCAGAAGACTTGCTTCCTTCCATCCACCCTAGGGTTGCCAGATCTGGCTTGGGAAATCCCCGGAGATTTTGGGGATGGAGCCTGAGGAGGGCAAGGTTTGGGGAAGGAGGGACTTCAACTGGGCATAATGCCATAGAGTCCACCTTCCAAAGCAGCCTTTTTCTCCTGGCAGCCTGATCGCTATTGCCTGGAGATCAGTGGTAATCCCAGATCTCCAGCCACCACCTGGAGGTTGGCAATGTAATCCACTCCCCTCCCCCCATATCTCTATCGAACTAGTAAATACTCCTGAATATGTCCGCATTGCGACTGTTCCATGGTAGTAGACTGAACATTCTCCTGCACATTCTTGAGTTTAAAAAAGGAAACTATTTTAATCAGGGCACTCACACACCTGCTTCAGGGCAGGCGATTGTCGAACAAATGAATGCCGCATACAGCAGATGTAGACAAATCTTCAGCAGTGTGTACTTGTGTGTGTGCGTGTTTGCATATCTCTCTCTGTGTGTGTATAGGGGCTTATAGGCAACCATCCTTGGTATGAGAGCAGAGATGTTACAAATACCTCCGAATTTCCCTACATTCTTCAGTGGAATATTGCAAGATTTGAGACCATCGCGGCACACTGAATGTTCTGCCGAGCACAGCAGCCAAGCCAGATTGTAGCAAAGGCACCGTCAGCAGTGAATTCCTCGTTTTGGAGGGGCCTGTTGGAGAATCTTGAATGAAACTGGTTAAGCGAAAGGTCAGCGCCTTGCATTCAAATGGGAAGCTGAAACAGCAGAAAGTACACAGTTGGGATAATAGACAACTGTCAGGTGTGGTTGGGAAAGGAGATGAACTGCAGCCTTAGTAGAATCTCAGCGACAGAGTGACGAACCTCAAAGCACTATCGCGAACTTAATTATGCCATGTGAGGTCCACCTGGCAGGACATATTATTATCCCAGTGAGTTTCCAGATGGGGAAACCCCAAGACAGCCTGTAGTGGAGCTTGCCCTAGACTGAGGTGAGGAGGGCCAGCTAGGTGGAAACTCGCCACTCTTCTTCCCGCCCGGTAATGTGTGGAATGCAAGAGGCAGGAAGAATTCATCTTCCTTACCTTCCCTGCACACCTTGGAGCCTTGGGCTAGCTACTGGCGTAAACAATACAGAAGGCACCGGAGGATTCAATGCAGCCTTCCCACTCAAAAAGGAGTTATTTTTAGAGATGCTGATTCAAGGGCTCTTCAAGAATGCAGATTGGGGATTTTGCATTCAAGCGACTGGCCAACAGGTCTTCTCCTCTCCTCTCCTCTCCTCTCCTCTCCAAGACAGCCCTAACTGCTCTTTTTCTCTCTCTTCTGCCTGCTGCTACTGGAGGGTTGGGGATAGGGTTGCTAGGTGCCTGTTAACTGCAGGCAATTGCTTGCCAATTTACAAGACTGCCTGTTGCCCCTCAGCTGGCCAGTGGGGGAAACTGGCCAATTAAAGGGTGGCATAATAACGTCCCTTCCGAGGTAAACCCAGAAGAGACGGGGACACTCTAGCACATCCCTCAAAAAACTCTATGGAAACCAACGAGTTTTTGGAGGAATGTGGTAGAGCATCCCTGTCACTTCTGGGTTTGACAAAGATGCTCTGGCACATTCCTCCAAAAATTCTATGATTTCCATAGAGTTTTGTAGGGACATGGTAGATAGGGCTGTTGATTCGGTTCGGCCCAAACTGGAAAAACAGCCGAATTTCCCCTGATTCAGTGGTTTTTAGTTCGGGACGAACCGAACTCAAAAATGATGGGCAACCGGGGAGCCAAATTCAGCGAGTTCGGGAGTTCACGAATAAATCCGGCCAATTCGGGGCGGCAGTAAGCAGCATAACCGTCAGTAAGCAGCATTCTCCTCCCCCGGCCAATCGGTGGCCAAGCTGGGTCTTCTTCTGGCCAATCAGTCAGGATTGAGTACTGGAGGAATCAGCTGATGTGCGGCCCGGCTGGGGAGAGAGAGAGAGGGAAATCCTCGTGTGTGTGTGTGGGGGGGTGCTTGTGCACATTCACTCCTTTCTGTGGCTGCAGGGGGTGTATTTTTTGGGGTACAGACCCCAAACTTTCAGCAGAGATTCAGACAATCCTTCTTAAGAGACCACCCAAGTTTTGTAAACATTGGGTCAGGGGGTCCCGAGATATGGGCTCCCCCCTTTTTTCTTTCCATGGCTGCAGGGGGTGCATTTTTGGGGGTACCGACCCCAAACGTTCAGTGGAGCTTCAGATGAGCCTTCTTAAGATACCCCCCAAGTTTTGTAAACATTGGGTCAGGGGGTCTCAAGATATGGGCTCCACCCCTTTTCCTTCCCCCTTTTCCATTTATGTGGCTGCAGGGGGCGCTTTTTTGGGGATACAGCCCCCAAACTTTCAGCATAGCTTCAGACAATCCTTCTTAAGATACCACCCAAGTTTTGTAAAGATGGGTTCAGTGGGGGCAGAAATATTGGCTCCCCCCTTTTCTCTTTCCGTGGCTGCAGGGGGCACATTTTTTGGGATGCAGATCCCAAACTTTGAGCGGAGCTTCAGACAAGCCTTCTTAAGAGACCACCCAAGTTTTGTAAACATTGGGTCAGGGGGTCCCGAGATATGGGCTTTCCCCTTTCCCCCTTTCCCTATTGGGATGAATGGATCAGCTGATCCTGTGTGCATCTCCAGAGCAAAACGTCCCGTGCCTAATTGGAATCGTCTTGGCTTACAAGTCCTCCCCAGCCCCTCCTGATGGAACAGAAGACAGCCACAGTAAGACCCCTTTGGGGGCTTTAATCTATAATTTTTCTCCTGTGTGTGGGGGGGGGAGGGGGAAAGCAGAGTCTGTGGGGGGGGAGCAGTTTCTGTGGGTGGGTGGGAGCCAAAGGGGGCTTTGCCGGTTCTGCCTGGGGGTGTGTTCCCCCTCGAGTCTCTCTCTCCCTGGTTTGAGGGGGGGGTTTCAGTTGTGTGTCTTCAGGTTTTCCCTCATTCATAAGAGCGGTTTGGTCTATTTGGATGCTTGCTCAAAACTGGTTTTCAAATGGTGACTTAAAGAATGCATTTGGAGTCCCATGCAAAAGGGGAAATTCCACCCCTCCTGCTCATTATGCATAGCTAGCTGCCTCTGTCCCTTTCCATGGTTTGCAAACTCGCAGGTGTCAGGTGTTGCTTTGCACAGTTGCAAAGGTGTTGCTTACAAGGTTGTGTTGCTCTGCAGTCGTGTTGCAATGCTTTGCAAACTTCTCAGCTGTTTGTCGGGGCTGGGAGCTTTATGCGTGGGTGGCAAGCTCTGCTCAGACATGCACATTAAGGGTGGGGGGACCCCTTTCGGGGACCATATCTCAGCCCCCCCCCCCTGACCCAATCTTTACAGAACTTGGGGGGTCTTTCAAGAAACGTCCTTTGAAGCTCCGCTGAAAGTTTGGGACCTCTACCCCCAAAAATGCCCCCCCAGAGCCGCGGAAAGGCGTGGTTGTGTTTTTAATGGCTTTATTTGGTCGAATTTTTTTCCCGAACTTTGAATTCCCGCCGAATTGCATGGACCCGAAGCGGGGGAGTTTGGACTTCGGCATATCCCGAATCTAAACGGGCCGAATTCAGCCGAATCCGAACTATACCAAAAAAAATTTAATTCAACAGCCCTAATGGTAGAGCGTCCCTATCACTTCTGGGTTTGCCCCAGAAGGGACATTATTGTATGTGTGCAAATTGCCTCCCCCACCAGACATAATGGTGGAGAAAGTTAGAGTTGCCAGCTCCGGGTTTGGAAATACGGGGAGATTTTTGGTGTGGAGTCTGAGGAGGGCAGGGTTTGGGGAGGGAGGAACTTCAATGCCATAGAGTCCTATTGCCAAAGCGGCCATTTTCTCCAGGTGAACTGACCTCTATTGGCTGGAGATCAGTTGTAATAGCAGGAGAACTCCAGCTAGTACCCGGAGGTTGTCAGCCCTATGGAAAGTGCCTCTGATCACAGCCAACCTATGGTAACCTTGTAGGGTTTTCAGGACAAGAGATGAACAGAGGTAGTTTGCCATTTCCGGCCTCTGCATAGCAACCTTGGACTTGTTGGTGGTCTCCCTTCCAAGTACTTACCAGGGCCAACCCTGCGTAGCAGCCAAGATCTGACAAAATTGGGCTAGCCTGGGCCATCCACAAACATAATAGGGGGATTTATTTTCCTACAAATTAGTTTGTCCTACAAATTGGTTTGTCACTGCCCAGTACCTTCCTTTTACAAAGCTTCATGTTCTGCCCCTGACCCGAGGTGATAAATCTTGCAATCACTGCCAGCAGCAATAGCAGGCAGGCAGTATTTCCCATTTTGGACATTTAAATAGTGCTTCCTCTCGCACAGGCACAAAGACAAGTACTTTGGACTCTGTTAGTTACCTGACCCTAACATGACCCTATGAAGGGGGCTTGATTTCCCCGGCTGTGAGCGTGGAAAAGTAGCTGCAAGACAGAAGAAAATGAAAATCTTCTCCCACAATTATTGAGCTGCGGCGAAGATGTGCAGCTTGGTGCTTGAGTCAGGCGACAAACCACAAAGGGAGATGTACTGATCCTCTGCTCGACTTATGAGTAACTGTAGTGGTCAAACAAGTAGGGTTGCCAACCTCCAGGCAGAAGCGGAAGATCTCCTGCTATTACAACTGATCTCCAGCCGATAGATATCAGTTCACCTGGAGAAAATGGCCGCTTTGGCAATTGGCCTCTATGGCATTGAAGTCCCTCCCCTCCCCAAACCCTGCCCTCCTCAGGCTCCATCTCAAGAACCTCCCACCGGTGGCAAAGAGGGACCTGGCAACCCTACAAACAAGACATGTTCACCTGGTAGAAATGTTCACCTGGTAGAAATGTTTGCCATGAGGATCTCAGCTTGTCTGCTGCTGCAATGCCTACCACTACCACTTCCCAGCATGGTGTAGTGGTTAAGAGTGGTGGTTTGGAGTGGTGAACTCTGATCTGGAGAACCGAGTTTGTTTCCCCCACTCCTCCACATGAGCGGCGGAGGCTAATCTGGTGAACTGGAATTGTTTCCCCACTCCTACACATGAAGCCAGCTGGGTGACCTTGGGCTAGACACAGTTCTTTTAGCGCTCTCTCAGCCCCACCTACCTCATTGGGTGTCTGTTGTGGGGAGGGGAAAGGAAGGTGATTGTAAACCAGTTTGAGTCTCCCTTAAGTGGTAGAAGAAGTTGCCATATAAAAACTTCTTCTTCTTCTCCTCCTCCTCCTCTTCCCTCCCCTCTCCGTTTTTCCCGGGACAGCTATTCTGCTGAGAACATTGTTAACATTCTTACAACCGTAGCTCGGCATGATGCGTCAGAATAATTTCTATCCTGTTTTTCCCTTTTCAAATAAATACATATTTTATAGAATACATATATTTGAGGGAACTTATATCCCTGATCTATATTCAAAAACTTTTTCATGAGTAACAGTTTAATATTTTAAACTGTAACAATAAATTCCAATGCTTGATATCACAAATTGCTGGGCGGCGGGGGGGGGGGGGAGAGATTTTCATCTAACATCTGTATTAAACACCATATCTTCTTGAATTCTAATTCTATAGGTCACATTTCAGATATGTTTCATATTTTACAGGCCACAGTTTAGACAATCATTGAGCTTGTTTCCTATACTAATATTTTTTTGTAACTGAGAATGCATAAAATATAATTTGTCTATATTCTTTATTGACTATCTAACACAGAGAAAAGGATTGGCTCAGATCTCCTTGTAGATTTTCCATGGGTAGAGGGATAATACAGAAATTGCATACCTTTCACTTCCCACAGCAGCCTGAAATGGCCCCTGAAATCTCATTCCTAAAGGAGAGGGGACCCCCCACCCCAGGAACAGGATTTCAGGAGGCATTTTAGGTGGTTGCAGGAGAGAGGAGGCAAGACATTTACATTCCTTGAGGGCAAATCCCTCTGCCCATGGAAACCATGGATATATAAATATTAAAAATAATCTTGTAGGCTTAGGGTTGCCAACCTCCAGGTACTATCTGGAGATCTCCTGCTATTACCACTGAACTCCAGCCAATAGAGATCAGTTCAATGGAGAAAATGGCCGCTTTGGCAATTGGACTCTATGGCACTGAAGTCCCTCCCTTCCCCAAAACCTACCCTCTTCAGGCTCAGCCCCAAAAACCTCCTGTTGATGGCGAAGAGGGGCCTGGCAACCTTATGTAGGCAAAAGTTGGGGGATGCGGGGTAGGACAGCTTGGTCTGTTGCAATGTGCCATGCCAGCGAGAGGACAGTGGGGCGGAGCCTTGGCTCAGTGGTAGAGCAGCTGCTTGGCATGCAGAAGGTCCCAGGTTCAATCCCTGGCATCTCCAGTTGAAAAGACTAGGTAGGAGGCAATGAGAAAGACCTCTGCCTGAGACCCTGGAGAGCCGCTGCCAGTCTGAGTAGACAATACTGACGTTGATAGACCAGTGGTCTGATTCAGTATAAGGCAGCTTCGTGTGTTCATGTGACAGCTCACAATTATTAGAGGAATTCAGCAGCGGAGAATTTTGTGAGCTCCCCTAGGCTGTGGTACCCTAGGGAAAGCATTAAAGCAGGCAGCTATGGCCTTCTTGCGGGTTTAATGGAACAAATAAAGGACACCTATTTCACGGTCTCAAATACCGAAAGGTGTGGAATGCTGGACTCAGAAGCTGCATGCCAGCCAGCAAACCGCAAATGAATGGAGACAAAGGAACCATCAAATTGCACATATTTTAGCTTCCACGATTCCATAGAAATCTCACCTCCTGTTAGGCCCAGTTTCCTCCCCCCCTTCATTATTGGAAACTTAACAATTGCAACAATGTATAAGCCCTTTATGCCTTGAAACTGATTTATGTGCCTAGCTGGTGGAGCTGGAGGAGAGGAAGGAAAAGTCGTATTGATTAATCTATACAGAGTACAGTACAAGGCCAGCAACCTAAGGAATGCTTCAGCGGCTGCATTGGAAACAGCCTCTGGGAGGCAGGGAAATGTTCTTGACAGCACCGGAGGTCCAGTCCATCACCACCGGCTCTCCCTGGGCCATAGATGGCTGCCACAGTCTCCAGAGATCAGCTGAGCGGCGGGTTGAATAATAACACAATGTGTGGGAGAGATGAATAACTGAGCCCCGCGATATGGCACGAAGGACAGTTTCTTCATGTTAACAAGGTGGCAGCTTTGCTAAAAAAGGAAGGAGGGCTGCAAACGCTGGAAGTGACGACGGACCGAATTTTAGAGACTCGCTGGTTCAGTGCATAGAGCCCTGTTGGATCAGACCAGTGGACCCTCTGGTCCAGCATCCTATTCAACATAGTGGCCAACCAGTTGCCCTGTGAACTGGATGTCAAAGGTACTAGCTGGCAATCTTCTCCTATTACAACTGATCTCCAGCCGATAGAGATCGGTTCTTTAGCCTGAAGAGGAGAAGACCGAGGGGTGAAATGATAACCATCTTCACGTACTTGAAGGCCTGTTGTATAGAGGATGGTGCCGAGTTGTTTTCTGTTGCCCCAGAAGGTCAGACCAGAACCAACGGGTTGAAATTAAATCAAAAGAGTTTCTGTCTAGACATTAGGAAGATTTTCTAACAGTTAGAGCGGTTCCTCAGTGGAACAGGCTTCCTTCAGGAGGTGGTAAGCTCTCCTTCCCTGGAGGTTTTTAAGCAAAGGCTAGATGGCCATCTGTCAGCAGTGCTGATTCTATGACCTTAGACAGATCATGAGGGAGGGCATCTTGGCCATCTTCTGGGCATGCAGTAGGGGTCACTGGGGGTGTGGGGGGAGGTAGGTGTGAATTTCCTGCATTGTGTCAGGGTTGGACTAGATGACCCTGGTGGTCCCTTCCAACTCTACCTGGAGAAAATGGCCGCTTTGGCAATTGGACTCTATGGAATTGAAGTCCCTCCCCTCCACAAACCCAGCCCTCCTCAGGCTCCACCCCAAAAACCTCCTGCCGGTGGCAAAGAGGGACCTGGCAACCCTAGATCCAGATGCTTACTCTCTGTGAAAGTAGAAGTCACTTTTAGTCATCTTGGCTAGTAGCCAGATTCAAATATCCTCATTTTGATTTCACTTCTCCCTGCTGAGCAGCAAACCCAGGAGTTTTGATTGACACCATTTCCTATTTACTCAAGCTGTATTGTTGCTTTAAAAAAGCAGTTTTCAGCATTTGGAGTCAGCAAAGTGGTTAAAGAATCAGACTGTGATCTGGGAAATCCAGGTTCAAAACCCCACTGTGACATAAACCTTGCTGGGCAACTTGAGGCCAGGCACACTCTTTCATCCTAACCTATCTCACAGGGTTGTTGTGTGGATAAAAATAAGTAGCTAGGATGATGAAAAGGAGCCACGTGGTGCAGAGTGGTAAGCTGCAGTACTGCAGTCCAAGCTCTGCTCACGACCTGAGTTCAAGCCCAACAGAAGTTGGTTTCAGGTAGCCGGCTCAAGGTTGACTCAGCCTTCCATCCTTCCGAGGTCAGTAAAATGAGGACCCAGCTTTCTGGGGGGAAAGGGAAGATGACTGGGGAAGGCCCTGGCAAACCACCCCGCAAACAAAGACTGTCTCGTAAACATCGGGTTGTGATGACACCCCATGGGTCAGGAATGCTTAGAATCATAGAATCATAGAGTTGGAAGGAACCACCAGGGCCATCAAGTCCAACCCCCTGCACAATGCAGGAAATTCACATCTTGCACAGGGGACCTTTACCTTTACCTTTAGGATGATGAAGAGGACAAGGAAGCAGTTGTGGTGGTAGCCAGAAAGGGGAGGCAAGGGGGAGACAAACCAAATCTGGGGTTTGGGGGATATGGAGTATTCTTTCACTGCAAGACTTGGAAGATCGCCCTATGCATATGTGTGTATATTTATGTGGCTGACAGGAATTAAATCAATGCACTTCTATCTCCACAGGAACAGTTTAAAAGTACTGGGGCTGTGCCATAATTAATCCCCCCTTCACAGAAAAGCTAGGAAAAGTTGAGGGCAGCAGGGAAAGAGGAAGATCCAACAAGAGATGGATTGACTCAATAAAGGAAGCCACAGCCTTCAATTTGCAGGATCTGAGCAAGGCTGTCAAAGATAGGACATTTTGGAGGACTTTCATTCATAGGGTCGCCATGAGTCGGAAACGACTTGACGGCACTTAACACCCACACACCCACACACACCTTCACAGAACTGGAACGAATGTCTCTGCCATCTTTTCCCTGCTTTGTCGTTATCATGCAGATTATAGATGCCGTGTGCATGTATAAACTGAGATGGGCAATATGTTTAAGGCTATAGAGTATAACAAGGAGATGATTTCAGGAAGAAACCACCACCTTTCATTTGCTTCTAGCCGTCAGATGCAAGGGCATTTTGAAACCTCGCCGTGCTTAACGCAAATGTCGCCCAGCGTGAGTTCTTATCATCATCTCCGAGTCGTATTTCTAGGACGAAAATTTGATCTCTTGCCTATTACCCTCGGAATCCCCTGGGCCTGTTACTTGGCTCTCGTTTCTTTGAATTGCGTTTTTATACATTAGGCTTGTAAAGTCGTGTACTATACATTAAGGATTTGATTGATGTTTGTTCAAAGGGCAGAGATTTAACACGCGCTGACGACACAACTGCTATTATTCAGCTTCGCTTCCATTCTCCTGCTGATGGATGCCGAACAGTCTTTTTTACATTCAGAGCCTTGGTGTGCATGGCTAGATGTCTCTTGCTTGACAAAGGACCCATTTTTCTATAGTCATTCAGATGATGCCTTCCATCCAGCTGCTTGTCACTGGTAGTCCTCGTCACATCGAAAAATCACACTTATTCCTAGCAAAAACGTTTTTGGATCCGGCGAAAATTTCCTTTGTTGGAATTGTTTAGATATATGATTACAGCAGCAAGAATGGCCATTGCTCTCAATTGGACACAAGAATACATCCCAACATGGAAAAACTGGCTAGATAAATTAGCAGAATATGCAGTGATGGCCAAGCTGACAAACATCATGAGTAAAAGACCCAGATAAGACTTTTTAAAGAACTGGAAATTGTATTTTGAATATATTCAAAAGTGAAACAGAAATTAATAGTTAATATGAATTGTTACAGAAGAGATGGCCTGTGGTAGTTATGTAACAAATATAAATAGTTATGACATAGAGGTAATTCACAGTGGGTAGCAGTGTTAGTCTGTCTGCAGTAGTAGAAAAGAGCAAGAGTCCAGTAGCACCTTAAAGACGAACAAAAATATTTTCTGGCAGGGTATGAACTTTCGTGAGCCACAGCTCACTTCTTCAGATACTCCTTCTTCAGTATCTGAAGAAGGGAGCTGTGGCTCATGAAAGCTCATACCATGCCAGAAAATAATTTGTTAGTCTTTAAGGTGCTACTGGACTCTTGTTCTTTTCTACTATGACATAGAGGTAAAGTGTGATACTTTATCATTTTAATATAACATTTATAATAATATAATTTACTCTTAGTATTGACCACAAGATCTAATAAATGTTTTTTGATCTATAACTAGAACTATATTAGGTTATTTTATTGTTTAGAATTAAGTTCATATACCTCGCATTACATTTTTTAAAATAGGCTGATTGTTGACCCTCTTCAAACTTATATAGAAAAATATGTATCTTGTCTAGGATGTGCAAAACTATGTTACGAAATATGTATGTTGTGTGTCTTGTATCTTGTGTTTTATGTTGTTGAAAACTTAATAAAATTTTCTTTTTTAAAAAAGTACACTTATTTATCTGATACATTTTGATCCTACCTTTTCTCCAAGGAGCTAAGGGTGGAAGAGATGGCTCTCCACTCTTCCAAATATGGGATGGGGACCACTGCCTCCCTGCATATACAAATGTTCACTCAACCATTCCTGTCCTCCAGATGGTTTTAAGACATAAATTATTCCTTCCAAGATCACAAGTAATAAGGCCAAACCAAACAAGATGTTAGAAGAGCCATGGTCAGGTTTCCAGATTGGGTTCTTTGGTAAACAGCAGTCGGGAGTGGCTCAGAATAAGACCATAATGCTCAGAGAAGGGAGGTTCAACTCTGAGAGCCAGTGGGGTGTAGTGGTTAAGAACGGAGGTTTGGAGAGGTGGATTCCGATCTGGAGAACCGAGTTTGATTCCTCACTCCTCCACAAGAGCAGCAGAGGCTAACCTGGCGAACTGGGTTGGTTTCCCCACTCCTACAAATGAAGCCAGCTGGGTGACATTGGGCTAGTCACACTCTCTCAGCCCCACCTACCTCACAGGGTGTCTGTTGTGGCGAGAGGAAGGGAAGGATATAGTAAGCCGATTTGATTCTTGTGGTAGAGAAAGTTGGCATATAAAAAACGAACTCTGTCCTTCAGAGTTACTACTCTGAAGATGCCTGCCACAGTTGCTGGCGAAATGTCAGGAAAGAAAATTCCAAGACCACGGTTACACAGCCCGGATAACCTACAAGAACCAATGAACTCTGACTGTGAAAGCCTTCGACAATATCTTCTCCTTCTCCTTCTCCTTCTCCTTCTCCTTCTCCTTCTCCTTCTCCTTCTCCTTCTCCTTCTCCTCCTCCTCCTCCTTCTCCTTCTCCTTCTTCTGCAAAAACCCAACACTAACCTGTAAGGTAAGGAATTAAAATGAAAAAAAAAAAAGGTAGTCATTGATTCTCACTATGGAGTCTGGATCCTCTCAGCAGACTCTCTTTGATCATAGGATTCTTTGAGCATAGGATTTTTCACACACACAAACAACTACCCCAGGTACCACTATGTGACCAGTTTTTGACCAGAATAGGCACACAACTGTTCTCCCTGATCCTTGTACATTTAGGAATTCAGAATATAAACGTGTGTTCAGTTATGAAAACTATCCTGAGAAGGATACAGCGAATGGCTCTGAGATCGCATGTGCCCAGACTGCTTAGTCAATCGTGGCACTTCTGCGAGGCAGGAGTTTTGCAGTCATGGCGAGAGCAGCAAATGGATTAAAGCGAGGAAACAATGAGTCACGCAGGTTGCCAACTGGCAGATGCTGCCCGCTCCTCCGCCTGGGCTGCCTAATCAGCCCAAATGCCTGTGGTGGGGAGAAGGGGGCGGGATAGAAAAATGTGTCTTGCAGGATTTCTCGACAGCTCTCGGGCTCACTGAGCACCGCTCTTTCCATATTAATGAGAGTCTGAGGAAGGCACCCGGAAGAGCTGTAAATTGGTTGCATCCATAGAGTTTTCCACCTGTGGAATAAAAGCACTCGACTTAATGAATAAAATCTGCATTTCATCAGCAGAGGACAAGGCAGCCATATGCAGAGAACACAGTCTTCCTCTAGCCCACCAGAAGGTGACAGAATGCGACGAACGATTAAGAATCTCCCCCCGGGAATTTGATGTTTACTGTGGCTGCTCACATATCAGAGGGCAAAGACTGTTTGGATCACTGGGGTTTCTCCCCCAGGGATTAAGGGGTGATAGGGGAATGTTCTCCATACAAAATGAGCACTCTATTACACACAGACACACACACACAATCTCCTCTCATATGGGCTTACTGTTTGCCCTTGGTTTTCCTCTTTGCAGCCGAATGGTGACTAAGGGCTAAATGAGCCATTATACTGACCACAACTAGACATTCAGCCCCCCCGCCCCCCATTACAGGTAGTAGAAATGAGTGATTAGGGATGGTTCTGGGTTTTTCATCCTTGCGGTTTTGAGTGGACAGTCCCCCGCTGTGATTTTGCTTCTCCTTTGTGCAAATCAAACCCGAGATCCTTTACATTTGTGCTATTTCATGTTTCCTTGCCCAGATTCTCCCTCATAAAAGGTGTACATTTAAACATTATTTCAGTGTCAGTAAAGCAGCTGTGTCCACACATGAACACAGAAACTACCCTGTAATGAGTACCCTGTACTATTGATCTATCAAGGTCTGCTCTGACTGGTTGTGACTTGCCAGGACCTCAGGTTGAGGTCTTTCATACCACTGAGGGATTCGTTTAACTGGAGGTGCTGGGGTCTTTAGAAGTAGTTCAGTAGCCTAAGTAGGGTTGCCAGGTCCCTCTTTGCCACCGGCGGGAGGCTTTTGGGGTGGAGCCTGAGGAGGGTGGGGTTTGGGGAGGGGAGGGACTTCAATGCCATAGAGTCCAATTGCCAAAGTGGCCATTTTCTCCAGGTGATCTGAATCTCTATTGGCTGGAGATCAGTTGTAATAGCATGAGATCTCCAGCTAGTACCTGGGGGTTGGCAACCCTAAGACTACAAGATTATTTTAATATTTATCTATCACTTGACGCGATGCCAAAAGGCACAGAAGTCCATAGGCTGTGCCGCCTGGGTAGAGTAGCTGATCCCAGAGCCAGCATTTCATGTGTCCTGCCTTCCCAATCCATGCACAACCTCTGGGTCCAGGGCATGACTACAATGTTCATTCCACCAACCACAAATGAAATGTCATAGCCAAATAAAATACACAGTCAAATCTGCCTTCAAAAATGATATTTTGAACCAAGTGCCGAAGATATGTAAAGAGAGGAATGGTGGAAAGGAACACCTACAGGCCCATAATCAGACAAACAGCGTCACAATCAAGCCCCTGCTGAATCCAATTCTGTGTGAATTCAGAGGTTGGATCAGTCATAGTGCCAAGAGTAGTGTGATTATAATGGATCATGGGGAGCTACTACTCCAGGAGCAACTTAGGCAACAATGAGTATCAATGCAGCCATTGTTATTTTTTTAAATTTACCTTGAATTATAGTGTTTTCTGTTTCCATTTGGAATCATTCAATGCCGTAGATGAAAAGGTAAAGATCAGTTGGCTTAGAGGCTTAGTGAGGGCAGAAAGCCGGGAGAAATGACGCCATTTTGTTTTCAGTAGTCGTTTTACCCTAATGGAACAACAGGAGGAGGCATGACTTCCAGGCCCGGCTCATAGGCCACTGTGAGAAACAAGATTGCTCCTTGGTTAGAGCCAGTAGGACTCTGGGGCAGAATCGATGCTCACCTCTCATTTATTTCACTAGCAAACGTTCCCCTTCTATAAGTCATCCTCGTTTCAGTAGAATGTTCTTCCCGGGAAACACACTTTGGAATGTTGCATGTTTAAGACGGAACGAGAAGGAACTAATTAAATCCTGTTGATAATAGAACAGGGTAAGCAAGAAAGCCTCTCTCTAATGATGTTCAGCGTCTCCACTGGCATATTTGCAGCCTGCCTGAATGCTTCCTCCGGGAGCTTGCCAAAATTAGCTAAGAACAGCTGATCTGGGGGTGTGTGCTGTGCACTCCTTTTCCATATCAGTGTGTTTTATCATATGATGACCACAGACCACATGCTCTGAAACAATAACAAACATTGTTTCAGCACTCAAAGGAGTCATTGTTCTCCGCTCAGATGATACCTGGTTACTCTCAACATATCGAACCAAAGCGGTGCTTGCTTTTCTAGTTGCTATGTTTCTTTGAAGAAGTGTGGAGGCCTTTTAAAAGACTTTTGTAGGGTTTTCAAAGCAAAAAAAAAAACACCATTCAGAGGTGGTTGGCTATTGCCTGCCTCTCTGTCGCGATCCTGGACTTCTGTGGGGGACTCCCATCCAAATACTAACCAGGTCCGACCCTGTTTAGCTTCCGAGATCTAAAAAGATCAGGTTAGCTTGGGCTATCCAGGCCAAGGTATAGTGATCTTTAGAGGAAGAAGAAGAGTTGGTTTTTATATGTTGACTTTCTCTACCACTTGAGGGAGACTCAAACTGGATTTCAATCACCTTCCCTTCCCCTCCCCACCACAGACACCCTGTGAGATATGTGGGGCTGAGAGAGCTCTAACAGAGCTGTGACTTGCCCAAGGTCACCCAGCTGGCTTCGTGCGTAGGAATGGGGAAACAAATCCAGTTCACCAGATTAGCCACCACCGCTCATGTGGAAGAGTGGGGAATCAAGCCTGGTTCTCCAGATCACAGTCCACCTCTCCAAACCACCGCTCTTAACCACTACACCATGCTGGTGTACAGGGAATATTGTCCATTGTCAGCCAACTAATAAATTGGAGCCATGGCACAAAAAGAGACACGTTGGCTCAACATTCTTGTGACCTGTAAAAGCTGTTTGATGCATGATGATGTAGGAGAGAGGGAAAAAATACAAAAATAGGAGGTTGGGGTATTGCCTGACATGAGTCATCCTTCACAAAATATGAGAAGGAGCTGAGGATTGATAGCTCTTTTCCCCTTAACTTTGAATCTGGTGCCAGAATTCAGAATTTCAGATTAAAACATCTGTGCAGGTTCAGAAAACAGAGATGTTTCTACAAATTTGAGAGAACAGTCTTATTTTTTTTTTAAGGATGGAATAAAATAAAATGGATTTAAAATGCTGACATCTCATGAGACTACTTCATGTGGTCTTGACAGCCATTTTGGATTGCCTAGGCGATCCCTGACAACAGTCTGCAGTTGCCTGGGTAATCCAAAGTGGCTGCTGCAATTTCATGTTTGAAACATGTGAAGGAGGGAGAAGGAGTGAGCAAGAGGGAAAGACAAAATAAAGGAGGAGTGAATCCAGAGTGAAAATAAAAGTGGAGCAAGAGGGAGAGGGGGAGAGAGAAGCAGGGTAGGGTTGCCAACCTCCAGGTGGTAGCTGGAGATTTATTATAACTGATCTCCAGGTGACAGAAATCAGTTGACCTGGAGAAAATGGCTGGTTTGGAAGGTGAACCCTATGGCGCTGAAGTCCCTCCCCTCCCCAAACCCTGCCCTCCTCAGGCTCCACCCCCAAATCTCCAGGTATTTCCCAGCTCTGGACTGGCGACCCTAAAGCAGGGAAATGGAAGTAGCTCTGAGGACTACAAAGGGGGAAGAGAAGATAGCATGGAAAAGAGAACAAGTCAAAGGGCTACAATATACCCCATGAGTTCTCAAGAATGTCCAGCTTTTACAATACAGTTTGCAACTAAGATGTATTGCAGGGTGGACTTCTGCCATTTTCTCATGGAGGATTTTGCCATTGCTCCAATAAGAAACCTTTAAACAACCAATGCTCGGAACCCCCAAAAAAGGGTAATGCTGCTGCTTTTATGACCAAATGGCATCTGCTTAACCACTGTCGTTCCACACCCGCAAGCGTTTTCTTGTAGTGTAGCTAGGGTTGCCAGGTCCCTCTTTGCTACCAGCAGGAGGTTTTTGGGGCGGAGCCTGAGGAGGGCGGGGTTTGGGGAGGGAAGGAACTTCAATGCTATAGAGTCCCATTACCAAAACGGCCATTTTCTCCAGGGGAACTGACCTCCATTGGCTAGAGATCAGTTGTAATAGCGAGAGATCTCCAGCCAATACCTGGAGGTTGACAACCCTAAGTGTAGCCATAACAGCAATGAGTGGCAATTGGGGGGAAATATGCTATTGATGCAATAAGGTGCTATGGCATGGAACTTGAGCCAAATATGTGAACATCTGGGGAGCTGTAATTTTTCAAATCATCATTAGTTTTGGGAAATCTGTGTTACCGAGTCCTAGGGTTGCTAGGTCCCTCTTCGCGACCAGCAGGTTTTTTTTGAGGTGGAGCCTGAGGAGGGCAGGGTATGGAGTAGGGTTGCCAGGTCCCTCTTTGCCACAGGAGGGAGATTTTTGGGGTGGAGCCTGAAGAGGGCGGGGTTTGGGGAGGGGAGGGACTTCAATGCCATAGAGTTCAATTGCCAAAGCAATTTTCTCTGGAGATCAGTTGAATTAGCAGGAGATCTCCTGCTACTACCTGGCAGTTGGCAACCCTAGTTTGGAGAGAGGAGGGACTTCAATGCCATAGAGCCGTGTTGGCGAACCTATGGCACGCGTGCCGACTCTGGCACGCGTAGCCCTCTCTGCTGGCACGCGCCCGGCCGCCTCCACTCAGCCCCCGGGGAAGCAGCCTTCCTTCCCCTTCCCTTCCCGGGCTGGAGGCGAGGGGCCGAGGCGCGGCTTTGCCTGGCCCCGCGCCACGGGCGGTCCGCAGCGACTACGGATTGGGGGCGGGGGACAGCGGGCGAGCCGGCAGCAGTCGCCCTCAGGGCCCGCCCGCCCGCCCGCCCGCTGCAAAAGGCCCCTGAAGGCCGGGCCGCCACCTGCGGCGCCTCCCCCGCTTGGCCAAGAGGAGCCGCCGCCGCCGCCCCGGTTCTGCCCAGCCGAGCGGCCTGTGAAGCGGAGCCGGGGAGCGGGAGCGGCCCGTGCGGTGGGGGGGGGGCGTGCTGCGGTGGCGGCCGGCGGGATTTGCGCCCAAGCAGCCCCCGGAGCCTCTGGCCCAGCCTGGGCTCCGCTGCAGCTGCCAGAGAAACGCAGCGCAGCACGGCCCTCTCTGAAGCCGCAGCGTGCAGGAACGCTGCGGCCCCTTTAAATCCCCTCTCGCCATCGGCAAGAGGAGGCGGGAGGCGGGAGGGAGGAAGACGCTTCCCCCAAGCCGGGAAGGCGAAGCGTCCCTGCACGCCGCGCGGCACAGGGGTTGAAACCTCTCTCGGCCGCCGCAGAGAGAGAGAGGGAGGGAGGGAGGGAGGGAGGGGAGGGGGGGGAAGAAGAGGAAAAAGCCAATCGCTCCCTCCCGGGGCCGGAGCATCCGCGTGGGAGCCGATCAGGTGGAGGACTTTTGTGGACTTGGGGGGGGGGGGAGAGGTGGGAAAGCTGAAGCCCGGTCGCAGGGAGCCGGCTGTGTGTGAAGGCTTTTCTCTCTTTTCTTCCTTTTTCAGTCACTCTCCTATTCTTTCTCTCCTCTTTCCCCTTCTCTTTCCCCGTCTCTTTCCCCTTCTCTTTCTCCTTCCCCTTCTCTTTCTCTTTCCCCTTCTCTTTCTCTTTCCCCTTCTCTTTCTCCTTCCCCTTCCCCTTCTCTTTCTTTCCCCTTCTCTTTCTTTCCCCTTCTCTTTCCCCTTCTCTTTCTCTTTCCCCTTCTCTTTCTCTTTCCCCTTCCCCTTCTCTTTCTCCTTCCCCTTCCCCTTCCCTTTCTCTTTCCCCTTCTCTTTCTCTTTCCCCTTCTCTTTCTCTTTCCCCTTCTCTCTCTCTCTCTCTCTCTCTCTCTCTCTCTCTCTCTCTTTCCCCTTCTCTCTCTCTCTCTCTCTCTCTTTCCCCTTCTCTCTCTCTCTCTCTCTTTCCCTCTCTCTCTCTCTTTCCCCTTCTCTCTCTCTCTTTCCCCTTCTCTCTCTCTCTTTCCCCTTCTCTCTCTCTCTTTCCCCTTCTCTCTCTCTCTCTTTCCCTCTCTTTCCCTCTCTCTCCCTCCCTCCCCCCTCTCCCTCCCTCCCCCCCTCCCCCTCCCCCCCTCTCTCTCCTTTCCATGCTTCCTTTCTGCCTTCTTTCTGTCCTTCATTCTTTCCTTCCTTCCTTCTTTCTGTCCTTCATTCCTTCCTTCCTTCTATCTGTCCTCCTTTCTTCCCTTCCTTCTTCCTTTCCGTCCTTCTTTCCTTCCTTCTTTCTGTCCTTCATTCCTTCCTTCCTTCTTTCCTTACTTCTTTCTGTCCTTCCTTCTTTCCTTCTTTCTGTCCTTCCTTCTTTCCTTCTTTCCGTCCTTCTTTCCTTCCTTCTTTCTGTCCTTCATTCCTTCCTTCCTTCTTTCCTTACTTCTTTCTGTCCTTCCTTCTTTCCTTCTTTCTGTCCTTCCTTCTTTCCTTCTTTCTGTCCTTCCTTCTTTCCTTCTTTCTTTCCTTCCTTCCTTCTTTCCTTCCTTGCAGATCGACCGCAGGCTGCAAGCTGCGCCCCCCTGGCACCTTGGTTGCCTGGGCCCACCGCTGGCTGCCTTCCCACCTGGGAGGAGGGGGAAGACCTGGGGGAGCTGAGACACCCTCCAAGCGTTCTCTGCATACCCTCCCCTAAGGTTGCCAACCTCCAGGTGGTGGCTGGAGATCTCCTGCTATTACAACTGATCTCCAGCCAATAGAGATCAGTTCCCCTGGAGAAAATGGCCACTTTGGCCATTGGGCTCTATGGCTGTGCAGTCTTCCTCCCCAAACCCCGCCCTCCTCAGGCTTCACCCCCAAAACCTCCCGCCAGTGGTGAAGAGGACCTGTCAACCCTAGCTTCCCCCCCACACACACACACACCAGGAGATCTACGCCCGGTATGGCCCCCGAACGATGTTATAAATATGCAAATGGCCCTTGGCAGAAAAAAGGTTCCCCACCCCTGTTCTAAACTAAAACCTCAGTATTCAGGTTAAATTGCCGCATTGGCACTTGGCGATAAATAAGTGGGTTTTGGGTTGCAGTTTGGGCACTCGGTCTCTAAAAGGTTCGCCATCACTGCCATAGAGCAATTTCCAAAGCAGCCATTTTCTCCAGCTGAACTGATCTCTATCAGCTGTAATAGCAGGAGATCTCCAGCCAGTACCTGGAGGCTGGCAACCCTACCGAGTCCTGACTAACATGCTCACCCCAGACTCAGAGCTATAAAATCTTTATAGCATCTTTTCCTTGTCACTTTCGCTCCTACGCGCTCACTTTTGTTTACTGTGAAACAGCTTTAAAAATGTCTCTTTCCTTCCAGGCCAAAAAATAAAGGTGCAAAAGTAACATATTTTCCTGCAATGATCTTTTACTACATCATTAACTCCTTGATAACAAGCTGCCAGCAAACTAGCAAGTTAGGGGGAAAGTGAAGGGGAAGTTAGCACAACAATAAGGTCTCAGTACAAGAAAGGACCAAGGAAACAAAGTTAGTTTGGTGAATGTGTAGATCAGCATGGTCTTGGGATCCCGAAAATGAGGCCCAGAAATTTCACCAGATTTTTGAGCTCAGATTTTCACCAGGGTTGCGGGCGGGGGCGGGGGGGGGGCAGATTATTTGCATTTTGTCAGAGTAGAATAGGTCTGCCCAATTTACTAAATCCCATCTAAATCTGAATATTATCTCCTTTGAAAAAGATAAGCCACATTTTGGGAACAATGTTATATTTTGCTAAAACATGACAGTTCTAAAAAATTGACTTTAGATTTTCTAACGTAAATTCAACTACACGTGGAAATACATCGAAAGTTGTACATTTAGAAAGGAAGCATTCACCAGGTTCATTCATCTGCCAGTGTTCTGTTTAAAAAGGTAAAGATCCCCTGGGCAAGCACCGGGTCATTCCTGACCCATGGGGTGATGTCACATCCCGACGTTTCCAAGGCAGACTTTGTTTGCGGGGTGGTTTGCCAGTGCCTTCCCCAGTCATCTTCCCTTTACTCCCAGCAAGCTGGATATTCCTTTTACAGACCTCCGAAGAAGGGAAGGCTGAGTCAACCTTGAGCCAGCTACCTGAAACCAACTTCTGCCAGGATCGAACTTAGGTCGTGAGTAAAGCTTGGACTGCAGTACTGCAGCTTACCACTCTGTGCCACGGGGCTCCTAGTGTGTTTAGGATGGGGAAATTATTGTCTCCAACAACCCAAAGAACCCTTGGGTTCTCTGTCTAATTTAGGTCAACTGCATAAAGAGTTGTACTAGATAAGGAACAAGGTAAGCATTTTTATTGTGTTTTTCAACATTTATCTATGCTGGCCCTTTTGGCACATGTATGCTACATTTACACGATTCTTGTGTCTGATTTGGGCATTCATCTTTGGTGCTCCAACCACATGTAACAGGAACATGCATGGCCCCCTATTCTCCATGTTGCATGAAAAAGGCACTTACAGCTTGAGTATGTGCAAACATTGTCTCTGGCACTCAATTTGCATGCACCAAAGCTGTGCATGCATGGAAAATATGGCAAACACATGTATGAGAAGGATCATGGGGTTTCCAGTTTGAGTACAGGCAGGCACTCCCACTGTACAAGCAGATGGTTTATTTTATTAATCTATGTTTAACCTAGGTTATCCATTTTCTTTTATCTATTTCAGATATTGTTGTTATTTCTTGTTATTATTTTAATTTTAAGCATTTTATCATGATGACTGATACCTAGTGGTTACAACCAAGCAATATACAAACCAAGCACTGTAATACAAGTAGTTAGGAAATAAACAGCACCCAAGCTCAATATTATACACAATACCCTTATATTTGTGGAACAAATTTTCACAAAATGTTCACACAGTATAAATACTCACTATTCTATACCTAAACAGTTTAAATACATTACAATTACTTTCTCAAGCTGTGGAATTGTCTATGAAATGAAAGAGACCGCGATGTGCCGGTTCCAAAGCGAGTTGTTAACTATGAGTTCATCAGCCCAGCTTTCATCAATGTTACTTTCATCAATGTTACTTTCTGCAGACCTACACCTAGGTTTCTATGGCAGGATTCACAAAGAATTCTCCGGCCGGAGAATTCTTTGTGAATCCTGCCATAGAAACCTAGGTGTAGGTCTGCAGAAAGTAACATTGATGAAAGCTGGGCTGATGAAGCCGATTGGAGAAAGCGTTTCCGGATAGAACGTTCCCCCTGTGTTTGTTTCGGAGAGCGGCCGCGCCAGGACCTCCCGGTCTCCCAACCTCACCTCTTTGTAGGAGGCCAAGAGTACTAGCAGCCTTTGGGCACATTCAGGACGCCGCTGGGATCTTCATTGACGCAATCGCTCTTGCCTTCAACATCCTTTTCGAACTCATAGTTACCAACTCGCTTTGGAACCAGCACATCGCGGTCTCTTTCGTTTCATGGACAGTTCCACAGCTTGAGAAAGTAATTGTATGTATTTAAACTGTTTAGGTATAGAATAGTGAGTATTTATACTGTGTGAACATTTTGATACCTAGTGGTGGCACGAAAAGGGGAGTTTTGGAAGTGGAATGGTGGATCATGGGTAAAGTTGCCGGCTCCAGAAAAAAATAGGATGGTTTATGATTAAAGTGATCGCTGTCACTAGAGCTGCTCTTTTCACATAGTCATTCATTCAGTAATTTGGTTGAGTTCATTTTTATCCCCTGAAAGAGCCGTAGATATTTTGCAGTGCAGTCCTGAACAGAGTTACATCTTTCTAATCCCACTGACTTTGATGGACTTCAAAGGGTGAGACTCTGTTTGGATGGCACTGCTAAATTTTCTTTTCTTTTCTTTTCTTTTTTTGCAACCTTTTTCAGGGTCATTTCCCTGTCTCCCCTGGCTGCTGGTGCTTTGGTACCATTTTTCTCCCCTCCACCTCAGAACCTCCACCTCCCCTATATAATTGTGATTCTACTCAGTCAGGTATACTGCAGAAGGGGTGCTACGTAGCCAGTGGAAATTGGATGATGTTGCTGATGGCAGGTAAAGAATACATAGCCAATAAAAAATGGACAGCATGACAATGCCGCTGAGGGCAAGTGAAGGCAAAATCAACCGACAGGCACTTCGGTATCAGGGGTATCAAAAAGTCACCCAAGAGTAGGGTTGCCAGCTCTGGGTTGGGAAATACCCGTAGATTTTTGGGGCAGAGCCTGAGGAGGGCAGGTTTTGGGAAGGGAAAGGACTTCAATGCCATAGAGTCCAATTGCCAGAGTGGCCATTTTCTGTAGGGGAAGTGATCTCTATCAGCTGGAGATCAGTTGTAACAGCAGATTTCCAGCTAATACCTGGAGATTGGCAACCCTACCCAAGAGGTGTTTTGCTGCACAGATGAAAATGGTCATTAAAAGCTGTGAGCAGGGTTGGCTCAGCTCCAATGATGATTTGTGGATTATGTTGTTCCATTCGAGTACATGGTGCTTTACAGAATAAGACAAATGTGGGGAAGCAGATCCCTAAACAAAGAGTATCTATTGTAGGTTTTGAAAAAAGAGGGAAGAAGAGGGAAAGGAGAACAAAGGGTGCTAAAAATCAGCAAAAAAGGAAGACGAATCAGAGAGGGAAGAGCCATGAAGGACGTTTGGGAACAAACCAGCTTTGTTTTGATTGGAGACAAAAACTGATATCAGTCTGGTACTCATACAATTACAACAGAATTTCAGTTGAACAGATAGCAAGTAGTTAACACTGAAGTTTCCAAAGGGGAACAATCCAGAGATATGCATGAACAATGGCTATTTCTCCATGGAAAGGTACAAGATTGTACGTGCAGCAATAAAAACTCAATTGTTTTCTGCATTTCTCATTATTACATTGAAACTCATCTGGTACCTATTAGGCAATAAAGGGAATCGACCCTTAAAGCTTCTCACCATTTGGATATTCACAGTGGAATGGTATGTATTTTCTTAAGCCGAAGGAGCAAAATAGGAGAGAATGTGTTGTTCCCAAGGTTAAGTGGTTGATAGTTCTTCTGGAATGACCACCTGGAGCATTGTTCCAGGTTCTGATCTGGTCAAGAAAGCCAGTAGCCCACATTCAAGCAAAAGGGAGAACCGCCATTGTTTAAATGTGTCAAATGTACATGAAGCAGAGAGCCAACAAAGGGTACATAAGCAAGGATTTGACCTCTACATTGTGAAACTCAGAGAGAATGTTGCAAAAAATAACCAGGCTTAAGACATTTGTTTTCCTCCAGTGTATAAATACTTCACTGACAAGCACTAGAAAAAGACCATAAATAGTTCAGGTGAGATTAGATAGAGAGAAATTCGTAGGTTTTGACACCAGAGACAAAAGACACAACCCACAGGGATATTTTTTTCAGGGCTTTACCAAATGAATAGGAGCTTGACAAGACTCAGCACCCATCTACCATACTCTTTAATGGCGTGCGTGCAGGAAAACTTCTGGGTGGATTTTGCCCCTTCTGTGTAAACACAGCCAAACAAAGGAAGACCACTTTGATGCACGCTTTATCCAGTGAGATATTGCTGGCTGTTGCAATATTTAACAATGGAGAAAATTGAGGCCACTATCTACTGGTAGCGACTAAGGACCAGTTTGCATACCGTAATTGGAAATGGGTCCCTGCTGGATGGTGAGCATATGCTTCAGCTGGCCTTCAGTGTAAGGGTTAGCTGAGTGGTCCCTTAGGCAGCAAGACAAATGGTCGAGCCTGAATGAGGCTCGGCACTATAGGAACTGATATAAATACCTAGGGATGGTCTCTGTGGTTGTCTATGTGCGTGAGAAAGAAGGCAGGGGATTAAAGAACTCTCTGGTTGACTCATGGAGGCGTAAGTCATGGCAGGAAGAAGCAACTATGTTTGGCCTGTCAGCTTTTACTCATGGTGTAGTGGTTAAGAATGGTGGTTTGGAGCGGTGGAGTCTGATCTGGAGAACCAGGTTTGAGTCCCCATTCCTCCACATGAGAGGTGGGGAAAGATTCTAATGGAGGAGGAATGTTTCAGCAAGGTTCAAACTGTTCTCTTAGATACCCTCCAGATAAAATTATGAAAAGCAGCGGGATGGGTCCCTGTACCCCTTTCCCACTAAATTGGATCTTATGGCTCCATTCCCTGACAGAGAAGAAAGTCTCTGTTGGAGAATCTTTCTCCATTGGAGAAAGACTTGGAAAAGGAGATTAGAACCAATCAATTATGCATGTATTCACCATGGCTAAAGTTACTACTTCTTTTTATTAGAACAACGTATGTTCTTCACTATTAGAAGAATGGCTGCACAGGATCTGGAGAGTTGGCTCTCTGAAATTGGCATATTATGGGTTGGATCTGACCAGCTTTTCCACTGGTGAAGAAGGGAAGATGGAGTCCCTTTTGACTGCTCAAAAGGCTATGCTGGGGATCATGGGACCTGCATGGACAGAAGCCATGTGCTATGATTGTGGGATTCTACATGGTGGGGGGAGGGTTGGGGTCACTGGGGATGTGGGGGGGAGGTAGTTGTTAATTTCCTGCATTGTGCAGGGGGTTGGACTAGATGACCCTGGTGGTACCTTCCAACTCTATGATTCTATGATTCTATGTAATGGATACCGTAACAAGGAAGGGGATAGGCCATGACTGAGCAAAACAACCCTGGGTGGAACTAACCTATTGGGGGGGGGGGGGTTGCATGAAAGCCATGGTATTCTTTTGTGCAGCATTGGTCTCTCTTCCTCACACACTGGAGTGATAAATTGGCTGATAATGTACTAGAACATACATTATTTTCTCCTTGGTAAATAAACATAACCCCGTCCCCAACATATCAGGATAAATGGCATCAATTTATGAAAGCAACAATTACAAACATTATGAGATGAAGCCACAAACCACTATACCTAAGTATATCTTCTTTCTTTGCCACTTGGGGAATGCAAAAAAATCAATAATAAAGCTGAAAATAGAAACCACCAACATCGAATAAAACAAAAGGGAGGTCTGTTAGTTTGTTAACACTGATGAAAGAACAGAGGATAATAACAGGACGGGATCCCAAAGATCCATTCTGTCAACGGTGGTGCTTTCCTGTTGTTGACTCCCCGTGTTGGTGTTCAGGACGCAATGGTTCCATGAACACGATGGTTCCAGCCTCATGTCGTGTTTAAGAGAGGCAGACTCTAATCTGTAGAACCAAGTTTGGTTCTCCGCTCCTCCACATGAGCCGCGGACTCTAATCTGGAAAACCGGGTTTGATTCCCACTCTTCCACATGAGTGGCAGAGGCTAATCTGGCGAGCCGAATTTGTTTCCCCACTCCTACTCATGAAGCCTGCTGGGTGACCTTGCGCCAGTCACAGTTCTCTCCGAATCCTCTCTCATCCCTGCCTACCTCACAAGGTGTCTGTTGTAGGGAGGGGAGGGGAAGGCGATTGTAAGCCACTTACAATCCTTTGAAGGAGACTCCCTCAAAGTTAGAGAAAAAGCGGGATATAAAAATCAACTCTTCTGTTTAGTCATGATGGCTAACAGCCTTGGATGGACCTTCCCACCATACCTTTGATTCATCCCCTTTTACAGCCAACTAAACTAGCGGCCATAACTACATCCTTCAGAAGCAGAATGTCTGACAGAGGGTCGGCCATGTCAGTCTGTGGCACCACAAAGGAAGATGCGTGGTGATCCATAAGAAGCTACAAGACTCCAGAAAGTGCATCAGCAGGTACTATCTGGAGATCTCCAGCTATTACGACTGATCTCCAGCCGATAGTGATCAGCCCACCTGGAGGAAATGGCCATTTTGGCAATTGGACTCTATGGCATTGAAGTCTCTCCCCTCCCCAAACCCCGCCCTCCTCAGGCTCCGCCCCAAAAACCTCCCACCGATAGCGAAGAGGGACCTGGCAACCCTATACAGCAGGGACTTGCCTTTTCTTTTTGTCTTGCAAGGGCCTAAAATTACCTTTCCCAGCTGTGCTTTATGGCTCAACATGCTGTTCTATGACCCTTCAAACATCGGTCTTGAAAATAAGTGGGCTGATGATTCAACTTGATGGGGAGTGGGGGTGGGTGGAAGCACAGGCTGCCCTTCTGAATAGGAAGTCCATTAAGGTCAAATAATATGCCTTGTCTCCTAATTAAATCAGGCAGTGTGTAGGGGGCCATTTGTTAAAGGCCATAAACTAGTTTCAACTTTACCGGACCTGCCTTAATGCTAAATGAGGGAAATGAATGATTTATTTAACTAAAGATGAAAAACAAGATCAGTTATCATCGAGACTCAATTACATTAGTTCCTACAGAAGCTAGGTTGTAACCCACACAGAAGAGGAGATGTGTATACTCATTGCTGGCATCCTGATGTTTTGCAGTGTTTTGGTCTGAAATTCTTTTTTATTGGGGAGGAATGCACTATTGTTGGATTGTGGAGGTAGAAATGAGAAGGCCTGGAAAAATAGCACGATGGGGGCTTTTTAATGTTTTAGGGGTTGTGTATGTGAGAAGTCTGGCGAAGAGATCAGGGAGCAGTTTGGGATGCGATATTGAATAAATGTCATGACTCCAACAAGAGCAAGCATGGTGTGGTGGTTAAGAGCAGTGGTTTGGAGCAGTGGACTCTGATCTGGAGAACCAGGTTTGATTCCCCACTCCTCCACGTGAGCGGCAGAGGCTAATCTGGTGAACTGGATTTGTTTCCCCACTCCTACACATGAAGCCAGCTGGGTGACCTTGGGCCAATCACAGTTTTCTTAGAGTTCTCTCAGCCCCACCTACCTCACAAGGTGTTTGTTGTGGGGAGGGGAAGAGAAGGTGGTTGTAAGCCGGTTTGATTCTTCATTAAGTGGTAGAGAAAGTCGGCATATAAAAATCAACTCTTCTTCTTCTCCTCTGATTTTTGTGTGAGTTGGTTTATTTTCTTTGGGTGTAGTTTGTTTATTAGCTTTATAGAGTCGATCCATCTCTTTTCCTGCTGCCTTCAAACTTTCCTAGCATGATTGTCATTTCCAGTGATTCTTGTCTTCTCATAATGTGACCAAAGTATGATAGCCTCAGTTTAGTCATTTTAGCTTCTAGGATCAGTTCAGGCTTGATTTGATCTAGAACCACTGATTTTTTTTGGGGGGGGGGGAGGGCAGTCCACAGTATCTGTAACACTCTCCTCCAACACCACATTTCAACAGAATCTACTCTCTTCCTATATCAGCTTTCTTCATTGTCCAGCTTTTCCACCTATACATAGTAATAGGGAATACTATGGCATGAATTAACCTGATCTTGGTGGCCAATGACACATCCTTACACTTCAGAATCTTTTCTAGCTCCTTCATGGCTGCCCTTCCCAGTCTCAGTCTCCTTCTGATTTCTTGGCTGCAGTCTCCCTTTTGGTTGATGATGGAGCCAAGGAATAGGAAAGTTTTAAACAATTTCAATTTCCTCATTGTCAACCTTAAAGTTAAGTGATTCTCCTGTAGTCATTACTTTTGTCTTCTTGATGTTCAGCTGTAGTCCTGAGATGTATGTCGAGCAGCAATCAGCCAGAGTTATGTAAGAGGAAAGCACTCCTGGTTGCAAGGTTACCAGATGTCATTAACCACACACATAAGCTTCATGCCACTGTCAGACTCCTTGAGTCTGTTCATGGTGAATCTCTTGCATTAAGCTGAGCAGTGACTAAAGTTGTCCACTCTGTGTTGGGAAATTCTTGGAGATTTGGAGATGGAACCTGGGAAGGCGGGGTTTTGTGAGGGGAGGGACCACAGCAGGGTACAGTGGCATACAGGCCCCACCTGGAGGCTGGCAGCTCTAGGAGTGACCCAAGATTGCAGCCATGCATTTTGAATAAGAAAATATATGCACCACCCAGAAGAACAGGATTCAGTAAGAGCCAAAGGGTTGCAAATTTAACAGTATTTGCTTCAAACTTCATACAATATTACATAAAGTTACTTACACTGTGTTGGCTTATTTCTTCTAACAGGGACCTCAGAGCGGGCAAGGCATGGCCTACAGAGCCATAGGGCAGTCAGGGGGCTGTGCTGAGCCTTATTTTAAACCCTGTAAGACTCCCAACATTATTAAGACCTGGGATTGCCAGCTCTGGGTTGGGTAATACCTGGAGATTTGGGGGGTGGAGCCTGAGAAGGGTGGGGTTTGGGGAGGGGAAGGATTTCAATGGGGTAGAATCATAGAGTTGGAAGGGGCCATACAGGCCATTTAGTCCAACCCCCTGTTTAATGCAGGATCAGCCTAGAGCATCCCTAACAAGTATTTGTCCAGCCTTTGCTTAAAGACTGCCAATGAGGGGGAGCTCACCACCTCTCTAGGAAGCTGATTCCACGGTCAAACAACTCTTACTGTAAAAATTATTTCCCTAATATCCAGCCAGTACCTTTCTGCCTGCAATTTAAAGCTATTATTGCAAGTCCTATCCTCTGCTGCCAACCGGAGCAGCTCCCTGCCCTTCTGTAAGTGATGGCTCTTCAAATACTTAAAGAGAGCAATGCCATAGAGTCCACATTCCAAAGTGGCCATTTTGTCCAGGTAAACTGATCTCTGTCACCTGGAGATCAGTTGTAATAGCAGGAGCTCTCCAACTAACTACTACATGGAGGTTGGCAACTAGGGTTGCCAAGTCCCTCTTTGCCATGTTTTTTGGGGCAGAGTCGGAGGAGGGTGGGGCTTGGGAAGAGGAGGGACTTCAATGCCATGGAGACCAATTAACAAAGCGGCCATTTTCTCTAGGTGAACTGTCGGCTGGAGATCAGTTGTAATAGCAGGAGATCTCCAGCTAGTCCCTGGAGGTTGGCAGCCCTATTGGAAACCCTATTAGGACCTGGTGTCAACTGAGTGTTTTACACATCCTCTTTTCCCCTCTTAAGAACTTGACTGAACTAGTAAGAATAGATAATATTCAATATAAAGGAGTGACTAGACTATGAATAGGTTAGAGGAAGCTGGGGGGGGAAGTCCAAACTACTAGATGTATTTAACATTGAAGGTATACATTAAGCTATACATTGCTACTTACTAACATATGGAAAGATAAGCTTTATGAAATACTGAATAAGATGGATTGTGTTATTATGGAAAAATAATAAAAAATAATTAAAAAAAAAGAACTTGACTGAAAACATCTCTCACCTTTTCTCCGCACTTGTTTCCCAAGCCACCTACCTCTCCCTATACAGACAATTTTTCGACTCTCTGTTTAGGCCTGGCATGCAGATGCCTTTCTGCCATGCCCCGGCAAACGTGTTCTGTCATGATATTCCCCAAATCTCAGTGAGAAAGTGGTACAATGCCAAGGTGCATGTACAAGCAGGCTAGGAATGTGAAAAATTACAAAGTGCCAAAGGAAAAAAGAAAAGAACCACAGAGGGGAAGAGAAGACAAATATTTTTCTATAGGAGTACACACAGTGCCAGCGGGTGAAATCTTTCAAAACCAAGTTTGCTTTACTATAAACACTGTGACATGGGAAAACGGACAACATGCTTTCTGAATAGTTAAGAGACGGGAGTGAAATGTCTTCAACCAGCATCGTGGGTTAACTCATTAACTTGTATGCCGTGTTTTGACCAGAAAAGGTTATGGCAATTATTGAGGTATTGACCTTTGGTTCCCATTCAGACAATAAAAAGCTCCTTGGGTTTGGAATTCGAGAATTCTGAAATCTTAATTAGGCTGGTTATTCCACAGGAGGAAGAGGTAACCTTCAGGGATATGAAGAGTTAGTCTACAAGTCAGCCATAGGGCTTGTAGCGCTGTGAAAGGAAGGAACTACTGAGAGGATTAAAAGAGGAGGAGAAACTAGAATGGCCTAGTTTTGGGAGGAAACTGAACTCAGCCAGGCAGGGGACAAAGCATCATTTCTCAATCTCATACAATCTCATGAAATGCAGGGGGGGGGGGGGACTATATTTCTGAAATAGGGTTGCCAACCTCCAGGTACTAGCTGGAGATCTCTTGCTATTACAGCTGTTCTCCATCCGATAGAGATCAGCTCGCCTGGAGAAAATGGCCACTTTGGCCATTGGACTCTATAGAATTGAAGTCCCTCCCCTCCCCAAACCCCACACACGCACCCCTCGCAGCACGCCTATGTTTTACCCGGAAGTGACACAGATGCTCTAGCTATCTAGAGTTTTAGCCGAGGTTGCCAGAGCATCCGCGTCGCTTCCAGGTAAACCTGAAAGTGACGCGCTCGCGTGCACACATTGCTTGTTGGCCCTCAGCTGGTTGGCGGGCAGCACGGTGGATTGGTAAGATTTTACCTGCCACCACCGGGCACTTGGCAACCCCAATGCATGCACACACACCTTCACTTCGCTGAGCCAAAAGGCAAAGATGTCACCTTTTCCAATCTCTGATAGTCCCACTAACGATAAAGCTATCTGGACAGCATGAGCTCGATTCAGCAATCTGCTTGAGCAGGGACTGCAGCCTCTGTGTGGGCTGAGAGAGTCTGGAGAGAACTGTGACTGGCCCAACGACACCCAGCAGGCTTCATGTGGAGGGGTGGGGAATCGAACCGGTGCTCCAGATTAGAGTCCGCCACTCTTAACCACTACACCCCACTGACTCTAGCCTGGCTTGAGGGGCTACAAAATACATTAAGGGGGATCACAAAGGACTTGCTGACTTGACGACGTGACAGCATAATGAGTCTATAATAATTAAAGGGTATCAGAGCATGCACAAAAGCAAATGGTAACCAGACTGGCATCCCATGATTTCCCAGTTTAGTCAGTGATGACTATAATCAGGTTTTGATAAAATGATGAGCAAATATCCATGTTGTGCTCCTCTTAACCTGCGTACATACTGGCCGATTCTCAGAATCATCATTGGCAATTTTCAGGGTTATTCCTAGCTGTCACAGGCTCACTTTTAACCCTATATAAGGAAAGACTCAGGGAGAAAAAAAATACTCATTGCATAGCAATGGACTCTATTGCATTTCTGCAAGTTAAACATCACACAGTCATTGAAGGAACAAGGAACATTGATTGCATAATGGAGTTCTCACTACATTCAAATTATTTTTTGTGCAACTAAAATTTGTATCTGTGTGACGCAATCTCTCTGATCCTCCTAGCCCATATTTCAAGCACCTGGCAAAGAAGAGATTACATGCCATGATATGAAACCAGATGCCTCCCAAGATTTATGAAAGCTGTCTGAAAGATCCTGTGTCTGCAGAGTCATTTCTTCATACTGGTCAGTCCTGGAACATTGAAAGGAGTCTGTGACTTGCCTGAGATCACATGAGAACATAAGAAAAGCCCTGCTGGATCAGACCAAGGCCCATCAAGTCCAGCAGTCTGTTCACACAATGGCCAACCAGGTGCCTCCAGGAAGCCCACAAACAAGACAACTGCAGCAGCACCATCCTGCCTGTGTTCCACAGCACCTAATATATTCAGCATGCTCCTCTGATCCTGGAGAGAATAGGCATGCATCATGACTAGTATCCATTTTAACTAGTAGCCATGAATAGCCCTCTCCTCCATGAACATGTCCACTCCCCTCTTAAAGCCTTCCAAGTTGGCAGCCATCACTACATCCTGGAGCAGGGAGTTCCACCATTTAACAATGTGTTGTGTGAAGAAATAGTTCCTTTTATCAGTTTTGAATCTCTCACCCTCCAGCTTCAGCAGATGACCACTTGTTCTAGTATTATGAGAGAGGGAGAAAAGCTTCTCCCTCTCCACTCTCTCCAAACCATGCATACTTTTATAGACCTTTATCATGTCTCCCCTCAAGCCCCAACTTTAAAGATGGTAAAATAGTAATGAGGACAATCTGTAATGAGTTTGCATCATACACTTATAGCATTTAATCATATCTCTAGCTCTTTTCATTGCGAACAAAATCTAGTGTTCAGTTCATGCATATCCAAGATCGAAAGTAAGCATGTTACCCAATAGCAGCCATGCATATCGGGCAGCACATGGGTGCCCTGTGATTCCTTTACATGCTGCATACACACCACTGCAGAAAACTTCCGGAAGTCCGCCTTGCAAGGGGCCTTATGCCACTCACCGTGCAATCCTGAGCTGTGCGTTACACTAAGGATAGACAACCTTTTTGGCCCAAGTACCCCAAAGTGCAACAACTACTTATACACATGATGATGGGTCAGCAAATGACATGGAGCTTGTGCAGATGAAGGCTGTATTTGACCAAACATGACTGACGAAAGCTCCCATAGTGCTGCCAGCATCTCAGGGACTTGAGTGGTGGCTGTGCAGCTCTGGAAATCAATGGACATAAGCTATGTCTGTTGCCTACTCCCACAATGCTTGCCTAGCATCACTGACAGCTCTGAGTTGGTAAATACCTGGAGATTTTGGGGGGCGGAGCCTGAGGAGGGCGGGGTTTGGGGAGGGGAGTGACTTCAATGTCACAGAGTCCAATTGCCAAAGTGGCCATTTTCTCCAGGAGAACTGATCACTGTCGCCTGGAGATCAGCTGTAATAGCGGGAGATCTCCAGCCACTACCTGGAGGTTGTCAAAAGTCTGATACAGTAACAACTCCAATAGTTATCAAAATATAAACTTAACATATATTGTGCAAGAAATCAAGTACAAAACACAGTTTAACACATCACACACAACTACAAATATATATATATACACACACACAAAGTTGGTTACTCACTAGGAGTATCAATTATATGGAAAGTCTCTAGGACTATACAGAGGCAGCTCCGTGGCGTAGAGTGGTAAGCTGCAGTACTGCAGTCAAAAGCTCTGCTCACGACCTGAGTTAGATCCCAACGGAAGTTGGTTTCAGGTAGCCGGCTCAAGGTTGACTCAGCCTTCCATCCTTCCGAGGTCGGTAAAATGAGTACCCAGCTTGCTAGGGGTAAAGGGAAGATGACTGGGGAAGGCACTGGCAAACCACCCCGTAAACAAAGTTGTCCTAGTAAACGTCGGGATGTGACATCACCCCATGGGTCAGGAATGACCGGTGCTTGCACAGGGGACCTTTACCTTTAGGACTATACAATTTCCCAATAAATTTAACTTTTTTCTTTTCCAGGTCTGGATCATAGGTAAGTTGTTGCTGTGTCAGACTTTTGACAACCTGAACTTGTACACAGTGGTGTTCTTTTGCTTAACACTACCTGGAGGTTGGCAACCCTACTGACAGTGCCATGGTTGCTTGGGCATAGATCTGGCTGGAAAATTGCCTGGCGTGCCGCTATTAGCATGCACACTGAGGGTTACCTCCTGCTGCTCTATACTGAACTGACTGCACCTCTGAGGAGAAGATGAATAAGGGACAACTCTGGATATTGTGATGAGATCCCTGCGGAGATAATTAAGAAGGGCCAGGTCTCAATGTTGCAACCGCCAAGTGGTGAATGGCAGGCATGAGCCAAGCCAGAAAGTTATTCGAGAAAGACTATGACCCCTCCCTCACTCAGCCAAAAGCTCCTTCTCGGGTAAATGGAGTTAATGAGCAACCGTGAAATGTTATCTTCTTACCCACTAATAATACCATTTCATTCGTGGATTAAGGCTAATCTATATGCTTGTGACTCACATGCCCACGGAGTCCCCAACCTTGTCGCCTGCTATCGCATCTGTTGTCTCCTCAGTGGTACATCTTAATTACTCTCCAAATAGCAGGATCACATTTTCTCAATTATTTCCCTTCATTATTTCTTGGAGGGGGCAGGGGAAGGGAAGACATCTCTGTTATTGCGAATCGAAAGGATCGGATCCAGTAAGGGGCAAACACGCCCCCGGCATTTGCATGACCGTGTTTCTTTCTTTTTTCAAAGGCCAGTTTACTGCTTGCGACGGTAGAAATACCGCATTGAAGAAATGCTTCGAGCGGGGAAATGTGAAATTGCTGGGCTCGGCCCTCCCAGGGCATCAGGTATGTTGTCTGACGGGCAGCTGGATTTGGAGGATGGAATACCACACTCCTGCAGTGACAGGACACTTTGGTTCATGTCCCAAGGACACTTTGATTCATGTCCCAAGGCCTCTGAGGGGGAAGGGGTTGTTCTTGCTCTACAACAGAGGCCTTGAATGCACAAGGGAAGGTGGTCAAATGTGGGGAGAGTATTTTGTAAGGCTTCTGAATAGGGTTCCCAACCTCCAGGTACTAGCTGGAGAGCTCTTGCTATTGCGACTGATCTCCAACCCATAGAGATCAGTTCACATGAAGAAAATGGCCGCTTTGGCAATTGGACTCTATGGCGTTGAAATCCCTCCCTTCCCCAAACCCCGCCCTCCTCAGGCTCCACCCCAAATTCCTCCCACCGGTGGCAAAGAGGGACCTGGTAACCCTACTCCTGAAACAGGAGGGGAGGCAGAAATTTATCTTCCACCAGAGGCATTGAGGTATTCAAGGTGGTGACATAGAGTTCCCTAGGTAGGGTTTCCAAGTCCCTCTTCACCACCGGCAGGAGGTTTTTGGGGTAGAGCCTGGAGAGGGCAGGGTTTGGGGAGAGGAGGGACTTCACAGCTCACTTCTGGCGACCCTAGCAAGGAGCTTTCAAGGCAAGTGAGAAGAAGAGGTGATTTGCCATTTCATTCCTCTGCAGAGCCATTCTTGGTGGTCACTCATCCAAGTACAGACTGTGCTTAGCGTCTGAGAGCTGACAAGATCGAGCTATACCATGCTGCCTCCCCTCCCAGTCTATGGGTATACCAACCCCACATTTCCCCCCTTCTCTCCTATGTTACACAATAATTAATGTACTTCATTTTGCATAACCACATTACTTGCATAATATGCTAATTGGGCTCCGAAGATCTGAGAAGATGCAATATGGAAACCTTGCTTGCATTCCAGATGCAAAATTGCTCACAGGTTTCACTAGGAAGGGGCATGTGCCAATCCCCCTTTGCATATTACAAAGAGGAAAAGCCTCTGATGCCACAATTGGGCAATTGGTTCCTTCCCCTTCCTGTGATCTGTGAAATCAGCCTTAGAGTCGCTGTCTCAGCATGCTGAGGGATAAGAAACATCCCTTGAAATGCTGAGCCCCTCAAAAAAAAATCTGTTGATTTCTTTTTTAAAAAAAGATTTCATTCTAATCCTGTCCACTGGAAAGAGCTACGTAAGTACAAATTAAAATTATTATTGCTATATTTAAAACATTTATTATCCATCTCTCCATAAAAAATGATTGGGGGAGATTCTTTTTTTTTTCTAAAATAGACTTTATTTTGCAATAAGGATGCAAAAATGAAAAACAGCTTCCAGCATGAACACCATGAGTTTGAAAACGGCAGTCCGCTTGAAACACGCAATGTACACATGAACACATGAAGCTGCCTCATACTGAATCAAACCCTCGGTCTATCAGAGTCGGTATTGTCTACTCAGACTGGCAGCGGCTCTCCTGGGTCTCAGGCAGAGGACTTTCACATCACCTACTTGCCTAGTCCCTTTAACTGGAGATGCCAGGGATTGAACCTGGAACCTTCTGCATGCCAAGCAGATGCTCTACCACTGAGCCACAGCCCCTCCCCAAGGGGACAAAACAGGAAGGAATGACCTCTGTCTAGCATATAGCCTGTAACTTACTAACCCTATGGGTATGCATCTGATGTTCTCCATGACAGAATGTCATCCTAAATTTTGGAACTCCATGTTTCTTGTTCTTAAGACAATTTCTTAAGACAAAGTAATGTGTTAACATCCTCCTTTATTCCATTAGTTTGTAATTTAAGCTTTCTATCAAGCACTATGCCATCATTTTTGGCTGTTCTGGTTTAGTCATGTCCAATATAGTAGTCTTGGTGGTAGAAAGTGCCACCAAGTCACAGCTATGTTATGGTGACCCCATATGGTGACCCTATGACCCCATAGGTTTTCAAGGCAAGAGATATTCAGAGGTGATTTGCCATTGCCTGCTTCTGAACAGTGACTCTGAACTTCCTTGGTGGCCAGCCCTGCTTAGCTTCGGAGATCTGATGAGATCAGGCTAGCCTGGACCATATGGAAGTCTTGCAGACTAATTCAATCTCTGCTCAATGCAAGAAATTCAAAGCTAGAGTGTCCTCAACAGATAGGCTGTACGGCCTCTTCTGGAAAGCCTCTACTCACGTAATGAACTGTTCTTGCCATCAGAAATTTTCTCCTAATATTCAGCTGAAATCTACCTGCCTATAATTTAAGCCCGTTAGAACTAGTCCCACTGTCTGTGTGACAGCAGTTCTGGTGTATCAAACCACATTTCCCAGATTATTCCCACAGTCCAAGTGCACAAGCAGAATTCTGGATTTAATGTTAGAAATTATCCATGTCAAACTGGAATTTAGGAGCAGTGGAATTATGGATGGGTGAACCCACAAAATAAGAAATGACCAAATGATCGGAAATCATTTCCAGACAGCGCAAGAACCCCTGCTTTGGTCAAAACTAGTTGTACTTCCTTGATAGATTTACATGTACGTGCTTTAATAAGATGCATGTTATGCTTGGTTTGCTCCAGTGAGCATTAAATAACTTTCCTGGCCTCTGGTTTGCAGGGAACTCTTTTTAATCTTTGTTTACGCTGATACTTCCTTTGTTGACTTTTAACAATTGGGTACTATTGACAAGTGTTTATTGTTGTTTAATTAGGAGGTAGATTATTCCCATGTTCAGATGATTACTGTTCATCTTGACACAAAATGTTATTCCCCAAACCGCCAAACATAAATTGGTTTTGATTTCTTTCACTTAATCTTATTAGCATTACACCATAAGCCCCTTGTATTGCAACATTATATTTTATCACCTAGAGTATTTCATCGTTTTAGCTCTATATAATGATTTTTAAAAAAAAGCAACAAGGTTGTATAATGTATCTTGACAATCTAACAAAAATAGCGACACAAAAATGTTTGAATGCTTCAGAAGGATATAACAATACGGTTGTCCTGAAACTGGTTTCTGGGCTTCAGCTGCACATGAACACAAGAAGCTGCTTTACACTGAATCAGAACATTGGGGAGGGGCTGTGGCTCAGTGGTAGAGCATCTGCTTGGCATACAGAGGGTCCCAGGTTCAATCCCCAGCATGTCCAGTTGAAGGGACTAAGCAAGCAGGTGATGTGAAAGACCTCTGTCTGAGACCCTGGAGTCTGAGTAGACAATACTGACTTTGATGGACCAAGGGTCTGATTCAGTATAAAGCAGCTTCATGTGTTCATGTGTCCATAAAGATCAGTATTGTCAGACTAGCAGCGGCTCTCCAGGGTCTCAGGTGAAGGTCTTTCACATCACCTACACCTGATCCTTTTAGCTGGAGATGCCAGGGGTTGAGAACCTAGACCTTCTACATGCCAAGCAGAAGCGATACCACTGAGCCACAGCCCCTCCCCATTTCCATAGTGAGTACATATCCTTGGAAATGTAAGCATGATCAATTCCTGATAACTGAGCAGGAACATGTAGATTGCAGGGGATGTATTGGCATAGAGGTCAATGGAGCTCTCTTCTCACCTTACGCTTCCCAGTAGATACTCAATACATGCATGCTCCATGCTTTGGCAGCCATTACGCCAAACAGGAGATCAGTGGACAACATGCATATACTCAACCAGCCAGCCTTTTCCTCCCCAGCCTTCATGTTCAAGTGACTTATTACAGCCCGAACTTTAACAATATTTGAGGGGGGCAATGAAGAAGATAGTTGAAGTCAGTTACAAATATAAGAGTCAAATAGGTGCCGTTGAGCCCTGACTTGGATACCCCAGACTAGCTCGATCCCATCAGATCTCAGAAGCTAAGCAGGGTCGGTCCTGGTTAGTACTTGGAGGGGAGACCACCAAGGAATACCAGGGTTGCTGTGCAGAGGAAGGCAATGGCAAACCAGCAGATGACCCTGCTTTCTAGTATTATGAGAGAGGGAGAAAAGCTTCTCCCTGTCCAATCTTTCCATACCATGCATATGACCGTTCATCTGTATTTTGCATGGAATATTAATGTGTGTGCACAGTTATGGGGTGGAAAGGACCTTTTAACTTCATGGTCATTGCTGTCTGCAGAAACCATAGACAAGAAGCCTACAAAAATACCACAAATTGAGAGGAATTATGCAGACAAGGGGCATATTCACACATCCTAAATAATGCACTTTCAATGCACTTTAACCATCATTTGCAAGTGGATTTTGCCTTTTCACACAGTAAAATCCAGCTGCAAAGTGCCTTGAAAGTGGATTGAAAGTGCATTATTCGGGATGTGTGAAAGTGCCCACGGTGGGGTTCTGTGCCTTTCCAGGAGTTCAGGTTGTGCGTCCTCACTGCTCACAGAGTAGTCACGTTCTCCTGTGAGGACTTGTGCACCATCCCTTGCCCCGCTCGAACATAACATGACCCCCCTTCCAAAAAATCGAGTCACAACGGACTGTCAAAGCTAGAGGCGGGGGGAGGGTGGGGCAGGCTGACAGTTGTGCAGGCTCTGACAGGGCTTACCGAAGTAGTTCGGTTTGAACTGAATGTCAGACAACCAAGCCAAGCTAGAGATGGGATTCATAAAAGGCTAAGTGGAATCTTTTTCAGGTCACTTGACCCCGCAACACGCCCTCTGGCCATCTTTAATGATGAAGCTGGAGAGGAGCAAAGATAGGCTGACCATTCCTTCTGCCTCAATGCTGCCCTCATGGAGCTGGAAACAAGATGCTTGGACCTGCCAGAGTCTCTGTTTTAAGACCTCTGGCACACTGCATCAACTAAGCCGATCTGGTCAGACTTCCGGTGGTGCTGCTGGGGAGAGCACTCCATTTCCCCAGGCTGTCCTGGGAGAAATCCAAGTTTGCGTTACTTCTGAGGTACATAGATACCCCAATCCGACCCTTGCAAGTGGGTTGGAAAGCAGGAACTCCCTGCAGCCCGCAAACGCGGTTTGACCTCCTAGGTACTCTGAGGGGGCTTTTTTAAGCCCCTCGGAGTCCTGGACGCCGGTCCTGCGAGGGCACTAGGGAAGGACATTGCCAAAACGCAACTTAGGCATCAAGCTCCACCCTCCACCACCTTAATACCAACATAAGGACTACATAAAGAAAAGAACCTCACCTCTTGACACCCAAGTGAGTACAAAAGAACTCTTCGTCTACCTACTGGAAACTTGAACAGACGGGGGGCTGATAAGAATATTTCTGGGACCCCCACTCCTCCTTAATCCGAACTGAAAAAGTTTGATCTGAGTTAGCCATCGGGATTAGCGACAGGAGCCTTATCAATCCGATCAGCCTAAACCATAATAAAGAGTCGGAAGGATACCTTTTGATTGACAAGAATTATCACCAATGGGTCCAAGGGAAGGGGAGGGTGATTTTTCTTCCTGATTTTCCGGCGAAAAGAATATCCTGCCACGTTTGCAGTAAGGGAGTGCCTGGAACGGAAGACCCTCTATAACACCCTCTCTATCATCGGAACTAAAACAACAGGAAGTAGTCGTAGGACTGATTACGCGTCGCACTCGAGTTACTCTGAAATCATTCCTGAAGGAACAACCATCGAGAAGAGGCGGTAGAATGTCCACGGCACTAGCAACTTCCTGTATACTTCCTGATCAGCCCGACCTAGAGCGACCGAAAAAACTCACTGGTATTTCAAAACTTTAAAACGCAATTTTAGAGCTAATTTCGACTCTTTTCAACCCGAAAAAATTATAAGGCTGATGTTTGAATCATTATCTTTTAATTAGTACTTTAAAGGCCCTGTCTGTGGACATGTATTTTACCAGCTTCTTTTGAATGTAAATGTCGGGAACTCGACCCCGCTCTGGCTCACTACACAGCCCTGCCTATACTAAACTAAGGGAATCACTACAAACCTCAACCATGGAAAAAAAATTACAGGACATGCTAACTAAACAAACAGAGGCAACAAATAAACAGTTTGAACAGATGTCTACACAGATGGCACAGTTGACTTCTATGATGACAAATCTTGGTCAAGCATCCCAAGCTATTAATCAGAAGTTGGATGTGGTTACAGGAGACTTGAAAGAAGTAAAAACTCAAATGACTGTCATGAAGACAGATATGCAAGCGATGGATGCATCAATTAAGAAAGTGATGGATGAGCATAAGGATACAAAGAAAAAATTAACAAGTCAAGAAAAACAGATTGAAACAATACAAACTGACCAGATGGCGGCAAAAAATCAAATGGCAATGATGGAGATGAGAGTGAGAGAGACTAACCTTCGTATACGCAACTTTCCAGACATGATGGGAGACAATAAAGAAACTGCACTACCAAATTTGGCCTACTTATTTCAGATAGATGAACAAGAATTAAAACAAGCCATTAACAGAGTATACAGGATACCATTACCTGCTAGAATGAGGAGATCTAAGCCAAGAGATTTGATGATAGTGTTTTATGACACTAGAGTTAAAGATAAGATTATGAAGATTCACTATGAAAATCCAGTGTCAGCAGGAGATTCCCCTCTCATATTACTGAAGGATATTCCAAGGCATCTACTTTCACAGAGGAACAACTACAAAGATTTTGTGTCTACATTGAAAGCTAATGGTATCAAATACCGTTGGATCATGCCACAAGGTTTGGCTTTTACCTACAAGGAAGTGAAAACGACAATTCTATCTCAAGCTGATGTGGGGAAATTTTTGAGAAAGTATAAAATGGACCTTAAAGAATTATCTGGGGAGAAGGAGGAAGAAGAAGAGGAAGAAGAAGAGGCACAAGGTGCAGAAGGAGGTACCAAATTATAGACTTTTTACTCTGTTAAAAATACTACATTATGGCAAAAGCAATTTCTTGGAATGTAAATGGACTGAATGAGAAAACTAAAAGGGCTAGAATTTTCAAATATCTTCAGAAATATAAATACTCCCTAATTTGTCTACAAGAGACTCATATAGCTTCAAAGCATAAAAAATATTTGGAGAAACAGATGCTTGGACAAGCATTTATTACCTCAGCTAAAACTAAAACAAAGGGAGTGGTAATTTATGCCCACCCCAGTCTTTGTCCAGAACTATTATACAAAGATAATGAAGGAAGAATTGTAATTATTAGAACTAAAATATTGGGACAAAGGACAATAGTGGTTGGAATTTATGCACCTAATGAAGGGAAAAAATCCTTCTATGAAAATCTACATGATTTGATAGCCCAACACGCAAAAGATCAAATCTTATTGATGGGCGATTTCAATGGAGTTATTCTCCCATCATTGGACAAAAAATCAAAAGCAAAAGACATCAATGACGGATGCTTACCTAAAACTTTCTTTACTATGGCTTCAGAATTAGAACTACAAGACATTTGGAGAACAATGAATACAACTGCTAAAGAATACACTTTTTATTCAGCGAGACACGATTCACACTCCAGAATCGATATGATATGGGCCAGTAAATCAATTTTCACTCAGTTACGTAAAATCCATATTTTACCCAGAACTTTTTCTGATCATAATCCTGTTACTTTTGATTGGAACAATAAACAAGCATTTAGATGGCGAATGAATGATAAACTTCTAAAAGACAACAAGATACATAAGGAATTACAGGTTTTAATGAAAGACTTTTTTTGAAATTAATCTTAATGGGGAAACTTCTTTAAATACAGTTTGGGATGCATTCAAAGCTGTTCTGAGAGGCTTTATGATACAGAAACATTCGGCTTGGAAGAAGACTCAATTACAATTTACAAACAATTTACTTTGGAATTTACAAAATTTGGAACAGAAATTGGTAACGGTAACACAGGAAGAGGAGAAAAGAGAAATTCAAATAAAGATTTCTGCATCTAAACATCAATTAAATTTGGTAATAATGGAGGAAATGAATAAAAACTTGAAACTTGCTAAACAAAAGTATTTTGAATATGCAAATAAACCAGGAAAACTTTTAGCAATACAATTGAAGGACGCATTCCAAAAAAAGGTTATAACAAAAATCCAAACTGTTAAAGGACCAGTCTATTCAACTTCAGAAATTCAGAAAGAATTTGTTTCATTTTATTCTAAGTTATATCAGAAAGAAAATATTCCAAAACAGAAAATAGAAAAATTTCTAAACTCAATACAGATGAAAGCTTTGTCAATGACCCAGAGAGAATGTATTGAAGCTCCAGTAACAAGGGAAGAAATACAAGAAGCAATACTGAGACAAAAAACAGATAAAACACCTGGACCAGATGGAATTACTGCACTATTTTACAGAACATTTAGTGACAATTTAGTTGGATTTTTTGGCTTACTTTACAATGCAATTTTGGATGAGGGAACATCCCCGGAGACTTGGTCACATGCATTTATATCATTGATACCTAAAGAAGGAAGAGATCCAGAAAAAACATCCAATTATAGACCTATATCGCTGTTAAATGTGGATTACAAAATTTTTGCTTCAGTTTTGGCATGTAGGATAAAACAATTCATTAAGGATCTTATACACGAAGACCAAGCAGGTTTCATACCAGGAAGGCAAATAAAAGACAATGTGAGAATTTTACTAGACTCACTGGAATATTATGACCAGAATATCCAACAAACTGCGGCTTTTGTATTTTTGGATGCAGAAAAGGCCTTTGATATGGTCTCCTGGAACTTTTTGAAACGGATTTTGGATAAATTGAATTTTGGAGATCGTTTTCAGAAAGGTATATCGGCTATTTATACCTCCCAACAGGCTAAAATTTTGGTTAATGAATCAATGTCAGATAATTGCCAAATCACGAAAGGGACCAGACAGGGATGTCCCTTGTCTCCACTTTTATTTTTGTTGGTGTTGGAACCGCTATGTGTGAAACTAAGAAGTATGGAGGACATCCGCGGGTTAAGAATTAAAAAACATGAATTTAAGTTGAGAGCATTCGCGGATGACCTACTGTTAATTTTGGAGAACCCAACACAGTCAATGAATATACTTCGGGAGACTTTGGACGATTTTGGGAAAATATCAGGCTTTAAAGTGAATCAAGAAAAAACAAATATAATATTTAAAAATCTACCGGAAACACAGCAACAGGAATTTATATCATATACTGGTTGGGAGAAAGCCAACAAAGTTAAATACCTGGGAATTTGGATTACTGCAAAGAATAAAGATTTGATAACCAACAATTACCTCAAGTTATGGGGTAAGATTAAAACTGATATGATTATATGGTCAAATAAAAAATTGTCACTAATGGGACGTATTTCAACGATTCAAATGAATGTCTTACCAAGGATGCTCTTCTTATTCCAAAATTTGCCAATAATATCACACACTAAATATTTTGATACTTGGAGGAAAGACATTTCAAACTTCATCTGGCAAGGGAAAAAACCAAGGACTGCTTATAAATATTTGGTGGATCTAAAAACTAGAGGAGGTTTAGCACTGCCTAATTTTCAACTCTACGCTGAAGCGGTAGCTTTAGTATGGCTAAAAGACTGGATGAATTTGTCAAATATACGTTTGCTAGACTTGGAAGGTTATAATAACTTAAGTGGATGGCATGGCTATTTGTGGTATGATAAAATTAAGTTACAAGCAACATTTCGTAATCATATAATCAGGTCCTCTTTATTTCGTATCTGGATGAGATATAAACACATCTTGGAACCAGAAACACTGATGTGGATATCGCCTCAAGAAATGCTAACATTGCGCCCACTTAGACCAGACACATTTATTACTTATCAAGATCTAATTAATTGGGACGGAAAGAAATGCTCACTAAAAGACTTTAAACTTCTTAAGGATGATTTACAATGGCTCCAATACTACCAAATTAAATCAGTTTTTGTACAAGATGCTAAAAAAGGTTTTTCTAAAGAAAAATCTTCTTTTCAAAGGATTTTACTAGATAATAATACAAAACTGATTTCTAAAATGTATAATCTCCTTTTAACAATATATTGTGAGCAGGATACGATTAAACCAACTATGATCGATTGGGCTCAAAATGTGGGACATGATATTGCTTTAAATAAATGGGAACGACTATGGTCCAAAGATTTAAAAGGAATAAAAGCACAGTCAGTGCGAGAAAACATTTATAAAATGATGTATAGATGGTATTTAACACCTAAGAAAATTGCAAAGATTTATAAAACAATGTCCCCTATCTGTTGGAAATGTAACAAAGAAATTGGTTCCTTTTATCACATGTGGTGGACCTGTGACAAAGCTAAAGACTTTTGGGACATGATCTATAATGAATTGAGACTAATACTACAAAAGAATATACCCAAAACACCAGAAATGATGTTATTGAGTATGATTCCAGACGACTTATCAACACAAAGAACCTTTTTGATTTATGCCACAACAGCTGCGAGACTGCTTTATGCAGCGAAATGGAAAGGGTTAGAAATTCCTGAGAAAAAAGACTGGATTGTTAAAATGTTTGAAGTGGCAGAAATGGCAAAACTCACAGCTATTCTAAATGAAGAAAATGACGTTCGGTTTCTGGGGGAATGGGGGGCGTGGATGCATTATTGTGAATATGAGTTAAAATTGGGAAGAATGGAAGAATATTTTCTAATCTGATCCAGAGGATTATTTTTGGTCTTTTTTATAATGAATAAGCATAATTATATTTACTAACAGATTATGGTTTTTTTATATATATGGTATTGATAGTTTATTAAGATTAGATTAACTAAGACGGGATGAACTTTTTATTAAGAGGAAGATAGAGGTGAAGGGGAAGTCAAAAATTTTCCATTTCTTTTTTTCTTTTCTTTATTATATGTTATGGAATTATAACAACTTTAGGTTAGAAATGAAACTTTATATTGTCATAGATGTTGTTTAATGCAATGGAAAATTTCTAGTATAAAACCCAATAAAATTTATATATATATAAAAAAAAAACTAAGCCGATCTGGTCAGACTCTGTAGACCAGCATGGTATAGTGGTTAGGAATGGCGGACTCTGATCTGGAGAACCGGGTTTGATTTCCCACTCCTCCACATGAAACCTGCTAGATGAACTTGGGCCAGTCACAGTTCTCTCTGAACTCTCTCAGCCCCACCTACCTCACAAGGTACCTTTTGTGGGGAGGGGAAGGGAAGGTGATGATATGCTGCTTTGAGACTCCTTAAAGGTAAAGAAATAGCGGGGTATAAAAACCAACTCTTCTTCCTTCTCCATACCATTCCTTCTCCCTTAACATTGCCATCCTATTTTACTGGTGTGGGGGGGAGGGAGATAGGGTTGCCAGCTCTGGGTTGGGAAATACCTAGAGATTTTTGGGGTGGAGCCTGAGGAGAGTGGGGTTTGGGGAGGGAAGGGACTTCAATGCCATAGAGTCCAATTGCCAAAGCAGCCATTTTCTCCAGGTGAACTGGTCTCTATCGGCTGGCAATCAGTTGTAATAGCGAGAGATCTCCAGCTACTACCTTGAGATTGGCAACCATAGAGGGAGAAGAAAGAAAGTTATAGCCATGTCACAATTCCAACCTATCCATCTTTCCAGACATTTCCCAAACCATGTTCTTTATCAGCCTGGTTTGTTTTCTTTCATAAATGCAAGGTTGTTTTTTTTTTGCCAATATGTCTCATAGTGCCGCTAGTATATTGCAGATGTTTTCAAGCAATTATAGGGAATGCTCCCCTGTTGAATTTCTGTCTCTGCAAGGCACAGAGCATGCATAGTGACAGTCCAGATATAAAGGGATGTCACTAAGGCCTAACTCTTTGAGGGTATTGTTTTCAATATTAAATAAATGAGCCACTGCATTGAAATGATGGTGCTTCCGCTAACAGAGCTGAAAGACAGAATGAAACACTAAGGGCAGAATTGAGACTTGTAATATTCAGTTTGGATCTTTTCCCCAGGAGACTTTTAAATTAGTACCAAGAAATAAGGTCCTATTTTTTCCCCATTTGTACTGAACTGCACATCAGTAGAAATGACATCCTTTGCAGATGAAGAATGGGATCTCAGACACTTTCCTTCGCTCTCACTGGACTGGATGCCTTTAATATTACACGTTCTCAGCTCCAAAAGCAATTGCCTTATAAAACTGCAATCTTCAGGTCCAAACCTTTAAAAAATACAGGGTTCCTCTTGTATAATCACAACATCAAATGTAGCATATTAGTCAAGCAGATCAGTGATCTCTTTCTCTCTCTTCCTACACATCAGTACGAAGACTTCAGTGTTCCTTATTATATAACCATGCGGAGTAGAGTGTAAATCACAGTTCCACCTTGCTTTGTTTACCAGGGACAGTCACTATTTTCTGGTAGGGCTGTCAAAAAAAAAAAATTCGGTACAGTTCGGATTCGGCCGAATTTGGCCCTTGTGGGTTCGGTACGTGCCAAAGTCCGAACTCCCCCACTTCGGATCCGTTCAATTCGGCGGGAATTCAAAGTTCGGGGAAAAAATTCGGCCGAATAAAGCCATTAAAAACACAACCGTGCCTTTCCGCGGCTCTGGGGGGGGCATTTTTGGGCTTAGAGGTCCCAAACTTTCAGCAGAGCTTCAAAGGACGTATATTGAAAGACTCCCCATGTTTTGTAAAGATTGGGTCAGGGGGGGCTGAGATATGGGCCCTGAAAGGGGTCCCCCCCACCCTTAATGTGGATCTCTCCGCAGAGCTTGCCGCCCACGCACAAAGCTCCCCGCCCGACAAACAGCTGATGAGAGCAAGGGCGGGGCAGGTGCTAAGAACTTTGCAAAGCAACACAACTGCAGAGCAACCCCTTTGCAAATATGCAAAGGGCGGGGCAGGTGTGAAGAATTTTGCAAAACAATACAACTGCAAAGCAACACAAGCACGCAATGCAAAACCTTTGCAACAGTGCATAGCAACACCTGACACCTGGGAGTTTGCATACCATGGAAAGGGACAGAGGCAGCTAGCTATGCATAATGAGCAGGAGGGGGTGGAATGTCTCCTTTTGCATTGGACTTGGGACCAGGCAGATGTATTCTTTAAGTCACCATTTGAAAACCAGTTTTGAGCAAGCATCAATAACCTAACTGATCTTATGAATGAGGAAAAACCTGAAGAATAAAAATGAAGCCCCCCCCCTCAAACCAGGGAGAGAGAGACTGGAGGGGGAACACACACCCCAGGCAGAACCGGCAAAAGCCCCCTTTGGCTTCCCCCCCCCACCCACAGAAACTGCTCCCTCCCCACACACACACACAGACTCTGCTTTCCCCCCCACACACACACAGAAAAGAAAAAATATAGATTAAAGCCCCCAAAGGGGTCTTACTGTGGCTGTCTTCTGTTCCAGCAGGAGGGGCTGGGAGGCTGGGTAATCCAATATGATTCCATTTGTATCCAATATAAGATCCATATGTATGCATCTCTCGAGGGTGATCCATTCATCCCAATAGGGGAAAGGGGAAAGCCCATATCTCGGGGGGCCCTGACCCAATGTTTACAAAACTTGGGTGGTCTCTTAAAAAGCCTTGACTGAAGCTCCGCCGAAAGTCTGGGATCGGCACACCCAAAAATGCGCCCCCTGCAGCCATGGAAAGAGAAAAGGGGGGGGAGCCAATATTTCAGCCCCCACTGAACCCATCTTTACAAAACTTGGGTGGTCTCTTAAGAGGGATTCTCTGAAGCTATGACAAAAGTTTGGGGGCTGAACCCCCAAAAAAGCGCCCCCTGCAGCCACGAAAATGGAAAAGGGGGGAGAGGAAAAAGGGGTGGAGCCCATATCTCGGGGGGCCCTGACCCAATGTTTACAAAACTTGGGGGGTATCTTAAGAAGCCTAGTCTGATGCTCCGCTGAAAGTTTGGGGTCGGCACACCCAAAAATGCGCCCTCTGCAGCCATGGAAAGAAAAAGGGGGGAAGCCCATATCTCGGGACCCCCTGATCCAATGTTTACAAAACTTGGGTGGTCTCTTAAAAAAACCTGTCTGAATATCCCCTGAAAGTTTGGGGTCGGTACCCCAAAAAATGCGCCCCCTGCAGCCACGGAAAGGAGTGAATGTGCACAAGCACCCCCTCACACACACATGAGGATTTCCCTCTCTCTCTCTCTTTCCCCGGCCGGCCGCACATCAGCTGATTCCTCCAGCACTCAATCCTGACTGATTGGCCAGAAGAAGACCCAGCTTGGCCACCGATTGGCCGGGGGAGGAGAATGCTGCTTACTGACGGTTATGCTGCTTACTGACGGCCGAATTGGCTGAATTTATTCGCCGAACTCCCGAACTCGCTGAATTCGGGGGCCCCGGTTTCCCGCCAGTTTTGAGTTCGGATCCGTCCGAACTAAAAACCGCCGAATCAAGGGAAATTCGGCTGATTTTCAGTTCGGGCCGAACCGAATTGACAGCCCTATTTTCTGGTCTCTGACCCTGATCAATCACTATCATTATTTTGTCCTTTTGAATTTTGGGGGATTGCCTTGTTACAATGTTTGTCCACATAAGTTGTGATGATAGTTCAGGAATCTATCCCCACACTGGTTCTTTAGAAGGCAATTAACTCAGGTGATGTTACTTTTGGTTGCCAGGGCCACAAAGCTCTAGGAACTTCCCCAATCTCTATGGTATTTACCATAGACATGAGGGAAATTCCTAGAGTGGCACACACACGTGTGTAGAATGTCACTTCTGGGTGGCATTCTGCACAACCTTGTGGCATAGCTGAATGCTGCATGGCGTACACAAACTAATCTGCACCTCAAGTACATATACAGAGTTTTGAATGCACTGGTTCTTGTAGGTTATCCTGGCTGTGTGACTGTGGTCTTGGTATTTTCTTTCCTGACGTTTCGCCAGCAGCTGTGGCCGGCATCTTCAGAGGAGTAACACTGAAGGACAGTGTCTCTCAGTGTCAAGTGTGTAGGAAGAGTAATATATAGTCAGAAGGGGGTTGGGTTTGAGCTGAGTCATTGTCCTGCAAAGTATTAAAGGTAATGTGCTAATCATTGTCCTGTAAGTATCAAGATAATGTGCTAATGAGGGTGTGGTATGTTAATGTGGAACCATTGTATCCTGAAGTGATCTGTTAACATGTGGAATCCAAAACTAATCCGCATGGCTATTGTAGTTTATTGTAGGCTATTAGTCTACAATAGCCATGCTGATGTATCAACAGAGGCGTAACATCCAAACCACAGGATGTCATAGGCCTGCTGTACACTGCATTGGTCAGGCCACACCTGGAGTACTGTGTGCAGTTCTGGAGGCCTCAGTTCAAAAAGGATATAGACAGAATGGAGTGAGTGCAGAGGAGAGCGGAAAGTATGATCAGGGGCCTGGAGACCAAGCCCTACGAGGAAAGGTGGAGGGACTTGGGAATGTTCAGTCTGGAGAAGAGGAGGTTGAGGGGGACATGATTGCTCTCTTTAAGGATTTGAAGGGCTGTCCATTAGAGGAGGGCAGGGAGCTGTCCCTGTTGGCAACAGAGGATAGACTTGCAATAACGGGTTTAAATTATGGGTGGAAAAGTACCGTCTGGATAGTAGGAAAAATATTTTACAGTAAGATTAGTTTAGCTGTGGAACTGGCTGCCTAGGGAGGTGGTGAGCTCCCCCTCACTGGCAGTCTTCAAGCAGCAGCTGGACAAACACTTTTCAGGGATGCTTTGACTGATCCTAAATTGAGCAGGGGGTTGGACTAGATGGCCAGTATGACTCCTTCCAACTCTATGATTCTATGATAATTCTCAACCCAGCCAAATCTGAGGATACATAAATCCAGAGAATGGAACTTTCCTGCCTTCTCCCTCCTATTGCATCGCAATCATCTCCATGAAACGCTGCTCCATGGGGATCAGAGGACCTGGAAGAAGGATATGAGAGGGGCCTGCAGCAGGAAGAGAGAAACGGTGGAAATTGCCAATTTAATCTGGATCCAACCCATTATTTGCAAAGATTTCCATTCAGTCAAGGCCAAGCTGGAACCTTTAATACTGGTGGCACAGGCCTCATGTATATGACAGATACTTTTTGAAGGAACCCATTTGTATGTGGAAAGCTAGACGAACTTACAGAGAGTGTACAGTACGATTAGCTCCCTGAGTCATCCAAAATTCTTGCCTGCAAGTAGTATGGATTGTATTGCTAATGAGCAGATGTCATTGAAAAGGAGCACAATTTACCACACAAATTAAGGGGGAAAGTTATGCCGTCGTTTGGGACAATGAAGGCATGAATGCTCAGAACGAATCGAGTACATGATGACTTCCACGTCTCTCAAGCATCATTTTCAAATTTCGGAGAGAAGTTTGCAGGTGGTTCACGAGGCTTTTCATTAAGGGCATTCAAAAAACAGTATCTGGCATTCAGTACTACTGTTTTTAATGACACTCTTTCCTGCTTTCTCTTTCTTTCTTTTTTCAAATTCGGATACGAATTTTGCAGTCAACTTTGCAGCTTGTTCCAGTCTTCTTTCCTAGTTGATGCATTCATAATTTGTGGATCAGTATTATGCATCTGTTAAGGGTGTTCTGCTGATTTCATTTCATTTCACTTCTTTCACAGAGCCATTCAAGGTGGTTCCATTCACCTTCACTTAATACATGGAGTTGGCTTCCACTTTGATAAACAAGCAAACTCAATGAATTAAGGGAAGTTGAAGCGAATTAATCAAATGAATTCCGGCTTCACTGAACTATGCGAGTTAAAATAGATTACTTTTTATGCTAACATTCAGAATCGTCAGAATTTATATTTAAAAATTCATTAAAAGAGGCAAAGCGTTGAGCTTTTATTTTTTAATTACTGCATCTGAACAGACATTGCCATTTCAACTATACTTTGGACTTGATGGGCCAGATATTATGTTGATGCAATTTATCATAGATTTGTTCAAATAAAATGAAGTTTGGCTGATTTAAGCAAATGAAGAATAAAACAAATATATTGGAAAGCTCAAAATGACTACAGTAAGACAGTCTTTCCAGAATAGTAGAAAAGAGCAAGAGTCCAGTAGCACCTTAAAGACTAACAAAAATATTTTCTGGCAGGGTATGAACTTTTGTGAGCCTCAGCTCACTTCTTCAGATACAGCTAGAATGTGAATCCATCTGATACATTTAATTTAAAACCATGGTTTCACAGGATGTCTGAACGGATACATTCTAGCTGTATCTGAAGAAGTGAGCTGTGGCTCACAAAAGCTCATACCCTGCCAGAAAATATTTGTGTTAGTCTTTAAGGTGCTACTGGACTCTTGCTCTTTTCTACTACTGCAGACAGACTAACACGGCTACCCTCTGTGAATTGCCAGAATAGGTGAGTATTCCTCTAGTGCAGCGGTTTCCAATGTGGGAAGTACCACCCCCTGGGGGGCAGAGGGATTACCTAGGGGGGCACTAAGAGGGAAGGGGGCAGCAGGGAGGTGCTAGAGGTGGGCCCCTTCAACTGGGTTGTTCACTAATTTACAATAGATCAAGTTATGGCACCAAGCTGGCAAATTTGGTGGAAACTATCAGAATTTTTTTTCCAGACTTTGAAGAGCTGGTACCACTGGATCAAGTTCATCAGTTTTGTTGAATAAATTTCAACTGAAAAGTTTTAATATGATTTTGAATAGATGTACAATTAACTGTTACTGTTTTGAAATTAATATTTTTATTATCTTCTTTAGTGAGTCATGCAAACCCCTATTTTGAATAATGCTTTTTATAGGATAGGGTAGGGGGTGCTGGGTTTTAGTTTGTGGACCCAAGGGGGCAGGGGCCCAAAAGGTTTGGGAAACACTGCTCTAGTGAAATGCACCAAACCATCTCCAGAAGCTTGGTCAGTATGCAGCCTACAGGTATGGAGAAAGTTTTCCTCTGCAAAAAGGATGCAGAATGTGGAGCTGGAGAATCGCTTAGGTTCCGTTCAGACATCCTGTGAAACCATGGTTTTAAATTAAATTAACTGCAAACTCACTCATCACCAAGTATACAAGTTGAGTCTCGAGTCTCCACCCCCTGTCAGATATAACGCAGTCAATGTATGAATTGTAGGTTGTCCTCAGTTCCCACAGGTACAGTGCTCAATTTTGATCAGGACCAAGACATGTGTGCAACAGGGGCTTAAGCCTCCCCTCCTTCTGTTTTTCCAACCTGCGGTGGTTACAGGCAGGGGACACCTTATGGCCTACTGGAAAATTGATGCGTATCCCAGAAAACACATGTGTTTCTCCAGACAGTGCCTTCCCAGACTGTTTCAGATTGGGAAAATAGTAGGTGGGAAGGCTAAAGCCCCTTCTCCACACACACCAAGGTTCTGATCTGTTCACGTGATAACTGGTTCAGGAATAAATTCTGTCAGCAGCCTTTGGTACAGAAGACTGTGCCATTCTGCTGAGAGGTCTGGGGGCAGAAGTAGGAATTAAAGGATGTGCTGTAAAATGGTTTAAACCATTCCTGAGTCTGGCGGGAAAGGCTGTGAGACAAGCATGCAGAAATCAGCTTTTGACATGCTGTTGAAAAACAGCATCAATGGTTGAATTCTGACCCTCCACTGAGCAGGGGGTTGGACTAGACGGCCTTTATGGCCTCTTCCAACTCTATGATTCTATGATCCTACACAGGCTGGTGGCAAATGGGTGTCCATAAATGTCTTCACATATGTTAGGAAAGGTAGAAATCAGTATAGGTAAACTTGGACCAAACCAACTATGTGGCGGCACTAAATGCCATATTTTGAATCAGGCAATGTACAATTACTTCTGAATCAGTAGTGTGTGCATCAGAAGAAGTCAGGAACCATCACCTTTGTTTCTGCAGGGAGCAATCATCCAGAAACAGCTGGCTTCATCTTGCAGTCACCCAACAAATGGTGACAGGCCTGGGCAACCCTTGGTGGACATTTTGTGGGGGTACCCTCTTCTCATTCTCCAGAAGTGCCCACAGGATCCCCAGTACTGGGGACCCAAGCTGTAATTCATTCAGCAACTTCTACAAAAGGAAGTATATAATTACAGAAGAGGAGGAGGAGGAGGAAGAGAAGAAGGAGGAGGAGGAGGAGGAGTTGGTTTTTATACCCTGATTTTCTCTACCTTTAAGGAGTCTCAAACTGGCTTACAATCACCTTCCCTTCCTCTCCCCACAACAGACACCTTGTGAGGTAAGTGGTACTGAAAGAGTTTAGAACTGTGACTAGCCAAAGGTCACCCAGCAGGCTTCATTTGGAGGAGTGGGGAAACAAACCCAGCTCTCCAGATTAGAGACCACTGTTCTTAACCATTACACAACGCTGGTATCATTGTCAGTCTATTGTATCAAAGCAAAACACCACTCTAGTGGCACCTTAAAGACTAACAACATTTATTTCAGCAAGAGTTTTCATGAGTCAGGGCTCTCTTTGTCAGATTCAATGAAAAGAAAGGTGATGTTCTTCACATTTATTCAGAAAATTAAAGAAGGTGAGAGGAAAATTAGCCAAGCTTGAAAGGTAAGTAATTTCTCTGTCTTCAGACCTATGGGGGAAATTGCTGAAGCGGAATTACTAAGTAGGTGGGAAGAGGAAACTGATGGATGGGTGGAGTGGAGCTAACAGCAGTGCAGGCCTAATTGCAGTGACTCCCAGATATTTTCTTAATGGTGCCCACCAATATAATTTGGTTGTCATCATTGCTACATCCCCCTTCCATGGTTCCTGAAGGCATTCATCTTGAAATCTTGAGCAGCATAGTCCACGGTGTTTACTGCTGGCCTGCACCTGACAGCCTGCCTAGAAGACTCCAGTTGTTCACTTGTTTCCCAAGGCATGAATCCATTTCTGATTCTTTCTTTCTTTATATTTACCGTTCTGTTCTTATTTCACACCTCGAGCCAGCTGGCAACTGGAGAACAAAACAATAACCTAAAACCGTAGGTATCGAAAGTGGAGTGACAAGACATTTGAAGAAGAGACCAACACACACACAATATGCGGGGGGGGGGGGGAAAGGCCACACAAATGGAGGCGTGGTGGTGGCAGTTCTCAGAGCGACCATGTCGAATCTCAGGGCCACCAACTAGCCTATGCACATAACAGCTGCTTTTCAGGCATCTATGGTTACAACTGCATACCTGCATTGGCAATGAGGGGCAATAATTTGACACTAACCGATCAACTACATGCTGCATTTAGTACATTCTAGAAAAGATTCTTAAGTGCAAGGAGGTGTCACTGGCAACTAGGGTTGCCAGGTCCCTCTTCTCCCCTGGAGGGAGGTTTTTGGGGGAAGAGCCAGAAGAGGGTGGGGTTTGGGGAGGGGAAATCGTCAGGGCCGGTTCCAGGTTTTGAGGGGCCCCAGGCAGAGAATCCCACCCCTCTTCGACCCACCACCAGTTCTCTTCACAAGCCCTCCTGCCATTCCCTCCACCTGCAAGCCTCCCACGTGCCTGTGTGTTCTTTCCCTGTCCGCTTAGAATAATGGAATCATAGAGTTGGAAGGGGCCATATAGGACAACACCCTGCTTAATGCAGGATCAGCCTAGAGCATCCCTGGCAAGTGTTTGTCCAGCCTATGCTAGTGAGGGGGAGCTCACCACCTCCTTAGGTAGCTGATTCCACTGCTGAAGAACTCTTACTGTAAAAAATGTTTTCCTAATATCCAGCTGGTACCTTTCCTCCCGCAATTTAAACCCATTATTGCGAGCCCTGTCCTTTTCTCCCTGCTCTCCTCTAAGTGACAGCCCTTCAAATACTTAAAGAGAGCAATCACATCCCCCCTCAACCTCCTCATGGTGTAGGGATTGAGAGTGGTGGTTTGGAGCAGTGGACTTTAATCTGGAGAACCAGGTTTGATTCCCCACTCCTCCACATGAGAAGCAGACTCTAATCTGGTGAACCGGGTAGGTTTCCCCACTCCTCCACATGAAGCCAGCTGGGTGACCTTGGGATAGTCACAGCACTCTTAGAGCTCTCTCAGCCCCACCTACCGCACAGGGTGTCTTTGTGGGGAAGGGAAGGCGATTGTAAGCTGGTTTGAGTCTTCCTTAAGTGGTAGGAAAAGTTGGCATATAAAAACCAACTTTTCTTCTTCTTCTTCTTCTCATAGAATCATAGAGTTGGGAGGGACCACCAAGGTCATCTAGTCCAACCCCCTGCACAATGCAGGAAATTTACAACTACCCTCCCCCCCACACCCCCAGTGACCCCCCACTACATGCCCAGAAGATGACCAAGATGCCCTTCCTCTCATCATCTGCCTAAGGTCATAGAATCAGCATTGCTGACGGATGGCTATCTAACTACTTCTTCTTCCTCTTCCTCTTCTTCTTCCTCTTCTTCTTCGCCTGAAGAGGAGAAGACTGCGAGGGGATATGATAACCATGTTCAAGTACTAGAAGGGCTGTCATATAGAGGAGGGTGCCGAGTTGTTTTCTGTTGCTCAAGAAGGTCGGACCAGAACCAACGGGTTGAAATTAAATCAAAAGAGTTTCCGTCTAGAACATTAGGAAGAATTTTCTAACAGTTAGAGCGGTTCCTCAGTGGAACAGGCTTCCTCGGGAGGTGGTAAGCTCTCCTTCCCTGGAGGTTTTTAAGAAGAGGTTAGATGGCCATCTGTCAGCAATGCTGATTCTGTGACCTTAGGCAGATGATGAGAGGAAGGGAATCTTGGCCATCTTCTGGTCACTAGGGGTGTGGAGAGGGGAGGTAGTTGTGAATTTCCTGCATTGTGCAGGGAGTTGGACTTGATGGCCCTGGTGGTCCCTTCCAACTCTATGATTCTATGATTCTTCTTCTTCTTCAGACTTGGGAACTCTCTCACCATTCATGCTCATCACCGCCTGCAGCCCTTTTCCTAGTGGCACTGGGCAGTGAGTATAGCTGGGACCATGGTAGAGCGCTAACAAATAAGTGAGTGGGGAGGGGGGGTCTACAGCAGTGGGCCCTGCCAGAATCCCTGAGCCCCAGCAGCTGCCCCACCTCAGGGCCTGCTGTCTTCAGCCCTGCAAGTCACCCCTTTTTCCAGAGCTGCAATCCAGCACCTCACCTTGCATGGAAACATCAGCTGCTGTCACCGCTCCCATCTATAACTGGTTCTACAATGTGGTGACTGATAACAATTTGCCCAATATTCCTTTAAGCAACTGCCGATAGACAGCAGGTTAAGGAAAACATAACACTGTCATAGGTCTAAGCCAAGTGCACACTTGTGCCAAGCCCTCAATGCCTATGTAGAGAGCACCATACATACCATTGTGAAATGGAGGCTAGTAAAATAATTGCGGGAATAAACTTTCAATTATTATGCTGATAGCATCTCTATTTCTAATTAAGTACTAATTGCCCTCCAAGCTTTTGACTTTTGTTATTCATTTTGGAGCACAAAATGCTTTATGCCTTTAATGTTCTTTTATTATCCATTTTGGTTCATCTCCTCGAAGAAATCTACATGGAGTTTCCTATGCCAGTGACCATCTTTATTTAAATACATTTTGGTGGGCTCTTTGAAATGCGTATCCATCGCTTGTCAAAAGTGAAATAATTTGGGATTCGTCATTTGCTAGAGGCTCTGGTTCATCCCATTGAGGAGAATTTATAATGGTTTTAATCCTCTGGAAGAAAATAAAGATAATGAAAGGAAAAATTAAATTCCCTTTAATAACCAAAAGACCTCAAAACACAAAGAGAATGGGCAAAAAAAAAGGCAGGTGAAATTCATTTCTTAATAAGCACAAACTGATATATTGTAGAAGAATTGGCCTAAATTATACTCGTGCAAGTTGGGGAATGGGTTGGCGATCATCATTAAAAAAAATATACCTTGGAGATATTGGTTGTGAAATGCATTAGACAGAAGAGCAGTTCTAAATATGCTGGCTGCAATCTAGAGATTGTTGTTTAGGGAAAGGGGGTGGGAGTAAAAGTACAATCCTAAATTGTTAAAGAAAAAGAGGCTGAAGATGGGAATTAGGAATGTGTGTCCAGATATATCTGAGACAAATGTATTGCTGGAAAATACCTTGTTTGTATTTATTTACACATACACACATACACACACACACACACACACACACATATTCAGATGGTATCTGGGATTTTCCAGGATACCTGTAAATGGGTCCTCAAAGTGTTCAGGATTAACCAGGAGTTTCAGGAGCCAGTGTCTGAAAGCTCCCCAACTCCGACTGCCTGTGTCATCTAGGGTTGCCAACCTCCAGGAACTGAAAGACAAAAGACAGCACTGATAGCTAATTGGTGATTATTCAAAATAACAGGCAAAATAAAACATTGCAGAACAAAGGTATAGTGTCAACTGATCTCCAGCCAATAGATATCAGTTCACCTGGAAAATGGCCGCTTTGGCAAATGGACGCAGTGGCATTGAAGTCCCTCCCCTCTCCAAACCCTGCCCTCCTCAGGCTCTGCCCCCAAAATCTCCAGGTATTTCCCATCCCGAAGCTGGCAACCCCAGTGTCATCCCAGGTTTGGTATCTGCTTTCCAAAAATACCAAAATGGTATTTGGAACCTTAGAGGTAAGGGTCCTATAACCCCAAAGCTACATTTCTCCTTCTCCTTCTCCTTCTCCTCCTCCTCCTCCTTCTTCTTCTTCGCTGGAAGAAGGCTTCAAATTAAAGATCACCTAATGATCTAACCATGAAGTTTGACTTCATGTTCTTGAGAGGCCAAATCGTTCCGGATGTGGACTCGAAACAATATCAGTCATATTCACTGGTACTCAGCGAAGCAAAGAGGCCCTGTAGGGTGGCAACTCTCTTGCCAAATACATGATCCCATGCCTTTCCCTCACAAATTTAATTAATATTATATCATTCCATATAAAACACTGCAAAGCCTGAAAAACCTGAAATCTGCCCAGAGCATTTGAATGATGTTTGAACAATTGCTACTTGACACAAAGCTGCCTACTCTGTGGCAAATTATCTTCCAGCTACTGCTATGTACTTATTGAGGGGTAGCTCTGAAAGTCAATGGGTCCTTTTGGGAAGCTGGGCTAAAGGAGCCCATACTCTAGCCAAAACAGGCTGGTGCCTGTTCTAATACTGGACACATGAACTCAGCTGACCCTACTCAGACCACTGGTCTATCAAAGTCATTATTGTGTATTCTGATTGGCAGCAGCTCTCCAGGGTCTCTGAAGGAGGTCTTTCACATCACCTGCTACTTGATCTTGTTAACTGGAAATTCCAGGGATTGAACTTGGGACCTCCTGCATGCAAGGCATATGCTCTGCCATTGAGCCATGGCTCATTGTGTCTTACCAACTCTACCACATCTCTTTGATTTACAAGAAAAGGCCGAGAGATATCCTTCGAGGTCCTAGTGGTGGTAATAATCCACAACATGGAGTCATTTTTTTAAATGTGAAGGGCAATGCCTGCCTACTCAGGAGTAGCCTCATTGGTCAATGGATCATATAGAGTTTTATGGGTCATGAATCTCAGCACTACTGAGAAAAGGGAATACCAACAGGGCTGCTAAGAGGAGGGGATTCCTCCTGCCACATTTTGCTCTCTTGCTCTCCCCAGGCACAATGCTTGTGATCTTTGAGATTCAATAATAGCCTGAAGCACCTCTAGGAATCCACAACTGCTCATTTAACCCTTTGCTTGACTTGAGCAACATCTCTCCTGCAGCAAGAGAGTAACTGCTGTGCTTTCTAATGAAGCTAAGGGTTAAAGAGAATAATTACAGGTGCCTAGAGGGACTTTCCCTCCTCTATGCCATTAAGGGTTGGCGAATGTCTCTGTTATTCGCAGCTCTCTTCTTCTAGTCATGTGAGATCTCAAAAGCATGTTTAAATTTCTCCTTAATGAAAAGAGCTTTTATATATATATATATATATATATATATATATATATATATATATATATATATATATATATATATATATATATATATATATATATATATATATATATATAAAAGAAAGCTGATAATTTAGAAAAGCTAATTAGCCATGACAATAGACTGTAATAATGTTATTGTATGATAGCAATCTAGCAACTGCAGGTTTTTTTTACAAGTCCCCCAATGCCCATTGTTGGTTGGGAGGGGGGAACAACCAATTTAAACAATAGTCTGACCAGTTGAGCAGTGACATAATAAGCAAGGGGAAAGTGGAACTTGATTGGGCGGTGTGAGAACACACATGTGTGACGAGTCGATCACACTGTATTGCACTCTTAGGAAGGAATATGTGAAACAACGTGCTGAACAAGCATGGATGGATCGATTAGCGATGAACGGTCTATTGAAAAATTGACTTCCTGTCTGTGACTGGTGAACAGGACATAAGCTGAACTGGCCAGTGTTCAAGCATCCCTTGTTTTGAACCATCTCCCAGGCAAAGGCTGAAAGCCAGAAGAAAATAAAAATTGCAGTACTGAATATACACCTATCTTCATCTCAGTCATCATGCAAGATGGGGAAAGAAAAACAGTTCCAGAGAGAAATAAACGTCTCCTCCAGACCTCTTAGCAATTGAAGAAAGGTCCATTGAGACACAAGGCTCTTTCTCCATTCATATTCCTGCTAAGAAAGACCGAGGTTCACATTAGCATTTTCCATTCACACGTCCCTAATTTGGGGAGGTTGGATTGCCCAACCTAATCTCTGGATTTGTGTCAGGAATATGGATGCCCAAATATCTGAGAGTTCGGCTCGCTTCCCATTCACCAGTGGTGGTCAAGCAGCCAATTAGTCAACAGGCTGTTCAGCTATTGGCAACCTGTGTATGTGTATTCACAGGAACACGCAACTTGCAGCCATCAGAATCCAACTCCCAGCCAATGAGGGATCAGCTGGGAGTCAGAAACAGAAAGGAGCTCTTTCTCCCCCTTTTGCAATGTGCATTGCTTCTGCCCCCACCCAGCTTGGAGAAAAGGGAAGAGCTCCTATGTGAAACTCCACTGTAGAGTAGATAAGAAACTGACTCCCAGCTGATTCCCCTGATCAGACCTGAGTCCTCTTCTGACCAACAGGCTGCTGAAAACTTGTTTGGCAGGTGTTCAAGTTGTCCGCTGCTATTTGGACATGCCCCTGATCAGTTCATAGCCTAATCATAAGTGTCAAACAAGGTATGTTTGCCTGCTGGTTTGCTGAGAAACTCACAGCATCTCACATCTGGAACCTGTGGAGATAGGTAACTGTGAGCCCCCGCTTCATCTGCATAGTTAAATTGAGGAACTCCCTGCCCCTGGATGAGGTGATGGCTGCCAATTTTGGAAAGCTTGAAGAGGGGAGTGGATATGTTCATGGAGGAGAGGGGTATTCATGGCTACTAGTCAAAATGGATACTAGTCATGATGCATACCTATTCTCTCCAGGATCAGAAAAGCATGCCTATTATATTAGGTGCTTTGGAACACAGTCAGGATGGTGCTGCTGCAGCTGTCTTGTTTGTTGGCTTCCCAGAGGCACCTGGTTGGCTGCTGTGTGAACAGACTGCTGGACTAGATGGACCTTGGTCTGATCCAGCATGGCCTTTCTTATGCCTGGTCAGCACAAGAGCACCTTCTGCCTCTATATCTAGCTCAATCCACTCTGAGTCCAGGTTCAGGTTCTACATGGCCACACCAGGGCTTCTTCCTGGACCTTGCAGCTTATAGGACAGGGTGAACACAGACAACTTGGTATCTTTGTCAGCAGCACTAACCTGAAATTAAAAATCAGAATAATATAAAGATTTAGTAAGCTGAATGCAGTACACCTGTCATGGATCACATCCTTCCAGGGGCTTGGTAAATCTCTCGATTTTGTTGCCTGTCTAGAACTGGGCATGCAGGGAGGCGTCAAGCACCTGGCAGGTCCCAATAAATGGCTAGCGTGCTTCATTCATCTTGGCAGGTCACAAAACCTGACCGACATGTACGCCATGACAAGATGACACTTGGTAAAAGGTCATCCCTCGTTTCTGTTACTTTATCCCCCAGTTTGCTGAATGTTACAGACGGAGACATGCTTCCCTTGAGGGGCAGCGTCATTCCTGTTGGTTTCTTCAAGCTTCACGTTGGTCCCATCTGCAACGCGAGAATGACACATGGGTCATTTATGCCAGGGAGTTTTACCTGAGATTTGATGCAGGCTGGACCCACACTTTCCCGTTGGGAATCTTTGCACCAGCAGTCTCCAAACTCAAATCAAGTCTTTAAATCAATGTCCCTTTAAATGCTGCTTAGTGCTTGGGTTACTCCGCAGTGCTCACTGTGAGAGATTTCCCCCCCCCAACCCCAATTTCCACATAAAAAAGCATTTTAAGAACAAAACAAAAAACAAAAAAGGAGGAATCTGAAAGAAGGGGGGGGGGAGAAATCCAAGCCTTTCTTCTGCTCAGAAAGAGCTCTCGGGAAGCAGGAAGTATTTGAATCCCCACCTCTTTACCTGGTGCTTTGTGATTGGCTGTGAGAGAAACCCAGCTTCTCTTTCCCCTGTTTTGCCTTCTGCATGATGATTTCAGCCAGGCTGAGCTCAGGGGAAAGGGAAGAGTCGGGTTAGCACAGGAATGGGAAGACCCAGACCCTGTGAGGACTGGCAGCGAGGACATTTTGAATGGACGGAAAACTTATGAGGAACTCCAAGGAACAACCGAGTCAGACAGGGGGTGAACGTGAGTCCAAGCACCCATGCATAAATGACCTTAGTTCTATCGAAAAGGGATTACAGGATTTTTGTGCTATGGCTTCCAGCCCAGGGAAGAAATTTAATCTGTATTCTCAAGCATCACGACTCGTTTAGGATTCTGATTTTGTTTCGTATGTTCCACCAGCCTTTGCTCAAAGAATGGGAGTTCAGCTTCTGTGAGTCGCAAGAAAACAGTTTGCTTAGCTCTCATTCAAACAGCACCGCTACAGGGTGATCCCAAAGCCATTTCAAGTGGTTTGACATTGACTCAGAACAAAAAAGCATCAGGGTTAATTTAATTATTCATCTGATTTGAATATCAAACAGAAGGAAGCAAAGTTGCTCAGCTTTTGAGAAAAAAAACACACCCTGAAGAGTCTAAATCATACAACGGGTAGGAAAGGCTGTAGAAGGAGGAAAATATCCAGAATTAGAATGGATCTTAAAAGACCTAATTGTGTTCTAAGCCAAAGATAATCCATTTTACTTGAGCTGTTAACATAAACTCTTGGGTTCTTTGTCGTTTCAGTATGCCCTTTGGAGTCTGAGGCAGCTTCCCTCTATGATACTTAAGTGTCAGCTTTGAAAGAATACAGCTGTCCTTCACCTAACCTATCACCAGTGATTAAACTACAGAGAAGGTTTTCCGTAGGGGCTCTATTTGAAGCAATGACAAGTGCAGAAGGTCAAGGGCAATGGCCTTGCACACAAAGCAAGCAAAACTTTGCTTGCGAGATAAATGCACCATAGAGTTTGTGGTTGTAAAGTGCCATCAAGTTGCAGCCAATTTATGACAACCCAGTAAGGTTTTCAAGGCATGAGAATAATAGTGGTGATTTGCCATTGTCTGCCTCTGCATAACTACCCTGGCATTCCTTGGTGGTCCCCTATCCAAGTACCTGCTTAGCTTCTGAGATCTGTCATGATCAGGCTAGCCTGGGCCATCTGAGTCAGGGCTACAACTTATGGCAACCCAGTAGGTTTTTCAAGGCAAGAGACTAACAGAGGTGGTTTGCCATTGCCTGCCTCTGCAGAGCAACCCTGGATTTCCCTGGTGGTTTCTCATCCAAATACTAACTGGGGCCAACCCAGCTTAGCTTCTGAGATCTGACAAGATCAAGCTAGCCTGGGCCATCCAGTTTATGGCCTGCAGAGTTTATTGATTGCTTATTATAATTGTATCTGATTTTCTTTTTCATAGCTTAGAGCAATTGACATGGGACCCATTGAGGCCTCTTGTCTAGTTGGCCTGGTCAACATCCATGTATGTTAAGCCAGGAGTCAATGGGATGCAGTGGTTAGAGTGCTGGACTTAGACTAGAGAGGTACAGGGTTGGATCCCTGCTAGTGACACTTAACAGGTGACTTTAGGCCAGTCAGACAGGGGGTCATATCCTAACATACCTTGTAGGATTGTTCTGAAGAACAGGATAACCCCATCCACATAAACTGATCTGAGCTAAGGACAGGATATAAATGTGTGTCAGATCTTGGAAGCTAAGCAGGGTTGGTTCTGGTTAGTACTTGGATGGGAGACCATCAAAAAAAATTGGGGGTGCTGTGCAGAGGCAAACCATCTCTGACCATCTCTTGCCTTGAAGATCCTACAGGCTCACCATAAGTTGGCTGTGACTAGATGGCACTTTCCACCACCACTGAATAAATGAACATCATGTTCTCCACTGACAGTCCTCCATTAGCTTTTTGTATGGCCATGATACCTAGGGCCAACCCTTTCATTATTTTCAAGCCCAAACATCAGCTGCAGCTGCATGCCATTGAATATGGTGCTATTGTTGCACTAGTGCAATCATATACTACAAACATACGTCATAGATATTGCGGGTTTATTCCAGACCACTGCAATAAAGCAAATGTTGCAATAATGCGAGTCATGTTAATTTTTTGGTTCCCCAGTGCATATAAAAGTTATGTTTACACTATACTGTAGTCTATTAGGTGTGCAATAGCATTATATCTTTTTAAAAATGTACTGTAGTAATAATGAAAATGTTTGAAATATTGCAAGAATTACCAAAACGTGACACAGAGACATGAAGTGAGCACATGCTGTTGGAAAAATGGCCGCAATAGACTTGCTAAAAAAAAAAAAATGCAATATCTGCGAAGCACAATAAAGTGAAGTGCAATAAAATGAGGTATGCCTGTACAGTGTGAACAAGACAATACAGGAGGTGAGTGATTGCTATAGTGCAATGATAGCACAATATTCAACAATTTGTAGATGTATCCCTAGAGAGATATTTTGCTATGCTGAGGATCGCTTGCAGCATATGGAAGCAAGTTTTTCTGCAAGTTCGGGAGGAGTGTATCTGTTGCTTGGAAACAAGAAGACAACAAAGAGACTGATGCTACGTGGAAGCATGGAGCGCATGGGAAAGAGCTCTTAGCAGCATGTGGTAGAGCTAGATGGTCCGAAATCACAGGGGTGCTACAAAAGGAAAGGGGTATGCTTAAGGGCTCAGGGCAAACTAATTTAAGGGTCAATGTACATTACTCGTTTGAAGATTGTAGGAAATGATCTTTATAGATCAATTGCCGTAAAGACAATAGGCAAAGCTTTTATACTATCTCATGTCCCGTCCAAGATTATTCTAGAGGCGGCGGGGGCTGTGGCTCCGTGGTAGAGCATCTGCTTGGCATACAGAAGGTCCCAGGTTCAATCCCCGGTATCTCCAGCTAAAGGGACTAGGCAAGTAGGTGATGTGAAAGACCTCTGCCTGAGACCCTGGAGAGCCGCTGCCGGTCTAAGTAGACAATACTAACTTTGATGGACCAAGGGTTTGATTCAGTATAAGGCAGCTTCATGTGTCCATAAAGGTCAGTATTGTCTACTCAGACTGGCAGCGGCTCTCCAGGGTGTCAGGTGAAGGTCTTTCACATCACCTACAGCTGATCTTTTTAGCTGGAGATGCCAGGGGTTGAACCTGGGAACTTCTACATGCCAAGCACAAGTGATACCACTGAGCCACAGTCCCTCCCCATTTCCATAGTGAGTATTCAATGAGATGAAATTACATCCTCACCTGTAAGCCATCAAACAGGGAGCGATCAAGAAATATACAAGGAAATGTAAGCCAGCCTTCTATGTAGGGGTGCTAATGTACTCTGCATTGTAGGGGTAAGCACTTGATGACCCTGGAGCAAATCTGGCCCACAGAGAGGGCCTTGTCACTTGGTCTCCCCAACAGGATATCAAAATGCAAGAGCAGCTGAACTTGGTGCAAGCAATATTAGGCAGCATGGTGTCAATCCTGACCCATCAGTCCCCCATGCACACTTCCTCAAAAAGGCCCTCCAGTAAAACTAGTGGCTGTCCAGATATTTATTCATATATTTGTTTATTTGATTCATTTATACCCCGCCTTTCTGCCCAATGGGGACCCACAACAGCTTACATCATTCTTTTCTCCTCCATTTTATCCTGGAATCCCCAGTCTGACATGGAAACTTGCTGGGTGTCCTTGGCCCAGGCAAATACACTCAGTTTAGCCTACCTCACAGAGTTGTTGTGAGGATATAATGGAGGAAAGAAGAGTGACCTAAGCTGCTTTGGGTCCCTATTGGAAGAAGGGAAAGGGAAAGGGAAAGGGGAAGAAGAAGAAGAAGAAGAAGAAGAAATTTTGTTTTATATGCTGACTTTTTGTACCACTTAAGGAAGAATCAAACCAGCTTACAATCACCTTCCCTTCCCCTCCACACAACAGACACCCTATGAGTCTAGTAGGTGAGGCTGAGAGAGTGTGACTAGCCTAAGGTCACCCTTCTGGCTTTGTGTGTAGGAGTGGAGAAACAAATCCAGTTTACCAGATTAGCCTCCGCCGCTCATGTGGAGGAGTGGGGAAACAAACCCGGTTCTCCAGATCAGATTCCATCGCTCTAAACCACCACACTTAACCACTACACCATGCTGGTGGAGAAATTATAGATCTCCTGGCAATAAGTGAAGTTTGGTCCTGATATCTCCAGTGGAATGGCTTTTCCTGGAGAAAAATGGGGAGAGAGAAAAAAAAATTCCTCACCAGTTTAGTTGGGTTCCATTCTTAATAGGTCTGGAAAAGATTATACTGACAAAACCGAGCTAGAGAATCATATATATTTTCCCTTTCCTTTATCCAATTGAAAGAATGCTCACATTTAGACCAGAACTCTGCCAAACTTCCAAAAAGCAGGACGGAGTTTATGTCAGAATTATGAAACGACTACAATTGTATCCTAATGTATGCACAGGGGGGGAAATGTAACCATGCAATTAGAACTTGAACTGATCCAATTATGTCATGTAATGGTATATAGCAATTATGCATAATAGCACAATTATAATTTGTGATGATATCACAAAAACTCTTAGGAAAGTTTCTGAATGGATGGTGGTTAGGAAGCATAACTACATACACACACACGCACATACATACGTGCTGAAAACCTGCTGTGTTTTAGTGTTTAGGGTGGGGGGAGGACCCTTCTCTTGTTATTCTGTATTATAGAAAAATAATTTGTACTCAAGATGTAAAAAAGAAAAAAATCCTCCGGCAAGAAATGAAAAAAAAATCACATCTTGGCAGTGGAATAACACACATGAATTGTAATGTTCGATGTTATCAGCGCAAGATCATAATGGCATTTTTAAACAGCTACAAGGGCCTGATCCGGTCTTCTCCCCACCCCCCTGAACTAATTGAGGCTTTGGAGGGGAGTTTTTAAATCATGCACAAGGCATAGGAGGGAAAGGTTAAACACCCTCTCCCCCAGCGACCCTTCCCCGATCTTCAAAGCCACTGCTTCGGGCTGTTAATTAGTTTTTTAAAAAAAACCCGCTGAAGATCCTGATCATGGATCTTTTCACCACATCGTGTCTGTTTTCACCCTAGTAAGCAGAGTAGCAGTCTCTGTTCTGACTGATGGAGGTTTGCCCAGGCCTCGGGCAAGGGTCTGTCCCTGCCCTACCACCCAGGGTCTTTCTGGATGGAAACATTTGGGACTGAACAATCCCTGGCAAAGGCATACTCTGCCGCGGAGCTGTGGGCCGTTCCCAAATGAATATTAATTTCAATCAAAGCTTACAAGTAGAAGGAGTTTTTTAAAACTTGATTTTAGAGGTATGCCCTTAAAAAAAATCATATTAATTTCAGATTCAGATTTCGGTGAAGGTACTGGTTCTGTTATCCCAAATTTTCATGACTGTCCCTACAAGTTCGGGATTCTGTTTCAGGCTTTTTTGGATTGTAGAATTTGGGGGCTGTTTTTAAATTCTGTCCATTTCATCCCCCAGGTAGCAGAAGCAGGGTGGGAGGGAGAGGAAGCTGGCCCCAGCAAACAGCTGTCAGTCGGCTTATCTCTTCCCTTTAAATTTTAAAGGGCCATTATGTTCTACAGAGGTAGACCTGGAGTATGGAGGTCGGGTCTTCCCATAGAACATAATGGCCCTTTAAAATGTAAAGGGATGAGAGAGCTGACTAACAGATGTTTGCTGGAGGCTACGTCTGCCCACCCTGTCTCCTAAAAAGTTTAAAAGGAAAGGAAGGACTGAACCAGGCCCAGATTGAGCTGGACAGCATGAACTTTGCTAGCAGCTTCAGGTAGGGTTGCCAACCTCCAGGTGGGGGCTGAAGATCACCCAGAATTACAACTGATTTCCAGATGATCCGTTTCCCTGGAGAAAATGGCTGCTTTGGAGGGTGGACTCTTTGGCATTATACCCTGCTGTAGTCACTTCCCTCCCCAAACCTCATCTCCAGGCGCTCCACCACCAAATCTCCAGGAATTTCCTGACCTGGAGCTGGCAATTGTAGCTCCAGGCAGTGTTGGAAGCCTGGTTCCTGGTTACAGTCTGTGCTGCCAGCAAACAGCTGTTTGCCTGTGCCAGTTTCTTCTCTCTCCCTCCCACTCCCGGCCTCCCCAAAACCTGAAATGCTCCCAATATTCTAGGAGATAAATTTTCATTACTCCTAGGTTTTGGGAAATGTTTTGGATGATTTCAGATAATCCTGAGCCGACCTGAAATAGAAAATTTTGGGTATATTTTTAGCTCGGGAATATCCAAATTGACACCCCTATTTGATTTTACTGAGAAATATAATGCAAAAGATGGAACGAGAAAGAGAAAGCAAGAAGGAAGGGAAGGGAAGGGAAGGGAAAAAAGGAAAGGAAAGGAAAGGAAAGGAAAGGAAAGGAAAGGAAAGGAAAGGAAAGGAAAGGAAAGGAAAGGAAATACAGATCTCAATCCAAGGGTACCCCACTTATATGTGTAACAAGGTCTTGTATACACTGTTTTTGTGTGCCATTGCAGCTGACTTATGGTGACCCCATAGGGTTTTCAAGGCAAGAGACATTTGGAGGTGGTTTGCCATTGTCTGCCTCCACATTGGCTGAGAGTTCTGCAACAACTGTAACTGGCCCAAGGTCACCCATCAGGCTTCATGTGGAGGAGTGGGAAATCAAACCCGGTTCTCCAGGTTAGAGTCCGCAGCTCTTAACCACTACACTACTCTGCCTGTCCTTGTATACACTACAGTCCCAAACCAATGGATAGGGATGTACATGCCCCCTTTGTGCCTTGCAGCATGAACGGAGACGTGCATTTCCATCCACAACCTGCAGCTAGGACAGAGAGCCAGCATGGTGTAGTGGTTAAGAGCGGTGGTTTGGAGTGGTGGAGTCTGAACTGGAGAATCGGGTTTGATTCCCCACTCCTCCACATGAGCAGCGGATGCTAATCTGGTGAACTAGATTTGTTTCCCCACTCCTACACACGAAGCCAGCTGGGTGACCTTGGGCTAGTCACAGCTCTCTCACCCCCCCCCCACCTCACAGGGTGTCTGTTGTGTGGAGGGGAAGATGATTGTAAGCCGGTTTGAGTCTCCCTTAAGTGGTAGAGAAAGTCGGCATATAAAAACCAACTCTTCTTCTTCTTCTTCTTCTTCTTCTTCTTCTTCTTCTTCTTCTTCTTCTTCTTCAGTGTTGGCATCAGATGCCTCCTGCTCAAATGTGCATCATGATGTGGAAATTCCATTTCTAAAAAGGATCGGCAGCAAAGACGAAAATGCAGCTATTGATTTCCATCTCTGGTTCTCTCTTTCAATTTGCCAGGCAGGACTTATTTGAAGTGTCTTTCCAAGAATTACTTTTATAACATGTCAGTTACGGAGACAATTCCACTGAAAGATTTCCTTTGATGCACATCGTTTATCTGAGAGTCTCCAAAGTTAAGAATACCGTTGTTTGGACGCTGTTTCCTTGAAATCCTCCATTATAAATGAATAAATAAAGGGATCTAAGTGAAGGGTAGATGCCTGTGGACAGGCAGGGTACCACTTCTGAGCTCTTCAGAAATAACAGACAGCCATGACTAAGGCCTTTGAAAGTCAGCACATGACAGAGCATGTAATATTTCTCCTTGGTTCCTTCTCCCAAAATATCTTCTCATCTACTACTTGGGAAGCCCATTCCTGAAGGGGGAGTGAAGCTCCTTTGCAGCCGGCATGACCCTGTGCTGGTATGACAAGTTTCAAGTTTATTAATACAGTCGACTGACCAATCACGTGCCATCATGGCAAAATTTCCCGACAGAATAGTTTTGCACCGCAGAATCACAGACTGTCCGTACATACAAAGGTGTAAGGTCAATAAAAGCAACCCCTGGTTAAAATCATCACATTAAAATTGATAAAATTGTAAAAAAAAAAAATCTAACAATCATTCTCTAATAAAGCTCTGCGTATTTTAACAGCAACCGCGCAGAACTTGGCAGTGTGGAGTGTAAGCTGAGGATCTTATCCTAATAGGAGCTTCTTTGCCAAACGCTCAACTGACTCAGCAGGGAATTTACTAAGTAGGGGGGAAATAAGCTTTGATCTGACTTCATGGTAGAATGGGCAACATATCAGTGCATGTTTGATGGTTTCAATGTCCCCTGTTCCACACGGACATAACCTCTCTGATCTAGGGATCTTCTTGTATTTCCCTTCTAAAACAGCCGATGGTAGGGCCTGGCATCTGGCAAGGGTAAATGCCGTCCTATAATTAATAGACTCAAGATGATAAAAATAAGCTGCAGATGAGACCAAGTATCTAGATTTATCAGGTACTAGGAAAAATGGTGATTTTCCAAGGTCTGTCTGGCGTTCAATGCCTTCCACCCTTTGCTTCAAGAAACATGATGCTCGATCTACGCCCATGGCTAACAGGGTAGGTGGAGAAAGGCCCAGGCAGGCCACTTTATTAAGGACCATCTTTAGCCATGTTGACTGGAACTTATCCTGTAGAAGCAGGGGACCTGTGCTGATATAAGTGCCACCTTATCACGGAATAAGGTGGTATCTATCCCAGCTAGGGTTGCCAACCTCCAGGTAATAGCTGGAGATCTCCTGCTAATACAACTGATCTCCAGCCAATAGAGATCAGTTCACCTGGAGAAAATGGCCGCTGTGGCAATTGGATTCTATGGCATTGAAGTCCTTCCCCTCCCCAAACCCCACCCTCCTTAGGCTCTGTCCCAAAAACCTCCCGCCGGTGGTGAAGAGGGACTTGACAACCCTAACGCTGGCATGGGGGCAAACATGCTGGTATCCGGGTGCTGCCGGTTCCTGCTGCCAGGCGCCAGCATTGGGGGGGGGTGTTCCCAGGGCATTCCCTTGAAAACACACACACAGGGCTAATGAGTGTTAGTGAGGGAATGCCAAACCAGACAAAAAAGACAGTGGTGGAAGACAATGATTGAGGGGGACAGACAACTTTCCCTGGGGAAGGAGTTCCAAGTTTCAGCACCACGACCAAGAAAGTTGTTTGTCGGGTTTCCAGCAGTCTAGCCTCAGCTGGTTGGAGCACCCAAAGCAGGGCCTTTGAAGATGATCAGAGTGATCAGATAGGTTTCTATGAGAATAGGAAAGAGCCAGCATAGTGTGGTGATTAAGAGCAGTGGACTCTAATCTGGTGAACTGGGTTGGTTTCCCCACTCCTCCACATGAAGCCAGCTGGGTGACCTTGGGCTAGTCACAGTTCTCTCAGAACTCTCTCAGCCCATGTGGAGGCAGGCAATGGCAAACCACCTCCGAACATCTCTTGCCTTAAAAACCCTATGGGGAAGAGAAAATAGGGATATAAAAAACAACTCCTCCTCCTCCTCCTCCACCTCCTCCTCCTCCTCCTCCTCCTCCTCCTCCTCCTCCTCCTCCTCCTCCTCCTCTTCTTCTTCTTCTTCTTCTTCTTCTTCTTCTTCTTCTTCTTCTTCTTCTTCTTCTTCTTCTTCACAATTAGTCTGACAAAACACATCATTGATCTTCTGGAATCTTTGAACTTGTTTTGCCTTGAGCAGATTAGTGGGTATAAGATCTCCAGAATATTTTAATCTTTTCTCAGTTTCAGAAGCATACAAAACTCAGCATAAGAAGGTTCCAATTTCCAGCATGAATTCTCAACAGGATTGTCGACCAGTTGCCAACACAAGGAGTGTGAGCATAAAAGCCACTGTGTTTAGAACAGCATCGGTTTGCTACTAAAGTCATAAATCAGGAACGAGAGAAGTTTCTATGCATGCTTTTGCTTAAACACTGTCCAACTCTGATTGGGGGGGAGCTTTGTTCAAATCCTCCCCCAGCTGTGGCCCTCTCTGAATGATCCTGGGCAGTCATCATTTCACTGCCTAAATTGCCTCCCGCCAGGTTGTTGTGAGGACAACTTAGGGGCAGCCCTAAGGATTCATGCATTTGCTCCTCCTCCAGCACTGCAAACAATCTAAAGTTTTTTCCCCTCCAGCAAGCACACCGTTGCCGAGCGTTTGACATTCTCCTGTGACGCTAAACATGAACATGTCAAATAAAAGTCGTCTGAGTTGAAATAATATATTGCTGACGCAAAAAGGGGGGGAAGGCTTTCTCGTAAATAAAGCTGTTTCCTGAAGCATCAGGTCTTACTTGGCTAGCAAGCTGCATTCTCTCTCCACCCCCCCCCCCCCGCCCCACCCAGGTTCTAATTTCTGGCAGTGAGTTATTGATTGGGCATTTATAAAGGGCTGGGAATTTTGAACATATTTAAGTGAGCGTCCATCATTAGTAATTTGTTTTGTCAGGAAACAGAGTCCGTTACACAATGACCAGTTTAATTCTTGCTGGGGCAGATGCTTCGAGAGATGGATGTGAACTGTATTTTGTGAACTGTATTTTGTTCAGACTCTTGACCTGACATAGGGTTGCCAGGTCCCTCTTAGCAACTGGCGGGAGGTTTTTGGGGCAGAGCCTGAGGGGGTGGGGTTTGGGGAGGGACTTCAAAGCCATAAAGTCCAAAGCAGCCCCGCAAAGCAGCCATTTTCTCCAGATGAACTGATCTCTATCGGCTGGAGGTCAGTTGTAATAGCAGGAGATCTCCAGCTAGGACCAGGAGGTTGGCAACCCTAACCTGACAACCTACAAAAGGCCAGCCCACACATATATTTTTTTTCCGATGGAGAGGTAATCCCCATGCCAGCAAAATCCCAATTTTGGTTGGGAAGAGGTGGGATAAAAATCTAATAAAGAAATAATAATAATAAAAAAATAAAGATTGTACCATGTGCGGTCCAAAGCTTCCTTTTGCTGCAGGTACATTCAAAGTTCAGTCTATGTACTGATCTAGCACACAGACTATGATCAGCAGCAGGCATAGAGTAATGGTCTAAGTTGGTGGCGCACCAGAAAAGTTTTAAAATGTGTTAAATCATGTCTAATATACATTTCTTTGTTTTACTTTTTTGCTGTCAAACTCACAGCCGACTTATGGTGAACCTGTAGGGTTTTCAAGGCAAGAGACGTTCAGAGGTGGTTTGCCATTGCCTGCCTCTGTGTAGCAACCCTGGACTTCTTTGGTGGTCTCCCATCCAAGTATTCACCGGGGTTGACCTTGCTTAGCTTCCAAGATCTGATGAGATTGGGCTCACCTTATGTACAGAATCTTTTTTTTAAAGTTCTTTTTATGTTGAAGTGGACCAACAGATGGAAAAACAAGGTCCATTTCTGTTGAAAGGTTACTTGCTATTCTTACTGATTTTTCAGTAAGTTTATCCATTTCTGTAATGTCCAGAATCTTGAGTAAAAGGGGTAGCAGTATGGTTTCCAGCTCTGTGTTAGCAATCCTAGGTAGTGGATGTGGAGAAATGCTATGTTGGATGAGGGCTGGAGTGAAGAGGGAAACTGGGCCAAATTGAGTGGAAAAGATGGCAGGGCCTAATCCCATGGTTGCGGGGTCATCTGATTTAAACCTTCACACCAGACAATAGCTGTGAGCTGTTACAATGGGGATTTAGGAAAATCCCTCCAGGTTTCACAAAGAACTGATCTCAGCAGCTTGTCAAGGAACTGAACAGGTTTTATTTACATAAATGCTATTTAGGCCTAGAGGCCCTAGGCGCAACAACTCTAGTAGCCTTCTTAACTACCACAACACAGCTTCTTCCCAGATACTCCCAGAAGGCAAATGCCCTCTCACCCAACTTTTAGCTTTTATTTAAGTGTATCATTCCTTGTAACTCTTTACAACATGGACAAATCACTATCCATTCCTCACAGATACAGTATTGACAGAATTGACAACTCTGGGTTTGAAAATTCCTGGAGCTTTGGAGGGGAGGGACTTCAATGCCATAGAGTCCAATTGCCAAAGTGGCCATTTTCTCCAGGGGAACTGATTGCTGTCGCCTGGGGATGGAGTCTGAGGAGGATGGGATCTGAGGAGGGGAGGGACCTTAGCAGAGTATAATGCCATAAAGTTAGGGTCCCTCTTCGCCACCTGTGGGAGGTTTTAAGGGCGTGGTTTGGGGAGGGGAGGGACTTCAATGCCATAAAGTCCAATTCCCAAAGAGGCCATTTTCTCCAGGTGAACTGACCTATATTGGCTGGAGATCAGTTGTAATAGCAGGAGATCTCCTGCCACCTCCTGGAGGTTGGCAACCCTACATAAAGTCCATCCACCAAATCAGTTATTTTCTCCAAGGGAACTGGTCTCTGTAGTCTGGAGAACAGTTGTAGTTCTGGGAGATCCCCAGGCCCCACCTGGAGGTTGGCAACCTTATGTATCAACACAAAGCCCATGATGGTATTTTCACCTCCTCTGTCCCCTGAGGTCCAGATCCCAATTTTTGGCTGTTGCCCCTGCTTGCAGGAGGGATGAGCAGTTGGGGCATCCACTTCAGGAGGTGAGTAAGCAGCATTCAAGATCCCTCAACATATAATGCATAAACAAGACCTTCCTCTTCCATTTCATGATGTGTCTCCAGGTCACTTCATGCATTATTAGTTCTTGCTTGGTGATGCTTCTGAAGAACAGTTTGCTGCACGTGCTGTTTTCCTGATCATGGCTGAAAAAGACTTTAATTCGTTGCTGTTCACATATTCTTTTGTTTTTTTCCTGGAAAAAAAATGACTGATATTTTTTGAAAATAAACTACAATCCACGCTTCGATAAGAGAAACGGCCCCAGGACAGATACTGTGTGAAAGTTTTCAATAAATGGAAATGTTATTGCCCAAACTATTCCTCTCAAATATTCAATGAATGTATCCCTTAATTGTATCTTGGTCCTCTTGGACTACCAATCAGCTGACATGCATTTAGCTGTATTGTACTATAACTGAATTCATGTCCACAAATGTCAGATAGGAAAAGAGAAAGTGACACCGATCATAAATAAAACTTACAGGCTGCCGCAGCAGGCAAAAGAAGATGGAATGTTAACATAAAGAAGTATCCATTCCCCCAACTATACCTATTGATTTATCCATAGCCAGGAGCGCTGGTTAATTTTTTCAAGAACTCCATACATGGATTTTAAGAATTAAAAAACTGTAAAAGCTTTCCTGATGGTCAAAATGCTGTCTCAGATACAACTGTGGGCTAGACAGTTTTGCCTTGTGGAAAAGCCCTTCGTGGCCCCACAGTGCTATAATTATAGGTGGGGGTTCAGGAACCCTGATCCTTCTACCTTTTGCAACAGCAACCATGGCTAATGATTTGAAAAGGTGCTGATCCCCTCCTCACTAGCATTACAAAGACACTATGAGAACAGGAGGCCTTTATTTCACTCCTTTCCTCTACTTCTCACTATTAGCTATGATAAGTAGAGTTGCCAGCCTCCAGGTGGCGGCTGGAGATCTCCTGCTATTACATCTGCTCTCCAGGTGATAGAGATCACTTCATCTGGAGAAAATGGCCACTTTGGAAGGTGGATTCAATGGCATTATACCCCATTGAAGCCCCTCCCCTCCCCAAGCTCCATCCTCAGTCTCCCCCGCCCAAAAAAATCCAGGTATTTCCCAACTCAGAGCTGGCAACCCTAATGATAAGAGTGCTGCGGTCCAACTGCCAGCAGAGCTCATTTGAATTTTCTCAACAATGATTTTTTGACTTGAAAATCATTAGTTCAATTTAAATTCTCCCTAGTACACAGACAATCTGTGACTCTTTTTTTTAACCATTTGTGGTTTTCTTGTATTGAATTCTCCTACAACGAGCACATATTTCCCAACATTAATCTTACAGCAAATAACCAGCAGACTGCATAATGCCCATTAGACTGCATAGACTGGGCCTTTGCAAGTGCTGATATTGTCTTCCTCATTACCTTTGACCTATGGTATCCTCACAGGACTTTCCAGAGGGCAAGATAAAGAGGGCAGGATGAAATGTACAATAAATTATTAATAAAATAGCCCCCTACAGGATATCAGATGGAGGGAAGGGGGCATTGTATAGCCTGATCTTGTCAGATCTTGGAAGCTAAGCAAGGTTGGCACTTGGTTGTAGGGTTGCCAGGTCCCTCTTCGCCACTGGCGGGAGGTTTTTGGGGTGGAAACCAAGGAGAGCGGGATTTGGGGAGGGGAGGGACTTCAATGCCATAGACCCCAATGGCCAAAGTGGCCATTTTCTCCAGATGAACTGATCTCTATCAACTGGAGATCAGTTGTAATAGCAGATCTCCAGCTAGTACCTGGAGGATGGCAACCCTAGACCCCACTGAAGTCCCTTCATCCCCCCTCCCAGCTCCAGTTTAGGAAATACCTGGAGATTTTGGGGGTGGAGCCTGAGCATGGCAGTTTTTGGGGAGGGGAGGGACTTCAATGGGGTATAATGCCATAGAGCGCACCTTTCAAAGCGACCATTTTCTCCAGGGGAACTGATCTCTGTTGCCTGGAAATCAGTTGTAATCTAAGGAGATCTCCAGCTATCACCTGGAGGTTGGCAACCCTAGCCTGAGGGAGGAGGATTTACCTCCTTCTCTTCATGAGCTATGGCCCTGATTGGAATTGGGCCCCTGTATACCTGGGAACTGAGTTCTGAGCACAGTGCATGTCTCATTGACATTATGAGGGGAAGACTCAAGGGAAAAGTATGATGAAGTTAGGTGCCAAAGTAGGGCATTAGTGAGCTGCCATGTAGGCTGTGAACTAAGGTTGCCAGATCCGGGCTAGGGAATACTTGGAGATTTTGGGAGTGGAGTCTGAGAAGGGCAGGGTTTGGAGAGGGGAGGGACTTCAATGCCATAGAGTCCAATTGCCAAAACGGCCATTTTCTTCAGGGGGACTGATCTCTGTTGCCTGAATTAGCAGGAGATCTCCAGCCACCACCTGGATGTTGGCAAACCTATTCAAACATTATCTGATGGCACTCAGCAGCAGAGGACAGTTACTTTCCTCCTCTGTACTTTTTCAATATAGGGCTGCCAGCTCCAGGTTGGGGAAGTACCAGGAGATTTTGGGGGTGGAGCCTGAGGAGGGCAGGGTTTGGGGAGGGGTATAATGTCATAGATCCCACCTTCCAAAGAGGCCATTTTCTCCAGGGGAACTGATTTCTATAGCCTGGAGATTAGCTGTAATAGCGGGAGATCTCCAGCCACCACCTGGACGTTGGCAACCCTACTGTGAGCTGAGGCCTTCGAGGGGGAGGGATTAGCGGTGTGCAGTATTGACCTTTGTGGTTTGCAGGTGGTACGAGGTCTCTCGGTTGGTTGGCTTTTGCCTCAGGGAGAGTGCAGTGCATCCTTGACGCTCATGACTATTCACACTACTGACCCTCTGGAACCTTGAGATGGAAGGTCAAGATTTGAATATGGCTGCTTCACTCTGGCCTTGATCGATGGCAGGGAAAAAAAAAACCCTGAACAGTTTCCTACTCGCATATTCAGGCAGATGTGTCCGCCGCAGCTTGCATCTTTGGTTTTTGTGTGGCTTTGAGGTGCCACGTACGGCGACGCGGGAACCTTCTGGAGGTAAAGGGACACCAGCTTTGTCGCGGATTCCGGGTAATCCATCAAAAACAAATAGGCGCCTCTGAGAATCCCATTGCTTCATATGCGCACCACTCACGACACCGCCGCGCTCAATCAAACGTTCAAACAGAATCAGTCTCCGGCCTGCGAGCAAATTGGCAAAATGTCATCCCAGAGGATATTGGTTTGGAATGCGTGGGAAAGACGGAGAACTGGAATACGAGGAAAGGTATAACATATGGGGCACGGCGATTCTAATCCTTTGAAACTGCTGCTAGCTTCAGTGTTGTTTTTAAACAGGCCCATTTTTAATATTTTGTTTGTGACGGCGTTCGCTGCGTTGCTGTGGCACGCGACCGACTCTCCTAACAACCTAGTTGTCTACAAGAAATAATTGGAATCCTAATTAAAAACCACCAATGAAAGTACAAACGGATTTTCAGCTTAAATCAAACCGGTGGGGGCTTGTTTTCGGTTTTTTTTTGCTGACTGGATGGAGGCATTGCGAGGAAGCAGCAACACATGAATACCGTTCCTTTCATTGCCATTCATTATGTTCCTCTGCATACAGCGAATGTGTACTCAGCGGTGTTTCGGCAGCACCTCCTGAGGTGACCACATTACAGTGGGGCAAATCCATTTCTTTCACTTCACAGAAACAAATGATACCACTGTGAGGAGAACAACAAATGTGAACGTTGTTGAACGCCAGGTTCGCATTGCAGCGCAAGGAATGCCGGCAACCAACATGGATAAAGGGTTTACCTTGTTAATTCCAAGCGATCAGTTGTTTCTGACAGTAGAGATTTTGAATCCTCCCTCTAGGGAGATCAGTATGCACCCCCATGACACCTCAGACACCGAGCTGTATTGAAGCACAAGTTGAATAAGCTACAGTTTAGGGCCTCAGATCATGAGGGCCTCTAAATAAAAAAAAATACAGAATTGCAAAAAAAAAATTGTTTTGGGTAATGCAGTGGGGATTGATTCCTTTGAAATAGGGTGTTGGAGGAGAGTGTTACAGATACCGTAAACTGTCAAAAACAAATCAATGGGTGATAGATCAAATCAAGCCTAAATTGACCCTAGAAGCTAAAATGACTAAACTGAGGCTGTCATACTTAGGTCACATTATGAGAAGACAAGAGTCACTGAAAAAAAACAATCATGCTAGGAAAAGTTGAAGGCAGCAGGAAAAGAGGAAGACCCAAGAAGAGATGGATTGACTCTATGAAGGAAGCCACAGCCCTCAGTTTGCAAGATCTGAGCAAGGCTGTTAAGGATAGGACGTTTTGGAGGACATTGATTCATAGGGTCGCCATGAGTCAGAAGCGACTTAACAGCCCTTAACACACACACAATGCAATGGGGCCTTTTAACTTGACATAGATGGGAGCTTCAGTATGTCTTCATCTGGCCATGCCCAAATTGATTATTGCTGCTGCGTAAGAAAGAGCAGACTCCTGGGTCAGGCCATCTGGTCCTGTATCCCATTCCACACAGCAGACAACCAGTTGCCCTGGAGGACCAATACACAGAGCAAAGAGGCCAAGGACCTTCTCCAACTATTCAGAGGTTTATTGCCTCGGGATGGGGAGGTTTCTTTTAGTCACCATTGCTAGTAGCCGGTGATAGACCTATCCTCCATGATTCTGTATAAGAACCTGGCTGCCAAAGCTAATGATAGCCGTCTTTCGTTTGGCATGGCACACATCCAAAGTTGTGAAGTGCACATACAGTATATGCATCCCCATGTGTTAGATGCAGAGATTCAGCCCCTATTATAATATATGCATTAATCATTTCAATATGCACCGCTTAATCCAGCCTAAATTTAGTTGTGTGTGCCAAAACCTGCTTTTCTGCATGAATCATCCTCAGTGGATCAGGCTGATTATCCATGCATTACAGCACATGCCAGTATATCTGGGAATTCACACTTAATGGTTCTTTTGCACATTCTTCGGCACATGTACAAGCCACAGGTTAAGATGAGAGGCCTGTGTGCATTTCCATATCCCAGGCCAGACTTCCCCTTGTGTTTGGTCAAGTCATGTGAGCTCCATAACTCATACAATTTGACCAAACAAAGGGAGAGTGTTTGGTTTAGATGCGGGACTTCCAGGACACACACGAAAGGGTACAGGATGGGTTGCGTTATGCAGGGATCCCTGCATGGGAGTTTCCCATGTACAGGAAGGACCATTCCCAAGAGATTTTAATCCACACCATCAGTTGCTCTTGTTATTATTTCTTCAGGATATGGAAAGAGATGGAAAACAATTTTAATCCAATTGTAACTGTATCACTAGGGTAGTCTCTGGGAGACATTGCCACAGATAATCAGAGTAGTCAGATCTCCTCATTATTGGCTATGGACAAAACTTGTATGCATGCTGTGTGCGTGTAAAGTGCCATCAAGTCGCAGCCGACTTATGGCGACCCCTTTTGGGGTTTTCATGGCAAGAGACTAACAGAGGTGGTTTGCCAGTGCCTTCCTCTGCACAGCAACCCTGGTGTTCTTTGGTGGTCTCCCATCCAAATACTAACCAGGGCTGACCCTGCTTAGCTTCTGAGATCTGACGAGATCAGGCTAGCCTGGGCCATCCAGGTCAGGGCTGTATGCATTCTAGCCCTCTGCAATAGCTATATAGAGATGTTCAGATGGGTTGCTTTTTTATGGGGGGAAAGAAGAAATTATTGAATACCCCACTGACTGAATCAGCATCAGTCAATCAATGCAAATTAGATAATAATAGTTATCCATTTTAGCATTTCATCTACAGTGAATTTTTCCAGAAATTATTTATATATGCATACATACTTCAGGCACCCAAATCTTGCCAAGTAGACTACTGAACATCTACTACAAGCATACCTTTGTGTTCGTGCATGAGAATGCCCTGGTTGGTTCATAGACAAATACGATATCCTGACAGGTTGGCTGTGGCTTTTGAGGACCTGCAACCACTTTAAGAGGTATGGTGCCTTTAAGGAGGAAGCCTTTGCCTCGGTCAGCGTGAAGGGCAAAAGCAGCTGAGAGGCTCCAAATCCCAGGGTGGAAATGGGGGTTCTGCTGCCACCAGCTGTGAAATTAGTTTAAAGATAACACAGGTTCTCACAGCCCACCTGTTGGCTCATTCAGGACCTTGGACAAGAGTCTGTTTGAACTACTCAAGCAAAATAAGAGAAGCAACCCGCCCCTGAAGGCTGACCCCTTTTTTCATTTGCTATGGTAGCTGTGGCAAGCAGTTCTCTGAGCATGTTCTGAGAGCTCAAAAAGAAGAAAAGTAGCTACAGCATCTTTGAAGCAAAAGCAATGAGGTTTATTTGGTTGCAGAAATGGAGAAAGGTTGAAGGGAAGGGTGGGAAGGAGCAGATCTAACTGGAGAGTCAACAAGACTCAAGAAAAATCCAACAGGAAGAAAGGAAATAAAGGCATAAATATACCAGCTAGTTAGATACATTCCATGAACATGTCCACTCCCCTCTTAAAGCCTTCCAAGATGGCAGCCATCGCCACGTCCTGGGGCAGGGAGTTCCACACTTTATGTGTTATTAAAAGAAAAGTAGCGACAACATCTTTGAAGCAAAAGCAATGAGGTTTACTTGGTTGCATAAATGGAGAAACAGATGAATGGAAGGGTGGGAAGGAGCAGATCTAACTGGAGAGTCAACAAGACTCAAGAAAAATCCAACAGGAAAAAAGGAAATAAAAGCATAAATATGCCAGCTAGTTAGATACATTACATGAACATGTCCACTCCGCTCTTAAAGCCTTCCAAGATGGCAGCCATCACCACATCCTGGGGCAAGGAGTTCCACACTTATGTGTTATGAGAAGAAATACTTCCTTTTATGTGTTTTGAATCTGTCACCCTCCAGCTTCAGCAGATGACCCCGCATTCTAGTATTATGAGAGAGGGAGATATCACCAGGTCTCACTTCATGACATCCCTGGGCCCCGCCCCATGTGTCTCAGGGTTCAGGATGCTGGGGACCCAGCTATCTTCTCTTTGTTACTGAGATAAGCGAACTAGCCAAACGAATGTGTCTGTCGTTGCCATGCACACTCTGCATGGTTCAGCAATATTTGCTTCCATCAGAACTTCAGAAGATATGCCAGACAAGGCACTTACTCACAAGAATATCCACTTTCTTGCAAAAAAAGAAAAGAAGGCATTCTTTGAAATCCAGCATTTCTTTCCCCCTGCTGAGCTTGCATTGCTGAGCCTTTCCTTCTCAGAGAGTCGGCCTGTACCATCCTTTAAGCACTGAAGAATAACAATCTGCCAGACCTATTGCTCCCAGAAACGGGGAAAGTAGAGTTGTAGATTTGTTTTTGTTTAGGTTAGAAAGACAGCAGCTGTGGTACTCTTTGTGTGGCATGTGCGCGACTCTGTTATGACTTGTCTGCCTTTCAATGAAGCACCCTTTGTCGCTTTATCTTACAAGTGCATCTTCAGAGGTTGTTAAGCGATATCATAATGGCACGCTCATATTTTGGGGAAACATTCCCTTCCCATTACATCATCAGCCACTCTCCTTGAATAGCGCCTGGAGATCTCCCGCTATTACGATTGATCTCCAGATGACCGTGATCACTTCCCCTGGAGAAAATGGCTGCTTTGGAGGGTGGACTCTACGGCATTATATCCTGCTGAGGTACCTCCCCTCCCAAACCCGGCCATCCCCAGGCTCCACCACCAAAATCTCCAGGTAATTCCCAACCCAGAGCTGGCAACCCTATCCTTGAGTAAGGTTCTCCTGAGTATGCGCCAAAAGGGTTTTTTCATACACCATGAAACACACGGCCATGTTTGTAGCAATTTCATTCCTTGATGCAGGCCAGTATTTTAGACAGTCTTCAATTAACTACATGCAAATCCAGAACTTCTTGTGGAGTAGAAGGACAAAAAGGAAGATCTTTTACTATGCTTAGTTGTTGCTGTAGCTCTGTCCAGACAAGAAACCTATTTATTAAACTCTGCTTCTGATAAAATGATTGCAAACTTCACAATAGTTTCCTATGGAGGATGGGGGTGACCCCTTTGGGGGCTCATAAAATTGGACCCCCTGTCCCAAACTTTACCAAACTTTGGGGTTCATGCAAAGAGAGACTCTTGCAGCTACTCTGTGAATTTGGTGAGTCTACCTTGAACCCTCCCCCACCCCAAATCCCATAGGGGAGAGCCTTGGGCTATCCTGCTTAGGCTTTATTTGGACAAAAATAAACCCGAATAAAGCTGAAATGGCTATTTTCAGGTTTATTTTTGGTTTGGTAAACCCGATATACACAGCTCTAATCCCCAATGCCATCAACGAATTCCTCTCTTATCTTTAATTGTAAGATAAATTGAAAAAAATGTGTTAAATACTAAGCCCTCTGTCAATCATCTGATTCCACTTTATGTATTTTGGTTTTGTTGTTGTTGTTATATTGTTTCTATGTTTATATTTTAAAGTTTTTTTGTTACTGTTATTTAGTTGGTTGGTAGTTTTCTGTTTTAAAAAAATATTATTTTTTAAAAAGAAAAACTTCATTTGAATTTTCTTAATCTTAATTTACTGACTGACAATAAAAATGCCTTACCTTTCCACTGAAAACAGTACATTTGCTAGCCTTCCTTGTTATTACCTGTTTTTTTTTCTATTCACAAAGTGAAGGAGGCTTCCTTTGCATACTCCCATCCCTTTCTGTCAGTTTGTCATTATATGGATGTACTAAAATTAATGACTGGAATGCCTATTATGAAAAATGGGAGAGGTTTGAAGGACCACTGGATATAACAGGAGCCTGGAATGCCAACGGACTTGCATAAGCTGCACTGAAATACATTACAGCACCCAAAAATTGCAATGAAAATGCAGAATGGATTTTTGCGAAACCTGCCTTAGGCCTGGAGTGATGGTCCCTAGGCCCAGATAAACTGCTGTGACCCTAGAATTAAAGTCCCCAGAGCGGAATGACAGTTTCTGGGAGTAAAATAAAAGTGTCTGAAACAGTAATGACAACCCCCAGAGTGGAATGGAGGTCCAGGGGATGATAATCACTAGAATGTCAAGCCCCAGAGTAGAATGATAGGCCCTGAGACTGGGATCAGTGCTGTGGGACTGGAATAACAGGTCACAGACTGGAATGACAGTCCTTGAGACTGTAATCAGACACTCAGGGCCTGGAATGGCAGCCCGCAGAGTGGAATGGCAGTCTCTAGGAGTAGAAGAAGTGTTCTAAGAGTGGAATGACAGAACACTTCTGCTATCCCCAGAGGCTGTCATTCTACTCTGAGTGCTGTCATTCCAGTCCTAGAACAGTTATGCTATCCCCTGGGGCTGTGATTCCAGTCCGAGAGCATTCTATATGGGCCCAGAGACCATCATTCCATTCTGCCCAAGGCAGGTCTCCCTAAATCTGTTCCACATTTCTGTAATGTATTTCAATAGAGCCCATACAAGTCAATTGGCATTCCTGCCTCCAATTATATCCAGTGGGCCTTCGAGCATCTCCCACTGTTCTCAATGGGCATTCTTGTCATTAGTTTTTGTACATTGCACCCAAGCTCTCTATTTACCTAGCCCAGGAAGAACTGCTCCCCCCTCCCCCCCAGAAAGGGGGGGAGAAAACTGTGGCTCTCTGTGGCTTGCCTCCAAAGGTGATTGGCTGGAAGCAAGGATCCAATTGGAAGGGGAAAATGCCATTGCCTGGGAAACCAGTAGAATCAAGAGAAAACATGAGCACATTTGCAGCAGTTGAACTCAAAAACAACATGGATTTCTTTGGGGAGGCTAGTTTGATTTCACTAAGAACCCAGCATTCTGAATACCGGTCTTGAAAAAAACACGGTAATGACCTGAAACAGCAATTGCCGTGTCTACATTCAGCTTGGATATTCCATTATGCACACTCCTGAAATCTGCTGCCCCCCAATTCTCTGTTTGGTCATTGGGATGCAACAATAAATTATGGTGATGGCCTAGTGTCAACCCAAATATAAATGGATAGGGAGGCATCAATGTACATGCAGCCAGGTATTCAGCCATTCACATGTCAAACAGGAGTGGGCCTTAATTTTGCTAAAAACAGCATGCTCAAGTGGAGTTAAGAACTGCTGCCTTTCCCACCCAACCTACCAGAACGTGAGATAGGAATGTCAGGAAATGTAATGCCTGAAAAAGGCTTAGGCTGTTCTACAAATTGTATAAGCTTTGTGTATAGACATGCCTACAACACCAGTGTTGTATAAAGGTGTTATGCTCCAATGTAATGACTCACTGTGGTGTAGCTCTGAGCTTGGCTTGTTTAGCTTTACTGAATTCGGCCACATGGAAGCTGATGAATCAACTGTTTGCTGAGGCTAAGAGGGGGGTCTTTTAGTTCATCGAGGACAGACTCATGTTGTAAAATCAAGAGACTCCTCTTTCAGTTGCTACTGTATTGGCCAGTAGCCAGGCTAAGCCAACTATAAGAGACAGGTCTCCACAAATGAGGACTTATCTGAAACCTGAACTGTGTGGCTTCAGAAACTTGTTAACAATCTTCCTTTGAGCGATGGAAGTGTGTAATCCCAATGGAGTGGCAAAAGCTGTCCAACCTTTTTCTGTGCCGTGTCTGTGGAGTATAATTAAATCTTTTGCTGCCACTAACAGGGAGTAACATTCCAATTCAAAAAGTAAACGCTTATACATTTAAATCTACAGGTGAGGCAAAATTGCCTGTTTGAATGGGTGAGTAGCTCATCTTGAGACTTTGGAGGAAGAAGGTCCATGGTCCTGTCCATCAAAGTAGATAGTGGGCTAGATGGGGCAACAGTCTGACTCAGGACCCGACTGACTCCTACACCATCACAAAATCTGCTTCTGATAATTACAGGAGGTGTTGATATATCTTATAAATTGCCACTGATGGTTTCTGCTCCCATCTGGCTTTTCTCAGAGGAAAACATGAAGCTCATTCATGAGCCTTAAACTTCACTGTGCAGCTCTGTGGACCCTATTCCCACCTCTCCTCCTTCAGTTCCAGCGTCTCTCTTTCTCCTAGCAGCCACTGATGCTCACAATATTTGCCTTGTCCATTTCTGCTGATCATTTCTTTGAGCAGTAACGAAAACCAGCTGGTCAGTGACCTTGAAATGCACCATGCTTACTCTCTGGATGAAGACACAAGAGAAATGTCAGTTAAGAGCGCATTGGGGGGGGGGAGGAGTCGATTGGAGGCGGTGTGACCCCACACCAACATAAGTGCCCCTTATCCCATGATTCTCGTCAGAACCTGGGCGCTGCAGAGTTGCACGGGGCTTCCCTGCCAGCGCAGCCTCTCCAGGAACTAAATCCTGGAAGATAACAGGTCGCCAGTTTGTGCGGGCATTCCCAGGGGTGGAGCTGACTTTAGTCAGCCTCCTAACCCCTTCCAGCCCGGGAATGTACCTTGCTGCTATGGTGGGGCTACAACACCATTTTTGGTGTCTTACCCCCGCTGTTTACAATGGGGACATTTCCCCCATTTTTGCCTTTTTTATTTAAAAAAGAGGGTTTTTTATTCTCCACAGCAGCCGAGAAGTCTCTGAAGAGGTGGCATTGCTGCACCGCTCCTGATCGCCGCAGAACCCCACCCCTCAGGAATGGGCTCTGAGTGTGACAATCTCTGGAAATCATCTCTGAACTTATCAATACTATAGTTTTATACCATTTAATTCTCTTGACTTCCCCTGAAGTTCCCTGGTAATTGTTGTCTGATACAGTGCAAGGGATGACAGATCCTTAGCCTGCTTCTAAGGACGACAATTCCCAGAGATCCCTAGCTACGGCTATTAAACCAGTTGAAATCTATATTGGGGGGGAAACATACCGTCAGCATCCTCAGCCTTGTTCCCAGTGTGGCTCAGAGGGGTACAAAGCCAAGTTCAGTTTTCCAGTAATAAAAAAGATCAAGTTCTTTCTCCCCCCCCCCACCCGTTTGTCTTCTAAACAGCAGCACAGGCCTAGAACAAAACATGACCCATGACTGTTTTCACCAAAGACCAATGAGACTGAACATAAGGAGATGGGCCGAAGTCCTTTGTGTCTTTTTATCATGGTGGAGAGTGATGGAGATAAACGATCTGCCACAGAACAATATCCTCCAGGTAGTTTTTTTTTTAAGAGCCAAGCAGGTTAAAGACACCAACACGTTTAACTGTACTTGAAAGGATGCAATTTTCTCCTTCAGTAACCATTCATACCTCAAAGCAGAGAGAAAATAAACCATTCCTCCCCACCCACCCACCCACCCAAGAAAAACACACACCCCTTTTTATTTTCTGGAGAAATCTGTCCTACGATCTCTGCAACCTGGCCCACAGGTGTCGACGAATGGGCAGGAGGTCAGGAAACCTCTGGAGACGTCTGCGGAGCCCTGGGTCTGGGAGAAAATGCTACCTATTCTGGCAAAAGGTCACCGCCGCATGGAGGTTTCAAGAGGCAGACGCGACTGCAGGGGACGGTCAACCCGGTAGGTAAGGGCAAATTGGAAGGGACGCGACACACGTTACAGTGCAATTGTTATGGCAACTAAATGAGGCCTTTCTTCTGCAAACAACGCTCCTATGGCCCTTTGTTTGGGACAGGCAGGCGGGAAGATATAAATCTGGCGAGCGTCTGCGACTGTGTGCAAGCCACACAGCTAGGGAAGAAAAAGGTTAATAAAATACACAGAATAGAAAACAAGGTGAGAGGTGATGTGCCTCAAAGGCTTTTTTCTTCTTCTTCTTCTTTCGGGACGCGCAAGGAAAGAAAAAAGATTAGCAGCAGCCACAATATGGACGTTTCTTCCCAGCGTCCGCCCTCTGCCAACGACCTTTCAGGATTTTTTTTTAACGTAGGCCTGGCAGCGAGAATGTCACCTTCAGCCTTGTTATCAATCCAAGTTTGCTCGCAATACTGTTATCCAAAGGAGGGTTCCCCCACCCCCCATATACTACGAGGTCGCTCTGTTGCGTTCCCTTTTGATGAATCTGGCCAAAGAGAAGCTCAAATGATTTGCCTAGGCTAAAAAGAGAAAGCGTCTTTTCAGTTCCAAAGGACATGCTGGTATTACACCACCAAGAGGCTGCCGTTTCAACCCAAATCCCACGTTGGGGATTCTGGCCTTCTAATAATGTCACTATTTTTCATGGGCTACTTTCCCAACTGTCAGGAAGATAGGAGGCTTAATTGGGGAACGACAGCTCTGCTACCTGTGCCTCGGCTCTTACGGCTCTAATCTGCGAACATACATAAAGCGAAATTCATCCCCCAGGAAACGCTATGGATTTCTGTGATGAATTTGGCTCATTTTGTTCTATTAAATTGTCGTTACATGAAATTATATACCCGCATAATGCACCTTGGGAAAATAAAATGCTTAATCATCTAGGAGCCTAATTCTCATTATTGTTTTCCAGGCAGCTTCTGTCTTATATTACTTTTGAATTTTAATTTTTGCCACAAGCTGTAAAAAATATCCAACTCTGAAGGGACCTCCGTCATCCAACCGGCACGGAAATCCAAGGGTTCAGCATTCTGTGAAAAGCACACATTACTTCTGCAGAATTCTCCCAGTCAGCATGTTGTATTAAGCAGTGTATTCGATGCAGGGGGGCTGCACGGGAAAAGTCTCTGGAGGGTTGTGCTCCAAATGGCCAGTTTTCTAATGAAGCTAACAAAGACTTCTGTTACTTCACTGTCTCCGCCACTGCTAGAAAGGGTAGGCCCAGAACATCTGCTTTGTCTGCTGAAGGTCCCAGATTCATTCCCCGGCATCTTCAGGGAAAAAAAAAAAAGGATCAGGTTGTAAGTAGGGTTGCCAGCCTCCAGGTGGTGGCTGGAGATCTCCTGCTGTTACAACTGATCTCCAGCCGATAGAGACCAGTTAACCAAAACAGCTGCTTTGCCAATTGGACTCTATGGCATTGAAGTCCCTCCTTTCTCCAAACCCCATCCTCCTCAGGCTCTGCTAGGGTTGCTAGGTCCCTCTTTGCCGCCTGCGGGAGGTTTTTGGGGTGAAGCCTGAGAAGGGTGGGGTTTGGAGAGGGGAGGGGCTTCAATGCCATAGACTCCAATTGCCAAAGCAGCCATTTTCTCCAGGCGAACTTCTCTCTATCAGCTGGAGATCAGTTGTAATAGCAGGAGATCTCCAGCTAGTACCTGGAGGTTGGAAAACCTAGGCTCTGCCCCCAAAATCTCCAGGTATTTTCCAACCTGGAGCTGGCAACCGTACTTGTAGGTGATATGGATGATTCAAGCATTGAGCAAGTCCAGTGGAAATTAAGTATGTTAAAGTAAGGATGCAGATATCACCCTTATGGGAACTCTGCAGGGGCTTTCAACAAAGCCTGGGGATGTTTAGAATATCAGATTCCTACAATCCAAATAGTCACAGGTAGGGTTGCCAACCTCCAGGTACTAGCTGGACAGCTGTAGGGTTGCCAGGTCCCTCTTTGCCACCGGCGGGAGGTTTTTCGGGTGAAGCCTGAGGACTGCAGGGTTTGGGGAAGGCAGGGTCTTCAATGCCATAGAGTCCAATTGCCAAAGCAGCCATTTTCTCCAGGTGAACTGATCTCTATTGGCAGGAGATTAGTTGTAATAGCAGGATATCTCTAGCTAGTACCTAGAGGTTGGCAACCCTACAGAGCTGGAACAATGAGTGAGAGGAAAATGATTTAGTGTGTTGTGTAGTGGTGAGGAAGACATTGCATTTTTGGAAGGCATGTCATCACCATTGTTGTGCGGGAGAAGCGACCTGATAACAATCAGCTGAGACCAGATCTACACATGGTTGGCTATTGTGAGGTCTTAACAATTGTACAATAGGCAATAGTGCAATAGGCAATGATGTGTGGACCCTGCATTAATTTGGGGAGCAAAAGAGACAGACGAGTCGAAGGCAAGGCCCGTCCAGCCTCTTTGTAATTCAAAGCCTTATCTGTACTTGAAATGAAAAATGAGCGGGCCCCAGTTTTTTGCACTCTGGTTATTTTTCACGTGCTCAAAACTGCCATTCCACTTCATGCTGTTCCGGTGACTTCACTCCTCTTATGCCAAGAATCGTCTTGACCCTCATTCAAGTCAATGAAGCAGCACTTTCTCATGCCAGCAGAGAGAAGCACCTGGGGTCCTTGGTATTTAAAGGACAGTGTTTGAGCACATAGAAAGAGTTTCTCGGGGTGGCGGTGGCAGCTCCAATTCAGAGAAAGAGGTGATAAAACTGTCTCCATGTTTCATTGCAGACAGTGCACTTCGCTGGTTACCTAAAAGCTTCTGCTCAAAAATTTATGATGTACCTTCAAAGGGAGTGATTCCCCCCCCCCAGTGTTGTGTTCCCGCTGACTGGTTTTGAAGAAGGAGCAGCTATTACAAACAACTAAAGGGTGAGGGTGACTCAAAATCCAGCAGCTGTTCAAAAATACTCTTTCATTTAGATGCTCGTGCTAATTTTTTCACAGCTGGAGTCCAGCACTGTCCAAGGGGGCTTCCCCAAGTCATCTTAGGGGTGTTAAAAGTTGTTTATGCATGGGTGTTTTACTTGGGGTTTGATGCTCACTCGACCCACACATTTCTGTTGCAAATCCAAAAAATTGCTATGCACCAGCTAAGTCACCAAGCTCAAATTCGGAAGTGTCGGAGTCCCCACCCCCTGAAAACATGGCTGTAGTGCTTACTGTGAGAAAAATGACCGGTTCCCCTCTCCCCCAGGCGGAAACCCAAGTGCCGCTTTTAAAACTATTTTTAAAAAAACAGAGCTCTTTAAAAGGAACCGAGGGGGGGGGGGGATGACTCAAACGTCATTTACAAATCCTTTCTTATGTGTTACAAATGACTGCCAAAAAGAACTAGGAGACAAAAATCAGGAAGCATTTGTGTCCCCGCCCCTTGAAACGCTGATTTGTAACTGGCTGTAGTGCTTACTGTGAGAAAAACATCACCCTCTCCAGCTCTCCTGCCCCACAGTTTATGCAAGGAGATGAAGATGATTTCACCTGGGCTGATCTCAGGAGAGATCAAAGAATCGGGTTTTAACAGGAACAGGAAGATGTGGAATTTGTGAGGGCTGGGTGTGAGGTCATCTCTAATGGACAGAAAACTCATGCAAACTCCAAGGAACAACCAAGTCAGTCCAGCGGCAAATGTGAGTGAAAGTACCATGCATAAAGGACCAAAAAAAGGAAGCCCCATTCCTGCTAGGGATGCTTGAACAGGGGAGCAATTTCTTGACAGACTATTTGTCTGTTTGTTGACCTATTTATGGCTGTTCAGCAAGTCGCTTCAACTATCTCTAATAGACCAGTACAGCCCAATTGGTTTTTCATGCATGCCTGTTCTCTCACAGCCCAATAAAATTCTACTTCCCCTCACCGTGATGCTTCTCCACTCAGTAGGTAATTGTTTAAATAGACAGGTAAATCTCTCATAACGTAACCATGTGTCTTTAAAAAAATAATCCTATTGTTTGGTGCTCATCTAAATAGTCCTTAGCCCACATAATGGCTGCCAATCTGTTTGGATTGGCAGGGCTTTTGCACACAGGCTGTGTTGCAAAAACCTGACGCGAACCTGTTCAGCAGGAACTCAAAGTCATTTGGTGCTGAACCACAGAGACCCAGCGACTGGCTCATGTCTGAGTGACACAGTCAAACATGGAAAGTTGAACTGTTGAGCATGTTCTCCACAAAATTCACAACATCCCTAATTCCTATGAGCTAGATTCTTTTCTTTTTTCGGATTCACATCTGGTTTCAGACAGGAGAGGAAGCTTGCTGAGTCTCACAAGGCCAACAAGGTGAAATGTTCAAAACCTTCTGAGAGCCACACTAGATGTGATACTGGAGTTGCATGATTGGAATTCTAGATGTGTAATTTCATCCTAAAAAGCAGTTTCATGGGGAGCTGTGTGTGTGTGTGTGTGTGTGTGTGTATATATATATATATATATATATATATATATATATATATATATATATATATATATATATATATATATATATAATAATAATAAAACCACATTTTAAAACCATTAAAACCTACCAAAAAAGAATGACACATCATTACAAGAATTAAAACCAGAACTAAAATACATACAAGGACATAAAAACAACAATTAAAACATTGTCCTGGAAGGAAGGATCACTGAGAGAACACCAGACAAAACAATAAAAAAGTCATCACGGGCTGGCGGAAGATGGCAACAGAAGTAAACCGACAAATCTCTCTGGGGAGCTAGTTCTAGAGTTTGGGTGCCATGACCGAGAAGGCCCTCTCCTGGGTTGCCACCCATCAACTACTTCCCCTGACAAAAAAATTTCCCTTCCTGTCGCTTAAGCTCTAATAGGGAACAATTATAGGCAGAGTACAGGTACTGGGGCTTAAAGCAGTCTGGGGAGGCATTTCCAATCGAGGGGAGGGAGTTAGCTTCCCCTTCCATAGTTCTATTGCCTCAATCCAGATACAGGGGGTTACCGCACTTTGTATTCCCAGCGATGTTTGAAAATGTTGTAAAAAACATCGCTTTAAAAGGGTTTTTGGATACCACAGCTTACAAATGGTTGGAAGACGTCTTCACAGCTAAAAGGGCCAAACAAAGTGCGAACAGTATTTTTTATAATGTTTTCAAACTCTTAATACATTGGTGGGAATACATAGAAAGTGTGGACTGTATTTTTTATACATTTTCAAACTCTTAATACATCGCTGGGAATACAAGTACGGTAACAGCCTCTGTCATGTGAACACAGGAAGCTGCCTTATACTGAATCAAACCATGGCCATAAGGACCCTCAGCCCCGCAGGTGATTTGTAGGGTCATTTTCCGTGGTGGCTCCTATCTTGTGGAGTGGCCTGCTGCGGAGGTCAAGAAGCCCCCCAGGATTAAGTCATTCCACAGAATTCTCAAAACAGAGATATCCAAGAGGGCATTTTTGTAAAGGGATTCAAACTGTAGTATAATGGAATAGCGCAGGAGGTTGGTTTACAAAGGACAGGTTTGGATGTATCACTTTACTTTTACTGCATTATCTTCTACCTTTGTGAATCAGTTTCTGCATTATTGTATGTCATGTCTTAAATAGGTTTCCCTCCTTTTTGTTTGCTCTATTGTCCAATTCTGTAACCCTAGTCCTACTTCCCCTGACCTGGGTGGCCCAGGCTAGCCTGATCTTGTCAGATCTTGGAAGCTAAGCAGTGTCAGACCTGGTTAGTATTTGGATGGGAGACCACTAAGGAAGATCATGGTTGGTATGCAGAGGAAGGCAATGGCTAACCACCTCTCTAAGTCTCTTGCCTTGAAAACCTCCCAGGGTTGCCACCAGTCGGCTGCAACTTGACGGCACTTTACACACACACCGGGGCCATTTATGCAGGGCTGTTTCTCTCACGGTCATCCCACCGACTGCTCCAGTGCTTTGTTTTGATTATGCATGCCTTTCCCGACCATCAGAGGTCGCCTCGCTCTCCCCGCATTTTGGCTGTGTTTTCCGGATGCTGTTTTAGCAAGAATCCAGAAAACACGGGCAAAATGAGCTGAAACGTGTGGGGAGAGCGAGGCAACCTCTGAGGGTTGGGAAAGGCATGCATAATCAAAACGAAGTACCGTTAACTGGAGTTCCCTGCTGTCTGACTGGTTCATATTCTATATATTCACTTCAGTCTTACTGCCTTCTCGACTGCATATGCTAATCTGAATTTATGGCTTCATGGATTTATACTATTTATAGTCCACGCAGGATAATGTCTTCAATTTGGCTGATAGCTCTGAATCACAAGGTCACAGTTTGAAGAGACATCGAAACGGGAAAGTAGCCAGCATCTCGTCACTGCACTGTTGTTTTTGTGTACTACAACTATCACTTGGTTTCTGTTCATTATAATTATACTGTATTACAAGGTTCTGTTATTACTTACGATAACAATTATACTATGTGCTTTTGAATTTTTTGCCGAGCCATTTGGAAATTTTAATGTTCATATTCTCTGTTTGATTTTGCAACCTTTGTAATAATGATACTGTATATTTTTGAATTAGCTGCAGATTGCTATATAAACATCTGGCAACCTCTGGTGCCGGGCACCTTCTTCCCTTCCGAATTTAAAGGTTTGTTCCCCTCCCCTTTGTTTTTCCCCCTTATATTCTATATAATCTGCTCTGCTCTGCACCTCAGCAAGAAGCAAAATGAATAAATAAATAAATAAATGTGTCTGGGGTTTCTGTTATGGAACATCAGTGTGGAGTTGTTTAGGCCATAGAAAACATCTTTGAAGAAGAAGAGTTGGTTTTTATATGCGGAGTTCTTCTACTTTTTAAGGAGAATCAAACAGGCTTACAATCTCCTTCCCATCTTCTCCCCACAACAGACACCTTGTGAGGTAGGTGAGGCTGAATGAGTTCGAAGAGTACTGTGACTAGCCCAAGGTCACACAGCTGGCTTCATGTGGGGAAACCAACCCGGTTCACCAGATTACATTCCTCCACTCATGCGAAGGAGTGGGGAATCAAACTCCTAACCATTATACCACGCTGGCTCTTAAATGATGCTGGAGCTTAATGTGAAGCAGGCAGGCAAAAAGAGAGAGAGAGAGAGAGAGAGAGAGAGAGAGAGAGAGAGAGAGAGAGAGAGAGAGAGAGAGAGACCACTTTCTAAGCTTCCTTGGCCCCTATTGCTGATGTGCTAATTTTGCATTGCTCAGTAAAGGGGCAAATGGCCAGGCGGGTGACAGAATTTCATGCTCTCTTCTTTCCTGGGGCATGGACAGATGCACCCCTAGCTCTTTTCTGTGACTGGGAATTGTGAAGAAGGGTCCACACAAATACATTTGTATCCGCAAATAACCTTTACATTGCACTTCAAGTTGAATGCACAAAGGGGAGCGATGGAGCCAGCCATTGTGATGCCACTTAATACCTAGGTGCATTCAGCCTTCATGGCAATGCTGTATGCAAAAGTCCCAAGGGGAGTCAAAGAACTGCAGGTCTCATATTCATGGACCTGATGTACTGTAGTAGGGCTGTGGCTCGGTGGTGGAGTGTCTGCTTCGCATGCAGAAGGTCCCAGGTTCAGTCTCTGGCATCTCCAGTTAAAGGGACTAGGCAGGTAGGTGATGTGAAAGACCTCTGCCTGAGACCCTGGACAGCCGCTGCCAGTCTGAGTGGACAATACTGACTTTGATGGACCAAGGGTCTGATTCAGTATAAGGCAGCTACATGTGTTCATGTGTACTATAATGAAATGGTTTAGAAAGATGCTTTAATAAAAGGACAGGGACTGAGTAGTATAGTACGACAGGGGACAGGGACTGAGTAGAGTGCTGAGTATAGTATATATCACAGAGTATAGTACAAACTATCTGTTGCTGTATGTATCATGCTACTATGTTATTTCTGTATTATTTGATATGTCAATACTTATGCTTTGTTTCAGATTTCTGCTTGGTTTCAGATTTCTGCTTTCCAAAACCTATTTTGTGTGTGTGTGTGTGTGTGTGTGTGTGTGTGTGTGTGTGTGTGTAAAATGCCATCAAATCACAGCTGACATATAGCGACCCCGTGGAGTTTTTAAGGCAAGAGACTTACAGAGGTAGTTTGCCATTGCCTTCCTCTGCATAGCAAACCTGGAATTCCTTGGCAGTCTCCCATCCAAATACTTACCAAGGCCGACCCTGCGTAGCTTCCGAGATCTGATGAGATTGGGCAAGCCTGGGCCATCCAGGTCAGGGCTAGTTCCAAAACCTATTGCTCTGCTTATTGGATGTCCCATATTGTCGATTGTAAAGACTTACACTGTGTAATCCACCCGGAGTCTCAGTGAGAAAGACTATAAATAACATTTTAAAAAATCGATAAATAAAAATAAGGTGTCTACAATAGACAGTCGGTGGATTACACGGAAGAGCCATGCAGTAATGATGTGCCAGGTAATCCCAGAAGAATTTCAAATCCCTTACAAATGTCAAGGAGACCCAACATACTAAGAATAACTGCAGGAAAAAGGAGGGAGGTTGATGGAAGGAGGGGGCAACGCTTGGGAAAACAGAAGTATGTTTTCACTCAGTCTCTGCAGAAGAGTCAGGCTGGAATGCCGAGATTGCGAAATACCCTACAGAACAGATATTAGCTGTATGCAGAGAAAAATGCGAACAAACATCCTGTAATATGCCTACTGCAAGCCGTAGCAGTGCACGGCAATTTCTGTCCAATGTCTTATCTGTTAGCAAGGAAATTCTCTCCAGGGGAAGGGCAGGCCTGTTGCATTGTTCTGGTTTATTAGATTTCCGCGCGGCGCTGAATGAGTTCCTCGGTCTCTTGCAACTCCCATTCATTTCGATGGAGCTGGCAGCGGAGATGGTCCCCAAAGATTGCGCCCCGCGAGTCTCTGGGCTGATAGTTAGTTGCAAATCGTTTGTGAACTGAAACTGTGAACAATCCTATCAGCAAATTACGTTTCGGGCACCAAACGTGAACCTAATTTGCTTGTTTGCTTAAGCATTGGTGCCAGATGTTATTTATGGGAGGACATCCTTTGTGAGAGCCTTCTCTTATTATGGGAAAGAGAAACAATATCAAGGGCCGTGCAAGTAACTCAGGCACCCATAAAATCTGATCAGCGCTAGAACAACATCTTGCTTGTACCCTCTAAGGGATGGGAAAGGCAGCCCATTCATTCATTCAGGCTGAGCAGCATCTGCTGATATGTGGACTCCAGGTTGATGGACTCGGCAAGGGGCTGCCGGTCAAAGGACTCCCTCCCTCACATTCCATATTTCTAGGAGACTCTGGGAATGTGGGGGTGCCCCTTTTTGTCTGTTTAGCTTGGAAAGAAGGCGGTTAAGGTGAGACACAATAGAGGTCTATAAAATTATGCATGTTGTGGCGAGAGTGGACAGGGAGAAGCTTTTCTCCCTCTCACTTAATACCAGAGCACGGGGTCATCTGCTGAAGCTGGAGGGTGAGAGATTCAAAAGGAAGTATTTCTTCACACAACACATAGTTAAATTGTGGAACTCCTTGCCCCAGGATGTGGTGATGGCTGCCAACTTGGAAGGCTTTAAGAGGGGAGTGGACATGTTCATGGAGGAGAGGGCTATTGCTGGCTACTACTCATGATGCATCCCTATTCTCTCCAGGATCAGAGGAGCATGCCTATTATATTAGGTGCTGTGGAACATAGGTAGGATAATGCTGCTGCAGTCATCTTGTTTGTGGGCTTCCTAAAAGCACCTGGTTGGCCACTGTATGAACAGACTGCTGGACTTGATGGGCTTTGGTCTGATCCAGCATGGCTTGTCTTATGTTCTTATGTCCTACCCCAAATTCCTTCAATCAGGAGTTTAGCCAAGGAGCTATTCCATAGGATCAGGTATGATTTTGCACCTGGGCTTTTTGGGGGCTGGGTGCAAAGCATGCAGGCGATGCACAAATGAGGATGTGAGACCAGAGAAGACAGGGGATGCCAGCCTCCAGGTGGAACCTGGGGATCCCCCATAATTAGATCTCAGATTACAGAGATCAGTTCCTCTGGAATAAATGCATGCTTTGGAGGGTAGGCATTATGGCATTGTAACCCACTGAGGTCCCTGTCCTCCCCAGGCTCCATCCCCAAATCTCCAGAAGTTTCCCAACTTGAATCTGGCAACCAAACCCCCATCTCCCGCTGGTGGCCAGAAGGGCCTGGCAATCCTACTAGGGATTGGTCCGTCAATAGCAGTAGAAAAGAGCAAGAGTCCAATAGCACCTTAAAGACTAACAAAATTTCTGGCAAGGTATGTGCTTCCATGAGCCACAGCTCACTTCTTCAGATTCTTCTTCAGCTGTGGCTCATGAAAGCTCATACCCTGCCAGAAATTTTGTTAGTTTTTAAGGTGCTACTGGACTCTTGCTGTTTTCTACTGCTGTCAAAAAAGTGTGCACATTTGATACATGAACACATCTTAAACTAAGTAAGGTCACTGGTCTATCAAGATCTTTATAGTCTACTCATCCTGGCAGTGACTCTCCATGTTTTCAAGCAGATTTCTTTCACATCACCTACTACCTGTTCCTTGGAAATGGAGATGCAGGGGATCGAACCTGGGATTTTCTGCATTCCCTGTAGATGCTCTACCACTGAGCAGCAGCCCCTCCAAGGACTCCTTCAATGTGGGAAAACAGAAAGTGGGACAAAACTAAACATGGGTTTAATTTTTGCTAGGAAGACGTGCGACTGGGATGAAAATGTGTGGGTCACAACAGCAGGAGTGAAACATTCAAAATGATCCCTGGTCTCAGGTTGCTGTTTTGGGTGGCGACGGCACATGTCCAATAATATCCCCTTTGGCCCCAAACCAAGTTGCAAAGTCTAGGATTTGGAGCAAGATGTAACATGCTGTCTCGGAGGCCACCATAAAATGTCTTGGTACACAAACACATCCACCCTCCCATTCCGCCCAGCATGTTTCACTAATCTTGTCTGGGGTTTCTCATCGAGAAATGGCTATTTGTCTTGCTGAGTCATTCAAAATATATGTGGGGCGGTTCCTGGGTATTCCTCTCAGAGATAAGGACTCCATGGCGTCTGCCTTGCAAAATGGCATTGGGTTATCTGGCCAGTGGTTAATCTAAATCTTATTCCTGCATACTTCTTCTGGTATGTAATAACAAATTGTAAATGCCGAAGGACTTTCCTCGTTGCACGTAAAAGGGCTGTTTCTCAATGCATGGGGTGAAAGCCTGGTACACCGCATCTGTCTGAGCTTGACACACAGGTATTTATGATATGCACAACCCTACTCTAAAATTACTTAACAGCACCTTGGATGCTTCCACATGTTTCCATGGATCTGGGCTAGTGATGAATAGATTTCCCTGTTCAATTTCCTTTACTGACTTGTAGGTTCTCTGTGTGCTGCTGTCCACTTCTCCATCATTTCGATTTAAGTAGCTGGGTTTCTAAAATTAGTTCTCTAACTGGAGCATGTAAAGCTTTCCGCCCCTTCCGTTCCTGTGCATCTTTTTTTCTTTCTCGCCATTAACAAAGGGTGCGCACGGGCTTTAATAAAGCAATGCACAAAAGGGATCTCAATGTCACCTTGCATATTACTGCACCAAGAGTGTTTTGTGTGACGTTCCAGTATTGCACACATGTGTGCTTAGGTATTGATAATAAGCAAAACAAAAAAAGAACCTTGATATGATTGTGAATACAGTGATATATAGGATTGCTGGATGTGGGTTGGGAATACCTGGAGATCTGGGGCTGGGGGGCTGGGGAGGGGGGGTGGCATGCTGGGAGTATTCTTAACAGAATTCTGTCTGTGTCAGGTCACTTGATTAAGGTATCTCTGTCAGTCTGTCAGCCCCTCCCTCTCTGTTGAGAATGTATGTTTTGGTCAGTTCAGACATTATTATATCTGTCTGTAAAGTGTAAGAGCCCTGTGGCGCAGAGTGGTAAGCTGCAGTACAGCAGTCCAAGCTCTGCTCACGACCTGAGTTCAATCCCGACGGAAGTCGGTTTCAGGTAGCCGGCTCAAGGTTGACTCAGCTTCCAAATGAGCACCCAGCTTGCTGGGGGTAAAGGGAAGATGGCTGGGGAAGGCACTGGCAAACCCCCCGTAAACAAAGTCTGCCTAGGAAACGTCGGGATGTGACGTCACCCCGTGGGTCAGGAATGACCCGGTGCTTGCACAGGGGACCTTTACTTTTACCTTTTAAAGTGTAAGAAAAGTTACACTGTTTTCTGTAAATTCAACTTTACATGAATGTAACAAAGTAAAAATTGAGTTTTTTTGAACAGTTCTCTGAAGAACAGTTATTTTATCATAAACCTGCTGATCTTAACCAATACAGCAACCTAAGTCTTAAAAACAAAACTTCCCTGCTTATTCTGCCTGGGATCTTGTTGAGTCATAAAGACTATCACACAGGTTTCATCATACATTCAACTGAATATTGATTTTAACCACAGACCCAGATTAGAGAAATAACTTTTCTCTTCATCAAATAGACCCTCAGGATCAGCAGATGGGACAAAGAAGAGTGCCTATAGTGGGAGGGAAGATCAGAAGAAGTTGCCACCTCATCTTTCACACATGGAAATGCTGTTCCATCATAGGAACCATGCAGCTGGGTAAATTCTATTTTGTCCCTCACTGCTGCAACATGCAAGACTGTGAAGTCTTCCTCAAAATCCACCTTCTCCCTGCTATTGAAAAATTAAATCTTTGATTTTTCTCTCCAGTTAGCAAACAATAAAAACTGTTCATTACCTCTGCTCCCTCAGCAGCCAGCTGAACTAGGGGGTTCGGGGAAGGCATTTTCTCTCTCTTTATATAGGCCGCCTAATCTGAAAGTAAACACAAAGAGGTATTGGAGCCAGGAGTGAGAAAAGGAGCCCTATTTAAAGAGTAAACACTACACCAAGTACCGTGTGTTTAATAAAACAGCAAATAGCTGCCCCCACCAATGAAGGACACATTTTGTACTATGGCCTTGGGTTTTCTCGCTGAAGAACGGAGGACTCTTGAGGGGAGCAAAAAGCATCTTTAAAAAGCACTGCCAGTTCGCAAACCATATAAAACTTTTATATAAGCTGCTCAATGCCATTTGGAAAGTAACTGATTCATGCCTGAATAGGGTTGCCAGGTCCCTCTTCGCCACCAGTGGGAGATTTTGGGGGGCAGATCCTGAGGAGGGTGTGGTTTGGGGAGGGGAGGGACTTCAATGCCATAGAGTCCAATTGCCAAAGTGGCCTTTTTCTCCAGATTAGCTGATCTCTATTGGCTGGAGATCAGTTGTAATAGCAAGATATTTCCAGCTAGTGCCTGGAGGTTGGCAACACTATGCCTGAATCTTACCTGGCATTTATTTATTTATTTATTTATTGCTTGCTTGCTTGCTTGCTTTCTTGGCCTTAAGAAGAGTCCCTAGGGATGAGGAAGGCCTTCTTAAAAACAACCACAACTGCCAGCCTGCTTGAGGTTTTCCAGTTGAGCCTGCATAATGCAGAGAAGTCGTGAGAAATCTATGCTGTGCATGTATAAATCAGACAGAGTCCGAATTGGTTTCAGCCATATCAGAGAAACACTATCCAGAGTTCCAGATGGCCTCTGTTCTGTTTGAGCAGGGTCTGGTGTAAGCAGAATCCAAGCATGAAACGCACCAGGTCCCTGATAATTGAATCATGCTGGTGGCAACTGCAGAGATGCTGGGAATGGTTTTTGCACAAGGTTTGCATCTGACAAGCAGGTCATTTTGCAATGTCCTGGGCAATCGAGAATGCTGCAATCTTTGCAAAGAGTGAATTCAAGAGCATATTTATTCTGCGTACAATGCTCATTTCCCTTGCTCAACATGCAGCGCTCTGACACTGGCAATCTGTTTGCAATATGAAAAAAAAACATATTTTGAATGGATCTGCATTTGCACAGCTAGCAGCCTTAGTGTTCCCAACACTACTAGGTAGGGTTGCCAGGTCCCTCTTTGCCCCCAGCAGGAGGTTTTTGGGGCCGAGCCTGAGAAGGGCGGGGTTTGGGGAGGGGAGGGACTTCGATGCCATAGAGTCCAATTGCCAAAGTGGCCATTTTCTCCAGGTGAACTGATCTCTGTCGGCTGGAGATCAGTTGTAATAGCTGGAGATCTCCAGCTACTACCTGGAGGTCGGCAACCCTACTACTAGGAGATTTGAGGGGCAGTGCTTTGGGAGGGTGGAATTTGTGGAGAGTATGATGCTGCTTCCAGGTGGTGCTCTAGGCTGTTTCCTTAGCTGTTTGTACTCTTTACCATAGAGACTGGGGAAATTCCTAGAGTGTCGCTAGGTGGAGGCCATTTTTTCTCCTGCTCCTTAATTTCTCGGGAGCAGGCTGGGGGAAGAGAATTCCCCACTCTGACTAGGTCAATGGGAGGCCTAGGAAGTATTCAATATGGCATCTGGGTGGGGTGCCACTTTTGGCTCAGGCATTTACTGCACGTTTGGGATTACAGATGATCCAGAGTCATAGTTAGATAAGGTATCATTGATGCTCCTGTTGGGGGTCATAGGGATGCCAGCTTCCAGGTGGGACCTGGAGATCCCCCAGAATTACAGCTCATCTCCAGAATACAGAGATCAGTTCCCCTGGAGAAAATGGAGGCTTTGGAGTGTGGACTCTATGGCATTGTACCCCACTGAAGTCCCCGTCTTCCCCAGGATCCATCTCCAAATCTCCAGGAGTTTCTCATCCTGGATCTGGCAACTCTATCACACCATCCCCACCGGGGGCCAGGGGGGACCTGGAAACCTATAAGGGGCACCTTGGTTAAATGGTGAGGGGCGCTTCCTGCTTCCCTCCGATGGCCTTATCGGTAGAAGTCGGTGGAAAGAGACTTTCCACTGGGACTGGATTGCCACTCGGTCAAAGGGAACCGGGAGAGTGCCTCGCTTCCTCCAAGGTCATTGGTGGGAGATGGAAGCTGGAGAGAAGGGGACGACCATCCAGACCTGATTCCAGGCATGATGGAGAGGTGCCCAGCGACTTCTTGTATGACCACTGATGGTAGTCAATGTCTGCGATCTTTCCTGCATCACATTGCTCACCGAAGTATTCCACTGATTACTTTTGAGTTTATTCTTATCTTGCTTAATTTTACATTTGTCTCCCTAATGATCTCGGCTCCTTTATCTCCCTTTCACATTCTACACAGTATTCAATTTCCTTTTTAAAACATTTTTTTCTTCCCTACCTTGAAAAAAATATATCCCCGCCACTGCGGCACTTTCCTATTCTATTCCTTCTTTCCCTTGCCAGGCATAAGCATTCTGAACTTGAAAAGAAGCAGGTACGATACTTTTCCTCTTTCATGAATATTAAAGGGGTGTGGGGAGAAGAATTGGATTCCCCCTCCCCATTCTTTCTTTCGTACAGTACGTTATGCCTTTGAGATAGAAAATTGTCACATAAAAGCAGGCCACTGGGAAAAGAACATAATAAATATTTGACTTAATAAATAATTATCAGTTCCATTCAAAAGGAATGTGCCAACACTCTGATCACACAGGTAAGAATGGGGCCGTGATTCTCGTGTCAAAATCAATTTTTTAAAAAAAAAAACTTCAAGAGAACCTTTTTTGTTATCCAAGATGGAACCCAAGATAATTCCCCTCCTTTCCCTCTGTTTCCTTTTGCCTTGCCACATTCTTTGAGCTGTAGTCAAACTTAGCTTTGAATTTTTTTTCTTTTGAAATCATCAAAACTTAATTCTGCGCAATGCAGGAAATTATGTACTGGGGTGACGGCCACCAAATGGTGGGATGTTTTATGCATTTATTATTTATTTATGCCAAAATTTATACCCCACCAGCTCGGCTCTTTAAAAAAAAAAAAAAAAAGATAGACTCTTGCAGAGGCTTACTCGTATAAAATATTAAAAGATAAATACAACTACACCTAATAAAACAAGAAGTTAATTTTAAAAGCATCTGCATACAACCAGAATGCTTTAAATCTACAGCAGGAGAACTCAGCCTGCTGCTTTTAGCGCTGCATCCTCTGACAACCAACAAGAGGAGAAAGCAGAGGGAGGGAGAAAGCATAGGACCCTGCGAGCTATTGCTATCGCAGTGGGCCTGGAGCCCAGAAAGCATTTTCTCTACTGCTCTTCCATCTGGAATGAGGGGTGCTGCACATTTTGCGATGGTCATGCTTGACGGCTGAGATCACCCTTTCCACCTGCGGCTATCACATGTGAGCTGATCGCCTGGTCTCTTTGACAAGGCACTGAACCGCTTGAATTCTCCCTGCTGAACAGGCTTGGATCCATCGACTGAGCATGTGCAAGAACACTGCTGCTCTAAACAGATTGGCGGCCAAGGATGTTGCTAAGGGCTACTTGGATAAATGCCGAATGGCAGAAGTTAAGAAGAGTTGGTTTTTATATACTGTCTTTCTTTACTACTTAAGGACTTTCTCTACTACTACTTAACCACCTTCCCTTCCCCTAAACACACCCTTCTCCACAACAAGACAGACTGTGAAGCAGATGGGGCTGAGAGAGCTCTAGGAGAGCTGTGACTAGCCCAAGGTCACCCAGTTGGCTTCATGTGTAGGAGAGGAGAAACCAACCCAGTTCACCAGATTAGTGTCTGCCATTCATGTGGAGGAGTGGGGAATCAAACCCGGTTTTCCAGATCAGAGTCCACCGCTCCAAACCCCCACTCTTAACCACTATACCATACTGACTCTCATTGATTGAAACAGTTTATTTATTTATGACTGAATTATGTGATTGGATTGTCTTTTGAAACTATTGCCCACTGACAGGAATAGTAACAGCACTACAAGGAGGGAGAGCATAGCATTTACGTAGGCTGGGAGAGAATACATCCGTGCCCAAAAAAGATTGCAGGGTACTGCTTAGGAGGAATACCTGCCGAACAGTCACTAACAAGTTGACAGATAAACAGTCCATTGAAAAATTGGTTGTCTCTTCACAACTGGCCAACAGAATGATCCTACATTCTCCAAATGCCATTTATTAATTTCTCCACCCTCTAAGGCAGAGGTCCCTAACCTTTTTGAGCCTGTGGACACATTTGGAATTCTGACATGGCATGGTGGCCACAGGAGGCAGAGCCAGCAAGATTGCCACAACTTAACTTCAGTAACCCAGTGTAGTCCTTTGTGCTGTGGTGGCAGTTGCTGTCAAAGCAACATTTAAAAATATCTGCACAGCCCATCCAGTCCCCAATAGGCAATCAGAAGCCTTGCTGGGCATGAGCCATACTTGGCCTCACCCACTTCCTAAAAACACTTGGCAGGCACCAGAATAGGTTACCGTGGATGTGATACTGCCCGTGGGTTCCACATTGAGGACCCCTGCTCTGAGGTTTCTGATGGCATGTCTCTTACCTATGAAGTGGTGAAGGAGAAGGAGGAATCGATGGATAAATTTACAGATGAGCTCTCCTGCTCAGTGTGAAAATACAGGCCACCAAGTTTCTTCTTTTCTCTCTTTTTAAAAATAAGTTTCAGCTATGAATCTACGATATCTTCTGTGTAGCATCTGAGGACCATTCACAACATGCCCCTGGTAGCTCTGATTAAGCGAGACTCCCTGTTTCCTGTGCCGCATTAAATCTGAAACATTACAGAGATAAAAATAGCTCCCTTGGCTTCAGAAGGAACCCATAAGATAAAGCCAGTCCATTGCAATTACCACAACTAACAGATATGGATCAATACTAGTTTTTTTTTTTAATCAGTTGATCTTGATCACAAATAAACATGTTGCTTTAGCAAGCACAAAATGATGAGACACCAAAGGCACCAAAGAGAAAGGGGGTCTGGATTTGTTACTGCCCCCCCCCCCCAATAATGAAACTCGTCTCATTTATCCAAACCATATTTTGGCAATCTGGAAGAGTAAAGTAAGAGACTTGTATGCACCATTTTTAAAAACAAGATTTATAAGCATAAGCAATGTGCTATGTCATAAGTTTCCAAAGGCAGTGGTATCCATATTCCATTCCCCCCCGCCCCGCTAAAGTTTGGGCTTGTGGACATTTCAAAACAATCACTCCCGCTTTCGCTCTGAAACAGGGTTGGATCCAGCAAGCTTTTCACTCAGTCTTGGCCATCTCCTCTCATTATAGCTCCTGTCCCACACAGCCTTTGTCCGCATAACTTTCTGGTGGTCTCAGGAAACCCCTCCTCACTGGTTGGATCAAAGCGTCGGTGGTTGCTACCAGGATTGCCAGGTCCCCCCTCTCCTCCAGCGGGAGGTTTTTGGGGAGAGCTGGGGCGGGGATCACAATTACGTCACGTCCAGTTTATACCTAGAAGCGCCGCATCGGGATGTACTGCTAGGGTTTGGGGGGTTTGAGTGGTAAAATGGTCTGTTGTGATACAGCACTCCCAGGTGTAAACTAGAAGTGACATAATCGTGCTGTGTGTGGGTGCACGTGCTATCCCCACTCCTGAGCCAGCCAATGGATCGGCGGGCAATTGCCTGCCAAACCAAGTGACCCGGCAACCCTTGTCGTTACCCAATATGGCTGTAGAATTCCACTGGATCATTCCGTAGCTAAAGTTGGCATGACTCTGTTGTGTTTGCCAGCAGCAGTTTGCCCTCCTAACATTTCAAATGCTAACAAACTGAGTCACTGTTGAGCAACTTGTTTCCGCCATTGCTCCCCCCCCCCAATAAATGGTTCGTGTTTTTAAATACGTTCTTGCATGTGTATGATGACTGAAATCCAAATCAAACAAACATGATGGCTCTTTCGCTGGGATAGTCAAAAATAAAGAAAAAAGTACGCAAGACAGATGCTAAAACTGTGGACTCCGGCCGCTACAGCAAGCCTGTACAAACTGGATCACCAGCCCTTTATGGAGACTCACTGGAGGCTCAATGTATTTTCCTGCTTTTTGGCTGCTTTCCTGGGACTGCAAAAAGGAAAACAAAAAGGAACTCAAAGGTTGTCTCGAACCTGGTAAGCCACAATAGGTGGCTATTGGGCTATGTTCAGCTAGGTGGCAGGATGACTTAAAATTAGATGATATGTTTGGAAGAAGGAGGACTCAAAAAGTTAACCAACTGCCTCAGCCCTGGATGAAATTTCCTTTCACTAGAAGAAAAAAAAGATAACTTCCCCTCATTTGATTATGGGTTCTACATCAGCCTGCCCAGCTGTAGTCCACCATGCTAGGGCCATTGATTTGGTTCGTCCCGAACCGAAAAACAGCCGAATTTCCCCCGATTCGGCTGTTTTTCGGTTTGGACGAACCAAACTCAAAAAAGGCGGGAAACGGGGGAGCCGAATTTGCCGACTTCAAGGATTCGGCGAATAAATTCGGCAGATTCGGCAGCCCCCCCGCGCCTTCACAGGGCTTCCATGAAGGTGCGGGGGGGGCTTTAAACAGGTCTGCGCCTCTCGGTGGGGACTCCCGGGAAGAGGGGTGGGGGGTCTTTAAACCCCTCTGCTCTGCCTGCGCAGGCAGAGCAGAGGGGCTTGCCAACCCATCCCCTCTCTTCCCGGGACTCCATGGAAGAGGGGCGGGGGGTCTTTATACCCCTCTGCTCTGCCTGCGCAGACAGCTGTTAGGCGCAGATCTGTTTAAAGGGCCCCCTGAAGGCGCGCGGGGGGAAAACAGATCTGCGCCTAACAGCTGTTAGGCGCAGATATGTTAAAGCCCCCCCCCCCCGCGGGCCTTCAGGGGGCTTCCCTGAAGGCGCGTGGGGGGCCCTTTAAATAGATTTGTGCCTCCCGGCTGGGAGGCACAAATTTGTTCCACCACCACCCCCGCGGGCCTTCAGGGGGCTTCCCTGAAGGTGCGCGGGGGGGCCTTTAAACAGATCTGCGCCTCCCAGCTGGGAGATCTGCGCCTCCCAGCAGATCTGTTCCACCACCACCCCCTGCATGCCTTCAGGGGACTTCCCTGAAGATCTGTTCCTCCCAGCTGGGAGGCGCAGATCTGTTTAAAGGGCCCCCAGCGCGCCTTCAGGGAAGCCCCCTGAAGGTTCGTGGGGGGGGAAAACAGATCTGCACCTAACAGCTGTTAGGCGCAGATCTGTTTAAAGCCCCCCCCCCCCCCGCGCGCGCCTTCAGGGAAGCCCCCTGAAGGTGCGTGGGGGGGAACAGAGCTGTTAGGCGCAGATCTGTTTAAAGGGCCCCCCGCTGGCCTTCAGGGGGCTTCCCTGAAGGCGTGCGGGGGGGGCCTTTAAATAGATGTGTGCCTCCCAATCCGTGTATCTCTTGGTCATTTATATATTACATATCATCAGCAGTGTTGATTATTTTTGTAAGGGTTTATACTTGTGATTTTATATGTAACCTGAAGTCCAGGCCTAGTGTTTTTATCCATTATATTGTGCACACCTAATAAACATATAAATATTTTTTTTTTAAATTTTTGGTTCCCAGCTCAGCCTTTAGGTTCGCAGTCCATGGTTGCAACGCAGACACAGGCAATGGCAAACCACCTCTGAATGCCTTGAAAACCCTATGTGGTCGTCATCAGTTGGCTGTGACTTGACAGCATATTACACACCGAGAAGCTTACAGCATTTAGTTTCAGTCCCTGTGTTGTATGTCATACCTAGGGTTGCCAGCTCCAGGTTGGGAAATACCTGGAGATTTTGGGGGTGGAGCCTGAGGAGGGCGGGGTTTGGAGAGGGGAGGGACTGAATGCAGTACATTCAAAATCACACCCAAGAGTCCAAATTGGTACTCAGTATAAATGAAGTTTCTTTCTTCCTTATAGATGTTGTTCCTTTCTTCCTGACAGGAGAGTATGCCAGTCACCAAAGAAGATGATGCCTTTTCTTGAGAAATCTTGTTTTGAATATCCAATATTCTTCCTCAGTTCCTCATAAGGAAACTGGAGGTTGGCAACCCAAGTCATACCTTCAGAACAGACTCACACGGACCCTTCTTGCAATTGACTCCATAAACGATTGAGCGATGGGAAAAAGTGGTGATCAGAATCCACCCCCAGAGTCTAAGGAGAAGTCAATCTTGTCCACAACGTCTTTATTTGTACATCTCCCAACTTTGATCTTTTCATCACCGAATTTAATTAAGCCTGAATCATCAGCATGCTGCCAAAACATCTTCTGTCCTGGCTTCAATTTCCCATAGCCCAGTGAAGAAAACACCAGGCTTGGAATCCAGCCATTTCCCTCCCTAAAACCGACAATCTAATCAAAGGAGCCAAACGGCCTCTCTGTGTCGTTCTGCATTTTTGTTTTAAAAACATATTTTTTTTTCATCATTGTGTCTAATACTTGAATGGAACAAGTGCAGAAATAGTCTGTCCTCAGTAGACAAAACGTTTTCGGCAGCCTGGGGGGAAAAAAATCTTCTGCGTTTTCACAGCCCCAAAGCAGCTGTTATCATATGCAGTAAATTCTTTTCACTAAGTTGCAAAATGGTTTCCCCCCCCCCCCACTTGATAGTACATTTGGCCTTGTTAAATACTCACACAAAAGACCAGAAGGAGATAGTTCCTGTCCATTATATGAGCGATAAACAGTTTTTAAAACACAGCCTAATTAAATAATTACTCAATAGACCACAGCCATTCTGATCTGTCATGTAGCTAATGTGCAGTTTCCAAAAACTAGCTAATTAAAGTAATTACCCAACAGAACTCTAAATGAGCCATTTATTTTCACTGGGTATTTGGTACCTAAATGGAAGGGGAAATCACCTCCCCAAAACTAATGATATTATTTTGTAAATAAACCGTTTTACCTCTGGATGAATAATGATTTTGAACTTTTAAAATCCATACTGGTTTTGCCCCATTTACTTTGATAAATATGAAATTCACGTCCTTAGCAAGGCTTGATTTGGTATGGAGTTTTTTTAATTTTCTTTTTGAGCCAATTGAAATATCACTCTCCAGTTAAAATTTGGGATTTGAATCAGTCACTTTTTTCACGGTGCACAGGGAAATGCACTTTGTGTGGAGAAATAACCTTACAGGGGCAATGAAGAGTCATTTAAAGACTGACAGATTTATTGCAGTTTAAACTTTTGTTTAGGTTGATCTCTTTGAAATGTGGTGCTGGAGTAGAGTTTTACGGATACCATGGACTGCCAAAAGGACAAATCAGTGGGTTCTAGATCAAATCAAGCCAGAACTGTCCCTACAAGCTAAAATGACCAAACTGAGGCTATCATACTTTGGTTGCATTATGAGAAGACAAGAGTCACTGGAAAAGACAATAACGCTAGGAAAAATTGAAGGCCACAAGAAAACAGGAAGGATTGGCTCTATAAAGGAAGCCACAGCCCTCAGTCTGCAAGACCTGAGCAAGGCTGTTAAAGATAGGACATTTTGGAAGACATTCATTAATAGGGTTGCCGTGACTTGGAAGCGACTTGACAGCACTTAACACATACACAAACTTTTGTGCCCATCTTATCTGTTGTGTGGAACACACACACACACACACACACACAGAGAGACAGATATAGAGGGGGAATTTTTTTTGAAGTGTGGTTAAATTAAGGTTGCCAGGTCCCTCTTCACCACCGGCGGGAGGTTTTTGGGTTGGAGCCTGGGGAGAGCGGGGTTTGGGTAGGGTTGCCAGGTCCCTCTTTGCCATCGGCGGGAGATTTTGGGGGCAGAGCCTGAGAAGGGCAGGGTTTGGGGATGGGGGGACTTCAATGCCATAGAGTCCAATTGCCATAGCAGCCATTTTCTCCAGGTGAACCGATCTCTACTGGCTGGAGATCAGTTGTAATAGCAGGAGAACTCCAGCTAGTACCTGGAAGTTGGCAACCCTAGCCTAAACCATCCCTGCCAAGTGTTCAGCCCCTGCTTGAAGACTGCCAGTGAGGAGGAGCTCACCACCTCCCTAGGCAGTTGATTTCCCCTTCCCACTCCTTTATTGGGCTTTTTTTTTTTTAGTTCATAGATGAGCTGAAGTAGAAGACAGTTTTAAGTGGAAAGAGATTTTTAACAATGTGACTGCAGGAATAGGCTACTGTTATTTTTTTAAAAAAAATGAGCACTTAGTTTAGGCTGAGGAAGTGCCCAGTCCTGACAAAAGAGAGTCAGCTGAGCTACCGAAGGGATTTGCAGAAAAGCAAAGACTCCAAGAGGGAAGTCTGAACAGAGCCAGAAGCCCTGAAGGAAATGCAAAAGTGAGTCTCTTGCAAGGATTTCCCCTTGCTGTAAATGTAAATGAAAAAGTTGTCAAAAGGCAGTTTTTGTTTTAGTTTGCTTATTAAAACCAATATATATCCTTGTTTTCTCAGTAGCTGCTAAAGGACAGGATTAAAAAAATAACAGTATGGCATATCTTCTTCTTCCCTCTCTCTCCTACTCTCTCACTAGTAAAATAAGATCAAGACCGAATTTTTTAAAAATTTATATCTTGCCTTTCTCCCCAAAGTGGCTTACATGGATTTGAAAATGCAGGGAGCCATTGGCCAGACTGCCTAGCACAGCCTGCCCTATTTAAATATTTAGTATATTTAAATATAACATACAACAGTTATTTAAACACACTAGTTAAAACCCATACTCTGGTCTTGTGTCTTTATTTGGGCGCTGGGGCCATGTTTATGCCACCTCTCCAAAGAACCTGCTTGAAACAGCTTGTGAAGTAGAACATAATAAAGACATAACACACCATAAAACCGGTTAACAATTAATAAGCTATTAAAAGCCAATGTTAAAAACCCAACCAGAGCATAAAAAATAGTATTAAACATTGAGTTGCTTAGAACAAGTACCATAAAACAGAGGGGGAGGGGCCGTGGCTCAGTGGTAGAGCCTCTGCTTGGCATGCAGAAGGCCCCCGGTTCAATTCCCGGCATCTTCAGTTAAAGGGACTAGGCAAGTAGGTGATGTGAAAGACCTCCGCCTGAGACCCTGGAGAGCCGCTGCCTGTCTGAGCAGACAATACTGACTTTGATGGACCAAGGGTCTGATTCAGTATAAGGCAGCTTCATGTGTTCAACTGTACTTAGGCTAGAAACAGACTATAAAATGATGTCTCCATGTCATTCAGATTGTCTCTTCGGTCATGATATTTTGGGGAACTTTCATGTTCTGCGCTGACATAATAACCAGACCAGCCATATGGTATCTGGGTTTAAAATAGGGTTGACAACCTCCAGGTGGTGGCTGGAGATCTCCTACTGTTACAACTGTTCTCCAGACGACAGCAATCAGTTCACCTGGAGAAAATGGCCGATTTGGAAGGTGGACTCTCACATGAACACACATGAAGCTGCCTTATACTGAATCAGTATATATGCCGACTTTCTCTACCACTGAAGTCCCTCCCCTCCCCAAACCCCACCCACCTCAGGCTGCACCCCAAAAACCTCTCACTGGTGGTGAAAAGGACCTGGCAACCCTAGTCTCACTAGGACATGGTGAGGCCTACATAAGGTTGCCAATTTACATGTGGCGCCTGGAGATCTCCCAGAATTACACCTGATCTCCACTCTCCAGAGATGAGTTCTCCTAGAGAAAATGGCAGCTTTGGAGAGTGAATTCTATGGAATTATACCCCCTGAGTTCCATCCCCTCCCAAACCCATCCTTCCCCAGGCTCCACCCTGCAGATCTCCAGGAATTTCTCAACCTGGAGATGGCAACCCTCGGCCCACAGGCCTGACTAGCACCTTGGTAGAACTGACAGTTCATGGTATATTGTACCACTGAGTTCTGTGACATATCCACAGGGTATCCTCAGATACCTTTGGAAAGCATTACAAGATATTATACAATGCTGCCAAAGCATGATCAAGGGTGCTATCTGCTTCATAGTTCTTGGGGAGGGGGGTGTCTTAAAGTCCTACCATTTCAAGACTGAGGATGTGCAAGAAGAAGAGGAAAATCAGTGAATGTCTGTCGGGGCTCTTTTCCTTTAAAAAGTACTGAGGATTAGGTGACTAGAGAGGCATTTAAGTCTATCCCTTGTGGCAGTTCAGAAACAGAGAGTGCAATCCATTTGAGCAGCCAAACAAACCTCCTGGTATTGATTTAAATGGAGACAGATAGCATCTCGCATGAAGTTTTTTTGGTGCCTTTGTAGTTTATCCTTTTAGGATTAGTTTTACACCAGGAGGATCCTAGGTGATCACCTAGGTCAACCGTTCATAAATACTTCTGCTACAGAAATAGATGGAAGGGACTGACTGCACACAATTCTGCTGCTCAAGAGTGCAAGGCCAAAGGAGGAGAAGGAAGAAGGAGAAGGAGAAGAAGAAGAAGAAAAAGAAGAAGAAGAAGAGTTGGTTTATATATGCCGACTTTCTCTATCACTTAAGGAAGAATCAAACCAGTTTACAATCACCTTCCCTTCCCCTCCCCAGAACAGACGCCCTGTGAGGTAGGTGGACCTGAGAGAATGTGACTAGTCCAAGGTCACTCAACTGGCTTCATGTGTAGGCGTGGGGAAATCAACCTGATTCACCAGATTAGCATCTGCCACTCATGTGGAGGAGCAGGGAATCAAACCCGGTTCTCCAGATTAGAGTCCACCACTCCAAACCACCACTCTTAACCACTACACTACACTCTTAACCACTACACCAAAGAGAGCAAACTATTTGGAATGTAAGGATGGACTATGTAAATGTTAGGAAGCCAGTTTGCTTTGGGGTGAGGTACTGGTGGCTTAAAGGTGTTCTGGGATTCAGTGAGGGAATGATAATGGTCAAGGTTTGGGACTGGTTGATAAATGTCTGATGTCACTTGATTTCTTTGCACTTGATCAGTTCTGCTTGTGGTCATTATATATGCGATGACCCATTCATACTAACAGGTCAGCACTTAGGGTTGCCAGCTCTGCGTTGGGAAATACCTGGAGATGTTGGGGGGTGGAGCCTGAAGAGGGCACGTTTGGGGAGGGGAGGGACTTCAATGGGGTATAACGCCATACAATCCACCTTCCAAAGTGGCCATTTTCTCCAGGGGAACTGATCTCTGACACCTGGAAATCAGTTGTAATCACAGGAGATCTCCAGCTACCACCTGGAGGTTGGCAACCCTGTCAGCACTTGATGTTCAACCCATCCAGTTTGAATAAGCCCTCATCATGGGGAGTGAGCACTGTCCAAATTTAAAACCTACATGGTCCAAAAGGAAGTATTTCAGATTCAAATTTCAAAATCCTGGTGAAATGAAGAAACCTTATTTCAAGCGTGTAAAATCCAGAACAGGAGAAAGTTTATTCTTAAGTGCAATCACAGAAAAACAAGAATCCAAAACCAACTTAGCACATGACTGTCTTTCTCAGGAGTAGGCACTCATGTAAGTCCTTGACTTTAAAAACAGAAATTCCCTTCACTGTTGGACCATTTTATTTTTGCGGGCACCATGGAGAGTAAGAGGCAGATTCCTCAAGGCACTGTCTTGTCTAAAATTTATTTGCAAAAATGGGAAATAATCATTTTTTTCTGATGGGTTGAAGCTTCTAAGCTAGGGTTGCCAACCTCCAGGTACTGAGAGAATAAACAGCACGGAGGCTCCAAAATTTATATTAGTGTAGTAATTACCCACACTATATTAAATGAATAATAACATTGATTGAGCATTGAGACATGCTCAAATTTGAACCACAAAAATTAACCAACACGAAAATGATTGACAAATTCAAGTATCTAACCTTCAATAAACCAAAAATAATAAAGTACATGTGCAACAGATAATGTCTCTAATTGCATATAAAATTTGTACCAAAAACATAAAAAAGTGTATGTCCATACGTGTCAATTTCCAATACAATAACAAAATTATAAGGCTATGTCCATGCATGTCAATTTCCGCTGTGATTGTTGGAATAAAGTTCAGTGAAAAAGTTTAAAGAATGCATTGCATGATACATAAAGATCTGATCATGGGAATAAGACAACCAGGTACTTGCGGAACAAAGCCATGCAAGGGAAATCAGCGAGCCCCACTGTGGATCAGATTTGTGATAGATCGAAGGAGCAAAAGAAGAGAGTAACCTTCAATAAACCGAAAATAATAAAGTACATGTGCAACAGATAATGTCTCTAATTGCATATAAAATTTATACCAAAAAACATAAATAATAAAGTGTATGTCCATATGTGTCAATTTCCAATACAATCACAAAATTATAAGGCATATGTCCATGCGTGTCAATTTCCGCCGTGATTGTTGGAATCAAGTTCAGTGATATAATCCCCAGGGGTCTTAGAGTCCAAAAAGCCCCGGCTTTATATCAACAGGACAAAGAATTTGGCGACAAATGGGTCGCTATAATGAACAAATGCTCTATAGACCTAATTATTTTAATCATAGAACATTCTCTTAAGCAAATGGACTTGGCGAAAGTTTAAGCTGAAAAACCAAATTAGAATTTAAGGAGACAGTTCCCGATGATGCCTATAATTCTCAACTTGAGTCTTTAGAACAAGAATTGGCAACCAATATGGCCAACATTGAAAATTACAAAAACAAAAAACTGACTAGAGACCAAGAGGATTACTCCCAAAAACGTGTTTATTTTTGGTTAGGTAAGGGTCCTAGGAGACAACGTAGAACTCCCTTTCGGGAGGGACCGGATAACAGATCTGACAACTCTTCCGCCGAACATGGCGGTTCAAGTGCATCCAGCTTAGGATCATGCAGTTCTTCATACTCCCTCCGCTCAGGCAGGAGGGATTTTCAATAGGATCCCCATCCTCGGGGATGACAGAAGAAGAAGACCTAATAATTAACCTTTCCTCTTGGACACTTTCCCCACTTGAGACACAGGTCTTAAACCTAGGAATCAGTTTTGTTCCCACCCCTCGTTATTCTAGGTTCCAAACCCGCATAGACCTGTTTAAGTTTTTCAGAAATTTAAAATTAAAGGAACAATTTGAATCTCAGTCAGACCTATGCAGCTCTTTAAACCAAAATCTACTTACATCCCCAAAAACAGTAGTCATTTTGTACAGACCTTTCAGGCTTTGGTTTTAAAAGACGTTGAAAAACTAGAGAAACGCAAGGCAAGTTTTACCAATTTCCATAGTAATTTCTCTCCTCAACAATATGAAACTTTAGAAAAATTAGCTTCAGATGATACCATAATTTTCAAGACAGCAGATAAGGGGGGCAGTTTGGTCCTTTTAAATTTTGAGGATCATGATCAGGAAAATTTTAAACAGCTAAGCAAAACACATTACTATCAAAAACTTCAATCGGATCCCACCAAAAGAGTCTAGAACATCATCAAGACGGTTGTCTTTGAGGCTCTTTCTCTCAATTATATCAATAAACAAACATTTATTAGTCCAATATCCCAGGGTACCTATTTTTTATACTTTGCCCAAGGTACATAAATCCTTACAGAATACACCGGGAAGACCAATTATAAGCTTAATATAGGGCTGTCAATTTGGTTCATCCTGAACTGAAAAACAGCCGAATTTTCCCCAATTCGGCGATTTCTACTTCGGATAGAAGTGAAGTCAAAAAAGGCGGGAAAACGACGAGCCAAACTCAGCGGGTTCGGGTGGACGCTGAATAAATTCGTACAAATTCAGCGCCCCCGAAGGAGCATTCTCCCACAGCCAATCGGTGGCCAAGCTGGGTCTTCTTCTGGCCAATCAGTTGCGGGTGAGTGTGTGAGCCCGGCCGCTGCATGGCCCGGGGAGAGAAAGAAAGAGCGTCTGTGTGTGTGTGAGAGAGAGATCCACGTGGTGGGGCGTGTGTACATTTTTTTCGTCAGCTTGCCTTTCAGTCATACCACCGGGACGGGGTAATGGTACGGCCCAACTGCCGAGGCAACCAGACCCCTGGGCCGGGGTAATGGTACAGCCCAACTGCCAAGGCAACCACAACAGCCTTCTCCCAACTGCCTGGGCAGTTTGTCCTCTCTGCCTCCACTCTCTGCACCCCCCTGAATGCAGATTGTCAGTTGTATGTTCAGTTGCATTTGGAAATACATATTAAGCTCTAGTAGTCAGAGTACTATTATCATTTTACGTTTACTACCAGCAGAAGTAGTTGTTACAGCAGTTTGCAGGATGAGAACTTGAATGAGCATTCGCCTCTCCTGCATGCAAACAGATCAGCAGCATCTACTCCTCTTACACACCCCATCTTTGCAACAAACGCAAAAGATATGCATGCCTTCCTCAGCATGTTATGATAATCATGAGTAAATGACTCACCACATGCTTTGAAAACCCAGCTGGCACACTCCCAGGAGGAATTTTGCAAGAGACTGCAGATAGGCTTGTGAAAGTCAGGGTGTTAATCTTCAAAGACAATCATTCCCGATTAATGAGGGTGCTGGAAAGATTGACAGGGAGAAGGATTTACGCTAGTTGCTACTCCTGCTGGTTTGGATTTCCTTGAAGATTCTCCATGAGCAAGCAGTGCGCTTTGGGCAAGAGGAGGCCTTCTTCAGGTCACACTCCACCCCTGAGATATATGTGTCTTAACACTTGTCTACAGGCAAGTTGTCTGGAGCCGTCTATGGAATACTGTGGAGTACTCAGGGTTACTTTTAAAGGAATGGATTTAAGAATCATCTACATGGTCGCAATTCATAAATTGTTGTCTTTGGGTTATGAGGTGTAGATAACAGCCTAAATGGACTGGGGTTATTTTCAGTCTCTTCATCCCCCCTTGGCTTGCAAAATACTCCAAATATTTCCAAAAGATGAGAACTTGGGAGCACCCAATGAAGTTACATATGCAAGTGCTGTCAAGTTGCAGCTGACTTATGGCTACCCTAGCAAGGGACTTTCAAGGCAAGAGAGAAGCAGAGGTGGTTTGCCATTGTCTTCCTCTGCAGAGTCTTCCTTGGAGGTCTCCCATCCAAGCGCGGCGCGCCAACCCTACTTAGCTTCTGAGATCTGACGAGATCGGGCTATACCATGCCACCTTCCATACTTTGCTACTGCTAGAAGCTGGATGCTGTATTATTGGTCCAATTAGGGTTGCCAACCTCCAGATGGTGGCTGGAGATCTCTGCCCCTATTACAGCTGATCAACAGAGATCAGTTCACCTGGAGAAAATGGCCACTTTGGCAATTGGACTCTATGGCATTGAAGTCCCTCCCCTGTCCAAACCCCGCCCTCCTCAGGCTCCACCTCCAAATCTCTAGTTATTTCCCAACTTTGAGCTGGCAACCCCACTTCTTATGTCCTTATTTTTTAAGTGGTTGAAGTGGGTTTGCAGGTTATGATCCCAGGATGATTCAACCTCTTCCCCCCAACAGTTTAGCCATTACCCGTTCTAAGAGTAGTGCATTCTGCCAGCCAAATCAAATAGTTTGGTCACCCAATATCAAGGTCAAAGAAAATGATGGTTGTGATTCACGGTGCCATCCTCCATAGAGTTACACTCATCTGAGCTCACTGTTTCCAATGGACTTGAAAGGGTATAACTCTGCTTAGGACAGCACTATTAGAGAGGCAATGGACTAGAGGAAGGAAAAAAGGGGATCATGATGCATCCTCTGGGTAGCATCATGTTCCCATGTACACTAAGGTTGCCAGCTCTGGGTTGGGAAATACCTGGAGATTTTGGGGGCGGAGCCTGAGGAAGGTGGGGTTTGGGGAGGGGAGGGACTTTGGTGCCATGGACTCCAATAGCTAAAGAGGCCATTTTCTCTTTTTTATATATATTTTTATTATTATATAACATAAAACAAAAAAAGAAAAATACAAACTGATACCTTCAATATACATAGTAAAACTTCATTATATAATTGATTAATCAAGATATCATCAAAAAAAGAGGCCATTTTCTCCAGGGGAACTGATCTCCATCAGCTGGAGATCAGTTGTAATAGCAGGAGATCTCCAGCTACTATCTGGAGGTTGTTGTTATAAAAACACTCACCAATACTGTAAAGTTATAGCTGCCTGACAAGTTGTTCTATGAAGTATCCTTGCGGAATGACCGGCCATGCCAAAGAAATTGGCTACAGTGAGAGTTAGAAGAATTATCCACTTATAAGGACTGTTCTTTGGTCTGTGCCGCTTGGGACTATATATTTGCTTTTGGAGTTCCATGAACCAACTGAAATTGTTTGCTTATGTTGGTTGCTGATTGTATATTGTCTGTGTGGTGGGGGTGATGCTTGGCATGTTTGTCTTTCTATGTGTACTTGTAATATGTGATTTTTGTCACTTTTGCACAGGGTATAATGGAATTTGCAAATAATTGTTGTATTAATTGTTTTTTTTGAATGTGGAGTCGAAATACTGTTTTTTTTTCGTGCCAGCCAGGGCCAACTACCTGGAGGTTGGCAACCCTAACGTACACACTAAAAGGCACTCTTGTTTATCTAAAGTTCAGAGCCTCTGGACATTTGGGATGCCCCAAAGCCACTACAAGGCATGAACATTTCCCATGCATGTGATAAATAAATAAATAAAAATCAGAATTTTCCACCATCTGTTCTTTGGCTCGTGTTTTGCAGTCAGCTGATCGCTGAAACAACCATGTGGCTTAGTTTAACCAGCCTGCGTGATGAAGGCAACAGTTCAAATATTTCAGCAACACCATTCAGCGTGTGTGTGGGGGAATCTCCGATGTACCTAAATGTGGTCGCATCAAAGAGGTGTCGGGTATTTGGGGGTTCGATTTTATCCTCCCCAAACATTTGGTTTGCAAATCGACTGTTTTCTTCCCCACACTCTTTGTCACTGCAGTTCAATGTTTGTCCATACAAAGGGGCGTTGACCCCAAATCTGAGAACTGCTGAACGTTATTTTTGTTGTACTGCTAATATTAGTGCTGGTTGTTCAACTCCCACATGGCTGGGTTTCTGCCGTGGTGCTAATTGCAAGATTTGGAACTCATTAGCCTTCCTTTTAACTCCCCAGTCTTTGAATCCCTGCTGTAGATTTAGAATGCATTTTTCCCCTAACTGTTTTTGGCCGGGGGGGGGGGGATCCAGGGAATTTACAAGCTGGGATTGCACTATTAGCAATGTGCATCAGCCAACGGTGCCTTTGACCTCACATTGCAAATATGCAGAAATAGATCTTGTGGCCAAAGATGGTAGTGACATGGAAAACCAACACACAACTCATGCGTTTCCATGTCAAGCAATTACTTTGTTTCTGTACACTTGCTTTCTGCTCCCTCGGGCAAGGTTCACACACTGTTTCGTGTTATAGCTGGAACAAAATGTGGAGAAATTCCATCGCTTTTCCCGTCATCACAAATGCAATGCTCTCTGTGGGACTTGATTCATACATTCACTTGTCAGTCAACAAGTGCCTTATACTACAGGTTTCCTGAGCAGAGGAGGGAACGGGCATATCCAGACATTTTTCAGGAGACACTGCAAGACCATTTTATTTGCTTTTAAGGGAGCATGTACTCAGAGTTTCCAGCTCCGAGCTGGGAAATACCTGGAGATTTAGGGGGTGGAGTCTGAGAAGAAGAAGAAGAAGAAGAAGAAGAAGAAGAAGAAGAAGAAGAAGAAGAAGAAGAAGAAGAAGAAGAAGAAGAAGAAGTTGGTTTTTATATGCAGACTTTCTCTACCACTTAAGGAAGAACTGGCTTACAATCATCTTCTGTTCCCTTCCCCATAACAGACACCCTGCGAGATAGGTGGGGCTGAGAGAGCTCTAAGAGAGCTGTGACTAGCTCAAGGTCATCCAGCTGGCTTCATGTGTAGGACTGTGTAAAAAAATACATAATTTGCGAAAGGGACTAATGTCAGGGCCCATGCCACCTGACAAGTCCTATATGAGTATGGTTGCCAACCTCCAGGTAGTAGCTGGAGATCACCTGCTATTACAACTGATCTCCAGCCGATAGAGATCAGTTCACCTGGAGGAAATGGCCGCTTTGGCAATTACACTCTATAGCATTGAAGTCCCTCCACTCCCCAAAGCCCCCCTTCTCAGGCTCCACCCAAAAAACCTCCCACCAGTGGCAAAGAGGGACCTGGCAACCCTACATATGAGTGTCTACACACCAGAACTTTGTCCAGCAGTTCTTCTTTGCAAGACATATATTGAAATTTGAAAGAAGCCAGTGGAATTTACACATACTCTCGAACATGTGCCATTCTTAGACATAGCAGGGATGGTAGAATGCCTTCTGAACTATATCAACTGCCGATAAAATGTAAATTGATGTAACTTGGCATTGGGCACATACAAAGCTCAGGATTATGCGGCCATTATGAAACATTCATCCAGACCCCCAGAACGCAAAGAAAAAATGGCATCCAATTTTCTTCCCTGGTGTCGAGTTGAGATTCTTCCCTGAGATGAAGACATTGATATTTTGATAGTAAAAGGTCATTTTTCAACAGCATTTGCAGATTGCTGGTAAAAATTAATGCTTCCCTGGTGAACTTGCGTCCTGTCCTATACCTGGCACATACTAATGAAGCTTGAAGCCAACTAGTTTTGCACTCTGCAAAAGAAACAAGCCAACAAAAAGAGTACAGATGGAGTGATTTTACCGAAGGTATAAACAGCACTGCTTTCATCTGGGTCCGCAGCACAGTTCAGACATTTAGAACAAAACCCCATAAAATCACTATCAAAATATCCTAAAAGTGAAAGCAGATAAACTGAAGCAGCATCAGCAACTGATAGTACAGAGGGGAGGGGCTGTGGCTCAGCGGTAGAGCTTCTGCTTGGCATGCAGAAGGTCCCAGGTTCAATCCCTGGCATCCCAGTTAAAGGGACTAGGCAAGTAGGTGATGTGAAAGACCCCTGCCTGAGACCCTGGAGAGCCGCTGCCGGTCTGAGTAGACAATGCTGACTTTGATGGACCAAGGGTCTGATTCTCCAGCCGATAGAGATCAGTTAACCTGGAGAAAATAGCTGCTTTGGAAATTGGACTCTATGGCATTGAAGTCCCTCCCCTCCCCAAACCCTGCCCTCCTCAGGCTCTGCCCCAAAAACCTCCAGGTATTTCCCAACCCAGAGCTAGCAACCCTATTCCCCCATGAGGGAACCCTGGAACGAGTCCCCATTGTCAGATTGTAAGAAACAGGAAGTAGACATTATGGCAGATGTTCCTTCAAGCATCTGTGACAGTGTATTTCAGACATTCCTTCAGGACAATTATATATTCCCTGCTTCTCATGCCTAGCAACAGCTGGGTAAAAGCATTTGTGGGTCAATGGACATTTCCAGACTGTCTTCATGGGCACCCCCCTGTAGATCACATTACAGTAATGTCACCAAGGCATCAGTGAAGAAGAAGAAGAATTGGTTTTTATACCCCGCTTTTCTCTACTGTAAGGAGTCTCAAAGTGGCTTACCTTCCCTCCCCCACAACAGACACCTTGTGAGGTAGGTAGGGCTGAGAGAGTTTGGAGAGAACTGTCACTGGCCCAAGGTCACCCAGCAGGCTGCATGTGGAGGAGCAGGGAATCGAACCCGGTTCTCCAGATTAGAGTCCACTGTTCTTAACCACTATACCATGCTGGCAGGACCAGTGGTGGATCAGCCTCAGTTGCCCAAGGCCCCCTCAAATCAAAACTGCAGTGTAGTGAGACCCCAGAAGCAAAGGTGGGGACTTTGACTAATTGGATCCTTTTGTGAATTCATTTGACAATAGTTACCATTATCACTATTGCTAGTTAGATGCTCGCTAAATGGTGATACTTAAAAAAAATATGCGGCATTGTCATTGTGACCTTGAGAATTTCAATCAAGCAAATAAATGAGAAGGCAGTTGAGGAGGATTGTTCTACCAGCTTTCAGAAGAGCCCTGAACTCTGCCTTGAGAGAGAGCCTTTTCCCTACTGCTGTTTCTGGGAAGGATGAAATTGTGGGGCTCTCTCCAGATAAAAGATAACTTATTTGCCACATAACAATCCATCGCTCTCCTGTGCCTCTCTGCTTTCTGATGGTGGTTTTCCTGTCCATACAGAGAGCTGAGGGAGGCCAGGAGAAAGAAGATGCTTGCAGACTACATATGGATCATGCCAGAAGACCAATGAGAATCTGAAAGCAACAGGGAAAGAAGAGCTCTCTGGCCCAGTGATGAGTCCCCATTGCTTAGGGGTTAGTACTGTCTCGACTGTAGTTGAGGGAAAGATTGAGAGGCAACCTTGACTGACTGCTATTGCAGTCACTCTTGAATAGGGTTGCCAGCTCCAGGTTGGGAAATACTTGGAGATTTTTGGGGCAGAGCCTGAGGAAGGCAGGGTTTGGGGAGGGACTTCAATGCCATAGAGTCCAACTGCCGAAGCGGCCATTTTCTCCAGGGGAACTGATCTCTATCAGCTGGAGATCAGTTGTAATATCAGGAGACCTCCAGCTAGTACCTGGAGGTTGGCAGACCAGTGGGCGTGGCACCAAATCTCAGGTTCTCAAGTATCACCCAATACTGAAATAGATAAGGAAGCAACAATGTAAGCAGGGAAGAAGGAAGCAAAGGTAAGGGGAAACAGGTGCTTAGGACAGGAAGTGGGGCCTTCTCCAAAGCATCATCCTTGGTGGGTCTAAGTGCCATCAAGCCAGTTGTCTGAGAGAGTTAGGGTTTCCAACCTCTATCTTGCTACTGGACATCAGGCATAAGGGTGAAGGAATCTGCTGCTTTGTTCCATAGTGCTAGATCTACATGTAGAAACTTGCCCCCTCTGGGATGGCAGACAATTGGATTTAAGCATCCTTGCAAGCTGCACTGGAGATCTAAATGGTGGGAAGGAGGGATGTCAATCTGTGAAGTAAAGAGAGCAATTTACTCATCCCTCATCACCACCGCATAATGAGCTCAATGCCAAACTTGATGTTCAGGTCACCTGCAGGAAATTGTTTTTGAAAGCCGCTCTGAGCCGCTCTGAGCTCGGCCTTGGCTGGGAGGGCAGGGTAGAAATTTAATAAAACAAAGAAATAAATAATCAAAAAGTAAAGGAGAGTTTATTTTATTTATTTTTTTGTTTGGTTGGTTGGTTTTGTACCCCACCCTCACTCCCCTGCCCAAGGGTTCAGAATGCCACTACAAGGGGAGGAAGAGAGCCAGCAAGGTGTAGTGGTTAAGAGTGGTGGTTTGGAGCAGTGGACTCTGATCTGGAGAACCAGGTTTGATTCCCCACTCCTCCACATGAGTGGTGGACACTAATCAGGTGAAGTGGGTTGGTTTCCCCACTCCTACACATGAAGCCAGCTGGGTTACCTTGGGCTAGTCACATTTCTCTTAGAGATCTCTCAGTCCCACCTCCCTCACAGGGTGTCTATTGTGGGGAGGGGGAGGTGATTGTAAGCCAGTTTGATTCTGCGTTAAGGGTAGAGAAGTTGGTATATAAAAACCAACTCTTCTTCTTCTTCTTCTTCTTCTTCTTCTTCTTCTTCTTCTATCTCCCCCTACAAGCCATTTTCTGGTGCAACAAAAATGGAATTTAGATTGGAGGGAAGGCAGGAGCCATTTAGACATGTAGGGTTTTCAAGGCAAGAAACGTTTGGAGGTGGTTTGCTATTGCCTGCCTCTGTGTGGGCTGAGAGAGTTCTGAGAGGACTGTGACTGGCCCAAGGTCAGTGGGGAATCAAACCCGGTTCTTCAGATTAGAGTCTGCCGCTCTTAACCACTACACCATGCTGGCTGGGAGAGACACTTCATTTATGGACTTCTGCCTTCCATGTAGATATCGATGGTGCATCTGGATGCCTCAGCATTGTTGGAATAAATGATCCTGTAGTCTGTCAGCATTTATATCGGTGCTTTACATAAGACTATGTGAGTGGTAATTATGAGCGGCACTGTGAAGAATGTTGCAAGAGCTGATGCTCATCTGTCTTTCAATGGGTTCCAGTCTTGAATGGCAGGTCTCGTAATTCACTTGGGTAGCAAGATGGTGTGCGTGTTTTTTTTTCCTCATCATGAATTAAACCATCCAGTTTGCTCAGCCAAAGTGCCAAAGCTTATTTATACACAACTGCAAATGAATGCTCGGATCGTAGCGAAGATTGCAACATGTTCCCCTCAGCATTCAAAGCAAGCTAAGACTCCAAAGGAGAAGAACGGTTGGATTTCAGTTTGGCATGTTGAACACCATCGTTGAGCCAGATTTTAAGGGCAGCGCGACATACGTAGGCAGCTCTGCCATCGCCTCACAAAGGGATCGTCTGAAGGTGTGTTCTTCTCTGCAGTCACTGAACAACTATGAAACTATTTTGGCTCACGTCAGCAAGAGAAGCCTGTATGCGTAAGTGATGTTCCATGTGGGTTGACGGGGCTGATTTACATCTCAGGGCACACATTGCCCTCTGTGGTGCAAAGCTCGTACCGATCCTAATGAAATGGATGGAGGCACATTCATATCGGGGCCCCACCAGCTAGATGATCAACAGTGTCTCTAAGGCCATTTATTATTGGTAATTAGCATCATGCTCCAGGCTGAAGCGCCCTGCATATTTTTTTTTTAGTTCTTCACGCTGAACTGACATTCCAGAAGTCACTGCGAAGCTGGCGCATACCTACTTTGCATTTCTTAAGAGCCCCTTTAATGCGACCTTTTGTATTTGCTCCGTCTCGGCCTCGAAGTATCCACTCAAGGAAGCATGAAGAATCACAGCTAAGGGTTAGCTACGCAAACGACGATTGCTAATGGCTATGCAAACGAAGGAATGAAGGAGCAGGCGAGTGAGGGGGTGGAGTATGTTTGACTGTCTCCTCTTGCATCTGGACCGTCAATAGGCATTTTAAAGGACATATTTTAAAAAGGAGCTTTGAGCAAGCATCAAAATCGACCCTGCATAAATGGCCTAAGTTTGGTGCTGATAGGGACACTAGAACACCCACTGGTTCAGCAGCTCACATCTTGTTCACCAGTCACAATCGGGCAGCCAGTTTTTTTGACAGACTGTTTGTTTCTCGACCTGGTCCTGGCTGTCTGGCAGGTAGCTTCAACATATTCATTACATAATACAATGCAGCGCAATTAGCTTCTTGCACATGTGTGTCGTCACCCGGCCCAAGGGTGTTCTACCTCCCGCGCATCATTATGGCACTGCTGAGCCACTCAGCCCACAGTCGTTTCAATAGTTCTACCAGTTACTAATCCTATCAATCAGTCATTTAAAAATATCGTACCATTAGGTGTTGGTCAAAGGAGCCCTGTTTGGATTGGCAGCCTTTTTCACAAAGGCACAGCCTGCCAGCATGGTGTAGTGGTTAAGAGCAGTGGTTTGGAGCGGGGGACTCAGATCTGGAGAACTGGGTTTGATTCCCCACTCCTCCACATGAGTGGTGGAGGCTAATCTGGTGAACCAGGTTGGTTTCCCCACTCCTACACATGAAGCCTGCTGGGTGACCTTGGGCTAGTCACACTCTCTCAGCCTCACTTACCTCACAGGGTGTCTGTTGTGGGGAGGGGAAAGGAAGGTGATTGTAAGCCGGTTTGATCCTTAAGTGGTAGAGAAAGTCGGCATATAAAAACTAACTCTTCTCCTCCTCCTGCTCCTCCTGCTCCTCCTCCTTCTTCTTCTGCAAAAATCCAACGCTAACCCGTGCAACAAGTGTTTAAATTGTTCAGTGTTTAGCTGAATGGATTCAGTGATCGGCTCACTTTTGATTACCACAGTCAAACATCATAAATTCAATTGTAGAACATGGTCATTGGGATAATTGAAAATAATAAATTGAAATAATTCCTTAGGACTTTCCATTGTATTCAAAAGGGTTACTTGCATATAGTAATCTTTAGGTTTGGAACCCTTGGCTGCTTTCTCTAGTGATACAAAGACCATTGATGCATGGCTGTTTCCTCGCAGTCACCCCATCAGCTACTTCGGGGCGTTGCTTTGATTATGCATTGCCTGATTGTATTTTAAGGCTACAGTTTGAACCGAGGAAGCTAAGCGAAACGACTGAATACCAGGGCGTCGTCTTCGGCTTGTGGCCTTCATCTTTAATTCTGTCTCCAGTTTCCAATCAGGATCAATTCAGCCAGTGTTGTTTCATGCATATTGGATTTGAATTAGACTGGTTGTATACATGAAGAACTCATGGAGTATTCTATGTGGTTTTGAATGGCATCTGTAATGTGATCCTTAGTAGTCTCTTTATAGAGTTGTGCATTGATATTTTGGGATTGCATTATAAAATTGTTATTCAGGATCTTTTAAAAATTTCCTTGTCTCACAGTGCCATCCTAAGCAAACTTTCGCCTTCCCAAGTCCATTGAAATTAAATAATGCACTTAAAAGGGTACAACTCTCTTTAGGTTTGCACTGTAAGGGTCCATTTACTAACTTTTATAAGCAACATCTCCCTTTTTTAAAAACTCAATTAATTTTTTTTTAACATACATTCTCTTTTTCCATTATCATTTCCAGATTTTGCATACTCCTGGGAATTTAGCAATGTACCAAGAAGGCAACGTCTTTACAAATGGATGCTACTTCTTTAGTTTGGAAAAAAAACACCACTGCATAGGCTGATGAAAAGTAAAAACTTGGTAATCTTTTTGAACCGTATAAGAATCAAAATAAATCAGCAAATGAATAAAAGCACAAAATGGTTGAAGCAGGGGGCGGGGGGAGAGAAAGAAGAAACTCACTTGCATTGTGAAAAAAATGCCAGATAAACCTGTCCATGACTGAACTGTACTTTATGTCTGAATGAATAATGCCTCTTCCAAACAGGCTCTGAAATAAAAGAAACGTTGCTTAATAGAGGGATTTTTTTTAAAAAAGGAACAAGTCTGGCTATTTACATATTTGGTACCGTTCAGACAAGAAATCGTAGGGCCAAAAGAGATGCACAGATGGGAATATATGGACTATTGTTAGGGTTGCCAACCTCCAGGTAGTAGCTGGAGATCTCCCGCTATTACAAGTGATCTCCAGCCGATAGAGATCAGTACACCTGGAGAAAATGGCAGCTTTGGCAATTGGACTTGATGACATTGAAGTCCCTCCCCTCCCCAAACCCTGCCCTCCTCAGGCTTCGCCCCAAAAACCTCCTGCTGTTGGCAAAGAGGGAACAGGCAACCCTAACCAACGGTGCTGATTACTTTTATAACAGTTTATACTGGTAGTTTTATATGTCGCCTGTATTCCAGGCCCAGTGTTTTAATCCATTTTATTGTGTACACCCAATAAATATATTACTTTATAAGAATTTTTAGTTCAACCCTCAGCTTAGGTTCCCCACCTCCCGCCATCATTTTAGGATTGCCTAAAATGATTTTAGGATTGCCTAAGAGGATGGCTGGCATGTCCCACAGTCCAAACTGAGCTCTGTGTGTCCAAAGGAACTGTCCCATTTAAAAAAGAGTCAACGTTTTGCCGTACCCCCCAGTTCAAAATAACATTGTGGGAGGGAGCAAGGTCTCGTAAGTTCGGTAAATTGTCGGCATAGCAACAGACATTGTCAGCGCACCGGAAGATTTATGTTTGGTTTGGTTTTGAAACTGCTCTGTAAGCATCCGCGACATGAAATGATACATAATGAGCCCGTTCCCTCGCCATGGGTAGGACTTGGTCATGTACAGTCTGTTTTCATGTAAATTGGTCATTGAGAAACGAATGAGTCACCCCACAAATATGCATCCTTGCAAAGTGCAGCGACTTGGCTCACCCTCGTGCATGTCAACACAGCAGGATGCTGACAGGGGACATTCCCTCGCTGATTATCTGGGCAGAAGGGAAAACATCCATTCACTCTCAGAGGACAGTGGGTGACCCAATTAAACCTTCTGGTGGGTACTCAATCCAAGCTTTGTCCGGGCACCTAGCAGATTAGCCGCTCTAACATGCATATTCTAAACATACGCGTACACACAATGAGCAGAGTACTTTATTATTATTTTTAATGTGCTCATCAGTTTATCCAGGCCTGGTGCGGAAACTACTCCAGTAATCTCTTGTACATGAGAAGATCCTGTTTACTTGTCCTCCCCGAATCATTCGGAGCATTCAAAGCTCTGGCTGCATAATTTGTAGGGGGTTTTTTAGAGTCCTCTCCTTGTAGAACTTGGAAGCAGAGAGACAAAAAGCGGGTTCACAAAGTCATGTATGTCGTGTTGCAGAAAGGTGTCAGTCTATTACCACACACACATACACACACACACACAAAAGTCTACTGGTAGCTAACAGATTTATTATCTATATATATAAAATCAGGGTTGCCAGGTCCCCCTGCTCCTCTGGTGGGAGGTTTTTGGGGTGGAGCTGCGGTAATCACAGCCGCGCGGCCACGCCAACACGATCTCATCACTTCCGATTTACACCCAGAAGTGCCGCATCGCAACAGGCCTTTTACCACTCAAACCCTGGTTTACACCCGGAAGTGACGCGATTGCATCGGAGTGGCTGCTAGGGTTGCCAGGTCCCTCTTCTTACCCGGCAGGAGATTTTGGGGGCGGAGCCTGAAGAGGGCAGGGTTTGGGGAGGGACTGTAAGGGGAGGGACTTCAGTGCCATAGAGTTCAATTGCCAAAGCAGTCATTTTTCTCCAGGTGATCTGATCTCTATTGGCTGGAGATCAGTTGAATTAGCAGGAGACCTCCTGCTACTACCTGGCAGTTGGGAACCCTAGCGGCCGTGCATGCGATCCCTGCTCCTGAGCTGGGCAATGGATTGGCGGGCAATTGCCTGCCATTCCAAGCAACATGGCAACCCTATATATAATGCCAAGGGCTGGTACCTCTGCAAACAGGCCAATCTGCACTATGGGACCACACACAATAATGATACAGGGTTCTTTACATCCAGGGAAGTCCCTAGGTTTGCAGGAAAATCATAGTTGGTGGGGGGACCCTGATTTGGGCCTACAAGACTGCAAAGCCATTAACAGCAATGACTGTGCAATAGAGTTTCCAGCTCCAGGTTGGGAAACACCTGGAGGTTTTTGGGGTACTAAAATGGTACTAAAAATGTGAATAATCAACATTATGTCAAAAGTGATTTTGTTGTATCCTATACTAATTTGTGTAAACTTGTTAAAGTATAGAGGTGTTTTGTTTTTTTTCGGAGTCCCTGGAGGTTGGCAACCCTACTATGCATGTGCAGAGTTAGACACCAAAACAGGAGTAAACTCCAAATAGCACAGGAAAATGCAATGGCCACAGTCATCAGGAGCAAATGCAGAAGGGAAACTGGAGCCAGAGTGCAGGTGCCTGCTACCCTTCAATGAACATATTATCAGTAGGGTTGCCAACCTCCAGGTAGTGGCTGGAGATCTCCCGCTATTACAACGGATCTCCTGCTGATAAAAATCAGTTCCCTTGGAGAAAATGGCCTTGTTGGCAATTGAACTCTATGGCATTGAAGTCCCTCCCCTCTCCAAAACCCTCCGTTTTCATGCTCCACTCCCCAAATCTCCAGGTATTTCCAGACCCGGAACTCGCAACCCTAATTATCAGGTGTAGGGAACTATATTAAGGCTAATAGTGATCTTACAAGAGCCACCCAAGCTGGGTGGAGTCTTCAAGGGTAAAACTGGGTGAGTTAAGTGAGGAGTGCCACTTAGGAGGAGCTAGGGTTTGCTACCCCCAGGTAGTGGAATTCCTAGAGACTTGTGGGGGGAGCCTGAGGAAGGCAGAGTTTGGGGAGAAGGTGCTCGCCAGTGTAATTACCTATATTGTCTGGAGATCATTTGTAATTCTGGATGAACTCCAGCTTCCCAACTGAGGTTGAAAACCCTACAAGAAGGTCACTACTGATTCCTTTTTAAAATAAATTAAATGAACCTGTCATAAACATGAGTTCTGATAAATGGAAGCGGTTATGTCCAACATTAAATCAGTTATTTTATGGAAAACACAGAGCTCTAAGTTAGGGTGGTGCTACCAATTGACCCAGTTTGGCAACAGCTGGTAGGACTGGAAAAGGGGAAGTTGCATTGGGTGAGATATAGAGCACGCTCTTTCACTCTAGGGTTGCCAACCTCCAAGTTCTAGCTGGAGATCTCCCACTATTACAACTGATCTCCAGGCGATAGAGATCAATTCACCTGGAGAAAATGGCTGCTTTGGCAATTGGACTCTATGGCATTGAAGTCCCTCCCCTCCCCAAACCCTGGCTTCCTCAGGGTCTGCCCCAAAAACCTCCCACCAGTGGCAAAGAGGGATCTGGCAACCGTATTTCACTCCCTACAGCACGTGAAAGCATTGCGGCCCCTTCTTTTATCGATGGAAACATATTTGAATATGTCATATCAATTAAAGATGAGTCACCAAAGACACATCGGGCGCTTTCACACATACTGAATAATGCACATGGAATGCACTTTAACAATAGTTTGCAAGTCAATTTTGCCATTTCACACAGTAAAATCCATCTGCAAAGTGCATCGGAAGTGCTTTACTTGGCATGTGTGAAAGCGTCCATTAGCTCCTTTGTCAGGAGAACTACAATTCATGCCTGACCATTACACAGGTTGGGGACCCCAGACCCAATCCATGTACAAATAATGTTAAAAAAAAATGTACATTTTTCATGGGGGAAAAACCTTTGGTGCAAGGAAACTGAATATGGTGAAGAAATACACATTTGCATGTTTGTTTCTTGAAAGGGTGAATCATAAACAAAATGGGGATATTAAAAGTGGTCCAGAAGGCTTGAAAAAGTTCATCTCCTTCCCTCCAGCATTTGAGCCTTGCAAATGGTATGCTTAAAAATAACACTAGTCCGTAAGCTTTTTCACTAGTTTGTACACTCATTCATATCTATTTTTGCATTCTCTATTTTTTAACCTCATAGGGGAGAACATAAAAGAAATATGAGAAAAGAGAGGAAGGATGACAGGGAAGTTGTACAACATTATGACCACCTCTAAAGTATTATTTATGGAGGCATAATTAGTCAGAGGTTGAGGAATGTGACAAATTGTGGGTGGGGATAAAATTTGGAAATCCCACCCCACACTTCAAAATCTCCCTCTCCAGAATTGTCTTTTGGGGGTTCAGCAAGGCTGATTCCCCCTCCTAGCTTCCCCCCCACACACTGAACTCAGTTGTTCTCAACATTTCACCCCTTTGGAGGCATACTTAGTCCCCATCAGACTGGTTTGATTCCCTGCCCATTTTTTTCTTTTGATTAATTCAAAGCCAGATTTTTCTGCATACCTGGGGAGCCCTGATCTTGTCAGTGTATGGTGTGGTTTTGCAGTTTTCAGCATCTTCACAGGACACATACACTACACACATCCTGTGAAATGTTTAGAAAATGTGTCTGTATGTTGAATGCCGTCAACTCGCTTCTGACTCATGGGGACCCTATGAATCAATGTCCTCGAAAATGTCCTATCATTAACAGCCTTGCTAGGGTCTTGTAAACTTGTACAGCAATGCATATAGTGAAATGTAAGGAAATATGAGCCCCGTGGCGCAGAATGGTAAGCTACAATACTGTAGTCCAAGCTCTGCTCACGACCTGAGTTAGATCTTGACGGAAGTCGGTTTTAGGTAGCCGGCTCAAAGTTGACTCAGCCTTTGTCAGCAAAATGAGTACCCAGCTTGCTGGGGGTAAAGGGAAGATGACTGGGGAAGGCACTGGCAAACCATCCCGTAAACAAAGTCTGCCTATTAAACGTCGGGATGAGACGTCACTCCATGGGTCAGGAATGACCCGGTGTTTGTACAGGGGACATTTACCCTTTTAAGGAAATGTTTGCTCAGTGGTATAGCTCCCATTGCTCAGTATAATAAATTGTCAATTCTGACTTCACAAATATATTTCCATATAACATACAAATGAGCTGAACGGTAAAAATGAAAATGAATGTAACCTCCTTAAAATGAATATTTTGGCTTTATTGCTGTAACTTTAGCACAATAGAAATTTTTTTAAAGGTCAGTGGTACACCACGTTTGTTTATGAATGATCCGGCGTTGCTATGGAGACAGCTAAACCTTGCGGAGAAGGTAATAATCAAAGCCTTGTAAACCCAGATTGAATAAAATAAGATGTTAGCCTGAGTCATGGAACCTAAAAATAAAAAGTATCCGATTAAATGTTTCCTGTAACTGATCAGTCTTTCTGAATCACCAGGCAATATTACATGCTGCTGGCTCTCCAAGGCTTATTAGATGGAATGGCTATAGTTGTTTGACTGTATATGAAAGAGTAGGACCACATCAACAGTTCATAGTCTCTCTCTGTCCTATTGATATCCTGCCTTTATTCCAAAGAACTCAGAATTGCAGTTTGATCCTCTGTTTACCCTCATTGATTGCAGCAAGCTTTTCTTCAAACAGATCTATTACATTTCTATCTAGGGTTACCAGGTCCGTCCCGGCCACCTGTGGGGGATGGGGGGTAGGGTTGCCAGATCTAGGTTGGGAAACCCCTGGAGATTTGGGGATGGAGCCTGGGGAGGACAGGGGTCTCAGTGGGCTACCATGCCATACAGCCCACCATTCAAAGTATCCATTTTCTCCAGTGGAAATGATTTCTGTGTTATGGAGATGAGCGAAAATTCTGGCTGATCCCCAGGTCCCACCTGGAGGCAGGCATCCTTATTTCTATCCTGCATTTCCTCCAAAGAGCTTAGTGAGGCCTACATCACTCCCTCTCTTTCCGTTTTGCACTGAAAGCAACCCTGTCATGTAGTTCAGGCTAAGACTGGTCACCCAGCTGAGGTTGCCAAGTCTGGCTTGGCAAATTCCTGGAGATTTGTGGGCAGTGCCTGGGGAGTAGGGTTGCCAACCTTCAGGTGGTGACTGGAGATCTCCTGCTATTATATCTGATCTCCAGGCGACAGAGATCAGTTCACCTGGAGAAAATGGATGTTTTGGTGGGTGGATTTTGTGGCATTATACTCCATTGAAGTCTCTCCCCTTCCTAAACCCCGCCTTCCTCAGGCCCCACCCTCAAAATCTCCAGGTATTTCCCAAACCAGAGCTGGCAACCCTGGAGATAAGCTGTAATAGCAGGAGATCTCTAGTAGGGCTGTCAATTCGGTTCGTCCTGAACCGAAAAACAGTCGAATTTCCCCCGATTCGGCGGTTTTAAGTTTGGATGGAAACAAATTCAAAAAAGGCGGGAAAACGACGAGCCAAAGTCGGCGAGTTCAGGGCGATCGCCGAATAAATTCGGCAAATTCAGGGGATCCGAAGCAGCAGCATAACCGTCAGTTGGTAAGCAACTAGCAGCATTCTCCCGTGGCCAGTGGTGGACAAGACAGGTCTTCTCCTGGCCAATCAGAACAGGGGTTCTCCCTTTTGCATTGGCCAGGAGAAGAGTCGAAAAACTCCCGTCCTCCAGTCCCGCCCCCACTCGAGTCTGGAATTCCTTCCATTTTGGTGGTGCTTCTCCTGTCCTGACTCTGAGAGATCCCGATTCCTGCTTACAGGAATAGGACTGGATTGGATTTACTTCTCGTCCCTGCTCCTGCTAGAAGACATCCACACAGTTTGATTATGGGAGTTTTCCTCTATACCTTTTCTCCTGTGTGTGTGTGTTGGGGGAGGGGAAAGCAGATTCTCTCTCTGTGGGGGGGCAGTTTCTGTGGGTGGGGGGGAAGCCAAAGGGAGGGTTGCCAGTTCTGCTGGGGGTTTGTGTCTGTGGCCGCTCGCCTGTGCGGGAGTTAGCGTTGTGCTTTTGTGGGTGCTTTGAGCCGAGCCGTACTGGCTTGAGGGGGGGGGATTTGGTGACCACTCGCCTTTATTTGGGGTTGAGCCGAGCCGTGCTGGTTTGAGGGGGAGAGGGTGTGCCGGTTCTGCCGTGTGTTTGTGTTTGTGCTCACTGGCCTCTACGGGAGGTTACGCTCTGCTGCTTTTCTTCTGCTCATGGCCTGTGGCCATGGCCACTCCTCGCCTGGAGTAGAGCCTGTGCGGCGGTGCACGCGTGCGCGGGTCTCTCCCTCCGCTCGCCAACCGCACCACCCCCTCCAGTCCTTGGGTTGTTTGTAGGTGGTTGCCAACTGTGCCTGGAGTGAGGGCTGTCTGTCTCTCTGCCAGGTCTGTGTGTGTTCCCTCTGTTTAATAAGATCTGTTAGGGAGTGTCTTGGCATACATTTAAACCATAGGGATAGGGCCAGTCAGCTTCGTTCTCAACAACTAGGCTCAGCTACGTCTTTAAAAGGGAAAGGGATCTTGATTTTTAAATAGCTGAAAAGGTCAAATGGTTGTTGGGGCAGCCTCCTGGCTACCGTTAGAATCTGAATTTTACCAAAAAAAAATTCAACAGCCCTAATCTCTAGCTAGTATCCTGCTATTACAACTGATCTCCAGCTGATAGAGATCAGTTCACCTGGAAAAAATGGCCACTTTGGCAACTGGACTCTATGGCATTAAAGTCCCTCCCCTCCCCAAACCCCTCCCTCCTAAGGCTCTGGCCCAAAAACCTCCCGCTGGTGGCGAAGAGGGACCTGGCAACCCTGAATGCCATAGAGTCAATCTTCCAAGGCAGCCATTTTCTCCAGGGGAACTGATCTCTGTCACCTGGAGATCAGTTGTAATCCCAGATCTCCATCCACCACCTGGAGTCTGGCTGCCCAAGATTTATGTATGAGTAGGTCTGCTTAAGCTTTCCCCCCAAAAGTATTAAAAATCGGAGGGAGGGGAGGGACCACTAGCCTTTCCAAAAGCCATCTATTCATGCCAAGAAGAAGAATTATGAGATAATTGATATCACTCATTGAGAAAGGCAGACTATAAATAACATAAAATAACATAAATAAACATCATAGAAACAGAATGGAAGAGCTGTTCACATGGAGGCCATTTCCAGATTATGCTTGATGCATAGAAGTGGTGAGCCAGCAGATAGTGGAGCTAGAACCTCATGTGATTGTGACTTCTCAAACTATTGTTACAAATGATCCCCTCTGTGCTACATCTCCCTCATTCACTCAATGGAGCAGCAGAAAAAAAGGGTGGGGAGGCATGGCATCATGGACACCATGGTATGGGTACTTGGACTTACATTCGCCCCCTGTCTGACTTGGTTGTTCCTTGAAGTTCTGCATGAGTTTTCTGTCCATCAGAAATGACTTCGCTGCCAGCCCTCACAATGTCCGGATCTTCCTATTCCTCTGTTAACCTGACTCTCCCCTCTCCCCTGAACTCAGCCTGGCTGAAATCTCCATGCAGAAGGCAAAGCACTGGACACAGAAGCTTGCTTTCTCTCACAGCCAGTCACAAAGCAGTGTGTAAAGAGGTGGGGATTCAAATGCTTCTTGCTTCCTCGGGGCTCTTTCTGAGCAAAAGAAATGCTTTTTAAAACTGAGGCTTGGGTTTCTCTCCCCCCTTCCTTTCAGGTTTTTGTTTTTTGTTCTTAAAATACTTTTTTTATGCAGCAATTGGGGGTTTTTTTAGGTGGGGTGTTCTCTCACAGTAAGTACTGCAAAGCAAAGTCAATTACAAAGCAGCATTTAAAGGGGCAGGACTTGATTTGAGTTTGGAGACTGCTGGTGCATGGAATCCCAACAGGAAAGTGTGGGTCCAGCCAGCAACGAACCTCAGGTAAAACTCACATGCATAAATGACCCATGACACCCTTTCTGGGTAAGCACCTGGAACTGAGATCATGGCATCTGCAATGTTCCCTTCCCTAAGCTCCGCCCCTCAAAACACTCCCAGGGATTGCCAACACATGGTTGACAACCCTAGCCTCCCCCTCACAGGAGCCTGAAATCCCCCCCAATCCTCTTTCTTGGAAAAAGGAGAACATCCAAGAACGGGATTTCAGAAACACTTTGAGCTCCTGCAAGAGGTGGGAGGCATTGAAATTGTGCTGCGCGAGCAGAAGTCCCTGTGCTTGTGAGAATGCTAGTTGGGATCTGGGGCAATGCCTTCGGCACCCTAGTTGTTTGAAGTCGCACATCTTCTCAAGGCTTCAGAATTATGTATGCAGTTCAGTTTAACTAAACCACCAGGCGGTTATGTAGAAGCGGGAAGGAAAAAAATCTTAACCCCTCCTTTTTCTGGTCATTCTGCTATGTAGCCATTTCGACTGAACAGAGAAAATCAACAACAATTACTAGGAGGGACAAGGGACAGACTTTAATGAAGGAAGACAGAGCTAAATATGCACAATTTGGCGGAGCTCCTCTGCGGAGATATAAGGAGAGGCAAATAGCTGAAGGACATACGCCACCAAGGAGAGGAAGGGATTATTTTGTCTGGTACTTAGGGGATGTAACTCGGAATGAAGGCAGGAAATAAAGATGGGAGATCTGTGATCTGTAAAGCAGTAATAACTAGTCCATTAGGCAGTAAGGATTTCCCCTGGGAGCACCATGGAAGAAACTCCATTGCCTTCGACATCTAAACCTAGATAGACTAATCTCTACACCAAAAAAATACATTAAAGGAGAGGGATCTAATAAAGGCAAAGGAGATATGCAGTGACCAAAGGTTTTATGTTCTAAGATTTTTATTTTTATTTATTTTTTTAAAGGAATAAATTGCTTTCTTAACAGGGGTCTGTTCTTAAACGTCTGTGTGGCTCGGAAGCAAAGCGCAATGTTTTATTCATGACACATCTGACAAGCAGAATACACTACCAGGGCCCATGTTGTGAGTGCTCTTGGACACGGCTTGCCAGAAGAAACTCTGAGGCTACCTTTTAATAAATCAAGATCGCTCACACACACACACACACACACACGAACATAAGAAAGGCCATGCTGAATCAGACCAAGGCCCATCAAGTCCAGCAGTCTGTTCACACGGTGGCCAACCAGGTGCCTCTAGGAAGCCCACAAACAAGACGACTGCAGCAGCACCATCCTGCCTGTGTTCCACAACACCTAATATAATGGGCATGCTCCTCTGATCCTGGAGAGAAGAGGTCTGCATTATGACTAGTAGCCATTTTGACTAGTAGCCATGTATAGCCCTCTCCTCCATGAACATGTCCACTCCCCTCTTAAAGCCTTCCTAGTTGGCAGCCATCACCACATCCTGGGGCAAGGAGTTCCACAATTTAACCACTGGGCGAAAGGGTGGTACTGCTGACTAAGTGCCTGAGAACATAAGAAAGGCCATGCTGGATCAGACCATCAAGTCCAGCAGTCTGTTCACACAGTGGTCACCCAGGTGTCTCTAGGAAGCCCATAAAACAAGACGACTGCAGCAGCACCATCCTGCCTGTGCTCCACAGCACCTAACATACTCGGCATGCTCCTCTGAGATTGTAGAGCAGTGGTTCTCAACCTGGGGCCATATGCCCCCCAGGGGGCCCCAGGATATTCCAAGGGGGCTACAGGTGAAAATTGTGCAAATGGGGGGCCATGACACGAGACTAGGGGCCACAGAGGGAAGTGAAAAGTGAAGAAAACAGAAACACATGAAAACCTAACACATGACTTTCTTCATTGCACTTCTATGCATCGTTTGCAACTGTGGATTTTTGTATCGCTGTAATCTTGTGCAACGGTGGTAGAGGCTTTGTTCTTTCTTGTATGTGAACATTGTTGTTTATCAGCGTGTGGTATTCCCTTTTTGTGGGGTATTTTTTGGTAAATTTCAGTTTCCCAATAAGAACTGTGCATGTGTGCATTTTGTGTGGCTGTTTATGCTTCTTTGTTCCTTGGCTATTTACAAACAAAACATTTAAACAGCTGCCTTTCTACCAGTAGGACAGGGGGGCCACAGGAAGGAAACAAGGTCGGAAGGGGGCCACTGTCGGATAAAGGTTGAGAACCACTGCTGTACAGAATAGGTATGCATCATGACTAGTATCCATTTTGACTAGTAGCCATGGATAGCTCTCTTCTCCATGAACATGTTTCCCCATTATGGAAAACATACAAGTGACATACAGACAAGCTGCATGTTTCCCCTAACAGGACAAAGAGAATATCCAGGGTATTGTCTGGGGTAGTAGAAATCCCCCCTTCTTCTCATACCAGGTCCTGATTTGTCCTTTTCAGAGAGATCTGATCACAGTTCATCCAGTATCCCATTTGTTTGGACCTTTAGATGGTATAGTGGTTAAGACCGGCAGACTCTAATCTGGAGAACCGGGTTGGTTTCCCCACTCCTCCACATGAAGCCTGCTGGGTGACCCTGGGCCAGTCACAGTTCTCTCAGATCTCTTTCCCCCCCACAAGGTATCAGTTGTGGGGAGGGGAAGGGAAGGGGATTGTAAGCCACTTTGAGACTCCTTAAAGGTAGAGAAAAGCGGGGTATAAAAACCAGCTCTTCTTCTTCTTCTATGTACACTAACAATTCATCATGTAATGTTGGAACTAAACACACATGTATGAATCAGGCTGACGGCTGTGAGTGCAGAGCTGGGATGTAGCATTGCCAGCTCTGGGTTAGGAATTAGCTGGAGATTTTGTTGATGGAGCCTGGGGAGAGCAAATTTTGGGGAGGGGAGGGACCTCAGCGGGCTATAATGCCATATTGTCAACACTCCAAAGCAGCCATTTTCTCCAGGGGAACTGATCTTGGTCATCTAGAGATCAACTGCAATTGTGGGAGATCTCCAGGTGCCACCTGGAGATTGGCAACCCAACTCTGATGAATCCCCCCATTAAGACAACTTTGCAAACCTTCTCTGCATGCTATTTTTTTAAAATAGCTGGGGTATTGTTTTTTTAACCGGATTGTGCTACTGACTGACTAATTAAAATTCGTCGTTCACTCCAACCATATGTATATATTTTTGTTAAAGAAAGGATGCTGGGTTTGCCCCGAAGGCCGTTTATAATTATTTATAATCACATAAAGCAGCACAAAGCCCGATTGTTGATGCGCTGTTGCATGCAAAATGAAAAGTTCTGTGTTAGCACAACATTGAAAAGGAGATTTAAATTACAAAACTGTAGGAAAAACCAGAGACGGTAAAAGACTCCGTAACAATCAGTCACTTCTCTTGGGAGGTGGCTGTGATATTTCCACATATTGAATACGAAACGTATGCACTATGGCTAATCACAGCCTTTGTATCAGTCTTGGGGAGTAGGAATTACCAATATGACCTCGAAAGTTCAGCCTCCATCTCTCCGGCTTCCAGTATGAAATGAGTTTCAGAAAGGATGAAAATTCCCCTTAAGAAAGTGAAAATGGGGGACGTAAAAGTATGAAAGAAAAGAGAAAAGAAAATGCTGACTTTTTATTTCCAGTCAGGAAATCTAATACAAGAATTGCCTTGCTGGATCAGGCCCGGGCCTCATCCAGACCAGCATTGTTTCCAGGAACACCCAGACAGATACTGCAGAAAGCTCACAAGAAGATCATCCAGGTGATAGCCTTCTCCTATTGTTCTTCTCCCCGAAGATTCTGTGATTCAAGTGCATACTGCCTCTGTATGTGGAGGTTCTATTTAGCTATCCTGGATAATAGCTAGGGTTGCCAACCTCCAGGTACTAAGCAAGAAATCTCCACCAGTACCACACAGAATTGGTAAGAATACAAGATAGGCAATACCAAAGCCCAAATCTTAAACAAACTGCACACTATTTTCTAGCAAAATTACTTCTATATTGTTACATGCGATGGTTTGAGACCATACACCAACATATACATACACCATACACCAAAATATATGTACACCAGCTTCGTATAATTACGCAAGATTACAAATGATTAAATGGACAATATATATAGCCATCAACCAAAAGTTCCACAAACCATTTATAGCTATCAAAATTGTCAGAAAAGGTAGTCCTCTTTTCTTTTTTTTAAATAACATTTTATTATATTTTAACATAAAGAGGAGAAGACTGAGAGGGGATATGATAACCATGTTCAAGGAGCCTGAGGAGGGCGGGGTTTGGAGAGGGGAGGGACTTCAATGCCATAGAGTCCAATTGCCAAAGCGGCCATTTTCTCCAGGTGAACTGATCTCTATCGGCTGGAGATCAGCTGTAATAGCAGGCGATCTCCAGCTAGTACCTGGACGTTGGCAACCCTATTTCCACCAGAATAGAACATAACCAACAGAGCAGGGCTGTCACTGCTCTGACTGGAGCAGAGGAAACCAATTTGTGTGATATGTTTAATTCAGGGTTTAAGGAACATATTTAATCTCTCTCTCTCTCTCTCTCTCTCTCTCTCTCTCCCCACCCCAATATCCTTTTCTTTTAAACATGTATTGAAATAGGGGGAGGGGCAATGGCTCAGTGGTAGAGCATCTGCTTGATATGCAGAAGGTCCCAAGTACAATCCCTGGCATCTCCAGTTAAAGGAACCAGGCAAGCAGGTGATGTGAAAGACCTGAGACCCTGGAGAGCTGCTGCCAGTCAATTCTGACTGAGGGTCTGATTCAGTATAAAGCAGCTTCATGTGTAGAGGGTTAGAAGAGTTCTGTTAGCAAACCATCTAAGCATCCTCCTCCTCATTTGGACATCAGAGTACATTTAATGATGGACCTCCTGGAACAATATGGCTGAGGTTCATTAGCATCGGATTATGCAGAATCCTCTTGGAGATGCCACAGAGTAGGGCTGTTTGAGAATACACTGAGAGAGCTCTACATGCTTAGAGACATAGCATCATGTTTGAAACAAATGTTCCATATCATTAAGAAAAAGGGGGGCATTCATTTCTTTCTTTGTTGGTTCCAGAAAAGGAAAGAAATAGGCCCGAGAACAACCCAGTGGGTTGTCCTAAATGGGTAACTGCCACTGTCTCCCCTCCTCCTGCAGACCCTCTTCATGTTCTTCTGGAGGGTCACCTATCCACCAGGAGCATCATTTCAAGGAGATCAGCAGGCTGTAGTGGGAAGGAAGAGGCAGGGAAGTTCCATCCTTTCATTGGAACATTTTATATGGAGAGCCAGCATGGTGTAGTGGTTAAGAGCAGTGGTTTGGAGCGGTGGACTCTGATCTGGAGAACCGGGTTTGATTCCCTTCTCCTCCACATAAGCTGTGGAGGCTAATCTGGTGAACTGGGTTGGTTTCCCCACTCCTACATGTGAAGCCAGCTGGGTGACCTTGGGCTAGTCACTCTCAGCCCCACCTACCTCACAGGGTGTCTGTTGTGAGGAGGGGAAGGGAAGGTGACGGTAAGCTGGTTTGATTCTTCCTTAAGTGGTAGAGAAATTCGGCATATAAAAACTAACTCTTCTTCTTCTTCCCGGGTCTAGCCTGCTGAAATCCAAATGGAGCCCACCTTGAAAACCATTCAGCTTTTCTGCTGTATTGCCAAGCAAGCTTAGACTTGAGCAGCTTGCTGTATCTTCCCCAGGAGAGTTTCCATTGTGGTTTTCACATCAGCGCTGAAGCTAATTCCTTCTGGGGGTGTCGTTCTGGTTTTAGGAGATCCCTCATAGGCAAGGAAGGCACATGCCAATGATGCAAAGAGCGTAAGAACTAGAGAAGAATTTGGTGGAGAACCTCACAACCATTTGTTGTGTGTCAGAAATTGAAACTGTTGTTATGGTAATTAACCCACCAACCATGATGTGGAGGAGGATGTGGCGCCGAGGAAGCCACAGCGTGTTGCCATGCCCACAGATGTGAGATATGTACACACTGGCAAATTCCCGTCAGCTGCGGCTGAGCAGAGCCTCCACTAAGACACGCTTGGCTTTCTGAGCACCAGAACTGACCACCTCGTGGAAACAGGCTTTCAGCAATATGTCGTTCCATCTTTATCATATATAGAAAACCATATTAGGTTTGAATCCTGGTGTGAGGGTCTCTGTCTATGTGTCTCTGCTTCCCATCACCTGCTTTGTTATCAGTGAACTCGTAAAAGCAGTTCACACCTTCTGGTCTCAGGCGCCAGGCCTGATTGCCCCAAGTATCTTCCCCCCCGCTGTTCTTCCTGTCAGTACTCCCTCAGGCCGATGCGGCCTTGGAAGTGTGATAGCTTCACCAGACTTCCTGGGACTCGTCTGATGTTTTGTATTATGCCAAGCTTGTAACTTCCCATAACAATAAGTGTGAACCCCAGTGCCCCAGTGCCCTGGAGTCAATATATTCTGTAAACCCGAATAGCCCCTCACTTGCAACTTTCTACCTGTGCCTGTCTCATCTCCTGATGTCTTCAATAAATCCTTTGTTTCTTTATCAACGTCTGAACATTTGATTTGGAGAAGTAAACTCAGAGAGAGGGGATCTCTCACATTAAGTTGCAAGTCATTGCCTCTCGGACTGCTGCTGTACCTTTTGGGACAGAATGCAAGGCGACGAGGAAAACACCCCTACTACCCCTGACGCACCGAATGAACCGGTGGTGCCGGAGAAACCGGACCCCAAGGAGGAGGGTGCCAAGCCAAAGAAACCTAGGGATCCCATCCCCGACCAAGGCCGGGACGGACGTCCCCGAGGACTTTTCAACAATTGGCTGGACTCCCCCAAGGGTTGGTCTCTCTCCCGAACCGCGGCGAAGGATCGCCGATTAGCCTTCCCCAGCACGGGACTCGAAGGGGACCCGGCACGCAAGGAGGCCCTGATGGAGGAAGAACGCAAGCAGTGGCAGGAGGATCGCCAAGCTATGCAGGAGCAGATGGAGACCATGCAGCGTGTGATGGGTGAGATGGCAGCGGCCCTTGACGCGCTGAAAGTGCAATCGCCCGCCGGCAATCTCCCGGACGGGGCACCGGCAGCCCCTCCCGCGCCTCCTAGCCTCCCGTCCCGTCGGGACCTGAAAGTCACGTATGACGGTTCAGGGGACCAGTTGACCTTTTTCATGGTCCAAGTGGACATTTTTATGCGAGAACAAGGCCGAACCTTCACTTCCGAGGAGTCCCGGGTGCAGTACGTGGCTTCCTTACTGCAAGGGGAGGCGGCCGCCTGGATGGTGTTGCAGTATGAACTCCGCTCGCCGGTGCTGCGAACCCTGGACGAGTTTATGGTAGCACTCCGAAACCGCTTTGAGGACCCGACTCTGGGTGAGCGGGCTAAAGCCTCCCTGATGCAACTGCGCCAAGGGACCAAGTCGGTGGCGCAGTATGCAAGTGAGTTCCAGTCACTGGCCAGCCGAATCCTGGACTGGAGTGAGGCCACTTTGGTACAGTGTTTCAGGGAGGGCCTCAACCCAGACCTCCAACATTGGGCTTTTATGCAAGGGAACCCCCCGGATGTGGAAGGTTGGGTTCGCCACGCTGCCGACATCGAGAATCGCAAACAACTTCTGACCTTGTCCAAACAACGCATCGGACGAGACCCGAGACCCCGGAGCGACCGGGGCCGAGACTTCCGACTGGGGGGCAGCGGGGGTCCCTCGGCCGCGGAACGCCGCAAGCGTTTTGAGACCGGTGTCTGCCTAACCTGCGGAGGTAAGGGACACTTCGCGTCGCAATGCCCCTCTCGTTCGGGCCGTCCCAACCCCCCACGCCAAGCCCCGACCGAACCACAGAAGGCGGCCGCCGAGGACCAGCCCCGCCGCAGGAGCGGACCACCGGGCCGACGTTCCGGCGCACCCTCCGCTCTCCACGCGCGCCCCCAGGACGGGGTCTCCACTTCTACTGGCCCAACGGGGTCCCGGATTACAAGTACTACTTTTGATTCGGACGGGTCCCCGACCGCCACCACTCCTTCCCCCTCTTCCAGCGAGGAGGAGGAGTGGGAACAGCCGGCAAAAAACGCCGTCGGTCTGCTGTAGAAGGGGCTCCGCAGCAGACCGCTCCCGTCGTTGTGCAAGGAGCTCCACCGATGGTAAGCGCCCAAGAGGACAATGTATATGTGCGTGTTCACCTATCCCTACCAAAAGGGGGTCCCAGTTTAGAATTCCCCGCTTTGGTTGACTCGGGGTGTGCCCGCACCATGATTAGTGAGGACACTGCCAAGAAACTGGGAGTCCGGCGCAAGCGGCTTCCGGGACCCCTCCGCTTTTCCCAAATGGACGGGAGTGATTTTAAACGGGGCCCGGTTACCCACAGAACTGCAGCCGTGATTATGTCCGTGGGGGAACATTGGGAACGCTTGTATTTTACCATCGCCCCTATTGTAACCCCTGTGGTGTTAGGGATGAACTGGCTACGGGGACACAACCCATCCATCGACTGGGTTGAACGGGTGCTCTCGTTTCCCGAAAACCCCTGTAGGTTACATGACAAGGAACGGGTTGTCCGGTCTCCGGCCGCCGCAGTGGTAGGGTTCCCCCCCCCCAGCCACCGTTCCTCCTCAACTGCCCACTGAATACTCGCAGTTTGCGGACGTCTTTGATGTTAGGGAATGTGACGAACTACCCCCCCACAGAGAGACGGACTGCGCCATCGAAATTGTGGGGGAAGGCAAACTGTCTAAAGGGAAGATCTACCCCATGAGCCCTAGTGTGTTACGGGACTATCTGGATGCCAACTTGGCGAGGGGTTTCATACGCCCTTCCAAGGCTCCTTATTCGGCCCCAGCCTTCTTTGTGAAGAAAAAGACGGGAGATTTAAGACTGTGCATTGACTTTCGTAGGCTAAACGCCGTCACCCAGTCTAACGCTTACCCTCTCCCTCTTATTCCTGACCTTCTAGCACAATTAAAGGAGGGCCGAATCTTCACCAAACTGGACTTAGTGGAAGCATACCACCGCATTCGCATTAAAGAAGGAGACGAGTCCAAAACAGCCTTTTCCAGCTGTTTTGGAATGTTTGAGTACCTAGTCATGCCCTTCGGACTTTCGGGGGCTCCCAGTGTCTTTATGCAATTAATTAATGAAGTTTTACATGATTTGCTGTTTCGGGGGGGGGTGGTATTTCTCGATGACATCCTTATTTACTCTGAAACCATGGAAGAACATGTGCGCCTAGTGCGAGAAGTGCTCCAGCGGCTGCGGGAGCACAAACTGTATGCTAAGGTGTCCAAATGTGAGTTCCACCAACCCTCCATTACATTTCTTGGGTACGTGATTTCCCACCAAGGGTTAGAAATGGACCCCGCAAAGGTCCAGGCGGTGCAGGATTGGGAACCCCCCACTACCCGCCGCCAGCTTCAGCAGTTTTTGGGGTTCGCTAACTTTTACCGAAACTTCATTCCTAACTTTGCCCAAGTTGCGCTTCCCCTCACTGCCCTGTTGCGTACCAAGGACAAGGGGGCTAGCGCCGCGCTTCCCTCAGCCCGGTTGCAATGGTCCCCCCAGTGCCAGCAAGCTTTTGACCGTTTAAAGCTGCTTTTTTCATCCGAACCCGTTTTGGCTCACCCGGATTGCACCAAGCCTTTTGTGGTGCAAGTGGATGCCTCGGATGTGGCCATGGGCGGGGCCCTATTGCAGAGGGATGAAGGGGGGCGGTTGAGACCATGCGCCTACTTCTCCAAGAAGTTTTCCCAGTCCGAAATCAACTGGGCTATTTGGGAGAAGGAGGCGGCGGCGGTCAAACATGCCCTCACCATATGGAGGCACTTTTTAGAAGGTGCCGAACTGCCGTTTGAAGTGTGTACCGATCACAAGAATCTCGAGGCTCTCAAGGGAGCTAGAAAGCTCAACGCCAAACAAATTCGGTGGGCCCAATTCTTCGCAAAATTCCGGTTCACCCTCAAACATGTCCCTGGCAAAGAAAATGCCCTAGCCGACGCTTTGTCACGACTTCCCCAGTATCGCAACGATTTCGATCGCCCAGTCGACTCCCTGTTCACTCCCGAGCAGCGAGGAGAGGTCCCCAGCTTAGCCGTCACTACCCGATCCCAGGCCCAACAACCAGAGACCCCCCCTACGCTCAAAGGCATCCCGGAAGCCTTCCAACAGCGGCTCCGGGACGCCTCCTTACAGGAGGAGGAGCACCATCTCCTCCCCACTGGCTTGGAACGAACCAACACCTGGTGGGTGCAAGGGGGAAAACTATATGTCCCATCCTCCCTTCGTAAAGAGGTATTGGGACTTGTACATGGTGCCAGGTTGGCGGGTCATTTTGGTTTCATAAAAACTCTTCACCTGGTACGGAGGCAGTTCTGGTGGCCCGGTATGAGATCCGATGTAGAGCTGTATGTGCGCAGCTGCCCCACTTGCGCCACAGCTAAAAGACGGATGGGAAAACCCCCAGGGCTTCTCAAACCGCTTGAGAACCCCTCCCGTCCCTGGGAAGTCATCGCCATGGATTTTATCACCGACCTACCTCCAAGTCGGGGAAAGACGGTTCTCTGGGTAATCACGGACCTCTTTTCCAAACAGGTCCATTTCGTTCCATGTGCAGGTCTTCCTTCAGCCCAGGGCTTGGCTAAACTGTTCGTCACACACGTCCTCAGGCTACACTCGATCCCGAGGAAGGTCCTCTCCGACCGGGGGGTCCAGTTTGTTGCCAAATTTTGGCGAGCCTTCCTAAAGCTAATGGGGGTGGAGGAACAGGGCCTTTCTTCCGCCTATCACCCCCAGACGGATGGTCAAACTGAACGTGTAAACGCGGTGGTAGAATGTTATTTGCGTTGCTATGTAAATTTCCACCAGGACGACTGGGTCGACCTGCTGCCATTTGCCGAATATGCGTACAACAATGCGCCTCATTCCTCTACCGGCTTTAGTCCCTTCCAAGTAATATACGGGACGGAATTCGGTCCTTTCGGTTCCGCCCCCGTCACGCCAGATCTCCAGTCCACCCCTGATCTTCAGGAGTGGATTCAGGTAGTCAAATCTACCTGGCCATGGCTGCTCAAGAATCTTGAGAGGGCAAAAAGCAAGTACAAGGAACAGGCAGACAAACACCGGTCTCCGGGTTGGGAACTCAAGGTGGGGGAGCAAGTCTATCTGTCCACTAAAAACCTCCGCTCTCTTCGTCCCTGCAAGAAACTGAGCGACCGTTATGTGGGACCTTTCCCCATTACCAGAGTAATCAACGAGGTTACCGTGGAACTGGAACTCCCAAAGACCCTCAAAGGGGTCCATCCAGTCTTTCATATAAGCCTCCTCAAACCTTATGTGGCAGCTCCCCAGTTCCACCCCCCTCCCGCACACGAGATTCCTACCGTGGTAGGGGGGGATACCCATTTGGAAATATCCAAGGTTTTAGATTCCAAATGGAAGAAGGGGAAACTGTTTTACTTTGTTCGTTGGAAAAACCTTGGGTCCGCTCACGACGAGTGGGTGGCCGCACCCCACATGGCGGCCCCTCGCTTGATCCGAGAATTCCACCTCGCTTATCCCGATAAGCCTCGCCCTCTCGAGGACCCTGGAGGGGGGCCTTAAGGGGGGCAGAATGTGAGGGTCTCTGTCTATGTGTCTCTGCTTCCCATCACCTGCTTTGTTATCAGTGAACTCGTAAAAGCAGTTCACACCTTCTGGTCTCAGGCGCCAGGCCTGATTGCCCCAAGTATCTTCCCCCCCGCTGTTCTTCCTGTCAGTACTCCCTCAGGCCGATGCGGCCTTGGAAGTGTGATAGCTTCACCAGACTTCCTGGGACTCGTCTGATGTTTTGTATTATGCCAAGCTTGTAACTTCCCATAACAATAAGTGTGAACCCCAGTGCCCCAGTGCCCTGGAGTCAATATATTCTGTAAACCCGAATAGCCCCTCACTTGCAACTTTCTACCTGTGCCTGTCTCATCTCCTGATGTCTTCAATAAATCCTTTGTTTCTTTATCAACGTCTGAACATTTGATTTGGAGAAGTAAACTCAGAGAGAGGGGATCTCTCACACCTGGAGCATGAAGAGACCAACAGGTTTTTCCGGGCATGAATTTTCAGGGGCTTGAATCTAGCTCTTCTACAGCAGACCAACATGGCTACCCTCAGAAAACCATACCATTTATTTCAAAGGCCCCTCCAGCTCTAGACATTTGGGTCTGTACATTTGTATGCACATTTTTTTTTGTTCTGTCCCAGTGTGCTGTTTGGATATTGAAATGGAGTTGTGCAAAACAAGCACTTGCAAAGAAATTAAAGTGCAGAGCGCCATAGCGTTCCTTGCACTGTCTGCTAGGCAGCCCCAGGTGATTTTCTGGGGCACCTTCCTAAAGCACTAAAAAGCTTTACTCTTGTAAAAGCTGCCTCTTGTGTTTAAAAGAGAAGAGCAGAGGCAGACGGCTTATAGTTGGAAGCTGTTCAGACCCATCTCAGCTATGGTGCTGGGCCTTTTCATTTTTCGCTGTCATTGTTATTATTGTTGTTATTGTGATTATTATGGCAATAAAGAGAGAAGCCTGTCCTCCCCCTCAACCGCTGGATGTCCCCTACAAGTAGGGTTGCCAGCTCCGGGTTGGGAAATACCTGGAGATTTTTGGGTTGGAGCCTGAGGAGGGTGGGCTTTGGGGAGGGGAGGTACTTCAAGGCCATAGAGTCCAATTGCCAAAGCGACCATTTTCTCCAGATGAACTGATCCCTATCGGCTGGAGGTCAGTTGTCATAGCAGGAGATCTCCAGCTACTACCTGGAGGTTGGCAACCCTACCTACAAGTGAGAAAGAGCCAAGAACAGATAAAACTATCAATTAATCGAGTTTTATTTCGATACAATATCAGCTCTGAATAAAAATCAAAGTTAGGTTAAAATAATAAAATCAAATAATACAAGTTGATGATTCTGGTAGGGATGATTTGAAGAAGAGGAGGAAAGATCTTCTATGGGGAAAGGTTTTCAATCAGCCGTTTACGAATCCCACTAGACCGGAGGCAAAATTTGGCTACTTAAGTGGTTATCTTATCCAACTTGGAAGGCTTTAAGAGGGGAGTGGACATGTTCATGGAGGAAAGGGGTATTCATGGCTACTAGTTAAAATGGATACTAGTCATGATGCATACCTTTTCTCTCCAGGATCAGAGGAGCATGCCTATTATATTAGGTGCTGTGGAACACAGGCAGGATGGTACTGCTGCAGTTGTCTTGTTTGGGGACTTCCTGGAGGCACCTGGTTGGCCACCGTGTGAACAGACTGCTGGACTTGATGGGCCTTGGTCTGACCCAGCAGGGCTTTTCTTACGTTCTTATCTCCCAAGAGGAGTCTGCTAAGAGAAGGGAAACTTTAGCTTCTTCCGATCTCCCAGGAAAGGATGACAATATAGGGAGAAGATAGAACTAGCAGAGACTGAAACAGCGGCTGGGCCTTACAAAACAGCAGCTGCCTGCCATAGAAAGTCCCTTTCTGGGATATAGCAGACAGAAAGTGGAATGCTAGGAGCTGTCGACAGTCGAAGAGGAGCCGTGTAGGCAGAAGGAGCAGACCTCTGGCCCTACAGTAAGTCCTGTGACACCGTATCATTTGACACAATTAGCTGAAATGACGGGAATATAATTGAGCCCAATCTAACATGAGCGGTGAGTCATGCTGGAGCTTCAAACTTCCCATGTCGGGGCAGCGAATTAATTCATTCTTTATCAAGGGAAGCAGAACAGCCAATCCAGGGGATGTTTAACAGTATGGAAGGTTTGGGCGGGTGAAATGGGCTGTAGCAACCGCAGAGACAGTCTGTTGTTTTGGAAACCAAATGAGATTGCTTGTAGCAAAGCAAAAGTTTGACGGCAGTGAACACAGTGGATAAAGAGAAAGGGAGTGAGCGCACATGAAAACAGCTGCTTTACACTGAGTCAGATCATTGGTCTATCAAGGTCAGTATTGACTTCTCAGACTGGCAGCAGCTTTCCAGGGTCTGAGACAGAGGCCTCCATCATTACCTACTTCCTGATCCTTTAAACTGGATATGCTGGGGATTGAACCTGGGACCTTGTACATACAAAGCAGATGCTTTACTACTGAGCCATGATCCCACTCCATGGGTTTGTATAGTGTGTGTGTATATATAGATATATATATATGAGAGAGAATATGTATATACACGAGTTGCCTCTTCACCACCCGCAGGAGGTTTTGGGGGTGGGGCCTGAAGAGGGCAGGGTTTGGGGAGGGACTTCAATGCCATATAGTCCAATTGCCAAAGTGGCCAATTTCTCCAGGAGAACTGATCTCCATCAGCTGGAGAACAGTTGTAACAGCAGGAGATCTCCAGCTATTACTATTCCGTCCTTTTGGAGACCTGGATACAAATCTTTGCGGTCCCTATGAGACAACACCTACTAAGGCACTTATACATATATTTATTATTGATACAGGTCACCGAAGAAGCCATATGCGAAACGTGGTCCCGATCTAGACGACACATCTGACATCTTTTTCCTGTGGCTTTGTTCCAATAACTGCAACCTAAAAAGAATTTGAAAGACTCAAAAAAATTCTAATATCAAATGATACCTTAATTGGTTGAATACTTGAACTTACCTGTTGAATTAGGATCTTTGGCATCCTCTTGATAAGTCATATTTATTGGATTGTTAGTGTAAATTTTGTATCTGTTTGTACTCCCTTTGTATATGCTGTATATATTTATTCACTTTGCACTTTATAAATTTCACTTATTTGCTTTATAGTGTTATAGTGCTGTTTTGGGTTGCTCCAATTACCTGGAGGTTGGCAACCCTAGATAGCCCCAAGTGGTAGAAAGTCTACTTAGTATTTCTTTATGCATCCAGGCTGCATCCACACATCATTGGATACGGTGTTATCATTGTGATGTTACAATCATTCACAAGTGGATTGTCTCGTTCACCCAGGATAATCCAGTTGGGAATGATAGCTGTAGTAGGACAATCGCTCCACAATATCTAATGGCATGGGGATGCAGCTTTATTTTCATCTGAGCATACAAGAGAAACTAAAGACGTTTTTGGAGTATCTATTTCCTTACCAGGTAAAGCAGGAAGAAAGAAGGAGGACATACAGGAAAACAATGTATGTCTAAAAGCAGTGTCAGAGCCCACCCACCCCAAAATACCCTTAATCTCCTAATGCCAACCAAACCCATGTCACACATGAAGCTGCCTTATACAGAATCAGACCCTTGCTCCATCAAAGACAGTATAGTCTTCTCAGACCGGCAGCGGCTCTCCAGGGTCTCAGGCTGAGATCTTTCACATCACCTACCTGCCTAGCCCCTTTAGCTGGAGATGCTGGAGATTGAACCTGGGACCTTCTGCATGCCAACCACTGAGCCACCGCCCCTCCCCGGGCTGTCAGGCTGACTCATTGCCTAAATATGAGACTTGGAAAACAATTCCACTCAGCCCATATCCAAGAAAAAGCAAGGCACAACTTGAAGAGGCCTAGGATAGCCTTTAGCCCTCAAAGCCATTCATCTGAACCCAACTGTCTCCTATCAAATTCCAGGTTACACAAAACATGCGGTAGCTAAAAGGGCAAATGCAATCTTGGGCTGCATTAACAGAAGTATAGTGTCCAGATCACATGAAGCGATGGTATCGCTTTACTCTGCTCTGGTTAAACCTCACCTAGAGTATTGTGTTCAGTTTTGGGCACCACAATTTAAAAAAGATGTAAATAAGCTGGAACATGTCCAGAGGAGGGCAACAAAGATGGTGAGGGGTCTGGAGACCAAATCCTGTGAGGAAAGGTTGAAGGAGCTGAAGGATGTTTAGCCTGAAGAGGAGAAGACTGAGAGGGGATATGATAACCATCTTCAAGTACTTGAAGGGCTGTCATATGGAGGATGGTGCCAAGTTGTTTTCTGTTGCCCCAAAAGGTGGGACCAGAACGAACGGGTTGAAATTAAATTAGAAGAGTTTCCATCTAGACATTAGGAAGAATTTTCTAACAGTTAGAGCAGTTCCTCAGTGGAATAGGCTTCCTCGGGAGGTGGTAAGGTCTCCTTCCCTGGAGGTTTTTAAGCAGAGGCTAGATGGCCATCTGTTAGCAATGCTGATTCTACGAACTTAGGCAGATGATGAGAGGGAGGGCATCTTGGCCATCTTCTGGTCATGGAATAGGGGTCACTGGGGGTGCGGCGGAGGTAGTTGTGAATTTCCTGCATTGTGCAGGGGGTTGGACTAGATGACCCTGGTGGTCCCTTCCAACTTTATAATTCTATGAGCGAACAGGGCCATTTTGCATAACCAGAGAGCACCTTTGTTACAGTATACACCAGGCAGCAAGGCCTATTGAACTCTGTGGTGTTTATAGATGAATAACTTGCAGATCAGATTGTAACTCAATGTGGATGGTTTCCAAGGAGTAATCTACAGCTTTCATGCATATAATCACAAGGCACCAGACAAATGCATAAAATGCTTCTAGTAGGGAACCATTGCTCCATCAACCTCAGTATTTTCTACTCCGATTGGTGGCTGCTTTATAGGCTTTCAGACAGAGAAACATCTGTCTGGTCTTGCTTACTGAGATGAGTTTGAATTGGAGAAATTAGGAACTGAACCCCTATCCCTTCTGGCTGAGGCAATGGGAAGAACTGGTTGGATGGAGCCAATGGTTGAGACCAGGTTGTGGGGTTGGGTTGCCAGGTCCCTCTGTGCCACCAGCGGCAGGATTTTGGGGCAAAGCCTTAGGAGGGCAGGGTTTGGGGAGGGACTTAAATGCCATAGAGTCCAATTGCCAAAGTGGCCATTTTCTCCGGGGGAACTAATCTCTAACAGCTGGAGATCAGTTGTAATAGCAGGACATCTCCAGTTAATACCTGGAGGTTGGCAACCCTACAGTGGGGGCAGGTAGGGGCCACCAAGACCACCCCCAACAGGTCCAGATTACAATTCCCAGCATATCCTTGTCTGCAGTATAAAGCGTCCTCCCTCCCCTTGGAAAAGACGGCAAGATCTGACCCCGTATCTCTTGCAGAACAAATTGAAAACGATTGTAGAAACGTCACAACTTCCAACAAATTCGGAGGTTGCAAAATTTCTGTTTAGTGCTCTGGCTGAAATCAGTTGGTTCATCATGTTACCACTTCCAGCAGTAAACTGGGACAGTTTCACTTATGAAATGCACTGGTGAATCAGGTCAAGTTGAATAACACTTGTCATCTGAAAGGACTCATAGCCTGATACTCCACAGTTGGTCCATATATGGATTGTTCTAGAGGAATCCCTGTAATAGTTTACACGTCAATGTTCAGCCAGTTTTACAACATGTCCTTTTTGGCAGCAATTTCTACATTACTACTAAAAGTCACCAGGAATGTAGTATAAGAATGAAAGATGTTTACTGAGTTATGGATGTTATTTGTCCTTGAGGAGAAAAGGCAATAGTGCTATTATTTCTCCGGAAATGATATCATTGACTGATAGCATTGTTCAATTGTGATAAAAGGGCCAGTTTCGAACACTGGAAATATTACAGAGTACACCATTCATCAAGGAATGTCCCCAGATGCAAGAGACCATGCAGCAGTGACCATTGAGTTTCTTCTTATTGCCATCTCAGTTTCTGGCAAGCACAGATGACCCAAAGTGACACTTTGTGCCATTCCTGAAACCCCTCTTAGTAGGGTTGCCAACCTCCAGGTACCAGCTGGAGATCTCCTGCAATTACAACTGATCTCCAGCCGACAGAGATCAGTTCACCTAAAGAAAATGGCCGCTTTGGCAACTGAACTCTATGGCATTGAAGTCCTTCCCCTCCCCAAACCCCGCCCTCCTCAGGCTCTGCCCAAAAAAACTCCCGCCGGTAATGACGAGGGACCTAGCCTTCCTGGTTGCCCACACGGATTTATATATTGCAATTGGAGGCTTTGGGCCAGTGATTGCTCTTATGTGTTTTACTGTTGGCTTCTCTGTCCTGGAGAAAGCATGGAATTTTTTTCCCCATAGGAAACAATGAAGACAAATAGGGTGGCTGGGGGGACCTTGTTCAGGGGTCTGTAGAATCAGACCCATTGATCCAATCCATGTGAAAATTGGGAAGTCCTTAGTAGACAGGTAGGATTAGGTTCCCTGCAATCTCAGTGTCATTTGCTTGAAAAATAGCCACTCCAGCCCCCAAGAAAGAGTCCCCCATAGGGAATAACAGACCAGAACATTTTCAGAATTCTGAAAAAAACCCAAATCCAAATATTGAAACAGTACTGGGCCCCCGAATAACCCAGAATATTGATATTTGCAACTTTCTCAAAACCCAATACAAAACAAATCATTTTCTTCCAGGTAATTCACAGTGGGTAGCTGTGTTAGTCTGTCTGCACTAGTAGAAAAGGGCAAGAGTCTAGTAGCACCTTAAAGACTAACAAAAATATTTTCTGGTAGGGTATGAGCTTTCATGAGCCACAGCTCACTTCTTCAGGTATCACAAAAGCTCATACCCTACCAGAAAGTATTTTTGTTAGTCTTTAAGATGCTACTGGACTCTTGCCCTTTTCTACATTTTCTTCCAGGTGCACATGCCTACAAAATCGTGAAAAATAGAAGTTAAGTGTGATCCATTTTCAGTTTTTCACCCATTTGATTTCCAAACCCTGACCACTAAATTCAGCAGTCCAACTACAAAAGGTTTCCTGACTGGTTCAAAGGAAATTAACACAAAATTTATCGAGTACTACTTCATGTGAATTGGCAAATATGGACTGCTCCATAGCAAATATGGACTCTACCGGCAAATGTTCATTACTTCTGAAAAAAAGATCAGCTGCCAAATGTTGGTTATGATGGTCAAAATATTTGCCAAATATCCATGCATCCAGAGCACATCTGCTGTTGAAATCCACAGGTACAAATTTAATGCAAAAAATATTTCAGATCTAGTTTAACATGCCCCGTACTGATTTGTTTTGCTGTTGGAGCTTTGGCCTTCAGAACATTTTCATCACTCACAGCGATGAAAGGAATGCCCGCACCAGGCTTAGGAGGCAAACTGGTGGTTTTGCCTCCTAAAGAGGTTTCGGCACTGCTGAAACCTCTGTCCTGCGCCAAAAACCCGTGCAACCCTCATAGGGTTGAATAGGAGATTTGCCAGGTAAAAGCTGGCATATCATTACAAAAATAAAAAGGGGCATTCCCAAGCCGAAAGTGCCCCACGGCCGGTGCCGTTATGCCCCGGGAATGCCTCCCGGGGCGCCGGAACGCCTCCTGGCTCGTCGCCGCCACAACCTGTGTCGGAGGCCGGCGGGAGGCGGCGGCGGGCGGGGAGCGGCGCCCGACCCTGCACGTCGGTGCTGGGGCCACTCACGCCGCCATGCGCCTTCTGGGCACCAGTGGTGTGGGCCCCTACACTGGCGGAGGTCGTAGTCAGCCTCCTAAGGGCTTTGGGCCCATTTTTCAAGAATGGGCCCTTATTTTAGCATACAAAGCTGTCTTACACTGAATCTGGTTTTGGCTGATAGGGTGGCTCGTGGAGAAAGATCTCTCAGCATCACTAGCTGAGATCCGCTAAGTGATTATAACAGGGATAGAACCTGGGATCTTCCACACACAAAGCACAGGCTCTACGTACCAAAGCTGCAGACAGTCTCTAGGCAGCAACAACTCATTAAAAAAATAAAAAATAAAAATAAAAAAACCTTTGCATTAACCTTGTCCGGCTAAAATATTTCTCCTGAAGGAACAGGGCACAAACAAATGAACAAACAGAGCCCCATTGATGCTGCTGGCTGATGGATTCCATTGGAATGCTGTAAATGCAATTGCATTTAAACATAGCTATGGCTGGCTTATTGTCAATTCTAGTTTGGACAGGCCTGAAATTAGAAATGAGGTGAGAAGAAATGCAGGCAAAAGAATATCGGGGAATATGACTACTGGCACAGGCATAATTTTCACTTCTGTTCCAAGAAGCAACCAGTGGCTCATAGCAAGGAGTGTGACATTGGAGGTGCGGGAATGAATTTGGCGCTGGGCTCTTCTATGGCCTTCCTCTCATTTCATCTGTTAGCGAGCGTAACACGTTCTTGGATGAGTCATTGTTCTCAGCCACAGACTAAAGCACCAGCAATGAATGTATTAAGGAAAGACTGCTTCTCTCCCACCTGACCCACCGTTTTCAAGCTAAAGACTGGAGCTTGGGCCCTCATTAATGGAGAGGAGAACCTGGGAGAAGAAGAAAAATGTGGTTCCTCTGCACTCATTTAAGCCCCAATTCCTAAAGATTTGGTGGTAGAGCCTGGAAATGGTTTGGGGAGTTGAGGGACCTCAGCAGGGTATAATGCTATAGAGAGAGCCGGCGTGATGTAGTGGTTAAGAGCGGTGGTTTGGAGTGGTGAAGTCTGATCTGGATAACCGGGTTTGATTCCCCACCTCTCCACATGAGCGGCGGAGGCTAATCTAGTGAACTGGATTTGTTTCTCCACTCCTACACATGAAGCCAGCTGAGTGACCTTGGGCTAGTCACTCTCTCTCAGCCCCACCTACCTCACAGGGTGTCTGTTGTGGGGAGGGGAAGGGAAGGTGATTGTAAGCCGATTTGAGTCTCCCTTAAGTGGTAGAGAAAGTCGGCATATAAAAAACAACTCTTCTTCTTCCCCCTCCTCCTCCTCCTCTTCTTCTTTTTCCTCTTCTTCTTATTTTCTTCTTCTTCCTCTTCTTGGTAGCCCAAATGAATACTCTCATTCATCCAGTGGCATTCTGTATAAACCAACTCTTCTTCTTCACAGAGTCCACCATCCAAAGCAGCCATTTTCTCCAGTGGAGATGACCCAACTGGACGTTGACAGCCCTGTGTGGGTCTTGGGGGTGGCAGAGGGCCTGGGGCCTCAAAGAAGTGCTTGAAGATGCTGCCCCCGGCATCAGCCATAATCCCATTAGCTATGTTCTGTGTCCTTATAGATGTTTCACAGCCTTTCTATATTGGCCCTTCTAGGCAGGCAGCAAAGATAGGAGGTTTACCAAGATGCCACTGGTTGCTTACATTGATGATATAGGTCAGAAATTAGGTGGGTGACCATATTGTTCTACCATAATAATCTCTACTGTCCTATACTGCTAGGGCTGCTAGGTCCCTCTTCCCCACTGACAGGAGGTTTTTGGGGCGGAGCCTGAGGAGGGTGGGGTTTGGGGAGGGGAGGGACTTCAATGCCATAGTGTCCAATTGCCAAAGCGGCCATTTTTTCCAGGTGAACCGATCTCTATCGGCTGGCGATCAGTTGTAATAGCAGATCTCCAGCTAATACCTGGAGGTTGGCAACCCTTTATAGTGCTCTGGTAACATCAAGCAGCAGAACGCATATGGGTGGTCTCACCAGGTGGTCTCTCTAGTGCTCTAGTCTAGTATCTAGTGCTGGTTTATCTATTTATGTATTTAAAATATTCATAGTTTGCCTCTCATATACTTAAGGCAAGTTTATAATACATGAAATAATAAATGAAAATAATCTCAAAGCCTAAAACAACCTGCAATTAAAGCAGCAAGACAGACCATGGCAAATCAAAACAGTCCTATGTTCACTTCATCTTTAGGTTTAAACTGGGTAAGCAATTTTTTTTTTTAAAGGGACATCAGAAAACATCAGAGTTTGCAACAGTTAAAGAGACAGTTAAACAGTTTTAAAAAGCCAGCATGGTGTAGTGATTAAGAGCGGCGGACTCTAATCTGGAGAACCGGGTTGGATTCCCCACTCCTCCACATGAGCAGCGAACTCTAATCTGGTGAATCGGGTTGGTTTCCCGACTCCTACCCATGAAGCCTGCTGGGGGACCTTGGGCTAGTCACAGCTCTCTCAAAACTCTCTCAGCCTCTCTTACCTCACAAGGTACCTGCTGTGGGGAGGAGAAGGAAAGGTGATTGTAAACCGCTTTGAGACTCCTTAAGGTAAAGAAAAGCAGGGGATAAAACCCAGCTCTTCGGTGCTATTTACACAGCCCAAATAATGCACTTTCAATCCACTTTCACTGCACCTTAACGACTGTTTGCAAGTGGATTTTGCCAGTTCACACAGTAAAATCCACCTTCAAAGTGCATTGAAAGTGGATTGAAAGTACATTATTTGGGCTTCTTCTTCTAAATCAGTGGTTCCCAAAGTAGGCAGTACCACCCCCGGGCCGATTACTAGGGTTGCCAACCTCCAGGTACTAACTGGAGATCTCCCGCTATTACAGCTGGTCTCCAGCCGATAGAGAAAATGGCCTGGAGAAAATGGCCACTTTGGCAATTGGACTCTATGGCATTGAAGTCCCTCCCCTCTCCAAATCCCGCCCTTTTCAGGCTCTGCCCCCCAAAACTTCCCGCCGATGGCGAAGAGGGGCCTGGCAACCCTAGGGATTACCTAGTGGGGCACTAAGAGGCAAGGGGGCAGCAGGGGGCGCTAGAGGTGGGTCCCGTCGACTGTGTTGTTGGATAGGGTAAGGGGGGCTGGGGTTGAGTTTGTGGAACCGAGGTGGTGGTGGCCCCCTGTAAATGGAACCACCGTAAATGGATAAGAGGAGATATTTCTGTAGGTGAGGTGCCACAACAGAGAAGCCCCTGTCCAGCAACCTCATTTCTGTAAAAACAGCAGCAGAACAAGGCCTGCAGCAAAGATCTTTACACTTGGGCTGCTTCACATCTTGGGACTTTCAGATCCCCATGCCCTACACTGAATATGGAAATCATGCCACCCCTGCAGTGTTGGAAATGGTATCTAAAAAAATGAGCAGACAAAAGTTAAAGTGTTGGGGCCTTCCTTCTCTACTGCAAGCAGGGGAGGAAGGGAACGGCTGGTGCGTATCGACCGAAGATCCACACACTCTACTGAACTGACCTTCCCTTGACTTCCTCTAACTACAATTATATGCTGCCATTCATTTTCACTGCATCAACTGGTAACAAAGTGCCTTTTTATCCCTACGCCCACACAATCACCTGGATTTCCCCACCGAGAGACCAAGAAGTTGGTTAAGAACACCAAACAATGCCGGTTTGTTCTTCTTGAAAGGGAACGCTGTTTGCTGGGTGCAGATGGGAACCGTCAACTTATTATGATTTTATTATTATTATTTTTATTTTCTGGAAGGGTTTGGTAATAGATGACTACATTTATTGTCGATCTCCAAAGCAAGGTCTGGCTTCCAAATCAATCGCGATGATGTCAGCCCTTGGCAGGTGTCTGCTACTCACTTTGTTACTGGAGGAGAGCCTGTGCGGTCCTGTGATTCAGCTTCATCTCTTTAGCCTTGTTCTTCGTGGGAGTATGAAACCTGGGTCTGGGCTGGACCACTTCAGAATGTAGGGGGTGGGGGGCTCACATGGCTGAACGTGCGTCTATTTTTAAAAATCACTGTCCAAAAAGAAATGCAGACAGCAGAGAAATTAGTCCAGCAATTCTTCTCCCTCCTATCTAGATTTCTATGGGCACAGTATTTTGAGCATGCTGAAGAGTTCGGTTATGTGAGACGGCCCCTGTGGTTCGAAATGAAACATCCCAAGCCCCAGTTTGTCACGTTAGCAAGAAGTAGAAATTAGAGGCAACATGTTTCAATCCTGACCTTGTTTGTTTATTTACGTTCATAAGCCACTTTTCTCTCCAGCGGGGACTGGAAGTGGGTTGCAGCCTTCTCTCCTTCTCCATTTTATCCTCAAGTAGGGTTGCCAACCTTCAGTAAGAACAAAACAGCACTAGGCTCTAGCAAAAATAATAACATATATTATATATGATACAATACCACTCCACTTAGAATACAAATTGCTATATGCTATAAGAACACCTATGTAATAAGATAAACAAACCTACTCCCGTCAAAGGCGAACCAAAGAGATCCTACAAATGGAGATTTGAATCTACGGGTCTTCTAACAACTGTGTGTGTATGCAAAGTGCCGTCAAGGCGCAGCCGACTTATGGCGAGCCCTTTTGGGGTTTTCATGGCAAGAGACTAACAGAGGTGGTTTGCCAGTGCCTTCCTCTGCACAGCAACCCTGGTCTTCCTTGGTGGTCTCCCATCCAAATACTAACCAGTGCTGACCCTGCTTAGCTTCCGAGATCTGACGAGATCGGGCTGTACCATGCTGCCTTCCCTCCGCTTCTAACAACTAGCATTGCCTAAATAACTTTAACTGAATAATTGGCTGATGAAGCCTTCTAGCAAAATGTGTTGCAAGTAATCTAGATCCCATGTACCTATTAGGGTTACCAACTGCCAGGTAGTATTCAAAAACAGCTAATAAGTGCTTACAGGAGGTTAGAATTCAAAATATGGCACTTAAACAAAAATATCCAAATCAGGACAGTCACAATGCAAAACTTGCAGTTAAAGCAATGTATTAGAACATTAGAAACAAAGCCACTTCTAATGCAACAAATACAGTTAGAACAGAGTTCCAGAACAATTACTAATATAATTTCTAAGGATATGCCGGCAACGCTCGGCAAGATTCAGTTCGTAATCTGTAGTGTGCTAAACAGTCACTTCATGCAGCACCAGGAACCAAGAGTAGAGTAGCAATGGATATCCGGTAAAATTCCATTTCGTATAGACTTTCTCAAGCCTTTTGAAAGTTCCGTGCAATATTCTGTGAAGAGATGCATAATTCCATAACAGCCCATCCGTTGTAGAGCACCAATAAATAAATAAATACATAGCAATAAATACATAGCAATAAATAGTTAAATAGTTAAAATAGGATACCATTCAGAATTTGAAGGAGTGTGCCTTTTCTTCTTTCTTGGGACGACAAAAGTAAGACGCCTAATTCATTCAGTGAGCCACGTCATTAAATAGGGTCTCAGAGCAAGCGAACTCATTACCGTAATGCCCTTAAAAGTGTAGCCCAGTTATTTAAAGTGCCACGTGCAAAAAACAATTTGATAGTTATAAATAGCTGGATAAATCCATAAATGTATTTAATCCATTGGGGATGAGAGAGTTAAACATAAATATAAATCGGGACTCTTGTTGAGACATCAGACGATCAATATCAACGGTGGAAAAGGACCTGCCCTTGTATTGCCATACAACAAAGAATTGCATCTCCGAATCTAGGTGCCTTTTTTCTAGATAATGGGCGGTTAATGGCGCTTCTAAATTGCGGTTCCGAATTCTGGACCTGTGCTCTTGGATTCGAACTTTAATGGGTCTCTTTGTTTTGCCCACATAGGGGAGACCACACGGGCATCTAACGATATAAATAACATATTTACTATTACAGTTGGTAAAATTTCGTAATGTAAACTTGAAGCCTGTTTGTTCATCCCTGAATTCTTTGACTTGCAGCGCCTGCGCACAAGCGTTGCAATCACCGCATTTAAAATGGCCGATGGTGGATGCAGGAGGCTGTGTGATGGTGCAGTCAGAGGTAGTTAATTTGTCCCTTAAAGAGCCTGTTCTACGAAGCCCAAAACGGGGAGGGAAGGAGCAACCCGGGATGTCCCTGACCAAATGCCAGTGCTTGTTTATAATTTTTTGGATTTCCTTAGTTTTGTGACTATATTGTAATGCTGCAGTGATTCCTGTTCCTGAGTTGTTATTATTAAAATTTGGCTTATGAGTAAGTAAATCTTTCCTGTCTATTCTGTCTGCACGATATTTACATTGTTGTATAACGGAATTTGGGAAATTTCTTTGTAGTAAAATATTGTTTAAATCTTTGGCAGCATCCTGATAGTCGTTTTCATTGGTAGCATTACGTTTAAGACGCAATAATTGGCCATATGGCAAGTTTCTTTTGATATGCCCAGGGTGGAATGAATTAAAATGCAGTAATGCTCCTCTGTCTGTTGGTTTTTTAAAGGGTTTAACAGCCAGGGTAAAGTCCTGGGTTTTGTAAACTGTAATATCTAAAAAATTAACCAATCTCGGGTCTGAAGTGCCTGTGAATTTAATAGCAGGATCTCTATCATTAAGCCAAATTAAGAATTCTGTAAATTTACTAGCCGGTTGAAAAATCAAAAAGATGTCATCAATAAAACGTTTGAAAAGTTTTATGCAGGAAGCAAAGGGATTATTATTATAAATATGGACTTTTTCAAAATGGGACATATAAATATTAGCAATAGTGGGAGCACAGGCACAACCCATTGCAACGCCACGTTGTTGAATGTAAAGTTGTTCTTGAAATCTAAAAACATTATTCTCTAACACTAAATCTAATAAATTATTCTCTAACACTAAATCTAAAACTGCCAGGTAGTAGCAGGAGATCTCCTGCTAATTCAACTGATCTCCAGCCGATAGAGATCAGATCACCTGGAGAAAATGGCCACTTGGGCAATTAAACTCTATGGAATTGAAGTCCCTCCCCTCCCCAAACCCCGCCCTCCTCAGGCTCCGCCCCCAAAATCTCCCGCCGGTGGCGAAGAGGTACCTGGCAACCCTAGTACCTATACATCTATTTCGGATTTCTGTTTTGAATCAGTTATTCAACCCTCCCCATATACAGCAAAACCATCGTTTGACGTTTCTCCGCAAAGAGGTATACTGCGCATGACCAACTTTCCTCCGGACGAAACTGAGATGGACCTTTTAAAAAATGTTGTGTACTGCGCATGACCCGCCTGCAGCTACCAGCTGGGTTGTCTTACTCAGGACTGTTCATTTGGTATTCTGTCTTGTGCATTGTGCATGACCAGCTTGTAGATATCAGCCAGGTTGTGTCATACAGGACTGTTTGTTCGGTTTTCTATCTTGCGCTTTAAATGCAAAGCCTTGTTAGTATTTCTTAGTTCTTTGGTTTGCCTTTGATGGGAGTAGGTTTATCTTATTACATAGGTGTTCTTATAGTATATAGCAATTTGTTTTCTAAGTGGAGTGGTATTGTATCATATATAATATATGTTATTATTTTTGCTAGAGCCTAGTGCTGTTTTGTTCTTACAGTTTGGTTGCTATTACAGCACTTGTTCAGTTTATTCTTTTGGTTGCACAAACCTCCAGGTACTAGCTGGAGATCTCCTGCTATTACAACTGATCTTCAAGTGATAAGAGATCAGTTCACCTGGAGAAAATGGCTGCTTTGGCATTGAAGTTGCTCCCTTCCCCAAACCTCTCCCTTCTCAGGCTCCGCCCCCAAACCCTCCCGCCAATGCAAAGAGGGACCTGGTAACCCTATCTTCACAACAATCCTGTGAAGTAGGTTAGGCCGAGAGCTGTTTTCCCCCCACCCCAGCATAATGATACCTGGTGAGTGTTACTATGACTTTTAAGTCTTCTCCCCCAAAAGGAGGTCATTTGCATTAAAACAGAGCTGATGTAGCAGAGTGGCTAAGAGAAAGAACTGTGATCTGCGAGGTTCCCCACTTCAAATCTGTCATGAACTTACTAGGTGACCTTAGGCAAGCCTCACTCACCCAGTCCCTTGCCTTATATGCAGACAATCTGCTGACCTGCCCTACTTTGCAGGGTTGTTATAAGGATGACAGTGATCAGTGAAATGAAGTGCTTTTAACAGTTTACAGCAGGGGTGGGGAACCTTTTTCCTGCCAAGGGCCATTTGCACATTTATGACATCATTCAGAGGCCATACCAGGTGTAGATCTCCTGGTGGGGGGGGGGAAGAGGCTAGGGTTGCCAGGTCTCCAGCCACCACCTGGAGGTTAGCAACCCAGGCGAGGCCACACAGAGAAGGCCTGCAGGGTGCCCCCACTCCCACCTCCCAGACGGAAGGGCAGCCAGCAGTGGGCCCGAGAAAACGAGGTGCCAGGGGGGCGAGGCCCACAGTCGATCGGCAAGGGACGAAGGAAAACAGAGAAAGAAGAAAAGGAAGGGAAGGAGAAATGGAGAGAAAGGGAGAAAGAAAGAAAAGGACGGAGGGAGACAAAGAAAGAGGGAGAAAGAGAGGGGAGAAAGAGTGACAGAAAAAGAGGAAGAAAAGAGAGAAAAGCCTTCCCACACACACACACCCGCGCACGCTGGCCCCGTGCGACCAGGCCCCAGCCTCCCCTGCCCAAACACACCCGGCGGCACACAGAGCCCCACACAACCGGGCCCCAGTCTCCATGCCCTCTCCTCCCCAGAGTCCACAAAAGGGCCCCCCTGAAGCCCGATCGGCTCCTGTATGCATGCTCTGCTGCCGGGAGCTGCCAGCCTCTTTCCCCCTCCCTCTCGCTGCTCAACAGCCGACAGTCGGCGAGAGGAGGTCAAAAGGGCACCGCAGCGCCGCTGTAAGCCGTGGTGCCAGGAACACCCTCTGGGAGGGCCGCCCTGTGCCCCGCCTCTGCAGCGGGGCCCCGGAGGTTCCGAGGGCCACAAAAAATGTCCTCGGGGGCCGCATACGGCCCCCGGGCCTGAGGTTCCCCACCCCTGGTTTACAGCACTATACTAGGCTGAGAGCCAGCGTGGCATAGTGGTTAAGAGTGGTGCACTCTAACCTGGAGAAGCAGGTTCAATTCCCCGCCCCTCCGCATGAAGCCTTCTGGGTGACCTTGGGCTTGTCACAGTTCTCTCTGAACTCTCTCAGCTCACGCGGAGGCAGGCAATGGTAAACTGCCTCCAAACGTCTTTTGCCTTGAAAACCCTACAGGGTCACCATAAGTCAGCTGTGACTTGACAGCACACACTCAATGTTAGTCTTAAAAGATCTCATAGCTAGGGGTTATTTATGCTCATGAGACATGCCACATTATGTTTATTCACATATTAAAATGGGCATGCTGAGCAAACAAATCTGGGGGGGGGGAATCCCAGGTGAGACAGGGCAATTGAATAATTATCCCCCCCCACTATTCTGATACCCATTTTTTAATTAGATGCCTTCCAGTCCCCCAAATAAAGGAGGGTAATGAACAGCCTGTTTGCTTTCCCCCTTTTAATTATATCTAAATATTTACAGCTCAGTCGAACATGCTTATTAAGTGAATGTTTTTGCCTGTGCCAGTGTATTAACGGACACACGGGGTCATACCTTTCTCGGTTCCACCAACCAGCTCCATGTTCTTTTGTCAAAGCTTTTAATAGCCTTCGGGGCTGGAAGAATGCCTAGACAGTCACAGGACTGTATGACTCACCAGAAGCTTAAAAAAAAAAAAGAAAAAAAGAAAGCTAGCTAAACACAGAGCTGAAAGCATTTTTTGCTTTCAACATAATGTTGTTTTTCAAGCATCAGGGGTGCAAACCCCCAGGAAAGGTGGGAGCTCTGGAAGAACGTTTGTTGCCATGTTTGCGTGGGGAGACCTTCCAGCAGGCTTTAGGAATGGTGCCCAAAATCAGAGCAGATTATACAACTGGGGCAGAGAAGACTGTTTGGATCCTGCTGCCAAGAACCGTTCCACATAGCTGAAATGTCTGGAGCGTTTGAGAGGCTGGCTCAAGGTTATACCTGAACACAAACAAATTGCACATTGTACAATCATCTCTGCATTTTGTCATATTTACTGGGGCAAAGAAGTTCGTACTGTCATGGGACAAGTCCGCTTATCAAAGGGCTCGAGAGCAAAGGTGAGAAGCAGGTAATGCGCTAGGAATGGCTTTTCTCAACAGCAATTAAGAAAGAGGCAAGTGTATTTTTTTAAAAAAAAGATCGACAATTTCAACAAAAAGAGATTGAGGTGGTGGTGGAAACCCAATGGTTTGAAAACAGCTTTTCCCAAGGCTAAATATAGCATTCACATCCCGTTAGACAGCCAATAGATGAGAGTCATGGGAAATGATCCAGATCTAGGTGGGTATATTAATATCATCCCTTCTTTCTGCTTTTCCCAGTCCATTCAAATTCCTTCCTGATAGCTTCTGAGCTGATGCATTTTGATACTTTATAAGAATGAAACTGCATGGCTAAATAAGAAAGGGAAGGGGGGGGAGAGATCGGCGTTTAATGAAAGCTTTTGTGAGTGATTCACAGGTCTCATCTCCCGACACGGAATTCTGTTCCCCAGGCAGTTTCGGTATTAATCAGATAGTGGTTGCTAAGGGCTACAATCTGCTAACACACATACACAAAGAAACTCAGATCGCTCATGTCACTGGTGTCATTTGTTAGTGCTGCTTTAATTTATCAGAATGTATTCAAGGACGGGATCGAAAGACAGGAGGGGCCCTCTGAGCTGAAACATGCTCAGGGACCCCATGCTATTTCTGTCCAGTGGAGTAAATGCTGCAGAGAAGGGGCATTAATGCAAAATGCAGGAAAAAGCTGAGCATTTTCTTTCTTGCAGATAGGAGACTCTACGCGCCTCTTCAAAAATAGACTGGGTTTCCAAGATGGAAGCCCGTTCTGGAATTTAGGCTTCATGGTACAGTTTCTCTCTTTTGGAGCTCTGGTGCTAGGGTTGCGGGCCTCCAGGTTGGGCCCGGACATCTCCTGGAAGTACAACTGATCTCACGTCTACGGGGATCAGTTCCCTTAGAGCCGATGGCAGCTTTGGAGAATGAACTCTACGCCATCACATCCCTGCGGAGATCCCTCCCCAAGTTGCTTCCATAGGCTCCACCCCCAAATCTCCAGGAATCTCCCCAAACCAAATTTGCCGACCATTTCTGCTCACAGAGAGTATCATTATGCAAGGGTTGTCATGTTTTCTTTTAATTTCATCAAGATTTTAACAGGGTCATGAGACGTTTTTTGTTCACTATCAAGCCATTCATTATTAGGGACCTTATTTCCTAATCTAAATTATGCCCCCTCTATGGGCACTCCATGTGCCTGACCATAAGGTACGAGAAACAAAGCAAAAAGACAATGGGGAACCGATTTCAACTTTGACCAACAGCTGTCACTTCATGTGTGTGTGTGTGTAAAATGTCTTCAAGTTGCAGCTGACTTATGGCGACCCCTTTTGGGGTTTTCAGTTCAAGAGACTAACAGAGGTGGTTTGCCAGTGCCTTCCTCTGCACAGCAACCCTGGACTTCCTTGGTGGTCTCCGATCAAAGTCCTAACCAGGGCTGACCCTGCTTAGCTTCTGAGATCTGACGAGATCAGGCTAGCCTGGGCCATCCAGGTCAGGTGTCACTTCATGGGGAACCGAAAACATCACTTTGCATTGCTTTTAGCAATCACGAATGTATCAGTGGATAATATAACATAATCCCCAGTCTCCATTCTTTGGAAACCATTTCTTACCTCGATACGGTGCCTAGCGAGTGTTGTATCCATACCATTTTGCAGGAGACGGGTCCGTCTTGCTCATTTCCCTTTGAACTACAAGGGGACAACATTTCAATACTTGAGCACGAACTGGCTCTTTAAAAAATCGCCTGAATATTTTCAAGCAAAAGGACAAGAGGAGAAGGAACTGGACAAGGAGTGGGGAAAATGCCGGGCACAGAAAAGACTTCATTCTTGCCTTGCTTCAAATGCCATCAGTTATCTGCAATCAATGTAACAAGACAGCTTCCCATACTCTAATGATTTACAATATGTTTATAAGCCTAGATAGGCATAATCGTAGGCATGGAAGAATGTCTCCTAACGAATTCCTCGCGCGTCAAAAGAGCTTGCAGGGGCTGTGGCGTTCTCTGCCAAAGAATGCATGACAGGCCAGCCCCAATCACTATAAAAGTTGGGATTGAAAAAGAAAACAGTCGATGCAATCTCTCCAGTCTGCGGTTAGATATTTAGAGCCACCAGCGTGCTCAAATCATTAGCGCCTATTGAGGAAAAAAATTGCATCCCACCCCCCAAATCAACAAGCTTTTCTCTGCTTCATAAAACTTGTTTATGCAATCAATTATCCCCATTAAAACTTGAATTTCTTTCTATCCAGGACAAAATATGAGGCTGAAACATAATAAAGTGGGGGTGGGGGAGTTGGAATCCTCCTGGATGAACTAAGGACATTCCCCCTAGGGTTGCCAGGTTCCTCTTCGCCACTGTTGGGAGGTTTTTGGGGTGGAGCCTGAGGAGGGCAAGGTTTGGGGAGGGGCGGGACTTCAATGCCATGGACTCCAATTGCCAAAGCGGCCATTTTCTCCAGGTGAACTGATCTCAGTCGGCTGGAGATTCAGGACCATTCGGGTGTTTACTAGTTGCCATTTTCTTCTTCTTCTACTTTTCTTTTTTTTACAGTTAAATAATTGTTTAAAGTCATTTTTCCTAACCTGGGGTGGGGAAATAACTACAATTCTCATGAGGCCATACAAGAATATTCATGCACAAACAGCTTGAGATATGGACAGTTTTGCATCCATAAGTGACAGACTCCAAATCAGATAGAATTATAGAACCATAGAGTTGGGCCATAGTCCAACCCTAGATGGCCTGTATGGCCCCTTCCAACTGTATGGTTTTATAATCCATATACGATTATGAGCAGGACTCTGCAAACAATCATTCAAACAAGAGCAGGACTCTTCATAATGTTCTTATGACCGGCTGTGTTCAAATTGTGAGCCCTAGCAGCCATTCCCATGGCTGCAGTCATCTTTCTGGTTCTCTTTAAAACTTTTTATGACTTTCCTGTCTTCTTCCCACAACTTCACTGGGTGAGAGCACCTTCTGCTTGGACACTCTCCCCCCACCCATTTTAGACCCATTTCCAGTTGCTGCATTCAGCCTGTAAATCCGATCTCCGTGCCACTTAGGGATATGACACATGCACTGGAAAACAACCATTTGCAATTCCCAACATGAATTTGCTTTTGGCCAAGTGACCTTATGCACAGTAGAGCTGAGGTTGGATGAACTAAGCATGTGGGGTTTTCCATAAGCAAACAGGAACTGTGGTTCAGGGATGGAAACACATACAACAGAGCTGGACTTCAGCATTCTGCTAGGCACTGCGCCAATTGAGAAATACAAGGTGATGTTGCTGAACCAGGAGAAAAGCCTCAGCAACCATCTTTCTATTCCTGAATCATTAGGCAAACCATATGTACTGTTTGGAAAGGGACAGTCCCATTTTTATCACATTTCCTGGATGTCCTGTCTTTTTAATTAAACTATCAATTTTGCCCCGCTTTGCACCTCGTTACACTTCCAACGTTTGTTTCCTTCAGTTCAGACATTTCTTATGCTGCGTGCAGGCATGGCTGGGTAAATTCTCATAGGGGTATTCTTCATGGAGATTTGCTGCTGTTTCGACGCTGTTTTGCGTCGGAGGCAAATTTTGGTTATTCACTGCAGAGCCGTGTTTTCCCCCACTGAGCAAAATAAGCCGGTTTAAAAGAGAGGCAATCCAAACCACTTCTGAGCCGTACTTTCCAGTAGAAGAGCGTTTTGTTGCTCGGATGCCCATGAAGAAATGTTTGCTTCGCTCTCCGGGACGTCTCCTTTCTCCTCCCCCAAGAACGGTGATTGGCTGGGGGAGTTGCCACTCTAACAACATCGCACCGGCAGGAGGGAGACCCAAAGCAGACTGGCTGCCCCTCTTGAGAAGGGTGATGGGGATTTTGGCTTGAATTTGCCGCTCTCAGGATGCCCCTCCCCAACACACACACACATAGGATCGCACCGGCAGGAGGGAGACCCAAAGCAGACTGGCTGCCCCTCTTGAGAAGGGTGATGGGAGTTTTGGCTTGGATTTGCCGCTCTCAGGATGCCCCTCCCCAACACACACACACATAGGATCACACCAGCTGGAGGGAGACCCAGAGCAGACTGGCTGCCCCTCTTCAGAAGGGTGACAGGAGTTTTGGCTTGGATTTGCTGCTCTCGGGATGCCCCCCCCCCAAACACACACACACAGGATCATGGGAAGAGTGGGCGGGATTAGGCAGATTTGGAGCGGTGAGTCATGAGCGGCAGCAGACGTAAGCAGTGCAGAGAAGTGCACTGTTTCTCCCGTGAAAAATTGGGATGGGGGGAGAATCTGCACTGCCATGAAAAAGCTATTTAAATCAGTTTATTATTTGCTCCGATTCGAAACCGAAGCAAAATCCACAGTGAAGAATACCCCATAGAAAAAGTGCTCCAATGAGGTTGCTAATATAGCATAACTCCTGCCCCGTTTTTGCCATCCCAATGTCCTGTTTTTGTCTCAAGGAAATATGGCCAGCCTATGAATCATGCAAGCAAGCCCTTAAAAAGCTAAACAAACACATACTCATCCTTCAAGGGAACATGCACACAGGCATGAGTAGGGTTGCCAGGTCCCTCATCTCCACCGGCGGGAGGTTTTTGGGATGGAGCCTAAGGAGGTCAAGGTTTGGGGAGGGGAGGGACTTCAGTGCCATCGAGTCCAATGGCCATAGTGACTACATAAGCTTGACTAATTACCTGGAGGTTGGCAACCCTAGGCATGAGGTTGGCATTGGACTTCAAAATTTGCCATTGTTTAGTGTGTTTCCTCCTTAGAAGCCTGAAATAAACCATCCTTCCCTGGGCATTTTGCCCTTTTCCACTTGGCAACCAGTGGCCGTGCTGGAGAGCAGGGCAGTCAAACAGGGCTTAATATATAGGGTTGCCAGGTCCCTCTTCACCACCGGTGGGAGGTTTTTGGAGTGGAGCCTGAGGAGGGCGAGGTTTGGGGAGGGGAGGGACTTCAATGTCATAGAGTCCAATGGCCAAAGCAGCCATTTTGTCCAGGTGAACTGATCTCTATTGACTGGAGATCAGTTGTAATAGAAGGAGATCTCCAGCTAGTACCTGGAGGTTGGCAACCCTACTAATATCTCAGTGTTTGCGGGAGGTACAGCATTACAATATGATATGGGTATTTCTAGGGCTCCTTGGAAGCAGCTGAGAGTATTGAGCTGGGTCTTCAAATCTGAGATGGGCAAGTGCATCTTGAATTTACTCATCTGCTTTTAGCCCAATATTTTAGAAGAAGAGCTAGTTTTTATATCCCGCTTCTCTCTACCTTTAAGAAGTCTCAAAGTGGCTTACCTTCCTTTCGTCTCCCCACAACAGACACCATGTGAGGTAGGTGGGGCTGAGAGAGTTCAGAACTGTGACTAGCCCAAGGTCATCCAGCAGGCTTCATGTGTTGGAGTGGGGAAGCAAACCTGGTTCACCAGATTAGAGTCCCCCACTCTTAAACACTACATCATGCTGGCTTTTAATCTTCAAGGCAGATGTTGCATTACAATATATTTTGCATTTCTTTTTCTCGATGGAAATGGCGTTGGGGGAGATGATACTTGAGGTTTTCTTAGATCTTCTAGAAGTGAAATCTGTCATGAACTCTGAGGACCATATTTCCTTCCAAGATCTCAACACTGAATAGAATTATTAGCACTGCATAAATACATATGGAAACAGCTATGCTCTTCCAAATGGGCCAGATAAACTCAAGGGCACACTTTGTTTGACCAATGATACACCAACATGACCATAGTGGCTTTTTCTTTAACCCTACCACATTTTTATTTGTGAGAAGCAAACCTGAAATAGAAAGAGTACATCTTAATATATCTGGCAGATGGCTAGCACTGCCAACCTACAGGTGGTGGCTGGAGAACTCCCTCTATTACAACTGATCTCCAGGCAACAGAGATCAGTTCACCTGGAGAAAATGGCCACTTTGGCCATTGGACTCCATGGCAGTGAACTCCCTCCCCTCCCCAAACCCCACCCTCCTCAGGCTCCACCCCAAAAACCTCCCGCCGGTTGCCAAGAGGGATCTGGCAACCCTACACTTCCTCCACCCTGCCCCCATATCAACAGACTACTTTGGCAGCCATTTTGATCATTTCGAATTGCTGAAGGCATCACCTGTCCAATTATTGTTTCAAACAAAATGTATTTTTTTAAAAAAAATACATTGGACCAGCCATATTTCACAGTTCACTTTTAAAAAATGAAGGAATCAGAGTAACTCGAATCTGCCTGAGGGTGCATTTCAGCCGTAACTATGCTTACAGGACGCAAGCTGAATTGACTACTATTGTTTATATATCGTTCCAATGCTCATTTATCCACAATAAGCGCTTTTCGGTCCCCAGAGAGACTGAGCACGACCTGTGTAGGCTTATTGCCAAAAGCTACCCCTGAGCAAAACAGCTAATGAAAAAGATACCTGGAGGCTTGCAGCTATGGTAATGGGGAGGTACCAAGAAAACTCCTCAACGCCGACACATTCCTTGAAGTGAACCATTCAGTTTCTTCCCTCTGTTACAGTAAATGTGTGAGGAGTTCCTGTTAGAGCTGAACAAACACTGGCTATGATTGAGCCTTGTGAGTCAGAATCTTAGCAAGGCAGGTGTGTTTGTGTGTGTGTGTGTTAAGTGCCGCCAAGTCGTTTCCGACTCATGGCGACCCTATGAATCAATGTCCTCCAAAGTGTCCTATCCTTAACAGTCTTGCTCAGATCTTGCAAATTGAGGGCCGTGGCTTCCTTTATAGAGTCAATCCATCTCTTGTTGGGTCTTTCTCTTTTCCTGCTGCCTTCAACTTTTCCTAGCATGACTGTCTTTTCCAGTGACTCTTGTCTTCTCATAATATGTCCAAAGTACGACAGCCTCAGTTTAGTCATTTTAGACTCAAGGGTCAATTCAGGCTTGATTGGTTCTAAAACCCACTGATTTGGTTTTTTGGCAGTTCAGGGTATCCGTAACACTCTCCTCCTACACCACATTTCAAAGGAATCTACTTTCTTGTGTGTATAGAGAATTTAAAAAGAGTGAATAGCTTGCCTGGCTGAATTATAAAAAGAAGAACTGAAGAGGCAATGTTCTTTATCCAAAGATGGTAACATACTTCTGGGTGTCTTAATAAGCCCCAATTATCTTGGCAATGGCTCGTTGAGCTGACCTTAATGGAAAATTTGCATTTCCCCCTTCGTTTACACTGGGGGGGGAAATGATAGTCTAATTAACCGGGAAGTCTCTTGTAGCTGCCCAAATATCCCAGTTCGGTCTGAGAGCCACCATTGTGTAGCTGTTCAGAGCTAATCTGGAGAACCGTGTTCGATTCCCCACTCCACATGAAGACTGCTGGGTGACCTTGGGCTAGTCACAGTTCTCTCAGAACTCTCTCAGCCTCACCTACCTCACAAGGTGCCTGTTGTGGGAGGACAAGTTGGATTTTTGGGGGGAAGGCATGCTATCTCAGATCTTCTTTGCCTGCTATGTCTTTGGAGCAGAATATTTGATCAATGGCCTTGGGAATGCATTCTACCTAGGGTTGCCAGCTCTAGGTTGGGAAATACCTGTAGATTTTGGGGGTGGAGCCTAGAGAGGACAGGTTTGGGGAGGGGAGGGACTTCAATGGGGTACAATGCCATAGTGCCCACCTTCCAAAGTGGCCATTTTCTCCAGATGAACTGATCATCACTGTTACCTGGAGATCAGTTGTAACAGAGTAATAGATTGCCAGCCACCCCTTGGAGGCTGGCACCCCTAATTCTACCCCTTTCTACTTCAACCTATTTAGGTTACAAGGGGAAGGTTTAGTTTGGGTCACAGGGAATAACAGCATAAGGAAAATTAGTCGTTGTCCCACCCACCCCTGCAACCAGCGTGATGACATGAAATTTTCCTGAAATGAACATCTTCTTGCCGCTGTACAGGTCTAGGTGGCCTCTGATGGCCAGCTACACCTAAAGACCTTACTGGCTCCCAAGCTTCCTAGAAAGACACTGATAGCTCTAATGGGGTCTCCTCTACATACCTTTTAAGGGTACAACTTTTTAGGGTATTCAACGAGACACAAAATGTGCAGTTCCAGGGTAGGGTTGCCAACCTGAGGCTGGCAACTGGCAGGTGACTCACCTGCTGGGAGGAAGCAATGTCACTGCATCACTGGCAACTAAGAAGAAGAAGAAGAAGAAGAGTTGGTTTTTATATGCTGACTTTCCCTACCACTTAAGGGAGAATCAAACCAGCTTACAATCACCTTCCCCTCCCCACAACAGACACCCTGTGAGATAGGTGGGGCAGAAAGATTGTGACTAGTCCAAGGATTAGAGTCCACTGCTCCAAACCACCGCTCTTAACCACTACCCCACATTGGCTCTCTTGTCCTTGCCTTTATGGTTTCACCACACAGAGTTTGGGGTGAATGCTAGCATGCCACTCAATGTAATGACATCACTTCTAGACCACACTGGAAGCGATATCGGGACATCCCTGGTGTCCCCGCTTGCTCCCCATTTATCCCTGCAGTTCTGCCCCGCTGTCCACTTGAGCGGCAGAGATTAGAGCTGGCAGGGGGGTGGGAGGTCTCCTGCCAAAGACCTGGCCTCCCCCATTGGTGTGGAGCAATAGAGTGCTTTTAAGATACGTTCCATATGACTGCAAGTCAGGTTGGGCTCCCCCCTCTCCAACCCGTGTGTCACACATAGTATGGCCCTAAGTAGGCTGCAGTTGGACGCTTAATTGAATAAAGCTGCAGTCTTTGGTTTGCCCAAACGCTGTCTCTCCCCTCTTTGTTCTAGGGTCATTGGGGCCCCACTTCCCTTCCTCTGCAAATGAGAATGAAATGAAAACTGAATGATTCATGAAGAAGCTCTTTACCTTTCTCGAGTCGCCAGTCTTCATTTATTACAATTTTCCAATTTGGCTTATTTCATCGACAAAGGGACGTAGGTGAAGGTTGGCAAGGAGGAGTCTCTATGAAATAAACATTTATTGTGAGAAATTCTGCTGCGATCCCTGTCAACTATGTGATGTAACTTAATCATGGAATTATACTTGAAGATTAAATATTTGTCACTGGAAGCTCTGGGGAATGCTGAATTTTCAAGCCCCCCCCCCCCCCGCCTTAACCAAGCATTCTATTAATTAATGCACTTCAAAATGATTAAAAGCATTTTTCAAATAATGAACAATACAGAGACAGACAAGTTAATTGATTGATTGGTGCATGAGTATGGTCCTAATGGATTAAAATTTGCATATTAACAGCGATCCAATCTCTTGTCCTCAATGAGCCACTTGCTACATTTCATCTTCCTTTTCAGTAACTTGGTGCAAGATAAAACAGCTCGCATGATTATTGTACCTCTTGGGAGCAGAAAACAAACTTTTATTAGCACATTTTATGAAATAGGTTCTATTGAACACAAGTTTAATGTGTGCGTCACTGGAAATATTTAAAATGCATTCAGTTTCCAGTGAAAGGTACCATTCAGAGCTGCAGGAAGGGATACATTTTTGACGCTGCCTTATACTTAGGGTTGCCAGCTCCAGGTTGGGAAATCCCTGAAGATTTTGGGGGCGAAGCCTAAGGAGGGCGGGGTTTAGGGAGGGGAGGGACTTCAATGCCATAGCGTCCAAGTGCCAAAGCGGCCATTTTCTCCAGGGGAACTGATCTCTATCAGCTGGAGATCAGTTGTAATAGCAGGAGATCTCCAGCTAGTAGCTGGAGGTTGCCAACTCTATTTACACTAAGTCAGACCATTGGCCCATCCAGGTCAGTATTGTCTACTCTGATTGGCAGCAGCTCGCCACAGTCTCAGGCTGGACTTGTTATGGCCCAGGACTCTGACCAGTCAGGAGGGAGGTCCAAAGACACAGAGGTCTGGGATCAGGAGCCTCCTCTGGAGACAACCATCTAATTCAGGACTCCCATGGAGGACACAAACATGTCTCCTTCTTCTGAACCTGATGAGATAGTCTTTCTCCATCCCCTGAGGCATCCCAGCAATTGTCACTAGGGAGCGGAAAGGTACACAATTTCCTGCTGGTCAGCTTCAGACACTTCACACTCTCTGCTTGCTAGTTGGTCCACATCCAACCCTCAGCAAGTTAGCCATAGTTGTGATCATCTGTGGATTCCTATAGATGCCTTGCCTGTGAACTAGCCACGGTCTGGACTTGCTGGATTCCTGCCTTGTCTAATCCCTGCAGACATCCACCTAGCTAGGAGAGGTCTTTCCTGAGAACATGAATGGGCTTAAGCTGGAAAGGAACCAGGGCTATAAGAGCAGGCTAAGATAGGCTTTCTTTTTCTGCGAACTGCGGCTGGCTCTTGCAAAGTCATCGAGTCCACACATATGCCTTGACTGCCAATCCTTTGCTCCTAATGCATGCCCCAAGCTGAAGTCTTGTATACCTATTGTCTCCAGGATCAGATGAGCATGCCTATTATATTAGGTGCTGTGTAACACAGGCAGGATGCTTGTTGGTGGGCCTCCTAGAGGCACCTGGTTGGCCACTGTGTGAACAGACCACTGGACTTGATGCACCTTGGTCTGATCCAGCTGATAGAGGGGATGTGGACCCATTGAGGAGGGCCAGTGGAGGAAGCAAATGGAAGTTCCCTTCCCCCACAATCTGCATGAATCCCCTTCCTTATTATATACTTGGAAGAATTCAGCTTCTCTAGGTATAACGGATACACGGCGGCCATTGTGCCCACTGATTCCATTGCATCCATCTTTTTTTACAAAACGTTTTATTAAGTTTTTCAAAATAAACAAACAAACAAATACATACACAATCATTCACACAGTTTATACTCCTTCGGGGAGTCTAATTTCATCTTACATCTCTAATCTCATAACTTGAATTTAAATTCCACACTTCGTATAAAAAAATTCCTTCTATACATTATTATAAGATAAAATAAAAAACATACAAAAAACATACAAAAATATACAAATTATAAGATAAAATAAAAAACAAAAAAATTCTAAGCACTTCTCTTAATATCTAACCATCTACCCTTTCCATCATTGCATCCATCTTGATTTCCACAGGCATCTCCATTCCATTTCATTTATTAGTCATATGACCAGCATTATAAAAATACAAGAATGGACATCATCAGCCTTGCCAGGAAAATCAAGGCAAATTTGGAAACAAACAAGAACACCATTAAAAAAGAGTATGACCGTTATTAAAATAAAATAAGTAGAAATTAAAAAAATTCAGCTGTAATTTCTACATATTAACATGCAGTATCTAGCGACATTGATCGAGACCTGAGGATTATTGCCCGCTAACATGTGGTCCACTTTAGTTTTGTCCGTTTCTCCAGAGAGTTTTTCTAGCAGAGGGTTAATCACTTTAATTCTAGCCTCCCTATAGAAGATACACCGTAGGAGCATATGATCGATCGTTTCCACCGCATGAAGCAGACATGGGCACTTTCTTTCTATAAAAGGGATCTTCTTGAATTTGCCTTCAAGTACCGCAGAGGGGAGTGCCGCACACCTGGCAAGGGTGAATGCTCTCCTGATGTTATTGGATTCCAATGTGACCAAATAGGCCGCTGGGGCGACCACATATTTGGCGCTGTGTGGGCATATGAAATCTGGCGTTCTAGATATATCAGCTTGACGCTCACAGGCGTCTCTGGCTTAGGGTCCAAACAACAACTCTGTATTATGACCTGTGACCCTTTGTCATCTTGCATGAAGCCTCTGTGAGGGGGAAAAAGAGGGGGGAAATAATCTAAATAAATGCATACAGTTGGTGACCTAGCCTCCCCCCTCCTTTAAATACGGTGACGACACTGTGGTAGTTTTTCATCCCAAATGAACACATGAACACATGAAGCTGCCTTCTACTGAATCAGACCCTTGGTCCATCAAAGTCAGTATTGTCTACTCAGACTAGCAGCGGCTCTCCGGGGTCTCAGGCAGAGGTCTTTCACATCCCCCACTTGCCTAGTCCCTTGAACTGGAGATGCCACCTGGGGATTGAACCTGGGACCTTCTGCATGCCAAGAAGATGCTCCACCACTGATACGTCATTGCCTCCAAACCTGGGAAAACCATCGCAGTTAGATGGGTTTTCTTTGACCGATGGGTTCCTTCCTTCCCTCTTCCCCTCACCTCCTCCCCCTCTTCAGAAATGGTTGCTTCATCATCTTTAAAGAGCTTCTTCAGGGAAGAGGGACCCATTCCCGACAACTCAAAGAAACTGCGTGAGGCAAGCTTTTATTTTGTTCTCTAATGGCGCGCTGTTAGGGGACGTGAATAATTAAGACGGCGCTGCTCATTCCCACACCCCTTCCCTCGCTGCCCCCCCTTTAAGGCGGTACAGTGTAAACGAGTCAGTAATATATGGAGGCATTAGCTGCAGCTATTTCAGGAGAAAACGCCATGTAAAGCAACCTCTTTTAAATGTTTAATACAGCTGGGAGGGAGGGGAGGAAATGGTAAGAGTTGTTTACATTTGAATGCAAATGCCAGTATAAAAGAGAGAGCAGTAGGGGGAAGGTGTGATTTGGATCCCATAGGTCCTCGAGTTTCCTTGAGACTGGCATTTTTTTCCCCCGAGGGTAATTTATAAACTATTATTCCCCGTTGTGAGAACATTGGCACAGAAGAGGAGAGAATAGCTCCAATTTTCGCTCTAATGTATTTGGCGCGTATCCAGGAGTCGGGAGAAAAGAAAAGCGGTTGCTACAAGAGTGAGATTGGGAGCTAATGCCTGCATGTACGGTAATGGGGGGAGGAGGGAAAGCGACCCAGTTCTTGCGGCGGGGTGAGGGAGGGTGCGTGCAAAAGAAAAAAAATCTCACCCCTGAATCACAACATGAGCGTGAACGGGGATAGTACGCTGCAGCCGCTAGCTTGGTCCATGTCCCCTCGAGCAGGCCAAAATATTTTAAATTACATGACACTCTGCTGCCCAAATCATTGCCCTCTCTTTGGGAGCAACCCTAAGCAGTTCTGTGTGCATGTGTGCATGTGTGTGCCGTCAAGTCATAGCTAACCTATGGCCTACCTCCTTACAGCATAGGTTGTTGTTTTTTTGGATTTAACCTCCAGGTGGTGGCTTAGGGTTGCCAGGCCCCTTTTTGCTTTTTGGGGGCGGAGCCTGAGGAGGGCGGGGTTTGGGGAGGGGAGGGACTTCAATGCCATAGAGTCCAATTGCCAAAGCACTGACTTCAATGCCATAGAGTCCAATTGCCAAAGCGGCCATCTTCTCCAGGGGAACTGATCTCTATCGGCTGGAGATCGGTTGTAATAGCGGGAGATCTCCAGCTGGTACCTGGAGGTTGGCAACTCTATGGTGGCTGGAGATCTCCTGCTATAACAACTGATCTCCGGTTGATAGAAATAATTTCCCCTGGAGAAAATGGCCACTTTGGCAATTGGACTCTATGGCATTGAAGTCCCTGCTACGACAATTGGACTCTATGGCACTGAAGTCTCTCCCCTCTCCAAAACCTGCCTTTCTCAAACTCCATCCCCCAAATCTCCAGGTATTTCCCAACACAGACCTGACAACCCTACAGATGGCGACCCCATGGGGTTTTCAAGGGGAGACGTTCCGAGGTGGTTTGCCATTGCCTGCCTCTGCGTGGTTCTGAGGGAGTGGGGAATGGAACCAGGTTCTCCAGATTAGAGTCTGCTGCTCTTAACCATTACACCACGCAAGCCTCATCCAGAGTTCTGGAGACCCTGAAAGCTTGCACACTGTTTTGTGTCCTAACTCTGACTCACAAGCCCTACACTTCACTCCAGATAAAAAGGGAATGGGAGCATGACAGCTGTGCGTGCGCATGTGCTTTGGTAGCGTGTGTTTTAACAAAGGGTTGTTACCTCGTCACCTCAGTGGTTCTTTTTTTTAATTTTTTTTGGTTTTTTTATAATAAATGCAAAATATATATATATATATACATAATAAAAGACAAGAAAGAAAAAGAAAAATAATACATACATGTATAGAACGTAAATTTCTGTTAATACATTATTATTCATATAAGATTATATATTACGCCCTAATTCAAAATCCCACCCCCCACCTCAGTGGTTCTGATCGCGGGTTCCCACAGTCATATGTACTTTGGGCTTCAGATGTTCCGAAGATGTCCTACTTTGCATTGAAATAATTCGTATGCATGCTGGTTCAGTGGCATGCTTCAACACAGGGGGTTTTATGATTTAGGTCAGAGGTCTCTGAAGTCATGCAACTCCAAGGTTCTAGCAAGTTTGAATAGCCACACTGACCTCTTTGGAATGTCTTAAAATAGAGCGACTGTCAAAAGGCGATACAGTTGCATGAATGGATGCCGAGACGCCATTCTATTTTAATAGTGGCAGGGGTGCTTTGAGGCATGTCAGAAATAAATGGCCGCAGCTAAGTAAGGAGCAGCCAAGCTCTGGGGACTTCCCGTAATGTGTTTCACAAGATCCAAGTTTATCTCATCTCCCATGTCTTTGGTGGAGGGTTTATTTGAAACATCCCTATCTGCCTTTCAGCTGCAAGTAATCCAATGCAACAACAGTGGGAAATAAAAATACCATTCCATATATCATACAAAGTGATAAGGACAGTGATGCAATAAAGCATAAACAGACCAGGCATAAAAATTAAAATATTTATTTGAGTAGCTGTAGCAGATAATAATTAGGGGATACAGCTCAGGGGAGGAGAAATGATCCCCCCCCCCCAAGATATGCAACCACGGAGAATGACAGTGCTTTTGCTTAGCATTTAAAGCTCACAGAATCAGCATTCAGCAAATCATCATTAGATGTGCATTCAGTAATTGGCCACAATGAAGAAGAAGAAGAAGAAGAAGAAGAAGAAGAAGAGCTAGTTTTTATCTGTCGACTTTCTCTACCACTTAAGGGAGATTCAAACCAGCTTACAATCACCTTCCCTTCCCCTCCCCACAACAGACACCCTGTGAGGTAGGTGGGGCTGAGAGAGCTCTAGGAGCTGTAACTTGCCCAAGGCCACCCAGCTGGCTTAGTGTGTAGGAGTGGGGAAACCAACCCAGTTCGCCGAATTAGCATCTGCCGCTCATGTGGAGGAGAGGGGAAACAAACCCGTTTCTCCAGATCAGAGTCCACCGCTCCAAACCACCGCTCTTAACCACTACACCACACTGGCCCTGCCTTTGGTGCTTAGCCACCTCTGCAGATGATGACCCACACAGCAGGGTAATATCTCTGGTCTCTAGAAAGTTAGGGTATATTCCCTTGTCCTCCACTCATTCATCCTTGTAAGACGAAGACAGTGTAAGACAGTGTCCTTCAGTGTTACTCCTCTGAAGATGCCTGCCACAGCTGCTGGCGAAACGTCAGGAAAGAAAATACCAAGACCACGGTCACACAGCCCGGATAACCTACAAGAACCAATGAACTCTGATCGTGAAAGCCTTCGACAATAACTAGAACATTGCTTTATACAAGATGCTTCCAGAGAGAAATACAGGATGCCATCCTTTGCTTGTAGTTTGCTTGTAGTTCCAAGATAATGTGACATTGGAAGTTGCACATCTCCCTCACAGTGTTATATTACCACAGTTTGTATATTACCACAGTTGTGCAAAAAGAGAATCTTTATTGCTTCTCTCAGCATCAAGTATAAAGTGGACATGAGCATGTGGCCAAATGGAGTTTAGTTGCCAACTGATGGCTGGAAAACTGCCCTGGACTGCTCCTGTGCCTTTCACATCAGCTGGGTTGGGCAGACACCAGCAAATAAAACCTACTACAGTGTAGAGAGAAGCATTTTCCTCCCCCCCCCCTTCTTTTGCCATCAGGTCACAACTGATTTATGGTGACCTTATAGGGCTTTCAAGGCAAGAGACATTCAGAAGTGGTTTTCTAATGCCTGCTTCTGAGTAGGAGCTCTGGACTTCCTTGGAGGTCACCCATCCAAACACTAACCAGGGTCAACCCTGCTTAGCGTCTTAGATCTGACGAGATTGAGCTAGCCTGGGCTATCCAAGTCAGGGCAGAGAAAATTATTACCACCTGCTAATGTCTGCAGGTCAGTTAAAGGCACAGGAACAGCAACTGGTAAAAACAGTTGATAATCTTCCCATAGTCAGTTGTCTACCAAGACCACACTGCTTTCCAAAGGAATAGCATATTCAAGGGGTTATGTCTAATCCTGGAAAAGGTGCTCAAATTTAGCCTCTATTACGATGTAACACTGAATATTCCAAACTTCCATCAGCTGATTAATCCTCGTTTGGACTATGGAATCCCAACCAAAGCATGTGAAGTTTATGACTAAGACTTCAAATCCAAACATATATACCTGGAAATCCCGATCTGATTGTGCTGACGTGCTGGGACCTTAGTCATCATCCCTGAGGCCAAACTTTTAAGGACCATTTCAGATACCTGAGTCACAGCTGAGCCGGTTTTATCAAAGCAGATAAAAGTACCAGCTTCAAAAGTAAACAATGAATAAGAAATCCAATTGTGACTGCTACATCATGGCAACCAAGCACGCATCTGTTCCAAGCTATTTATTGGAAGGGGCAATAAAAACCACAAAGAGTGACTAATAAAGACAGACAGGAGATGCCACACCTTAGCCTTTTAAATAGGGACATTTCCCAGCGGTCACCCCAGCTGACTGCTTCCCTTTTGATGACGCATGTCTTATCCGCCCGTCAGAGGTCGCCTCACTCTCCCCGCTGTTTTGCCCACATTTTCTAGACTCTGGCTAAAACGGCATCTGGAAAACACGGGCAAAATGCGCAAGGAGAGCGAGGCGACTGCTGAGAGGTGGATAAGGCATGCATAATCAAAAGGAAGCCCCAAAGCAATCAGCAGGGTGACCGCGGGGAAACATCCCTGCATAAAAGGCCCATATTTGAAAGATATCCATAATCTAATGACTAGAAACTCAGTTTTGTTTGCCATTGTCCTCACCGGGGTACCAGTTCAGTTGATCCATTTTGGACCTGCCCATGACAAACTGGTTCATCTTCTTTAGGGTTGCCAACCTCCAGGTAGTACCTGGAGATCTCCTGCTATTACAACTGATCTCCTGCTATTACAGCTGATAGAGATCCGTTCACCTGGAGGAAATGGCTGCTTTGGCAATTGGACTCTATGGCATTGGAGTCCCTCCGCTCCCCCAAACTCCACCCTCCTCAGGCTCCGCCCCCAAACCTTCCGCCAGTGGCAAAGAGGGACCTGGCAACCCTAATCTTCTTTCAATTACATTTGACTGGTAAGCTAGCCCTGTATTTAGATTTCAGAAACATAGCCAGCCACTGTGCCATAACATCCAGGCTGGACTACTGTAACGTGGGGCTGCCTTTGAAGACATTTCAGAAGCTTCATTTGGTACAAAACGCAGCAGTGCTTCAGTCTAGAGTCTGCTGCCTGGAAGATATAACTCCATGCTGTGTCAACTGTACTAGCTAGCTATTGGCTTGCAGGCCCAATTCAACATGCCGATTATTACCTTCACGGTGTGAGGCCCTCATATTTACCAAATCACATCCCGTTATATTCCCACATGCCCGCTATTTCCACAGACAGCCTTCTCCTTGTAGTGAGTGTGACCCCTCTTTGCATTTTCTGTACAGCATTAGTCGGATCATAGGCTTTTTACTGTGGTTGGTCCAGTCCCTTGGTACAGACTACCAGCATGACTGTTCAGAGTGCTTTCGCTGCATGCAGGAAGCTGTGTAAATAGGGTTGCCAACCTCCAGGTAGTAGTTGGAGATCTCCCGCTATTACAACTGATCTCCAGCCGATAGAGATCAGTTCCCCTGGAGAAATGGCTGCTTTGGCAATTGGACTCTGTGGCATTGAAGTCCCTCCCCTCTCCAAACTCCAGGCTCATCCCAGAAATCTCCAGGTATTTCCCAACTCGGAGCTGGCAACCCTATGTGTAAAACGGTTTAATTGTCGAGGTCATTAGGTGCCGGGCAAACTGTTTTGGTGGATCTGGCTGTGGTTTTAAACTGCACATTTTACTATCTGTAAGCTTTTTTATCTTGTTGGTGCACCGTTATGTTCTTTTATGTCCTTGAAACTCTCTGTGTTGATCACTGACTTGAGTCTAAGGAGATAAGGTGGGATATAAATATTTTAAATACACGGATCTTTGGTTTGAATTTATAGACAATCTTATTGCTGACGTGCATTCAATACACACATCATGCAGACATAACGATGCCATATCAACTAACCATGCTTAGACCATCCAGAATAACCTGCAGGCTTGTAGGGGAAACCTGATGTAGAATAGGGGCTACACAAAATGTGCTGGGGTTCCTGAGGTCCTTGGCTCACAATCACAACTCACCTCTGCCACTAGGTGGCTTTAGGCAAGTCATTCTGTATTAGTCCCTTCCCACATTCGCAATATGGGAATAAGAATACTGTCCTACCTTGCAGGGCTTTTGTGAGAATTACAACATGGAAATATGCGAGACATCCTTTCAGCTTTGATAGATAAATGCTAAGCATGATTATGGTTCTCCCCAATCATGTAGTATGGGAGCTAACTGCAATTAGCATTATATGCACATCTGTGGCTGCATTGAGATGCCGCAGCGAGGCAAAGACACAACCTCTCATGTATTGAATGAAATGGGACGTTTCCTGGATTGGGATCACTTTTGTCTTATATCGGTTGTGTTTCCTTACTATGTGATTAGCTTTATCCTCCCCCGCCTCTCTTTTTTTTACTTCACCCCTATAATTTTGGCACCGTCCTCTCTCCTTCCCATCTGCTGTGTTCCATTTCTTAACAGACATTGAACAAATTATTTTTAAAAAGAAAAAAAGAAACCTGAACCTTCTATATGAACTAAAATGCATTTTGCTCCACATTAAGAGTTTAGTACTGCCAGCTGTTTCTTGGGTTAATCAGCATTTGTCTGCGTTTTCAATTATTTAAAGAAATCCTCGAATTCAGTACATGAAGCATCAGCGATGAATAATTTACACATTGTGTCAACAACCAGGAAAGGATCTAATGCTAGGATGTGTGTTTTAAAGAGGGAGGGAGGAGGAGAGGGAGGGAGGGAAAGAGCGAAGCAAGTGATAAAGGCAGGGATAATTCATTGCATATATACATCTGCACACAATGACTTTGCCAGAATACAGTGAACAGTTTTTGGATTAGAGCAAATCCCAGAGGTTGCCATGTTATTTTACAATCATAAGCAGAGGTACATCCTTCTACAATCATGGACTCTTTTAAGGTTCGACCTTTCATCATCTGGGGACCACTTCATAAAAGCAAAAGGGCAGATGTATTGGATCACAGTAATGGTTCATCCGGTCTAGCATCCTGTCTCTCACAGTGGCCTACCAGATGCGTAGGGTTGCCAGGTCTCTCTTCGCAACCAGTGGGAGGTTTTTGGGGTGGGGCCTGAGGAGGGTGGGGTTTGGGGAGGGGAGGGAGTCCAATTGCCAAAGCAGCCATTTTCTCCAGGTGAACTGATCTCTATCAGCTGGAGATCAGTTGTAATAACAGGAGATTGCCAGCCACCACCTAGAGGTTACAATAATGAGGAACACCTGTGCCAAAGTTAACGTAGTTGAAGAAAATGGTAGCACGAGGGCTCAAAAGTATAACACCACACTGGGTAAAAAATACAAAATAATGATACAATCAATGAACATGCAAACTGTGCAAAAAATCATATAAGCACTTCTGAATGTGTAGACAATATTTATAGGCAAAAAGTCAACAAGCATAATGATAAATGAAATGAAATGAAAAGCATTACATCATGCAGTGGAGCAAGCAAATATATGGCACAAATTAGTGCTCTAGACTAAATACAATCCACAACGGGTACAGGAATATCCAGTCCAAAACATAAAGTCAAACATCAATAGTCCAAAAGTATGAGATAAGAAAATCCAAGAAGTGCAGCCAAGGAACCAACATAAAAGGAGAACGCGTGGCTAGTCGTAAATCACGTTTCAAAGGCTTTCTTCAGCTCAACGTTGTTAGCATTAATCAGCCCGTAGGCTATGAGGTCTGTCGAAGGGTTCAAATGACCGTCAGCTAGGGAATGCGTCTATGTGGAATTCAAAAGCGCATGTATCCTCATGTGAGCGGTTGTAATAATCAGTTGTAATAACAGGAGATTGCCAGCCACCACCTAGAGGTTGGCAACCCTACAGATGCCCCACAAAAGACCTACAAGCATGGTGTGGAAGTCAAAAGTCTGCCTTTGTTGTTGATCCCCAGCACTGATATTCTGGGGGGACTCTACCTCTGAACATGGAGAGAAAACAGGAAGTGACATCATGCATCACTAAAGGTAGGTCCCTCTTCGCAACTGGCGGGAGATTTTGGGGGCAGAGCCTGAAGAGGGCGAGGTTTGGGGAGGGGAGGGACTTCAATGCCATAGAGTTCAATTGCCAAAGCGGCCATTTTTCTCCAGGTGATCTGATCTCTATCGGCTGGAGATCAGTTGAATTAGCAGGAGGTCTCCTGCCGCTACCTGGCAGTTGGCAACCCTAACTGAAGGCCACACCCCTTCCTGCATCCCCACCCACCCACCCCCGTCTCCCAGTGTTACCACCCGGAGCTGGCAACCCTACGTTCGACCCAGCTGCCAACCAAAAGAAGATGTTGTTGCTCTGCTCTATGTGGGATAGTTGCTGTGTATGCGCATACAGAGGGGGACCTATTAATATGTCTCCCCTTGAGGACCAAAAAGCCCACTGTCAGTATATGTAAAATATTATAGTAGTCTCTTAAAATGGCATTGTAACCATGTGTAGGCATGAGGAGGTCTTAAATACTTCCTGTACCGAGGCCATTTCAGTTCATTCTCATCTAGTCCAATCGACTCTAATTTCCTCCGCCGAAGGAAATAAAATGAAAATGCCACCCACATCCACTGCCTGGCACCTCTTGGAGAGTATTTGATATGTGAGTTAATTTATCCTGCCCCGTAATTAATCATCCTCTCTTCCACCATAACACAAGTACAATGCCATTTACAATTCCTTTATTCATTTTGCCGTTAGTACAGCGAGTGACGCTTCCTGTAATTAAGGGGAAATATTACATTACATGATTGGGATAGGAATGTAACAGAAGGCTCCAGATCAGCGGCGAAACCAGCCCAATTTTCTGAATGATCAGACCAACCAAAATGTAGCCCACACATTTGAGTCAGGAAATAAAATAAACAATGAGTGAAAGACAGGGTTGCCAGCCTCCAGGTACTAGCTGGAGATCTCCCGCGATTACAAATGATCTCCAGCCGATAGAGATCAGTTCCCCTGGACTCTATGGCATTGAAGTAGGGTTGCTAGGTCACTCTTTGCCATCAGTGGGAGGTTTTTGGGGCGGAGCCTGAGGAGGGGAGGGTTTGGGGAGGGGAGGGACTTCAATGCCTTAGAGTCCAATTGCCAAAGCAGCCATTTTCTCCAGGTGAACTGATCTCTTACCAGCTGGAGATCAGTTGTAATAGCGGGAGATCTCCAGCTACTACCTGGAGGTTGGAAACCCTACATTGAAGTCCCTCCCCTCCCCAAACCCTGCTTCCTCAGGTTCTGCCCCCAAAACCTCCTGCTGGTGTTGAAGAGGGACCTGGCAGCCCTAGTGAAAGATACAAGACCAGTACTCATTTTGCTTATCAGGATCAGGCCCATCCCATGCCCATTTGTAAATATTGTAAATGTCTGGTTTCATTTCCCTGACTAGTGGAGCTACAGGAAGGGGGGTGGGGAGGTCAGTATATATGGGCCAACAAGGATGTTGTCCACCCAGAACAGCCACTCAACGTTCTCCCCAAAAGTATCATTATGATAGGAGTTTCTGTCTGAACCACTTCCCTGATGCCCATAATGCCCACTGTCAGTATATGTAAAGTATTATACTAGTCTGTTAAAATGGGATTGTAACCATGCGTAGGCATAAGGAGGTCTTAAATACTTCCTGTATCGAGGCCATTTCAGTTCATTCTCATCTGGTACAAGCGACTCTAATTTCCTCCACAGAAGGAAATAAAATGAAAACGCCACCCACATCCGCTGCCTGGCACCTCTTGTCTTGATCCCATCTTATCTGGCCTGTTTCATGCCCATTTGTAAATATTTAACGTCTGGTTTCATTTCCCTGACTAGTGGAGCTACAAGAAGGGGGGGTTTGACTCGATATATGTGTGCCAACAGGGATGTTGTCCAACCAGAACAGTTACCCAAAGTGCTCCCCTAACAACATCATTGTGATAAGAGTTACTGTGTGTACCACTTCCCTCCGGTCACTGCATTGTCTCAAACTCTGGAAGGGCTTTCTGATTCTACAGAAGCATGGATCCTGTGTTTACTTGACCTAGGCCTGCACCTGCTGGGCAGGAGAAAAGGTTTTCCTTGGACTACTGTCAGGAAAGGCAGATTGGGTGGAGTATAAGAATGTATGACTTGTTCCCTCCTCACCCCCCACCCCTCGTGAGAGGTACTTTTGGAGTTGCCAACATCCAGATACTGGTACAGATGATAGCATACCAATAGTATATAACAACAAGTATATTGAAAATGCCCTGACCTGGATGGCCCAGGCTAGCCTGATCTTGTCAGATCTCAGAAGCTAAGCAGGGTCAGCCCTGGTTATTATTTGGATGGGAGACCACCAAGGAATACCAGGGTTGCTGTGCAGAGGAAGGCACTGGCAAACCACCTCTGATAGTCACTTGCCATGAAAACCCCAAAAAGGGGTCGCCATAGGTCGGCTGTGACTTGACAGCACTTTACACACACACACACACACACACACACACACACACACACACACACATTGAAAATAACAATAAACACCAAGTCAATGGTTAGGCAAAACCGTATACAAAGTACAGGATATACAATCACAATAACTTCAAACAGAAGTTATTGGGCTCCATGGCATTGAAGTCCCTCCTCTTCCCAAACCCCACCTTCCTCAGGCTCCGCCCCCAAAAACCTTCCGCCGGTTGCCAAGATGGACCTGGCAACCCTAGGTACATTCAAATTGCAGGCACTGTCTGGCAATATTAGTAGAAAAAAATTCTGTGGCTCCCTCCATTTACTTGTGGTAGCTGCTCAAGTATCCTGTAAGTTGGAGGGTATAAAGCATGGCTGACTACAACTTACCCAGTCGGAAGTCCCAAGATGAAGTCCCCTCTGGGGCCCTCAGACAAGCCACCAGAAGTAGCTATAACATTTTCTCAGGACAATATATACACTTTGGACAAGAAATCAGAGATGCGTCTTCCCAGATAGTTTGCTGTAGGAAGCTGGGGTTGAGATCCGCCGCCAACCAGACTCAACAGTCTGCTGGACTGACTTAATGAGGAAACATAACTCAACTTTTACTTATGAGTACCCCCTTTAAGTATCTGAGGGGTATCTTTTGAGGGAAAGGAAAGGATTCGTTATCCATTTGCTGATGCCATTGGGTCATCAAAAACACCTCAGACCTGTGGGAGAGGCTTACAGAAGCAAAAAATTTCTACTCCTGATACTGAATGGTTATTTTTTTTTTCATGATGCTTATTCTGAAGCTAGGCTTGCTACTTATTTCAAATCAGGAACTTCACATTTTCCTGCCTCTAAAGCTGCTACATTTGAGAACGTCTCCTCTCTTTGCCCACCCTCTCCCACAATTTCCCCTTTTCTCTCAGTGGCTTCATATTCTATTTCCCTTGTGGATGAAATCTCGAAAACATGCTATTCCCTCCTGCTGTAGCCCGACCACTGATGAAACAGCTTATTCCTTTGCAATTTCTACCACAGCGACAATTTTTCATTTGAAGCGCCGGAATGGCTCTGGTATCAGGGCTTGAGCTCATGAACTGTTACATTAGTGAGGATCTTTCCCGACTCAGAGGGAAGAACAAGTTGTTACAAAACAGCCGAAAACAGTCGTCCTGTGTGGAATTCCCCACCCGGAATAAATCTGTTTTAAATAAATAAATAACAGGGCTGGACGGCACCCCCCACTTCTAGGGCCCTAGGCAATCACCTAGGGAAATCTACTGGATGGGCTGGCCCTGGTAGAAGGAGTAGGATTGCCAACCTCCAGGTGTCGTCTGGAGATCTCCGCTATTACAACTGATCTCCAGTCGATAGAGATCAGTTCGCCCGGAGAAAATGGCCACTTTGGCAATTGGACTCTGTGGCACTGAAGTCCCTCCCCAAACCCCTCCCTCCTCAGGCTCTGCCCCCAAAACCTCCCGCCAGTGGTGAAGAGGGGCCCAGCAACCATAAGGAGGAGGGAAGAAGTAAAACTGTAGGGGGGATTAAAACATGGGGGCCAGAATGGGGGGAGGGGAGCCAGAACAGACAGAGAAGTAGGGCAGAAGAAATGAAGACAGCCTGGCAAGGGGGGCAGGGCAAATACAATTCTCTCTCCCCCGTGTAGCCAGCATGGCATAGTGGTTAAGGTGTTGGAGTAGGTGGGAAATCCAGGTTCGAATCCCCACTCATGCCATGGAAGCTTGCTGGGTAACCTGGGCTAGTCACACACTCTCAACCCTGATTCTGGCTAGTATTTGGATGGGAGACCTCCAGGATCAGGGGCGTGGCACGGAGGCAGGCAATGGCAAACCACCTCTGTACGTCTGTTGCCTTGAAAACCCAATGGGGTCGCCATAAGTCAGCTGTGACTTGATGGCAAAAAAAAAAGTATCCTAACTGTTGTACATATCTGGGTATCCAATGCATGTGTGCGTGTTAGGTGCTGTCAAGCTGCTCCCGACTCATGGCGACCCTATGAATCAATGTCCTCCAAAAGATCCTCTCGTTGACAGCCTTGCTCAGGTCTTGCAAACGGAGGGCCGTGGCTTCCTTTATAGTCAATCCAGTGCATCTGTCCCCCCAAAACTCATAGAAAATATATTTTTTTCAAAATGCCTGCAGTTTCATTCAGTGTTATGGATATCTTTATTCATCAAATCAAATGTATTTATTTGGTTTGTTCAAGGATATTCTTGGGGGGAGGATTCAGAAGCATCCCTATAACAGTCCCATGTTTAAAACGCTTCCTTGTCGGAAGACCTTCTCTGCCCTTCCCTTCTTCCCCATCCCAAAGTACACTGAATTCATGAAGAGCTCGGCTGTTCCCTCTTGAATTATTCTTCCTGTATCAGATTTACTCTAGGAAGTGGGAAACATGCCTGAACTTTAAAACTAGCAGGGGAGCAGAGCAGAATCAGAAGCAACAACAATCAAATTCTAATTTAACTCAGACCTGTGGTGGGTTCCCCCCCCCATGTCAATAATCCTACATAGTACAAATTGAGTTACATTTATAGGATAAGTGACTACGAACACATTACCCTTCTGATCACATCGTTGTAATTCATTGCAAATCAATAAGCGGCTAAATTAAAGCCCACTCTTTTGTATCTGACATATTATGTGGGTTGGGGGAGAAGGAAAGTGCCAATATTGGCCCCCTCGGGCTATAACAACCAACAAATGATGATTTCCCCCCCCCCCCAACCTTCCAGGCCATAAATTGCGAACACAAAAGCTGAAATTCCAGCGAAAACAGCAACACGGTTATTGGGAACCTGGATTTCCCACCTACTCCAACACCTTTATTTATCTCCTAAATAAAGGTCACGTGAATGTAATTCGTAAATCAACACGAGCCACATGTTTTGCTACCAAACAACCTATTTTTAAGCTGGAGCCCAGTCCCTTTCCATTCCGTAGCGACCAAACTGAATAAGCAGCCTTTTGTTGAAATCGTGTCTCATCAGCCGGCCTCTTGTTCCCTGACTGAATCGGGCAGACATAAGCCCTCTTGTAGGCTTACGGGAGCCCCAAAGTGGGAGACGACGCTCGAAAATAAACCAGCAGACATAGCCCTGGCCTCTGGACAGATGAGGACACCGGCTTGCCTCACCGCAAACGTTCTGTGCAAATTCTCTGCTCAAAATAAACGATTGGTTTGCTCGATTTGAAAACCCTGGCACGAGCCACTTAAACTGAGCAGTACTTTATTTTTATGTGCGGTATTTTATTTTTACCTTGGTGTTCTGGAGTTCAAGGTAACACACACGGCCCCTTCCCACACTTTCCCACACCAGCGTGGTTACTGGTTAAGAGTGGTGGTTTGGGGCGGTGGACGCTAATCTGAAGAACCGAGTTTGACTCCCCACTCTTCCACATAAGCGGTGGAGGCTAATCTGGGGAACTGGATTTGTTTCTCCACTCCTACTAGGGTTGCCAACTGCCAGGTAGTGGTGGCTAATCTGTTAAGGAATGAATATCTCAACATGCAGCCACTCCTTAACAGGAGATTCATTCATTCATTCCTTAACAGGAGATTAGCCAGCTCTTATATACAACTGCCAGGTAGTAGCAGGAGATCTCGGGCTAATTCAACAGATCTCCAGCCGATAGAGGTCAGATCACCTGGAGATAGGGTTGCCAACCTCCAGGTAATAGAAGATGATCTCCTGCTATTACAACTGATCTCCAGCCGATAGAGATCAGTTCAACTGGAGAAAATGGCTGCTTTGACAATTGGACTCTATGGCATTGAAGTCCCTCCCCTTCCCAAACCCCGTCCTCCTCAGGCTCCGCCCCAAAAACCTCCCTCCGGTGGCAAAGAGGGACCTGGCAACCCTACCTGGAGAAAAATGGCCGCTTTGGCAGTTGAACTCTATGGCATTGAAGTCCCTCCCCTCCCCAAACCCCGCCCTCTTCAGGCTCGACCCCCAAAATCTCCCGCCAGTTGCAAAGAGGGACCTGGCAACCCTAACTTCTACTCATAAAGCCAGCTGGGTGACCTTGGGCTAGTCACAGCTCTTAGAGTTCTCTCAGCCCCACCTACCTCACAGGTGTCTGTTGTGCGGAGGGGAAGGGAAGGTGAGTGTAAGCCAGTTTGATTCTTCCTTAAGTGGTAGAGAAAGTCAGCATATAAAAACCAACTCTTCTTCTTCTTCGTAGCCCAAATGAATACCCTCATTCATCCAATGGCATTCTGCATGAATAGGCAGTGAAAGTTGTACTACAGGTCCCTAAGAAACATCTCTCTCACCTAACTGTTTTTTAAACAACAAAAAGGAACACAAAATGTTTCTCAGACAAATTAATAGGAAAAATAAAAAAGTCAGATGAAAAAATGGATTTTCAGTTCATGAGTAATAGTTGCATTTTACAATGTCCTGACAAATCTCTCATGTTGGCAAGGAAACCTTTGTTAAGAACTTATCTCTGAATAATTGGGTGTCACTCGCCTTGGCCTCCTTTCAAGGCAAACTGTGACACAACGTTAGATTGTTGATCACAGACAATCCTGGAGTTTGACCGCAAGAAAATATCGACTGGGAAGACTCTGACACGTTGGTTGACGTCATTTCATTCAACAAATGTCTGGAGGAACTCTGCACAATTACAGATTACTTCATCTTTGGTCCCCGGCCAATGAGATTAACTAAACTTGGTGTCTAGGAACTTTGCAGCATATAGTTTTACTAACTGGTTCATAAGCATGTGTTCATTTTAGTGCAGCGATTCCCCAATGTGGCATCTGTGGGTATCATGACACCCACTGTTATGTTTCTTGATACCTGCCCGCTTCCTCCTCAAAACATCTCTTCATGGAAGTATTTCCTTTCAGAAAAAACTGACACATCAACTTAGAGTTATTAAAGGCAAAGCTAAGATATCGGATTTTTATTAAAGTTGGCATGATTTCATCTCATACACAAACCAGAAAGAAATGCAACATGCATCCAAGCCATTTCAAAGATTATGGAAGATGAATTAAAGTTATAATGACCCTTCCTCTTCTTTTCATTTCTAATGGTGTCAATCACCTATGCTACTATTGTATTCCTTTTATACCTGTAATTAAAAGATACACACACACACACATGAACTTACAACAAATATTAAGCCCTCGACCAATAGCACTGTAATTGTTATTTTTTTGTTATTTTCCCTTTTTTGTGTGTTTTCTTTCCTTTTGTTGTAACTATTGTTTTGATGATGAAGTTTTTTTTCCTCTTTGTTTCTTTTGTGTTCTTGTGTCGGTGATTGTGATTGTATTTATATCTATTAATAAATTATTTTAAGAAAGAAAGAAAGAAAGAAAGAAAGAAAGAAAGAAAGAAAGAAAGAAAGAAAGAAAGAAAGAAAGAAAGAAAGAAAGAAAGAAAGAAAGAAAGAAAGAAAGAAAGAAAGAACGGTTTCCTGGCTTCCTTGTAGCTCACAGAAGCAGGACATCCTTCAGAAAACCTCAGAAGCCATCACTTTTGGGTCTATATGAAAAACCTACTTGGAAATAGCTGCCCACCTCGCAGGAGACTGCGAGAGAGAGAGAGAAATTAGTAGCTGTTACATTGTGGCCACTACTGGTAACAGCTACAAATCCCTCTCTCACACACACACCTGGGAGTTATATAGCAGTTAGTAACATTTGCAAATTACACTGCTTCACTCTGCTACACTTCCCTTTACCCTACGTGGGAATTGCTGACTATCTTGCAATTTGCTCCGTCAAGATTGTGTAGACAAATAATAAATTTTGTAAGTATATTTTTAATTATATAACTGCAGTATTGCTTGTGGATGAAATATGATGACTGTAGGTATTATGATTATGTATTCTTTATACTTAAGGAAGGACCGAAGAAGAATTTTCAACCAAGAATTTAAAACGACCGTATCCTCCTTTGGAAATTTGGCATCATTCTGTGTATATTGTGAACTACATTGTCTACAATGGTGAATGTACTCTGACAGAGACTTTTGAGAAATCCATACAACTTAGGTTGACATGCTTGCTGCCCCTTGTTGTTTCTCAAAGAATTGTGGATTTTTATACGTTGTACATATCTTTGTTGTTGTGTCAATTTCATAGCATTCATGATAAATGTTTTTTGCACTTTGTTAATCAAGTTTCGCTCCTGTACTGATTTTCTAACCTCCAGGTACTAGCTGGAAATCTGTTCTTACAACTGATCTTTGCCGATTGAGATCAGTTTACCTGGCGAAAATGGCCACTTTGGCAATAGGCGTCTATGGCACTGAAGTCCCTCCCCAAACCCGGCCCTCCTCAGGCTCCACCCCAAAAACCTCCCGCCAGTGGCGAAGAGGGACCTGGGCAACCCTATAGATGGTGGTTGGAGATCTCCTGGAATTACAACTAATCCCAAGTGACAGAGACCGGTTCACCTGGAGAAAATGGCTGCTTGGAAAGGTGGACTTTACGGCATTATACCCCACTGAAGTCCCTCCCCTCCCCAAACCCTGCCCTCCTCAGACTTCACCACAAAACTGCAGGTATTTCCCAACCTAGAGCTGGCAACCCTAAGAACACTGGATATCGCTTAGCTGCTTTACAGTCTGGGCCAGAGACAACCTGGAGAGTTCACCTCGCATCAGTTCTTTCTGTCTCTCAGATGCCTTTCTTTTGAAACTGTTACTAACTGAATTAGCCCATTATTTCATCCTTGAAAATCAGTTTCCATTTCCCCAGTTCATTCACTTCTCGAAACCATGGTAGCTCAAGATTGCCGGGGCCAGAGGGGAATTGTATTGTGTGAGAAATGCTTAATGTGCGGCACTAAATTAGAAGGGTGGAATTGTGCAGAGTTTAGGTTATAAATGAGATGGAAGGGGATAATATTTCTGCGCTTTCCTTTACTAATGATACAGTATTTTATTGCCTGTGGAGAAATGTATTTATCGTTGCAACGTTTAGCGGGGATAAGAATTCATAATTCAGACGGCTTGTTATACTGCACTTTGCGCATTTGTGAAGGTGTCTGCACAGAATACTAAAAAAAATAGATTATTTTCTTTTCAGTCTTCAGATTAAAGCAGGGCGTTCTTGTGTGAGGACAGTGTAAAGGGCCATTTACTCAACTCTGTCCTTTACTACCATTTCTGTAAGCAAACGTATTTTATGAATATAGGGTTGTCAGCTTCAGGTTGGGAGATACTTGGGACGTCATTGCTGTAGAATGCCATAGAGTCCAAAGTGGCCTTTTTTCCAGTGAACTGATCTCTGTCACCTGGAGATCAGTTGTAATAGCGGGAGATCTCCAGCCACCACCTGGAGTAGGGTTGCCAGGTCCCTCTTTGCCACCGGCGGGAGGTTTTGAGGGTGGAGCCTGAGGAGGGTGGGGTTTGGGAAGGGGAGGGACTTCAATGCCATAGTGTCCAAATGGCGAAGCGGCCATTTTCTCCCCATATCCGGACTGATCTGAAAGCCGGACCCTTTGAGCTGGCATCCAGTCAGATCCGTGCTGCCTGCTTTCAATGTTTTTTCTCACCTAAATATGTATATATATATGCATATATACAATGTACACTACATCATAGGTGGAGACGGAAAGCCTTCTGTTGTTGGTTTGTTTGTTGTTGCTCTTGTTTAACAGCTGATACAGGTATTCTGGTGAGACAGTTACTCCTTTGCTTTCTGATGGTTTAAGGTACACAAAATGATTTAAAATATTGTTTAAAATTACATTCAGGCTATGTGTATAAAGTGAATATAAAACATGAAGCACCCCCAAGATATCTCATTATGTATACGCAAAAATTCCAAAATATTCCAATATACGGAAAGATCCGAAATACGGACCACTTCTGGACCCAAGCTGTCTGGATAAGAGATACTCAACCTGTATTTACATAGCACCACTCAGGAAAAATGCAAAACATGAAATCTCCCACTTTTTGTATTTGCCTGCCCACAGCTGGTGAATGTGGGACTGCGTTATGTGGAAACAGAAACAAACACAATTTGGGTGGCTGGAAAGGGGGAAATCCTCCATGTGAAAGCAGCCCTTGTTGAGGGGAAGTTGCGTCCTTCAAATATACTTCTGGGTGAATACAGATGATAGTGGCTGAACACAGGAAGCTGAGTTACACTAAATCAGAAGTGTGTGAGTAAGTGAAGGGAACAGTTACTTCATGCCTCGGACCAAGTGAATTCTCGCCCACAAAACCTTATGCCATCATAAATCTGTTAATCTTCAAAGGGCCACAAGGCTCTGTTTGGGTTGGCTGTATCAAATTAACAGCTACAAGGGCCATCGCTCAGTGGCAGAGCATCTGCTTTGGATGCAGAAGATCCCAAGTTTAATCCCTGGTGTCTCCGTTTAAAGAGATCAGGTGATGAGAGAAGTCTAGAGACTCTAGAGAGCCGCTGCCAGTCAAAGTAGATATGATTGACTTTAAAAGACCAACAGCCTGACTCACTATTAGGCAGCTGTATGTATGTGTGCATGACAATGTTTGTCTAATGTGTTAGGAGTGTGTGTTGTGTGTTAAGTGCTGTCAAGTCGCTTCCGACTCATGGCGACCCTATGAATCAATGTCCTCCAAAATGTCCTATCTCTGACAGCCTTGCTCAGGTCTTGCAAATTGAGGCTTCCTTTATTGAGTCAATCCATCTCTTGTTGGGTCTTCCTCTTTTCCTGCTGCCCTCAACTTTTCCTAGCATGTCTTTTCTGTCTTTTCTAGTGATTCTTGCCTTCTCATAATGTGACCAAAATACGATAGCCTCAGTTTAGTCATTTTAGCTTCTAGGGTCAATTCAGGCTTGATTTGATCTATAACCCACTGACTTTTTTGTTTTGTTTTTTTGGCAGTCCACAGTATCCGTAACACTCTCCTCCAACACCACATTTCAAAGGAGTCTACTTTCTTCCTGTCAGCTTTCTTCATTGTCCAGCTTTCACACCCATACATAGTAATAAGGAATACGATGGCATGAATTAACCTAATCTTGGTGGCCAGTGACACATCCTTACACTTCAGAATCTTGAGTGACACCTTTCTAAACCCACCAACATTAACTCTGCTTAGGATGGCCCCGTGAGTCACCCTTTCTGGTTGCAACACAAACTTCTCCTTAGCCATTAAAGGGAAAACAAAGTCAAGGGAAGGTTGGTCATCAACCCTGACTTGTACCCTAGTTATTCTCCACACAATGGTGCAGTTTAGCACCCCCCGCAGGCAGCTGAGGCTCCTTGAGAAGATCACAAGGCTGGAACATCAGCTTGATCTTTGACACACAGGCAGTCAGCTCCACTATCTAATCAGTCACAAAGAGAAATGCATGAATCACTTCTTTGATAAGGGAGATCTCAGGATTAAACAGGCACATGTTTCTCTGCAGAGAAGTGGCCCTGGGCAAAATCAAACCGCGGCACATTCCATCTCCCCTAAACAATGCCTAGAGCCAAACAGTGGGGAGGGGGTGGCACTGTTGTTGTTTGCAAAGCAGGTCTCCGGTAGGCATATTTTCTGCCAACGCGACAGCTTCCTGGAATGAGCCACATTCCTTTATTTATAGCTTTTCTTCTTGGGTTGGTCAAAGTTGAACCCTGCCAGCAGCCTTCAAACATTTTCTTTTAAGTAGCCCCAATTAACATTGTGATTTCACATTGAGAAAAGAAAGGCCATTTTGGTTGATTGCTTTCAATCAATCAGGTGTGCTTTGCAGGGCCCTCCTAAGAACACTTTCTTGGGAGTAAGTCCCAGGGAATAGACCTGAGTAAGATTCCAAGTAGACCTGCTTAGGATTGCACTGTTAATGGATCATATAAACTAGTGGAAAGAAACATTAATCAGCATTTGTCATTTGTATATTTATTATTATCAACAATACTATTATTGTTATTGTTGTTGCTGTTGTTGTCATTATTATTATTATATCACATTCACGCACCAAGCAATGTCACAAGCAGAAACAAGGGAACAATTATTATTGTTGCTTTTGCAGTTATTTTATTTCAATTGCACCATCAGAACTGAAAAAAGGTCCAACAGTGGGCGAAAATGCATGGGAGGTTTTGCCTTGGATTTGCCACTCTCTAAATGCACATACCCCAGCCAAATTCTCAAAACCAAAAAATAAGCCCCAGTGCAGAGTTTTGAGAATTCAGATAGGAAAAATGTGCATCTAGAGATTCTAGAGAGTGGCAAATCCAAGGCAAAACCTCCCATGCGTTTTTGCCCAGTGTCGTCCCGACCAGAGCTATACTCTTCTAAGTCCATTTAAGTAAATGGGCATAAAAGAGTATAAATCTGTTTAAGACTGCCCCATAACCCTTTCTGGTTATCTATAGGTTTTTAGCACTTAGCAACTGCTTTTTAACCTCAAAATATGAGACAATAATAATGGTGCTAGGGTGAGTCACTTTTTGAGGGAATTTCAGATTTACGAAACGTCGAAAAGTGGTAGAGAAGGCTATTTTTAACACAAGTACCCCTCACCCCAATGCTTGAGCAAAATGTATGACTTCATCAGAAATCATTTGCAAGATATGGAAGGCAACTGTTCTGTTGCTCCAGGAAGGTATACTCTTAACTTCACTGTTGTGGGGCAACATTCATGCCTCTGCCCGACTAACTTTGATTTAGTGGAAGCTCTCCTTTCCCATCAATACATAACCATATTTTTTTGGCTGGACAATGCAGAAGATTTGGGTTTTTCCCCCCACAGTGAGCAGTTTGGCATGCCATGTCAATATGATTGTACAAAAGTTGCAAGCATCGACTGGCTAGTGTCCATCCTGTAAAATCACTGGTGTGAAGCAATAGTCTCTTCTGGATCTCATGCCGGTGCCTTTTTTTCAAAATACATAAGCAATCTTTTCATAAGGTGTTTAAAACTTTTAAACATCCTGAAACCATACCTGGGGATGTACGACAAGACCCAGAACAGTTTTTTTTTTCTCCCACATTCTCACAACTTGCAGTGCAGATAGGGTTGCCAGGTCCCTCTCGCCACCAGCAAGAGGTTTCTGGGGTGGAGCCTGAGGAGGGTGGGGTTTGGGGAGGGGAGGGACTTCAATGCCATAGAGTCCAATTGCCAAAGCAGCCATTGCATCAGCCAGAATCTTCTATGCAGCACGGTGACAACGGAGGAGTTCTCTTACCTTGTTGCTGAGGACTGTGCTCCTTAATAATGGCCAAAATTGGCTTACAAGCTCTTTGTCTCGGACTTTATAAGGGGTGTGTTTGAAATCATACACCGTGTTGTTCATGGGTTGTCCATATTTGTCTCATATACTTAGATAGTTCGAGTGAGGTTTTGAGTTTGTATATTGCTGTATGTTGATTTTGTGAAATAGAGTAAGATATTTGGGCTACATGCTGTTATTTCTTGTAAGTAATTCTCATTACAGCATAGGGTGTTGTTTGGATTCCACCTCCAGGTAATAGCAGAAGATCTCCTGCTATTACAACTGATCTCCAGCTGATAGAGATCAGTTCCCCTGGAGAAAATGGCTGCTTCGGCAATTGGACTCTATGGCCTAGAAGTCCCTCCCCAAACCCCACCCTCTTCAGGCTCTGCCCAAAAAAATCTCCCACCAATGGCGAAGAGGGACCTGGCAACCCTAGCTGGAGATCTGTTGTAATAGCAGGAGAGCTCCAGCTAGTACCTGGGGGTTGGCAACCCTAAGTGCAGCTGAGCCCAAGGTGAGACCACCTGGCCCAAGATGTAGGCACCAGTTGAAGAAGTGATGTGGCCCCTGATGTTTTGAGGCAGCAGAAAAGATGCCACTGCTTTCTTTTGGCTTTGGATGACATAAGCGTTCTCTTTTTCCCCCCTGGTACAGGTGGCTTTCAGCGCAGTTGACCGTGGATCATTTAAGCCCAACCGCTTTGTGAAGAAGATCCTCAAGCTTTTGTTTTCTCTTCATGGTGTCATGAAAAGAACATCTTATCAAGCGAGGCAAGCTGCTCAGGAAACACAGAATATTGCAGCTCGAACAATCCTTCAGAGAGGGAGGGGGTGTCCCACTCAGGAGCTTCTGCTTGGCAACCTCCCCCCCCCCCCAACCCGGAAACTAAACTCGCAAGCTGCAAAGGGAAGCCTTGACTCTTTGTTTCCCCCTGTTTATACCTTCTCTGGGAAACATCTGCTAGTTAGCCGCTGTTTCTTTTTCTCTTCCTATTTATTTGTACTTCTGTAGATTCAGAGCCAGCTGAAGGCTGAGACAAGCTCCTATTCTTTCAAAACTGGTAATTTCGGGTTGGGGGGGTGAGGTCACCATGGCAAAAAAAGAAAGAAAGCAAAGAGCAATCCAGAGAGTCTCAACAAGCAAAATATCCCCCCCCCCTTTCAGGGGGATTGAACTCTTAACTATTTACGTGCCTTGGGAAGAAGATTGTAACACCCTCTTCCAAAGGGGTAAGGGAGTCATAAGTAGATGAAATAATAAACAAGGGGGGAGGGATAATTTCTTTAAACACTGGTTTTCAAACGGAGGACAAACTAAGAAGGCTTGCTTTTTCAAACAGGTCAGCGGATATTTTATTATTCAAGAACAAGCAACATGTGAAGCCTTTTACTAGGAACAAGTCGCGCAAAAATATTGTGCAAGCTTTCAAGTTCTCCAGAAGTCTTCATAAGGCTGGAGGTTAAAAGACAGCAAGAAAAAAAGGGGGCAGGGAGATGTGTCCTGAAGATGATGGCCTGCAACATAATTTTTCTACTTTTTAAAAAAAAAACATCCAGCCTAAGGAAGAGTTCTGGAGAACTCCGAATCTTGCACAATGTTTTCTGTTCCTTCAGTTGATGCTAAACAAAGGTATCACATGGCTTTGGGGCTTATGAAAATGATGGTATGGACCAGTGCAGTTACTTGAAAACTCACACAAGAGTAGTAAGCACCATGTCAAATTGATGAGATCATTATCATTATTATCAAGAGTATTTTACAAGGTGACATAAGCCCAGGGTTAGTGCAGTGTTTGAGCTTTGAGGTCCCCGATTCAAATCTGACGAGCCGGTGTGGTGTGGACATGGACAAGAGGAAAGGCCCAGGGAGTTGGGAATGTTTAGTCTGGAGAAGAGGAGGTTGGGGGGGGGGGACAAGATTGTTCTCTTTAACTGTTTGAAGGGCTGTTACTTAGAGGAGGGCAGGGAGCTGTTCCTGTTGGCAGCAGAGGATAGGACTCGCAATAATGGGTTTAAATTGAGGGCACAAAGGTACTGGCTGGATATTAGGGGGGGGGATTAAAGAGTTGTTCGACAGTGGAATCAGCTACCTAGGGAGGCGGTGAGCTCCCCCTCACTGGCAGTCTTCAAGCAGTGGCTGGATGAACAAGGATGCTTTAGTCTAGGCTGATCCTGCATTAAGCAGGGGGTTGGACTAGATGGCCTGTATGGCCCCTTCCAACTCTATGATTCTATGATTCTGAGATTTAATCTGTCCTCAGGCTGCAAAAGTCACCAAGTGAACCTGAACCACTCACACTCTCTCTCTCAGGGTTTTTGTGAGGAGGGAAATGAGATCATCTCTATTTATATAGAACATTTGGAGTGGCTAGAGGGCTAGACTAGGATCCAGGAGACTCAAGTGTGAATCCCTGCTCTCCCGTGGATACTCGCTAGGTAACCCTGGGCCAGTCACACACTCTCAGCCTAACTTAAGTCACAGGATTGTTGTGAGGACAAAATGGAGGAGAGGAGAACCACATAAGTCTCTTGGGTATCCATTCAGCGGAAGGGCAGGGCATAAATGAAGAAAGTAATAATAATTGTATACTGACTCTCCATATATGTGCTCAAGATATCTATATACTATCTATCTGCTGTCTATTCTCTATCAACCTTGGGGACCAGGGAGGAAGGTAAAGGTAGTCCCCTGTGCAAGCACCAGGTCATTCCTGACCCATGGGGTGATGTCACATCCCCAAGTTTACTAGGCAGACTATGTTTACGGGGTGGTTTGCCAGTGCCTTCCCCAGTCATCTACACTTTATCCCCAGCAAGCTTACCGACTTCGGAAGGATGGAAGGCTGAGTCAGCCTAGAGCCGGCTACCTGAAACTGACTCCCGTAGGGATCGAACTCAGATCGTCAGCAGAGCTTTTGACTGCAGTACTGCAGCTTACCACTCTGCGCCGTGGGGCTCTTTCCGGGGAGGAAGGGTGGGATATAAATGCACAGAGGAGCAATTTTTCCCAGTACACATTCTCCCATCTCCCTTTAGGGATTCTCCTAAATTGCTAGGAACACCCAGACTCTATCCTGTTGAAATCTCAAAAGGAACAGCTGCATTCCAAACCCTGTTGGTGCTAAGTGACTGACAACACTGCATAGCCACAGAGTACAGTGTCTCAGCACACAATGATCTAATCAGGTCATAAAGGAAACATGTCGAAACACCAGCTGGAACAAGGAGAACGTCTCGTCAGCATTTCAGTCTATATATTCAAAAGCTTCCAGAGCCTCTAAGCTCTAAGGTACTATTTAATATTTTTTAATAAATTAGTTGGATGATGGAATAGAGAGCATGCTAATCAAATTTGCAGATGACACCAAGTTAGGAGGGGTAGTTAATACCCCGGAGAGTAGGGTCAGAATTCAGAATGACCTTGATAGACTGGAGAGCTGGGCCATAAGTAATAAAATGGATTTCAATAGGGAGAAGTGTAAGGTACTTCACCTAGGCAGAAACAACATAATGCACAGGTACAGGATGGGAGATAGTTGGCTCGACAACAGTACACGTGAAAGAGATCTGGGAGTCTTAGTGGACCACAAACTGAACGTGAGTCAACAGTGTGTTATGGCGGCTAAGAAGGCCAATGCAATTATGGGCTGCATTAATAGGAGTATTGTGTCTAGATCAAGGGAAGTAATACTACCACTGTATTCTGCATTGGTCAGACCTCACTTGGAATACTGTGTCCAGTTTTGCGATCAGTTGTAATAGCAGGAGATCTGCAGCTAGTATAGTGGGTTTAGCTTTATATCTACAGAGAACCTTTTGCGTCTGTTTTATAAAGTATTTACTGCATAAGAAATTAGTGGTCTGTGTTGCTGTTATTGGATTTTGCTAGTACCTGGAGGTTGGCAACCCTAAGTTGAGTAATTGTGGCATTCTGCCCTCCCCCTCCAATGAGTACCGGCAATCTTTCCTTCCCATTTAGGTGTGGCAGAAGAACCCATGGTAGACCTTTGCCTTGTGCATTAGCCCCACAAGCCAGTTTCATCATGACTCTGCATATTCCTTTTCCTTTCTGTTTCATTGGTGGTTTATCCCGTTGCTCTACCTCACTGCTTCTCCTCTACGCAAAATATTTAAACATAAATGTGATCCTCTGGGCTGCTGGCATTTTCACCTTTGAGTCAGAGCTTCAGATCCTTACTGGATGTTGACTTTACAGTGTACCTTCAGTGGTGACTCAAACCTGACAAACAGGTGATCGCAACGAAATACATCCGGGAATGACATCACCAATGTCTGGGTACATTCACTGCCATTATTGTTCACATTATGTTAATTCAGTAAATGACTTTTGACTAAGATTACTTCATCTATACTTAGGGAACAAAGAAGCTGTTTTGTTAGAAGGGGGAAAAATTTTTTTTTAAAAAAAACATCCTTCACCAAGAGGATAAAGTGCCACAGGAAAGATTTACCAGAATGTATTTCGTTTCAAAACCGGCAACCAAGGGGTGCGTTCAATTACATACACTATTCAGTTCTCCTCCCCTTTTTTTTGCAACACCCAATGAAAAGCCTTTCTCCTCCCATCCCACCTTCCCCCTCCCCTCCCGTTTGCATCCACCAATCATTATTGTTACTTAATTCCCCCCTCCCAAGTGCTTGTGGTCTTACAAAGGAACAACCTAATTAGGGTTGCCAACCTCAAGGTGGCACCTGTAGATCTCCAGCTATTATAACTGATCTCCAGGCAACAGAAATCATTTCACCTGGAGAAAATGGCTGCTTTGGTAGTTGGACTCTATGGCCTTATACCATGCTGAGGTCTCTCCCCTCCCCAAACCCTGCCCTCTCCAAGCTCCACCCCTAAAAACCCCAGGAATTTCCCAACCTAGAGCTGGCAACATTACTTCTAACGACATCTTGAGATGTTAGGACGAGATGCATATATTTGCAAATAAATAAATATAAAATTTCTATGACTGCTATCTTTCATCCAAAGGAAAATAAACCCTGAGGTGCCAGCTCCTGGATTTCCTATTACTCAGGGAAATGGGAAAGCACTTAATATCTTCCAACAATGGGTGCAAGCCTTAAGTTATTTATTCAGAGGAACTTCACTGATGACAATCAATTCATATTGAAATAAGTGGTTTTGTGATGACAACCACTTTGACTGACTCATGAGTTTGAAAATGGTCTGCATTGCTGCCAATTTAAAATGCTTAAACCTCAGTGAGGACTAACAAGAAGGAGGAGGAGGAGGAGGAGGAGGAGGAGAAGAAGAGCTGGTAGGTGAGGCTGAGAGAGTTCAGAGAGGACTGTGACTAGCCCAAGGTCACCCTGACCCATGGGGTGATGTCACATCCCGAAGTTTACTAGGCAGACTATGTTTACGGGGTGGTTTGCCAGTGCCTTCCCCAGGCATCTACACTTTACCCCCAGCAAGCTGGGTACTCATTTTACCAACCTCGGAAGGATGGAAGGCTAAGTCAACCTTGAGTCGGCTACCTGAAACTGACTCCCATCTGGATCGAACTCAGGTCCTCAGCAGAGCTTTTGACTGCAGTACTGCAGCTTACCACGCTGCGCCACGGGGCTCTTTCCGGGGTGGAAGGGTGGGATATAAATGCACAGAGGAGCAATTTTTCCCAGTGCACATTCTCCCATCTCCCTTTAGCAAGCAGATCCTAAAAATAGGCTGCACAACTGCTAGTCTTGCATTAAGTTCCCCCAAAGAGTCGGTAGGTGAGGCTGAGAGAGTTCAGAGAGGACTGGGACTAGCTCAAGGTCACCCAGCTGGCTTCATGCGTAGGAATGGGGAAACCAACCCGGTTCACCAGATTAGAGTCCGCTGCTGATGTGGAGGAGCAGCGAATCAAACCTGGTTCTCCTGCTTAGAGTCCAGCACTACACCATGCTGGCTCTCATGGTTGGTTTAAATATTACAGATCTCAAATACATATTTTCTTTGGCTGCATAGCCCACTCTAATTCAAGAGCTATGGGAAGTTTATATATGGGCCAGATTATATAAATATGTACAGCTTTACACTATAAATGGGTGGGGGAACAAACATATCTGTAGCTGATAATATACAATCCCATCAATACAGTTTATGGAGCTGAAAGCATCTTGGGTGTTATGCAATGTGTGATAGTTTTTGAGTTATTTCATGTTTTTCAACCTCTTTTCAGCAGACATGAGACAGAGAGGTGGAGGCCCTAAGAAACAGCCCAGATTTCTCATGATGATGTCTCACATCTTGTGATTGCCTTTGGAGCAAACAGAGAAGCATTTCAACCTCACGGAGCACAAGGAAAATCACAAGACTCTGTAGCTGTGAATTTGGAGTGAGGTTTTTTTTGGGGGGTGGCTTCTAGAAGAGCAGAAAAACAAGCAAAACAGGCAAACCCCAGTCATCCTTGGGTTCAGATAGCCTTTGTCCATAAACTGACTCTGGTTGCTGCACTGAACATAGTTAACTGTGTTATGCCGTGACTTGGGAGGCCCAGACTGGCCCGATCTCATCAGATCTTGGAAGCCAAGCAGGGTTGGCCCTGGTTAGTACTTGGATGGGAGACCACCAAGGAAGTCCAAGGTTGCTCCACAGAAGCAATCAATGAGAGCCTGCACAGTGTGGTGGTTAAGAGCAGTGGACTCTAATCTGGAGAACCAGGTTTGATTCCCCACTCCTCCAGATGAGCGCCAGACTCTAATCTGGTGAACCATGTTGGTTTCCCCATGCCTATATGTGAGGCCAGCTGAGTGACCTTGGGCTAGTCACAGCTCTCTTAGAGCTCCCTCAGTCCCACCTATCTAACAGGGTGTCCATTGTGGGGAGGAGAAAGGAAGGTGATTGTAAGCCGGTTTGATTCTCCTTTAAGCGGTAGTGAAAATCGACATTTAAAAACCATCTCTTCTTCCTCTTCCTCTTCTTCAGTGGCAAACCACCTCTGTTTGCCTCTTGCCTCAAAAACCTTCCAGGTCTGCCATAAGCCGGCTGTGACTTGATGGCACTTTCCACCAACAACTGTGTTATGTGTACTCATGCTCTGATTTGCCTAGACTAGCCTTGCCTTCTCTGGCACCAGCTGTCCAGTGGCCCAAGTAAAGGGCCCCCATCCATGCCACTGCTCTGTGTGAATATGCTGGCATTTCAGCCTGGGACTTTGTGTTCAATAAGCATGAAGCCAGCCTGGAGAGCCAGCATGGTGTGGTGGTTAAGAGCGGTGGTTTGGAGCTGTGGACTTTGATCTGGAGAACCGGGTTTGATACCCCACTCCTACACATGAGCTGCGGAGGCTAATCTGGTGAACTGGATTTGTTTCCCCACTCCTCCACATGAGGCCATCTGGGTGGGGAGGGGAAGGGAAGGTGATTGTAAACCGGTGCGATTCTTTCTTAAGTGGTAGAGAAATTCGGCATATAAAAACCAACTCTTCTTCTTCTTGGTAGCCCCAATCATCATTTTCTTCTTCTATGGGATCTATAGGATAATTACAATATCCTCATGCAACCAGGAGTCCTGGCATACATTGTCCCAGTCTGGGAAGCCTGGTGACTATTCTAGCTAGTAGAAGCAGGTGGTTGTTACTCAGCTTTGGGCCGACAAAGGGTCCTAGAGGCCAGGGACTTTGACAGGGGTTTCCATTGACATCAGGAATCAGCTGCCTATACTGGGTGGGAGAGGCGAGATGAATAAGTGTAGTGTCTTCATATCTTACTATGGAGAACAGCAGCTGGAGAGTGGTGCAATTTGGAGTGGAGAGAGGAAAAGATTTAGAGCTCACCCAAGCCATTGCTTTGGAGCTCTGGACTGCAGTCTCCAAGAATGAGAGGAGAGGAGAGGAGAGGAGAGGAGAGGGGAGGGGAGGGGAGGGGAGGAGAGGAGAGGAGAGGGGAGGAGAGGAGAGGAGAGGAGAGGAGAGGAGAGGAGAGGAGAGGGAAAGAAAGAAAGAAAGAAAGAAAGAAAGAAAGAAAGAAAGAAAGAAAGAAAGAAAGAAAGAAAGAAAGAAAGAAAGAAAGAAAGAAAGAAAGAAAGAAAGAAAGAAAGAAAGAAAGAAAGAAAGCTCCCAGTAGTTTCTGGTTTGGCCTTCATTCATCCAGACAACATTATAAAACATGGATGTTGCTTTTAAGAGGTCCTTCCACCCACAAAGGTTCTGGCCTGTTTGCCTAAGGCTCAGCCTGGTGTGATAATATCTTGACTTCGCTTATTTGTTGGTTAGAAGAATCATCCAGGGAAACAGGCCAGCCTTGTAGATCACAAGTAAAGAGCACCAAGTTGTTCTCTGGAATTTTATTACAGGATGTCTGTTAGTGTTTTGGCAGGGCTCCCATCAGGTTATGTCAATGAATGGCATGCATGCATACAATAAACAGGTATTATCAGAAGAATCCCCAGGTATTGGTCAAGGCTATTCGGAAGCAGCGAGTACAATCCTTTGTCTGATATAGGAGCTGCCTTGACCATCCTCCAACATAAGTATAGAGAAATCTGCCAACCAGGCCAATCACAGAATAAAATTCCTCCCTGCATCCATCTATGAATGATTGTTATAGCACAAGGATAGCACAAGGATGGATGGATGCAGCGCAAAACAGGTTTCAAGGCCTTATCTCCAGTATTATGAGCTAACCACCGGATGCACTTGGAAAATGACCTCCAAAGTCCACCTCGAAATATAGAAAATCAGGCCCAAGTGCTTCACAGATCAAAGGACACCAGTTTGAATATTGCCCAGAAACAAACTGGAAACTAGCACGGATGTTTCAACAATGGAGAGATATGTTCTGAGTGGGATCACAAATAAATCAGTCAATATTCTGCCAGTCAATATTCTGGCTACTAAATTCTGAGAGAATTAAACATTCCGAACAGCCTTCAAGGGTAGCCCTAGGTACAGCACATGTAGTAGCCTAATCCGGACATTTCCAAGGCATGACTCCAGTGTGGCTTGGGTAGCTGCGTGATTGTACCATCGTAGGGGAGACGCCCGAATTAACTCTGCACATTACTAGAATTGATTTCAACTTGGAAAGTGTGGATCACCCTCTTGGGAGTGGGGGTCACACAACAATGGAATCCATCTCATTTCTAGAGCGCAGTTTTTAGATCAGGATACATCATCCTGAACTCCACCCCTCCTGGTGCACCCTCCCATTTTCTAGTCCACTCTCCCATACGCCTCCCTCTTTCATTTAATACAGCCCAGTAAGCTTAATATGCTTTTGCTCCCCCTACAAATATTGCGGTTTGCATAATGCACCCCTGCCTACCAGAATGGGCTGAATGAGTAGGATTCTATCCCCTCCAGTGCTTTTTGTGTGCATTTTAATTAGCACAATAGCCCTAGACTATTGCTATGCAAATACAGAGGAAGGAAGGGAGGGAGACAAAAGAGATCAAAACTGTCTCTACTCCACAAACTGGGGGAAGGAGGGGCTTCCCCCCTCTGGTCCTGAAAAATCCCCTGGAGGCTGGAGAAACACATGGGCTCTTTTCAAAAGCAAAAGCAATGTCTTTGCCATGACATCATCTCCCTACTCCCTTTAACTAAGGACTCACCGTTCCCTGAACTATAGCCAGAAGGTTGAAATGCCAAAGGTCTTACGCTGCAGTTTCACTCCTGGCTGAGATAATTGAGAGAGAAAGAGAGAGAGGGAGAGAATTGGGCAGACACAATCAAGACCAGCTCACATTGCAATGTTGACCGTAGCGTCCTCCTTCCTGATTCCTAATTAAGTGAAACAGGGGAAAGTGGCCTGCTGTGGGTTACTTTGATAATAATTTGGTTGAAATTTATCTTTCCCACACCTCTCGAGGCACAAATGGATTCCAAGCCGGCTTCCAAACTCATAGCAAAATGCTAGCAACCTCCCAGCAAACGCATTAAGGACACCTGAAAACTAAAGAGGCTGCAACTAGGGTTGCCAACCCCCAGGCAGTAGCTGGAGATCTCCTGCTATTACAACTGCTCTCTGGCTGACAGAGATCAGTTCACCTGTAGGAAAAGGCCGCTTTGGCAATTGGACTCTATGGCAGTGAAGCCCTCCAAAGTAGCTATTTTTCCCAGGGGAACCAATCTCTATAGTCTGGAGATTAGTTGTAATTCCAGGAGGTCTTCAGGCAACACCTGGAAGTTAGAAACAAAAAAGCACATCTCTATACCAATATATAGTTGCACAAAATCAGTATAGGTCCAAAGTTGGCAAGACAATGGTCTTCATTTTGAAATTGTACTTTTTTAGAACATAAGAAAAGCCCTGCTGGATCAGACCAAGGTCCATCAAGTCCAGCAGTCTGTTCACACAGTGGCCAACTAGGTGCCTCTAGGAAGCCCACAAGCAAGACGACTGCAGCAGCATTATCCTGCCTGTCTTCCACAGCTCCTCTGATACTGTAGAGACTAAGCATGCATCATGACTAGTATCCATTTTGACTAGTAGCCATGGACAGCCCTCTCCTCCATGAACATTTCCACTCCCCTCTTAAAGCCTTCTAAGTTGGCAGCCATCACCACATCCTGGGGCAGGGAGTTCCACAAGATTCAGCTGGTCTTAAATTTCAGGGTCTTTTGTGTCCATTTCTTGATTCATACGTTTGAACGGGAGTCTTGGCGGCCCTTCAGTTCTGATGCCCCAGTCTGCTGCCTGAATCCACAGTCGCATTGGACCAATCCTTGAATCAGCTGCAACTAGCACTGATTAACATACACTATAAATGACTAATAATAAAGTTCCTGGTTTTCTGCACAGCTCTACTGAATAAGAATGCCAGCCTCCAAGTGGGACCTGAGGATCCCCCAAAATTACAGCTCATTTCCAGACTACAGAGTTCAGCTCCCCTGGAGAAAGCTGATGCTTTGGAAGGTGGACTTTATGGCATTGTACCCCACGGAGGTCCCTGTCCTCCCCAGACTCCACCCCAAAATCTCCAGGAGTTCCCAACTTGGATCTGGCAACCCTATCTGGCAACCGGTGGTCAGGGGGGACCTGGCAACCCTAGTACTGGGGCTTTGGGGGGGGGGGTTCAGGACCAACCAAACTGATTTTTAAGACATTTCCAGAAGGCTGGAATGGACATCCCTGTTCTGAAAAAGGCATGCGAGTTTCTTTTCTTTTAATAGCTGATTGGTATTTAAAGCACAGTTACAAGCCCAGGAAAACTGAAGGCAATGAAGGTGATGGAAAGGAAGGAGAGAGGGGGGATACAGTTGCATAGAATGTATATTCTGCCCACAGCAAAATGTTCAAGCAGTTATGTGGCAGGCAGTGTAACCTTGCAAGAAAAGTAATGCGCCTTTTGACAGGAGCGAGAACTGGGTTGTTTTCTCCTCCCCTTCTTTGTGAAATAATGTTGCCGGTGGGAAAGGATCTGTAGCAAGAACGAGGCCTTTGCATTTAAACAGCCCGGAAAACTGCCTATGCAAGTTTATGGCCCACATTTGTTTTGCTTAAGCACGAGGTGAGCTAAACAATGGACGGTATTTTTTTCCCCCCCGTTCCTTTCCAGCGATAATGGAAGAATGCGCGGTGGATTCCACGTAGCGACAGATTTAAGGCCGGGATCTCCACTGCTGCTTATAAAGTTGCTGCGGTATTTACAACTTTTTAATGACAGAAACCCAAATACTCCCCACACGCTTGGCTTTCGTGGCCTAAGCAGTATAATCAGTGGCTTAAATCCAGAGCTCTCAAACAGCATCGCTGCTAGCCAGAGCTGAAAACCACAGCAGTAGGGACGGGCCAGCGTGCCGTACTGGCATTTCACACACTTTACAAATAGCCAGCTGAGTTAACTGGGTCCCCTCGTAGGGTTGCCAACCTCCAGGTGGCGGCTGGAGATCTCCTGCTATTACAGTTGATCTCCAGCTGATAGAAATCAGTTCATCTGGAGAAAATGGCTGCTTTGGCAATTGGACTCTATGGCATTGAAGTCCCTCCCCAAACCCCGCCCTCCTCAGACTTCGCCCCAAAAACCTCCCGCCGGTGGCGAAGAGGGATTTGGCAACCCTATAGCCTCGCTATTTCCAAGAAGTACCCACATAAATTTCTGACACAAGGCTTCTCCCTGGATCCCCACCAGGGAGAAAACTGGAATACTACATTACCTAAATAAATAAACTAATTTATGAAGAATGAATTTGCCAATATATAAGCATTTTTGATATATCAGCTACCAAGGGAGGTGGTGAGCTCCCCCTCACGGGCAGTCTTTAAGCAGAGGCTGGACAAAGATTTGTCAGGGATGCTCTAGGCTGCTCCTCCATTAAGACGGGGGCTGAACTAGATGGCCTGTATGGCCCCTTCCAACTCAATGATTCTATGATATGTAGACTTTACCTTGGTCATTATCACAACAGTCCTGTGAAATAGGCCACTATTATTTCTGTTTTACAGAAGGGGAACTGAAACAGAGGAAACCCTTCTCATACTCCAATCTGGATACACTGCCTAGAATAGCAGGGCCCAGTAGGGATGCCAGGTCCCCCTTCGCCACCAGTGGGAGGTTTTCTGGGGCACAGCCTGAGGAGGGTGGGGTTTAGGGAGGGGAGGGACTTCAATGCCATAGAGTCCAATTGCCAAAGTGGCCAGGCGAACTGAGCTCTATCGACTGGAGATCAGTTGTTATAGCGGGAGAGCTCCAGCTACTACCTGGAGGTTGGCAACCCTAGTCCCTAGGGCGGTTCGACGGTGGAATGCGCTGCCTCGGGGGGTGGGGGTGGAGTCCCCGTCTTTGGAGGTCTTCAAGCAGAGGTTGGATGGCCATCTGTCGGGAGCTCTTCGATTGTGGGATCCTGCATGGCAGGGGGTTGGACTGGATGGCCCTTGCGGTCTCTTCCAACCTTGTGTGATTTTGTGAAGCCCTACTTCTGGGGTAACCTGGAAGTGCCGGCAATGGGGTGCCTTCATGCATGCCGTGCACAGATCGCTCCCCCCACTTCAGCTGGCCTATTTCCACCTGCCAGCAGCTGAGGGGGCGGCGGGCAACCTCAGGAGTTGTACGGCAATTGCCTGCCCTCACCGGACACTTGGGAACCCTCTGTACAGAATGCCGTTTCCGCTCTAAGGGCAACCACGACAAAGGCGGGGTTGGCGTTCAAGGCCTTAGGAACAAAAGTGGACATTCCCAGTTAGAACTACGAGTCCGGACGGTCCCGTTTTTGAACTCAAGCACCGACTGCGGACGGATCTACGAGGTCCATCCCGAAGGCCTACAAAGGAGAGAAGTTTTCCGCCCCCCCCCCGCCCCACCCCGGCCTCTCAAAACGAAACTCTCTGACAATATGCACAAACTGTGCTCTCGGTGTAACTAGATAAACTCTGTGCTGGCTTGCAGAAGTCCCCCCCCCCCCCGCGCTGATGACAGTCTTGTTATTGTGACAGGAAATGACTCAGCCTTGGCAACCACCGATCAGATACTTTATTCAGCAACATTTGGTGGTCATTTCCCCCCCCCCCCGAAATAAAAACTGTTTCACAAGGCAACCGGTTTCGTTTGGGAAAATAAAAAGAAACTATTTTTAAACCGGTTCCATTCTGGAAAAGGCAGGGGATTACCACTTAACTGAGTAATCCCTTCTGTTCGTTCGGAGCGGGCGCTGGGAATCCTCCCATCCCGAGGGATGTTTTGAGGCCCGTAAAAAGGCCCTCGGCTCCAAGCAAAAAAACCCCTTCCTTCCCACCTTTCCTTCCAATATCTGCTGTTGTGCTGTTGACCAGTTTCCTTTTCTTCTTATCATGCTGATCCACGGTGCATGCGCTCACTGGATAACTCTCCCTGATGAGAATATGAGCATGATGTCAACCTCGGAGAAATGACACCGGCTGACTTCATCCACCCTTTTGCGACTGCCATCGCCATGACTATCCCTGGATCAGTTCTTGTTTTAAAAACCGCCCCAAACAGAACGGTCACTGAGCTTTTTATAAAGCTGATGGAATTAGCAGAGCAGGAGTAGATTTTTATTTTACTTCCATTACATATTGTGAACACATGAAGCTGCCTGATCTAAAGATTTTTGTAAAAAAAATGGTTTTGCAAGATTTTATTTGAAATTGTTTTTTGCAAGATTGTTATATTTCTGTATGAATGTATTTTTTTTAATCGGAATAACATAAAAATATTTATCACCATATTGGGTCTGTTTCTTGGTTTTTTTCAAGTGGGTGGTAAGCAATATTACCCAATTTCTGCTACCTGGATTTGGAACCCAGAAGCATTTTTTGCTCCAGTTACCATAGACGCCTGTATTTTGTCACCAATGGGGCTTGTAGGCGTTCTGGAATCATAAAATCATAGAGTTGGAAGGGACCACCAGGGTCATCTAGTCCAATCCCCTGCATAATTCAATTCACAGCTAGCTACCTCCCCACACCCCCTGTGACCCCTACTCCATGCCCAGAAAACGGCCAAGATGCTCTCACTCTCATGATCTGCTTAAGGTCATAGAATCAGCATTGCTGACAGATGGCCATCTAACCTCTGCTTAAAACCCTCCAGGGAAGGAGAGCTTACCACCTCCCGAGGAAGCCTGTTCCACTGAGGAACCGCTGTAACTGTTAGAAAATTCTTCCTAATGTCTAGGCAGAAACTCTTTTGATTTAATTTCAACCCGTTGGTTCTGGTCCGACCTTCTGGGGCAACAAAAAACAACTTGGCACCATCCTCTATATGACAGCCCTTCAAGTACTTGAAGATGGTTATCATATCACCTCTCAGTCTTCTCCTCTTCAGGCTAAACATACCCAGCTCCTTCAACCTTTCCTCACAGGACTTGGTTTCCAGACCCCTCACCAACTTTGTTGCCCTTCTCTGGACACGTTCCAGCTTCTCTACATCTTTCTTAAACTGCAGCGCCGAGAACTGAACACAATACTCTAGGTGAGGTCTAACCAGAACAGAGTAAAGTGATACTCTGGAGTTGGTAAACAAATGGTTAAGCCTTCCCAAGAAACCCACACTACATATACTTCTCTCCATCATATATGAACACATGAAGCTGCCTTATACTGAATCAGACCCTTGGTACATCAAAGTCAGTATTGTCTACTCAGACCGGCAGCGGCTCTCTAGGGTCTCAGGCAGAGGTCTTTCACATCACCTCCTTGCCTGGTCCCTTTAACTGGAGATGTCGTGGATTGAACCTGGGACCTCCTGCATGCCATGCAGATGCTCTACCACTGAGCCACAGCCCCTCCCCATGCAGCGGTGAAGTCTTGCCATAAGGGCACAGGGAGGAGGGGAGATGACAGAGAGAATGATTTGGGGGCAAGAAAGATGTGCAAGGGAAAGGATGAGCTAAGTGGGCACATGTACGCAAAAGCCAGCAACCACAGATAGGAGTGCATGTAGACAAGAGAGTGGTCACTGTGGGAAGAGAAGGGTGACGTGACATGAACAGCCTGGAAACCAGTGGTAGATGGGGAAGGAAAGGAATTCAATTTTGCAGAGGGGGCGCAGGTATGACCCAGAAGTGACATCATCATGCCATGGGATGATGCTCTAGCATTTGCCCAAAACTCTATGGCTAAACCATAGATTTCCCCCCACCCCCATCTGGAAGCTGGCAACATTAAATGGCAGGGAGCCAGCATGGTGTAGTGGTTAAGAGCGGTGGTTTGGGGCGGTGGACTCTAATCTGGAGAACCGGGTTTGATTCCTCACTCCTCCATATGAGCGGCAGAAGCTAATATGGTGCACCGGGTTAGTTTCCCCACTCCTCCACATGAAGCCAGCTGGGTGACCTTGGGCTAGTCACAGCTCTCTCAGTCCCACCGACCTCAGAGGGTGTCTGTTGTGGGGAGGGGAAGGAAAAGGTGATTGTAAGCCGGTTTGATTCTTCCTTAAGTGGTAGAGAAAGCCAGCATATAAAAACCAACTCTTCTTCTTCAGATGTGCAGAAGAGAGAATGCTGTGGGAAGAGAGAGGTGGCACATGTGCGCAAAAGAGAGCAACAAGACAGCGACATGTGTGCAAGAATGTAGGTGGCTTTAAAAGTGGGCTGGACAAATCAGTGGCTACTAGCCATGGTGAGTTGCGAGAATCTCCACATTCAAAGGCAATAACCCTCTGTATAGGAGTGCTAGGAGGCAATGTCTTGGGATGGCCTTGGCCTCTATGTCTTGTTGGCCCTCTTTATCTTATTGGAGCAACAGATCCCCAAGGGCCATGGTAATGCACAGGTAGATATGCATCTATGCATTCAAACTGGGGTTTCAGGCAAGGAAGACTTCTTCAATACAGAGATCACTCTTGTTGGATTGGACCAGACCTATTAACTATCCGTTTTTTAGCATTGCCATCAGCCATCCATTAACCAACTGACCCCTAATTACCAGATTACCAGTTATTGTCTTAAATTTGGACCCCACTGTCACCAGAAAATTCCTGGTGGGTAAAAGCATCACAGAAGGAAAGGTCAACAAATGGAGAACTTGGGTGAAGAAGAAGAGTTGGTTTTTTATATGCTGACTTTCTCTACCTTTCAAGGAGAATCAAACCGGCTTACAATCTCCTTCCCTTCCTCTCCCCACAACAGGCACCTTAGAATCATAGAGTTGGAAGAGACCACCAGGGCCATCAAGCCCAACCCCCTGCACAATGCAGGAAATTCACAACTACCTCCCCCCTCCACACCCCTAGTGACCAGAAGATGGCCAAGATGCCCTCCCTCTCATCAGCTGCCTAAGGTCACGGAATCAGCATTGCTGATAGATGGCCATCTAACCTCTTCTTAAAAACCTCCAGGGAAGGTGAGTTTACCACCTCCCGAGGAAGCCTGTTCCACTGAGGAACTGCTCTGTTAGAAAATTCTTCCTAATGTCTAGACGGAAACTCTTTTGATTTAATTTCAACCCATTGGTTCTGGTCCGACCTTCTTGAGCAACAGAAAACAACTCGGCACCCTACCTTGTGAGGTAGGTGGGGCTGAGCGAGTTAGGAGAGAACTGTGACTAGCCCAAGGTCACCCAGCTGGCTTCATGTGAAGGAGCGGGGAAACCAACTCGGTTCACCACATTAAAGTCTGCCGCTCATGTGGAGGAGTGGGGAATCAAAACGGGTTTTCCACATTAGAGTCCACCGCTCTTAACCACTACACCGTGCTGGCTTTGGAGGAACACGGGGTGATGAGTGAAGAAATAATAGGGGTGCCACACTGAAATATAAATTGACCAGAAGGCAACACTGCAGTTATTAGCATGCAGCTCAAGATGCCGAAGTCATGACAAGGAAGGAAGTGAAGGAGGCACGGGGGCGGGGTTATGGGAGAGTCTCATTCATCAAAGTCTCAAGCAGAGGTTGTTGCAGCTCGGAGAATGATGAAAGGGCAAAACCAAGAGGCATGAGAAAGATTAACAGGTTGGTTCCAAATTGCTCAACACGTTTAATACAGACGTGTGCTTCCTTACAGGAACTGCTCATCATACAAATTAAGAAATCAATATTCGGATATCTCCTCCGTTTTACTCCACATTAAAACCAAAAAGAATGACTCAGCTGTACAGGTCGTGAATAGATAATTTGGCTAATGAAGAAAGCCAATGCAGCAAGAGCTTGATGAGGCAATAACAATGAGGTAAGATGATTGTGCGCCACTCCATGTATAGGGTTGCCAACCTCCAGGTACTAGCTGGAGATCTCCTGCTATTACAACTGATCTCCAGCCGATAGAGATCAGTTCACCTGGAGAAAATGGCCGCTTTGGCAATTGGACTCTATGGCATTGAAGTCTCTCTCCTCCCCAAACCCTGCCCTCCTCAGGCTCTGCCCCAAAAACCTCCCACAAGTGGCGAAGAGGGACCTGGCAACCCTACATTTGGGGCAAATACACCTTTTTCTTAAAGACTGCCCTTTCCCTGGAGTTGGTGCAAAGAAAGAAGGAATGAATGGGCTGGCTAAGTATTCTTAGTTGGACAAGGTTCTCTTTCCCTTCATAGTCTCTCACATTGCCCCAGTTTCCAGGTAAATAAAACCAGGAAACAAGGTGCCAAAAATAACACCAGCCTATATATTTTGCTATTGAGTAACAGAATTTTTCTCAGTTTCATTAGTTAACCTCCTAAAGGTAACCAGACTTGCCATAGACACATCCCTAGTCTGCATCACTTTCCAATAGGGTTGCCAACCTCCAGGTACTAGCTAGAGATGTCCTGCTATTACAACTGATCTCCAGCCGATAGAGATCTGGAGAAAATGGCAGCTTTGGCAATTGGACTCTATGACATTGAAGTCCCTCCCCTCCTCAAACCCCACCCACCTCAGGCTCCGCCCCCAAAATCTCCCGCAAGTGGTGAAGAGGGACCTGGCAATGCTACTTTCCAATAACCATCACTGTAATAGACAAAGGCCATTTATGCATGGTGCGCGGTCACCCCGTCGACTGCTTTGGGGCTTTGCTTTGATTATGCATGCATTTTCTGACCGTCAGAGGTCACCTTATTAGGGTTGCCAACCTCCAGGTAGTAGCTGGAGATCTCTCGCTATTACATCTGATCTCCAGCCAATAGAGATCCGTTCACCTGGAGAAAATGGCCACTTTGGCCATTGGACTCTATGGCATTGAAGTCTCGCCCCTCCCCAAACTCCACCCTCCTCAGGCTCCGTCCCCAAAACCTCCTGTTGGTGGCAAAGAGGGACCTAGCAGCCCTACCCCTTGTCCCCAATCATTTGCATCTTGGCTGCCCAAAGGACATGGCAGCACTTGTCCCTTGATCTTGCATGAAGTTCTTGCAGCCAAACCAACTCCCTGCTCCCTGATTTTCAACATTTGGTGACTGTCACTTTGTCTTCAGCAGTGACAATATTGGTGAACGCTCTGTGACATCCCTGACACGCATCCATCAAGCGACCCTTTTTTTAAAAAGCAGTAATAATAAATGCCACAATTATGTCATAAATGGGGTCTTGACAATTACAAGAACTTTAGAGAGAGACTTTATTTCAAAGCTCTGCAGCCACCGAGTTTACCTTCTGTTTGCATGCAATAAAACCTCCTTTTAGGAATATAGTTCAGCTTCAGGCAATATTCCACAGTAGCATTTGCAAGGATACAATGAGACTCCGAGCACTCTTCCTTAGCATTAAACTGATTTTTCCAAAATGTGTAAAAAAAAAAAAAAAAAATCCACTCTCTTGAAACTCATTTAAAGGAGTAGTGGTTAAGATGTCCAACCAGGATCTGGGAAACCCAGGTTCGAATCCCCACTCTGCCATGGAAACTTGCTTGGTGACCTTGGGCCAATCATGCACTCTCAGCCTCGACCCTGGTAAGTATTTGGATGGGAGTCCTCCAAGGAATACCAGCGGTTTGACGCGGAAGAAGGCAACAGTAAACCACCTCTTGCCTTGAAAACCGTACGGGGTCACCCCAACTCAGCTGTGACTTGAAGGCCAAAAAAAAAAAGTCAATACTGAAACGAGAAAACAGCATTGCCCTACTGTTTTCCCCATTACATGTGAAGTCTTTAAGTATATCCAGCTATAAGGAAAGATTCCATAAGTTTGGCTTTCCACCATGCTTCAATGTAACATTTTACCTTTATGAAGTGCAAAATGGATTATAAAAAGCTCTCTCGGTCTTCCATCTGTTCAGGACTCCTCAATTAGACAGAGCTCCTATGGTTTTCGGTTTCAGCCGATGACAGAACTTGTTATACATATTCAAAACATGAGAAATATCTAGCTCAGTCAGACCCAAGAGCCTGTCTTGTCCAACTTTCCATCACAGAGAGGTTTCTGGGAAGCTTCCTGAATTTGGTACCTCTGAAATTGCTTTTTGGGAATCTGGCCCAAACTTTAAAATTGTGGACAATAGGCATGGATAATTCCATTTTCCAGGAATTTCTCCGTCAAACTTAACTTTTTAATCCTGATGTAACAGGAGTAGCAACAGCATTGTGCTACAGCCAAAGGTCATTCCAGTGAACATGTGAGTAGAGCAGTGTGGTCAAATTCCCAAAAGATAAACTCTTTTACATCCAAAGCAAGGATGAGATTTCGAAAGCTTCTCTCATTTGAGATCTGATTGTGGAGCTGTAACCTTTATTATTATACATGCCACTAAAGCATAAAGATCAATAAAGGCCTTCATGCCTTGAAAAAAAACTATTATCTATATCCAGCCTAGAAAGTCTTCATTTCATGCTCTAACTGGCCCTTTAGAAAATTGTATCTCTCTCCCCAATCCGTACCTGCCTCCATTGTGCAGATTTTTTGATCCGCAGATTTTTTGATCTGCACGCTTGGTGCCAGGTTCGGTATTAGATATACCGTAACTGACTTTCAATCTGGAAAACATTTTAAGATCGTTCACAAAAACAGAGCCAGCAAACACTCATAGGGGGACTAGGATCGTTCCCATGGGCCCTGCACCCCACCTTTATGTAAATTCAGCATAACTTGTGAACAAGACCCTAGCATATGTGTTCCGTGAATCCTGGCAAAGGCAAAATCCATGCATACAAAGTCCATGTATACCAACTTGTGAACAACTTAGGCCGAAGACTGTGGCTAGGAGAGGCTGAGACCCTAGCTGGCATGTCACTTCTGAGACTTGATGGTGTCCAACCTACAGCTCTAGACTCTGTAAAAAGCCTTGGGGTGTGGCTGGACTCTGCACTATCGTTGGTTAGGCAAGTATCCCTGGTAGCACGGTCGGCGTTTTTTCACCTACGCCAGGCTCACCAACTGGCTCCCTATTTGTTTGGGTCAGACCTTGCCACATTGATCCAAGCAACGGTCACCTCCAGATTGGACTACTGCAATTTTCTTTACATCGGGCTACCCTTTGGAAACTGGAATGGGATTACTCAGGACTGGGATTACTCAGAGGAGCATGCCTATTATATTAGGTGCATTGGAACACAAGCAGGACAATGCTGCTGCAGTCGTCTTAGAATCATAGAATCATAGAGTTGGAAGGGATCACCAGGGTCATCTAATCCAACCCCCTGCACAATGCAGGAAACTCACAACTACCTCCCCCACCCACATCCCCAGTGACCAGAAGATAGCCAAGATGCCTTCCCTCATCATCTGCCTAAGGTCACAGAATCAGCATTGCTGACAGATAGCCATCTAACCTCCTCTTGTTTGTGGGCTTCCTAGAGGCACCTGGTTGGCCATTGTGTGAACAGACTGCTGGACTTGATGGGCCTTGGTCTAATCCAGGATGGCTTTCATTCTTATGATGCATATGTATTCTCTCCAGGAACAGAGGAGCATGCCTAGCATATGAGGTGCTGTGGAACACAGGCAGGACAATGCTGCTGCAGTCATGTTGTTTGTGAGCTTCCTAGAGGCACCTGGTTGGCCACTGTGGGAATAGACTGCTGGACTTGGTGGGCCTTGGTCTGATCCAGCAGGGCCTTTCATACGTTCTTATGAATTGTTCAGGTTGGCCTTTGGAGGGTAACCAGAAGCTCTGGGACGGTTTGATAGTAGTCCAGTGCTGAGTCGTATATCTTAATATTTCATATGCATGATTTGATTGTGTTGGTTTTTGACTTATCTATTGATGATGTTGCTTTAAGTATTGTAAGTCGCTGCGAGACCCGCTGGGTGAGCAGCATCCTAAAAAAATCTAATAAATAAATAAATAACAACATGCCATGTCCCAGGGATGGGGCAGTCGACATGAGGCCACTGCCCTTACCAGGAGTCTTTTCCCCTGACTGCACCTTGTATTTAACTATCATCTCTACATCCACTCCAGATTAAAAATGACAACATTTGTGAAATCGCTGCAGATAGTTCTTTTCTGTGCTGGAGGTTGTTAAATTGGAGCAAATCAAAGAAGACCTTGGGGCTACAGTCTTTAGATTCTCATTGGTTACAATTTGCTCATGGTACGTGAACAATTTAAGAAGTATGGATTTATTGTTTATGGGATTTGCTGGAATTACCGGGTATGTCTAAAAAAAGGCCCTGGCCATTAGCTAGCACATTAATAAATTTGATTGGCAGGCTGGTTCATCAGCTTGACTCTCTCATTGTCTTGGGCCAGTAGAATATGTGGATTTCAGTCCACCTGTCATGGAGGACCTGCCATCTTGAAGCAAACGGAATAGATTAGTGTCAAAGAACAATAACAGATTTGTACAAGGCTTGTATGGTGAGTGCTGATACAGAAGAAAACCAAGCGATTGCTACTGACTCCTTGAACTGGCAGTAAAACTGTTACTCTAATAGAGCGATTATGTTACAGCTTTTGGTACTAAAAGCTCTTGACGTCTAACCGATACACAGAGATCAGCACATACTTATGGAGATCACCATTAAAGCTTAAGGAACATCATGATGTGTGCCGGATTCATTGTGGTGATAAAACACTCAATCCTATGACATATTTGACCTAATTAGTCTACAGGAATAAATAGCCCATTGTCAATAGGGAGCATTGCAGAGGGGATTTAGGTTGAAGTGAAGTACAGATGAGCTAATGCTTGAAGGATGTGGGATGGAGTAAGGAAATTGGGGACCCCAAGAGGAGTAACCCAGCCTGTGTTTCACGCACAGTGATACATATATAAGTGCCACCAAGTCACAACTGACTTATGGCAAGCCCAGCAAGTAGGGGTGGTTTGCCTTTGCCTTCCTCAGCAGAGTCTTGCTTGATGGTCTCCCATTCAGGTACCAATCCTGCTTAGCTTCTGTGATCTTATGAAATTGGGCTATACCATGCCACCTTTCCTATCATACATACAGTTACTGTCATGCATATATCCATGATTATTAGAACATAAGAAAGGCCATGCTGGATCATATCAAGGTCCATCAAGTCCAGTCAGTTCACACAGTGGCCCACCAGGTGCCTCTAGGAAGCCCACAAACAAGACGACTGCAGCGGGGCAGGGAATTCCACAATTTAACTATGCATTGTGTGAAGAAATACTTCCTTTTATATGTTTTGAATCTCTCACCCTCCATCTTCAGAAGATGACCCCATGTTCGAGTATTATGAGATTATCCCTGACTGTTAAATGTATTGAATCTCAGTAAGAACACCCTGCATCCTGAGAGCACCCAAGATGATAGGTTTTTTCCCCCACATCCTTTACTATTATACAGAATAACAACTTACCTCATCATTAACCTGTCAAAATCCACTGTAGCTTTGCTCATAAATGTGTACTGCCACGTGTATGAGTATTGGTCCTCAAAGGTATCCTGCTAGGTTGAGATACCATCACTCCAGACCTCCAGTAGAACATCTCCTTCATTGCTGTGGCTGTTCTGAGTTTTGTCCTGGAGAAGGGGAGGTTCACCTGTGATGAGACCATCCAGGTAGTAGCAGGGCACCTTTGTGGATTTACACTCCCCTGCCTTTGTTAGCCACACTTGACCACTTTTAAGGTCCCACCTGAGAAAGGTGCAATGTTCTCCTTTTAGGTTGCTGGATCAAGGTCATTTCCAGCTTGCCCATATTGAATAGTATCATATATGCTTCCTGTAACAAACAAATCTTCAACTCACCCATCTTGACAGCATTTTCTCATCAAATAAAGATATAGAGAGCCAGGCCTATGGGCACCCTTGAATTCAAGTCCTGAGCACACAATGCCAGGCGTCCTTTGCGCTATTCAAATTTCAAATGTTTTGTTTGGGGAGGAGCGACCACAAGCCAGATGTGGGCAAAGAACCCCAACAGAACTTGCGGAGGACTGACGAACAGCTTCGGTTCTAAGCATTAATAGGAAACCACATCCTTCACACATGGTCCTAATGAAATTATGTTGGCTAGCTCCTTCTTATCTTGAAACTAGAGCAACTGCTGACACAGAGACCGTTAGCCCTGAAAAAGTCTCCCGCGTTGCTCCACAGAGCATAGGAAAATGCTAGAATGCTAATTATTGTCCGATTATTGCCTTTGACAATAGGTTGAAAACGTTTGGAAATTTTTTCCTGGAACATTTCCAGCACAAGTGTATTTAGTAGCAATCTGGAGAATTGCGGGGGGGCATGGGTGCACATCTTGAGATCTCACTCAACATACCTGCTATGTTTACACATTCATCACGCACGCACACTTCATTTTTGTGGCCTAAACAATTCGCATTTCGAAAGGTATTTGTCTTTCTCAGCTGTTGAAACCAGCATCTTGGAAACATGAATGTGGTGTGTGTACTAAAGCTCTTACACCAAATGCTCTGCCCGCTGTCTTTCATCTTGGCAGCTCAAGGAGGTGTACCTTAGACTGACTGAACAGACCCAGATTTGCTTAAAGGCAGACCGCGGTAATGGTTTTGCTTTTTAAAGGAACGTTTCCCTCCCGCCCCTACCCAACTCACTCTCATGGTGTTATTTTAAGGGGTTGACGTACATGTGGTTTGCGGCGTTCAAACGTGACCTCACATGACTGGCCTGGAACAGCCAGGCCACATTCATGCACTTAATAGGGCAGAGTCACGCCCTTCTGTCGAAGTTAATGGACTTGGAAGGAGGCAACTCTGCTTAGGACTGCACTATAAATGTCTTTTTTGGTGTTCACTTGGAAAAACGGGGGGTGGGGGAGAGAGAAAGCACGTGATGATTAGCTGAAGAAAGTCTGTGTGCCCCTTTCTCCCCCATCCCTCATCTGATGCCACCCTAGAGCTGCCCACTTCCAGGTGGGGCCTGGAGATCACCCAGATCATCACAACTGATCTCCAGACTACAGAGGTCATATACACTGTAGACAATGACTACTTTGGAAAATGGACTCTATGTAGGGTTGCCAGGTCCCTCTTGTAGAAGAGAAGTGGGGGTGGGGGTGCGATGCTCACCCTATAGCAGAAAACCATCCCCAGTAGGTAGGGTTGCCAGGTCCCTCATCGCCACTGGTGGGAGATTTTTGGGGTGGATCCTGAGGAGGGCGGGGTTTGGGGGAGTGGAAGGACTTCAATGCCATAGGGTCCAATTGCCAAAGCGGCCATTTTCTCCAGGTGAACTGATCTCTATCGGCTGGAGATCAGTTGAAATAGAAGATCTTCTGTTACTACCTGGAGGTTGGCAACCGTAACTCTATGGCATCTAGGGTTGCCAACCGCCAGGTAATAGCTGGAGATCTCCTGCTGTTACAACTGATCACCAGCTGACAGAGATTAGTTCACCAGGAGAAATGGCCGCTTTGGCAATTGGACTCTATGGCATTGAAGTCCCTCTCCTCCTCAAACTCCGCCCTCCTCAGGCTCCATCCCAAAAACCTCCCATCGCTGGCGAGGAGTGACTTGACAACCCTAATGACATCAAGCATACTTGCTGAGTTCCTTCCTCTCTCCCGACCTCTCCCTCCCCAGGGTCTACTCCTAAATCTCCAGGAATTTCCCAACCTGGAGCTGGCAACCCTATGATGATACTTTGCAAGGGACAAGAATGCAACTGGGTTTGCGCCTCAGTGCTCAAAAGTAAAGGTCTGTGGGACGAAGCAAATGAATTGTAATATAAAAGACAGTTGAGGGAAAGGGATTACCATCCTTTTCCCCAACACTGGGGAAACAAATCCAGTTCACCAGATTAGCCTACACCACTCATGGGGAGGAGTGGGGAATCAAACCTGGTTCTCCATATCAGAGTCCACCGCTCCAAACCACTGCCCTTAACCACTACACCACGCACTACACCATAACAATTATAATAAATAAATAGGGGCCAAATCCCCCCCCCTACTTCTGAACCTATGCTTGCCTTCATAAGGCCTTGTTGGCCACAAGATCATGCCGTAGGGTTGCCAGGTTCCTCTTCACAACCGGCGAGAGATTTTGGGGGTGGAGCCTGAAGAGGGCGGGGATTGGGGAGGGGGGGGACTTCAATGCCATAGAGTTCAATTGCCAAAGCAGCCGTTTTTGTCCAGGTGATCAGATTTCTATTGGCTGGAGATCAGTTGAATTAGCAGGAGATCTCCTGCTACTACCTGGCAGTTGGCAACCCTATCATGCCCTCATACGGCCTTTGCAATATATGGGCCATTTTCCCACACCGACACGAGTAGCTACCATAACAAAGGGCCTTTAACCAGTGAATAATTGAATCGTCCATCCCCTCCCAGATCTAGTCTACATATACATGAGTAAGGACTGACAAGTACTTTTTTTCTAAGCAATAAGTGATTAACAATTTTCCTGAAACATTCTCTGCCGGTCTGCACAATGGAAGCATTTACTCGTTTCCATAGATGAACCGCCACACCTTCCAGGTGTAAAGTTACTCATGCGTGGGAGGCTTGCCTGCTGAACTGGCAGCCGGCCACCCTTTCCGATGTGAAGTGTTTTGGATCAGATAATCTCATGGTTAATGTTGATGGATTGTGTTCTCAGGCACAAAATGTGCAGGAGGGGAGAGGGACATCCTTAAAAAACAAAGATCTTGTTTTCCTGACCCCCCCCCCCCCCAACGTTCCTAGTCATTAAAATATATATGTATATACCAAAATATGCAGAGCGGCAAATCCTCACAAAGGTTTCTCAGAGGCTGATTGCTTCTTTCTCCCGGCCAAAAAAGAAAAGGCTTTCAGCAATCTTTAGGAACAGACGTGTGATTTAGCCACTGTATATTCAATCGGATGATAACAGCAAAACATCAGCTGGCTGAAATCAGTGGTGTCTCCCCCCCATCCCCATCAAGGAAAAAAAAACATGGTACAGTGTGTACCTTTCAAAGAACCAAATGTATTTTTTCCCTACCACACCCCTTAAAATCATGGCCAAATCATGTTGACTATCCGTACACCCGCATGAATCGCTTGCCTAAAGGACACTAGCTTTTCAACAGGGAGACGGAGTTCATTGTTTCGCCTCTTAAAAAACCCAGTAATATTCCTGACGGAGTTGGAGCGTGTCAGCGTTTGCCTGAAACGCCACGAAATGCCAACTGCGAATTTCCACCTGTCACCATCAAGTTCCTACACGTGTTCTCCAAAGAAAGAAAGTAGGGGGGGGGGAGAAAGACCCCCGTCTATTGTGGGCAGGAGACAGCTGGAAGAGAGCAGGGAAAGCATGTAAAATTGTTCTGTGCTCACAGGTAGTTTGCGACAGGAAGGAAGATCATAATATGCCATCTGACTTAAAAAAAAGGAGCAATGGGGAAAAGTACTCCAGGAGGGATGGGGTATAAATCTGTAAAAACTAGAAGAAAATGCTTCTGCTCTTACATATTTTAACATCTTCCTGCAAACTAAACAATGGTTCCTATCCCAAAGAGGGATCTCCATAAGTCGGCTGCGACTTGACTGCACTTTACACACACACACACAGTTGTTAGAAGACCCGTAGGTTCAAATCTCCATTTGTAGGATCTCTTTGGTTTGCCTTTGATGGGAGTAGGTTTGTTTGGCAACCCTAGATGCCATAGAGTTAGGGTTGCCAACCTCCAGGTAGTAGCAGATCTCCTGCTATTTCAACTGATCTCCAGCCGATAGAGATCAGTTCACCTGGAGAAAATGACCGCTTTGGCAATTGGACTCTATGGCATTGAAGTCCCTCCCCCCCCCAAACCTTGCCCTCCTCAGGCTCCGCCCCAAAAACCTCCCACCGGTTGCAAAGAGGGACCTGGCAACCCTACCTACTGGGGATGGTTTTCTGCTGTAGGGTGAGCATTGCACCCCCCGCTTCTCTTCTACTAATAATGGTATCTTCTTTGGATGCCAGCATGAACTTGTGTCCCTTCTCGCGTGCTTCCGGGCAGGGTTGTGGTTTTTTCCCCCCAAACAAGAATGTCGTCTTTGGGTTGTGTAGCCAGGTCACTTTTTTTAAAACGCAGCAAATAAAGATTTAAAACACTGCTCTGAGCTAGGAGGAGTGAACTTGTGATTTGCCACAAGGGCCAGTCAATCAGCAGTTTCCACAGCTGGTAGAGGAAGGTGGCTTCCTGATAGTCTCAAGGGCCAGCCAGTCAGCCCTCTGCACAGATATCTTCTGTGGGAAACAGGAAAATTTTGAGCTTGATTCCGTTGGGAAGCTTGCACATCTGTCTGAAAAGGATCCATTGTGTCCCCCCCTCCCCAAACTGGTTTTTATTGCTCTATTTACTGTACCTATTTATTTGTATTGTATTTGTATTTATTGTATTTTTTAAATAGAGAGCCAGCGTGGTGTAGTGGTTAAGAGCGGTGGTTTGGAGCAGTGGAGTCTGATCTGGAGAACCGGGTTTGATTCCCCTCTCCTCCACATGAGCGGCGGAGGCTCATCTGGTGAACTGGATTTGTTTCCCCACTCCTACACACGAAGCCAGCTGGGTGACCTTGGGCAAGTCACAGCTCTGTTAGAGCTCTCTCAGCCCCACCTACCTCACAGGGTGTGGAGGGGAAAGGAAGGTGATCGTAAGCCGGTTTGAGTCTCCCTTAAGTGGTAGAGAAAGTCGGCATATAAAACCCAACACTTCTTCTTCTAAATCCTGTAAACCGCCCCGAGGCCCATGTGGGAAAAGGGTACAGGGGTATAAATGAAATAAATAAATAAATAAATAAATAAATAAATAACACTGTGCCGCTCTGTTGACGCAAACACCTTTCCATGCCCCATTAGAGGGCAAATGGTGTCAAACTAAAATGCCACTTAAAAAGAGAAACTGCAAATAAGTTCCAGATCCGATACCTTGTCTATCCAATGAGGAATTCAAAGATTAGGTCTGGGTGTGCGTCAGGAAAGCTTAGGACATGCACAGTGACGCTGTGCCACACCAGGACTGTGACTATGTCAGAGTTGTCGATTTTTGCTGACTCTCCTTGACTTCCCTGTCTGGTCTTGCCTTGACTTCTTCCTGGTAACGGTGATTTCACAACCACTCCGCACAAATCATTTCGTCGTCTCATTGGCATCACTGTCAGGAACTACTCACTGGTACGTCATGCGCATTCTTCTCGGCGTGAACAAGGTCATCCTCTTCTATAGACTTTTCCTTCTTCATCCCAGACAAGTACAGCATGTCTCTGTTATCAACCCATGCTGGGTACCCAAGGTTGGGTGAAAAGAAAATATATATAAGTCTATGTATAAATACTGAAAGTATAATTTATTAGAAGCGCTATGTAAAAGTTAAAATTATTTAAAATTATTTAAGCACTAAAATAGCACAATGGCATTTACTGAGGTTGATAACTGTAACCACATACCAAATGCGTTTCGGCCTATGGGCCTTCATCGGTGGTTAATTAAAACCCTTTGTTAAACCTGCACACATCTACAGAAATACATTAATGAATACAAATACAAATACAAACAGTTCAAACCCAACCAGGCATGTGTATATGTTGTAAATTCTATTTCCAATTACTCAAACATCTGGTATAATAGGTTCTTGTTGTAATACTGGTTAGTATAAATCTCTCATATACTATGTGTGCAGATATCAACCTAGTAAAGCAGTCTGTTATCAACCCATCCATCGTCCCAGTTTCCTCAATCTTCCGGACTTGCTCCACTTTGCAGACCTGCCAGAATGAATGCTGGACAGGGCACTCACCGGTGCCTCAAAAAATCTGTATAGAAGCCTTTCCTCGGCTTTCAGTACATCATCTTAAACCAAGCCATTTCTTAGAGTTGCCAACTTCACAGTAAAGCAGTGTGGACAAAAACTGGAGTAAAGCCAGGGAAACCTTGGAGGTATATGACTGCGCCATATGCAATAAACCCTGTTGAAATGGTAGGGTTGCTAGCTCCAGGCTGGGAAATTCCTAGAGATATTGGAGGTGGAATCTGAGGAGGGTGGAGTTTGGGGAGGGGAGAGACTTCAGTGGGGTATAATGCCTCAGAGTCCACCTTCCAAAGCGACCGTTTTCTCCAGGTGAACTGATCTCAGTTGCTTGGAGATTAGTTGTAATCCCAGGAGATTAGGATTGCCAACTGCCAGGAGATCTCCTGCTAATTCAACTGATCTCCAGCTGATAGAGATCAGATCACCTGGAAAAAAATGGCCGCTTTGGCAATTGAACTCTATGGCATTGAAGTCCCTCCCCTCCCCAAACCTCACCCTCTTCAGGCTTAGCCCCCAAAATCTCCTGCCGGTTGCGAAGAGGGACCTGGCAACCCTACAGGAGATCTCCAACCACCATCTATAGGGTTGCCAGGTCCCTCTTTGCCACAGACTGGAGGTTTTTTGGGCAGAGCCTGAGGAGGGTGGGCTTTGGGGAGGGACTTCAATGCCATAGAATTGCCAAAGCGGCCATTTTCTCCAGGTGAACTGATCTCTATCAGCTGTCAGTTGTAATAGTGGGAGGTCTCCATCTAGTACCTGGAGGCTGGCAACCCTAACCATCAAGAGCAGTGGTGGCGAACCTATGGCACAAGTGCCAGAGGGGGCACTCAGAGCCCTCTCTGTGGGCATGTGCGCCATCGCCCCAGCACAGAAAAGCAGCCCCAGCAGCAGCAGGAGAGGTGGTGGGAAGGATCCCCCGAGCCACCTCATGGTGGTGACCCTGCCCACAGCCCCGGCTCTTGCACCTGGCAGCCTCTCTCCTCTCCTTCTTTTGGCAGCCATGAGGGGAGGGGTGGGGGGAGAAAGTTGAGCTCCCCGGGTCCTCTCGCCGTCACTGGGGCACCTACAAGCTTCCCTCTCTCTCCCCCTCGGCGGTGCAAGGCGACCTTGCTGCGGCCGCCCCCCAGGTGCCGGGACCGGCTGGGATGCTTGGCGGCATGTCTGGGCCCTCCTCGAGCGGGAGCCGCCACGCCGCTCCTGCTTTGCACCGCCAGTGTCTGTCCCGCAGGGCACGAGCGGCAGTCCCGATGGGGCAACCTCCACCCTCGCTTCTCACCCAGAACTGCTGCTGCTTGCATGGCCTGGCCAACGTCCAAGAGGCTGCAGTAAGTGGGCGATCCTAAGGTACCTCCCCTGGTATGATTGCCAAAGATAGGACTTTTTGGAGGACCTTGATTCATAGGCACAACACACACAAACACACACACACACACGATTGCCAACCTCCAGTTGGGGCCTGGGAATCTCCCGGGATTACAATCGACTGCCGCTCTACACAGATCAGTTCCCTCCCCAAACTCTGCTGTCCCCCAGATCTCCAGGAATTTCCCAGCCTGGAGTTAGCAACCGTATTCAGGTTAAATTGCTGTGTTGGTACTTTGTGATAAATAAGTGGGTTTTGGGTTGCAGTTTGGGCACTTGGTCTCTAAAAGGTTTGCCATCACTGATCTAGAGGTTGGCAACCCTAGTTCTGCCCCACATTTCCATGTGATTGTCAGCTCTCACCTACAAGGGGAGACAGTGTTCACATGTACATTTCCTCCCTATGGTTAGCAATGTTCAAAGCAGGATCATTGATCACAGAAAGTGAGTGTACGGATGTACAGGGGTTGCTAGCTGTCAGGCCTGGCGTCAAAACTGGGCTTAGTCAGTCATTTGCCGACCACCGAGAACCAGTGGAAAATAATGAGAGCCGTTGCTGTGAAATAATTACTTGTGTTTTTTTCTCACTTTGCAAATTTCCCACCACAGTAATGTGGAAAATGGCAACTTTATTACTTTATGTTGATGAATGCTAAGCTCTCACCAATGGGCCAAGGGGCAAAATGCCCCGTTTTAATGACACACACTCCCCTTCTCTTTGTTAACAGCAAATCAGTGGACATCAAGGCAACTTTGTTGAAATTTCTGCATGTCGCAGATACAACAGGAAAAAGGTCTTGCAAGCACAGTGTTGGGAACGGTGACAGAAAAGTATGGATTGTTGGTGTCTAATATTTGTAGCCAGTACTATAACGGTGCCAAAGGAGTGTAAGCCATTGTTTTAGAAAAAAAATCCTGAAGTATTCTTTATACCTTGTTTTCCCCACAACTGGCATCTTCTGTTCATGCAAGCTACAGACACATCTGGCCAGGCAATATTTTTTTTATTACATCACATTTATTCATTTTTAGAAGGTATTATTACAGTGTTTAAACTGAAGAGTTTTAATTTGATAGTCATGTTTTAGTTATAGCGTTGTATGTGAGACCTTTCTGAGCGAGATGGAGTACATGTATGCACTTTTGTTATTATTATTATCATGCCAATAAAAGTGACTGAAACTTATTCAGTTTTTTCTAGAGCAACATAATGCTGGGAAGCAGCCTTACAGCCTTTGCCAAATCTGACCCTGAAAGCTCTGCCTCAGACATCTTGGAGTGCTACGTGTTGGAGTAGATGCTATCAAATCAGTTTTGTTGCAGGTGCCACAACTAGTCAGTGCATTAGAAGTGCTTTCTCATGGTACACATCTTGATCATTATGGGTACACACAGACAAAAAAACATCCTTGGCCATCTTTGTACCCAATTAGGGCCCTCAAGGCAGTCAACAATGCAAAAAAATACATTATACGAATCAGTCTCTAAAAGGTACATATGGATAAACCCAACAACTAAAGATTTGGATTGTGATATTTGTTGGAGGATTAAATTAGTTGTATCAAAGATGCAACTCTTTGTTTAAAAAACAAACAAACAAGCGATGCATTTCTCAGTACTAAGTTTTATTTTCTTCTGTTAGTTCATTTATGGCTCCTTTGATCCAGCGCTGAGTGATGAAATCAAGTTCCCTTCTTTTTACCTGATGCTTCCAAATGAAACATCTTCAGTTTGTTAGGGCTGTTTAATTGCATAAGCATTTTGGATGGATGTGGGCTGGCCTCCTCCCTTTCAGTGACGAGAGTGGAGAAACATTTCCGCAGACCTTGACACTGAGTTTCCTCCAGATTGATATTTTTATTGCTTTTAAACAAATGATACCAATTTTATATACAAAGTAATACATAAGTAACTAAGAAAGCACCATCTCTTCATCATCTTGTCAACACACTGTGTCACTTAAGGCAGTTTTGGGTGAATGCTAGAGTGTCGCCCTGATATGATTCCAGTTTTGTGCTGGAAGTGATGTAGTGTCAGCAGACAGCCACTATGAGACTCCTAAAGGTAGAGAAAAGCGGGGTATAAAAACCAACTCTTCTTCGCCCCTAAGCGCATAGTTACCTTGCCTATATACACAGGCAGGGGGTGGTGCCGGCAGACTCATGACTGCTCTCTAGGGTTGCCAGGTCCCTCTTTGTAACCAGAGGGAGGTTTTTTGGGGGTAGCCTGAGGAGGCCTGGGTTTGGGGAGGGGAGGGACTTCAATGCCATAGACTCCAATTGCCAAAGCAGCCATTTTCTCCAGGGGAACTGATCTCTATCAGCTGGAGATGAGATGCAATAGCAGGAGATCTTGTACCTGGTGGTTGGCAACCCTACTGCTCTCACCCTCCATGCGCGGAGGAATAGTGAGTACAGGGCTACTGAGCCAGGCCATTGGTTTATGAGAGTTATCTAGTGTGACCGGAAACAGGTCTGCAGGGCTCAGGCTGAGGACTTAACCATCACTGACCTCCCGGAGAGCCAGGGACTAAACCCGGAACCTCTTCTGCATGCAGGTGGAGAACCGTGAGATGCAGTTTTTAAACTGTATGTGCTATGCAAATAAAAAGCCTCTCTGGGCAGGCTCTTACTCTCTTATACCCTTGATCAAACCATTCCAATTACAAATACACAAAGGGCGCTTTCACACATGCTGAGTAATGCACTTTCAATTCACTTTCAATACACTTTAGCGATTGTTTACAAGTGGATTCCGCCATTTGACATAGTAAAATCCAGCCAGACAGTGCATTGAAAGTGGATTGAAAATGCATTCTTTGGCATGTGTGAAAGCACCCAAATACACATAGCGCCCTGCTGTAACTCTCTCCGTCCCAAGAGAGTTCCCCCTCTGTACTGCAGGACCCCCCCCTCTCCTGTTACACTAAACGTTTCACCAAAAACACCCCTCTCACTCCCAACCTCCAGCTTTTAACTGTCAAAATTATAACCCACTCCTGTTCTCCACCCCACAGCATCTAATGACAGGTTCAGAGCATCCTTCTCATCGATTGCTGTGTCGCTGGAGTAATTTTCACTGAAGACAAGTTGCACCTTAAGGACTGACAACCTTTATCCCAGCATAAGCTTTCGTGAAGCTCACGTCTTCCAATGCTGTGAGAAGAAAATAATATTTCACGTCTTCCTGTCATAGACCACCTTTTGGTACAAGTCCAGAATGATATAAATAGGGGAAAGGCCGTGGCTCAGGGGTAGAGCCTCTGCTTGGCATGCAGAAGGTCCCAGGTTCAATCCCGGGCATCTCCAGTTCAAGGGACTAGGCAAGTAGGTGATGTGAAAGTCCTCTGCCTGAGACCCTGGAGAGCCGCTGCTGGTCTGAGTAGACAATACTGACTTCGATGGACCAAGGGTCTGATTCAGTATAAGGCAGCCTCATGTGTTCATGTGGTCCCCCCCACACAAACACACAAGAATTGAACATGCCGCTTTATACCCATTTTCAGATGGACGTCGCCAAAAGAGTCAAGGATCACCGGAATACCTAAAATGTTTTCCTGTAAATTAGTGAGCAAAAGCACAGAGCTAAAATTAGATCTTGGGATTCTGTTCCAAATCTGATTCACAACTGCCTCACCTTCTCCAGAACTGAAACTTGGAATAATCCCATACAATTTAGTACAGGTTTTATTACTTTGTGTCTCATGGAACGGTGGGTGAGAAGGATATAATTGCATGGATGTTGTCAGAAACATGCCTTTATATAGCAGACAGTAAGCATTACATTGCCTTTTTGTGGTGTGCCCACAGAGAATTAAGAACATTTCAATTTTTGGTTTTTACAAGTTTTGACATAGGACTGTAAAAGGATGTGTGTTGTTGTTCCACTCCATATATCTGATCTCATGGACTGCAAATGTTTAGGTGGTAAAATTCAGACTCCATTGAAATCGCTAGGCCATTCCATCATTAAACATTAATTTCTTTTTCCGAAAAGGCTATCCCTTTTCTCCAGGATTGGTGGCCCACAAAGCTGTTTAAATGAGCCCCAGGTTATGACTATCAGGTTTTTTGATCCTTTGCTTTATCCAAGGTGCATGCGTTTTCATCCTCATGATCTCTTCACAACACTCTTGTGAGAACAGACAGGCCAAAACGTACCCAGTGAGCTTTGTGGAAGGGTGGAGATTGGAATCTGGGTCTCCCTGGTGTGACTCACTAATGACTACATCACACTGGCCCCACATGGATTTAATGTTGGCTTCCTTCATTTATTTCAAGGTTTTGTCACCCTAAGCCACAGACAGGTTTAGCTGTTTTTGCATCTCTGTTGTTTCAAAACCAAACTTTGCAGCTTTGCCAGAAGAAATCCTTTACCCCGATTTTAGAAAATGCCTTCTCATCATCTCTGTCTCCTCATGGTACAGGCAGCTGGATATTATCCGGATGTAGCTTGTGGACACTCAACGAAGAAAGCAGACAGTATCCCAGGGAAAAGCTTTTTACCTGAATATAGCCTCCCATTAAATAGATCTCTCCTGATGGGGTGAACACTTCAGAATAGAAGCCGAGGATCAAATATTTGGATGCTCCCCCATCATTGCCTGTAGAAAATTAGCATGCTGTAGCATAGGTTTCTGAATTAGCCTTCTCCCTGATATGTTAGTTTATTATGTGTGAGGAGTTGTGTTTGTTCACACAAAAGTATCTTTACTCAAAAGTACTTTCGTCACCTTATGAGAAGACAAGAGTCACTGGAAAAGACAATCATGGTAGGAAAAGTTGGAAGGCAGCAGGAAAAGAGGAAGACCCAACAAGAGATGGATTGACTCAATAAAGGAAGCCACGGCCCTCAGTTTGCAAGTCCTGAGCAAGGCTGTTAAGGACAGGACGTTTGGATGGATATTGATTCATAGGGTCGCCATGAGTCAGAGGCAACATACACACACACCTTCAAATGTGTTCCCATACCAGTATTCTGAAGACTTAAAAGACAATTCCAGTTTGACACTTTTTAAGAGACCTTAACTCAGAATTGGTGTTAACTTGCAGACAGCTTATGGTGACCCTCTAAAGGTTTTCAAGGTGAGATATGTAGAGGTGGTTTGCCATTGCCTGCCTCTGTGTAGCAACGCTGGAGTTCCTTGGTTCTTTTACACAGGGACGTTTCCCCATGGTCACCCCCACTGTCTGCTTCAGGGCTTCCTTTTGATTATGCAGGCCTTTTCCATCTGTCAGAGGTCGCCTCGCTCGCCCCGCGCATTTTGCCCGTGTTTTCCGGATGCTGTTTTAGCCAGAATCTGGAAAACACAGGCAAAATGCACAGGGAGAGCGAGGTGACCTCTGGCGGGCGGGAAAGGCTTGCATAATCAAAAGGAAGCCCCGAGGCAGTCAGCGGGGGTGACCGCGGGGAAACATCCCTGCGTAAAAGGCCTTGGTGGTCTCCCATGCAAGCATCAACCAGGGCTGACCCTGCTTAGCTTCCAAGATTTGATGAGATCACTCTAGCCTGGGCCATCCCAGATAAGGCTACTGATTTTATACTGGCCATTAAAAAAAAAAAAAGTTGTGTGTCCTGTTTCACTGTCACGCTGTTTGATTAACACCTTTGGTTCATCATGTTTTAACTTCCACCTATTTTTATTTGTTGGTTATAACAGAAAAGTCAACTTTGTTGCAGAACATCAGCCGTATAGGGCACAGTGCCTTAATATCGAATATTAGGGCAAAGCGCTAGGCTGCTGCTCAGGCATTTCTGTCCACCTTTTGCATCCATGCCCTGGTATATCAAAAACTCTCAAATGCCCAGCAATGGACTCCGCAACTTCTGCTGCCGCTGTTTTGTGGACAGCAGCTATCAGTCAAGTTGTCATAGCACTGGGACTAACTCCTCCTGGGAGCGTTTACAATCCAAACGCCACAATACCTGAACATGGAAATATCCCACAGCTACACAAACACCTTTGTTCGAAGTCATTATAGGTGCCGGGGGAGGTATTTCCCTAAGCAAATAGGTGCTATGATCAGCCAGCTTGCTTTGAAGACTCTTGCAGATAAGATGAAGCACTAGAAGACATGCCTTTGGGCAGAACTCAAGGTGCTGGTCATGAGCTATGAAATCCTGAAAATCTTAGGCTCCATGGAGATCTCCTCCCACCCCCTGCCCCATCAGATAGTCCGCACTGTCTTTAGTAACAAATTACCGCTTGCACATCACATTTGAATATCAAGGGCATGCAAAGTTGGGTTGCTTTTGCTACCCAAACATCCATGCTGTACTTTTAGATGTCCCCCCCCCCCACAAAGCCATTGGAGGCAAAATGCTTAAGACTCACTTATCCCACTTTTTAATTTATTTTTAAGCCATTTATGCAGGGCTGTTCCCCTTGCGGCCACCCTGCTATCTTCTCTGGTGTTCCCTTTTGATTATGCATGCCTTTCCCAACTGTCAGAGGTCGCCTCGCTCTCCCTGCGCGTTTCCATGCATTTTGCTCGTGTTTTCCCGATTCTGTTTTAGCGAGAATCCGGAAAATGCGGGCAAAATGTGCAGAAACGCAAGGGGAGAGCAAGGCGACCTCTGATGGTAGGGGAAAGGTGTGCATAATCAAAACAAAGCACCGGAGCAGTCGGCGGAGGTGACTGCAGGAAAACAGCTATGCATAGATGGTCATATTTATTTAGATATTTATACCCTGCTTTGCTCCCCGAACGAGGACACAAAGCAGCTTACAACACGGTTCACTCCTCCTCGGTTTTATCCTAACAGCAACCCTGTTAGGTTGGCTAGGCAATCACTAGCCCAAGGGCACCCAGTGAGCTTCCAAGGCAGAATGGGCATTCAACCTGGGGAGAGTATATGGCTCAGTGGCAGAGAATCTGCTTGGCATGCAGAAGGTCCCAGGGTTCAGTCCCCAGCATCTCCAGGAAGGATCAGGTTGCAGGTGATGCAAAAGACCTCATCCTAAGACCCTGGAGAGCTGCTGCCAGTCGGTCTAGACCAAAGCTTCTTAAACTGTGGGTCACAACCCCATATGGGGTCATGTAACCGAATGTGGGGGTCACAAAACAAGCACATCCATCTCATTAGTATGCAAATTTGCTTTTGTCTTTAATAAATGGTAAACTTATATGTATACCAAATAATTGTTTTAAAATAAATTTCCTTTTGATTTATTAGCAGTAAATGTTTGATATGTACATCTATTTTATATGCCATATATATTATTTCAAGGGTTCCACCAGGACAAAAAGGTTGAGAAAACACCTGACTTCTCAAAAACAAGCCCCCGCACAGAGTTTTGAGAATTCAGATGGGGAAAATCTAAAGAGCAGCAAAAACTCCCATGCACCAGTGTAGAGAGAAAGTAAAAGGATCGCTCGTGAATTATCCCTCCGGGCTTCAGATGCCTAATGGCAAGCGATCCTTTTACTTTGGCCACTTATGCATGGGGAGTTTTGCCTTGGATTTGCCGCTCTCTCGATGCACATTTTCCCCATCTGAATTTTCAAATCTCAACAATAAGCTCCCCCATGCAGAGTTTTGAGAATTCGGATGGGGGGGAAAATATGCATCCAGAGAGCTGCAAATCCAAGGCAAAACATCCCAGGCATAAATGGCCGAAGTAAAAAAGGACCGCTCGTGATTTATCCCTCGGAGCTTCGGATGGTTAACTGCAAGCTGGGCACAGATGGAGGGGGTGGGGAAGAATCGCGCAGGAAAAGCCGCGCGTCTGCAGAAGCGCCTTGCACGCGCGCTCGCCCCGCCGCCCGCTTCACATTCCCCTGCGCGGCTCAGCAGCGCCCCCCGCGGCCGCCCGCGCGCGCTGCGCCCTCCCCGCTCGAGCAGCCGCAAAACAACAAGCGCCCGCTTCCCCCGCTCTTTCCCCGAGCCCTTCTCCAAAGCCGGGCCGCTTCCAGCCTTATATACCCTTCTAAAAATAGCCTGCCGCGCGCGGGGCCAATCAGGACGGGCCGAATTTCGAATCGGCCCAATCGGGCGGCCCCTGACGGAGAGGCTCGGTCACGCCAGGAGGAGCCGGGATGCGTCGCGGCCGCCCATTGGGCGCCCCTGACATCATTGGAACGCGGCGTAACGAGTTCTGTTGTTGGAGATTGGGCCGCGTTCGGAGCCGGCGTCATGGGATCACGAGGTGGCGGCCGGGGAGGAGGAGGGGAGGGGGGACGGGAGGGAGTAAAGGGGGCGGGGCGAGAGTAGCTTGGGAGCAGGAGGGGGGGCGAGGGAAGGCGGAGGGAGCAGGAGGAGGAGGAGGCTGCGGCCGAGGCGAGCTTTGAATAGGGAAGTTTTGCAGGGGGTTGCATTCGCAGTCATCTCCGTGTTTGCAAATATTGGGTCGGCTCCCGAGCAAGTATCTTCTCGAGAGGGAGAAGCAGAGCCCAGCCAGCGCCGGACTGCATTTTTTTTCCCTCCCACCCTTGCAAATTATATCTATCTCTCCATTAATATCTCTTTATTGCAGTGCAATTAAACTTTTGCGTGCAACTTTGGCTTTTTTTGCATCCTTAATTTTTTTTTTGGGGGGGGCACGTTTTTTTTTCTCCCCCTCCCTCTCCTGGCAGCAGCCAGGAACGGCTCCGTGGATGGTTGCCCAGTTTGTACCAGCGACAGGCGCATCCCTCTCGCAAGCGGACGCTTGACTTTGGGGGGGGGGGGCTTCTGCTCCGCTGTCGGTGCGGTTCTGTCCGTGGGGGCGCGACTTCCCAAAGACATGGATGTGCTCCCGATGTGTAGCATCTTCCAGGAGCTGCAAATCGTGCACGACACGGGATATTTCTCCGCTCTGCCGTCTCTGGAGGAATACTGGCAACAGGTAAATAAAGAAAAAGGGGGGGGGAAGCTGATGCTTTTAGACCATTGGGAATGACCCCCCCCCAATAAAGCGCTGATGTGCAGGAGGTCATTTTGTCCATTGCCTTTGGAGGAAGCCTTCTCTTAGATCTCAGTGGGTCCCCTTTAAAAAAAAAAAACCAGGTTGTGTTTTGGAGCAGGTGTGTTGGGTCAAGGTGTTCCCCCTTTTTCTCAAAATGCATGTTCTCTTCTCTCTCTCTCCCCCCCCCCCCCATTTCCCCAGTGCATTGCTATTCTGAACGGCGCTGTCAGATCTTGCAAAAAGAGTGGCTGGTGTGCTTGGACGCTGGTCGCTCGTCGGAACAACAGCTGCGAGAGTGAAATGTTGCCATTGCAATAATAATAATAATAATAATATTTTTTTTTTAAATCCCAACCTCCTGGGTCTGCTAGAACCGAGCCTTGGCCAAAGCCTCCCCCCTTCCCCATGCCTTGTAACAAATCCCTACCACTGAATCTCGACATCCGAAGTCTTTTTTTTTTCATTTGCAAGTTGTTTTCCAACCTCCCCTCCCCCCCCCCCTTATTTTTTTGCTGTTTAAATACCGGAGGGGGGGGGGAAATACTCTCCGTTTACTCGTTATTATTAGCTCTGGTTTTTCCTGGTGTGTGTCAAGTAGTTTTATTTTATTTTTAATTCTTCCCCACCCTCTCTAGCCAGCCAGCCGTCAGTCATATGTCAATGATCTTGTAGTATTGTCATCATTATTATTATTTTCTCCAATTGCTGGGAAACTGGGGGGGGGGAGATCCTGGGATTTCTCTTGCCTTTAATGGCAATGGGTTGCTGTTTTTCTTGCCGATCCGAGGCTTTGGATTGGAGACAAGATCTGCTTATTTTGCCCAGGTTTTTTTTGGGGGGGGGGAGGAGAGAGGGGGGGAACATGTTTACTTCGCCTTTTCTCTTCTGCTGCCAGATTTCCTTTTTCTGCCCAGCGAGATTGGCCCGGTTGGTAGAGCCAGCTAAGCAAAAATGCTTGATAGTCAAAAGTGTTACAATCTCTCTCTCCCCCCCCCCCATATTTCGTAATTGCATTCTCCATTCTTGGCTTTCTTCCCTCCCCCTTTCCCAACCCCCCCTTTTTTTTCTTTCAAAGGCGCTACCAATGATACGTGATTGAAATGGATCTAAGTAGTTTCCTTCAGGCATTTTGGGATGCTGGCCAAGCGCCAGCGCTGGATCGCGGTAGCCTTCAGGGGCATTTTCAGCCCTCCAGAGCTTCAGACTGGTCCTTCCACCTGATTTGCATAATGGGGGAAATTTTAAATCCGCCACCGATACGAAAGTTGAACATGACTCCTTCTGTATCCGTCTCCTTCCTGTTTCCTTACCGAATTGATACCTTTGCAGAGGAGGAGATCGGGGTTTTTTTTTTTCCTTCCATGGAAGGTTTTGCATTGGATTTGTCACTCTATAGATGCACGTTTTCCCCATCTGAATTCTCAAAACTCTGCATGGCGGCTTATTGTTGAGTTTTGAGAATACGGGTGGGGGGAAAGTGCATCTAAAGAGGGGCAAATCCAATGCAACACCTTCCATGAATAAATGCAAATCACTTGTCTAATTATAGGGAAACCTATAACTATCGATCGCCTGGCATTATTTTTCCACTTCTTTCCTCCCCCCCCCCCACCCACCGGTCAGTTAATGAGGGAGGGGAAAAAAATGAAAAGCTGGCATGTCTGAATCACTATGACCGAAACTCTCTTGGAGCTGACACTTAAGCGGGGAAAAATGCCTGGCATTTTCTTTTGGGGTCAGCTTTGCTTGGACCGCTGGAGGGAAGGGAGCGGGCTAAAATTAAGGTCGCAAGCCATTGGGGGGGGGGCGGGGAGAAGGGGGCACGTCACCTAAAGAATTTGCCCTGGAAACCGAGACCTTGCATCTGACACTGTGAACACGCCGAGGCTTTTTTTTTGGGGGGGGGGGGATGCAGAACCTGAATTCTGCAAGGAAATAGGTACATAGCGATACTTTTAAAGGGCAACACTTGCTGTTTCCACTCTCCCTGTCGAAATTCTCTGTAGTTGTGGGGTGGGGGGAGTGGAACATTGTGTAACCGGGTGGGTTGTTTGTCTTATTTTATTTTTTTGAGGAAGAAGGGGTAAGCTTACATGTTCCGTGTATATCTGAACCATGTACTTTCTTGGCAGAGGGTCAGGATATTTTAAAGGAAGTCTGCTTTGGCAGCGAGTGAAAGAAATGGGGGGTGACTCATGCAGTTGCGCTCTTGGCCAGTAGATAAAGTTCTTGTTCATTGTGGGATTCCCAGCAGGATGGGAGAATTGTACTTCCCCCAATTTCCCTCTCCGGTTCTTTGCCATCTTAATATGCTGGGGGGTGTTTTTTTGTTGTTGTTTTTTGCAGCGCTGCCTTCAAAGTTAAGATTTGTGGTGGGGAGGGCTCCTTGCCACTTCAAGAAGCGCTTAGTGCGATGCCAGGCGCATGCCAGTACGCTTGGCAATGGCATTCTCTGCCACTCTCCCTTAGGACGGCGTCTCAGGTGCAGGAAGAGGGCTGGGTCCCGGTGCCCCTTGGATAGGGACTCCCAACCACGGCAGACGGCCACGAACGGCAGTAGGGTTTTCAGCCGGGGGCAAGTCAGTTTTGTAGTCCCCTCTGTTGTCGAGAGGCAAAGTTAACTCGAGGTCAATAAATGAATGTTGGGAGGCGAATCAAAGTCTGGGGGGGACAAGGGTGCGAAGAGCCTGGCTGTGGTGTTAGGATGCTGAACCTCTCTTTCCAGGAGATGGCTATTGAGTTACCGTATTCCGAGGAAAAGCTAGGAAACGTAGGTGGGTTCAACTCTGGGCTTGGCCTTTTGCCCAGTTCCTGGGAATCTCTGTTTACTGTAGCAGCCGTCAGATGAGGGTTTGAGTGGCCTATAATTTTAAAGGAGCCTAGCAACCAACAATAAACAGCCCATCTCTGCATAGAGGTCTGTAGGTTGAAGTTCCAAGGTTGTCCTTTTGTGTGTGTGTGTGTGTGTGTGTGTTTTGGTAATGATTTTAATTTTTTTTTTTAAACTTTGCAGACTTGCTTAGAGCTGGAGCGATATCTTCAGAGCGAGCCCTGCTATGTATCTGCTTCTGAAATCAAATTTGACAGCCAAGAGGATCTGTGGACCAAAATTATCCTGGCGCGTGAGAAGAAGGAGGAATCGGAACAGAAGAGCACATGCCTTCCAAAGGAGGACCACACTAGCAGCCCGAGCTTAGAGACTAACAGTTTGAATTCTGATCTCAGCAGCGAATCGTCAGACAGCTCCGAGGAACTTTCGCCTACGACTAAATTTACCTCTGATCCCATAAGTGATGTTTTAGGCTTAGCCAGTACGGGGAACTTGAGTTCGTCGGTCACTTCCACTCCCCCTTCTTCTCCGGAGTTGGGCAAGGAACCGTCTTCTCAGCCGTGGAATTGTGCGCCGGGTGAATTGCATTCGCCGGGCAAAATTCGTAGTGGTACTGGTGGAAAGACTGCAGAAAAGGGTACTCCGGTCAACGGCGACGCCTCTCCGGATGGGAGAAGGCGAGTTCACAGGTGTCAATTCAATGGGTGCAGGAAGGTTTACACCAAAAGTTCACATCTGAAAGCACATCAGCGTACTCATACAGGTGAGTACCCTCGTGTCTACTGGAGTATAACAACGTGCCCGGCCTTGGGTTCTCTGAAGTATTAATATTTAATAATAACCATTAATATTTATCTGTTACTGGGATATTGGTGGTGTATGCTCCCTTCACTGTACACTTTGGTCCATACTCCCAAAAATGTGGCACTGTAATGGTGACCATTGTCCTAACTGGGCACCACTAGATTTTTTTTCCCTTTACCTTCCTTCTGTCGCTAGGATCTATTGCTTTTTCCTTCCTATGGTATTGTCCTCTGTGTCTTTTTCCCATCCACCTGCTATTCATGATCAGCCAAATCTCATACACAAAAGATGGCGTGAAGAACACGCTACAGCTTCACGTGGCGTGCTGTCCTTCCAGATATGGAGTTGCCCAGTTGGTTGGCCTTGGATGGTGATACCTATAAGGGAAAATGATAGTTCAGTCATATTACAAAGATTCTGGAGTGAGAGCTGAAGGCAATCAGATGATGCGGTGCCAATGTGGTTTCCCAGAATGCAAGGCATCATTTCCTCATTCTTGCTCCTGAGCTTTTGAGAATTTTACTGTACAAACTGGGAGGAGGGGTAGGAGTTTGGGGTTTGTGTCTCCGTCACTCATGACTGGTTCCTGTTTTTTTTTTTTTAAGTAGCCTGTGTTTGAGAGCATTCACAGTGGTCTAATCTATTCCAAAGTGGAGGAGAAAACAAAACTTAGATTACAGATATGAAACTTGGCGACAAGAAGGAAATGAAGACATTTCTATGAAATTGAGATTTCTCTCTTAAACAAATGAGGAATCTGCTTCTTAGAGTCAACAGGCTGTTTCATTTGTCCATTGGCTGGGCAATAGAAATGCCGTGTTTGCAGATACAGAAGGACCTTTAGATGTGCACGTGTCATGTGGATTATTGATAAGCATAAAACGACAATAATTCTTTTGAACCGTTTTATTTTGTGGTTTCTTGGACGTTTACAGGGTTCCACTGCTGTAAAATTTGGGTTTTTCTTTTTCTTTTGAAATTTGCTACCTTAACATGAAAGAATATGAAGTGGGTAGGCACTCCGGGGCTCGTATAAATCTTTTATGGTGAGAGTAGCTGGGCTGGTTGCTTTTGAGCTTTAATATTCTACCGCTCTTGATGACTGTGGTTTAGCTGCGTAGAGCAGCTGGCTGGCTGGCTTGCCAATCACAACTCTGGGCGAAGAGCGAGATTCGAACAGCCTGCAACAAGCAGCTAAGGGCAGTACCTCCCGGATGCTATCCTTTCCATTTGAAGGGAAGGGAGAACGCAAGATCAGCTTTGGTTCCCCCAGCTCGGCCTGTGGGCAAATTAAGGAAGGAGAAGAGGGAAATGAAACTATGTTACATTTGCCAGGAAAGGGGAAGCACAATTTTTGACTGTTGGGCCATAATTGTTTCCCTAGACTTCTCTGGCTAGGAAGGTATTTTTGCAGATCCCAGCTTCTCCTCCTTTTTTGCATACTAATGCTAAACTCAGTGGTCGCTCATGGTCTTTACCTTTGAGAACATAGCTTTGTGTATTGCTAAACATATACTCTTTATGTACAAAAAAGGGATTTCCAGCAAGAAAAATAAAAGTGGTAGGGCAGTTATCAGATCTTTGCAATGCAGGGGTGTACCTTCTGTAAAACTCACACTGCTTGTTTACACTGACAGAATCTCACCCTTGGATTCCAGTGTGAACCACCTCTTTCCATGCACTGTGGTTAAGGTTGGATAGATTGGCTGGGAATCATCAGCCTGTGATGCCCAACTGCTTGGCTTTGAACAGTTTAGACCCATTCAGTGGGACAATATGGAATCGATTCCAAGCAGTTTGCCTTAGCAGTTATGTAGCCTCGACTGCTTGTCCCCCACAGGATTGATAAATAACTTTTTCACTCCTGTTTTATAGGTATATTGCATTAGGGAAACACATCTACCCAAGTTACTGATCTTGAGAACCGTTATGAGGCATGCCTATCTCAATTAATAAAGAGAACCAAACTTTTGTTCAACTTCCGCGCCAGATCACCTGGAGAAAATTTATACTCGCCCTAGGCGAGTGGCCATTTATAAGCCAGTGTGCGTGCCAAGCACTTAGCAACGCCTCCCTTACTAGCATATTTCAACCGTATCCCGATTCTTTTGCTGCTGCAGCAAAGCCCTCGTGTCAGAAACATCTGCATTCCTCCACTGTTCTCCATCGCTGTTCTCAGAAGTACTTGGTGTGCTGTTGTGAATGAAATTCAGTAGCCTTGTTTCCTGTGTTTAAAAAAATGAATCAATATTTATCTTTGGAGGGAAATCAGGCTGGTTAATAATCTCTGGCATGTTTTTTTTTTTTTTTGCAGGAGAAAAGCCTTACAGGTGCTCATGGGAAGGGTGCGAGTGGCGTTTTGCGAGGAGCGACGAGTTAACCAGACACTTCAGAAAGCACACGGGTGCCAAGCCTTTTAAATGTAATCACTGTGACAGGTAGGTGAAGGGAAACTCCGCCTTTTTACAAGCTGCCTGCCTTCTCTCCCCTCTCCCCCGTGCTTCCATGGGAAACAGGGTGTTGAATATTTCATTTCTCTAGACGTCAGGGCATTTCAGTGCACGTTAGTCCTGCTCTGTTGCATCTGTGGTGCAGGCTTCCAAAGAAAAGCATCTTAAAACAGCAGCAGCCTTCCATTGTTTCCGGCAGCAAAACCTTCCTTCATAAAGGTGAACAATTACCTTTCGTGATGGAGGCTTTGGCTCTTGCAAACATTTTGTAGTTGCGTATTCCAGAGCAGTCTGATAGGAATCCAACAGCATTACTCCCAGAGTTCAGCGGATTGAAGTTTGAGGTTAATATTTGACTGCTGGAGGGATCCAGGTTGGGTAATAGAGAAACTTGGTAGCTCTGAGATCTGGAGGACGCTGGGGTATAGTGTTGTAAGCCGCCTGGAGCTCCACGAGGAAGTAAGGCCGCTAATATTTGAAATAAGTAAGTGGAAGAAGAAGAGTTGGTTTCTGTATGCTGACTTCCTCTGCCTTTTAAGGAGAATCAAACCGGCTTACAGTCTCCTTCCCTTCTCTCCCCACCTACCTTGTGAGGTAGATGGGGCTGAGAGAGTTCGGAGAGAACTGTGTCTAGCCCAAGGTAACCCAGCTGGCTTCATGTGTAGGAGTGAGGAAACCAACCCATTTCACCAGATTAGTGTCCGCCACTCACGTGGAGGTGTGGGGAATCCAACCTGGTTCTCCAGGTTGGAGTCCACCACTGTTAACTACTACACCACTGTAGGATCTGCTTCCATGAAACTCAAGAAGCAAAAGTTGGGGCTAATTCTTCACAGTGCAGCTTTTAAAAATCTGTCGAAGTCTCATTATTAGTTGGACTTGGTAATCTTGGTAGTCTGTCCCAATTTAAAAAAAAAACTTATTTCCTTTTGGTCAAAACTTTGGTCAAAACTTTCCCTTTGATCTTTCCTTTTGGTCAAAACTTATTTCAAGATTTATTATTGTCTCTCTGGTGACAATATTATCTTGCACTGACCATGCCATCTTATATGGACTTACTGCAGTTGAAGCCCATCGAAATCAGTGGCTTTAGACTGGAGTGATTCTGTATAACATTGCACTGTAAATGACCTTTATTCCAACCTGTTCCTCCTTGAAATAGAAGCTAGCTTGACTGTCTCGACTCTTCTAGCATGGCAACTCAACAGCAGCAGGAGGGGCAGGTTACGAAAAGTTGATAAGTAGCTAATGCATCGAGCTGGCCATCGGCAAATGGGTTCAAGTCTCTGCCCCGTGGCCTTGGGCTCAATGCTATCTCTCAGCCTGTTGTACCTCACAGGGTGGTTATAAGGTATAAGTACTATTTGGGAGTAAAGACAGGATGTCGACACCATTAGATGCAAGCGGCGAGTGTTGAATCCAAGCCAAGTTTCGATTATTGCCCTGCTAGGAATCAGCGCTCAACGTGCCTCCAAATGCTTGTTTTGATGTGCTAGTTTTCAGGCTGGCCACATGGGGGAGTGATCACATGACCTCAAGATTGTGCTCAGTGCATGCTCAGTCTCCACTATGGCTGTCTCCGCTATTAAAGGGGGAACTCATGAGGTTACATTAATTTTTATTAGAAGTGACTTACATAGTTTGCGCGTCATTTAATGTTTGCCTTGGCTTGCATGAAGGAGGTCCCTGTTTCCATTTCCCAGATGAGTTTTTGGGACAGGTATTACAGCTTCCCAAATATTTGTGTAGATAACTGTCTTTTCCATTATATCCTCGAGATGACAGCCTTGTGAGGTAGGCTGAGAGGGATGGGCCCAAAGTTGCCCAGACAGCTTCCATGGCAGAGTGCGGATTTAAACCTGGTGGTGTAGTGGTTAAGAGTGGTGGTTTGGAGCAGTGGACTCTAATCTGGAGAACCAGGTTTGATTTTCCACTCCTCCGCGTGAAGCCAGCTGGGTGACCTTGGGCAAGTCACAACTCTCTCAGAGCTCCCTCAGCCCCACCGACCTCACAGGGTGTCTGTTGTGGGGAGGGGAAGGGAAGGTGATTGTAAGCCGGTTTGATTCTTCCTTAAGTGGCAGAGAAAGTCAGCATATAAAAACCAACTCTTATAAGAACATACGAACATAAGAAAGGCCCTGCTGGATCAGACCAAGGCCCATCAAGTCCAGCAGTCTGTCCACACAGTGGCCAACCAGGTGCCTCTAGGAAGCCCACAAACAAGATGACAGCAGCAGCATTGTCCTTCCTGTGTTCCACAGCACCTAATATAATAGGCATGCTCCTCTGATCCTGGAGAGAATAGGTATGCATCATGACTAGCATCCATTTTGACTAGTAGCCATGGATACCTCTCCTCCATGAGCATGTCCAATCCCCTCTTAAAGCCTTCTTCCTCCCAAATAAAACTCCACCTCTCTATCCAGTGGACCTTACTATGGCAATAAGGCCTGACGCTCCAATCCTGACTGCTGCTGTTTTCAGCACAACGGTTGACCACTGTTCCTTTCTCCTTCATTGGCAGGTGTTTTTCCAGGTCCGATCACCTGGCCCTTCACATGAAAAGGCACCTCTGAATGGGTGAAGAGGTCGAAACCTGTGGGCGAAGAGGCTTCAAGGTGTGAGTGGCCTTGAAAGAAGGGATGCGTGTTCCAGCCAAAGCATGCCATTTTTGCACCCTAACCCAGTTGCCTCCAGGGCCTCTCTTCCTTGGAAGGTCGCCAGAGGGCTAAAACAAGAGTCACATAAGGAACGGCATGGCGACCGCACGGTGTGGGTGCGTGATGTTTCGGTCTCCTGGACTCACACGCTGGCACCCGACCTTCCGAGTGGCTTCTACGCCTTCCGCCGTGAGCACGTGCACTGAGAATGTTAATGATTGGACGGGCTGTATGTTACTAAGGATCTACTGGGCGACTGTATGCTGAGGCACATTACTTTCTGTTTGTTAGTTTTTTGCGTTTGTTCCTTGTGGTTGGTTTTTATAACCGTAAGAGAGGAAAAGTCAGCTGAATGGGGGGGGGGACGTTTTTTGTTTTGTTTTGTTTCCGTTCGCATTCGCGAGGAAGGATACCGCGAGACGGAGCGCTCACCGGTCAGTTTCCAAGGGGCGGGGGAGGGAAAGGGGTGTCTGCACTTTTTTTTCTCTTTTTTTAGCATAAGGGGGAAATCCGAACGGGAGGGGAAGGAAAGTCAGGACACCAGAGGGAAGGGAGGGGCCCCGATCCTGCGCGAGAGGAGCTTTTGGTGTCTGGTCCAGCTATTAAATGTGCAATGTGTCAAGTAGCTTGGTTTTACTTGCTACAGAGCTCATTTGTAATCCATTGTATAAGCTGTGTATTTACAATATAACACAACCTATAACTTTTCATTATAATACAAAAAAAGGTTATTGCATGGTTCCGGGGAACTATATGCTTTTTCCATTCTTTAATCAGGACTGCAATTTTTTTCCTCCAAATTCCAGTTAAAAAAGCTGCTACAACACAATTGGTTTTATGTTACTTAACATCCCGAATCGGGGGGGGGGGGGGTTTACACAAAAAATGTCCTGTTGGGTGGATAAGACCACTGTAGGTTAGAAACTTGTTTTGTTGTTTGTTTTGTTTTTTTAAAAGAAAAAAAAATCTCATGCAGCTATTCTCCCCCTTCCCCCGGCGCGCTCTCTTATTTATGCCTTGAGGTCTCATTTCTGGTTTTTTCTAGCTGTTAATGCACTGTTGACCTTAATAATGGTGCCTTATGCAAAGCGATCTTCTCTTGTGGGAGGTCTTATACAGGGGTTATGGGTGAGGTCGGCTTCATTAAGGCTCGCTTGTCACCTGACGTTGTACTGTATCAAAAGTATATTACGGAGAGGTGGGAAGACCGTGCGCTTCAGTGCGGGGTTTCCATGCGCGGAAGCACCCTTTGATACGTCTGTACAATGTTTATTCTCTTGTCTCATATATATATACATACACACACACACACACACACACACATTTTAATTTAACTATTACAGGGGATAATAAGGAATCCAACAGTGGAGGTTATCCGACCATTTCCACCTCCTTGAGAATCTGTCTTCTTGGATCCTGTTTTCTTTACCTCACACAAATGTCACGTGTGTGTGTGTGTGTGTGTGTATATATATATATATATATATATATATATATATATATCCCTCCCCCAGTCCCCAACACTATTAAAAAGAAAAAAAGAAAATCCCTGAGTTACATCCAGTGGTTCCTTTCCTCCCTGTTGGATCCAGTGGTTCCCTTCTGTGAATTCTTCCTCCACCTTTGTCGAAGCAAGGCTTTCATGAAGGAGTCATTGGATCCAGCTTTTTTTGGGGGGGGGGTCATTGGTTCCAACCTCCCGTGCTTGCAAATGCAGTGTTGTTTTTCATAGCTGTTTAAAAGCACAGGAGTATTTAAAAAGGAGGGGGGGAGATTTGCTGAAAAGGCACAAGTTTCGCATCCATATATCTAGTTTCAGACGGAAGGAAATAAGATACCTTTTTTTTTGTTAAACAGAAAAAGTGGAAAAAAAGTTACTAAGCGGGCAGAAAGGTTTCCGTGTATGTATATTTGTGCGTGCGTGTATAGTATGTGTAGCTGTGTGTGTGTGTGCGCGCGTGTGTGTATAAATATATATAGAGAGAAAGATAATATATTATTTTTTTTGAAAAGAAATTGTGTTTTGGTAGAAAATATCACATGAGGAATCCTTTGCTTCCTTTCGTTTTGTGTTCCCAAAGGAAGTAAACCATTAAAAAGACACTTTTTGTTTCCTCCAACTGTTTCCCTTTTTGTTCTGCAAGCGCACACGTCTGCATTGGGATATCTGGCCCGAGTGCTCAAAAGTTCCCTGATGTCCAAGCAACCGGCTCAGCCTCTACTCGGGTGGCGTATGAGAACCCCTAAAGGGGTTCCCATGCAGGTGTAGAATGAGCATGCATTGCGCCATCGCCAGTTCTCAATGTTTAAAATTGAGATTGCTGTCTTCAAGGCAATGGAAATGCTTCCCCCACTCTTTGCATGGGGGCATGAGTGAGACCTCTGGCGTTTTTGTTCCAGTGGCATCATTTGTGTGTGGAGGGGAAAAGGGTGTGTCGCTGCTTCCACTTCTGGCGTCCCGCTGGCTCATCATTATGAAGGGCATCGGTTGGAACATTACTCCCAGGGCCAGCTTCCCTCCTTAAATATTATCAGCCCCTCTGGATACCATCCTGTTCAGGGCCATTCAACGTCAGGCATTCTAGCAAAGGCAAAAGCTGCATCTCTCGGCCCTTTCGCTTGTTGAGAAGACCCCAATCGTAATTTTGTTTAATTTTGGTATTCCCGTTGTCAGCCAAAGATGCTGAGCTTTAGCGCGGGCTAGAAATGTCTCCTAAAAGCTGGTGATTTTTGAAAACTGCTTTCCTTGTAACCATGACACACACACACACACACACACACATACAAACCACATCTGTAGGCCATTTGTTATTTGGGGCAGCTTTTTTTTCTTCTTCTTCCTGGAAATGATGATCAGGATTAATGGTTCTCTGGAATGTATTCATGCAAAACGTTATCTGAGTCGAAAGGAATACCCGGGCCTTCCGCATTTTGCATTGGATTTTTAAATGCTTGAAAGTGCACTTCTGGAAGGAAAATAAAAAGCCCCAGGAAGAGAATATACGGTCTCCAAACTAGACAGCTCCAGTGTACACATGGAGTTTCATGCACACGGCCGGGGGGGGGGGGGGTGCGTTCCTTGTTCTCATCAGTATTGACAAATTCATTGTAACTGCACTGAAACACTCCGCATCCCTCCCCTAATTCACAGTAAATCCCCTGCCTACACACGTGTGTGAATCAGACCTCCAGCGCATAAATGAAGTCAAAATGGTTTGTCATTCTGCTTGGGATTTGTTTTGAGGAGAGATTTTCACAACTTAGTCAAAATATTCTCTGCTTAGCTGTAATTAGGAATCGCTGTAATAATGATGAAGGTTTTCCCCTTAAAATAATAGTTTCCCTTGCTTATTAAGCAAAGGGGATTAAAAAAAACCATAAAAATAAAAATTCCCCATCCCCCCCCCCCTTGCACTAGAGCTTTTCTCAGCTGCAAAATACTGAAATTGTTTTTGGATTGGACGGCGGCGGTCTGCCGTATGTCAAAATGCCTGTCAGTTTTGTGGTAAGCAAGTACATTTTGTTCAGGTGATAACTGAGCCTCAATTAAGCTGAAAGAAAAAAAAACTTTTTTTGCTTGAAATTTCAGAAGAAAATTTCTATTCGTGAAATTTCTTTCTTTTTTTTGTTTGTTTGTTTTTGTTTTGTTTTTTGGAAGCACCCTGTTATCTAAAGAATCTCTTTGTAAGATTTTTGTAAAAAAAATTTGTTTTACAAGATTTTATTTGAAATTGTTTTTTGCAAGATTGTTATATTTCTGTATGAATGTATTTTTTATTGGAATAACATAAAAAAATTCTTATCAGCATGTTGGGTCTGTTTCTTGGTCTTCTTCAAGTGGGCGGTAAGCAATGTTACCCAATTTCTACTACCTGGATTTGAAACCCAGAAGCATTTTTGGTTCTGGTTACTATATACATCTTTATCTTGTCACCAATGGGACTTGTGGGTGTCCTGGAGTTGGTAAACAAATGGTTAAGCCTTCCCAAGAAACCCATCCTACGTATACTTCTTTCCATCATAAAATTGATACTTGAATTGTTGGGGGCCTACTGTTGTTCTTAGAAGACCTCTGGGAGGACATACTTATATATTTTAAATACTTCCATGCCTGCCTTTCTCCCAACAAAGATGGTGAGGGGTCTGGAGACCGTCCTGTGAGGAAAGTTTGAAGGAGCTGGGTATATTTAGCCTGAAGAGGAGAAGACTGAGAGGGAATATGATAACCATCTTCAAGTACTTGAAGGGCTATCATATAGAGGATGGTGCCGACTTGTTTTCTGTTGTCCCAGAAGGTCAGACCAGAACCAAGAGGTTGAAATTAAATCAAAAGAGTTTCTGTATAGACATTATAAAGAATTTTCTAACAGAGTGGGTCCTCAATGGAACAGGCTTCCTCAGGAAGTGGTAAGCTCTTCCCTGGAGGTTTTTGAGCAGAGGCTAGATAGCCATCTGTTAGCAATGCTGATTCTATGACCTTAGGCAGATGATGAGAGGGAGGGCATCTTGGCCAACTTCTGGGCATAGAGTAGGGGTCACTGGGTGTGTGGGGGGCAGTAGTTGTGAATTTCCTGCATTGTCAAGGGGGTTGGACTAGATGAACCTGGTGCCCCTTCCAACTCTGATTCTATGAATATAAAAACATTCTCATTAAAATAGTTGTACAATATGCAAGCTATCTAGAAACACCTTATGCACCATTCGGAGTATATTTCTGTTGTCCTGGCTCAGATTGCCCCAAAAGCTCAGTGGAATGACTCCATTTTACAGCCTCACTTGAAAGCCCGGGAGGTAGAAGAAGCTCTCCTGACCTCTTCTGGGAGGCTGTTCCACAAACATGAGGCAGGACCACCTGCCGTTTCAGAGGTGTCCTCAAGGGCAGCCCAACGTAAAGTTCACTATAGCATCCCAATCACGAAGTTACAGAGGCACGGATTAGCCAGGCAAGATTGGCGGATCCAAGAAAGGAGTTGGCGAACAGGACACAATTCACAGAAGGCACTCTTAGCCACGGTGCCAACCTGCTTTTCAAAGAAATATAAACACCAACAATACAAAACGGCAAAGTTGCTGAAATTGAAAAAGTTATTAGTCTGACAAGTATTTTGCTAGATTTCTGAAAGGTTCTAAAATGGTGGATTATGCTTGGTTGGTCCTTGGTTCTGCCCATGCCGTTTCAGATTCTGGCTCTTTTCTTCCATTCTGGCAAAAGGGGTTGTCGCACTGAGTTTCAGGGACCTCAGAATGGGAGAGTGTGGCTGTCATACAAACTCTCATCCCTGGGCTGACAAGTCCTTTGCAGCGTAGTACCTCCCCTTCCTCAGCTCTGGGTTTCCATTTAATGGGAGTTAGCGCCACCCCCTATTCCTCTGGACAACGGGCCATTCCCTCCCAAGAACCCCTTGGGGAAGGGAATGCCAACCACCCTGTCCAATCCCCTACCAAGCTCTCCCCTCTCTCCCATGGGCCTTGGCTCTAGGGTTGCCAACCTCCAGGTACTGGCTGGAGATCTGCTATTACAACTGATCTCCAGCCGATAGAGATCTGTTCACTGCTTTGGCCATTGGACTCTATGGCATTGAAGTCCCTCCCCTCCCAAATCCCGCCCTCCTCCGCCCCAAAAACCTCCTGCCAGTGGCGAAGAGGGACCTGGCAACCCTACTTGGCTCCCTCCTCAACTCCTCAGTTGCCATTAGCTTGCCCAGGAGCTGGGTACCTAAGGGCCATATGAATCTCCATGGGAGTTGGTCCTGCCTCTTCCTGCTGGTCCGTCCAAGGATGGCTGCTCCCCTGTTGAGCCTTCTCCCCCAGCTGCTGAGCCCACCTCTGCTTGCTGTGACCGCTCTGCCTGCCCATGTGGTTGATTTGTGGGGCCAGAAAGGGCCCTGAAACCCCAGAACGCTGCCATATCATTTGGGGTGAGGCTTGGCATTGTTGCAGTAATGGCGAGGGAGCCCCACGAGAGTTGGGTGCAAGTGGGGGAGCCCCACAAAAGCTGTGCATATTTGACGGCTGGCCATCTCGGGGGCAGCAGAGATGTCCTGGCCACCATGGGGGAGCCTGCCAGTGCTAAGAACATTGCTGGCCAAGCTAACAAATAATGATGTGAAAGGGGGTCAGCGCAGTGGGCGGCCATCCCCTTGGAGTCCAGAGAGCCCGAGAGCCTGGCGTCTCCAGGCAGGGGCCTATCACATTATGTCCTTTCTGGGTCTGTTCCAGCTGGGGTGGGGGGGAGATCTCCTGACATTGCCTCCACGTTCCCTGCCGCTACTTCATAGAGGGAAAATGAAGGAGCTCACGGATGTCACACTCACACATCACTTTCAGCACAATGCCAAAAATGACATCATCACGTTGCCCGATGTGATGACATCATTTCCAGATTTGTGCCAGAAGTGCAGTGCATCAGCACAATGCTGACCAGCCTGTTCCCGCCCCCCAGTTTCTCCCGATGTGTGGCTAATTGCAGCCGGTAACCCTGTCTGCAACCCCAATTTGGGGTGGTGGCAGCACATGAGGAAGTGACAGGTGTAGACTATGCCTAGTTTCTCTCTCCTCCCTCCCCAATAACATCACCAAGGACCTGCTTAGGCAGCAAAATACTTTGAGCTATCCCTGTCTACCCACCCAGCTCTGGCTAATATTTTTGACAACAAGCATCTTTTTGACAACCCTTCTGAATGCAAATGCACACCCATACATACAAGCCAAACAGAAGAAGAAAAAGAGTCGGTTTTTATATGCTGACTTTCTCTACCACTTAAGGGAGAATCAGACCGGCTTACAATCACCTTCCCCTCCCCATAACAGACACCTTGTGAGGTAGGTGGGCTGAGAGAGCTCTAAGAGAGCTGTGACTAGCCCAAGGTCACCCAGCTGGCTTCATGTGGAGGAACGGGGAAACAAATCCATTTCACCAGATTAGTGTCCCCCGCTCATGTGGAGGAGTGGGGGATCAAACCCGGTTCTCCAGATTAGAGTCCACCACTCCAAACCACCGCTCTTAAACACTACACCACCCTGGTTCTTTGGTCTAAATGCACTTTGGTCTAAATGCAGGCAGATATTCCAGCTAAGAATAATCAAGAAAATGTGATGGCCGTATTTCTCTTTGTATAGACTTATGCTTGCACAGAAGGAAAAGATAATGTGAAACAATATTTGAGGGAAATTGGAAATTCACAGACAAGGCAAAGAGGGGCTGGTCAGAGGGGCTGGTTGGCCTCTCAGAAGAAATTTGTCTTTCTCAGCTGTAGATCTTCACTCTCAGGTAGCTGCACGTAGCATCCTGAATTGCAGATTAACAGCAGACATATAAAAGCCCTTGTGCAATGCTTCAAATGCATTTGGGTAATGTGCCAGCCTATCTGTGTTCCTGCTGTATGTTTCACTCAGGTCAGTTCATTTATGCATGGGTTTTCATTCACGTTCGCCCTCCGGTCTGAATCGGTGGTTCCTTGGAGTTATGCATGAGTTTTCCATCCATTAGTGATGACCTCGTGCCCAGCCCTCACAATGTCTGGGTCTTCTCATGCCTGTTAGCCCAACTCTTCTATCTTCCCTGAGCAAAGCCCGGGTGAAATACCCATGCAGAAGACAAAGTGCAAGACACGGAAGCTTGCTTTCTCTCACAGCCAATTACAAAGCAGGGTGTAAAGAGGCGGGGATTCAAATACTTCCTGCTTCCTGGGTGCTCTTTCTGAGCACAAGAAAGGATTTTTGAAACTGAGGCTTGGATTTCCCCCTCCCTCCTTTCCGATTACTCCGTGTTTCTTTGTTGTTGTTCTTAAAATGCTTTTTTTTTATGTGGCAGTTGAGTTTGGGGGGGGGGATTTTCTCTCACCGTAAGCACTACAAGTAATACCTGGGATTGAACCTGTGACCTCAGGCCTACAAGGCATGTGTTGTATTACTGAACCACTGATCTTGGGAACCACCTTTAGGCACATCATATCAGTCAGGGATTCAGCTATTTCCAAGAGTCTCCTTGCTATGCCTCGGGGAATAGGGTTGCCAACCGCCAGGTACTAGCTGATCTCCTACGATTTCAGCTGATCTCCAGCTGATAGAGACCAGTTCACCTGGAGAAAATGGCTGCTTTGGCAATTGGACTCTATGGCATTGAAGTCACTCCGCTCCCCAAACCCCGCCCTCCTCAGGCTCCACCCCAAAAATCTCCCAGTGGTGGCAAAGAGGGACCTGGCAACCCTACTCGGTGAAGGATCTGGCAGACATCCTCAAAATCCATTTGTTTTCACCAAATTTATTTCAGATCGTACGTGGGGAGGAATGGGTCTCCCCATCTCTACCTTCGACGAGGCAACCATGTATTTGTGGAAACTGGATATTTTCATAGCTTAGCGACGAAAATGCACCCAAGACTAAGCCTACACTTTGAAGACATTTGCCAGTTTTCTCTGGGTGTGTTGCATTTTTGAGCTTCCTATGAGTAATGGTGGGATTGTTGCAACCGCACATTCTAAATAAAGGCTTGCAAGAATGCTCGGTCAGTGTTCTGAGTCGTCCGCCCCCTTGTTTCAGAGGGCTAGCAAATAACGTTGGGCTCCAAACAAAGTGTGGCGCAAGAGCTCGGCTGCACAGCAACTGAGCAATATTTATTCTCCGAGGCTGTTGTGCATTTCAACATGTGTCCCTCTCTCTTGCTTTACTCCATCTTTTGAAATGCTGCAGATAGAAGAGGAAAGGGAGAAGAAGGGACAAAGGCCTTAGAGGAAGAGCATCCTCTGGTCATGCAGTTGTTAGGAAGCCTTTACTGGCCCTGTTCATTTTAGGAGAGAGTCTGCATCACTGAAGAGAAAAAAATTGCCACCATTTTTTAAATAAATTATAATGATTTAACTTAACCTACTATCATAAAATAAAAAAAGGAGCCCCGTGGCGCAGAGTGGTAAGTTGCAGTACTGCAGTCCAAACTCTGCTCACGACCTGAGTTCGATCCCGACAGAAGTCGGTTACAGGTAGCTGGCTCAAGGTTGACTCAGCCTTCCATCCTTCCGAGGTTGGTAAAATGAGTACCCAGCTCGCTGGGGGGCAAAGGGGAGATGACTGGGGAAGGCACTGGCAAACCACCCCATCAACAAAGTCTGCCTTGTAAACTTCGGGGACCTTTACCTTACTATCACCAAAGGTGCTCCCTGGCACAGAGTGGTAAGCTGCAGTCCTGCAGTCCAAGCTCTGCTCACGACCTCAGTTCGATCCCGATGGAAGTCGGTTTCAGGTAGCCGGCTCAAGGTTGACTCAGCCTTCCATCCTTCCGAGGTCGGTAAAATGAGTACCCAGCTTGCTGGGGATAAAGGGAAGATGACTGGGGAAGGCACTGGCAAACCACCCCATCAACAAAGTCGGCCTAGAAAACATCGGGATGTGACATCACCCCATGGGTCAGGGATGACCCGGTGCTTGCACAGGGGACCTTTACTTTACTTACTTTACTATCATCAAAAGCTCAGGATCATTGAGAAACTTGTGACCCAATCATAGCCCAAACCTGAAATTTCTTGCACATGTGGAAACTCTAATATGAACAAGGAATCATAGGTCAGAGTAGCAATGTGCAGTGGTTCGAGTGCCAGACTAGGATCAGGGAGACCCAGTTTCGAATCCCTATTCTTGCCATGAAGCTTGCTGGGTGATCTTAGGCCCGGCACATATTCTCATCTCAACTTACCTCACAGGACTGTTGTCGTGAGGTTCAAATGGTGAAGGGTGTCCCCATTGTGGAGAAAAGCAGGATACAGGTTGACTATCCCTTATCCTAAATGCTTGGGACCAGAAATGTTTCAGATTTCGGACTTTTCCCCCAGATTTTGGAATAGTTGCATACACATAATGAGATATCTTGGAAGTGGGACCCAAATGTAAACATGAAATTTATATATGTTTTATATACACCATATACACATAGCCTGAAGGTAATTTAATATAATATTTTTTAATAATTTGGTGCATGTGGGGCATCATGGGGAACCTGCTGTTGGCGTGACCGCCCTGCACACATGCCATTTTATTATGCTTTGTGGTCATTCAAAAGGTTTTGGATTTTGGATCATTTTGGATATCGGATTTTCGGATAAGGGACGCTCAACCAGTATAAAGATCAGAATGAATAGACTCCAAAATAGCCAGATTTTTTTTTGTTTCGCTATTCGGGGAATAACAGTAACCAATAACACTTCTCGATGCACACTAACCACTGAGGCATGGCACATGAAAGGTTCGTGGATGCTGATCCTTGGTACGTGGAAAGGTCTAACAAGACATTTTAACAAACTGTAGTGATTGATTGCAAGAACGAGGGAAGGACAGAATCCCAGACCTACAGCTGAAACCATTTAGGTTTCAATGACTGATGAAACCTGAACTGTCCCTAGAAGCTAAAGTGACTAAACTTAAGGGGAGGGGCTGTGGCTCAGTGGTAGAGCATCTGCTTGGCATGCAGAAGGTCCCAGGTTCAATCCCCGGCATCTCCAGTTAGAGGGACTAGGCAAGTAGATGATGCGAAAGACCTCTACCTGAGACCATGGAGAGCCACTGCCAGTCTGAGTAGACAATACTGACTTTGATGGACCAAGGGTCTGATTCAATATAAGGCAGCTTCATGTGTTCATGTGTAAACTACCGTACTTTGGTCACATTATGAAAATACAAGAGTCACTGAAAAAGCTAGGAAAAGTTGAAGGCAGCAGGAAAAGAGGAAGACCCAACATGAGATGGATTGACTCTATAAAGGAAGCCACAGCCTCAAGACCTCAGCAAGGCTGTTAACCATAGGATGTTTTGGAGGACATTGATTCATAGGGTTGCTGTGAGTCAGAAGCGGCTTGACGGCACTTAACACCCACTCATGATGAAACCTCCCGCATTCTGACTTGTGCTTCCACCAGCGTTCTAGAAAGACAGTGCTGATGCTGACCCTCTTCCATTGTTCACCCCACCAGGAGATGGGCTGCCAAACCCTTTTCTAAACCAACCTCTCCTTAGTCTTCAAGGACAATGCAAACTACATGCACTGCTGTCTCTGGTTCGCTGAAAGCAATCCAAATACATAGGGGATACAGGCTCAATTTCTCAGAGGTATGTGTAGCAGCGTGGTGTAGTGGTTAGGAGCTGTGGACTCTATTCTGGAGAACCCGGTTTCATTCCCCACTCCTCCACATGAGTGGCAGACTCTAATCTGGTGAACCAGATTTGTTTTCATACAACGCATTGCAGGATTCAGGCAGGATTCTACATTAGGTGGAGAAACGTCCCCTGACTGACTGCCTCCAACTAAGAGCCTCTTCCATTGGAGGAAGAGCCACAGAAATTGGAGGCAGGGGCTGGAAGAAGGTTTCTAACTTTGTTTAGCTGAGTGGTAGGATACGGACCATCAAGAGGAAAGGGCCGTAGCTCAGTGGTAGAGCATCTGCTTGGCATGCAGAAGGTCCCAGGTTCAGTCCCCGGCATCTCCAGTTCAAGGGACTAGGCAAGTAAGTGATGCGAAAGACCTCTGCCCAAGACCCTGGAGAGCCAATGCCGGTCGGAGTAGACAATACTGACTTTGATGGACCAAGGGTCTGATTCAGTATAAGGCAGCTTCATGTATTCAAGAGGCCAAGGCTTTCCCCTGATGTTCCCTCCTGTATTCAGAGGTATTCAGAGGTTTCCTTCCTTTGAATGAGGAGATTCCCTTTAATTCCCTTTACTTGTATTTTCTCAGCATATCATAATACCATAGAGTCCACCCTCCAAACCTGCCATTTTCTCCTGGGGAACTGATCTCTGCAGTCTGGAGGTCAGTTGTAAATTCTGGGAAATCTCAAGGCCCCACCTGGACGTTGGCAACCCGATCTTGAAAACATTGCTTTCTAATCTGTCACGTGGGAAATAACTCCATATAGCAATGCCCTCCCAGAGCATTTATGTATCACCTTTTCTGTGGCAAACTGTTTTGGGGCTGCGGTCGTGATAAGAAGCATATGGCGCCCTGTTTTCATTTTCATGTTTAAGATAGTATTTATAGAAGTGAAACTGAGAAGTGATGTACTTTGTTAATGGGTGAGAAAAGGAGAGTCTCCCACAGAATGTTAAAATAGGAATGGATGAAAAATGGAGATCATGCCATGGTTTCCCAAAGGAGGCCATAATTGCCATCAATGCTATGGACGCATTCCCACCAATAGCAAAGAAGGGGACCAAGGATCCGCCCTCCATTTGCCTTGCCTATGGGTGACATGGTTTGGGTTGCCAGCCTCCAGGTGGTGGCTAAAGATCTCCTGCTGTTACAACTGATCTCCAGGCGACAGAGATCAGTTCCCCTGGAGAAAATGGCTGCTTTGGCAATTGGACTCTACGGCATTGAAGTCCCTCCCCTCTCCAAACCCCGCCCTCCCCAGGCTCCAAACCCAAAATCTCCAGGTATTTCCCAACCTGGAGCTGGCAACCCTGTTCCCAAAGGAGGCCATAATTCCCATTGATGCTGTGGACATTTGCCCTCATTCCCCACCAATAGCAAAGAAAGGGACCAAGGAACTGCCTTCCGTTTGCCATGTCTATGGGGGACATAGGTGCTGTGGAACACAGGCAGGATGGTGCTGCTGCAGTCGTCTTGTTTGTGGGCTTCCTAGAGGCACCTGGTTGGCCGCTGTGTGAACAGACTGCTGGACTTGATGGGCCTTGGTCTGATCCAGCAGGGCTTTGCTTATGTTCTTATGACATGCGACTTCAGAAAGCCAATAGCCAAAAGAACGGCTAGCCCTGGTTTTCATCTCTTTACTGTTTCACTTTGTATGGCTTTAGCATACTGGCTTTATATTCCCTTTGAGCATACCAAAGGAAAAGTGGGATTGAAATTCCCTGTAAGTAATTTTAAGGAGAAATTCTCTAAGGAGAAATTCTCCAAGTGTCTTTTCCAGAGAGATGGAGAGGGAGAAGTATCTGGTTACCATATGTCTGCAAAACTGCCAGATTGCTGCTTTGAAAAAAAATCAGCTACTTTAAATACTCTCAGCTAGTATTTCTAAAGATCCGTCCCTCGGAGATCCACATTGTAAGCCTGCATTTCCCCCCCCCCTCCTTCGCAGCAACAAAGGATGAAAAGCAGAAAGCGTTTCGTTGTGGGTCAAGCAGTCTCTTCTTATTGGGCAGGAAGACACATTGGCTACATTTTGGGGATTATAGCAACACCCTCTCCCCCCTCACACACATACTGCTATTCCAATGAGCAAATGTCGTCACCCCGAAGATACTTCTGCATTTTATCCGGTTTGGTAGGGCACACGATGTACTCAAAATCTGCTAAATGCACCCACATGTGCCAAAGTCTCTTCCTCCTGTGTCGCAAGTTGGGCATTTCTCCATCGCATTGTGCTGCCGGAGACAATTCCCGAAAGCACAGAAGAACACGGCTGATTCAAAAGGAATCTGTCAGTTGCGGGGTGGGGGGGCGGGGAAAGAGACCATGCTGAACTATTTGGGGAAAACACATTTGTCTTTGAATGAACTCATGAAACTGTTGTGTACTGATCTATCAAGGTCGGTCTTGATTACTCAGGTAGCAGCTCTGCAAGATCTCAGGTAGGGATCTTAAATCACATGCTCCCTGATCCTTTTGACTGATAATGCTGGAGATTTGAACCTGGAACCTTCTGCCTGCCAAGCATATGCTCTACCACTCAGCCATGGCCTTTCCACAGATCTATCTATCTATCTATCTATCTATCTATCTATCTATCTATCTATCTATCTATCTATCTATCTATCTACCTACCTACCTACCTACCTACCTACCTACCTACCTACCTACCTATATAGATTCAGAAGAGGAAGAAGTTGGTTTTTATATGCCGACTTTCTCTACCACTTAAGGAAGACTCAAACCGGTTTACAATCGCCTTCCCTCCCCCCCCCACAACAGACACCCTGTGAAGTAGGTGGGGCTGAGACAGCTCCAAGAGAGCGCCAGGTATTTTCCAGCTCCAAAATTTCCCAACCCGGAACTGGCAACCCTAGGTATAATACTATAAAGTCTGCCTTCCAGAGCGGCCATTTTGACAAGGTGAACTGATCCCTGTCACCTGGAGATCAGTTGTAATCCCAGGAGATGTCCAACTACCACCTGGAGGTTGGCAGCTCTACTTGTTGGGGAGAACTGGTGGGCACAGAAAAAGTTAAACACAAACCTCCCTTCTGCTCACTAATCCTCTTCTGTCCTCCACTCATACCTTCTTTTTATTTCGGCACCTGTGAGGTTTGTACAGCTACAGCAGCATCTAGTTCCACCCTTAAGCCCACTGGACTCAGTGGGACTTACTTCTGAGTAAAGCACACATCGGACTGGGATGCATAAAACCAAACCAACCCACAAACCTCAGCCATTTCCGAAGGTACAGCTTTGAATAATCTCCGGATTAAGCTTTAAAAGCTCCATTACCTGTTTCACTGCTGGAACATGTCGAAACATTGCTGAAAATTGACCTCTTGCTCTCTCTCTCTCTCTCTTTTTCCTGTCTTCTTTCTGCGGCTGTTCGTTTCCACCTGGTCTTTCCCCCCCCCCTCCTCCTCTTAATCGCCTAATCCTTAGCAATAAGTAAGTATGACAGGAAGACGGAGTGGGAAATTAAGGATTATTCCAGCCATTGTGTGCCAAAAGGATCATGTCGCAAATGCGATTTGAGCCTGCCCAGTTTGAGAGCTAATTAAGGGATCACGCTCTGAGAGCCGGAGGATGAGATCGTCAATGGCCGCCGCCCTTGCTGAAACCCTAATGAGATACATTTTGCTGCTCAAAGGCTATGCATTTGGGTCTGGCAGAATGAGAGATGAGGACAGATTAACTATTGTGCTCTGCTCCAGAGTGGGCCCCCTGTTGCACTGTGAGACCCCTGTTGTGTGGAGAGCTGTCGGTGTATTTGACCCAAGCGACGGGTTTCATTAAAAAAAAGTCCACATAATGGCTGAACGTGGCATGGTAGCTGCTTCATTATGATGCATCACGTCAGTAAGAGCTAAACTAGATGTTATGTGTGACATGAGTCAGGACACAAACTGACTCCCTGCCACCTATACGACCTGGGAAACTTACCCTGAAAGCGTTCTGTTCCTCCATTCAGCTCCGGAGTGCTGCAGACGGAAGGAAGGACCTCCAGTTTCCCTCCCATGCCATTTTTGCCAGTGGAAACAGCTGCCGGGAATGACTATTTGCCCCTTTCTTGCTGGCGAAAAGGGCACGGGAGGGAAACTGGCCAATCTTTCCCCCCTGCCCCAGCAACAGAGCACTTTGACGGCTAGTTACCCAGCTCTTACATGTGACAGTGAGTCAGGTCAGGCAGCCATGTCTCAACTAACGCAGGCTTTAGGCTGATCTTGCATTCAGCAGGGGGGTGGCCTGGATGGAGCCTTTGAACTCTAGGATTCTGTGATCCTATGATTCTATGGTGTGGTGATGGCTGCCAACTTGGAAGGCTTTAAGAGGGGATTGGACATGTTCATGGAGGAGAGGGCTATACATGGCTACTAGTCAAAATGAATACTAGTCATGATGCATATCTATTCTTTCTAGTGTCAGAGGAGCATGCCTATTATATTAGGTGCTGTGGAACACAGGCAGGATAATGCTGCTGCAGTCATCTTGAGGCACCTGGTTGGTCACATTTAACATCTAGAAGAAGAAGAGTTGGTTTTTATTTGCTGACTTTCTCTTCCACTTAAGGAAGCATCAAACTGGTTTACAATCTCCTTCCCTTCCCCTCCCCACAACAGAGTTTGGCCCTAAGAATTTGGCTCTAAGTTTTCATGTCCTGAGGAGAGCTATCATACTGTCCAGCAGGTCAGAAAGAGGATTAGGGATGTTTGAACACCCATTGGTTCAATTCACTTTTTTTTTTTGCCATCAAGTCACAGCTGACTTAAGGCAACTCCATAGGGTTTTCAAGGCAAGAGACATTCAGAGGTGGTTTGCCATTGCTTGCCTCCATGTTATTGGAGGCCCCTGGTATTCCTTGGGGGTCTCCCATCCAAATATTTGCCAGGGTCGAGGCTGAGAGTGTGTGACTGGCCCAGGTCACCCAGCCCGTTTCCATGGCAGAGTGGGGATTCGAACCCAGGTCCTAGCCCGACACCTTAACCGCTACACCATGTCGGCTCTCCTACTTTTATTTACAAAATGTATATTCCACCTTTCTGCCCTTACAAGGACCATCAGGTTGCCTAACCATTTAAAACGTACACGTTGAAATCACATCCTGTTTGCCAGTTGCAAACAAGGAGTCGATTTTTTTTTCATGGCCTGTCTGTTCATCTACGAGTTTAAGACTGTTTGGCAGGTTGCTTCACTCTGTTCCTTCCTAGCAGCACGGTACGACACAATCCCCCTTTTGCTCACGCCTGATCTCACGACCTGATGGAGTTCTGCTCCTCGCATCCTTGTTGCGTGGCTGCTCCGCTTGCCAGGCTGTTGTTTAAATAGATGGTTAAATCAGTCACAATCACATAAATCAATCATAAGTAAGCACCGTGTTTAAAAATATCTTACAGATCAGTGTTCACCTAAGTAATCCTTAGCAACAGTAATGGCCACCAATCTGTTTGGATTGGCAACATTTTCACGCATGTACAGGTTTGAAAAAGCAAGAGCAAACTTGTTCATCGGGTGTTCAGGTCGTTCAGTGTGGAACTGAATGGTGATCTACTCACACCTGACCTTCACACTTCAACAGTAAATTGACTATCATACATATCTGACACTTTTTTTTTGCAGCATCCTTAAAGAGGACCAAAATGGCCATCTCCTACTACTACAACAGACCCACAACCATCCTTACCCTCATGGTGCATTATTCACCTGCAGTGTGAAGCCATGCTCAACTGGAATTAAGCTGTGGAATTCCTGTCCCAGGATGTGGTGATGGCTGCTAACCTCGAAGGCTTTAAGAGGGGAGTGGACATGTTGTTGGAGGATAAGGCTATCCATGGCTACTAACAGTTAGAGCTTTTCCTCAGTGGAGCAGGCTTCCTCGGGAGGTGGTAAACGCTCCTTCCCTGGAGGTTTTTCAAGCAGAGGCTAGATGGCCATCTGTCAGCAATGCTGATTCTATGACCTTAGGCAGTTCATGAGAGGGAGGGCATCTTGGGCATCTTCTGGGCATGGAGTAGAGGTCACTGGGTGTGTGGGGGGGGGAGGTAGTTGTGAAATTCCTGCATTGTGCAGGGAGTTGGACTAGATGACCCTTGTGGTCCCTTCCAACTCTATGATTCTATGACTAGTCAAAATGAATGCTAGTTATTATGCATATCTATTCTCTCTAGTATCAGAGGAGCATGCCTATTATATTAGGTGGTGTGGATCACAGGCAGGATGCTGCTGCAGTCGTCTTGTTTGTGGGCTTTCTAGAGGCACTTGGTTGGCCACTGTGTGAACAGACTAGTGGACATGATGGATCCTGGTCTGATCCAGTATGGCTTTTCTTATGTTCTTATGGAATTGATAGCCATGCCACTGACGTAATATATGGCCTGGTCGGCACATGGATTAGAAGGTAGTGAGAGAATCTTGAGATTGCAGAATGGGCTATGATCCTTCAGGATGGACGTGGCAGATGTTGTCTTTGAATGTGCCTCCGCATTAAACATTCCCCGAAAAGAAAGAGGTAGCTCTTCAGGGAGTACTAGCTCAGCCCAGTTGACACTGTTGCTGATTTCCTACTTGCAGGGAGATTTCTACCCAGAGGAACCTTGCAAAGTGTGGCTTCCCCACCTGCAGTCTCAACTGATACCATACAATCTGTCTCTTCAGAAGTCTTGAGCTCCTCCTATTCTATTAGGTGTCGTGGAACACAGGCAGGACAACTCTGCTGCAGTCGTCTTGTTTGTGGGCTTCCTAGAGGCATCTGGTTGGCCACTGTGTGGACAGACTGCTGGACTTGATGGACCTTGGTCTGATCCACCTTGGCCTTTCTTATGTTCTTATGTGTAGACCAGACCTAGGAAGGAGGCTTTGAATGGTTTGTGTTTTGGAATACATTGGGTATATAGAGACCTGCACGTTAGAGGAGGAAAACTGCCCTTGCCATCATGCTGACATTCTCATAACATTCTGTTCCTCTTACACGGCTCGTCATCACCAATGACACCAGAGCTCCTCCCTAGGTTAGGAATAATGCCAACAATGGACATGGGATTCCTGATGCGACCCAGATCGCAAACTTTCCTGAATGAACATTTGAGAAGCAAAGTAGATGAATTGGAAGGGGCGGGAGGAAGCAGACACTAAACCAATTCACAGGGCATGTATTCACACACTGTGGGTGCAGCCAGGAAGTCCTCTCAAACGAAACTGTCCATGATGTGAAGACTGAATGAGTCAAGGCCAGCTCCTTTCTCAGCCTACTCCTTATGATTTTGTAATGCAAGGAAAGGGTTCATCTCAGTCAGGTTCTCAAAGGCAGTGCTTGAGAAATGGGGTGAGAGAAGCAAAGTTTGATATGGCTATGACAGATTCCCCCCCTTCCATTTTCACTTAGCTGAGCAGCTCCTTTTTCTTCTTCTTTGTTTCACTGTCTGTCCCCACCCCCCATCCCCAATGTTTAAAATGTATATAGATGTATTCTGACTCAGCCTAGGAAGCTGAGGAACCACAAAAAAAAACCTTTGTTGGTATAATGTCAGAATATGGCACACAAGAGGCTGATATGAATTCACAGCACATAAACTGTTTTATTTCGCTTTTACAAGGAAAAGGTCAAGTCAGACTGTCAGGGAGCTTTCAGGTTTAAACTGGACAGGTGAAAAGGCAACAGGAATGAGGGAAACTTTGTATAACTATATACAATAGATTGTGTGTGTGTGTGTGTCATCAAGTCACAGCTGGAAATCCTATAGGGTTTTCAAGGCAATGGATGTTCAGAGGTGGTTTGCCATTGCCTGCCTCTGCGTGGGCTGAGAGAGTTCTGAGAGAACTGTGACTGGCCCAAGGTCAGCCAGCAGGTTTCATGTGGAGGAGTGGGGAATCGAACCCGGTTCTCCAGATTAGAGTCTGCCGCTATTAACCACAACACCACACTGGCTCTATATACAATAAATAGTTCGTTACAAAAGTGTAGCCATTTTGTTCTATAGACAGGTGTTTATAACTTGAGAGAGATCACTTGGCTGTCACTCAGATAAACAGGCATAAGCTTATTTGGCACAAAAATTTTAAAGTCAGCGGAGGCAGGAACATAAACACAGGTTCCAATTTTCCTTCTTTAACACTTGATAGGGATCACACACCCTTTCCTAGGAGCTATTTCCCTGAGGGAAGGACTACCAGTTTCACTTACCTCTTTCAGGATCCTCCTTGAACCTTCACTCTACTCCTTCTCCACTTCCTCCACCTTCCTCCAGCGAAGTGTAGTGGTTAAGAGCGGTGGTTTGGAGCGGTGGACTCTGATCTGATTCCCCACTCCTCCGCATGAGTGGCGGAGGCTAATCTGGTGGACTGGATTTGTTTCCCCACTCCTACACACGAAGCCAGCTGGGTGACTATGGGCAAGTCACACTCTCTCAGCCCCACCTACCTCACAGGGTGTCTGTTGTGGGGAGGGGAAGGGAAGGTGATTGTAAGCCAGTTTGATTCTTCCTTAAGTGCTAGAGAAAGTCGGCATATAAAAACCAACTCTTCTTCTTTTCTAACCCACACTCTCAACTGCCACTCCCTCAGGCCAATAATAGAATTTCATTTGAACCCCTTGACAGTCAAGGTTCCCCAAGTAGTATAAGGCATCTGAAGTTAGCTGTCCATCACAGTGGCTGAGTCATATAGTTAATTTAATGTAAGGTAGGTATATACCAACACATTTCCTTTACGGTTCCTAGTGGTTTCCCAAATAATAAATCAATACAGTATGTCATAAAACCATTTAAAATGTAAGAGGAATCCATAAAACAACCATCAGAGAGCTTAAATAACCTAATAAAAATAAATGAAAAGCCCTCTGGCGCTATTCTGCTTTACAGGGTCTCCTAAAGGATAGCAAAAGAAGTGTATCCCTCACCACACTGGGCAGTAGGGTTGCCAACCTCCTGGAACTAGCTGGAGATTTCCTGCTATTACAACTGATCTCCAGCCGCTAGAGATCAGTTCACCTGGAGAAAATGGCCACTTTGGCAATTGGACACTATGCCATTGAAGTCCCTCCCCTCTCCAAACCCTGCCTTCCTCAGGCTCCACCCCAAAAACCTCCTGCCAAGAGCGAAGAGGGACCTGGAAACCCCACTGGGCAGCCCTTTTCAAAGACCTGGAACTGGCACACAAAAAAGCACAAGGGAGGGTCGTGGTCAATCTAATTTTCCTCAAAAAAGAAAAGTAGACTTTGCTGGGAAGAGTGGAATTGTCATGCAGACTAGGGTTGCCAGGTCTGGGTTGGGAAATAACTGGAGATTTTGGAGGTGGCCCCTGAGGAGGGTGCAGTTTGAAAAGGGGAGGGACTTCAATAAGGTATAATGCCATAGAGTTCACCTTCCAAAGCAGCCATTTTCTCCAGGTGAACTGTTCTGTATTGACTGGCAATCAGTTGTAATTTTGGGGGGATCTCCAGCCATCACCTGGAGGTTCAATAAACTCGATGTGTACTGATATGAGGTATGCAATCCTAAAGGAAATAATACTCAGTACACAGCCACTGATAATTACAAATATTCACTACTGTAATTTAAACTTAAACATAAATGTGTATACAAGTTACCAACTTTTCACATTCAATTAACCTATCTTTGGTTATAAATTCAGTTCACGGTGATCCTGGAATCAGAAAACACTGTTGGTAATAAGTAAAGCATTCCGGAGAGATGGTCTATATATGTTTTCAAGCAAAATTAGTCCTGTTGTGATAGAAGGATGCACACAGAGTTGCGATCAGCTGGTTGGTGCTGGCCAATCACATAGCTAGAATCCCGCCTGCTGGATCGGCTAGTTAGCCTGAATCTCCCATCTGCTGTATCAGCTAGCGTAGACTTATAAATTACTGGTGCTGTGCATCACAGACGATAATATTACACGAAGATATAACAAGATTCCGGTATATACTTGTTTCCCATTGACTTGCTTCCTCAGACTGTGCAATTTAATCTACAATATCAATAAACATATTAACATACTAATCCACCCCCAATTTAATATACACCCAATAACTTAAATGTGAACAAAACTTCTTACCTGACTGCAATATTGCAGTTCATAAGATGACTCCTAGTCCTTATGATTAGCAGCTAAGTTTAACATGCTTTTAAACACATTTACAGGTGTAATTGTTTAAGGCTACAATTGCTAGTCTGTGAGGCAAATATCCTTCAAAAACTTACATACATAATGTTGTTTGCATTTCTCCAATTAATCAGTATTACTACTTTATTAGGTAAGAAGTTTTGTTTCAGCAGAGATTGCTAAAGTGTCCACGTCACGTGCCCCCAGCCACACCCCTGCAAAGCTCCCACTGGTGGAGCAGAGGGACCTGGTAGAGTGGCAGAGTGGTTTAGCTCCATCTCTGGGACAGAATAGAGTATTCCAGTTATTAGGCCTGTCTCTGGGGATGAGCAGACTTTGTACCAGGATCTCTCCAGGATCAGAGGAGCACGCCTATTATATTAGGTGATGTGGAACACAGGCAGGATGCTGCTGCTGCAGTTGTCTTGTTTGTGGGCTTCCTGGAGGCACCTGGTTGGCCACTCCATGAACAGACTGCTGGACTTGATGAACCTTGGTCTGATCCAGCATGGCTTTTCATATGTTCTTACACCATTTAGTCTGACTCTTGGGAAAGGGCAGGCTGGTGTGGGTAGAATCCTCTGTGTGAGAGAGAAAATCGAACCTAGTGTCTAGTCAGTAATAGCCTGTTTGTAGAAAAGTCTACCTACTCCCTGAAGTCATGACCAGTTTATATTTTTGTGCCTCAGCCAGGTTTCTACTTTGCCTACCTGGACACCTGTGCTGCTGGTTTGTTCCTTTAAAAAAAAATTATAAACCAATAAATAAATCTTCTTTGTTGTTTCCATTCAAATCCTGCCTCAGTGATCTCAATAATCTCCTTGTGCACCACAAAACTTACCTCACAGCAGTGAGCCCAAATCCTATACACTCGCTACCTGTAGAACATCTGGAAAACAAGGGGAAGATTTATAGTTCAAAACGAACCTAGATCCCAAAAATCTTAGGAGGCTGCATGCGCCTCCTCGGTAGAAAAAGAAGGCTTGTCACACAAGCTTTTTGGCAAAAAGTACATCTAATTGTTAATTAGACTAAGGTTCTGAGCATGTCAGATCTTGCTCCTGTAACTCTTGAAAAACTAGAGCATTGAGATTGATGGCTTGTGTTTTACAGCAGAGAAAAGTTAAGTATCAGTGGTAACTTCCCATTTAAGTTAATGATTTTGTATGAGGGCAAAATTAGTTGAATGGAAGCTACTTTTGAACTGAGAAGAACGAGAAGAGCCCGTTGATGGAGTGAATAATTGAGTAAATTAATGCTAGTGATTGACTTTTAAACTTCTGAATAAGTCAGAGGGTTAATTTGAAGGTCTTTTTTTTCTCATTTGAAGTGAAATACGAATTTTATTCTGGTTCATGATTGTATTTCCATTTGGTAGATAGCATTGGCTTGCTTTTGAGAATTTCTTGTTTATAAGTTGCTGATTTACAAGTCCGCCCCCAAAATCTCCAGGTATTTCCCAACCCGGAGCTGGAAACCTTATGGTTTCCACAGTTTTATATTCTTTGTGAAATCTCTTGTGCAGATAGAAAAGTTAGCTTTGAGGGGAAATGATGAGCAGGCAAGACTAGCATGATTTATTATTTACCTGCTAGCACTTCATGTGGAAGTGCAGTTTGCATTGTAGTTGGTGTTGCATAGAAGAATCAATTCCTAGTGGGGTTCCGTTGATCTGGCTGCTTCAGCTTCTTGCTGCAGGGCTACAGGGTCATCTCAGCCAGCAGGAGTTGTTGCGGTGAGCAGAAGATCAAAGTAGATCTAAGACAATAAATACAGAGAGAAAGACAGAGAGGGAGGGACACCAGCCACCAATTTATGGGAGGAAGTATACCAATTTTGTCAGGCATAGAGTAAAGAACAACAACAAAAAAGGCTCTAATGATACCTTCAGTGTTGTAGTAGTGCAGGCTTTGTTGGGATTTTTGGCTACCTTTCTGTATAGGGTTGCCAACCTCCAGGTACTAATTTATAAACTCAGCAGCATAAGACAACAAAACACATAAATCATACTATGCAAAGAGTGCTATATTCTATGTGCAGTAGTCAAATACAGTGAATAAATATATACAGTGATGTTAGCTAAACAAATAGAACTATATATAAAAGTTAAACGTTCTTTTTTAGAACCAGTGCTTTGGAGTCATTGTCCATCAGTAATCCTTTCAAGGTTGCCACATTTGGGTGCCTTGTTGTTGAAGTGCATCACGGAGTTGTATCCTGTTGATTGCACTGACAATATGAAGTTGGGGTCATACAAATTTCACAGTCCAAGGTGTATAACAGGGGTCTGGATTAACGCCCAGTTTCGACCTGAGGTCTTCATCAGAAAATATGTTCAAGGCAGTTAATATGTCTGCTCTTGTAATGGAGGGAACTCAAAGCTCTCACTAGAGATCTCCTGCTATTACAACTGTTCTCCAGCCAATAAAGATCAGTTCACCTGGAGAAAATGGCCGCTTTGGCAATTGGACTCTATGGCATTGAAGCCCCTCCCCTCCCCAAACCCCACCCTCCTCGGGCTCTACCACAAAAACCTCCCACCGGTGGCAGAGAGGGACCTGGCAATCCTATTTCTGTGGCCTTTTGATTTTTAGAGCATGAATTGGTATCAAATACACATTTGTATGCATGGTAGAAAGACACACATTCAAAAAAGTAGGCCATAATACGGTGGAAAGTGCCATCAAGTGGCATTTGACTCATAGAGATCCTATATAGTTTTCAAAGCAATAGATGTTCAGAGGTGGTTTGCCATTGCCTGTCTCTGCATAGCAACCCTGGACTTCGTTGGTGGTCTCCCATCCAAGTACTGATCAGGGCTGACCTTACAACTGTAATTCTGGAAGAGCTCCTTGTTCCACCTGGAAGTTGGCAACCCTACAGGCTGTGATACAAACTCACAAGGTGTGCTTAGGCAAACCATTGTCCGTCAGCCTTCCATCTGCAACAAGGTTGTCATAATACCCACCTACTTTACAGTGGCTGGTATAAGAATTACAGTAAGATAACGTGTGTGAATCAATCTGAATGAACATATTATTAAGTTGTTTTGTGTTAAATTGCATATTTACTATTCTTAATCCATTGGAATGGCACAACTTTTAATAAAATGTTAGTGTGCTAGGATATTCCTAAAGTATACTTCATAGGTTAAAGTATACTTCATAGATATTCTAAATATATAATAAAACATTACTCATTGTGCTTACATTAATTATCTCACTATTTTTACATATATTTTCTTACATACGATTTATTTAATTTCCGTTTGTATACTGTATTATTCCCACCCTGATTCAGTTCAGCTTAAAATTTCACTCTTTGCTGTTTCCTTAGGAAATGTATGGTTCCAAAAAGCAATAAAAGGCATCCAGAGTTGTTTTGTATATCATCTGCACATTATGCTTGTCTCATCCATTCAGTTTTAACGTTGTCGTTTTTATCCATTTGCATGACATTCCACATCTTACATTGCCAGCTCTCAGTATGAGGCAATGCTTGCTTCAGCATTTTGCTAGGATATGCATAGAGCTCTTACATAAAGAACAAAATGGATTCCAGTATGCTCAACAAGAAACTGGTTTTATCATTTGCGTGACAGAGCAATCATGTTTTAGGGCAAGTACCTAAACAATGACAGGTAACAAAATCTGACCAGGACGAACTAAAAAGCAATATTACAATGTCTGATTGTGCCTACAGATTAGAGTTGCCAGCTCCAGGTTGGGAAATACCTGGAGATTTTTGGGGTGGAGCCTGAGGAGGGGAGGGTTTGGGGAGGGGAGGGACTTCAATGTCATAGAGTCCAATGGCCAAAGTGGCCATTTTCTCCAGGTGAACTGATCTCTATCAGCTGGAGATCAGTTGTAATAGCGGGAGATCTCCAGCTAGTACCTGGAGGTTGGCAACCCTACTACAGGTCCACGCTCATCATTTTCATAGGGAGCTGATACTAATTGATGTGGGGAACAAGGATACAAATGTCAAGCACAGGTCAACTCCTTGCGTCTCGTGAAACTTTCAAAATGTGTGCTCAATCATTAGTCACAATCTCTACATCCTGAAGCATTCATTCAGTTGGTTACCCCATCAAAAAGAGGGAGAGAAAGAGAGAGGAAGGGAGGGAGAGAGAGAAAATAACTCATGCTTTCTTCATCGTGTAACCAACATAAGACAAGTTTAAAAGGCTGACCCTTCTTCATTTTTTAAAAAATAGGATGACGCAACAGAGATTTCTAACGTTGTGACACCTACAAAGAGAGTGACTCAAGTAATACCCGAGCAAACTGATTGACACTAGGCTCAATGCAAACAAAAGGGAGCATGAATTCATGCCACACATCACTTGTGAGATTCATTGCCATGAGATGTGGTGGTGGCAGCCACAGGCGCAGATGGCTTTTCAAACCGTTAGACAAATTCACGGAAGATAGAGCTGTCAGTGCCTATTAGATATGAGAGCTAAAGAGGGAATCTCTGTAGTCAGAGGCAATACACCTCTGCTTCCCAGATGTTGGGAGAGAGAAAAATAACATCTTTTGCATGACCTTGAACGTGAGCTTCCAATGAACATCTGGTTGACTGCTGGTGGTGGTTGTGGGCCAGTGCTTGGCAACTGTAAAACTGGGACTGTAAAACTGTAAAACTCCCAACGTGTTTTTAAAGCTCTAAAAAGCATCTGTGGGAGGTGGGGGAGGCAATAGGGTTTAAGGCCATGGTGCTGTAAAAGAGGGACTTTTAAAAAACTCTTCCTCAGTATCATTTCCCTGCGTGAAAATTCTTCCCAGCTGCTTTGACTAAGGTAACCCATACTGCACCTCCCCATTCTGTTTCCTATGAAAGCGGAAATGGGAGGAGGGCATTTTCCATTGAGGAAACAGTATGGGGCAAAAGTGAGCTCCTCCTTTGCCCAAGGCCTGGATCACCACTTTATCATATCATGGTGGCAGTGGTGGAAAGTGACATCCAAGTTGCAGCCGATTTATGGCGACCTCCATAGGGTTTTCAAGGCAAGAGAACAGAGATTGTTTGTCATGGCTTGATCTGCGTAGCAACCATAAAACTAGGGTTGTTGATTCGGTAAAAACCGAAGTGGGAAAATACCGAATAAATGCAAATTCAGTAAATTTCTGGTTTGGGTTTACTGAGTCTACAAAATCCGGGAGGATGGCAAAGCTGAATTTGCCATTCCCGAATATCTGGCTTTTTTAGCAACGTCTTTCTGCAGCTCCTGCAGGGGCATTTTTGTAGGTAGAGGTCCCAAACCCAAAATTTACCAATATTTTCTTTCCTCAACCCTAATCACCAGTCCTGGTCACAAGGCCACAGAGATAGTAATATGACGAAAGTGTCTTCCATCATGGTGTTGTGGTTAAGAGTGATGGTTTGGAGCCGTGAACTTTAATCTGGAAAATTGGGTTTGATTCCCCACTCCTCCACATGAGCAGCGGAGGCTAATCTGGTGAACTGGATTTGTTTCCCCACTCCTACACATGAAGCCAGTTGGGTAGCCTTGGGCCAGTCACACTCTCTCAGCCCCACCTACCTCACAGGGTGTCTATTGTGGGAAGGGGAAGGGAAGGTGACTGATTCTTCCTAAAGTGGTGGTAGAGAAAGTCAGCATATAAAAACCAACTCTTCTTCTTCCCTGCTGGGACACAGAGAAAAGGTCAGAAGCAGACAAACAAGAGTTTAATGCACACCAGGATTTGTTACTTGCAAATAGATAAATTAGCCCAAGTTATCTATGATATAAAAAAAAACCCATGGTGTTATTGTGTTTGAATGCAGCTGTTAAGTAAAGAGGTTTGCCACTGCCAAGCATTCTTGAAAACAAATCCATTACTTTTTCCGGGAGAATCTTTTTCTGAAATATGCTTTTAAAAACAACTCATGAAGAAATTATACTTGAGGTGTATTTACTAACTGAGAAAGTAACATGTTGACGAAAAGAAATTGTGACAGGGTGAACTTTGAAAGCTGGCTGCGCCTGCTGTTAAAGTCAGATAATTCATCCAGCTTGTGCTGAGCCAGCAGAATTGCCAGGAACTCCTCAGATGCAGACCCGCTAGAGTCTACAGGCGGGCTACATCCATATTCCTACACAGGTTTGATTGTGCTCATCACCTTGGGTCTGCGAGTCTTTGAAGGCTAGACATGCATATTTATGACGCAGCAGACTCCAAAGAAATGGCCTGTCCTTGGGAATCTCTTTGATGGCTAGCTAATAAGAAGGGCTGAGGTAACTTTAGGAGTGTGGAAGGGCCACCCTCCAGTTCCAATGGGTAGGTTTGCCAACCTCCAGGTCCTAGTTGGAGATCTCCTGCTATTACAACTGATCTCCAGCCGACAGAGATCAGTTCACCTGGAGAAAATGGCCGCTTTGGCAATTGGACTCGATGGCGTTGAAGTCCCTCCCCTCTCCAAACCCCGCCCTCCTCAGGCTCCGCCCCAAAAACCTCCTGCTGGTGGCGAAGAGGGACCTGGCAACCCTACCTCAGTGACTGCTACTCCATGCCCAGAAGATGGGGGGGGGTGAACTTTGAATAAAAAAAAAAACCCTCAGTGGGTTTAACTGCATTCATTTTATCAAGTAATTGACTTACAGTACAACCCTAAACAGAGTGACCCTTCCAAAGTCAACGTGTTGGATCCCGCACAAAATTTCCACTTCCGCTAGAGCTCTTGCAACCCTTCCTGTCTGCCCTCTCTCTCATGATGGGAGACCACCAAGAAGACCAGTATTGGTCCAGGAATATCTATGGCTGCTTTTTGTTAGGGTTGCCAACCTCCAGATACTGGAAAGAAAGAGAACCTATGCTGAAACAGTGGATACTAAGCAAAGAGGCAGCACGTGGCTCAAAAAAACACTAAATGAAATTCAAACAAAATCAATGTTCAATATATATTGTTGGATATAATATTGAAACCAAAACGAACCAAAAAGGAAAATGTGTTAATATCACACAATTACCCTTGCAGGGCTTAAGGCAATGCCTCGAAGGGCTAAATTCAGAGTAGCCAAATAGGTGTACAATATCTAATACAATACTTATTTAAAAAAAGCACACAGGCTAATAGGTACTAGCTGGAGATCTCCTGCTATTACAACTGATCTCCAGCCGACAGAGATCAGTTCTCCTGGAGAAAATGGCCACTTTGGCAATTGGACTCGATGGCATTGAAGTCCCTCCCTTCTCCAAACCCCGCCCTCCTCAGGCTCCGCCCCAAAAACCTTCTGCTGGTGGCGAAGAGGGACCTGGCAACCCTACCAATGGGATATAACATTCTATAGCTTGAGAACTGTCTTTGGCTGTTTACGCATGGCTGTTTCCCTCACCAACACCCTTCCGATGACTTCGGTTCTTTGTTTGGATTACGCGTGCCGTTTCCGACCATCAGAGGTTGCCTCCTTCACCCCCTGTGTTTCCCCACATTTTGCCCGAGTTTTCAAAGACCTGTTTTATCTCGATTTTGAAAACGCGGACAAAACACAGGGAAACGCAGGGGGAGAGCAAGGCAACCTCTGACTGTCGGAAACAGCATTCATAACCAAAGCAAAGACCCAAAGTCGCCGGAAGGGTGACCGTGAGGGAAACGGCCATGCATAAAAGGCCCTTATTGATTTGTCGAACATTTTCCCACTTCACTAAGTAAGATGCGAATGTAGTAGAAAGTACTCAGGCTGCCAATAGGTATTTATTTACATGTCTATCTCACCTGTCTTCCATGGAACTCAGTGCAGTGTCCATGAGGTTCTTAGACCATCCCACATCCTGGAGATAGAGAGCCCTGCAAACATACAAACGAAATTTCAATATTATTGACCTTTTGATTAGAGAAATGGGCTCCGGTGATGAAGATGTAGTTGAAGATTGTTCCAACTTCATTTTGACAGAGTTTTATGCTATTTGTTTGTTTGTTTGTTTGTTTTTGCGATTTGTAGCCCGTCCTCCCCGGCCAAAGCCAGGCTCAGAGCGGGTAACGTCATTTAAAATACAACAAAATATTAAAACAATAAGAATAACAGTAAATACTAAATTTCAAGCAAAATCTCAATTTAAAAACAATCCCCAAGAATCCTAAAATGGCACCTCATTCCAATCAATCTGACCAAAATAGGCGGCAGGTTGCCCCCTAAATTGATATTATATATAGTCTGGAGAGGAGGAGGGGTAGAGAGGCCAGCAGATCTGATACCCACCGCTGCCCTCAACTATAGGCCTGGCGGAATAGCTCTGTCTTACAGGCCCTGCAGAACTGTTTAAGGTCCCGCAGGGCTAAGGTCACCAACCTCCAGGTACTTGCTGGAGATCTCCTGCTATTACAACTGATCTCCAGCCGATAGAGATCAGATCATCTGGAGAAAATGGCTGCTTTGGCAATTGGAATCTATGACATTGAAGTCCCTCCCCAAACCCCACCCTCCTCAGGCTACGCCCCAAAAACCTCAGTGGTACAGCATCTGATTGGTATGCAGAAGGTCCCAGGTTCAATCTCTGGCATTTCCAGCTAGAGGAATCAGGCAAGTAGGTGATGTGAAAGACTTCTGCCTGAGACCCTGGACAGCCACTGCCTGAGTAGAAAAATACTGACTTTGATGGACCAAGGGTCTGATTCAGTATAAAGCAGCTTCATGTGTTCATGTGTTCTCCTGCCGGTGGCGAAGAGGGACCTGGCAACCCTACGCAGGGCCCTGATGTCACCAGACAGAGCATTCCACCAGGCCAGAGCCAGGTGTGTTGATTTTATGTGGGATTATTTTAATTTTGGTAAGCCACCTTTTTAACAAGTGGAAAGGCAACATATAGGGTCTCAAACATATAAGAAAAATCCAATAGGCAGTGGATGCTATATAAATTGTGTTTTGTTCTGCTGCCTTGATGTTCCTGGACTGCACAGTGGCCACTTTTCATTGGAGCTGCTCTTCCTTCCAGCATTGAGGCCAATGAAAGAAAACAACCCTGACTGGAAGCACACGCTTCCTAGAGCAAAAGGCAAGTCGTCCCAAATGCCAAATGGATCCCAGCGCAAAGGCCAGGTGTCTCAGTTCACCACAATGTCTTCATTGTCTTCACGGGAGTTAACGATAGACAAGACGGTAGACGAGGCCTGATTAGCGGCTTTGGTGACTCAGCCTGTTTCATTCCTAGCCGACTCTGTGTGGATTACACTTTTGTGTAGCTGATAACAGACTCGCTTTAAGAAGGTAAATGAGTCAGCTTTGGTTGTGGCCATGGAGCTGTCTGCTAAGCATGTCTCAGGAGCCCAGGGGAAGGGGGGACACCAAAACAAAAATCACCCCATAACCATCTTTCCCCAGATTGCCCTTTTATGGGTCATTTTCAAGCAAGTTACTGGTCTCCAGAAAATCTTGATTTGTGCAGCACGACAGCATGTCCACTGAAGTTGTGGGAAATTCGTCATTTGGCTGGATAGGTATCATTCGTCACTTGCGTTGGCCTGTTTTAGTGTTTGGAGATGTGGAATAATGGCTGAAAGTATGCCAGATTTCTGTGCCAAAGGGATCTTCCGATGGCTTCTCCATTTGTCTACTTTGTGCTTGCTATGTTCAAGCTTAACAGTCGAAGGCTTACATTTCTGCAGCTTCACTGCTCACAATTCACACAGTTATCCTTAGGGTTGCCAACTTCCAGGTTGTGCCTGGAGATCTCCTGTGTCACATCTGATCTCCAGGTGATAGAGATTAGTTCAAGTGGAGGAAATGGTCCCTTTGGAAGGTGGACTCTATGGCTTATAACTAGGTACTAGCTGGAGATCTCCCACTATTACAACTGGTCTACAGCCGATAGAGATCAGTTCATCTGGAGACAATGGCCGCTTTGGCAATTGGATTCTATGCCATTGAAGTCCCTCCCCTCCCCAAACCCCACCCTCCTCAGGCTCTGCCCCCAATCTCCAGGTGTTTCCCAACCCAGAGCTGGCAACCCAAGTAATCCTTCTCTCAACTCCCGACCCTGCCCCGGAAATGATTCAATACTCAGCCCTGTTAGGTTGATAAAATTATCACACAGTAGTTTTAAAGATCAGCTTCGTGGTGGGTTCATAGTTCAGTATGACAGAGCATATGGTTTGCTTGCATGCATGAATCAGACTCCAGCATCTCCTATTAAAAGGCCCACGGGCAGCAAGATTGAGAATGACCCTGCACAGCTACTAGTCAGGCAGAGCAAACAAGAGTGGACATTGGTGTGATGTAGTCCAGGGGTGAACCCTGGCCCTAGAACTTACCGAGAATGTTCCTGGTCAACTGCTGCCTTGGACCTGATCCATAGTGGTGGTGGCAACAGATGTGGGCCAAGTTGACACCTGTTGTTATGGGTGTCACAGCCTGGGTCCAAGAACAGTGACCCCACAACACTGCCAGCACCACATTGCCATGTGGCCGAACTTGCTCCATGAACATAAGAACATAAGAAAAGCCATGCTGGATCAGACCCAGCAGTTTGTTCACACGGTGGCCAACCAGGTGCCTCTAGGAAGCCCCCAAACAACATGACTGCAGCAGCATTATCCTGCTTGTGTTCCACAGCACCTAATATAACAGGCATGCTCCTCTGAGACTGGAGAGAATAGGTTGTTTTAGCATCCCAATCCACCCCTAATTAAGTAGTAAAAAAGTTCATATGTTGATAATGGAGGTGGTAGAAAGTGCCGTCAAGTCGCAGCCAATTTATGGCAACCCTGTAGAGTTTTCGAGGCAAGAGACATTCAGAGGTGGTTTGCCATTGCCTGCCTCTGTGTACCAACCCTGGACTTCCTTGGTGGTCTCCCATCCAATTACTAACCAGGCCCAACTGTGCTTAGGTCCTGAGATCTGATGAGAGGGGGCAAGCCTTGGCCATCCAGGTCGGAGCATGTTGACAATACTCAACTACTAATACTTAAGTCCCATCCAGTTGAGCAATCTAAACACAAGGGAAGGTTTTCCCATCTTGTTTTTTCAAGTTTGAAAATGCATTACATTCATTACCTATTTTTTTTTTGTCTAAAGGCCAGTGTGCCATTTACAGTCTTTCTTCCTCACCAGCTGCCATATTAATATTGAGCTGCTCTGTCTGTGTCTTCAAAGATGTCACAGTCTTTACTGTGCCAACTTCTTAACCTCTGTTTTCACAAGACTGTGCTTAAGTTGGTTTTTATATTGCCTGTATCAATAAATCAAAATGAAATGCTGCTCGGACCAGAATGTGCATTCAATTTCAAACTGAATTTTCTCTTTCATTTTCGAGCTTGCATTGATAAATACACATTCCAGATGAAAATATAGCCTTTATGCCCATACCCCGTCTACAAATCTTCCTCTAGCAGAATTTAAATATGTCTTTGGCTGTGTCCCCATCATGGTAGGCAGAACAATTAGAATGATGGAATGGAATCTTTGTGTTCATGAAAAAAGCTGTATCAGCCTGCACAAACCCTGAGATCCAGCAGTAGTGTGTAGGATTGCCAGGTCCCCCCTTGCCACCAGTGAGTGATCAGTGCAATAATGTCACTTCTGGGATAAACCTGGTAGTGATGGGGATGCTCTAGCACATTCCTCCAAAAACTCTATGATTTCCATAGAGTTTATGGAAGAATGTGCTAGAGCATCCCCGCCACTTCCGGGTTTACCCCAGAAGTGATGTTAATCACACACACACCTTTCAGCTGGCCGGCTTCCACCTGCCAACAAGCTGAGGGTCGGCAGGCAGCCCCCTTAACTGGCAGGCAATTGCCCACCATTAGCTGGTATCTGGCAACCCTAGTAGTGGGCCCTGTGGGAACCAACCTCATCCAGGGAGACTGGTCAAGCATCACAGCATCATGGTGATGCTCTAGGACAGCGGTTCCCAAACTGTGCTCCACGGAGCACTTGGTGCTCTGCGAAACATCACTTAGTGCTCCATGAAGAGATTGGAAAGAAAAATACTACTGTCATTCAGTTGACAGCGTGGTGCAGTGGTTAAGAACGGTGGTTTGGAGCAGTGGAGTCTGATCTGGAGAACCAGGTTTGATTCCCCACTCCTCCACATGAGCGGCGGAGGCTAATCTGGTGAACTGGATTTGTTTCCCCACTCCTACACACGAAGCCAGCTGGGTGATCTTGGGCAAGTCATTGTCTCTCAGCCCCATCTACCTCACAGGGTGTCTGTTGCGGGGAGGGGAAGGGAAGGTGATTGTAAGCCTTCTCCTTTAAATGGCAGAGAAAGTCGGCATATAAGAACCAACTCTTCTTCTTCTTTAGTATATAGGTGCTAGGTGAAAATTAGTGCTCCATGATGCATTTCTCTTCTGAAAAGTGCTCCATGGCTCAAAAGGTTTGGGAACCGCTGCTCTAGGAATTTTCCAGATCCCTATAGTAAAAGCCATAGAGATTACTGATATTTCTAGAGCAACTTCCAGGTATATAACCAGAAGTGGCATTGCAGCATTGGCACTTTTGGTTTCATTTTGCCCCTGCTATTCCACTGAATAGCAGCAGGAGTCTAGAGCCATCCTAATTCACACACATACACACACATGTATGCATCCAAATTGACTGACTCTTCATATTTCCAAAAGATGTACAATTTCAATGGAAGGGCCAAAGATCAGGAGTAAGTACACATTTTGCATGTCTAACATCTCAGATTCCACCCTTGCTATCTCCAGTTAATGATCTCAGGCAACAAGCCTGGGGTAACCATCTGCCTGACTCCCTGGATATCTGCTGTCTATCACAGCAGTGTCTTAAATGGACCATTTGTCTAAGGCAGTTCCTTATAGCTTATATCTGACACCAACTCGGTATGGGCTGGTCCACAAATCGATGAACCTCACTGGATCATTGCAAAACCAAATGGTGGCCAGCATAGTTGTGAATTTATTTGTTTTGGAAGCACATTATAAACTGTCAGGCCAAAGGCTTCGGAGATGGCTTGCATACAAACTGTAATAAAACAGTCATCATTAAAGCAGTCAGTAAAAGATCAGCAGTAATAAACACGTAGCAGCAAAGAAGTCAATTGATGCCTCATCAGTCAATAAGAACCTACAGACAGCAGAGAGAAACCAATCTAAAGAAACTAATTAAAATACATATTAATTCTGACAATCAATGAATGATCAGCTGTGGATGAAATCTCATAGGGAAAACTGATATATCATCATACATGCAACACCCAGTCAGCAATGGAATCAATTCACACATTCTGTTCGTCAAGTGATGAGGAATCAAATAAAGTAAAAGGTGAAACTAGACATGATGCAGCAGAATTTGTGATTCTGGTAGGGTTGCCAACTCCGTGCTGGGAAATTCCTGGCGATCTGGGGGTGGAGCCTGGGAAAGGTAGGTTTGGGGGATGGGATGGATCTCAGCGGGCTAAAATGCCATAGAGTCCACTCTCCAAAGCAGCCATTTTCTCCAGGGGAACTGATCTCTGTGGTCTGGAGACCAGTTGTAATTCCAGAAGATCTCCAGGCCCCAACTGGAGGTTGACAACCCTAGATTTATATAGCCACATTGTTTGCTAGAGCAGTAAAGATAGTTGGGGGATGGGGAAGGGATTAACTCTCCCACCCCCATGTCATTTCCCCAATCTCAATCCTCCTCGATGATCTGCAAATTGCCCCAAGGTAAGGGGATGGATTATAGGATACCATCTGGGAATTTGTGTATTTCTCCCCTGCAAGGCAAGTGGTTTACAAGGACACTATCTGAAAGCAAACAGCAGCTGGGGGAAGAGATGGAATTTGCACCAGGAAAACAATTCTTTTAACTGCTTTAAAAAACCCTGCTGGAGATCCTAATCACAGATCTCCCAAGTGTCTACCTTGGCCCTTGGTTTATGCACAAACTCTGGATCACAGAGCACACAGCAGTGTGCTAGTGGCAAACATTGTTTCTGCTACCAGCAACACAGAAGCCAAGATAAATGTTGTGAAGTCAGTTTCCTTTTCTCCCTGCTGTTAGCCAGTCCCAGCCCTGCGGTGCCTCTGTGTGCTTGAGATGTAATATTCAATGTTCTTGAATCCTGATGAGATTTTTTATGTTGTCTCAGGCAGGTTTCAGGTTGTCCCATCTTAGCCTCAGACCGCTTTTAATAATGTTAGATGACCTTTTATGCTCCAGGACTGTAATTATCTTCAAACAAAAATTAAATTTGTTTCTTTCCTGTATCTTTTTCTTTTCTTTTTCCCCTCGGGCTCCTCAGGAAACTTCACTGATGAAGCTCTTAAATTCTCTTCTCCTCAAGGCTTGAAGATGGTGCAAAGGTCATACTCTGGCTCTGCACCCTCAACAAGTACCTCCAGGTACTAGCTGGAGATCTCCTGCTATTACAACTGATTTCAAGCCCGTAGAGATCAGTTCACCTGGAGAAAATGGCAACTTTGGCCATTGGACTCTATGGCATTGAAGTCCCTCCCCTCCCCAAACTCCACCCTCCTCAGACTCTGTCCCCAAAACCTCCCGCCGGTGGTGAAGAGGGACCCGGGAACCCTAAGAAAAAGAGAATTTAGGCACTTCATCGGTGAGGTTTCCTGAGGAGCCTGAGGAAGTTTCCGGAGGATTTGCTGGTCACCACTTGATTTTGCAGTGATCATAAGCTGATATTGATGGCATCCGTCAAAACAGTCACAATCCAAAGGCAGCTTCAGATGTGACCTGAAAGAAGCCATGGGAAGAGAAGGAGCACCAAAGGGTCAAACTAGATGAGACAGTGGAAGATCTATGAAGACCACGAGCACAGTTTAATTGTTCCATAAAAGCAGCTGAGGTGGGCCCTCGGTTCAGGTTGGGACCCCAGCACAGTGGGAGAGGACCTAGCTAGCTCTTTCCCCAGTGCCATTTTCCCAACTGCCTCTATCCCCTCCCTCACACTGCTATTTGTTCTGCTGAGGGAAACATACCAGCAGTGTTGTGTATCAGTTAGAGTTAGATCATGATGGGCAGGCACGTTAGTCTGTCTATAGCAGTAAAAAAGAGCAAGAGTCCAGTAGCACCTTAAAAACAAACACGATTTCTGGCAGGGCACGAGCTTTCATGAATCACAGCTCACTTCTTCAGATCTGAAGAAGTGAGCTGTGACTCACGCTGTGACTCATACCCTGCCAGAAATTTTGTTAGCCTTTAAGGTGCTACTCGACTCTTCATCAGTTAGAGGGTCAAACAAGGATTTGGGAGGTCCAGGTTCAAATCTTCACTCCGCCATAGAAGCTCACTGGGTGAACTTAGGTTCGTCACACCATCTCTCTTAGCCTAGCCTATCTCACAGGGTTGTTGCTGGGAGGATAAAATGGAGGAGTGGAAAGCAATGTTGTAAAATATTTTGGTCCCCACTGGGGAGAAGAGCACATAAGTATCTAAATAAATCCAGTCATCCAGAGGGAAGACTGTAAGGGTTGAAGTTAAGAAAACCAAACATGAATGAGAGTTAAATCCCTCTTCCCTCACCTTGATCCAGATACACACCTCAGGTTCTTACTTAGCAATAAAAATCATGCTGGAGATTTGTGGCTCTTTTAGCATCTGATTTGGTCTGTCAGCACATGAACACATGAAGCTGCCTTATACTGAATCAGACCCTTGGTCCATCAAAGTCAGTATTGTCTACTCAGACCGGCAGCGGCTCTCCAAGGTCTCAAGCAGGGGTCTTTCACATCACCTACCTGCCTAGTCCCATTAACTGGAGTCCCAGGGATTGAACCTGGGACCTTCTGCATGCCAAGCAGATACTCTTCCACTGAGCCACAGCCCCTTTTCTCCACCTTCTCTTTCTGTATTTTTCTGTACCATTCTTTCCTCACCACCTTCTCTTTCTGTATTTCCTACACAAACCTTGCCAAAGAGGAATCGATGCCCTGCAAAGCTGAGCTCATGCCTCTCACCGCAAAAGAGAAGCACAGGATCCCACAGGGCACAACGGAGCAATGGCTGAATGAAGAAGTCAACCTTGCTCCATTGCCACTTGTGTAATATCCAGAGCTGCTCAAAAGCCGGATGTGGGAAATGCCAGATCTTACCTCATGAGGGTTAGGAAAGAAAGGTCACAAGAAGAAAAGCAAATGGAAAAAGTCAGCTCCAGAATGTCAAAAACTAAACTGAGAATCCAGTCTCAAGAGGCATTCTGAGTAAATCGAGGTCTTGTTTGCATGGATTTTATTGGTGGTGAATGATCGCCACATTTGATCCTTCAAAGCACACAAAACTACACGGCCTCCACATAATCTAATATTGATGAGCAGTATTGCTAACATTCTTTCTGCTGCCTGCCTTATAAGGGACTGAGTTTTGATCAGTGCTGGAAACAGATCCATGTCACCACAGGCGTTTATATTTTTCAAAGGGAGAATAGTGATGGTTGCTTTGTATTGGTAGCCTTAGCTACAACTTGTGTCCAGAGCAAAAGTTCCACAACTATCCCCATAAACACAAGAAGCTGCCTTATACTGAGTCACCCCATGGGTCTATGAAAATCAGCAACAGACTTTGACAGGCAATGGATCTCCAGGATCTTAGGTTTCGCATCACCCACTTCCTGATACTTTTAACTGGAGATGCCAGTGACTGAACATTTGGACCTTCTTTATGCAAAGCAAATGTTCTACCACTGGGCCACAGACCCTACATTGGTAACAACCCTAAATGTACCCCGTTGAATACACATGAACTCATGAAGTTCCTTTCGACCAGGGGTCCCCAACGTGGTGGCTGTGGGTGCCATGGCACCCATCAACACCTTTTTTTGGCACCTACCAAGTATTTCTAGGAAGTGGGAGGGGCCAGGTAGGGCTTTTGCCCAGCAAGGCTTCTGATTGACTGTTAGAGATTTGATTGGTTGTGCAGATTTTTTAAAAATGGTGCTTTGGCAACAGCTACCACCACAGCACAAGGATCTGCACTGTGTTACTGAAGTTAAGCTGTGGCAATCATTTTGTGGCTGGCTCTGCCTCCTTTGGCAGCCATTTTGTGGCAGTCATTTTATTGCTGACCCCTAGGGTTGCCAACCTCCAGGTACTTGCTGGAAATCTCCTACTATTACAACTGATCTCCAGCTGATAGAGATCAGTTCCCCTGGAGAAAATGGACACTTTGGCAATTGGACTATGGCATTGAAGTCCCTTCCCAAACCCCTCCCTCCTCAGGTTCCGCCCCAAAAACCTCCCATCATTAGCGAAGAGGGACCTAGCAATCCTACTGTGCCCACTATGCCATTTCAAATATGCCCACAAGCTTAAAAAAGTTGGGGACCCCTATTTTATGAGGGTCAGTATAGTCTATTCTAACTGGCAGTGGGTCTCCACAATCTCAGAGATCTGTCACATCACCTATTGCCGGAACCTTCTAACCAGAGATGCTTGAGATTGAACCTGGGTCCTGCATACAAAGCAAACTCTCTACCACTGAGCCACTAACTTCACTGATCTGGTTAATGGACTGAGATGGGATTCCTACCATGTCTTCTGCAAACAATTCTTTTCTTTCCCGTTTTGGCTTAACTTTGAGCCCAAGGAATAGTCCTGAGAAACTCAAAAACTATACTCACTGCTATGTGACTTCAAGTAATGGTATTGTGATACTATTTTATTGCAATTCTGTACTGTTTTGTAAGGACTTGAAATCTGAGGTTTAAAAGCCATAATTTGTGTTTTGTTTCCTTAGCTACTAAATGTTTTATAATATTGGTTTATTCTATTCAAAGGGTTGTCTTAGGAAATCACTTAATATTGTATAATTGCACTCCCGTTTTCTATCCGATTACTTAATGGTGTTTCTCAAAAAATGCATCATTTAAAACTAATGTTATGTCGAACAATAGGATGTGATAGTCATAATAAAATATGTCTAATCTGTTTTTCCCTCTCTTTCCAGGGAGGCAGCTAAAACACAGCCCTCGCTATTACATTACATTCCTAGGCATTTTTAAATTTAGAAAGCACAACTCCTTCAAGAGCGGCAATAACTGATCTAAGATAACAAAAGAGCCAAAACAAAGGAAGGGAAATGGGACCTATTTTCACATTACTAAGTAGCAAAGGTTGTTATCTCATTTAATTCCATCAAGAAATGCACCCTCTGCTCCTTCCTTTCCCTTGATTACTCTTTCCAGGCAGGGTGACATATTCCTAAAGCATGTGGTTTGTATACCGGGGTAAACTTTTCTGACTCAGTGCTGACATAGAACATGCGGTGATTCTTGTTGAAAGAAGATCATTTCCTGTGCCTATTTGTGCTGCCTGGCCTTACCAGCAGTTTCCAGCTTTGGCCTGAGGCTAATGAACAATTGGATTGCAGTGGCTTTCTTCAGAATAATCAACACAGTTGAAGGCCCACATGCAAAAAAACCTGGCAGAACAGAAATAATTATTAACCACGGCCCCAATGACGTCAAAGCTTTCTTTAGAGCAAGGGATCTAAAATGATCAGACTAGGGCTGTGCATATCAATAAACCTGAACTGAAAATAAGCCGAAAAAAAGCAATTTTGGTAAATTTCAGGTTTAGGTTTACCAAATTCCAAAACCTGGGGAGAAAGCCAAAGCTGAATTGGCCATTCCTGAAAAAGCCGGGTAATTTTCCAGCTATTTCGGGTCCTTCCCAGGCTTTGCAAAGCTCCTGGGGGTCATTTTTGAGGTAGAGCCCCCAAACTTGCAGGGTAGCTTGCAGGAAGACTCCTTGCAAGACCCCCAAGTTTAGTGAAGATTGGGTTGGGGGGTCCGAAGTTATGGGGTCTGGAAGAGTTTGCTCCCTCTCACCTCCATACACAAGGAGGAAGGTAAGAGTCAGATTCTCTGGTCATTCGCTAATCAGCTAATGCTCGTCTATAGAGGAAGGAAGGGGCGACCTTTCCACAGCCCATAACACCGGACCTCCTGACCCAATCTTCACCAAACTTTGGGGTCTGTGCAAGGAGAGTCCCTGAAAGCTACCCTGAAAATGTGGGACCCCTACCCCCAAAAATGCTTCCACAGGAGCTTCACAAATAATCCCCTTCGCTTGCTATTGTGGGGACTTTCCATCAGCCTACTTTCGCTGCACAGGCACAATCCTGCAGAAGTAGGTTAATTTACTGGTATGTGAATTCGGCTTATTTCAGGTTTCCTGAAAAAAATCGGGCCCAATAAACCCGAACCCGAATTTTACCAGATTTTTTTTCCTGCACACCCCTAGATCAGACAGACTTCTGCATTTTTTATTTATTTACAGCTAGGGTTGCAGTACTGCAGTCAAAAGCTCTGCTCACGACCTGAGTTCGATCCCTACGGAAGTCGGTTTCAGGTAGCCAGTTTCAGGTAGCCGGCTCAAGGTCGACTCAGCCTTCCATCCTTCCGAGGTCGGTGAAATGAGTACCCAGCTTGCTGAGGGTAAAGGGAAGGTGACTGGGGAAGGCACTGGCAAACCACCCCGTAAATAAAGCCTGCCTAGTAAACTTTGGGATGTTGCATCACCCCATGGGTCAGGAATGACCCGGTGCTTGCACAGGGGACCTTTACCTTTACCTTAGGGTTGCCAACCCCCAGGTGGTGGCTAGAGATCTCCCACTATTACAACTAATCTTCAGCCGATAAAGATCAGTTCACCTGGAGAAAATGGCCATTTTGACAAATGGACTCTTTGGCACTGAAGTCCCTTCCCTCTCCAAACCCCGCCCTCCTTAGGCTCCACCCCCAAAAATTTACAGGTATTTCCCAACCCAAAGCTAACAGCCCTATTTATAGTGTTTTAATGATGTCTCTTGAGGGAACCTGTATAATAATAAAAACAAAGCATTATTTTCTCTGTGTGTGTTCATTTGGGCCCAAATGCAGCATATAAACTTCCAGGAGTATCAATTCAGAACCGTGACGAACAGAAAGCTGGAATCTTATACTCTGCACTACTGTCATGACAGCTTGCTAACCAACTCTTTGCTGCACGACAGCACCACCATCGCAAATGGCCAGACAGTGATATTGCAGCTTCCAATTAAGAAGTGATCAGGGGATACAAGGAGACAACAGGGTTCTACCTGGCTCTTGCAAACTGCTAATTGTGGCCCAGCTCCTCACTTTAATCACCTTTTCCTTCATATAGACTGAAGTACACTTGGGCTGATCTGCTGTTTACTGGCCTTGACAAATGTACTTGCCATATTCCTCCACCTCCCCTCCCCAAGGGAATTTCAATTAAAAAGGGCTTTCTGCCTCCACATATACTATTTGTACTTTAAATCCCATCACAAAGCTGATTTCTTGAATTTTTTAATTATTATTTTGGTGTCACACATATCAATCCATTACATCAGTTCGGCATAGGGTTGCCAACCTCCAGGTAGTAGCTGGAGATCCCCTGCTATTACAACTGATCTCCAGCCGATAGAGATCAGTTCACCTGGAGGAAATGGCCGCTTTGGCAATTGGACTCTATGGCATTGAAGTCCCTCCCCTCCCCAGACTCTGTCCTCCTCAGGCTCCGCCCCAAAAATCTCCAGTTATTTCCCAACCTGGAGCGGGCAACCCTAGTTGGGCATTAATGAGGACCATGTATGGGTTCCAGAACATGGGTATAGATTGCTCTGCAAAATGGGTGAGCCATCCCATTATGAATCAGATGGTGTTTCTACAAAGATTGCCTAATTTGGTAATCTGGCCTCAAAAGTGACTAGCATATTAAGATCGTGGTTCTGGAATGCTCACAAAGCATTTGTCTTAAACATACTTATTCTAGTTGTACACAAGATATCTGCGTATGGAAGCAGGATTAGGAGTTGCCCATGCAGTGAGCATGCCTCTTCATCACAATGTTCAACTGAGCCCTGCTGAACTTAATGTTTGCATCCTTTGATACAGCTGGGGAAACGTTGCCATCAGAGGGCCACGTGCTGTGCACACAACCTTTGTTGAATGCAAGCAGAGCTAGGCTGGTGCTATTGAGCAAACCAAGAGATTTGTATAGATAGCCTTTGATAATGTCTTCCTTTCTCTAGCAAGCAGCTCTAATTAAAAGCTTGTTGGAAACACATGTTCTTCATCTACAATCAATGAAATAATTAATTGCACACATTAATTGGTTCATTGTTTTCAGTCCACCTTGTTTGGGTCATTTCCTCCATTCTTTCTCCCCTGTACCACTTACAGATGTAAGAATAATGTCAACAGAGCCCTGCTGGATCCAACCAAAGTTCTGTCCAGTATCCTGTTTCACACAGTGGCCAGCCAGAAGCCCCAAATACAGTGGAATTGAAGCCCAAACCCTCCTCTGTTTTGCTCCCTCCCAGCAACTGGTTATTCAGAGAGATATTTCATCTGAACCTGGATGTTTCATTAGCCGTTATGGTAAATAGACATTGATGGATCTATCCTTCAGTGAAACTCTGCAGTCCTCTTTTAAAGCCATATAAGCTAATGGCCATCTCTACATCCCATGGAAATAAGCCCCACAATAATTATTTTTGTCAGTTTGGAATCTATTAGCTATCACCTTTAGGAGCCAGTGTGGTATAGTGGTTAGAGAGTCAAACTAGGATCTCAGAGACAGGTTCAAATCCCCACTCTGCCATGAAGCCTTCTAGGTGTCTTTGGGTCAGTCAGTCACTCTCAAGGGGTTATTATGATAACAAAGTAGAGGTGGGGGTAATGATGTACAGTCCCCTGAGCTCCTTGGATTAAAATGGTAGAATAAAAAATGTACTAAATTAATATAATTCATTGGATGACCCTGACGTTTCTTTGCAGAGAGGGAGAAAAAATTCTTTCTAGTTACTTTTTCCATATTATGAATAATTTTATAAATCTCTATCATGCTCCTTGAATTAAAAAGCCCTAACCTTTTTTGCCTTTGAAGGCCCTTCACCCCTTTCTTCATTTTGAATAAAACCCAGCGGAATCTTTTGCGCTCTCTCTCTCTCTCTTTCTCTCTCTCTCTCTCTCTGTGTGTGTGTGTGTGTAGATACAGATATATAAATATGGATGTAGATATCTACACACACTCACACACAGGGTTGCCAGACTCCAGGTACTAGCTGGAGAACTCCCTCTATTACAACTGATCTCCAGCTGATAGAGATCAGTTCACCTGGAGAAAATGGCCACTTTGGCAATTGGACTCTATGGCATTGAAGTCCTTCTCTTCCCCAAACCCTGCCCTCCTCAGGCTCCACCTCAAAAATCTCCAGGTATTTCCTAACCTGGAGCTGGCAACCTTACACGCACACCAAGCATGAGCTTTTGTAAGCTACCACCTATTCCATCATATTCTAGAGAACCTCTTAGCTGCAACCATCTGGTGGAAGACTTATGCAAATGTTATTAATTATAATGTGTGTGTGTTAAGCGCCGTCCGTCAAGTCGCTTCCGACTCATGGCGACCCTATGAATGAAAGTCCTCCAAAATGTCCTGTCTTTAACAGCCTTGCTCAGATCTTGCAAATTGACGGCTGTGGCTTCCTTTATTGAGTCAATCCATCTCTTGTTGGTTCTTCCTCTTTTCCTGCTGCCCTCAACTTTTCCTAGCATGACTGTCTTTTCCAGTGACTCTTGTCGTCTCATGACGTGACCAAAACACAACAGCCTCAGTTTAGTCATTTTAGCTTCTAGGGTCAGTTCAGGCTTGATTTGATCTATAACCCACTGATTTCTTTTGGGGGGGGGGGCAGTCCACGAAATCCGTAACACTCTCCTCCAACACCACATTTCAAAGGAATCTATTTTCTTCCTATCAGCTTTCTTCACTGTCCAGCTTTCATAATCATAATGCTTACTAATAAATGTTCTTGAAGAGTTCCTGCATAAGCCTTCTACCATAGCTACTTCCATAGCTCGCAGCTAACAATTCCACTAGCATTTGATGAAGGAGGTACCAAGCCATGAAAGTTCATGTTTTATCAATGGGGAGAAAAAGCTCTCAAAAGTGCAACTGGAGTTTCTTATTATTTCCTATAAAAACTAACATGGCCACACTTTGACAATCATTTTGGTTGCCCTTTTTCCTGCACTGCCCCTCCCCACTGCTCTACAATTTCTTTTCTTTCTTTCTTTCTTTTTTTTTTTGCAGATGGAGTGACCAGAGCTGTACGTACAGGGACTGTCAGAAACTTGGAGCCATTTCCAACCTCTTTTGTGATGATTTCACAAAAGAGCCTGCATGGTGTAGTGGTTAGATTGTCGGACTACATTCTGGGAGACCCAACTTTAAATTCCAACTCTGCCATGAAAAATCACTGGGTGACTTTGTCTCAGTCACTCTCTTTCAGCCTAAGCTAACTCACCAGGTTGCTGTTGGGGAGATAAAATGGAGGAGGGGGAAATGATGTCCTATGGTCCTTTTGGTCCCCATTGGGGGAAATTCTTTTTTTGCTAACAAGTCACATCTGACTTATGGTGACCCCAGGCGGGGTATTCAAGGAAAGAGATGTTCAGAGGTGGTTTGCCATTGTCTGCCTCCACATCACGACCCTGGTATTTCTCCCATTCAAATACTTGCCAGGGTCAAACCCATTCAAATACTTGCCAGGGTCAAACCTGCTTAGCTTCTGAGGTCTCCCATTCAAATACTTGCCAGGGTCAAACCTGCTTAGCTTCTGAGATCTGACAAGATCAGGCTAACTTGGGCTATCCAGGTGATAGTTGGGTATAAGTATTTAAATAAACAAATGCAGATACTTTTCATGATATTTATAGTTCAAAAGTAAGCTGAGTTCTCTCTCCTGCATGACCATCTTCATCTTCTTAAATTTCCTTGGGTTTTGTTCCTTGTGCCCAATCTGCCTCAGATTTGTGACAGCGACAAAAATAAGCATGGAACAATAAAGACTGAAAGAAAGGACATCTGGGTAAACCTCTTTCTTCAACAGCAACCTCATTCATGATTCCATTCAGGTGCTTCCCTGTGCTCAGCTCCTCTAGAAGCTGGAAAGCTATATAAGTCATTGTCTTAATTATTTTTCTAGGATCGCTAAACTGCTCTTAAGGAGGTGATTTAATAGTATGTTAGGTTCAACCCCCAATGAAAAACCAAAGAGCACATCTCACTCGCCCATATTTTATTTTCACCCCTGAGAAATCCATTACAAACGTAATTACCAGAAACGCTAATATCAAATTCATCTTTAGGACATCAAATTTGGGGTGGCTGCATTGAATCGTGCTCTGTCTTCCTTTCTGTTTACAGCATTACTCTTGATTGCACCCAAATGAATGAGAATTTGAGCCAGCGACTGAAAAAGTCTACATCTGAGGGTAGGAACGCAACTGGGGAGGGGAGTGGAAGTATATTGCAAGATTAGGTTGGTTCCTTTCATCATGTTTGGTGGCTATGTGAAAAAGCTAGGAACTTTTGGGATATGATTTATAATGAATTAAGGCTGATATTACAACAAAACATTCCAAAAACTCCGGAAATGATGTTGATAAGTATTATACCGGAATCTATACTGACTCAGAGATCTTTTTTGATATATGCTACTACTGCTGCAAGACTGGTCTATGCAGCAAAATGGAAATTGTCCGAGACACCGGATAAGACTGACTGGATAAATAAAATGCTGGAACTAGCAGAAATGGCTAAACTTACTGCATTAGTAAATCAAAAGGAAAATATGGAATTTGTGGGAGAATGGGAGGCATGGATAACATACTGTGTAAATGAATTTAACCTGGGAAATATTAAAGGTTATGATTTGATCTAATTCAACTGATTAAAGGAGAAATAATACTATTGTTAAAATTTAGGTTTTAAGACGATGGGATATGTAATTAAATTTATAAATGAAATATTATAATGAATTAGAACTTAAATACAAAGGGGAGAATAGGGTCATCAAATAGATAGAGGAGGGGAAAGGGAAAGTCAACTAGTTAGAATTTATATTGTTTAGATAGATATTGTTTATGTTGTACAATTATGTTAACTGAATGATGGAATTGAATGTGATTTAATTAAAAAATAAAAAAAATATTTTAAAAAAAGGACGTATACTGCAGGATCAAGCCTCTAGCAAATGCAAGCCAACATAGCTCATCAAAGAGGGTTGATTGAGCTGGTGATCAAGTTGCTTTTAATAGAATTTGCATTAGAACATATTAAAGACTGAATGAAGGGGGGGGAGTAACCTGGAATTTTGCATATACCATTGGGGTTGCCGGCTCCGGGTTGAGAAATACCTGGAGATTTGGGGGGCGGAGCCTGAGGAGGGAGGGGTTTGAGGAGGGGAGGGACTTCAATGTCACAAAGTCCAATTGCCAAAGCGGCCATTTTCTCCAGGTGAACTGATCTCTATAGGCTGGAGATCAGTTGTAATAGCAGGAGACCTCCAGCTAGTACCTGGAAGTTGACAACCCTACATAGAGTCCAGTTGCCAAAGTGGCCATTTTCTCCTGGTGAACATCTCTATCGGCTGGAGATCAGCTGCAATAGCAGGTGATCTCCAGCCCCCAACTGGAGGTTGGCAACCCTATCTGCCATGTTTACACCATCAGAAAACAGTGATTGCCAAGTCAAGGTTGGAAATTTCTGGAGATTTGGGGGTGAAACCTGGGGAGGGGAGGCTTTGGAGAGGGGAGGAACTTTAACACATTATAATTTTATAGAGTCCATCTTCCAAAGCAGCCATTTTTTCCAGGGTAATTGATGTCTGTAGTCTGGATGGGTGATGGATTGAATGATTCATAAAATTTCTGCTAGAGTGAAGCGGGCCTGCAAGAAGACCATCATTACTCGTGTGTCTCTCCACTCATCTCACCTGTGCTGTTTACCGCTTGGAAACCCAAACAGCTTTGGAAATTCTTCCTGACAAGATATCATATACACTATGTTTATCTGTCTCTCTCCTCACCAATTTCTTAGCAGTTGTCTGGCACATGAGAGAATCCTAAGGCCAAGGAGTGTTTATTTTTAAAGGACATCCGAAGAGATGTCAAAAGTCATTTATATCATTCTGGATAAAGATGCAAAAACACCGGAAGCCCTCTTCCTGCAAGATATCTGGCCTTTGCACTGTAGCCAGCCAGGCCGCAGTGGTTGCTATGGAAATCACAATGCCTCAGCCTCTGTGTGTCCCTTAGCAGCATGTCCCCTCGCACCTCCACTTTAGTTTCGCTTGGAGGAGGCAGAGGTGTAGGAACTGCGTTGGTAGTATCTGTGTGGCTTAGCGGTACAGTGATTGCTATTCTGGAGACTAAGCTGGGCTTCCCTTGGTTGTGTGTGTGTGTGTTAAATGCCGTCAAGTCGCTTCCGACTCATGGCGACCCTGTGAACGAAAGTCCTCCAAAATGTCCTGTCTTTGACAGCCTTGCTTAGATCTTGCAAATTGAAGGCTGTGGCTTCCTTTATTGGGTCAATCCATCTCTTGTTGGGTCTTCCTCTTTTCCTGCTGCCCTCAACCTTTCCTAGCATGACTGTCTTTTCCAGTGACTCTTGTCGTCTCATGACGTGACCAAACCATCCTTGGTTAGGGTTGCCCAATCCCCCCTTGCCATCAGCGGGAGATGTGACAGGGATACTCTAGCTAGGCTTGCCAGGCCCTGTAGCTCCACCGGCGGGAGCTTTGCAGGGCTGTGGCTAAGTTGTGTGATGTGTGCACCTGGCGCGGCATGCACACTCACCCCGTGCAACGCGCCTACGTCACTTCTGGGTTTACCTGGAAGTGACATGGACGTTCTAGTGATCTCGGCTGAAACTCTATGGTTTCCATAGAGTTTCCATAGAGTTTTAGCAGAGTTTGCCAGAGCACCCGTGTCGCTTCCAGGTAAACCCGGAAATGACGCGCGTGTAGCATGTGGCCCTAAGCTGGTCGGCTGGCAGCCCAGTAGATGGGTGGGATTTTACCCGCCACCACCGGGCACTTGGCAACCCTAGCTCTAGCACATCCCTCAAAAACTCTATTGAAACCATAGAGTTTATGAATGAATCTGCTAGAGCATCCCCATCAAACCCGGAAGTGACTGGGACTCTCTAGCACATTCCTCCAGAAACTCTATCGTTTCCGTAGAGTTTTTAACGGGACATGCTAGAGCGCCCCCATCGCTTCCTGGTTTACCTTGTGTCATGAGTCAGCCTGCAGAGACCTCCTCTGACGAAGAGGGACATCCTCAGGCAGAAGTCCCACAGGAACAACCACATGGCCTACAGCCTGCTGGAGAGGAGGATCAGCGAAGGTCAGGGATGACTCACCATGTCTGCAGCCAGCCAGCTCAAGGACTCCAGTTGGACCTGACACCTTGCAACATGCAGTGTCTCCAGAGGCCTCGCCAGGGCCACTGGAGCAGAGGAGAAAACAGGTCCGTCTGGCAATGCAGCAGAGACGGCAAAGTGCTAGGCTGAAGGCTTTACAGAGGAACCTCCCCAGTAGCAGTGATGAGGAAGAGCAGGGCTGAAGCACCACCTGTGAACTCAGCCACATCAGCATCAGCTGGCTGCTACAACAGCAGGGGAAGGGATTTAAGCCATCAGTTAGGCTTGGCTGTTGTGCAAGCAACTTGTCACCAACCTCCTTGAGTACCTGCCTTGTTTACCTGCCTTGTTTCCCTGCTATCCATTGGATTCCTGGTATCCTGACTTCTTGGACTGGCTCTGACTAACGCTTTGGACTTCCCTTGCCTGTATTGATATCTCGGACTCTGCCTTCACTGTGAATGACCTTGGACTGTTCCCCAGACTACGCTTACAGCCCTCGCTCCTCGCCTGTACCACGACACCTTGGAAGGGACAGTATTTGCGATGCCATGCTGCACACATTTGGGGGTTGTCCCCCCTTTAGCTGGCCTGTTTTCCCTGCTGGCCAGCTGAGGGGTGACGGGCAGGCTTGTTAGTTGGCGGACAATTGCCCGCCATTAACAGGCACCTGGCAACCCTTTCCCCGGTGGATGTGGGAGGTCCTTGGCTGGTGGGTAAATCTGGTCAAGAAAGCCTGAAATGCTTGTCTGAGCACTGCCCAGGGCAACTGCAAGATGAGCTTTTCAAGGGGTCGGTGTGTCAGCTCCCGCTGTAAAGTTTCCCTCTGTTCCTCTCCTTTCTGAAGCATCCCCGCACATGTGGCCCTCACACCCCTTCGCTTGAAGCACCGAATAGGTCCTCTGCAGGCATAAACACTGTCTCAAGTGTAAGCACCCCTCAATAAAATGGGGCTTATTTCTGAGCAACCATACATCAGATTGAACTGCCAGTCAAAACTGAAAGTACAGAAGCAGGCCTGGAGATGTTGAGGGTTGCCAGCTGGCCTGGAGAAATATGCCCTGCCCCTTTTGTAGAGGCCTAATGTGTGCAAATAGGCAGATAAAGTTTCATGGCATGGGGTAGATAACATGACATGGTAAATAACATCTCATTTAACTAGGGTTGCCAACCTTCAGGTAGCTGTTAGTACTGGTTGCTAGGCAACAACGGGGCTGCGAGGCTCCATCCCTCTGACTAGGCCCAGCTATTAGTGCTGAGCACTTCTGCAGGCTATATGGCCTTCTGCTCCCCCCAACCCAGTGGTAGGGTTGCCAACTTCCAGGTGGTAGCTGGAGATCTGCTACTACAACTGATCTCCAGCCGATAGAGATCAGTTCACCTGGAGAAAATGACCGCTTTGGCAACTGGACACTATGGCACTGAAGTCCCTCCACTCCCGAAACCCCACCCTCCTCAGGCTCCACCCCAAAAACCTCCTGCCGGTGGTGAAGAGGGACCTTGCAACCCTAGCTGGAGATCTGCTATTACAACTGATCTCCAGGTGACATAGATCAGTTCCACTGGAGAAAATGGCCACTTTGGAAGGTGAACTCTATGGCATTATACCCCAAATCCTACCCTACTCAGGCTCCATCACCAAAATCTCCAAGTATTTCCCAACCCGGAGCTGGCAACCCTATATTTAACCTCTAGTCAAGGGACAGGCATTTTTCTCCAGGTTTGTTGGTATTGCAGAGCAAGGCCTGGTGCTGCCCACTTAGCACGAGGGAGATGGGTGGAGGTAGGTACTTACTACTGGGGGCAGCGGTCTTCGTCATTGTGCAATGACATCACTTCTGGCATGACCTGGAAGCACTGGCATCTCCCTGGTGAGATGTTGGCACTTCCAGGTTGCACCAGAAGTGATGTCATCACGCAGCAACAAAGACCGCCACCCCCTATTTTGCCAGCTCCTTCTGCCCACCGACCAGATGAGTGTTGGTGGGCATCGGCAACAATTACCAGGAGTTTGCCCACCATTAGTGGACACCTGGTAAGCCTACCACTTAGGACTACAATCAAAGACCATTCCAGTTATATATATAGACATTTGTGTCCAAGCCACCTTGGTGCATTGCTGCTAACTATTTGTCCATCCCATTTTGAACCTATCCTTACACCAGGGAGTTCAGGGTAGCTTAAATATTTCTCCTCTTTTCTGTTTTATCCCTCAACAGCCCTGTGAAGTAGATAAGGCTACAAGAGAAAAACTAGGCCAAGATTACCCAGTGAACTACATGGCAGAACAGGGATTTAAGCCTAGGCCTTCTCAATGTTAGTTCAACGATTTAACCCCTACACCACACTGGCCCCGATTTTTTAAAACAAAGGGGGGGGGGAAACCTTTCATGTATAAAATATCGTGCTTGAAAGTCTTCTGTCGGCTTGCATCTCTCCCCTGCACTTGTGACATTTGCCTCATTTTCTGCTCCTGCGCCATGCTCCCTTCTCCCTCCCTCTTTGTTTGCCGTTGTGCTAACTGAATCTACTGCCCTTTGCGTGCCCCGGTGGCGCTACTCAGAGCAGAAAGCACTGGAGATGCTACATCTGTCAGAGATGCCCTTGATTATTATTCTCTATGAAGAGCAAAACACGGTGACCCTTTGGTCTCCCGAGAGCCTCCTTCTTTGGTACCTTTGACCTTTCCAAGGCAATTATTCCACAAAACTATATGTAGGACCTTAGGGGGGATAAAAGATTTGCATCCTCCTTCATGAAAGGCATGAACACACAAGTAAGACCACCGTATGTTTTCCAGTGAGTATCCATCGTGGGACGTCTGGGATGGGTTCTCGCTTTGCCATGCTCAAGCAGTATTATGATGGAAAATGACAGAACAACAAAACTCATGGAGCTGGGAAGGGGAGTGCCAGGCCAAGGATTAAATATAAAGCTGCCTTAGGTCATTTATGCATGGGTACTTTCACTCACGTTCACCCCCAGTCTGAATCGGTTGTTCTTTTGAATTATGCATGAGTTTTCTGTCCGTTGGAGATGACCTCGCTGGCAGCCCTCGCAATGTCTGGCTCTTCCCATTCCTCTGTTAACCCGACTCTTCCATCTTCCCTGAGAAAAGCCCTAGTGAAATCCCCGTGCATAAGGCAAAGTGCGGGGCACGCAAACTTGGTTTCGCTCACAGCCAATTCCAAAGCAGCATGTCCAGAGGTGGGGATTCAAATACTTCCTGCTTTCTCAGAGCATTAAAAGCATAACTTCTACCTGTAAGCCTCATAGCCCCTTCCCAGGGGCAAATCTTTGATGTGTATTGCTGTTAATTTTTTCCACTGTTAACAGCTGAGGTTTCTGCTACCATCTTGTTCCAATTTTATGGCTGCTGGTTGTTAGTGATATATTGTTATAAAGTGAGTGTATTAACTGTTTACCACTGCTAGCCTATTATATATTTAGTGCTGTGGTTTTATGGGTTTTTGTATTGCTGTTTTGTATTTTAATGGAGGGATTTTGAGGGGAAGGATTGTAAGCCATCTTGTGTACTTTTTTACAGAAAGGTAGGATAGAAATTATCCGGATAAATAAATATCTTTGGTCTAAGCACAAGTGTGGATGGAGAAAGGATGAAAACCAGCAATATGGAGGTGTATTATTCTAAGCCACCACTGCTTAAGTGTGTTCACTTTCAGGCTCAAAACATACTGAATTTCATATGCTGGCTAATGGCCATAACAATAAATGTACTGAATTTCAGACTTCTGTACACAATGGGAGGATATAGTTGACTATGGCTGCAATGCCATGTATACTTTCTTGGGAGTAAGCCCCATTGAACACAACAGGACTTACTTCTAAATAGACATGCTTTGGATTGCACTGTAGCTCTTCTGCCTTCAATGCTAGAAGAATGCAGCTGTAAAGAGGAGGAGAAGAAGAAGAAGAAGAGTTGGTTTTTATATGCCAGCTTTCTCTACCATTTAAAGGAGATTCAAACCAGCTTCCCTTCCCCTCCCCTCAACAGGCACCCTTTGAGGTAGGTGGGCTGAGAGAGTGTGACTTGCCCAAGGTCACCCAGCTGGCTTCAGGTGTAGGAGTGGGGAAACAAATCCAGTTCACCTGATTAGCCTCCGCCGCTCATGTGGAGGAAAGGGGAATCAAACCCGGTTCTCCAGATCAGACTCCACAGCTCTAAACCTCCGCTCTTAACCAGTGCCGGATTTACGAACAGCTAAACAAGCTATAGCTTAGGGCCCCACTCTTCTTGGGGGCCCTCAAAAAATTTAAAGGAAAAAAACTGGATGTACATTTCCAAAATATAAGATAAAATACATATTTTGTTACGTGCAAATGGCTTTAGATACCTTAGGTCCATAAATTACCATATAGCATATATTCAACACAAGAAACAGTGACAATTTGTTGTTGACAAAGGATAGCTGGACGTATAAAGGGCCCCATTACCTTCAATAGCTTAGGGCCTCATCAAACCTAAATCCCGCCCTGCTCTTAACCACTACACTATGCTGGCTCTCCAGCGGTAGACTCTAATCTGGAGCACCTGGTTCGATTTCCCACTCCTCCACATGACGCCTGCTGGGTGACCTTGGGCCAGTCATAGTTCTCTCCGAACCCTCTGAGCCCACACAGAGGCAGGCAATGGCAAACCTTCTCCGAACATCTCTTGCCTTGAAAACCCTATGTAGTCACCATAAGTCAGATATGACTTCATGGTACGTGCATGCACATTAGGGTTGCCAGGTCCCTCTTCACCATCGGCGGGAGTTTTTTGGGTGGAGCCTGAGGAGGGAGGGGTTTGGGGAGGGGAGGGACTTCAATGCCATAGAGTCCAATTGCCAAAGTGGCCATTTTCTCCAGGTGAACTGATCTCTATCAGCTGGAGATCAGTTGTAACAGCAGGAGATCTTCTGCTATTACGTGGAGGTTGGCAACCCTAATTCAGATGGCCTTCCACGCTGCTCTTTTACATCAGACCTCTGCTCTCCATCTGACTGTCTGCCTTTGCCTGGTTAACAGTCAATTTTTGAGAGATCTCTAGGATTGCCAACCTCTAGGTGGTAGCTGGAAGTCTACTGGGATTACAAGTGCTCTCCAGATAACAGTTGGGTTTCCAGGTCCCTCTTTGCCACTGGTGGGAGGTTTTTGGGGCAGAGCCTGAGAAGGGAAGGGTTTGGGGAGGGGAGGGACTTCAATGCCATAGAGTCCAATGGCCAAAGCGGCCATTTTCTCCAGGTGAACTGATCTCTATTGGCTGGAGATCAGTTGTAATAGCAGGAGATCTCAAGCAAGTACCTGGAGGTTGGCAACCCTAATGCACATACATAGACTTGGTCAAAATTGCTCCCTGAATTGCTCCATTTCCCCCTCATAATTATGCTCATTTAAATGAGATATTGTGGCGGAAAATGATCTGGGTCTGCTGAGTGCGAGGAAGACGATCTTCAGTTCTTTAATGCCACAGCTATTAAGGAAGTGACAAACTTTGACACATTTCAAGAGCTCTTCGGGTCAACATGCAGAGATGTTCCCCCTGCCTTTTTAGAACTCTGAAGCATTGTCATTTTAAGAAGTGACACAAATTTGGGGGCAGGGGATGAGCAATGAATGTGTGTTAATAATATGAACTGCTTTAAAGAGTAGCGTGTTTAGATTTCTGCTCTGGTCCAGTTTATATTCTCAGCCAATGGAATAGTGGTAGCATTTGGAATGCTTAGCAGCCAGCTTGCAGAGGACATTACTTTTTCAACAGAGCCCATGAAAGGAGAAGTGCAGTTTTAAAAATATTCCCTAATAGCAGAATCAATATGAGCCAACATGGTGTAGTGGTTAAGAACGGTGGTTTGGAGCAATGGAGTCTGATCTGGAGAGCTGGGTTTGATTCCCCACTCCTTCACATGAGTGACGGAGACTAATCTGGTGAACTGGATTTGTTTTCCTACTCCTCCACATGAAGCCAGCTGGGTGAGCTTGGGCTAGTCACACTCTCTCAGCCCCACCAACCACACAGGGTGTCTGTTGTGGGGAAGGGAAGGGAAGGTAATTGTACGCCGGTTTGATTTTTCTTTAAGTGGTAGAGAAAGTCGGCATATAAAAACTAACTCCTCCTCTTACTCCTCCTTCTTGGAACACATTTTCTAAACACAGAAAGAAGATGGCCAGAATCAGAGTCTTTGCTTATTCAAGTTCTACCGAGATTGCCAACTTTTCAACCAGCCTTGATAGCTATGGTTTTTAAGAATGGCTTGATCCACAAGCCTTAGCATGAGAACCTTTTCACAGTGTGCCAATAAATGTCATCGTCGGTAGATGCCTGCAGAACACACCTGCGTGAAAGACAGAGCAGAGAAGAAGTGGCTGGCTGAAAAGGTGGCATCATGACAAGCGAAGGAAATATACGACTCTCGCAAAAATGGGTTTAAATTATGGGTGGAAAGGTACCGGCTGGATATGGGGGGGGGATTTGTATAGTAGGAGTTGTTCAACAGTGGAATCAGCTTCCTAGTGTGAGCTCCCCCTCACTGACAGTCTTTAAGTAGAGACTGGACAAACACTTGTCAGGGATGCTCTAGTCTGATCCTGCATTAAGCAGGGGGTTGGACTAGATGGCCTGTATGGCCCTTCCAACACTTACGATTCTATGAATTCTATGAATCACACTAAACACAGAAGCCAGATATAGAATAAGTCCACACTTCCTGCCCTTGTGTGGTTTTCACACTGACTCTTATCTTAATCATTGCCTTGGCTTAGTTGAATCAATATTTATACAAGGAGGTGTGAAAACTGTTTGATAAATAGGTGCCTAGTGGGTAAGTCCTGCGGACAGCCATTGTCAAATTTGGGCGGAGCAAGATTTTTTTTCTAAGACAGAATTCTGAAGTGAGGTTTGCATCCTGTAAGCATTGGTGATGTTCCTGGCTGCCACTGAGAAGCCCTTCTCTTCCAGTCCTAATGGGCTCATTCCTAAATGCATAGGCATCATGGCTGACTTCATGTGGGAATGAACCATCCCTGGAATATATCAAATCCCTTTTGCTTTCAGCATCATGGAATACATCATGTAGCAACAAAATATTCCATATTCTGCAGAATACAGGATTATATAGAATACAGTAACCGAGTTGTTTTCTGTTGCCCCAGAAGATCAGACCAAAACCAAAGGGATGAAATTAAATCAAAAGAGTTTCCGGCTAAACATTAGGAAGAACTTTCTGATGGTTAAGAAGAAGAAGAGTTGTTTTTTTATATGCTGACTTTCTCTGCCACTTAAGGGAGAATCAAACTGGGTTACAATCCCCTTCCCTTCCCCTCCCTACAACAGACACCCTGTGAGGTAGGTGGAGCTGAGAGAACTGTGACTAGCCCAAGGTCACCCAGCTGGCTTTCTGCGTAGGAGTGGGGACACCAACCTGGTTCACCAGCTTACCCTCCGCCGCTCATGCGGAGGAGCGGGGAATCAATCCCGGTTCTCCAGATCAGTTTCCACCGCTCCAAACCACAACTCTTAACTACTACACCACGCTGGTTAGAACAGTTCCGCAGTGGAATAGGCTTTCTCAGGAGGTGGTGGGCTCTCCTTTTATGGAGGTTTTAAAGCAGAGGCTAGATGGCAATCTGTCAGGCTCCACCCCCCAAAAATGTCCAGGAATTTCCCAACCCAGCGCTGGCAACCCTACAGACAATTGATCTGCCTAGCCCAGGGCAATCTCTTCTGATTGATGGCGCTGCCCCAGGTTTCCGAGGGTCAGTTTGGCTGGTTTTCAGTAACTGAGTCTAGGCAGGGATTAATAAGCTATGAAACATCCACACCCCTCCCACGCACCCTCCTAACCTACAGCAAGAAAAAGAGAGAGAAAACATGAGGTATTATCTTAAGGTTAAGCTTCCCCAGAAGATAAATGAATTGACCGGGGGTCTGCAAATAAATGTGCAGCATTCCACTGGGCCCTAGACCTGACAGTGGTCATGATGAATGGAAATTTGCTTTTACTTTCCAACATAATTAAAATATTCAGTCCTTTCGAGTGTGGTGTCAGTAGCGCTACATATTTTCATTTCAAACATCAAGCAGGCTTGTCTGTGGCAATTTTTCTTGCTTTCCCACCAAACGGGATGTATCTTCTGGAAAGCACTTAAAGGAAAATTTAATAAAGACACGGCATTTATTTTCAGATCATTGTATATATGTGTTTTTACAGTTTCAGACAGCATTATCTTCCTCTTGAAGATAAAGGAGAGCAAGGAGGAGGCCAGAACGGGCAAAGTGGAAGGGTGGGGGGTTGGATTTCATAAAGATGTAAGAGCCGTTATGTTTTTCTTAACAGATACAGCGTTTCAAGGATTGGTTGCAGCTGCAAGGGTTTCAAAAGCTTGCAAATATTGTGGCTGGACGAGAAGCTCCTTTCAAGATTAGAACAGTCGCCATGGAGAGAAGTGAGATCAGAGTTGCCCAAATGCAAGACTATGGCAGGTAGGGTTACCAACCTCCAGGTGGGGCCTGGAGTCCTCCCGTAATTACAACTGATCTCCAGACTACAGAGATCAGTTTCCCTGGAGGAAATGGCTGCTTTGGAGGCTGGACTCTATGGCAGTACACCCTGCGGAGGTCTCTCCCCTCCACAATCCCCACCATCCCCAGTCTCCACCCCCAAATCTCCAGGAATTTCCCCAGCCTGGAGGGGATAACCCTAATAGTGAGTGGGAACCGTAGGGTTGCCAACCTCCAGGTGGTGGCTGGAGATCTTCCGCTATTACAAGTGATCTCCAGGTGATAGAGATCAGTTCCCCAGGAGAAAGTTGCTGCTTTGGCAATTGGACTCTATGGCATTGAAGTCCTTCCCCTTTCCAAACCCTGCCCTCCCAAAGCTCCACCCCGCAAATCTCCAGGTATTTCCCAACCCAGAGCTGGTAACCCTAGAGAACCCCCAAAATAAAACTTGGGTCACAGCATGGGGGGGAGGATAGCAGACAACCATTTCCTCCACACCTTTTTTCCAAATTCAATCCCCTTCTGTACAACTTTCCATTTGCCTTGCAGGAAGAACATGCAGGTAAATGTGTGTTGTTGTTTTTACAGGGTGTATGGTGAAGGCTTTAATAGGAAAAGAAAAATGATGTATGAGGGGGAAATGTTACATCCCCTTCCCAAGGGCTAGCAGTGAGCAAATGTTTCCTATTTGATATCTTTTTATATTTGTTGATATTTTTATTAATGGCCTTCTTGGTTCTATATGCTTTGTTTGGGTTTTATAGATTTCTCTGTATTGTATATACCTGTTGTTTCAATGCACAAATTATATGATATCTGTACGTATAATGTGTGACCATTACATGTAACATGAATGCCTGTGGTAGGGCCAGTCCTCTGTAGCTAGCGTTGCCAACCTCCAAGTGGTGGCTGGAGATCTACCGCTAATTCAACTGATCTCCAGCTGATAGAGATCAGTACCCCAGAAGAAAATGGCCGCTTTCACAATTGGACTCGATGGCATAGAAGTCCCTCCCCTCTCCAAACCCCGCCCTCCTCAGTTGGGCTCCACCCCCCCCCAAATCCCCAGTTATTTCCCAACACGGAGCTGGCAACCCTATCTGTCGCAGTTTACCAGAGTGGAGGTGGAGTGCGCCATCACAGGCTGGCTTCAGGAATTTTTATTTAATTCATGTAATTAAAAACAACAACACATTTATATCCCCTTTATCTCTGCGTATTCCAACTAAGGCATGCATGCGTGCAAAATAGCTCCGTTTCAGAGGGCATTTAGTGGAGGGTGAACTGTTTTGGCAGACTTGCCTGCATTTTTAATCTGTGTGTTGTCAAACTGCACTGCCATTGTTTTTGTCTTGCTAATGGACAGTTCTGTGTTCTGCATCCCTGTAAATTGCCGTTGCCGTTGAAATGGAGACTTTTGTGAAATAGCAGGGCTTACGAAATTCCAAATCATCTTCACCCAAACCAATTCCAATCCGTGGTTAATACTGGATATGTATTTACTTAATTAATTTGTAAAAATGGAGAGGGTCCTGTCATATATCTCATCTTTTTTTGCCTCGTGGCAATTATATGGTATAATGTGTGTGTGTGTGAAGTGCCGTCAAGTCGCAGCTGACTTATGGCGACCCCTTTTGGGGTTTTCATGGCAAGAGACTATCAGAGTGCCTTCCTCTGCACAGCAACCCTGATCTTCCTTGGTGGTCTCCCATTCAAATACTAACCAGGGCTGACCCTGCTTAGCTTCTGAGATCTGACGAGATCAGGCTAGCCTGGGCCATCCAGGTCAGGGCATATAGTATAATACTTGCATATTATGAAAGTTCTCCCCAGTTATTGAAAGCGGTAGAATGAAAATCTGTAGGTGGAAGAGGAGATCGTAGCAGTGAGCCACAACCCAATTTATGCACATTCACCTCAGGCATCCTCACAAAGCCCGGGGTTCTTCTGGATAATCTGTATGCACATTGGCTCAATATGAACACACTCAGATCAGGTGTTCAAAGAAAGGAATATAGCTTCAGGACAGAGTTTGCCATCATGAGCTCATTCCCTCCGCTATGTGTGTGTATTATGTCTTCCTTGAAAGCGGGCTAAAGTGAATCACGGTTCCATCCTAAGCTCCTTTCTAAGGGCCAAACTAGATGATACTGCATCCCTGAGTCTGGCTGTTTTTCAGCTTTTTTGAAAGCAGTGTGTGTAGGGTTGCCAACCTCCAGGTACTAGCTGGAGATCTCCTGCTATTACAACTGATCTCCAGCTGACAGAGATCAGCTCCCCTGGAGAAAATGGCCGCTCTATGGCATTGAATTCCCTCCCCTCCTTCAACCCTGCTCTCCTTGGGCTCAGCCCCAAAAACCTCCCGCCGGTGATGCAGAGGGACCTGGCAACCCTAAGTGTGTGTGGGGGGCGGGGAAGAAGCAAACAGGTCCCCCTCCCCCTCCTGGGCTTTTTGAAAAGTTAAAAAACAAACTCTGAAATGGTGCCACATCGACACAGGTAAGGCTGTGCACCATTTTTTCAGTATTTTTCAGGTTCAAGTTTATTAAAGTCGAAAATTTTTGAAAATCCAAAAAAGCCGAATATAAAGGATTCGGCTTTTCTGACTGATTGAACATCTTCAGGTTTAATCGTTCCCAACCCGTAGCTGGCAACCCTATCGGTAGCAGTTTACCAGAGTAGGTGTGGAGCACGCCATCACAGGCTGACTTCAGGGATTTTTATTTAATTCATGTAATTAAAAACAACAACACATTTATAGCCCCATTATCTCCGCATATTCCAACTAAGGCATGCATGCGTGCAAAATAGCTCTGTTTCAGAGGGCATTTCGTAGAGGGCATTCAGAAGGCATTTAATAAACCCAAACTCGAAAAATATGCGGGATCTCCTGGTGTCTCCAAGATAGGGGGCCACGGGGGAGGCAGTTCCAAGTCGCCTGAGGCCTCCAAGACTGGGGGTGGCAGGGGACTTGGATGTAAGCATTGGGCTGCAGCCCAGCGCTTAGATCGCTGCCCCGCCTCTGGACGTTGTAGGCAGTGAGGACTCAGCCAACAGGTAAGTAAGGGGGGAGGGGGGGAGGGCGAAAATGGCAGCAGGGCCAAACCAGTCCTGAATAATGCTGAAAAAATGCAGGATTATTCGGGATCTGCTTTTTTGGCTCCCTTTATCAGCTGCCATTTTTTAGCTGGTAACCCCCCCCCCCCGAAAAATACCGAAAAGGGTGTGTTAGGTTCAGGGAGGGGTGTTGGGTTCAAGTTTACCGAATGCACACCCCTAGACACAGGAACATGGTATCATCTATTTTGGCCTTAAGTTCAACGGACTTCAGTGGACTTAGAAGGTTGTAGCACTGCTTAGGATGGCCCCATCAGATCTGTCTCTGGTGAGCAGGATATATTTCTACCACCTGAACATATTATGCATATAGTAGCATTGATATGCATGACAGGTCTCTGCCCTGAAGAACTTACAATCTGAAATTGGAGCAAATAAAAAATCGGAGAAAAGAGAAGTGGAGGTGAGAATAAGCCATGGAATAACATGAGTTCATTCATAGCAGTTCGACATCCTTTAGCAGTTTCATCATGGGCTGGGCATTATACATTTTATGGTACATCATAGTAGTGAGAATGGCGTAGTGGTTCGAATGTGAGACCAGGACCTTGGAGAGTCAGGTTCAAATCCCTACTCTCCCATGGAAGCTTGTTGGGTGACCTTGGGACAGTCACACGCTCCAAGGCAAACCTACCTCACAGGGTTGTTGTGAGCATAAAATGGAGAAGTGCTGCCTATTGTAAGCCACTTTGGGGAGAAAAGTGGGGGTATAAATGAAAGAATGCATTGTGTACTGTCCAAGTCAGAATGAAAATATATCTAAGTGAGCTACGTCTGGCTGGTTCTTTGCAGTTTTGGAGGTTGTTCTGCTTCCTTTCTCACTCTAATTGGGAGTTAACATTTTGCTTGCAAAAGCCAGCTAAAGGAAATGGCCTTCCTAATCGTGTTTGCTGTCTCTGCTTTTCCAGCCATCATGTTGTTATTGCAAAATGCGTGTTTTTTCCCCCCCTATTGACATTACAATCAGCAAAGTGGCATACAAAAGGAGAAATTGTTCAGGGATATTGGAATTGTCATATCACATCACCATGTAAGACTCTTCTCAGGCTGCAGCTGCAGCCCTGAACAAAAGGAAACCAAATGTTGCGATGCAAGGGGGGAACAAAAAGAGAACACAGTAGTGGAAAATAATATGGAAGCGATTGCAAGGCCCTTGTTCAAACCAATGGTTCGCCTTCATCTGGAATGCCCTCTTGAAGCTTCACTCGGTCCATTTCAAAACAATGTTGCAGAAAGCAGAGGGGAGTACAGAAGGGCATCCCATAATGATTAAGAGCACAAAGAAACTCATAAGAGCAAAGACTGAAAGACCTGGAATTGATTTCCTTCAAAGAAGGCAGATGAGAAGGTAAACGATCATAGTACGGTTCACCACGAATGGTATATAGCAACCAGATAAAATCTGTTATTCCCCCCCTCCCATTTTTAAAGCACGTGGGAGGAGCAACATGAAAACCCCCTGCTAATTCAAAACTGCCAGGTGGCTCCCCGCCCCACACATGTAGACAAGCTGTCTGCCCCCCACATTTTTAGCAGGGTGGTTCAGGTTTCCCCATTCTTTTCAATGAGCTGATCTGAACTTACAGAGGAATATGGTATACCAGTCACCCTCCTCTGCTGAAATGGGAAAGGAAACCACTGCAGAGTTAACACACACAAACACACACACACAGTATCTCATTCCTAACACAAGTTAGAATAATTGACTTAATTTATGCATCGCTTCATGCGTCAGCAGGATTAGGGTTCCAAGGGACAATTAGGAAGTGAGCATTGAGAAAAGTGGCAGTTGGGAGGAGAAGGAGAGATGGCGAGTAACTAGGCTTGCCAGGCCCCGCAGCTCCACCGGCGCGCACCCCGGGGTCTACCCGGAAGCAATGCAGACGCTCTAGTGATCCCAGCCAAAACTCTATGGTTCCCATTGGTTTCCTTTGCTGATGTCAGTTATTCATGCATCAGACTGCTTCTTTCTTGGTCTCTTATTTACTGTACTTCATTGCATTTTTGTTTATCTTGTTTATTTTTATTTATTTCCTTTATTTATATCCTGCCTTAACTCTCCAATGGGGATCCAGAACAGCTTACACTGTTCTCCTCCATTTTATCCTCACAACAACCCTGTGAGGTAGGCTAGGCTGAGAGTGTGTGATGGGCCCACGGTCACCCAGCGACCTTCCATGGCAGAGTGTGGATTCGAACCTGGGTGTCCCAGATCCTAGTTCAACACTAACCACTACACCACTGTGTGATTTATGACACCAGGAATCGCTTTGTTCAACTCCTCCCCTTATAGCACCCCTTCTGTAATTTTCTTGATAAATATGAAAAGTAGAGTATCCCCCACCCCTGGGCCCCACACCCCTGCTGGTGATCACCTGGTCGGCAGGGGGACTTACCTGCAGTGGGGAAGGCCTACATCAGCGTCTCAGTGTCATCACCAGGGATGCAGGAACTCTCTGGTATTTGGGCAAAGACTGGTAAAAATGGCTACTGCCATTGAGGTTTTGTCCAAATACCAGAGTATCCCTGCAACGCTAGGGACATGATGATGTCAATTCCGCCGTGCGTCAGAAATGACATTGCCCGCAACGATAGGGTTGCCAGCCTTTAGGTATTAGCAGGAGATCCCCTGCTATTACAACTGATCTCCAGCCGACCGAGATCAGTTCACCTGGAGAAAATGGCTGCGTTGGCAATTGGACTCTATGGCATTGAAGTCCCTCCCCTCCCCAAACCCCGACCTCATCAGGCTCCGCCCCAAAAATCTCCCGCCGGTGGCAAAGAGGGAGCTGGCAACCCTAGGCAACGATGCTGGGATGCTTGAGGAGGCCTTCCCCGTTGCCAATGAGTCCCCTGCCCACTGCCAGTTGCCAAGGTTATCTGGCATCCCTAACTCGCTGCATTGCCCGTGACCTCACTGAGAAGTCAGGCTAGGCTTCCCTCGGTGCCAATAAGTCCCTCTACGGCCAGCTGATGAGCGGTGAGGGGTAGGGCACCAAGGGGAGGGATCCCCCATTCCCAGGAGGGGTCTTGTTCCCCTGCCCTTGATTCTCACCTGGCATTTACTGGCTGTCATCTACTATATTGTCTTTTAGTTGCCAGGCCAACACATTTATTTTTACTTAGGCGTTTGACGAAAGGGTTTTATCTCTTTAACTGATTTTTGTCTGTTTCTAGCCAGAGGGATGTTTTACAGATTTTTTTTTAGGCTGCTAAATGGTTCTTTTATGCTGTTCTTATGCCCATGGCTTTTTTTTTTTTAATATTGTTAATTTATTTTGTATTAATGTTTTTTACTTTTAAGCTGCCCCAAGCAGAACTCTGGAGAGGCATCACATAAATTACCCAAATAAAAAATGAGAAGGTTCATGAGAACCCTCTACTTTTCACACATTATGGGGGGGGGGCTTGTTTGTAGCAGTCACTGTTCTCTGGTCTACTGTACAAATTGTACTTGAAATGGCTTTCCCCCAGGGTGTCATCCCACCCAATTGGTATAAGGTAGTGAATGCTATGATTAGGGTTGCCAGGTCCCTCTTTGCCACTGGCAGGAGGTTTTTGGGGTGGAGCCTAAGGAGGGTGGGGTTTAGGGAGGGGAGGGACTTCAATGCCATAGAGTCCAATTGCCAAAGTGGCTATTTTTCTCCAGGTCAACTGATCTCTATTGGCTGGAGATCAGTTGTAATAGCAGGAGATCGCCAGCTAGTACCTGGAGGTTGGCAACCTTAGCTATGATATCATGGAGACACCTGGCCAATCAGATTGGCCTACATGGTAACATCATTGAGGCTATATCATGTTGTGCTCTTCACCTGCTTTCTTTTTCCAATCCCATTGATGTGCAGAAATCTCAGGACTGAAGAAGCTGTGAACTGATGTGTATAAACACCTAGTTTTTTAAAAATCCAAAACTCCTCTGCCAATGTTTTCACACCTTTTTGAGTACCCCTCAGTTGGCAAAAAATGGGAGGCATATCGTTAAAACGTTCACAACATTCAGCCCATCTGCTTCAAACGATTCTTTGCATACCGGTATTTACTTTTTTAAAATTACACGCTGCTTTATGTAATAGAGATCAATCTTTCAGCCTGGTCTTTGGGTTCTTTGCTGAATGAATGTTTATTTGTCAGTCTGAGGTCCTTCTGCCTTGTTGGGCAGAAGGACCTCTCACTGTCTGCTTGTACATCCTTGTAAACAGATTATCCTTTTGACTCTCCTATTTAATTCTATAAATGCCCAGTAGAACTTTGCACAGACTATGGCTGTTACTGCACTAGGCATTCCCAGCGATGTATTAAGAGTTTGAAAATGTTATTAAAAATACTGTTTGCACTTTGTTTGGCCCCTTTAGCTGTAAAGACATCTTCCAACCATTTTTTTAGCCGTGGCATCCAAAAACCCTTTTAAAGCGATGTTTTTATAACATTTTCAAACTCTTAATACATCGCTGGGAATACCTAGTGCGGTAACAGCCCCTGTGTTGCCCTCTGCTAGGCACACGGAGAATTTTGGCATAAACATGATCAGCAGGAGAACATACCTTACTAGGTTACATACAATCTGAACTCCTAATTCCCTGGTGAACTTTGTCTCAAGTATTATAGCATCATGCAGTAGCCACTTATGCTGCAGCCACAAGGCTGTTACAGCTTGCTGCAGCTTTTGCCTATTGTGAGAACTAAATCGTTAACTTTACCAGAGAAGAAGCAGTATCATTTGGGTCATGGCCAGGTCATTAAATTGACAAAGTGGTATTGTAAAGTATGCAATCATTTACAGTTCATTATCTCTGTGTGCCTCTGTGTGTACTCTTTACATGACCAACAGTGTCTAGCTTGCCCTGGTTCCTTTTTCTGCTTGGGCAGTCAGTGGCACTTATGCAAAAAGTGACTGCAAGAACTGACTACAAGCTTAGCTGGCTTCTTGGGCAGACACCAAAGACATGCAGACACACCTAAGTAGTAATTATCAACTCAAAAAATTCAAACAGGGAGGCAGTGGCAGATGGTTGGTGGCTGTGAGAAATCAAATTAGATACACCCAAATTCACTCATATGCATCCTGAGCTACTGTTTAATGAAATATTCTCCAGCTTCTGAACTTAGCTCTTAGACATGTAGCTCTTCTAAAACCCAACTGAAAAAAGCTGGATCAGAAATACTGTAATTGAAGGAAGAATAATGAGCTAATCTGCCACTTTCCCCCCCCTTAAACCATTTACACATTGCTGTTTTCTTGTGGTCACTTGGCCGACTACTTTGGGGCTTTGCTTTGATTATGCTTGCATTTTCTGACTGTCAGAGGTTGCCTCGCTCTCCCTGTGCATTTCTGCCATTTTGCCTGTGTTTTGTGGATTCAGAGGACAAACTCTATGGTATACCATGAAGTTTAGGAGCAATTGAAGTCCTACAGTGATAGCACATCTCTGCTGAGCTCCCTCCACAAACCTTGCCCTGCCTCAGCCACCGTTCCAAAATTTCTAGGCGTTTTCCCAAACTGGAGTTGGCAAACCTAGTTGATACAAATATAAAGAAGGTTGGCAGAATCTTTCATGCTGCTGTGTTGGAGACTACCATGGGCAAGCCCCTGTGGTATAATGTGCTACAAGTCTCACGAGATCCCAGTCTTTGTTTTCAAGTCTTTGCCAGTTTCCTTTGTACCAGATTAATGACATTATTTTGGTGTCAACTGCATATCAATGGTGTAAAAATGGGACAGAAGTAGCATAAAAGAAACAAACGACTTGGGAACCAGCAGTGAAAATGGATAAGATGGAAAGACATATGCAGCAGTAAAAATACATGAAAAAAGACACATTCACACATCACTAGTTTGAATGTGTGTGTGTGTTAAGTGCCGTCAAGTTGCTTCCAACTCATGGCGACTCTATGAATCCATGTCCTCAAAAACATCCTATCTTTAACAGTCTTGCTCAGGTCTTGCAAATTGAAGGCCGTGGCTTCCTTTATAGAGTCAATCCATCTCTTGTTGGGTCTTCCTCTTTTCCTGCTGCCTTCAACTTTTCCTAGCATGATTGTCTTTTCCAGTGATTCTGGTCTTCTCATAATGTCACCAAACTACAACAGCCTTAATTTAGTCATTTTAGCTTCTAGGGTCAGTTCAGGCTTGGTTTGATCTAGAACCCACTGTTTGTTTGTTTTTGTGTGTGTGTTTTGGTTGACTGGGGTATCAGTAACAGTCTCCTCCAACACCACATTTCAAAGGAATCCACTTATCAGCTTTCTTCATTGTCCAGTTTTCACACCCATACATAGTGCCATGGGGCAGTCCCTGGAGAATGGGTCCTCCTCAGAGGAGACACTCTACCAGGAGGAATTCAGCCCCAATGGAGCTGCCTCTGACCTCACAGCCTGAAGTGGGGCCTGATTCAGCACAGCCTGGCGAGGAGGCTGACAGCCCTGAAGCTGGTGACTCTCCAGACTTGCAGTCAGAAGTCATGGCAGAACCAACCCCGTCCTGCTCAGAGCCTAGACCCAGTGGCCCAGCTGTGAGCCCTCAAGCTACTAAGGCAGCAAAGGCTGACAGGTGGAGGCAGCAGCAGAGAAAGGCACTGGCGGCTAAAAGACCTAGTGCCCAGCTGGAAGCCTACTGGCGTGTGCTGGAACAGCAGCCGAACAGTGAGTCCTCGCAGGAGGAGGACTGACAGAGAAGCCAGATGCCAGAAAAGCCTCAGCTGAACATCCCAGGGTTGAGGAAGCAATGCAGAGCAGATTTGAGGAGCTTGCTGCTTCCCATGCCTGAACAACTCTGCCTTTAGACCTTAGACTGGCTGTTTGGACCTCTGACTCTCCGTGACCCTCGATCTTGGACCAGCTACCTGGACTACAAACTGTAACTCTGATTTGGCAAGTACTGGACTCTGATATCTGGCTTTGACAAACGGACTTGTTCTTTGGACTCTGCTTTACCCTCTCCCTGCTGTTGCCAACTGCCTGGAGCAGTATCTCAGAGACACTGCAAGTGGAGACCTGAGCATTGGCAGCTAGCCAGCACACAGAGTAATAGGGAATACGATGGGATGAATACACCTGATCTTGGTTGCCAGTGACACATCCTTACACTTCAGAATCTTTTCTAGCTTCTTCATGGCTGCCCTTCCCAGTCTCAATCTCCTGATTTTTTGGCTGCAGTTTCCATTTTGGTTGATGATGGAGCCAAGGAATAGGAAAGTCTTGAACAATTTCCTCATTGTCAATGTTAAAGTTGAGTAATTGTCCTGTTGAGTAATTCTAGTTTGACTACACTACACTATTCTGGGTCTTCTATTTGTGCTCGCAGCTAATTCCTCACCCCCTCCAGTTATTCATATTGAGAAGTAACTATTCTAGGGAACTTTGACATTAATGTTGGTTATCCAAGCGGCAGCCCTGACTGGGATAGCCTAGGCTAGCCCAATCTTGTCAGATCTCGGAAGCTAAGCAGGGTTGGCCCTGGTTAGTACTTAGATGGGAATACCAGGGTTGACACACAGAGGCATGAAATGGAAAACCACCTCCGAACTTCTCTTGCCTTTAAAACCCTACAGTTGCAGTAAGTTAGTCATGACTTGATGGCCAAAAAAAAAAAAATCTAATCTAAATGGCAACATTTAATTTTGCTGCTGTGTTCAGCTGAATACTCTTTTTGACTTTCCACGTCCATGCATCTGCAAATTATTCTTGGAGTGGAGCAGCTCTTTTGTAAAGAAGCTATTCTGTTCACTCGGCGTAGCTCTGCCAATTATCCAGCTCTCTTTCTTAGTGGCATGGTCCCCTAGCTTTGGCATTTAATATGCTGCTTCTCGCCCATTGTTTGCCATTGTGATTGACAGACAGATATTCTAACTGGGGTAATACAAAACGGCAACATGTGGCTCTAGCTCCTTAATTGGACTCTCTAAAAAGGGACAGTCAAATCTTGTCTACCGTATTGCTGTGTGTGTGTGCGTGTGTGTGTGTGTGTGTGCCATCAAGTCTGGGTAGGGAAATACCTGGCGATTTTGGGGTGGATCCTGAGGATGGTGGAGTTTGGGGAGGGACTTCAGTGGAGTAAAGTGCCATCGAGGCCACCTTTCAAAGCAGCCATTTTCTCCAGGTGAACAGATATCTGTCTCCTGCAGATCGGTGGTAATCCCAGGAGATCTCCAGCCACCACCTGGAGGTTGGAAACCTTACATTCTGTACATAGAGTTGATTGGAAGAGAAGTGAGTCCAAGATGCCTTCTCATACCTCCTTGGTCACAATCTTCATTCAGGAGGCTGTAGTGTTTGCCAGTGGCGGACTGGGTCTAAAATATTGGTTGCCCACCCACAACTGTAAGGCTATCATTTAATTCTTATTAATTTTTATTTTAACATATTGTCTAATGTTTAAAGGGGCCCACTTGCCATTGGGCAAGCTGACACAATGGCCAGTCTGCCACTGGTGTTTTCAACCACTATTCTTCTTGTGGTTGCTTGGAATGCCTCGTGTTTGGAAGCATGGCTAGAGCTCATTTGCTTAGTTTATCTCCTTGCAACACTTGAAACAATACAGGCATCTAAATAAAGGAGGCGACGTTGTACATGACGATTGAATCCAAGGAAAATTGTGGTCAGTTCCAATGCAAGTGACTGTGTCAAGAATGTAAATGACTCCAGAGGGCTGCGAGACTCGTAATGACAGCAAATGGCGACTTGATTGCAAACACAGAGAAAAGAGGCACAAAATGCACAGTGCAATCTAGGATGACATGCAAAGTATATTTGCTCTCAGGCAGTGATATATATTTATATATAGATTTACAGTTTTGCCAGGAGTTTATACCATAAAGATGTGTATGTTGGGGGGTGGGGAGGGAAGTAATGCACAAATTGAATGTATAGAGCCACACAGATGGGCAACATCTGTAACAGACAGCCATAGATGGGGCCAAGATTTGCTGATTTGGAAAGACTGCTGGAAGAAAAACATACCATAAGCTACAACCATCCATTGTTATTTGACACAAAGAACGTTTCAGTGATGAAATGCCCTCTCCTCCCACACTGGGCGTCTCTGTTTTCATGCAGACTGTAAGAAAGAAACTGTTAGATGACTCCCAACTGCCCCTTGGGGTAGCTGAATTTACTCTCGAGAAAGTAGTTGCAGCTGGTCATAGCAGTCCAGTGAGAACTTCCTGGAGGACTTAGAGAAGCAGAGTCCAATGCAAGAGCTCATTCGACGGAAGTGTGATGAGTAAAGTAGCAAGGAAGTTTAATCCTGACTCAAGCAGGCTGAAATTGCTTCACAGAATCATAGAGTTGGAAGGGACCACCAGGCTTCCTTTCCTTCTTGGGGTTGGCTCCCAGATCTCTCATTCCTGAACCTTGGCCTTGTGCCCACAACTTGCCCGAAGAGATTAAGACTCAGCCCTTATCCCACACATCAAGACTGTGGTGTTCTGGAGCTCCCAGCAAGTCAAAACTGTCCCAAGAAAACTCCCAGGAGTGTGTCATTCATAATTTACCCAGAATTTGCCCTTCACACTTATAGTACATCGATCCCAGAGAGTTCATTAACAGGAGTGCCCTTGTGTGGGCTGTGGCTGGCAGCCATTCTCAAATTCAGACCTGAAATATGAGTCCTGATCTGACCCAGGGGTCTCACCTAAGATCAGGTGCTGGGGGAATGGGACTGAATATGGAGGGGTGAGCTTGGAGGTGGAGTCTGAAGGGCAGAAAGCAAAAACTCTGTGGAGCAGCCAAGAGCAAAAGCCCAGGCTCCTAATCTTTATACCAAGCCTGGCAGAGAGATATTCTCTGCCGTTCATAAGGGGTGACACTGAAGAAGAGTTGGTTTGTATACCTTGCTTTCTCTACATTTGAGGAGTCTCAATGTGGCTTACAATCACCTTCCCCTCCCCACAAGACACCTTGTGAGGTCAGTAGAGCTGATAGAGTTATGAGGGAATTGTGACTAGTCCAAGGTCCCCCTGATGTCTTCATGTGTAGGATTGCTACACCAACCCAGTTCACCAGATTAGAGTCTTTCACTCATGTGGAGGAGTGGGGAATTAAAGCCAGTTCTCCTAACCAGTACACCTCGCTGGCTCTCTCCAGTAAGTTATCGCTTGACTGCTATGACAAGCTGCATCTGCTTTCTCTAGAATAAATTCAGCTACCCCAAAGGGCAGTTGGGAGTCTTCTAACAGAGAATACTTCCTATTCTCTTCTGTGCCTGTAAAGGACTCTTGTGATTGACACATTACCCAGTACACATGCGGGGTCTGCGTCTCCAGCCTATGTAACAGTCAGACATTACCTGTAGGTTCTCCTTAATGCCCACACATGGGGTGCCTGATTCAAATTAGGATCACATGGAGAAGGGTCTTCAGCCATCCCCTCTACATAATTTTTGTGACCTGAAATGATCCGGGGGGAGTTACCTGGCCCACTGGAGAAACCCATGTCTCTGGGATATGCATGGATTTCCCCAGTGGGGTAAACAGTGCCTCCAGACTGTTTCAGGTTGGGAAAATGGCATCAGAGGGGAAGGATGAAGCATGCCATGGTCCCAATGAAAACTGGGCACTGAGAACACAGGAATTGAGAAGAACCCTCAACTCACAACTGACCACTAAACAAGAGTGGGGAGCCCAGAATTAACCTCCACATTCCATAATGTTTGAATCTACCATGGTTCCTTTCCTCAGACCCTGAATTCTGTGGTTCAGTTCCCTGATAGTTTGGTCATGTGTGCATGTATAGTGCCATCAAGTCACAGCTGACCTCTGGTGACCCCAGCACGGGGCTTTCAAGGCAAGTGAGAAGCAGAGATGGCTTGCCAGTGCCTTCCTCTGCAGTAGGGTCGCCAACCTAAAGGTACTAGCTGGATATCTCCTGCTATTACAACTGATCTCCAGCTGATAGAGATCAGTTCCCCTGCTTTGGCAATTGGACTCTATGGCATTGAAGTCCCTCCCCTCACCAAACCCCACCTTCTTCAGGCCCCACCCCAAAAACCTTCCACCAGTGGTGAAGAGGGACCTGGCAACCCTACTCTGCAGAGTCTTCCTTGGAGGTCTCAATCCAAGTACTGACTCTGCTTAGCTTCCAAGATCTGATGAGACTGATGAGATGCCATGCCGCCCTCCCTCCTTATAGTTTGGTCACACATAATATTTAAAAATCACAACTTCATAGAAGATGTTTCAGATTTCTAGTACCAAACAATCTTAGTACGTATAATTCCCCCTCCAAATAGCCTTTTGGCAGAGCCGTTGAGTACATGGTTCACCGGAGGTTGTCTCTTACGGCTCCTGGGAGTTCTCAGAAAACCCATGCTTTCTTCCCAGCTTGAAGTCTACACCGGACACTTTCCAGAGGCTGATGGGAAGGAAGAAAAGAAAGAGCATTCCCCATTGCAATTACCATTACAACACTCTAAAGCGTATCTCCAATGCAATTCCCTAATGATTTACTCCACAGTGTTGGAAAGAAGCCATGCTTTCACGTTCAACACTCATGAAACATTTGCCGAGCAAAATGTGCTAAGAGCGATAGAACGATGCCAATGTCTTTAGAGCTAGTCATGAAAAGGGACTGTTCCGATTAGGAAGGAAGTCCTAGAGAATGTTGGACAATTATAGAACAGAGCGATTCAATGTGGATGAAAAGGTCCTCTTAGGTCATTTAGCCCAATGCGGAATTTTCTCCCTTTGATTTGTCCTTAATTGGTCAAGTTTGAAACATTCTGGGTGGGGGGGTTCTCTAGCTTCTCATAGAATATTATTGATGAAGCCAGAAAGAAGCGGGCAATTCAGCTTCATGATCATCTGGTGCCAAAGGGACCGCCATGTTTGGCTTTGCCCCAGAATCTACTAAGAAAGAAAGAAAGAAAGAAAGAAAGAAAGAAAGAAAGAAAGATGGATTCAACACTTGCTGAGTTGCAGTATATTGCAGCTTCACTTCCAGTTGCTGAGTTAGTTAATTTGTTGATTTTCATTTTTCTCAAGGATAGAATTCTTCCAATTTTAACGTTGTAGCTGATTGCGTCTATTGTTTCCAGCAGCAAACATATTCCAGAGTATTGTTGTCTACAAGCCCTCCATTGTGTTTTTCATATGTAGATCCAAGACCAACTCGAAGGTACAGGAATAATTTTTGCTTGACAAAAGGAAGGGTGGATGCTTATGTAATGATGTGTATGCAAAACAAAAAAAGTTCATTCTGCTATGGAATGCCATTGCGATAGAATGAATCATTTGATGGTTCCCAGAGGTTATTTATAATTGAACTGAAGGCTATTCTGTGATTATTCCAATTGGCATTTGGCAAAACTGACGGAGTCGCTCTGCTGCTACCAGGAACGTGAAGGAAAACACCCTATAATTCATTTTTAAATAGCACTGAGAAATCGTATGATTATGCACTGAAGCAATTTTCCCAATTTAAGAAATGCATTTTTGAAGAAATTATACCTTGGTTTTTAATCAGCATCTTTCTTTCCCCCCCCCCCCCTTGCTCTTGTTTGCCTTTTGCTCCACTGTCTGTCTCTTTAACATACGTTCAGTCAGGGAGAAAGAGGGAGAAATAAATAAATTAGGGTACCTACTATATTTAGAAAGTATAGTATAAATCAGAGTTGGATGACATTTACATCTCTGTTCTAAAAACAATGATCTCATATAAGAGGGCTGCACCCCCCATGTTTGTCTACCTTTATTTGTTCCTATTATGCCCCTCCTTGGAATACATCCAGTCAGGAATGTAAATGTGAGAAGTTCAAATAATTTACATCACACATTTCCTCTGAAGAGTATGGGTTGTATACATGGATGGGGGTCATTCTGTTTCATCAACAACCATGAGAGGTTGGCAGAGAGAGAGAGAGAGAGGAACTCACCCAAGGTCACTTCAGTGAGCTTTAAGGCTGAGGGCCAAAAAAAGTTGTTCTTCTCAGCATCTTATTTCTTCAGTAATTAAAACATTTATGGCCTGTCTTGCCCATCATCCTCAAAGGCTCAAGGTGGCTAACAAAGGCCAGCCAAGCCAAACAAGCAACAAAACACCAAGGCCACAAGGCAGTTCAACAATGCACAAAGGAGGAACATCAACAACCCGCCCATATGCCCTCCATGGCATAACCTCCCCACGTATCATCCTCTTGTCCGAAGAATACAGACTCACATTGCTTTTGAAGCCAGACCCTCCTTACAGAAATTATACTTAAATTGTGGAACACCCTGCCCCAGGATGTGGTGATGGCTGCCAACTTGGAAGGCTTAAGAGGGGAGAGGACATGATTCATGGAGGAGAGGGGTATTCATGGCTACTAGTCAAAATGGATACTAGTCATGATGCATACCTATTCTCTCCAGGATCAGAGGAGCATACCTATTATATTAGGTGGTGTGGAACACAGGCAGGATGGTGCTGCAATTGTCTTGTTTGTGGGTTTCCTAGAGGCACCTGGTTGGCCACTGTGTGAACAGACTGCTGGACTTGATGGGCCTTGGTCTGATCCAGCATGGCTTTTCTCATGTTCTTATGACAGAGTGTCTGAAGCCATTGCTGAGCCGACCCTGTTTAGCTTCTGAGATCTGACAAGATCTCAGATGGGCCGTCCAGGTCAGGATGTATATATGTACATATGAATTGTATATATGTACATATGAAGCTACCTTATCCCGAATCAGACCCTTTTCTTCAGTATTGTCTACTCAGTCAGTATTGTCTACTCAGACTGGTGGCAGCTCTCCAGAATCTCAAGTAGAGGTCTTTCACAACACTACTCCTTTTAACTGGAGACGCTGGGGATTGAACCTAGGACCTTTTGCATGTCAAGCAGATGTTCTACCACTGAGCTACACCCTCCTCCTCAAATTGTAGCTGTTAGGAACTGAACCTGAGGCCTTCTGATTGTAATGCATGTCCTCAAAGCAACAGTCACGGCCCTTCACACCGAAGGTTGACTATATGGGCCTTGGTCTGATTCTGATCCACCAAGAAAATACTTACATTTTCATGGAAAAGAGCAGAGGAACTCCAGGAAACAGAACACAGCAGAATCAGCCAGTGCTGACTGTTAATTACATTTCATGCTTTTAAGAGACAAAAGCCTAATTCAGTCAGACTCGGAGAACAAATAAGCTTGACATTTTAATGCTGACAGGACGAGAAAAGAAAAAGCTCGCTTCCCCCTTTTATTGTATCTTTTTTCCTACTTGCAGATTTTAGCAGATTTTCCAGAAACTGCCTCACAAAGTGGCAAATATCTCAAATCCAAATTTATTCAAAATAACTCAGGCCAGATTCATGTTAGATCTGGAGACCATCACATCATAGACTGTATTCATTGGCTGCATCTGGAGACCAGGTGGTAAGGAAATGATATCGTACAACGAATATTACAGCTGCCTAAAAGAAAATATGAACAACGTTTGGGTTTGAAAGTGTGATTTCTGAACTGAACGAAGGAAGTTTATGTTTAGGGGCCTACTGGGAGATTCCCTGAGAACATATAATATATGATGTTGAAGAAATGCTATTGTACTATTATCAAAGAAAGAGTAGAGCCCCTAGTTCTTCTACTGGCTCCTGCAACTATGCTTAGGGTTGCCAGCTCTGGGTTGGGAAATACCTGGAGATATTGGGGGTGGAGCCTGAGGAGGGGAGGGTTTCGGGAGGGTCGGGTCTTCAATGGGGTATAATGCCATAGACTCCACCTTCCAAGATGGCCTTTGTCTCCAGGTGACTTGATCTCTGTCGCCTGGAGATCAGTTGTAATAGCGGGAGATCTCCAGCCACCACCTGGAGGCTGGCAATGCTAGCTAAGCTTGATCTTCAGCAATTAAGCCAGGGATCCCCAACCTTGTTGAGCCTGTGGATTTGGAATTTTGAGAAAGGATAGTAAACACCATCTCCAAAGGACTGACATGGGATGGGGGGGGGGGGACGATAATCACAAAATACCAGTCTTTGGGGAAATTTCAAAATATTAGGAGGTTCTAAATCTAAACCAAGCATTATCCAATAATGGAGGCAGCTATTTTTGGATGGACATTCCCAGAAGAACAACATGATGCCTCTTGGGGATTTTCTGAAGCAACTCCTGCTCCGGTAAGGTACAAGGAAGCCAGGATTAGACCTTTGCTTTTGGGAAGAGGTATTTTGCGGGGGGTGGGAACAAGTGAGTGCCAGAAAACGTATTGGTGGCAACCATAGTACCCTCGGTCATCACGCTGGGAACCACTTAATTAGGTGCCATAGAGTCCAGTTGCCGAAGCGGCCATTTCCTCCAGGTGAACTGATCTCTATCGGCTGGAGATCAGTGTAATAGCAGGAGATCTCCAGCTAGTACCTGGAGCTTGGCAACCCTACCTCTGACAATTGGAAATGGCATGCATAATCAAAACAAAGACCAAAGTCATCAGAGGGGTGACGGCGGGGGAAACAGCCATGCATAAAAGGCCGTTTATAAAAGTAAAAAATCCTGTAAAATCCACTTCAAAAATCCTGTAAAGGAAACCAAATGGAGAATCAACAGGATAATCCTAAACAGAGTTACCCCTCTTTTAAGCCTATTGACTCCAAAGTTTATTAGAAAGGAGTAACTCAATTTAAGACTGTGCTGTAAAAGAATCATTGGGCTTTCCTGCCCATTCCCCATTTTAACTTTTCTGATCAGGGACACAGAAGCGGGAACAGTGAAGAAAAGTTGTCAGCTTTTTTCAAGAGCAAAGATCAGCTATCACAAGCATAGGACATCTGAGTTTAATGAATGTCGAGATTTAAAATCCTAAACTCCTGTGGTTTTATTGCATTCCCTCTTAAACCGAAAAGGAAATCCTTGTTTTAGATCAAGTGCACTAAATAATCCATCGTTAAATCAGTGAGATGCATTTCCCAGGGTTTGTCAGGAGGTCACAGTGAGGACTGAACAAAAACCCAGGTTCGGCTTCAAAACTAAGCAAAAGGGGTATTTTAGTTGTCGAGGTAAAAACGTTGCTTGTGGATCAGTGATCTCATAACTACATCAGCTCTGCTCAAAATAGAAAGCTGCGTGCTCCTCGGTCTATCCATTTTAGAGTCAACGGGGATACCCAGGCCCAAGAACGATTCCTACCCTCCAGCAGCACAAATTTCTGCTGTCTCCCTTGAGGAGAACCCTCAGTCTCAGTGCTAAGGCACTGATCCGTTTGGTGTCTCCAGCCCCCATTCCCTCCCCACCATTCTCCTCCGGTGCTTTTAAACGAACACTCTAAAACTGAAACACACACACACAAATAAGATTGGCATTTAGGACTGCGGAGGAACAAATCCATCAACCGACACACAACCAGATTAAAATGACATTAGTACAAGCATTTACCAGCATATTAATTTACCGGAAATGGGAGAGCAGCATTAAACATTGACAGTGGCACATGGAAATAATGAATCAATCTGTTGCATCTCTCTGTATCCAATTAAGAACAATTAAAATAGAATCCACTGTTCCTCTCCAGTGGGATGAGTGGAGGGAAAGCTAATCAGTAGACTGATTTGGCAGAACTCGATGCATCTTCATTGCAGCAGGCTTCCAGTCAGCTCTGGTTTCTAGTTGTGAGAAAACCCCACAACTAGGGTTGCCGGCTCTGGGTGGAGAAATACCTGGAGATTTTGGAGGTTGAGTCTGGGGATGGTGGGGTTTGGGGAGGGGAAGGACCTCAGCACGATACAATGCCATAGAGTCTACCCTCCAAAGCAGCCATTTCCTCCATGGGAAGAGAGCTCTGTCATCTGGTGATCAACTGTAACAGTGGAAGATCACCAGGCCCCTCCTGGAGGTTGGCAACCCTAGCCACAGCCCACATATTCTTTATAGAAAAAGAAGAACATAGGAAAAGCCATGGCTGGATCAGACCAAAGCCCATCAAGTCCAGCAGTCTGTTCACACAGTGGCCAACCAGGTGCCTCTAGGAAGCCCACAAACAAGACAACTGCAGCAGCAGCATCCTGCCTGTGTTCCACAACACAAGAAGAAGCATTCTGAGAGAACTGTGACTGGTCCAAGGTCACCCAGCAGGCTTCATTGGAGGAGTGGGGAATCAAACTTGGTTCTCCAGATTAGAATCTGCTGCTCCTAACCACTACACCATGCTGACTCTCTAAATTAAGTTTAAAGCTACCTACTAACAGAATAGTGCCAAACACCATGCAATCATAAATGCCTTGGCATTAAGAAGAATATTTTAAGTGCCCTGCCATTCCATTGAGGTAACGTTTGAATGTTTAAGCAGCCTTCTTCCAGTTTAGCTTCCTCCAATAGAAGAGTCACTTAAACTGGAGGGAATCTTCTGAGGCAGGAGGAACTCCCAATGCCACTTTTGCATACTGGTTACCTTCATCCAGACGAGAACCAATGGGTTGAAATTAAATCAAAAGAGCTTTTGGCTAAACATTAGGAAGAACTTTCTGACCATTAGAGCGGCTCCTTGGTGGAACAGGCTTCCTCAGGAGGTGGGGGACTCTCCTTCTTTGGAGGTTTTTAAGCAGTGGCTAGATGGCCATCTGCCAGCAATGCTGATTGTGTGAACTTGGTGGATCATGAGAGGGAGGGCAGGAAGGGTTGCTTCAGTGCTTGGCTCTCATGGCCCTTTCTTACATGCCCAGGGTAATGCCGATTACCACTTTGGGGTCAGGAAGCAATTTTCCTCCAGGCCAGATTGGCCAAGGATCTTGGAGGATTCCCCCCATCTTCTGGGCATGGAGTAGGGGCCACTGCGGGTAGGGTTGCAAGGCCCCTCTTCTCCACTGGCAGGAGGTTTTTGGGGTGGAGCTGAGGAAGGCAGGGTTTGGGGAGGGACTTCAGTGCCATAGAGTCCAGTTGCCAAAGTGGCCATTTTCTCCAGGTGAACTCATCTCTATCAGCTGGAGATCAGTTGTAATAGCAGGAGACCTCCAGCCGCCACCTGGAGGTTGACAACCCTAACTGGGGGTTTGGAGGGAGGTAGTTGTGAATTACCTCCATTGTGCAGGGGGTTGGACTAGATGACCCTTCCAACTCTATGATTCTATGATTCCATCCTTTCTTGCCCTATCCCACAGTGAAATGAGAAGCATTACCCTCATAGAAGTTCATATCATTGGTCTTCTAAATGATTGCCCCAACCTAATTAAGATGGTCGCCTGAGACAATCCTCTTTCTAGAATCACTAGTGGTAAGAGAGGGCATACCAACATGAGGGTGCATGTGTGTGAGTGTATGTTGGGGGCTGCTTTTATCTATTTGGTAAATAATTTATCAAATGCGCTGATGTATCCTCCTTGACAGCAACAGAGGCAGATAAGTGATAGTTCAAAATCAATTTGTCACGGTCCAGCATGTGTTCACTGACCTACTTGGTCACCGTTATATAGGCCAAACCTCCATCGGATACTCTGAAAACAAAACCGGTGATTTTTAAATTGCACAGTACGGTTTGCTCCAGTCCTCTGACGCTCCTATATTAGAAACCCAGGTTCTAAGCCGAGCTGGTGGAAGCTGGAGACTGTGTTGCTTAGTGAACTCCCTACAGCACAAACTGTGTTGGAACACTTTTACTGGGGGGGGAAATGCCATATTTGTACTCCATGGCCTACTTAGATGACCTTGTTATGATGACGTCACCATCCACAATTCTCTTCTGACTGCGGTAGCTGTATCTGCTATTTCTAGAAGCTTCTCAATGCTCTTCTTGTCAAGGAACATGTTTTCAAAAATAAAAAAAAATTAGCATGTGAATTAGGGTTTGCTTGTTTGGTAAAGCTGACCGAGTCTTTTTTCAATTCTTTTGAGGCCTGATAGCATTTTGCCGCCTTTAAAAATCAGAAATGTGGAGGCTGGGATTCTGAAATAGAAATAATACCTACTGTCCCTTCCTTTCATGAGGTGAAGTTCAGTATTCCATGTCTTTCTTTTATTTTTATTTATTTCAAATATTTTAAAACCACCTTTCCACAGAACGTAAGGGTCCCCGAGGTGATGAACAATAAAAAAAAAAATCAAAACAAACCTTTACGTGTGTTTCTGTAGAAGGGTGAACTTTTAAAAAAGATATAAGTAAAAATGCCCATCATTGAAACATTTCTATTTCAGCAGAAGAGGTTTCATTGGGTGAAGCATAACATCCCCACAGGAAAAAAGAATACTTTTGAGCCCTTCTGAATGAAATTTGGAATTACAACAATTGCTAAATTATCTATAATTTTTCTTCATTCTTGTACAGTCATTGCTAGACTAAATACAAGAATCAAATATAGGGTGTTTTTTTTTAACCTCAGGACTAAAAAAAAACACAAGCAAGCCCAGCACCCAATCTGCAATAGCATGAAAAATAATAGAATAGATTACTTACAGTTTGCAGTCCTTTAATAAACCCTAAAATCTTCTGCCTGAGATAGAACTCCAAGTTCTGGAAAGAAACTCTTTTTATGAAGCATTCCTGGAGCAACTGCATCTGTCTGATGTTTCCACAGACAGTAAACCTCTGAACTTTATTTATTTATTAGATTTTTTTCCTGCCCTCATCCCCAGCCACAACCAGGCTCAGGGTGGCTGCCAACAAATCAACACATACAAATACAATAAAACCATAAAATACAGAATCCAATACATATCCATTTAACAATTCTAAAAACAACAGTAGTTCAAATACCAAGATGGTGTTCATCAATAGAGTGCGGCCACCACTGCCTGACATAACAAGGCAGTCAGCCCCCGCCCCCCATAGAAAGTGTTAAGAGGGACCATCAGGGGAATGCCTCTATGTCCTGCTTGTTGGCCCTCCAGGGTTGGCCACTGTGTGAAACAGGATGCTGGACTAGATGGACCATTGGTCTGCTCCGGCAAGTCACCTCTTACATTCATATGATGGGACCTGAGTCAAAGCATGAAATTAGCAGTAGAAAAGGGCAAGAGTCAAGTAGCACCTTAAAGGCTAACAAAAATATTTTCTGGTAGGGTATGAGCTTTCGGGAGCCACAGCTCACTTCTTCAGATACCAGAAAGCTCATACCCTATCAGAAAATATTTTTGTTAGTCTTTAAGGTGCTACTTGACTCTTGCCCTTTTCTACTACTGCAGACAGACTAACACGGCTACCCACTGTGAATTATCTTAATGAAATTAGCAGTGCACTCCTCTGCAGAGTTACTCCAGTTTAAGCTGAGAGGACCATACTGTGCATTTCTTTTAAACAATGATTTACATTTTCAGGGGAACTTGCTAGTCTAAAACCCAAGTGCAACATAGACCTCACTCAGCATTTTCAGAAGAAGAGTTGGTTTTTATAAGCCGATTTTCTCTACCACTTAAAGAAGAATCACACCGACTTACAGTCACCTTCCCTTCCCCTCCCCACAACAGAAAACCTGTGAGGTAGGTGAGGCTGAGAGCATTCTGAGAGAGCTGTGACTAGCCCAAGGTCACCCAGCTGGCTTCATGTGTAGGAGTAGGGAAACAAATCCAGTTCACCAGATTAGCCTCTGCTGCTCATGTGAAGGAGTGGGGAATCAAACCCAGTTCTCCAGATCAGAGTCCATCGCTCCAAACCACCACTCTTAACCACTACACCATGCTGGTGCTCAGGAGATGTGAGAACTTCAAGGAGTACCACCATTGATCTGTAAAGCATGTAGGGAGAAGGAAATGTCCACTTCAGTGCTTTCTCATGGGGGTGGGGGTGGGAACCAACAATCAAATGCCAAATAAAAATAAATGGACCTTGCTTTTCCACTTTTAAGAAACAGTTCCGTCACATGGAAATTCTACTTGAATTCATGCCAAAGCACTGTTACTTTCATTTTGTAGAATGGACCAGCAGCTGAACCCATTGAACAAAAATCCATATAGCAAACAACTAGCAAATCTAATTTGCACAGCTCTCTCTCCCAAGTCAGAGAAAGATTTCAGATTTTTCCGTATTGTGGAATATTTTGGAATTTGATGAGATATCTTGGGAATAGGACCTAAGTCTAAACACAAAATTCATTTATGTTTTATATATGTTTTATATATACTTTATACACATAGCCTGAATGTAATTTTAAACAATAGTTTTAATAATTTTGTGACCATTGGACCATCAATGGCACTGCTGAGGGCCTGTGAATATTGCCTGCATGCTGGCTCTAAAAGGTCCGTTTTTTGGATCAATTTGGATATCGGATGTCCAGATAAGGGATACTCAACCTGTACGTGTATTTGGGCTCCCATATCCTGCACTGGCTATCCCATTGGAGGACGTACTGCAGATGGTTTACCTAATACTTGGGTAAAACAAAAGGTATTGTACTTTCATCCAAAGCCAGATTCATTGGTCTTGTATAAATATAACTAAGAGACCTCTCCCATTGACTAAGAGCATCATCTCCAATATGCCCAGGTGAAGTACACAGACAGACATCCTTAGTAGGTGCTCATCTAGTATGAAATGACCAAGCTTGGACCTACCAAAATTTCCAGGTATTTCCCAACCTAGAGATGGGAGTCCTACTCACAACAAACCCCTTGTGAGGTAGTTGGGGCTGATTTCAGAGAGAACTGTGACTAGCCACCCAGCACTGAGAATTGTCACCCAGCAGGCTTCATGTGTAGGAGTGGGGATACAAACCCAGTTCACCAGATTAGAGTCCGCCGCTCATGTGGAGGAGTGGGGAATCAATCCCGGTTCTCCAGATTACAGGCCGCCGCTCTTAACCACTATACCACGCTGGCTAACAAAGCTTTTGCTGCATTCTAATTATAGTCTACTGTTGAACCGCTTCATTTGGGGCACATTAGCAGGCAGAAAAGAACTTGGGCAGTTCATTTTCATATCATAAAAAGATCCTTAGCATAACTTAACTGTGCTTTAGTGCTGGCTCTTTGCCAAGGGAGCTGGATCCTGACCTCAGCCATCCCAGTGAACAGCGCTGCAAGTCGTCGTCCCCTTTCTAAACCCACACTTGTCAATAAGAATTACTGTCCCCAGCCCACTTCTTGCCAAAAACTGCTACAGACAGTAGTATAAGCAGGAGGCTGTTTGAAACGCGGGTTTCTTTCTTTCTTTTGTTCCCAGGAGGTGCCGGCGGTTGTTGAAGCCAAAACTGCCGCGGCAATAGAATAGCTGGCGTCTTTCTGTTTTGGTTCTGCAACAGATTCTCTTACAAAGAAATCAAAAGATTGCCCCTCTTTCAAGCCTTCGGCGTGCCTCTATAGAACAAATGTTCTCAAGGTGTATTTATGTTCTGTCCTTATATCATTCGAAAGGATTCCTGCCAGCACATCCCATTACAAAGATGGATGCCTTCCCTAAATGCAAATGAAGGACCTGGCTTAATTAAATCTCCACTCTTCCTCTCTCTCTCTCTCTTTTTTTTTAATTAGTTCCATGCGGAGATGATACTAACCTTCCCAATTCTGCCATCAGCCCTTTAGGATATTATCATGTTTATCTTGGCCTGCAGGGTCCCAAACCAGAAGTGTTATCGAGTTCTGTGTAAATGAAGCAATATGGGACGACTAATTAGCCCCACACATCGAGGCTTTTGCAAGCTGAATTCCAAATAGGAAAACAGCCTCATCCGAGCCGGGGCTGTGCCAGCGGGCATTTCCTCTGACTGCCCAGGCCATGGAGCAGAGAGGGACAATCTCAGGTGAGGGGCGATTCCCCCCATTGTTGTTAATCTCCCGTGGTGGCTGGCGGTTTTCCAGGTGGAGCTCCGTTTGGGGGAGATTTATTTGTGCCGGTGAGGCTCGCGGTGGACTCAGACCAGTGGGAGCCGATGGCAGTCAGCTGGACAAAGAAGGCATCTCTGGCGGCAGTGGTGTTTAGAAGGCTTTGTTGGGTTGCCAGTTTCTCATGCTGCCGCTCTGGTTGTGCCTTTAACTGTGGCACGGTAAGTGGGCAATAAGGTTCTGCTATTTCCTTGTAGAGAAAGAATTAGAATTAGAAGAAGAAGAGTTGGTTTTTATATGCTGACTTTCTCTCTTTCTTAAGAATCAGACCGGCTTACAATCTCCTTCCCCTCCCCACAACAGACACTCTGTGAGTTAGGTGAGGCTGAGAGAGAATGACTAGCCCAAGGCTTCATGTGTAGGAGTGGGGAAACAAATCCAGTTCACCAGATTAGCGTCCGCCCCTCATGTGGAGGAGTGGGGAATCAAACCCGATTCTCCAGGTCAGAGTCCACCGGTCCAAACCACCGCTCTTAACCACTACACCACACTGGCTGTCTTTTCTTGATTGCTGGCAACTCTAAGAAGCAGAGGGGTGGAGCTACTCCATGGTGGGGAGCAACAGAAGCAGAGCAAAAGAAGAGATGTGCAGTCATGTTTTAGCCACTATTGTAGGGCTTCTGGTCCTCCAGATCCAGCAATCTATTAGATGGGACCAGTGGCCAACTTGGTCTCTGTGCGTCTACTGGGAGGCTCACCTCACTATTTGAAACCCTCCACAGTTGGTGGAGGAGACTGAGAAGACATCCACACATCTATCAGATATTGCACCATCAAATACAAAACCAATAGTTCATGACCAGATTTTCCTGTGTGGACTAGACTACTCAGTAAGTAGGGTTCTTCCCCCTGTGCCAGCAAATGCTGGGAGATTTGGGGGCCATGCCTGGAGCGGGTGGAGTTTCAGGAGTATATGACATCACTTCCAGGTGATGGTCTAGGAATTTCCCCTCACCGACTAGGGAAATTCCTAGAGTTTCACCATCACCACCATGTGTGATGGACAGTTCCAGTTCTGCCTCTCTCTGTGAACAACCAATGAGAGCCGAAGAAATGTCGGGAGGAGAGCTGGAGGTGAGAGCTGTTAAAGTCAGCTGGAGAGAGAGCTAAAACTATGTAGAAGGGTGATGACAGGATGAGACAGTGTGTGAGAAATTAGTAGCCTGAAGCTGGCTGAAAGGAAGATAACTGGTAACAAATAGACTTGGAAGCACGAATCCAGTTAGGGACCCCAAGTTCATGAGTTAAGAACCGTTATATCTTTTTATCTGGATCACTCCAATGTTGTTTCAAGCCATCAATAAAAGTTAATTCTTTTCTGGTTAACACTGCTGGCTGAATGTGTACTGTCTCCGGGAAAGAAATGCACACACACATAACCCTGTCAAGCCTCAGCCTCTCTCTCTCTATCTCTCTCTCTCTGTGTGTGTGTGTGTGTGTCTGTGTGTCTGTGTGTGTCTGTGTGTCTGTACACACACATATGAATAAATGGTGGCAGCATGAGATGAAGCAGTGTTTTGGTCCCAAAAAGTCTGCAAAGTGTGTGAGTGAGGAGGTTGATAAGAGGGCTGGGTTGCCCTTTCTAGCGGGGTCTCTGGGAATGAGAGAGGGGACTCAATGTGTGAAAGAGGATAATAATCCAAATATTACTAAGTCGTTAGCCTCTTAAGCTTTTAGTAAATCAGCAAAAAATAAAAATTTAATCATCTTTACAATTATGGTGGACTTAGAAGGGAAAAGGGAGTTAACAATAGTGTGGTTAGGCTTTCCCTAGAAAGCTCAGTGGTAGAACACCTGCTTTGCATGCATAAGGTCTCAGGTTCAGTCCCCAGCACCTCCACTCAAAAGATCCAGTAGATGATGTGAAACACCTTTTCTTGAAACTATGGACAGCCACTGCCAGTCTGAGTAGAAAATACTGACCTTGATTGTCTGAGTATACAGAAGCTTCATGTATTCATGTGCTCACGAAAAGGGAAGGAGGACCAATAGCCTGAAATTAAGGAAAAGAGAGTTTTGTTTTAGGACAACTGTCAGGAAAAGTTTCAAATTAGCAGAACCTTTTCAGAATTGGACGAGTTCTCAAGATAGGTCAATATGATCCTGACAACTGAGCAGATGGTTAGCCCCACAGCGAGAGAAGGTTGCGTTATCTATAGCCTGGGCTCTGGTCCAGAGATCCTCATCCACAGTTGAGGGCTGAGAGAACACTGTGGGGTGCAAGGATCTTCGTTGCCAAAGAGATAATCAGCAACATCACCTTTGACAGTGCTGATAACGTGAAAGGTGGGAGGGAAGCTTATAATATACTGTCTAACAGGCCAAGCGGTGAAAGTCTCAGTTGAGGGGTTGGATCCAGAAAGCTTTTCCAATCAATCTCACCCAATTCCTCTCCACACTACAGCCCCCAACTCACATGGCTTTTGTACATGCAGGTCTCCATAATTCTCATCATAGCTTTTTTAAAGTGGTCAGAGAGGATACCTCCTACCTTTTTTTTTTTTTACCAGCACAGAAGCTGGTTGGATCCAACCCAAAATCTCACCTCTGTCATGAATGTGCTAACTATGTGGCTGTCAGCAATCTGCCATCTCCTAGCCTTAATTTAAGATAATATTAGGTTGTCTGGACACTTGAAATCCACTATATAAATGCTTGTTGTTATTCCTTCTCTCCTTCCACTTCCCAGATGAGTGATCAACACTGTTGGTTGTGGGCTTCTTTTCTCCCCAGTTTCTTTGGTGTGCCTCCTGCCATGGCATCTGCAAAGGAATCCATGTACAAAACCCTGTATCTGTGTATGGTACTTGGTTGGACCTTCAACAGGTTCTTCTGATGTAATGTCTGGGCCAGGGAATTCACATGAACACATGAAGCTGCCTTATACTGAATCAGACCTTTGGTCCATCCAAGTCAGTATTGTCTACTCAGACCAGCAGTGGCTCTCCAGGGTTTCAGGCAGAGGTCTTTCACATCACCTACTTGCCTGGTTCCTTTAGCTGGAGATGCTGGGGGTGGAACGTGGGAAAATGGCTGCTTTGGCAATTGGACTCTATGGCGTTGAAGTCCTTCCCCTCCCCAAACCCCACCCACCTCAGTCTCCACCTCTAAAACCTTCCTGAAGAGGGACCTGACAACCCTAATAATAATATTGATCTGTCATATACAGCAGTTGTAAGGATCATTGCCAAACACTATATGAAAGGTCTTTGAACAGTGGAAATACATGATATAAATTGAATTTCAACCCCTGACAAGTTTTCAAAGCTTAACCTCCTGTGTCAGTCATCTCAAGCAGTCACCACCCCCCCGCCGCCCCAAATGTATGGCCTGAAATTTGCAGAGACTAATTCAGAAGCCGTGTGAGACCACAGTCTCTCTGGAATCTATTTGTCTTTCCTAATCACCTTCCAAAACTGTGACTCAAATCTTAGCTAGCATTGTTACATTTGGGAAAGAATCTGAAAGTTCCTTCCCTAAACCATCTTTATGAAATTATCTGCTTGAATAGACTCAGCTACCCGCTGCCAAAGGCTGTTAGAATTCAAACGAGCTGACCTTTGAAATTAAGAACATACCTGTGGCGTTTTCCTGGAAGGGACAGACTTAATAACTGTTGTGACTACGGTTTGTAACTAACCTGAGAAGCCACCAAATCAAATAGTTCATTTTGATCCCCAAAATAAGAGACTTACCCCAAATCCAGAAAGCTGGGTTTGCAAGTTTCTTCTTCTTTTTCATAACAGAAGAAAAGCCATGCTGGATCACACCAAGGCCCATCAAGTCCAGCAGTCTGTTCACACAGTGGCCAATCAGGTGCCTCCAGGAAGCCCATAGATTGCAGCAGCATTATCCTGCCTGTATTTCACAGCATCTAATATAATAGGCATGCTCCTCTGATACTGTAGAGAATAGGTGTGCATCATGACTAGTATTCATTTTGACTAGTAGTGTGTCCGTGTGTGTGTGTGTAAAGTGCGGTCAAGTCACAGTCGACCTATGGCGACCCCTTTTTGGGGTTTTCATGGCAAGAGACTAACAGAAGTGGTTTGCCAGTGCCTTCCTCTGCACAGCAACCCTGGTATTCCTTGGTAGTCTCCCATCCAAATACTAACCAGGGCTGACCCTGCTTAGCTTCTGAGATCAGGCTATCCTGGCCCATCCAAGCAAACTCACTACACAAAGCTATAATATATATATATTTTTAAAATCCAGATATCAGTTCTACTAACAAAAATGGGAAAGCACACTAATAATTTGTATAAAACCAAAACAGAAATAGAAAAAGAGTTGGTTTTTATATGCCAATTTTCTCTACCTTTTAAGGAGAATCAAACCAGCTTATAATCACCTTCTCTTCCCCTCCCCACAACAGACACCCTGTGAGGTAGGTGGGGTTGAGAGAGTTTGGAGAGAACTGTGACTAGCCCAAGGTCAACCAGCAGGCTTCAGGTATAGGAGTGGGAAAATCAACCCAGTTCACCAGATTAGCCTCCGCCGGACCACCGCTCCTGTGGAGGAGTGGGGGATCCAACCCGGTTCTCCAGATCAGAGTCCACCACTCTTAACCACCACATCATGCTGGCTCTCACGAGCCAACACAAGAGCAACATAGGAGCTGTCACACTGTATCACAACAGTGGCCCATCTAGTTTAGTATCCTGTTACCCATAGTGGCTCATCTTTTCCCTAGAAAGCCAACAAACAGAGCGTAGAGGCCAAAGCTTCTAGCACTGGCATCCAGAGGCCAACTGTCTCTGAATTTAAAGGTTTCATTCAGTCATCCTGGATAAACAGGGTTGCCAGGTCCCTCTTTGCCATTGGTGGGAGGTTTTCGGGGGTGGAGCCTGAGGAGGGCAGGGGGAGGGGAGGGGAGGGATCTCAATGCCATAGAGTCCAATTGCCAAAGCGGCCATTTTCTCCAGGTGAACTGGTCTCTGTCGGCTGGAGATCAGTTGTAACAGCAGGAGATCTTCTGCTAGTACCTGGAGGTTGGCAACCCTATGGATAAACCATCAATGGAACGATATCATCCTTGAACTTCTCTAAGCTCCCAAAAGCCCACTAATCTAGTAACTATCACCACATCCTGCAGCAGCAAGCTGTGTAAGCCAACCACTATTTGAGTGGAAAAGTGTTTCTTTTCACACCGGGGAGGATTTAGGTAAAGCTGCTGATGTGACCTGTATTGCTTGGGTTTTGTAAAGTCTGGTTTGCTGAACCAAAAATGGTTTTTGTTTTATTAGTGTGGCACTGTTCATGTATGTAGAATATTAGCAGAGTCCTTTAAAAAGAATCGGCTAGAAATGGACTAATTTGTTTATTTCTGCTTGAGTTTTCAACATCAAGAAGAAAAAGAGTTGGCGTTTATATCCTTCTACCTTTAAGGAGTCTTGAAGTGGCTTACAATCACCTTCCCTTCCCTTCCCCACAACAGACACCTTGTGAGGTAGATGGGGCTGAGAGAGTTCTGAGGGAACTGTGACTAGCCCAAGGTCACCCAGCAGGCTTCATGTGCAGGAGTGGGGAATCAAACCCCATTCTCCAGATTAGAGCCTGTCGCTCTTAACCACTACACTACACTGGCTCTCAACCCTCTAGAAAATGAACATCTTGTCCAAAAACTACATTAACCAATCTTATATTGAATTGGTTTCTTAGCACAAGGCCCAGAATTAATTACAAAAGTTAGTTGGATTCAGAACCCTCATAATGTTCAGAGTTAGTTCTTCACAAACTCAGTTTAATATTGTCCATTTCATACTGTTCTGAAAACTTTGAATTTGCCAGAGTCTTTACATTCAGGTTATCCGTATGGATCTTGTGACAATATTTTTCTAATGGGTGGAGATGGGAGGCACAGCTGGTCTGAGCTATAGAAGGAATTGCTCATGCAGGTAGGAAATTCCACCCATCACCTTATCTACTCTTTCTCCGTGTTGGTTTCTCACATCTCATTTCGATTTTTCATTCCCCTCTTTGACCTCACGTCCACTTTCTTGCTGTCTCTTTTGCTGTAAAATGTATGTGTGTGTGAAGTGCTGTCAAGTCACAGCCAACTCGTGGTGACCCCAGCAAGACATTTTCAAGGTGGTCTGCCATTGCCTTCCTCTGCAGAGTCTTCCTTGGTGGTCTTCCATCCAAGTACCAACCCTGCTTAACTTCCACAATCTGAAGAGATGGGGCTATACCATGCCGCCTCCCCTCCCCTGTTGTAAAACAGTTAATAATAATTACTAACTTACAGTAATGGCTGCCAAATATTGACTATGGCTAAGATAGTATCAAGATTTATTGACTAAAGAGGGAAAATGTTGACTAATGCAAAGCTGACGTCAGTATTTGCTGTGGAAGAGCAATCAATCTTGTTAGTCACCATGTGTGGCAAAATGTCAATAAATGTAGCTCTCTTCATGGATTCTGTCAACTTGGGTAAGCAGAGCTCTTGTTCACCATTAACCTTATGTACAACTTTGGGAGCAATCCTAAACAGAATTAAGTCCCATTTTATTCAGTTGAACGTATTCCCAGGAAAGTCATCTTAGGAATCTAGCCTTTAGTTTTATGCCTAAGATTTATGGCCTAAGCAGTAGGGTCTGATTCAGTATAAGGCAGCTTCATGTGTTCAAAAAGGCACATCAGACCTTCCTTAGAAGCCACTGGGGGACGGCACCTTCTCTATTGTGAGGTTGTGAAATGCCCTTCCTTCTCCTTTACATCTGGTGTCACATTTGATTTTTTTTCCCCACTGTTGGGTTAAAACCGATTGTTTTGTACAGGCATCTGCTGTTTTGTTGAGGTGTGTGGCTCTTGTTTAGGGTTGCAATCCATAGCTGGCACCCTGCCAGGAGATTTTTGGGCACAGGGACAAGATTTTCCTGTGACAATATCTGACATCAGTTCTGTTGTGAAGCCAGAAGTGATGTCATCAGTCTGGCACTGGAAGTGATGCCATGCATTGCCATGACACCAGGAAGACCCCCACCCATTTTTCTGCAGCTGGCCTGTTAAGTGACAGTGGGGAATGGGGAGGGGGAGCCCAGGAGGTTTCCCACTATACCAGAAGATCTGGGGGGGCCCTACCCTTGTTTCTGGATTTGATTCTTCTGTTTCAGCTGAGCTGGTCTTTCCTGCTTTTTCTATGGTTCTTGGATGATCTCTGCTGCATTTTTTAACGTAAAAGGATGGATTGATCACCACCATTTAAAGTCACCATAGGCCATTTATTCATGGAAGGTTTTGCATTGGATTTGTCCCTCTATAGATGCCCATTTCCCCCATCTGAATTCTCAGAACTCTGCACGGCGGCTTATTGTTGAGTTTTGAGAATATGGATGGGGGGGAAAGTGAATCTAAAGAGTGGCAAATCCAATGCAAAACCATCCGTGAATAAATGGCCATAGAGTCCCAGAAAAGATTCCCTCTGGGTCTTTCTCAAACTGCCAGATCCAATCCAGGGCAGTTGGCAGTGGAAGAAGTGGGGAAGACCCTTCTAGGCAGCTAACAGCAGTTGCAAAAGATCAGTCTGGGTTTCTCCTCTGCCCACATGCACTTAAAACCAGCTGAGAGTCATGGCAAGAAGACCATCATCTGCTTGCAGAGAAAATGACCTGCTTAGCATTTAGAAACCTCCATCTTTCCCTTCTTCTGTCAGTTTCTACTGTATTTGTTAACCTTATTTTGGTATTGCAAGCCCCTTTGGGTACTCATTGAGGAGAAAAAAATAAAACGAATGAATGAATGAATGAAAACTCAGTTAAAAACATATGAAAACCAGTCACGACTCTCTCATATTATGAGTAAGAAAAGTCAGATGTGAGGAATGGGAGAAAAATATGGGGTACACACTGAGAAAAATGGGTGCACACAGTGTGTACCTCATATTTTTTCTCCCATTCCATTCACATTTATATCCCATCCTTTATCCCAGAAGTTCAGGGCAGCATATATACCCCCCTCTTTTATCTTCCCTGTACCCTGATGAGGTAGACTACACTCAGAAACTGTGACTGTCTCGAGGCCACCCTTCCACCTCTCCTAGGTTTGCCAACCTCCAGGTAGTAGCTGGAGATCTCCTGCCATTACAACTGATCTCCAGCTGATAGAGATCAGTTCACCTGGAGAAAAATGGCCACTTTGACAATTGGACTCTAAGGCACTGAAGTCCCTCTGCTGCCCTACTCAGGCTCTGCCCCAAAAACCTCTCGCCGGTGGAGAAGAGGGACCTGGCAACCCTAACCTCTCCTCCTCCATAAAGGGGTCACTGAATTTAGAGCTGAGCATTCACTTTGCTTTTACCACCTTCCCACACTCCCAGGGATGATAAGTGCTCCCAGAAGTGTGCCCCCTTCTTCCAGCCCTCCTCAACAGCCCTCATTTCACTCCTTTGATTAGCTTATCATTCTCTTAATGGCTTCTGGACTTGATTTGTTTTATCCTTGCCGATATTTATTGATTTTTATTATGCTTTAAGCTGTATTTTTAATATTGTTGCAAACTGCCCTGGGAATGTTTTTAATTGAGCATTGTGGTATATAATTGTAAGTAAACGTAAAGGTCCCCTGTGCAAGCACCGGGTCATTCCTGACCCATGAGGTGACGTCACATCCCGACGTTTCCTAGGCAGACTTTGTTTGCGGGGTGGTTTGCCACTGCCTTCCCCAGTCATCTTCCCTTTACCCCCAGCAAGCTGGGTACTCATTTGACCAACCTCGGAAGGATGGAAGGCTGAGTCAACCTTGAGCCGGCTACCTGAAACCAACTTCCGTCAGGATTGAACTCAGGTCGTCAGCAGAGCTTTTGACTGCAGTACTGCAGCTTACCACTCTGCGCCACGGGGCTCCTCTATATAATTGTACTGAACAATTAAATAGCCATAACAAATAAATAGCCCTGCCCCGGACACGCTTCTAATTGTCACATACAGCCCTGTGTCTCTCAACCATTGGGACCTGCCGATGCCATTATGTAATGGGTTTAAAATACTGTGCTGATTTTATGTAATAGGGAACGAAATTTAAGGAATAATAAATGGGGTTGCCAGGTCCCTCTTCGCAACTGGCAGAAGGTTTTTGGGGCAGAGCCTGAGGAGCGTGGGGTTTGGGGGATGGGAGGGACTTCAGTGCCATAGAGTCCTGCCTCTCACCATTGATCAGCTAGCCAGGGGTGGGAGAGACCTACAACAGCATCTCAGCATCGTTACCAGCAACACAAGGACACTCTGGTAGATAGATAAATAGATTGTTTATTTACGGCCCTTAGCCAGATAAAACAAGAAACATGGACTAATATATTCTTACAAACAAAGAATTACAGTCTGAGTCTTACAACACTTAAAAAGAGAAATAACAGCCGAGATACATCTGCCAATTGGGCTGAGAGACTGCTCTATGGCAACGAATTTTCATTGCTGCCGTGCAAAATTTCGCAACCTGTAAAGCGACTGAAGGATTATCCCCTTGTAGGAGCCTCTCAATCTTTTCTCCTGCCCTGTCAGGTTCCATTCTCAATAAGAGGGGCTCAATAAACGTAGAACGGGGTAATGTGTAAAAATTACAATTCAGGAGGGCGTGCTCAATAGTTTCTAAGTCTAATTTACAGGGGCAGAATACACTCTGGTATTTGGGCAAGAGCTCTATGGTAAAAATGGCTTCTATAGAGAGTTTTTGCCCAAATACCAGAGCATCCCCGCATGGCCAGCGATGTGATGACATAACTTCTGGTGCATGCTGGAAGTGATGTCATCGTGTTGCTGGCAACAACACTCAGTTGGAGGTGTAGGCCTCCCCCACTGCCAGTAAGTCCCCCACCTAGGGTTGCCAACCTCTAGGTAGTTAAATCTAAATAAAGTGCTACGTGTGCTGAATAAACACTAGTTAAAGAGAAATACAGCACCAGCTCAAATTATCTCTAAATATATCACTCTTAGTTTATAGCTTCAAAAGTCAAAACAATATCAGTATTGGTGTACTCTCTATGAAAATATACCAACTACATTCACAATTCTATGGTATATGTACAGAACGTATCAAATTACAAAAAAACAAACTAAATTCCAATTTCTGGTTGCCTCACCAGTACTCATAAAAAGACTCTCTACAAACAAAAAATGAGGACTAAATTGTCCAAAATAATAGGTCCCAAGTCCGAGCAGTAATCAGAGTCCAATACCAAGTCTGAAATTCGACTTTCAACAATTCAAAAATGATGATGGGTTCCAAATTCAAATCAACTGTATCCAAATTCAATAACTGTTTCAAAATCCAAAACTGTTTCCACATCCAAATTTCCAAATCCAAAACGACACCTCCAGATTTGTGTACATTTCGCCAAGAGAAAGCTTCTTCAGTTGATTAATTCCATTTAGGGAAGATGACTTCATAAGGGTACAACGACCTCTGCAAAATAAACATTTCCAACAGAACCCAAAGGAAACGACTTATAATAATAATGCATTCTATAATCTATATTTCTATACATACCATGGACCAGCGGCCACTCGGGCTCTTCTTAACTGTCGGGGCTGAATCAGTGTTACCAGTGTAACCCCACCCTCACTAGTTGCCAGGGTTACCTGGCAAACCTACTTTTGAATTACCCCCGTGGGAAGCAAATGGTAAAATCCGGAATTAGTAAAGAATAGTTGTGAATAGAATTGCCAACACAGGGTTTAGGAAATTCCTGAAGATTTTTAGGGTGGAGCCCAGGGAAGACGGAGTTTGGGGAGGGGAGGGAGCTTAGTGGGGTATAGTGCCATAGAGTCCACCTTCCAAAGCAACCATTTTCTTCAGGGGAATTGATTTCTGTAGTCTAATTGAAATTCTTAGAGATCTCCAAGTGGGGCTGCCAGGTCCCTCTTTGCCACCTATTTGAATGTGTCCCTCCATTGCATACTTTCACTGAAAGACTCCATGAGAGGAGCAGCCCATTTGGGGAGCATATTAGCTATTAGTGATTATATATTGAAAATTCAAGCTTGTTTGGTAAGAACAACTACTTATACTTGTATTATTGTTTAACTTATGTACTCCATATGCTTGTAGTCCACTTATAGATAGTTTTGACATTTTATTGATGTATTTATGATCAGGCTGAAGAAGCCACTTTTTACGTGGCGAAAGTGCTGTGAATATCCGGGAAGGCGTTTCCTTGATAATCTATGCCTGATACTACAAAGCAACCTGCGACAAGCCAAACCATTTGTGTTTTGGAGTGAGAAATCCCGCTCCATAACAACTGTATTGAGCTTTTGTTGGCTGTCAGCTGTTTTTGATGCTTGTTCACCTTTTGTACTATTTGTACTATTTGTTACATTGTACCATCCTTGCTTAGCGATTTTGGCTCCTTAGGAGCGATGTTTGAATACATTGTGCTTATTCATATTACAACTTGATTTGTGTTCTATTTTGTTACATGAACACTGAGCCTATTGCTGTTCTTTATTGCTAGCCGACCTTACAGTTTTTGTGAGACTTTCTTACCCCAGTACCTGGAGGCTGGCAACCCTTTGGCTTCAACAGGGGGTCCCCAAAAGCAGGCTGTGGCCTCACCTCTGAAGTAAATTTTACTCCCCATCTGCCCCCATATGACCATTGAGTTAAGAGTCTTAAAGGACCTAACTGTACCATAAAATATATTTTTTTCCAAAATGTTTTTAATGTGGGCAATTTTATTGCGATTCAATAGTGGCTGAATTTCTCTTATAAGCTGTCTTGGGGATACACTGGGAATAAATTTTTATAAATAAATAAAAATGTTGAATGGGATGTTCAATTACACAATAGATCTGGCTGTACTTATTAGAATAGATGAAACTTAAGCACATCAATATTGTCTTGTTAAGCACTTACGGGAGGAACAGAAGGCAAGTTAGTGGACATGTATGCAAAACTAACAGTTTTTTAAAGGCATCTTCCAAATCTCCCTCAAAGGGAAAATAGGGAGAGTGGTTTACATTGGACAGATATTAAGAAATAGCTGAATAAGAACAATTGGTTAGTATTTTGTCCTAAGTGTAAGGACCGCTTCTGTGAACAACAATAGCCTTGAATGCTACATATTTATTTTGTAGGCAAACCACAAAAAAGGACAGTTTGAAAGATATACTCAGCATGCACTGGCATTTTCTGCCTAAATATTTGAAAGAGAAATTGAAATTAAGGCATTTTTTTGCCTGCCTTTTCTATCGTCCTCTTTAAGAGACAAAGAAGTTTGATTCCCCTCGTAGAATATCGAACAGCGCAATCCTTAGCAGAGTTAAATTCTTCTCCGCTTGCTGATCTCAACAAACATAGAAGGGTGTATCTCTGCTTAGGAGTGCACCATTAGTGAAATAGGAAGACTCAAACCATTTTTTCATGGATTGAATGTATTGCCTAACCATTAGGGTTGCCAACCTCCCGGTGGTAGCATGGAGGCTCATATAGAATTATAAACATTTAAACATTCCGTTTAGCAGTTTTATTATAAGGCATTAACTTCATGCCTCTATAAGCTAATTAACAAAAAACTCCTATAACACCGTGTTATATACAATCAGTGAAGCAAACCCCAAAAAACAACAATACAAGAGTCTAAAACAAAGGGATTGCAATCCGATGTTTATAATTATATATGAGCCTCCATGCTGCCAATTTCTTAAGTTGTCTTAACTCTGGCATAGGTATTATTGTTGTTTTGAAACCTTTAGGTGATGGCTGAAGATTTCCCGCTATTAAAACTTTTCTCAAGCCGATTAAAATCATTTCCCCTGGAGAAAATGGCTGCTTTGGCCATAGGACTCTATGGCATTGAAGTCCCCCCCCTGCCAAACCCAGCCCTCCTCAGACTCCAAAATCTCCAGGTATTTCCCAACCTGGAGCTGGCAACCCTACTAACCATGCAATCTTTTTCAGAGTTACTCCAGCTAATGGACTTAGACGGAAGTAAAGTCTTCACTGGGTTGCACTATAAATTGCTCAGTGTAGGCCAATTTTGCCTAACTTGTGATCTATCATAGGCCAAGCAGAAGATAACCCATCAGACACTTATTGATGGAGTTGCCAACCTCCAGGTGGTGGCTAGAGATCTCTTGCTATTACAACTGATCTCCAGCCGATACAGTTCAGTTCACCTGGAGAAAATGGCTGCTTTGGCCATTGGACTCTATGGCATTGAAGTCATTCCTCTCGCCAAACCCTGCCCTCCTCAGACTCCACCACCAAAATCTCCAGGTATTTCCCAATGTGAAGCTGACAACCCTACTTATTGATCTCTGCCATGTGCTCAACAGACCCCAGTCCCAGGCTGGCAGCACAAGTAATACTTACCTGGAATCCACACCTGAAAGAGAAAAAAAAAACTAGAATTGGTATCTGTTGGACTTTTTGTCTGTCTTTAGGATAGTGAATTTTGGAAACCTTGGAATATTGTGACTTGGGGCGAAAACGCATGGTCGCTTTAGCCTCCTTTATTCCCTGTTTCAGCCAGGATTCAGCCAGGATTGAACACATGCATTTCGCCGAACGTGCGTTCAATCCTGGCTGAATCCTGGCCGAAACAGGGAATAAAGGAGGCTAAAGTGACCATGCGTTTTCGCCCTTGGAGTAACTACATTTATATGCAGAGGTGTCTATTTTGGCTTAGTACCTGGAGGTTGGCAACCCTAGCTGTGGCCTTCTTGAAAATTTAATCCCAATTGGATGGCGAGAACAAAAAAGTTGTCATTTCATTTACCGCTGAAACCAACAGAAACGAATACAAACAAAGCATGTCATGATGAAAATAAAGAAAACAAAATGATGAAAAAGCAAAAAATAAGCCTTCTCCCCCCCAAAAAAAAATATAATGTTGAGGAACACCCCTAATATTCCTCATTCACTCTTCTTAAACAGAACCCTGCTGACCGCATATATTGGGCTATGGATGAATCTTTCAACAGGCATCTGCCACTGCAATAGCTTCCTCTAATGCCATGTTTCGTTGGGAAATCCAGATGACTGTTTTAGAAGTCGTTTGGAGGCAATTAAAACCTCGGCTTCAATGGGCACTTAAAACTGAGCATTAGGAGGCAGCCTGAAAATTGACAAGATCGAATAGACAAAGCAAAGTGTGCCGTATCGTCTCTAATTAAAATCAATACAGAAATATTGTTAAGATCTCTATTTGCTTTTACGGAAAGGACCAGGGCCTTTCTCTCTCCCCAGGAAAAGAGGCTTTCAAGTGGGCAATTACTTTCTCGTTTCTATAGTACTTTTTCAATACACCCAATCCTTCACAATTACTGCCTTTGTCCTCCAAAGAGCCGCGCGGGAGCGAAAGTGCCTGCCCAAGGCCATGGGATGACCTTTAGGGAACGACACTGATTTAAAGCCGGGTCTCTCACATTATAACGCAGCTTTTTGTCCAGGGTGCCAAGGTTGCCCCTTAAGTAGAGCCACAAAATGGGAAAAGCGAAAGCTGCCAAACTCCCGGTGGGGGCAGGGAATCCCCTGCCCCAGGTCCTCTGGAATGGCTTATCAGAGCTGGTAGCAGACCTGTAATGTTCTCTTTTGCTTGCAAATCAGGAAAGAGAATACTCAGTTTCCTGCAGTTAGGTTCTCACAATGGCAAACAGCTTCCATCTATTAGCAAAAAGATACATGGACGAGAGCAACTGGTATCAGGACAAGTGGAGTTCACGCAGCCTACCATTCTAACTAAGAAAAAGAACTAACCAGCAGGAACTCCACCTAGGGTTGCTAGGTACCCCCTGGCAACCGGTGGGGGATGTGGTGGGTGGGGGAAACTTATTTGCAGCAAACTGAGGCCTAGGACTCTGTCTAGGGTTGCCAACCTCCAGGCACTAGCTGGATATCTCCTGCTATTGCAACTGATCTCCAGCAGATAGAGATCAGTTCACCTGGAGAAAATGGCCAAACACCAAGGAAACCCAGGATCATGGATCAGAGGCAGGCAATTGCAAACCACCTCTGAATGTCTCTTGCCTTGAAAACCCTAGAGGGTCGCTGCGACTTGATGGCACTTTCTACCACCTCCCCCAGGAAAACTAGGAGCCATGGGGCACAACTACCTGCCTGTCCCAAAAGCAAGCAGGATGTTTCTTGTTCACTAATCACATACAGTTAGCAAATTACCATTTTAAGCCAAAGGAAAATTAACACTGTCAAGTATCTTAATGCTAAGGGCACTCCAACAGGCCTGGGGTTAGGAGCAAAATCATATTTACAGCTCCCTGATAAACAGGGAAACAGAGCATGGTCCACAGTGCCCTTCCTTTACCTTTCTTTTGAGTACTCCGTGTAATAAATCATTTAACTCTAATCTTACTAATAGGCTCCAATCAGACTGCTGGTTGTTGTTTTTGCCCCGAGAACAGAAATGGCACAGAGTATTTTCTTCGGGTAATGCAGTGTTTTATGAGTCCAGAAGGGATCTTGAGAGAGTGCCAGCCTGTTATGTTAATGGAGTGGCTACATTAAGCAAAGAGGTTTGCAATAGTCCCTGGATCTCAAGTCTGTCTGGACATGGAGCTCACAAAGCAGGGAAACATTTTATTCTTCCCAGAATTTTGGAATGCGACCACATTCTTTCTTAATGTTGCCAATATCCCAGGTGCCGTGGTTTGGAGCGATGGACTTTGATCTGGAGAACCGGGTTTGATTCCCCACTCCTCCACATGAGTGGCGGACGTTAATCTGGTGAACTGGATTTGTTTACATGAAGCCAGCTGGGTGACCTTGGGCTAGTCACAGTTCTCTTAGAGGTCTCTCAGCCCCATCTACTTCACAGGGTGTTTGTTGTGGGGAGGGGAAGGGAAGGTGATTGTAAGCTGGTTTGATTCTTTAAGTGGTAGAGTCGGCATATAAAAACCAACTCCACCTCCTCCTCCTCTTCTTCATCTTCTTCTTCTTCTTCCCCCCTTCTCCAAACTTCACTGTCCCCAGGCACTACCCCCAGATCTCCAGGAATTCCCCAAATTGGAATTGGCACCCCTATCTTAGTCAGGAAGTAAAAAATAATTGCTGCTGCTGCTCCAAGTGGGTTGTAAGTGGATGGATCTATGCATGCAGTTCAATGAGTTGGGAACAGAGCCAGTGCTCAAGGTTGGCATGGTTGGTCACAACTTGGCAGAGGTCCCACAGCTGACCAGAGATGTTTTGCCTCTCCACTCCCAACAGGAAATGAACAGCATCCAGCAGTTGTGCCCCACTGCCCCTAGTTTTCCTGGGGGAGATGAAAGGCATGACTCACTAATCCTCCTTTAAGCACCATTCCTCTGAAAAACTTGCGGTAGAACTTTCCCCAAAGGGTAGCAAGGCTTTCTTGCTGATTAATCATGTAGTCATTCATCAGCACTGCTTCAGACTAATCATACAATTATGTGAGTATATGATAGTGTATATTGTGCTGTCAAATCACAGCTGACCTATGGCGACCCCATAGGGGTTTCAAGACAAGAGACATTTGGAGGTGGTTTGCCATTGCCTTCCTCCGCATGGGCTGAGAGTAGGGTTGTGTGAACTAGGGTTGCCAGGTCCCTCTTTGCCACCGGCGGGAGGTTTTTGGGGTGGCTGAGGAGGGCGGGGTTTGGGGAGGGGAGGGACTTCAATGTCATACAGTCCAATTGCCAAAGTGGCTATTTTCTCCAGGTGAATTGATCTATATTGGCTGGAGATCAGATGTAATAGCAGGAGACTTTCATCCTCAGAAGTCAGGAAAGTGCTGTAAATGGATTACTTGGTAGCAGTAGAATTCTTTGTGAAGAACCTCCAAAGTGCAAGCCAAAGAATGTTGATTTTGTTTTTCTTGACATGGATCAAGTGTCAGGATGTATGCCTAGTGTTGCTTTTTATTTCTGTATATTGTCATCATGAGTATTTTCATTTTCCCCATTGTTATCACTAGTATTCCTCATCTGTCCATTCCTTTTAATGCCATGTTAACCATCTGCACACAATGGGCACAAAAATGTTGTTACAAATGTGCAAAAGTAATGAGAAGCATTCAGCATAAGGAAACAGAAAATGGTGTGAAAATTATGAGTTTGATTGGCAGAAGGGAGAAGCAAAATGGAAACTGGGATTTACAGGTAAAAATGGCAGCACTGTAAAATTTGGGCACATTTTAAGCTTTATATTAGAAGATGCATAACAGTGAAATGGGGAGGGGTAGTTGTGTATCTATTTCATCGCCACTGTCTTTGTGTTTTCTTTTGTTTTTTTCAATTTGCCACAGGGGAGTTCTAGAAATTTCATTTGCTTTTCCAAAATATGGACAGCTGCTGTAGTGATACTCACCAAGAATGTGAGCAGTGTGTTGGGAAATCCCTGGACAAAATATCATTTTGTCATAAATTTGCTAGGTGACTTTTGGCAAGCTTATGTTCGGAATGCTTCCATATTTCTCCCTTATAGCGAATTCTCGCTGGAAAACACAGTTCTGAGTCAAGCTGTACACATTGTGGAATGCACAATCATTTTTGCACATGTTCTGTTGGGGTTCCACATGGGGGGAAGTATATTAATTTGGATGTGTGTTGCCGTTTTTTGAGGAAGTATATTGGCACCAGTTTTTTTCCAACAGCATATGCTCACTTTGTATCTCTGTGTCACATTTTGGTAATTCTTGCAATATTTCATTATTACAGTTCATTGGGGCTTTTTAAGACATAATTCTATTGCACACTTAACAGACTACAGTATAGTGTAAACATAACTTTTATATGCCCTGGGAAACCAAAAATTTCATGTGACTCACTTTATTGCAATACTCACTTTATTGTGGTGGTCTGGAACCAAACCTGCAATATCTCCGAGGAGAGTGTTACAGATTCCATGGACTGCCCCCCCCCAAAAAAATCAGTGGGTTCTAGATCAAATCCAGCCTGAACTGACCTTAGAAGCTAAAATGACTAAACTGAGGCTATCGTTTTTTGGTCACATTATGAGACGACAAAAGTCACTGGAAAAGACAGTCATGCTAGGAAAAATTGAGGGCAGCAGGAGAAGAGGAAGACCCAACAAGAGATGGATTGACTCAATAAAGGAAGCCACGGCCTTCAAATTGCAAGATCTGAGCAAGGCTGTCAAAGATAGGACATTTTGGAAGACATTGATTCAAAAAGTCACCATGAGTCAGAAGCAACTTGCCGGCACTTAACACACACACATGCTTGTATTCAAATGTGCTTGGGGTGTGTATCCACCCTAAGTTCACAGAATTAGCCAACGGATATGGAGCACATCACTTGTTCTGTTCCATACTTGCCCCACAGTTCTGCAGTCCCATTTATTAAGGCATCTCGACCCCCATCTCTTTTGCGCAAAGAATGCAATGATACAGGTCTACTACAAGGGGACGCTGTAAGGATTGCAGAGCAAATGCCTTTGAGCCAGCTAGCAGACACTCTAAATCTGATTGTATCGGACAATGTCTGTGTTTCTCTCTGTTTCAGAATGAGATTTCCTCTGGTGCGTTGTGATTCCTGATCAACGCAAGAAAAGGTCATCACGTAGAGGTAGCTTAGCCTGTAAACCTGAGTTATAAAAGACCACAATTGTCCTGGGTCATGATTTGGTAAGATATTTTTTTTATGGATGCCCCCGCCCCCGATTATTGCAGAAATAATGTAAGAGAGGAACATTTCTCTTGTATTCCTGCCTTTAATTGAAAGGCTGAATAGGCAGGAATGCTAAGTAAGCCAGAATTGTTATAGTGCATAAAATGCAAAGGCCTGAAGGCATGACCTTGTATTTAATGTGTATGTTGATCTCCCTTGCATACATTTTCTTTTAAAGGGGATTTAAAATGCAGCGGACACTCTCTTGAGAAACTTTATGACCTCCTGGACATGTGGAGCACCTGAGTGTCTAAATTAGCATGTGTGAGTGTGTGTGTGTGTGTGTGTGATGGATTGACAAATGCTAGTGAGAAGAATGAAGAGAACTTTGCTTGACTGCCTATTTGCATGACAGTAAGGATGGATGGCCCAGGCTAGCCTGATCTCATCAGATCTCGGGAGCTAAGCAGGGTCAGCCCTGGAAGTATTCCCTGGTAAATTTCCATGGAGATAGATCCCGATGGGTAGCTGTGTTAGTCTTTCTGTAGCAGTAGAAGACATGAAGCTGCCTTATACTGAATCAGACCCTTAGTCCATCAAAGTCAGTATTGTCTACTTAGAAGGGCAGCGGCTCTCCAGGGTTTCAGGCAGATTTCTTTCATGTCAACTACTTGCCTAGTCCATTTAACTGGAGATGCTGGGGATTGAACCTGGGACCTTCTGCATGCCAAGCAGATGCTCTGCCACTGAGCAAGAGTCCAGGAGCACCGTAAAGATTAACAAAATTTCTGGCAAAGTATGAGCTTTCATGAGCCACAGCTCATTAGGTGTCTGAAGGAGTGAGCTGTGGCTCACAAAAGCTCATACCCTGCCAGAAATGTTGTTAGTCTTTAATGTGCTCCTGGACTCTTGCTCTTTTCTATTGTAAATTTCCAGCGATTCCCAGAGCTAGTCTTATGTCACTTCTGGGTTTTCCCTGGAAGTGACGTAGAAATGCAGATGTCTCATTGAACACCAAGGGGTGTACTTCTGAGTAAGCACCCATGTCTATAGAGGTGTGTGGCCAGACGGTCAGATGTCCATCGGAGCCTTGGAAAGCGGCAATCTGATCTCCTTCGACAAGTACCAGGGGCAGTTTGATCAAGCACTTCATTTCTGACGGTAATGGCCTCTTTCCATAATTTCACGAGAATGAGGATCTATTGTGGGTTAGTCGCATCCTAATAAATTGGCAGCTGTAATGCCAGTCTCCGCCAAGGCAAATGAGAAGACATTATTTGCTGAACCTTGAATATTTCACCCACCTTATAAACAGACTCCCCCTGCGTTATTGTTGTTTGCGATGGCTGTATTCAAACTGGAAGTGGATATATTTGGACTCTAACAAAGGACCCATTCGAGTTTGCATTTGGTTGGAAGAAACTCTTTCCTCCACTGCTGCATTGGCTTCTGTTGCACATGGAAATTGGCCGTTTCAGACCCCAAAGACAGCAAAGGCTGTCAGAGGCTTAATATGCCATGACTCAGATCTTCACATCTGGACCAAACCATCCTCGGAGTTGAACTACAGAGGCTGGCAAAAGTCTGCGACTGGCATTTCACTGTTGTTTCGGAAGCTGGAAAAGGTCACAGAGAAATTCATCGGCAGTCCTGGAGCTAAGCAATAAGCAGATGGAACAGCTGAGAGAGAGAGAGAGAGAGAGAGAGAGAGAGAGAGAGAGAGAGAGAGAGAGAGAGAAGCAAACAGCCCCGTGAATTCTTCAACCTGCATAAGTGAATTAGCATTCCAGCTTTCTGATTACAATCTGCATTAACCTCTGGCAGCGTGCTTCTGAGAAATGACTTTCAATCCCATGGCATCAACAACTACCTGTGCCACATGAGAGCAGTAGCCAGATTGTGTCATGGGAGAATCATTGTTGTCTTCCACTTTGCCCCACATACAGCTTAAACATTCTGGAGGGCCCTTTTTATTTCGGCAATTTTTGATAGTGGATGAGGACCTCTACATGAGGTACAGGAGCCTATAACTGGGTTTCTTGAACTTAATCTTAGCCCTTCCATCTACAGTTTAGAATGATGGGTGCAGTGGGAAGAAAACACCGTGTTTGGCTCTGTAGCTAAGAGAGGGCATTGTTCCCGGCTGGGGCTGAGGCTTCCAGTCCGATGCTTCCTAGTTCTTTCCTCAGTTGTTTCCCCTCTGGAGCCTCATGATACAGAAAGAAGGAGGAGGAGGAGGAGGAGTTGGTTTTTATATGCCGACTTTCTCTACCACTTAAAGAATCAATCAAACCAGCTTACAATCACCTTCCCTTCCCCACCTTACAAGCACAACAATCTGAAATATTTTTAACTGTCCATAAATAAGAACAAGAATGCAACTTTCTGAAAAACAAGCTGAACTTCTCCTATTTCAGCTTGTATCCAAAAAAGAGGCAGTTCAGGACTCCTGTTGGCTGAATGCGCTCGCCAAGGGATTCCCACAGCGCCTGGCAGGAGAGGGTGTTACATGATACACAACCATCCAGTTCTTTCTGTTGTGGCTGTTTGCAAACTATTGTGCAGGCAGTGCAAACCGAGGGCTGTGTCTGGCAGGAAGCGACAGTTTTAGAGCGTTGTTTGTGTGCATGTTGCAGTACTGGCTGTGTGGTAAATAAAATACGACACAAGGTAACTTCCAGCTGACCTCTGTGCAATTCACGAAGAGCAGCACATAGATAGTAAGAATGAGCAGCCAGTCTGGGTATGCTAAGGAAATCATAAAACACCACCACCACACATCCCACAAAGAAGGGATTCCCTTTCGATACAGGAATCCCAATACATGCATGGGGTTGCATCTTCAGATCCATCCCACTAGTGGAATAGAGCTGCAGGATTGAATGTGTGGATATCCCCTGCTGGTGAGGGTTTCTTCCATTTCTAAGAGCTTAAGAAAAGCCACGCTGGATCAGACCAAGGAACATCAGGTCCAGCAGTCTGTTCACACAGTGGCCAACCAGGTGCCTCTAGGAAGCCCACAAACAAGACGACTGCAGCAGCTTTATCCTGCCTGTGATCCACAGCACCTAATATAATAGGCATGCTCCCCTGATCCTAGAGAGACTAAATATGCATAGCTTTGCCAACCTCCGGATACTAGATGGAGATCTCTTGCTATTACAACTAATCTCCAGCTGATAGAGATCAGTTCACCTGGAGAAAATGGCCGCTTTGGCAACTGGACTCTATGGCATTGAAGTCCCCCCCCCCAAACTCTGCCCTCCTCAGGCTCCGCTCCAAAAACATCCCACCGGTGGTGAAGAGGGACCTGGCAGCCCTAGGTATGCATCATGAGTAGTATCCATTTTGACTAGTAGCCATGGATAGCCCTCTCCTCCATGAACATGTCTACTCCCCTCTTAAAGCCTTCCAAGCCAGCGTGGTGAAGTGGTTTGGAGCAGTGGTTTGGAGCGGTGGACTCTGATCCGGAGAACTGGGTTTAATTCCCCACTCCTCCACATGAGTGGTGGAGGCTAATCTGGTGAACTGGAATTTTTTCCCCACTCCTACACTAAGCCAGCTGGGTGAGCTTGGGCTAGTCACAGTTCTCTTAGAGCTCTCTCAGTCCCACCTACCTCACAGGGCGTCTGTTGTGGGGAGGGGAAGGGAAGGTGATTGTAAGCCGGTTTGAGTCTCCCTTAAGTGGTAGAGAAAGTCAGCAAATAAAAACCAACTCTTCTTCTTCTTCTTCAAGTTGACAGAGGCAGCAATAAAGCAATAACGGTTATGATTTACTGCAATTTCAGCAGTTTTATGGCAGCTTTGCAGCAGTTTGGGAGTCAAATGACTCAAGTTTTAGCCAGTTCGCAACAGTCCACTAAAGGACTCAGGGGCATGCCAGGCACCTAATCAAAATGAACATAGGCAAACGTTTCTCACTGCCCACTCTGAGTTACACTTTGATCTCCCAAACAGTTCCACTGGTTAAAAAAATGTGTTATAGCTAAGCACCGAAGTGTTCGTTCTTGTGCCATTTCACAAAATAATAATACAAAAGTGTCTTTCAATAATAAAAATGGTCAGAACAAGGCTGTACTCGGTCCAACATTCTCTAATCAAGTTGCAAGCTTTTTTGCAACAATTGGACATTTGGGTTTGTTTGGAGGCAGAAGAAGAGTGCTGAACGTTGGGCTCCCATCAACGCTACTTGTGAACAGGACGCTCGCCAAACCAGCAGGCCATCCTGTCCTCAAAGTGAGTCTAAAACCAGGTTGAAATGGGTATGAATAATCAATTTGTCTGGAGGTGGAGGCAGAGGTGCCTCCGGAGTTATTGGGTGGCTGCCGAAACATGGGGAAAGAAACCCCCTTTTCGAGGACTGCCTCCATCGCTGCCTCCCCAGCTGATTGGCAACAATGTTGCCAACAATGTTGCCAACAATTGACAACATCTGGAATAGACAATAGCAGGGTGAGGTTGCATCAGCAGCTAGTTCCTGATCTCTCATGAGGGCTTTTCCCCTTGTCATCCAGCCTGCAAAGGGGCCTGGGAGGAGGGCTGATGAAGACATGCCCGGCTACTCTAGAAAGGACCAGAAGAGAAGTGGGGGAATGAGGTGCCAGAGAACCCAATCCTTCTTTTGTGGTGGCCTCCCATTAGGTTTACCAACCTCCTGGTGATGGTTGGAGATCTCCTGCTATTACAACTGGTCTCCAGGTGACAGAGATTAGTTCCCCTGGAGAAAATGGCTGCTTTGGAAATTGGACTCTATGACATTGAAGTCCCTCCCCTCTCCAAAATCCACCCTAATCAGGTTCCACCCCTAAAGTCTCCAGGTATTTCCCAAGCCAGAGCTAGCAACCCTGCCTCCCCTACCCATGTCAACGGAGGAGCACTAGGGTTGGCAACCTCCAGGTGGTGGCTAGAGATCCCCCGCTATTACAACTGATCTTTAGGTGACAGAGATCAGTTCCCCAGGCCATTTTGGCAATTGGACTCTATGGCATTGAAGTCCCTCCCCTCTCCTTCTTTTATGGTGGCCTCTCATTAGGTTACCAACCTCCTGGTGATGGTTGGAAATCTCTTGCTATTACAACTGGTCTCCTGATGACAGAGATTAGTTCCCCTGGAGAAAATGGCTGCTTTGGCAACTGGACTCTATGGCATTGAAGTCCCTCCCCTTTCCAAACACCACCCTCCTCAGACTCCACCCCCAAAATTTCCAGGTATTTCCCAAGTCGGAGCTGGCAAACCTAAGGAGCACGCCCCTGTCCCTGCCTCAAGTAGCCTCTGGGAGCTCTTCAAAAGGGCAGGGAGGCTTGCTTCTTTTTTATTAGAGCTTTCTTCCAGACTTCATTCAAGCAGCTTGTTTCCAGTGTACAAAATTAGATGTATGCCACTTCTGGACTTAACATACTATACGTCCCCACACACCATTGGTGCTCCTCAATCCGCCACCCACTAATTTCCCCACTGCTTAATAGGGTTGCCAGCTCTGGGCTGGGAAATACCTGGAGATTTTTGGGGTGGAAATTGAGGAAGACAGGGTTTGGGAAGGGGAGGGACTTCAATGTCATAGAGCCCAATTGCCAAAATGGTAGGGTTGCCAGGTCCCTCTTTGCCACCGGCAGGAGGTTTTTGAGGCGGAGCCTGAGGAGGGCAGGATTTGAGGAGGGACATCAGTGCCGTAGAGTCCAATTGCCTAAGTGGCCATTTTCTCCAGGGGAACTGATTTCTATTGGCTGGCGATCAGTTTTAATAGCAGGAGGTCTCCAGGTAGTACCTGGAGGTTGCCAACCCTACTGCCGCCACGTGACAACCCTGATATTCTTTGGAGGTCTTCCATCCAAACACTAGCCAGGGTCAAGGCTGAGAGTGTGTGACTGGCCCAAGGTCACCCAGCAAGCTTCCATGGTGCTAGTGGGGATTTGAACCTGGGGTTTTCAGGTCCTAGTCCGACACCTTAACCGCTACACCATGCTGGCTCAAGTATACAATTCCTTTAATCCTTAGGTAAGAGACCGAGATGGGCAAAGGTCAAGCATACAGTTGTCTGACTTGGTTCCTATCCTCAGGCCGTCAACAACTGACAGTCATCCAAGCAACCATGATAGATGGATGAGTGCCTATAAATATTCCATTTCTGTAACAGAGTTAATTTTTTAAAAAAAGAATGCTTAGTGATGCTTTCATGGGTGGTGGCTCATCAGGATGTGTAGAGGTTAAAATTTACTGTCAGCTTTTTTCTCGTCCGGGAAAACAGCGAAGGTTTAAGTAAATGAAAGGCATTGCTTAGATGAATCATATTGTATATTTTGTCTCGCTGACATGGGAACACCCTGCTCTCGGGCCGGTTTGGGTAGTCACTCGATGTTACATGCATCATTAATTGCAAATCCCAGGTCTATTTTGGTTCTCTAGAGAAATCACATTCCAATGAGTATTTTTCTGGTTGTGCACAATGGGAGAATGAATGAGCCAGGCTTCCTTTAACAGCGACTTAGCTCGAGGCCATTACACTCTGGATGAAAATCCAGCTTCAGCTAATGCTGCTGGAAGGGAAAGAGCACCCTCGTGAACCAATGGCAGTGCCGGTGGTAAATGCACATCTGCAAACAAGCAATGATACGGCTTTGGTGAAATTGTCTGCATGAGTGATGTTGGTGGGACATCAGCGCCATGCAGTTCAGTCCCTGGGGACAGAATATGATGCGCTTTCCATGGGCAGAGTATTTAGGCAAATATTATGAAGATTGGTTCTTGTAGGTTATCCGGGCTGTGTAACCGTGGTCTTGGTATTTTCTTTCCTGACGTTTTGCCAGCAGCTGTGGCAGGCATCTTCAGAGCAGTAACACTGAAGGACAGTGCAAGATGGACCGTGCAAGACGGATCTGTGAACCACAGTTTCTCAAGGAAGAAATTAATCATCTAAATCACGCACTGCTAGCAAACGGCTATTCCAGAAATGAAAACAGAAGGGCCATTAAACCAAACAAAAATCAGATAACTCAGGAAAAACAGTATCCCATAGGAAAGGTATTCTTGCCATTTATTAAAGGAGTCACTGATAGGATGGAGAAACTTTTGAAAAAACATAACCTACAAACAGTGTTTAAACCCACCAAGAAAATACAACAGATGCTACGATCAGCAAAAGACAAAAGAGACCCCCTCACCTCTGCAGGAGTATATTGTATACCTTGCAGTTGTGGACAAGTTTACATCGGGACCACACAATGCAGCATACAAACAAGGATAAAAGAACATGAAAGATACTGCAGACTTGGCCAACCTGAGAAATCAACAGTGGCTGAACATGGACTGACACAAACAGGACACAGGGTCTTATTCCAAGACACTGAAAGACTGGACAATTCTACTAACTATTTTGTCAAATTGCACAAAGAAGCCATTGAAATTCATAAACATCAGCACAACTTTAACAGAAGAGAGTTTAAGAATGAATAAGGCTTGGCTTCCTGTCCTGAAAACCTCCAGACTAACAAAGACTACAGTCCACAATAGCCATGTGGATTAGCCTTGGATTCCACATGTTAACAGATCACTTCAGGATACAATGGTTCCACATTAACATACCACACCCTCATTAGCACATTATCTTGATTCTTACAGGACAATGATTTGCACATTACCTTTAATACTTTGCAGGACAATGACTCAGCTCAAACCCAACCCCCTTCTGACTATATATTACTCTTCCTACACACTTGACACTGAGAGACAGAGACACTGTCCTTCAGTGTTACTCCTCTGAAGATGCCTGCCACAGCTGCTGGCGAAACGTCAGGAAAGAAAATACCAAGACCACGGTTACACAGCCCGGATAACCTACAAGAACCAATGAACTCTGACCGTGAAAGCTTTCGACAATATTATGAAGATTGTCTACATGTGTTCTCCATAGTCTGTGTTTCACCTGTAGCCCCTCTTGGTACATCAAAGGTAACTTCACAGGTAGGATGGTCAGGTCCCTCTTCACCTCTGGCAGAAGATTTTGGGGGCAGAGCCTGAGGAAGGTGGGGTTTGGGGAGGGACTTCAACGCCATAGAGTCCAACTGCCAAGGTGGCCATTTTCTCCAGGGCGACTGATCTCTATTGGCTGGAGATCAGTTGTAATAGCAGGAGATCTCCAGCTAGTGCCTGGAGGTTGACAACCCTATTCACAGGCAAAAGGCAGGTGGTAGTACAAAAGCTGATATCCTTACCTGACATCCTACCTGACATCCTTCAAGTCATAGGTTCAAGAGCTGCTTTGGCTTGAGCTTTCACACCGGTGAAACACGTCGGTCTGAAACACATGGAAGGTATGAAGCTGCTTCACCATGTCAGATGGCTGATGGATCCAGTTCAATATTGCCTATGTTGATGACTGGGTTGCCAGCTCCGGGTTGGGAAATACCTGGAGATTTGAGGGTGGAGCCTGAGGAGGGTGGGTTTTGGGGAGTGGAGGGACTTCAGTGCCATAGAGTTCAATTGCCAGGAGCAAGTTTCTCGCTGGGATATTGGCTGGTTGGGGCCTTTGTTCTGATAGAGAGAAAATAATATTTCTGCTATCAGTTGTTGATGATCATATCTCTTACAGAATGGCACTGTATGCCCTGGCAGCAAAGAAAATAAGGGCCAAGGCTGTCTATTCAAGAGTAGTTACATAAAACTGGATTTGTTTGTGGTTGTTGTTTGCATTGTTTTATCAACACTAATTATCAACAATAATATATATTAGCATTTATATTATCGTAATTCCAATTTTATAGCCTGATTATGTATATTTATGTTATAATGTGTTATATTTGTTGATGGTATTTTGTAATGGCCTATAGCCCTATACAAATAATTCATTCATTCATTCATTCATTCATTCATTCATTCATGGTATATGCTTAATCATCTATTCCTTTACCATTTAAAAAACGAGGTTGGAAAACTGTGATCAGATAATGGTGGCAGAAATATCCTTGAATTCTACAAAGAGGAGAACCCACACTGAACAGTTTTTAAAAAGTTAAACCACCTCACATCTACTTTCACAGAGTTCTGTTGCATTACTTCAGTTTAAAAAACAACAACAATCCTGCAGTTCCTTCACATGCAGCAGGACACTTTAAAATTATGTATTATGGACTTCCCATTGACTGGTTTGTATGCTTAAGAGAAAGGGAAAAGGTCCTTCTCTTTTTTTTATTCGGCAAACGCTTGGCTTAAAGCCACAATGGTGGAGCTGTCATTAGCCACTCGATTGCAGTGTGGAATGCGCCCTTGTTGGGATCGCCTGATGATTCAGTATGAGATGGTACTCCATGAGAAAATGAAAATTAAGAAAACAATGAAGCGGGGTGATGTGTCTGGCTTCTTTACAGTGGTTTCCAGAACAATAAGTGAGAGTCTGCAGCCCAGGAAGAAGCGCGCAGGGAGGAGAAGGAAGTGGATGAGCTCAAAATTCCCCCTGCATGACACACTTTGAAAAAGGGATGAGCGAGGACCTCAGCAAATTTAAAAGGAAGAAGACAAGTGTTGATTTTTATATGCTGACTTTTAAGGGTTTTATATGCTCCCTTTTAAGGAGAATTTAACCAATTTACAATCTCCATCTCTTCCTCTTCGCTTGTGAGGTAAACGTAAAAATGGATACTAGTCATGATGCATACCTATTCTCTACAGTCTCAGAGGAGCATGCCCATTATATTAGGCGGTGTGGAACACTGGCAGGATGCTGCTGCAGTTGTCTTGTTTGTGGGCATCCTAGAGGCACCCGGTTGGCCACTGTGTGAACAGACTGCTGGACTTGATGGGCCTTGGTCTGATCCAGCTTGGCTTTCCTTATGTTCTTGTGTTTTTAGGTGGGCCTGAGAGAGTTTGGAGAGAACTGTAACTAGACCATGGTCACCCGGCTGGCTTCATGTGTTGGAGAGGGGAAACAAACCTGGTTCACCAGATTAGAGTCTGCCATAGATATGGAGGAATGAGGAATCAAACCCAGTTCTCCAGATTTAGAGTCCACCACTCTCAACAACTACACCACACCGGAGAGCATCTGTTGTATTAGGGAGAGAAAAAGAGTTGAGGGGCAGATGCTTGGAACGTTCCCCTGTTACTTTGTCAAATGAAAAGCAACTGTGGAGAGGGAAAGGCTGTAAACAGATTTGGGGTGGAGGGGAAAGGGCAGAGGGAAAAGGGTTATGCAGCCTCAGCCTTTGCTTTCTGACCACCCCTCCCTCTCCAAGGCCACTGGGAAGAAGAGATGGGAATCTGAGCCCCCATCAACTCCCTGCATGCAGAAGGTCCCAGGTTCAATCCCCGGCATCTCCAGTTAAAGGGACCAGGCAAGAAGGTGATGTGAAAGACCTCCGCCTGAGACCCTGCAGAGCCATGGCCGGTCTGAGTAGACTGACTTTCATGGACCAAGGGTCTGATTCAGTATAAGCAGCTTCATGTGTTCATGTCTACACAGAGACAAGCAGTGGGGAGTGATTTTCAATGCAATGCTAACAACACTGAAGAGTAGGCAAACCTCCTTAGGATTGCTGTCTTCAAGACGCAAAGAGCTTGAGAGGAAAGGGTTAAGGATGACTCGTCTTCTGATGAAGATTCCAGATTTGAGTGCTGTTTTGCATTGAAAACAATGTATTGGGTCCAAACTTACACTCCACAGCAGATCACAAGTCGTTTGGCCCTCAGGCAAAATCTATGGTTGAGTGTGAGGATCAGAGGGAGGAAAGTGTTCAAAAGAAAAACAGCTAGTAATGACATCAGCCCATAGTAACTATGTTTGCCCATCTCTGCTAAGCATGCTCAACTTAGCAGTAAATCTGTTTATTATTACCAAAGGGATATCAAATGCCAGCAAGGAAGACGGATCTCACGCACAACTGCCGGATTATACAAAACCCGCACTCTTTATAATTTCAGTGCCTAGGAGAACAAAACAGAACTTCCCCCCTTACTCCAAAACAAAAACACATTTGAAATGAATCAACTTTCTTCCTGCCAGCTTTCTTCATTGTCCAGCTTTCACACCTACACATTGTAATGGGAAATACAATGCTATGAATTATCTTGATCTTGGATGCCAGCAACACATCCTTACACTTATGTGGACCTTTTCTAGTCCCTTCACGGCTGTCCTTCCCCATTTCAATCTCCTTCTGATGTCTTGGTTTCATGAAGCTGTCTCATGCTAAGTCAGACCACTGGTCTAACTTAGTCAACATTGTCTACTGTGATTGGCAGCAGATCTCTTTGGTAGAGGTTTTTCACATCACCTACTACCTGATACTTTTTTACTGGAGAGGCTGGGGATGGAACCTGAGATCTTCTGCATGCCAATCAGATGCTCTATGCAGCCAACATGTAGCCATCCACAGAGAAATAAATGAAATCTGTACAATTATATATTCAGTAGCCCTCAACCACTTTGACCTCAGCCCTTCAATTAATTTACCTAGTAACAATGTTTTTCCAGGTGTCTTAAAAATCACAAATCCTTATTTAATTAGATTAAGGCACAAAGCACCAGAAAATACAGTCTACATTAAAAAAAAATCAAATAAAAAGGTGTCCATTGTCTTTTTCTATGACTCATTGATACAGTTAATTAAATTCGGTCTGTCACATCCCTAAAATGTCACGGGTCCTAGGAATGCTCTGGGCCAACATTGTGCGAACTACCAAGAAGAGACGTTGTGGAAGCCCTTATTCAAAAGCTTTTGAGTAGCTGTTCACCGTCCAAAAGAGTTCCAAGCCGGGCTCAGGGCAAGTAACAACATTTAAATCAATCTATGAATCATAATAATTCTAAAAAATTAAAAACTATTATCCACCATTTAAAACATCACATGACGTTAAAATTCAGTACTTGCTGAGAGGGCAGATACAGACAAGCCCCCTCTTAAGTAGGGTTGCCAGGTCCCTCTTCGCCACCGGCGGGAGATTTTTGGGGTGGAGCCTGAGGAAGGCGGGGTTTGGGGAGGGGAGGGACGTCAACGCCATAGAGTCCAATTGCCTAAGCCGCCATTTTCTCCAGGTGAACTGATCTCTATCGGCTGGTGATCAGTTGTAATAGCAGGAGATCACCAGCTAGTACCTGGAGGCTGGCAACCCTGGGCACCGCCACATCATGGAAACGCTCTAGGATTCACCCCACACTCTACAGTTCTTACCACAGAGGGCTGGCAATGCTACCTAAGCTCTTTGGAGGACAGGTATGATAAACTGCATTAGATAGAGAGATATGGCTCTAATAGGAAGGATAACAGGAAGCCCACTGACATCTGTGACATCAGGAAATACAGCTCTCACGGTGCAAGGAAGGGCAAAATCAGTTTTTCCACCGTCCCTAATTCTGGACTCCTTTTATTGTTTCATTCTTCACAATTACAAGCAGCTCCATCTGCTGCCTCACACTGTTCCCTCACCACCACCCGCTTCTCATTAGGAAAGTGGGTCCCTCAGAGATTTAATTCTGTAATGCCGACGCTGGAGTAGCAGCATCTTCCCGTCTTAATGGGTGTCTTGACAGCTCGGTGAATTGGAGCTCATTTTGTTGAAACAGCCTATATGGAGGCTAAGAAGCACCGGATTTAAGCACCGGGAGCTCCGGCAGGCTGGAAATAGAAACCGGGCTAATAACAAAAATGGTTTTCTTCTTGAGACGGAGGCTGAAAGAAAGCTTGTGGGTATTCCGCAAAACAATGGATCACCACTAGACTCGTCTTCACCCGTTTGTGGGCAAATGCGCATTGTTATAAAGGGAGGCTGACAGGTTGGTTTGCGGGGTGGCGGATTTGGGCGTGCTCGCCCGATCGTGATTCACCGCGGCCTCGCCCAAACCCCCTTTCATTGGGATGTGATAAGCTGCCATTTTGAGATGTGTCAGAATACCACACCAAAACCTTACCCCTGCAAGTCAGTCAGGGTGATTCACCATATGACCCCTGGCTTTTGTTGGGTTTCATGTTTTGTGCGCATGTTATGTTATATAACGCCTTAATACACACGTAAAGAAAAAGAGAATGGTGTCTATAGCAATTGATAGAAAGCAAAAGGATATATTTTATCCCTTTTTTCATTCAAGCACAGGACAAAGATTTCCCAGTGTTCCCAAAACTAATCTGTATACTGTAAATAGTTTCTTTGCACCCATTGGTAATATGTTAACTTACTTACTTAAGCTGCATTCCAAGTATAATTAAACCAATCTTTTACGGAAGGAGGTTCTGTTTTCTTCCAATATGTTGCAATAACCATATTTAGCAGCTGTAAGCAAAGATTAAACTAAGTAACTGAAGAAATAACATTTCCTCTTCAGTATCCTAATAAAGCTCTCTGGCGGTATATTACTTACATAGCCTATTAAACTGAATTACATTTTGCCAAAATAGATTTTTGGAGATGCCCCAAACATTTGTAATGAGGCTAATACAAATTAAATACACTTTTGGAATTCAGTGGCCTTTGTTGCCTATTTTTTCATTCTATGGACAACGTTTATATCCTGCCTTCTGCCCAACCAGGGCCACCAAGGTGTAGCGTTCTGAACTCCAGGTCGGTAAATTCCTGGAGATTTGGAGGTGGGGCCTGGATAGGGTTTCCGGGTCCCTCTTCGCCACCGGCAGGAGATTTTTGGGGCGGAGCCTGAGGAGGGTGGGGTTTGGGGAGGGGAGGGACTTCAATGCCATAGAGTCCAGTTGCTAAAGTGGCCATTTTCTCCAGGTGAACTGATCTTTATTGGCTGGAGATCAGTTGTAATAGCAGGAAATCTCCAGCTAGTACCAGGAGGTTGGCAACCCTATGCCTGGAGAGGGCGGAGTTTGGGAAGCAGAGGGAGCTCAGTGGGAACATAGTCCACCCTCAAAGCCACCATTTTCTCCAAGGGAACTGATTTCTGTACTCTGGAGATCAGTGCTGTGAGATCTCAGCCTTTTATGCAGGGCTGTTTCCCTGCCGTGCCCCCCCCCCCCCCCCCGACTACTTCGCAGCTTCCTTTTGATTATGCACACCTTTCCCGGCTGTGAGAGGTCCCCTTGCGCATCTTTCTGCACATTTTCCCTGCATTTTCCAGATTCTAGCTAAAACAGCATCTGGAAAACATGGCCAAAAAGTGCAGGCGAGCTCTTACGGCCAGGAAAGACATGCATAATCAAAAGGAAGCCCTGAAGCAGTCGGTGGGGTGACCGCGAGGGAAACAACCCTGCATAAATGGCTCTCCAGGCCTTTTCTGGAGGCTGCCAACCTTACCAAGGTGGCTATTTATTCATTCATTTGTTTAGTAAAACATTTATATCCTGCCTTTCCTCTTGGTTCATGGTGGCTTATAATAATAGTTAAAACCCCCAGCTAAAACCAGAGATAAAATAGCAAGCCCCCAAATCCCCAGCCTTAGTGCATTTGTGGTTTATATGAATCTGTGTTCATGTGTGTGTATAATTACAATTTTTTAAAATATTTAAATCCATAGGAGATGCAATGTGGGTCTAATAAATTAAAAGTGGGTAGGGACGACAAGAGTCACTGGAAAAGACAGTCATGCTAGGAAAAGTTGAGGGCAGCAGGAAAAGAGGAAGACACAACAAGAGATGGGTTGACTCAATAAAGGAAGCCACAGCCTTCAGTTTTCAAGATTTGAGCAAGGCTGTCAAAGATAGGACACTTTGGAGGACTTTCATTCATAGGGTCGCCATGAGTCGAAAGTGACTTGATGGCACTTAACACACACACACACACAGGATGGAGATGCCCTGACCTGGATGGCCCAGGCTAGCCTGATCTCGTCAGATCTCAGAAGCTAAGCAGGGTCAGACCACCAAGGAATACCAGGGTTGCTGTGCAGAGGAAGGCACTGGCAAACCACCTCTGTTAGTCTCTTGCCATGAAAACCCCAAAAGGGGTCGCCCTAAGTCGGCTGCAGCCTGCGACTTGAAGGCACTTCACACATACACACAGGATGGAGATAGGGTTGGCAGGCCCCTCTTTGCCACTGGCAGGAGATTTTGGGGGCTGGGCCTAATGAGAGCGGGGTTTGGGGAGGGGAGGGGCTTCAATGCCATAGAGTCCAATTGCCAAAGTGGCCATTTTCTCCAGGGGAACTGATCTCTATCGGCCGGAGATCAGTTGTAATAGCGGGAGATCTCCAGCTACTACCTGGGGGTTGGCAACCCTAGACGGAGAAGAAACAGTTAATGAATTTGTAAAGTGTTTTAAACCACTCTGAGGCTTTGACAGTCAAAGAGCACGTGAGAAATAGAATCAATCAATTAATGATGAGAAAGCAAATCACTCTTAAGCCCCATGGCTTTTAATTGGTCCCATACTTTATATTGGAATCCAGCATCTGCTACTAAAAATGGGTGAATTAGCAGATTGTGTTCCATTTAGTGAGTATCAAAAAGCAACTCACACGTGCAAGAATGTTGACATCAGCAGTCATTCTCTATGCTATTTCTACGGGACTCTTCTCATTTGCCATCATGGTCACTGAATCCAATTGGCTGGGTCACCCGTGGGATTTCATCCACACCATCATGATGCTGTTATGGCACCGTGGTCTTCCTATAAACAAAATTATGTGGGTCAACACAGCCAATCACGTTATGTGGCATTATGGGGAATCCCCCAGAGGACACTAAAGGCAAAGAGGAAAGGGAATGACCTTGACGGAATGCAGCAGTCAGGGGAACAAAACAGGACAAATGTGGGCTGCAAATTTATTTAATTTCATCATAGAACTCAAGGTGCTATGCATAGTGCTCCCATCCAGATCTGCTTACTGTCAGTAAGGCTGTCTTATTTAGGTTTGCCCACTTCCAGGGGATTACAAATAAGAACGATAATCTGTGCCAGAGTTAAGATAACTTAAGAGAATGGCAGCACGGAGGCTCATAGATAATAAAACATAACTTGCATACTGACTTTGTTAGACATTCATTTCATGCTAACACACAAAAAGCAGTGAATATATACAGTGAAAGAACAACAATGTGCAATGCAATTATACACAGTGAAGCACAATGACATCAATAAACAACAGAGGCAGGAAGCCTCTGGATACAGAAATATAAGCCCACAAATACGCCGACAGCGAAAATGCTATATTCGGGAAACCTCAATGAGGGGTGGGAGATAAAATCCAAACGCGCCCGAAGGCAAGGTCCAATTACTAGCAGCTGGAGTACGTGTGGCTAGTCATGGGTCCACGTTTCGAGTAACTTCTTCAGCTCGATGTGATATCTAAGCGACCCGGTACACTTAAAGACGAATTGTGTGTAGTGTTGCCGGTAAGGACCGTCGCGCTGTAACAAGTGTACGTCATAAACAAAGCATTCCAAAAAATTACAGTTGAAGGTATTCTATCACTCCCTGTCCTAAACTGGAGTGGGCATGGCTTACCTAGGATAAATGCATCAAGAGAGCGTATTGCAGATGGCACATGATTTCCTTCAAGGCGGTACATTCTACGGTTCTCTACGCATTAAGTAGCGAACTCAACCAATGAACAACTGAGGCGTGGGGCTGGCTCAGCGAAAGCTGCAGCCGGCTGTTAAAGGGACACAAGAGGAGACCTGACCAGGCAGGCAGTAAAAAAAGACTACAAGCTGTCAAACACTACACACAATTCGCCTTTAAGTCTACCGGGTCGCTTGGATATCACATTGAGCTGAAGAAGCTACTCGAAACGTGGACCCATGACTAGCCACACGTACTCCAGCTGCTAGTAATTGGACCTTGCCTTTGGGCGCGTTTGGACTTTATCCCCCACCCCTCATTGAGGTTTCCTGAATATAGCATTTTCGCTGTCGGCGTATTTGTGGGGTGATATTTCTGTATCCAGAGTCTTTCTGCCTCTGTTGTTTATTGATGTCGTTGTGCTTCACTGTATATAATTGCATTGCTCATTGTTGTTCTTTCACTGTACACATTCAGTGCTTTTTGTGTGTTAGCATGAAACTTCCAGGGGATGGCTGGAGATTTCCTGGGATTGTGGCTGATCGCGGCATTATACCCCATAGAAGTTCATCCCCTCCCCAGACCTCACCCTCCTCAGGCTCCACCCCCAAAATCTCCAGGCATTTCCCCAACCCAGAGCTGGCAACCCTACTAATCATGTGTCTTCTATTGAGACCCAGGTTCCGTTTTGGAAGTTTATAGGGTTGTGTAAAATACGCTCCTTTTTGAACCAAACCTCAGAATGAAAGAATAATCAGCACAGTCCTATGTGGAAAGCGGTTGTGATGATTAATTTTATGCCTGTGGTTCATGTTTAAAAATATTTTGGAACCTGGTTCTTCTGCAGAAAAACCCCAAGAGGCTGATCAGAGACACTTTTGAGAAGAAGAATGACAAGGGGGGGAGAACCTTCTCCCAAATCATTCCTCCAGAGTGGGTTAAATAACTCTACCTTTGGAAAGAAATCATGGTTTGTCTTTGTTTGTTTTTCATTGAACAGGAATCTAGTGTTTTGTGACTGCTGTCAGTACATTCAAGGGAGTGTTACTTCTGACTATGTGTTATTTTTAGCGTTGCAGAATCTTTGGTAATTAGCCTCTGTGAATCTATCTGCTTGCTGTCGCTTTCTTTCCATGAGATGTTTTCAAACCACAGCATTAGCTGCAGATTAGCTGGGGCTGAAGCATGCCATTCATTTGCCTGGCACCCCTTTTCAGCCTCACTGGGTTTTATCTTCCTCTCAGAATATTATTCCAGCATTTTGTTAGAGGGCAGCTTTCTCCAAAACAACAGACCTGGAGGGTGTGCCTGTGAGCATGACATACAAGCAAGGGAGTGTGATATATGCTGTTCTCATCGGTTCACACTAGGGTTGGCAGGTCCCTCTTCGCTAGGGTTGTCAACCTCCAGGTAATAGCTGAAGATCTCCTGGTATTACAACTGATCTCCAGATGATAGAGATCAGTTCACCTGGAGAAAATGGCCACTTTGGCAATTGGACTCTATGGCATTGAAGTCCCTCCCCTCTCCAAACCCTGACCCCTCAGGCTCTGCCCCAAAAACCTCCCACCAGTGGCGAAGAGGGACCTGGCAACCCTATTCTTCTCCACCAGTGGGAGGTTTTTGGGGCAGAGCCTGAGGAGGGCAGGGTTTGGGGAGGGGAGGGACTTCAATGCCATAGAGTCCAATTGCCAAAGCAGCCATTTTCTCCAGGTGAACTGATCTCCATCAGCTGGAGGTTGGCAACCCTGGTTCTCACTGGAATACTTCATCAACAAGACCACCTCAGTAGAAATTCCCTTGTCATGTATGTGCAACTGAAAGTATGAAATAGCTTTAAGAACTGCTTGGTCCAATATAAGAAGCATCGTTCTTTCAGGGAAGTAAAAACAGAAGGCAGAATGTAAATATCAACACATTGACAAGATTCATTTCCTCAACAACTAGCCTGTCTTTCTAGCCCACTGGCCCAAGACTGACAAGATGCCCTCTTGTCAAGATGCCCTCTGGTGGTTTTTCTGCTAAGCATGCTATTTGGTTATGCCCTGATGTTCACCTGGAGCATCAAGCAGAGTATGACTTTCATGTACTTTTTAGGAAGAAGAAGAAGAAGAAAAAGAAGAAGAAGAAGAAGAAGAAGAAGAGTTGGTTTTATATGCTGACTTTCTTTACCACTTAAGGGAGACTCAAACTGGCTTACAATCACCTTCCCTTCCCCTCCCCACAACAGACACCCTGTGAGGTAGATGGGGCTGAGAGAGCTCTAAGAGAGCTGTGACTTAGCCCAAAGGTCACCCAGCTGGCTTCATGTGTAGGAGTGGGGAAACAAATCAAGTTCACCAGATTAGCCTCTGCCGCTCATGTGGAGGAGTGGGGAATCAAACTGGGTTCTCCAGATCAGACTCCACTGCTCCAAACCACCTCTCTTAACCACTACACTACATGGGCTCTCTATTGGTGTAGGCAAAGCTAAATGCACCACAATAGAGCTGCACTCTGCTGTCTCCTCCAGGGGGCTCTCTTGGCAGAAAAGTTGTAGGGAAAGGGACATGACTCGTTTATTTATTTAAGCCTTTTAGATGCTGTTTTCTTACAATGGGGACCAGGGCTGCCAGAAAAAAATCATTTTTAAATGGTAGCATTGGCTGCTTTGCTACATCACTTCCACGGAAAACCCAGAAGTGACATAGAGTAGCTCTAAGAATCACCATAAACTCTATAGTTTCACTGTAGAGTTTCCAGTGATTCCTAGGGCTCCCACCTGAAGGTTCGCAGCCCTAAATAGTATCCTGTTCCTGGTGGAAGTGGATAGGCCTGCAGCTGGCAATTCAGATGGCCTTCCATGCTGCTTTTTATTTATTTATTTGACTTATAACCCGCCCTTCCCAGGAAGCTGGCTCAGGGCAGGTAACATCATTTTAAAAATACAACATCAGCCCTGTGCTCTCCATCTAACTGTCTACCTTTGCCTGGTTAACAGTCAATTTTTGAGAGATCTCTTGGATTACCAACCTCCAGGTGGTAGCTGGAAGTCTACTGAGATTACAACTGCTCTTCAGTAGGGTGTCCAGGTCCCTCTTTGCCACAGGTGGGAGGTTTTGGGGGCAGAGCCCGAGCAGGGCAGGGTTTGGGGAGAGGAGGGACTTCAATGCCATAGAGTCCAATTGCCAAAGTGGACATTTTCTCCAGGTGAGCTGATTTCTATAGTCTGGAGATCAGTTGTAATAGCAGGAGATCTCCAGCTATTAACTGGAGGTTGGCAACGCTAAGTGACAGAGATCAGTTCACCTGGAGAAAATGGCCGCTTTGGAAGGTGGACTGTATGGCATTATACCCCACTGAAGTCCCTCCCTTCCCCAAACCCTGCCTTTCTCAGGCTCCACCCCTAAAATCTCCAGGTATTTCTCAACCCAGAGCTGGCAACAATAGAGATCTGGAACCTTTTCCATATGTGGATTGGAGTTGGCCCTGAACTGGCTTTGACAGGAATGGAAAACTAAGGTGTGACAAATTCCATGCATTTGGGCTTCACTTCATCTGGAATGAGATCTAAAGGAAGAAGGTGAAGGCCGATGATATACATATCTTGGAACAGCTTCTTTGTAAAGTACATTTTTTTCTGTCAACATTCTTCTGAAAATCCCCAGTGGAATAATCATCAGATATTTGGCGGGTTCAGATCAGTGGGAGCGTTTGAGTTAGCATTTTTTTCCCTCCCTTAAAAAAAATAAAGAGTAAACAGATTTCCCAGTATAACAAGTCATATATTTGAAGAAGCATTAAAGAAAAGGTTGGCAGATATATAAGATAAGGGAATAAAGCCCAGTCAAGATACTATAAATTATGGTTTATAGAAAGTGTATATATACTGTTATTATAAAAGTTATAGCAATGATTTATTTTTAGCTAGGGGTCCCATCTTTCCTCAAACCATTCAGTTGTTAATCTAATACAACCTCTGAGTCACTCTATTTCTCTTTGTCCCTTTACCCTGGTCAGCCATATTTCTAAAGTGGATTTGCGCTTATTTTGCCTTTTGCGGCTGCACAAAATAAAACATTTATTTGGGTTGAGGTGGCTAGCTTGTTCGCCTTGAGCACTGGGTTAAGATACCTCTTTTAGCTGTGAAGCTTAATGGGTAGTACTCGGCCAGTCACTAGATCTCAGCCTGATTAGAAGAAGAGTTGGTCTTTATTTGCCGACTTTTCGCTACCTCCTTCTCCACCTGCAGCTAGGGTTGCCAACCTCCAGGTAATAGCTGGTGATCTCCTGCTATTACAACTGATCTCCAGCCAATAGAGATCAGTTCACCTGGAGAAAATGGCCACTTTGGCAATTGGGCTCTATGCAATTGAAGTCCATCCCCTCCCCAAACCCCACCCTCCTCAGGCTCTGCCCCCAAAATTTCCAGGTATTTCCCAACCTGAAGCTGGCAACCCTACCTGCAGTACACTTATAGGTAGGGTTGCCAGGTCCCTCTTCGCCACCGGCGAGAGGTTTTTGGGGTGGAGCCTGAGGAGGGCAGCGTTTGAGGAGGGGAGGGACTTCACTGCCATACAGTCCAAGGAAATACACGAGGTATCCCAGGAGGGAACCTAGGAATATATGGAAGTACACTAGCCACTTGCTGGCAGATAATATGAAACCAATGCCACCCATGGGAGTTATGTGAAAGTATTTGAGAGGATATACCAACTTGCAGTTTAAGGGTTTGAGAAGAAACAGAGGAAAGAACTGAGACGATCGTATTCCTTTTCTACCAGACACCTGTGGAAGAAAAGAAAAAAATATTTTAAAAGAATTTTATGTAAAATACAGATGATACATACCTGTTTGCACTTGAAGAAATAACTTTATTAAGTTATATCCACATAACTTTGTGGATATAGGAACGTTGCATGTGTTGGTTGTATACCACATTGGATTTTGGAAAATTGTATTTTGTATTTTGAAGTGTGTATTTGTACTTTTGTAAGCTTGCATGATGTTTAGAATGGTTGTGGTATAATATCGAATTTCTTACATTTGTATAAGAGCTGGTTTCTGTGTCTACTTGGTTGTAACTATTATATACACAGAAGTGTCTATTGCTGCTAGCTGTCCTCCAGGTAGTAGCTGGAGATCTCCTGCAATTCCAACTGATCTCCAGCCGATAGAGGTCAGTTCACCTTGAGAAAATGGCCACTTTGGCAACTAGACTCTATGGCACTGAAGTCCCTCTCCTTCCCAAACCCCTCCTCAGGCTCTGCCCCAACTAGGAGAAATAAGTTGTAAAAGCAGGAGATCTCCAGATTACCTGGAGTTTGGCAACCCTACCTGGTACACCGGTATCATGGGTTTACCATAGAGTTTTTGCAGAATGCTAGAGTGTCCGCCATGTTGCGTTTGGTTTTTATGGGAAGTGATATACGTGTGCCTGAACAATGCAATCCCCCCTTTCCTCCCGCTGGTACACGAGTCTCCGGCAGGCAATGAGGCATGCTGCCTGGCGCCTCTAGCCGAAACACATTGCTCGAAATATTTTGTTCACATTTGCAAACATTGCTGATGCAATTTATGCGTTACAATCAGTTGGAAAAATGGGTCACAACTAAAATGACAGCCGCAGGAAAAGGCGCAAACAGGTGTAAAAAGTAGAGTAAAACGGGCCTACTTTATTCATCTATAATTCAGCAAAACAGCACCACTTGTTTTCTAAAAAGAAGAATGTAGCCAGCGATCATTTAGGTTTGGAACCACGATGACAGTTAATGGCACTGGTAATTTATAGGTTTGCACATCGCTAAAGGGAGTTTCCTCGCGATTGACCAAAATACGGGGAAATCAGGGAAATACGGACGCAATAAGAAGGGGTAACAACAGCCGTTTAGAGGCAAAATAGTTTATTAGAATGCAATCCGTCAGGAAGACTGACGGATAAAATGATAGGCACTTGTTACAGACCACCTCAGTCTGTTATCTCTGTTTAAGACAAGCTTGCCTTTTTCCATGGGGAGAACAGAAGAAAAGAAGGGAGTGAAACAGGAAAACCCAGCCAGTTGTTCACCGGCTTATAAAATACACGAGCAGTAATTCTGAGAAGGCGCCTCGTCTTTGCCCTTGACAGACTGCACATGACGGTTTGCACTCAGCATTCATAAATTCAAGGCCAGGAGCCGGAGAACTGAAACCGAAACAAGACAACTTTCAAAGAGACCTTGACTCAACTGCAGAAACCCACCCATAAATGTCTGCGGACAATCCACCGAATAAATTGAAAAGCCACCGTAAACTCGGGGCTAGCAATGCGAGGGAGCCGTAATGACATCCCTGGCAAGGTTCCCCTCACAATAGCATGTTCAGGTCTGCTTACCACATCATAAAAAACCAGAGGGGGGGAAAAAAACAGCTTTCTTAAATATGTGGTGAGAGGAAAAGAGCATTGATCCTAGAAATAAAATTTATAAGCTATGAGGACAGGCCAAAAAAAAAAAGAACAGAGAGAAGAGAGAAGAGCTTTCAAACAGGCTTCAGACGGGAGCCGATTGAACACTGGATAAAGAGATCCAGTTTTGAGAACTGGCGCTTCACCACAAAGAGTAGTAACTAGGGTTGCCAACCTCCAGGTGGGGCCTGGAGATCTCCTGGAATTAATAGTGATCCCCAGATCAGTTCCCTTCAAGAAAATGGCTGCTTTAAAGGGTGGACTCTATGGCATCATACCCTGCAGAAGTCACTCTTCAAGAAAATCAGTTCCCTTCAAGAAAATGGCTGCTTTAAAGGGTGGACTCTATGGCATCGTACCCTGCAGAAGTCCCTCTAGGGTTGCCAGACCCTGCTTTGGGCCCCCTCCCCCCCAGCGTCATCCAGTTGGCTGGGGAGGGGGGTCCTACTAGTCTTAAAATGAGGCCTAGGTAGAGTTGCCAGGTCTCTCTTCTCCACCGGCAGGAGGTTTTTGGGGTGGAGCCTAAGGAGGGTGGGGTTTGGGGAGGGAAGGGACTTCAATGCCATAGAGTCCAATTGCCAAAGCGGCCATTTTCTCCAGGGGAACTGATCTCTATCAACTGGAGATCAGTTGTAATAGCAAGAGATCTCCAGCTAGTACCTGGAGGTTGGCAACCCTAGGCCTAGGCCTGGACGCCACCAGAGTGGTGACCTCACTTCCAGAAGTGATGTCATCACGCAGGTGATGAAAAGAGAGATGCTCTGGTATTTGAGCAAAACTCTATGGAAAACCCGCTTCTAGCAGTTTCCACCATAGAGATTTGGGGATGAAGTAGAGTTGCTGGCCTCCAGGTACATAGACTCCAATTGCCAAAGTGGCCATTTTCTCCAGGTGAACTGATCTCTATTGGCTGGAGATCAGTTGTAATAGCAGGAGACCGCCAGCTAGTACCTGGAGGTTGGCAACCTTAGGGGAAACCAATCCGGTTCACCAGATTAGAGTCCACCTCTCCTAACCACTATACCACGCTGGCTCTCCAAGTTAGGTTTGGATGTTGAAATCTGACCTGGCATTGGGTTCAAAGGCCTGGGGATGTCACATTTATGGAAGTGGATCTTTCTTACCTTACCCGGAGCAGCCCATGTGTCACCTCCGCTTAAGCAGCTGCTGACCTTTGGGAGACCCCTTTGAATAATATGCCATGTGGCACTGGCAGTTGGCAAGGAGAAGAAATGGGAGGGAAATCACTTCTTCCTTCCCTTCTCTTGTGCAAGGGAAGGCAGATATAAGATCCAACCCATTCCATGCCATTCCAGGTCAGCTATCAGTCAAATTAATGGCTTCTGCAGTGCTGTCAGATGGTGTCAAACATTTGAAATCTAGTGCATGTCTCTTGACAGATTCTGACATATCACAAACTTGGCCCAACTTTAAATTTTGCGTACCTGCCAAAGGGGGGGGGGTTAATTCTGAAAATCTCTGCTCTTTTGTTCTTGGCAAGTTTTTCTGTACTCAAATGCCTGCTATAGGGCAACGTTTTTTTAATAAGCTTGGCAGAGGGGAAATATCTAAGCCTCCCTTACAGGAAAAGCACTAAAAAGAGATTTAATTTCTCATTTGCCCAGAGTCCAACGTCAAATTCTTTCAGGCCAAAATCCCAAAGACTTGAGTGTGATGTTATTAGAACCATTTGCTTTGTTCAACTTATTATGCAAGAAGCATATACACGTGCATCTGAGCCAGAGACCAGCAAAAAACCCAAATAATTTCAGTTTGAGCGTTCTTGCCAAGTTTTCAGTGTAGCCTTCCGCAGACTTTTTCCTCTAAAAGAAAAGAAATAGAAGGGAAAGACCGCCTGCTTTAAAAAAACAGTAGTGATGCTTCATTTCTTCACTAGGGTAAACTCCCAGGGACGCTATTAACATAGGGCAAAAACGCATGGTCGCTTTAGCCTCCTTTATTCCCTGTTTCAGCCAGGATTCAGTCAGGATCGAACGCATGCGTTTTTGCCAAACGTGCTGAATCCTGGCTGAAACAGGGAATAGAGAAGGCTAAAGTGACTATGTGTTTTCACCCATAGTCTCTTGTTTTTGAACTTTGAAGCTGTCGGCGTGGTCTAGTGGTTAAGAGCAGCAGACTTTAATCTGGAGAACCGGGATTGATTCCCCACTCGTCCACATGAGCGGTGGGTGGACGCAAATCTGGCGAGCCCTGTTGGTTTCCCAACTACATACTACATTCCAGCCTTCTAAATCAGTTAACTTTCTCTGTTAGTTAGTGCATGTGTACGATAAAAAAGTATCTCATAACACGGTGTCTTAAATGGGAAGAATCTCTGGAGGAAAACGCTCTCTTGATCTTTGCATTACCATTGCTACGGAAGGATGTTTCTTGGAAGAGGGCCAAGGACCGCATTTAAAGAGGGAGTTGAACAGGCCATAATATGTAGCAAGTACTATTATTTCTTTGTGGGAGGTTTATTATAGGCTTCTGGTATATAATCTAAATTAGGCGTTTGAAGAAAAAAATAACGCTTTCAGGTTTGGAAGCGTGATAGAATGCTTTGAGTTGAATTTCTCTCGTTCAAAATTCTCCTGATTTACTTGATGGCTTTTGAAGTTCTTCTGAAGCTGTAAATGTTATCAGCATTCATTAATTAAGCCTTCTTTTCAAACCGCTCCATCGGAACGGTGCTCTTTTATGTCACTGGAAATGGGGAGGGCTTTTTCGAGACAACTCTGTCGTTTTGGCGTGTAAGTTCCAAGGCTGGGGCTTTGTCTGGTGAAGGACTGTGGATTGCTAGGGTTGCCAACCCCCAGGTAGTATAGGGTTGCCTACCTCCAGGCACTTAGTTAGAGAAACTTGACACCTCTGTGTGCAAAATAGGATGCTCTGAAGCGAAGTAGACACAGAATGGCAAAAGTGTGTATGTTACTTACCAATCACTTTACCAAAAATCAAATTAACATACTGCACTTAACAAACTATAGACATAATACTCTCAATGTAACATCAGGTACTAGCTGGAAATCTCCTACTACTACAACTGATCTCCAGCTAATAGAGATCAGTTCACCTGGAGAAAATGGCCGCTTTGGCAATAGGACTCATGGCATTGAAGTCCCTCCCCTCCCCAAACCCCACCCTAAAACCCCCCTGCCGGTGGTGAAGAGGGACCTGGCAACCCTAAGGTAGTAGCTGGAGATCTCCTGCTATTACAACTGATCTCCAGATGATAGAGATCAGTTCCCCTGGAGAAAATGGCCACTTTGGCAATTGGACTCTATGACATTGAAGTCCCTCCCCTCCCCAAATCCTGCCCTCCTCAGGCTCTACCCCAAACATTTCCAGGTATTTCCCACCCAGAGCTGGCAACCGTAACCATGGAGTGGTGGCAGGAGAAAAATTAAAATGTCAGCATCATGTGTACCCTGATGTCACTTCTGGGGAAACCATTGCAGTAGGGTTGCCAACCTCCAGGTAGCATCTGGTGATTTCCTGCTATTACAATTGATCTCCAGATAACCAAGATCAATTCCGCTGGAGAAAATGGCTGCTTTGGAGGGTGGAATCTATGGCATGTGGTCCCTCCCCTCCCTAAATCCCACTGTCCACAGTCTCCACCCCAGAAATCTCCAGGTATTTCCCACCCAGACCTGGCAAGCCTACCTGGCAGTGATGCTGGGTAGCTCTAGGAATCTGTGGTTTTACCATAGAGTTTCTGGTGATTCCTAGAGTTTCCCATCATTGCTTCTGGGTTTTCTTGGAAGTGGCATAATGGTGCACAGGATATCACACATCCCCTCAAGTCCTTGCCCCCCAAGCTAGCAACCCTAGGCAGGAGGGAGCTCTGCCATAGAGTCTGCCCTCTGAAGCTGCTATTTCCTCCAGGGGAACTGGATTCTGTAGTCTGGAGATCAGTTGTAATTCCAGAACTTCAGATCCCTCCTGGAGGCTGGTTACCCTACTCACTGGCCAGTAGGGTTGCCAACCCCCAGGTAGGAGGTGGAAATCCCCTGCTATTACAACTGATCTCCAGCTGATAGAGATCAATTCACCTGGAGAAAATGGCTGCTTTGGTAATTGGACTCTAGGGCATTGAAGTCCCTCCCTTCCCCAAACCCTGCCCTCCTCAGGCTCTGCCCCAAAAACGTCCGCTGGTGGTGAAGAGGGACTTGGCAACCCTACTGGCCAGGCCTGGTTTGGGCTGGTCTTATATAAATCACCCTTCTTTCTTTGCTGGGCAGTGCCATCTTCTTGCTGCACTTCAGATTCCTGCTTACACTGCAAGCTTCAGTGATTCTGGGTTGGAAAGTGACCCTCTTCTTGGTTTAGAAGACAGCGCAGTTGCCCAAAGTCCCAGCTGGGCTCTAACAGCAGTGTTGGTCAAAACCAGCCTAGAAGCAAGCCAGTACTCAGGGCCTTTTCTGCAAGACTAGGTAGACCTGCTCCCAACTTCCTGCACTTGCTACGGAGCCGGTTGCAGTGTTTTGCCTCAGCAGCATCTTCCAAACCATCTACAAGAGCTGTCCAATCAATGCAGTACACATTGCTATAAGAGATCTTCAGTATTGCAAATGAATGGATGATTGATTATGGCAATGTCCTTATCCTCTAGGAAGGGCATCTGCTAGGGTTACCAACCTCCAGGTAGTAGCTGGAGCTCTCCTTCTATTACAACTGATCTTCAGCCAATAGAGATCAATTCCCCTGGAGAAAATGGCCACTTTGGCAATTGGATTCTATGGCATTGAAGTCCCTCCCCTCCCCAAACCCTGCCCTTCTCAGTCTCCATCCAAAAAATCTCCAGCTATTTCCCAACCTGGAGCTGGTAACCCTAGGATCCACAGATGCATGAGATGTACATAGCGAAAGGGAGTCTCCTAGCTATTACCCCTATTGGTCTCCATAGGAACAAAGCAAGTATTGCTGCAGGTACCCATGATAGCCTTCCTTATTTCCATGGAACTCCATTTACAAGACACATGGGGGGAATTTAAATAATGCCTTCAAAATACCCTTTTACATTTTTGAGGTCTCCGGCTGAAACAATAACTTTTCCAAGGAATTTTGTTGCTGGGTTTTTTTTTTTTTGTAGCCGTTTGGCATGAAAGAATTGCCTTCATATTTACGGATAAAACTCCTTTCATGAATCTTTATTGCCACCCGGGCAAGAAAAAGCACTTTTCTTGTCAAGGGTTTATTGATTGCCGAGAATTCATTGATAAAACCGGTCGTGTGCCTTCGCTTTGAAAGTCTGCCAGTTCTATATGCTGTCTGGTTTACGAATGAATCCAGCGGTAGGCATCCTAATTATGACATCAGGACTTTATATCACAATAAGCACCAGCTCTTTTTTTTTTCTTTTCTGGTCATCTTCAGGCTTTTCCAAGGCAGGAAATATTCTCCTGTTACAGCAATGCTGTAGATAGGGTTGCCAGGTCCCTCTTCGCCAACAGTGGGAGGTTTTTGGGGTGGAGCCTGAGGAGGGCGGGGTTTAGGGAGGGGAGGGACTTCAGTGCCACAGAGCTCCATTGCCAAAGCAGCCATTTTCTCCAGGGGAACTGATCTCTATCGGCTGGAGATCAGTTGTAGTAGCAGGAGATCTCCAGCTAGTACCTGGAGGTTGGCAACCCTAGCTGTAGACCGGGGGCATCCTTTTTGAGCCTGCGGGCACATGTGGAATTCTGAGACAGCATGGTGGGCGCAGCAGAAGATAGCAGAAGATCTCCAGCTACTACCTGGAGGTTAGAATCCAAAAAAACAACTCATGCTAATAAGTGACTGGTCCAAAAAGAGAAAAGAAAAGCATTGATGACTGCATCAAAAATCTAATTTGCTGGTATGCAATATGCTGTAACACACGATTATAAGGACACAATGCAATTATCGCAATACAATGATCGTATATTCAACACAATGCTCTAAAGTCCCGAAATGGTGAGAAAAATAGAAAGAATCAGCCTAGAAACCTAGGACTGCCACACAGTGGGGGTTACCGCACTTTGTATTCCCAGCGATGTATTAAGAGTTTGAAAATGTTATAAAAAACATCGCTTTAAAAGGGTTTTTGGATACCACAGCTTATAAATGGTTGGAAGACGTCTTCACAGCTAAAGGGGCCAAACAAAGTGCATTTTTATAATGTTTTCAAACTCTTAATACATTGGTGGGAATACATAGAAAGTGCGAACAGCATTTTTTATAACATTTTCAAACTCTTAATACATCAAAATATTGTCGAAGGCTTTCACGGTCAGAGTTCATTGGTTCTTGTGGGTTATCCGGGCTGTGTGACCGTGGTCTTGGTATTTTCTTTCCTGACGTTTCGCCAGCAGCTGTGGCAGGCACCTTCAGAGGAGTAACACTGAAGGACAGGGTCTCTCAGTGTCAAGTGTGTAGGAAGAGTAATATATAGTCAGAAAGGGGTTGGGTTTGAGCTGAATCATTGTCCTGCAAAAAGTATCAAAGGTAATGTGCTAATCATTGTCCTGTAAGTATCCAGATAATGTGCTAATGAGAGTGTGGTATGTTAATATGGAACAATTGTATCCTGAAGTGATCTGTTAATGTGTGAAATCCAAAGCTAATCTGCATGGCTACTGTGGACTGTATACATCGCTGGGAATACAAGTGCGGTAACCCCCAGAGTCTCACAATTCCTCTTGTGGAAGAAGACTTGATCCGGGTGCGGTGTTCGGCGATCTCCAGCTACTATCTGGAGGCTGGCCACCCTATCCCTAAATCACTGACATTTTACCCCCAGTTGAAAAGAAAGCCAGTGAGCATCACTAAAAACTCTTTACTGGCTGATTGGTACAGTGCCGAAAAGGGATGCCTCCCGCCTTGCATTCTGATCAGCTCAAAAAGCGAGCTTCCTTCTAGCGAGCCGCTGTTGCCTCAAGCCCGGGATTCTTATCATCTGGAGGAACACAGCAAATGAGGGGTTCATTAGCTCCAGACAATTGGAGTCCATTAGTTGCACTTTTCTTACAAGGAGGCTTGATTTGCGAGGGAGCCGTAGACGCTGGCCCCTCTTGTCAATGCTGAAGCCTCTTCAACCAGGCTGGAATCCAGTGGACAGAGGCAAATTGCCGACTGTATCACTCCAGCGCCACAGGCTCTGTGGCTCGCGCCGTTCGACAGCAGCCAGTTGCCATGGAAATAAAATTGGGATATCCCAAATGTGCTGTTCGAGATTGCATCGCAGGTTCACGGAAAGGGGAAACAGGGCTGTGGGAGAGCTCGTTCTCAGATCCCTGCTAAGCAGGGCAAGAGTAAGCAGCAGAAATATCCACCCCAAATAGGGCTGCCAGCCTCCAGGTACTAGCTGGAGATCTCCTGCTATTACAACTGATCCCCAGCCGATAGAGATCAGTTCGCCTGGAGAAAAAAAATCTGCTTTGGCAATGGACTCTATGGCATTGAAGCCCGTCCCCAAACCCTGCCCTCATCAGGCTATGCCCCCAAAACCTCCTGCCAGTGGCGAAGAGGGACCTGGCAACCCTAACCCCAAATCAAAAGCTTTCATTCGTGTCTTTCCCTTTGTCGTACTGCATGCAACTAAGAGAGACCTGTCAGGAAGGACAAGCAGAGTCTGATGGATCTGTAGGGTTTGCAGGTCCCTCTTCACCACCAGCAGGAGGTTTTTGGGGTGGAGCCTGAGGAAGGCAGGGTTTGGGGAGGGGAGGGACTTCAATGCCATAGAGTCCAATTGCCGAAGTATTTCTTTTCTTTTTTATTGCCATAGTGCAAAGAAACGAAGGTCCCTGTCTGTATGTTTAAATTTCATAAAGTGTTCTACTACTGGAGCTTCTATGACACAATTTCTTATGCGTGAACGCCGGTTATCAACCCTATGGATCTGCAGGATGGTCAGTCTTGGGGCAGAGTCGATTCTAGGGAACCTAAGGGCTGAGCTGGAAACTAAACATTCTTACAAAGGAATATATTTATTTGGTGTATACAATAAAATGGATTACAACACTGGGCCTGGAATACAGGCTACATAAAAACCACCAGTATAAACAGTTGCAAAAATAATCAACAACACGGTTGATGATGTACAACATGTAAATGACCAATATTCCATACATGTTTCAGCCTCCTGGGCCTTCCTCAGAGGTCAAATTATACAAAACATTATTATTAAAAACACATCCAGAAATGCATTTTACAAAGTATTTTATCAGAAATGTATAATCCTTATATCCTGTGTGACTAGAGGAAAATTAATAACACCAAACATAGGTCTTTCAGCATGGTAATTTGCTCACGAAAGCGTCTGGGGCAAAATATATGTTGTCACTTGTTGATGTTAAAACACATCTGGAAAAAATATTTTTTTGCACCAGACACTTGGGAAATATCTGGAGATTTTGGGGGTGCAGCCTGAGGAGGGTGGGGTTTGGGGAAAAGAGGGACTTAAATGGGGTATAATGCCATAGAGTCCACCTTCCAAAGTGGCCATTTTTTCCAGGTGAACTTATCTCTTTCGCCTGGAGATCACTTGAAATAGCAGGAGATCTCCAGCTACTGCCTGGAGGTTGGCAACCCTAGTATAATCCCATAATGTCCATGCCTAACGAGGGTGGGGTCTGGGGGGGGGGTGTAATGCCATGGAGTCCACCTTTCAAAGCAGCCGTTTTCTCTAGCGGAACTGATCTCTGTCAACGGGAGATCAGTAGTAATCCCAGATCTCCAGCCACTCCTTGAAGGTTGGCGACCCTAGGTACTCGACAGGCAACCTCCACCCATATGAGCATGCTCATGATCTATGACCATTGTCTTGTGCTCTACTCTGCATGTCCATAGTAAAAGAGTGGTGGCTTGCAGTGATATAAAGAAGGGCATTTTTTTCTGAACTAGCCCTCAGATTGTTGAATTCCCTGTTCCAGGTAACCCTTTCTTGTACCCTTACTTTTGGTTTTCTGGAATCTTGATCAAGGCTACTGTGCTAGAACAAAATAAGGGCTGTGCTGGATCAGACCAAGGTCTATTAAGTCCAGCAGTCTGCTCACACAGTGGCCCACCAGGTGCCTCTAGGAAGTGGCTTTACATATAAGCTAAACAAGAGCCGGATTTACGTATAAGCTAAACAAGCTATAGCTGAGGGCCCCACTCTCTTGGGGGCCCCCAAAAAATTTAAAGGAAAAAAACCTGGATGTACATTTTCAAAATATAAGATAAAAAACAAATAAAATAAAACCTACATACAGCAACAGTGTTTTGTATTGTGTAGGCTCCTATGATGTAAGTAATGGGCCCCACCTGCTAGCCTGCTTTAGATACCTATTAGGTCCATAAATTACCATATAGCATATATTCACACAAAAAGCAGCGACAATTTGTTGTTGACAAACGACAGCTGGACATATAAAGGGCCCTATTACCCTCAATAGCTTAGGGCCTCATCAAACCTAAATCCGGCCCTTACTGGAAGCCCACAAACAAGAGGACTGCAGCAGCATTATCCTGCCTGTGTTCCAAAACACCTAATATAATAGGCATGCTCCTCTGATCCTGTCTTCTGAAGGTCTCATCTCAAGACCTGATAATTTTTACCTGGTCCATGGATTCTCATTTGGTGTTGATACTTATATAGATGTTCATGGTTTTATTCATTGCTGGATTTGTATTCCTCGTTGTAGTTTTCAAGATTACATTTACAGCTGCTGACTGCTTTTATTGATCAACCTTTTAATGGTTTCCTCTCCATTCATTGTACTTGTCCTGCATTGTCAAGACAAGTTGAGCACTATTTTAATATCAGAAAGTTGACCTATTTAAATGATCTCAAAGATCCAGAACAGTGCCTGAATCGAAGAACTGCGGAGGAGTTAAGGGAAAAAACGGTCAAGGCAATGGGTGAGAGATGAATGGACGTGGTTTCAAGAAAGGCTGCTTTTATGCACCAATATCGATTGACTATGTGGGCAGTCCTCCCGTCCACGCTTGCTTGGGAAGAGCCGCTGTCTCGCTTCTCATTCAAATTCCCCAAGTGAGTTTGATACGCTGCTGCCTTTGATGGATGACATTTAATTTCTACAGACGCATGGTGGTTGTGAGCTGTTGGAAAGTCACAGCTTATATCTGAGATGCTAATAATTGGCAGCTCTGAATGCAACAGAGGAGGTAAGGCAGGCTCCTCTAGAGCATGGATGGCAGAGTAAGGAATGCTCAGCATGACTAATGAAAACACCTTTTGTAGGGCTCTGGGTACCTTTGAATCCTAACGAAAGAGGTCAACAAAGATGGTGAGGGGTCTGGAGACCAAGTCCTATGAGGAAGGGTTGAAAGAGCTGGGTATGTTTAACCTGAAGAGGAGAAGACTGAGAAAGGATATGATAACCATGTTCAAATACTTGAAAGGCTGTCATATAGAGGATGGTGCCGAGTTGTTTTCTGTTGCTCCAGAAGGTCGGACCAGAACCAACAGGTTGAAATTAAATCAAAAGAGTTTCTGTCTAGACATTAGGAAGAATTTTCTAACAGTTAGAGCAGTTCCTCATTGGAACAGGCTTCCTCGGGAGGTGGTGAGCGCTCCTTTCCTGAAGGTTTTTAAGCAGAGGCTAGATGGCTATCTGTCAGCAATGTTGATTCTATGACCTTAGGCAGTTCATGAGAGGGAGGACATCTTGGCCATCTTCTGGGCATGAAATAGGGGTCACTGGGGTGTGTGGGGGAGGCAGTTATGAATTTCCTGCATTGTGCAGGGGGTTGGACTAGATGACCCTGGTGATCCCTTCCAACTCTATGATTCTATGATTCTATGCTTATATGAATAAAGACCTGAAATGATCTGACAAAGGTGTCATGGCCCAGACCTCGCCAGGTGAGGAATCATCAGAGGAAGAACCATACCAGGAAGAACCAGTCTCCCCCAAAACCTCAGTCAGCCGAGAGTCCATGTCAAGGCGAACCCTAAAAGGAAGGACCACACACCAGCCCTGCTGAGGATTCTAGAGTGGCTGCAGAACCAACATTTTGCTGAACTGGCTCCAGCTGGAACGCCACAGACGCAAGACCCTCCCAGCTCACCTGAAGTAGTTCAACATCTCAAGCAACAGGGTAGAGCAGCGATCCAGACTAAAAGACACAGCGCCCGATTAGAAGCATTAAGTTCTGCAGAGCTGCTATGTGATTGTGCCCGCCAATCATACTGTGTGACCAAGCATACATGAGGATCATGAAGTATGTCAACATGGAAGAATTATACTTACAATACAGTACTGAGTTTTGTTGTTGAAGGTATTGCTACAATGAGAGAGAACTACTTTCTCTGTTTTAAGTGGTAACAGAGAAGAAGGAAGGAAGGAAGGAAGGAAGGAAGGAAGGAAGGAAGGAAGGAAGGAAGGAAAAGAAGAAGAGTTGGTTTCTATACCCTGCTTTCCTCGACTATAAGGAGTTTCAAAGCAGCTTACATTCGCCTCCCCTTCCTCTCCCCACAGTAGGCATCATGTTCGTTTTGAGATTTTTTTTTACCAGTTATGACCCAAGAACCTTCTTAAATGGGGCTCTTCGAATCTTGGCCAGCTAAAGCCCCATCTTGTTGTAGTCAGGCCTACCCCTTCTTATCCATAAGGTTGTCAGGTCCCTTTTCGCCACTGGTGGGAGGTTTTTGGGGTGGAGGAGGGTGGGGCTTATGGAGGGGCTTCAATGCCATAGAGTCCAGTTGCCAAAGCGGCTATCTTCTCCAGGGGAACCGATCTCTATTGGCTGGAGATCAGTTGTAATAGCAGGAGATCTCCAGCTACTACCTGGAGGTTGGCAACCTTACGTATCCACCCCCGAATACACTACTTTTCCCCGAGTGATGAGATTTTATGCCGAGCTTCAATCACTCCCCTCTGGGGTTATTAAATGTCAGAACAGCATGTTGCAGCCTACCAAGCTAAGAATTTTTCCAGCCATGTTTTTAATGGCTCCATCACAGGTAATTATTTTTCTGCAACTGTTTGTGGAACAATAATCAAAGGTAACAGTAGCTTCACGGGGAAGGAAAAAAATATCGCAAATTGTTCCACAAAAGTTCATATACCGAAAATGTATTTGTCAAATAAATTGGCGTCTGTGTATGAACCATTAGCTCAGTTTCAGGGCTCAAATGCCCCACTTAGGAACAAATACAGCAACAGCTTTCTCTTAGAGATGGCAGGTAGCCATTAATCTGTCCCATTGCAATAACTTCTAAAAATCCATCAGGGTTAAAAAATAAATGGTTTGAGGCTGGATTTCTTTTCCTCTTAAAAATGTCCTGGGAAGTTTTGCTGCTTAAAAAAAAAATCAACATTGGTAAGCAAATGTCACATCAACTGAGACTTAAGAAAACAATCACCGGAATCCTGAACTGACATGTTGGCATACCTGGCGAGAGGTACAGCCAGCAAGGGATACTTTCCAAGGTAACCTTTTTTCCCCACGTGTTCACTTTTTAGATTGACTCTATGTTTTATTTAACCGCGTTGGTGGTCATGCAAAGGCTACGGGGCTGTTCTGCGCTTGCTGTGTCATGCCTGCACAATTTATGCCCCGCCAAGCTGAATACAGTACACCCGCCATGTATGTCTAGTGACTGATGGTCCTGATTGTCTGAAGGCTCTAGACAGGGTTGCATTCTTCCTGGAAGATCAGGTCCACAGCTTGGAGCTTCTGCGAGATCTGGTTCATCTAGTCTCTGAGGCTTGTTTTATTTATTTAGTAATTAATTTTGAATTTTTTTATTATTTTTTAGGGAATACAGAAAGGAAAGAAGGGGAAGGGGAAAAGTTTGCATCCATTTGCAATAAATGACATTGTCTCAATCATTGATATACACACATTGATATACACACATAGGAAAACTACTACCTAGATTATGTTATACTTATTGTAGTTATTACTGCTGATGCAACATGTTAATTTCTATTCTATTTTTACTCGATAAAAAGTAGTCATGTATATTTTTGTGCATAATAAGCAACCGGTAATATTACTAAGATGATATTTAAGATAAACCGTGGTCAATTCCTCTAAAAATAGTCATCTTTAAAGTATGTGTACACATAAGTAACTTTTACTGACATGAAAAGGAGAAAGATTATGTTAGAGTTAAATATTTGAAGATATATAAGTATACCATGGTAACCATTTCTCAATAAATTGCTCAACATTTTGTGTGTCGTCTGAATTCATAAAATAAGTCATCTTAGCCATATTTGCATAGTCCAGCATCTTTTCTTTCCGTTCATCTATTTCTGGTAGAGCCACTTGCTTCCATCTCCTTGCAAGAACAACACTTGCAGCCGTTGTGGTATTTATTTATTTAGTAATTGATACCCCGCTTTTCCTCTCACAGGGGACCAGAAGTGGCTTCTAGTATTATTCTCCATCCTCACAACAATAACCCTGTGAAGTCAGTTAGGCTGAGACAGGAGGAAGAGGAAGAAGAGGAAGAGTTGGTTTTTATATGCCAGCGTGGTGTAGCGGTTAAGAGCGGTGGTTTGGAGCAGTGGACTGATCTGGAGAACTGGGTTTGACTCCTCACTGCTCCACATGAGTGGCGGACTCTAATCGGGAGAACCAGGTTGGTTTCCCCACTCCTCCACATGAAGCCAGCTGGGTGACCTTGAGCTAGTCACAGCTCTTAGAGCTCCCTCAGCCCCACGAACCTCACAGGGTCCTTAGGCTGAAAGAATCCTCCTTGGAGGATGGGTGGGTCCACGCCACAGTCTCTGGTTATCCCCTGCCTCACTTCTACATGCTGGAGCACAGAGAGCAGGGCTTGTGAAGAGGAGGGCTAGGCAGAAAGGGAAAAGGCCATCCTTCTTGGCCTGCAAAAGTTGAACTTGGCATTCATTGAGAAGAGGAGTTGGCTTTTATACCCCACTTTTCTCTCCTGTAAGGAGTCTGCGAGTGGCTTACAATCACCTTCCCTCTCCCCCGCAACAGGCACCTTGTGAGGTAGGTGGGGCTGAGAGAGTTCGGAGAGAACTGTGACTAGCCCAAGGTCACCCAGAAGGCTTCATGTGGAGGAGTAGGGAATCAAACCCGGTTCTTCAGATTAGAATCAGCCGCTCATAACCACTACACTACACTGGCTCTCTAAGTGAACTTTAACGCCACCAATTAACAGAAACGTGCCAAACACCATGGACTGGTTCACACATGCATGATCATCCATCCCTTGATTATTGAGCAAGTGATAACTCACAGATGAATATGTGAATATGAATTGCAAAACATTTGTGTTTCAGGTACTGTGAGGAGTTTAAGATTGTGGGTAGCTTCATACGTGCCCGTTGCCCCTCGATGCTACCAAGTAACAAGCACATGTGTAAAAATTCATCTCCAAAATGCTGTGATTTATATTTATAAATCAATGTGATTTATATTTAGATGGCTTGATTCTTGTGAGACCCTCTTTACCCCTACATTTTCCCTGTCATGAATTTGCTTAAATAATAGAAGGGTTTGACCATTTCTCCTGCTGTGCAGGGTTGCCCTTGGAAATTGGCTTGTGTCATGAGTAAAAACTTCATTTCTGAAATACAAAATTAAAAAAAATTCAAGACTCCTTTGTGTTGCTTTTATCTAAAAGAATGTTCTTGGCTGAGTCCTATGTCAGTTCATGAACTGACTTTACACAATGTTCCTCATTAACCCTCTGGCCTTGGAAGAAGGACACTCTTGTAAATCTAAACATAGAAACTCATGTGGCGCCCCGACTCATTTTTATTCCTCATATTAGAGATTTTCAGGCGACTGTTGCAAATGGTTAGGGTTGCCAGGTCCCTCTTAACCACCGGTGGGAGGTTTTGGGGCGGAGCCTGAGGAGGGCGGGGTTTGGGGAGGGGAGGGACTTCAATGCCACAGAGTCCCATTGCCAAAGCGGCCATTTTCTCCAGCTGAACTGATCTCTATTGGCTGGAGATCAGTTGTAATACCAAGAGACCTCCAGCTAGTACCTGGAGGTTGGCAACCCTACAAATGGTGAACCTGTTCTTTTAGCTGGTGGCCCTCTGAGATATGGTCTGTGGACTCGATTCTAAGATTGGGATGAATTGGGCACTTGATGCCCCGACCCAGATGGCCCAGGGTGAGAGTAGCCAATTTCCAGGTAGGGCCTAGTGTTCTCCTTGAATTACAACTGATATTCCAACTACAGAGATCTGTTCCCCTGGAGGAAATGGCATTTGCCTTGTGTGGACTATATGGCATCCCATTCCATCTGAGTTCCCACCCCTCTCAAAAACCTCCCTTCCCAAGCACTGATCAGCTCTTAGAAGCTAAGCAGTACTTGGATGGGAGACCACCAGAGAAGTCCAGGGTTGCTATGCAGAGGCAGGCAATGGCAATCCATCTCTGTTTGTCTCTTGGGGAGGGGCCATGGCTCAGTGGTAGAGCCTCTGCTTGGCATTCTGAAGTTCCCAGGTTCAATCCCTGGCATCTCCAGTTAAAGAGACTAGGCAAGCAGGTGATGTGAAAGACCCTCCTGAGACCCTGGAGAGCCGCTGCCAGTCTGAGTAGATAATACTGACTTTGATGGACCAAGGGTCTGGTTCAGTATAAGGCAGCTTCTTGTGTTCGTATGCCTTAAAACTCTATGGGGTCGCCATAAATCAGTTGCAACTTGACAGCACTTTCCACCACATGCTAGATATCTTAATATGAGGTGATGTAAAACAAGCCCCTTGATGGAGACTATTAACAGAAAGGTGGCATTAATCTGTGCCTTCATTCTCTCTCTCTCTACAGCACATTGATAGCTGATCTATCCACAAAAATGGTTTAGATCCAGTGACCTTCCAGAGAAGAGTGGAATCAGCTTTTTGAGCAATGCTATGTCAAAAATTAGAATGTCATAGGAAACAGGAATGTCATGGAGAATCTATCTCTCAGCCATGCTGCTGTCCCACTGGTAGGAAGTTTTTGATCACTGAGTATCAGCATTCAGTCAAAAAGATCCTCCTGTTTACCTCCTTTCGGTGGTAAAAAGCATGCAGCAGTACACACACTGGTATTACGTGTGCTTTTCTGTGTATACAACTCAGTTCTAGGAGCTGATTCACACCAAATGGTGCATCACACACTATCTCCTCAACCAACGGCTTAATTTGTTTATTTTAAACATCTGTACACCTCAAAAACAACTCCAAGTTTGCACAATATGTATTGGAGTATGACCTGCCCTGTGCCCCATTCAAAAACACAAGAAGTGTTCCAAATCTGAACAAAACTCTTTCCAACAATTAGGAGCAGGCAAAAAGTTTTCCTTGCGCACAAACTCACATCTCCTTGCAACTTCTCTTTAACAGAGAATGTTAGATGGACTCCACAATGGGAATAGTTTCCCTCATCTGCCTGAAATTTGGAGAACAGGATCCCTGTGGTAAGGGTGCCATCCATGAAAATTTTGTTCCAATTGCGTGAGGGATTGATACCTGGAAGTGGTTTTCCCCACTGAAACCATCAGCTATATTGAATTGAAACTATCAACTAGATTTCTTAACATCATTTGAACATAAGAGGGGCCTTACTGGATGAGAGCGTCAGTTCATCACATCCAATGACCCGTGTCCCCCAGTGGCCAATGAGATGTCTTGGAAGGACCACAGAAGGCTCACCAAAGGCTCCTCCCGCTATCCCCCAACAGCTGCGACTCACAGATATACTGCCTCTGTACATGGAAGTCTCATTTAGCCTGCAGGGTGTTGTGCCAGAGGCCGTTTTCTTGCCTGAGGCAGGGGTTCTTTCTGATGGATTTGAGTGGTCAAAGGAAGCTTAGCAAGGCAAGGTGCTGTGGTAGCACAAATATACTTGAATTGCAGAAAAGAAAACAAACAACAATATGCAAAAAGAAGGTTTCAGAGGGGAGTGGACATGTTCATTGAGGAGGAGGAAGAAGAGTTGGTTTTTACATGCCGGCTTTCTCTACCACTTAAGGGAGACTCAAACTGGCTTACAATCACCTTCCCTTCCCCTCCCCACAACAGACACCCTGTGAGGTAGGTGGGGCTGAGAGAATGTGAGTTGCTCAAGGTCACCCAGCTGACTTCATGTGTAGGAGTGGGGAAACACATCCAGTTCACCAGATTAGCCTCTGTCGCTCATATGGAGGAATGGGGAATCAAACCCGGTTCTCCAGATCAGACTCCACTCTCAACCACTACACCACGCTGGCTCCCAGGAGAGAGGTATTCATGGCTACTAGTAAAAATGGATACTAGTCATGATGCATGCCTATTCTCTTCAGGATCAGATGAGTATGCCTATTATTTTAGGTGCTTTGGGACAGAGGCAGGATAATGCTGCTGCAGTCGTCTTGTTTGTGGGCTTCCAAGAGGCACCTGGTTGGCTGACTTGAACCTGGATGAGTAGCAACAGGTAGTGTCTGACTGGCGCTGCTATTTCACATTTTCTCCTGATCATGTTGTTTTATTTTGTTTTTTAAATTCTGTGTAAAGAGAGAAAGTGAAGAAAAAGGGAAACCGGCGACCAGGCAAACCTGTTCAAAAAGTCCAAATACTGTATTTAGTCAAATGCAAGTCAATTTTTTTCCAGATATGCTATCAAAACAGAGGGGGTTGCTTTGGGGGGGGGGGAGTCATCGTACACTCAAGATCATATTTCTTTTGAATAAGGATAATAGCTAATGCTAAAATGCTTCCCTATAGCTATGAAAGAAGCATACAGATGCTGGGGGGGGGATGTATCCTGCTCATCTTTATCTTTTCTTGGCTGGTATCAGATTGATCCCCACCAAAGTTGCCATCAACATCCTTTTAAATCGAATCTTAACAATACAGTTAATGCTTACAAGCCTCCTTAAAAAAAAACTTGTATCAACATAACCTTGCCGGCAAATCCCTGATTTGCTTAAATCTCTCCAAGATCAATTGTGCAGCATTCAAAGCAGACTGAATATTAAAGAGCCGATATCTTGTATACTGCTTGCAAAAGACTAGACTAGCTTCCTAATGTGCTTCAAAGATTTAGCTATCGTGAGCTGCAAGAAGAGATTCCTCCCCCCCTTCCACATGTCTTGCATATAATCCAGCATGGTATATTGCAGCTTCGTACGTTAATGCATGGGAATAGTGTGATGACTGCTTAGCTTGGTAGACTGGAGGTGGACTTGGATGCCACCACAGCGAGTCAGCTTGGAAGCTCGAGACAAGGGGTTATTCTGCAAGCACGACTTACTCCTGATTTTCTTGGCAGTCAATCCGCTAGCATTTAAATTGGCTTGGGAAAATCGGTCCGCACCTAGGCCCTTTCCTCTGAATCCTGTCTGCTGCAGAGTCATACTTCTTCCGCACATGGCCAAATAAAAAGGAACATCCAGCAAGGGTGCTGGGCATCACCAATGGTATCACTGGGGGCATCACAGCACCAAACAACCTTTTTATATTTTCTGCTCACCTCATACCTAGAACACCCTCTGGAAGGATGTCCCCATGAGTTGCTTATGACTCAATGGTGATGGCTGCCAACTTGGAAGGCTTTAAGAGGGGAAGTGGACACGTTCACAGAGGATAGGGTTATCTATGGCTACTAATAGAAATGAATACTAGTCATGATGCATACCTATTCTCAACAGTATCAGAGGAGCATGCCCATTATATTAGGTGTTGAGGAACACAGGCAGGATGCTGCTGCAGTTGTCTTGTTTGTGGGCTTCCTAGAGGCATCTGGTTGGCCACCGTGTGAACAGGCTGCTGGACTTGGTGGGCCCTGGTCTCATCCAGCATGGCTTTTCTTATGTTCTTGTGTTCTCAACAAAATGTTCTCACCACCACCACCCATGTTATCCCACCACAGAACTCCTAAGAAGACAATTCTCATCAGCTGGAGACCCAGAGGTCAATAAATCCAGTGTCTGCCGAAGAAAATATTTTTAACTGCAATGATATCTAGAAAGGGAACAGAATAAATTGTCGTTCTGCTTTCAGAGCCTCACATTTTTAGCATTCCTACATCAACATTATCTCTTGGGCCTTGGCTCCATGACAGGCCTCCAGATCGTCCTCTTTCTGATCAGTGTTGTTCTCCTTTGAACCCAGTCTGTGGAAGCACCTCGCCTAGTGAGCTCCTGAACCTCTACTCCCTTGTCAGGATCCCTGGCTGCTTCTATAACAAATAAATAAAAGTCCCAAAGCACCTCATTAATTATCTTTTTATTACTCTCTTCATTATGATCGGGCGATGGCCTGTAGCCATTCATTAACTCAGCTTGCTCTCGTCCTCTGCCGCTATCAGATCACATTTGCCGTTCTCCCGACATCAATTAGGGTCGGCTACATGGTGAATTATGCCACACTCTGTCACTCTCGACACATTAGCCAATTGTATCCTCCCATTCACATTGAGCATATTTTACACCCTTTGTGAGAGAACGTGCCCGGGAGCCGTTTTTAAATATAGCAGCCGGTCGCAACTCGACAAAACAGGCACCAGCCTCAAAGTCAAACTCACCAACCGAAAGGCAGAAAAGCAGCACAGGCTGAAGTTGGCTCGGGCAGATACGGAGTCTGCACTGATGTCCCTCAGCTTCATAAACACTTGCAGCATTTGCTGTGTTTAAATGATGGCGTTCGCCTTGCAATGTTTGCATCCTGTTCACTCTGGGAAGGCTTTTATGAGAGGTTGAAGAGGCATGATAATATTGCTTTATTGACATTTTTGTTATTTGAACATCTGTCCTCTGTCCTGCCCGAGATGTCATAGAATCATAGAATTGGAAGGGACCACAAGGGTCATCTAGTCCAACCCCCTGCACACGGCAAGAAATTCCCAACTACCACCCCCACACATCCCCAGTGACCCCTACTTCATGTCCAAAAGATGGCCAAGATGCCCTCCCTCTCATCATCTGCCCAAGGACATAGAATCAGCATTGCTGACAGATGGCCATCTAGCCTCTGCTTCAAAACCTCCAGGGGAGGAGAGCTTACCACCTCCCGGAAAGCCTGTTCCACTGAGGAACCGCTCTAACTGTTAGAAAATTCTTCCTAATGTCTAGACAGAAACTCTTTTGATTTAATTTCAACCTCTTGGTTCTGGTCCGACCTTCTGGGGCAACAGAATACAATTCGGCACCATCCTCTATATGACAGCCCTTCAAGTACTTGAAGATGGTTATCATATCCCCTCTCAGTCTTCTCCTCTTCAGGTGATCTGATCTCTATCGGCCTGAGATCAGTTGTAATAGCAGATCTCCAGCTACTACAGGGAGGTTGTCAACCCTGCTTAGCATCCGAGATCTGACAAGATCGGGCTATGCCAATGCCATGCCGCCTTCCCTCCCAGTGAGTCCTTTAGAAAGCTTAAAGGTTGCCACATAGGCAACCCAAATTCTCCAAACTTGAATACATTATGCAAATGCATATAATTCCTCCCCCTCCCCATAGCTTGTCTATTGCATTGTGCATGTTTTTTGCTTTTTGGCATGATCCATGCGCATCTGTCCATGCATATTTGCTTCTATTTGGGACAGCTGTGTCACCCTCTAATACCGGTATATGTGTGGAACAAGCTCATTATAATTACTTTCTCTGATATTTCCCAGCCGTTCAATAATAGTTCTGTTGACATTTTTGGTGGCTGCAGACATCATTCTGATGCATGTACAGTATTTATAAGGGCATTCAACATCTCCCCACCCCCCAAGCCTTGTTTGCCTGTCAGCCCTGCTGACATGTGACATTGTTCCTTGCGATGTGGTGTCATGTTTGGTAGAACAAAACATTGTCATGCGCTCCTTCCTTTCAAAAGTAGTGAGAAATTCCGGGAGAAATGCCACGAGTTTCTTTTGGAAGAGGGAACATGGATGACTTTTCGCATCTTTCGAACAGTTTCTCTACTTGTGAATCTAAAAGCCAGAGTGGTGTAGTGGTTAAGAGCGGTGGTTTGGAGCAGTGGACGCTGATCTGGAGAACCGGGTTTGATTCCCCAAAACTCCACATGAGCGGCGGAGGCTAATCTGGTGAACTGGATTTGTTTCCCCACTCCTACACACGAAGCCAGCTGGGTGACCTTGGGCTAGTCAGACTCTCTCAGCCCCGTCTACCTCACAGGGTGTCTGTTGTGGGGAGGGGAAGGGAAGGTGATTGTTAGCTGGTTTGATTCTTCCTTAAGTGGTAGAGAAAGTCGGCATATAAAAACCAACTCTTCTTCTTCTTCTTCTGAAAGCAAATAGCAGATCCCCAGAGAATAACTGCACCCCTTTGCCATTCTATGCTCGGTTCCAGATAATTTCAGCTGGAAACACCGGGTTTAGAAATATCTGGAGATTAGAGTGTGGAGCCTGGGGTGAGCGGGGTTTAAGGACATTAGGGGCCTTGGCAGGGTATGAAGCCATGCAGTCAACCGTCCAAAGCCACCATTTTCTTCAGAAAGGGAAATAAATGTTTCAAAAAAAAAAAATATTGAATGGCCAATTTATGTAGTCTGGAGATCTGTTGTATTTCCAGGAGATCTCCAGCTGCCAACCGAGTCTGGGACCACATCCCAACAGGTAAACCCCCATTCAGAGAACCAGCACGGTGTAGTGGTTAAGAGCGATGGACTCTAATCTGGTGAACCGGGTTGGTTTACCCACTCCTACATATGAAGCCAGCTGGGTGACCTTGGGCTATTCACAGTTCTCTCCGAACTCTCGCAGCCCCACCTAACTCACAAGGTGTCTGTTGTGGGGAGAGGAAGGGAAGGTGATTCTTCTTAAAAAGTAGAGAAAGTTGGCGTATCAAAACCGACTCTTCTTTTTCTTCTTCTTCCATTCAGGTAATACCCTCAGCCATTAAAGGACCATGAACTGTCTTGTGCCCAAATCCCTTATTTACTTTAGGCAAAAGTCTAGTGATGGATCCATTCATAGTATACAGACCACCTAGCTTGTAACACTATTTCTAGTGCAGGATTGGCAATTCCTGAGAGGAGGCCATTGGCTTGCCAAGGCACACTGCATACCGCATGATTTCATTTGCATTGCTGAGAGATTTTCTGTTGGCTTCCCTGAGCCATCCAGGAAGAATGGCATTTATGCTAATTACACTGGGATTTGCATTTCTTAGCCGGTTTTGAATGCAGCTCTGGAAGATTTGCCTGGACATTCGGAAGCAAGGAAGCTGACAAAGAGCCGGAGGGTCTCCAGGGGTGATTCACAAGACTCACTTGGAAGATGTGTGTGGTAAATAAGAGTTAACAGAGTCACAAAGTCCTTTAAACAAGGAAGTGCCAAAGCAGCTGCACTGAAAGGCATGTGTGTATGATTTTTGCCATCAGGTCACCGCTGACTTATGGAGACCCTGTAGGTAAGTTTCTCGGTCTTACCCGCTACTTACTCACCTTGGATTGGGACCTGTAACGTTTCTTGTCAGTCTCATCTATTTGTGAAGAAACATACTCCTTTTGGAACTCTGTGTAGTTATCTATACTTACCTGGAATATGGTTTAATATCACATTGTTAAAAATGCAGGTTATCATTTAGAGATTCATTTTGAGCTGAATACAGCTATTTGTCTTTATTTGCCTCATGCTGTTCTTCTTTCCTGGCTTCCTAGTTGCAGCATAGGTGTTTTTGGTTTATTTGGATTTAACCTCTAGGTAGTAGCTGGAGATCTCCTGCTGTTACAACTGATCTCCAGCCGATAGAGATCAGTTCACCTGGAGAAAATGGTCGCGTTGGCAATTGGACTCTATGACATTGAAGTCCCTCCCCTCCCAAAACCCCGCCCTCCTCAGGCTCCACCCCCTAACTTCCCATTGGTGATGGTGGGACCTGGCAACCCTACCTGTAGGGTTGCCAGGTAGGTGTTTTCATAGGGTTGCCAGGTCCCTCTTCGCCACCGGTGGGAGGTTTTGGCGGGGGCAGAGCCTGAGGGTGGGGGTTGGGGAAGGACTTCAGTGCCATAGAGTCCAATTGCCAAAGTGGCCATTTTCTCCAGGTGAATTGATCTCTATTGGCTGGAGATCCATTGTAATAGCAGGAGATCTCCAGCTAGTACCTGGAGGTTGGCAACCCTATGTTTTCAGCGGGCAATTGCCTGCCAATCCAATGCACTGCTTGGAGTGGCTATCACACGCATGCGCGGCTGCATGCAATGGAATGCCACATCGCGATGGGACGCTTTAACACTCAAACCCTGGAAGTGACATAAACATCCAGTAAAACTTAAAACTCAACCTTCATTAAAATAGATATGGCGCCCTCTCTCAATAACCGGGTCAAAGAGAATATCTTTGCCAAGGAGGTGTGCCAGATGTTGTCAGAAAGGCCGCTCACCTCCAAGGCCCACTGGCTCAAACCGGAGGAGACTTCAAGATTCGGGTGGAAGAGGAACAGGGGAAAAAGAGGAAAAAACAGGAATGGGGGGAAGGAATGTCAGGGGGTTACAATGCCATGGAGTCCACCCTCCAGAGCAGCCATTTTCTCTTGGGGAACTGATCTCTGTAGTCTGGAGATCACTTGTAATTCTGGGAGATCTCCAGGCCCCACTTTTCTCACTGGAGAAAAGTTCCCTGGAGAAAAGTTCTCCATGGAGAAAAGTTCCAGAAACAAAAGTAGAGAAATAACATTTTATTAGAATCACCCAAAATGTCACAATCAGCTGGATGTTCAGTATAAAAACACAAAAAACAAACCGGAAGAAAGAGATGTTTCAGAGAACAGTGGAGAAGCCTGTAGCCCACAGTTTGTAGTTCTTCATGAGCCCTTCTCAAATGCTACAGTCATAGATACCATGAGCCTACTGTCTACGCATAGATCCTTGCATAGGGTTGCCAACCTTTAGGTAGTAGCTGGAGATCTCCTGCTATTACAACTGATCTCCAGCCAATAGAGATCAGTTCCTGTGGAGAAAATGGGCGCTGTGGAAATTGGATTCTATGGCACTGAAGTCCCTCCCCTCTCCGAACCCCGCCCTCCTCAGGCTCCACACCCAAAATCTCCAGAGATTTCCCAACCCGGAGCTGACAACCCTATGGATGGCCCAGGCTAGGCAGATCGAATCAGATCTTGGAAATTACCCTTGTTAGCACTTGGTGGGATTCCTCCATTGAATTCCAGGGTTGCTATGCAGAGGTAAGCAATGGCAAAATACCTCTCTTTGCCCCTTGCCTTGGAAACCCTACGGGGTCACCCAGAAGTCAGCTGCGACTTGGCAGCACTCCCCACCACCAAGATGAAAAGAAACACTAGTCACAGCTGAATTCCCTTTGGTTTGGTTTGGAATCCACTCAATTTTTACAAGCTTCCTTGGCAAAAATTTAGGAGGGGGGAAGCCATCTATTTTCTGAGGGTTCTTTGCCAGCACACAATACTGGCCCATGACTAGGGTTGCCAGGTCCCTCTTTGCCATGGGCGGGAGGTTTTTAGGATGGAGCCTGAGGAGGGATGGGTTTGGAGAGGGGAGGAACTTCAATGCCGTAGAGTCCAATTGCCAGAGCAGCCATTTTCTCCAGGTGAAGTGATCTCTATCGGCTGGAGATCAGTTGTAATAGCAGGAGATCTTCAGCTAGTACCCAGAGGTTGACAACCCTACCCATGACTGTCCTCTCCCAAGAAGTCTGGAGATGGGTGAAGCTGCCTTGGTCCCTAGCTCCTTCCCCTCCTGCTAGCTTCCGCAAGGTAGACACTGGCCCCCAGATGGGTCAGTAGCCTGCCTCCCCAGACAAAGAATGCTTCTCTATGCCGGGGGCCTCTGAATATTAGCTCATATTGCCACCAGGGCTTCCTCCTATAGCAGTCTTTGAAAAGTAATGGGCCATTTATGTCTGTGACCCTGAAGCCAATTGTGACGGATGGTGTTAGACGCCATCCGTTCTTTCCTTTTTCACTCCCCCCCCCCAATAAATAAAAGGGCAATGTTGGTTCTTAATGAAACCTGCCAAAAGTCTAAAGTAGTTCAAAGTAATTCTGACTGGAGGAACCAATTTGTAACCATGGGTTTCACAGCAGGCTGTCTTCACCTTGCCTTCTATTCACTTGCCTTCTATTTTTTTTTCAATTCAGTAAAAATGGAGGTTGCCTATTGGGACTTAGAGGCACCAGTGATGTAAATGTACTTGGCACAGTCTGTTTTTCTTTTTACAACAGTTAAGAATAGAATATAACCTTCTTTACTACCATTTGTTGTTTAATTAAGACTCACTGGAAGCAGTTTGGACTGCTGAGTGCTGAAATCCAAGTGACTTCACACTTCCAACTTGAAAATAAGTAAGAGGCTGATACTGTGCAGTCTTGCAGAATTACTGAGGTCTAAGGCCATTTATGTCTGGTAGTTAGCAGCGCATTCCAGGCTGAAGTGCCCCACATATTTCTTCAAGCTGAAGCGTCATTCCAGACATCACTGCGAAGCCGGCACATACCTGCTTCGCATTTCTTAAGAGCCCCTTTAACACGACCTTTTGTATTTGCTCCGCCCCTGCATTGAAGCATTTACTGAAGGAACCATGAAAAATCACAGCCGCGGCTTAGCTATGCAAATGACCATTGCTAATGGCTATTCAAACGAAGGGGCAGGCGGGTGGGGGGTGGAATTTGTTTGACTTTCTCCTCTTGCATCAGGACCATGAATAGTCATTTTAAAGGGCGGATTTAAAAAAGCAGCTTTGAGCGAGCATCAAAATCGACCCTGTATAAATAGCCTAAGCCTATTAGGTTTAGAGTGGAATAACTCTGCATAGGATTGCAACGTACATTTCCCAGCAAGCTGTAAACACGTACAATAGGCCAAGATATAGAATTTCAGTTATCCAGAGAGATGGTGGTTAAAGTCCTGGCTCAGGCTGTGGGAGACCCAGATTCAGATCATTGTTTGGTGTGTAAACTCAGTATGCGACCTTAGATAAGGGGCAAATTATAGGTTATGAAATATGTGAGTCCACCACAGGGAGTCTTAGCCACATCAGAGTGGCAAATTCCAGGTAGGAACTCCATTTGAAAGCACTCTGGAGGTCCAGTTTGGCTCGAAGATTTTCGGGGGCTGAGACTCACAGAGTGGCATTTGATGATGTGATGACATCATTGGGGTCGCATAACTGGAAATGATATCGCCAGATGCTCTAGCGTTCACTTGAAATTCTATGGTAAAACCGAAGAGTTTTGAGTGAATGCTAGAGCATCCACTGACCAAGAGCTGTCATTTCTTGGGACATGGTCAGAAATTATATCATCATGTAGAAGACAGCAAAGACAGGTTCTCTTCCAGAGGACAAAACTAGATATAATGGGCTTAAGTCTCTGGAGGGTAGATTTCAGCTGAGCATTAGGAGAAACTCCTAAATGGTATGACTGTATGAACCAACAGCAGCAAGAAGAAGAAGAGTTGGTTTTTATACTCTGCTTTTTCTCTACCTTTAAGGAGTCTCAAAGTGGCTTACCATCACCTTCCCTTCCCCACAACAGACACCCTGTGAGGTAGGTGGGGCTGAGAATGCTCTAAGAGAGCTATGGCTAGCCCAAGGCCGCCCAGCGGGCTTCATGTGGAGGAGTGGGAAAACCAACCTGCCGCCCATGTGGAGGAGTGGGGAATCAAACCCAGTGCTCCAGATCAGACTCCACCACTCCAAACCACCGCTCTTAACTACTACACCACACTGGCTCTCATTCAATCAACCAACAATCAATCAAAGCTACTAGTTATAAGTACCCGCCATCATGCAGTTAAAAGGCCACCAGGAGTCATGTCAATGACATAAAAAGGAAAACAAAACATGGAGGAAATCAACAAGAAGCCCAGGAGAATACAAATGCCTTTACCTGGCACCACAATGAAAAAGGAGACAGCATCCCAAAATGGAGGCACCACCACCAAGGAGGCCCTGCCTCTTGTGACCACCTGCCTGTCTTCAGAATATTCTAGATGCACCAGGAATACCGAGTAAGTTTCTCTTCACATTAGAAATCCATAACTTTCTTTGGAAGGTTTCAATAAAGATTGTAAGATGCACAACATGGTGCTGACCTTGTCAAACAGGTTTCCCGTAAACCTGGTTTTTCCGGTATGGGTTGACTGGTGCATTATTTATGTATACAATCATATACCGCCCCTCCCAGCAGCACCCAGGGCACAAATGAAAACAGCGCAATAAAACTGTCAGGAACTGGCACAATAAAATCACACAAAGTAAATTAATTCAGTCTCGATTCACGGAAGGTCAAGGTGAAGGGTCAAAAGAACAGCAAATCATATGCAGGAAAACAGCAGCAGCCGCTGTGAGGGAAAAGAGAATGGGTTGCATCCAAGGAAATGTGAGTGGCATGAAATTCACAGAACTGGGCCTTTCCTCCTCCCACTATAGTCGCACAAAAATTCTGTTTCTGGGTGTCAAAAGCTCCTCACAACCAAGTTGGGGGGCAAAGTAGGGGATTGCCCCTCTGCCAGTGGAAGGGTACATCCATCCATAGGGTTGCCAACCTCCAGGTACTAAACAACAATAGTCATAACCTGTGCCAAATACAGAAGTATACTAAGGAAATAGGCAGCACATGGGCTCACAATGTATAACGCAAAATTAGCAAGAAAACAATCCTTTTAATGGAAAGACATTAACCTCATGTCTTAATCATAGCAAGACATTAGCTTCATGTTTGCATATTGCCTAACTAACAAAGTAAACTTACTAGCAATCAATAAGTTAAAACTTAGTGGGAGATCTCCAACCACCACCTGAAGGTTTGGCAAACAAAGGTTAGCGTGCTGTACGATACTTAGCAAACCAAAAGCAGCACAAATTAGCTAGACACCACAATTATGAAGTAGTGGTATTTAATTTCATAACCACCTCTAGGGCTGTCAAAAAAAAAAATTCGGTACAGTTCGGATTCGGCCGAATTTGACCCTTGTGGGGTCGGTACGTGCCGAAGTCCGAACTCCCCCGCTTCGGATCCCCGGTAATTCGGGGGGATCCGGAGTTCGGGGGAAAATTCGGCCGAAGCGCGCCTTCAGGGATTCCCTGAAGGCGCGCGGGGGCCCTTTAAACTGATCTGAGCCTCCCAGCTGGGAGGCGCAGATCAGTTTAAAGGGCAGCCCGCCCCCCTTCAGCGGGCTCCGCTGAAGGGGGGCGGGCTGCCCTTTAAACTCATCTGCGCCTCCCGGCCGGGAGGCACAGATGAGTTTAAAGGGCAGCCCGCCCCCCTTCAGCGGGCTCCCGTGAAGGGGGGCGGGCTGCCCTTTAAACTCATCTGTGCCTCCCGGCCGGGAGGCACAGATGAGTTTAAACGACAGCCCGCCTCCCTTCAGTGGGCACCCGTGAAGGGGGGCGGGCTGTCATTTAAACTCATCTGTGCCTCCCGGCCGGGAGGCACAGATGAGTTTGAATGACAGCCCGCCTCCCTTCAGCGGGCTCCCGTGAAGGGGGGGGGCTGTCATTTAAACTCATCTGTGCCTCCCGGCCGGGAGGCACAGATGAGTTTGAATGACAGCCCGCCTCCCTTCAGCGGGCTCCCGTGAAGGGGGGGGGGCTGTCATTTAAGCAGGACTCAACAACTTTACCTACTTTTAAAAAGCAAGTCTTTTTATTGATATACTTCTAGTACAATATGTGTAAATGCAGATTATCAAGTCTTTAACACTTCTATAAAAACTTTTGTCAAAGTACAATGTATGTATTTACAACGTATGGAGTAAAAGCAAGCAAATCTTACATACTGTTCAGTTTCAAAATCCAACTTCTAAAATATAACCGTCAAATTATTCTGATTCAGTTCAAAGTATCTAATTCATAAAGTCTAGAGTAATGTATTTAAGCCATACATACCAGTCAGCCTTTTCTTGAGAGCCTTTGGAAAGTTCTCATTCTCTGGGCTTACTGTAGCTGTATTTATACCGTTTCAGGCTCATTAAGAGTGTTAATATTACCATCAGGAGGGATATCTTTATTTCTGATTCTCTGGGCTTACTGTAGCTGTATTTATACTGTTTCAGGCTCATTAAGAGTGTTAATATTACCATCAGGAGGGATATCTTTATCCCCACTTTCAGATAACATGAGCAGTGCAATAATGTCTTAGTTGCAGCTGTTCAGTTTATTAGCTTCTCCCCATGACCAAATATGGGCTTCCTTTCCTTTCAGTCTATTTTGCTTAAAGTATAAACAATCATTTCTGAGCTCCATGATCACGCCATATACTCAGTTTTCATACCAATCTCATCGTCAGTACAATACGCATTAAATGATACTATTTAGAAATCTATAATACAATATATAACTATATAAATCATAAAACACAGTTATTGCTTACATTGTAACACTTAACCATCTGGTCAGTAGGAAACATAGCCTTCAGAAAGATTATACAATACAGCCTTCAGAAAGATTATACAAAGCAAGAAGCTTACTGCACTTATAGCTTTATATAGAATAGCAGGACTTTTCTGCTCTTGAGATATGAGCAGCTGACAGCTGACAGCTGAATCAGAAAGGGTAATTTCAGATACACCTTTCTTGGCAGATAGTGAAGGGTGACTCTGTTCTTCTCCCTTCAAGGACAAGACCAGGGTAAGATAGTTAGCTCTTGAAAGAATTCAGACCTTGAGAGAATTCAGTCAGCCTGTTCTAAGGACAGTTGCATTTTGCAAGCTGTTGCCAGGCTTTTCATTACACAAACCTCTACAGTTTGTGGTTCAGTTTTATATGTTGTGTTCAAGCTCTACATGGAATTAATTCTGCACATGTACACAAAATACCATAATTATGTCAGAGACCGTGACAATCCCAGCAACACATCAATCTTAATAAAAGTTTATTTTTTTATATAGAACGTGGCTTTTAAATTGCCTTTATCTTAGAATTAAAAACAAAACTCTACTTGTCCAAGTAGGTTGAAGCAGAAACTAAAATGACTTATTCACACACACCCTTTTTTTGGGTAATTTACACTGCAAATGCGTATGATTAAAAAAATACAGAAATAAAGGGAGTCTTGGCTTGAATTTTCATTTCCTCTTTTGCATTTTTCTATCTCTTTCGATGCAAGATGTTACAAAGCTTCTGGTCTACTTTAATTGAAATAACATCAGTTTCTCCTGCTGGAGCAGAATCCCAAACAGACAAAGTAAAGAAGAGTGAATTATAATATAAATAATAAACAAATATATCAACAATTAATAAAAATCTATAATAAAAAACCCATAAATTATTGTTGAGAGTACTAATAACATATTTGTTGGCAGGTATCCAACAGGCAAAGAAGTTGGCAGGTATCCAATAGGTAAAGTCTGTGGCATATAACTTACAAGTCAATATATATATATATTCGCCACAGAAAATAGTGTCAAAGTCACCTTTTTAGCTTAAAAACGGGATTTTTAAAGTTGAAATACCAACGAGTTGAAAAGGATGCTCTACGTCGGCTAGTAAAATGAAAGCAGGAAGTACACAGGAAGTTGTAAGGACGCGGCCCTTCTGTAGTCTCCTCTCGCTGATTTCCAGGTGTAGGGACAATTTAGCCGTGACACAAGGGAAACGTACTTCTGAGCCCACGACCTTCTTCCTGGTAGTTTATATTACTTCTGTGCCAAAGAGCAGTAGAGTTTAAGTCTTGCAGTCTTCCAGTTCCAAGATAAGTTGCCTCCAATGCAACTTGGCTGGAGGACTCTCCCAAACCGGAAAGACATCTCTGGTTACAAGGGAGGAGGTTTCAATCTTCCCACCCCTTCCAGCGATGCCTCATCTAATTGGTAAAGTCCATGCCACTCATAAAATCCCGTTTGTTTAGACTATATGCCGATCAAACTGATAGAGTTCCTGCCGGCTTATCTGATGGATATTTCATTCAAAGTTCAGCTTATATACTGGGCGGAGAGACCCTGGATCCAGAGATGTTTTTATCAGCTCCTCGTTACTTCTTATTTAAGGTAAATACAAAAGAGTGCCAGTGACTCACTAGGATTTCTGAAGATGAGGTTTTGATGATAATAGTAGATTTTTGATGTTGAAAGGTAGAGGAGGGCTGAGCCTGGTTGCCAAAGGAGCGTTCGTGGCAATTTCTTATCCCTCAATGCCGGCGGGACAGGCATCCAAATCTCCGGGGGACTTAAGAAAGCTTCCTTGGAGAGTTTAGGATAGGGCTGTTGAAAAAAAATTCGGTATAGTTCGGCTTTGGCAAAATTCGGCCCGTTTTTATTCGGGCCGTGCCGAAGTCCAAACTCCCCCGCTTTGGATCCCCGGAAATTCGGGGGGATCCGGAGTTCGGGGGAAAATTCGCCCCCCCACGTGCCTTCAGGGGGATTCCCTGAAGGCGCGCGGTGGCCCTTTAAACAGATCTGCGCCTCCCAGCTGGGAGGCGCAGATCTGTTTAAAGACCCCCGCCCCCCCCTCCCGGGACTCCCGGGAAGGCAGGCGGGTGGCTGTCAAGCCCCTCTGCGCTGTCTGCGCAGGCAGCGCAGAGGGGTTTGAAGACCCCCCTCCCGGGACTCCCGGGAAGGCAGGTGGGGGGCTGCAAGCCCCTCTGCGCTCTCTGCGCAGAGAGCGCAGAGAGGTTTGAAGACGCCCCGCGCGCCTCCACGAAAGCTCCCTGGAGGCGCCGGGGTGATCTATTTAAAGGGCACCCCGCGCGCCTCCACGGAAGCTCCCTGGAGGCGCGGGGGGGGGTGGGGAAGCAGATCTGCGCCTTCCAGCTGGAAGGCGCAGATCTGTTTAAAGGGCCCGAATTGGCCGAATTCATTCGGGAACACCCCGAACACCCCAATTCGGCTCCCCGGTTCCCCCCCTTTTTTGGGTTCGGTTTGTCCGAACCAAAAAACCGCTGAATCGGGAGGAATTCGGCTGTTTTTCGGTTGGGGCCGAACCGAATCAACAGCCCTAGTTTAGGAGTCAAACCACTCTTGTCGGCTGCAGGGAAGTTTTCTGCTTCCAGGTCCACTTGTTAGAACCGGGTTGGGGTGCTATGCAGCACCTCAAATAGAGCATTTCTTGGATTTCCTTGGGGAGAGCCCAAGGAATGTAGCACTCAGTCCAGCTGCTCTACCGGAAGTCTGATTTTTATTAATTGTTGATATATTTGTTTATACACTTGAAAAAAATAAAAAATTATTATAAAAAAAATAGTAATATAAAATACTTATTCATGATTCATTTATTGACATTTTATATCCCTCTTTTCTTCCCAATGGGAACCAAAATCAACTTATAAGAATATTATGCCCTCTGAGAGCCCTCTGAGAGCCAATGTGGCACAGCGGTGGACTCTAATCTGGAGAACCGAGTTTGATTCCCAGCTCCTCCACATAAGCGGCAGACTTTAATCTGGTGAAGCCAGTTTGATTCTCCTTAAAAAGATAGAGAAAGTCGGCATATAAAAACCAACTCCTACTCCTCCTACTCCTCCTTTTCCTTCTTCTTCTTCTTCTTCTTCTTCTTCTTCTTCTTCTTCTTCTTCTTCTTCTTCTTCTTCTTCTTCTTCTTCTTCCATCTCAGCAAGTATTTCAAATGTGGAATTCACTGTCAGTGGATGAAGTGATGATTATTAGCATAGATTGCTTTAAAAGGAGATTAGACAGATTCATGCAGGAGAGATCCATCAAGGGCTACTGACCATGGTAGGGAACCTCCACACCAAAGGCAAGAAACCCTGAATACCAGTGCTAGGAGAGAGCATCAGGGGAGTGCTATAGCCTCTCTACCCTGTTTGTTGGTCCTCCAAGCTAATTGGTTGCCGAACTGGACTAGATGGACCACTGGCATAATCCAGAAGGATTCTTCTTATATCCTTATTATCCTTTATGTGAAAACAGAGGTATCCTTATTTTCATGTTCAAAATGTTGGCGCTTCTGTTATTCCAGCGAACCCTCCGTTAACCATAATTGTGGCATCAATGTGGCATTGCAGCACAGAGGGACACATATATTTTTCACCATTGCTGACAATCAAGATCCCTCCTCCAAAAACACCCTCCCTCTTTGTAAATCAAAGACCACATCATACATAGCCCATGAAAGCATGGCAACAGGGACTCAGGGTAGGAGCAAGTATATCCCATCACAATGAATCAGTCTTCCGACACATTAACACCATGGGCAGATGACCTTTCAATTACAGGTCACGCTGCCGAGAACTCTGACCCGAGCTTTCATGGTCAAAACGGACCAACGTTGAATGTGTGTGTTCATCAGAGAAGACAGGCAGAGCCAAGTGGTTTTCCACCCATTGTAACGTGTCTGTTGACATGCATTCATAACCAATAAAGCAGGTCTCTGTTTGATCCTTCTGGAAAAGTCTCTTCCCAATCAACGGGGATTGCAAATCCTTAAAAAAAGAAACAGTATCTATAAAGAGGGCCATAGATTTGGCTCCAGCCATTTAATTAATTTAGTCCATTTGGGAGTGGATGACAAAGTCCCCCCCTCCTCCAAGGAAACCTTCATTGATTTGTTTTTAAATAATGCTGACCAAAGTGAAAGGAGTTCAAGCAGATGGAAGATAGACCTGTACTTTGGGTCAACGTGCTTTCAAGTGTTTCAAGCTATCATTGGCATTCATCCATTTAAACCAGGGGTGTCAAACATAAGGCCCGTGGGCCAGATCCGGTCCCTTGAGAGCTGTTATCTGGCCAGGTAACAAGCCCAAGGTCACCCAGCTGTAGGGTTGCCAAGTCCCTCTTCGCCACCAGTCGGAGGTTTTGGGGGCGGATCCTGAAAAGGGCAGGGTTTGGGGAGGGGAAGGACTTCAATGCCATAGAGTCCAATTGCTTGAGTGGCCATTTTCTCCAGCTGAACTGATCTCTATCAGCTGGAGATCAGTTGTAATAGCAGGAGATCTCCAGCTAGTACCTGGAAGTTGGCAACCCTACCTAGCTGGCTTCATGTGTAGGAATGGGGAAACAAATCCAGTTTCCCAGATTAGCCTCCGCCACTCGTGAAGGAGTGGGGAAGCAAACCCAGTTCTCCAGATTAGAGTCCACCGCTCCAAGCCCCTGCTCTTAACCACTACACCATGCTGGCTCTCATGTTATATTGTTGGATAGCGCAGGGTTAAGTTTTGGATTTCCAAGGCAGTTTTTGAATAGTTCATAATGAAACACAGAGGCACCTCAGACTGTGCCTGTTTCTCCCACAAATCAATATAGACCACATTATGTACAACACAGCCAGTCCGATAATAAATACGCCATGATATATTATATTAACTGTACAATCCTATGCAGTTTAAAACCATTGATTTCAAGGAGTTTAAGCATCAGTGTTGTAAAACCCTGAAACGTAGGGTTTCCCCCCTCCCTCTCTTAGAGATAAACCAGCTCATCTTGGTATCACAAAAGATGACTGTAGGCCTCGTGTCTTATTCTGAAGTGGAGCCAGCTTGAGACGTTAGTTGTCTGGCTGGAAGAGCTAAATCTTAGAGACCACCTAAAGAAGATAAAATCCTGTACATACATCTGCATCAGGGCTAGGAATGAATGAGTCACTTCAGATAAAACAACAAATGCTGCTCTTAGACTCTTGCCCATTCATGTCATCTCCCCTTAACTGGTCATCTTTAACAAATCAGAAATATTCCAGTTATTCCCCTCCGGGGAGGACGAAGCCACGACAGTGTCTGGAAGAGCAGCAGCTGGGCGCCAGAACACAAACTGGGTTGGGTTGTAAAAAAGCAATAGCATCTTAATGAAAAAAGTGATGGATATTCCTCCATATACAACCACAAGAAGAGCTGCAAAGAGACTAAAGAAAATTAGAAAAATCAAAATTCGGTGCCCATTTCAGCCAATCTTCTGCAGCAAGAGACAGGGAATTCTCCAAGACAAAAAAGTAATTAAAATGAAGGGAGAAGCCATAATGTTTTGGGTAATAAACGTGATCGGCTCGGAAGGAGCCCCCGGAAGAAGAAGAGTTGATTTTTATATGCCGATTAGCTCTACCTTTTAAGAAGAATCAAACCAGTTAACAGTCTCCTTCCCTTCCTTGCCCCACAACAGACACCTTGGGAGGTAGGTGGGGCTGAGAGAGCTCTGAGAGAGCTATGACTCAAGGTCACCCATAAGAACATAAGAGAGGCCATGCTGGATCAGAACAAGGTCCATCAAGTCCAGCAGTCTGTTCACACAGTGGCCCAACCAGGTGCCTCTAGGAAGCCTGCAAACAAGATGACTGCAGAAGCATCCTGCCTGTGTTTCACAGCACCTAATATAATAGGCATGCTCCTCTGGTCCTGGAGAGAATAGGTATGCATCATGACTAATATCCATTTTTACTAGTAGCAACGAACCTAGCTGGCTTCATGTGGAGGAGTGGGGAAATCAACCAAGTTCACCAGGTTAGCATCCGCTGCTCAAGTGGAGGAGTGAGGAATCAAACCTGGTTCTCCAGATTAGAGTCCACCGCTCTTAACCACTACACCCTGCTGGCTCTTGGCCACTCACCCCTTCCCAAATGAAAGTTCAGGAGATCCCTATTCTGACTATAGGATGGATTGCTTGATTGGTTTTTATCACAATTTGGTTTTTACCCAATTTGGGGGGTTGAGTGCTAAAGCGGCCATGGTGATGTGGCGCTTTGGGGGGTAGAGTGTTAAAGTGGCCGCAGTGATGTAGAGGTTCTGGAAGGAAACCTGGAAGTGATGTCACTGTGTGTGCGCAGCCCACGTACACATGCAGTTGCCCTAGCCCCACCCCCTAAAACCTCCCTCCGATCGAGAGGGGGGACCTGGCAACCCTATTGCCCATGTCCACGGGAAGACTGGAGAGCAACCAGAATGGCAACTGATCTCCAGACTACAGAGATCATTTCCCCTGGAGAAAATGGCTGCTTTGGAGGTGGACTGTATGGTTATACCCTGCTGAGGTTCCTCTCCCAACTTTGCCCTCCCCAGGGCTCCACCCCCAATATCTCCTGGAATTTTCCAGTTTGGAATTGGCAACCATATATGGCCAGACAGTCCTGTGACTATTTAGTAGCGGTAGTGGAGGGATTTAATTTCCTTCTGCCTCTCAGACACTTGGGCATCTGTGCACTAGGTGAAATTGATTCTCCCCATGGTCATGGGTAGTTGGATCAGGTAATTAACAGCGGCAGAACTTGGGAAATAAACATGTATAGCTGCGTCCTATAAAGTTCACAGCAACAACAGAATGGCAAGAAGCGTTAACTAACCGTAAGCTTTCCAATAAAGGAGAGACCATCAGGATATAACAACTTACTTAGAAGCAGAGAGGAAGTACGACAATATGCAGAAATAAAAGCCAAGAGAAGCATTCAGTAAACTCTGAACTGTAAAATACATTACTATGGTACAGGTACATTACTAGGGTTGCCAACCTCCAGGTACTAGCTGGAGATCTCCTGCCATTAGAACTCCAGCCGATAGAGATCAGTTCAACTGGAGAAAATGACCATTGGACTCTATGGCATTGAAGTCCCTCCCCTCCCCAAACCCCGCCCTCCTCAGGCTCTGCCCCCAAAACCTCCCACTGGTAGCAAAGAGGGACCTGGCAACCATATACATTACACAGCGCCCCCTAGAGTTCAGATGAACTGAACATGCCCTACACCAGTATTTGCATTGATCTACATCTTGTCACCTTCCAACAGTAAAATGGGGGGTATTTTTTTAATTTATTTACCTTATTTATATCCCTCCCTCCTCTCCCAATGGGGACCCAAAGTAGTTTACATCGTTCTTCTCTCCTCCTTTTTACCCTCACGACAACTCTGTGAGGTGGGTGAGGCTGAGAGTGTGCGACTGGCCCAAGGTCACCCAGCAAGCTTCCATGCCATGAGTACAGATTTGAACCTGGGTTCCTCAGATCCTAGCCTGACATTTTAACCATGACACCATGTTGGCTCCCACAACTCTCATTACATGGCACAATCAATGTCAGGGACCCAAACCGGGGGCAATTGATAGTTTTCAAAATACTGAAGAAGAAGAAGAAGAAGCAGAAGAGTTGGTTTTTATACCCCACTTTTCTCTACCATAAGGAGTCTCAAAGTGGCTTACAATCTCCTTCCTTCCCTCCCCCCACAAGAGGCAGTGTGTAAGGCAGGTGGAGCTGAGAGAGTTCTGAGAGAACAGTGACTGGCCCAAGGTCACCCAGCAGGCTTCATGTGGAGGAGCGGGGAATCGAACCCAGTTCTCCAGATTAGAGTCCGCCACTCTTAACCACTGGCTCTCCAGCCACAAATCTCATGTGTAGTTTGGTCTCAAATGTAACCCGGACCATTTACTTCATCCAACTGAAATAGATCCTGATACCCACAAGGGGCCCTCTCCCCTTTTTTCTTCCTTCAGCAGGGTGGTGTGGTGGTTAAGAGCGGTGGTTTGGAGCGGTGGAGTCTGATCTGGAGAACCAGGTTTGATTCCCCACTTCTCCACATGAGCAACGGAGGCTAATCTGGTGAACTGGATTTGTTTCCCCACTCCTACACACAAAGCCAGCTGGGTGACTTTGGGCTAGTCACACTCTCTCAGCCCCACCTACCTCACAGGGTGTCTGTTGTGGGGAGGGGAAGGGAAGGTGATTGTAAGCCGGTTTGAGTCTCCCTTAAGTGGTAGAAAAAGTCGGCATATAAAAACCAACTCTTCTTCTTTTTCTTCTTCTTCTTCTTCTGTCTTATAAACTGCACAACCGCTGTCCAAAAATCTTTGTAAGTTCTATCTGCCTCCCCACCTTTCCTTCTTGTGAAACATTCCCCCCCCAGCCGAAGCAAACGGCATAGGAAACCTGCCTTTCATAACAGGGGAGGTTTATAAATCCCAGAGCTTCCATGCAGAGCTGCTCCTGCCATGGGAATTGCCTTATTTGGCTAAACTGTTGCGTTTATGAGTTGGATGACATTTAAAGATAAGAGGAACTGTTTTCCAGATCAGAGCACAGGTTGCTTTCCTGCTGGTTGAAACAAGCATATATGGTATGTGGAACTTGCCTGTGGTTTCCCGGTTCATTATCATACCCGTTCTTGCACCTCTAAAGAAAGATGCTTACACCTCTGTTGGCAATGCAGTGCAACCAAGAGTGGAGAGTCAGGTTTTATAAGAACTCCAAGATAACTGTGCTAGGGTAGAGTTATACTGCAGGGACAAATTCACTTGAGCCAAATATGTGGGGTGCAAGTATGAGAAACTTACCCCCCACTCCCCGTTACTCTCTGCTATAATCAATGGAATGTTAGCCCTTATCTTTCTTTCTTTATTCATTTACCTCCCACTAAAATAAATGGGATAGAAGGTGAGTTCCACATTGAAGCCTTTCTACACAAACCAGTTGACGTTGTAAGGAAACACTGGGACTAGGGATATCCAGGTTGAAATTCCTACCCACTAGGTAACCTTTGTCTAGTCACTCTCTGTCAAACTCACTTGCCCCACTATTAGGGTGGCCAACCGCCAGGTACTACCTGGAGATCTCCTGCTATTACAACTGATCTCCACCTGATAAAGATCAGTTCACCTGGAGAAAATGGCTGCTTTGGCAATTGGACTCCATGGTATTGAAGTCCCTCCCCTCCCCAAACTCCACCCTCCTCAGGCTCCACCCCAAAAACCTCCCACCGGTGTTGAGGAGGGACCTGGCAACCCTACCCACTATGGTTGCCAATTCCTGCTTGGGAAATATCTGGAGATTTTAGGGGTGGAGTTTGAGGAGGGTGGGGCTTGGGATGGGGGAGGACCTCAGCACAGTATAGTGCCATCCAGTCCATCTTCCCAAGCTGGAGGTCAATGTTAATTCTGGGATATCTCCAGACCCTACCTGGAGATTGGCAACCATGCATCCCACAGAGTTGTTGGGCATAAAAATGGGAAGGCGTCCGTATGCCACTCTGAGCTCCTTGGAGGAAGGGTGGGATAAAAATATAAGAGAGGGAGAGAGAAAGAGAGAGAGTTTCTGCAACCCGCTAAGAGGTCAACTGGAAATGAAATTTTCATGACGATGTAATTGACTTTGTAATGGGTGAGGAATTCATTTATTCAATAAGTGTACAGATGAAGGATTTGTGAATTGCTTACAAGGAATGCAACAGAATCAATTACTGACTGTGCCATTGTTCCGTCGCTGTAATCCAACACACACCTGTGAGAGCGGCCATACTGTATTAAAAAAAAATCTCTCTGGCAGATTTACGACAACCGTGAGAAAATACGAGCATCCCTTCCCTCTTGGAAAACAAGCCCTCCAAAGACAGGGAGTGGAAGGCGACGAAAGGGGATGCTTTAAAAGCCCTGGAAAATGAGGGGACCAACAAATCTATTTATAAAAAATATCAAAGAGAAAAGACAGCACTGGGTGTGTTGAACATCGGAGGGGGGAGGGCAGCGGGGCGCAAAGAGAATGGAATTTCGCTGCATGCCAGGGTGCTTAGGACAGAGCCTTTTCTACCCTGTCCTCTGGCCCCGTCCCAACAAATATCCCAAACAGAACCAAACAGTCAAGGATAATTTGAGAGGGGGAGGGAGGAGTTGTAGTTGTGAACTTCTCCATTCAGAGTCCAGCGACTGGGAGAACAGTGCTCTGCGCTATCTGGCTGAGAAAAGGGAATTCGAAAGCAGGCTCCATTCTCCGAGGCCAGACAATTCCTTTTTTGTGCTCTGCCAGAAGCCTAATTGTAAAGCCCTTTTCAAACGCATCCAATCACCCATATCTTTCAAGTCGGTTCCCCCCACCCGCCCTTCCCATTATTTGACTGACTTCCAGTTACATATAAAAGAGGAACGGTTATTTTCCATATATGCATAAGCTATAGACAGCCAAATGATGCCAAGTCCTTCTGTAATTTCCGAACCTGACTCTTTCATACAGAACAGTAGGGTGCTACTAATAGTTGGTTATTTGATCAATTGGCAATATTACCCTGATTCCCTTAACAAGCAAATCTGCCTCTGACTGCCCTAGGAGGAGATATGAGGCTAGCAAAACATGTTTGTTTAGCGGTTTACTTCTTTGCAGATTGTACACTGCTACAGAACCAGATTTTCATCGATATTCACAACACATTTTTTTTTATTAAGAACCATTCTATCAAGGGTGCCAAACATAAGGCCCATGGGCCGGCCCCGGCTCCTGGAGAGCTCTTACCCAGCCAGCGAGCCAGCCGCCACCCCCCTTCCCACTCTCAATCTGGGCTGGTGAGGCACGGCACGGCCCGACCAAGTGATATTTATGTCATATCCGGCCCTCCCTTAAGTTCGACATCCCCGCATTAAATCATCATACAAACATTTGATAAAAATCAAATATAACTAATTTAGCACTGGTTCTGGGTTTGGGGTGTGGGCCAGGTGAAAAGTGCCTGGGCTCGCCTCCTCTGACGACTATCACATCCCCCGCACATGACCTCTTCCTGTCTACCTGCCAATGTCCTGCTCCCTCACCACTACCCATGTATCCTTCCCTGCCAAGCTCACTCCCTTCCCACCACCAAGGGTTGCCTTTTGCCTGCCCCTGGTAGGTAAGCACTCACCTTCATCCCCAATCCACCACCTTGAGAATCTGAGGAACGGGACAAAAATAAAATTGCTGGAAAATGGCCTCCATAGTGAGCCTCTAGGAATTTTCCCCATGTCTCTATGATCTTTATCATAACAATTTCTAGAGCATCACCTAGGGTTGCCAGGTCCCCCTGGCCACAGGCAGGGGATGAGGGGCAGGGTTGCCCGATACAGGTTGGCAAACTCCTGGAGATTTGGGGATGGAGCTTGGGGTAGACAGGGACCTCAGCAGGGTATAATGCCATAATATCCACCCTGCAAATCATCCATTTTTTCCAGGGGAACTGATCTGTGTAATCTGGAGATGAGCTGTAATTCTGGGGGATCCCCAGGTCCCACCTGGAGGCTGGCTAGCATCCCTAACATGGCCTGTTGAAGGGTGAGTTGATGCACAGGTCTGTACATGGAGAGATGGTCCTTCAGGTATGTGGTTCCCAGGCCTTGAAAGATTTTTTTAAAAAGTTGATGTCAGCACCTTAAAGAGCCCAGAAACATTGCCAGACAACGTAATTGCTTCAGAACAGGCATTACATGACAAAGATAACATGTCTTGGCAAGCAAAAAAAGCTGCTGATTTCCTAACCAACTGAAGTTTCTGGGTTGTTTTTAAGAGCAATCTCATGAAGGGTACACTACAGTAATCTAGCCTGGAAGTTACAGTAGCATGGATCAGTGTGTCCACTTCTTTGGGTTTCAGGAAGCAAGCCATTTTTATGTACTAGGTGTAGCGAACGGAAGGCACTCCTAGCACCAGCCCTGCTCTGTTTCTTCATCAGCAGAGTCAGACCCAAAAATAACCCCTGGGTTGTTCACGCATTCCACTAATGATATTATCCCATCTAAAGCTGGCAGCTCAGCTCCCTCCGGGCACTCAGGTTGTCCTATCGGCATCAGCTCCATCTTATCTAGACTGAGCTTCAGGTAAATTGACTGGTGTGTATATAAAAAGCTGTATGACATTAAAAAAAACACACAGACACCCAAATGTGTTCCTACTCGTCGTTGTCCCAAAAAGTGAGAGGTCTTGTAACTTTTTTCATGCTATGAAACAAGACAGTGTGGCAGGACAGGTTGCACATCAGTCCTGGCTGAGGCAAAGGAGTAGGTCCCGCTGGCTGTGCCGTGTGTCAGATTCAATCCCATTGAAAATCCCAATGTTGTGTTCTGTGGAGAAAGATGGATCTGCCGTGGTGTACATTCCTTTCAGCTTCTGATTGTGTCCCCTTCCATGCCACACATGCTATGCCCTGTACTTGTTCTTTTGCTGTTCTAGTAAAAGTAGGGTTGCCAACCTCCAGGTATGCAATCAAAGTCAAAAAAACTGGTGCCTCAATAAGTGGGTAAATCAAACACAACAGCATTATGGCCCCAAAATGCAAAAATATGCAGCTTGAATACAATTCTCTATATTTATCTGATGCTTAACATGAATCTGAATATATTCACAGTTGTACAATATGTAATAACTAATTACAACATTCAAACATGTGTAAGAAAGTCCAAACTCTACCACTCAAAAATAAGAGGTCAGAGTATTATAAACGTCCATAGATGCCAAAAACACAAGATGGGTTTCTGGTATTTATTCCCATTTCGTTCAAACTTCTTCAATAAAGGCAATCGTGTGATGATAAAGCAATCATGGGACATATGTCCCTGATTCAGGCATATAGCCTCTGTCTGTTAGCAGATGACTAACTGAGTCACATGGTGTCAGTAGTGGGGAAAGGAAGGTGATTGTAAGCAGTTTGATTCTTCCTTAAGTGGTAGAGAAAGTCGGCGTATAAAAACCAACTCTTCTTCTTCTTCTTCTTTAGTAATTATTTTGTATTTGGAGGCCTTTCATAATCTGACCCCCTAAACTATAGTGATATATCCGGCGCTGTTTATTTTTAACACATGTGAAGAAGCTTCTCAAATTTCTTCCCTATAGCGCTTCGATGAATTTTGTGTATCCTAACACAAAACCAAATGAATATATATCAATTATTCTTTTCTCTTAAGATGCCCTATCTTCTTTTTTCTCTCTGCCTGCAAATCCTTTAACTGGTCCGATCTGTCATGCTGTCAACCGCATGGAGCTCCTTTCCAGTTGGTCACCCCGTTTAACACAGAGGAGTCAATTTAATGCCTGTCATGTTCTCCTTGACTTTTATAAGGTTGTAAAATGTGTTTCTGTGCACGTGTGGTTTAACATGGCAGCCCAGACTCATCGTTCGGTGTGTGCACGAGCGGGCCATGGGTTTTAGCATGCCTGCTGCAAACTAAAAGAGCCATTATGGGAATTCATCCTTGAAACTGCTCTTTTGTGTTGATATATGGTGCCTTGCCTTGGATGTCCATCAAGCAACAGGGAATGTTTGATGACTAGGGTTACCAACCTCCAGGTAGTGAGCAAAAAAATAGCACTAATAACTAAATGGAAGCTATGCAAATATTATATACATGCAACAATAAATAAATGGTATCTCAAACCACAATTGTGTTATGTATTTTTATATTTAAAAAAAAATAGGGTGCACTGTTTATTTATATTTATATGCTCTTGAAGAATCATAGCTGACTTGTATGTAGGGTTGTACCCAGCTTGCTGGGGGTAAAGGGAAAATGGGGAAGGCACTGGCAAACCACCCCGCAAACAAAGTCTGCCTAGCAAACATCAGGATGTGACGTCACCCCATGGGTCAGGAATGACCCGGTGCTTGCACAGGGGACCTTTACCTTAACAGCTAATACATAAGAGTGCATAAACTACACAAGCCAAGTCATAACATCAAATTTGGCAATACACAAATTGAAAATAGTCAAATAGCAAAGTGCATAAACACGTAACTGATAACCCAATGGGTTCCTTATGTCAGTTCGGTAATCCACGATTAGAAGTTGAAGCGTGCAGTAGAAGTTGACGCAAGTAACAAAGTAACGAGAAGGGGTTCCGGTAAAATCCCTTTTCACTGAGATTTCTTCGGTCGTAATCTTCAACTCAAGCCAATATATAGTAACCTCACAGGTTACTATGCCGTCTGTTCAAAGAGACTGACACTGGACTTCTAATCCTATTGGAGTGTTATTCTTGTGCAAGTGCATGGGGTTTGGAGAGGGGAGAGACTTCAATGCCATAGAGTCCAATTGCCAAAGCGGCCATTTTCTCCAGGGGAACTGATGTCTATCTGCTGGGGATCAGCTGTAATAGCGGGGGATCTCCAGCCACCACCTGGAGGCTGGCAACCTAAGCAACACTGGCTCCTGGCTACATTGAACAAAATCTATGGCTGCTTCCTATTTCTATTTTGTTGGTTTCAAAGCCCTGCAAATTACATTCTGGGATAAAAACCTACCATTTACATGTGGGTGGAGATCTCCTCAGCAGCAACCCCCCTCCCACTCGATTATACAAAGGCACATTAGCACCTGAATAGCTGAGATAGCATCAGAAATATTAATATGAGAGATAAAAAAAAGTCTAAGTCTGTCAAAGAATGCAAGGCCCAGCTTAATACAATTTTTCTAGAGGATTTGTCCCTAGGAGTGTAATTTTACATAGTGTCGCACCGCCAGCCTACATACAGCCTACATTATAATTCTGTTCCTACTATTAAGTAAATGATATTTTTCCTTTGGTAGCTTAGGACGACTTTTCTTCAAAATTTTGCTTGATGCCAACACTAGCAGAATACATTTTTAAGGGGGCACGATGAAAGAGCAAGATGATTTCTGAAGGGACAAAATCTGTGGCTCATATCCGAGGCAGAGTTTCTGCAGACAGAAGGATTTCGGACTCCAGAGGACAACATTCTGGCCTTCCCCTTCTCACTATAGCCCCCCTCCCCAAACAGCTTGAAGTGCTCCTTCTTAGGGATGGGCCTACCCAGGAACTAGGGTTGCCAACCTCCAAGAACTACCTGGAGATCTCCTGCTATTACCACTGATCTCCAGCCAATAGAGATCAGTTCCCCTGGAGAAAATGGCTGCTTTGGCAATTGGATTCTATGGCATTGAAGTCCCCTCCCCAAACCACGCCCTCCTCAGGCTCCACCCGAAAAAGAACCCGCTGGTGGCTAAGAGAGACCTGGCAACCCTACCAGGAACATCTGAGGAGCATTTGGGGCTACTATGGGAGGAGATGAGAAAATTGTGCTCCACAAACAGAAATCCTTCCATCCACAGAAAAGCTGTATTGGGTCCAACCGTATATCTAGAGTTGCCAACTTCCAGGTGGTGGGTGGAGACCGCCCAGGATTACAACTGATCTCCAGGCGACAGAGATCAATTCACCTGGAGAAAATGGCCACTGTGGCAAGAGAACTCTATGGCATTATGCGCCATTGAAGTCCCTCTCCATGTCAAACCCCGCCCTCCTCAGGCTCCACCCCCAAAATCTCAAGGTATTTCCCAACCCAGAGCTGGCAACCCAATGTCTATCTCCTAGCCTGAAGTGTGAGGAAAATAATTCCAGAAATAGGGAGATGATTCCACTGGAAGGGGCACCAGCTTACAATGACCTTAGGGAGGGGAGAGTGGGGGCAACCAAACCTTTCCACTCCTCATTTTTTCTTGGCCCATCTTCCTTTGTTGATCAAGGACACAGGACACCATCTCCTCCAGCTCCCTCTCTTCTGCCACCAAATATTTCCACACCCACTGTGCATACAGTTGAAAATCCCTCTGGAAGGTGTCAGGATCTTCCCCTGTTAAGGTGGCTGACTCCAGAATGGGAAATTCCTGGAGATTTGGGGGTGGAGTCTGGGGAGGGGATGGATCTCAGTGAGGTATACTGCCATACAGACCACCCTCCAAAGTGACCATTTTCTCCAGGGGGACTTATATCTCTAGCCTGGAGATCAGCTGTAATCCCAGGAGGTCTCCAGGCCTAGGGTTGCCAGGTCCGTCTTTGCCACAGGTGGGAGATTTTTGGGGTGGAGGCTGAGGAGGACGGGGTTTGGGGAAGGGAGGGGAGGGACTTCAATGCCATAGAGTTCAATTGCCAAAGGCGCCATTTTTCTCCAGGTGATCTGATCTCTATCGGCTGGAGTTGAGTTGAATTAGCAGGAGATCTCCTGCTACTACCTGGCAGTTGGCAATTCTATCCAGGCCTCACCTGGAGTTTGGTAACCACATCTCTTGCCACAGCCAGTTCCTAGTAGTGACGACTGAGCAAACCTGTGTTTGACCTAAAATTTTAAAATTTTTGCAAGTGACTCTGTTGAACACTCAAAAATGCAAGTACTCAATGAGATCCTTGCAAAAAATGTGCATTTGCACACAGATGCCGGTATGACTGTCTCACCAGTTCCTCTGTAACCTTTCGGAAGAGGGATAATATATTAAGCTTCCATAGGGTTGATTCTTTAAACAGAGCCCTGCTGGATCAGACCAGTGGCCTGTGTCAAATTACTCTTACCAGCCTTTCCCAGCATGATTTCCTGCCAAGCTTTATGTGAATAGTAACGTTTTCAGCTTCCTGAACTGAAGGATATTTGGGAACCATCAAGCAATCAAGGTAGGCTGGACCGAAGTTTGAACATGCCAATCCCAGATAAAGAGGAAAAGAAACTCCATGGGCCCAGATTCTGGTACTGAACTCATCTAAGGCAGAGAGGCACTTCAAAATAGAGGTCAAACTGAGGCAATATCAATATTATTAGGGGAAATCCCCAAACAGTCCAGGCAATCCTTTGGTTTTGGTTTGGTTTGGGTCTTTTTATATGCCAACTTTCTCTACCACTTAAGGGAGACTCAAACTGGCTTATGATCACCTTCCCTTCCCCTCAACAGACACCCTGTGAGGTAGGTGAGGCTGAGAGAGCTCTAACAGAGTTGTAACTTGCCCAAGGTCACCCAGCTGGCTTCATGTGTAGGAGTGGGGAAACCAACCCAGTTCACCAGATTAGCCTTTGCCGCTACGTGGAGGAGAGGTAGAGGTTTATAAAATTACACACCAGGTAAAAATAATAGATAGAGATAACTTTTTCTTCCTCTCCTAAAATGTGAGAACTTAGGGGCATCCAATGAAGCTGAGGGGCAGAAGATTCATGACAGACAAAAGGAAATACTTCTTTACCCAATGAGTGAGTAAAATGTGGAATTCACTCCAGAGGATGGATGTCAGGCTGCTATCTCGGTTTCAGTATTGTTTCTGTGTCGGTACTGTACTGTCTAGCCTCAAGGCCGACCACACATACCAAGGCCTGGGAATACTGCTCCTGGGAAAGTTGCCTCTGTCTGTGTATGCTGATGTTGTATAATCTCCCGCCATTTACTGCCTTATATTATCGTTCGGCTAGTAAGACTCTCATAGCTGCCATAGTTCCCTGTATGCACTGTATTGCCTTTTTGACCAGTAAAAGCCATCTGCTTGGATTCTATATGACTCTGTGGTGATTTCTGGTTCGAAGGGTCAGGAGCTTACATTATGGCAGCTATCTCATCTCCTTCTTTATTGTACTACTAGTCAGGCTGGAGCCCAGGAGGGTTCGCCTGCCGCTTGGATGGGAGCTGAGAAGCTCTCCGAGTGACCTATTATCCTGGATTCCTCTCGGAAGGATCCCACCCTGTTACAGGACATAGTCGCTGAACTCTTCAGGACTACCCTAGAGGTTTGCCGCTTGAGGGGACTGGTACAGGAACAGTGGCAATCTCTTAAAGGGACTCTCTGGATGTTGACGTCGGAGGCTACTGATACTCGTTTAGATCTTCAAGACTTGGATCAATTACTGGACGATGCCCAGTTGGCAACTGAGGATTTACAAGTACTAACTGGACTTTTGGATAATCTTATTTCTCGAGAAACTCTTTCCTCTAGTTCTACCGTGGCGGGAGCCCCGCCGGAGGGTTTTTCCCTGATCCCGGATGCAGCCAGTTGTCAGGCTGAGGCCAAGTGAGTCGCTATTAGCACCGCTCTTCTCCTTGTGGAATGTACAAAGGACACCCCGGTAGCCACCTTGGCTCAAGTTTTGACCTCGACTTTTGGAGCCGAGGCACCCGCACTGGCGGTTCGAGTACAACCTCTGCTGGGCGGGGAACCCGACCCCATACTCTCACTCCTGGAGACGGAACTTTTGCCGCGCATTACGGCGGAGGCTGCCCTAAGACTTGAGAATGCCAAAGTTCTTGCGGATCAGAAAGCCGCCGAAGCGGCTAAGGTCGCAAGAGAGAGAGAAGCTGCTGAAGCAGCCAGGGCGGCTGCAGCAAGAGCTAGGGATCGGGCGAACAGGGACACGCGCCCCAAAGACAATGTACAAGGGCTATCAGGTCTGTCTTTTTCCCCGGCGTTTGTCCCGTCGCGCGCGACCCAACGCGCACGCCGTTTGGCTGACCGACGTCGAGACTCAGGAGAGTCTGAAGACGAGGATCTATATGGGGATAGCTCTCAATGGGCCACAAGCTTCCGGACCAGTAAACCTCATCTTACTGGTGGCCCAAGTGAGGAGGTTCACCTTTTACGAGCCCAGAATCGGGAGCTCTCCGACCGTGTTGATCAACTCCAGGAACTAATGGAACGTATGCTTCAGGAGAACAGGCAATTACAACAAACCCTGATAGCCCAGAGACAGCCCGTTCCGATACCGGGCCAGGGGGTACCCATACAGCCACCCCAACCACCCGCTAATGTGCCTGCTCCACCCTTGCCTCCTGGAGCTCCTGTTGTTCCTCCGCCCGGACCACCCGTGCAACCGGGCCAACCTGCGGCCGGCCCTTGGAAGCAACTCAAATTGAGGACTACGTACGACGGATCTCTCGAGACTTTGCCTTGTTTCTTGCATCAAGTGGACAGTTATATGCGAGAACAAGGACAACTTTTCCCCATGGAAGATAGCCGGGTGCGTTATGTAGCTTCCCTTCTGACAGGTAAAGCAGCTGACTGGATGGTCCTCCAGTTTGACACCCGCTCTCGAGCTATTCGTTCCCTCAACAACTTCATGACTGCTCTAAGAAGGAGGTTTGAAGACCCCTTCCTGGGGGAAAGAGCCAAAACGGAACTCTTACAACTCAAACAAGGCTCTGCTACAGTTCGAGAGTTTGCCGATGAATTTCAACGACTGGCAAGCAAAATTGTAGGCTGGCCCGAAACCACTCTAATTCATCATTTCAGGGAAGCCTTGCACCCTGACGTTCTGAACTGGTCATATATGCGGGGCGATCCCGATACCCTTGAAGACTGGATTCTATTGGCCGAGGAAGTGGAAAGCCGCCGACGCTTTATTTCCCTAGTCCGTCAAAAGCACAAGGAAAAAGGCACCCAAAAACCTCAATCCAAGGCACCACCGCCCGTCCCACGAAATCCTCCACGTCCGCCCCAGGAACGTGAAGTCCGATTTCAGAGGGGTGCCTGTCTTACTTGCGGAGAAATGGGCCACTTTGCAGCTGTTTGCCCGCACCGCCATGAGTTATTTCGTCCCAGCACGACGACCCGCGCCAGAGGTCGTCCACCACGCAGAGGCACCGCGGCCACCCGCAGCGCAGCTCCGGGAAGACCCACACCCTCTGCACTCCATGCCGGAGACCCAGCCTCCCTGCCTACTACCAATGACCCCGCCGGGTCTCGGATTACAAGTGCCCCATTGGGGGACAACTTTCCCTCTTCGGATGAGGAAAATCCTTGGAATTCTCTAGCCTTAAACCTGGAATCTCCCCTCGACTTATCAAAAAACGGCTCCGGTCTGTGGTGAATGGAGCGTCTCCACAGACCTCTCAGGATCCTCCTGTTAAACCGAATGCTCCTACCAAAATCAAAGAAGTGGACTCCACCGTCTACGTAGATGCAGTTTTACAACACACTAACGGTGGCCCACAACTACCCGTCAAAGCACTAATCGACTCCGGTTGCTGTCGCACTCTCATAAGCGAAACCACGTTTGCTGCACTCAGAGCTGAATCTGAGGCTCTACCCGCCCCCGTCCAATTTGCCCAAATGGACGGGAGCCATTTCCAGGGGGGTCCAGTTGATCACCGCACCGTAGGGGTAGCAATGGGAATTGGCTCCCACTGGGAGCAAATAGACTTCACTATAGCCCCTATCCGTTTTGAAGTGGTCTTGGGTATTAACTGGATTAAAGGACATAGTCCCAGTATTAACTGGGAAACAAACACTATCTCCTTCGCCAGCCCCATGTGCAATCAGCACCGGCAGAACTTTGCACTATTATATCCGCCCGTACCAGCACTGGCCTCCGATGTCCCAGCACTTCCAGTCCTACCTAATGTGTATCGAGACTTTGCGGATGTCTTCGACCTTAAAGAATGTGATACCTTACCCCCCCACCGGGCCTCCGACTGTACAATTGAGGTGGTCAAGGACTGCACCTTAACCAAAAGTAAGATTTACCTTATGAGCGCTTCCGAGCGCACCGTTCTCCGGGACTTCCTTGACAAAAACCTCGCCAGAGGGTTCATTCGCCCATCGAATGCCCCAAACTCGGCCCCCGCGTTTTTTGTCCGGAAAAAAGAGGGCGACCTTCGTTTATGCATTGACTTCAGAAAACTCAATGCGGTTACCCAAACCAACGCCTATCCTATCCCATTAATATCTGATATTTTGGGACAGTTACAGGAGGGCCGGGTATTCTCCAAGTTGGACTTGGTGGAAGCCTACTACCGAGTCCGCATCCGCGAAGGAGATGAACACCTCACTGCCTTCTCTAGCTGTTTCGGTATGTATGAATTCCTCGTGATGCCGTTCGGATTGAAAGGGGCCCCGGGGGTCTTTATGCAACTCATCAACGAAATCCTTCATGACTTGCTGTATCGCGGGGTGGTGGTTTACTTAGACGACATTCTCATTTATTCAAAAACCATGGAAGAGCATGTAACTCTAGTCCGAGAAGTTCTGCAGCGCCTGCGCGACCACCAACTCTTTGCAAAACTGGCTAAATGCGAGTTTCATCAAAGCCAGCTCACATTTTTAGGATACATAATCTCCCACCAAGGTCTTCGCATGGACCCTGTCAAAGTCCAAGCCGTTCTCGATTGGACTCCTCCCACCAACCGCAAGCAAGTGCAACAGTTTTTGGGATTTGCAAACTTTTATCGAGGATTCATTCCTAACTTCGCCCAAGTGGCCCTACCCATTACTGATCTACTAAAAACCAAAGGGAAAGCAAACACAGCTACCTTACCCTCCGCAAAAATCCTGTGGACTGATCAATGCCAAGCCGCGTTTGTGGCTCTCAAACGCCTCTTCACATCCGAACCCGTACTACAGCACCCGGACCCAAACCAAATGTTTATTGTGCAAGTCGATGCCTCCGATATAGCTATGGGAGGGGCCCTCCTCCAAAAAGGTCCGGATGGCCTCCTTCACCCGTGCGCTTACTTTTCGAGAAAATTTGTGCACGCACAATTGAACTGGCCCATTTGGGAAAAAGAGGCAGCGGCCGTTCACCATGCCCTGACTCTATGGAGACAATTCTTAGAGGGGTCCAATATCCCCTTCGAGGTTTGGACCGATCACAAGAATCTAGCTGCCCTCACGGGGTCCCACAAACTATCAGCAAAACAACAACGTTGGGCTGAATTCTTCGCTCAGTTTCGTTTCGTCCTAAAACATGTTCCTGGGAAACAAAACGTTCTCGCAGATGCCCTCTCCCGGTTGCCACAATACCCGGTAAAACTCGAGAGACCAACTGACTCTCTGTTCACCCCTACGCAAAGGGGAACCCTTCCTGTACTGGCCGTACAAACCCGATCTCAGCAACAGCACCCCAAATCCAGTTCTCCAGCATCTCCAACCCGAGCGGCTACCCAACCGCCCTCGCAACAACAACGAACCGACGGTTCCACTCCTCCAACCCCACCGGCTGCCCTACCGCCTACAATCTGCGCACCACCACACGTAAGCACTACTCCCATAGCGGGTCCTCAGACTACTATAGCCGGGGGGGGGGGTTCCCGCCAAGGTTCCCGTCTCCGAATCCTTTTTAAATACCCTTCGGAACCACTGCCTCTCTGAACGCTCCACTCACACCCTACCCCCTGGGGTAATAGAACAAGGAGGCTCATGGTACAAAGACTCTAAATTGTATGTACCCAAGGCACTTCGAAAAGAAGTCTTACACTTAGCTCATGGAGTAAAAACAGCTGGACACTTTGGATTCCTAAAAACTCTCCACTTATTGCGCAGACAATTTTGGTGGGGGGGAATGCGTTCCGACGTTGACTCTTTTATTCGCAGCTGCCCTGTTTGCGCCACAGTGAAGCGATCACAAGGCAAACCCCCGGGGCTACTGCAACCTCTAGAAACACCCACCAAACCATGGGAAGTGATTGCTATGGATTTTATGACTGATCTCCCTCTCAGCGGGGGAAAAACTGTGTTATGGGTTGTTACTGATTTGTTTTCCAAGCAAATCCATTTAGTTCCATGCGCAGGGATCCCCTCTGCTCAAAAAATGGCCCGCCTCTTCATTACACATATCTTCAAATTACATTCGTTTCCACGCAAAATAATCTGTGACCACGGCAGTGGCTTTGTTTCCAAGTTTTGGAAAGCATTCCTCAAGTTGGTGGGAGTTGAACAGGGATTGTCTACTGCATACCATCCTCAAACCGATGGTCAAACTGAACGTGTAAATGCTGTCCTTGAATGTTATTTACGCTGTTATGTAAACTACCACCAAGATAACTGGGTAGAACTGTTACCTTTTGCAGAATATGCCTACAATAATGCTGTACATCAATCTACAGGTTTTAGCCCATTCTATGCAGTGTATGGACAGGACTTCGGTCCTGTTACGCCCAAAAATAATGTGGAGGGGGAGGGAGATCCTGACGTTGCTTCCTGGGCACACACCCTCCGTACCACTTGGCCTTGGCTCGTTAGCAATCTCGACCGAGCCAAGCGCAAATACAAAGCACAAGCTGATAAGCATCGTTCCCCCGGGGGCGAACTGCGAGTGGGTAAATTAGTCTATCTTTCCACCAAAAACGTACGTTCCACCCGTCCGTGCCTTAAACTCAATGCTAAATTCATTGGCCCTTTCCCAATCACACGGGTCATAAATCCTGTCACGGTGGAATTAGCTCTCCCGAAAACTCTGAGGCGTGTGCATCCCGTTTTCCACATTAGCCTCCTGAAACCCCATACGGCCTCTCCACAATGGCATCCCGATCCGCCCCCCGAACAGCCCATTATGGTGGGGGGGGAAGAGCACTTCGAAGTCTCCAAAATCCTTGACTCCCGTGTTCACCATGGCATCCTGCAGTACTTGGTCCGTTGGAAGCACTTCCCCCCTGCCTACGACGAGTGGGTTCGTGCACGAGATGTCTCCGCCCCCAAACTAATTGATGCCTTTCACACTGCCTACCCGGACAGACCATCCCCCTAGCCGACTGGGAGGGGGCCTTAAGGGGAGCAGGATGTCAGGCTGCTATCTCGGTTTCAGTATTGTTTCTGTGTCGGTACTGTACTGTCTAGCCTCAAGGCCGACCACACATACCAAGGCCTGGGAATACTGCTCCTGGGAAAGTTGCCTCTGTCTGTGTATGCTGATGTTGTATAATCTCCCGCCATTTACTGCCTTATATTATCGTTCGGCTAGTAAGACTCTCATAGCTGCCATAGTTCCCTGTATGCACTGTATTGCCTTTTTGACCAGTAAAAGCCATCTGCTTGGATTCTATATGACTCTGTGGTGATTTCTGGTTCGAAGGGTCAGGAGCTTACAATGTAGCATTGGCCACAATCTAGGCTTATCAACCTCCAGGTAATAGCTGGAGATCTCCCGCTATTACAACTATCTCCAGCCAACTGAGATCACCTGAAGAAAATGGCTGCTTTGACCACTGGACTCTATGGGATTGAAGTCCCTCCCCTCCCCAAACCCCGCCCTCCTCAGGCTCTGACCCCAAAACCTCCCGCTGGTGGCAAAGAGGGACCTGGCAACGCTACCAAAACCATAGACATCTTTAAAAGGGGGTTGGATAGATTCATGGAGGACAGGTCTATCAGTAGCTACTAGCCATGGTAACTCAAGGGAACCTCCACATTCAGAGGCAGTCAGCCTCAGAGTCCCAGTGCCAGGAGGCAACATCAGGGGAAGGCCTCAGCCTCTGTTGTTGGCCCTCCAGATTACTGGGTGTACTCCAGAGTACTGGTGTGAGACAGGATGCTGGGCTAGATGGACGACTGGTCTGATCCAGCAGGGCTCTTTGTATTTTCTTAAGGTTTGAAGAGGCTTTTTATAAATATTTCAGTTCCTTTCCAAAGAGCTATTGAGTCAACTTGCCAGTAATGTTTTAATAACTCAGAAGTGCTTACATAACCCAACTCTCTTTTGAAACACACACACACACAAAAGGCAAATTGTCTAATTAGCTCAGCTGGCAGGATGCCTCTCTGCTCCCATGGCTAGCCAGAGCGTGGTTGCTGAGCATGAAGCCGGATTATAAAATGATAAAGAAAGATGTGCATTTCATTATCCTGGCTAATGACAACAGATTGGATTGAGAAACAAAGTCCTCGAAATCAAGTTGGCATTGGTAGCACTGAAACGTGTGTTTCAACATGGATATTGGTTATCCTTGTCACTTCAGGGAACCTTTGTCATATTGGCAAGTGCGTGGCAACCTAGGGAGGTCCATCTGCCACAGAAACCCACCACAATGCTGAGGATTTGGGGGTGAATTTTGGACTGCACAGTGATGTAGACATGGTCTATCACCCACTGTGGACGGAGTGTGTCCTACATAGAGCACATGCTTCCCCTCCTGTGGAGCTGGGCATTGCAGGGGAAGATTGATAGGTAGGGTTGCCATTGCCAACCTTCAGGTGGTGGCTGGAGATCTCCCACTAAAACAACTGATCTCCAGGTGACAGAGATCTGTTCTCCTGGAGAAAATGGCCGCTGTGGTAATTGGATTCTACGGCACAGAAGTCCCTCCTCTCTCCAAACCCCACCCTCCTCAGGCTCCACCCCCTGAGGTTTGGGAGGGGAGGGAGACCAATTGCCCAAGCGGCCATTTTCTGCAGGCGAACTGATCTCTTATCGGTTGGAGATCAGTTGTAATAGCGGGAGATCTCCAGCTAGTACCTGGAGGTTGGCAACCTTACACTGGCCACAGCATCCTTTGTTCACACTAGGGCCCTGAGGTAGCTACCCAAAGTGTCCAGCTCCAGGTTAGGAAATACCTGGAGATTTGGGGAAGGGGTTGAGTCTGAAGAGGGTGGGGTTTAGAGGGGGAAGGGACTTCAATGCCATAGAGTCCAACTGTAATAGCGGGAGATCTCCAGCTAGTACCTGGAGGTTGGCAACCCTTGCCAAAGGAGAATAAGAGAAAGCCAAGACTAAGAGAGTTCTGTAAATAAGTTATTACCATAAAGTGCAAAGTTTGTTCAAAGACTGTTTTAGTATAAAGACAGAAATAACACACCTTGAAAGAATCTTTACAAAGGCAGGGATGACAGGTTTTAAAGAGATCCAAAATGGTTTATGAAAAAGCTTCCTAAGCAGCCCTCACAGTTCCTTAGTGAAGGGATAGGGTGAGGGGTAGGTGAACGTTTTGTGTACCTTTTATTTTCTCTTCCAGAAGCTTTTCACAAACTGAAATCTAATTTAATCAGTCAAACAGCGTTATCCAAATTCCATTCATTGTACCATTGTGATTTATACAGGTTTTTAATTTCCAGTGGTTTACAGTAATCTAATTTTTCTGGGAATATATGAGGCTTTCATCTTTGGCCCCTAACCTATCCAAATGATTACTCTAATTCCATTCATACTGGCAAGGAGTAGACTCTGACTCGGCGTTTTCTTCTTTTTTAAAATAGCTTTTTTATTCCGACTGTTATTCACTTTTCTATCTGTCTAGAGGGTGTTTTTTCTTCTTCTTCTTTTAATCATTATGAGTCTGGAGTTGAAAGGACTCTTGGCTCTGTGAATTTGGATGGGGAAATTATGCCAAAGCAGGCAGAGAGTTTTCTCATGGCTTATTTCTCAGAGGGGTGAGTGGGTTTGCCTCACTCCTCGGAGATCAGCTTCGGATGGGAACAAGGAGGGGGTTGCAAAGCGATTGGGGCGAAGACCACAACTTGAACATGCGCGGAGACATGAAGCTGACTTACACCGAGCCTTAGTCTAGCAAGGTCAATATTATCTATTCTGACTGGCAGTGGCTCTCAGGAGGAAATCTGTCACCACACATATTGCCTGATCCTTTAAACTGGCCACCTCCAGCCCCCACACTCCAGCTAGGGTTTCCAGCACTGGGGGATGGGGAGTAGGGTTGACAGATCCAGATTGGACAACTCCTGGAAATATGGGGGGTAGAGCCTGGGGAGGACAGGGACCTCAGTGGGGTACAGTAGGGTTGCCAGGGCCCTCTTTGCCACTGGCAGGAAGTTTTTGGGGCAGAGCCTGAGGAAGGCAGGGTTTGGGGAGGAGAGGGACTTCAATGCCATAGAGTCTAATTGCCGAAGCGGCCATTTTCTCCAGGTGAACTGATCTCTATCAGCTGGAGATCAGTTGTAATAGCAGGAGATCTCCAGCTAGTACCTGGAGGTTGGCAACTCTATACCTGGAGAGGGCAGTGTTTGGGAAGCAGAGGGAGCTCAGTGAGGATATGACGGCACACAGTCCACCCTCCAAAGCAGCCATTTTCTCCAAGGGAACTGATTTCTGGAGGTTGGCAACCCTAGGGTACAATGCCATAGAGTCTGCCCTCCAAAGCATCCATGTTGTCAAGAGGAGCTGATCTATCCAGTCTGGAGATGATCTGTAATTCCGGAAGATCCCCAGGCCCCCCTGGAGGCTGGCATCCCTAACTCCAGTTCCCACCCTGCTCTGTGGAAGGAAGAATGGGGGAAACATCAGCACAACACTGTGATATCAGTTGTAGTTGAGTGGTAAATATCATAGAGATTCAGGAAATTCCTAGAGCACTGATGATGCTGTGATGTCACCTACCTCCTTGACCAAAAGTGATGCCACAACATTTGTAATGCTTCCCACCCCAGTCTCCTCCTCTGTCAAGATGAATGGTTTACCATATATACCAGTGAACCTTCCAGAAGTGACGTCAATGCCACGATGAGGACGAGGCTTAGGCTTCAATTTGCAGCTAGTAAGACCCCTCCCACTCTATGGTAGAAGCTGTATTTACCTTAGAGTTTTGCCCATATACCAGAGCATCTCCCGTGTTGTCGTTGACGTGATGATGCCACTTCCAGAAGAGACATCATTGCACCGACGGGCACAAGGCCTAGGCTTCAATTTGCAGCTAGGAAGACCCCCACCGGCCAGCTGAATGGTGCCATGGGGAGGGGGCCCAAAGCAGGGGATTCCCCACCCCAGCAGGGGTCTGGTAACTCTTGCTAGCACAGGCAAGCACCGTTCATTCTAAGCAGAATTACACCCTTTCAAGTCCGTTTCAATCCCTTGTGAAGTTTATCGGCATGCTGAGTTTATGGATGCTCCCAGCAGGGGTGGACGAGGAGGAACAAATAATCCTGGACTATGACCCCACCTCTTGCCCCCTCCCCTGCCCCTGCCCCACCCCTCAAACTAGGAAGGGAGGGAGGGAGATCTAGTCAACCTGCCTGCTAGGGTTGCCAGGTCCCTCTTCGCCATCGGCAGGAGATTTTGGGGTTGGAGCCTGAGGAGGGCGGGGTTTGGGGAGGGGAGGGACTTCAATGCCATAGACTCCAATGGCCAAAGTGGCCGTTTTTCTTTAGGGGAACTGATCTCTCTCGGCAGGAGATCAGTTGTAATAGCAGGAGATCTTCTGCTATTACCTGGAGGTTGGAAGAAAAATAGACACCACTGTACTAGTATCAGGAAGATTAGGAAATCAGTACAGGAGCAAAAAACATATATAGTGCAAAAATAGATTTATCTGTGCTACTTAACTAAACAGAACTATGTTAATACATATATATATATATACACAACAAACAATACATATGAGACCTACAATGTGACAACAAGGTGTACCATACAGGTAACAGATTTGCATATAGAGGAAATTCAAAAATTTGCTACACATTGCATTTCTTACCCTTCGTGGGAAGCATAATGTAACCTACATCTTGTGAATTGGTTAATATGTGCAACTGCAAGAAGAGTATCCATTGAAGGACTGATGAAGAATTAAGAATTAAGAATTTGAAACGGCAGTATTGGTGAGCTTGGCTTCTTCTATACAAGACTACATGGAAAAATCATCTGATGATGATGGATGTACTCTCTATTAGAGACATTTTAAAATCTTTTTTGAATTTCCTCTATATGCAAATCTGTTACCTGTATGGTACACCTTGTTGTCACATTGTAGGTCTCATATGTATTGTTTGTTGTGTGTATATATATATGTATGTATTAAAATAGTTCTGTTTAGTTAAGTAGCACAGATAAATCTATTTTTGCACTATATATGTTTTTCACTCCTGTACTGATTACCTGGAGGTTGGCAACCCTACTGCCTGCTTAGCCAGTGCCATGCAGAGCCAAGCCAGGCTGCCTTTCCCAAGCAGTGCTGGGCATTGCCCTTCTCACCACTGGGCTGGCCCAGACCAGGCAGGGGGAGGCAGGCCATTGGCCCACCAGGAGAAGCCCCAATGGCCATTATGGCCAATCCGCCCCTGGCTCCTAGAGTCATTGTGGGTAGGGTTGCCAGGTTCCTCTTTGCCCCCGGTGGGAGGTTTTGGAGATGGAGCCTGAGGAAGGCAGGGTTTGGGGAGGGGAGGGGCTTCAATGCCATAGAGTCCAATTGCCAAAGCAGCCATTTTCTCCTGGTGAACTGATCTCTTTCAGCGGGAGATCAGTTGTAACCGCAGGAGATCTCCAGCTAGTACCTACAGGTTGGCAACCCTAATTGTGGGAGGGAGTCATGAATCATTTTTAATGCTACATTTTGACTGTATATGTTGCTTTTGCACCTGCACAATTGGTGGCATCCATCATGTTAGCACAGGATCAGTACATGCTGGCTTAAACTAGAGTTTCCCAGCATGTACTGATTTACTTTGTGAGCCGCATCGAGAAAGCCCATGGAGAGTCAGCGTAATATTTTTCTAAACCAATGAAATATTCAGAGTGTACTGATACACGATACCTTTTTATATATGCGCAACATGTTGATGCCCGGAAACTACATTGCTTTGCACGTTTAATCTCTTTGCAGGTACCAGGTACATTCCGAATCTCAATTCCAAAATCTTAAAATCAACAACATACGAACGATTGATAATAAGCGAGCCAGGGACATAAAAACAGCACAAAACAACACCCGGCAGCCTTAAATCATATTTCTATGACCGTCCTCAGGCTAGAAGCGGACCATTAAGCCAGCTTTAAAATACAGAACTCCTCACTTCTGCCTGAGTGAAAAGAAATGCTGTGGTTTCGGGCCGAAAAGATAGTAAGGTAACCACAGGTAGGTTGTTCTGGACTTAGCCGATCCATGCGTCGTTTCTGTCTTTCTGGAGCCACTCTTTGCGCAGTGCTGCGTGTTCCGGCACTTCATTATCACTTCTCCCTTCTCTTCTTCACAATGCGTGCATATAGATCTTGTCGCTTATTAATGCATGCTTGATCTACAGCTGCGGTATGTAGGTCAGGCAGTTCAAATGCATGATGGCTCAGTCATCCCGTCGAGCTCAACGGGGTGCTTCCAACTCTCTACCGCCGAGAGCATTCCCAGATTCTTGAGGTTTATTGACAGAGCTTTCAAAAGAATTCAATGTGCTTAATCTCAGCATTTCTTCCGGAACTTTTTCAACTGTGGAAGCATTTCAAATTTCTTTAAAAGGAAATAAATGGTGCTATCGTAATCAGAGTTACACCCTTCTAAGTCCATTCTTGGAACCCAGCTCCGACATGTCATTCATCTTTTCCTTGGCCGTTAAAACAGGTGGCTATCCATCCACTACTTGAAAAACATCACCAGAGAAGAATGGAGAGTTGTTTTTTATATGCTGACTTTCTCTGCCACTTAAGGAAGAATAAAACCGGCTTACAATCACCTTCCCTTTCCCTCCCCACAACAGACACCCTGTGAGGTAGGTGGGGCTGAGAGAGATCTAAGAGAGCTGTGACTAGCCCAGCTGGCTTCATGTGTAGGAGTGGGGATACAAATGCAGTTCACTAGATTTGCATCCACTGCTCATGTGGAGAAATGGGGAATCAAACCAGGTTCTCCTAGGGCTGCCAGGTCCTCCCTCTCCTCTGGCGGGAGGCTTTTGGGGAAGAGTTGAGGGGATCATGTGCTCGCGGCTGTGCCGACACGCATGCGCGTCACTTCCAGTTTACACCCAGAAGTGCCGCATCACGAGGGCCCTTTTACCACTCAAACTCCCAGTACATCATGCAGCAAACTACACCATGTGGCAAACTATTGCCTGGTATCTAATTTGTCCTTCCCAGGACAGAGCAGTAGCAAAACAACTCAAAGACCTTTTATGCATGGCCATTTTCTCCAAGTGATCTGATCTCTATCGGCTGGAGATCAGTTGTAATAGCAGGAGATCTCCAGCTAGTACCTGGAGGTTGGCAACCCTACCTATTGCTTAGTGACCTTAGACCAGTTTCTCTCTCTCTCTCTCTCTCTCTCTCTCTCTCTCTCTCTCTCTCTCTCTCTCTCTCTCTCTCTCTCTCTCTCTCAACAACTTACCTGACAGGGTTGTTGTGAGGAAGTGAAGTTGATACTGGAATGTGATTTGGGTCCCCATTCAGGAGAATATTGGGGTATAGACATCTCAATTAAATTAACCCAGTTGAAATATTCACAGAACTATTTAATGAAAGCCTCAAAAAGCTTTTAAAATCACACATGAAAATACGTGAAATCCTTTTCTTTGGTAGGAAAGTGGAAGCCAAAAAAACAAATGCGGTAAGGTCATGCTGTACGCAATAATGCTCTTGATGAGATAGAAAGCATTTTAATTTGGTGAGCTGCCAGTGGTTAAATAAAATAATTGGAGGGGGGGAACCATGGTGAATTCCTGTTCATCTTGCCTTCCCTCCCTCACAACACACTTCTTCATTTTAATCTCATTAGGTCACATGAACAGCTGTGCCAAGTTGTTATGGCAACTGGAATTTTTAAAGTAAATTAAATTTTGCTACAAGGTGTTATTAAGACCAGGTATGGATGGCCTTGCATAATAATAGGTCCTTATTGTTCAGAAAGGATCCTGATCAAGCAGCCATGTAGCAGTTGCTTTAAAGGGTTACTCCACTCTGTCCTTTCCTTTCTGTATGTCAGAGATTCTCAGAAGGGATTGATTTATAACACTTCTAATAGGGCTGCCAACTCCAGGATCGGAAATCCCTGGAGATTTCAGGGTGGAGCCTGGGAGAGTGGGTTTTAGGGAGGGGAGGGACCTTGGTACGGTATAATGCCATCCACCTTCCAAAGCAGCCATTTTCTCCAGGAGAAGTGGAATACATGTTTTAAATTAATTAATAAATAATAAAGAAGCAATTGACGTAGCCCGGAGATGAGTTGTAATTCGTGGAGAACTCCAGCCTTCACCTAGAGGTTGGCAACCCTCCTTCTTAGGGTTGCCAGGTCCCTCTTCGCCACCGGCAGGAGGTTTTTGGGGCGGAGCCAGAGGAAGGCATGGTTTGGAGAGGGGAGGGACTTCAATGCCATCGAGTCCAATTGGCAAATCGGCCATTTTCTCCAGGTGAACTGATCTCTGTTGGTGGGAGATCAGTTGTACTAGCAGGAGATCTCCAGCTAGTACCTGGAGGTTGGCAACCCTAATCTTTCTAGAATGCTTTGGTTTCCAAGAAAATATTTGCAGCAGTGTACATGATGTTAAGATATATTGCTTCTTGTGATTTTTTTTTAACTAGAAGAGCTCTCTCTCTCGCTCTCTCTCTCTCTCTCTTGCTCTCTCTCTCTAATCAAAGTCTCACTCTGCCTTGGCAGCTCAATCCACTTGTGTAAAGCTTAATTGTATTGAACGTTATGAGAGCCACATCAAATAGATTGTGTATAAATCTCTCCATTACAAAGGTGTTAGCATCACCCTGTCAAAAACTCAAACGGTTCGAACAAAGAGCTCCCTAGCCTGGAGCAATGAAGCTCTTAGGATTGCTGACTGGCACCATTCCGCATAGGCCCCACAGCCTTCCTCGGGCATCAAAGTGGGCATCTTTATTTACTCACCTTGATGTACTTATTCAAAACATTTATATTTTGCCTGTCACCAGAAGGGACCCAGGTTGGCTCATAGAAATATGCCAACAGACATGAACTAAAAACAAATACATTCATCGGTAATGATTGGGGTTGTCAACCCCCAGGTGGCACCTGGAGATCGCCCGCTATTACAGTGGATCCCCAGATGACCAAGATAAGTTTCCCTGGAGAACAGCTGCCATGGAGGGTGGACTCTATGGCATTACACATTGTTGAAATCCTTCCCCTTCGCAAAACCCACTCCATCTCCAAATCTACAGGTATTTCCGAACCCAGAGCTGGCAACCCTACATCGGGTTTTAATGTATTTTAAACTTCAGTATCCCACCTACAGCCTGAAGTTGTATGTATAATCATCTCTGAGCAGTGTCACATGATGTTTCTGAAACTATCATTGGGATCTTGAGCTACAGCATGCAGAAGAAGAAGAAGAAGAAGAAGAAGAAGAAGAAGAAGAAGAAGAAGAAGAAGAAGAAGAAGAAGAAGAAGAAGAAGAAGAATGGTTTTTATGCCCCAATTTTCTCTACCTTTAAGGACTCTCAAAGCGGCTTACAATCACAATCCCTTCTCCTTCCCACAACAGGCACCTTGTGAGGTAGGTGGGACTGAGAGAGTTAGGAGAGAACTGTGACTGGCCCAAGCTCACCCAGCAGGCTTCATGTGGAGGAGTGTGGAAACCAACCTGGTTCACCAGATTAATAGTCCGCAGCTCATGGGGAGGAGTGGGGAACACATCAACACATGAAGCTGCCTTCTACTGAATCAGACCCTTGGTCCATCAAGGTTAGTATTGTCTACTCAGACCGGCAGCGGCTCTCCAGGGTCTCAGGCAGGGGTCTTTCACATCACCTACTTGCCTGGTCCCTTTAACTGGAGATGCTGGGGATTGAACCGGGGGCCTTCTGCGTGCCAAGTGGATGCTCTACCACTGAGCCCCGGCCCCTCCGCAAACCTGGTTCTCCAGATTAGAGCGCACTGCTCCTAACCACTACACCATGCTGGCTGGAGTTCAAGTCAACAGTTTTAAGGCTGAGATTTTGGTCGCATCACTCAGGGCCGAGCTCATTCACTGTTCCGCATCGTCACACACATATGTGTTGTGTGAGGCTTTGGTTCTCTCTTTTGGTGCATTGTGAAAACAGAGGAGACTGAGAGTGACTTCAAAGCAGCAAGAGGAAGACGCTTGGGCAGATTCTTAATTAACAAAAACGGATGGCACGGAGCCGTCAGATCTTCGGAATGTGGACCGACAGGCTCCTGCCAAGATCCTCTCTCAGAACTCTGCCTGGGATCACAGCTCATCTCCAGACGACAGCGATCAGTTCCCCCGAAAAAAAATGAATACTTTGGAGGGTGGGCTGTGGGGCACTGTACTCCACTGAGGTCCCTGTCCCCCTCAGGCTCCCAAATGTCCAGGGCCATTTTTGCATGGTAATTAGCAGCGCATTCCAGGCTGAATTGCCCCGCAATTTTTTTTGAAATTTTTCATGCTGAACCGTCATTCCAGAAGTGACTGCAAAGTGACTGCTTCGCATTACTTAAGAGCCCCTATAACACGAACTTTTGTGTTTGCTCCGTCGCAGCCGAGAAGAATCCCTTGAAGGATCCATGCAAAACAATAGCGGCGCGTTAGCTATGCACATGCTAATGGCTATGCAAACAGGAACGAAGGAGCAGGCAAGTGGGGGGTGGAATTTCTCCTTTTGCGCTGGGACCGTGAAAGTCCTATTTTAAAAAAGAGCTACGAGTGAGCATCAAAATTGACCGTGCAAAAATGGCCGAGGAGTTTCCCAATCTGGATCTGGCAACCCTACCCCCCATCCCCCACTGGTAAAGTAAAAGTGGGGTTCCCTCCTCCAGCTAGGGTTGCCAGGTCCCTCTTTGCCACCAGCGAGAGGTTTTTGGGGCAGAGCCTGAGGAGGGCGGTGTTAAGGGAGGGGAGGGACTTCAATGCCATTGAGACCAATTGCCAAAGCGGCCATTTTCTCCAGGGGAACTGATCTCTGTCGGCTGGAGATCGGTTGTAATAGCATATCTCCAGCTGGTACCTGGAGATTGGCAACCCTATGGTGGCTGGAGATTTACGATTACAACTGATCTCCAGTTGATAGAAATCATTTCCCCTGGAGAAAATGGCCACATTGGCAATTAAACTCTATGGCATTGAAGTCCCTGCTATGTCAATTGGACTGTATGGCATTGAAGTTCCTCCCTTCCCCAAACCCCGTCCTCTTCAGGCTCTGCCCTCAATATCTCCAGGTATTTCCCAGCCCAGAGCAGGCAACCCTAACTACCGATGGTACTTGTGTCTACTGTAACATGTGTACAGAGCTGTGGTGTACAGGCCAGCTTTTTCTCTCTCTCATTTACAAACAGTGGGCCCTTGATGGGAGTGGTCCTGAGATAACTGCTCTTTAGCCCATTGGATAAAGCACCCCTGAGTGCCCCCCCCATCCAGTCCCCAACCCTCTCTCCCACACCCTCACAAAGTTCACAAGCCAGTTGTCGGAGTTAACAGACACATTAATATTTTGCTTTTACAGCGTACAGTCCTGGCAGGGGGCGAATGTTCTTTTTATTTTTTTCTAACAAGGTCACCCGAATCATTTGAATGTTTCCAGCAGCTCTCGCGCCACTAACACCTAAAGAAGGGAGCAAAAGGGAGCTATTTAGGGCAGCCTAATGAGAATGACAACGGATGCCTTCTTGACTGAGCGTTTCCAAAGCAAACCGCTGGAACCCATTCTGCGAGGCCAAGAAAGGACAATTATGAAACAGCGGCAGCGCTCGTATTTTTAGACCGTTCTGTTTTGTCGGATATTATTTTAACGCTTGATGCAGGCCTTTGCCTCGATTAAAAAAGAGGAGGGGGATGCGGCGCACATGAATTAATGATCCCTCGGGGCTGTACATTTGAGGACCTTCTACAGTCTCGGTCTATCAGCAGGGTGGAGGGAAGCAGGGCTGCTCGTCTGAAATTTAAATAGAACATTATCCTTGTTATGTAGGCGTAGGTTACACACGAGGCCGGAGACGGTTCCGACAGCAACCGCTTTATTCAGTTAATAGGGACGAGAGAACTAACTTAACTGCGAAACACCCCAACTTATATACAGTTCTCAACCACCCGGAGCCCCCCCGCCCCCCAGTCCGTGGTTGGACGGCCAAAGTCCATCGTCCAATAGGAGAAACAGACAAAAATCTTCAGAAAGTCCAAAGCTGTTGGACGCATGGAGTGTGAGAAGCATGAATCAAGATTAAGCTTGAACTTGTAAAACGCTTAGGCGTTTCAATCCTGGGAGTATATGCAGCTGTCGGTTGAAAGAACCAGAATCAGTAGAGCATATTCTCGAATATTGTCCCCTGTATTATAAACAACGTCGAGAACTAATCAGCCCTCACCTTATGTCCTTAAAAGGTTTAGCACATGATGGCATCCCATTTTTATTAGCGGATAGGATACCCGCTGTCTCCGAACATGTGGCAGAGTTTTTGGCGATTGTTATCAAAAATAAAAACAAACTGTAAGGAAATGAATGAATGAATGAATGAATGAATGAATGAATGAATGAATGAATGAATGAATAACCCAACTGTGGCAATCTACAGATACTGGGAATACAAGACATAAAAGGGTGCTGGTGTTAGCTAGGCTGTGTGATAGGCCCATTGTTGTATGGAAGAATGTATTATTACAGCATTTAAAACTGAAGAGTTATATGTGAGAACCTCTGGAGTGAGTAAGGAGTTGTATGTATTTCTTTTACTACTATTACTTTTTTTATGCCAATAAAGGCGACGGAAACTGAAACTGAGAAACAGACGACAGAGCCTGGAGCAGAGCTTCAAGCTCAACACAGTCCAGCACAGCTGAGTTCAACAGTTCAATAGTTCAGCATAGTCCTTGCACCAACTAAATACATTACGATCCTTTAACGGCAGCTCATTACTTTGTCTCAGTTATTTGTTCCTTTTCCAAGTCCAATAGGAAAAAAGTTTCCGGTAGCCGACACCCAAAGGGATTCTTCCGGGCTCTCTAGACGCATTCAGTGGCGTGGCCCGTTGGCCATGGGGTTGTACAAGCTGACATCCCCAATGGAGAGAGGTGTCACAACGCGGAGACCATCAAGCAGGGAGATCTGCCATCCGTGGCACCTTGGGCTGTGAACTCTTCTGAGCATTTAAATGGAGGTGTCCTATCACATCGGTATTCATGCAAACAAGATCTGTTGGGGGGGGAGAGAGACAGCTAAGCTGATGGACGCGTCCCTAGAAAGGCAAAAGTCTCTGATATACACCAAAGCAAACAGAAGAAGAAAAAGAAGATAATGTTGAAGAAGAATAGGAAGAAGAAGAAGAAGAAACAACGTTGGTTTTTATACCCTGATTTCACTACCTTTTAAGGAGTCTCAAACTGGCTTATAATCACCTTCCCTTCCTCTCCCTGATATACACCAAAGCAAACAGAAGAAGGCGATGAAGAAGAAGGCAAAGAACAAGATGAACAAGAACAAGAAGAAACTACGTTGGTTTTTATACCCTGATTTTCTCTACCTTTTAAGGAGTCTCAAACTGGCTTACAATCACCTTCCCTTCCTTTCCCCACAACAGACTCCTTGTGAGGTAAGTGGGACTGAGAGAGGTCTGAGAGAACTGTGATTAGCCCAAGGTCACCCAGCTGGTTTCATGTGTAGGAGTGGGGAAACCAACCCGGTTCACCAGATTAGCGTCCGCCGCTCATGTGGAGGAGTGGGGAATCAAACCCGGTTCTCTAGATAAGAGTCCACCTCTCCTAACCGCTACACCACGCTGGCTCTCTAAACGTCCCCTTAGTATCGTATCATCCAAGGCAATTAAAAAGGAGTCCAGTAGTACTTTAAGGATTATCAAAACCGATTTATGCATAAGCCTTTGTGAAAGGGAGCTCATCAGAATCATAGAGTCTCCATCCAATGCAGATAAATGTATACGTAAGACTTCAAGCAATAGAAAAAGGGGTGGGAGGATCTCCAGGCACAAGGGATTAGTTCACTTGGAGAAAATGGTTGCTCTGGAAGGTCGACTCTTCAATGGCATTATACCCCATTGAAATCCTTCCCCTCCCCAAACCCCACCCTCCTCAAGAAGAAGAAGAAGAGTTTTTTTATATCCCACTTTTCTCTACCTTAGTCTCCAAGGGACAATCACAATCCCTTCCTCTCCCCATAACAGGCACGTTGTGTGGTAGGTGGGGCTGAGAGAGTTCTGAGAGAACTAAGACTGGCCCAAGGTCACCCAGCAGGCTTCATGTGGAGGGGTGGGTAACTGAACCTGGTTCTCCAGATTAGAGTCTGCTGCTCTTAACCACTATACCACACTGGCTTTCTTAGGCTTTACCCCCAAAATCTCCAGGTATTTCCCAACCTGGAGCTGGCAACCCTAGCACAGAAAAGGAAGTGTTGCTGTCCTCCCCCAGCATTATGGTCCCAATCCCACCCAGTCTCCTTCCTCTACGTCTGCTATGAATCAAAATCAGACCTGTGTTGCAGCAGCATCCATTTTCACAGCCAGCACACAGTTAGGGTTGCCAACCTCCAGGTGGTGTCTGGAGACCTCCCACTATTACAGCTGATCTCCAGGTGACACAGATCAGTTCACCTGGAGAAAATGGCCGCTTTGGAAAGCAGACTCTATGTCATTATACCCCAGTGAAGTCCTTCCCCTCACCAAACCCTGCCCTTCACAGGCTCCACCTAAAATCTCCAGGTATTTCCCAACCTGGAGCTTACAACCGTATGCACAGGGGATGCTGTCCCAGGGCATGTGCAGCCTCAATCAGCACTGGCTCCTTGGAACCTGTTTGTGATGCCAAGGGTTGCCATGTCCTTCTTCACCACAGGCGGGAGGTTTTTGCGATGGAACCTGAGGAGGGCGGGGTTTGGGGAGGGGAGGGACTTCAGTGCCATAGAACCCAATTGCCAAAGCAGCCATTTTCTCCAGGTGAACTGATCTCTATCGGCTGCAGATCAGTTGGAGGAGATATCCAGCTAGTCCCTGGAGGTTCACGACCCTAGTGGTACCTGCGATTCAGCACCAGCTCTTCCTCTACTCTGTCTCCTCCAGGCCGCGTGAAAGGCCCTGCAGGATTGCAGCCTGGCTTGAACATGATAAACGGGCTGCTTAAACGGATTTGCACCTGAGGAGATTCTGTTGCCATCAAATGCAAATTAACGTGAGATAAAATTCCTACATGTCCAAGTTTGGCTGCTGGTCATTTTATGAGATTTGGAGAACAAGTAATTCATTTTCGGCTTGCTGGTTGAATTACAGTTCCTTTGGTCTTGCCCAAAGGAAATCAGTAGTGATTCAGATTTCATTTAGGGGGCAGGAGAAAAGCAGCAGAGTTTGAATGAAATGTGCATATAAACCCCCCTCCCATTCCATTTAGGTCTACCTTAGGAAGGAAGAGAACAGAGGAAGCCCAGGCTTTAAGCACAGTAAGGAAACCCAATCCTATGTTTTCACAAATTAATGTGAAAATCTATTACCTGGATATTGCGCCCATCTGAGATCTCCCATTATTACAACTCATCTCCAGCTGATAGAGATCAGCTCACCTGGAGAAAATGGCCGCTTTGGCAATTGGACTCTATGGCATTGAAGTCACTCCCCTCCCCAAACCCTGCCCTCCTCAGGCTCCACCCCCAAAATCTCCTGCTGGTGGCGAAGAGGGACCTCTTCAGTTGTGTTAGCAGGAGATCTCTAGCTAGTACCTGGAGGTTGGCAACCCTACTGCTCCACCATGAACCTCGCTGAGTGACAACTCTCTTTGAGCCTGACCTACCTTACAGGATTGTTCTGAGGGTAAAATGGAGGAGAGAACCCTGAATCCCTTGGAGGAAGATTAAAACGTATTAACCACACAATTAATCCGTGCCTTCATCTCCCTGCCCCCCTTGTCTCCGATTTGGGATTGCAAGCTCCCCGGGGCAGAGGTCTTTTCTCTTGGATTCTGTAAAGTGCCACGCACATTGACGGCGCTAGATGCATACGGCATAATCGTAATGCATGAGTTCAACCTGTATTTAATAAAGGGATGCTATTTATGTCACAAGAGCTGGTAGAAAATGGCTAAACGGGTTTTGCATAGCCTTCCCCCTATAAAATCAAGTTCACTGGCCTGCCCCAATGAAATGAAGGGGGGGGGGACCTTTCAAACTGAAAACAAAAGAGGGTAGGAAAGTATATTGGCTTACTAGTATTATAAAATAGCTGCTTAAATTAGATGATATTTTGCATCCGAACCACTAGGTTCTCCCTTTATTTAGCCATCTATGGCAAATGTAGGCCCTGGTAGATAAATATTTGCAATAATCCAAGAGCCTGCCTGGCTCAAGTGAAACAATTTTCAGCAGCATTAATTTCTGTTCCATTGTTCGCTTATGCATTTAACTACTGCAATCAGATGAAAAGGAAAATGTTTTCTCTCCCTCTCTTTCTCTCTCTCCCACAAATGTAACCGATGAACTCCCAATAAACTTGTCTGTTCCTGGCTGTTATGTTCCCGAGCAAGATGAGTGTTCAATAAATGGTGCACCAGAATGCTATTAGTATTAAGTGGCTAATAAAGAAAGAGTTATAGAGGCATGTTAATAATCCCGGTGCACAGCAAGGGGGCTGGGAGGGGGGAACGGAACGAACGCTCCTTATTAGCAATCTGGCGAAAACATGACTTCCAAGAATATTGGATTGTTTCAAAGAAGTAATCGCTGGGCTGCGTTTGGCGCGTTACCGGGAAATGGATGGAGTGATCAGCTGCTTAATTAGCCCAAACGCCATCCATCTGACGTGTTTAACACAACCGAAGAAAGAGGCGTCCAAAGAAGAGGGAGCTCAAAATGGAGTGGTAATGGAGTCCCAGCATGGCAGTGGAGAGGTAAGAGGTAGAGAGTGGATTCAGATAACTCTTCCGGCTGGTCGCAGTGTCACGGAGATGGGGCCATGGCTCGGTGGTACAGCGTCTGTTCTCTGTAAAGAAGGTCCGAGGTTCAATCCTGGCAACGACAGTTGAAAGGATCAGATAGCAAGGAATGCGAAAGGCCTTTTATGCACGGGTTGTTTCTGTTGCCATCAAGCCCTGAGTGGGGCTTTGTTTTCATTATGCATGTATTTCCCAACCTTTAGAAGTCACCTCACTCTCCCTCCGCATTTTCCCCACGTTTTGTGGATGCTGTGTTACCCCGAGTTTAATGTCTGCCTCAATCCCAAATCGAAAGCTGGTCCTATGAATACTTGTCAATTTGGGGTTTTCTCCCCACGCCCATTCTCGCTTCTCCCTCCCACTTGTCTTTCATCTCCATCCAGCCCCTGCCCTTGAAGCTGGAATACAATGAGGCTGCTCATTGGTCAGTTTCACAGCAAGTGTTGGTCAGTTTCAGGCTCCTTCTTCTTCTTCCCCATACCATATCACAGACCAGAAAACACTGTGGGAGGATGGGTGCAACCTCTTTTCCATGCATGTCACAGTCTTGCTCCAAACTGGGCAGCGCTTACACAGGAACTGAGAAGAACCTGCAACTCATGTGGCACACAGGGTGGAGAGCCCACATCCAACCGATGTTCACCACCATGTGTGAACCTTTGCCATGCTGCCTACTCCATCCCTTCTGCTCTGAGTTTTCCTGGCCAACATCCAGCCCAAACCAGTCTTAGAACCACTGTTGACCCCACATTCTAGCTTGCCTCCTTGTTCTCCCCGATCCAGTCAGTGCCTACATGCATGTAAATGTGTTTACACGAGTGTAAAGTTCTTTGCCCACACAGATCTCTTGTTTCTGCAGAAAGTCCAGGCTGAAAAGACCTTTTCATCAGTGTGGTGTCGGAGCCAGCATGGTGTTGGAGCCAGCGTGGTGTAGTGGTTAAGAGTGGTGGTTTGGAGCTGTGGTCTCTGATCTGGAGAGCCAGGTTTGATTCCCCACTCCTCCACATGAGCGGCAGTTCCTAATCTTGTGAACCGGGTTGGTTTCCCCAATCTCCTACACATGAAGCCAGCTAGGTGACCTTGGGCAAGTCACAGCTCTTTTCGAGCTCTCTCAGCCCCACCTACCTCACAAAGTGTCTGTTGTGGGGAGGGGAAGGGAAGGTGATTGAAAGCTGGTTGATTCTTCCTTAAGTGGTAGAGAAAGACGGCTTATAAAAACTAATAATTCTTCTTCACGATGAGCGGGTCTTAGTTTGTATGCCCAAGTGTCCCTTTCCAAAACAATACTGAGCTCCGCAAAATGTGAGAATTATCATTCACACCCAGAGATATTTTTAAAGATGATAAATAGCAATGCAATATTTGTCAGTTGGGGCGGGGGGGAGGAGAAAAAATAAAATTCTATCTTTATTTAATATCGCTAACTCCCCCCCCCCATTTTAAGTAAATTTCCAACAATGTTGAGCAAAGCAGAACAGTTGACAGAAATTCACTTGCTTTGGGGGGGGGGGGTTTCAGAAGCAAAATATTAGTAACTGGAAGATGAGTGCAGCATCCTGGTTGAGAGTAAGGGAGAAGTATGAGGGAATGTCTGGTTTATGGGCTTTCTGGAACCCTTCGTCAGGTCTGGAAAATATGAGCTGTGTCCCAAGACAAAAGACCTTAAATATGTGGAATTCTTTTATGTGCTATACCCTTAAAAATAAAGACAATCTATCAAATGAATTTATTGCCATATGACATAAGATATATCTGTATGGCAGACCTCTGTGATATTGCTTTGCTATACCACTAAACTAGCAGCCTAGGAGGAGTGACTCAAGATAAGCCTATCAAGTTGAACTTAATGATCTTATAGGATTAGGCAGGGGATGTGGAATGGTAAAGTATACCCTGATCTCGTCAGATCTTGGAAGCTAAGCAGGATCAGCACTTGGATGGGAGAGACCACCAAGGAAGACTTGGCAGAAGGCGGCAATAGCAAACCATCTCCGCTTAATCACTTGCCTTGAAAACCCAGAAACATCTGGCAGCCCAGTGATGGAAAAAGGATGGTCAAACCTTGGCCTGATGCAACAAGGCTCTTCTGATGATCCTACCATCCTCCCATGGAAAATACATAGTTGTTTTGCTTTTGTCTTTATGGAAGCCCCAAACATTAACATAAGCTATTGTTATCATTGATGCTGAAACAAAGCCTCCAGGTTCAGAGGCAGAATGCCTCCTAATATCAGTGGCTAGGAAGAAAGGTCTGTTGCTTTTCCGCCCTTCTTGTTTGCGTCCCCAAAGTATCTGGTTGGCCGTTCTGGAAAACCAGATGCTATCCTGTGTGGACCTTCTTATGTTCTTCTTCTGTTCACTAAAAAGGGATTCCTACTTGACAGAAAATCTTGCACCAAGTGACAAGTATCAAAGTAACACAGGGTATGATTGACATCCTGGGTGGTTGCTTAAGTTTCATCCGTCATGTAAATGTCCTCAGGGTACGTCTTCACTAGACTTTTTACCTCCACTTAATTGGCTGCCAAATAGCTCAGACACTCCTCAAATATTTGAGCCGCGATACAAAAACACTCTGTGATTGACCCTGGGGATCAGCCCGGAGCAAACATGTGAGTAATAACCAGACCAGCCTTTGCAAAGGGCAAATCTACTTAGCAACCGGTGAACCTGAGGCCAAACCCAAGTGCAGACAACCCAAAGATTTATGCAGTTTCACAAAGCGCAAATCTGGGGGGAAGTGTCAGACGGGAATGGGAGCCAACCCACTTGTTGATTTATCCCTCTTTTTGCACCTCCACTCGGCTCCCTTATGTGATAAGACGGTAACTCTGACACCTGCAGACAAAGGGCTGGATTTGCACTCATAAATCACATCAGATCTTAAACGCGGATATTTATCACTGTAAGTGCTCCGCCACTGGTCACATTTACAATTAAAAAGCGAGTCTTGCTTATTGGCAGTCTCTTGACTGCAGCCATGATTCAACAGGCTGAGCACTGGGGAAAAGCAACTGACTAATCCCAACCCTGGCATCTTTCCAGAGGGGAGGGGCCATGGCTCATTGGTTCATGGCTCATCTGCTTGGCATGAAGAAGGTCCCAGTTTCAATCCCTGTTGTCTCCAGTTAAAAGGATTAGGTAATTGGGTGATGTGAAAGACCTCAGCCTGTGACCCTCTGGAGAGCCCCTGCTAGTCTGACTAGACAAGACTGGTGTCTGTTGTGGGGAGAGGAAGGAAAGGTGATTGTAAGCAGCTCTGAGACTCCTTAAAGGTAGAGAAAACCGGGGTATAAAAAGTAACTCTTCTTCTTCTTCTCCTCCTCCTCCTCCTCCTCTATGGGCATTCCCTACCATGACATATGAAGTTGCCTTGCATCAGTATAAGGGTGCCTTGAGGTCCAGTGTAAGGTTGCCAACCTCCAGGTGGGGCCTGGAGAACACCCCTGGGTTCCAACAGATCTCCAGATAGCAGAGATCATTCCCCTGGAGAAAATGGCTACTTTGGATGGTGAGCTTTGTGACATTATACCCCGCTGAGGTCTCTGCCCTCCTCAAAGCTCACCCTCCTCAGGCTCCACCCCCAAATCTCCAGGAGTTTCCCAATCTGAAGTTGGCAACCCTAGTGTCTTCTTAGGATAGAAGGGTTTCCGAAGCTCTTTTCTGTTATGTTTTATGTCAAATGTTTATGCTGTGAGTTTTTAATGTACTTTTACAGTACTACTAAGCTTTTATTGGCAGGTTTTTCGTGGTTGTTAATTTTAATGAGGCAGAATACAAATATTTAAAATAAAATAAATAATAATCATCTCTGTGATTATCTGTGTGTGGGCATGTCATTCTTTTGGCCTTCTGCTCCTCTTAAGGTACCAAGCATGGAGTTTTGTCAGCATTGCAGCCCATAGCATGATAAAGTGGTTAAGAGCAGTAGACTCTAATCTGGAGAACTGGGTTTGATTTCCCCACTCGGCCACATGAGCAGTGGCCTTAGGGTTGCCAACCTCCAGGTGGTTTCCGGTACTGTACCCATTTCACCACTGGGGCTTCTTCAATCAGGACAATCCTTATGTGGCTGCGAACTTCCAAGTGGTAGCTGGAGATCTCCCGCTATGACAACTGATCTCCAGCTGATAGAGATCAGTTCATAGGGTTGCCAGGTCCCTCTTTGCCACCGGCGGGAGGTTTTTGGGGCAGAGCCTGAGGAGGGCGGGATTTGGGGAAGGGAGGGACTTCAATGTCATAGAGTCCAATTGCCAAAGCGGCCATTTTATCTAGGTGAACTGATCTCTATCGGCTGGAGAGCAGTTGTAATAGCAGATCTCCAGCTAGTACCTGGAGGTTGGCAACCCTATCAGTTTACCTAGAGAAAATTGCCTCTTTGGCAATTGAACTCTACGGCATTGAAGTCCTTCCCCTCTCCAAACCCCGTCCTCTTCAGGCTCTGCTCCCAAAATCTCCAGGTATTTCTAGGGTTGCCAGGTCCCTCTTCGCCACTGGCGGGAGGTTTTGGGGATGGAGCCTAAGGAGGGCGGAGTTTGGGGAGGGGAGGGACTTCAATCCCATAAAGTTGAATTGCCAAAGCATCCATTTTCTCCAGGTGAACTGATATCTATCGGCTGGAGATCAGCTGTAATAGCAGGAGATCTCCAGCTAGTACCTGGCAGTTGGCAACCCTAGATTTTTCCCAACCCGGAGCAAGCAACCCTAAAGACGCCCCAGCAAATGTCCTTGAGCCAAGGAACTCAGCTTCCCCTCCACCACCCTGTAAAGGAAGGATCAAAATCCAGTAATTAGGCATACCCAACCCTGGCTGTTAAAGGACAATTTCCTTCCTTTGGAGCAGAGCAGTATTTTTCGTGACGGCCTGTTCAATCCGCCTCCTGATATTGATCCTCAAATTGTTGTTTCCAACTGCTTGGCCGCCTGCTGAGATTTTTATCATAAGCGCTTGCCAATAATAAACTGGACGTAAAGACCAATTATCGCTTAAGGTGATGTGAAAGTGTGAGAAAGGGAAAGGGACGGAAGGGCTGAGTGAGTTCAAGCTCCCGCCCACTTCTCACTTTGAGAAATATGCTAAAAGGCAATAAACGGGCTTTGCCATAATAATAAAACCGGAGGCTGTGAAAGATCGAAGAGGATTCTTTCACATGCCATAAAATGTACAAGCCAATAAAAGGCCCACGTTTCCCAGGAACTTGACAACGGAGGTAATAAAGAAATAAATAGAGTGGGGGGGGATCTCAAATAAGGCTGAATCAAACCCACTCCATAGAGAAGACCTCTGCTTAATTGCAAAAGGGTAAACACAGCCCACAGAACCAGAAATCACCACAAAGTCGTATAGAGTCCAAACAGGTGGATTTTACTGATCAAATAGGCATACAGTGCAAACGAATAAAATGACAGCTATGAAAGGCTCACTAGCTGGGAGATATTATAAGGCAGGAAAGGCGGGAGATTACACGCAGGAATACAGTTTCCCAGGAGCTGAGTTCCCAGGCTTAGGCTTAGGCATGCGACCTTGGGGGGCAGACAATACAGCACAGAGACAGAGGCAATAACGAAACCGAGATAGCAGCCTGACATTCTGCTCCCCTCAAGGCCCCCTCCCAGTTCGCAAGGGGGCTGGCCTGTTTGGGTAAGCAATGTGAAAGGCGTCAATGAGGTCGGGGGCGGAGACATCCCGTGCGCGCACCCATTCGTCATAGGCAGGGGGGAAATGTTTCCAACGAACTAGATACTGGAGAGTACCATGGTGAATACGGGAGTCAAGGATCTTGGAGACTTCGAAGTGTTCTTCCCCCCCCACCATGATGGGTTGCGCAGGCGGTGGGTCCGGATGCCACCGTGGAGTAGCAACATGGGGTTTGAGGAGGCTTATGTGGAAAACAGGATGCACACGCCTCAAAGATTTGGGGAGAGCCAGTTCCACTGTGACAGGGTTTATGACCCGGGTAATGGGGAAAGGGCCAATGAATTTGGCGCTGAGCTTATGGCACGGTTGGGTGGAACGGAGGTTTTTGGTGGAAAGGTAAACCAGGGCACCCACTTGCAGATCACCCCCGGGGGAGCGATGTTTGTCAGCTTGCGCTTTGTATTTACGTTTGGCCCGGTCGAGGTTGCTAACGAGCCAGGGCCAAGTGGTACGGAGGGCGTGTGCCCAGGAGGCAATGTCGGGGTTCCCCTCCCCCTCTACATCATCTGTAGGAACGATGGGACTGAAATCTTGTCCATACACAGCAAAAAACGGGCTAAAACCTGTGGATTGATGCATGGCATTATTGTAGGCATATTCTGCTAAAGGTAGCAGTTCCACCCAGTTATCCTGGTGGTAGTTAACATAACAACGCAAATAACATTCGAGTACAGCATTGACACGTTCAGTTTGACCATCGGTTTGAGGATGGTATGCACTAGACAATCCCTGTTCCACCCCCACCAACTTGAGGAAAGCTTTCCAAAACTTAGAAACGAAACCACTTCCGCGGTCACAAATTATTTTACGCGGAAACGAATGTAAACGAAATATATGCGTCACGAAGAGGCGGGCCAGTTTCTGAGCAGAGGGGATCCCTGCACATGGAATCAAATGTATTTGCTTAGAAAACAAATCAGTAACAACCCACAACACAGTTTTACCCCCACTGAGAGGGAGATCAGTCATGAAGTCCATAGCGATCACTTCCCAAGGTTTGCTGGGCGTTTCAAGAGGTTGTAGCAGTCCCGGGGGTTTGCCCTGCGATCGTTTCGCAGCGGCACAAACGGGACAGCTGCGGATGAAGGAGTCAATGTCGGAACGCATTCCCCCCCACCAGAACTGTCTGCGCAATAAGTGAAGGGTCTTCAGAAACCCAAAGTGCCCAGCTGTTTTGGCTCCATGAGCTAAATGTAAAACGTCCTTCCGGAGAGCTTTGGGTACATACAATTTTGAGTCTTTGTACCAGGACCCCCCTTGTTCCAAAACACCAGGAGGTAGGGTATGAGCGGAACGTTCTAAAAGGCACTGGTCCCGAAGGACAGTTAAAAAGGATTCGGAGATGGGGAGTTTGGAGGGAGCCCCCCCGTCGGTTCTGGAGATCTGAGAAATAGTTATAGGGCTAGTGCTTACGTGTGGCGGCGCGCAGACTGCAGGCGGCTGATGATGTAGAGGGGTAGGAGGGGCGGGAACTCCGGTCTGTTGCGGTGGCGGCTGGGCAGCCGGTTGGGCTGGCGGAGCTTGCGAGGTGTGTTGATGCTGGGATCGGGTTTGCACAGCCAGCATAGGTAGGGCCCCACGTTGCATAGGGGTGAACAGAGAGTTGGTGGGTCTTTCGAGTTTTACCGGATATTGTGGTAAACGGGAGAGGGCATCCGCGAGAACGTTCTGCTTCCCAGGGACGTGCTTCAGGGTGAAACGGAACTGAGCAAAGAACTCCGCCCACCGTTGTTGTTTCGCCGATAGCTTATGGGACCCCGTGAGGGCAGCTAGATTTTTGTGATCGGTCCAAACTTCAAAGGGTATTTTAGACCCTTCCAAGAATTGCCGCCATAAAGTCAGTGCATGATGAACTGCAGAGGCCTCTTTCTCCCAGATGGGCCAGTTTAATTGAGCGTGCGCAAATTTTTTTGAAAAGTAAGCGCAAGGGTGAAGAAGACCGTCCGGTCCTTGCTGGAGGAGAGCCCCTCCCATGGCTACATCGGAAGCATCGACTTGCACAATGAACATTTGATTTGGGTCTGGGTGCCGTAGCACCGGCTCCGAAGTGAAGAGGCGTTTGAGGGCCAGAAAGGCGGCTTGGCATTGCTCAGTCCATAGGATCTTTGCGGAGGGCAAGGCAGCCGAGCTTACTTTTCCTTTAGTTTTCAGCAGGTCCGTAATGGGTAGAGCCACTTGGGCGAAGTTAGGGATGAATCCCCGATAGAAGTTTGCAAATCCCAGAAATTGCTGTACTTGCTTACGGTTGGTGGGGGGAGTCCAATCGAGGACGGCTTGGACTTTGGCGGGGTCCATGCGAAGACCTTGGTGGGAGATGATGTATCCCAAAAACGTGAGTTTGCTTTGGTGAAATTCACACTTAGCTAATTTAGCGAACAGTTGATGGTTACGCAGGCGTTGTAGAACTTCTCTGACCAGAGTCACATGCTCGTCCATAGTTTTCGAATAAATGAGAATGTCATCTAAGTAGACCACCACCCCACGATATAGAAGGTCATGTAGGATTTCATTGATGAGTTGCATGAAGACCCCCGGGGCCCCTTTTAATCCGAACGGCATTACAAGGAATTCATACATTCCGAAACAGCTAGAGAAGGCAGTGAGGTGTTCATCTCCTTCGCGGATACGGACTCGGTAGTAGGCTTCCACCAAGTCTAATTTAGAGAACACACGGCCTTCCTGTAATTGTCCCAAAATATCCGATATTAATGGGATAGGATAGGCGTTGGTCTGGGTAACCGCATTGAGCTTTCTGAAGTCAATGCACAGGCGAAGGTCGCCCTCTTTTTTCCGGACGAAAAACGCGGGGGCCGAGTTTGGGGCATTCGAAGGGCGAATGAACCCTCTGGCGAGGTTTTTGTCCAAAAAGTCCCGGAGGACAGTGCGCTCGGAAGCGCTCATAGGGTAAATCTTACTTTTGGTTAATGTGCAGTCCTTTACTACTTCAATCGCACAGTCTGAGGCCCGGTGGGGGGGTAAGGCATCACATTCCTTAAGGTCGAAGACATCTTCAAAGTCCCGGTATACAGCGGGTAGAGCCGGTGGTACTGGGGCAGTAGAGGTTAACGCTGGAACGGGCGGAAATGGCAGAGCAAAGTTTTGCCGATGCTGGTCGCAGGTGGGACTAGCGAAAGAAATAGTGTCTGTTTCCCAATCAATACTGGGACTATGTCCTTTAATCCAGTTAATTCCCAAGACCACTTCAAATCGGATAGGGGCTATAGTGAAGTCTATTTGTTCCCAGTGGGAACCAATTCCCATTGCCACCCCTATGGTGCGATGATCAACCGGACCCCCCTGGAATTGGCTCCCGTCCATTTGAGCAAATTGGACGGGGGCGGGTAAAGCCTCTGAGTCGGCTCTGAGGGCAGCAAACGTGGCTTCGCTTATGAGAGTGCGACAGCAACCGGAGTCAATTAGTGCTTTGACGGGGATTTGTGGACCTCCGTTAAGTTGTTGTAAAACTGCATCTACGTAGACGGTGGAGTCCACTTCTTTGATTTTGGTAGGAGCATTCGGTTTGATAGGAAGATCCTGAGAGGTCTGTGGAGATGCTCCATTCACCACAGACCGGAGCCGTTTTTTGACAAGTCGAGGGGAGATTCCAGGTTTAAGGCTGGAGAAATCCAAGGGTTTTCCTCATCCGAAGAGGGAAAGCTGTCCCCCAATGGGGCACTTGTAATCCGAGACCCGGCGGGGTCGTTGGAAGCAGGCAGGGAGGCTGGGTCCCCGGCATGGAGTGCAGAGGGTGTGGGCCTTCCCGGAGCTGCGCTGCGGGTGGCCGCGGTGCCTCTGCGTGGTGGACGACCTCGGGCGCGGGTTGTCGTGCTGGGACGAAATAATTCCTGGCGGCGTGGGCAAACGGCTGCAAAGTGGCCCATTTCTCCGCATGTAAGACAGGCACCCCTCTGAAATCGGACTTCACGTTCCTGGAGCGGACGTGGGGGATTTCGTGGGACGAGCAGTGGTGCCTTGGGTTGAGGCTTTTGGGTGCCCTTCTCCTTGTGCTTTTGACGGACGAGAGAAATAAAGCGGCGGCGGCTTTCCACTTCCTCGGCTAATAGGATCCAGCCTTCGAGGGTATCGGGATCGCCCCGCATGTAAGACCAGTTCAGAATGTCAGGATGCAAGGCTTCCCTGAAATGATGGATTAGGGTGGTCTCGGGCCAACCTACAATTTTACTTGCCAGTCGCTGAAATTCATCGGCAAATTCCCGAACTGTAGCAGAGCCTTGTTTTAATTGTAAGAGTTCCGTTTTGGCTCTTTCTCCCAGGAAGGGGTCCTCAAACCTCCTTCTCAGGGCAGTCATGAAGTTGTTGAGGGAACGAATCGCACGAGAGCGGGTGTCAAACTGGAGGACCATCCAGTCAGCCGCTTTGCCTGTCAGGAGGGAAGCTACGTACCGCACCCGGCTATCTTCCGTGGGGAAAAGTTGACCTTGTTCTCGCATATAACTGTCCACTTGATGCAAGAAACAAGGCAAAGTCTCAAGAGATCCGTCATACGTAGTCCTCAATTTGAGTTGCTTCCAAGGGCCGGGCGCGGGCTGACCCGGTTGCACGGGTGGTCCGGGCAGAGGAGCAACAGGAGCTCCAGGAGGCAAGGGTGGAGCAGGCACATTAGCAGGTGGTTGCACGGGTGGTTGGAGCGGAGGAGCAACAGGTGCTCCAGGAGGTAAGGGTGGAGCAGGCACATTAGCGGGTGGTTGTACGGGTACCGCCTGACCCGGTATCGGAACGGGCTGTCTCTGAGCTATCAGGGTTTGTTGTAATTGCCTGTTCTCGTGAAGCATAAGTTCCATTACTTCTTGGAGTTGATCCACACGGTCGGAGAGCTCCCGATTCTGGGCTCGTAAAAGATGAACCTCCTCACTTGGGCCCCCAGTAAGATGAGGCTTACTGGTTCGGAAGCTCGTGGCCCATTGAGAGCTATCCCCATATAAATCCTCGTCTTCAGACTCATCTGAGTCTCGACGTCGGTCAGCCAAACGGCGTGCGCGTTGGGTCGTACGCGACGGGACAAACGCCGGGGAAAAGGTGAGACCTGATAGTCCCAGTACATAGTCCTTGGGGCGCGTGTCCACGTTCGCCTGATTCCTTGCTGCAGCCGCCCTGGCTGCTTCCGCCGCCTCTCTCTCTCTTGCGACCCTAGCCGCTTCGGCGGCTTGCTGATCCGCAAGAACTTTGGCGTTCTCAAGTCTTAGGGCAGCCTCTGCCGTAATGCGCGGCAAAAGTTCTGTCTCGAGGAGCAAGAGTATGGGGTCAGGTTCCCCGCCCAGCAGAGGTTGTACTCGAACCGCCAGTGCGGATGCCTCGGCTCCAAACGTCGGGGTCAAAACTTGAGCCAAGGTGGCTACCGGGGTGTCCTTTGTACATTCCACAAGGAGAAGAGCGGTGCTAATAGCGACTCGCTTGGCCTCAGCCTGGCAGCTGGCCGCATCCGGGATCAGGGAAAAACCCTCCGGTGGGGCTCCCGCCATGGTAGAAAGAGTTTGTCGAGAAATAAGATTATCCAGAAGTCCAGTTAATATTTGTAAATCCTCAGTCGCCAATCGGGCATCGTCCAGTAATTGATCCAAGTCCTGAAGATCTAAACGAGCATCAGTATCCTCCGATGTTAACATCCAGAGACGTCCTGTAAGAGATTGCCACTGCGCGTGTACCAGTCCCCTCAAGCGGCAAACCTCTCGGTTCGTCCGGAAAAGTTCAGCAATTAAGTCTTGTAACAGAGTAGGGTCCTCTGAGAAGGGCTCCAGGGTAGTAGATCACCTGGAGAGCTGCATAGCTCCCATCCAAGTGGCAGGCGAACCCCCCTGGGCTCCAGCCTGGCTAGGAGAACGGTGAAGATGTGAGATAGCTGTCATAATGTCAGCCCTTGGCCCACAGAACCAGAAATCACCACAAAGTCGTATAGAGTCCAAACAGGTGGATTTTACTGATCAAATAGGCATACAGTGCAAACGAATAAAATGACAGCTATGAAAGGCTCACTAGCTGGGAGATATTATAAGGCAGGAAAGGCGGGAGATTACACGCAGGAATACAGTTTCCCAGGAGCTGAGTTCCCAGGCTTAGGCTTAGGCATGCGACCTTGGGGGGCAGACAATACAGCACAGAGACAGAGGCAATAACGAAACCGAGATAGCAGCCTGACATCCTTCCATAAAACTGGCTTTGATCTGGATGTCCAATTGGGCTCAGTTCAACTTGCCATCTTATTGGAGAAAGGAAATTGACCCTACCCAAAAAAAATATAGTCAAATGGTTCAGTTGGGGTCCATATGCCACTTTGAAAATTAGGGTTGCAAACTTCCAGATCCTAGCTGGAGATCTCCTGCTATTACAACTGATCTCCAGCCGATAGAGATCTGTTCCCCTGGAGAAAATGGCCACTTTGGCAATTGGACTCTGTGGCACTGAAGTCCCTCTCCAAACCCCACCCTCCTCCGGCTCCGCCCCAAAAACCTCCTACCAGTGGCGAAGAGGGACCTGGCAACCCTATTGAAACTGAAACACAGAAAGAGCATAACAGGGTGCAGAGTAGGGTTGCCAACCTTCAAGTACTAGTCAAACAAATATACACTTGAGCTGCAATATGAAAGTTATTCAAACCTATGCAGCTACTATGGCAAAAAATAAGTTAAACATAAACCAATAGTATAATGTCTATATATTTTTGATTCTATTATTCCACAGAACCCATCTGAGGATTGAAAATATATATAGATATACAGTCTTGTTGCTCCACAAGAGTTCAAAATAATCTTATTGTACAGGCTTAAAATGAAAAAAAAATAAGTATACAATCTTGTTGTTTCACTACAAGTATAACAACAACTGGACATTTTATACTTACCAACTGAGGAAATTTATTTTGAAACAGGACATATACCGGAATCCTGTCTTGTTTTGTTATTATTATATACATGCCTTCATCTTAAGTCATTCTTGTGGAGCAACAAGATTGTATACTTATTTTTTTTCATTTTAAGCCTATACAATAAGATTATTTGAACTCTTGTGGAGCAACAAGACTGTATATCTATATATATTTTCAATCCTCATATGGGTTCTGTGGAATAACAGAATCAATAATATATAGACATTATACTATTGGTTTATGTTTAACTTATTTTTGCCATAGTAGCTGCATAGGTTTGAATAACCTTCGAGTACTAGCTGGAGTGCTATTACAACTGATCTCCAGCCGATAGAGATCAATTCCCCTGGAGAAAATGACCACTTTGGCAATTGGACTCTATGACATTGAAGTCCCTTCCCTTCCCTCCCTAAACCCCACCCCCCTCATGCTCCACCCCAAAACCTCCCGCCTGGAGAGAATAGGTATGCATCATGACTAGTATTCATTTCTACTAGTAGCCATGGATAGCCCTCTCCTCCATGAACATGTCCACTCCCCTCTTAACGTCTTCCAAGTTGGCAGCCATCACTACATCCTGGGGCAGGGAGTTCCACAATTTAACTATGTGTTGTGTGAAGAAATACTACCTTTTATCTTTTGGGATCTGTCACCCTCCAGCATTTTGGACACAGAGAACTTCCACCAAAGTCTACCTTTTTTCCCAGCACGGGCCAGTAAAATCATCCCATCTTTACTTGTGCAATCTTCACCGCAGCAGATCTATCCAGTTCAGTTGCAGTCACGGTTCATTTTCTTAAAATATATACTAATTCACTGTCAGAAGTATATACCGCTCAGTCTTTTTTTCCCCATATGGGAACAAAGAGAGTTTAAATTATGCTGTCAAATGCACTGAAAAAATGCTATATTATCTTGACACAAGTGACTTAATTAATCTAGCTCATTTCACAACTGCATTAATCATCCTTTTAAGCACTCTATTAGGGCAGGAAAAAAAGAGGAAATGTCTCTTTGGGGAAGATCTGTCCTGATGCAAATGATAGCAATTGTGCGTGGGTGCTTGTTCATGAATTGGGTCATTGATTATGCCTCAGCAGTGGCTGCTGGATGGTGACGGCTCCACAGTCCTTTGGTGATGAAATTTGAAAATACCACATTTCTAAGATTTATAGACCAATCAACAGTCTAAACGGGAGAAAGGAGGAAGCTAGAGACTTGAGGATTGGCATTGCTATCTGTATACATTACCAGCTTCAGTTGGATTCCAGTTAAGGTTGGATTAGTTTAAATTAACTGGTAGTGCTTGTTTTTCAGTATAGCAGTGGTGTTTAAATGTCTTTGATATGTCAACCCTGCTCTTACATCCAAGAGAATCTGCCCTTTTCCTAGGTTTGCCAACCTCCAGGTACTAACTGGAGATCTCCTGCTATTACAACTGATCTCCAATTGGCAATTTGACTCTATGGCATTGAAGTCCCAACCCTCCCCAAACCCCACCCTCCTCAGGCTCCGCTCTAAAAACCTCCCTCCGGTGGCAAAATGGGACCTGGCAACACTACCAGTCCCCTTGTCCACTGGAGGGAGGTTTTGGGGGGCGGTGCTAAGGAGGTGATCATGCACACAGCCATGCCCAATTCGGTTAAGTCACTTCTGGGGGTAAACTCAGAAGCACCACATCGCGACGGGATGCTTTAGCAGGACTCAAACGTGTTTTAGGGGTTTGAGCTCTAAAGCATCTCATCGCGATGCGGTGCTTCTGAGTTTACCCACAAAAGTGACGTGACCGCATCATGAGCGTGCCCCACTCCAAGCAGTGCGGTGGATTGGGGGGAAATGGCCTGCCGAAAATGCCTGCCTGGCAATACTACTCATTTACTGTATGTGGATCCCAGATCCTTCAAGGCCTCTTAGATCAGGAGTCGTTCCCTTAGCTTTTTGAGCCTGTGGGCACCTTTGGAATTCTGACCCAGTGTGGTGGGCACAGCCACAGAATGGCTGCCACATAATGGCTGCCAGGGGAGGTGAAGTCAGGAATACAACGGCTACCACAGCTTACCTTCAGTCACACAGTGAAGATCTTTGTGGTAGCTGCTCCCATACCAATGCTTTTTTAAAAAAACCTGCAAAACCAATCAAATCTCCAAACTAAGGCCAATCAGGAGTAGGGTTGCCAAACTCCAGGTGATAGCTGGAGATCTTCCACTATTACAACTGATCTCCAGGCAACAGTGATCAGTTAACCCGGAGAAAATGGCTGCTTTGGAAGGTGGACTCTATGGTATGCAGGAAATTCACAACTACCTCCCTTCCACATACCCACCTCTGTTAGTCTCTTGCCTTGAAAACCCTACTGGGTTACCATAGGTTGGCTGCATTGTGACAGCCCTTGACACACCCAATGGTTTGTTACTGGTATTTCCTCTTTGCAAAGGACAGCATTAGGGAAGGAACAGAGTTAATGTATACAGATAGCAATGCTGCTCTTACGAAAAGGGCTGTAATAATACCCAGACCTCTAAAGCATGTATATGCGGTAACTGCGGCTAAATTATAGAGTTACTCCGTCATATTTGGATTGGCTTTTAATGAGTGAAAGTTAACATAAGTGGCCTATCCAGAGAGTTTAAAGCACCAGCTACCTAGTAAAGCCAAACGCTCCAAGGCCTCCTGTAATGCCAGCTGTTTGGTACAGCTGCACAGCCCGGTTCCCCTGCAGGCACAGCTCCCTCACTTGGAATGGTTTACAGATGTCGCTTTAATGTGGGAAGGGTGTGAAGTTTATACATGCGCATTAGAGCTCATTAACGGCAAATAACATAATGATAAGAGCTGAGCCGCGGCTACAGGCACAGTGCAGAAGTACACCTATGTGTATAATTTTTTTAATGGACTTCCATACGATTGATTGAGTTCCACAGAAGTTAAAAATACCCAATGAGTTTTAAAAGAAACGATTTACTAGATTTTGTTTGTGCTGCTGGATCAAGAAGGAAGGAATGAAGGACTCCAACGGGACGGAGGCTTGAACTTGGATCAGAAAACTGAATCAACTATGAACTCACTAATTTGTTTTCCCCCCTGCAAATAGGGGGGAAGGCCTCCAGAGGCAAAGGTGCTGTTTTTTGGGTCTCCACTAATAGTTAGACTAAGAGCCCCATGGTGCAGAGTGGTAAACTGCAATACTGCAGCCAAAAGCTCTGCTCACGACCTGAGTTCAATCCCAACGGAAGTCGGTTTCAGGTAGCCGGCTCAAGGTTGACTCAGCCTTCCATCCTTCCAAGGTCAATAAAATGAGTACCCAGCTTGCTGCTTGGGGGTAAAGTGTAGATGACTGGGGAAGGCACTGGCAAACCACCCCGTAAACATAATCTGCCTAGTAAACATCGAGATGTGACGTCACTCCATGGGTCAGGAATGACCCAATGCTTGCACAGGGGACTACCTTTTACCTTTACAGTGGTTAAGAGTGTTGGACTACTATCTGAGAGTGTTGGACTCTAATCTGGGTGACCTTGGGCTAGTCACAGTTGTCTCCAAACTCTCTCAGCCCCACCTACCTCACAAGGTGTCTGTTGTGGGAACGGGGAAGGGAAGGTGATTGTAAGCCACTTTGATACTCCTTAAAACGGGGTATAAAAACCAACCCTTCTTCTTCTTAAACAGAAAGGTATTTATTCTGCATAGTGATCACCCACTGCCTATTTGAGGGAGAAATTTATGGGAAGAAGAAGAGTTGGTTTCTATATGCCGATTTTCTCTCCCTTTTAAGGAGACTCAAACCAGCTTACAATCTCCTTCCCTTCCCCTCCCCTCAATAGACACACTGTGAGGTAGGTGGGGCTGAGAGAGCTCGAAGAGAACTGTCAATAGCCCACGGTCACCCAGCTGGCTTTATGTGGAGGAGTGGGGAATCAAACCTGGTTCACCAGATTAGAGTCCGCCGCACGTGTGTAGGAGTGGGGAATCAAACCCTGTCCTCCATGTTAGAGTCCACCACTCAGAACCACTACACCACGCTGGCTGGTGCACAGGGGACTACCTTTACCTTTACTAATAGGATATCACCTTTGCTTTGGGGGTTTGGAGACACAGTAGAAAGAATTGTGAATTTCTCATATTGCTACTTTCACACAGGTATCCTTCTTCTGATTTTGTTCCTTACTTATGTGAACAAAATCCATTTTCTGTTTCCTTGTTTGGCTCCCTCTCCAAATGATCCCCTCTATAGGAACTAGGGTTGCCAGCTCCAGGCTGGAAATACCTGAAGATTTTGGGGGTGGGGGTTGGGGAAGGGAAGGACAACTGGGTATAATGCCATAGAGTCCACCTTCCAAAGCAGCCATTTTCTCTAGGTGGACTGATCTCTGTCTGATCCGGATATCAGTTGTAGAAGAAGAAGAAGAAGAAGAAGAAGAAGAAGAAGAAGAAGAGTTGGTTTTTATACGCCGACTTTCTCTACCACTTAAGGGAGAATCAAACCAGCTTACAATCGTCTTCCCTTCCCCTCCCCACAACAGACACCCTGTGAGGTAGGTGGGGCTGAGAGAGTGTTTCTAGCCCAAGGTCACCCAGCTGGCTTCATGTGTAGGAGTGGGGAAACCAATCCAGTTCACCAGATTAGCCTCCGCCACTGATGTGGAGGAGTGGGGAACCAAACCTGGTCCACCAGATCAGAGTCCACCCCTCCAAACCACCTCTCTTAACCACTACACCATGCTGGCTCTCTCCAGCTAATAGGTCTCTCCAGCTCATAGGCACTGCCCCCAACCCTCCAGGAATTTCCCAACCCTAGGTAAGCATTCGCCTCTGTGGTGAGCAAGCAGGCAGTATGAAATCTTTGGATCGGTAGGCCTGGAATAAATAGTAGCAACCCATCTTCTTACCTTTACCTGGCCAACAAAGCTCTTCTTGCTTTATTACAGGCCCAGCTCACCGTCCAGTGTAAGTTAGAAGAAGAATTGGTTTTTATATGCCGACTTTCTCTACCTTTTTAAGGAGAATCAAACCGGTTTACAATCTCCTTCCGTTCCTCTCCCTACAACCTTATAAGGTCGATGGGGCTGAGAGAGCTCAGAAAGAACTGTGACTAGCCCAAGGTCACCCAGCAGGCTTCATGTGGAAGAGCGGGGAAACCAACCCGGTCCTCCAGATTAGAGTCCACCACTCAGGACCACTACATCACGCTGGCTGTTAGAGTGTGGCTGACTTGGCCATGATAAAACTAAGGTCGTCTTCTTGAGCTTTCTGTCACTCATGGCAGGGGAACTAGCAAACCACATATCCCTCTGTCTGATAGGTATTGTACTTTATATTGAAGCTCATCCCTCATGTTCTAGCAACAGGTTGGAGCAAAGAGCTCCATTTATGATATGTCTGATTTTCAAAAGGTATTGGTCAATTTGATCAGAGATTAAATATAAACCAGCCGTACGATTCCCAATTGCATGTTGTCATTTTAGCATAACCATATGAGCTCTTGCCCATCGTGCTCAGTGGCCATTTATGCATGGCTGTTTCCTTGCAGTCACCCCGCCAGCTACTTTGGGTCTTTTGCTATGCTTGCATTTTCCGATTGTCAGTGGTCGCCTCACTCTCCCCGCGCATTTCCGTGTGTTTTCCCCGTGTCCTCTGGATGCTGGCTGAACACAAATCCAGAAAATGCAGGCAAAATGTGCAGAAACGAGCAGGGAGAGCGAGGTTACCTCTGACAGTTGGCCAATGCAAGCATAATCAAATCACAGCCCCCGAAGTAGTCGGCAAGGTGACCGTGAGGAAACAGCCACGCATAAATGGCAGTTTCAAAAACTTCAGACTGTTTTAGCAATTTACTCTTTTAAAAGTGTTTTAGAGGTCTCGTCTCAGAGACAGAGGTGGACACGCCTCTGGGTCTCCCCCTAGGGTGGCCTCTGGCTCATTACGGTCATCTTCTGAGGAATCGGTAGGATTGCCAGGTCCCTCTTTGCCACCGGCGGGAGGTTTTTAGGGAGGAGCCTGAGGGGGCAGGGTTTGGGGAGGGGAGGGACTTCAATGCCATAGAGTCCAATTGCCAAAGCGGCCATTTTCTCCAGGTGAACTGATCTCTGTCGGCTGGAGATCAGTTGTAATAGGAAATCTCCAGATAGTACCTGGAGGTTGGCTATCCTAGGAATCGTTCCCAAGTCCATCCTGAGAGGCAGGGTCATAACAGCAGTACACCTTCAAGATTCTGGTTCTGGATGCTGCTGTGAGCATCCTTAGTAGCATTCAAGGGTGAGGGTGGTATTCTGAGGCTGACTTGCAGGTTGTTCGCTCGAAACCAACCATAGTGATTGATTTAGCACCTGCTCAGGAAAAACAGCAGCACAAGCTACAAAGCGCGAAGGGCTTTGAAATGGCTTTGATGCATTCTGTTTCCATGCCTTTCTGTTTTAATTGCAATCCGGAATCATTAATGGGGAGGATGATAACTATGATGAATGAAGTTCCACTGAGACAGTGTCTGGCTTACAGTCATGCAGTAACCGTCATGGCTGAGGGGGAGATTTGAACCTGGGTCTCTCTTAGAGTTGCCAACAGCCAGGTAGTAGCTGAAGATCTCCTGCTACGACAACGGATCTCCAGCCAATAGAGATCAGTTCACCTGGAGAAAATGGCCGCTTTGGCAACTGGACTCTATGTAGGGTTGCCAGGTCCCTCTTCGCTACCGGCGGGAGGTTTTGGGGGTGGAGCCTGAGGAGGGTGGGGTTTGGGGAGGGAATTCAATGCCATTGAGTCCAAGTGCCAAAGCAGCCATTTTCTCCAGGTTAACTGATCTCTATCGGCTGGAGATCAGTTGTAATAGCAGCAGATCTCCAGCTAGTACCTGGAGGTTGGCGACCCTAACTCTATGGCATCGAAGTCTCTCCCCTCTCCAAACCCCGTCCTCCTCAGTCCCTGCCCCAAAAATCTCCAGGTATTTCCCAACCCGGAGCTGGCAATCCTAGTCTCCCTGGCGGAGGTTTAACCACTACAGAACACAGTCTCTCCATGTAGCTGACTCTGGTTTGGCTTGCAGCACCACTCCAAAGTTCCAGCCCTGCTATCAGAAATCTCTCTCTCTGTGTGTGTATTTTCAATGGAAATGCCAAGGGTTGTTCCTAGAACTGTCAGCATGCAAGTCATGTGCTCTTCCACTGAGCAACGGGCCTCTCCGCTAACTCAGAGTGAACCCTGGGTGAATTATAGCATGACATACAAAGTCAATATGGGTGGGAGGGGAAACCAGCAAAATGCTAGCTCCGTTTTGATCCCCAATCGCTTCAAAACAAAACTGACAGGGGAAAATGCGAACGATTAAATTGCTTTGAAACGGTGGCCTTTGCAGTTGACCTCCTGTGCGGTTTCTTTTTAGTAAATAGTTAACCTCGCTTTCCCCGACATGCTGTTGTTTCTCTGGGACTTCAGTCTGAATCAGTTTGTTTGATCAGCGTGCTTGATCAACGTAAAGATATCAGGATTCGCTCTTGCTGTTTCAAAGGCAGTTTACGAGAGAAGTTGTCAGAAACCGTGATGAAGTATTCAATGTTGAACAATTTGATTCTGAAATCTACACCAGTTATCTAAACTCTGGGTTTGGAATGTACCAGACCCAATTTTCTCATGACAAAAAATATGAGGTTCACATGGTGTTGTTCGGTATCGGATTGCATCATTAAATTGTCTGAACTTCCCCTCTACTTGTGTTTGTTTCCCAGCATGAAGCTGTGTTCTAAAAACAATGTAACATGTTTACTGGATGTGTGTACATGGGTGCATGTACACACACCTGGACACACGGAGAGAGAAATGATTTTGATAGGTAATTTCTCAGGAAGACAAATTCAGCTCCAGCGTTGGAGAAAGCAACCAGCGAATTCTTCGCGTGGACATATCTTGTGACTCTGGTGAGAATGTTACATGCACTTTATTCATTGCTCTCCCTGCCCCAGGATGTGGTGACAGATGCCAACTTGGAAGGCTTTAAGAGGGGAATGGACATAGTCATGGAGGATAGGGCTATCCATGGCTACTAGTCAAAATGAATACTAGTCACGATGCATATCTATTCTCTACAGTATCAGAGAAGCATGCCCATTATATTAGGTACTGTGGAACACAGGCAGGATAATGTTGCTGCAGTCATGTTGTTTGTGGGCTTCTTAGAGGCACCTGGTTGGCCACTGTGTGAACAGACTGCTGTACATGATGGGCCTTGGTCTGATCCAGCATGGCTTTTCTTATGTTCTTATGTTCACTTAGCATTGATCACCAGGAGGAAAAGCCAACCGAATCATCTCCAAAAACAGCAACATCGAAATGGCCAGAAGTTGCTCAGTGCTTATTCATTCACGGGGGCCATACAGAACAGTGTGTGTACAGATGAAGATAAGCCTGGATTTACTCCAAGGGAGTGCCATTGTTTTGGCTTCAGAGTGAGAAGGAGTCAGATTTGACAAAACTCCGTCATTAGACTTGGGCAAAGTGGTCTGGAAAAGAGGAGGAAAAGACATGGGCTTGTTGTTCTTTTAAGGAGCATTTCCCAACCTGTGGTTTGGGACCCAAAAGTGGGTTGCAAATCCTCTGAAATGTGGTTCCTCCCTAATGACTACCTCTGCCCTTCCTGTTGCTCTTTTTTTATATTTTGGAAACCAAAATCTGACCCAGGAAATAGTATCTTCCATACATTAGTTGGGCATTTTTTTTCGTTCACTGTATATACATGTTGATCAAGTAAAATGTGTCCTGATGGTTACTAGAGTAACAGCACATTCCTGAAAGGAATGCCTGCACCGGGCTTAGGAGCTAAACTGGCGACGTTGCCTCCTAAAGTGCCGAAACCTCTGCCCGGTGTCAAAAACCCGTGCAACCCTCATAGAAGATATGCCAGCGGAAAGCTGATGTATCTTTACAAAAATAAAAAGGGGCATTCCTGAGCCAAAAGTGCTCGGGAGGCCGACCAATGTCGGCCCTGCCCCGTGGCCGGCGGCATTATGCCCCTGGAACGCCTCCCCGGGCACTGTTACGCCCTGGGAATGCCTCCCGGGTTGCCGGAACGCCTCCCAGCTCGCCGCCACGGCCTGTGCCAGTGGCCGGAGGCCGGCAGGAGGCAGTGGCGGTCAGGGAGTGGTGCCTGGCTCTGCACGCCGGTGCTGGGGCCACTCACACAGGCGTGTGCCTTCCAGGCGCTGGCGGTTTGGGCCCCTGCGCTGACGGAGGCCATAGTCGGCCTCCTAAGGGCTTTGGGCCCATTTTTAGGAATGGGCTGTACGTTTCTTATACTCTTCGGGGGAATTGGAGGGAGTAATAGAGGAGGAGAGGATGGTCAAAGTCTGGAATGTAACCGCCATATGCAAAGGCTGGGTATGTTGGAATGCCACTTGCTTGAGGCTCAATAATGGGGGCATCTGAACCCTTGATGCAATGTTTGTTGGTTTCTCAAAAAACATCTGGTTACCACTGTAGTTTTACAACTACATTTACAAGAGTTGGTCCATTCCAGCAATCGTGACCATCTTATCCAAGCCAATAAACAGGGTAAAGAAGTGAGCTTCAAAGCATATGCTTACAGTAGCTATTGGCCTTGGTCTGATGAATATGAATCCCATGAGCCCTGTTCATAAGTTGCAATGAATGCACCTACAATCTGTGTACAGTGCGCATTTGATTTTTTAAAATATGTTCTGGAGTAATTCTCAAGTTACATCCAACATATGTGTGGTTGAATGTGAGATTGAAACCCCACAAACATCCAAGTACTGGTCTCTGGTTTCATTTGCAAAGGAAACGCATGCCAGCTCTTTCTTACAAACAGATGTATGCATGTGCATGCAAGTTGTAAGTGCAGTAACTGTAATATGGGAACAAGGCTAATTCCTAACAGTAATCTGGTTGACCTCAATACAGGGGCTATCCACAAATAATATGAGAGTAACTACCTATTGAGGGTATGCAGAAAAAAATGACTTAATGAACCAATTGGTAGAAATTAACTCCCATAAAAATGGCCTGTTAAAGACTAAATATTCTCCAGAATGGACTGAATGTTGAGACTGGAAGGGGGGGAGTCTGCTACAATCAAATGGAAGAAGAAATCTGCCGGGAGTTTTGAAGAGAAGGTATGTTGGGATTTCCAACTGTTGTCCCTCCACCAATTGGTTGTAGGCTCCTAGATTATTCCTTGGATTTTTAATTGTGAATGGAGTGATCATTTCAGGGCAAGGGGTTTGATTCTCAAAAAATGAGCAAAAGAATTTTGCATTATAAACTAGCCTTTGTGGCATTCATTGCTCTGTCTCTTCTTTGTATTGTGTAAAAGTAAGATAAAGCGTGCCATCGAGTTGCAACCAACTCATGCAACACCATGAAGTTCCACCTCTTGGGTTTTTCAAGGAAAGAGATGAGCAGAGTGTTGGCGTATGTTAGAAAGCGTTGCAGCTCTACAGGCGAGTAAGCACAGAAGACTCAGCACGTAGTACAAAAGTGCTCTTTTATTCACAGTGACAGAATGCTCCGCTTGGTCATCAACTCTCCACAACCCACAACCCAATACATATATAACACACCTATATACATATCTGGCATAGTCTCTCAGCCAATCACCTGTTGGCTGCCTTGTCTCCAGGACTATCTAGCTCAGTCCAGTACAAGCCAGTTTTTCTGCTCAGTCATTGAGCTGTCATGTGACACCACCAATCACCTGGCTGTCACATAGATCTTTTACATCTGCTTGCCATCTGCTTGCCATGTGCAGTCTCATATTCCAACACTCCTCCTAGACTGACATTGCAAGCCCCAATTTGCTTCTAAATAGTTCAAACTTTTCAGTAGACAAACATTTGGTGAAAACGTCAGCAATATTTACATTTGAAGCACAATGTTTCAGAACCATTAAACCATTGTTTACCGCTTCCCTGACATTCTGGTATCTTATTGTGATGTGTTTACTTCTTGTTCTTATACCTTGATATCCAGCCAATTGCTGTGCTGCAGTATTATCACAGTAAACACTTACAGGCATTTCATATTCAAGATTTAGGTCTTTAGCCAGTTGACACAGCCATTCCAGCTGAATCTCACTGTCGCTTAATGCAGAATATTCTGCCTCACATGTGCTGGTAGCTACATGAGTCTGTTTTAAAGACTTCCACATAACCAGTGCCCCATGTAGAAATAACACGTACCCAGTGGTAGACTTTCCTTCTTCTCTTTCCCCCCAACTGGAGTCACTATACACTGTGATTGTTTCCTCTGCATCAGCCTTTAAACACAACCTGGCTGAAGCTGAGCCTTTTAAGTATCGCAGCACCCTTTTTGCTGCATTCCAGTCTTTCATGTATGGACATGCACATTTCTGGCAAAGCAAATGTACTGCCATACAAATGTCTGGTCTTGTCCAACATGACAGATATAACAATGAACCCACCAACGATTGGTATTGATTTTTATCATGGAATACCTTATCATCCACCTCTTTCACATACCCTGTTGTCATGGGAGTCTCAGTGCTTTTGGCCTCTGTCATTTTAAATTTTTCTAGGAGCTGTTCAATCTTTTTCTCCTGGCACAATTCAAAATATCCTTCTGGGTTCCTGGTAATTTCTACCCCCAGATAATTTTGAATGTCACCAAGATGCTTCATTTTAAACAGTTTTCCAGTTGCCTCCTTAAACCAGTTTAGTTGTTCTTTTGTATGACACAACAAACAAAGATCATCAACATATAAAAATACAACACAGTCAGAGCCCTTTACACATTTGGTAAACATACAAGGATCAGCAACACCTTGCTTAAACCCAAGATTTGCCAATGCTTCACTAATGCATTGGGACCATGCACGTGCACTCTGCTTTAATCCATACAGAGCCTTATGCAATTTTAATACTCCTTGTTTACCCTTGCATTCAAACCCAGGGATCTGCTCCATATATATTTCTTCACTTATTGTTGCATTCAGATATGCAGTGGTGAAATCAAAATGGTGCACTAACATGTTATCTCTGACAGCTTTACACAATGCAGCTCTTATAGTATCAGCCTTCACAGTGGGAGCAAATAATTCATCAAAGTCTTGCCCTTCAACTTGGGAATAACCCTTAGCCACAAGCCTGGCCTTACGGAGTATCTTCCCTTCTGGACACTGTTTGACTTTGTAAAGCCATCTGCACCCTATGGCTTTTCTTTGAGCTGGCAGTTTTGTTACAGAGAATACCTTATTCTCTTTCAGGGAATCAAACTCAGTTTGCATGGCTTCTAGCCAGGCCTCCTTTTCCCTGCTTTCCAAAGCCATTACCTCCTGAAAGCTCTTTGGTTCTTTGACTTGTACATGATTTACATCAGTGGTCTCAAAACCATACCTCTCCGGGGGAATTCCTTTAGTGCTCCTGCTTGACACCCTAGGAATCTGTCTCCCCTCTTCAGCCCTTGGCGATGAAGCCCTTTGAGGAGACCCCTCCTGCTTCACCCCATCTGCATCCTGTGAGAGATCTGTCAATGGTAGCCCAATTTCTTTTGGCTCCTCCTGTCCATGAATTCTGGCCCAGTTATTACCCTCACAAAAATTCGCAGCTCTGCTGTAGCTGAGAGAATTATGTTCATCAGCAAACCTGTATGATTTCATGCCAGACTGATACCCAAGGAAGGTTAGTTTTTTAGCTCTCGCTCCTCCTTTCCTTCTCTTGGATATTGGCACATCAACCCAGGCTTTTGTACCAAACACTCTGAGGTAACCTAAGCTAGGATCCCTCTGGTACAAAACCCTATAAGGTATGTCTTGTATGGACCTGGTCCAGATCCTGTTGGAAACATAGGAGGCGGCCTTTATTGCTTCTGCCCAGTATGTCATTGGCAACCCTGCATCCTGTAACATGGAATACATTTTTGTTTGTAGCATTCCCCCATGTCGTTCAGCAACACCATTTTCTGCTGGCACCGCCACGTTGGCAACTCTGTGCCTCACACCTTGCACCTGTAACCACTTCTTAAACTCATTTGACATGAATTCTCCCCCAAAATCTGTTTGGAGAGAATCCAAGGTACATTTAAGTTGTTTCTGCACTCTTTTGGCCCAATACTTAAATGTTTCAAACACCTGTGACTTCTTTTTCAAAGGATACACCCAGGAGAATCTGGTGCAATCATCCACCAGAATCAACGCGTAATGGTTACCTGAGTGACTCTCCCTGTAGGGGCCTATTACATCTGCATGCACTACCTTTAATGCAGTGTCTGAGAGTCTCTCACTATGCTTAGCCACTGGGTAAGCCTTAGATTTGGAACTTTTGCATACCTCACAATCCAGGTAGTTCCCACACTCTTTAACTTTTTCCTTCCCCAGTAAGGCTAGCGTTTTCTTTATGGTCTCATAATTTGCATGAGCCAACCTTCTATGTAGCAGATGTATGCAATTGTCATGGGGGCTCTTATTAGTTATCATCTTTGCCTCCACATGCCTATTTTCTACCACATACACATTATTACACATTTTCCCTGTAAGAAGCACTTTCCCACCTTTGGATATCTTACAAGCCTTGTCTGTAAATGTTACAGTATATCCAGCCCTGTCAAGGGCACTTACACTTAGCAAATTATTCTCTAGTTCAGGGACACATAGCACCTTTTTAAATGTATAGTTCAAAGCTGGGAACCACACACTCCCTTCACGTGTCACCTCAGAATTCCTTCCATCAGCGAGGCTTACGTGCGGCAAACTTGAGTCCCGTGTGTCTTTTAAAAGTTCCTGATGCCGGCAAATGGTCTGTGACGCACCAGAGTCTAAAATCCAGACACCGGCTGTGTCACTGTGCTCAGTCAGCACCAATGATGCCTTCTGACCGCTCACAAACTCACGTGACGACTGGTCCCTTCGGCTTTTCTTCCTTGCTTCTGGGCAGTCACGCTTTAAGTGATTTGTAGCCTTGCAGATGTAGCAACGTCTGACCCTCAGAGCCACGTGCTGCTGTAAATCACCCGGCTTTCTCTGCTCCGCATTCCTTTCTCCGCCGGCAAACCTCCGCGTCTCCTGGCTTGGCAGGTTTCCCTCCGGCTTGGCAGGCTTCTCAGGATTTCTTGCAAGCAATCTCTTTTCATGTTCCAAAATTCTTCCAATAACATACTGTAAAGTTAGTTTATCAATTTCAACCGACTCCAGAGCTGTAATTAGCATGTTATACTGCTCAGACAGAGAGCTCAGGAGTATATAAACTTTATCATCCTCCGGTAGAGTCTTCCCCCTCTGCTCCAGCATTTGGAAACATTCAGTCAGTTCATTTATATGGTTTCTCACAGGAACTGACGGCAAAAGAAAAGTTCTGTACAAACGTCTCGTTATGGCTATCAAAGAGCCAGCTGTTTTTTGGACGTAGACCTGTGATAATGAGTTCCAGGCTGCTTTCGCTTTCAAAGCTCCCGTCACATGGACAAGCTGGTCGTCAGCCACGCTCAGCACTATGCTTGCCAGTGCCTTCTCATCTTTCACCACGTCCTGCGGCGTCTCAGGATCCGGTGGGTTGGAGACATAAATCCACAGTGCCTCTCTTTTAAGGTAGTGTTGCATTCGTAACGCCCACACATTGTAGTTGGTAGAAGTGAGCTTCTCCACAAGCAAGGACATTGCAGCTTGAGCCATAATTTCTCCCGCTCCCTGCTGCTCCTGCTCCGTGTCGCTCTCCTCCTCCGCCTCAGACGCACTGCTGCTGACAGACCTGCTGGGCACCTCCTCTGCTCCGTCTGACTCAACCTCAGACATCCACTCGCCTCCTGCTCACTACAGCCCTTGTTCCACAGATAGTACCTCTGCTCAGAACCTCCAGGATGTAGCGCAGTTGAGCTGAACTGGGCCCATAACCCTGTTGGCGTATGTTAGAAAGCGTTGCAGCTCTACAGGCGAGTAAGCACAGAAGACTCAGCACGTAGTACAAAAGTGCTCTTTTATTCACAGTGACAGAATGCTCCGCTTGGTCATCAACTCTCCACAACCCACAACCCAATACATATATAACACACCTATATACATATCTGGCATAGTCTCTCAGCCAATCACCTGTTGGCTGCCTTGTCTCCAGGACTATCTAGCTCAGTCCAGTACAAGCCAGTTTTTCTGCTCAGTCATTGAGCTGTCATGTGACACCACCAATCACCTGGCTGTCACATAGATCTTTTACATCTGCTTGCCATCTGCTTGCCATGTGCAGTCTCATATTCCAACATAAGTGCAGTAACTGTAATATGGGAACAAGGCTAATTCCTAACAGTAATCTGGTTGACCTCAATACAGGGGCTATCCACAAATAATATGAGAGTAACTACCTATTGAGGGTATGCAGAAAAAAATGACTTAATGAACCAATTGGTAGAAATTAACTCCCATAAAAATGGCCTGTTAAAGACTAAATATTCTCCAGAATGGACTGAATGTTGAGACTGGAAGGGGGGGAGTCTGCTACAATCAAATGGAAGAAGAAATCTGCCGGGAGTTTTGAAGAGAAGGTATGTTGGGATTTCCAACTGTTGTCCCTCCACCAATTGGTTGTAGGCTCCTAGATTATTCCTTGGATTTTTAATTGTGAATGGAGTGATCATTTCAGGGCAAGGGGTTTGATTCTCAAAAAATGAGCAAAAGAATTTTGCATTATAAACTAGCCTTTGTGGCATTCATTGCTCTGTCTCTTCTTTGTATTGTGTAAAAGTAAGATAAAGCGTGCCATCGAGTTGCAACCAACTCATGCAACACCATGAAGTTCCACCTCTTGGGTTTTTCAAGGAAAGAGATGAGCAGAGATGGTTGCCATTGCCTTCCTCTGCAAAGCAGCCCCAGTCTTCTTTGGTGGTTTCCCATCCAAGTTCTGACTACTTCCGAGTTCTGATGAGAGGAAAGGAGGGGCTGTGGCTCAGTGGTAGAGCCTCTGCTTGGCATGCAGAAGGTCCCAGGCTCAATCCCCGGCATCTCCAGTTCAAGGGACTAGGCAAGTAGGTGATGTGAAAGACCTCTGCCTGAGACCCTGGAAAGCTGCTGCTGGTCTGAGTAGACAATACTGACTTTGATGGACCAAGGGTCTGATTCAGTAGAAGGCAGCTTCGTGTGTTCAGCTATGGAGAGGGGCCGTGGCTCAGTGGTAGAGCCTCTGCTTGGCATGCAGAAGGTCCCAGGTTCAATCCCAGGCATCTCCAGCTAAAGGAACCAGGCAAGGAGGTGATGCGAATAGACTTCTGCCTGAGACCCTGGAAAGCTGCTGCTGGTCTGAGTAGACAATACTGACTTGGATGGACCAAGGGTCCGACTCAATATAAGGCAGCTTCGTGTGTTCATGTGAGATCGGGCTACTCTGAGCAATCAGAGTAGTATTAGAGTAATAGAGCAACACAGGACACTTGTGTTGTTCTATTAATACGAGAAAGCTCTTTTGTATGTTCAGAAGAGCTATTGGATGTGAGACAGCCCCAGCTTTCTTGCAGAAACAGAGCGCAACAGTACAGTAAGGGGCGTACAATGATGAATCACTGTACACCTGCATTGTTTCCCAGATGGGATCTGTATCTGCAGGTAAAGATCCCACGTGTTGCATTGGCTGCAAAGATTTTGCTTCTCCACTGAGGAAATGTAAAACTCCTTCAGGCATTTTTTCACCAGCCACCTAATACACCCATAATAGCAGCCGCAAAAAGCAGGGGTTGTCAGTTAAGGAAACATTTGTAAAATACAGATCTCAAGAAATCATTTTCTAGAAATTGAGCACAGAAGTTAATTGGCCCCTGGGTATGGTAGGAGGGTACACACTATAGTTCTCGTGCTCTCACATTAAGCAGGCGAGAGCTGGTGAGTATCGGGATGTCAAATCTCCTAGAAACTTTATATATGCATTCCATGATGGAGAAAAAGGTGGGCCAAAAAGACAATATAATTATGAAAGTAATTGCTGAATGGCTGGCCATTTCTTCTGAATTTTTAAAAAATGTCATCAACAATCTGTCTTTGAATTGCTTTATTGAATAATTCATATGTTAAAATACATCCCACCAAAGAGAGCCAGCATGGAGTAGTGGTTAAGAGCAGTGGTTTGGAGTAAGAACATAAGAACATAAGAAAGGCCCTGCTGGATCAGACCAAGGCCCATCAGTAGAGTAGAGGACTTTAATATGGAGAACTGGGTTTAATTCCCCACTCCTGCACACGAGCAGCGGAGGCTAATCTGGTGAACCGGGGTCGGTTTCCCCACTCCTCCACATGAAGCCAGCTGGGTGACCTTGGGCTAGTCACAGCTCTTAGAGCTCTCTTAGCCCCACCTACCTCACAGGGGTTATGGGGAGGGGAAGGGAAGGTGATTGTAAGCCAGTTTGATTCTCCCTTAAGTGGTAGAGAAAGTCAGCATATAAAAACCAAGTTCTTCTTCTTTTTCAAAAACCTATTGCTTTACAGGGCAATCTAGGTTGCTGCATAACCTTTAAAACTTTACAACATATATAGACAAATTAGCAGAATATGCAGTGACGGCCAAGCTGACAAATCAAGTATGTAAGAGACCCAGCGAAGAGTTTCAAAAGAACTGGAAACTGTATTACTTATAGGAGTTGTGAATGATGTACAAAAAGTGGCAAAAATGAAGCTTGTATATTAAGCATGGAAACTGGTTAGAAAAGTAACCAACAGAAATTATTGATAACAGTGTATAACAGTGGCAACTATTAGTATTTGTTTTACCCAGGTACAGATGGTTTCTTTTATACTTCAGGTTTCATGTTTTTAATATTGTGTTTTGTTATGTTGACTTTATTAGCTTGTATGTACATCTGCTTAGATGTCTGTGTGTTTGCAAAAACAAAACAAAATACTTATAAGAAACTTTACAACACATAAAACACAACAACAAAAAATGTAGCAAAGCGTTCTCGGGCACAACTGAACAATCTCTGCTATTTATCCTTCTGTTTCGATATCTGGTATCTATTGTGGCCATTTCTGTGCAACATGTACTTCAAGTTTACAAGGTTGTTTTGTCGGCCGAATCTTCTATTGCTTTGTCTCCTGATATTTATGACCCACAGGGGACCGGAGCTGACAAAATCGCTCACCACTTGCAGTTGGTGAACACAAGTTTTCATGTGGCTTGATCTTCCATCCTTCTCCTGAGCCTAGAGAAGGAAGCAATTTCCCAAACTCACATTAACTGTGCCTTTGGTTCATTTCCAATGCGCTGCATTTTGGAAGAATCTCCCAAGCTCCTTCAGACTTGGGGGAAGGGCAGGGAACCTCCTTGATCTAGAAGAAGAAGAAGAGTTAATTTTTATATGCTGACTTTCTCTACCACTTAAGGAAGAATCAAACCGGCTTACAATCACCTTCCTTTCGCTTCCCCATGACAGACACCCTGTGAAGTAGGTGGGGTTGAGAGAGTGCAACTAGCCCAAGGTCACCCAGCTGGCTTCATGTGGAGGAGTGGGGAAACAAATCCAGTTCACCAGATCAGAGTCCACCACTCCAAATCACTGCTCTTAACTACTCATCGGGATGGGTTCTGTCCCTGCCCCCATCCTCACCCTCTGTCTTAGAGCTGGGAGTAGGCAGTGTTTACCCCCACACTAACTCTCAGCTTGATGCACCTCTGTCTACCTCAGTTAGTGTTGCCAGGTCCCTCTTGGCCACCGGTGGGAGGTTTTTGGGGCAGAGCCTGAGGAGGGTGGAGTTTGGGGAAGGGAGGGACTTCAATGCCATAGAGTCCAATTGCCAAAGCAGCCATTTTCTCCAGGTGAACTGATTAGTTGTTACAGCAGGAGATCTCCAGCTAGTACCTGGAGGCTGGCAACCCTAACCTCAATATCTATGCATTTGTATCCCATACTTCCTCCAAGGACCTCAGGATGACCATTAATGGTTCACCCAACCCCCTGATGTATCTCCACAGCAAGGTTCTCAGATAGGTCAGGCTGAGACAGCATGACTGGCCTAAGGACACTTTGGACACATACCCATCTGACTGTGCACTATAGCAATAATTCACAACTGGCTTCTCCTGCGTAGCCATGACAATCCAGTTGCCAGTGAGTTCTGTAGAACTACAATGTGGGGATGCAACCCAGGAAGTGAGTGATTGTGATTGCTATGGCACAATTATCCAGCAATGCATGGGTGCAGCCCAAGTGAGCTTCCTGGCAGGGTGAGGACTTGAACCTGGGTCTCCTGGCTCCTATTCCAACACTCTTACCACTAACACCACACTGGCTCTCTCTTCATCTCCAAAGTTCAGCATACTGTCACAGTAAGGTTGGTGGTGGACACAGTCTGGCTGGCTACCAGGCCTTTAACCCTCTGCATGGGGGTCTCTTGAAGTGTAAGTTTTACAGTAGACTCTCACTCTCTCGTAGTGAGCTGCAAATTCTTGTAGAGCGCTAGCATAGTGCAGTGGTTAAGAGTGGTGGACTCTAATCTGGAGAACTGGGTTTGATTCCCCACTCCTCCACATGAGAAGTGAACTGGGTTTGTTTCTCCACTCCTACATATGAAGCCAGCTGCGTGACCTTGGGCTTGTCACAGTTCTCTTAGAACTCTCTCAGTCTCACCTACCTCATGAGGTGTTTGTTGTGGGGAGGGAAAGGGAAGGTGTTTGTAAGCCGCTTTGAGACTCCTTAGAGAGAAAGAGGGGTATAAAAACCAACTCTTCTTCATCATCATCTTTTTCTTCATTTAGAATCTGTGTTAAAAAGAATTAGTAGGATGTCAACTTCTTAACATGTTTTAGGTGATTAAACATCTGTCTATTAATTGACTGATTGATGCATAGAGTGAATCACATTCCTTTGCATATTCCCTTAAAGTGACCTGTCACTGTTAAGACTTTAGTTTATTATTCCCTCTTCTGCTGTCCCCCCCCCCCCCCGCTTCTCCTTATCTGAAAGGAATGTCATCTTTGCTGACCCAGGGAGCCGGAGTTTTTAAAGATTTTTGCTTACTGAGGCTGCTTTATGAGAATAGATGAGAAAACATCCAAGAGATCAGAGCTAGAAACTCTTGTCAACATGTTCAGGTGCTCTGATCTAGTCTGAACATGCTTCGTTGGATTTTTTCATTTTAATCAAGCGAATTCCCCAAGACATTTGCCATAAGCGCTTTCTTCTCCTTAGAACTTCAATTAAAGCCCCAACTAAACGGTTTTATGATTCTTCCCCCACCCCCATGCCCCTCACATTAAAAAAACACCCATATAATAATGAGCATAATGAAGATGCATTGCTGGTCTTTGGGGGATTTACATCAACAGTTTTCTACAATTTGTTGAGGCATGCGGAGTTGAAATGACAGCAGATTCCCTCAAGAGAAATCGCAAGAAAGGAGGCAATCCTTCCAGGCAGCAGATGAAGAGAAATGGGAGTCCAGCCAATTATCCGTAGACACACCATAGCTCTGTCTGCAAGGCTGACATTCTGTTTGAAAGACACAGGGATGCACTTGGGGTACTGATTCATACCCCCAGGACTCAAAAATATGTGCACACGTGGCCTTCTAAGCTACCTCTAGAGTCAGCCTCAATCCACCCAAAACATCTCTTGTGACAGATGTCAATGTCAGATCCAGGTAGGGAGTGTTCCAGACCAGTGCCCTTGGATTATTACTGCCTGGGAGGAATTTGTGCGAAAAACATTATGTCATAACAGATCCATATGCTTAATACAGGTTCAGAATCCGTTATCCGGACACCTGATATTGCGGACTGACCCAAAAACCAGACTTTTGAGCCGGCATGCAAGCATTACTCACAGGCCCTCAGCAGCCGCCAATTTGCTTTCTGATGGTTCAGCATATACAACATTATGAAAAATATTGTTTAAAATTACATTCAGGCTATATGTATGAAGTGTATAGAAAACACATATGAAACATAAATTAATTTCGTGTTTAGAATTGGGTCCCATCCCCATGATATCTCCTTATGTATATGAGGAGCCCCATGGCGCAGAGTGGTAAGCTGCAGTTCTGCAGTCCAAGCTCTGCTCGCGACCTGAGTTAGATCCCGATGGAAGTCGGTTTCAGGTAGCCGGCTCAAGGTTGACTCAGCCTTCCATCCTTCTGAGGTCGGTAAAATGAGTACCCAGCTTGCTGGGGAAGACGACTGGGGAAGGCACTGGCAAACCACCCCGTAAACAAAGTCTGCCTAGTAAACGTCGGTATGTGATGTCACCCCATGAGTCAGGAATGACCTGGTGCTTGCAAAGGGACCTTTACATTTATATGCAAATATTCCAAAATATGGAAAGATTCGAAATACGGACTGCTTCTGGTCCCAGGCAGTCCGGATAAGGGATACTCAGTCTGTATTAATGGTTTTCTTAAGAGATTGTACATATGCATACATACGCCTTATACTGCCTGGGCTGCCTTATACTGAGTCAGACCATTGTCCCACTGAGTTCTGTATGGTCTGAACAGCAGTATTTTTTTAGGGCTCCCAGCAGAGAACCGCCATTGCTGCCTAGGTGGTGAGTGAAATTGCCAGGTACTAAGCTTGAAAACTTTGGCATGAAAACTGTGTGCTGTTCTAACACCAAACCATGACAATTTACTACAAAGCTGTTTCCACCAGTTTTGCCCCATCCATCGTTGTGATTATAACAATAAATTGGGACCTTTCTAATTGTATAGACAAAAACTGCCAAAGACATTTATCTGAGAACTGCTGATACCTTTACAGAATGAAAGCAATCTTTATGCAAGCACTTCCAAATACCCCTCTCAAATACCCCTCTCAAATACCCCCCCTCAAAATGGTCGCCATATTTTCAGACTCTCTGGTATCTAGAAATCTTCCCTGGATTATATGTGATCACTTAACTGACCAGCGTTGTGTATTGGTTAGAGTGTTGGACTAGGATTGGGAAGACCTGAGTTCAAATCCCTGCTCTACCGTGGAAGCTTGCTGGATGATCTTGGGCCAGTCACACACATTCTGTCTAACCTACCTAGAAGGGCTGTTGTGAGGATAAAATGGAGAAAGGGATAATGTTATTTGGGTCACCATTGAGGGGGAAATGGGGTATAAATTACGTAAAAGAAAATAATATTCACCATATCAACAACTCCTTAAAATTCAAGCATGATTAATAGGGCAGTGTAGCAGTTTCCAGGCACTAGACATAATCTCAAAATAAGTTCCTGTCACAATCTCAATGGGAATTTCTAGTAGGCATAAAGTTTCAAGGAGATTTCGGCCTGGGCTTGAAACCGAGGAATGAGGTAAACTGACAGGGCCTGGCTAGTTTGCTTTTCAAATGAACAAGACTAAATTAGGGCTGTTGGAAAAAAAATTGGGAAAATTTGGGTTCAGGTTTAATTGGCCTCCCCCCGCCCCCGGAAAACCCAAATGCCAAATTCCCCTATAATGGTAAAGGTGGGAATTCGGCTTTAAATTCGGGATTCCTGAAAAATTCAGCCATTTAAACCAGGCCTGAAGACAGTTTGAAAGGAGTTAATGGAAGAAAACACCATTCAAGTACACTTGCATTTGTTCTGCTGCCATATGCCCGATCAACTTGCCTTAAAAAGGTAGGGTGAATACTGGCTGATAATCAGCCAGAGCTTCCTTATCTAGAGACAGTTTTAACAAAGGCCTTTCCTCTTCCAGTTCTTCAGAATATACACCCTTGACTAGAGGAGTATTAACACCCTTAATCAGAGAAGCTCTAATAAATAGTCTGGCAAGATTTAATTGGGGGTGTGAAATTAAAAATTCCTGAGCTGAAAATAACATGGCAATCTCTGGTTTGGGTCATTACAGTGATTTCCTGGAACGGGTATATAAATCCAGGATTCTTGGAAATTACAATCCCGTCCCCTGAACAATCAACAATGCAGCATGCACTAGTGTTTTTCTTTGATTCTACTGATTTCCCAGGCAATGGCATTTCTCCTTTCCTATCAGATCCTTGCAAGAGAGGAGCACACACACAGCACTCCCAGCCAATTACCTTTGGAAACTAGCCACAGAGAGTAGAAGTTCCCTTATTGTCCTCTTTTGTGGGGGCGGAGCCTTTTTTTCTTTGCAAGTTCTATGGCTGGGGGCACCTTGTTCAGAGGCCTGTCGAATTGGACCCCTTGGTCCAATACCCTTGAATCCTGGGTGGTCTTTAGTACACAGGCAGCCCTAGCTCCTCTGCAATTTTGGTGTCCAGCCCTCCCCTCCAATTCCCTATAAGGAATAATGGCAGAGCTCTGAGACAGGATAAGGAGGTTTTCTGCAAAGGAAGCCTTCCTTACTTTGTGAAAGGAAATACCGGTAAACTACAGTCCCTACAATGGAAGAATGTCAAAGGTAGATTTTTCAATGGAAAGGTTAAAAAAAGGTCAGTCACTGTAAGAGTAGGAAAATGAAATGAATGTAGACAGGGTTTGTGTGTTTGTGTGTGCATGTGTTTGCTTGATCTAACTTGGTGAAGACTTACAGGAAGTGAGCTTTCAGGGCAAACTGGATATTTGAGCATGGGTGTCCTAGATTGTAGTCTGATGCTCTAACCACTATGCCCTACTGGGTCTCATCAATTGGCAACCATAAACCTAAGGCACACTTGAGTCTATAGGACGAGTGCTATACTGATTCTTCTGTACATATAAAAAGAGGAAGGGAAAGAAAAATCTTTTGTCAGAAAGAAGGCCATGTCTATTTTGCATGAGTGAAGAAGAGCACACCAGTTAGCTGACAAAAGGAAACTTATGACGAAGCGGATCTGTTATCAGCAGTCATTGATCTGCGCCACAGGCGAGAACCGACCGCTAAGTCTAATGATCTCCAGCGCTATTGTTCAGTAGTGCAAGCAGACACGATAGATGGTGCTGAGTCAATATTTGCAGACTAAATGGAATTTAGAGCCACCAGAGGTACAAACATGCAGTCTCGGTAACAGGCCTGTGGGGATCCTGGTGTTTTTGTCTTGCGGTTGTTTTTGTCTCTCCAGCCATCTCCTCAACATAGTAAACAAGCGAACAGAAGAAGAACACAGACGACTCCTGTTGCTTGATGCAGAGCGACAAGGTACCAAGTGTCTGGCATCATCACGTGGTCCCGCCAGACAGTTGTGAATGGCGGCGAACAGGAAATAGCTTTGTTTTAGAAAACAGAATAGCTCATGGTCCTCCCAGCTTAGCTCGCTGGGACAGAAATAGTTCTCAGCTGATGTAATCGGTTTCATTTCCATTAATCTCTATACCATGCTGCACCACATTTATTTTTTAACTCTTTCCAAGTCCACAACTGATTTGAGAGTTCCTCCACAAAATATGACTTTTGGAAACCCTGGAGCCTGGTTCGTATAGTCAGTTAGGACCCCTGTAGGCACAATGAGAAAGTATGAATCCTTGCGCAATCTCACCACACCTATGCAGTGAACATAAGACATGGCAGTCGCCTAGGGTTGCCAACCTCCAGTTAGTAGCTGGAGATCTCCTGCTATTACAAGTGATCTCCAGCCAATAGAGATCAGTTCACCTGGAAAAAATGGCTGCTTTGGCAATTGGACTCTATGGTATTGAAGTCCCTCCCCTCCCCAAACCCCACCCTCCTCAGGCTCTGCCCCAAAAACCTCCCGCCAGTAGCAAAGATGGACCTGGTAACCCTACAGTCCCCTGATCTTTGACCTCTCTCCCATTTTGAAGGAAAAGTATCGGACATCTCATTGGATTATAAAGCCAGATGACACATGAGGTTGTAAGCACTGTGGTAATGTGTGAGGGCAAACAAGACAAGAGCTGAGAAGTGTCCTTTTAAATTAAATGATAATGTGAACATCTGGTTTAGATGAGAAATCCTGCAAGGGGGAGGGAGGGGTTCAAGACTCCATGCCCTGCCATTTTCCTGACATGCCCCAAGGAGAAGGACTAGGGTTGCCAGCTCCGGGTTGGAAAATACCTGGAAATTTTAGGGGTGGAGGCTGAGGAGGGCGGGGTTTGGGGAGGGGAGGGACTTCAATGCCATAGAGTTCAATTGCCAAAGCGGCCATTTTCTCCAGGGGAACTGATTTCTATCAGCTGGAGATCCGTTGTAATAGCAGGAGATCTCCAGCTAGTACCTGCAGATTGGCAACCCTATGGATCCAGCCCTCGGGCCTTATGTTTGACACCCCTGCTCTAGAGTTTTTTGAGGTTTTTTTTTTTTACACATCTTAGAGTAATCGTGGCATACAAGATGTTTTATTCCACATGCACAATGACAATCTAGGGAGAATGACCATATGGAAGGACAGGCGGGCAGGCTAGATATCGGATTTCCGGTGTTCTTATATGAATAATTAATGGGTGGAATTCACCATCATAGGCTGCTGCGATGGACATATTTAGATGGTTTTGAAAGGATGCTAAACAATTTCATGAGTGACAGCCATGCCTATTATTCACAATGAGTACATGGACCCTCCATGTTCAAGCAGTGGACGTCTGAATTCCATTCGGTATAGAGGGCAAACGATCCCTGTTTGCAGGCCTGAGAGGTATGTGGATAGCGATTGTGTGAAATAGGACACTGGAGCACTAGTCTGATTAATAGGGTCGGATGCCAGGTCCCTCTTTGCCACTGACGGGAGGCTTTTGGGGTAGAGCCTAAGGAGGGTGGGGTTTGGGGAGGGGAGGGACTTCAATGCCATAGAGTCCAATTGCCAAAGCGGCCATTTTCTCCAGGGGAACTGATCTCTATCGTGTGGAGATCAATTGTAATAGCAGGAGATCGATCTCTATCATGTGGACATCAGTTGTAATAGCAGGAGATCTCCGGCTAGTACCTGGAGGTTGGTAACCCTACTGATTAAGCAGGGCTGTTACATTTTTATGCTGCATTTCAATCTGCTCCTGTTCCATTCCCTGCATCTCATAGGTCCACTCCCTTGATAACAGCTTTGTCCCCATCACCTGGAAACAGCTATTGGTCAGATTTGGGTATCACGAGTCAATCTGGCAATCTACAGTCCTTTGTCAACAGCACCCCACCCGGAAAAACAACACGACTTGTGTTTTCAGAGATGATAAGTTGATACAGTGCTGTACACTTTTAGTAAATAAGAGCTGTGCCCACTTCTGAATTTCCAGCATTAGCAAAGCAAGCTGTGGTTGGAAGGCCATGTGGAACAGCTTGGAGTTTTCTCCCTCTGGAATAACTCAAGTCAGCCGATGATAAAAGTGAGAAGTCACAATTGGCTGCCTCCCTGTTTTTAGCAGGTTTTTGTTCCTTCTGGGACAGAAGAGAAGCAACACTCGAACCCCCAAATGCACGCCCAAGGAGCTTGGTGAACTCATGTGCTCCACTGAGTTGAAACTGAAAAAAAAATCCCTTTAAGGCATGTTTTGCATAGAACAAGCAGTGCTCAAAATGTAGGAAGTCATGCCTAAAACCCAATTTCCCTCAATCTGGCTAGGTTTGCCATTTACCCACCTGTAGCGGGCAAGCTCCCTCTTCTTCCCTCCATCACCCCTGCTCAAACAATAAAGCAGCAGAAAAAGAAATGGGAGGGGGGCATGCACCCAGAAGTGATATCACAGCATCTACAATGCTCTAGGAATTTGCTCAATCTCTATGGTCTTTACCATAGTGATTGGGTGAATTCCTAGATTGTTGAGGGGGTTGTGACATAATTTCTGGGTGATCATTTAAATATAAAAATGCTTGCTCTAATTTCAAGTCACACACTTATAGCTGTCCCTGTAGCGGCTCCATTGTAGTTGCATGAAAGTAAAATGAGGCAGGTGGACAGCCTGGTTTCCTGCCCCCACCCAGAACAACCCAGGCCCTGGTAATTTAGTACCCCTCATCTCCTGTAAGCTGCCCTGCCCAAACCCACCGAGGTACACATGTGTAAAAAGCATGGCATCCCTAGTGTTTTTAAATTTTATTTTTAAAAATCTTTATATCCTGACTTTCCTCATGCTTCAAGGTGGTTTACTTCATTTATACTCCACCTTTCTCCATAATGGAAACTTGTAGGAACTTACATTTTCCTCCTCTCCTCCATTTTATTCTCAAAACACCAGTCCTGTGAGGTAGGTAAGACTGAAAGTATGTGACTGGCCTATGGTCACCCAGCAAGCTTCTACAGCTGTAGGAATTCAAACCCAGATCCCCTAGATCTTAGTCTGACACTCTAACCACAACACCGCGCTGGCTCTTTAACTTTAGAGTAAGTGAGGTCACCTAGCTCTCTTCTTGACTAAAGTGTGCTTCGTTTTCGCCAATACTTTGGAATTTCAAATAGCTTTCGGAAATAGACAGAATGATGGGACAGTGAGATGCACTAGCAAGCCATATAATGAGATATTGATTAGCTCGGCCTCCTCTAATAATAACCTTTGCAATAAATCATAAGCTGCTTTGTAATTAGGAGATCCATACGAAATGATAAAGGGACTGTTAGCTTTGTCACCTTACCAAGAATGGAGCAACGCTCATTGAGGGATCTGCAGTTGCGGAGGCTTTTCATGTGCCTTTCAAGGCTTGGTTTTTCTTTAAAGAGCTTTATGTGCTCACCAACGATCAAGCATCTAACATGGAACAAATATCCCAGGACAGTACATATTTCATTCATTCATGGCATCACAGGAAGTCTAGGTAATATAGTGGGTTCAGAGATGGAAGTGCCTGGATCAAATTCCATATAAACTAATTTTTGATATTAGCAAACTGAGTTTAATTCTATTAACTATTCACTCATATGAAAGTATGTTTTAGTAAAATAAAATATATAGATAAATATATAGCTGGTCAATGTAGTTTTAACCAATATTATGTTGTGTAAGCATTTAATAGTTTTATATCAGTTCAGGTTAGAAGGATTAGAAACCCATTCCAATTATTCCAGTTAAACAGTAACTTGTCCTAGAGATGTATTGATAGACAGAATTGTTATGTCGTGTGGTTTGTATACTTTTTGTTGTATGTTTTATAGTGTGTGGGGGGAAATAATAAAAAAACAAAAACAAATTCTTCTCCAGGTTTTACCGTAAGTAGCTTATTGTCTCTACTTCCATTTTTATAGTTGATTGTTGAAATGATAATAATACTTAGTATTTACAAAGCACTTAAAAGAGTTCCAAGTATTTTTATGTGCATCATATCTTGTAACAGCAATAGAGTAGGATTTATATTAAACAATTCGATTGTTAGTGTTTTGAAATTATTGTTGGGGTTATTTATTTCTTCAGGATATTGCTATGTTGTCTCTGCAGAGTGCTGCTTGAGACGGCTTAAAATCAAAACAAGGTAACAATGTAAAAAAGCCTTTCGAAACAAGCCATAAAAACAAACCATTGGACATCAAGAGCATAGAGCCTATCTCTAAAACAGAAGCAGACTATTAAAAAACTAGTAAGATGAAACTCCTAATTTACCCCTATCCCTGAGTAGAAAGATGTGTTTTGGCCTGGTGCCTAAATTAAAGTAAAGCAAATACCAGGTGTGCCTCCAAGGGGAGAGCATTCCAGAGACAAGGGGCAACCACAGAAAATGCCCTGTCACTACTTGCCACCTGCCTCACCTCTGAAGGTAGGGCATAGAGAGGAGGGTTTGACTGGCAGATCTTAACTGGTGGGCTAGATAGTACGTGTTATCCAAATTGCTCAGTTATGAATATTGATATGGGGAAATTAGCATTCAATAACCGGCTATAGGCATAACCTTTAGGATCTAACCTGTGTCTACGGGAGTCCAAACCGTGATTCAAAGACTAAGGCGGAGTCAATGGATTTTAGTTTCAAAGGCTTACTTATTAAAATGTGTGCACAAGCACTCCGATATCATACACACACCAACATACAGAGTCTAGGAAATAAAGAGAGCAGATTTAAAGAAGTTTGCCCATGTGGCAGGCACTTTTGATGATGGGAAATACTGCACCTGTCCTGAAGCAGAGTTGTCCTGGGTTCCGTGGGCTAAAATACTGAGAAAGAGAGGGGAGGAAAAGGGGTTCCCGGAGACTCAACCAGCGAGGCGGGAGGGGAGCGTGGTCAGGCTGCGCAAAGCCCAAACCGACAGAGTGGCGGCAAGTAAGCCAGGGAAAGACCTAAGGTAAAGAATGGATGGCGGGGACCCCAGGTATACTCTTTACCGGGGGGGGGGGGTAATTGGATTACCCTTTAGTGGTTCCCATGTAACAAAAGGTGACAAAGACCCTAATGGTTGGCTGCCAGGGTGAGGCAAGAGGTCAATTGAGCAAACTATCCTATTTCCATTGATTTGCACAATTCCGGGAGGACCGGGAGTTGCCTGCAGATTGGATTAATGTTCTAACACAAAGATGCACATAGCTGTGTCTGGGGTGCGTCACTTTGCATAGCTGGTGGAACGATCCTTCTTTGGTATCTTGATGTCTTCCAATGGGCTATTAATCATGTTGATGAGGCTGGCATAGACGAAGACTACATGCTTGACAGCTCCCTAAGAGATGGCTTCTGCTGGAATGGGGCGCACAGGAAAATTGATTCCCTCTGATTCTCTCTGAGAGGCTTCTCCACCCGTGGCTCCTCCTTGTCAGTTTCACTTGCTGGTGCAGGAGCCGTCCCCATTGCGTTTGGGGCTCGGCGCGCGTCTGGAACTGTGTGGGCACGCATTTGCTGGTGCTGCCATGACCAATCCGGGAGATTGGCAACCCATTTGGTAACATATGGGATGAGATAGTCCTTCAGGTATCCTGGCCCCAAGCTGTTTAGGGCCTTAAAGGGATTATTATTATCACTATCGTTGTTGTTGTTAGGATTGTTTTACTTTTCTAGGTTTTTGCTAACCATTTTTATGCTGCATTTCAATCTGGTATACAGAGTGGTGTAGTGGTTAAGAGCAGTGGTTTAGAGCTCTGATCTGGTGAACTGGATTTGTTTCCCCACTCCTACACATGAAACCAGCTGGGTGACCTTGGGCAAGTTACAGCTCTGTTAGTGCTCTCCCACCTACCTCACAGGGTGTCTGTTGTGGGGGAGGGGAAGGGAAGGTGATTGTAGGCTGGTTTGAGTCTCCTTTAAGTGGTAGAGAAAGTCAGCATGTAAAAAACCAACTCTTCTTCTTCTACAATGTTTTTCATACAGATTTCTTCATTTGCTTCTTATCTGCTATGTTAAATCAGTTCTAGTTACTAAATTCAAGAATTGTGTGCAGATTTTCATTGAATAATCACCACTTTAACCTGGTAGTTTAGAGGATTTGTCCATCACTGCCTCTATCAGTTTTGCATCACCTACCCAACATACCACACTCAGCTACCTCACAGGGTTGTTGTTGTGAGGAAAAAAATGGAAAAAGGAGAACCGTATGACCACTTGAGCTTCTTGGAGGAAGGCTGTCATGCCAGTACACCACACAGACAAATACGCAAAACTGTGTATTAAATAAACTGTGTTGATATGTGGACTGAGGATTGAGCCATAACAGTACTGTTTTAAGACATGTAAATCATAGGGATAACTCTGCCCCCCTCCCCAAATTCTCCCTGCCTTTTTGATTTGAATTCGGTCTGTCACATTCGTCTCGTTTCAAAGGCTTTCTTGAGGGTGTACATCGCAAAATCTAAGCCTATGTCACTTTGGAATGGTTAGATGTGGATCAACGTTCACGTCAGTTTAGCTCAAGAGTAGTGCTAGGAGGCATGGTTTCCCACTTTTTTCTGACTGATACGGTTGAGGACGGAAACCGATATAAAACAGCAATGCAGCTGAGCTTTCCAAATTGACGTTGACAAGGATCTTAAGACACAGATTTTAAGATTGGTGTCTATAAAAGAGATAGAGAGAGTCATAGAGTGTATGACTCAGGGAGTCATAGAAAAGGTTACTTAAAACTGAGGTTACAGCTAGATTATTCCTGTTTGGCTTTTCCAGATATTTCCTCATTCTTTTGAGTTTTAAAAATCTCTAATGGTTGTGGCAAAATATGACCCAGGAATTGCAGAATTTTAGGGATGAGAAGAAGTCTCACCCCGTTCTTATTTCAGAATATTTCACGGCTTTGCATTTTTCTTCTCCTTGATTCTGATTTAGATCAAAATAGTTCTAAAATTAATTACAAAACCACGGTTTATAGCAGTGTTAGTTCCTTTGATTCCTCTGGATCTTCTAAGCCTCTATGTTACTGATATGGAAGTTCCTATTAATAATGGGGTTAGTCTAATTGTTTCATTGAGATTTTATTGTATTTTATAACATCTTTTGTATCTGAATACGTTGTTAGCCATCCTGAGCCTGGCTGCGGCCAGGGATTGAGAGTGGGGTAAAAATCTAATAAATAAATAAGGCAGTGTTGCATAGTGGTTAGAGTGTCAGACTATCGCTGAGGAGAACTGGGATCATGTCCACAATCTGACATAAACAGGGTTGCCAAGATCCCTTAACCCTGCCTCACATTTTCCACTGCCACTCAGAGTAGTAGTAAAACTCTCTGGTAAAAGCATAATATTTCTTCCAGTTCCTAGACAGCTGTGACATCACCACTAGGAATAATCCAGATGTGATTCCTGTAAGCAGTCGGACCCCTCCTGCCATTAAAGGGCACCGTGGAGGTCAGGGGGTCTCTAAGACTGAGGCCAGAACAGGGCACTGCTCCCCACAAAATGGAAGCCCCTCAGAGAGTTTTGGGATCCATCTTGTGTCTCAAGCCCGAACAGGAAGGAAGTTGGCAGCTGAACCTTTCCCCTGGCCCTAAATTGTGCCTGGCTGGACAATGGGGCTAGCTAAACTCCATTGTGGCACCCTGAGGTGATTTAATCAGGGCTCCGAGCAGACTCACCCTATCTGCACCCATCCCACAAATCGATCAGAATTCAAGGGAATAGCCCAGGAATTCTCTTGGGTCCTGACAACCCATCGAGCCTCTCCTACCCTTTTGTTGGGACCCTAGAAAAGCAATCAATTCTTTGTTCTCTGGCTTTCCTGCCAGCTTACCTCATACTGCCTCAGGGCCCATTTCTGGGTATAAATACCGGACCTTTGGCCATAATAATGTGTGTGTGTCCTGGATCTGTGCACTCACCCCCATTTGCGTGTGGCCTTTCTTTCATCGAATCATAGAGTTAGAAGGGACCACCAGGGTCATCTAGCCCAACCCGCTGCACAATGCAGGAAATTCACAACTACCTCCCCCACACACACACCCAGTGACCCCTACTCCATGCCCAGAAGATGGCCAAGATGCCCTCCCTCTCATGATCTGCCTAAGATCATAGAATCAGCATTGCTGACAGATGGCCATCTAGCCTCTGCTTAAAAACCTCTAGGGAAGGAGCACTTACCACCTCCAGAGGAAGCCTGATCCACTGAGAAACTGCTCTAACTGTTAGAAAATTCTTCCTAATGTCTAGACGGAAACACTGGTAATTTTCTCCCTCAGTGCTGCCTTCATGGATGTCCCTTCAAGACAAATAACTATCACCCTTCCCTGAAACGCTATCCAAACCCTTTCCTTCTGAATTAGCTCTTGTATGATCTCTGTGTGTATGTTCATTGCTTCAAATATATTTTTTGTTTTCCTTATTTTTATTCTCTAATAAAACCTGTTTCATTTATAGCCCAAGGTCACAGAGCTGGCTTCATGTGGAGGAGTGGGGAATCAAACCTGTTTCTCCATATTAGAGTCCACCGCTCCTAACCACTACACCACGTTGGCCTTGTGGTGGACTTGTGGTGTTTTCCAGTTAAATAAAGGGTTAACGTGAGTGATTTTAGATCCCCTAGAAAGGCTTTTCTTTCCCCGTTCTATTATGAATTGTTGAGTTTCCCTACTTGTGAGGTTGTTTCTCTTTCCTCTTTAAATGTCGGGGGGCAGCAGACACAAAATAAAAATAATCTCAATGTATCAGTGCACTCTACTCAATACAGTACATCAAGATGTTTGGTTTTTTCAGTGGTTTATTGTTGCTCATGCATGCATTGGTAATGTAGAGTGTGAAAGATGCAGGTGATATGAAGGAATTGAGAGAGACGGCATCTGCATAGTACTCTGTTCAAAATTTGGAAGTAGAAAAATGAACCTATGCTGTTCGGCTTTAGAAACAAGGCCAGAATGTGGAACTCTAAAATACAGCATCTCTAATGATGGTGTGATTTCGAAATCACACTCAGGTAGTGCTTATGTCAAAACGGAGTCACTAAAGCAGATATAATGGCAATGGTAGAAGAAGAAGAAGAAGAAGAAGAAGAAGAAGAAGAAGAAGAAGAAGAAGAAGAAGAAGAAGAAGAAGAAAAAGAAGAAGAAGAAGAATTGGTTTTTATATGCCGACTTTCTCTACCACTTAAGGGAGACTCAAACCGGTTTACAATCCCCTTCCCTTCCCCTCCCCACAACAGACACCCTGTGAGGTGGGTGGGGGTGTGAGAATGTGACTTGCCCAAGGTCACCCAGCTGGCCTCATGTGTAGGAGTGGGGAAACAAATCTAATTCACCAGATTAGCCTCCCCCGCTCATGTAGAGGAGTGGGGAATCAAACCTGGTTCTCCAGATTAGAGTCCACCGTTCCAAACCACCGCTCTTAACCACTACACCACACAGTATATTAAGATTAACTTCTTTTTAAGATATAAAATGCGAGTTTTTGAAAAGGCAATTATTTGCCGGAACCTCTAGAAGGGTGAAAAAAGACTGCGTGAATGTGTATGTTTGTTATTGTCTTGTTTGTTTTAAAAAATTTATAATAAAATATGTGGGTTTTTTTTTTTTTTTAAAAAAACAGTCATTACTTTGCCTAAACTGCTGGTATCTGTGAAATAACCATTATGCCAACGCTGGAGAATTTGCTAGTGCTTGGTTGTAATTGCTGGGGTCTGTTCGCCTTTTGGATGAAGCACATAACTCCTGTTAATGGTAATGCGAACCACATTTGCCTACATCAGGAGGGGAATATTCCCCTGTTGGGTTTAGACGGAAAGCGTACCAAGGGAGTAATCTGTTTGACAACTGTGCCATTACCCTATCAGAGGCTAAAAAAGCTGGCACGCTCAGTAATTAAGAAAGCACAACAGGCAAATCCCCATTCCAAAAGTCTGCCTTTTATCGTTACACATGTTTTTCAGAGCAAAGTCACCTCAGCAATTCCTCGGGTCATAAATGTTTAATTTTTAATCTATTTTTTATCAGCTGGATGTAAGGAAGCCGCTCCGAACCCAAACGAAGCTTTACAAGTGCTTTTTATGTCGCCAGAGCTTCAAAGTAATCGAAGATAGTACTGAATTTTTTTTTAATATACCTATCCTTTAAAAAAAAAGTAGTAAGTTCATATACTACAGATGGATGAACACACCCTTTATGGGGCAGATACAATTGTAATGGGTCTCCTGAAACATCACATATCATGTGTAGGGTTGCCAGGTGGCTTGGAATGGTGGGCAATTGCCCGCCATTGGCCAGCTGAAAGCAAAGAGCACATGTGCACAAGGCCACAAGTGACGCAATCCCGTCGCTTCTGGTTTACTTCCAGAAGCACTGCAGTGCAATGGGACCATTTACCACTCAAATGGGGGTTTCAGTGACAAATTGTCCTGTTATGGTAAATTGTCGTGTTGTAAGTAAACCAGAAGTGACGGAATTGTGTTGCTTGCGGCCGTGTGCGTGTGATCCCCATACGCGTTTCACCTTTCACTTGTGTTGTTGGTAGGGTTGCCAGGTCCCTCTTTGGGGTGGAGCCTGAGGAGGGCGGGGTTTGGGGAGGGGAGGGACTTAAATGCCATAGTGTTCAATTGCCAAACTGGCCATTTTCTCCAGGTGAACTGATTTCTATCGGCTGGAGATCAGTTGTAATAGCAGGAGATTTCCAGCTAGTACCTGGAGGTTGGCAACCTTATCTTCTGCACATTTTAAAAATACTATCAGAAACCCTGATTTGTCTTTATTTCTTTGAGACATAATAACAGCAGAAGGAGTCAGTTTTGATGAGAAGAAGAAGAAGAGTTGGTTGTTATATGCCAACTTTCTCTACCACTTAAGGGAGAATCAAACTGGCTAACAATCACCTTCCCTTTCCCTCCCCACAACAGACACCCTGTGGGTGATCAGATGATCATATTCTCAAAGGAAATAATAATGCACACAAGTCATAACCATATTAGGCACGAGTTTCCAGCAGCCTGACAGGCTCTTCAGTAAGACCAATGTCTTAGATGATATACATCTTCAGCTGATGAAGCCTCTGGCGAAACGTGGACACCGATCTAGACAACACGTCCATTCTTCTCCGGCTGTTCTTGCTGTGGACTTTGTTCCCAGTTTGTCTTTATTGATTTTTATAAATATTACTTATCTTGAAACATATCCTGAAATGAAAAATATTTATGCATTATAAGACTGTTTAACATATTACTTACCTTGGTTGAAAGGTCCTTCTTGTTAGTCTGTACTTTGTTGTATATTTGTGTGTATTGTGTTTTCCTTATTTATTCACTTTTCACTATTGCACTTATAATATATTTATATTGCATTCTTATTTGTGTGCTGTTTTTGTTTTCTTACAATACTATACAGCACAGAGCCTATTTTCTTCCGGTAATACCTGAAGGTTGGCAACCCTAGTTGTTGGCTGCTGGCTGTGGCTGGTTATGGCCAAGCAGGGTCCAGAGACTCCAGACCAGGCCTTGATTATGTTTTAATAAAGTTCTGTTCTATTTTGGTGCCAGGGATTGTGGAGTTATTACAATAACAGTTACAGTCACCTTGGTTAGGGTTGCCAGGTCCCTCTTTGCAACCAGTGGGAGGTTTTTGAAGCGGAGCCTGAGGAGGGTGGGGTTTGGGGAGGGGAGGGACTTCAGTTAGGGTTGCCAGGTGCCCAGTGGTGGCAGGCAAACCCCAGGCAATTCACCCTTCTGCCCGCCAACCACCTGAGGGTTGGTGGGCAAACATGAACACGCGCTCACACATCGCGTGCACGGCACTTCCGGTTTACAACCGGAAGTGCCGCCTCGCGAGGGGCCTTTTCCTCTTATTTGAGTTGTAAATGTATACATTGTGAGTCTTGAATATAAGTTCACACCAATAGTTGGGTAGTATTTTATATTTTGATAGACCCCACTGTTTCATTGCTCTTGATTTTTTGAAAACATTTGTAAGCTGGCCTTTGTCCTGACTAGCTATGCCATTTTAAGCGGGTCTATTCAGAATCCTACTCAAATCAACTCAATGGGTAGGGTTGCCAGGTCCTTCTTCGCCACCGGTGGGAGATTTTTGGGGCGGAGCCTGAGGAGGGCGGGGTTTGGGGAGTGGAGGGACTTCAATGCCATAGAGTTCAATTGCCAAAGTGGCCATTTTTCTCCAGGTGATCTTATCTCTATCGGCTGGAGATCAGTTGAATTAGCAGGAGATCTCCTGCTACTACCCGGCAGTTGGCAACCCAATCAATGGGGCATACTCCCAGGAAAGTGGTTTTAAGATTCTACGGTTGATAAGGACGCAGGCTTTACAGTCTCTGGTCAGTTTGCAAAGATTTGAGTATTATCTGGGGGTAAGGATCATTTATCTTGCTGGTGAGTTATTGGAGTTCCAAAGAATGACATCATTCATTTGCATTGGGCTTTAGAAGATCTAGGACATCTTTTAAAGTTATTTCAGAAGGCCCGTGAATCCAGCCAGTGTCTTCTCTTCTCATGCTCTCTCCCAGCGACAACATGTGCAGTACTTGTTAGCTAATTCTGGCAAGGATGCAAAGTAAACTGTCGCTGAAAGATGGAAAAAATATTATACAGGGAAATGGAAAATAAATATTTGGCGATCCGACGTATTGATATGCATCCTTTGCCATCTGTCTGAAATGAGCCGAGGGAAAGGGGAGAGTCATTGTCTAAAGGAAACAATGATATCATCATCATTCAACTACCACAGGTGCCTGAGCAGGGGAGGAAACAAATGGGAGCACCTGAGTCAAGAGAGCCTTCTCTTCCCAACTGAGGGCTGCCAGCCTCCAGGTACTAGCTGGAGATCTCCTGCTATTACAACTGATCTCCAGCCGATGGAGATCAGTTCACCTGGAGAAAATGGCCGCTTTGGCAATTGGACTCTATGGCATTGAAGTCCCTCCCCTCCCCAAGCCCCACCCTCCTCAGCCTTCACCCAGAAAACCTCCCGCCAGTGGTGACGACCTGGAGAAAAATGGCCACTTTGGCAATTGAAGTCCCTCCCCTCTCCAAACCCCGCCCTCCTCAGGCTCCACCCCCAAAATCTCCAGATATTTCCCAATCTGGAGCTGGCAACCCTATCCCAACTTGGGTTCCGTGTTTCCTTCTTATTTAATCTCTGGAGGCAGGAACAGGCTTGTTGGGAGCAGAACGCCCGAGGCGATCCAGTGAAAAGAGGAAAGGTAAAAAATAAACGAGAAGCCCGGAAAATGGGAAATTGGATCCTTTTGCCAAATGCTGATAGAAGCTGTGGAGGCCCCCAATTCATATCTGGGAATTTAAGGGTGCAAGGTGGGGTTTAACTCTTTCCCCTCCCATGCATTTTCATGGTGCCAGTGTGGCATAGTGGTTAAGAGAGATGCTTTGGAGCGGTGGACTCTGACCTGGAGGACCAGGTTTGATTCCCCACTCTTCCACATGAGCGGTGGATGCTAATCTGGTGAACTGGATTTGTTTCCCCACTCCTACACACGAAGCCAGCTGGGTGACCTTGGGCAAGTTACAGCTCTGTTAGAGCTCTCTCAGCCCCACCTACCTCACAGGGTGTCTGTTGTGGGGAGGGAAAGGGAAGGTGATTGTAAGCCAGTTTGATTCTCCCTTAAGTGGTAGAGAAAGTCGGCATATAACAACCATCTCTTCTTCTTCTTCTCATCAAAACTGGCTCCTTCTGCTGTTATTATGTCTCAAAGAAATAAAGACAAATCAGGGTTTCTGATAGTATTTTTAAAATGTGCAGAAGATAAGGTTGCCAACCTCCAGGTACTAGCTGGAAATCTCCTGCTATTACAACTGATCTCCAGCCGATAGAAATCAGTTCACCTGGAGAAAATGGCTGCTTTGGCAATTGGTCTCTATGACATTGAAGTCCCTCCCCTCCCCAAACCCCGCCCTCCTCAGTCTCTGCCCCAAAAACCTCCTGCTGGTGGCAAAGAGGGACCTGGCAACCCTAGCAGAAGATCTGATCCCAGATCTCCCTAGCCTGGGCACTTTAATCTATCTGGAAGTATTCATATCACTGTACATCCCTTATTCATAGGGTTGCCAGCTCTGGGTTGGAAAATACCTGGAGATTTTGGGGGTGGAGCCTGAGGAGGGCAGGTTTTGGGGAGGGGAGGGACTTCAATGGGTTATAATGCCACAGAGTCCACCTTCCAAAGCGGCCATTTTCTCCAGGTGGACTGATCTCTGTCACCTGGAGATCAGTTGTAATAGCAGGAGTTCTCCAGCCACCAGTTGGAGGCTGGCAACCCTGCTTATTCAGGCGATTATTATTCTACTTGGAGTCAAAGTAGTTTTTACACTGGGTGAATCCATTTTTTAAAATGTCAAGGATAAGGATTTTAAATCCATTAAAATGAATTCCTATATGTGAATTGTTACCGGAAGAAAAGATGTTTTCCACTTCCTAGAACTGTGAATGGGCTGGCAATATACTCTACATTTTTGGCTTCCCTCCCGAAAGAAAACTAAATGAAGAAATAGTAATCTGTCCTTTATAAATCAGTGGATTCTAGCTGCCAGTGGATATTGTTGCAAATTGAGTCTTCTCTTCCTACCCAGAATGAATGTTTGCATGCCATTCTTTCTCTTTTCAAAGAAATCAACCAATCAAAGAATTTAAATTGCTCCTTGTAACACATGATTTAATTTTGTATTAGTCAGCACAATGTTGGTTAATCTCTTTTCACACACCTTCCCCTAAGAAGGGTCTTTAACTGGGATGGTCATCTCCTCCACTCTCCTAATATAACCCCCAGGGAGTTATGTCTGAAAAATTCATATGCTTTCAGTGCAGTTCTGTGCAGAGTCACACCCTTCTAAGTCCATTGAAGTCAATTAATGTAAAAGGGTGTAACTTTGCTTAGAATTGCACTAGAAATAGCAGGAGATCTCTAGCTAATACCTGGAGGTTGGCAACCCTTTTCCTAAAGCATCTACCAGTAATTGTTGAAAGCTGCTTCTTGCTTGTTGACATTTGTGCTTGAAGAACAGCAAGAAAGTTCGCATTTTATGGAAGGTAGATTGGAAATTCAGCCTTTAGAAGTAAAATTGAAGCTCACACCATCCTGTTTTCACATGAGCACCTGATTGCTGTTCTTTGGCAGAAATAGCAGTCCATTTGTATTTGCAAAATATTAGTAACCCTTTCCCAATTAAAGGGCTCAAACTGCCCCCCCTCTTGCTAAATAAAGACTGTAGCACAAACAAGGCGATTTGCAATCACCCCGCCCCTTGAAAATGCGCAGCTGGATGTGGTGCATTAGCTTCCCTGAAGGTGCTAGCAATATTAATCCTTCTAGAGAGGAATGAAAATGCTTTATACAATAACACAATAGGCTGTCTCATTTAAAAAAAAAACCAGTTTCCAAGGTTAGGTATTTAATAATTGCTCCAAGTGCTCATTCGGCAATTGTTCCCACTTTGTGCCTCGTCCTTGGTAAAAAATGGCCTCGTTACTAAGAATGGATGTCAGTCACCTCATGTGCTCCACGCATCCTTATTTAAGCATACATTGTGTGCATCATATAATAAAAGATTTGCCATGAACATAATAGATTTCCTCCAAGCGCATTTCTATACTCCGCCACTCTGCATCCACAATGCCACACCTGGGAGCAGTCAGAAAATCTTAGCTTTCCAGCAAATCATGCATATATCAGGCACCTCCCTGCTGTAATCAAAGATAAACTGGCTCACCAATTTCTAGGGGCGGGGGAAAGGTTAATTCCTATCTGACTCTGTGACAGCAAGATACACAAGCTATAGTTTGGGAAGGTATTCTCAAATGCAGGAAAACAGCCATTTGCCGTTTATGCATAGGAGTTTTACCTGAGGTTCGTTGCTCACTTCCCTGTTGGGAATCTATGCACCAGCAGTCTCCAAGCTCAAATCAAGTCCCCACCCCTTTAAATGCTGCTTTGTAATTGGCTTACCTGTAGTGCTTACTGAGAGAGAAAATTCCCCCCCAACCCAATTGCCACATTAAAAAACCCATTTTAAGAACAACAACAACAAAAACGGAGCAATCTGAAAGGAAGGAGGGGGAATCCAAGCCTCGGTTTTAAAAATCTTTCCTTGTGCTCAGAAAGAGCTCTGAGGAAGCAGGAAGTATTTGAATCCCTGCCTCTGGGTATGCTGCTTTGTAACTGGCTGTGAGAGAAATCAAGTTTGCATGTCCCGTACTTTTCCTTCTGCATGAAGATTTCACTCGGGCTTTGATCAGGGGAGAGGGAAGAGTCGGATTAACAGAGGAATGGGAAGACCCGGACATTGTGAGGACTGGGCCCAAGGTCATCTCTAATGGACGGGAAACTCCTGCATAACTCCAAGGAACAACCGAGACAAACCGGGGGCAAACGTGAGTGAAAGTACCCATGCATAAACAACCATTAACTAAACCTCAGGACTGATTTCTAATAAGTGTGGTTTCACACACACAAAGTTGCCGGGTGTCCCCACCCCCAAAAATCTAGTAATAACTTATTCGGTCATCCTGGGTAGAATTTGTTCATGTGAATCCAGGCTTGTGTTCAGCATGCAAGCCTAGGGAAATACTTAACAAGTGAAGCTGTGGCGTGTGACGGTCGGCAGCGGTGTGTGTTGAACCACTCCTAACGCATTTGTTGATGATCAGCCTGAAGATCAAATTTATGAACTAAGGAGCAAACCCGGTAAATATCCATTTCACTAACAGTTACCAGTCTAAGAAACCTGTCTCTGATGACCGGGGTTAACACGCAACAATATCGCTAACATATTTTCCTCCTTCGTATGGAATCATCAACTAATAAATGTACCTGTGCAAAACAGGATTTGGAACACGGGTTCCTAACAAGCCAACGAATGAAGGAAATTGTTCCCTAAGAGTTCTGAGCAAACAAAAATTGCCAGCATAAAAACAGGCAGCCAAGCCACTTCAAGTGTAGAGGACAGCGTGAGGAACAGCAGAGCAAGAACATTTGATTTACTTTCAAAGGTCTTTTATGCATGGCTGGGTCACTCACAGTCACTCCACCGACCACTTCGGGTCCTTGTGTTGATTATGTGTGCCGTTTCTGACCATCAGAGATCCCTGCACTCTCCCCCTGCGTTTCTCTGCGTTTTGCCTGCGTTTTCAGAGACCGGTTTTATCTCGAATTTGAAAACACGGACAAAACACAGGGAAAGGCAGGGGGAGAGTGAGGTGACCTCTGATGGTCGGAAACGGCATGCATAATCAACACAAAGACCGGAAGTTGTTGGACGGGTGACGGCGAGTGAAACAGCCATGCATAAAAGACCTACGAACTTCTTCCTGTTTCTATTAGCAGGGCTGCTGGCAATATGTTTTCAATCCTCAGCTCCAACTAGGCTCATTTGAGATGCAATAACAGATTGAGCCATGGAAGTTACCCACACAGAGCACAGATTATCAGAATAAGGAACAAGAAAAGGAAACTTTGCCTGGTGCAGAAGTCACATAATTGGTTATCAAAACTTTGTCCTTTCTTGAGGCAAGAGCAGGAAACTTGTCTGGTTTCTTTTTTGTAAAACCAATTTCAACAAGTTGTATCGACTGGCCAAATTCCAAATGTCAGGCTAAACTAGGGTTGCTGACCTCCAGGTAGTAGCTGGAGATTTCCTGGGATTACAACTGATCTCCAGGCAGTAGCGATCAGTTCACCTGGAGAAAATGGCCACTTTGGAAGGTAGATTCTATGGCATTGTTCCCCATTGGAGTCCCTCCCCTCCCCTCCCCAAACCCTGCCCTCCTCAGGCTCTGCCTCCCAAAACTCCAGGTATTTCCCAACCCAGAGCAGGCAACCCTAGGCTAAACTAAGCTTAGCCCTACAAGAACAGCCCATGAAGGATAAGACTCCATCCTACAAAATAGGAGGAGGAGGAGGAAGAGGAGTTGTTGGTTTTTATATGCCACCTTTTCTATACCTTTAAGGAAAATCAAACTGACTTACAATCTCCTTCTCTTCCTCTCCAACCACAGACACCTTGATACCTTTTAGGAGAATCAAGCTGGCTTACAATCTCCTTCTCTTCCTCTCCAACAACAGACACCTTGTGGGGTAGGTGAGGCTGAGAGAGTTCGAAGAGAATTGTGACTAGCCCAAGGTCACCCCACTGTAGGAGTGGGGAAACCAACCCGGTTCACCAGATTAGAGTCCGCCGCTCATGTGGAGGAGTGGGGAGTCAAACCCAGTTCTCCGGATTAGAGTCCCCCGCTCTTACCCACTACACCGCGCTGGCTCTTGGATCATGAACAAATACAAATGCTGCGGCTGTTACCCTGCACGACCCATGCTGTGGCCGGGGCTTCCACTGAATCGAAACGAGCCGCCTGTCCCTGCACGCTTTGGCTCTGATGCCAATGGGAAATCAAAAGAGCTTTGTAATGTCAGGTATGAAGTGATTCCCCCGCATCTAATGCACTTCGTTTGACCCAACTGAAGCGGACCTAAATCAGCTGCTCGTTCCGCGAGGCTTGGACCGCGCGAAGTGCCTAGGCTCTTTCTTTCGCCCATATGTTTTTGTTTTATAGGGAAGCTTACCGCCTATAATGAGGCAAAGGGAAGAGGTAATGGGGAGGGGGGCAGAGCGAGAAAAATTCCCCAGCCATTCTAAGCCATATTGCTGCAACAGTAAATTTTTCAATCAACGTTTATTTAAGAAATATGTAGACACTTCAGATGATGGGTGTACGCTGGTTATTAAAGTTGTCATCTGTTGACAAATGGGTTGTAATTATGGAATTTGCAAGAGCATTTCACATATGTTGTGCTGACATCTCTGGTTTATATATAGACAGAGAGAGTGAGAGAGATGTAGCTCGGTTCCTAAAGCAGAGCCGCAGTTGTAGGCTCAAATCAGCTCCGAGAAGCCTCTGAGGGCCTTATTTAAATAATAATGGGTTAATATGCCTTATGAATAACTATTAGGTAATGAAAAGGAGAGATTTGCTCCTCCACCAACAAAGGAGGCCTCACGCAGGGGTACCACAAGCCTCGGCGTTAGCCATCAAAATGAGGGGAGGAGCAGGACGGCAAGGGCTGGCTGAACGCCACTGCGGCCATCTTTGTCTGAAGAAATATAACCGCTGCAGCTCCATTATTTACGATCGTTCATTTACGGCGCCTACAGGAGCTCTCACAGGAAGATTTTAATGAGCGTGACAAATTGCCGGGCTCGAATCCAAAGAGATGAACCAAATTTCAGGGCTCAAGTTTATTAATCTATTGGATTTGTCGCCTGGCCCATCCTGAAAGCCTGAGGTACAGAATTTAAAACAAAATGGAAATGCGGCCATCCTTGTCAGCGCCCTCCTAAGGACATTTTCCTGGGAGTAAACCCCATTGAATAAACCAGAGTAAGAGTCTGAGAGAACCTTCTTAGGATTGCTCACCTAGGCACTCCCTGCCCTCTCCCCTCATAAAAGAGGAGTGTAGTGTGGTATAGTGGTTAGAGTGTCAAAAAAGGGTCTGGAAGACTCCGATTTGAACCCTCACCCTGCCATGGAAGCTGGCTGGGTGACATGGGGCCAGTCACTCTCTTTCATCCTAACCTGCCTCACAGGGCTGCTGGAGAAGGGGAGAATGATGTTGTAAGCTACTTTGGGTACCCACTGGGGAGAAAAGTGGTGGTATAAGTATATAAATAATTATAGCCCAGTTCAACCTAGTGATTCTGCCGTCTTTGAAAAATAATATTCTTGCAAATCAAATGTATCCTGCTGGCAATGCTACTTGTCTATCAAGTCAAGCACCCCCTATGGTCACACTGAATATCAATCAATATATTTAATTCTCAGCGTGACCAAATCTGTGGATACTTAAATCCAGAAACTGTGGCCATAGACAGACAAGACAGATATTTCTACAAACTTGAGAAAAGTTCACAGTTTGCAGAAAAATTTGAAATCTACATACATACATACATACATACATACATACATACATACATACGTGTGTGTGTGTGTGTGTGTGTGTGTAGGGTTAAAGATGCCCAAATAATAGAACCTGTAGCTTTAAGGCACTAACAGCCTCAGTGGCCACTGCTTTGGCAGTATTGCCACTTGGAGCTTTGGTTTCTGGCAGGAAAAGGCAGGGGGAGAGGGCAGGGCCCTTCCAGTGATGTTTCGACTTTTGAGGGAGGTCTCACTGTGGCCATGCCCATCAGCAACTACAGGGCAATTTGACACAACATAGCTTGCATGACTCACCCAAGACTAGTTGCTTGCTATTATTCAATAGCAGCCACCCGGCGGAAGCCAGTGTGGTGTAGTGGTTACAGTCTCAGACTAGGATCTGGGGGACCTAGGTTCAAATCCCCAGTCTGCCATGGAAGCAGATTGGGTGAGCTCAGACACAAAGTGTAACCTTCCTCACAGCATTGGGGAGAGGATAAAATGGAGGAGAGGGAAATGATGTCAGCTACTGTGAATTGATTTGGTGGGTGATCAAGCATCTCTCATGAAAAACAACTTATAAAAATTGTTTGAGGATTCTGATCACAATTTTACAATCAAGGAGAGGAATGAACACACATAGTTCTTGCATTTATCCAACTGCTGACAGTTTTTGCATGATAGAGAAATGGGCATACCTTCATCTCTCTTATGATACAGAGGTCACATTTGGCACAAGCTGTTGTTGTTGTTTTCGCCGTCAAGTCACAGCCAATCCCGTAGGGGTTTCAAGTCAAGAGACATTCAGAGGGGGTTTGCCAATGCCAGCCTCTGTGTTGCAACCCTGGTATTCCTTGGAGGACTCCCGTCCAAATACTGACCAAGGTCAACCCTGCTTAGCTTCAGAGAGCTGATGAGATTGGGATAGAAACCTAACTGAGTGGATGCATAATGAACATGCCCCTGGAGAAAGGAGGGTGATTGCATGAATCAATTGTATGTGCAAGCATGCATCCAGTAGGTGTATCCATGTGATACATGTTACCTGCATGGGAGAGAGAGACTGCAATCTGCTCCCTTTTTTTTGAGGGAGAAAACTGCACAAACCAGAAGTCTATGCATTGATCAGGTAGATCTCCTCTTGAACCACATAAAGGCTCTTCTCTTCAGGCTACAGGTACCTCAGTACTAGTCCCACACCTCACCTGTCTCTCCCATTCCCATTCCATTATACCTCTTTGGAAAACACAAAGGCAATCATCCAGGGGTTTCCCCCCCCCCCCTGATTCTTTTGCTTTACTGCCGTCCAACTCCAATCTCTTAATAGCTTCACTGGAAGTGTAGATATTTACAGTAGAAATAGTTTCAATGTTTTCAGCGCCTCCCTCCCCTTTTAATGGCTCCCTTTTCATTAACTGGACAAATGGTTCCAATGAATACTACAGCTCTGAAATACAATCGGCTCCACTTATACTGCCCCAGGTTTAATTTAGCCAGCTGTTGCGGGCATCCAAATGCTAGAATTTATTCCTGCTTTCATTTGATGCCACGGGGGGTGGGGGGGAGAAGCTCTAGCTAAAAGCAATCTAAACACAAGGTATGAATAATGCCCAATAAAAGGTGCTTTCATAAACAGATATTATATAACCAATGATGGCAAAGTCATGAGCTGCATCGGGAACTTGCTTATTGCAACATGCCATACATATATCCAGTTTAAAACCAATCATTTACACTCATTAATATCTGCTGTAAAATAAAGGGGGGGAATCTAACGTCTCTATCCTTCAAGAGTAGGTCTGTGCTTTAAACCTTGGCTCTGAGTGGAGGGGAAATTGGATTTTACTTCTCTTGTTGACAGACTCTCAGAGGACAAGTTGAAAATGTTTATAGACATCAAAAATGGTAAAACAAAAATTATCCTCATTCATTTACTGCATTTATATCCCAAATTTCTCCCCAGTGGCAACCCAAAACAGCTTACATTGTTCTCCTCGCCTCCATTTTACCATCACAACAACCCTCTGAGGTAGGTTAGGCTGCGAGTGTGTGATGGGCCCAAGGTTACCCAGCAATAGGTTGCCAGTTTCCCCCCTCGCCACCAGTGGGAGCTTTGTGGGAGCCAGCGTGGTGTAGTGGTTAAGAGCGGTGGTTTGGAGCGGTGGACTCTAATCTGGAGAACCAGGTTTGATTCCCCACTCCTCCACAGGAGCGGCAGATGCTAATCTGGTGAAGCAGGTTGGTTTCCCCACTCCTCCACATGAAGCCAGCTGGGTGACCTTGGACTAGTCACAGCTCTCTTAGAGCTCTCTCAGCCCCACCTACCACATAAGGGTGTCTGTTGTGGGAAGGGAAGTTGATTTAGTTTGATTCTTCCTTAAATGGTAGAGAAAGTTGGCATATAACTACCAGCCATTCTTCTTCTTCTTCTTCACCTCCTCCTCCTCCTCCTCCTTCTCCTTCTTCATTGTGGTGGGGTTGGGAGTGCTCAGTACAATTACCCCCCCCCTTCAGCTGGCCTGCTTCTGCCTGCTGGCCAGCTGAAGAACGGTGGGCAGCCCCCTAAATTGGCAGGCAATTGCCCTTCATTATCTGGTATCTGGCAACCCTGCCCAGCAAGCTTATTTGTTTATGATCAAGTTTTTGTTTGGTTTTTAAAGTTCAGTTTGGGAGCTAAGCTCCGTCTTCACTTCCTTACCCCCTTCTATCAAAGGAAGTTAAAAAGAATTGCTGGCAACTTTATAAGTACAGATGTTCAGTCCTGGGTACTATTTTTTTTATTGTATAGAGTCTTGGAATGTCTTCTGTGGAACCATTTGTCTATGTATTTTCATTCCACTTTATTGAACTATAAAAGGAGCTAATCAAGAAATGCAACACCTATTATCTAGAGTGTTTTTATAGGTGTGTTTGGCTTGAATGAACACAAGAATTTAATTCCTATATGCTTCCCAATTGGTGTTAGAACTCATAAATTAAATGGCATCTGGGCCACGTAAGGAGTTTCATGGGATGTTTCCAAGGGAAAGCAAATGCCAAGGAATGTAACTTCAGCTATGTAATTCTTCGATACAGAACTCCCTCTGACATTTCCAGGGTAATAACAAATGTACAGAGCAGATCATATGCAGAGTTACTCCAGCCAAAGCCCAACGGTTCCAACTGACCTAGACAGGAGTAACTCAGCAAAGGATTGTGCCAGTAGTCTGCTAAGTAGCAACCCTGCACAATGATGATTACCCCATCTTCTTGAACTGGAAGTGTTATTTTCTTTCTGGTTAGGATTGTCGAGTTCTGAAAGAAATAATGTTGGTTCCTGCAACCAAACTGATCAAATGTTTATTCTGACTCCTCTTAGAACCGCAGGGTATGTCCCTCCCCTCCACCATTTTATTCCCAAGTAATCCTACAAAGCTGGTCAGACTGAAAGGAACTGGCCTCAGTTCACCGACTAAGCTTTCCAGTTGGTGTAGTGATTCGAATCTGGATCTCCTTGCTCTTAGAGCATTGCTTTAGCCACTCCATAGGTAGGAGATTGCATTTTCTGGAGTCACACCGCTGACCTATTTGGGCCAGAGATGTCTGTCTCTTATGACTGGCAGCTACAGTTGCCAGGCCTCCTGCTAATCTTCTTTGTTGCCCACCACTGCTCTGAGAAGCGGCAGGAGACAAATAAAGATGAAATCGCTGCCGGCCTCTGTGCCAGTATGCTAGTTCTGGGTACAAGCTATATGGTAAAACTATAGAGTCTCCAGAAATTCCTAGAGTTACCCACTATCACTTCCAGGTTGTATCCACAATATGTAGTGATGTTGGTGACTAGGGTTGCCAGGTCCCTCTTCGTCACCGGTGGGAGGTTTTGGGGGCAGAGCCTGAGGAGGGCAGGTTTTGGGGAGGGGAGGGACTTCAATGCCATAGAGTCCAATTGCCAAAGCGGCCATTTTCTCCAGGTGAACTGATCTTATCGGCTGGAGATGATTCTATGAGTTGTAATAGCAGGAGATCTCCAGCTAGTACCTGGACATTGGCACAACCCTATTGGCAACATTGGCAAAGTCCCTCCCCTTCTCCCTTCTGCTGGTTGCCAGGCTCAGCCTGGTAACCGTACTGGCAGCAGCTCTCAAAGGTCTTGGTTCAAAGATTTCCTATAACCATGCCACTCAATATTCTTTGAAGATATCTAGAACCATGTCCTTTACCCTTGAACTATGCTAAAGGCCAAGGCGCTATTTGAGTGAAACCTAGGTGTGGAATCCAGAAAACATGCTGGCGTGGATACCATGATAGAGCCCAGCAGTTTGACGGAAGACCCAGGTTGGAACCCTTAAGTTCCTGGTGGATCCAGGAGTTGTGTAAGGTTCCATGATGAACCCATCACTAACTGTGTTTCTTCTCTTATATTATATAACCCATTCCCCCAGAGAGACCCTGGGCAAGGACAACATGAGTCAGCAGTGTGATGCTGTAACTAAACAGGCAAACACAGTCTTGGGCTGCATCAACAGAAGTATAGTGTCCAGATCACGCGAAGTGATGGTATCGCTTTACTCTGCTCTGGTTAGACCTCAACTAGAGTACTGGTTCAGTTTTGGACACCACAATTTAAGAAAGATGTATGTTTTATGTTTTATTTTGTATTGAATTATGATTTTATATCTTTGGTCTTTTTGTTTTTTGTTTGTTTTTGTGTTTAATTATAAAAGCAATTTAAAAAAAAAATGGTGAGGGGTCTGGAGACCAAGTCCTATGAGGAAAGGTTGAAGGAGCTGGGTATGTTTAGCCTGAAGAGGAGAAGACTGAGAGGGGATATGATAACCATGTTCAAGTAGTTGAAGGGCTGTCATATAGAGGAGGGTGCCGAGTTGTTTTCTGTTGCTCAAGAAGGTCGGACCAGAACCAACGAGTTGAAATTAAATCAAAAGAGTTTCCGTCTAGACATTAGGAAGAATTTTCTAACAGTTAGAGCGGTTCCTCAGTGGAACAGGCTTCCTTGGGAGGTGGTAAGCTCTCCTTCCCTGGAGGTTTTTAAGAAGAGGTTAGATGGCCATCTGTCAGCAATGCTGATTCTGTGACCTTAGGCAGATGATGAGAGGGAGGGCATCTTGGCCATCTTCTGGTCACTAGGGGTGTGGAGAGGGGAGGTAGTTGTGAATTTCCTGCATTGTGTAGGGGGTTGTACTTGATGGCCCTGGTGGTCCCTTCCAACTCTATGATTCTATGACACGATAGTGAAAATATACAGATCAAGTTGAGTCCATTTGTAAATGTTAACTGAAATGGCAAATTACAGGGCCCAGGTGTAGACATAAAGCTGCTAATGATAAAGCCATTAGTGTAATGTAATGTTTTAAAGATTTCTAAACATGTCTTGTGCCTGATGGATAATAAGCTAATTAAATACACTATTCAGTTACAAAATTATTAGATTATGAGCCATATGGGACAGAAATCTTCCTTTCCTTTTCCCCAATAAATTCCTTTATCCTAATCCAGTTTGAGCCATTGGGGTAAATTAACTGAAAAGTAAAATGAATGAGTGCAGCAGGAGCAAGTTAAGATTGTCAAGACTCATGGCCCCCGCTTTAAAGTTACTAGTCACAATAACCTCTAGCTTGATGAGGCGATATGGAGGACTCGAAAGCTTATCTCCCTAATTAATGATATTTGGAGTTGATCCTAATGAATGACATCCTGGTGCTTTTATATTTGTTCTAATCTTTCCAATAATGTTTGGTTGCAATCCTCAACACGCTTTCTTGGAAATAAGCCCCATTGAATAAATTGGACCTTACTTCTGAATAGTCCAGTTTAGGCTCGCTCCCTGTGTCTTTTTGGGAATGGGAACCTTATAGCTGTCCCCTTGATCATAATGAGGACCCGTCCCTGTATTATTAAATACGGTAAAAGATTTGTGGTATGTCAGGAATCATAGGAGTGGCAGCAATTTGGAAATCCCACCCCAGTCTTTCCACGAAAGATTAACTACGATCTCATAGACTTGCGTGGGCAGACTTCTTACGCCCTCTTTTCATTGATTGACACTCAGCTGCTCTCAAAATTCTTTTACTTGTGGAGAATTTTCAGCCCATAACAACATGTTTTTGAAGAGTTTTCTCCCTTTTCATTAATATGCAAAGGCATATTTTTTTCCCCTGGGGAATTTCCTGCGACCCTCTCCTTCTCTGTAAAAATTCTGGTTTTGCTCCCTTTTGTGGGTGGCATTATAGATTTGTTTGCATTATGTATCTGTTTCAAACAGTTTATATGCTGTTGTATGTCACTCATATACATATGAAGCATACTTATAATGTTGATTCATTAACAAGCACATAACACTGAAAATATGTCTATTTAATGAATAAAATCCAGAGCAAGGAAAGAGAAAATTGTGCCAACCATGGGTTCCACTCTCCAAAAAAGGTAAAGATCCCCTGTGCAAGCACCGGGTCATTCCTGACCCATGGGGTGATGTCACATCCCGACGTTTCCAAGGCACACTTTGTTTGTGGGGTGGTTTGCCAGTGCCTTCCCCAGTCATCTTCCCTTTACCCCCAGCAAGCTGGGTACTCATTTCACCGACCTTGGGAGGATGGAAGGCTGAGTCAACCTTGAGCCGGCTACCTGAAACCGACTTCCGTTGGGATCGAGCTCAGGTCGTGAGCAGAGCTTTTGACTGCAGTACTGCAGCTTACCACTCTGTGCCATGGGGCTCCTACCACTCTCCGAAAGGGGGCGTGAAATTGAAATGGAGATTTTTTCAGGTCAAAACAGCCAGGATCAGAAATTCAAAAATTATCCTAAGTCTCTCACTTGAGACTGTTTAGAACAGTGATGTTAAGCATTCGGCCTGTGGACCAAATCCGGCCCCTTGAGAGCTCTTATCCAGCCTGTGTGCCAGCCAAGGTAGCCACCCCCCAGTCCAGACCTGCTGCGGATTCACCAGCTGAGGGAGCCACCACCACCCCACTCCTGATCTGGGCTGGCAAGGCATGCTCCATCCTGACCAAGTGATATTTATGTTGTATTCAACCCTCGTAACAAAAAAGTTCGACACCTAGGGTTGCCAGGTCCCTCTTAGCTACCAGTAGGAGACTTTGGGGGCATGGCCTGAGAAGGGTGGGGTTTGGGGAGGGACGTCAATGCCATAGAGTCCAATTGCCAAAGCAGCCATTTTTTCCCCAGGGGAACTGATCTCTCGTGGCTGGAGATCAGTTGTAATAGCAGATCTCCAGCAAGTACGAGGTTGGCAACCCTATCGACACCCCAGTTGAGAACTTTTCTTAAGAATAGCCTGCAGTATTCGTTACCATACACACGAATATCCAGTGAATCATTTGTAAGCTGTTCCACAAAAGGGCTTTGCAACAGTCTTTTTGAAGGGATTATCAAAAGTGATATTCCAGCCCAGCGCCTTTATCTTCTCGAGCTCCGGAGGTGACTTTGAAAATTCTATACCGTACAAAGAAGCATCGACACAAGCAAGAGGCTATTGTGCAATTAGTGCAGATAACTTGAACACGTCCCGTTAATGACGGCAGGCGCAGTTCAAGGCAGACAGAGGAAGAACAATGGGAGCATGCTGGAAACAGGAAATGTCTGCTATAGACATTTCTCTGGCTGCAACAGATGATCCAGGTGCGGTCACACATTGACCAGGAAAGAGCTGTAGGCATTGTTGAGGAGAATAGGCAAATCCCCAAAGCATTCATCTCTAATATGCAGCTGCGGAGTCAAAGACAAACAAAAATGGTTCCAGCGACGAAGGAATACAATAGAAATCAAAGGGCAATCCATGTAGGGTGGCATCTAAGAATAACTCTCTTTATTATTCTTTCCCCCCCACAAAACCTAATATGCTCAGTGACGTCCAATTTTCTGTGAATTAGGAAGATTTACAGTGTCCGTACCAAAAAAAAAAAGCAGAAATATTGCTTCAAAGGTAGTTGCCCAAGATGTTGAAATGTTGCGTTGGCAACCGCTCTAGGAGGTGCAGAAAAAGAGGAGCCCTCAACCTGTTTCGGCATTATTCAAGCTAAGTGTTGAATTCACTGCAGCTCTCATTAGCCTGCCTGCCTGCTACGATTGCTAAAGGGAACCTCTGTTTTTAGAGCCGGCACAAAAGACTTGCTTCTGGGCTTCCAAGAGACATTGAGCCGATTGCTGTTGAAAGCCAGAGGCTGATCTAAATGGACTAAAAGGTCTAAATGGACCTTTGGTCAGCTCCAACAGAACCATCATGTTGCAGCTGATTTATGGTGACCCCTTATGGGGTTTTCAAGGGACCTGCCAGCCCTACTCCTGCCAGTGAGGGCACTGCCTTCCCCTTCAGTGGCACACAGTGGTGAAGACCAGGGGCTTCCTAGCACCTCACCTTATGCGCCATCACTATGAAGACTGCAGTTCAGTATAACATCACCAAGCTCCATCCCATCACTAGGCCTCCACTCCATCCCATCCTAGTCGAGCGGTGGAGTCTGATCTGGAGAACCGGGTTTGATTCCCCACTCCTCCACATGAACGGTGGAGGCTAATCTGGTGAACTGGATTTGTTTCCCCACTCCTACACACGAAGGCAGCTGGGTGACCTTGGACAAGTTACTGTTCTCTTAGAGCCCTATCAGCCCCACGTACCTCACAGGGTGTCTGTTGTGGGGAGGGGAAGGGAAGGTGATATATAAGCCAGTTTGAGTCTCCCTTAAGTGGTAGAGAAAGTTGGCATATAAAAACCAAGTCTTCTTCTAATTCTTCTTCTTCTTCTTCTTCATCCTATGCATCTCAATGCTGGGGACACTGGGAACCTGACAATCCCATTTCTCAGGAAGGATATTCCCCATCCAAGCATGGATTAACCCAAGGCTACTTTTTGCCAAGCTGTTATATGTTCTCCAACCATACTTCACACATGCTTCAAGAAAGAAGTGCATGGGGGTTTATGCACAGTATGCTTTGTGGCAGAGTTTACAGCAATGCTGCACATTTTGCCCATGTTTTTCGGATGCTGTTTTAGTGAGAATCCAGAAAACATGGGCAAAACCCACGGAAACATGCGGGGAGAGCGAGGCGACCTCCAAGGGTCGGGAAAGGCATGCATAATAAAAATGAAGCACTGGAACAGTCAGTGGGGGGGACCGCAAGGAAACAGCCCAGCATAAATTGCCTAAGTGAATGCTTAAGGTTGCAATCCTAAGAACACTTTCCTGGAATATGCCCCATGGAATAAAATTGGACACCTTTGAGTAGACCTGTTTAGGAGTTCTTCCTAAATTTAATATCTAAGGCAGTGGTGTCAGAAAGGCAGCCCGCTGGCTAGATCCGGCCCCCGGAGGGCTGTTGTCTGGCCCATGAGCCGAGGCCCATGCCCCCCCAACCACCCTGTGACCCCCCGCACTTTCCCCAGCGCAGCCCAGGCTCTCCCTTCGCTGCCCTTTCCCAGGCACTGCTCGGCCCCATGGGGGCCAGCGCGTCCTCCCCACAGCCCCCACCACCCTTTCCCGGGCGCTGCTCGGCCCCACGGGGGCCAGAGCGCCCTACCCACCGCCCCCGCTGCCCTTTCCCGGGCGCTGCTTGGCCCCGCGAGGGCCAGCGCGACCTCCCCGTCATCCCTGTCCCCTTTGGGAGGCCAGGTGTACCCAGGTCTACCTGGCCTCCTGGTGGGGACTTCCCCCCCCCCATGGAGGCCAGCCAATGGGTAGACCTGGCTTCCTGACAGTGCTTTTTTTTTTTCCTGTGGAGGCCAGGTGTATCCATTGGTTTCTATGGGGGCCCATAGAAACCAATGGGTAGACCTGGCCTCTTTGTGTGTGTGTGTGTGGGGGGCCAATAGAGAGGCCAGGTCTACTGCCATGCAAGCCAATGGGTAGTCCTGGCCTCCATGGGGGGGGGGGGTCTCCATCCAGAGGCCAGGTCTATCCATTGGTTTCAAGCCAATGAGTAGACCTGGCCTCCAGTTTTCTCGGGCTGTGGCTGGAAACCAGTTTCACTTGCCCAGCCATCTCCACCCCCACCCTCACCCCCCGCCGCCCTTTTCAGGCACAGCGAGGCCTCTTGGGGCTCGCACACCCTCCCTGCCATCCCCCCCTCTCATAGCTGCCCAGGCACAGCGAGGGCCCCTTGGGCCTGGCACGCCGAATTTGTATCTCCAGTACCTGGCATTTTATTTTATGTATGTATGTATGTATGTGTTTATTTATTTATTTATTATGCATCTTCAGCCCAACCAAGAGACATTTATGTTATATCCGGCCCTCCTCACAAATGAGTTCGACACCCCTGGTCTAAAGGCTCCGTCAGATGAGAGAAAGCTCATATGTCTCATTACATTCATAAAACGCAAATTGCAGGCTCTTGTGGCCTCAGTTTGCCTCAGGGCTGTGCGGGGAAGAATAAGGAGGTTTGATTGTTTAACTTCCACTTGATTTTGCTACTTGAAACTGAGCTTGTTCCATTGTTAGTATTTTAAATGGGAAAACGTTGGACTTTTAAAGGACACTTTCTCCTGTAAAAAGCTAATGGGAGGGGAACCTAGTGTAAGACAATGAAACTGAGTAGAGGTTAAAGGGTTAAACACCTCTCTCAGTCTTGCATGGCCCCAAGGAAAACTGAAGCAGCAAGGCCCTGCAATTTGCATTTTATTGAGAGAATGGGGTGTGGTCTTTGTTTCGGCTGCCTGAACCATAAAATGAGCTTGAATCCAGGAGTAGGGTTGCCAGGTCCCTCTTCGCCACCTGTGGGAGGTTTTTGGGGCAGAGCCTGAGGAGGGTGGGGTTTGGGGAGGGAGGGACTTCAAATCCATAGAGTCCCATTGCCAAAGCGGCCATTTTCTCCAGGTGAACTGATCTCTTATTGGCTGGAGATAAGTTGTAATAGCAGGAAATCTCCAGCTAGTACCTGGAGGTTGGCAACCCTATCCAGGAGGTATTCAATTCATATATCACCCCTGCCTCAAACTTGCTAGGTGGCCTTAGGCAAGCCACATACTCTCAACCTCAGCTCTCATGGTCTGATATCACAGAGTTATATCTGGAACATTCTTAGTGATGTCAGTAGAGTTACCCGTGATGGAGTATAAACATGAAAAAGGGCTAAACACTGTGATGTCTTCTCCTCCCCTTCTCGGTCCAGCACCTGCCAGCCATAGAGCAATCTGTGTATGGAGAGCAATTTTCATAGTAGTGGGAAAAAACAGGAAAGAATGGAATGGGTACCTCCAGGAAATGGATTTCCTCAAGGAAGGAAAATGGTGAGGGATGTGGAGGAGCAGACTGTTCAAATGACTGTTTGAACTAATGCCAGAAAAAGAACCATTCTCAGCTCCAGATCAGGATGAATGGGTGCTCAAGGAATCAGAGACAGTTTATTCACCATACAGGATAATTAAGGGATTCAGCTAATGTATCAGACAAAATTAAAGAGTGTACATTTCAGTGTGTGTACAACAGAGAGAGTGGAGGAAGGCTGATTTTGGCTCCCATTTGTTCTCAAATGGTTTCCGATCATAAAATTGATATATACGGCTTTACTGACGTGTCATAAACAATGATACATTGACCTTCTGAAACTTTGGCTAGGGCTGAAACAAGCAATAGTTTTAAGTGAGACAGACTGTGATAGCATCAAACCATCTTTGCTGAATGTACACTCACTGTATTTTTTTTTTGTCTCAGTATTCTTGCTGGCCAGATAGGTTTTGCAGGTTTTTCAGGCATTATAGAAAACCTGTCAACTCTTTTGACCCGGGATGCAAGCAGGACCAACATGATAAATGAGTGTACCTATCAGGAGCTGCTGGAAAAGGCATATAGCTTTCAATGCTCTGAAAAAAGCTAGTATCTATCTCCAACTCAAAATTGCCAGAGTCAGACCGGTTAGAGCCATTAAAAAATTAAGTGTTCCTATATGCAATAAGCCCTTACCTGGATAGCTCAGGCTAGCCTGATCTCCTCAGATCTTGGAAACTAAACTGGGTCAGCCCTGGTCAATATTTGGATGGTGATAGAAAGTAGGAGCTAGTGTGGTGCAGTGGTTAAGAGTGGTGGTTTGGAGCAGTGGACTCTGATCTGGAGAACTGGGTTTGATTCCCCACTCCTCCACGTGAGTGGCGGACACTAATCTGGTGAACTGGAGTTGTTTCCCTACTCCTACACACGAAGCCAGCTGGGTCACCTTGGGCTAGTCACACTCTCTCAGCCCCACGTAACTCACAGGGTGTCTGTTGGGGGGATTGGGAAGGAAGGTGATTGTAAGCCGGTCTGAGTCTCCCTCAAGCAATAGAGAAAGTCGGCATATAAAAACCACCTTTTCTTCTTCATCAAGTGGCAGATGACTTATGGTGGCCCCGTAGGGTTTTCAAGGTAAGAGAACATTCAGAGGTGGTTTGTCATTGCCTGCCTCTGTGTGGGCTGAGAGAGTTCTGAGAGAACTGTGACTGGCCCAAGGTCGCCCAGCAGGCTTCATCTGGAGGAGTGGGGAATTGAACCCAGTTCTCCAGATTAGAATTCTCCACCCCAAAAATCTCCAATTTTGGAAGTGGAGCCTGAGGAGGTCAGGGTTTGGGGAGGGGAGGGACTTCGAAGGAGTATAATACCATAGAGTCCATCTTCCGGAGCAGCCAGTTTTCTCCAGGGGAACTGATCTCTGTCACCTGGAGATCAGTCGCCACCACCTGGAGGTTAACAAACACAACAAACAGCACAAGGCTCATACAACAGTGCTATTATATTTCACCGTACAATTCCAAATGCAAACACAAACCTTGATAAAGGAAAAGCACAAAAGACACCGTAATCAATATCTATATGAATATCAAGTCTGTCACCCCAGAATAGTTCGCGGTAAACCCAAAGTCTGGAGGAGGACGCCTAATTCTCCGGACTTTGGGCTTACCGCGAACTATTCTGGGGTGAATATTGATTACGGCCGCTATTGTGCTTTTCCTTTGTCGAGGTTTGTGTTTGCATTTGAAATTGTACGATGGAATATAATAGCATTGTGGCATGAGCCTTGTGCTGTTTGTTGTGTTTGTTAGCTATACTATTGCAGCATAGTCGCATATTTAATTGGTTGCACAACCACCTGGAGGTTGGCCATCCTGCTCATGACCCTAGGCAATGTTAGATTGTCCCATCCTCCAGTGCTGCCCTGCTCAGGGGTTATAAGACTGAAAGTGCTAAAGTGATTGGCTTCGCAGGGGTTTTCTTAAAAGGACTAGTATCTGGGCAGCAAGCCAATAACTACCTTTCCAGCATGGCTTCCCCCCCTGTTCTCTGGTCCATTAACTTATACTTTGGACTCCATCTGGATTTGACAAAATACTATAATTAACGTCGCTAGCAGAGTACATGATATCTAAGGTTAGAAACAAATTATTCCAAGGGAGAAATTTTCCAAACAAGACACATTTTTTTATTGTGCACGCTTATTTTCTCAAATTGTTGCATGCATCCCGGAAAGATACATTGATTACTAAAAATAAACCTGCATTAATGATAGGGGGGAATAAATTTGATTTTCAATGGCGGTCTCATTTCCATTAAAGACTGCTCCACCTAAGGAAAACATCTAAAATTAGATGATTTATGGATTCCTTATCTGCCATTTGCATGCTACTATATCATGAATTTAAAAGTGTGATTGCTCCTGGTTTTGTGGTTATAGTTATAGGTTCAGTAGGTAACAAATGATAAGAGGTAAATGATAAAGATGCTCAATCACTCCCCAGTTTTGTATCAGTACATAAGTCACAATAAGCACAGTCAAACATTTGATGTTTGATTGTGTTAAAAAAATAACCAATTGTGCATGTACACACTTACCTTGTTTTCTTAATTTAAAATATTTATATACCTGCCTTTCGCCCAGGCATTTTGATACCCAAGGCTTGGCTTCCCTCTTCTCCATCAGTTAGCTCCCTTCTCTTTGCTGTTCATCACCGGCATGGAAAACATTAATATTCTACAATTGTGTAAAGTGTCGTCAAGTCGCAACCAACTTACAGTGACCCCAGCAAGGGGCTTTCAAGGCAAGTGAGATGCAGAGGTGGTTTGCCATTGCCTTCCTCTGCACACTCTTCCTTGGAGGTCCCCCATCCAAGTACCGACCCTGCTTAGCTTCCATGATATGACGAGATTAGGCTATATACCATGCTGCCTTCCCTATTTTAGAGTTAGTGACTTGCAAATGTCAGGTGACTCACTGTGTCCCTTATGGCTGACCTGACTTGATTTTATCAATGGTGGAGGTAGGTGAATTGTCTGGATCTGGAACAATTTTCACATGCACATTCTCTTTCTGCCTCATGGGGAACTATAGTTTTTCTACCTTCTCGATCATATATATGATGCATCCTGAATACACAGGCTCAAAGACAAGCAAACTGCCAATAATCTGTGTTTGAAAAGTATGTCCGTATAATGACCCAGCCAAGATCGTCTGTTTAGGATTGCACCGAGAGACACCTAAGTAGTAAGTCTAAACTCAAAAATCTCAGATGCATTTTTTTCCTTTTATGGTAATTCTTACATCACAGGCTTGTTATGAGGATAAAATGGAGGGGTGAAGAGCCATGCACGCCACTTTGAACTCTTTGGAGGGAAGGGTGGAATAAGTAGTACAACCCTAGCCACTCCAAGCCCAGCCTTGGCTGGGGGAGGGGAGTAGGAAACAAACAAACAAACAAATAAATGATAGTATATCACACCAGTACCTCTCAATGATATTTTAATGTCCATGCACATAAATATTAATAGAGAGGAAGTGCTTCTTTTAAAAACTTTTAAAATCCTTAGTGTGATATGACCCTTGTCCTGTTCAGTTGTTATTTCTCTATGCATAGGCCACTGATGTTAAGAATCGGGTGTTAAGTGCCAAGAATTGGATGTTAAGTGCCAAGTTTTAGGACCATGTAGGTGAATGCAAGAAATGGAAAAGCAAGATGCTTGTGAGTGAAGGGAAAGAGAGAAAAAACCTTGGATCTGGTCTCTAAGGCCATTTATGCAGAGTCGATTTTGCTCCTCACTCAATGCTGATTTTTTAAATCTGACCTTTAAAATGACCACTCACGGTCCTGATGTAAGAGAAGAAAGTCAAACAAATTCCACCACTCCCACTCACCCGTTCCTTCGTTTGCATAGCCATTAGCAATAGTCATTTGCAAAGCTAAGCCATGGCTGGGATTCTGCATGCTTCCTTCAGTGAATACTTCGATGCGGGGACGGAGCAAATAGAAAAGGTCGTGTTAAAGGGGCTCTTAAGAAATGCGAAGCAGGTATGCGCTGGCTTCACAGTGACGTCTGGAATGAGGGTTCAGTAGGGCTGTCAATTCGGTTCGGCCCGAACTGAAAATCAGCCGAATTTCCCTTGATTTGGCGGTTTTTAGTTCGGGAGGAACCGAACTCAAAACTGGCGGGCAACCGGGGGGCCCCGAATTCAGCGAGTTCGGGAGTTCGCGAATAAATTCGGCCAATTTGGGGCCGTCAGTAAGCAGCATAACCTTCAGTAAGCAGCATTCTCCTCCCCCGGCCAATCGGTGGCCAAGCTGGGTCTTCTTCTGGCCAATCAGTCAGGATTGAGTACTGGAGGAATCAGCTGATGTGCGGCTGGCCAGGGAAAGAGAGAGAGAGAGGGAAATCCTCATGTGTGTGTGAGGGGGTGCTTGTGCACAATCACTCCTTTCCGTGGCTGCAGGGGGCGCATTTTTTGGGGTACAGACCCCAAACTTTCAGGGGATATTCAGACAAGTTTTCTTAAGAGACCACCCAAGTTTTGTAAACATTGGGTCAGGGGGTCCCGAGATATGGGCTCCTCCCTTTTTCTTTCCATGGCTGCAGAGGGCGCATTTTTGGGTGTGCCGACCCCAAACTTTCAGCGGAGCATCAGACAAGGCTTCTTAAGAGACCACCCAAGTTTTGTAAACATTGGGTCAGGGCCCCCCGAGATATGGGCTTTCCCCTTTTCCCTATTGAGATGAATGGATCACCCTCGAGAGATGCATACATATGGATCTTATATTGGATACAAATGGAATCATATTGGATTACCCAGCCTCCCAGCCCCTCCTGCTGGAACAGAAGACAGTCACAGTAAGACCCCTTTGGGGGCTTTAATCTATAATTTTTCTTTTCTGTGTGTGTGTGGGGGGGAAGCAGAGTCTGTGTGTGTGTGTGGGGAGGGAGCAGTTTCTGTGGGTGGGGGGGGAAGCCAAAGGGGGCTTTTGCCGGTTCTGCCTGGGGTGTGTGTTCCCCCTCCAGTCTCTCTCTCCCTGGTTTGAGGGGGGGCTTCATTTTTATTCTTCAGGTTTTTCCTCATTCATAAGATCAGTTAGGTTATTTTGATGCTTGCTCAAAACTGGTTTTCAAATGGTGACTTAAAGAATGCATCTGCCTGGTCCAATGCAAAAGGAGAAATTCCACCCCCTCCTGCTCATTATGCATAGCTAGCTGCCTCTGTCCCTTTCCATGGTATGCAAACTCCCAGGTGTCAGGTGTTGCTTTGCACTGTTGCAAAGGTGTTGCATTGTGTGCTTGTGTTGCTTTGCAGTTGTATTGTTTTGCAAAATTCTTCACACCTGCCCCGCCCTTTGCATGTTTGCAAAGGTGTTGCTTTTCAGTTGTGTTGCTTTGCAAAGTTCTTAGCACCTGCCCCGCCCTTGCTCTCATCAGCTGTTTGTCGGGGCTGGGAGCTTTGTGCCTGGGCGGCAAGCTCTGCTGAGAGATACACATTAAGAGTGGGGGGGACCCCTTTCAGGGCCCATATCTCAGCCCCCCCTGACCCAATCTTTACAAAACTTGGGGAGTCTTTCAATATACGTCCTTTGAAGCTCTGCTGAAAGTTTGGGACCTCTAAGCCCAAAAATGCCCCCCCAGAGCCGCGGAAAGGCGCGATTGTGTTTTTAATGGCTTTATTCGGCCGAATTTTTTTTCCGAACTTTGAATTCCCGCCGAATTGAACGGATCCGAAGTGGGGGAGTTCGGACTTCGGCACGTACCGAACCCACAAGGGCCAAATTCGGCCGAATCCGAACTGTACCGATTTTTTTTTTTTGACAGCCCTAGGGTTCAGCATGATGAAATAAAATATGCAGCGCACTTCAGCTAATTAAAAAGGTAAAGGTCCCCTGTGCAAGCACCAGGTCATTCTTGACCCATGGGGTGATGTCAGATCCCGACATTTTCTAGGCAGACTTTGTTTATGGGGTGGTTTGCCAGTGCCTTCCCCAGTCATCTTCCCTTTACCCCCAGCAAGCTGGGTGCTCATTTTACTGACCTCGAAAGGATGGAAGGCTGAGTCAACCTTGAGCCGGCTACCTGAAACCGACTTCCGTCGGGATCGAACTCAGGTCGTGAGCAAAGCTTTGGACTGCAATACTGCAGCTTACCACTCTGCGCCACAGGGCTCCTTTCAGCTAATTACTGAGCATGAACGGCCTAAAGCTTACCTTTCTCTTCTCAGGAAAAATACCAATCTAGGGGGTTATCAAATGGCCATAACAATAAAAAAGAAAGGGTCTGTTGTGCTTCCTGTTTTTGTTCTGGGTGCACATAGGATCTTGACTATGTTACAGCAGCATTAGCAGGGCAGCAAGGAGGTAACCAGGGCCCCATGGCTAACCAGAGTCTTACTCTTAGGACCTTTCTTCCCCATTCCTGCAAATACATAGTATAGTTTCACACAGTGCATATAGTAAAATCTAAACCGAGACACTTCCTTCTAAGACCATTAGGGTTGCCAACCTCCAGGTACTAGCTGGAGAGCTCCTGCTAGGGTTGCCAACCTCCAGGTGGTGGCTGGAGATCTGCTGCTATCACAACTGATCTCCAGCTGATAGAGATCAGTTCACCTGGAGAAAATGGCCACTTTGGCAATTGGACTCTATAGCATTGAAGTCCCTCCCCTCTCCAAACCCTGCCCTCCTCAGGCACCGCCCCCCCAATCTCCAGATATTTCCCAACCCAGAGCTGGCAACCCTACCTATGCACCCATGATCATTAGCCCAGGTACATCAGCCACCATGGCAATGGGACTATAACATTGGCCTCCCACCAAGGAACTCTTCTGCATTAAAGGTTCATTCTAAGCAGAGGAATGAATAGGTACGACATTAGCCTTTTTATGCATTTTCAGTTCCTCACCTCCAAGTTCCTGTTTCTTCAGGTATGTTTTTTTTTTCTTCAGTTAGCCACACATTTTCTCCCTCTAGTGGTCAATTCGATATTACACCAGTTTTCATGAAGCATAGAAAGCTGCTGTTTTAAACTGCCAGGAAAAACACTTCATTTAAAGCTGTGTGATGTCAAATCGACCAAAACGCATGCATAGCTGAAACCCCACCCCGCCCTGAAGAAACAGGAAATTAGATGCGAAGGAACTGAGAAGGCATAAAAGTCCTCAATCTTCATTATTATGCTGATTTCCATTTACCTCTTAATCACTGGGCTGTTGCCAGTATATTGATCATATTTTTCTTACATCAAGCCACAGCTGACTTATGGTGACCCCTAGTGGGGTTTTCAAGGCAAATGACGTTCAGAGGTGTTTTGCCATTGCCTGCCTCCATGTCATGACCCGGGTATTCCTTGGAGGTCCCCCATCCAAATACAAGCCAGGGTCAGGGCTGAGAGTGTGTGACTGGCCCAAGGTCATCCAGAAAGCTCCCATGGTGCTAGTAGGGATTTGAACCTGGGTTTCCCACGTCCCAGTCTGACACCTTAACCACTACACCATGCTGGCTCTCACTTTGATTACATACTTTTCATTTTTTTAAAAATGCAAGCAAGCGTACTAATTTGTTTTATCGGGAAGGAACAATCAATCTGAGCATACCACCAAAGAAGTGTGGAAAGCTCAAGAGAAGCCATTGGGGAATTTTTGCTTGCATATACCCAATCAGTGAAGATGCGACACAAAGAGAATAAACACACAAACAATGGACACAAAGAGAATAGTCACACTGACTTTGATGAAAACAGGGCTCCTGGAAACATTTTGAAGCGCTACAGCTGTTGCAAGTTCTCTGTTTTCAATTAAACGTACAGACAAAAGTGGTCGTTTCATTTTATCTTGCAATAATTTACAGAGAAGGGATTGGAGGAGGATGTTCAAATGCAGCCTGGTCTGAATCAACAGCAAATCGAATATATTGAGTAAAGTTTTCACAATTTACTGTCCTACACCTGGATACAATGAATATTTTGTTCTTGGAGACTTCACAACAGACAATTTCACGGGTGCCCATAAGCAGAGGGCCTAAAGGAGTAAGGCAAAATAGTCAAGATCAAAATGAAATACTGTTTAATTTGTAACTGACTATTATAAAATTGTGATTGGTTGATAACTGTAGGCTGGTTAATGGAATGGCACAACTCTGGCTGTTACCGCACTAGGTATTCCCAGCGATGTAGTAAGAGTTTGAAAATGTTATAAAAAATACTGTTCGCACTTTCTATGTATTTCCACCAATGTATTAAGAGTTTGAAACTGTTATAAAAAATACTGTTCGCACTTTGTTTGGCCCCTTTAGCTGTGAAGATGTCTTCCAACCATTTTTCAGCTGTGGCATGCAAAAACCCTTTTAAAGCAATGTTTTTTATAACATTTTCAAACTCTTAATACATCGCTGGGAATACCTAGTGCGGTAACAGCCATTGTCTGTCAAAGGAAAACTCGATTAAGAATGAGATAAATTCAATGCCAAACATTTGAGGGAGATTGTGTGCAAATGGAATAATTTCTATTCATCTCTGCCTTAATTGACCATTCATAGAATCATAGACTCATAGTTTTGGAAGGGACCACCAGGGTCATCTAGTCCAACCCCCTGCACAATGCAGGAAATTCACAACTACCTCCCCCCAAACCCCCAGTGACCCCTACTCCATGCCCAGAAGATGGCCAAGATGCCTTCCCTCTCATCATTTGCCTAAGGTTATAGAATCACCATTGCTGGCAATGCTCTGGATTTGTTTGTTTGTGTGTTTTTTTAATTTGTTTCATTTATATCCCACCTTTCTCCCCGGTGGGAACCCAAGGTGGCTTACATAATCTCCTCTCCTCCATTTTATCCCCACAACAACCCTCTGCGGTAGGTTAGGCTCAGAGTGTGTGACTAGCCCAAGGCCACCCAGCAAGCTTCCATGTCAGAGTGGAGATTCGGACCTGGTGCTCGCAGATCCTAGTCCGACACTCTAACCACTACACCACACTGGCCCTGTATCCTGCTACACCAGTAAGCAATGCGGAAAGCCTTCTTCCAGCCTAAAGAGGAAGTTTGGGGGAGGCTTCTTAGGCTGGAAAAATGCTCTAAGCCTGGAGGAACTTTTTATTTGGATCAGATACTCCAGCATCCTGTTTCCAATGGAGGACAGCTAGGTGTGAGATCATGGACAGGGATTGAAGCCAATGTTCCTTATGTCCCTTTTTCCAATGGAGGACAGCTAGGTGTAAGATCGTGTACAGGGCTGAAGCCAATATTCCTTATGTACCTTTTCTAATGGAGGACAGCTAGGTATAAGATCAAGCATAGGGGCTGAACCCAATATTCCTTATGTACCTGTTTCTAGTGGAGGACAGCTTGTAAAATCAAGCTTAGGGACTGAAGCCAATAATCCTTCTTATGTACCTGGTGTTCTCAGGTATACTGCTTGTGAGCATGAACATGCCGGTTGGCTATCAGGATTAATAGCTATCAAGAGGTCTACGCCCCAGGCGGCATTTGACTAACCTTTTTAAACAGTCACTTTTCATCTTATGGTACTGAACGGCAGAAGATAATGACACATTTGTATAAGGAGCTTTTGTCTGTTGTGACTCGACTGCCAATCAATTTCATTAGATGTCATGAGACGGAGCCATTTTTTTTCCCCCTCTCCCTTTTCAGAATTAAAGTGGGTGGCACAGATCACTTTGGAAAGCTTCTGCGCTGAGGGCTGCCGCCTTTTAAGTTTAAGCTCCGCTGATTAAAAGTCGTCCTTCCTCATTATTCACCTGAAGGCTCAATTGATTAGCATACTGATTCATCCAGTGAAAGCTTGCTGCCCTACAACATGTATCGGTGAAGAGGTAAGCCCGTTCTCAAGGCACACAAGGGGCCAAACTACACATGACGTCCTCCGCGTGGCCGCCACCGGGATGCCGCCACCTTTTTTACAGTGGCTTGGAAATGCCATGAAAGCCCGATCCTGATCCGGCCACAGCACAGAGCTCTTGTTCCTCCCCCCCACCCCGACACACACACAGCACCTTATTAAGGGCTGAAACACGCCTTCCCCCAACACACAGCTGTTTCAGCAGTTGAGAAGGTAGGGGAGAGAAATAGGGTTGCCAACTGCCGGGTAGTAGCAGTTGGCAACCCTATTTCTCCTGCTAATTCAACTGATCTCCAGCTGATAGAGATCAGATCACCTGGAGAAAAATGGCCGCTTTGGCAATTGAACTCTATGGCATTGAAGACCCTCCCCTCCCCAAACCCTGCCCTCCTCAGTCTCCGCCCCAAAAATCTCCCACCGGTTGAGAAGAGGGACCTCGCAACCCTACGGGGGGAAACAAGAATGCTGTGCTGCACAACCAATCAGGATTGGGCCCTCTTTGCCATTGGTGGGAGGTTTTTGGGGTGGAGCCTGAGGAGGGTGGGGTTTGGGGAGGGGAGGGGCTTCAATGCCATAGAGTCCAATTGCCAAAGGGGCCATTTTCTCCAGGGGAACTGATCTCTATTGGCTGAAGATCAGTTGCACCAGCAGGGACAAAAATGGCTGACTTGACACCTCATGCTTCGAGTCGCGCCATGAGAAAGCCTATCTCCCAGCCTGGAGCTCCATTACAGCCTTCCCCTGCGATGCAAAGGTATCCTTTACCACGCCGTGCTCAAGAATATAGTTTTGTGTCTCTGGCAGCATTGTTCCACAGCCCGTTAAATCATTCCAGCTTGAGACCACTGATGTGTTATATTTTTCCAGTGCCCTACATTGTCAGTGTTATTCGCAGTAGGAGAGAGCTAAAAATAAACATGTACTTGAGCTCTGAGAGCGAGCAGCGAGCGAATGTGTGTCAATTCCGTTCTTCAGCCAGGAAAAGGTGTGCTGAAGTGGAGTCCTCAATCCTCTTGTCCCTCTGCCTGGAATCAAGAACTAAATTGTTAGAATGGCTTTAATAATTAGAATACTTCCCATTAATTAGAAAGACGCTTTGTAGAAGGAAAAGCATTCATCTTCGTTATTATTTGGAAATAACGTGGCTCAAATGAATATATCGTGGAGCCAGTTAACAGCCGGTGTTGGGAAATACACTTTTACTTTACTATTTAAGGGGGCATTTTATTTAGAGACAATGAGTGGGATTCTCTGTTTTGTTAATTCAAATAGCTTTTTTTTTTGCTGATTTTACATATACATACACACACACACCTGATGTTGCCTCCTCCCCCATGTTCAAGGGTCCACCAACCTCCGGGAGGAGATTTTGGGGGACACAACAGGCTGCAGTGGGAAAAAGAGGGGACAAAGTTTCGTTACATGAAGGTTGGTTAGGATGTGGCTCGTAGCCAACACTCCAGTATCCTGGGGCTGTGTTACAGCTAGGGATGCCGAAACGTTTGTGGGTTCAGATCTCATCCCGATTGCGAGTTGTGATTATGCCAATGATTTATCAATGACAGGATAGATTATTTGCCAATCCATTTGTCCGAGTTTGTTGGGTGACTGCACAACAGCATGCATGCAAGATTGGCTTTCACGCATGCACATTGTCTCTAAAAGCCCGATGGCTCCAGTGCATACGTATACGTCTTTGCTCTGCAGCCAGATTTAGATCTACCATAAATGTCTTGGAAAACAATGTCTTCGAAACCAAATTAGTTTTACAGTATCACTTTAACCTCGCTCTCTTTCCCCCACATCACTCACAAATGCCTCCAGCGGTATGGCCTTGGTGACAATGGGTATTTTTAATAAAACTAATACATGTTAAGCAGAGGCAAAATAGCCATCTGTCAGCAATGTGGATTCTATGACCTTAGGTAGATCATGAGGGGGGGAGCAGGAAGGTTTGCATCAGTGTTTGGCTCTCGTGGCCCTTTCTTGCATGGCCAGGATAGCGCCGATCGCCACTTTGGGATCAGGAAGCACTTTTCCTCCAGGCCAGATTGGCCAGGGATCTTGGAGGGGTTTTTTGCCATCTTCTGGGCATGGAGGAGGAGGAGGAGGAGGAGGAGGAGGAGGAGAAGAAGAGTTGGTTTTTATATCCTGACTTTCTCTACCACTTAAGAGAGACTCAAACCGGCTTACAATCACCTTCCCTTCCCCTCCCCACAACAGACTCCTCCTCCTCCTCCCCCTTATTCTTCTTCTAACAACCAGTTTGGCCTAAGCTTGGAGGGCAATGCCACAGATTATGTAATGTCTAGCTTGGCCCTAAACTTGGAGGGCAACTCCACAAATTACCCCCTGTGAAATAGAAGGGGACTCGTATCACTACAGCCAGGCTTGTTCCTGGAACAACCCCCCAGAGTATAGCCTGTTGAAACGACTCCACTCTGAAACGCATCTGAATTAAGCCAGCTTATCCACAGTGGGAAAAACAGCTGGTGTGGATGCGACAATTGCTATATCAGGAACCGCTCCTGTGGGCCAGCAAGGCGACCTCTAAAAATGCTACAAGCCTCCTCTCGCTGTTCTTAAAATGTCAGTAAAATCTAGTCTTCTCCACCTCAGTAATGCGGGGATGGGCTGCTAAGAAGCATACACCCTAAATCTGTTGACCAAGGGCGTTTTTTAAAATTCTCTTTCCCGCCCCCCACCCGGATGCCCTCAACCCTACAAAATTAATCTGCCTTCTGCAAGGAAAATTCTCTTGACGATTCACCTAGAATTCCAGCTCTTATTTACCCGCTTCCCACATCAGGCAGGAAAGGTTGTGGAGACAGCTGTTCAGAGAAATAATTACTACAGTACTTCCCTGCTTGAGTTTCTTCTAATGCGAGAGAAAAAGGGATGTCTGTGTAAAGCAAGGCAGCTTGAAAGAGAAAGAAAACAAACCTTGGGCTTGTGGAAAATTTGAATAGAACAAAGCCATATACAATGCGTAACGTTAATGATTGTGCGATAAAGTCAACAAGACCCTTACCATTACAGAATAAAGAGGCTTTGCGTAGATCAATATACTCAATATCGCACCGAGAAGTATTTCTCTGATTTTATGCAGCCACGCTCCCCGTGTATTTGACTAGATCTTCTAATGCACAACCTTTCTAGTAGGGACGAGGGAAAGCAAGAAAAAGAAGAAGAAGGGTTGGTTTTTATATGCCGACTTTCTTTATCACTTAAAGATCAAAATGGCTTACAATCATCTTCCCCTCCCCACAACAGACACCCTGTGAGGTAGGTGGGGCTGAGAGAGCTCTAGCAGAGCTGTAACTTGCCCAAGGTCACCCAGCTGGCTTTGTGTGTAGGGGTGGGGAAACAAATTCAGTTCACCAGATTAGCCTCTCCCGCTCACGTGGAGGAGTGGGGAATCAAACCCGGTACAGTGTAGCCCAATCTCGGAAGCTAAACTGGGTCAGTACTTGGATGGGAGAGCACCAAGGAAGACTCTGCAGAGGAAGGCAACAACAAACCACCTCTGCTTAATCACTTGCCTTGACAACCCCATCAGAGGTCACTATAAGTTAGCTGCAACTTAATGGCACGCACAGTTTAGCTTAGGGAAGCTTGAACCTGTTCAGGTTCAGCTGGTGTCCTTATGGCTAGTTGTGAATAAACCCCAGACTAAGCACAGATTGGATTGTGTCATTGCTGAGCCTTTCACAAAGCAGGCTTGGCAGATACACATCTTCGTTTAGCACAACAGCACACATGTCCATGCGTGAGAGAGCAAAGGATCATGGGAATTGTATCTTCCCCACTGTTGCTTTAACATAAAGGGTTTTCTTCCAATTTCCTCCCAATTCCGTTTCAGTGTATGACACCCCCCCCACACACACACACACACTGCAGAGAGCCAGCATGGTGTAGTGGTTAAGAACAGTGGTTTGGAGCAGTGGAGTCTGATCTGGAGAACCGGGTTTGATTCACCACTTTTCCACATGAGCGGCAGAGGATAATCTGGTGAACTGGATTTGTTTCCCTAAACGCGAAGCCAGCTGGGTGACCTTGGGCAAGTCATTCTCTCTCAGCCTCACCTACCTCACAGGGTGTCTGTTGTGGGGAGGGGAAGGTGATTGTAAGCCGGTTTGATTCTCCCTTAAGTGGCAGAGAAAGTCGACATATAAAAACCAATTTTTCTTCTTCTTCAAAAAGGATGTGGACAGAATGGAGTGGTGCAGAGGACAGCGACGAGTATGATCAGGGGCCTGGAGATAGAGTTGCCAACCACCAGGTAATAGCTGAAGATCTCCTGCTATTACAACTGATCTCCAGCCGATAGAAATCAGTTCACCTGGAGAAAATGGCCTGTTTGGCAATTGGACTCTATGGCATTGAAGTCCCTCCCCTCCCCAAACCCCGCCCTCCTCAGGTTTCACCCCAAAAGCCTCCCGCCAGTGGCTAAGAGGGACCTGGCAACCCTACCTGGAGACCAAGCCCTGTGAGGCAAGGCTGGGGTAGTTGGGAATGTTCGGTCTGGAGAAGAGGAGGTTGAGGGGGGACATGATTGCTCTCTTTAAGGATTTGAAAAGCTGTCACTTAGAGGAGGGCAGGGAGCTGTACCTGTTGGCAGCAGAGGACAGGACTCTCAATAATGGGTTTAAATTGCGGGTGGAAAGGTACCGGCTGGATATCAGGGGAAATTTTTTTACAGTAAGAGTTGTTCAGCAGTGGAATTGGCTCCCTAGGGAGGTGGTGAGCTCCCCCTCACTGGCAGTCTTTAAGCAGAGGCTGGAAAAACACTTGTCAGGGATGCTTTAGGCTGATCCTGCATTAAGCAGGGGGTTGGACTAGATGGCCCATATGGCCCCTTCCAACTCTATGATTGGATTATCACTTTCAATACAGTACAAACGTCTTCCCTTTGGGGTGCTTTTTTTCAGCAGTTGAAACCTCACCTCCCTCCCAAGTGATGTCTTCCCATTTGGCGGCTCGGTTTCAATATGACACCCTGCTATGCACACTTTCTATTCGATTCTCTCTCTCTAAATTTAGCAGTGGCTAATTGAAGCTGTTTGCAAAAAGCTGTTAGTCTGCTTCTGCTTCCTTGGAAGGGCAACTGGAAGTCCTGTTGTGAACCAGAGAGGCAAAAAGAGTCTTTTCCATATCATTAGAAATGCTGGAATTTGTTCATGGTGCTACATAACTGACCAGATCATTTTAAACAGATCCTCGTGTATTTTACATGGGGCCACTAGGGTTCCACGGGCTCAAGGATTTCAGATATTTCCTGTAAACCCCCCCTCCCCCTAGCTGTCCTTTCCAACTCCAGGGAAGTTAATTCCCAAGTTATAAGTTTAGAAAATCTTGACAGGTTTAGGAGTTACATTGGTTGTAGCCAATTCTTTTGCTCGCATAATTAAATTCAAAGCGCTGCGGCCGGTTGATTATATAAATTACTTGTTGTTGTTTTTTGTATCTAGTGTGACATTGCCCAAGGCCTGTAGGCTAAATGAGCAGTATCATTCAAGTAAAAATTCCCAGGGTTGCAGGTAGGGTCGCCAGCTCTAGGTTGGGAAATTCTTGGCAATTTTGGGGGTGGAGCATGTGTTGGGTGGGGTTTAAGGAAGGGAAGAACCTCAGCAAAAAAAAATGCCATCAAGTCTATCTTCCAAAGGAGCCATTTTCTCCAGAGGAACTGATCTCTGTAACCTGGAGTCCGGCTGTAATTCCAGCCAATGCCTGGAGGTTGGCCAGGCTAGTTGCAGGACCCTGGCAGTCACATAGGTTGGGAGACTGTGGTGGGCCTCCACTCTGTGCTGAGGGGGGGTTAAGAGACGAAAGTACCCTCTCCTCTCTCTTAAAAATATAAGGAAGGCCCTGCTGGATCAGACCAAGGTCCATCAAGTCCAGCAGTCTGTTCATTCACACAGTGGCCAACCAGGTGCTTCTAGGAAGCCCACAAGCAAGATGACTGCAGTAGCATTATCCTGCCTCTTCCATCACCATTGACACATGAGGCATGAAGGTAAATGTGGTCCCATTCCCCCTGAACTTTGAAACTTTCTGAGCCAGCATGGTGTAGTGGTTAAGAGCAGTGGTTTGGAGCGGTGGCCTCTAATCTGGAGAACCGGGTTTGATTCCCCACTCCTCCACATGCAGCCTGCTGGGTGACCTTGGGTCTGTCACAGTTCTCTCCGAACTCTCTTAGCCCCACCTGCTTCACAAGGTATCTGCTGTGGGGAGGGGAAGGGAAGGAGATTGCAAATCAGTTTGATTCTCCTTAAATGGTAGAGAAAATTGGCATATAAAAACCAGCTCTTCTTCTCACAACACTGAGTGGGACAGCAGCACAGAAAGGATGTAGGGGATTAGAAATCAACCAGGCAGTGTAAGGATCCACATGTCCAAAAAGCCAATCTATGTTGTGCTAGACTATTAGGAAGGTGAAGTGGCCCACTGAACAGCAACAAATGGGTTGGCAAATAGATCAACACTCCATTGAAAAATGATCAGAGCTTTATTGAGACAGGGCCATAGACCGCATCTGAGGTAATGAGAAGAAATATGTGCCGGATGTGGAAGAGAAGAGACTACCACAGAGCTATCACAGGACACAGTGGGGTTACAGAATCACCTAACATTGTCAGAGAGACCGTACACTCCTTATGATGTAAAGGTAAAGGTCCTCTGTGCAAACACCGGGTCATTCCCGACCCATGGGGTGACGTCACATCCCGACGTTTACTAAGCAGACTATGTGTATGGGGTGGTTGGCCATTGCCTTCCCCAGTCATCTACACTTTACCCCCAGCAAGCTGGGTACTCATTTTACTGACCTCGGAAGGATGGAAGGCTGAGTCAACCTTGAGCCAGCTACCTGAAAACGACCTCCGTCGGGATCGAACTCAGGTCGTGAGCAGAGCTTGGACTGCAGTACTGCAGCTTACCACTCTGCGCCACAGGGTTCTTATACCTTATGATGAGAGTCTTGTAAAGCTTGAGTTTTTGAGCTTGGGGTGGGGGGAAGCACTCAATCACGTTCTCTATCCTTCACTCACTCACTCACACACACACATACACACACACACACACACACACACACATACACACACACACGTGAGCTGGGCTCAGAGCGGGTCACAACATTATAGTCATAAAAGCATCCGTTAAAACCTACTTTAAAATCACATGTTCCAAGACTTTGTGCGCCTCTCTTTTTATTAAATACAAGGGGGAAATAAAAGGGCATGAGTACCCCCATCACTCTGCTTGCCCACTTTGCTGGGGTGCTTGAGAGATCAGTGATAGAGACAGAGCGGCGAATCAGACGAAGCAGAGGTCTGACACAGCAAGGTTACTCTGATATTTGCCTGCCCTGGATCCTAGAAGCTTGCGTGTGATGAAGTGACGATCAATGGCTTTCTGCTGCTTAACCCTCTAATGGTGGGCCTGTTTCAGCACACTCTGGTTATTTCCCATCCCTGAGATATGTCATGTCTACTATCCAAGTGGTTAAATTGTGGTTTAATTGTGGTTAAACTAAAGTGGCTAAATTGCATAGTTAAATGGTGGAACTCCCTGCTCCAGGATGAGTTGATGGCTGCCAACTTGGAAGGCTTTAAGAGGGGAGTGGACATGTTCATGGAGGAGAGGAGTATTCATGGCTACTAGTCAAAATGGATACTAGTCATGATGCATACCTATTCTCTCCAGGATCAGATGATCATGCCTATTATCTTAGGTGCTATGGAACACAGGCAGGACGGTGCTGCTGCAGTCGTCTTGTTTGTGGGCTTCCTAGAGGCACCTGGTTGGCCACTGTGTGAACAGACTGCTGGACTTGATGGGTCTTGGTCTGATCCAGCATGGCTTTTCTTATGTTTTTATGGTCACACTGGTGTCCTCTGTGGGGCATCACTGACCAGCATCTACTTCCAAATCCCCGAGTGATGCAGCTGAAAAATATGCATGATGAGATATCATCTCTCATTCACATTTTTTTTTTATTTTCTAAGAATATAAACAGAAACACAAATGAAAAGAGAAACAAAAAGCCATATTGCGACCGCATTTACAATTAAATCAATTACACAAAAAGAAATAGAGAAAAACATAACAACAATGATACCACGAACAATATGTAATGAAGGACAATGGCAATTATGAGCAGTATATAATAAAGTAAAAATGACCATTAAACAATAATTATCCTAATATTTTTAGCATAAATTATAAGATACTTTGTTTGGTACTTAATACCATGTGTAGGAGTGTTTCCCCACTCCTACACATGAAGCCAGCTGAGTGACCTTGGACTAGTCATGGCTCTCTTAGAACTCTCTCAGCCCCACCTACCTCACAGGGTGTCTGTTATGGGGAGGGGAAGGGAAGGTGATTCTAAGACAATTTGATTCTGCCTTAAGAGGTAGAGAAAGTCGGCATATAAAAATCAACTCTTCTTCTTTTTCTTCCTCTTCTTATTCTATTGAACAATATTTTAAAATGAGTTATGAAGTAAAGTAGATTAAAATATATACAGTATTAATTATTGTTTTATATTTCTAATAATCACATTCACATTTTAACCATTTTAGAATCCGCTTCATTGGCTGCTGCTTACCATGTGGTGACAGAAATGCTGATATTTTCCCCAAGGATAGATTACGAGAGAGATGCGGGTTAGCAATGTTCGCTTGTCTCCCTGTAACATGTAGTTTGGATTTTCGACATGCTCATGTCACTATGAGGATGCTGTACAGTTTACTAGCCCAGTTACTGAGTTTCACAAGCATTCGGTGTCGCTTTCAACACATGCAGGAGCCAGATGTTTAACATCTGGAAGCCACCTCCCCATCTCATAATGAAAGCTGAGCACTGAACAGATGAGGCTGCCTCATATTGAGCTAGGCAACTGGTACACCTTGCTTATTATTACTATGTCTTGCAGTGGCTTTCTCTCATCACAGACTGAGGAGGAGTGGGGAATCAAACCCGGTTCTCCACATTAAGTCCACTGCTCTTAACCACTACACCGTGCAGGCTCTCAGTAGAACAACTGACGAAGGCTATCATGTCTTTAGGGTCCCTCCCACTAACTCCAGTTCATTGTTTTAAGACATATTGGCAATGTGATTTTCCAGGGTCAGTGTTACAATATTACCCTAAACCAAATTATAACATGGAATAGTTAAATCAAATAAAGAGGAAATATATCTGGTATTAGCAAACTCTAACAAATGAGACTGATATTGCTTATTTAAATGAAACACATCAACCATACATGCCGTATATATCTGGTGCAGATTAAATTGCCTCGGTGGATTACTGTGAGCATTAATTGTTTTTAATGGGTCCAGAGGCTAATGATAAGTGCGCTGTAAATCACTCAAGGTCTCTGAAGGTAGTTTTACCCAAAGATGTACAAAATCAGAAGGCAGGCCCTGGCTTCCCTGATGGCTGGCAAATCTGAGAAGAAATTTTTAATGGGGTTTCCATGAGAGGATATAGGTTTCATAGCTCTTGTGAAATTTGAAACAGGTGTGGCAGTGTTTATGACAATCATTATATAATTTCCAGAATGCGTAAACAAATATTGAAGAGCTCGTAAGAAAAAAACTGGAAAATAGGAAATAAATTTGCTTTTTTTATACATTCTGTACCAAGCTCTCAATAAAAATCAGTAGGCCCTTGGGAGAGGGTAGGAAAGAAATCCGAAATACTTGGATATAGAGCTAGAGGTAATTTGTGGTATACATTCTTTGTTTAAATTTGATTATATTAAGCATTTTTAAAAAAAACGTTTTATTTTAGTTTTGGAATACAGAGGAATATTGCTGTAACCATGACCATGTCCGCACTTCGCGTTTGCAGCTCCGATTTCTGCGGGCTTTCCTTGCATGTTCGCACTTCATCTCAACCGAAGGATTCCGGAGACGTCTCCAGAGCACAATTTCTCCACGTTAAGAGCATTCGCTTATACGGCGAATTAATAGAAATGAAACGTTTTCCTCTCCCAGAGCCTTAACATGCGAACAGAAAATCTGTCTTCACTCCACTTCCTGCTACCAGTCCACCCCCCACTCCTCCCCCACCTCCCTAACTTCCTACACTCATTTCCCGCCCTTTTTTTCGCTTTGCAGAAAAGCGCAACCATTTGCGCGAGCAGCTGCAAGTTTGCTACTGCCTCATGAATTGCAAAGGGTATTTTTTTTCATTGCTTGCACGAAACGCCATGAAGTTATGTCACCTTTCCTCTGCTCAAAATAAATGGAACATCTGCGGCTTGCGCTTATGCCCACGCCATGTCGTTTGATCGGAAGGGTTTGTTGGAAGCGATGTGCAACATCTCTTTATTTTTGACCACTTAGGCAAAGGCAGATGTGAGGGGTGAGATGGCGGCAAGTTTCGCTTTTCCAAAGTAAAACTCCTTCCCTACATTACAATCACAGGTTTTGTTTGTCCCCTTTTTGCCGCCATTTTTTAAACTGGCTTTCCCGCAACTGTTATGAAGTGCCCCGCGAATTTTCCTTAATTTCCCCTGGCGCTGACGCTGGACCAATCGCCGTCCTTGTTTCGAGCACCGAGTGGGCATGCGCGGCAGGCTACCACCTCAGCCAATCACAATGCTCCTTCGAGCTGGCGCGTGAATGCTGCCGCGCATGCGTGGGAATTTGACGGCGGTCATTACTGTGATGGTGGAAGTGCTGCCCCCGTTTCTCTTCCAAAAAATACGCTCTGAATTGGGGAGTGCGAGGGGAAAACATACGAATTTTATCTAATACAGCGGAGGAAGGCGTCGCGGTGGGAACAGAAATTTTAAGTCATGTTGGATGCTTGTGTACTGGACATGTTTAAATTGTGAGGTAAGTTGCTAGTGCATTCACGGGCCTTATCAGAGAGAGAACATCCGAGAGAAAAAAGGTATTTACCCAATCAATGTAAATAACTAATACTTACTACTATTACTACTGCTTTAAGTGTTGCTTAAAGAAACATCTTTGATAATTTAAAATTGAGATTTATTATTGGAGATGCTTCAAATTTTTTCATAAATATATTTGGGTTATTTCCCTTTTTAAAAAGTTAAATTTTATAGGGTACAGAAAGAAAAAGAGGGGAAAAGGAAAACATTAAACATTGTTGGGTCAGTGTCTGGAGCGAGCCCTCATCAACTTCCTTTTGTAATATATTTTAATTCATTAGCAACTGACATATTTTTAACTGACATCTCTATATCAAACTTATTGAAATTAAAAACCTGTCAAATTAATAGTTATGGTTTTTGACTGATGATCAGGTGTAAGCTGCTCAGCGAGTGTCTTCAGTTTGACAAAGAATGATTTGAGCGCCTGTTGAACAGGTTTACAGGAGGTATTTTCAAAACTGCGGAGGCGTGGAAACGGCTGCCAATCCAAACAAATCAGCAGGCATTAACTTTGCTTAGGACCACTTAGACGAACACCAAACAGTAGTAGCTTAAAACAAACAGAATTTATTTATGACCGATTTATATGAAGTGTGACTGATTTAACTATTTAAATAATTTTCTCCTGACTGAAGCAGCACCTCAGTTGGGCTCTCTGAGGACATGCCAGTACAAAAAGGCCTATTACGCTATACTGCACTGTTAGGAAGGAACGGGGTGAAGCAACCTACCGAAGAAGAAGAAGAGTTGGTTTTTATACCCCACTATTATCTACCTTTAAGGAGTCCCAAAGTAGCTTACAATCACCTTCTCTTGCCCTTCCCACAATAGACACCTTGTGAGGCAGGTGGGGCTGAGAGAGTTCTGAAAGAACTGACCAGCCCAAGGTCACCCAGTAGACTTCATGTGGAGGAGTTAGGGTTGCCAAGTATCCCCAGCCAATAGAGATCAGTTCACCTGGAGAAAATGGCCATTGAAGTCCCTCCCCTCTCCAAACCCTGCCCTCCTCAGTCTCCACCCCCAAAACCTCCCACCGGTAGTGAAGAGGGACCTGGCCACCCTAGGTCCACAACTGGTTGCTGTGGCAAGATCACGGGGGTCGGCTTGCAGAGCACTCAGAGAGGCCTGTGCCGCAGAGGTCTCAGGGCCTAGGAAGGACTCCTCATCATCTGGCAGGTCTTGAAAGTGCACTTCAGTAAGAATTCCAGAACAAGGCCTCTACGGCAGCCCCGCTGAAAAGTGGTGTCTAAATTGAAGGCATAAACCTCACCCAGACAATGTCTTTTGGTCTCCATCTCCCCACTCCTCACAATATGGAAATACCAAAAGCGAATACATTCTAGATATCCTTGAAATATGAACGTTGCTCCTTCTACTTCAACACTGTCTACTGTCACTGGTACTTACCTAGCAGGTTTTCAGGCAAGAAAGTGTCTTTCCCAGTAGTGTTGAACCCAGTAGGGTTGCCAGCCTCCAGGTAATAGCCAAATAAATACCAATGTGCTGGCAAGTAGACTGATAATAATATAACAGCACAATGCTCTTAATTTATAAAGGAACCTCTATTAATGTGTGTGTGTGTAAAGTGCTGTCAAGTTGCAGCCGACTTATGGCGACCCCTTTTGGGGGGTTTTCATGGCAAGAGACTAACAGAGGTGGTTTGCCAGTGCCTTCCTCTGCACAGCAACCCTGGTCTTCCTCGGTGGTCTCCCATCCAAATACTAACCAGGGCTGACCCTGCTTAGCTTCTGAGATCTGATGAGATCAGGCTAGCCTGGGCCATCCAGGTCAGGGCACCTCTATTAATACCTATATACAATATTAATACCTATATACAAGAAACAAAACCATCAGGGTTAACATCACACATAATAAGTCACTCAAAGGTGTTTATGTTGTTTGACTCTTTATGCTGTAAGTCAGCATTGGATGTGCGTTTATTGTATATAGGTATTAATAGAGGTTCCTTTACAAATTAAGAGCATCGTGCTGTTTATATTATTATCAACCTCCAGGTAATAGCTGGAGATCTCCCGCTATTACAACTGATCTTCTGCCGATAGAGATCAGTTCACCTGGAGAAAATGGTCTCTTTGGCAATTGGATTCTATGGCATTGAAGTCAGTGGCGTAGCGTGGGTTGTCAGCACCCGGGGCAAGGCAAGTAATTTGTGCCCCCTAACCCGTGGATTTTAGCACTCGAGTCTCTTCCACTAGATTAGTTAAAGAAACACTTACCCCCTAAGCACATGTATTGTTTGTTATGAAAATACTGATGTAATTAAAGTAAAATGCATCTAAATACAAGTTTATTTTCAAACACTTTATTGAGTGCGAACATGCATTACACATTCTCCACATTTTCAGCAGGTCTATGAATACAAATCTACAAATGTAGTAACCTAGCATGGGCCATGCTATTATATGTCGTCTCACAACCATCGTAAACGACAACAAATATCAAGAACAAAAACTAAACATCAAAATGGAACCATACCCTGGAGATGATCCAAGACTGGGCTAGATGGAGCCAACTTCCTCAATACTGTACCTCTAATTGTAATTCTTTAATAGAAGTGCAAGATATCAATCTGTATATACAGATTAATTTAAATTCGCCTGCTTTTAATTAGCGCAAATTTTTCAACAACGGAATTGAAATCTACATTAAAGTCTCTCTCAATGGACAGTATTGCTAGATTACTCAGTCTTTCTTGGCTCATTGTAGATCTCTGATATGTTTTAATTAGTTTAAGTTTTGAGAAACTTCTTTCACAACTCGCTGTAGAAACAGTGATAGTAAGAAAGATTCTTAATGTGACAACAAAGTTAGTTAAACTTTCTTGCAGCTTCTACTTATACACCCAGCGAAGCAAATCTAAAGCTGACCAGTTTGCAACCTGCTCATCAGGATTGACCTCCTTATACAAGATAATGTGGTGCCGAAGTCGAGTTATTTCGGTGAGCATAGATGCAACATTCAATTCTGTGTACTGAGCACACGTGTGCTGAATTTGTTTCTTAATAAAATCATCTTTTTCAGTATCCAACAATGTTTGGATTTGCAGTACTCACCAAAAACCGGTGAAGGCTTCCAGCTAACTTAGCTTGTTGCTCTGTCTCTATTTTTCTCCTTTTCCTGCCTTGTGCACCAGATTCTTTTTTGTATGGCATGATATAGGTGTAGTATTCTGCTAAAATTCTAAAAAAAGAAAAAAAAATCACTTTCTTGCCTTGCTGCACTTTTAGCACCCCTTCATTGTATAACCATTTCTTTACTCTTAACATAATGTTTATTCACCTTCATGCCTATTGCCTTACTCTTTCAGCAAAAAAAATAAAATAAATTAAAGGTTGCTAGACCCACTGGCTTACATCAACTTATGTTGAGCTGGAGCAGCTACATATTGATCGAAATCTGTCTCGTCACTGTTGAACCAACCAAACTTACCTGCAGCGGCGGCTTCTACTCAGTTCCCCGCGTCTCCTCGAGTCCTCCCACCTCCTGCTCGGCAGCTCAGCCAATTGCATGCTTGTTCTCTCCCGCGCTCAGCGCTGCGCTGGGCGGCTGCTGCACTGTCCCTCCCCCAGATAGTCCCTCGCTCTCTCTCCACACCGCACCGCACGCCTGGCACGCACCCCCCCCCTCCACAGTGGGCGGCGACCCGGCGGCTCGGATCGGATTCGCACAGCCAGCACTGCAGTGAGAGAGAGTGAGTGAGTGAGCCAGGCAGGGGCAGAGAGCTGCGAGTGCGAGCGCCCCCCCCAGATGTTGTGCCCGGTGCGGCCGGCCCCCCCTGCACCCCCCACGCTACGCCACTGGTCCCTCCCCAAACCCTGCCCTTCTCAGGCTCAGCCCCAAAAACCTCCTGCTGGGGGGCGAAGAGGGACCTGGCAACCCTATACATCAGGGATTGAACTGGGAGCCATCCACATGCAAAGCATGTGCTGTTCCTCTGAGCCAGGTAACAAAGGAGGCTTGAGGGCTAAAATATTAAGAGGCATATGAGGCATTAAGCATCATGTTCAGAACACAGCAGGATGGGTGCTAAGCTTTCTCCTCCGAATCCCTTCACGTTTTTATCCCAAGATAGCCACACGCTCAAATCATATTTCTCTGTATTTAGAAGTGACACTACATCTCGTTTTTTAAAAAACTCACCATCAAACAAACAAAAACCCCAAATGCTCTTATCGTGCCTCGCCAAGCAAACCTGCAAAAACGAAATGGCGAAAGGCCTCAATTATTAATATGATTTCGTCGACGAGGTGTTTTCATTACAGCTGAGCAAGTCTTGTTTCACACTAATAGCATAAGCCCATTAGGAGCCGTAATACTCTTTGGGGGACATGAAGATTTATCAGCCCTTACAAAATGCGATACGAGCCCGGCCAGGAGATTAAGAGATCTGTGTTAAACGTCTCCCGCTTCTCTCTGCATCTCGGCCCTGAGGATGCGAGAGATTTTTACTCATGCATTTTACATGGCGGGAACGCAGCTCGGCGATCAACATACGCTGGAGATAATATTCGGCATTACGCCTTCAAAAACGGCACCATAAAAGGTCGACGCCTTTTTCTTTTCCTTCTCAACTAGTTTTTTTTTTGGGGGGGTAGATACAACAGAATGGAAAGGAGGGTGTTGGCAGTGGAGTCCCTCTTTGGGTTTGTTTGTTTTTTCCTTCTTAGGTTGGGGTCACTGGGGATGTGGGGGGGAAGTTGTTAGTTTCCTGCATTGGGCAGGGGGTTGGACTAGATGACCCTGGTGGTCTCTTCCAACTCTATTATTCTATGATTCTAGGTTATATTTCAGTCATCAGGTTTTTAAAATTTATTTAATTCCCCCCCCCAACGTATTATAAAACATACAACAAATAACATACAAACCACATGACACAACACTTCTACCTACCAATACAACTCTTTGACAAGTTACTATCTGCGAATAGCTGGAATGGGTTTATAATCCTTCTAACCTAAGCTAATACAAAACTATTAAATGCTAACAAAACATAATATTAATTAGTTAAAACTACATAAACCTGGTATATATAAACCTATATATTTTACTTTACTAAAAGATTGCACTTCCATATCACAGAATAGTTAAGAAAATTTGCTGACCATCAAAGGTTTATATAAAATTTAAAAAGCAAAGTTAGAAAAAAATAAAAATAATGAAATGCTTTCATATATCATAATTTTATTTAGTGACCCCCTGTTTTGTTTGTTGCAGTTAATATTCTCGATTAATTTGTATCGTGTACACAAAATGAGGACCCAGCTTGCTGGGGGGAAAGGGAAGATGACTGGGGAACGCACTGGCAAACCACCCCATAAACAAAGTCTGCCTAGGAAACGTTGGGATGTGACATCACCCCATGGGTCAGGAATGACCCAGTGCTTGCACAGGTGACCTTTACCTTTACCTATACACAAATTGTGCCCCTCCAAGGCAGGGTCTGGGATGGAGCTTGCTTACTGTACACCCTGGAGGATCTGCAGAGCTCATTCGTCTTCGACTTGGCACCCGGCAACATCCTCCTCCATTAGATGGAGCTCAGGGAGCACCGGTTGAATTGCTTACATAACCCACTTGCAATTTAGATGGACTCTGAAGGGGCCGTGCCAGAAAACGGGTCCGGAGTCACGTGAAGACTCTTCAGCTGCCTGATTAGTCTCTGTTTCGTGGCGACCACAAACAGACGTAATGCGAGGCGTTTATTCATAATAAGTGCCAATTTGTGCTATAATGGAGTGAATTTTGGCACGCTCTGATTCATGGAAGCATGGCAGGAAATGACTTCAGTGTCAGCTGAAGCACCCGACGCCTTAGATGATTGCCTGGACTCAAGCGCTTGCGGCCGACATTGTAGCAAAGTCATTACCCCAGCCATTGATTTATCCCTTTCCCATTGCGCAAGCGGCGCGGCCTCCCCAGGTAAAAATCTCTCGCTGCCTCTTCTCTGAAGAACCTCCGCAGAACAGCTGTGGCTAAGGCGATTTGGAAACATATTGCAACGCTGACCTGTCACATCATCAACAGATTGCTTTTATAAAAGGCATGCCTTGAGAACTCAACAGGGAGCTGTTTCGGCCTCAGTCGCAGAGGGGCACATGCCAGTGTTCAATAAGGGCCAACCTGAAATAGCTGTGGAAAACACATTGTTTAATTGCAAAGGACAGGGCAAGGGTTTTAACTAGAAAAACCCCAATTGTAAGCAGCTGGACCCCTCCTCCCGCTAAGGGGTGCCATGAAGACATGGGGGCCAAAGACTGGCATAAGAGCAAGATGCTGCTCCCCACAGAATGGATGCCTCTCAGAAGGTCTTGGGATCCATCTTGGGTGTCAAGCCCTGCTTTCCCTGGACGTCCCTTCAAGACTGGTAACTGTCACCCATCCCTGAATCCCTAGCCAACTTCCTCCCTTTTCTTTTAGTCAGCTCTTGTATGCTTTGTGCACGTATGTTCACTGCTTAAAATATATTTCCTATTTTACTATTTTTATTCTTTAATAAAACCATATTTTAATTATACATTAGAGTTTTGGTATACATAGGTTATCAATCCCAATTACCCCCTCTCACTCTCTGTCTCCAGCTCATTCAAGTGGAGACTGTCTGCCTAGGATATCACCAACTCTGACTAAAAAAGTGTTTCTCTTCTTCTCTCTTGGTTGATTCAGATATGCCAGAATCTTAAGAATAATTGATCATAGAGTTGGAAGGGACCACCAGGGTCATCTAGTCCCACCCCCTGCACAATGCAGGAAATTCACAACTACCTGACCTTCATGGACCAATGATCTGATTCAGTATAAGGCAACTTCATGTGTATTCATTACCAGAGACAAACAACTCTATATCATAGAGCTTGCATGGTGCAACGGTTAGGGTTGCCAGGTACCCCCGGGCAACTATCAGGCTGGGGAATTAACAGCAGGGAAACCTGGCTTAGACCTGCATTGCCAGCAACACAGCAATTTCACTTCCGGTGCACACATGTCACATTACAAACACATTACAGTTTATTCACAGTGTCAGAATGCAGCCAAAGTCCCACGTGTCTGGTGTATTTTTTCTTCTTCCTTTCCCTTCTCATCCATTCTCAATTCTTGAAGTGAACAATGGGTCCCTCGTGGTCATGACAACCTACCCACACAGAAAACTATTTTCTATTCCTCCTATTCCATAGTATTATTTCATAATCAAGACCATGGCACCCGATTCTAAAAGAAGTAGCAGCATCCACATCCTACACCTCTTGTGAGATTTTTTCTGACTTCTGTTTATTTTATTTTTTTCTCTCCTGTCTTTGGAAATCAGAATCCTTGAAGACGACTGAAATGTGTAACTCGGCAGGCAGGGGATAGTTCCATATAAGGGATAACCTTCAGAACTCAGCCAAATTCTTTCGGTCAAGGCAACCCAGGGGTTCCTTTCCATCGCTATGATGCAGTCGTAAAGTGCTCTCTGGCAGTTTCCAGTCGGTAGAGTTGGAACGTGTACAAGAGGCTGTATGCGGCGCTACTTTGCAGTTCCACAGCATGAAAGCACATTTATCCTGCCACGGGCAGTTATGGAAAGCAGACAGGATTTCAGAAACAGTGGCTTGACTCCAACTTGCTTTTCCATTGGTGAAAAAAAAAGGAGGAGATGGTTGTCTTTGACTACCAAAAAGACAATGCTGCAGATCGTGGGACCTGCATGGACAAAAGGCATGTGCAAGTGAGGAATGAGGTGAGATTGAGTGTGTGTGTGTGTGTGTATGTGGGGAAACTAGCTGTATCCAACCCAGTATGCGTGTATGGGGGGTGTCCTTTTCCTTCTCCCCTCCCAACTCTTTATAAGTTTAGATATCTTTTTTGTCTAGCTTTGAACACTTTTATTTTCTTTAAATGCAACTCAAAAGCTTTTTGTGCAACAGCAGCTACACCATCAGGTGCCCCGTGGTGCAGAGTGGTAAACTGCAGTACTGCAGTCCAACCTCTGCGCACGACCTGATTTGGATCCCGATGGAAGTTGGTTTCAGGTAGTCGGCTCAAGGTTGACTCAGCCTTCCATCCGAGGTCAGTAAAATGAGTACTCAGCTTGCTGGGGGTAAAGGGAAGATGACTGGGGAAGGCACTGGCAAACCACCCTGTAAACAAACTCTGCCTAGTAAAAGTCAGGATGTGATGTCACCCCATGGGTCAGGAATGACCTGGTGCTTGCACAGGGGACTTTTACCTTAGCTACACCATGGCTCAGTGGTAAAGCATCTGCTTGGCATGCAGAGAGTCCCCGGTTCAATCCCTGGCATCTCCAGTTAAAGGGACTAGTCAAGTAGGGGAATGTTAAAGACTTCAGCCTGAGACCCTGGAGAACTGCTGCTAGTCTGAGTAGACAATACTGACTTTGATGGATCAGGGGTTCAGTATAAGGCAGCTTCATGCGTTCATGTGTTCATATACTGTATACAGGACTTGCCATTCTCTATATATTTTGGGTCCAAAGAAGAAGAGTTGGTTTTTATATGCCAACTTTCTCTACCACTTAAGGAAGAATCAAACTGGCTTACAATCACCTTCCCTTCCCCTCCCCACAACAGGCACCCTGTGACGTAGGTGGGGCTGAGAGAGCTCTTAATAGAACTGTGACTAGCCCAAGGTGACCCAGCTGGCTTCATGTGGAGGAGTGGGGAATCAAACCCGGTTCTCCAGATCAGAGACCACCACTCCAAACCACTGCTCTTAACAACTACACCAAGCTGGTTGTCACTAAAGTACTCTCCACCATGACTGGATCTAGCTCTGAAAGCTGCCCTCCAACCAGCAACCACCCACTTCTGTTGAGACCAGAGGGAGAAGAGGCAGCAGCCACAAAACCAGACACCCTATCTGGATTGAATTCTCACTAAATCATATATTAACTGATATTTCTATGGTTATTGTAAACCATTTGGAAGTCATTCTGGGAGACTGTAGTGTAGGGAGAAAGCATCATCCACAAATAGTAAATATTTTCCCCCACAAGCCTTGGATGCCACAGAAGAATATGGTGTCAATTCTGGCAATATATGCTTTTTATTATTACAGTATTGGAACCAACTTTTTGTTCACAAATAGGCAAGAAGAAATCTATCCACCATCTCAGTAATGAACTTAATGTATTGGTGGATATGCAGTAGTAATCCTCAATGTACTAGTGGATATGCAGAGGTGATTGAAGACACACCAAAGGAAGGATAGTCCAAGTCGCACCAACTCCATCAAGCCTCTTAACATACAACATCTGCTGTTGGATCCATTCAGCCAAAGCTCTTCCTGCCCACTCTAACTCAGCTCAATCAATGGAAGACCCTCCTATTGTCATGATGGTTATAACAATGCCTAAGGAGAGCACCATGTTTGTTTTCCTCCCTGAGGGCAAGATGGACTTCACTTGTCAAAAGTGTAAGCCAACAGGGCTCTTAGAAGAGAAGGTTCAGGGCCTGGAGGAAAGGATTTTTACCCTACATAGGGATGGGGAGACCGGTCAAAGAGACAACAGAGTGGTTGACTTCTCTAAGAGGCCTCCTCAGAGCACTACAGCATGAGCCCGAAGGGTGATGAGCAAGACGGCAATCAGTGCCATTGGAGCTTAGGAATCGATTCCAGGCCCTTGTGGTGGAGACAGAAACAGAATGGGGGGAGGTAGTTGTTAATCTCCATTGTGCAAGGGGTTGGACTAGATGACCCTGGTGGTCCCTTCCAACTCTATGATTCTATGATTCTAGAATGGTAGATTTTTTTAAAAAAAAACCCAGCATTTATGATTGATTGATTGTTTGATATGATTTGTGACTACTTTAAGAGTACATTTAAACAACTGCCTGCTGAGTGGAGCCGTGGTGCATCCAGGATGCAGGGAGTATAGGGTTGCCTGATCCCTCTTCGCCACCGGTGGGAGTTTTTGGGGCAGAGCCTGAGGAGGGTGGGGTTTGGGGAGGGGAGGGACTTCAATGCCATAGAGTCCAATTGCCAAAGAGGCCATTTTCTCCAGGGGAACTGATTTCTATCGGCTGGAGATCAGTTGTAATAGCAGGAGATCAACGGCCAGTACCTGGAGGTTGGCAACCCTAAGGGAGTAGAAGGAATTTCTGGTCTATGAGAAGCCAATGGTACTGTATATTACTGCTAGGAAAGAACAGGGTGAAACAACCTGCTGAACAGCCATGAACAGGTTGACTAATAGACACATAGTCAGTTGAAAAAATGGCTTCCTGTTTTCACCTGGCACCTGTTTGAGCATCCCTACCCCTGACTTATGGATAGGAATGTTACCAAATTTCACAGGCCCATTACTTTGACTCTAAAATCCCCAGATCAATTTTGTTTCTTCTTTGTGCAAATCAAGCCCTTGATTTCTGCACCAGTGTGGTATGGTTAAGAGTGGTGGTTTGGAGTGGTGGACTCTGATCTGGAGAACCGGGTTTGATTCCCCTCTCCTCCACATGCGCAGCAGAGGCTAATCTGGTGAACTGGATTTGTTTCCCCACTCCTCCACATGAAGCCAGCTGGGTGACCTTGGGCTAGTCACACATCTCTCAGCCCCACCTACCTCACAGGGTGTCTGTTGTGGGGGGAGGGGAAGGGAAGGTGATTGTAAGCCGGTTTGATTCTCCCTTAAGTGGTAGAGAAGGTCAGCATATAACAACCAAACTCTTTCTTTCTTTCTTTCTTTCTTTCTTTCTTTCTTTCTTTCTTTCTTTCTTTCTTTCTTTCTTTCTTTCTTTCTTTCTTTCTTTCTTTCTTTCTTCTCTCTCTCTCTCTCTCTCTCTCTCTCTCTCTTCTTTCTTTCTTTCTTTCTTTCTTTCTTTCTTTCTTTCTTTCTTTCTTTCTTTCTTTCTTTCTTTCTTTCTTGCCTTCTCTGCTTCCTTTCATCTAGTTTTCCCCATTCTATCTATCCATGCTAATATTATTTTTGTGGTATTTTGACATATAAATGGCATGTATAGTATGGTACTAAGAACAGCCAAAACATAACACACTGACTGGGAACCCCAACAACAAAAACAGAGAGAATAAAAAGTTCACATTGACTACAAATGAAAACAAACAACAGAGAAATTAAAACGGGAATATTTTTTACACCCTTCGAAAGGCGAGATTGAAGAAACAACAATTCCGTTTCCATTTTTTGACTAGAAAAGGAAAGCACAACCAATAAATCCGGATGGACAGTTTATGGGGACTTTGTATTGCAAGCAAAATCAAAACGGGGAAATAAAATTTGCTTCAGGGATTAAGCCTCTAATCTTCGATTCTCATTTGACCAATAAACTGGCTGATGGATTCTGTGCTTGTGCTATTAAACCCTGTGTCTCAGCGCTGCCTGCTGGGTTCCAGAGAGCAACAAAAATACCAAGTGTTTCTCCTGCTGGAGAGAAGACTTACTAGAAAACTTGGATGGGCCGAATTACGGTTGGGCCAAATTACGGTTTCCAAAAATTAAATGCAGCTTTAAATGTCGTTTATCTCCATTTCTCAAATCCAAGATTATTCTCTTTTTTTAATCCAGTTGCTCTTCCCAGTACTGATTCCATAGATGTTCCTCTGTATCAAGACTTCCACATACTGCAAACTGGCGTAAGACTCAGACGGTTTAGCGCTTGGGTTGCCAGGTCCTTCTTTGACACCGGCGGGAGATTTTTGGGGTGGAGGCTGAGGAGGGCAGGGTTTGGAGAGGGGAGGGACTTCAATGCCATAGAGTCCAATTGCCAAAGCGGCCATTTTCTCTGATCTCCAGCCGATAGAGATCAGTTCACCTGGAGAAAATGGCCTTTGGGCAATTGGACATTGAAGTCCCTCCCCAAACCCTGCCCCCTCAGGCTCTGCCCCCAAAACCTCCCACCGGTGGTGAAGAGGGACCTGGCACCCCCTACCCATGAAGGAGTTGCCGCATGCTGTTGAAGAGGCACCAAGGGAGTAGCCAATCACTTTGAAGCCAAGCAGGATTTGTAGGGTCACCTATGTTTGGCATTTGGGGGATCATTTTTCACCTGCTTCATGTTGTCTCCAGAGGGATGGGATAAGTGGGCCCGCTCCTTGGACTGGTTATGCCATAACTAGCATTGTTGCTCAATACTGGTTGTCTGTGCACCCTAAGGCAACCTGTGATGAAGGGCCATTCCTGTAACAGGAAAACCAGGGTGGTGTAGTGGTTAAGAATGGTGGTTTGGAGTGGTGGACTCTAATCTGGAGAACCGGGTTTGATTCCCCACTCCTCTACAAGAGCGGCAGACCTTAATCTGGTGAACCGGGTTGGTTTCCCCACTCCTCCACATGAAGCCAGCTGAGTGACCCTGGGCTAGACACAGCTCTTTTAGAGCTCTCTCAGCCTCACCTACCTCACAGAGTGTCTGTTGTGGGGATGGGAAGGGGAGGTGCTTGTAAGGCGGTTTGATTCTTCCTTAAGTGGTAGAGAAAGTCGGCATATAAAAACCAACTCTTCTTCTTCTCCTTCCTCCCCCTCCTCCTCCAGAGGCAATGTGCTGCAGCTCTTAATGCTGAGCAACATTGACCAACTCCTTAGTTGTCAGTGCTGCATACTGGGGAAGGGAGAGAAGCCTTCGCACCTCTCCCCGCAGTTCATGAGCTGACAAGGAGAAGCAAAGCTAGGAAGAATTGCTGGCCACGTTTGAAGCCACGGTAGAGTTGCCCAAATGATGGTAGCCATGGGCTGCCTGGTGCACCCCTCCCTTAAATATGCAATAGCTTATGGCATCAATCAGCTGTTTAAAGAAATGTGTTAAACCCAAGTAACATTGTCTTGTGTCTTCATTTGTGGAAGGTGCTGGGGACAACTGGTGTCAAGCCAATTAGATGTGGATACTGAAGATCATCAGGAGCTCATCTGTGGACAATGCATATTTAGCACAAGACCCAGGTCTCTGTCTTTCCTGGGGCTTTTGCTAGATATGGGTTGAGACTTGAGAGTCAGCATGGCATAGTGGTTAAGAGCGGTGGTTTGGAGCGGTGGAGTCTGATCTGGAGAACTGGGTTTGATTCCCCACTCCTCCACATGAGCGGGGGACACTAATCTGGTGAACTGGATTTGTTTCCCCTCTCTTACACACGAAGCCAGCTGGGTGACCTTGGGCTAGTAATGCTCTCTCAGCCCCACCTACCTCCCAGGGTGTGTGTTGTGGGGAGTGATTGTAAGCCGGTTTGATTCTTCCTTAAGTGGTAAGAGAAAGTCGGCATATAAAAACCAACTCTTCTTCTTCCTGAGAAACAGATCTTGAGTGCTAACCTTCAGACACAGAGCCAAAGGGAAGCTACAGTGGTGCCACTCTGTCTGGCCTGCTGCCCTGACTAAGCCCCTGAACTAACAGGCTTAATAATTCCACAATAAAAAAGTGTTACTGGAGGCAATATTCTTCTCCTAACTCCTGCCGTAGGAATGAAGACCAATGTCCAGGGAAGTACCTTCCCTGATTCCAGCTCCCTTCAGGCTTGTGAATGGAAGAATAACATCCCTTCTGTCTCTGGCAGAATTCAGCCCAATTTCCCAGCCTGGCTACTGCAGGTCTCCGTGCTTCTCTTCTCTGCTGCCTATTGACATTCTTGTTGGCAGCAGTTCCCAGCGCTCATTAAATGAGAGAAGTCCACTACGGCGAGTGGAAGAAGTGGGTGTTCTAATGGATGCACTCATTTACAGTAACTGAGCCAAAGGATATAATGCATAATGTAAGCACTGCGATCCTCTCGGGACTACGCAGAATAGCTGTGGTTTGCCACTTCCCATATTCCCATTCCTAAGTGATGCCCCCTCCCATTTTTGTCCTTCTTCACAAAAAAAAAAAAAAAAAGAAAAGCCAAAGTCTCTCTGCTGTTTGGTTTGATATGTATGTATATATGAAATTTTCTTTCCAGCGAAAAACAAACAGCTTTCCCCTCCCCATTTGCTTTCCATTTGGGCTCGCGCCTGCGTTGGTTGCTTTTTGCCTCTGCCCGTTGTCAGAGCGAACATATTGTGCCGCCCGAGCCCCGTATAGCCAGCCCTACATAAAACTCTGTTGACACAAATATGAGAAATGTATGCAACGTTAAAGGGCATCTTGTGCAGCTCCTCGCATTGTTTACGCGATATACGGTGCTTTTATTTACAGCCTCCAAAGTTCAGAAACAGAGAGAGCTTTTCTCAGGGTCACGCTTAAGAAAACCTGCTCGATTGGGCTGAACATCCTGTGCTTTTCTTACTGCTGGCATTCCCCCCCCCCAAAAAAAATCATGCTTGTTGTAAAGCATTCCCATAACTTGATTCTTCTAGGGGTGAGGCAAGCACACACTTCCATCCCTCGGTGCCCCAGAATGAAGACGGGAGACTCAATCAATGGACTAGAGCCAGCGGTTCCCGAACTGTGCTCCGCAGAGCTCTTGGTGCTCCGCGAAACATCTCCCAGTGCTCCGTGAAGAGATTGGAAAGAAAAATACTACTGTCATTCGGTTTAGTATATAGGTGCTCGGTGAAAATTAGTGCTCTGGGATTAATTTCTCTTCTGAAAAGTGTTCCCTGACTCAAAAAAAGTTTGGGAACCGGCTGGATTAGACTACTGCAGGTATGTCGAACTCAATTGTTTTGATGGCCAGATATGACATAAATTTCATGATTTGGGCTGGGCCGTGCCTCACAAGCTCAAATTGAGAGGGGGGGGGGAGTGGCTGCTTGGGCTGGCTCACAGGCCAGATAAGAGTTCTCAAGGGGCCGGATCCAGCCCTTGGGCCTTATGTTCGACACCCCCGGACTAGTGTTTTCTTGACAAGTGATCTGTAGCTGCAGCTCATTCAAATTCAAATGCCCCTTCAGCGTAGGCATAGTCTATCTGGCTACCAGTGGTCAGGCAAAACCCCCCTGGCTCAAATCTTGGTCCAACTGTGTGGCTGCACTTCTTTTATAATGGTTGGCATGTCAAACATTGATGCTTCTTCTAAGGCCTTCTTTGAATGGCAGGCGTGCTCGTGTGACTCCTGCCTGACTCCCAACTGAGCTCCTTGAGATCTCTGCTGCCAGTCAGAGAAGGCAATACTGACCTTGACAGACCAGAGGTCTGACTTGGTAGAAGGCAGCTTCATGCATCCGAATACATGTCTTACCTCTGTCGTCCAAAGAAAAAGGAAAGGCACACTCCTTCAAACTTTGAATGAATATTGCATGGAACAATCAGAAGGCTTGAGAAAGTCTATACGAAATGGAACTTTACCGGATTTCCATTGCTACTTTATTCTTGGTTCCTGGTGCTTTATGATGTGACTGTGAAGCACACCACAGATTACGAACTGAATATAGCTGAGCATTGCCAGCATAGCCTTACAATTTGTATTTGTTTTGGAATTTTGTTCTAATGGTATAATTGTTGCATTAGAAGTGGCTTTGTTTCTAATGTTCTAATACATTATTCTAACTGCAAGTTTTGCATTGTGATTTTCCTGACTTGGATATTTCTTGTCTAAGTGCTATATTTTGAATTCCACACTCCTGCAAGCACTTATTAGCTGTTAATTTTGAATACAACCTCCAGGTGTTAGCTGGAGATCTCCTGCTATTACAACTGATCTCCAGTTGATAGAGATCAGTTCCCCTGGAGAAAATGGGCACTTTGGCAATTGGACTCTATGGCAATGAAGTCCCTCCCATCCCCAAACCCCATCCTCCCCAGGCTCCGCCCCAAAATCCTCCCACCTGTGGTGAAGAGGGACCTGGCAAACCTACTGCTGGGTGACCTTGGGCCAGTCACAGTTCTCCCTGAACTCCCTCAGCCCCACCTACCTCACAAGGTGTCTGTTGTGGGGAGGGGAAGGGAAGGCACTTGTAAGCCGGTTTGAGACTCCTTAAAGGTAGAGAAAATCGGGGGATAAAAACCAACTCTTCTTCTTCAGAACAAAACAAAAGCCCAAAATTGGAATAGGGGTTTTTAGGTTGAAACAACTAGGATAAGAAATGCCAAACCATCCCTATCCGTGTGAGATCATCAGAAGGAGCACATGGGGAGGAAACACATGGCTTGGTGTCCTGAAGGTCACTGTGTGAAACAGGATATTTGATTGGAAGGATCATTGGTCTGATCCAGCATGGCTGCTCTTACGTTCTTAACCCCCTGGCTCTTTCTAGGAATAAATATAACTGCTGGGATCTGATAAATACTGGGGGGGGGGGGTTACCACTTAATCCGACCCTCTTCTTCTTCTTCTTCTTCTTCTTCTTCTTCTCCTTCTCCTCCTCCTCCTCCTCCTCCTCCTCCTCCTCCTCCTCCTCCTCCTCCTCCTTCTTCTTCTTCTTCTTCTTCTTCTTCTTCTTCTTCTTCTTCTTCTTCTTCTTGCGAGACTGGATAATAAATCAATGAGAATTTACCCAGAGTCTGAATCTTGAACGAGGACTTGACAAGAAAACATTTTTCATTCCTTCTGCTTAAGCCACTGTGGTGTATTACAGTAGTATTTTAAACAGTGCCTTTGACTGACCTAGCAGAGCTTTTCAGCCGAATTCCCTTGTCGGGTGCTGTTGTAATGAGCTTTTATAGAATCATTTCTTTCACTACTTCCTCCCCCTCCCCAATTTTCCTCCTCTTCCTTTTGTCCCCAGCCCCCTGCCAAATAAGATTCTCTCCCTGGATTGTGGGCACGTTGCTAAGCAACGGCGGTACCTTTCTCGCTGTCTCCTCCAGCTCCTGATACCTTTCCATTGCTCGGGGTCAATTTTACTCCCCACTAAGCAGACCTCGCTGAATTATTCAACAGGGGCAGTAGATACATTCAACTTTAACCAATGTTAGGAACGGCTGCTAATGGCTAAATGCGTCGAGGACATCCGTGGGGCAACGCGCCATGGATACACAGCAGACGTTGCAGATTAGGCAGGCCGGAGGGGAGCTGATCCGCGTGGGGCTGGGGAAAGCCGGGCCCATTTATGGCGGGCCTCAGGAGGACCCCAAGGAGCCAGGTGAGACTGTTTCCATCAAGCTCAAGGCATCTGAGCTATTGTAGCCAGCGGCTGCACATTTAGAGAGGGTAAACAAAGGTGTAGAAAGTCTGCCCGATAAGGCAAATGTTGAGGATGAAAGGAATTCTCTCCCTCGGCTTCAGAATGGTGCAAAAACTGAGGGGATGCTATGCCCACCTGCTTCTCTGCAGGCAAGGATCAGAAGCCAAGGATCCTTCTCTGAAGCCAAGGATCTGATCTCTCCAGGATCAGAGGAGTATGCTGAATATATTAGGTGCTGTGGAACACAGGCAGGATGGTGCTGCTGCAGCCGTCTTGTTTGTGGCTTCCTAGAGGCACCTGGTTGGCCACTGTGTGAACAGACTGCTGGCCTTGATGGGCCTTGGTCTGATCCAGCAGGGCCTTTCTTATGTTCTTATGTTTTTAAGCCCTAAAAATGAGCCACTGTTTAGGCTTCCTAGCAATCTGCCATTTTCGTGCGATATTGGCATAGCGTTAAGGGTCCTTCAACAGAAGTAATTAGAGATCGAGAGAAAACGGTTTCTGCATAACCAGTACTTGCAAGGATGTTTCATCCCTCACTTATAGGCGATCCCTCACTTATCAATGCTCGATTCCCCACTCCTCCACATAAGAGGCAGACTCCAATCTGGAGAATCTCAGCTCAGCGAACCCAGGGATAGACCCAGAACAAGTATAATGTTTAGTTAGGCCCTCAAGCCGAGTCAAACACCCTTAAGAAGAGTTGGTTTTTATATGCCGACTTTCTCTACCTTTTAAGGGGAATCAAACCGGTTTACAAACTTCTTCCCTTCCTCTCCTGACAACAGACACCTTGTGACACAATTGAGGCTGAGAGAGTTCGGAAAGAATTGGCTTCATGTGTAGGAGTGGGGAAACCAACCTGGTTCACCAGATTAGCATCCACTGCTCATGTGGAGGAGTGGGGAATCAAATGCGGTTCTCCAGATTAGAGTTCATCGCTCTTAACCACTACACTACTTCTTCCAGCCTACCACCCACTGTTTTCTAGGAAGAGTAACAAGCCACATTTGAATGTCAGCTAGGTTTGCCATATGCTTACTGGAAAAGGTAGATCTACCACTTGCCTTGCCCACTTCCACTCCAGAAGCCAGTGGGAGAGAGAAAAAAATGGTTAAAAACCCGGAAGTGACATCATGCCTCTCTAGGAATTGCCAGAAGCTCCACAGTAAAACAATCATGCCATTGTTGGTGGCCACCCCACCATGTCCCCATACCACCCAGTCTCCCACTGGTTGCCAGGCTGAGCCTATTGATCCAAGTGCCAACACTGTATCTTCTGTCATTTATGGAAAATCTGTTGGAAGAACCCTCTGTGGTCTTGTAGAATGTTACAGGCTGAAGAAGCCCTATGGTGAAATGTGATAATACCTAGGATACACATCCCTACATTATCTACAACCTACGGCATTCAACCGTTGTTGACCCATATCCCAGCGGCACCAATCCGGAATATAAAACAAGGCATTTGCCTCGCAAGTTAAAGTCTACTACTCTTTCATGGCATAGTGACTGCTGATGTTTTTTTTCCAGTATGTCACAAAAGATACAGCTTGTTTGGAACAGCTATATAGTGTCTAAAGAACTTTTTGACACGAACTCTATGGGAAGGGTATTATTATTATTATTATTATTATTATTATTATTATTATTATTATTATTATTATTATTATTATTATTATATTAGAATTGTTGGAATTATAGGTTGTTGGTGGTATAGGTTTGTTGTATTTTTCATGTTTTTCATGTGTTTTCATGTGGTTGTATGCATTGTGTACCTGTACATTCAGTATCTGTCTCTGTTTGAATTAAAGTGATAATATAGTGAATATATAAGGTGAGCTACGTGCTGTTTTTTGAGTCACTCTCAGTACAACGTAGGGTATTGTTATGGATTTCAACCTCCAGGTACTAGCTGGAGATCTCCTGCTATTACAACTGATCTTCAGTCAATAGAGATCAGTTACCCTGGAGAAAATCGCTGCTTTGCCTATTGGACTCTATGGCATTGAAGTCCCTCCCCAAACTTAATACTAGAACGCGAGGTCATCTGTTGAAGCTGGAGGGTGACAAATTCAAAACAGATAAAAGGAAGTATTTTTTCACACAACGAATAGTTAAATTGTGGAACTCCCTGCCCCGGGATGTGGTGATGGCTGCCAACTTGGAAGGCTTTAAGAGGGGAGTGGATATATTCATGGAAGAAAGGAGTATTCATGGCTATTAGTTAAAATGGATACTAGTAGGATTGCCAGGTCCCTCTTTGCAACCGGCAGGAGATTTTGGGAGCGGAGCCTGAAGAGGGCATGGTTTGGGGAGGGAAGGGGCTTCAATGCCATAGAGTTCAATTGCCAAAGCGGCCATTTTTCTCCAGGTGATCTGATCTCTATCGGCTGGAGATCAGTTGAATTAGCAGGAGATCTCCTGCCGCTACCGGGCAGTTGGCAACCCTAGATACTAGTCATGCTGCATACCTATTCTCTACAGTCTCAGAGGAGCATGCCCATTATATTAGGTGCTGTGGAACACAGGCAGGATGGTGCTGCTGCAGTCATCTTGTTTGTGGCTTCCTAGAGGCACCTGGTTGGCCACTGTGTGAACAGACTGCTGGACTTGATGGGCCTTGGTCTGATCCAGTAGGGCCTTTCTTATGTTCTAACTTTATTCTCACTTTAAGTTGAGAGCTGAAGTACCAACTGGGGAGGGAGTCAGTTTTTTGCCCAGGGTGAGCTCTGCATGCTCCCAGATACACAGGGAGTCTGAACAACAGCCTAGAGAGGCAATATCAGGTGCTCTTCTTTCATTCCCAAGACACACCAGCAAAATATTACCAAGACAAGGAAAAGTTTGTGAAACAATAATGTTGGCTGTTTAATTAAAAACGGCTGGGTCCTGAAAGAAACAAGCAGCCAACGGGGTAGGAGTTATAAGTTGAAAGATCAAACTGTAATATTACTTCGTTGTTCACTACAAGTGGAAGGTAACAGTGCAGTGAAAACTGTGGCAGTAAAAATGCAAGGAACGGGAAAGGATATAGCAGACCTGGAATCAGTTTTTGTCCTTTTTTGTCATTTCTCATTTTTCATAGCACTCTTCAGCATAAAAGTGCCTTACAATTCTTATTTCTCCTTGAAACATCCCTGAAAATTAGGTTAGGCTGAGGACCGAACTGAGGGCCTCAATACAGGATAGACTTTTCCTTGGTGTGTCCTAGGGTTGCCAACCTTCAGGTGGTGATTGGAGATCTCCTGTTATTACAACTGATCTCCAGCCAATAGGGTTGCTGCCTCCAGGTACTAACTGGAGATCTCCTGCCATTACAACTGATCTCCAGCCGATAGAGATCAGTTCACCTGGAGAAAATGATTGCTTTGGAAATTGGACTCTATGGCATTGGAGTCCCTCCCCTCCCCAAACTCCACCCTCCTCAGGCTCCACCCCAAAAATCTCCAGGTATTTCCCAATTGAGAACTGGCAATCCTAGGCACAGGCCACAAAAGATGAGGTAGGGCTGCATTAGCTGCACCACGTTTTGACCCAGGATGGGTGGCCCATTAGGGCTGTCGATTCGGTTCGTCCCGAACCTAAAAACAGCCAAATTTCCCCTGATTCGGTGGTTTTTAGTTCGGGAAGAACCGAACTCAAAAAAGGCGGGAAAACATGGAGCCGAATTCAGCGAGTTCGGGGTGTTCAGGAATAAATTCGGCAAATTCAGGGTTCGGGGCAGCAGCAGAGGGGCGGGGGGTCTTTAAACTCCTCTGCGCTGCCTGCGCAGACAGCGCAGAGGGGCTTCACAACCCATCCCCCCTCTTCCCGGGACTCCCGGGACTCCCGGGAAGAGGGGCGGGGGTCTTTAAACCCCTCTGCCCTGCCTGCGCAGACAGCGCAGAGGGGCTTGACAACCCATCCCCCCTCTTCCCGGAAGTCCCGGGAAGAGGGGCGGGGGTCTTTAAACCCCTCTGCCCTGCCTGTGCAGACAGCGCAGAAGAGCTTGACAACCCACCGCCCCTCTTCCTGGGAGTCCCGGGAAGAGGGGCGGGGGTCTTTATACCCCTCTGCCCTGCCTGCACAGACAGCGCAGAGGGGCTTGACAACCCATCCCCCCCTCTTCCAGGAAGTCCCGGGAAGAGGGGCGGGGGTCTTTAAACCCCTCTGCCCCCCCGCTCCTTCACAGGCTTCCCTGAAGGCACGCAGGGGGCCCTTTAAATAGATCTGCGCCTTCCAGGCAGGTGGCGCCCAGCACTTCAAAGACCCCGCCGAATTTTTCCCCGAACTCCGGATCTTCCGCCGAATTTAAAAGGCCCGAATTTTGCCGAAGCCGAACTTTACCGAATTTTTTTTTCAACAGCCCTATGGCCCATATGGAGGAAACATTACTGGGGTGCCCATCAGAATTAGCCCACACTCAATGGGATGGCGTACAAATTTAATTCAATGTTTTTACAAGTTACTGCATATCAGTCTTTAATTGGAAAAAACACACCCTATTTTAACTAATGTTTTTGTTTTGTCTTCATTCCAGAGTATGGGGCAAAGAGTCACTTCAGTTTCCCCAGTAGGGTTTCCAACCTCCAGGTGGTGGCAGAAGATCTCCTGCTATTGCAACTGATCTCCAGCCGATACAGATCAGTCCACCTGGAGAAAATGGCTGCTTTGGCAATTGGACTCTATGGCATTGAAGGCCCCTCCCCTCCCCAAACCCCGCCTTCCTCAGGCTCCGCCCAAAAACCTCCCACCGGTGGCGAAGAGGGACCTGGCAACCCTATTCCCCAGAGCAGATCTTCCAATGTGACACTGCTCACACGAGTAGGCCCCTTGCTTGAAAAGTCGTTTTTACAGGAAGCCCCCAAGCAATAATGTGTGCTCCGGCTCTTATGCTTACCTTCTAATGCACCATTTGTTCATCAGAGGCCACGAAATCATGCACATTTGAAAAGTGGTGTCAGGGTCGGAGTGAGAACACCACCATGGCCCATAATCCATTCCTACCACCTACAGGAAAAGCAAAGTAATTTCATGCTAAAACCACAGGTTCTCGGGATTCCATCAAGTACGTCTAGGATCCTACAGGAAAATGAAAGGTTTAGACAAAGACGGCTATAATTAAAGCTGGAGAATACTGATTGAAGTCCTGATCTATGACAGCCTGGAAAGAAACGTATCAAGAAAGTGACAATCTTGCCTTAATCAGGGTCTTCACAGTAAAAATCAGCCAGTCGTAAAGCAGTTTTCTGATACACTCAGCGTTTCAGTGCTGTTGCAACTACGGCTGCCAACAAGCCTGGAGGAATATGTCCTGTCCCTTTAACTGAGGCTTAACGTGTGGAAAGCTTTTTATGGGACGGGGTTAAGTAACATCCCCTGGTAAATAACATCCCATTAAGCCTCTGTTAAAGGAACAATACACTTTTTCCTGCAGGCTGTTGGCAACCCTAATTGAGAGCCAGCATGGCGTGGTGATTAAGAGCAGTGGTTAGGAGCGGTAGACTTGATCTGGAAAACCGGGTTTGATTCCCCACTTCTCCACATGAGCAGTGGAGGCTAATCTGGTGAACTGGATTCCCCCCCCCCCCCCGCTCCTACACATGAAGCCAGCTGGGTAGGGTTGCCAACTGCCAACTGCCAGGTACTAGGCTAATACAACTGATCTCCAGCCGATAGAGATCAGATCACCTCTTGCCTCACCTCTTGCCCGGGTCTCCAGATGTTGTTCAGCAGACAAGAAGACAGCTCACAAGGCCACAAAAGGGGGGGGGTCCCTGGTGTGCCTAGATTGGAAGGGCCATGGCCTAGTGGTAGAGCCTCTGCTTGGCACGCAGAAGGTCCCAGGTTCAATCCCTGGCATCTCCAGTTAAAGGAGCTAGGCAAGTAGGTTATGTGAAAGACCTCCGCCAGAGACCCGGGAGAGTCGCTGCCGGTCTGAGTAGAAAATACTGGCTTTGATGGACCAAGGGTCCAATTCAGTATAAGGCAGCTAGCTTCGTGTGTTCATGTGTCCAAGACTTCTGCTTTAATTGGAGAGCTTGAAGGCGGGAAAGCTACATGCACCATGGCGCCGATCAACCCTGAGACTGGTGCTATCCCGCGGTAAAATAATTTAACCCAGCTGGGTTTAATGTCGAGTGAGGGGTTTGATTGCAGAAGGCTCCTTCTCCAAATCCCGAGACTACAGATCAAGGTAGGAAAGAGGAGGGGGAGGGAGATTTCTTCGAAATGCCAAGGTATGAAGAGCCACAGAGGGGAGGGGGGGTGCTGTTTAGACTCAGCTGTCCTTTAACAAGGAAGATTCCTTCAGTTGATACCTGGCAGGAGTGAAATGTCTATGTGCCTGGGGAGAGGCTGGTACTCAGGGAGACAGGCGAGTTGACTTGAAATGAAAAGCCAGCCGCAGATTACAACGGCTTTGTAACTCAAGTGGCTGAAAAGTATCGAAAATGACATTTCCGAGGCAATATTTGTACTTGGAACACAAGGGCTGCCTAGAATTTTTTTAAGTCCAGGCCCATCATGCTTCCCCACACTTTCTTTCAACGTTGCTGCCGCAACACCATTGAGACTCCTGGGCCCACAATGTTTGAGGGCGATTCACACACTCCCTAGACAAGGCAGACTTGGAAAAGGGGCAGGAGGAGGCTGGGAAGAGAAAATGGCACCGGATGACACCGAGCTGAGAACCCCACTGCTGCGCTACAAGCCAGCACTACAGGAAGGGTTGCCAACCTTTCATTCAAAATAGATAAAAGGAAGTGTTTCTTCACACAACACATAGTTAAGCTGTGGAACTCCCTGCCCCAGGATGTGGTGATGGCTGCCAGCTTGGAAGACTTTAAGCGGGGAGTGGACATGTTCATGGAGGAGAGGGCTATCCATGGCTACTAGTAAAAATGTATACTAGTCATGATGCATACCTATTCCCTCCAGGATCAGAGGAGCATGCCTGTTATATTAGGTGCTTTGGAACACAGGCAGGATGGTGCTGCTGCAGTCTTCTTGTTTGTGGGCATCCTAGTTTGTGGGCATCCTGGTTGGCCACTGCGTGAACAGACTGCCGGACTTGAAGGACCTTGGTCAGATTCAGCATGGCTTTTCTTTAAGTTTGCCAGGTCCTTCTTTGCTACTGGCAGGATGTTTTTGGGGCAGAGCCTGAGGAGGGCGGGGTTTGGGGAGGGGAGGGACTTCAATGCTATAGAGTCCAATTGCCAAATCGGCCATTTTCTCCAGGGGAACTAATCTCTATTGGCTGGAGATCCGTTGTAATAGCAGGAGATCTCCAACTGCTACCTGGAGGTTGGCAACCCTACTTTTCTTATGTTCTTATGTAACCTCCAAGTGGGGGCTGGACATCTCCCAGAATTACAACTGATCTCCAGACTACATTAATTGCTTGTTTATTAATTACTTATTTCTTTAAAATATTTATTCCACTTCTCCTGGAGGAAATGGCTCCTTTGGAAGGGGGACTGCATGGCATTATACCCTACCAAGGTTCCCCCTCTCTAGGGTCACCAGGTGCCCCCTGCCCACCGGCAAGGGATTGGGGGTGTAGGATGGCCAGATCCAGGCTGGGAAACTTCTGTGGTTTGGAAATGGAGCCTGGGAAGAACAGGGACCTCAGTGGAGACTCCACCCTCCAAAGCATCTGTTTTCTCCAGGAAAACTGATCTCTGTAATCTGGAGATGAGGTGTAATTCGAGGGGATCCCCAGGTCCCAGCTGGTGGATGGCATCCCTACTCTCTAAACTCTGCTCTCCCAGGGCCCACTCTCAAATCTGCAGGTATTTCTGAACCCGAAGTTGGCAACCCTAATGACAGGGCAGCTCAGCTCAGTGGGGTTAAGAATCAGCATTAGCTCACTCATGGCATCATCCCCCAAACTGGAAGCAGTGCAGGAGGAGAAGGTAGGTCAGATGACACAAACTGCCATATAGGGCTGCCAACCTCCAGGTACTAGCTGGAGATCTCCTGCTATTACAACTGATCTCCGGCCGATGGAGATCAGTTCACCTGGATAAAATGGCTGCTTTGTCAATCGGACTCTATGACATTGAAGTCCCTCCCCAAACCCCACCCTCCTCAGGCTCCACCCCCAAAACCCCTGCCGGTGGCGAAGAGGGACCTGGCAACCCTATCAGCAGTACCCTACCAAAGGCAGAAGGCCACCAGGAAATTTCCCTGTAAGTTAAAAGGTCAGTCCGCCATTGGAAAGGGGGCAGTTATAGGTTGGATAGTGAGAGAGTTATGAGGCCCCCCTAGAGGTTTCAAGTAAAAGGGTCATGCTGATCTTTATTTTGACTGTATTGGTCACCCGTTTCCCTCAGTGCTTCTGAGACACAGGGTGACAACATCCTAGGAAGCAGGGCCAGGTGGCGCTGCCTGGTGATGATAAATTCTGCAGCCCCTTTACAGAGAGGAAGGGATTTATTATTTACTTACTTATTCCATTTACAGTCTGCCTTCTTTGCGGACACTCGAGGCAGAAAACACAATTAAAAGCAATACAAACAAGGAAAATTGTTATACAAACAACAAAGTAGGTGATAAAGCTGGATTACAAAATTTGAGAACAATGTACTGAAACCGGTATAATGCATACGATAAACAGGATAATGCATACCTCAAACAATGCAAAAACACTGTCTTGCAGAATTAGAGAACGATGCAATAAAATAATTATAATTTCTACAATGGAGAGGGCTGCCAACCTCCAGGTAGTAGCTGGAGATCACCCGCTATTACAACTGATCTCCAGCCGATAGAGATCAGTTCACCTGGAGAAAATGGCCACTTTGGCAATTGGACTCTAGGGTGTTGAAGTCCCTCCCCTCCCCAAACCCTACCCTCCTCAGGCTCTGCCCCCAGGTTCCAGAATCCAGACACAGTGCTGCGAGCTCGCTAACACCCCTTGCAGACGTAATTGCTATCAAAAAACAAACCTTCCTGGACAGCCAATCCAGCGGCACTGTCTCCAAGGGCTCAAAAACAGAGCCAGCGTGGTGTAGTGGTTAAGAACGGTGGTTTGGAGCGGTGGAGTCTGATCTGGAGAACCGGGTTTGATTCCCCCACTCCTCCACATGAGCGGCGGAGGCTAATCTGGTGAACTAGAGTTGTTTCCCCACTCCTCTACACGAAGCCAGCTGGGTGACCTTGGGCAAGTCACATTCTCCCAGCCCCACCTAGCTCACAGGGTGTCTGTTGTGGGGAGGGGAAGGGAAGGTGATTGTAAGCTGGTTTGATTCTGCCTTAAGTGGTAGAGAAAGTCAGCATATAAAAACCAACTTTTCTTCTTCTTCTACTTCTTCTTCTTCTTCTTCTGACATTAGATAGTCAAAACTAATGAAAGTGACCATTGAGGTACTACTTTTGGATTAGGAGGGTATGCATTAGTCAACCCTTTAAGAAATCTCTTAGTCAGCACATGTGAAAAAAACAGACTGATCCTGTATAGGTGGATGATATGCTGAGATCACTGCCAAAAGCACTCTAACTGACGAACCTGGTAGCCCCTGCTGCCTTAAGTGCAACAGATACTGCAAAATGTCCTGCAGAGGAGCCCTCCAAGAGCCTATCCCCCTTGGTCTCACCCAGTCTGAAAACCTCTTCCACTTCAGACTGTAAGCACATCTAGTTGTTAGCTTCTTGGACTGAGAAAGTATCTCCATCACCTCACCAGAAAATTCTAAACCACTGGCCGGATCCTCCAGGCCGTTAAGTGCAGATGAGAAATTAGCCACTTTGCCAATTGGACTCTATGGCATTGAAGTCCCTCCCCTCCTCAAACCCTACCCTCCTCAGGCTCTGTCCCCAAAACCTCCCACCGGTGGCAAAGAGGGACCTGGCAACCCTAGCTTGTGAGCCAGATAAGAGCTTTCAAGGGGCCGGATCCGGCCCTTAGGCCTTATGTTTGGCATCTCTGCTTAGCGGTGTTCAACACAAATCACAAAAATGCATGTGAAAGACCTCTGCCTGAGACCCTGGAGAGCCGCTGCCGGTCTGAGTAGACAATAGATGGACCAAGGGTCTGATTCAGTATGAGGCAGCTTCATGTGTTAATATGTTCACTTTGAGAGTCAGGAATAAATCCAGTTTTCGTGTGTGTGTGTGTGTGTGTGTGTGTGTGTGTGTGTGTGTGTGTGTGTGTATTTAGCTAGCAAAGAAGACTTCTTGAAGACTTCACCAACAGTTTGGATGCTGAGAACCAGTGTGGTGTAGTGGTTAAGAGTGGCGGACTCTAATCTGGAGAACTGGGTTTGATTCCCTGCTCCTCCACATGAGTGGTGGATTCTAACCTGGTGATCCAGGTTTGATTCCCCGCTCCTACACATGAAGCCTGCTGGGTGACCTTGGGCTAGTCACAGTTCTCTCTGAACTCTCTCAGCCCCCCCCCCTCACCTCACACAGTGTCAGTTGTGGAGAGACAAAGGGAAAGAGATTGTAAGCCAGTTAGATTCTCCTTAAAGGTAGAGAAAAGTGGGGTACAAAAAACCAACTCCTCCTCTTCTTCTTTCCCCTTGATAGTCCATTTCGATAAATTGAGCTTTGTCGTTGAACAGTGCAAAAACAGCATCTGTGTTGGTAATGACCCTTTGCGGCTCATGCCACTGATAACACTCAGCACCGCTGCTCCAAGTTCAGAACCACCCACGGCTGTTCTTAAGTAATAAAACGTTTGAATGTCGACAGGCCAATGCAGTGGTCTCCTATGTATAGTTTGGATCAGAGTGAAAGCTTCAGATTGTACCAGAGAGGGTGGGGCCGGCCTGCCAGGACCGCTCCTTCAGCCCTTCTCATTCTTTCCGATCCTTTCGCTGCTGATTCTCAGACCTGCAGAACATGAGAAGTTCAAACAGCACAATGTGCGATTATGAATCACATCCTGCCTCTAAGCCGCTGTCCTCCCTCGAAAGTACAAATGCAGACAGGGACAGTACGCCAAGCTGGACCCCTGTAGCAAACTTTGACATTTAAAGGGTGCCTTTCCTCTGATCTGGAGAACTGGGGTTGCATCCCCTCTCTTCCAGCTGGGTGACCTGAGGAGGGGCTGTGGCTCAGTGGTAGAGCATCTGCTCGGCAGGCAGAAGGTCCCAGGTTCAATCCCCAGCACCTCCAGTTAAAGGGACTAGGTAAATAGGTGATGTGAAAGACCTCTGTCTGAGACCCTGGAGAGCTGCTGCCGGTCTGAGTAGACAATACTGACTTTGATGGACCAAGGGTCTCATTCAGTATAAGGCAGCTTCATGCAACCTTGGGCTAGGGTTGCCAACCTCCAGGTGGTGGCTGGAGATCTCCTGTTGTTACAACTGATCTCCAGCCGATAGAGATCAGTTCACCTGGAGAAAATGGCTGCTTTGGACTCTACGGCATTGAAGTCCCTCCCCAAACCCCATCCTCCTCAGGCTCCACCCCCATAATCTCCAGATATTTCCCAACCCAGAGCTGGCAACCCTACCTTGGGCTTGTCACAGTTCTCTCTAAACTCTCTCTGCCCCACCTACCTCACAAGGCATTTGTTGTGGGGAGAGGAAGGGAAAGAGATTGTAAACCGGTTTGATTCTCCTTAAAAGGTAGAGAAAATCAGCATACAAAAAACCAACTCTTCTTCTTCTGCTTCTATGTTAGTAATGCTGTTATAGGTTTTATTGTGCACTAGAAAGCCAATCGACAATCATCATTTCATGTCAGCCTTTTCATAATTTAGCCTCAAATGTTTCCAGAGGTGATACATTGAAGCCTTTACAATCTTGTGTGTGTGTAAAGTGCCGTCAAGTCGCAGCCGACTTATGGCGACCCTATATGGGGTTTTCATGGCAAGAGACTAACAGAGGTGGTTTGCCAGTGCCTTCCTCTGCACAGCAACCCTGGTCTTCCTTGGTGGTCTCCCATCCAAATACTAACCAGGGCTGACCCTGCTTAGCTTCCGAGATCTGACGAGATCGGGCTGTACCATGCTGCCTTCCCTCCTCTTTACAATCTTACCCCCCCCACACACACACACACGCACGCACTCAAAGCTGAAGCCTCATCCACTGCGTTCAGCACGCTGCAATGCAAAATGCCACTTCGGATAATGAAGGAGGGCTAATGGCGGGTTGGGGCAGGAGTTGAAATTGTGTTTTACAACATGACTACTCCATTTCAGGAAGCCCTGCCGAAGTCTGGTCCATTGTCTTGTGCATTTGTGTGTATACAGAAAGAAGAATGAGGGTGGTTGTTGTTTTTCATAGATTGCACTCAGCGCATGCTGCATATTGCTACATGACATCTGCTAATTATTTTTGATCCATAATGCATATCCTATTATTAGATGCGTTGCCCAGCTGTAGGTGTTAAGATAAATTGATTCACCAGCTGGCAATCTCTGAATACTGTATTTTTTTATTTTTTATTTGGAAACAGCTCAGGTTTTGTAGGTTGGATGTATTCATAAAGAAACCCAAGGGGGGGGGAACATGTTTTCAGAGGGAGAAAAACAAAACAAAACAAAGGGAACATGCAAGTCTGAGCAAAGCCTCCTCTTGCTAGAACCATCCGTTCTGAACAACCCCAAGACGTACGTCTAAATGCATTAAATCAAACACCTATCAGTGGGAGATTAATATGTTGCAACTCACATACCTGAAAACCGTTTCAAAATAATAAATAAGTTCCAGTGTAACATACCACTCTTGCTTACAACAATGCTATCCATCATTCTGTTTAAACGTGATTCTCTGTTAATCTCCCGGGTCCGTTTTGTGCCACGTGGACTTCTGTTTATCAATGTCCGTAATTTAAGTTTTGTTCAATCCTCTGCTTTGGTTGCCAAGTACTATGCACATTGGGATTGATGTAGGTTGGATATGTTATGTAGAGATTCTCAAACTCTCATTTTTAAGGGTTCAGGAGAGGTAAGTTGTACTTTGGTCATGTTCTGAGAAGACAAGAGTCACGGGAAAAGACAATCATGTTAGGAAAAGTTGAAGGCAGCAGGAGAAGAGGAAGACCCAACACAAGATGGATTGATTCGGTCAAGGAAGCCATGGCCCTTGGTTTGCAAGACCTGAGCAAGGTTGTTAATGATAGGATAGGTAGGGTTGCCACCCTCCAGGTAGTTACTGTGTGAAAACAACAACCTGTGCCAGAATTAAGTAACCTTAAGAAAACTGGTAGCATGTGGGCTCATAAATGTATAAATAATATCTAATCCTTAAACAATATAGTTTATTATACGACATTCACTTCATGTCATGGCATAAACAACAGCACATAAACAAATGAGGGGCTGGGGAGGGGCTGTGGCTCAGTGGTAGAGCATCTGCTTGGCAGGCAGAAGGTCCCAGGTTCAATCCCCAGCATCTCCAGTTAAAGGGACTAGGCAAGTAGGGGATGTGAATAGACCTCTGCCTGAGACCCTGGAGAGCCACAGCCGGTCTGAGTAGCCAATACATTCAGTATAAGGCAGCTTCATGCAACCTTGGGCTAGGGTTGCCAACCTCCAGGTAGTAGTTGGAGATCTCCTGCTATTACTACTGACCTCCAGCTGATAGAGATCAGTTCCCCTGGAGAAAATGGACGCTTTGGCCATTGGGCTCTATGGCATTGAAGCCCCTCCCTTCTTCAAACCCTGCCCTCCTCAGGCTCCGCTCCAAAAAAAAACCCGCCAGTGGCAAAGGAAGACCTGGCAACCCTATTCATAGGGTCCCCATAAGTTGGAAGTGACTTGATGGCACTTAACGCGCACACACATACAAACTGTATGTGAGTTATTTCTTGTCTTTTTTCTTATTGTGAAAACCTTTGCACGAGTGCATCGCATCTCGGAGGGGAGGGAACTCAGGATGTCTGAGCCCACTGAACCAGACCTGTGGGTCAACATTTGCCCCTCCCCTTTTGATAGGGTTGCCAGGTCCCTCTTCTCAACCAGTGGGAGATTTTGGGGGCCTGGGAGCCTGAAGAGGGTAGGGTTTGGGGAGGGAAGGGGCTTCAATGCCATAGAGTTCAATTGCCAAAGTGGCCATTTTTCTCCAGGTGATCTGATCTCTATCGGCTGGAGATCAGTTGAATTAGCAGGCGATCTCCTGCTACTACCTGGCAGTTGGCAACCCTACCTTTTGAGCAAGTCATTTCAACCTGGACTTCTCCACAGCGGTTAGCCTTTGGCTCTTTGAAGAGAAACCAAAGAGAAATGAAAGAGAAATTCCTTTTTTAGAAAAAGGAAACAAAGAGTAAAAAAGAGAAATCAATGGCTATATATATTTAAAAAGTGCATTTTGGGGAAGAAAATTCCCCTTCCCATAACAATGCTACTTTCTTGTCAGCCATATTGATGTTACTTTTCTAGAACACTTTTCATGTATTTCAAAACCTACACACATAACTTGGCTAGTATAGGGACAGCCAGGGTGTCATCAAACATCTCAAAACCTACCAGGTCCCCCAAACTCATCAGAGAGGCAATGGGGTCCCCTCTATTTCAAGAAAGGGCCTGTCGCCGCCTGTTGCGCTGCTGAATTGTGGACAGCGCTGTGAATTTCATAGGACTGCTGAAAGCCGTCAGACGTTACTTGACAGGGATGAGTTATTATGAATTCATTCTGCAAAACTTGCTCCTTCTCCTCTTTGTTGGTCTCCGTGCCTCGGGGAAAGGAAGCTGCATTCTGCCTTTGCGAGCCGGCTGACCACAGCAGTGGAGAAGAGCACGCATTTTCTTGGATTGATTTCCTCTCTGTTTTTTGGTCTCCAAACCCTTGAGGTTAGCCATCAAGAACTTGGAAATGCCATGCGTTTGTAAAATCTGGGTGCCTGGGTGCCTGCTTGCAGCCCAATAATTATCCCTTCCTCTCTGCCTTTGGAATGCTTCACCTTGTGAAGTACAAAACTGCCATGCCAACAGAAGAAGGGGACATTCACAGCATATACAACGCGCGTTCCCTTCATAATAAGTCCCCCAGTCTCCTTCTAAACACCTTGAAATGGCCTGGTTAGTTCTCGCCAGTAAATTAGGTGCCCATCAAGACCTTGATGCTCGAAGTAACAGTGCGGACAGGCTAATGCGACATAATAGGGTTGCCATGGAAACTGGGATGTTCACCCACTACATCATGACAGAGTATCAGCTGTGCCGTATTCTGCTAAACACAACATGGTCCCGTTCCTTGATTATGCCACAGTTACGATTTTTTTTCCAGAAGGTGAGGCCACCTTTAGTTAGAAGCAAACTATGCCAAAGGATAGGAGAAATAACCAGTTGCACCTATTGCCATTTGCAGTGCAAAGGAAAGCAAGATCACCCATGGGTTTTTCCACGATTGCACTAATTTCTCCACTGGCACCACGAATTGGCTGAAGCCAATTCTGATGCCTCCCTGCGACTTTGCCATGTCCGAGCCTTCCAAGAACCAGAAGGATCTGATGGGTTTGGAAGCATATCTGGTGTTTGAGTGAATTAGGCTCAAAGTCAACAGTTATTCCAGTGGACACACACAGCGGAAGACCCATTTGTATCTGACGTAGTGCAGGTTGTTGTAGCTTTTGCATTTATGCAGTCGTAGGGTTGCCAGGTCCCTATTGGCCACTGGCGGTTGGTTTTTGGGGTGGAGCCTGAGGAGGGCGGGGTTTGGGGAGGGGAGGGATTAAATGCCATAGAGTCCAATTGCCAAAGTGGCCATTTTCTCCAGGTGAACTGATCTCTTCGGCTGGAGATCAGCTGTAATACCAGGAGATCTCCAGCTAGTACCTGAAGGTTGTACCTGTTGGGTATCACTGTTCTACATCTTGGAATCTCCTCATTATGCTACTCTGCCTCTTAGACAGAATGGCAGAGTAGACATCTCTCTCCAATCTTGGTGATACAAGCACGTGGTACTACTTGAAGCTTGATGAAAACTCTGAAATGGGGATTATACCGGAAGCCCATTGCGATTGAAAATGTTCCGTGCTTCATTGTAAATTACCTTTTTTGGACTGTTAACTTCTGTGCACCTTATCAGCCTTGTATATATACACTTACCTGTTTGTATTCGATATTACACCATAAGTCCTTGCTCTGGACTTATATCCCTCGGATATAATTTATATGAGGTTTTCCTCAGAATACAATTGTTTGCATTGTTGTATATGTGCTTTATTTTAGCTTTACACAAGTACAATTCTTTGATTCCTGAACTCCTATTTTGTACTTTTGATTACTAACCTTCAGGTGGTGGCTGGAGATCTCCCACTATTACAACTGATCTCCAGGCAATAGAGATCAGTTCCCCTGGAGAAAATGGCTGCTTTGGCAATTGGTCTCTATGGCATTGAAGTCCCTCTTCTCTCCAAACCCTGCCCTCCTCAAGCTCCACCCCCAAAATCTCCAGGTATTTCTCTATGGCATTGTAGTCCCTCCCCTCCCCAAACCCCTCCCTCCTTAGGCTCCACCCCAAAAACCTCCCACCAGTAGTGAAGAGGGACCTGGCCTCCCTACCAATAGGGAACCCATGGGTATGTGTTTCCTCACTTGTTTCTTCTCCCAAAAGACCTTCCCCCAAAGGAAATGGCTAATCCTGGCTTTCCTCCACCTCAATGGAGCAGAAGATGCTTCAGAAGATTCTAGAAAGTCTCAGCTTTGGGTTTGCAGGGAGTGCTCATTTGGAAACAGCTGGCTGAATGAAAATGAGGAAGCTTATCTGGGTACTTTCTGGCCTTTTATAATTGCCCCCCATGGCAGCCATTTCTGTTAGTGTCCACGACCATCTCAAAATTCCAAAGCTGCTCCCAGGCTCAGGTAGGTTTGGGACCACTGAGGTAGAAAGCCACATGTTGGAATGCTTCTCCAAGTAAAGAACTACCTGCAAGGGAGACCAGTCAAGGAGGAAAATACACGTTCAAAGGGAGTAAAGAGCTCATTAGCAGGGCCAGGTGGCAACATCACCAGGAGGCCTTGATCTCTGTGCCCTGTCGTTGGCCCTTCGGAGGAGGAGGAGGAGGAGAAGAAGAAGTAGAGTTGGTTTTTATATGCCAACTTTTACTACCACTTAAGGAAGGATCAAACCGGCTTACAATCACCTTCTCCTCCCCACAACAGACACCCTGTGAGGTAGGTGCAGCTGAGAGAGCTCGAAGAGAGCTGTGACTGGCCCAAGGTCACCCAGCTGGCTTCATGTGTAGGAGTGGGGAATCAAACCTGGTTCTCCAGATTAGAGTCCACCGCTCATGTGGAGGAGAAGGGAATCGAACCCGGTTCTCCAGATCAGACTCCACCACTCCAAACCACCGCTCTTAACCACTACACCACGCTAGTTCCCCAGTAACCGCATGCTGGACTAGATTGGCCACTGGTCTAATTCAGCACGGCTCTACTTATGTTCTTAAGGTTCGAGCCCAACCTGGTCCCTTGTTTACTATTTGCCTTCTTGCATCAAAAAATTATGATTTTTATTTTATTTTTATTTTTTTGCCTGCAGCTTAAAGGATACAAGTATACCACCTTTGGATTTTACCACCTCATCCTGCTGACAACATGTAACAGCCTCTAGGAAGAGTGAATCGAGTGAACATATTATTTTAAGGTCCTTCTCAAATTATAGAGGACTTCATATTTTTTTTCCATCACTGGAAACACAATGTAATTTGTATGTGTTTGAAAAAACCAGTTTCTATGCTATTATTCTAAGGGGCTTTATTTCTTCAAAGGGCTCTTAACAAGGTCCAGATGAAATTGGTACTGCATGAATTCTGAAGAGCATGGTGACACCTAGTGGACAGTGGTGGTATGAACACTACAATGCTTTGCTGTGAGCAATAATTAAAAAGAAGCCGAATTATTTATTGCTAAGGAACCTCATAATAAAAACGGGACTGGCTCGAGGGATTTTGATGCCGACAGTGAAAAATCAAAATGGCTTCTCTCTCCCATTAAGAAACATGGAGAATGGTCATCATAGTAGTTCTCTAGTGGAAACCTTATTGAAACGACCATGAATTGTGTCAGAAACGGTTAACAGTGACAAGAATTAGAAAACATGGAGCTTGTTCATGTAGGCTTCTGTGGGGAGGGATCGTAGCCAACATGGTGTCGTGGTTAAGGGCGGTGGACTCTAATGCGGAGAACTGAGTTTGATTCCCCCACTCCTCCACATGAGCGGCAGACTCTAATCTAGTGAACCAGGTTGGTGTCTCCACTCTGACACATGAAGCCAGCTGGGGGACCTTGGGCTAGTCACAGTTCTCTCCAAACTCTCTCAGCCCCACCTACCTCACAAGGTGTGTGTTGTGGGGAGAGGAAGGGAAGGTGATTGTAAGCTGGTTTGAGACTCCTCAAAGGTACAGAAAATCAGGGTGTAAAAACCAACTCTTCTTCTTCTAGCTCAGTGGCACATTATTTGTGTTCAGAAGATCCCAGCTTAAATCCCTGGCATTTCCAGTCAATCATAAAATCCTATAGTTAGACAGCACCTTATAAACCATCCAATCCAACCCTCATTCAGTGCAGGACATCCAAACAATGGAACATCCCTGAGGTATGGCTCTCCAGTGTCTACTTGAAGAACTCCAGATAGGGTTGCCAGGCCCATCTTTGCCACCGGAAGGACACAGTTCTCCAGATGAGGTCTGACTAATGATAAGCAGAGTGGAACTGTCATTTCTTGTGATTTGAATACTATGAACATAAGAAAGGCCACTGTGTGATCAGACCAAGGCCCATCAAGTCCAGCGGTCTGTTCACACAGTGGCCAACCAGGTGCCTGTAGGAAGCCCCCAAACAAGACGACTGCAGCAGCATTGTCCTGCCTGTGTTCCAAGGACCTAATACAAAAGGCACGCTCCTCTGATCCTGGAAAGAATAGGTATGCATCATGACTAGTATCCATTTTGACTAGTAGCCATGAATACCCCTCTCCTCCATGAACATGTCCGCTCCCCTCTTAAAGCCTTCCAAGTTGGCAGCTATCACCACATCCTTTAACTGTGTGTTGTGTGACAAAATACTTCCTTTTATCTGTTTTGAATCTCTCACCCTCCAGCTTCAGCAGATGACCCCACGTTGTAGTATTCTGAGAGGAGAAAAGCTTCTCCCTGTCCACTCTCTCCATACCATGCATCATTTTATAGACCTCTATCAGGTCTCCCCTTAACCACCTTTTTTCAAAGCTAAGCATCCCTAAGTGTTTTAACCGCTCCTCATAGGACAGTTGCTCTAGTCTCCTGATCATTTGCTTGCTCTTTTCTGCACCTTCTCAAGCTCCGCAATATCCCTTTTTTAGGTGTGGTGACCAGAATGGTATGCTTCCATCTCAGGTGGCAAAGCTGAAAATGGCCATGACTTGAGACTCTGGAGGACCCCTGTCACTCAGGGTAGATGATGTCATCTAGTCTAGATGGCCCGATGGTGCAGCACCATAGAAGGCCTCTTTGCATGCCATAGAGGGTTGCCAACCTCCAGGTGGTGGCTGGAGATCTCCTGCTGTTACAACTGATCTCCAGCCAATAGAGATCAGTTCCCCTGGAGAAAATGGCTACTTTGGCAATTGGACTAGATGACCCTGGTGGTCCCTTCCAGCTCTATGATTCTATGCTTCTATGACTCTATGGCATTGAAGTTCCTCCCCTCCCCAAACCCTGCCCTCCTCAGGCTCTGCCCCCAAATCTCCAGGTATTTCCCAACCCGGAGCTGGCAACCCTAATGGAGACCAAGCCCTAGGAGGAAAGGTTGAGGGAGTTGGGAAGGTTTAGTCTGGAGAAGTGGAGGTTGAGGGGAGACACTATTGCTCTCTTTAAGTATTTGAAGGGCTGTCACAGAGGAGGGCAGGGAGCTGTTCCTCTTGGCAGCAGAGGATAGAACTCGCAATAATGGATTTAAATTGCGGGTGGAGAGGTACTGGCTGGATATTAGGGGGGAAAGTTACAGTAAGTGTTGTTCAACAGTGGAATCAGCTACCTAGGGAGGTGGTGAGCTCCCCCTCACTGGCAGTCTTTAAGCAGAGGCTGGACAAGCACTTGTCAGGGATGCTTTAGGCTGATCCTACATTGAGAAGGGGGTAGATGGTCTGTATGGCCCCTTCCAACTCTATGATTCTATCCCATAATAGGATTTGTCAAAAGCATGGCAGGTTTCAAAATGGCCAGCAGGCTTTTCAGAGCAGGATTCAGAATGTAAGTTGGAGTCTCCCTTTGTGACTTCCCGCACCCAATCTGAGCATGACCGATGGCATGGAATCCCAGTGCGCGCACTGATGTTTTTTAATGCAGCGCGCTCTTTTGCATGCTGACTTTGCGTAAACGTTTCCACTCCTCACATGACAGAAGCAGCCGGTGGGAAAGCATCGCCTCGTGCCCCGCTTAATTCCATTTCACGTTTGATTATGTTGGCTTGTCCCGTACTTCCGTGGAGCAGGTCCCTGATTTATCACGTCCTATCAAGAAGAAAGTTCTTCCTCCTTCTTGGTTAAATCAGGGCTTACGGCTACGAGCCTCCAGCTTCTTACAGATGGCGGCACCCTGTCAGATCGAAGATTACATGATGGATTTGCCGCAAGTAACCTTTGTCTCAATAAATCCTTAGTAACTCTGAGCTGCGTGCTGCGCTCCAGACCAGATCTCCTCTGCAACTGACACAATCTCATTGACACCACTGGAGGAAAGACAGGACTACATCAGCTGAAGACCCAGTGATGTATGGCATCGACGTGATTGCTGGGGAGAGGGTGGGCTTCCTTATTTCATTTGGAAGCTGTGTAAGCCCAGAAAAACAGAAAACATCTGTCATACCTCAGCCTCTCTCCATATATCTATTTTTAATATATATATATATATATATATATATATATATATATATATATATATATATATATATATATATATATATATATATATATTCATTATCAATTAATTCATTGCTCTCTCTTGGTCAAAAGCCAATTCCCACCCAAGCATGGTAGCCCTTACGTAGTGGGAAGGGTCTGCATGAAGAAGGATATTGTCAGGTTAATTATTTTTGCACATCTCGCCTTTCGACTCGTCATCCGTTACCATCCCTAAAGCAGAAATCCTTGGGTTTTGTTGGAATCCGTCATTCTGTGGCACTGCCCCCAAACTCTTTACGGAATCTACAGAAACCAACTGGAGACACAATTGGGACACAATAGTTTTGAGACACAATAGTTATTATATTGTGGAAGCTTATCAGTTAGATCCCATGATCCCCAGGGGCAAAGATCGTGGGATTTCCCCCTCTGGGATGTATATATGTGTGTATGTCTTTAAGTGAGCCCTCACCAACTAGTTTCCATTAACCCCTCAAGGCCTGTAGGGGAGGCCTGTATGGGAGACCAGATGGCAACCAAGGCCTCTCAGCCCCTTCATCTGCACAATTCAGCTTCTGCCTTCGCGTAATTAGTTTAGATGGATTTGGAGCAAATTAGAAATGATTTCTTTACTCTTCCAGTATCTGGAGATAATTGTCCACTGTTTGGCCTTAATCTGTAATATCTTACTGTCAATACCCCATATGGATGACCACCTCAGCCCTAATGGTCATAAGAACATGAGAAAAGCAATGCTGGATCAGACCAAGGCCCATCAAGTCCAGCAGTCTGTTCACACAGTGGCCAGCCAGGTGCCTCTAAGAAGCCCACAGACAACTGCAGCAGCATCCTGCCTGTGTTCCTAATATAATAGGCATGCTGCTAATATAATAGGCATGCTGTTCTGATACTGTAGAGAGTAGATATGCAACATAACTAGTATCCATGGGTGCCACAATTCTCTTTTATTTTAATTGTCATGGTCTCCATCCAAGGATGCTGGGAACTGTAGCTTGGGGAGTGAACAGAGAATTATTTGCTAGAAATCCCCATAACATTTGAAGTATGTAAGTTTTTAAGTATTTTAGCCCATCCTTTCTTCTGTTACTAGATCTGCAAGGTAGCTGATGATATATTTTTTTTAGATTTCCATGGAACTGATATCTTCAGAGAAGTGTAAAAATAGAAAGCTGATACAGAAGAGAGCCCGCAGATATCACAGCTTCCCATAGAAATGATAATCAACGAACAAAAGAACATGCTCTTAATGCAACCAGTGCTACCAATAATGACATCAAAAGGTGGATTAGCAGTGGCATCCTAAACAGAGTTACATACGTCTATGTCCAGTAGAGTCAATGAGCATATAAGGGTATAACTCTGCCTAGGATCACATTGCAGATATTTAAAGATGCAAGTTTAAAATGTGCAGTTGTATCCAAGTCAACTATCATGGCCCAGAATACAAAGCAAATCTCCCAGAAGATGATGTAAATCACCCATTCAGGGACTCATTTTATGTATATATTTCTTTGTTTTCTTATATATTTAAAAATATTCCCTCTTTCCTCATGGTTCAAGGTGGCTTACAACATTACAATTTAAAAAAAAATTTTTTTTGCTGTCATCACATTTGACTTATGACGACCCTGTAGGGTTTTCAAGGCAAGAGACATTCAAAGGTGGTTTGCCATTGCCTGCTTCTGCGTTACGACCCTGGTATTTTTTGGAGGTCTGCCATCTAAATAGTAGCCAGGGTCAGGTATGAGAGTGTGTGACTGGCCCAAGGTCACCCAGCGAGCCTCCATAACATAGCAGGGATTCAAACCTGGGTTTTCCTGGTCCTAGTCTGACACCTTAACCACTATACTATGCTGGCTATTTAAAAATAGATGCCTGCAATTTTTATCCCATTAAAGACTATGGAGAGGAGGAGGAGGAGGAGGAGGAGGAGGAGTTGGTTTTTATATGCTGACTTTCTCTACCGCTTAAGGCAGACTCAAACTGGCTTACAATCACCTTACCTTCCCCTCCCCACAATAAACACCCTGTGAGTTAGGGGCTGAGAGAGCTCTATCAGAGCTGTGACTAGCCCAAGGTTCATAGACAAGACGGACACATCTGGAGGCATGAAGAGCAAAATATAGAGCTCAATGTCATCTGTATATTGATGACACCCATCCTGGAATGTCTGACCAGGAACTTAAAGTGTCATCCATTCTGGATGGGGTTGCACTCCTTTTGAAGGAACAGGTCGGTAGTTTGGGGTGCTCTTGGACCCAAGATAAGCTGGTTGCAGCTCTGGCCAGGAGTGCCCTTCATCAGCTTCAATAGTTAGCCTGCCGGGGCCCTCCCTGGGCAGAAAAAGAACTGCGAGCAGAAGAAAAGGGCTTTGCACTTCCGGAACCACTTCACCATGCTGTCTGCCACCTACTTAAACTACCACATGTCTGCATAACGTGGGACCCACAAAGTTGAAGGCACCTCAGCCAACCACAACTTGTCACTGCCGGGAGCTCAAGGCACCGCGCTTGTAGTCCTAGGCAGACCGAAAAATCTGGGGCATTGCTTGAGGTCCTGGTGAGCTACCACACACATCTACCAAATTGTCATGGTTTGGTGGCTGACAAATTGCATAGTTCTGAACAATAGTATTTGGCTTTCAGGCAGCTCCATCCCATAGAACTAACATTCTTGCCGCCCCGCAAAAATGATTGCTTTTCTCCAAATCTGTGAATGACAGAAATCCATCCCCTCTTTTCCGCAGCCTGTGCCACAGCCTTGTTTGCAAAGCAATTAAGCCTGAATATTTGACCCTATGCTGGGAACTGTAGCTTGGGGAGTGAACAGAGAATTCTTTGCTAGAAATCCCCATAACATTTGAAGTACGTAAGTATTTAAGTATTTTAGCCCACCCTTTCTTCTGTTACTAGATCTGCAAGGTAGCTGATGATATTTTTTTCATTCGAAGCATTGCACGTTCATTGGCGAATGGATCGTAACGGCAGGCCCTTCTGAAAATCCGCGATGAGTGGAGGAAATGCACAAAGTTAATGCCTGTGACCTCAGCTGAGGACAACATGATTTTGTCATTTGCTTCAATCGGACGGTTGCCGCAACTATCCACAAACTTTGACTGGAAGGGTTCCAACCTCTTGGAGGCTCATTTCCAAGGTTTTCAGGGACCTTCCTTGTTTCAAAGAGTCCTGCGGGGAGACAGGCTGTTCACAGCATTGAGAGAATTATGCCAGCCTGCACAGATACTTGGCAGGCCCTGAGGTGAACTCCTTAAAAGCTCTTCCTGTCTTGTTGCAATTTATTGAAAGGATCTCCTCCTGCTGCTCACCTTCATCGCAGGACAAGAGGAAACGGAGGGAAATTTCTCCCTGGATGACAACATTCTGATCAAGAGGCTTTGGGGAAAAAAGAAGAAGAGGAAGAAGAGGAAGAAGGAGGAGGAGGAGGAGTTGGTTTTTATATGCTGACTTTCTCTACCGCTTAAGGCAGACTCAAACTGGCTTATAATCACCCTACCTTCCCCTCCCCACAATAAACACCCTGTGAGTTAGGGGCTGAGAGAGCTCTAACAGAGCTGTAACTTGCCCAAAGTCACCCAGTTGGCTTCATGTGGAGGAGTGGAAGAAAGTTTTGGGGGAAACGAATAATTTGATTAATTGTAGAGTGAAAAGAAAACCAATATTTTGTTTATTGGGAATGCCACCAAAAAATATGAATGATAATGACAGGATTATTTGTCAATATAGTTTTGCTGCTGCAAGAATTGTGATAGCTAAAGTTTGGAAACAACTGAATAAACCTTCAATTAATATCTGGAGAGAGAAATTATGGACATATATGAGGATGGCCAAATTAACAGACTTCCTACATGGGAAAGATATGGAAAAGTTTAAACAAACTTGGTCAAAGGCCGCCTCATATTGGGATAAGTTGGCAAAAATGGATTTTATGCTTATAATTAACGAGTTATAGAGTAATTTTATGCCTTTGTATTTTTAAATATTATAAACTGTTTAGACACCGCTACGGAAGTCGGGTGAAGGGTCACTACAACAGGTGGGTGGAGGGGAAGGGATATCTTTTTTTGAATATTAGAACTTTATAACTAAGATTGTAATAAGTAAGGTATATTGATACCCTTCTGAGTTTGTATTTTGTATTTTATTTTACTTATTGTAATTTTTTTGTATTGCTTTTTGTTTGTATATTTTGTTTTGTTTTTTTTCTGTTAAAAAATTCAATAAAAAATTATAAAAAACATGTGGAGGAGTGGATAAACAAATCCAGTTCACCAGATTAGCCTCCGCCTCTCATGGGGAGGAGTGGGGAATCAACCCCGGTTCTCCAGATCAGACTTCACCGCTCCAAACCACCGCTCTTAACCTCTACACCACGCTGGCTCTTAACCACTACACCACTGGTATCCCAGTGTGCCCTGCTTGAGGCTGAGGTCCAGCAATCAAAGCAGGAAGGAAAATACCACCCCTGGGGTCAACAATGTAGCATGGATGTTTTTCCAGCAAAGGATGAAGGTGAAATGAGACCAGAAATACTCTTTCAAGGATGCTGAGATACAGGTCTCTCCCCTTCAGAAGCATTCGGACAGTAGTTAAAGGTGCCATGCCCAGTTATGGCAGCGAGTACTGCGTTGGGGCTGAGGTGGTTCAAGGATTTGAGAGGCCTGAGGGGGTTGGTGGTTGAGAGGCCTCTGGTTCAGCAGCAGGATCTGGAGTGGAGGGTTCAGGGTCCAAGTCTGAATCAGAATACCATTACATCTTGGGAGCTGCCCCGAGCCAGCGTGGCGTAGTGGTTAAGAGCGGCGGATTCTAATCCAGAGAACCGGGTTTGATTCCCCACTACTCCACAAGAGCAGTGGACTCTAATCTGATGAACCAGCTTGGTTTCTCCACTCCTACACATGAAGCCTGTTGGGTGACCTTGGGCCAATCACAGTTCTCTAAAAGTTCTCTCAGCCCCTCCTACCTCACAGGGTATCTGTTGTGGGGAGGGGAAGGTAAGGAGATTGTAAGCCGGTATAAGTCTCCTTAAAAGGGAGATAAAATTGGCATATAGAAACCAACTCTTCTTCTCTCAGCCCCACCTACCTCACAAGGTGTCTGTTGTGGGGAGAGGAAGAAAGGTGATTGAAAGCCGCTTTGAGACTCCTTAAAGGTAGAGAAAAGCGGGGTATAAAAGCCAACTCTTCTCCTCTGCAGAGGGAGGGCAGGAAAGAAAGAAAGGAAGGAAGGAAGGAAGGAAGGAAGGAAGGAAGGAAGGAAGGAAGGAAGGAAGGAAGGAAGGAAGGAAAGAAAGAAAAAAAGAAGGGCTGTATCTCAAGGCTTGCAAGTTGACTCAGGGCCTTGGGGCTCTTCCTGCACATCAGAGGCAGCTCCCGGGGGTGTCTCAACTGCCACCTTCTGCGGTAGCGTTAGCTGCTTGCCTACCTCCTCCTCTGAGTCTTCGGCCTTTTCAGCTGACGAGGCATCCATACTCTAATCCATGACATGGTTATACAAAGGGATGACTGCAATGCATTTCCACAACCCCAGCAAACGTTGCCTGAGGAGCCCCGGCTGCCGTAGTCTAGTAGAAGAGCACATGCATTGCAGCCAGCCATGAGGAGTCCAGTGGAAGCCTTTGCCTGAGCCCTTGGAGAGTTGTTGTGGGTCACTGTAGTGGGTCTGATGGCCAGCTGGTCCGACTCAACATAAGGCAGCTTCATAGGTTAATCTGAGGAAAGAGCTCCCCAATATGTGTACACAGGATTTTGAAAGAAGCACATCTGCAATTATGCGTGTGTAAGATTCCTAATGCTTTGGTTCTGCTCCCAAGACATCGTGAATCAGAGTTCCAGAAATATAGGGAGAAATTGGGAAGAGGAAGATTTCAGAAATATCCCTACTGCAGTTGCAGCTGATATCCAATGGTTTCCATCTTTTTTATAGTTGTGTTTTGAATAACAAGAAGAAGGCTGTGGAACACAGGCAGGATGCTGCTGCAGTCGTCTTGTTGTTTGTGGGCTTCCTAGAGGCACCTGGTTGGCCACTGTGTGAACAGACTGCTGGACCTGATGGGCCTTGGTCTGATCCGGCAGGGCTTTTCTTATGTTCTAAGGCATTGCTAAGGAAGACTTCAGATTACAGAAATAAAGAGACCTGTGCTTATCCATTAAGTGTCCACATAGCAGAGTCAGAGAAACTTGTCTGTAGTTGAATTGCATAATTAAGTAATGTCTTTAATTCATCACATTAATTAAAGACACTGGTGCATCAGTTTTCATGGGTACATGGCTTTTTAGTATGCTATCATTAAGTGTACAAGATTTTTTAAAAAAATCATAAAATATTGTATGCATGTCTGTGTATAAATCTCACACCTTCCATGGAATCAACTAAACACATGTCTATGCCTGTTTGCATCAATAGACCTGCTGAGAAGCTCTTGAGCAACACAAAGTTACAATATTCTAGCCCACAGCAAAGTCCCGCTAAGCCATGTTCTTTATTGATTGGGAGGGACAAGGCTTGGACATGACATCCCAGTCTGCATAAAGGTATAAAGGTTTAGTGGAGCTGTATTACATGCTGGAGCAACTTGTCTGTTGTTTGTGGAGCTGTCCATGGTTCTAACCCATGCTTTATATTTGTGTGCGCGCCATCGAGTCACAGCTGACTTATGGCGACCCAGTAGGGTTTTCAAGGCAAGAGACACTCAGATGTGGTTTGCCATTGCCTGCCTTTGCACAACAACCCTGGCATTCCATGGAGGTCTCCAGTCCAAGTTCTAACCAGGACCGACCGTGCTTAGCTTCTGAGATCTGATGAGATCAGGCTAGCCTGGGGCTATCCATGGTTCTTACTCATGCTATAACCCATGCCACAAACCTGCTTATAACCCAGGGCCTTGTCTGTGCTACTTATCCTCTCCCTGAAGTCTGCTTCTCTGCATATCACCCACTGTCGTGATCCCCCAGCACACACACACACACCAAACAGTTTCAAACCTCACAGGGGCAAGTCCAAAGGGAATCCAAAAGCCAAGTCCAAGAGTTCAAGCCGAGGTCCAGAAAGAGCAAACAGTTCACAGCAAGGTCAGGAGTAGATAGATGTGTTGTTTCCACACAGCTACCTTCTTTCCAGCTGCTTATCAACAGCACGCCATGCAGGCAGCCTGTAATGCCATGCACCTGCCAGCCACCTCAGACCTGCTCCTGCAAACACTCATCCCTGCTGTCTGCTGGGTCAGTACCTAGCTGCCAGTTGAGTACTTTGTCTTCAATCCTGTAAAGTCTTACGTGTTTGCCTTCTGTGCCATTCCTGAGGCTCTGGTGAAGGGGGGGGTGTGAGCAGACAGGCAGCTGGCTTTCTGCAGCCGGCTCAGAGCTGGAGGGCTGAGGAGTTGCTGCGCTGGTCCCTGGCTGCGGATTTGAGTCTGAGCCCACAGGGGCTGCTTCTTCCTGTGCCTCCTCAGCTGCTGGCTGTGTGTAGAAGCCAGGGCTGCTGGCTGACTCTTCATCAGAGGAGTCATCGGTGTCCCCTGGACCTGGCTGGGCCATGACACCCACTCCTGCAGATGTCCCATTTACTGGCAGCCAGTACCGCCTTCTTTGTGCTATGAACTCATTCTTGGACCTCTTTGCTCAGTATTTGCAAGACCTAAGAGACCACTGCAAGGAGAAGGAGAAGGAGAAGAGCTGGTTTTTATATGCCGACTTTCTCTACCACTTAAAGGAGAGACTCCACTCAGACTGGCTTACCATCACCTTCCCTTCCCCTCCCCACAACAGACACCTTGTGAAGCAGGTGGGGCTGAGAGAGCTGTAACAGAGCTGTAACTTGCCCAAGGTCACCCAGCTGGCTTCATGTGGAGGAGTGGGGAATCAAACACAGTTCTCCAGATCAGAGTCCACTGCTCCAAACCACCGCTTTTAACCACTACACCATGCTTGCTCTCCAGAGAAAAGTGAGGAAGAAGAGATGACAGTAGACCAGTTTTGCTCCCATTGGATGCAAGAAATAGACAAGAAATTATAAAGCCTAGGCCTTTCTAAGGATACCTGATTACGTATGGGGAAAAGTCAATCTATATTAACCATCAAGAACTATATAAAAATTATATTACTCCAGCTCTATAATGCATGCTAGGAGAATATGCTCTACCCAATTTTTAGGTATCCTTCCATCTCTGCAAACTCCAGCTTATTTTAGAAATTTAATTATCCCTCATTACCATAGGGCATTCACGCTTGTTTGAATGACGCCCCTTCAGTGGTGTTAAATGGAAGATGTGTCAACTTACCTTATTCAGATAGGCTTTGTCCATGTGATCTGAAGAGAATGGATTCATTATCCCATATGATGTTGGAATGTCCCCAATATAATTCCTACCTCAATTGATGGATTTCCCCTATCTTAATCAAATTACCTGCCACAGTAACAAAAGATAAAACACTCCCCTTTTTGCTGGCGGACCCAAGAACAACATTGGTGGTAGCCAAGTATCTATCCACCATATTTTCCTTAAAGAAATAAAGGCTCTCCTTTTACTGCACAAGACCTTTGGGTCAAGGGAGCTTGAAAGTAGGAAAGGAAAGGAGATGTCCATAAAAGTTCCACATAGCTAGCGGCTGCAAAGGTGTGGAATCATTGATTGATCTGAAATGAACAGTGAACTCTTTTGTCTGCAGGCTTCTATCAAAAGGAAGTAAAGGAAGACATAGCCATTACGATCACACACCCTGGTTCTTCTAAAACAATCACACATTTTCTCCCCTCACCTTGCCATTTGTCCTTTCGCATTAGAAACAACAATATACAAAGTATGATTAGATAGAAAAAGCTGTAATCCTGCATTTTGGTTGCCAGACAAGGTGTGAGCTTTAGCAGTTCACAATGGCAAGGAAGCCAAAACCTGGAGTGATTTACTCTGTCTTCAATCCAATCTAATCATCAGCTAGTCTCGCTTTACACTATACATATATAAGCTACCTGTGTAAACAGCAAGCCGCAACCAGGACATTAGAGGTGACTACTTTTTAATAACATGTCCTTTCTATTCTCTCCCACCCACCCCCACTGTGAACAGTTGGGAGCAAAGCCAGGAAAAGTGAGACCGCTAATCCTGTAAACACTAATCTCAGATTCAATTACCATCCAACAATGTACTGGGTGTCAGAAAAATCTACTGAAACCTCCCCAAGTCCTGTTTCCAACAGCAGCAAAATCCTTACAAGCTAAAATCTCTAAGAAGGCAGCATGAGCTGAAGTCTTAATGCAGGTGGGAGGGGTTGTGGCTCAGTGGTAGAGCATCTGCTTGGCATGCGGAAGGTCCCAGGTTCAATCCTCAGGATCTTTTGTGAAAAGGATTAAGTAGTAGGTTATGGGAAAGACCTCTTGAGAGCCAGCATGGTGTAGCGGTTAAGAGTGGTGGACTCTAATCTGGAGTAATGGGTTTGATTCCCCACTCCTCCACATGAAGCCTGCTGGGTGCACTTGGGCTAATCACAGTTATCTCTGAACTCTCTCAGCCCCACCTTCCTCGCAAGGTGCTTGTTCCATTTATTTGTTTGTTTGTTTATTACTGTTGTATGTTATGGATACCAAGGACTGCCAAAAAAACAACAACAGTGGGTTATAGATATCTTTGGCTATCGTACTTTGGTCACTTTATGAGAAGACCAGAGTCACTGGAAAAGACCATCATGCTAGGAAAAGTTGAGGGCAGCAGGAAAAGAGGAAGACCCAACAAGAGATGGATGGACTCAAAGGAAGCCACAGCCCTCAATTTGCAAGACCTGAAGAAGGCTGTCAAAGATAGGACATTTTGGAGGACTTTGATTCATAGGGTCACCATGAGTCAGAAGCGACTTGACGACACTTCACACACACACACAAACACACACACACACACACACACACACATGTTTATTATATTTTTATCCTGCCCTTCGTGACCAAGGTTGGCCTCAGGGCGGCTCACATCCCAACATCATCCACAATATTCCAATAAAAATACAGTACATCAGAACGATAGGATAAATTATAATGAAAAGCCTATAATACATCCTAACATTTAACAGATTAAAACCATAAAGGTCAAGGAAGATCAAGAATGGAAGAAAACCAAAAAGACTATGTCTACTGATGCTGCCACAGAGAGCCAGCGGTGGTGTAGTGGTTAAGAGCAGTGGTTTGGAGCGGTGGAATCTGATCTGGAGAACCGGGTTTGATTCCCCCCACTCCTCCACATGAGCGGTGGAGGCTAATCTGATGAACTGGAATTGTTTCTCCGCTCCTACACACGAAGCCAGCCGGGTGACCTTGGGCCAGTCACACTCTCTCAGCCCCCCCTACCTCACAGGGTGTCTGTTGCGGGGAGGGGAAGGGAAGGTGATTGTAAGCCAGTTTGAGTCTCTCTTAAGTGGTAGAGAAAGTCGGCATATAAAAACCTACTCTTCTTCTTCTTTCGGACTCAGCAGCAAGAATGACTCCCAAGCACATAAACCTATCAAAGTGAAACCACATTTATCCCTGTTTGATGACCCTGGCACTTGCAGTGGCGATCTGAGAAGAAGGGGTTTGGGTTTCAGGACAGCCAGACATCCCTTAAAATACGGCCTCCTTTTGACCAGAGCCCCTTGCAAATGGAGTGGCTGACTCCGTGTCAGCCTGACCAAGGAGAGCTGCCCTCTGCTTCCCGGCCTCAAAAATTGGTTGACATCATTCTTTCCAAGACAGGTTTTATGACCATTGTCTGGTTTTTTGAAAGTGGGGCCGAGAGGGAGTCAGTGCGGTGCAAACAGGCCCAGAAATAAAAAGGTTGCTATTAAAAGAAGTCAGCAATAGAAAGGAGGCAGGGGAAATATCAGCTATCGATTTGTACTGCAAAAGTTGACCATTCTGTATCTATTATATCTACTCTGTCAGTGAACAGTGATGCTGCCTTATACTGAATCAGACCCTTGGTCAGTCAAAGTCAGTATTGTCTACTCAGACCGGCTGTGGCTCTCCAGGGTCTCAGGCAGAGGTCTTTCACATCACCTACTTGCCTAGTCCCTTTAACTGGAGATGCCGGGGATTGAACCTGGGACCTTCTGCATGCCAAGCAGATTATCTGCCACTGAGCTATGGACCTTCCCATAGCAGGTCATGAGACTCATTACTATTGTGACAAGTTGTTGGTCTGAAGTTGAGTCAGTGAAGGAAATCAAGTGTGAGGGCTCCGTGGAGCACAGTTCAGGAACTGCTGTGCCTTTCAAAAAGGCCCCAGCACACAGCTTGCCTCAGTCAGCATTATGTCCCAGCTTCCACATTTCAGGCAGCGATTCGGAGAGGGCCACTATGCACGAGGGTACTGCCATGAACCTGCCTCATCAATTCTGCAGACCCAAAGCCGGTCCCAATCCAGTCAGGGAAAGCATGCTCTGCAGGCCACCCACAACTCTGTCTGTGATGCGAATGGTTCAGCCTCCCCCAGTATGGGACTGGACTCCACAGCACCATCACTTGACCAATGGCTCAAGGTCTCTCACTCGCCAGAGGACACTAAGAAGGGAACATGGAGCATGAACCGGGAGGTAGCCTGGTGAGCCTCAAACCAAGGCTCCTCTAGGAGACCAAGTCCTATGAGGAAAGGTTGAAGGAGCTGGGTATGTTTAGCCTGAAGAGGAGAAAACTGAGAGGTAATATGATAACCCTCTTCAAGTACTTGAAGGGCTGTCATAAAGAGGAGGGTGCTGAGATGTTTTCTGTTGCCCCAGAAGGCCGTACCAGAACCAACGGGTTGAAATTAAATCAAAAGAGTTTCCGTCTAGTCATTAGGAAGGATTTTCTAATCATTAGAGCGGTTCCTCAGTGGAACAGGCTTCCTTGGGAGGTGGTAAGCTCTCCTTCCCTGGAGGTTTTTAAGAAGAGGTTAGATGGTCATCTGTCAGCAATGCTGATTCTATGACCTTAAGCAGATGATGAGAGGGAGGGCATCTTGGCCATCTTCTGGGCATGGAGTAGGAGTCACTGGGGATATGATGAGGAGGTAGTTGTGAATTTCCTGCATTGTGCAGTGGGTTGGACTAGATGACCCTGGTGGTCCCTTCCAACTCTATGATTCTATGATTCCTCTCTCAGTTTCTATTATGGGTGGACTTGGACACTCAGAAGGCTAGCTTTGCAATCCGGCACTGAGAGGAGCTCGACTCCCCATCAAAGCACCGTTTCCTGGGTACTTATGACAGGAGCTGTCCCAGGTCCTGAACGGATTGACCCAACCTCAGCTACTTGGAGCTGTACTACCCAGCTACCTCTCACTGCTGGACTCATGCCCCGTTTCAGTCTCTTCTGGACTATTTCTGGGCTCACAGCATGGCTGGAACAATGTATAAAGAGAACAGAATATATACATATTTGAAGTGGACTATATTCCAAGAGACAGCTATTGCAAAAGATTTTTTCTCTAGCACCAGAGAACGCCGCATGAATGATGACAGAGGTCAGCTCACAGATGCTGAATTTGGCTGGAACGGGAAGCCGCACGATACCCACAGCATGCAGAGGAACCATCACAAGGTGACATTTTTCTTAAACCACATCACCAGCCTGCAGTTGGAACATCCCCTTTTAACTGCTCTGGCCCACAAAAGAAGGTCACCCCCTTCCCCCAATAAGCATGTACAAAAACGGGTTTGAGACAGCATCAGGATGGGTTGGCCCCTTGGAGTCACTGCAAATTTCCAAGTTGGCTGTTGCCCTGGAGGACAGCTGGCAGCAAGTATCAAGCAGAGGTGCCAGGCTCCCTCTGGGGTCGCTTGACTTGGATTTGGAAAGCAGTAGCAGCAGCAACAACATGCAAAGATTGGCCTGTCACGTCCTCCCACTGCAGGCCTGGTATGAGCTGAGTGGCCACTAAACTTGGTGGTAGTGTGGAAAGAAGCGATAGGCAAGCCTACATCCATTGCTATTAAGAACATAAGATCATAAAAGGCTATGCTGGATTAGACCAAGGCCCATCAAGTCCAGACGTCTGTTCACACAGTGGCCAACCAGGTGCCTTGAGGAAGCCCACAAACAAGACAACTGCAGCAGCATCCTGCCTGTGTTCCACAGCACCTACTATAATAGGCATGCTCTTCTGATCCTGGAGAGAACAGGTATGCAACATGACCAGTATCCATAAGAACATAAGAAAAGCCCTGCTGAATCAGACCAAGGCCCATCAAGTCCAGCAGTCTGTCCACACAGTGGCCAACCAGGTGCCTCTAGGAACCCCACAAACAAGACAACTTGTGTTGCCTGTGTTTTCCTGCCTGTGTTCCACAGCACCTAATACAATGAGCATGATCCTCTGATCCTGGAGAGAATAGGTATGCATCATGACTGGTATCCATTTTGACTAGTAGCCATGGATAGCCCTCTCCTCCATGAATGCGTTCACTCCCCTCTTAAAGCCTTCCAAGTTGGCAGCCATCACCACATCCTGGGGCAGGGAGTTACACAATTTAACTCTTATCACACACACCCTTTAAGGTGTTCGTGGCAGTTCCCACTTCACGAGAAATGAATATGTTTTACCTCTGTTGGTCCACATCCCCAAAGGCGACTGAAGCAGGATAAGGTTTTGTGAAAGGAGGTTGCCATTTAGGGGCTGATTGGCCATTCAAGGGCCCACTCAGTTTCAGGGTTGCCATCTCAGCTGGGAAATTCCTGGAGATTTGAAGTTGGAACCTGAGGAGGGTGGAGTTTGGCAAGGAAAGGGACCTCAGTGGAGTGTAATGCCATGGAGTCCACACCATCCAAAGCAGCTACTGTCTCTCGGGGAACTCATCTCTGTAGTCTGGAGATCAGTTGTCATTCCAGAAGATCTCCAGGATCCACCTGGAGGAAGATCCAAAAGGACTTTGGAAGAGAGGGACGTGGTCATCCAAGACATTGCCTATCCTTTGGGCGAGGTGGTTCCAAAATCTTCAACCAGCACATAATTAGCTCACAATTAAACCAGCGGTTTTCTTTAAAAGAAACCTCTCTGAATTTGCATTTGCCTTTGGGGGGGAAAAGCTATTTGAAAGAGTCTTGCTTTTTGCTTCACAGGCTAGCGATTCTTTGCAGCCATGTGTGCAGTTTAAACAACGGCCGCCGCCAATCCTTGGTTGTGGTCTCGATTGCTTTTTGAAGCCAACATTATATTTTGAATGAAATGAAACAACGCAGGCGGCTCTCAGAAAAAAGCCTAAATATTGTGGAACCTGGAAGAGAAATCAAAGGCCTTCTTGACCCAACAACGGGGGAGTGACTCAGGCCCGGCACATATGTTTGACATTAAATGCTGATGTGGAGTCCCAGACGGAGTGCTGCTAGTGGAGACTCATTGAAGACAGGAGGGCAAAGACAGCAGTTTGTATTTATAGAGCTGCTGAGCTGGCACTTGAAGCATCTGTGGCTCAGTAAGCAGCAACGGCGCTCTTGAAACTCATGGGCAAAGCATGAGATGTCAAACAGCCACCCGTAAGGAATGGATTTCATCAAGGTGGTCGCCGTGCTGTGCCGCCTGGGGTATTGCTGACTCGACGCCTTTTTGTTTGGGTGGACGTCGATGATCGGTGGCTGCAGGCAAGGGTGAAGTCATTGATGAATTGGGCCCACCCACATGCAGCCTTCCACTTTGAAGAAGAAGAGTTGGTTTTTATATGCCAACTTTCTCTACCACTTAAGGAAGACTCAAACTGGCTTACAATCACCTTCCCTTCCTCTCCCACAACAGACACCCTGTGAGATAGGTGGAGCTGACAGGGCTCTTAATAGAACTGTGACTAGCCCCAGGTGACCGAGCTGGCTTCATGAGTAGGAGTGGGGAAACCAACCCGGTTCACCAGATTAGCATCCGCCGCTCATGTGGAAGAGTGGGGAATCAAACCCGGTTCTCCAGATCAGCGTCCACAGCTCCAAACCACCGCTCTTAACCACTACACCACGCTGTCTCTCATGCTGGCTTGGATTTGGGGTTTATAGCTCTGGCAAAGCCTTGGCATAACTGACCTCTGGGGCAAGGCTCTTCCAGTCCGAGGAATGTGCTGCTTGCTGAACTTCCTTCTCAACCCTCTGGGCTGGGCAGCCTGGACAGCTCTTTCCAATCCGTGTTTCCTAACCAGAAAACACATGAACAAATGAAGCTGCCTTATACTGATTCAGATCCCTGGTCCATCAAAGTCAGTATTGTCTACTCAGACCGGCAGCAGCTCTCCAGGGTTTCAGGCTGAGGTCTTTCACATCACCTACCTGCCTAGTCCCTTTAACTGGAGATGCTGGGGATTGAACCTGGGACCTTCTGCATGCCAAGCAGATCCTCTGCCACTGAGCCATGGCCCCTCCCCTCCACAAAACAAGAGTCTGGTGCCAGTCTTTTCCTGAAGAACCTGTTTTTCAGGGATTCCTTGGGGTCTTCTTACCGGGTCCTTAATATTAGCCGTGTTGCGATCCTTTCTTGAAAGAGAGCCTGGTCAACTCTTCCAATCTTCCCTTGCAATGTGCAGCCATAGAGGAGTGCTGGGTGGGTTCTTCAGGGCAACAGTGTGGTCCAAGAGGCCAGGCTGGTGATTCACATGATCGTGTGGCCTAGACAATGCCCCAGAATCCTCTAACACACATAGGGGATCCTAGGCAGGCAAGCTGGAGTAGGAACCATTCCTCTGATATTAGGAAATCCATCAAGTCCCAAATAAGTTGCCAGGCAGGAAGCCGGAGCTGCAGGCTGAGAGGCAAGCAGTGCAGTTATAGTCGGGCCAGAGCTCAAGTCTGACTAAGGTTGCTAGCTCTGGGATGGGAAATACCTGGAGATTTGGGGGTGGAGCCTGAGGAGGGAAGGGTTTGGGGAGGGGAGGGACTTCGATGGGGTATAATGGCCAGGTGAACTGATCTCCGTCATCTGGAGATCAATTATAATAGTGGGAAATCTAGGGTTGTCAGATCCCTGTTAATGGAGGGCAATTGCCCGCCAATTAATAGGCCTGCCCTCCGTCCCTCAGCTGGCCAGTGGGGGAAGCAGGCCAGCTAAAGGGGGGGGGGAGACACAATCCATACATGTGCTGCGGCACACAACATAATAATGTTCCTTCCAGGGTAAACCCAGAAGTGTCGGGGATGCTCTAGCATGTCCCTCTAGACCATAGTTTTGGGAGGAATGTGCTTGAGCATCCCTGTCACTTCCACTTGCGAATCACCCCTCCACTGAAGCTCCCACCGGTGGCAAGGGGAGGACCTGTCAACCCTAGGGAGATCTCCAGCCACAACCTGGAGGTTGGCAACCCTAAGCCTGACACAGGAAACAATAGGCAAGCAAGGAATCAAGTCCACAGCAGCAACAAGTCCAAGGCGCAGGCACAACAGAACCCAATCATTTTACAACAGACATGCTGTTAGGATTGAAGAGCCAAGTCAGAAGCAGAATTTATGTAAGCTCTGCTCTGATTGGCTCCCTCAGTCACATGCCTTTGCTGAGCTGAGTCAGGCTGCAGTTCCTGAAGTGGCCACTAGCAGCATGGCATTGTAGCTTACTTCAGGTTCCAGACGGCTGGTGGTGGGTCAGAGGGTGTTGGACCCTGACTCCTGGAGTCTTGCATTCAAGACCCCCAGTGCTGTACAGAAGCATCCACTGTCCTCTCAAAAGGCAACCCCAACCTGAAGAAAACACTTAGGTCTGGTTCTCACAAGCAGCAGATGAGACTTGGGTCTGGACTGTGCCAGCCATGTAAGAGTTAATGTAATTGAGGGCGTCCCTGACCTGAATGGCCCAGGCTAGCCTGATCTTGTCAGATCTCAGAAGCTAAGCAGGGTCAGCCATAGATAGTACTTGGATGGGAGACCACCAAAGAATACCAGGATTGCTACGCAAAGGCCGGCAATGGCAAACCACCTCTCTTGCCTTGAAAACCCTACTGGGATGCCATATGTAAGCTGTGACTTGACAGCACTATACACAGGTAACGTGCTTTCATCCACAGCTGTATAGAGACTGGTGTCACGGAGGAAGGTTCTACTCATGTGTAGATACACCCACATGAACATGGTCCTCTTTTCAATTGGAGCTAGGGTTGCCAACTGCCTAGAGAAAAATATATATCCTGTCCCTCTAACAGAGGCTTAACTGGATGATATTTACCAGGTGATATCATTTACGGTACCTCCATGCCATGAAAAGTTTCAGCTGCCCGTTTCAACGCATTAAGCCTCTGTTAAAAAGACAGGACATTTTTTTCTCCAAGGCCGCTGGCAACACCCACATTAAAGTAGCCAAGAATGCAGGAATGACTTTTCTCTCTGCAGCTTCTTGATTCTCGTCTCAGGGGCTGCTGGCATGGATTTTAACGGTGGCTGAAGCAAGCAAAATATACACAGATTCTTAGCAACGACCCACACACCAGTAATAAGGATCTGTGACTGGATGATGAATTTACAGAGAGCCCCGATAAGAGACAAACGAGAAATACAGTTTATTAAAGAGGAAACATGCACTGCATGAAAGCAGAGGAATTAACTGTCTGGATGGGAGATTGATTCCAAGTACCAGGGAGTTTGAGCAAGTTATCCCATTGGCTGCGTTGGAAAGGAGAAGAGGAGGAAATGTGGAGAAAAGAAGGCAGGGAAATGAGATACTCTGAGGTCTTTTCTGCATGGCTGTTTCCCTTGCCGTCCCCCCCCCCTCCAAGGACTTCGGGTCTTTGTGTTGATTATGCATGCCGTTTTCGACCATCAGAGGTCGCCTTGCTCTCCCCCTGCGTTTCCCCACGTTTTGCCTGTGTTTTTAAATTCAAGATAAAACAGGTCTTTGAAAATGCAGGCAAAATGCGGGGAAACGCAGGGGAGAGTGAGGCGACCTCTGATGGTCAGAAACGGCACGCATAATCAAAACAAAGACCCCAAGTTGTTGGAGGGGTGACGGAGAGAGAAACAGCCATGCATAAAAGACCTGAGAGAGAGTGAGTGAGTGAGTGAGTAAGAATGGGGTGTGTGCAATCCTTGGTCCCATGGAGAGTCCAACAGCTTTTCCATCTCCTCGAGATGTATGGCTACGTTTTTGTCCAGAGAAGCTTTCATTCAAGGAAACACTGCAGTCTGAGGCGAAATAGATCAGACACAGAAACTGTGGACTTCATATGTCATCTATATGAACTTGGCCAATAAGGCACTTCTAGCCACTGGAGGCTTGAATGAGGAGGTCATGCTCCTTTTCTTACTTTGGTTGCTTCCCCGCTGACCTATAGCTCCACCCCTACCAGCGGGGTGTAGTGGTTAAGAGCGGTGGATTCTGATCTGGAGAACCAGGTTTGATTCCCCACTCCTCCACATGAGTGGCGGCCGCTAATCTGGTGAACCGGGTTGGTTTCCCCATCCCCACTCCAACACACGAAGCCAGCTGGCTGACCTTGGGCTAGTCACAGTTCCCTCTGAACTCTCTCAGCCCCACCTACCTCACAAGGTTCTGTTGTGGGGAGGGGAAGGGGAAAAGACTGCAAGCCAGTTTGATTCTCCTTAAAAGGTAGAGAAAGCCAGCATATAAAAACCAACTCTTATTCTTCTACCCTCAAATACAGTATCGTTTGTTTTGCTTCCACACAACAGTGTCATACAATTGTCCACTTCCTGGGTTTTGCCCTGCCTCAGAGTGATCCCCCCCAATTGTCTTTGGTATGATCTTTCCAGAAACATCATATTTGGTATCATGTGGGCCAGAAGGTGGGGATTTCCACATATCCCCACACAGATCCAGCATCCTTTCCCTTTGCACCCACCATTCCCAACACCCAATGGTGGGCTTTTGGCCAGTTTTCCCCCCTTTAGTTAGCGGTATGGATATCACTATAGCATCATTAACTATAATGATACCTCAACTGCTGATTAAAAAAAAAACTGGTAAAGAGGGTTCCAGCGGCTAGGTGGGGGAAATGGCAGGTGTGAGGGAATAGTAGAAGAAAAAAGAGGGGAATAGGTTGATAGTTGAATAAGTTGATACTTGCACACAACGTATGTGGGAGACATATACATCCCAGCATAAAAACCTATGACAATTTTACCAGAAGTTGGTGTAATTGGTAATATATACAACCTATTACATGCCTGGTCTGTTTTATATTGCCTGTATATGTAAATATATTTGTAATGTGTGTGCATGTTTTACATGTGATTCAAATAGACCACTGAGGAAGGCCATAAAGGCCGAAAAGCGTTTGGCTTGTGGTGACAGACATCAACCTTAGGAAATGCCATTGTGCTATTTGAATGGTTTTTAAATGATTTTAATCTTGATATAGCGCTTCTGATAAATTATATATTTTTATTATTGATATTTTTTCCATCCCACCCAATCTCAGGTGTGAGGGAATACCATGGAGAATAGCCACATGTGGGGCCTTTGCTGCTCTGTGAATACCTTTCCTTCCACAACAGCAATGAGAGTACAACAGGGTGTTGTCCTGTGTTGGAAGCAAGCTCTGCCTCTCTCTTCGCCCTTTCTCTGCCATAGATGCACACCCCGTAGGCTTTCCTTGTTCTAGAGGTAGGGGAAGGAGTGAGCGTACCATGGTTGCCTTGCCTAGCAACTGCCTGATGTGTTCCCATCTGATTGGCTACCCAATAGGAAGCAGCAAAAAGGATGACTCTTTAATACCACAACACTTGTTGAAGTAGTAGTAGTAGTAGTAGTAGTAGTAGTAGTAGTAGTAGTATTTATACCCTGATTTTCTCTATCGAAAGGAGTCTCAAACCGGCTTGAACACATGAATACATGAAGCTGCCTTATACTGAATCAGACCCTTGGTCCATCAGAGTCAGTGTTGTCTACTCAGACCAGCAGTGGCTCTCCAGGGTCTCAGGCAGAGGTCCATTCACATCCCCTACTTGCCTAGTCCTTTGAACTGGAGATGCCGGGGATTGAACCTGGGACCTTTTGCACGCCAAGCAGAGGCTCTACCACTGAGCCACGGCCCCTCCCCAGCTTACAATCACCTTCTCTTCCTCTCCCCACAACAGACACCTTGTGAGATAGGTGGGGCTGTGACTAGCCCAAGGTCACCCAGTAGGCTTCATGTGGAGGAGTGGGGAAACCAACCCGGAACACCAGATTAGAGTCTGCCGCTTATGTGGAGGAGTGGGGAATAATACCTGGTACTCCAGATAAGAGTCCTCCACTCTTAACCACTACACCCATGCTGCATGGGTGGATTGTGCATGCGCATGAATGTTGTGTGTCCAAGGGATCTGTGAGTCCACTGCTGTGCAGCCGGTGAGCCTCTACGTGGCTTCCTTTCTTCCAAGAGTGCTTCATGGCCCTACTATCTTGGTAGAACACTCCTCTTAAGTTTCATTACCGTTTGATGGTTGTCATGTGCTCCATTTCCCCGTACACAATGTTATGACTGCGAGGCAATAATGTGTTAGCTTTTATAGCTGTCGCTTTGACCGTGGCATCATTCTCCCCACAGTGAGAAGGTGGCTGATTCATCGCACCGAGTCTCCTAGCCCATTACAAGTGATCATCACCTCCCTTGCAAAGGCCAAAAGAAAAAGGAGAAAAAGGGCTTCGGGGGATTCTTGAGAAAGGTGGAAGAGAGAGAAGGTTCTCTGGCAGAGTGCTGTAAATCCAGCGCCGTTGTTTCGTCAAGGGCAAAAAAGAAAGCCACGGTATGGGTTTACAGCATGAAAAGCTGTCAAAGATCTGCGTTGTGCCCGCAGTTGTGTGAAAGTTGCGTCTTGGCCTCCTGAAATGGTGAAAATGTCTTTGGACTTCTCTCGGCCCTTTCGCATAGTTTATTTATGTGCTTACTGTAGAATGCCCCTTACGTTCGGATTCTCTGATTCATTTGTATCAGGAAGAGAGAGAAAGTAGGTCACTGTCACACAGTAAATGAATGAGCCGAGCGGTAAAAGAAATCTATACTTTTCACTGGAGGGTAAGATGGGGGGAGATGATGGAATCGGGGAGAGAGAGATTGAATTAATTCTCTTGATGTGCCGTGCTTGGTCATTATTCTTGGGGTGGATCAATAGGGAGGGAGCTGAGGCCCTTCGGAAGCACGTTGTTACTTTCTAGGAGTCAGTCACCCATTTGGGTGGTGTCAATCAATTTCCCAGTTCCGTTTATTATGCAGATGCACAGACCCTTTTATTGCTGTGTAGTTCTGTTATTATTGTATGCTGCTTTTATGATTTCGGCTTCACCCCCAAAATCTCCAGGTACGTCCCAAGTCGGAGCTGGCAATCCTATTCCAGCCACAGGACAACATTGAGGAGAATATGAATCCTTCACTGCTACTCTGGGCTCTGTGTATGTTTTCCTGTACAACTGTAATGGATCAGGGCATGGCAGGGAGTCCCAATGGGACCCCTGAGTGTAGGGCAAAGCTGTAGGGTTAGACACACACATTGCACAGTTATGCGGCATCCATTTTAATAACAGTCTGAACTGCACTTCCAAACAATTATTTGACCTTGTGCGTGTGTTAAGTGCCGTCAAGACGCTTCTGACTCATGGCGACCCTATGAATCAGTGTCCTCCAAAACGTCCTATCCTTAACAGCCTTGCTCAGGTCTTGCAAATTGAGGGCTGTGGCTTCCTTTTTCGAGTCAATCCATCTCTTGTTGGGTCTTTTTCTTTTCCTGCTGCCTTCCACTTTTCCTAGCATGATTGTCTTTTCCAGTGACTCCTGTCTTCTCATAATGTGACCAAAGTACGACAGCCTCCGTTTAGTCATTTTAGCTTCTAGGGTCAGTTCAGGCTTGATTTGATCTATAACCCACTGGTTTAGTTTTTGGGGGGCAGTCCAGGGTATCCGTAACACTCTCCTCCAACACAACATTTCAAAGGAATCTATTTTCTTCCTATCAGTTTTCTTCATTGTCCAGCTTTCACACCCATACATAGTCATACGGAATATGATGGCATGAATTAACTTGATCTTGGTTGCCGGTGACACATCCTTACACCTAAGAATCTTTTCTAGCTCCTTCATGGCTGCCCTTGTCGATTCCAAAACCCTCCTGTTGGTGCTCATTTCTAAAGGCTTGCGGAAGTCTATTTTTAATTGCTTATGAAATTATTTTTAAATATGCTTTTAGGACAACTGGATTCTTAACAATCAGCTAGCACTTCAGGAGAAATGGTGGCAAACATTTGTTAGAGGCTCAACCAGTTTATCACAGCACCACTTAGAGGCTGGTATACCGAACGAAGACAAAGTGGTTGAGCTGCGTTTTCTCAGGGGCGCCCTTTAAATTGCCTTGCTGGGCTAGAGCAAAGGTCCGTCTAGGCCTTCATTCTCACTGCAACCAAGAAGATGCCTCTTGAATCTCCCAAGGAGGCCAAGAAGGTTGTTTGCTCCCGACATCTGCAAACCAGAAACCTCCAGCTTCTATGAATAGTGGTTCCATTAATTTATCATGGCTAATAGTTGTTGATAAATCTATCAGCTCTGACTTTGTTGAATCCTTTCTTCAAGCCATGTAAATTTGTGACCACATCCTGAGGAAATGAATTCCACAAAGTAATTAGGTGCTGTATGAAGAAATCACACAGGAGTCAGACCATTGGTTTATTAAGGTTGGTATTGAGATCCAGCGGGGTGTAGTGGTTAAGGTGGTTAAGGTGTTGGGCTAGGACCTGATGTTGCCTAACGGGTTGCCAATCTCCCGGACTGGTCATGGCAACCCCAGCAGATACGTGCCCACACTGTTCCAGACATGCACCGAGCCCCAAACGCAATGGGGACGGCTCCCACGCCAGCGAGTGAAACTGACAAGAAGGAGCCACGGGCGGAGAAGCCTCTCGGAGAGAACCAGAGGGAATCCATTTTCCTGTGTGCCCCGTTCCAGCAGAAGCCATCTCTCAGGGAGCTGTCAAGCACATAGTCTTTACCAAAACCCCCACCCCCCCAGCCTCATCAGCATGATTAATAGCCCATTGGAAGACATCGAGATCCCAACGAAAGATCATTCCCCCAGCAATGCAAAGTGACGCGCCTTGGACACAGCTATGTGCGTCGTTGTGTTAGATCATTAATCCAATCTGCAAGCAACTCCCGGTCCTCCCGGATAGGGCTGTCGATTTGGTTCATCCCGAACCGAAAACCAGCCGAATTTCCCCTGATTTGGCGGTTTTTAGTTCGGGACGAACCGAAATAAAAAAAAGGCGGGAAACAGGGGAGTCGAATTTGCCGACTTCGGGGGTTTGGTGAATAAATTCGGCAGATTCGGGGTTCCATGAAGGCGCGCGGGGGGCTCTTTAAACAGATCTGCGCCTCCCAGCTGGGAGGCACAGATCTGTTTAAAGGGCCCCCCGCGCGCCTTCACAGGACTTCCATGAAGGCACTGGGGGGCTCTTTAAACAGATCTGCGCCTCCCAGCTGCGAGGCGCAGATCTGTTTAAAGAGCCCCCCGCGCGCCTTCATGGAAGCCCCGTGAAGGAGCGCGGGGGGCCCTTTAAACAGATCTGTGCCTCCCGGCCAGGAGGCACAGATCTGTTCCACACACCCCCGCGTGCCTTCAGGGGGCTTCCCTGAAGGCGCGTGGGGGGCCCTTTTTAGATGTTGCAATTTAGATGTCGCAATGCACACATGAAGCTGAAAAAGGGTGCATGACAGGAAGAATGCAGTACAAGGAAGGAAACAGAAAATGTCAAGCAAATGGAGTCTCATTGGCCTCGATGCACACAACGTAGAAGCAAACTAGAGCAAAACCATCAGGGATGAGAAATCTGATATCTGTATTTTACACTGTCATCCTAAACCCAGTTCCACCTTTCCAGTCCCTTGGCCCTAATGAACTTAGAAGGATGCAACTTGGCTTAGCATTGCACTGTTAGTCCACGTTGGGGATGCATTTGCTGGATACACTTTTCAACCTAGAAGTTATGCCTATTTGACTTAACAGCTGGCATTGTCCCCAAAAACTATCGCTGCAAGCATGGGGATCAATCAGCAGTGATCTTTTCGTGCAGGGGGTTGGACTAGATGACCCTAGTGGTCCCTTCCAACTCTATGATTCTATTATTCTAAGCCTGCTGGGTGACCTTGGGCCAGTCACAGTTCTCTCAGAACTCTCCCAGCCCACACGAAGGCAGGCAATGGCTAAGCACCTCCAAACCTCTCTTGCCTCGAAAACCCTATGGGGTTGCCTTAAGTCAACTGTGACTTGATGGCACACGCACACACAAGATGGATGGTAAAACGACCTCCATTTTCCACAGAGGCCAACAGAAAAATCCAATCTTAGGAAGGGGTGTTATGGGGAAGCGAATTTCCTTTTTCTGAAATTCCCATTTTTAAACATAGCCACTGATTTCCTCTTCTCTCTCTTTTTCTCTTAAGAGAGGGAATTCTCTTTCATTTCTCTTTGAAGAGAAACCATTGCACCCGTGTGGAACTTCAACCCTGTGCAGTAGTTTTATGTTCCACACCACAGGGCGGCGCTCTAGCCAAAGAGTGGGAAGGAAAGGCATTCCCTGCCTCTGGGCATCTGCAGAGTGAAATTCCCACAACGTTGCAGAACCTCCCTTCCTGCCCTTCCTCTCTTTATCTTTCGGTTTCCATCAAAACGGAATTGATGAGAAACTGACTCCACATTTCCAAAAAAGAGGGAAAGGGATTGCTGGATTTCAGGGAGAAATTGGGTAAAGAGGAATGAAGAGGATTGCTTTTAGCAACCGTAGTCCTAGGCTCTGCCCTAGAAAGGTGAATGATTAACCTTGTTCCATCGCGGACAGCTCTCCCAAGGGAGGACAAGTGTCTACTGTATACAGATTCATTAGATACTCTACATCCCATTGTTTTTGGAGTTCTGTTCCTTCCCCCCCCCCAGCCAGTGTCCTGTCTTGCTGCTCTCTGCTGCCATCCTGTGGCAAGCATAGCAAAGTGCAGCTATCTACAAGCAACATTGGAACTGGTCTGCCCGTTCGCTGAGCTGCTAAGGAATGAACTGGTTGAAAAGCCTGCCCGTTGTTAGAAGGAGGCTTGCTTGGGCAAGGTGGTAGATATCAATCATGCATTCCATTTCAGAAACAAAGCTACCTTGGAAAATGTACTGATGCCAGTATGGTGGCCACGTAAAAAGGGTGACCTTTAGTTGTTCTTCAGACCCCCTGTGGTTCGTAACATCCTTTCCTTATTATTAATGGAACACTCAAGGAAAGCACATTATTTGGATTTTAGAAAGGCTGGCCTGACTGCATGAATTTTCATAGAGTAGCGTAAGGCAGCATGACTTCAGAACTCAATGGATTTAGAAGGGTGTAACTCGGCTCAGAGCCCCATGGCGCAGAGTGTTAAGCTGCAGTACTGCAGGCAAAAGCTCTGCTCATGACCTGAGTTCAATCCTGACGGAAGTTGGTTTCAGGTAGCCAGCTCAAGGTTGATTCAGCCTTCCATCCTTCCGAGATCGGTGAAATGAGTACCCAGCTTGCTGGGGTAAAGCAGGGGTGGGGAACGTCAGGCCCAGGGGCCCGCAAAGTCATTTGGTCTGGCCCTTCATGGGTCCTGGCAGATCTCTAGCTCAGAAGGATCTAAGACTGGCCCCCTCCTACAGACAGGAATAGCCTCTATTCAAGGCAGATGTGAGTTTGTTTTGCTGAGAAAAGGAACCTTCCCCCCCTTTCAGAAGAGTCGTTAGCTATGGAGCTGCTAGGACAACCCAAGATGCCCCTGGTTGGATGCCTGCCCGCATTGTGGGAGGGTCATCTAGGGCAGCTGCCTGCTTGGGGCTTGGTCGGCCAATTTTTAATTTTGTTTGGCCCACAAATGATGTTATAAATATCCAAATGGCCCTTGGCGGGAAAAAGGTTCCCCACCCCTGGGGTAAAGCGAAGATGACTGGGGAAGGCGTTGGCAACCCACCCCGCAAACAAAGTCTGCCTAGGAAACGTCGGGATGTGACTTCATCCCATGGGTCAGTAATGACCTGGTGCTTGCACAGGGGACCTTTACCTTTTTAACTCTGCTCAGGATGGCACTACATTTTTATATATGATACTAAAAATATGAAAAGAGCCATCCTTTTTACCGGACTGGGCAGATGAAGTGGAATCTTGGCCCTTTCTAACATGGCTTCGCATCTGCAATTGACAGCAAAACTGACAAGAAGAAGAAGAAGAAGAAGAAGAAGAAGAAGAAGAAGAAGAAGAAGAAGAAGAAGAAGAAGAAGAAGAAGAAGATTTATACCCCAATTTTCTCTACCTTTAAGGAGTCTCAAACCAACTTACAATTGCCTTCCCTTCCTCACCCCACAACAGACACCTTGTGAGGTAGTAGCAAAGAGCAAGAGTCCAGTAGCACCTTAAATGCAAACAAAATTTTTGGCAGGGTATGAGCTTTCATGATCCACAGCTCACTTCTTCAGATACATCTGAAGAAGTGGTCTGTGGATCATGAAAGCTCATACCCTGCCAGAAATTTTGTTTGCCTTTAAGGTGCTACTGGACTCTTGCTCTTTGCTACTGCTATTGACAGACAAACATGGCTATACTTGTGAGGTAGGTGGGGCTGAGAGAGTTAGGAGCAAACTGTGAGTGATTGGCCCAAGGTCACCCAGCAGGCTTCGTGTGTAGGAGTGGGGAAACCAACCCGGTTCATCAGATTAAAGTCCGCCACTCATGTAGAGGAGTGAGGAAACAAACCCGGTCCTCCAGATTACAATCCACTACTCTTAACCACTATATCCCTACACCACCACATGCAGTCTTTTCCATGTCATTTGTATGCTTCCTGTGACAATATAGCTTTGTAGGGCATATCTGCCCATGAAGTTAGTATTTTCATCTATATAACTTGCTTTGTGATGCTGGCTAGCAAGGATGCTGGCTAGCAAGAATCCAGGTCACACACACTTTGCATCACTGCCTGCCAGAATAGAAAATTCTGGGTAGATGGACCAAGGGGCAGACTCAGTATAAGGATAGTTCCCTTCCCATGGGCTGGTAATCAGAATGATGTTTTTGGACCTGGATTCAAAGTGCTGAGATGGAAGGCAGCATGGACTAGCCCGATCTTGTCAGATCTTGGAAGCGATGAAGGGTCAGTCCTTGAAAGGGAGACCACCAAGACAGACTCTGCAGAGGAAGGCAATGGCAAACCACCTCCGCTTCTCCCTTGCCTTGAAAGCCCCTTGCTGGGGTCGCCATAAGTCGGCTGCGACTTGATGGCACTTTGTGCGTGTTAAGTGCCGTCAAGTCACTTCCGACTCATGGCGACCCTATGAATCAATGTCCTCCAAAACGTCCTATCCTTAACAGCCTTGCTCAGATCCTGCAAACTGAGGGCTGTGGCTTCCTTCATAGAGTCAATCCATCTCTTGTTGGGTCTTCCTCTTTTCCTGCTACCTTCAACTTTTCTTAGCATGATTGTCTTTTCCAGTGACTCTTGTCTTTTTATAATGTGACCAAAGTACGATAGCCTCAGTTTAGTCATTTTAGCTTCTAGGGTCAGTTCAGGCTTGATTTGTTCTATAACCCACTGATTTGTTGTTGTTGTTTGTCTTGTTTTTTTGGCAGCCCACGGTATCTGTAACCCTCTCCTCCAACACCATATTTCAAAGGAATCTACTTTCTTCCTATCAGCTTTCTTCATTGTCCAGCTTTCACACCTATATATAGTAACAGGGAATACTATGGCATGAATTAACTTGATCTTGGTGGCCAGTGACACATCCTTACACTTCAAAAACTTTTCTAGCTCCTTCATGGCTGCCTTCCCAGTCTCAATCTCCTTCTGATTTCTTGGCTGCAGTCCCCCTTTTGGTTGATGAACGGCACTTTACACACATTCAAAGTACTGCTCATCTTCAAACTTTGTGGCAGGTCCTTGGACAAACCACCTTCCCATCATGCCAGATGGAAGGAATGGCCTCGCTAACTGCGGCATCACAAAGCAAACAAGATCGAGGGCTTGAATTAGAAGCAATCTGGTATAGTGGTTAAAGCACTGGGGTTTCTACTTGACTTGGAGGTTTCTGCTTGACCATGAAACTCACTAGGTGATCTTGGGCCAGCCATATACTCTCAGTCTGTCCTACCTCACAGGGTTGTTGTGGGAATAAAATGGGAGAAGTCATGCATGCCACCCGTGCTTCTTGACAGAAGGGCAACTTTAATATGTAAAGACAGATTCAAAGGAATTTGCACGTGAAAAGAGTTTTGTACATTATTAACACCATTTACCAGACTGCTTAGAATGCTGGACTCGGACCTGGGTTCAAGTCCCCGCCTAGCCAAGAAGTTCACCAGAAGGCTTTGAGCCAGTTCCCATTTCTCAGCTGCGTCTACCTCACAGGGTTGTCGTGAGGGTACAACCAGAAGGGAAAGTGGGTAACAAAGGTGACACAACGTTTGTAAATTAAAAATTGTGTATGGGGGTGGGTGGGTCATACACATCCTGATCCACTTGACAGGGAGTTGACACACGTCCACACACACGCTCCGTCTGTGCACTCAACTCCCGAGGAAGGATGAGAGTCAACTGTTAGGAATTTTTGCTTGGCCACGTCAGATCTAGTGGGTGGCTTTATACAAATATGAGTTAGCAATAATCACCCCTCTTCAGCTGAGCTGTGATCATCCTAGGCCAGAAAAGCCAGTGTTTGCTATAGCTTTGGAGCACCGTAATAACGCCAAGTGAACATTAATTTCATTCAGCACAAAAACAGCTAATTTATATTTATTTCTCACATCCAGCAGATGCAATTGTGAGCGGAAAATATGATTTTAATATAAAGTTGCAAACGGAATGACAGGTCCATATAGCAGCGCCTACCATCTACTTATTGAAAGTCCCTGTATTCATATTTTCAACTGAACGGCCATGATTCTTCTTAATGGAGATTTATTGGTAACCTGAAGTGTAGCGCTGGTGTGGCGCAGACAGCGAGGGAGGAGATCTGCACGAGGAGAGTGGCGTGAGGTCCTTCATTTCAGACTTTGGCCATAGAGGATGTATTTTTTTAGAGTCATGTGCAGACTGAATAACAGTGCCATCCTAAGCAGAGTCACACCTGCCTAAGTCCATGGACTTCAATGGACACATGAACACATGAAACTGCCTTGTACTGAATCAGACCCTTGGTCCGTCAAAGTCAGTATTGTCTACTCAGGCCAGCAGCGGCTCTCCAAGGTCTCAGGCAGAGGTCTTTCACATCACCTACTTGCCTGGACAGTGAAGAAAGCTGATAGGAAGAAAATAGATTCCTTTAAAATGTGGTGTTGGAGGAGAGTGTTACGGATTCCGTGGATTGCCAAAAAAATAAATCAGTGGGTTATAGATCAAATCAAGCCTGAACTGACCCTAGAAGCTAAAATTACTAAACTGAGGCTGTCGTATTTTGGTCACGTCATGAGACAACAAAAGTCACTAGAAAAGACAGTCATGCTAGGAAAAGTTGAGGGCAGCAGGAAAAGAGGAAGACCCAACAAGAGATGGACTGACGCAATACAGGAAGCCACAGCCTTCAGTTTGCAAGATCTGAGCAAGGCTGTCAAAGATAGGACATTTTGGAGGACTTTCATTCATATGGTCGCCATGAGTCGGAAGCAACTTGACGGCACTTAACACCCACACACACTTGCCTAGTCCCTTTGACTGGAGATGCCGGGGATTGAACCTGGGACCTTCTGCATGCCAAGCAGAGGCTCTACCACTGAGCCTTGGGAACTCTGCTTAACACGGTATAGGGTTGCCAGCTCTGGATTGGGAAATACCTGGAGATTTTGAGGGTGGAGCCTGAGGAGGGCCGGGTTTGGGGAAGGGAGGGACTTCAATGCATGGGTGGCTTTAAAAGAGGGTTAGGCAGATTCATGGAGATTCAATGGCTACAGGCCCTAGTGAGTTAAGGGAACCTCCATAGAGAAGGAGCAAACCTCTGAATATCAGCGCCAGGAGTAGGCAACATAAGGGAAAGGCCTTGGCCTATATGCCCTGTGGTTGGCCTTCCAAGACAACTGCTTGGCCACTGTGAATCAATATGCTGGACTAGCTGGACCCGGATCTGATCCTGCAGGGCTCTTATGTTTTTAAGTGAAAGATGCTGATGTTTAGAACGGGGGAGAGGATGTGATTAAATCCTTTTAAAATGTACCTGTTGCTTCCTTGATCCAAGATTCTAATCTCTCACTGTCTTTACAGTGAACAGTGGAATTTGTGACATTACCTTACAGCAAGGCTCATACAATAAACAGCGTATCTATTGACATTTAATCTTCTGCTTACAGGCATTATCCAGTTCCTCTTTTTAATCTTCTTTCAAAAACCGTGCTCCCATGAAAGATTGCTACACACTTGCTTGGATAAAATTGGTAGCTGTAGCAAAAAAAAAAAAAAAAGCTGATGGAAAGGGCTCTTCAAAGAATTTTTATTAAGCATTTTGCTGCATTTCCTCTAGAGGAGTTAACTGATTGTGTTTGAATGAGTTTTGAGTGGGATCATTTTTTTTTGCACCAAGAAAGCTGAATTTTGCAATTTATCCAGCTTTCTATAATGTCTTGTATGCACAGGTTGCAGAAATCAGGTCTCTTGGTACAGAATTCTTATCGTTTTTAGTGCAGATGAAACTGGCTTGTCGAACCCATCCAGTTATTCATAACTCTCTTCAATCATTTATACTGGTTCCATCAGTCATAAGGACTTTTTGGGTGGCCTTAGGCTGATCAATACGGTTGCCAGCTCCGGGTTGGGAAATACCTGGAGATTTTTTGGGTGGAGCCTGAGGAGGGCGGGGCTTGGGGAGGGGAGGGACTTCAATGCCATAGAGTCCAATTGCCAAAGCGGCCATTTTCTCTAGGTGAACTCATCTCTATCGGCTGGAGATCAGTTGTAATAGCGGGAGATCCCAGCTAGTACCTGGAGGTTGGCAACCCTACTGATTGGCATTGGGGGGCAGCAGTTGGGGTGGAGGATTCCTTGCCCCTGGAGGGGGTCTGGCAACCCGGCAGTTGCCCCATAGCTAAGACTGCCAGTGTTGATATCCTCGGCTAAAGGATTTCAGATAACAGGCGATCTCTATCTCCACTCCTACACATGAAGCCTGCTGGGTGACCTTGGGCAATTCACAGTTCTTTCCAAACTCTCTCAGCCCCACCTACCTCACAAGGTGTCTGTGGTGGGGAGAGGAAGGTAAGGTGATTGTTAGCTGGTTTGAGACTTCTTAAAGGTACAGAAAATCAGGGTATAAATACCAACTCTTTTTCTTCTATATCATAATTCAGGGTTCGCACAGAGTTCTTAAAGAGGTGGAAGTGGCAGGGACATTATTGATAGAGATTTTGATGCATTTTTATGTAATATGTATCATTACATAGAGCATAAGTAATCAGGTTAACAACGTTCATTCCAATGAAGGAGAACTAGGATTATTACACAATAAAATAAAATGGGTACTGTTTTGTTAAAAAAGAAACTTTCTCCTTTTCAAAAATGTGTGGAAGCTATGACTACCAGCTGCTTTGCGAGTCCATTATGATATGCTGCGTTTGGCTCCCTCCTACGGCACATCTGCAAAATTAAAGCGTACAGTTCCACAACCTTGACCTAGCCTTGGCTATGGCGAGATGAATGAGCGAGAGATTGCCAAGCATGTCAGAAGGGCTACGGAGACACGCACGCAACCCCCTTGTTGGTTTGTGATTATTTTTTAAATGCTCCTGATCTCTGGGAAAGTTGAAAACGGGTCCCTGAGTCCCTCGTAATAGCTATTCCTCAGGTTTCCAGATGAATCAGAAATAATAATTAGGCTTCCCCCCTCCTTTTACCTATTCAGCCAAGGATCTCTCTCGAGCAGCTTCTTTAATAATTAAGCAGCGCGAGGTAGCAGGTCTTCATTAGGAGCTGAGATGAAAGGGAATCTTTCGCTTTAATGGACGAGCAGGAAGACATGTTCTGAACATAATGAACCTGATTCAGTGGGGGGGGGGGACGCGGCCGGCTGCCCTCCCTCCATTTGGGGGAGAAGACGATGAAGATGAAACGAGAAGGATCATACATCCTAGGGAAGTTCACTGAAAGCTTCAATCCACTCAATGAGAATCCTCGTTTTTCAGCTGATAAAGGCTTTGTCGGGTTGCAGGAGGTACATTCTCTATTTCGGAAGATTATTCAGGAGATGAATGACCTATCCAGGCCTGCCCGTTTCCCACGTCTTCCACCCTCTCCCATTTTGAAAACTTTGGTTCAGAATGATCAGGTGCACTTTCCACGCAGTTTGCCAATGTATTATTACCTGCCATGTAAGCTTTCCAAGATTCAAGCTCAGGGCCAATAGGAAGAGCAGGAGGAGGAGGAGGAGGAGGAGGAAGAACCAACCCGGTTCACCAGATTAGCGTCCGCTGCTCATGTGGAGGAGTGGGAAATCAAATCCGGTTCTCCAGATTAGAGTCCACCACTCCAAACCACCGCTCTTAACCACTACACCATGCTGGAGGAGGAGAAGGCATGAGAACAATTCGTCCCGGGCCTCACACTCAAAGGCAGCCACAAATTTAATTTTTTGGCATTTGCTAATTCCATAATTTGTCTCACTCTTTGATGCTTAATTTTGTTCTCGTGAGTTGTCATTTTTTAGTTTTTACTGTGCGTTTAATTTTGTAGCCTTAAAACTACAAACAACATAGAATACATTACAACATGACATACACAACACAATACAAACATAAAATCTAAAATATCAAAAACAAGCAATTCTGGGTGAGCATATAGAGTTTCAGTATCTTCCCTATTCTAGCTTTGTTACATTAAGTATACTACTTTTTATTAATTCTTACACACTCATAATCTTAATACTTTGCAATTACATAATGATTTTTTGGTGATTATTTTTTTGTCATTTTTTAGTCATTATTGTGGCCTTTTTTTGCCATCAAGTCACAGCCAACTTATGGCAACCCCCTAGGGCAGGGGTGTTAAACATAAGGCCTGTGGGCTGGATCCAACCCCTGAGAGCTCTTATCCGGCCTGCGAGCCAGCCGTGGTAGGGGCCCCCCACTCTCAATCTGGACTGGCAAGGCATGACCCGGCCCGACCAAGTGACATTTATGTCATATCCGGCCCTCGTAACAATTGAGTTCGACACCCCTGCCCTAGGGTTTTCAAGCCGAGAGATGAAAAGAGGTGGTTTGGCATTATTTGCCTTTGCCCAGGAAAACCCTGGATTTCTCATCCAAATACTAACCAGAGCTGACACTGCTTAGCTTCCCAGATTGGGTTAGCCTAGGCTATCCAGGATAGAGATGGGGCCTCAAAAGCTGGAAATGGCCTCTTTGGACCTCTGAAAGGGTCTGTTGCAGCTTGACAGATCAAAGCATTTTGTCATTAAAATAAACCTTGCCAATCCTGGGCGACTAAAATCAGTCTTCTGAAAACTAACCTTAGAATCATAGAATCGGAAGGGAGCACCAGGGCCATCTAGTCCAACCCCCTGCACAATGCAGGAAACTCACAACTACCTCTCCCCCCCCCACATCCCCAGCGACCCCTACTCCATGCCCAGAAGATGGCCAAGGTGCCCTTGTTGTGAGGATAACATGGGAAAAGGGGAGAATGATGTAAGCATTTTTGAGTCCCCATTGGCATTGTCACTTGCTAAACCTGACCTGCTAGCAGGCTTACCTAGGGGAGCCCCCTACCAGCACTCTGAAGTCGTGCAAGGGAGTAAAAGAGAAGACCTTTCCACAATTCAATGTATTATCGAAACGGATGTGGGGATTCTCAACCATGCCAACAACTGCGAATACGGATACAGAAAGTGGTAACTATTGTAATTAAGATAGAAAGCTGCCTCATGCCATGTTAGATTATTGGCCCATCTAACTCAGAACTGTCTGCTCTGATTGGGAGTGGTTCTTCAAGGGCTTAGGAAGGGAAAAAAATTTTCCCCTATCACCTGTTATCTTAAATCCTTTAACTGGGGATATCAACACCAGCGGTCTTTGCTATGGGGCAACTGCTGGGTTGCCAGACCCCTTCAAGGGCCAAGGGATCCCCCACCCCCAACTGCTGCCCCCCCCAATGCCAATTAGTAGGGTTGCCAACCTCCAGGTACTTAGTAATAAAAAAAATCCACCTCTGGTGCTGGTATAATTATTGGAAGATATTACAGCACACTTGCTCAATGTTATTCTAATAAAAAAAAATATTTCCAACCATCAATTCTTTTTTAGTGTTTTCAAAATGCAACAGTGTTACTTGCACACTTTAGATATTATATACAAAGTACAAACAAAGTCAAATAAAGCAAAACATAACACTCAGTGGACACTCTTTTACATCAAGTCGACACCAAATCAACACTTCTTTTTGGTGGCTGTTCCAATCTGTCCGTTTCATAGTAAAGTTCCCGTCTGGGAGGTCCGCAGCAGTAACTGAATGAAACTGACAAGCAGTTACTGCTGCGGGCCTCCCAGACATTGAGCAAGGGTGCTGTAATATCTTCCAACCTCCAGGTACTAGCTGGAGATCTCCTGCTATTACAACTCATCTCCAGCCGATGGAGATGAGTTCACCTGGAGAAAATGGCTGCTTTGGCAATTGGACTCTATGGCATTGAAGTCCCTCCCTTCCCCAACCCCGCCCTACTCAGGCTCTGCCCCAAAAACCTCCCTCTGGTGGCGAAGAGGGAACTGGCAACCCTACCAATCAGCCAGCGGGTGGGGGGACTTAAAGGCAGTGAGGGAGGCCTAGGCCGGTGACGTCACATGGAAAGGCTGCTTTTTGTCTCAGTGGCACATGCAAGTTGACAATAAGAAAAGGGGGGAAATATTAGACTTGGGGAGTGAGAAAAAAATAACTCACAACAATTGATGTAAAAGTGGCTTTCCTTTTTTTTTTTTTTTTTGAGTAATAGGCATTTAGATGTTCTTATGAATGGGAGTGGCAGAGAAAAGGGGCGGCTACCTCGGGCTGCACAACTGGTGGAAACAGATAAGTGGGGAGGAAACAAGCATCAGCTCCACACACAACATGACGCAAATAGAAAACTGATGCTAGCTGGAATAGATATTTGATTTCACTTCCCAAGGCTGGATCTTCTTTTTACAATAACCCTACACAGCCTTTCGGCAGGACAGGGTTTAAGGCAGCCAACAGTAGGTTCTAAAACGAGAATTCAACCCTAAAATATTAAACAGAAACAAAACAAACAAAAAATCGGATAAATTAAGCCCAAGCACTCCTACAACTTCCATTTGGGAATAACAATACTAACAGCGCAATCCTATGTAGAGTTATTCTAATGTAAATCCATCAAATTAATGGGCTTAGACTGGAGTAATTCTCTTTAGGATTGCACTGTAAACAACATCACAGGGCTGTTGTAAGCATTATATTGTATGGCCATGCAACACTTTTAACACTTGAAATTATATGAACACCAGAGTTATAGAGCCTGGGTCCCTTGCACCTGAGTAGGCAATATTGTGTTACTTCCTCCCCAGATCGCTATATTAGCATACCTACATCCCCCTCCCTCCAACGAAAAAAATAAAATGAAACTGGTTCCATGGTCAGAATTTCTGCCACAGGTGCTTATTTCAGGATTGAGCTCCGCGATATTGTCCAGTTCACGTCTAAAGATAAAGGTAGTCCCCTGTGCAAGCACCGGGTCATTCCTGACCCATGTGGTGATGCAACATCCCGACGTTTACTAGGCAGACTTTGTTTACAGGGTGGTTTGCCAGTGCCTTCCCCAGTCACCTTCCCTTTACCCCCAGCAAGCTGGGTACTCATTTCACCGACCTCGGAAGGATGGAAGGCTGAGTCAACCTTGAGCAGGCTACCTGAAACCGACTTCCGTGGGGATCGAACTCAGGTTGTGAGCAGAGCTTTTGACTGCAGTACTGCAGCTTACCACTCTGCGCCATGGGGCAGTTCACATCTACATGGAAGGAAGTAAATCCCGTGCTGTTCCACAAGGCTTATTCCTAAGTAAGATTCCCTAGGATCCCATCCCTTCTAGACATTAAAGTGTTGTGAGGGTTTTAAAATGAATTGGAGTCTAGTGGCACTTGAAACACACTTTGCTTTAATTCCAGCATCAACTTTCAAGGACTACAGACGGCTTCTTCACACCCTATGAGTGGATGCAATTATTTTATGCAATCGGCTACTATATGCACACCTTCTGCAAGTAGAATAGATACTTCCCCACTGAACCACATCCTTAAAGTAATTATGGAGCCCCCCCCCCATATTATGGGCATGGAGTAGAGGTTACTGGGGGCGGGGACGTAGTTGTGAATTTCCTGCATTGTGCAGGGGGTTGGACTCAATGACCCTGGTGGTCCCTTCCAACTCTATGATTCTATGAATTCAAATCTACTCAGGAGTAGCCCCAGAGCACGCTCACGAGTTTAGCTAAGAGGGGAGTGGACACATTCATGGAGGAGAGGGCTATCTATGGCTCCTACTCAAAATGGATACCAGTCATGATGCACATCTCCAGAATCTGAGGAGCATGCCATGGTGCAGTGGATAAGATTGGTGGTTTGGAGCAGTGGAGTCTGATCTGGACAACCAGGTTTGATTCCCCACTCCTCCACGCAAGCAGCAGAGGCTAATCTGGTGAACTGGGTTGGTTTCCCCACTCCTACGCATGAAGCCAGCTGGGTGACCTCGGGCAAGTCACAGTTCTATTAAGACCTCTCTCGGCCTCACCTATCTCACAGGGTGTCTGTTGTGGGGAGGAGGAAGGGAAGGTGATTGTAAGCCGGTTTGATTCTCCCTTAAGTGGCAGAGAAAGTCGGCATATAGAAACCAACTCTTCCTCTTTTTCTGCCATTATCTTAGTTGCTGTAGAACACAGGCAGGACTGTACTGCTGCAGTCGTCCTGTTTGTGGGCTTGGCCACTGTGTGAACAGACTGCTGGACTTGATGGACCTTGTTCTGATCCAGCATGGCCTTTCTTATGTTCTTATATTCTCTCCAGGATCAGAGGAGCATGCCCATTATATTGTGTGTGTGTGTTAAGCGCCGTCAAGTCGCTTCCGACTCATGGCGACCCTATGAATGAAAGTCCTCCAAAATGTCCTATCTTTGACAGCCTTGCTCAGATCTTGCAAATTGAAGGCTGTGGCTTCCTTTATTGAGTCAACCCATCTCTTGTTGGGTCTTCCTCTTTTCCTGCTGCCCATTATATTAGGTGCTGTGAAATACAGGCAGGATGGTGCTGCTGCAGTCGTCCTGTTTGTGGGCTTGGCCACTGTGTGAACAGACTGCTGGACTTGATGGACCTTGTTCTGATCCAGCATGGCCTTTCTTATGTTCTTATATTCTCTCCAGGATCAGAGGAGCATGCCCATTATATTAGGTGCTGTGAAATACAGGCAGGATAATGCAGCTGCAGTGGTCTTGTCTATGGGCTTCCTAGAGGCACCTGGTTGGCCCCCGTGCGAACAAACTACTGGCCTAGATGGGCCTTGGTCTGACCCAGTAGGACTTTCCTTATGTTCTTATATTCTCTCCAGGATCAGAGGAGCATGCCCATTATATTAGGTGCAGTGAAATACAGGCAGGATGGTGCTGCTGCAATCGTCTTGCTTGTGGGCTTCCTAGAGGCACCTGGTTGGCCCCCGTGTGAATAAACTACTGGCCTAGATGGACCTTGTTCTGACCCAGCAGGGCTTTCCTTATGTTCTTATATTTTCTCCAGGATCAGATGAGCATGCCCATTATATTGTGTGTGTGTGTGTTAAGTGCCGTCAAGTCGCTTCCGACTCACGGCGACCCTATGAATGAAAGTCCTCCAAAATGTCCTATCTTTGACAGCCTTGCTCAGATCTTGCAAATTGAAGGCTGTAGCTTCCTTTATTGAGTCAATCCATCTCTTGTTGGGTCTTCCTCTTTTCCTGCTGCCCATTATATTAGGTGCTGTGAAATACAGGCAGGATGGTGCTGCTGCAGTCGTCCTGTTTGTGGGCTTGGCCACTGTGTGAACAGACTGCTGGACTTGATGGACCTTGTTCTGATCCAGCATGGCCTTTCTTATGTTCTTATATTCTCTCCAGGATCAGAGGAGTATGCCCATTATATTAGGTGCTGTGAAATACAGGCAGGATAATGCAGTTGCAGTCATCTTGCTTGTGGGCTTCCTAGAGGCACCTGGTTGGCCCCCGTGCGAACAAACTACTGGCCTAGATGGGCCTTGGTCTGATCCAGCATTGCTTTCCTTATGTTCTTATATTCTCTCCAGGATCAGAGCATGCCCATTATATTAGGTGCTGTGACATACAGGCAGGATAGTGCAGCTGCAGTCGTCCTTTTTGTGGCTTGGCCACTGTGCGAACAAACTACTGGCCTTGGTTTGATCCAGCAGGGCTTTCCTTATGTTCTTATATTCTCTCTAGGATCAGAAGAGCATGCCCATTATATTGGTGTGGGCCAACGCAGGCTTGAATTGGTGCCAAATCCATATCCTAGGCAGATGTATTTGCTACAGGCTTGCGGTGCAATGTAGCACTACTGTATATCACTCCCCTCCCCCCAGAATACACCCTCCTTTTCAGACCAGCTGCTTGCTCTGCAAAAAGCTGGTCTTGCCCAGAATGCTTTGCATGCATTGCCTACTGAATCAGAGGGGCATGCCCATTATGTTAAGTGCTGTGGAGCACAGGCAGGATGGTGCTGCTGCAGTGGTCTTGTTTGGGGGCTTCCTAGAGGCACCTGGTTGGCCCCCGTGCGAACAGACTACTGGCCTAGACGGGCCTTGGTCTGACCCAGCAGGGCCTTTCTCGTGCAGTCTGGGATGCAGCCCCGCTCGGCGTCCCGGGCAGCGTCGAAGCGCGCATGCGCGGTCTCTCCCCGGCGCGGGCCGCCGGGGGAAGAGGCGGCGCCAGAGCAGCGAAGCCGCCGGGGTGGTGAGCCGCGCCCCGCGCATGCGCGCCAGGGGAGCGGCCCGGGCAGCGGCAGAGCGCGCGGCGCGAGCGGCCGGACGATGTGGGCCCGCTATAGCGCTGCGGGGCGGCGGCTCCAGCAGCTGAGCCACGGCCGGTGAGGAGCGGGGGCGGGGAGGTCGGGCGGGGAGGGGCGGGCCTGCGTTCTCCCCCCCCCCCACCGGCGCTCAGGGGAGCACGAGGCGCTCTGCACGTGCGCCGAGGCGCCCTTCGCCTGCTCCCGAGCCTTGCGTCTTCCCCCCCCTCTCTTTTTTGCTGCCTTCTCCCCTATTGCAACGCTGTGGACTTCTTCTTACGTGAAGAAGCCTGTTTTCGGGGGCGAAGGGTGGAATTCACATGGGGAGTTGCCTCTGGCCGCTTTGCATGCATGCTGTTCTTGCAAACTTAGGTGGTGGTGGCTGGGGGGAATGGCCGTGGCTCAGAGGTAGAGCCTCTGCTTGGCATGCAGAAGGTCCCAGGTTCAATCCCCAGCATCTCCAGTTACAGGAGCTTGGCAGGTAGGTGATGTGAAAGACCCCTGCCTGAGACCCTGGAGTGCCACTGCTGGTCTGAGTAAACAATACTGACTTTGATGGACCAAGGCTCTGATTCAGTGTAAGGCTCAGTGGTAGTCCCTCTGCTTGGCATGCAGAAGGTCCCAGGTTCAATCCCCAGCATCTCCACTAAAAGGGACTAGGCAAGTAGAGGATGTGAAAGACCTCTGCCTGAGACCCTGGAGAGCCGCTGCCGGTCTGAGTAGACAATACTGACTTTGATGCACCAAGGGTCTGATTCAGTATAAGGCAGCTTAATGTGTTCGTGTGTTCAAGCTCCAGTTGGAGCAGAATGCTGTGGCTTTGCTATCATCAGGAGCTAGATGGAGCATGCATTCTATCGGCTTTCCATCAAGTGGTTTCCGACTCATGGCGACCCTATGAATAAAAGTCCTCCAAAATGTCCTATCTTTGACAGCCTTGCTCAGATCTTGCAAATTTGCTTACACCCTACCCCTTCTAAAACAATCTTACAGAGTTTTCCTTAATGTACAAACAGGAGACTATACAGTTGTATACAGTTGATCCCCGGCATCTCCAGTTAAAGGGGCTAGGCAGGTAAGTGATGTGAAAGACCTCTGTCTGAGACCCCGGAGAGCCGCTGCCAGTCAGAGTAGACAATGCGGACTTTGATGGACCAAGGATCTGATTCAGTAGAAGGCAGCTTCATGTGGCTCTCCAGGGTCTCAGGCGGGGGTCTTTCACATCGCCTACCTGCCTGGTCCCTTTAACTGGAGATGCCGGGGATTGAACCTGGGATTTTCTGCGTGCCAAGGGGTCTTATGGGGGGGGGGGTGTTCTTGGACCAGTCTGACTGCATGGTGTTTTAAACAGGCAGCTTCATGGGTAAAGCAATAGTCATATTTGTCTAGCCTAGCAAAATCAAACAAAAAGACTTAAAAGACCGAGGGCCTGATTCAGTATAAGGCAGCTTCATGTGTTCTTTCCACCCAACCTTGGGTACCCAGCTTCTGTTTTTAGGTTGTGTTTTATTCCCCTCTTCTTTCTTCCACAAAGAATCGAGGCCGCCACTGGTTTTTCTGGAAAACCAAATGTCCCAAGCTTTCTGCTACACCTTTTTGCTCAGTCACCCACCACCCCCTTTAAAATGCTTTGTCATACCCTTTCAGTAATAATGCCCCGCACACACACACACTGGATTGCTAGAGGGGCTTGTGTACGCTGACTTGTGATTTTCTGCTAGGACTCACTGGGAGCTGGAGGCTCTTTTATGGCCTGCCAGCCCCCCACCCTCTATTCTGGGCATCGGGGTTAAACTAAAAGGGGGGCGGGGGTGGCAAAGTCCTGGATTTCTTAGTAGAGGAGAGTTTCTTGTTAAGAACTTTGCATGGACATAGGGATCCACGGGATTCTTGTCCCCCCCCCCCAATTAACTAGGAGCCCCATCATGCAATTGTTCTCCACCCCCATGTAGGTCACTCTTGCAACCCCAAGAGCAGGGCTGTCGAACTCAATTGTTATGAGGGCCGGATATGACCTAAATGTCACTTGGCCAGGCCATGCATGCCTCGCCAGCCCAGGTTGGGGCTGGGGGGTGGGGTGGGGTGGCTGGCTCGCGGCCCGGATAGGAGCTCTCAAGGGGCTGGATCCGGCCTGCGGGCTTTATGTTTGACAACCCTGCCCTAGAGCGCTCTCAAGATGTGATTGTTCTTCACCCCAGTGTGGGTCCCTCTTGCAGCTCCTAGAGCAGGGGTGTCGAACTCAATTGTTATGAGGGCCGGATATGACATAAACGTCACTTGTTATGAGGGCCGGATATGACATAAACGTCACTTGGCCGAGCCATGCCTCTCTAGCTCAGATTGCCTCAGCTGACTCGTGGGCTGGATAAGAGCTCTCAAGGGGCTAGATCCAGCCTGCAGGCTTTATGTTTGACCCCCCGCCCCGCCCTAGAGCACTTTCAAGAATGCGGGCGTCGTGATGTAATTTTTCTCCATCCCCATGTGGGTCCCTCTTGCAACCCCTGGAGCCATTTCGAGAATGTGGGCATCAATCACCTGCGAGTGTATTCTTGTGGTGCTCCTGCTTTCTGATTCTGGATTCGTCAGGCTACTGGCTCGGTCAGGCTACATGGCACCTGGTAGTCTACCAGGTGCCATGCACAAACACTGGTGGAAACACGGTCATGTTGCTGAAGGTCCTTCGCTACCTGTTATTGGGGAGCAAGGGGCTGACCCAGGTGGCCTTTTGGACTGATGAAGCCACAGGGCTGCTTATGTTGGGAGGCCATAATTGTGTAGTTTAATTCATGAATGTATGTGAACACACATGAACACATGGAGCTGCCTTATACGGTATCAGACCCTTGGTCCATCAAAGTCAGCATTGTCTACTCAGACTGGCCTTTGGGAATGAGGGGCTGTGGCTCAGTGGTAGAGCATCTGCTTGGCATGCAGAAGGTCCCAGGTTCAATCCCTGGCATCTCCAGTTAAAGGGACTAGGCAAGTAGGTGATGTGAAAGACCTCTGCCTGAGACCCTGAAGAGCCGCTGCCGGTCAGAGTAGACAATATTGACTTTGATGGACCAAGGATCTGATTCCGTATAAGGAAGATTCATGTGGCTCTCCAGGGTCTCAGGCAGGGGTCTTTCACATCGCCTACCTGCCTGCTCCCTTTAACTGGAGATGCCGGGGATTGAACCTGGGACTTGCTGCATGCCAAGGGGTCTTATGGGGGGTTCCTTGGACCAGCTGGGCCAATTCTGACTGCATGGTGCTCTAAACAGGAGGGAGACAGACGACTTCTAATTCCTACCATCTTTGCTCCACAGACTTTGCACGGATGGCATTCTTCCTAACCCACATCTTACACCCCTGTTTTCCATTTTATTCTTCTTTGCCCGTCCTGTACTGTTCTGCCCAATCTTCTCACCCCACCAGTGATAAGTCTACATGATATGCATCTCACATGTGATACGCATGTATGTGTGGTATACATATATACACACACTTGGGTGGAAACTAGGGTTGCCAGTTCTGGGTTGGGAAATACTTGGAGATTTCGGGGGGGTGGAGCCTGGGAAGGGCAGGGTGTAGGAAGGGGAGGACCTCAGCGGTGTGCGATGCCATAGAATCCACCCTCCAAAGAGGCCCTTTCTCCAGGGGACCTGGTCTTGATTATCTGGAGATCAGTTGTATTAGCAGGAGATTTCCAGGTGCCACCTGGAGTGTGGCAACCCTAAAAGTGACTCATACGAAGAGTGACTTCTGCAAGGCAAGACTGCGGCTTAAGGTTTGTGCCTCTCCCTGGCAGGTGCAAACTTGTGCCCCCTCCTGGGGAGGGGCTCTGACTCAGTGATAGAGCATCTGCTTGGCATGTATAAGGTCCCAGGTTCAATCCCCGGCATCTCCAGTTAAAGGGACTAGGCAAGTAGGTGATGTGAAAGACCTCTGCCTGAGACCCTGGAGAGCCGCTGCCAATCTGTGTAGACAATACTGACTTAAGTGTTCGAGAAAGTTGGCATATAAAAACCAACTCTGCTTCTTCTTCTGCTGCTGTCGGGTTTTCAAGGCAAGAGACATTCAGAGGTGGTTTGCCATTGCCTTCCTACACGTGGGCTGAGAGAACTGTGACTGGTCACCCAGCGGGCTTCATGCGGAGGAGCGGAGAACTGAACCCGGTTCTCCAGATCACAGTCCGCCCCCTTAACTACCACACCATGCTGGCTCCCTAGCCTATCTCTGTCCTAGCTCTGTCTGCGGGAACAGAGAAAACCCCTAATCTATTTCAGTATAGTTTTATACAGGGGTTTATCCACTGGTTCAGTGAGGCTGGCAAGTGGAGAACAAGACCAGTAGAGGTCTGTGCCCCCGCGGCTGATATTCTGAGATAAACTGCCTCTGAATATGGAGGTTCCCATTGGCCTTCTGGCACTGTGCTCCAGGTATTTTCCAAAACCTCAGACCTGTCCTTCAGGTATTGCCTGTTATCTCTTGTTTGTGTACTCTGATTCTCCCCACCCACCTTCTCCCAGTTGATAATCTGTGCAGAGATAAAATAACTTCATAGCAAAGGGATCTATACAGGGTACTCAGGTTTTATTGACATAGGGGATTTAAAAAAAAATCCTACGTGGATGCACTGAGAGTAGCCCCTGTTTTGACCTTCTGAGCTTTGGTCTGGTGGTGTCAGCCAGTTGTAGCTATCCTTTGCATGCAGGATTTCTTTTAGCCCCTTTCTGTGTAACAAAAGTAGGATAAAATTGAATAAAACAACCATTTTACATACACTGTAGCCATTATTATTGTTGTTGATTTTTATATGCCGACTTTCAATACCGCTTAAGGGAGAATCAAACCGGCTTACAATCGCCTTCCCTTCCCCTCCCTACAACCGACACCCTGTGAGGCAGGTGGAGCTGAGAGAGTGTGACTAGCCCAAGGTCACCCAGCTGGCTTCATGTGTAGGAGTAGGGTAACAAATCCAGTTCACCAGATTAGCCTCCTCCACTCATGTGGAGGGGTGGGGAATCAAACCCGGCTCTCCAGATCAGACTCTGCCGCTCCAAACCACCTTTCTTTTTCTTCTTTTTTTATTGCTACATTAGGCAGTGTAAATCATATACCATAGCTCCTGATTAATAACACTGAGATGTAGTGAAATGCAAAACCAAATTCAGAGAGAGGAGTGGGCATCTCATCTTTGCTCAGGACCCCAGGAATCTTTGATCTTCTTCTTTACAGCAGACTCTGTTAACTTCTGTGACCTGAATCAGGCAGATAACAAGGGCCAGAGGCATGAAGCATAGTCAGTAAGTCAAGTCAAGTAGCCTTTATTGGCATAAAATAAAATGTATAAAAGCAAATACATAAAATCCGTACAGTACAAGAAATTCCATAGTTTTTGCAGTAAAATCAGTTAAGGTGCGTTAGACAATTTAGCAGTACTAGGCCAGCATTATTTGGTGCACGAGCGCTCACGTCCTTGGATCGCGAACTGTAAGAATCTTGCCACCAATTCAATTTTTATGGGGTCCTGGGTGGTCATGAGGAAAGACAGCTTAATTTTGGCGGGTAACCATCCCCTGTCCACAAATAATGGGTCAATAAATTGAGAATGGCCCCTAGAATTTGAACGTGCTAGTTGGACAAATTTTATCGAAAGCAAAATTAGATCAATTGTAATCCCCTTGGACTCTTTGCTCTGCCTCACAGAGAAATCAGCTTTTGAGCTGATTAAGAACAGGCTTTTGGATATAGATCTGCAGGAGCTTAGAGGAGCGGCCTGCAGTAGATGCTCCCCTATACACTGGAAGCCCGGGACATACAATCAGTCCTTAGCATACTACCTCTCATGCTTAATTGATCCCCAACAGAGAAGGGTTTACATGCTCGCTAGATTTAATGCCCTTCCTTCCGCCTTGCTCTACGGAAGATTCAATAAGGTCTCATACGGATAGGGCTTGTCCTTGCGGGGAGGGCAAAATAGAATAGGTTTCCCATGTCCTCCTTAACTGCTCATTTTATTCTGATAACATATGATGGGCAAAGCTGTTGAACTCTGGTTTGAAATGCCAGTGTAACCAGAATTTGGTTGTCATGAGCCAGGCTCTGGTTTCCAAACGCATTTGGTTTGTTTCTAGACATAGCGATGCATAGGGGACACAGGATGGTAATCCTAGAATTTTCCTTAGGAATTTGAATTGCATTTTTTCTACATCCTGATTTAGAGCTTGGATCCAGATTGGAACTCCATATAAGAGATGAGAAGTTGCCTTAGCATTAAAAACTTTGAGAGCTGCAGGGACATATTGATGGCCCTTAGTATAGTAAAACCCGGTGATTGCCGAAATGCTATTCGTAACCATAGTTATTGCTTGTTCCTGTGTGTCACCCAACTGTCTCTATAGTGAAAGTGAATACCAAGGTATTTAAACCATTTTACCTGCTCGATCTCATTTCCTCTTATCCTCCATTTAAGAGGGGTCCATGATTTAGCAAAGACCATGATTTTAGTTTTTTCAAAATCCGCTGTTAATCTATTTTGATCACAGTACTCTAGGAATCACAGTACTCTAGGAATCGTGATAGCAGCCATCTCAGGCCAACTCTTGTAAGGGAAAGGGCTACCGCATCATCCGCGTATAGGAGTAACGGGACGTGTATTGAGCCCAATTTAGGGCTATGACAGTCAGGTGTACTCAGAAAGGGTGCAAGGTCATTTATAAACAAATTAAAAAGATGAGGTGCCAATAAACACCCTTGCTTTACCCCTTTGTTAATTGGAATTTTTTTTCTGTGAGCTCTCCTAAATGGGAATACCTAACTTGGCAGCTTGTGGAGGTATGGAGCCTTCTTATCAAGAACAGTAATCTCCTATCTGTCCCCATTTTTGAGAGTTTATCCCAGAGCAGATCTCTAGATATAGAGTCAAATGCTCCTTTTAAATCCAGAAAGGCCGCCAACAGTTTGGGGCTCATCCCACTGTTGCATTTATTAACCAGATGTGATAGAATAATACAATGGTCCAGTGACGATTTCTCTTTACAGAATCCAGCTTGTTCGGGTCCTAAAAATTTCTGCTCTGCCATCCATTCTATAAGTTTGTTACGCAAGTGTCTGGCGTATGGTTTCCCTATTGTGGAAAGCAGACTGATAGGTCTATAGTTGTTGGGGAGCAAGCGGTTGCCCTTTTTGTATATTGGGACCAGGATGGCATTTGTCCAGGCATCTGGGTGTGGCCAGTCTTATCAACTGCTGTAAACAGGTCGGCCAAAAAGGAGGCCCACCAATCAGGGAATTTTTTGATGGTTTCAGGGTTAATTGCATCTGGTCCTGCTGCCTTCCTCGGTCTTAATTGGTCAATAAGGCCTTTGACCTCCTTTGTTGTAACCGGAGGCCACTCCTCTACATCATCTAACTTGAGGCCCTCCTAGTCTCCATGTCCTCATAGAAAACCTTCATAAAATATTCTTGCCAAGTCTGTGACGCGGAAGCCAAGCGGATTGGCAGTCTGTCCAGGATAACACCATCAGAAAGTCCTCTGCTACTTAGAAAAGTGTAGTTTATTTCACAGTGCAAAGATATAATACAAATACTTCTTTCACACTCTCTGCTCTTAGCATCCCACACAGAGCTTCAGTTTCACTCCATTATATACACCTGGTGGATGCAACCACCAATCACAGTAGATGCTTAGTCATCCTGACATGGCTACTGTATTGCATCAGCCACCTGGCTATAACTGGATCAGGCCAGCTTCCTCTAGCTCTCCAGGGACTTTCCAGGCTGATTGCATCATTACTAGATCCATCTGATCTAACCTGCACCTGTCAAACTAATCTGACCTTGTAATATTGACAGTCTGTGCTGTAATGACCGCATTAGGGAGGCATCTCCCCCTAGTGTCATCTGACACTAAGGCCCAAAACTTTCTAGAGTCTTGAGTTCGTGGCCTGGATAAGCCTCTCTCACTTTTTTTCTAGGAAGGCTTTTTGTTTACATTTATATAGTTGCTGCACTTGAGTTTTTAAGTCAAAATATTCTTCTGGGAGAGTCAAGGCCCTAGACTCCTTATATTGATGGTAAATAGCATGCAATTGTGATTTCATTTGTTGGCATTCTCTATCAAACCAGCCACACTCAGCGTTGATCTTCATGTTGTTTTGTGTTCCAGGATGTCATCTAAGTACTGCAGAAATATTAGCGATAGTATTATCGTATTGTTTAATTAAGACTGTCACCTCACTTGTGTTTTTCATTAAGTCTCTAAGTATTAGTGGAGACACAGCCTTTAAGCAGTAGTCAATTTTTTCTTTTACGGACCAGCGCACATTGGCCAAACTGTTTACAGTAGGTCTCAAGTGTAAGGTCTGCCCTGGTGACCCCGGGCTGATCGGAAGTCTTAAGAATCAAGGACAGAGGTAGGTGATCGCTATCAGGGCGCTCACTTACAGCAAATGCTTCAACAAAATCAATTAGATGTGCAGGGATCAAAAAGTAGTCTATTACACTATTTCCCCTCCTAGATACAAAGGTATATTCTCCAGGAAGATTGTAAGGGGCAGACCCATTCAAGACCAGCTTATCAAAGCGGATGCAGAATTGGGCTATACAAATGCCTGCTTCATTTATGATGTAATCCTTGGAGGCTCTTGGGCTGGAGCAACATATGGGCAAGGAGTCATCGCGGTCAAACCCAAGCCTTCTTGCCAGAGCCGACCCATTAACACCGATCCTGGCATTGAAGTCGCCCGCCACTACCAATTCCGTGGCTGGAAACTTCAGCTCCAGGTCCTCAATGAACGATGTTAGGAGTTCCCAATAAAAGTGGACTTTTTGTCGGTCTGGACATGGGGGGGATGTATATGTTGACAATTATTAGGGCACAGTTCATAAATTCCAGCAGTAAAGCCTGGGTGAATGATTCACATGTTTGCAGATGGGTCATTTTAAATCCATTTTTATATGAGCATAGGAAGGATAACCCTGCTTGGAACCGCCCCTTTGGGTTTAACCTGTGGGCCGGGAGAGAAAACACCTCAAATCCCTTTAAATAGATATCATGGGGTACCCACGTTTCCTGTAGCAATATTAGATCAAACTCACTAATATAACTAATACAATCAGGGTTAAGGGCCTTATTTTTCCAACCAGCAATGTTCCATGATAAGATCTTGAGGGTTGGGCCATTATGGCTTTTTGAGCGTCAGTCCAACTCAGTTAGCTGTTTTAGATTTTTATGAGTATCCTGGAACACACTGCCATTTCTCCCACTCCAGCAGGCAGCCCTAGATTCCAGTTTGTTTCCTTTACTATGTGGAAGATGATCAGTCCCTTCCTTGTGTTCTCTTATTGGGGGGCTTATTTCATCTAGTCAGTAAGGCAGTCCAAGGTTTAACTCAGAGCTCCATCAGAGCCCAAAGCATCAACACAAGAAAGGGCAGTCCAAGAAGTCAAGGTACCAGGAGTCCAAAATACAGCAGAACCACATAACCAATACCCAGGATGGTTGCTCCCACTAAAGTTCTTAACCACTACAAAGTTCTTAACCACAATACCACGGTGGCTCTCAACTGTAGATTTTGGGGAAGCGGGGTATTTATTGACTGATTTGAAGCAACCTAAACTGTTTTCTGGTTTTATCCTTTTTTTAAAAAACTGCACCCATAGTTCCACATCATTCGGCCAACATTTGTGGAGATGGAAAAGCAGCGCTGCCAACGAAAGAGCCCTGCAATACAAGGCTGGAGACCATATCCAGGGGTTCACAGTAAACCAGGTACTGTGGCTTTTGTTCTTTGGCTATAGTCCCGCGGCTTTGTGATGCTCCTCTTCCAAGAATTTGGGGTAGAGATTCACTTTGGTACCCTGGATCTTAAAACAGATTCCGTGCCAATGCTGTAAGCTGTGCCATGTACTTGTGTAGAGTGCTGGACCAGGCCGTTGTTTGGTTTGACCTGGGAGTGCAGCCTAGAACACAGCCAGAGGTCACCTGGAATCATAGAATTGGAAGGGACCACCAGGGTCATCTAGTCCAACCCCCTGCACAATGCAAGAAATTCACAACTACCTCCCCCACACACACCCAGTGACCCCTACTCCACGCCCAGAAGATGGCCAAAATGCCCTCCCTCATCATCTGCCTAAGGTCACCTGTGGGTGCATGTTGCCAGGAGTAATGGTGGGCAAGCTGTCTTTTTGGGAAGCTGGCTTGCCGTTATCAGCCTTCTTCCAGGAATCTGTGACAAGCTTCCAAGTAGCGGTAAGAGTGTTGAACTCAGATCGGGGAGACCTGGGTTCAGATCCCTGCTTGCCCGTTACACTTACCGTGGTCCAGTCATTTTCGCTCATCCTAATCTAATCTCACAGGGTTGTGCGAGGAGAGGCAAACAACGTTTTCAGCCACCTTTGGGGTCTCCGTTGAGATAAAAGTGGAGCACAAATATCTGAAATAAATAAATGGCGCACTGCCTGACCTCTTCTTGGATAAAAACAGATAAGCAGCTGCTCGGAACATGGTATGAAAGCAGTGGCCCTAGACTCATGGCTCAGAGCCAGTTTGTGGTGTGTGCTGGGCTGGAAGCTGGCCTGTTGAGTTACTACAGCTCCTGTACACTGCATTGGTCAGGCCACACCTGGAGTATTGTGTGCAGTTCTGGAGGCATCACTTCGAAAAGGTTGTGGACAGGATGGAGAGGGTGTGGAGGAGAGTGATGAGGACGATCAGGGGCCTGGAGACCAAGCCCTATGAGGAAAGGCTGAGGGAGTTGGGAATGTTTAGTCTGGAGAAGAAGAGGTTGAATGGGGACATGATTGCTCTCTTTAAATATTTGAAGGGCTGTCACTTAGAGGAGGGCAGGGAGCTATTCCTGTTGGCAGCAGAGGATAGTACCCACAATAATGGGTTTAAATTGCGGGCGGAAAGGTACCGGCTGGATATTAGGAAATTTTGTTACAGTAAGAGTTGATGGACAGTGGAATCAGCTCCCTAGGGAGGTGGTGAGCTCCCCCTCACTGGCAGTCTTTTAGCAGAGGCTGGACAAACAGTTGTCAGGGATGTTCTAGGCCAGAGCTTCTTAAACTTTTCCCACTTGCGACCCCTTTTAGCCTGAGAAATTTTTATGCGACCCCAGGTATATAGGTATATAAGGCATACAAATCAAACATTTACTGATAAATGGTTCAGAAACCTTTCACTGTTGCCAGATGTTTCGCGACGCCCATATTCAGTTATACGACCGTATATGGGATCGCAACCCACAGTTTAAGAAGCTTTGCTCTAGGCTCATCCTGCATTAAGCAGGGGGCTGGACTAGATGGCCTTTATGACCCCTTCCAACTCCATGATTCTATTATTCTAGCCAGTAACCTGTAGCTTCACTTCTAGCTGGTTCACATTCAGAGCTGGCTTTGAGGGAGTGAAGTGATGCACAGGTTATGTGTAGGTGGGAGCTTTGTGTGTTTGTGCCGGCTGGAAGAGACTTTGTTCGGTACCTGCAAAGCTGATTTCTTAGTTTATTTTTAATTGTCTTCGCACGCTAGCCGAGGCTTTACAGCTATCGAGAGATCTACGCCACTTAGCTCCCATCTGCACCATCGGGTTGAAAGCTTTCGCGCAGCTGTATATTGCTCGTTTCTTCAATATGAGGCTGTTTGGGCGATAGTTGCTGAAACAGATGCATCCAATAAAACAGTATTGTGGGTAGCATCACACTCAATCCCCTCCAACAAGCAACTTAATGCTCAGTGCGTTGGAATGGGAGAGTAAACACAAATCCTCTGGGTACATCTAATGTTTCCTATAATGTGGAATAGTAAATATTAAATACTTAGTTGTGCCCTAGTAGAAAATGTGTATATTTGTTGATAAGCAGGCTGGTTGTTCTTGTCCTTTTCGAACACACGCAATGTTTTCCAGAGTATCAAGACAGGCTTATGAACTTGGTTATGGCAAGTAAGAATTCTCTCTGTGCAGGTAGACAGAAATGTTTCACGAACTAGAAGTTCAGTGTTGTGTTTGAATCTTCCCCCTTTACGGATTGTCACTGTGTCACAAAAGACCAGCACAGGAAGGCTACTTTATATTTTTGAGGGCTAGAAACTTTAGTGGACTTGTTTAATATTTAATGGAAACAACAAGGTATTCCCCCCCCATACAGGTGACAGCTGTACCTGAGTTGTTCTTAACTGCTGTTAAACTCGACCATGATCAGACAGGAGCCAAGTATCTGCACCTGGCACGAGAGGATTCCAACAATCTATTCAGGTATGTGGTTCTCCTGCTAATGTGGCACTGTTAAGAATCTGCTTCTTCTTTTTAAACCTATTGAAACTTGTGTCTCTGGACCAGGGTGGGAAAAAAGGACTCTGGAAAAGGGCCTCACTCCCACGAAGGAGGGGGGGAAGGGAGAAGGAGCTGGCCTGCTCCACATCTGCTTAGCTGGGTACAAGCAGCCATCTGCATGCTGCATCTCCCTCCCTCGTGCCAGGTGCCATCCTTCTACCCTGGATTGAACTGTCCAAGTGGTGGCATCTATAACAGCCCGTGCACCCCTGGCTATCACTGTTGGAAGCCTGTTGATGGCTCTTGTACACCTTTCAATCACATTTTCCCTCAAAAGAAGAGTAACTCCATATATTCCACCTTGGGTTTCTAAAGGAAAGCGTGAGATGCTCTTTTGATGCATTTTGCTGGGAAGTACGACATGTCAATCTCAGAAGCGCTTTATCGGTAGGACAATGCTGCTCAACTTTTAAACGCAACCATTTCGCGGGTCACTTTCAGCGTTCAGTTCCGGACCACCCCAATGGACAGCACGGGCGTCCCCCATATCCTGGAGCACACTGTGCTCTGCGGCTCTCAGAAATACCCCGTCCGAGATCCCTTCTTCAAAATGCTGAACAGGTCGCTCTCCACATTCATGAATGCATTTACAGGTGAGCTCAAGATGATCTACAGTCTCCTTGGTTTTGGGCAGGAAGTGGCAATTCGTTTTTGCGATGTGGCCCCACTTGTTAATGTGAACAGCTACAGTGTAACTGGGCCTTATGAAACCACGTTAGCCCATCCAATGCATTTCTTAACAGTGGTGAGAAAATTAGAAACTATCCAGCGAGATGCAGAGCCGTTTAAGTGGATAGACTTTTGCAATGGGGTTAGAACTCTATTGGTGCCCTGTTTCTTTCCTGAAGCGCGAATCAAGGCAAGCCTGAACATGCAAAACGTTCAAACATTTCAATCCTGAGCATGTTTCTTGGCTGCTTTTTCAGTCACTTTTTTTTGGGGGGGGGTTGAAAGTTTCTGCACAATGGGGGAGTACTGGTGGAGATTCCGGCTAAGGCATCTTAGTGAGGCTGGGAAAAGCCTCTCCCTGAGGTCTTGTAGAGCTGCTCCCACCAGTTAATACTGGGTTAGAGAGATCAACAGTATGACCTGGTATAAAGCAGCTTGAGCATACGGACCCGTGTTGCCTTGGTGAGCAGAAGTTAAGTGATGCTGCTACACCTTTATATACCATGCAGATTTCAGTTTGTAAATGGCTTGACAGATCTAAAGCACTTCCTCCGCTAGATCTGTAGTGAAAATGCTCAAGAGAAATGCAAACTTATTAATGCGAGTCCAGAGGAGGGCAACAAAGATAGTGAGGGGGTCTGGAGACCAAGTCCTATGAGGAAAGGTTGAAGGAGCTGGGTGTGTTTAGCCTGAAGAGGAGAAGACTAAGAGGGGATATGATAACCATCTTCAAGTACTTGAAGGGCTGTCATATAGAGGATGGTGCCAAGTTGTTTTCTGTTGCCCCAGAAGGTCGGACCAGAACCAACGGGTTGAAATTAAATCAAAAGAGTTTCTGTCTAGACATTAAGAAGAATTTTCTAACTGTTAGAGCGGTTCCTCAGTGGAACAGGCTTCCTTGGGAGGTGGTAAGCTCTCCTTCCCTGGAGGTTTGTAAGAAGAGGTTAGATGGCCATCTATCAGCAATGCTGATTCTGTGACCTTAAGCAGATCATGAGAGGGAGGGCATCTTGGCCATCTTCTGGGCATGGAGTAGAGGTGGGTGGGTGGGTGGGTGGGGGTGGGAGGTAGTTGTGAATTTCCTGTATTCTACGGCGGGTTGGACTAGATGACCCTGGTGGTCCCTTCCAACTCTATGATTCTTTGATTTTAAATAAATAATATTAATTGCAATATATATATGTTTTTCCCTACAGCTAGTGACTATACACTCTACCCATTTTCCACCCAAAACCCCAAGGATTTCCAGAATCTTCTCTCCGTATACTTGGATGCCGCGTTTTTCCCCTGTTTGCGACATCTAGATTTTTGGTAAGACTGTAGCATTTTGGCACGAAGCTTGTTGGGATGATCCAAAGTAGCGCTAGCAGAGGGTTTGTTAAACACGTTCCTTAATGTCTTGTAGGCAAGAAGGCTGGAGGTTAGAACATGAGAATCCAAGAGATCCTCAGACACCATTAACCTTCAGAGGAGTCGTTTTTAATGAAATGAAGGGAGCCTTTGTAAGTCCTTTTTAATGGTTTTTCTCTCTCTTAACAATTTGGGAGCATGTCAGCTGGGAATTTAAATGTACGCCTTCATACTGTTTCCCAGTAGCTGGATCCAAGATGGAACAAATGGAATTAAAATGGATTAAGAATAGTCTTGAAAGCCGGGGTGGATGGACAACCTCTTGCTGAATGTCTCAAGTTGTGGGGCACGCTGATTTATTTTTTATTTTATTTTACAAAATTTGTACCCTGCCTTTCTGCCCTCGTATTGACTGCCAAGGAGACCTCATGGCTTACCGCAGGTGGGGGGGGGGAGTACAAAAGAGTTTCCGTCTAAACATTAGGAAGAACTTCCTCACAGTTAGAGTGGTTCCTCAGTGGAACAGGCTTCCTCAGGAGGCGGTGGACTCTCCTTCCCTGGAGGTTTTAAACAGAGGCTAGCTGGCCGTCTGTCAGCAATGCTGATTCTGTGACCTTAGGCAGATCATGAGAGGGAGGGCAGGAAGGTTTGCATTAGTGTCTGACTCCTCATGGCCCTTTCTTGCATGGCCAGGGTTGCGCCAATCGCCACTTTGAGGTCAGGAAGCAATTTTCCTCCAGGCCAGATTGGCCAGGGATCCTGGAGGGGGTTGGGGTTTTTGGGGGGGCCATCTTCTGGGCGTGGAGTAGGGGTCACTGGGGATGTGGGGGGTGGGAGGTAGTTTTGAATTTCGTGCATTGTGCAGGGGGTTGGACTAGATGACCCTGGAGGTCCCTTCCAACTCTATGATTCTATGAGCTGAGCTTTCTGCAAAATCAAGGTTTCTTCCTCATCCACAAAGATTTCTGTCTATTCAGAGGACTGTACTGGAAGAAACTGTGCCACATAATGTGTGTGTGCCCAAAAGGGTTTGTGTGTGTAGGACTTAGTATCAGGTCCCTTTTGTGTAAGATGCTAAAGATCTACTATCTGTTTTAAACTGTACTAGGCTATTTGAAGCAATGTTCTAACTCAAGTTTGTAAATAGCCACTCACCTATGGCGAGTAAGAAGTTATTTGAGGTGACTACATAGGGCAAGTTCTGTCAGTTCTATGAACATATTTGCAAGGTTGGTTTAGCTATTTATGAGGATATTAATAAGTAACCTAGTCTTGAGTGACATTTCTGAAAACTAAATCAGTTCAATGTAGGCATCATACAAGACTATGGCTCAATGTAATTTATGGTTTGGAACCCATCAACCTCTGACTGTAAAATGGCAAACATGGTTTAGAACTTCTCATTCCCTTTAATTTTCAATTTGTTTATCATTGCCCACACTGCCATGCAGTGGGTTCTTGAGTTACACCCATGTTTAAAAAATTACAAAAATGCAGAAATAAAATAATATACCAATGGTTCATATAACCGAAACCTAATCTTGCTAATCCTGGCATGTAGGCAAGAAACAAGCCGTAGTTTGTGGTTTGTGTATAATTGTAATCTGCTGTTTGTTGCAGTCCAGGTAGTCTTCCATTTCTAAGACATGCACAAAGATTGGCATGCACACATTAGCCAGAGGACTTTCAAGGTTCACTCTCATCATGCCAAAACTACGACTTGGCCCAACATTGGAATGTAGCCTATGTCTTAACCACGGTTTGCCTTGATGCTTGAATTTAGCTGTTGTGTCTTCTTTTGGTCTCATAGTGCAATGATAAACCAGTTGACTTCAGTATGCTTCTTCACCTTGCTGGAAGCTGTTTCCACCTTTCTTCTCATGTTACTGCAACCTGTAAGGGGTTATGGGCCCCTATGTCTTACCCTTAAACTTTGTTCAACAATGTCTGGCTCCCCCCAAAAAAAAAGTATTGTAGTGATGATCACATGTGACTTGCCAGTATTTTTGGCCTGACTGAAATATTTCTTTTAAGACAGACAATGAGAGAGTGTTCTCTCAGCACCTTCAGAACAACATTCTCCCTGATCACACGTATGCGGTAGTGTCTGGTGGAGACCCTCTGAAGATCCCCGACCTTTCCTGGGAGCAGCTCAAACAGTTCCATGCCTTGCACTACCATCCCAGCAATGCAAGGTATCAAGAGTGCCTTTTCCTTCGTTTTTTGATAGCGTTATATGTGCTGTGATAATCCTGGATTTTGTTTAGCAAGGCATATGCAGACAATAAAAAGTGCTCCTAAAATTCATGGGACCGCCAGAACTACATTCGGCGTGGCATGAGGGTCTGCAGCCAGAAGGGGGAGTCGGTTCTGCTAGAACCGATTTTCAAGCAGGCAGGCCTTTGTGGATTGAGACACTTGTACAGAGCCTTTTCCTGTTATGACGATAACCTTGCATCGAATTCCAGGTTCTTCACTTACGGTAACTTTCCACTGGAGCAACACTTGAAACAAATTCACGACGAAGCGCTGAGCAAATTCCAGAAAATCAAACCAAATACGGGTGTCCCCCCGCAGCAACTCTGGAACAAGCCTGTGAGTCCCCCCCCCCCTAGTTATAAGATTTTTATCCGGCTTTTCCACGTATAGAAATGGAGCAGGCCTTTTGGAGTTGACTGCCGGGTACCTCCAAGTGGCCCATGCTGGGTTGGCAAAGCAAAGATCCTTCTCAGCCTCGTCTACCTCTCCTTTCAGTATGGTAGCAGCATGGAGGCCTCTGGAATAATTAGTTCCTTGCTGAAAGGGAGCATGGAGGGATTGAAAGTGGAATAAATGCAGGAGTTTGCCTCTCTGCTGTTCTTGCTGGAGAAAGGGGGCTTCTCACCTGGACATAAGTCCAAGTATGTATGTTCATATAAGGGTTCATGCCTATTATATTAGGTGTTGTGGAACACAGGCAGGATAATATTGCTGTAGTCGTCTTGTTTGTGGGTTTCCTAGAGGCACCTCGTTGGCCATGGTGTGAACAGACTGCTGGACTCGATGGGCCTTGGTCTGATCCAGCACAGCCTTTCTTGGAAGGCCTTTCTTTTGGAAGGCTTTAAGAGGGGAGTGGACATGTTCATGGAGGAGAGGGCTATTCATGGCTACTAGTAAAAATGGATACTAGTCATGATGCATACCTATTCTCTCCAGGATCACAGGAGCATGCCTATTATATGCTGTGAACACGGGCAGGTTAATGCTGCTGCAGTCGCCTTCCTAGAGGCACCTGGTTGGCCACTGTGTGAACAGACTGCTGGACTCGATGGGCCTTGGTCTGTTCAGCAGGGCCTTTCTTATGTTCTTATGAACTACTACTTTGCATCAAAGTCTCTTTCCACAAGGGAACCCTTTGCAGTTCGTGTTTGAGCTCCTGTCAGGACAGGCCGTAAACTGAGGCCACACACATGCTTTGCATGCGGAAGGTCATAGGTTCAGTCCCTGACATCTCCGGTTGACGGATCGTGGGCAAGGGAAGACTGCAGTCCGAGATTTTGCAGAGCTCTGCATTGCTCAAAGTAGATGAGACCAGAAGGTTTGACTAGGCCTCTTTTTTGAAATGTATTGTGCCAGCAGCATCCTAGCAAAATGCTAAATTGGGGGTGGGAGCTTTTTCTACAAGGAGAGGGAGCTGCATTCTCCCCCCCCCCCATTGTTTTCTTCTTGTTCCACAGAGAGAACGCCACGTAACGTGTGGCGCAGATTCATTTGCTACGGACCCTAAGAAGCAGACCATGGTCAGCGTCAGCTACCTCCTGGCCAAGTACGTGGGTTTGGAAACGAAGGGTTAAAGAAAAGTAAAGATTGTTGTGCTTTCTTTTTTCCTACAGAGGGTTCCATTGGGAGCATCTTCAGCAGTGAGGAACTGCATTTCTCGTTTGCACGTTCCCAGCATCTAAGCCCAGGCTCATAAATGGGTAACCCCAGTTACTGAAAACGGATTTGCTGGTTTGTGGCTCTCATGGAGATGCAAAGCCTCAGCTAGATAGTGCCTCAGCTAGAGAGCCAGTGTGGTGTAGTGGTTAAGAGTGGTGGTTTGGAGTGGTGGAGTCTGATCCGGAGAACCGGGTTTGATTCCCCACTCCTCCACGTGAGCGGTGGACGCTAATCTGTTGAACTGAATTTGTTTCCCCATTCCTACACATGAAACCAGATGGATGACCTTGGGCTAGTCACAGCTCTCTTAGAGCTCTCTCAGCCCTGCCTATCTCACAGGGTGTCTGTTGTGGAGAGGGGGAAAGATGGCCATGGTAAGTCGGTTTACAAGGTCGCCCAGCAGGCTTCATGGGGAGGAGTGGGGAATTAAATGGGGAATTGAACCCAGTTCACCAGATGAGGGTCCGCCGCTCTTAACCACTACACCAACACTTGGTATGCACCAGTAAAGGTGTCGGCAGGCACCGTGGTGCCCACAGGCAAAACATTGGGAACCCCTGCTCCAACAACTATATCACGGTAGCCCCTAATTCTTAACATGCCAACCTACAGTTCAGAGACTTTCTTGTGATGAGGTGAGCTCTGATCTTGGCTTAAGACATGCAGGTGTTCACCAGGATGGACACCAAGCTCCCCCCCCCCTCGGTCTTGCACAGTCTACTATGGCAATGTTAATTGTGCTTTCACCCTGTCATAACATCATGTGAAACCCCAAATTTTCACAGTTCTGGGTGCAGTTTTTAAAGTAGTATTCAGCGTCACTTGCATTTACAGCTTATTTGAGATGTAATTTTTTGGGGGGGGGGTGGGGCTCTGCTTTGGTGCTTCGCACGTCAACCAAGCTCAGGGCTGCGACTGTTGGTGTCATTAAACCATTCTGCTGAAAGTTTGGATTAAATACTGCAAGTCCTATGTGTCATGGAGAGTGCGTTCTTCCTGCCCTGCCTGCTGTTTTAACATGAAATTAGTCCAGCCCTTTCTGCTTGTTTTTGATCTGTATTTGTGGAGTAAGCAGCACTTACTGTGTGAGTTAACAAAATGGCTGTTCTTTGGTGAGTCATTTCTGTATTAGAAAAGAAAGTGAGAAGGAAGCTGGCACCCCTAAGTCGATTATATAGTAAAAAATAATACACACACAAATAGAATTATGTTGGTAGCTTGGTTCCAACTCTTACAACAGTAGGTCATGATTATTATCATCCCCCCCATGGGGGGAAGCTGAGGATGTCACTTGCCTAACTCCTTCTAGTGAACTTGTGGCAGAGATGAGGGTTGAATGGGGGGGGGGCATTCTGCTACTTAGCTCATTCTCTCAGTCACTGTGCTGTGGTGTAGCAGAGGTAATGTGTTGTGTTCCCCAAACATATAACCGTAATCAACAGATGTGTTTTGCTGACTCCCAAGGTGCTATTCTAAACTTTCCTGTGTTTTTTAGCGTTACAGATAATTTTGAAACCTTCACACTCAACCTGTTGTCGTCGTTGTTGGTGGGTGGTCCTAATTCGCCCTTTTATAAAGCTTTAATTGAGGCTGGCCTGGGTACAGATTTTTCACCAGATGTTGGGTAAGTCTGTAGTTCTTTCAGTCACGTAGAGGCACTCTGACGTGTTCCTTCCATTGCAGGATGCCCAGCAGAAAATTTCACTCATACCTTATGGTGGACATCAAAATGAGATTTGTGTGTGTGTGTGTGTGTTCAAAATTTTTATTTTAATCTTACAAATGACAATAACAAAACAGCACAACATCACACATAACAAACATTATTTTTAGTTGTTACCAAATGTGCCTTTCAATTTATGTCTACCATCCCTTAAAAGCTGATAAGTTCTTTAGTAAAATTCACATTGATTATACCCTAATTAAGCCTATGTTACATGTATCACTAGCTTCTTATCTAAAACGTTAATTTATTATCAAATGTATATTTTCGCTTGTTTAATCTCACAACGTACAATAAAAATCTGGATGAGATTTTTGATGTCCCTCGATTTGAATTTTCTCCGAATTCATTAATTAGTGTGCGTAAAGTTGGGTGAAACATCACCCCTGCTTGTTGAACTGGAACCTTCAGGCTCAGAGTGGCTCACGGCCTGTTAAAACAATCTAAAATCAATCCAATGTCATACATATAATAATAAAACCCATTAAACCCAGACGCCCATTCTATTACAGCAGCAAATAACAATACATAGTACCAGAGGAGCAATAACACTAACTTTCTATTTGTGGGGGAGATAGCAGAGGGGGGGAGGGGAGGCCAGCTAGATGGAAAACCATCACTGCCCTCAACCATATGCCTATGGAACAGCTCAGTTTTACAGGGCCTGTGGAATTGTTTTGGGTCCCGCAGGGCCTGAACCTCACTGGGCATTGCATTCTACCAGGCCGGGGCCAGAGCCAAGAAGGCCCTGGTCCTTGTCAAGGACAGATGGATGTCTGGGTTTTGATGTTCTCCTGTCGTTGATCTAAATGTTGAGTTTTTCAATCACATTTTTATCCCATCTTTTCTCCAAAGGAGCTCAGGGTTTTCCCCTCCTGTCTTCCCCCCCCCCCCCCCAGGGTTCTTGTGAGAATAGGTTAGGTTTCTTAGATTTAGACTGGGGATTTGTAGCTGGCTTTTCCTAACCTAGGGTTGCCAACCTCCAGGTACTAGCTGGAGATCTCCCGCTATTACAACTGATCTCCAGCCGATAGAGATAAGTTCACCTGGAGAAAATGGCTGCTTTGGCAATTGGACTCTATGGCATTGAAGTCCCTCCCCTCCCCAAACCCTGCCCTCCTCAGCCTTTGCCCCATAAATCTCCCTCCAGTGGCGAAGAGGGACCTGGAAACCCTATCCTAACCCTAGTCTGACATGCTGGACCACACGTTGGTGATGATGGAAAGGGCTCTTAAATCATAGCTGATTTAGGGTGACCACATAGGGTTTTCAAGGCAAGAGACTAACAGAGCTGGTTTGCCATTGCCTTCCTCTGAATAGGGACCCTCGTATTCCTTGGTGGTCTCCCATCAAAATACTAACCAGGGCTGACCCAGATTAGCTTCCGAGATCTGACGAGATCAGGCTAGCCTGGGCCATCCAGGTCAGGGCACCACACATTTGACAATGGCATAATTTCTAATGTAGTCATTGGTGGCTATTTTCCCCTTCCCCAGAAATTGTTCTGTCAAGAACCAGGTTCTGGGGAGTTGTAAGTGGCATTTTTTCCAACTGTGTTCCAGGTTTAACGGCTCCACAAGAGAGGCTTACTTCAGCGTTGGCCTTCAAGGGATTGCTGAGGGAAACATCAGCACTGTGAAGCAAATCATTGCTAGAACCATAGATGAAGTTATTGAGTAAGTTAAAGGCTTCCCCCACACACACACCTTTCTCAGGAACAAACTGTGTGCTTGCTAAGTGATTTAAAATTGCCTTTTTCTTCCATTTTTATGGAAATAGCGCTAAATGGCAAGCTGAAGAGCCAGCGTAATGTAGAGCGGCTAACTCTAATCTGGAGAACCGGGTTTGATTCTCCACTCCCTGCTTTTCTTTGCCATAAGGAGTCTCAAAGCCGTGTACAACTTCCTTCCCTCCCCCACCCCCCACAAAAGGCACCTTATGAGGCAGGTGGGGGATGAGAAAGCTTGGCGAGAACTGTGACTAGCCCAAGGTCACCCAGCTGGCTTCATGTGGAGGAGTGGAGAAACCAACCCGGTTCACAAGATTAGTGTCCGCCACTCATGTGGAGGAGTGGGGAATCAATCCCTGTTCTCCAGATTAAAGCGTACCGCTCCTAACCACTACACCAGACTGCTTAATGACTTAGAAAATGTCTGTGCTGCCTGTCCAGGAACGTTCGCAAGCACACGTCTGGATCGGTTCAAGTGTTGATAAGATGCCGAATTCTGTGGCTGGTTCTGTGTGTTGCACAGCTCGATGCTTCACTTCCATGAGCACACGGAGCCCTTTCCTCCTCCCTGCTTACATTGCCGAGTAAAAAGGGTTTACTTATCAGTTTGTTTTTTGTCTTTTCCTTCCAAGGGATGGATTTGAGGAAGAGAGAATCGAAGCTCTGCTTCACAAGATTGAAATCCAAATCAAGCATCAGTCGACTAGCTTCGGGCTTGCCTTAACCTCAGTAAGTGTTTTCTGCCCAATTAAAGTTTAAGGTATTCATTTAGAATATTTATACCCTGCTTTTCTCCCCAGTAGGAATCCAAAGTAGCTTACAATGTCATTATCCCCGCTTCTATCTTACCTTTACAACAACCCTGCGGGTAGGCTGGGCTGAGAAAGCGATTGATGTAAGGTCCCCTGGTAAGCTTTTGTGGCAGAATGGAACTTCGAAACTGGGTCTCCCAGATCCTACTCTTGACGCAATAACCTCTATGCATTGCTGGCTTTATGAGGGCCCTACTGGGCTGGACGTTTGGCTGGTCAGATATATTGTCAATAGATCACCTATTTTTATCAGATGTGTCCTCATAACTTGTGCGGCCAAGAATGCCTGCGCGTTGGTGACAATTTAACTTTTTAAAATTTATTGGGTGTCATTTGTTTACAGGAACAGGAAGAAGGCCTGCTCCCCTTCCGCCAATATGGTGTAGTGGTTAAGAGCAGGGAATCTAATCTGGAGAACCAGGTTTGATTCCCTACTCTTCCACATGAGCGACGGACTCTAATCTGGAGGACTGGGTTTGATTCCCCCCACTCCTCCATATGCAGCCTGCTGGGTGACCTTAAGCTAGTCACAGTTCTATCCGTTCTCTCTCAGCCTCACCTACCTCACAAGGTGTCTGTTGTGGGGAGGGGAAGGGAAGGCAATTGTAAGCCGCTTTGAGACTCCTGACAGTAAAGCAAGGTTATAAAAACCATCTCTTCTTCTCTACATAGTTAAAGCTGCTTCTACCAGCTGCCTTTTATAGCGGAACTGTTGATAAAAGTAACTTCTGTCAAGTTTCAAGTTTATTAGTACAGTCGACTGACCAATCACTAGCCAATACATCAAAATTTCCAGACACAATAGTTTTGCACCACAGAATCACAGACTGCCCGTACATATAAAGGTGTAAGATCAATAAAAGCAACCCCTGGTTAAAGTTATCACATTAAAATTGATAAAATTGTAAAATATTCAAACAATCATTCTCTAATAAAGCTCTTCATATTTTAATAGCAACAGCGCAGAACTTGGCAGTTTGGACCGTAAGCTGAGGGTCTTCTCCTAATAGGAGCTTCTTTGCCAAAAGCTCAACTGACTCATCAGGGAATTTACCAAGTAGGGGGGAAATAAGCTTTGATCTAACTTTGTGGTAGAATGGGCTACATATCAGTGCATGTTCAATGGTTCTAATGTCCCCTGCAACTTCTGTATTTGGTGTGTTGCTCTCACTTTCCTTTATTTCTGAGCTGTTAGGAGGAGGGGCGGGATAAAAATGCAGTAGAGCAGGGGTATCAAACATAAGGCCCACAGGCTGGATCCAGCTCCTTGAGAACTCGTATGCAGCCCATGAGTCAGCCGAGGCAGCCCCCCCCCCCCGTCTCGATCTGGGCTGGCGAGGCATGGCCCAGCCCGACCAAGTGACATTTATGTCATATCTGGCACTCATAACAATTGAGTTTGACACCCCTGCAGTAGAGTGTTCCTTCACAGACAGCGTGCCTGTCTGTCTCCCTGTCTCTTTCACCCCCAAGTATATCGCCTCCTGCTGGAATCACGAGGGAGACCCTGTCGACCTTCTGAAGATTGCTGAGAAAACCACCCGGTTCAGAGAGTGCCTCAAGAAGGATCCTCGCTTCCTTCAGAAAAAAGTAAAACAGTACTTTAAGGTGAGAAATGGTGACACACTATGGAGGGGGGGCTCCAGATTGCTCGTGAATGGGGCATACGATCCTCCTGCCCTACCCAGCATCCCCTGTTTTGTCCGTCGAAATACATTACTGGTTCTGCAAGGCCATTGCAAGGCCATTGCAGCACAACCACAGTCGCTTTTCCCTGTTTGACTGTGAATGCCAAGGGTTAGTACACTGCTCCCTGGCCTGACCCTCCCAGACGCGGGGCCTGCCTCGTGGTGTCCCCTGTTGATTAACTTTGACTGCTGCCTTCTGGGAGCTGCTACAGCACCATCCCTTCCCTTATTGCCAGGGTCACATCAGAAGTCCCACACCATGTGGGGGTTGATCCCATAACTGTAAGTCCCTCCTCCTGTTGGGGTTTTGTCCACTTTCCATAGGTTTGGCATTGGCTTGGAGAGGAGCTGTGGAATGTGTTCTTGTCACATGACCTGCATCTTCTTGTCTAACTGGATTCCCAAGTTACTTTTAATTACACTGTTTAAATAGGTGACCCTGACTGCCTTCTCCTTTCCGGCTGAGGTTCCTGTGTGCCAAAACTGAGCGCCACTTGATTTTAGGTTTTACATCAATATATTTTTTTTTAATGAGAGCCAGCGTGGTGTAGTGGTTAAGAGCAGTGGTTTGGAGCGGTGGAGTCTGATCTGGAGAACTGGGTTTGATTCCCCACTCCTCCATATGAGTGGCGGAGGCTAATCTGGTGAATTGGATTTGTTTCCCCACTCCTACACACAAAGCCAGCTGGGTGACCTTGGGCAATTTACAGCTCTGTTAGAGCTCTCTCAGCCCCACCTACCTCACAGGGTATCTGTTGTGCGGAGGGGAAGGGAAGGTAACCCGGTTTGATTCTCCCTTAAGTGGTAGAGAGAGTCGGCATATAAAAACCAACTCTTCTTCTTTTATTGTGCTATATTCTATGGTGTTTTTAACTGCTGTCAGCCACCCTGAGCCCGGCTTCTGCCAGGATAGAGGGAGGGATAGAAGTCTAAAAAATAAATAAATTTGTGGATGGGAGTGACTTTGGATCAGCTCCCATGCTGTTAGTACCATGTTACCGACTCTTCCCCAGCATCTTTGTTTACAGCTAGATTCTGGCTATAGGTGCCATTTCTTTTCAGTGCTTTTCCTCTCCCCAGTAAGGTTGGGCTCTGTTTTCAACGTCAGCTCCCATATTAACGGTGCCGTCACATCTAACACAATGGTACCATTAGCTGAGAGACCTTGGATGTGAAGGTAGAAGAGAAAATCCACGCACTCACTGATTTACCGTTTTGTCGTCTTTGGCATGGATCGTGGCAACAGGATAACCCTCATCAACTTACTCTATCGATGAGTCCAGATGCAGCTTTCTGTGACAAGCAGGCCGCTCTGGAAGCAGCCAAACTGAAAGAGAAGGTGGAGGCTCTTTCTGAAGAACAAAAGAAACAAACCTATGAAAAAGGTTGGTGCGTTCTGGCTTTTGATGCATTATTCTTTTGCACCACGTATATATGAATTCCTACTCTTGATTCACACGTGTACATCACATTCACTCTGCTTTGTGGTAGCGGGAATGGGTAATCTCTGGGCTCACACATCCTCTCTCCTCTCCTTTCTGAGTCAGGTACAACTCGGGAATCAATTATTTATCTCTGGCAAATCACAGTTGCTATGTCTAAACCATAAGCTATCATTTGTTCACTTGCCGCCAAACCTTGGTTTGGAATCCTGGCTTGGAGGCAGGAGGCTGAGGTGTAACGATAAACTCTGATGTGTCACAAAAGCCAGAATAATTAGTTTTGGAGTGAAGGGATGGGATAGACCATTCAAGCCAAAGGATTCCTGAGGTTTGCTGTTGTAAGGAAAAATAATTGTTTGTCATTACATGTGAATTATGCCTTAATAACTTTGTATAGAGAGCCCGCGTGGTGTAGTGGTTAAGAGGCGGAGGTTAATCTGGAGAACCGAGTCTGATTCCCCACTCCTGCACATGAAGCCTGCTGTTTGACCTTTGGCTAGTCACAGTTCTCTCAGAACTCACTCAGCCCTCCAATTGTGAATTTCCTGCATTGTGCAGGGGGTTGGACTAGATGACCTGGTGATCCCTTCCAACTTTTTATTTCTATGATTCTATGTTTTGGAAACAGTGCAAGAGACTGTTTTGACAGTTCCCTGGAGAACCTTGTCAGATTTTTATTATTTCTTCTAAACTGTGTTTCTGCTTGTCTGGCTAGCAAACAAAATAACCTATTGGATAGTCTTGATAGTGCTCCTGGCTAATAAATGAATGTTCTCCCATGTCTGCTAGGTTTGGAGCTGATGGATCTGCAGAGCAAGCCTCAAGACACATCCTGCCTTCCAGCCCTAAAAGTTTCGGATATTGAACCTAGAATTCCTTTTACTGAGCTGGAAACATCGCTTACAGGTTGGGAGTAGCTCAAGTGTTGAAAACCTGTGACTTTTACCTAAACGGCTATGCCTCTGCATTGCAGGATAGAATTGTAGCGAGATGAATAGTAGCTCGGTCTAGGATTGCATTCCATAGACATAAACAAATGGCAGTTTGTTCAAGGCAGGCACAAGCCTGTGATCCTTTTTTAATTCCCCTCGTGAGGGAGGGAGAGGGAGAGGGGATTCCTCCCCAGTTCTTTTTTTTAAGATGGAGAGGAGCCAGAGTGGCCCCAAATAATGCCCAAAAAACGTTTTAGCATTATCTGGGGTCCTCTTTGTGTGTGTGTGTGTGTGTGTGTGTGTGTGTGTGTTAAGTGCCATCAAGTCGCTTCTGACTCATGGCGACCCTGTGAATGAAAGTCCTCCAAAATGTCCTATCTTTGACAGCCTTGCTCAGATCTTGCAAATTGAAGGCTGTGGCTTCCTTCCGCTTTTTGGCTCCCTTAAATTAAGGTAAAGGTCCCCTGTGCAAGCACCAGGTTATTCCTGACCCATGGGGTGACGTCGCATCCCGACATTTCCAAGGTAGACTTTGTTTGTGGGGTGGTTTGCCAGTGCCTTCCCCAGTCATCTTCCCTTTATCCCCAGCAAGCTGGGTACTTGAAGAAGAGGTCCAGCAGTGATTACTAGGCATGGAACATCCACATCCAGAGGCAGCAAAACACTGAATACCAGTGCTGGGAGGCAACATCAAGGGACGGTCTTTGCCTCTATGACTTGTGGTTGGCCAGGAAGAGAAACCGGATGGTGAACTAGATGAACCAGTTGGTCTGATCCAGCAGGGTTCTTCTTACATGCTTAACTCTTATTTATTTATTTATATTTTCATCCCGCTCTACCCGACTAAAGCCGAGCTCCGGGCAGCTGACAGCATAAAATTACAATTAAAACGATAAATACCATATGAATAATTAAAACCTTAAATAGTAGCAAACAGTAACCGCGCCCCTGATCATGGCTCTCAGATGACATTATCGTTTCCAGGATCTGAGAAACCATGCATGCCTATCATGGGGAGCCAAAAGATGTTGATAGATGGGCATAAGATAGGATTAGGGGTAATACAAGTAGGGAAAGGAAAAGGGGAGGGAGGGGAAAAAGAGGAGGAAAGGGAGGGGGGAAGAGGGGAAGGGGAGGCCTGCTAAGAGAGCTTAGGGTGAGGGAGCTAATACTTTGTGTGTGTCTTGCCTGTAGCAGAGGATGTCCCGGTCCAGTACTGCGCTCAGCCCACGAACGGCATGGTGTACTTCAGAGCAGTCTCCAGTCTCAACACCCTCCCGGAAGAACTCAGGCCCTACGTGCCGCTTTTTTGCGGCGTCATAACCAAGTAAGGGGACTTGGCGTTTTGAGTCCGTTGTGATAACGTCCTAGCACATTCCGGTAAAGGGTGCTCGCGAGAGATCCCTTTTCTTTCCCCCAGCTGGTCAGTGCTTCTTTTTTATTTAGCCACAACGAAATGCAAAGTACTTTATACAGCTGGAGGAGATCAAGACAAATAAAACCGAGATTTTTAAAATAACAGATTCAGTTTGTACAATGCAGACTGTAGCAGCCCTCTTACTACAGGCAGGACAAAAAACAGCCGTGTTCTGTTTGGCTAGTTGGATGTTAATGTTATATTCATTATACTGAATATAAGAGATAAGATTTTGCATATTTGGAATGCTGCATTCCCTCAAGTCGCAAGGCATTAATGCTATTGCATTTGCAGATAAAAGCTTTTGAAAACCCCTTTTGTTATCTCCACTTTTTCCCTTTTCTCGCTCTGGGATGCGCTTTTCACCCTAGGATGATGGCCCGAATTAGTTGAGGGGCCTGATTGAGACTCGTGTTACAGATCTGGCTGGACGAGCAGCCATTTGCCCCTGTCTTAATACGAGCTTGGATTCGTAGCGTCGTCTTGGACGCAGCTGCACATGTCATCAGCTGATGTTTAAGAAGCATGACCTCAAAGCGTCTTGGAAGTCCTTTGTGCTGGTGGGGGCAGCGCAAGATACTTGGGAGTGGGAACGTTCCAGGGAAGGAGAAGTTTATGCAGCAGGCGAAAGCCAGAAAAACTGTTGTCTGCAGAATTTTAGCATTGCAGCCACCAGGACAGCTCTGCTAGCCAAAGAAAAAACAAGGGATCACAGTGTGACATACAAACCAGAAACACATTATGTATGTATGTGCGTATTTAGACTGACTGACTGATATCCCACCCTCAATCCCCGGCCTAGACCGGGCTCTGGGCGGGTCACAACAAATCAACTATCAGTAAATACAATGAAACTATAAAACATAATCCATTAAACTATGAAAACCGCATTACAGTGTTAATAAATAGACAGTCCAAAGAACAATAAATAGAACAAGATGGTGCCACCGAATATAAAAGCCGTCGCGGACCTGGTAGAGTTGTCAGGTCCCCCACTGTTTAGTAAAACTAAGAGTTGTGGGGGTAGGGAGTACACCATGTTAAAAAACAAAACCAAACCACACAATATTCATTTACTACGTCAAAGATTGAACAAGTAACTGACAGATGTCTACAAGAATTACAAAAATGTGGCCAAATAGTAAATAGCCAAAATGTTACCAACCATGTTTACAGTAGCAAGAAAAAATGTTTGGAGTAGAAGGTGCAGGAGAGTGTTTCTTGCCAGTGTAGTCAGCATTCGTCCTTGCTAAATTTGTGCTCCTGCCTGTTATCAAATCTTCACAAGCAGTTCGACAGGTAGAGCTCCCATCTTAGGATACTCCTAAGTATATCCTAAATATATCAAGAATTAATCTCTGGCTGATGAAGATTTTCAAAGCGGGATTACATCTGGATTCCTGTGCCTACTGCCCAAACACTTTGCAATACTACTGTAAACGTTGTTAACATTTTGGCAATTTACTATTTGTCCGCATTTTGTAATTCTTGTAGACGTCTGTTAGTTACTCGTTCAATCGTTGGCGTAGTAAATAATTGCTAATATGTTTTTTTATCACAGTGTATTGTGTTTCTGGTCTGCTAGCCAAAGAAGCTACAGAGAGGTAGGGAATGTCCAGACAATTTTTTTTAGCCACAACTGCTCTCCTACCAGTTGTAGGAGTGAAGCTGAGATGCCCCTGTTCTAATGTCAGTGTTGAAGAGCCAGCCGGGCTTAGAGAGTCGGAGTAGAATCGGGGAGGCCCAGGTTTCAGTGTCCACTCTGCCATGGGAGCTGGCTGGGTGACCTTGATGAATCACACACACTCAGCCTAACGGCTCCCATGGCAGAGTGGACACTGAAACCTGGGCCTCCCCGATTCTAACCTCCGCGATTCTAACCTCACAGGTAGGTTAGGTGTTTTATCTAGTAATGAAGTTGGGGCTGCTGTAACCTGGGCCTCCCCGATTCTAACCTCCCCGATTCTAACCTCACAGATAGGTTAGGTGTTTTATGTAGTAATTAATTTGGGGCAGCTGTAATTTGTGTGGTCCATTCCTGCTCAAGTTAATGCAAATAACTAGGAAAGAAATTACATACAGAATACATTTTGCATGCAGAGGCACTTGATTTGTGAGATGGATCGGCCGTTTTGAGGGGTGCTCTTTGGATTTTGCTGGCTGTGCGGCCCATCTGTAATTGCCAGCGGAGGCCCAACTGTCCTCTGTTCCTGTTGCAGAATGGGATGTGGAGCTCTCAGTTACAGAGAACAGGCCCAAGAGATTGACTTGAAGACTGGAGGGCTTTCTGTCAGCCCACGTATCACTGCTGACGACTCCCATCTGGATGTATACGAACAGGCGAGTGGCTCTCCACTTAGATATCTTGTGCTGATCTTCTCACGTCGGGTTTGAAGTGGATTGATGCTCCAGAGTATCGTACACAAGCCTTACCGAATCATTTGCTATTGTTTCATTACCTTAACCAGTGCCATATTCCCCACCCCCAATATAATATGACCCATAGGCAGTCTTGGGTCATCTTAGAGTGGCCTTGTTACAAGAGCTATTGTATTGTACTACGGGAAGAGCCGTAGCTCAGTGGTAGAGCATCTGCTTGGCATGCAGAAGGTCCCAGGTCCAATCCCTGGCATCTCCAGTTAAAGGGACTAAGCGAGTAGGTGATGTGAAAGACCTCTGCCTGAGACCCTGGAGAGCCGCTGCTGGCCTGAGTAGTCAATCATGACTTTGATGGACCAAGGATCTGATTCAGTATAAGGCAGCTTCATGTGTTCATGTGTAACACAGCCACTAAGTCATGAATCAGGAAGCTGCTGGTTCACATCTGGCAGCTGTTGAAATCAAGACGAAGGCAAGGCGAACAATTTCTGTCTCAGTCCCTGCCTGTAGTATGGGACTAAGAAGACGGGCCTGTTTTATAGGGTGGGTGGTAAGAATGACTGAGAGAAGTGCCCTGGGAACATTTAGAATACTCAAAGGCTCCCTCTCTCTACATTAGAGCAGTGGACTCTATTCTGGAGAACCGGGTTTGATTCCCCACTCCTCCACATGAGTGGCTGGGTTGGTTTCCTAACTCCACCACATGAAGCCTGCTGGGAGACCTTGGGCTAGTCACAGTTCTCTCAGAACTCTCCCAGCCCCGCCTACCTCACAAGGTGTACTTGTTGGTGGGGGAGGGAGGGAAGGCGATTGTAAGCCGCTTTGAGAGACTTTTCAGTAGAGAAAATCGGGATATAAAAACCAACTCTTCTTCATGGTGTCTGTTTTTTTTTTTACTTGTTTCTCTGACCTAATTTTTCACCCTGTCTCCTTCTAGGCAGTGCTCTTCTCTTCACTGTGCCTTGACAGAAATCTGCCGGACATGATGCACATATGGACGGAAATATTCAACCAGTACTGTATATTTTGGAAGATAACTGTGCTCTCTTATTGTTAATGTTTATTTTCCTGAAACCTGCCTAATAAGCTTGCTTTTCATACATGTCAAAGAGCTTGAAAATGTTACTCGGGGTCAGTTTGCATAGATTTAACCCAAGCATGATTGATCCTACTCATAGTCCTCCTTTATCCCTTCTCCTTGACATGGCTTAGAGATCACGGCCCTATCATTCAGCTGTCCTGAGCTGTTGTCACGTGCTGATGATATCATCAAAGCAAGATGTGCGAGTCTGGCACATGGAAGCTTGCTGTTCCTTGCAGGCCATGCTCTGGGCAGCAGTGTTTTCGCTCAGAAGAAATAACGCAGGCAGATTTTACTTTTACAAAAGAATCTGTAGGAATCAGTCTCAAACAGCTTCATGTTAGGATGCTGTACTTAGTGTTCGTAATGATTTTTTCTTAGAGCCAGCGTGGTGTAGTGGATAGCAGTGGCATACTTTAATCTGGTGAACCGGGTGTGTTTTCCCACTCCTCCACATGAAGCCAGCTGGGTAGTCGCAGTTCTCTCCGAACTCTCTCAGCCCCACCCACCTCACAAGAGGTGGGAGAGGAAGGGAATCTGAATGCAAAAAGGCCATGGATCTTCCTATCCCAATGTCATATCTTCCCAAACTTTCTCCCTGCTGCCTGAGATCTGTTAAATGCTAGGAATCTGAATGCAAAACCTTGTGTGTTCATGGCAGGTTCTTGACCACTGAACCATGAGTTGTCCACATGAATAAGCATGTCGCCCTCTTCCTCCATGTAATGGCAAACAGCTTACATGTAGTTTCCAGGCGGGGTCTCATCTGAGCAGCTCTGGAAGCCAACCGATAGATGCCTTTGGATTGTTTGCTGAGCCAAAATTATCCCCTCCACTTACTAGAAGACTTCTCTACATGACTGGGATATTCAGGCTTGGTTCATGGGAAGATGATGTAAATAAGGAGCTCTCTGCCAGTCCTAGGGGTTAAAGCAAGACTCTGGGAAGGCATTGGTCTTCAATGGGAAGGCTTGGTAGGGTGTAGTGGTTAAGGTGTCGGACTAGGACCTGGGAAACCCAGGTTCGAATCCCCACTCTGCCATGGAAACTTGGTGGGTGACCTTGGGCCAGTCACACACCGTCAGCCTCAACCCCGGCAAATATTTGGACGGGAGACCATCAGGGCAAATATTTGGACGGGAGACCATCAGGGAAGTCAAGGGTTGTTACACAGAGGCAGACAATGGCAAACCACTGCTGAACATCTGTTGCCTTGGAAACCCCACCGGGGGTCGCCATAAATCAGCTGTGACTTGATGGCAAAAAGGGGGGGCTTCAGAACATTCAGCGCTTGGATCATGCGATTTGGTTGCAGCGGGTGGTTCATTTTCCTTTTCTTTCTTTCCTCCCCCTCCTTTTGTAGCCCCCATTTTGAAGACGAGGAACATTTCAAAGTCTTGGTGAAGATGACGGCTCAAGAGCTGTCGAATGGGATCCCCGATTCTGGGCACCTGTACGCCTCGATTAGGGCTAGCAGAACCCTGACGCCTGCAGGAGAGTTGCAAGAAATGTTTGATGGCATGGAGCAGGTAAGGCCAGGGTGGGGCCAGGAGGTGCTTGAGTTTGGGCTGTGCTGGGTGCGACCTGTGGGTTTGGGGTGGCAGCAGGGGGCACTGTTGCAGGGTGAGTTCTTGAGGGAATTTCAGGCAGCCCAGTCCAATGGGCCTCTTTCACAGCAGCGTAGCTCTAACACACGAGATGGGAGATGCTAGTCGGGAGAGACACTACAGAGCTTGCATGAAGAAACCAGGGCCTCATAAGGAATGTTTTTTTCTTAAAACTAATCAGCTGGTGGAATTTGGATGGGATGCATGTTCCTGGTACGTTGACATCATGTCAGCGGTGATGGTAATTGTGATGCCCTAGAAAGTGGGAGCCGTGCAGGAAATACAAAACAAGGGCCCTCCGTCATGTTTTCGCTTGCTCTTTCATCGTTGGAACTGGAGCTGAGCAGATGTCCTGTTCCAGGCATTGTATAAAGAGCTATGAATGGGGAAATCCCCAGGTTGAGTCTCACCTCTGCCTCGTCCCTGTTCCCCTTAGATCAGGGGTGTCAAATATAAGGCTTCCCGGCCAGATCTGGATTCGCTGAGAGCTCTTATTTGGCCCTCGAACCAGACGGGGCCGCCACGACACCCTCACTGTCAATCTGTGAGGCAAGGCCCAGCCCAACCAGGTGACCATTGATGTCCTATCCGGCCCTCGTAACAATGTAGCTCGACACCCTTGCCTTAGATTCTAGGATGGGAATAGCCTGCCTGTTAATGATGTTATGGGAATTTTAGCATAGGAGTGGACAAGACGCATCTTAAACGCAAGACAGCACCACTGTAGAACACACACACACACACACGGTACATTGCTGCTGCTGGGTCCACTTCTGTCAGTGGTGAGGAGCCTGTTTGCTTGCAAGAGGTCACAGGTTCAATCCCTGGCACCTCCAATTCCAGGTGCTCTGGTCACAGCTGTTACGGATGGACTTGCTTGAGGCCCTGGAGAGCCATGTCCTGCTGGTCAGTTTTGAGCTAGGTGGACTGGACAGGGCAGCTTCATAAGTGGAACTTGTCAGGGATTCCTGGATCCACGCTTTGATGTATGTGTTAGCTTCTCAGTAACAGCGCCTAGTGGGTTTTAGATCTCAGATCTATATGCGCTTACTAATTCTTTTTTCCTCCCCAACAACTCATTTTAGGTGAAGCTGATGAAGCGAATTGCAGAAATGTCTGATATTAAGCCAGTGCTGCGCAAACTGCCCCGACTCAAGAAATACCTGTTAAACAGTGACAACATGCGGTGAGATTCTCTGGTCTGCCATTGCACATAGACACAGCATAGACTTGCCTAGGGAGGATCGCAGGCCCTCCCCTGGCTTTTCTGCCTAACCCTTTAAACAGTTTCTAAAGTTAATTGTGTTGTGTGGTGTCCCAGGCAGGGCTAGCTCTCTCGCCACCACCCCCCACCTCACTGGGTGTCTGTTTTGGGGAGGAGAAGGGAAGGCGATTGTAAGCCGATTTGATTCTTCCTTAAGTGGTAAAGAAAGTCAGCATATAAAAACCAACTCTTTTTCTTCCTATGCCTTCCATTGGTGTTGTACAAATCAATGGCCGCAAGATCTCAGCCAATAGATGTCAGTGGAGTTTGACAAGGGCCTTTTGTTCCAAAGTACCTTGAGATGGGGATTTCATCTTGCCTTCACTGCATCATGCTGAGTTTAAAGACTATAATTCTTACATAAGCGGTCATGATGAAACAAAATCATCCATACTTTTCTGCCATTGCGCTTCCTGGAGGGCATAAAATGCGTATGGAATCACACCTAAGAAAGAAATTGTGTACTTTTCCAATACAGCCAGTTGACTGGAGAGCGCTTGACTTTCAAAAACGATACTTGTGAAGTTGGTGTCTCAGAGCAGAGGGGGAAAATAACCTTTGAGCACATCTCAAGATTACAGTCATGAGAATCCAAGTGTCTGGACATTGATCATACATTGTTAAGGATGGTACAATTCAGCCTAGGCAGGTGGCAGTTTTGAGGCCAAAGATTTCCCCAGGCTCCAAAGAACTTTGTTTCTGGCCCCTGACTGTGCATACGAACTTGTTTCCCAACAGGTGTTCGGTGAATGCCACTCCGCAGCAGATGCCCCATGCTGCGAAAGCCGTAGAAAAGTTCACAAAGGATATCGCAAGGAGTAAAAAGGAACGGAAGCCTGTCCGTCCACATGTGGTTGAGGTAAGGGGGAGACGGAGTCCTCTGCATGATTCCTTGGGAGCAAGCCCCGTTGAGCTCGGCGGGGCTTGCTTCTGAATAAATTTACATAGCATGGGGCTGTGCTTTAATATATAGAAAACTGGTAGGAGGACACAAGTTATTCTCATTTTTCAATTCTTACTCCAGTGGGAAGCATAATTGGTCATATAACTAACATATATTCTAGTGCAGCGGTTCCCAAACATTTTGAGTCATGGAGCACTTTTCAAGAGAGAAATTAGTCACGCAGCACTAATTTTCACCTAGCACCTATATACTAAACCGAATAACAGTAGTATTTTTCTTTCCAATCTCTTCATGGAGCACTAGGAGATGTTTCATGGAGCACAGCTTGGGAACCGCTGTTCTAGTGGCTAAGCAACGGTAGCTTACTTAAATACAAGTCTTGTGGGATTTAATGTATAGGTTTTAACGAAGCTGTAACCGAGGCAGGGGGCGGGTACCCAGATCTCGCCTCTACTACAAACTCACTAGGTGCTCTTAGGCAAGCCTCAGCTCTCCCTCTTTGCAATATGAAGTTAATAATCCTAGTGTGCCTTGCTGGGTTGTAAGAATTACAAGAGGATGTGAAACTCTGAACAAAATAAATGTTAAATATTTATTTGCCCCGGGCATCTGTTGATTTAATCCTACCACCAGGAAAGTGACTAAACTAAGGTTATTGTACTTTGGTCACATTATGGGAAGAGTGACACATTATGGGAAAATACAATAATGCTAGGAAAAGTCGAAGGCAGCGGGAAAAGAGGAAGACCCAACATGAAATGGACTGACTCCATAAAGAAAGCCACAGTCCCTCAGCTTGCCAGACCTGAGCAAGGCTGTTAACGATAGCATGTTTTGGAGGACATTGATTCATGGGGCCGCCATGAGTCAGAAGCGACTTGACAGCACTTGGCGCAAACACCCCCCCCCCAGAAAGATCACAATGGGTAGCTGTGTTAGTCTGTCATTAGCAGTAGAAAAGAGCAGGAGTCCAGTAGCACCTTAAAGACTACCAAAATATCTGACAAGATATGAGCTTTCGTGAGTACAGCTCACTTCTTCAGATCTAGCTGTATCTGAAGAAGTGAGCTGTGGCTCGCAGAAGCTCATACCCTGCCAGAACTTTTGTTTGTCTTTAAGGTGTTACCGGACTCCTACTCTTTTTTGTGTGTGTGTTAAGTGCCGTCAAGTCGCTTCCGATTCATGGCGACCCAATGAATGAAAGTCCTCCAAAATGTCCTATCTTTGACAGCCTTGCTCAGGTCTTGCAAATTGAAGGCTGTGGCTTCCTTCATAGAGTCAATCCATCTCTGGTTGGGTCTTCCTCTTTTCCTGCTGCCCTCAACTTTTCCTAGCATAACTGTCTTTTCCAGTGACTCTTGCCTTCTCATGACGTGACCAAAATACAATAGCCTCAGTTTAGTCATTTTAGCTTCTAGGGACAGTTCAGTCTTGATTTGATCTATAACCCACTGATTTGTTTTTTTTTGGCAGTCCACGGAATCCGTAACACTCTCCTTCAACACCACATTTCAAAGGAATCTATTTTCTTCCTATCAGCTTTCTTCACTGTTCAGCTTTCACACCCATACATAGTAATAGGGAATACGATGGCATGAATTAATCTAGTCTTGGTGGCCAGTGACACATCCTTACACTTCAAAATCTTTTCTAGCTCCTTCATGGCTGCCCGTCCCAGTCTCAATCTCCTTCTGATTTCTTGGCTGCAGTCTCCCATTTGGTTGATGGTGAAGCCAAGGAATAGAAAGTCTTGAACAATTTCAGTTTCCTCATTGACAACCTTAAAATTGTGTAATTCTTTTTTACACACCAGAAAAATACCTAGGGACATCCCCATATGTTCTAGCCTCCCAGCCAGTATCTAGTGATTAGCAACAGAAGCCCTTCTCTGTGCACAGAACCTTTTGGCCTCCAAGGGCTGTCTGTGCACGCTTATACGTGCATCTCTTTGCATGCAGAAATGGCACATAGAGATCTGGGGCAGGGATCAAGGAAGCACCCTTGCCATATTGCCTGCCATCACATTTGATGTTGGTTGTACTACCTCTAGTGTGAGTGTATGGAGGGGGCTGCAAAGGAGGTCCACGGGGAAGCGGCATGATCAGCTAAGGAAATGCACGGTGTCTATTGCATCTCAACCAAGTCTCTTATTTACAGAAACCTTTGGACCCCAAAGCTACTGCAGGTGGGGCGCTCGCAAGTGCTCAGATCACAAGGAAACTGATTACAGTAAGTCCAGCTTGTTTGGATGAGATCGTTGTTGCCAGTATCACACCTCACTATGCTGTGAATTCTACTTATTGTGGCCCACGGGGAGATGCCATAAATTTAGGAGAGCGGATCCATGTGCCCCTCCCTGAGTTCCTTGGGAGAAGGGTGGGGAAAATGAGATAGGTTGGGGTACTTATGGTACCTCCCTGTAAGATCTCAGTTGTTAGTGCCTGCTGTGTAATAGAAGCATTCAGATGGGCTTTGCATGGAACATGCATGTAGTTGTTGCCCGTCTGTAGGAGTCCAGAATATTGGATTCCTTTCAGGTCATTGGCTTCCATAAAAGGGAAGAATGCTATACTGTCCCTCCACTGATATAGTTAAATGACATTTGGATTGGGCCACTAGCATAGTTAAATTGTGGAACTCCCTGCCCCAGGATGTGGTGATGGCTGCCAACTTGGAAGGCTTTAAGAGGGGAGTGGACATGTTCATGGAGGAGAGGGGTATTCATGGTTTCTAGTAAAAATGGATACTAATCATGATGCACACCTATTCTCTCCAGGATCAGAGGAGCATGCCTGTGATATTAGGCGCTGTGGAACACAGGCAGGACAATGCTGTTGCAGACGTCTTGTTTGGGGGCTTCCTAGAGGCACCTGGTTGGCCGCTGTGTGAACAGACTGCTGGACTTGACAGGCCTTGGTCTGATCCAGCATGGCCTTTCTTATGTTCTTAAAGCCGGGGGGGGGGGGGGAATGTCCTTTGTGGTGATACTTGGGAATATTGGTCACCTTGGTGAACTCTTCCCCACCCCTCGGTTCTTTCCCAGTCCTGAACACTGGATTGAGGCAAATGGGTGCCAGTTCTGAAATGGCATCACACCATCCCAGTAGGGTTCACAGATTCAACTTCTCCAATTACAATGCTTGCCTGAGCATGTCTGTTTAAATTGGCTTTCGAACTAGAGAGGCAAAGTCTCCGCTCGCTGAAATCTTTTCTGTTCCCCTTGGATGGTATCGCTAGATTGGAGTCCAGCAGCACCTTGAAGCCCAACAGGATTTTTGACGGAGGGATATCTGACGAAGGGACTTCGGCTTCCGAAAGCTCATACCCCCAAACAATCTTGTTGTTCTCTAAGGTGCTGCTGGACTCAAATCTGGCTGTACTTCTGCAGACCATCACAGCCACCCTTCTGAAACTAGCTCCGTGGATGATATTGGTCCCTGTGCCACCCCAGGTACTCTCCCAAGGAACCCAGGCTCCCCACAGGGGTCTGGCCCCAGTCAGCCTGCCTGGTGGTGGCAGGAGCAAGTGTCCAGGGAAAGGGGTGGAGAGGAAGCACCGCAGGGGAAGCGAGTCAGAGGGGCACTCGGGGAGTTGGGCGACAGGATGCCCGAGGGAGCACAGACAAGGAGAGCACAGGGGAACCGGGTGCCCCTGGGAGGAGACAGCTGCAAGAAGGGGAAGGTGAGGGGGACAGGGGGGACCCGGGAATTTTACTATTTTGTGCTCTGTCGAAACAGTTGTACAGATTTAACCATTTAGCACGGTGTACATTTTAAAAGCTCCTTACTGCCAGCATGGTGTCGTGGTTAAGAGCAGTGGACTCTAACCTGGAAAACCGGGTTTGATTCCCCACCCCTACAATTGAAGCCTGCTGGTTGACCTTGGGCCAGTCACAGTTCTCTCCGAACTCTCTCAGCCCCACCTTCCTCACAAGGTGTCTGTTGTGGGGAGAGGAAAGGAAGGTGTTAGGCAGTTTGAGACTCCTTAAAGGTAGAGAACATTGGGGTATAAAAACCAACTCCTCTTCTTCAATGCATAAGAAAATGGAAAGTGTGCTGTCTACGACTCTGTTTGCAGTGTTCTAACAGAAGAGGAATTATTTTGTTTTTCCAGGATCCCACTTTCATTCCATGTCAGATGAAGACCCATTTCCTGCTTCCCTTCCCGGTGAATTACATCAGCGAGTGTGTCCGAACTGTTCCCTTCACCACCCCGGACCATGCAAGGTAGGAGGATGGAAAAGATTAGCAGTGAACTGCCAAGCTGCGTTGGAGATGCTGCCCAAACTTGAAACTGCAGGTAGTGGAAAGAAAGAATTGCAAATTGCGATAGCGCTAAGGAGGGGATTCAGTATCAACAGCGGGGCTCTCACAAGGACTTCTGTTACATAGCACTGGCCGGTTTTGTGACATGCAGGTGCCGCTGAGCAGCCGGAGAAAGCTCTGCTTTCCTCTTCTCTGTTACGTTGCAGCCTGCCACTCTGCCAAGTAGAACAGGAACCAAGTCACTGTGCCGAATGGTGTGGTCAGTGCAGAAATGGCCCTTTGACCACTGCCAGGGTCTGAGCCGGCCCTTTTCCCCTGGGAGATCTTGGCAAATGGGGCAGCCCAGACTGCTGAGCGGTGTTTTCTGAGCCTGCAGTATTTGAGCCCTCCCAGTGCTCGATAAAGGGAGGGACCTCCTCAGAGCCCTCCGGGGTTGAACACATGAAGCTGCCTTCTACTGAATCAGACCCTTGGTCCATCAAAGTCAGTATTGTCTACTCAGACTGGCAGTGGCTCCCCAGGGTCTCAGGCAGAGGTCTTTCACATCACTTAGTCTCCTTAACTGGAGATGCCGGGGATTGAACCTGGGACCTTCTGCATGCAACACAGATGCTCTGCAAACGGAGCTACAGCCCCTCCCCGGTGGGAACAGCAGGCTGGATTCTGCTCTCCGGTCAAACGTCCCTACTGTGTGGGAGGTTTGATGTAGAAGGGGGAGGTTGGAAAACTCATGCACAACTCCAAGGAACAACCGATTCAGACTAGGGGCGAACATGAGGGGAAGTACCCATGCATAAACGGCCATACTGTCTAAACTTCATTTTATGATGGACAAGTATGTGCTAGTATGAATTAAACTGTACGTAAAAAGAAACAAGAGGCCAGTGGGTACGCAGGGGATCTTCAGGGCAACCCTCTTATTCATCGTATTCCCTTCTCGTTTCAGCCTTCGCATCCTTGCCCGTTTAATGACTGCTAAATTCCTACATGTGGAAATCAGAGAGAAAGGAGGAGCATATGGAGGGGGAGCTCAGCTGGCTCACAACGGCATCTTCAGGTTCTATTCCTACAGGTAAGTTTTTGAGCAGTCCCTCCCCCCCACCCCCCGGCAGTTTCTGCTTCTCAATTTGAGTCAGAATTCTTGGCATCTTTGAGTGGAGAGGGGCGTACACCCTCCTTCACAGGTCCGCCCCCCCCCCCCGGCGGTTTCTCTGCTTCTCAGTTTGAGTCAGAATTCTTGGCTTATCTTAAGATGCCAAAGAAATGGACTGGGAATTGGAAACTGAGTAGATATGGGATGACTTAAGAGAAGGGAAGCTTATTGCCACCTGTAAGGGCATGTCAGAAGCAGCTGGACAGCCTGCAGGAGGGAAAATGCCCGAATTGCTTCCATGGCCAGAATCACAGCACTGCATGGCTTGCATTTAAGATGTGTGCTTTCTACGATGGGGTTTTCAAGCTTTCAGAATTCAGGAAATGCATCTGCATTGACGAACCGCGTGCAGGGGATTCTGGAGAACGCTTGGAAAGGAAAACATTCACTTGCTGTGAATGTCCATTCTCGGTTGTATGGGGTGGGGCTGCCTCTGCTTCTGGGGTGTAAAGAAGCTGTTGGGTGGGCTGGCATGCTGTTACTCCCAGTTGGGACATTTTCCTGCCAAGAAGCAGCATCCATTGAAGCTGAAGTACGGGAACCCAACGCTGAGAGAAGACATGAACTGGTTGTCAAGTGTGACCACTGGACATACTAGCCCCCTAGAGGAAGATCCATTATGTGTCACAGAGCAAGCCCTTTCCTACGGAAGATGGCAGTCATTTTTTCTAGGGCTGCTGAGTGCATGTCCTCAGCTAGATAGCCCAGGCTAGCCCGATCTCATCAGATCTTGGAAGCTAAGCAGAGTTGGCCCTGTCTAGTATTTGGATGGGAGAACTCTAAGGAATACCAGGGTCATGATGCAGAGGCAGGCAACAGCAAACCACCTCTGACTGTCTCTTGTCTTGAAAACCCTGTGGGGTCACCATAAATCAGCTTTGACTTGACAGTACTTTCCATCACCACAATGAGTCTAGACTGATACGGCATGTCTAAAAGGTGCAAGCATCAGGTCATTTACTAACCCACGGGGTGACATCACATCCCAACGTTTACTAGGCAGACTATGTTTACGGGGTGGCTTGCTATCGTCTTCCCCAGTCGTCTACCCTTTACCCTGGGTACTCATTTTAATGACCATGGAAGAATGAAAGTCTGAATCAACCTTGAGGTGGCCACCTGAAACCGACTTCCGTCAGGATCGAACTCAGGTCATGAGCAGAGCTTTTGACTGCAGTACTGCAGCTTATCACTCTGCGCTTCTCATAATCCATAATCTTGACAGAGAGGATTCCTCATTCTGGGAAGAACTGTTGAAGAGGCAGGCCGTGTCTGAGACCTTCCAAAGGCTAGACACACGGGACTTTATGACAAAGCAAAGCTTTGGGTATTTCAGGCAGGAGCAGGGGGAGAAATGGAATCTCTTCCAAGTGAGAGCAAGGCCTACAGCATGCTCTCTGCTAGCCAGACAGGGCTGGACTGGGGATTTTTGAGGGAAACCTCTCTGGCTGGAGCCACCTGAAGACCTGCCTGTCACTAGAGGAGGAAGTGCTTTCCCTGCCCCAGCCACCAGAAAATGTACCCTGGTTTCATGAGATGCTACTAGTTTCACCGTTGGCCTGCATGAAGGGAACATTGGTCCTAGAACAAACCTGGTGATTTTTTGTGGCTGTATGTTGTGGGGTAGCAGCCACCAAACCGATCTTGCATTAAGGAATCCCTGAAAGGCTTTCCTAGAACACAATTCGAAAACGGTTATCCTAAGAAGAATACCTGTGCAAACGAGAGTTGGCTGGTCATAGAATCATTGAGTTGGAAGGGGCGATACAGGCCGTCTAGTCCAACCCCCTGCTTAATGCAGGATCAGCCTAGAGCATCCCTGACAAATCTCTGTCCAGCCTCTGCTTAAAGACTGCCAGTGAGGGAGAGCTCCCCACTTCCCTAGGTAGCTGATTCCACTGCCGAACAACTCTTAACTGTTAAAAAAAATCCTAATAACCAGCCGGTACCTTTCCTCCTGCAATTCAAACTCATTATTGTGAGTCCTGTCCTTTTCTACCAACAGGAACAGCTCTCTGCCCTCCTCTAAGTGACAGCCCTTAAAATCCTCAAAGAGAGCAATCCTGTCCCCCCTCAACCTCCTCTTCTCCAGACTAAACATTCCCAACTCCCTCAGCCTTTCCTCATAGGGCTTGGTCTCCAGGCCCCTGATCATCCTCGGCTCTTTCCTCTGCACCCACTCGATTCTGTCCACATCCTTTTGGAAGTGTCTTTTGCTTGCTTTCACTCTGTGTTAACCAACCCTGAATTTTAGGGATCCAAACTCCATTGCAACTCTGGGTGCCTTTGAGAAAGCTGCTGAATGGGCCAGGAGGGGCAATTTCACGCAGCAAGACATCGATGAAGCCAAGCTGGCTGTCTTTGCGGCTGTAGACGCTCCAATTGCACCATCTGACAAAGGTAGGGAGTTCCCTCTCCTAGTCTCGAACTGAATTAAACCATATGTGCTCTCCCGAAATGGAAGCAAAGAGTTCTTGCTAACTTGGCATGGCTTGGTTTGTTGGTTAGAAAGTACTGGTCTGTAACAGAATTAATCCTTTTAATGTAGCATGTACTTGCAGTTAAAGAGAAACACGGTGGTGAAATGGAAAAGAAAACTCAGGGTTACACTTCCTTAAAACTGATAGTGCAAGTTAGTGAATAAACATAGGTATTGTTCTTTGCTTGAGTGCAGCCATAAGAATGGATACAGTTAATGCAGTACTCATGGTAAGAATTCCAGAGAAGTAGTGTGAGTCTGTCCTCGCACTTTAAAAACTGACAATATATTACAGCGTGTGCTTTTGTGAGTCGGAGCTCACTCAGATCCATCAAAGGGTACATCCATTAAGCCTGGTTTTAAATACCCAGCAGAGGTGGCAAGGTATGTACCTCCCCCACTCTCCTCTTGGTATTTAACTAGGCCTAAGGCATGTAAGAGAGCCAGCGTGGTGTAGTGGTGAAGGTGTCAGACTAGGACCTGGGAAACCCAGGTTCACATCCCCACTCGTGCCATGGAAGCTTGCTGGGTGACTTTGGGCTAGTCACACATTCTCAGCCCTGGCTAGTATTTGGATGGGAGACCTCCAAGGAATACCAGGGTCGTGATGCGAAGGCAAGCAATCCCAAACCACCTCCGAACTTCTCTTGCCTTGAAAACCCTCAGGGGTTGCCTAAGTCAGCTGTGGATTGACGTCACACTCCACCACCACCAATGCATGTTTGCTTCTGTGCGTCTGAAGAAGTGAGCCCCGACTCATGAAAGCACATGCAGAAATACATTTTGTTAATCTATAAGGTGCTGTAGGACTCCTGGGTAACAGTTCCTGTGGTCAATGGAAGCTTTAGAGTTACACTTCTGGAATCAGTCGTATACTCTTCTCAGAAAAAGCCATTGGGCTTCTCAGGGCTCACAACCATGCGGAAATAGCAATGCCAATGTAAAATTGGTCCAAATCCTATGGAATACGCAGCCTTGCCCAGTTGGAAGGCAGCAAGTCAACTGTCCACAATTGGTAGGCAAATCCAAAGCTGCTGTTCAGTGAGAGCACGTCTGTGTCATTCCAACTTGAAGACTGGCAAGGAGAAGGTTTTGGAACAGTCTTTTCACTGCCTGGGACGATCTTGTGTTACGTAAACCAGCCATCTGAATCATTACAAGGCAGCTTCATGTGTTCCTGATTCTGAGTAAATTGGGAGTGGTGAGCCGAATCATGTTTACCTGTATGATAACCCTATGCACTAAGGGGAGGGGGTTGCCACCGCCTGCCTGCTGTTTCCCAGTGAGTTCCTAATCATGATGAATTCTCTTTGCTAGGGATGAATCAGTTCTTGCACGGAATCTCCGATGAGATGAAGCAACAGCACAGGGAGCATCTTTTTGCCGTTTCGAGGGATCACCTGATGGATGCAGCCAGCAAGTGAGTTTGGGTGCTTTGCCGAGAAACGTTGCGCAGAGCCTTGCAAGAGCCACGAGGGGAAGGGAAGAACTTGTTTGGTGTGTAATTGTGCCCTTGTGTGCCCTGCCAAATCTTCCCAAGAGCAAAAAGCCTGCCCAGCCACACAACCAGAAATTGGGCTGAAATAGGAGGGGCTGAACACATGACGGTTTCTTTGGTGGTTCTATGACTCGGCCTTTTCTTCAGAATGGGGATGGCCATATTGTTCCATCTTGGGGGATGGGGTGTCCTGAACCTGCCCTGTTTTCCCAGGCTGTGGAAGGTATCACCCCCAGAGATTGGAAACATAGAATCATAGTTGGAAGGGACCTCCAGGGTCATCTAGTCCAACCCCCTGCACAATGCAGGAAATTCAGAACTCTCTCTCCCCCCATACCCCCAGAGACCCCTACTCCCATGCCCACAAGATGGCAACCAAAACTCTTCCAGGATCCCTGGCCAATCTGACCTGGAGGAAAATTGCTTCCTGACCCCAGAGTGGTGATCTGTGCCGTGAGAGCCAAACACCGACACAACCCTTCCTGCCCTCCCTCTCCTGGTCTGCCTATATTGACAAATCAGAATTGCTGTCAGATGACCATCTAGCCTCTGGTTAAAATCCTCCAAAGGGGAGCCCACCATCTCCTGAGGAAGCCTGTTCCACTGAGGAACCGCTTTGTTAGAAAATTCCTGATGTTTAGCCGATTAATAACATGGGGTTTGTCTTTCAGATACCTTGCTGCCGGGAGGAGCACAAGAGGACTGGCTATTCTTGGACCAGAAAACCCTGACACTGCCAAAGACCCTACCTGGATTATACGATAACACCTGCTGTCAAATCTGTTTAGATGGGATAAACCAGTTCATATGCCAAATAGCAAAATAACTGTAAATCCTCCTCCCCGTAGACATGCCTGCAAGCAGGGACGAGGAACTGTTGTGCGCTGTGTTTCCGAAAAAAGCCCTACAACAGTGTTCATCGAAGGAAGATGTTGCTCTGTGTCTATCTTTCACTAACCCTGTAGCGGCTTTTTCAACTGAAGTTCTAGCCAGTCCACCTGAAGTCAGTTGTGCCTTTGCGCCTAAGTACCATTGGAGCACATTCGTTGGGACGAACGTTTCACTGCTGATTTTTGGTTGGTCGTGCCTGATACAAATAATATGCAAATCAATATTTTATAGAAGCACCAAAATTTAAGATATCAGGTAATTTACCTTAAATCATGTCAAATTAGTAATGCCAGCTATTCTTTTTTTAAGCAATAAAAACTTTTGAGATTCTGCAGTGTTCTTGGTTGAATATTTTGCATCCACTTTGTAGCATTAAATCTCCCCCTTTGAATTAATACCTGCATTCCTTCTCATGGGACTTTTGTTCTACATAAGGTGATAGTGCCTTTCTCTCTAACTGACTCTACTTTGGAGAACCGGGTTTAACTTCCCACTCCTCCACATCAGCAGCGGACTCTAATATGGTGAACTGGGTTTGTTTCCCCACTCCAGGTAAAAAGCTGGATGGGTGACCTTGAGCCAGTCGCAGTTCTCTCCGAACTCTCTCAACGCTGCCTACCTGACAAGGTGCCTGTTGTGGGGAGGGGAAGGGAAGCTGATTGTAAGCTGCTTTGAGACTCCTTAAAGGTAGAGAAAGGTATAAAAACCAACTGTTCTTCTACGTAAACAATTGTTCCTAGTATCTGGCTGTGTAAGCATTTCACATAGAGTTGGAAACTATAGGACTTGGTTTGGTAATTGAATAGTCTTGTCTTGACCCCGGTGTGATTGCAGTTTTCAGCTTCTCCCTATTGTGGGGGGAGACCTTTAAGTCTAAGTTGCATTGTATTCCTGCAACTTCTTGTGTTCCAAACTGGCTGTTAAGACATGGCTGGGGCTTAGGCCACGAAGAAGAAGAGTTGGTCTTTATATGCCGACTTTCTCTACCACTTAAGGAAACCAGCTTACAATCACTTTCCCTTCCCCTCCCCACAACAGACACCCTGTGAGGTAGGTGGGGATGAGAGCTAAGAGAGCTGTGACTAGCCCAAGGTCACCCAGCTGGCTTCATGTGTAGGAACAGGGAAACAAACCCAGTTCACCAGATTAGCATCCACTGCGCATGTGGAGGAGTGGGGAATCAAACCCGGTTCTCCAGATCAGAGTCCCGCTCTTAACCACAACTGCCCCAAGGACAGGGAACCCACCATTAACTCCGTGGCCATTCTCACCCTCCCAGCTACTTGAATGTGTGAGGAAGAGGCGGCTACGCTACCTTGCGGAAACCTGCAATGCAATCCAATGCAGAGTTGCTCCAGTCTGCACCCGTGGATTCCATGGGCGTAGACTGGAATAACTGCACAGGATTGCACTGCTGGACTTGAATGCTGAGGACATCCTCAGTCAGAATTATCGGTTGTGATTTCCGAGAAGGCTGACTCTGGGAGCTCTTGCTAGAAAGACACCTCAAATGAAAACCATTTTTAGCCAGGGCAGGTGAATTATTCAGCTGAGAAGAGGAGGGGTGAGGAGGCTGTCGCAGGACGTTGGGTTTTGTTTGTGCAACAGATTGGCCCAAACCTTATTTGTAATACAGTATTTTATTCCACTTGGGGTAGACATACATTTTTTTTTCATTTAATTTGACATAAAACTAAGCCGCTCTAATATTCATTGAGTGTAAACACTATCTCTGGTAAAAGTGCAAGAGATAATAACATCAAATTTGAGTGCATAGACCAGTTTTGCACAGGTTACTGGTAAGGGTCACATTGGTAATTGGGTCATTAGGCGCTAGGTTTGGTGTACGTATAGAAGCCTAAGACAAGGCCTGGTAGAAAACTTCTGTGACACTAACGTTTTGTTTTTCCCACATAAAGTGCTGGTACAATAACTTAGATGTTACAAAAAGAAGCTGTAACGAGTACTCTAAAGCATTGTGGACACACAACGGAGAGCAATTGCAACTTTGGCGTTGCAACTCCTTGGTCACCCGCTCAGGCTTCTGTAGGTTTTGGTCTGTGCAGGTGCTCGAACTGGCCTGAATCTGAAATGTCGTAGCTGGTCTTGTACTTGGCCAGGATTTTCATCAAGGGACGGAGCTTCAACCACCACTGTTCCTTAGGGATTCGGTGCCTGTTGAGGGCCAAGCAAAAGCCGTCACTCATCTTTCAGCTCGTCATGGCCTTCAGTTTGTTGAAGGACTTTTAACACACAAGCAAGATTTGAGTCCAGTAGCACCTTAAAGACCAAGAAAATCTCCAGGGTGTCAGCTTTGGAGAGTCAAAGCGCCTTTAGTCACATCTGATGAAGGGAGCTATGACTTCCAAAAGCTACTGTACTTGAATTTTGCTTTTCTACTGCAGACCGGCATGGCTACTTGCCTGAAACTTTTAACACATGAGGCTGCTTCTAAACTCAGAACAGTAGAACTGGTAAAAACAGAGCTGCTTGCCTGTAACTGTTGTTCATCTGCGTGGTCTTTTGTGCAGGCACACAAGGGAACTGAGCATGCGCAGGCTGGCCTGTGCATGCACAGTTCTCATGTGGGACTGCACAGAGACCAGGCAGATGAACTATGATGGCGAAGCTCTACCAGGGAGGGGAGCAGGCACCATCCTCATACTGTCCTTACGAGTAGCTGGCTTCTACCGACAATACTGACAATTACCACAGGCGGTCCATTTGAGGGAGCTGTCAGCTCACACCAGCTAGCTATGGGACTTGAAAACAAAAAAAGTCAAAGGGTGATTTCTGTTTTGCATCTGAGCAGTTTAAAACAAGTCTGCCACTAGCTTATCGCTAGGAATAGACTGACTTGAGACTACTGAGCCATCAGATCTAGCACGATCTACTACATATGCTGTTTCGCTGTGCTATATTCCAGTCTCCTAGCCGGCTTCTCTAGGATCTGAACTCCGTGTCTTTCAACCACAACAAATCATTTCCCTTGGGCCAAAAAGATCTTTCCCATATCACGCGCAAGTTGGCCACTCAGGCATACAGATAACTGAGATTCATTTAGATACATGCTCTGGAGTCTCCATATAGATTACAACAGGAATCTTGTCTGGAGAAGAATTGCGTGCACACAGCAGTTCTGTGTGTGGAAGTGATCTTTAAAAGACCCTACAATGCTTCCTGGGAAGAGAGTCTAACTTAATGAACAAAACGGGGGGATTTGTATGCTAGAGGATTTCAAATGAGGCGTGATGTGTGGCTGGCATGGCTGAATAACCCACATTTGTTGGTCTTTGGACTGGCTTTCTATTCATAACTTTCAGTGCAAATGTATAGGGTTTTCCTGACAGACACAAAAAGAGAGAGACCCACCCCCCTCTGCATCCACCAAGCCTCAGGGCCAGTGGTGGCTTCCAATCTGTGCCAGGCTGTGTGCAACTCTAATCAATTCCAATGGGAACCTGATGACATCAGGGTTCTTTACCATATTTTACTTACTCGAAGTCCGTTTCATCCCTCAGCTGGCCCACAGGCTGGAAAACAAGATTCCGCCGTCGCATGCCCAGGAGGCAGACAGTGTCCTCGGCGTTGGTAAATACTTTTCCTGAAAAAAAGTTTTTTTTCCTCAGCTATACAAAAGGTAACAAGAAAAACTTGTGTGTGCAAAAAACAATTTAAAAAGTGAAATACTAAGAATAAATCTCTGTTACACGTTTAGATCTTGAAATACTACAGTGAATAATAATTTGAGGTGGATCGTGACTGGAGAAGTATTATGGTGGGCAAAACTTTGTTGCGTGTGAATGTTGTGTGGTGTACTCATTTTCACAAAGAGATTGGACATTTACATCACCGGCCAATATTTAGCTTTCATTTCTTATTGGGATGTTTCTCAGCATTTCCTGAGTGGCATGAAAATGTAACATATAAATGTAAAATGAAAACTTTACCACATAAAGGGATAATATCTTTAAAAAATAGAACTACATTACCTTGCTCTGTGATTCCCATGCAGCCACCAAGAAAACAAGAGAGAAAGAGAAAATACTTGTAACGATGATACTGTGAATTCTTACACATTTACAAATTATACAAGAATGTAGGGATTTTGGTGGGATAGAATTCTGATATTACACACTCCATCTCTCATTTAGATGAGAAACTACCAAGTGTGTGTGTGTGTGTTGTTAAGTCACAGCTGACTTATGGCAACCCTGTAAGGTTTATTTTATTTATTTTTTTCCTGGCCAATGCTGGGCTTAGAGCGGGTTTTCAAGGTAAGAGAGGTTCAGAGGTGATTTGCCATAGCTGCCTCCTCGCCACAACCTTGGTAGTCCTTGGAGGTCACCCATTCAAATTCTAACCAGGGCCAATCCTGCTTAGCTTCTGAGATCAGGCTGTGTGTGTGTGTTAAGTGCCATCAAGTTGTTTCCGACTCATGGCGACCCTATGAATCAATGTCCTCCAAAGTGTCCTATCCTTAACAGCCTTGCTCAGAACTTGCAAATTGAGGTGTGTGGCTTCCTTTATAGAGTCAATCCATCTCTTGTTGGGTCTTCCTCTTTTCCTGCTGCCCTCAACTTTTCCTAGCAGAGATCAGGCTAGCCTGGGGCTATTCAAGCCACCTACCAAGTAGCAGCAGCCAAAATGATTCTTTTAGGGACTGAGCAGTCCAATCCCACTAGAGCTCCATGGGACCTATACCCAAGCCAGTTTGCCTAAGGATCGCAGAGATAACTTTCCTTGGAAAATTAAAGGATGAGTTGTATGAAGGTAAAAGAGCCCCTGGATTAAGAAGAACTTTTTACTTGTGCTTGTACATGTAAACAAAGGATTGCTTGATTCAGTATTTTGAACTGGCAGCCTCGATTACTACTAGAGTACACAATCCCATTTACTTAATGGAAACTACAGGCACTTATTTCGAAGTCCCACTGATCCAGTGGAACAGCCTAACTGGTTATAGTCAGACTGAATAATGGCAAGTGGTTCTTTTCTCATTTTTAATAATTTTCACCAGCCTTCCCACCCTAAAATGGGCTCATAAGGTACCTTACAAACACTGAAAGTTATACCATCTAAAAACAATTCAAAACAGCCAAGGATTTTTTTTAAAAAAGCAACAAGCAGAAGATGACTTCTTAGGGATGGGGCTAAAGCTTTGGAACATCCAAGGAAATGCTTGCAGCCGCTCACCTTTTTGATAGGATTCTTTCAGCTTCTTCGAGAGCCACAGCACGGCCTTGGCGGCAATTTTGGTCCCAAAGTTTCGATCAAACGGAGAAGGGGCGCCACCCTGTGAAATTCAAAAATTGGACAGTCAGGTGGAGTTTCAGTTCCAAAAATCAAAATCTACACATGGGGGACCAGTAATAACATGGGGGTTGTTGTTGTTTTTGGATGCCAAAGGTATCTGTGTAGGTTCCGCGATGGCAAGCCTTCATATGCATATCGCCCCAGCTTGGTCAGTTTTCAGTCTCTCTTTCCAGCATGGGAAATTACCTGCTGCATGTGACCCAGGACATTCTTTCGGCAGTCAAAGACTCCTTGCCCTTCCTCAGAATACAGCTGGTAAATGAAATCAGTGGTGTAATTCTCGCTGCTGTTTTCATTCCTGTATTAAAGCAACAACAAAGGAAACTTTCTGGGACTTTACAAGAGAGACGCTCGATAAAAGGCCAAACTACTGCTAGATTCCATACAACTCCCTGTAACTTCTCTCTCCCAAAACGTGACCAGAACTCTTATATGGGGGTGGGGAGGAACTATGCCCAGTTGGCATGCAGGGGACATATGTGCATGTCCGGCTACCAGCCACCTTATGCAGTGTGAGACCACTGTCCCATTGAGCCCTGGATTGTCAGCTCTGACTGGCAGCTACTCTCCAGGGTCTCTGAGGAGGGGTCTTTCCCTGCCTTGTTCCCTAATATAATTCTGCTGTACGTTCAGGACTGAACCTAGGGGAAAACAAAGGTTCCCTCACTGAGCTCACAGTACCCCCTACACTTTGAAAACGGGGGGGGGGGGTCGTGGGGGTTGCCATTCCTCACCCTTCTCTGTGCCATTTCCCCAAGCAACTCTGTACTTGATTTTTCAGTACATTCAGTAAACCACCAACTTACCTCAGCACCAACCCACGCTGAATAGTGGTTTTCATCTTCTCAGTCAGATGTTCTACGTTGGCCTGTGAACAAGCATTTTCCCCAAGTGAGTCACGCCATGGAAGATTACCCATTGCTAACCTTTGCTTCCTTAACATTCCTAAGCGTATTCAATCTGTTACCAAATTTTGCCTTCATATGTAATTCAAGTCTATGCTCCTCTTTTATAGTCATCTATGCTGAGAGATGCCTGATTGCAGGCAGGCTGGCTTTTGCCCTGTTGTGTCTGGTCCAGCTGAGTGGTTTAAGTTGCATTTTACAAAGACCCTTCCCACAATCCCACCCTTGGCATTTCAAGTTTAATCCTCATGCAAAACAACAGAGGTGTGTTAGCTATGCACATGCTAATGGCTATGCAAACAGGAACAAAGGAGCAGGCGAGTGGGGGGTGGAATTTCTCCTTTTGCATTGGGACCGTGAATAGGCATTTTTAAGGTCGCATTTTAAAAAAGAGCTTTGAGCGAACATCAACATTGACTATGCAAAAATGGCCAGACAGTTCAGAGAGAACTGTGACTAGCCCAAGGTCACCCAGTGCCATGGGGCAGTCCCTGGAGAATGGGTCCTCCTCAGAGGAGGAACTCTACCAGGAGAATTCAGCCCCAATGGAGCTGCCTCTGACCTCACAGCCTGAAGTGGGGCCTGATTCAGCACAGCCTGGCGAGGAGGCTGACAGCCCTGAAGCTAGTGACTCTCCAGACTTGCAGTCAGAAGTCATGGCAGAACCAACCCCGTCCTGCTCAGAGCCTGAATCCAGTGGCCCAGCTGTGAGCCCTCAAGCTACTAAGGCAGCAAAGGCTGACAGGTGGAGGCAGCAGCAGAGAAAGGCACTGGTGGCTAAAAGACATAGTGCCCAGCTGGTTTGGTAAGTACTAGACCCGTGTTGGCGAACCTATGGCACGCGTGTCGACTCCGGCACGCGTAGCCCTCTCTGGCGGCACGCGTGGCTCAACTGGGCGGTGAGGACTTTGAACAGTTCAAAGCCCCCTTCCCTGCACTCCCCGCCGCCCAGCTGGGAAGAAGGGCTTAGGAGGCAGGGGCTTAGTACCCCCCCTCCTCTTGGATTCCAGGCGTGCGGTGGGGAGGAGGCATGCGCTCGGGCGGCTTTTTTTCGCCTCCGCGGCCGGTTGCTGCTGCTGCCACTGGTGGCCAGAAAAGCCCCTCCAACCTCCCCGCCCCCCCGCTCCAGTCTGCCAGGGCTTCTGTCCCGGGCAGCTGCTGGGCTGCTGCGTTCTCAGCTGCTACTTTTGCATTTGCAAAGCCTCTCCCGCCACCCCGCCACGTCCCGGTCCCAACTCTCCGGCGGCTGGCGCAGGGACTGGCAAGAGGGGCCAGCTGCAGCAGGCGGCGTGGTGGCTCCTTCCAGCCGCTTCCCATGGCGCGATCCTGAGCCCGGGCTGCTTAACGTTTGCAAGGCAGCCTGGGCCGCCCGAGCGCTCTCTCGATGCAAACGCGTTGCAAACAGGGCAGGGTTTGGGGGGAAAATGGAGCAACGCGTGCATTTTGCAAAATAAAAAAGTGTTTGTGGGGGGGGGGGTTTGCACAACTAGTGGCGAGCCCGATTTTAAAAGCTGATAAGAAAACCTTCGTCTCTAGAGATCTGAGAAAGAAACTGTTTTGTTTGCAAAATCGGGGGCGAAGGAAACGACCAGGAGGGATTTAAAAGGCAGGGATCTGCAAGGGAATGTGCCGCTGGAAGATCTGGGGGGCGAAGGGGAGCGGAGTTAACGCGGCCTGGGGATCGTCCCCCCCCCCATGACTGTTGGGGGGGATTGTTTTCTTCAGGGGTTTGTTTTTAAGGACTGCGCTGTCTTTAAACGGGCGTTCCTAAGCCTGCTTACTTGCTAGCAAACCCGATTTAACTTAGGGGTGCTCACTACGATAGGAGATCGGCCGTCCATCCGGCACCAGCCCGGGGATGCTTACTCAGGGGTAAGCCGCTGAACGGTAGGAGGAGGACCAGAGCAGTAAATCTTCCGAGGAAACCTGCGCAGGGGTGCCATTTGAACACGATCCCCTGCGCGCCCCGCATGATCTGCGTGTTTACTCGGGAATAAGGGAAGCAGGGTTCCGAGCGACCCGTTGCAGCGGAGCAGTTCAAAGCCCCTTCCCCCTTCCCTGCACTCCCCGTTGCCCAGCTGGGAGTCCAGGGAAGTTGTTTTTTCTAAACTGAAACCTCAGTATTCAGGTTAAATTGCCGTGTTGGCACTTTGCAATAAATAAGTGGGTTTGGGGTTGCAGTTTGGGCACTCGGTCTCTAAAAGGTTCACCATCACTGTACTAGACTCTGATATCTGGCTTTGACAAACGGACTTGTTCTTTGAACTCTGCTTTACCCTCTCCCTGCTGTCGCCAACTGCCTGGAGTAGTATCTCAGAGACACTGAAAGTGGAGACCTGAGCTAGCCAGCACACCTAGCAGGCTTCATGTAGGGGAATGGGAAATCAAACCCAGATAAGGGTTGGCCACTCCTAACCACTACACCACGCTGGCTCTCCAGCATGAGATAAGGCATCAGCTGGTACATATGCAGGTATAACTGGCTCACAGGCACTGAACTTAAAACCGAAGTGGGCAAGATATGGGTTCTGCATACCTGGAGCTCCCGGATATCAAACTTCTCTTCAAAGATGTACGCAACATCAGCTCCTGCAGCCAGGGCCCCCATACTCGCCAGGTACCCACAGTAGCCACCCATGGTCTCGATGATGAACACTCGACGCTTGGTCCCGCTTGCTGACAGTTTGATTCGGTCACAGGTCTAGGAAGGGACAGGCCATTAGTGACTAACAAACCCAATTCTTACCGTTTGAATGGTTAGTTTTGCCACCTGCTGGGCACATGCTTTTTCTATTAGTTACAGCCAGAACAATCATGCATTGTCAAACCTAAAACTAATGTACAGAAAACACAACTTGTCATCCAGATGGTATCTGCAATATTAAATTAAATATTAAATCTGGGCACACACACAAAAAATAAACTCTTGCATTAGTATTTTGATAAACCAGAAACCTAATTGTTTTTGAATCTTATTTCTGGATTGAGACTCTGAGTTATGGTTTTTAAGACTAACGGAAAAACACAGGCTGACCTCCAGTGGTGAAGGCATAGCTATAACAGATAGCAAAAGGGGCAAACTGGTTTTGCAGAGGAACGCTGCAGTGCTCCGCTTGCCATGGGAACTGCAGCCATGAAACTATCAAGCAACTTTCTAGTTGTACAGGCTGTTTTTGGATCCTTTGTCTTCATCTCTGAGCCCTGGGTGACAGCAACCAAGAAGGATTTGTTTTTACGTTGTGCTTTTAAATTTTTTTGCACATTTTTTTAATTGAAGAGCATACTCAATACAAAACTAGCACCAAAAGCCTTCAGTTTATAAAACATTAAGCAGGTTTTAGGGGGCTGATCTATTCACAAACGTTTTCTGTAAGCCCTGCCAAATCATAGAGTCTCTCTTTCTCCTAACTTGTCCACTATGTGCCGCCTCCCCGCCCAGATCTTTGGTATTGGCTAGACTTTCCCTACTCTTAAACAAGACATTTAGTTTAGCCATGACATTCATTTGAAGCACCGGAAATTCTCTCCTGGCAAGAGGTCTTCATATACTCACGGCCAGCTCCAGGTTTTGCCCCTTGCACACATACAGCCCATTCCTGAGCTGGCGATGGCCGGGGACAGTGGGGAGGAGGCGCCACTGCGCTGCCTCCTAAGTCGTTCCACGGCCATCAAAAGACAAAAAAAAAAAAACCTTTTAGAGGGCTTTTTGCCCCACTGAAAAAAGCAAGGCTGTGCCTGCTAAAAAGCAGGTGCAGCCTTGCTTCTCTCGCTGCCAGCATACCCGGGGAGAATGGGGACAGGAGGCTGCCTAACGGCAGCTCCTCCCCCCCCGGAATGCCCCCGGGATGTGGAAGGCCCCGCTGGGCAGGGTGGCACAGCTGCGGCAGTGCCTGGTGCATGGTGTCTGGCCCTCCTGGCTGGCATTGGGGCCACTTTCGGCAGCGTATGTAGCCCATACGCTGGCATGGAGGGCCCCAACGCCAGTGCAGCGCCTTCCTGGCATCCAAAGGGCTTTTGCCCTTAAAGGTCAGGAATGTGCTGTAAGTGTACTAATCATGTGATGCAAAGACATGCATACAATCTCCAGACTGGGGGCAGCAAGCACAACGCACCAATTTGGTACTCGCGATCAGGAGAGGGCAGGGCTGTGTTCAGCATGCCCAGGATTGCACCGATTGCCACTTTGGGGTCAGGAAGCAATTTTCCTCCAGGCCAGATTGGCTAGGGATCCTAGAGGGGTTTTGTTGTTGTTGTTGTTTTGGCCATCTTCTGGGTATGGAGTGGGGGTCACTGGGCTGTGGGTGGAGATAGTTGTGAATTTTCTGCATCGGGCAGGGGGTTGGACTAGATGACCCCAGTGGTCCCTTCCAGCTCTACGATTCTAGGAATTGGGAGTTCAGTCTAGAGATCTCTGTTCTATTTCAGAAAGTCATCTTGCACTTCTTATGGAGAGTATGGTAGAAGCAGCAGAGTGTGGCTCTTGGGGAGTTCTTTTCGGTCTTGCCAGCACCACTGGGGCTTGAAAGAATACCAGCTCTCCCACTGACACTGTCCCAGTGGAAGATAATCAGTTAGGGCAACCAAGGCTTTCCCCATCCCAAACCCAGGTCTCAGTCCAGACTGAAATTGATCTAGATAACCTGCCTCCTCCAAGACCACCTAAAGCTGTGTGGCCACCACCCACTCAAACATCTTTCTCCAGAAGTGGCATGTTGGCCTCAAGCCATAGTTGTTTAGGCCAATTGGGTCCAGGGATGCCTTCTTCAGGAGGGGTCGCATGTAGGGTTGCCAACCTCCGGGTACTAGCTGGAGATCTCCTGCTATTACAACTGATCTCCAGCTGATAGAGATCAGTTCACCTGGAGAAAATGGCCACTTTGGCAATTGAACTCTATGGCATTGAAATCCCTTCTTGCCCCAAACCCCGCCCCAAAAATCTCTAGGTATTTCCCAACCAGGAGCTGGCAACCCACATGTCTGCCCCTTTGAAGGTGATTCTAACAACACCCTTCCACGGAGAGATGTTTATTACATCCCGGACCCATCTGACAAATCCATCTCTGCTTAACACCAACAGCCACTAAGGGTGAAGGGTTGAATCTTGGCATGGTGGGCGGCACCCTTCCAAGGCGCTTGTGCACTTCGTCAAGTCTCATCAACTGAAAGCCATCCATACAACTAGGATGATACTGCACTCCTGCATCAACTAAGGAATCTACGTTGTGGCAAAAGCAAGTGGTTTTATCTGCAAAATGCTTTGCCAAAGCATCACAGTGGGCCTGTGTGTTTTCCAGGCCTACATTTTCAGGAGCCTGGGTTAAGAGTCCCTTTACCACCCGGAAAAGCTCCGCTGGATGGTACGTCACTGGTGCAACGACGGCAGAGAAGTCAGCTTGCTTTCACAGCCATCACCACCATGGGGTCGCCAAGATAACATCCTCTCACCCAGGTTCAGTCACATTCACTTTGAGGTTTCCTCCACTCACATTCCTACTGTCTGCCCGACTGTGGCGACGTTCCCGACGATTTATCATAATCCTAGTTCTTGGGTTTTAATAAATCAACTTGAAATCATTCAAAAAGCTAAAACCTAATCCAAATGTTGGAATTATCTTAATTTATCTCATCAATTACATTTACTGCATCAATGAAGCATCATGCAGTATCTTACTCAAATTTCTCTATGAACCAATTAACTTTAATAAATCCCTTGTGGTCCATCCCGTTATATTTAGATAGGATTCTATTTGATATGCCTGCTAAAATTTTGTAATCTTTATTCAGTAACAAAATAGGCCTCCATGATTCAACCTTTATGCGCGTCTTTTCCTTTTTTAAGCTCAGATTTGGACCATGAGTTTGAAAAAGCCATTTTCCATTCCATAGTTTTATACTGGGCCTAAATCCATGCTAAAATATTTTATGTTTTATAGAACTCCATTCCCTAAACCCTCAAGCTTCTTGATTTCATAAAAGACCCGTTGATGGGTTATGGGAGGATTCAGTTCCTCCTACTCTCCTTGAGAAATCATTCACAGTGGGTAGTCGTGTTAGTCTGTCTGCAGTAGTAGAAAAGGGCAAGAGTCCAGTGGCACCCTAAAGACTAACAAAAATATTTTCTGGTAGGATATGAGCTTTCGTGAGCCATAGCTCACTTCTTCAGATCTTCAGACACTTCATATCTGAAGAAGTGAGCTGTGACTCACGAAAGCTCATACCCTACCAGAAAATATTTTTGTTAGTCTTTAAGGTGCTACTGGACTCTTGCCCTTTTCTACTACTGGGAAATCATTGTAAGCAGAAATGGCTGAAAATTGCCCTCTTATGCAGGTTTCATATGTGTGTGTGTGTGTGTGTGTGTGTGTGTGTGTGTGTGTGTGTGTTAAGTCCCATCAAGTCGCTTCTGACTCATGGCGACCCTATGAATCAATGTCATCCAAAATGTCCTATCTTTGACAGCCTTGCTCAGATCTTGCAAATTGAGGGCTGTGGCTTTCTTTATTGAGTCAGTCCATCTCTTGTTGGGTCTTCCTCTTTTCCTGCTGCCCTCAACTTTACCTAGCATGTCTGTTTTTTCCAGTGACTCTTGTCGTCTCATGATGTGACCAAAATACGATAGCCTCAGTTTAGTCGTTTTAGTTTCTAGGGTCAGTTCAGGCTTGATTTGATCTATAACCCACTGATTTTTTTGTTTGTTTGTTTGTTTTTTGGCAGTCCATGGTATCCGTAACACTCTCCTCCAACACCACATTTCAAAGGAATCTATTTTCTTCCTATCAGCTTTCTTCACTGTCCAGCTTTCACACCCATACATAGTAATAGGAAATACGATGGCATTAACTAATCTAGTCTTGGTGGCCAGTGACACATCCTTACACTTCAAAATCTTTTCTAGCTCCTTCATGGCTGCCCTTCCTAGCCTCAATCTCCTTCTGATTTCTTGGCTGCAGGTTTCATAGGTTCCTGTATAGTTTTGACACCTATGCTTCATATCGATTTGGAAAAATAAATAATGCTTATTTCTGATTCACTCTTTAATATTACTGTCCTGAAGGAGTAATGGGTCCAACATCCATATAAATGCTTTCTTACTACACTTCTACACATTTCATATGCCAAAGCATGGTCTGGAACCAATCTAGATCAGGATTCTCTAACGGGCAGCTCACCAGCTGCTACCAAGTAGTTCACACATCCCAAGAAGCCTCAGGAAAAGGTCATGAAAATATCTTCTCTGGGCTTTTTTTAAAGCTTATTTTTCATGGGGTTTTCTCTTTACCAATAGTTTCATTTCTGGTGCTTTTCCTAATCCATGGACTTTTTTGCATTCTCTTTTTCCTTGTCTTGAAGTTCCTGTTTCTTCAGGGTTTTTTCATCACATATTTTGCTCCCTCTAATGGTTGATTCGACATCACACGCGTTTTTATGAAGAGCAAAAAGCTGTTGCATAAATCGGCAGGGAAATAAACTAGACTTACTCTTTTGCTATATCAAATCGACCACTAGAGGCATTAAAACACATGTGGAACTTTAAAAACGCACACTGAAGAAACAGAAACTTTTAAGACGAGGAAAAAGAGAATGCAGAAAATCCCCGTGTTCTGTTTTAGGGTAGAAAAAACTTGGCAACATGGGGGGAAGTAGCTCAGGATATTTTTCATAAGTATATTCATTCATACATTATAGGCCCTTCAAAATATTACCTTATCTAGAATTATTGTTGATTAAGCCAAAAAAGATTCACCATCATGTATTTACTGCAGAATTTGTTTTATTATCTACTAACCTCTTCAACGATAAATGTTTTCCATCTCCTTCAGATATATCTCTAAATAAATACAAAGTTTAATTTCAAACTAATAAGTCACTATACCTCTAGTTTGTGTGTTTCCACCAGACAGGTATTTTACCTTTGAGCAAATCATCCAGCAGGTAAGCTTCATGACTTCTCAAATGTTTTTTGTTGAAGAAATAGTGTCAGATCCTTCCAATGTCAATACTGGGTTTTTTTGGTTTTGTTTTAGTGGGATGGTTTAATCCACTCCCATCCTAGTCTACTAGTGTGCATGTGGGGGTGGGGGAAGAAAGTAGGATTTCTATCTACTGAAAGATAGGGTTGTCAACAACCAGGAGGGAAAATATGCCTTGCCCCTTTAACAGACACTTAATGTATAGAACTGGGCAGTTGAACCTTTTCATGGTATAGAGGTAAGTAACATCACCTGGCCAATATCTGTTAAAGAGGTAGGGCATTTTTTTTCTCTAGGCTGCTGAAAGAAACAATGACTATCATGGAATTATAAGTCATGTTGGCCTTAAAAGGCTCACGTCGGCATTTCTTTTCCAAGCCACTTACCAAAAATCAAGAAAGATAAAACTAATTTAATATTAAAAAGTTAAAGGTAAAGGTCCCCTGTGCAAGTACCAAGTCATTACTGACCCATAGGGTGATGTCACATCCTGACATTTACTAGGCATACTTTGTTTACGGGGTGGCTTGCCATTACCTTCCCAATCATCTACACTTTACCCCCAGCAAGCTGGGTACTCATTTTACCGACCTCAGAAGGATGGAAGGCTGAGTCAACCTTGAGCCGGCTACCTGAAACCGACTTCCATCGGGATTGAACTCAGGTCGTGAGAAGAGCTTTTGACTGCAGTACTACAGTTTACCACTCTGCTCCACAGGGATCATATAATACTAATAACATATCATTGTTAATATAATATTAATATAATATAAAACATTGATATAATATTATGATTAACCTGGGTATTATTTGACATTTCTATTCCTTACACTGGTTTGCCGCACTTCGCTTGTTCAGTCTCCTAGATTTTATAATCTAATCCATAAGGGAAATCTCATCATACAGAAGAGCCTGCATATAAATTTCAAGAGTTAGGCTAGGTAGCCGCCACAGTCCACAATTCCAGATCAACCCCAAGGTATTAATTGCATGAATAGACATTATTTTAAACAGTCAGGCTCCCCAGCATCAATGCAACTTGGAAACTTAGCATTTGTTTATTTATTTTTTAGCTCTCTTACCTCCACCAGGCAATTCAGAGCGGTGTCAGCACCGATACTGAAGTCGCTGCCTGGCACATTGTTGCTAATCGTGGCAGGCAACACGCAGAGAGGGACGCAAAACTCCTCAAAGTGGGATCGCGCTTCAGCTAACTGCAGGCAGCCCTGATAGGCCTGAAGCAGCGGTACAAGGAATGATGAGCAGCAGGCTCGGTGTCCTTGCTTTGCACAGTCGTTAGGTAGGGTTGCCAGCTCCGGGTTGGGAAACATCTGGAGATTTTGAGGGTGGAGCCTGAGGAGGGCGGGGTTTGCAGAGGGGAGGGACTTCAATGCCAAAGCGGCCATTTGCTCCAGAGTCCAGGGGAACTGATCTCTGTAGCCTGGAGATCAGTTGTAATAGCGGGAGAACTCCAGCCACTACCTGGAGGTTGGCAACCCTATCATCAGGCCTTCTGATAGTGACTCCTTGTGTGTGGCAACGGAAGGGTAGACTTTCCAGTGGTGCAAAGGACATAAAGCGAGTGATTTTTAAGGATGGATCCCCCTCACGTAACCCTGCAACGGATCACTGAATTTGCATTGATGCAGAAGAAATTCAACAGGAGTTAGTTGAAAGAGGAAACAATTGAAATAGGGAAATAGAGTAAGGGAGAAAATAAGGGGAAGGTGGTCATACTTGGAAGAGAAATGCTTCTAGGACCTCACTGAACTTAGTGAATTCTAAAGCCCAAAAGGAAAAGAAGTTGGCTGGGAACAGAAATATAAAACGCCAGTGGCCACGAAGTCCACAGATCTTGGCATGGCTTACTAAGCAGTCCTAATTTGTAGTCAACTCACTCCTTCAGATGCTTTGCACACTCCACACAACTCTGGGTGGTGGTCTGTCAAATCACACTGGGGCTTTGGAGTGGGCATAAGCTGTTTGATGTCTAAAGACGTTGACTGGCTCAGAATAACCCAGAGTAACTTCATGGCTAAACGGGGACTTGAACTGAAATCTCCCTAGACTACTGCTGTATCAACTATGCCACACTGGCACACCACTATAAACAGCTTTCACTGTATTTACTAACAAAACTAAGATGGTAGTAGATATAGAGAGCCCGTGCTGTTCACATACTTACAAACCCTTATGGAGGTCCATCACGAGTCCAGGGAATTTGTCTGTATCCATCCATGAGCAGATACTTTACATTTCATCCAGCTTTCCTATCTAAAGCTTCCCACGTAAACCCAGCATAACTACAGCTTTTGTTTCTCAGTTGACAGACTGTTTGCATTTTAATTTTGCCTGCAAAAGCATTTAAGACAATGTAGTGGAATTCTTCTTTTAAAAGTTTCAGATACATTTTGGATGACAACATTTATCTGGAGACAGTATCTCAATCAGCGCTTTCCAAATTTCCTCTCCTTGGGAGAACTCTTCTAAACCGACTTGCCTGATGAGGAACCACTTTGTGTTGGTTGTGGAACCCTTTACCAGTTGTACAGAATCTGAGGCAGCTTTGGGAGGCACATACAGTACACATGTCATCATAGCGAGGCCTACTGTGAACAGAGAGCACACCCTAGCATGCATCCCCCATAGGGTTGCCAGCTCCAGGTTGGGAAATACCTGGAGATTTTTGGGGTGGAGCTGGAGGAAGGTGGGGTTTGGGGAGGGGAGGGACTTCAATGCCATACAGTCCAATGGCCAAAGCGGCCATTTTCTCCAGGTGAACTGATCTCTATCGGCTGGAGATCAGTTGTAATAGCAGGAGATCTCCAGCTAGAACCTGAAGGTTGGCAACCCTAATCCCCCATGACTGCACATGGTGGTGAGATGGAAGCTGTTCTTCAAAAAAACCTATCCACCATTAACTGATCTTATTGAGGATCCCTTGAACAGCCCTGAAGGAATTCTAGTGTTCCTGATTTAAGCAAAATGAATAAAAACGGTCACAACAATCCCGTAATAGCAAAGCAACAGCAATTTTAGGATAGTGCCACTACTCTCTCTGCCGAAAGAAATCTCAGAACTATCATCTGGCATATCTGCAAGCCACATTTAATGCAAAGAAACGAAGTCTTGACTACGTGCAAAAGTCTGCAAGTCCAAACAACGCTAGTTAGATGAAATCTACAAAGCAGGAAGTAGAGCGAAGAAAGCACAGCCCCACGCAGACAAGCATCGCCTTAGTTTTCCTTCAAAAATGGAGGCAGAGAACTTTATGTACCGGCACTCAAAGCAAATGTCACATGCGTGTCACAGCATGCAGTACAGACTGCTACATCATTGTCAAGTGTTCCATGCCCTGCCAAATAGTAACGTCAGAAGGAAAACCAGAAGTTCTTTCAAGTTATCTAAGTCCAATTAAATTTGATGTGTATTTCTACAGATGTCCTCCCATTGACGCCTAATGCAGAAGGTAAAATGGGGCTATTTCTAAAAAAAAAAAAAAAAACCAAAAAAAAAAAGTGCCTAGGTAGGGAGAGGAACAAAACCCTGCTCTTGCCCACACCTTGTTTTACTGGAGTGTGTAAGAAAATAAGTTGGTTTTTATATGCCGATTTTCTCTACCTTTTAAGGAGAATCAAACCAGCTTACAATCGCCTTCCCTTCAGGTGGGGCTGAGAGAGTTCGGGGAGAACTGTGACTAGCCCAAGGTCACCCAGCAGGCTTCATCTGGAGGAGTGGGGAACCAACCTGGTTCGCCAGGTTAGAGTCTGCCGCTCTTAACCACTATGCCAAGCTGGCTCTCAGTGCTTTTCTTGGTGTCCAGTTCTGATATGGGACGTGAGCTGGACTGGAAGGAAAATGCTGAAAACGACACTTCACAACCAGGTAAAGCAGGGAAAGGGGGAAGCATTTCATTCCTCTAGCCTGTATGCTTCACTTGTGTTGGAAAACACACCCATCCCATCCCTTGCTTTACACAATGAAAATTGTGACTTCTTTGGATTCCAGGTGTCACTTGCTAAAAGTTGGTGTGTGATGGTTAAATGGACTTGCAGCTTTCAAGTTTTGGGAAACTCAGCCAATTGGCTGATCATATTTTTTTCTGGGTAGGCATGTGTGTGTGTGTTATTTATCTTTAGTTGCTTTGTGAACATGGTTCATGGTGCTCTGATCCAAAAAAGCCTCCAGCTCTGGCCACGTTCAAAGGAAACCCAGGCGACGGTGTTAGTAAACATGCACTCAAGTGAGGAGAAACTTACATCAGTAATAGTGTTCAGAGCAGTGTCTGCACCAATGCTGAGATCAGAACCCGGTACATTGTTGGATACAGTTGCAGGAACCATAACCATGGGGATACAGAACGCTTCATAAATCTCCCGGGCAGCAGAGAGTTCCAAAAGTCCCAGGTAGCCCTGATGGGCATGTGGTAAGTATGCAAAATTAGAAGGGACAAAAAGAGGGCAAAGTTTAAATTGTAGCAATACAGATGAGGATTTGGCACAGATATTTGGCTACCCTAACGCGCACACACTGGCTGGAGACAGACAATAGTTTTCCCCCCCATCGAGAGTTCAAAAGAAGGATCATTTCTGATTATGTATATACTTATGATCGTTCCTCTGGTTAAACAGGTTTTTAGCATTGTTTCAAAAACCTGCAACACCTGATTGACCAGAAGGACTGGGGACAAAATAAGTACGTGCGTATTTCATGGGAAGCAAGGCTTCTCTCAAACCACTCTCAACATTCTTACAAACTATTGTCAGCTTCTTGCCACTGAGGGTCACTAAAGGAAGACCTCATATGAAACACAACACATAAAATGGAGACAAGCAAAATACATCCAACATCAACTATTATTATTATTTTTTAAAAAATTTTAAGCATCCTTGCAAGTTCTGCCCAATTGTACAACACCACTAAAAATATAAAGTTACTTTTTCCATTCATAAATGGATTGCGACAATCTTTCAACACTGGTTGGCCTCATTTAAGAACAGGTTTATGGAACTCATGTTCAGGAAAGCTATAATTTAAACATGGTTGTATAATATAAAATGGCTGGTTTTCCTCAACAGGCATATAGCTTTTAGCCATGTCTTATGATGGGGAAATTCTTATGAGCCAATTATGTATGATTCATTTTCTTACGTGACACCTCTAAGGGTAGACTCACAAGGCATAAAGAAACGTATTACAGGTTGAGCATCCCTTATCCGGACTGCTTGGGACCAGAAGTATTTCGGATCTTTCCGTATTGTGGAATATTTTGGAATTTTTGCATATGCATAATGAGATATCTTGGGGATGGGACACAAATTCATTTATGTTTCATGTATACTTTGTACACATTACCTGAATGTAATTTTAAACAATTTAAAAAATAATCCTGTGCACATTGAACCGTCAGAAAGTAAAGGTGTAACTATCTCACCAGAATACCTGTACCAGCTGTTAAACAAGAGCAACAACAAACCAACTAACAATGGCAGTCTCCACCTATGATGCCGTGTACACTGTGTTTTATTTTTTTAGGTGAGAGGAAACATTGAAAGCAGGCAGCATGGAACTCTCCAGGATCAGAGGAGCATGCCTATTAAATTAGGTGCTGTGGAATACAGGCAAGAATACGCTGCTGCAGTCGTCTTGTTTGTGGGTTTCCGAGAGGCACCGGGTTGGCCACTGTGTGAACAGACTGCTGGACTTGATGGATCTAGGTCTGATCCAGCATGGCCTTTCTTATGTTCTTATGATCTGCCTGCATGCCCGGTCAAAGGGTCCGGTTTTCGGATCAGTCCAGATATGGGGTGTCTGGATAAGAGATACTCTACCTGCACTCTTTCTGAAATAGGCACCCTTACACTGGTGACTCTGGACACTATCTGCATTTATACAGTTCACTGCTTGTGAATTGTGTCCGTAGTTAGTACAGCAGATTCTGCAACCGCAGACACTGTCAGACCTTGACCTACTAGAAGAATTTGTGTGTTTTAGAGAGTTCCTGCTGTAGAACCATGTCTTTATATACAGACTAGAAGCTGGAACAACTTCAGACCATTTGGAGATGGCAGAGGGAACAGGAAGAAGAAGAAGAGTTGGTTTTTATATGCCGAGTTTCTCTACCACTTAAGGAAGAATCAAACCAGCTTACAATCACCTTCCCTTCCTCTCCCCGCAACAGACACCCTGTGAGGTAGGTGGAGCTGAGAGAGTTGTAAAGAGCTGTCACTAGCCCAAGGTCACCCAGCTGGCTTCATGTGGAGGAGTGGGGAAACAAACCCGGTTCTCCAGATTAGAGTCCACCACTCCAAACCACCGCTCTTAACCACTACACCATGCTGAAGCACCTTGAGAGCTCTGTTTGTGGAACAATGAGATGTACAAAACTATCCCTTCAATGGGAACATGCACAGAGGAAGGAGTGAGTCTCACTTCAGATGTTATGGAGAAGCACAGAAAGAGGAACCGTAAGGAACTTGTCTTTCCTGTTGCCCCTCCATTTCTCCAAGCATCCAAACTGGAACCTTGAACACTTACCAAGAAGGTTCCTTCTGCTCTGAGTTGCACAGGCATCTTGAAAAGCTGGGTGATTCTCGTCTGCTGCTCGGGGAGGCAGGAGTTAAAAAGTTTTGGCTCCCTGTCTCCTGACGCGAATCTCCAGTTACTTCCAGTTTTACTATTGACAAGCTAAAAACAATGGTCAGGATAACAGCTTAACTCTACTTAACTTTGTATAACCTTATAACTGTAAAGAGACAATTGAGCGTCGTAACTGTAGAAACATGCATATAACAAACAGCGTTAATAGAAAAAATGCAACATAAGAGTTGGAGAAGGAGGCCTTAGATGGCTATTTCTCTTTTTCTTACTTAAATTTCTGGCTATTTTGAAGTCAGTCATAGTATGGGTTGAGCCCAGCCATGTTGAGTAGAACTATGAGGATGATGAGCTGTCGCTTCATGGGTGGGCAAGATGCCCGTGCAACTCAGAGCAGAAGGAACCTTCTTGGTAAGTGTTCAAGGTTCCATTCCCGCTGAGTGCAGGGCATCTTGAAAAGCTGGGATGTCCAAGCGCTTTATTGCTGGATGGGAACTAATCCTCATCATCTCCCACCACTTGTTGTAACACTCGTCTGCCAAAGGCTGTGTCTGCCAAGGCGTCTGTGTTTATACGACAGTGTTTGACAAACTTCAAGATGGAGGACCAGGTTGCGGCCTTACAGATTTCGTCGATAGAGGCTTGTTTATTGAATTTTGCTGTAGTGGCCGCACTTCGGGTAGAATGGGCCCTGATTCCCTGTGGCACGGGTAGGCCCGTAGACTGGTAGGCTTGTATGATGCATTGCCGGATGGCAGCGCTAATGGCTGGTCGTGACATCTTGCGGCCTTTGCCCGATATGGAAATGAAGAGGGAATCTGACTGCCGTATGGAAGCAGTTCTGCAGATGTAGATCCTGAGAGCTCTCCGCAGATCCAGAGTGTGCCACTCCTTTTCCTTCACATTTGACGGATTAAGGCAGAATGAAGGAAGATGTAATTCCTGGACCCTGTGGAAAGAGGTATCCACTTTGGGAACGAAGGTGGGGTCGGGTCGTAGCACCACCTTTTCTCTGTGGAAAACGCAAAGCTCTTTTCGAATGGAAAGGGCGCCAAGTTCCGAAACTCTCCGTGCTGACATGATGGCTGTCAGGAACAGTGTTTTCATCCTCAGAAAACGTATGGGGACTTCTCTTAATGTTTCAAAGGGTGGTCTCGTCAATGCATTGAGGACCACGTTCAATCGCCACGTTGGAACAACCGGCGGGTTGGTCTGAGCCGCCCCTTTAGGAATGCCCGTATCTGTGGATGGTTGGTCAGTGGGAAACCTTCTAGGACAGGAACGACGGTGGATATTGCAGAAATCTGCTTTCTTAACGTGGTGGCTTTTAATTTTTGATGTACTCCGTCTTGTAAGAAGTTGAGGAGTTGAGGAAGAGATTGAGACACTGGTTTTCTTTTACACCAAAGAGTGAATGCTTTCCACGTATAGTTATAAATTTGTTTGGTGGAAGGGCGTCTGGCTTCCAAGATGGTGTTGGTGACGTCTGCGCTTAGGCCCAGGGCTAGGAGCCTGCCCCTTTCAATTTCCAGGCGGTTAGTCTGTACCACTCTGGGTTCGGGTGTAACACAGGACCCTGATGCCGAAGATGCTTGAGGATAGGAAGATGCCACGGATGTTGTTGTGACATTTCCATCAAGGCTGGGTACCATGGTCGACGTGGCCAGTCGGGAGCGATTAAGATCACAGTTGCTTGTTCTGACCTGATCTTCCTTATCACTCTTGGGAGGATAGGTAGGGAAGGGAACGCGTATAGGACTTCTTGTGGCCATGGTGACAGGAGGGCAAGAGTCACTGGAAAAGACAGTCATGCTAGGAAAAGTTGAGGGCAGCAGGAAAAGAGGAAGACCCAACAAGAGATGGATGGACTCTATAAAGGAAGCCACAGCCTTCAATTTGCAAGATCTGAGCAAGGCTGTCAAAGAGAGGACATTTTGGAGAACTTCATTCATAGGGTCGCCATGAGTCGGAAGCGACTTGACGGCACTTAACACACACACATGGATGGGCTAGCAGAGCCACCTTGGCTCGGAAGTCTACCTGCCATGGTCTCAACCACAGAGCCCTGTGGCCGTGGCCCGGGCCGAGAAGGTGAGAGCGTCCAAGGAAGCATCCGCCAAAAAGGAAGAAGCTTGTAAAATTCTCGACAGACCCTCTGTCACCCTCTTATCTGGGCTGGGGACCAGCTGAACTACTTTCTTGGCTCAAACAATAGAGGCTCTAGCCATAATGGCTGCTGTAATGTTGGCCTGAATGGATAATGCAGATGTCTCATGCACCTTACGTGAGTGAAGTTCTGCCCTTTTATCTAACTGATCCCTGATGGATCCAACTCCATCTTCTGGCATTATGTCATTATATTGCATTGCTGCCACAGGGCCATCTACTACTGGCAGCTTCAACATTTCCATGGCACAGGGAGCCATGTCATATAGCCTTCTGGTGCTAGCTGAGAATTGTCTATTGGATGTGGGATTATCCCACTCTGCTTTGATAACCCTCTCAAAATGCTCAGGAAGTGGTACTTTCCTAATTTGAGAGTCGTATTGTAGAAAATATTCTTTCTTTCCCTTGCGTCCTGACTTACTTTTGGGCTCAGTAGGTGTGTCAGGGTCATCCGTCAAGTCAAGGGAAAACATAGCTTTTGCCAGCAAGGACTGGAAATCATCAGGGGAGAAAAGCCTTGGCTGTTCTTCCTGTGTAATCGAAGCCTCTTCGTCAAACACAAATTCCCCTTCTTCCCTAACTTCTTCGCTGGAGTCCTGATCCAGAGAAAGACAGTCCTCTGCACACTGTGCCTCATGTAGTATGTAAGGGCCACTGCACGCCTTGAGCAGAGTAGCTGCAACAAGGTTCCACTGCAGCAGCGTTTGCAAAAACCTGGGCCTGCAAAGGGGAATTAGTTACAGAAGCAGCATAACCTGGGACCACAGAATAACCTGGAGGAGGCATAGGGAATTGCATGGCTTGTATAGCCTTAAAGTGGTCTTGCAAAGCCCAGCCAACATCTTGGACACTTCTTCGCGAGTAAAGGTGTTCTTACTCACTGTTGCGTTGCCTGCAACCCTCAGGTTTGGAGCCTCATCAAAATGTTCCCCGCCAGTCTGCTGAGCGGTGCAGGAGCCATCAGGGACCTCATCGGCCATCTTTTTATTGGTTCGTTTCTTTTTCGCGGCTTTTTTACCGGGCTGATCAAGCCGTGGTTTTTTGGGCGCCGTTACTGCCGCTTCTCCCTCTTTCACCTTATCTTGGTCCCGCATGTCGCTGGGACGATTATTGGAGGGTTCACCTGGGGTTTTACTGGCCTGACGGTGCAGGGCTGGGTCGTGGTCGCCATCAGAGAGAAAGCCCGCGTCTTCCCCCCCCCCTTGTATTTGCAGCGGCGCCCATTTTAAGTTTTCCTTCTTCCAAGGAAGAAAGACAGAGATTTTTGAGAAAGGGCGGGTTAAGGTTAGATGAGGCTTTGGAGGGTAATATAGTAAGGGTCCAAGTAAGAATAGGGTAGAGTAGCATAGGATAGGCTAAATACAGATAGAAGAAGACCTTCCTAGCTCTCACTAATCTAGCAGCGGCTAGAGATATGTGCTCTCCCCGGCTAAGGCAGGAGGAAAACTGGAAGTAACTGGAGATTCACGTCAGGAGACAGGAAGCCAAAACTTTTAACTCCTGCCTCCCCGAGCAGCAGACGAGAATCACCCAGCTTTTCAAGATGCCCGTGCAACTCAGAGCAGAAGGAACCTTCTCGGTAAGTGTTCAAGTTCCAGTTTGGATGAGAGTTCTACTACGTCTGAGAACTGGATCTGACTGCGACTCTACTTAGAATTGTTCCAGTTACAATTCTACCGCCTGTTTCCATGCAGTACTTCACATGGTAGGGCCTGAATAACAAAGAGATTAGGTTTCTATCAAAGTCTTTTTGGGATTTTTACAGGCGAATCTTTTCATGAGCTCTTGACATCTCAAAACACTGTAGTTGTGGGAATTCTTTTACGATTCTGCTAACAAAGATGAACAGGAGAAACAAAGAAAAGTGATGTACCTCAAATCCACCAATAATTAGGAGGGCGTTGATGTTATTAGCACGCATCTGTTCTGCAATGTTGTTCAAATACTTTCCAGGGAGCGTGCTAAAATATCAGAGGGGGAAAGACACTCTCAGCAATGTACTTAGCATTTATGATTAAAGCCAGCCTTGGTTCTCCCCCCCCCCTCAAAAAAATCTTAACGTTTATAAAACTTTGAGGCCATTTATGCTTGGTAATTAGCAGCGCGTTCCAAGCTGAATTGCCCCGCATATTTTTTTTGTTTTTCGCGGTGAACCGTCATTTAGGAAGTGACTGCGAAGCCGGTGGATACCTGCTTCGCATTACTGAAGAGCCCCTTTAACGCAACCTTTTGTCTTTGCTCTGCCCCCGCCTCGAAGGATCCCCTCAAGGAAGCATGCAAATCACAGCTGCAAGTTAGCTATGCAAACAGTGGTTGGCTAATGGAAGGAACAAAGGAGCAGGCGAGTGGGGGGATGGAATTTTCCCTTTTGCGTGGGGACCATGAATACTCATTTTAAAGGTCGCATTTTAAAAAATTGACCCTGCATAAATGGCCTGAGAGTTAACTACATAATCTTCCTATTCCATGTGATGTCAACGTTTCAAATGTTCACCGGAGTGGCAGCCATGCAGCACACTCAAACAACCATCAACCCTAAGTTTCCACAACAACGATTTTTCTTTTCATCTGCTATAACATCAAGGCCATATACATTTTCATACACTAAATTACTTGCCAGGGTTTGTTCAATTTGCAGAAGGATACGTTACCCAATATTTTCACATTACCGTTTGGTGCCAAGAATTGAGCCTCCTTGGCCAGTCCAGCCCCCAACGTCGCCCCAGCTAAATTCTTTGATCTGTAATTTGAAACCAAACAGAGGGAGAAGAAGTGATGTTTTAAATATGGCGCCATTATTTAAAATAGATGTTGGACGTTTCTGCAGCACACACAAAAATGAGCCTTGCCAAGAATCAGACTTCTGACAGTAACCATATCAGTAAGCCAATTGCATTTAATTTCAGTTTAGTTTTGTCTGTCTTTCTCAGTGCAAATCTGTGTTTCTTATATGCATTCATTGCACCTTCCCAGAATCATGCATTTTTTAAAATTCTATACAGCTGCACCCCTAAACACCAAATTCCCTGATATAGTTGACATAGTGTGATTGATAGGGTTGCCAACCTCTAGGTGGTGCCTGGAGATCTCTTACTATTACAACTGATCTCCAGCCGATAGAGATCAGTTCCCTTGGAGAAAATGGCCATATTGGCAATTGGACTCTATGACATTGAAGTCCTTCCCCTCCCCAAACCCCGCCCTCCTCAGGCTCCACCCTAAAAACCTCCCACCGGTGGTGAAGAGGGACCTGGCAACCCTAGCTGTGGTCCTAATTAGAAATGGGCCCCGTGCATATGATTTTTAAAGGAAAAAAAAAACATTAGGGAACTCTCAGCATTTTTTGTAGTTGAGCCCTTTGTAATTGAACTATTTGGGGAGGGGAACTCTGTAATGATTTTATAACCTTTAAAAGAACCCTCCAGGAACAGGAGCACAAAACAATGGACTACAGGATATGATATGCCTCCTCCCTGCATGATTTTAAATGGCAACTCATGAAAAAAAATACATCACTGTGAATGCACTTATTGACTAGAGATCCATTTCAGTTTCCCTCAATTTTGTACCCTTTCCACAGCTATCTACCCAAAGGAATGGAATCCTGTAATTCTGGAAGGAGTCACAATGTGATAAGAAGGAGGCAAAGACTCCCTGACAGATTTGGCCAGTTGCTGAAGTGGCTGAGAAGGAGGCTTGAAATTCTTCAAACTTAAAATACATAAAATGGACTCATCAACATACTGCAACAGAAGCCTCAGGATTAGGCATACTATAATAACGTATGTCATAAACACTTCCTTAAGGCAAGAACAGAAATCAACTGTTACAGCATATTGCACGATAACTGCCTTTCATCCTTTACTTATCTAGCCTTATCTCTAGATACTTTACACTCCTGCAGCTATTTTCATTCAGGCAAATGGCCAAACTCAACCTCCTGCCAAGGTCATCTGAAAGCTGGCCTCTAAACAAATAATACAGAATCTGACAGAGAGAAAAAATCTCAAGAGGTATCCAGGAGGCAAAATCTTTTTATAAACATGGCCTTCTTTTTGACAGAACACTTATGGTATATTTAGAAGTAATATGGAAGCAGCAGCTGCAGTGCAAATGAGCATGATTGAGGATCCAGAGCAGTAAAAAGATTTAAATGGTTTATAACAACCTTGCAAATAGTTAGTAGCCTACATATTTTTTTACAGAATCCAGCACTAGGCAGCCTGACCTCTAGCAGCGATAGGGTTGCTAGGTCCCTCTTCGCCACTGGCGGGAGGTTTTTTGGGGTGGAGCTTGAGTAGGGCGAGGTTTGGGGAGGGGAGGGACTTCAATGCTGTAGAGTCCAATTGCCAAAGCGGCTATTTTCTCCAGGTGAACTGATCTCTATCAGCTGGAGATCACTTGTAATAGCAGGAGATCTCCAGCTAGTACCTTGCTATTAGCCTTCCGTTTGAATTTGTGGTCACGTACTTCTTGGCAATATGATAGATGTTCATCAATTGCCACAAAAGATATTATCCCGATAGACAAAACTTTGGCGAAATGGAAGTCATACCAGGTCCCCATTTCGGGAATTAACAAGACTTTGGGAATTTGCAAGATTTCTCACCACTCCGGGATACTGAAAAGCAGCTCCCGGCTGAGGGATTTTGCGCTCCTTTACACGCAAGGAGCATCACTATTGCCGGGCTGACGGGAATTGCACCTGAACGAAGCTCACTCCTGCAAGAGGAACTGCGAGTCATTAGTGTGGCAGCCCTAGGATTCCTAGGTTGACTTTTTCATTATTTCAGGACTTTACAGCAACAATGTTGGATGTATGATATTGTGAATTTTTGTTTGTATAGTATTGTAGCATATTGCATTGTAAGAAATTAATAAGATGATTCTGGTTTGCTTTAGCCATCAGTGCTTTTTCTTTTTTATAGTACCTGGAGGTTGGCAACCCTAAGTGGCAAGGACTATACAATCATGAGTCATTTGGGTCACTAATTTTCAAGGGATGTGTAAAAATTATTGAGGAATGTTATTAACTTTCAAGGACCTCCCTCAAAACTCTACTTTGATTTAAATGATATTTCAGTAGTCGCTCTATTTCTGATCCATTTTAAATCTATAGGTATTAAATTGTATTTTAACGGTGGGGATTTTTAAGCTGCTTGAGTGGTTTGATACTGGGGGTGTGAGAAAGCCTAATCATTTTTTGGGGGGGGGGGGAGGGAAACAGAATAGAGAATATTTGCTAACCTGCCCTTTGGAAAAGCCTTCAAATCCATCCGCGACAGCAAACATTTTATGTCCTTCAGTTATACCAATTCTTACAGCAGCGCGAACAGCAGCATTCATCCCCGCTGCCGGAGCGCCGACGTTTAAAACAGCTACATTGAAGTTACTCTGCAAGACAAGGAGAGAAAATATCCTTACGCATATAACACACATTGCAGGGTACAATAATATGACAGCAAACTCTGGACCAAAAGATTTAAAGTAATCCATAGTGCAAAAAAATGAATTTGAACATACTTGATCCAAACTTTAAGAACACTACTGCAAACAAACTGTACACATGGCATGAAAATCAGATAATTTAAGACAGTTAAAATGTCAGGGTTCCTCTGCCTGTATCTGAACGTTGTGCCAAATGAAACCACCAAAACATTATTTTGAAAAACAGAAACAGGAAATCGCAAACAAAAGCATCATGTAGTGATGTCAATATTTAAATCAGTTTTTGACAAAGAGTAAATATAATTTAGTTTTTGATAGAGAAGTATATTGAGAGAAAGGACAGGACACACCTTATCTGCTGAAGATGGTAATGTCTCACACAATGTAATGCACACAAAGTAAGTGTAGCAAAGCATCGGATAAACAAACATAGCCTGGTGGGTCTAAGCTTGTGTGTCAACTACTCATTGGACTCATAAAGCCTTTATTCATCATTAGTGATGTCCAAATGAACATGTTATGCATGGTACTTCATAGTACAGGTCTTGGTGTATCATATGTCCAAGGTAAAAAGAAAACCTTACTAACAAATACCCTCAGAACAGGTACTGTATTCAAGAATTGCAAGTAATCATTTACCATATTTACTTGACAGGACGATGACCCTGAATGTAAAATGGCCCCCTTAAAAAAGTAACACACACTGAACAAAATTCTTATTGGACGTAACTATAACTTTTATGGGAACGTAGGGTGATGCCCTCTTTTTTACAGCATACTTGTGAAAAAACCTAGTCTTGCATTTTAGTCAATATTGTACTTGCAAAAAATGTAGTTTCCTAGTCATTCCAACCAAGGAATGGGATATTTTATATCACTGGTAGGCCTGTGATTTAAAAAAAAATACTTTTGCCATCTAAAGGGGACAGCATTTGAAAGTGCATGAGAACCGTATAAAGTTGGCATGTGACAGTCATTCCCCTCAAGCTTGTAAAATGACTTTCATGTGATCTGCCTGGGGTCCTTCAGATCACCAAGTTGTACATCTGCTTTTTACTACCATTTAAGCACCTTTGATGAGTATATGAGCCAGGAAATGAATCTTCTGGAGTTACAAACCAAACAGTTATTTCCAGCCAAGAATAATCTATCCCAAATGATTTTCTCCTATGTAAAACAATTTGTCTGGTTTCTATATTCTCATTTTCTCCCATCCTATTACCTTTGGGAGGATTACATTTATAATATAAAACATTGCCTACTTATCTGGCCATTATATATAAAAGTGCAGAGATCCGAACCCTATCCTACCACTCAACTGAGCAAAGGTTGAAGCCCTCCTCCAGCCTAAGTAGCCCTCCTTTACCTTAAGTGGTTCTTACACTGAAAAACGTTGGCGGAAGACTCCTTTGGCTGGAGAAAAGCTCCTTGAGGATGACTGAACTGACCCCAGTACGTTTCTTTCCCCCAACGTACATACTGGTGCTAAATGAAATCTTAATTTAAAAATGCTACTCAGTCTCTTCCTCGATCTTTGCCCAGGAGCTTTGAAAAATCAGGCCGTCTTAGGGATGCCAGCCTCCAGGTGGGACCTGGGGATCCCCTGGAATTACAACTCATCTCCAGACTACAGAGAACAGTTCCCCTGGAGAAAATTGATGCTTTGGAGGGTGGACTCTATGGTATTTTACAAGGGTTGACAACCTCCAGGGACTAGCTGGAGATCTGCTAATTCAACTGATCTCCAGCTAATAGAGATCAGTTCACCTAGAGAAAATGGCCGCTTTGGCCATTGGACTCGATGGCATTGAAGTCCCTCCCCTCCCCAAACCCTGCCCTCCTCAGACTCCGCTCTAAAACCTCCCACCGGTGGCTAAGAGGGACCTGGCAACCCTACATTGTACCCCACTGAAGTCCTTGTCCTCCCCAGGCTCCATCCTCAGATCTCCAGAGGTTTCTCAGCCTGGATCTGGCCACCCTACCAGGGGAGAGACCTCAGTGTGGTATAATGCCATAGAATCCACCCTCCAAAAGCAGCCATTTTCTCCAGGGGAACTTACCTCTACCATCTGGAGACCAGGAGTAAATCTGGGACATCTCTAGGCCCCATTTAGAGCTTGGCAACCCTGATCTAGGGGTAGATGTAATAATCTTGTGTCTAATTAAAGATTACACATCTCTGCCTGCCACACTTAGATTCACTGCACAAGTCATGATCAGTTGTACCCGCCATAGCAGATGTTTGCACGGATACAGGTTTTTTTTCTAAATTTGGAACATTTTGCTCCCTTTTGTTTTTGATTGACAAAGCGAGCAGCAATGCAAGCCATAAATACTGTGGGTGCTAGGAATGAAACAGACAACTAGACAGTCATTCAAAACATACCTTAGGCAGCTCTTCAGCTGGTTTCTTGTTAGACAACAGCTTGTAAGTATTCAAGTTATTCTCAAAACTCCTAAAAAAAGAAAAGAAAAGCTACGTTCAATTAAAACAGTTGTTCTCAACCTTTTTTGCTCCATTCCCCCTTTTCACCATTGTTCAGAATATAATCTGGGGGATTTCTGTCGGTGCCAAGAAGCATCTACAGACAGGGAGGCGTCTGCCGTCCCCTCCTTATCAGGCAAAGGCTGCTTGTCAGTTTTTTGGCTCTTTTTGCCTTTCTGGTCCTTTTTATCGCCCTTAGAGTCCTTCTTATCAACTTTTTTCTTCTTAGATTTAGCAGAATCCGAAGCAGGTTTCTCTGGCAATACCGGAGGTTCAGTAACCTTTTCAACCGGCAGAGAAGAGACAGAAGGGGCTTCCTGCCGCTCCTGTAACTTCGAGGACCGCTTGGGCTGGTCTGCAGCCAAAAGAGCTTCCTCCCACAGGGTAGCTTTAAGGCGGGACGCGCGGTATTGTCTAGCCTTCGGGGTGAGAAGCTGACAGGCTGAACAAGTCTCTGGGACGTGCGTCTCACCAAGGCAAAATAAGCCAAGATCGTGCTGGTCATTTGTGGCCATTTTAAAACCCCACTGAGAACATTTTTTAAATAAGGCCATTATAGATGAGTAGGCTCTCCTACAACGGCCCACCAGCTCTGAGGAAAACTCGTCAGAGCTCATGAAGCTGTGTCCTAACTCCATGGCACCGAAAAGAGAACTCGCACTCAGGGCTGGACGAGGGGAAGGGGGAGCGATCCAAGTATTTTGAAGCTTCTAGAAGCTTTTCAGAACGTCTCCGTGGCCGGCCTGCTCCTGCTCGGCTAGCACACACGTGAAGAACACTATCGTACTTCCCACGCAGCTGCACAGCTTCAAGGAAGACAAGCAGATGAACTTCAATTTTACAGATTGTACATAATCTACAAAACATCATACTTTGCTGAACAGTGGTCCCAATTCCCCCACCCCCCGGAACCCTAAAATCCCCCCCAGGGGGGAATTTCCCACTTGTTGAGAACCCATTAAATTAAATTAAAAAGTAGTTTCATTTGTAAGGAAAAGAAGCAAGGAATCTGCATATACATTTTTTGCATTCTCCATAGCAGTGCAGTATCATGCACATTCAACAAAGGCAACACATTAATGTGATCTGATTCCTGAGAGGATCTTTTAGGAAGCAAACGTATTCGTCTGCATGTGCTCTCACAACTGATGACCATGCATTGCCCAGGGACATAAACGTCTCAGCTGTAATGCTCTTACTGTCAGTCATGCTCATTAAACAGCATTTTAAAGCTGGCAGAGATAACATTAGCATTTCATTTCTTCTCTAGTACCAAATTAGCCGAAGAACAAAATCCCATAACTTGGGAATTTTTAGGTAAAAAGAAATGCTGGCAAATCAAATGTATTGTCTTGTTTTTCATGTATGTGGGTTGTTAAAAAGAAAACTCAGTGCAGACAAGACCAGGGGTGTTGAACTCATTTGTTACGAGGGCCGGATATGACATAAATGTCACTTGGTTGAGCCGGGTCATACCTCGCCAGCCCAGATTGGGACGGGGGGTGGGGGGGTGGATGGTCTAAAAAATTCTGCATAAGTAAATAAAAAAACGAATAGGGTGTTGTAATGCAGTATTCATGGAAAACAACACAGCATTGTCTCGGCTAGCACACACATGAAGAACACTATCGTACTTCCCACGCAGCTGCACAGCTTCAAGGAATTTTCTTCCATCCATGGCTTTCTGCACTTCTTGGGTCTTTGGAAATTGAACAAAAAATAGAATTTCAAACATTAGGAATGAATGGTTGATTAAAGTCAAAGACCAGCACAAAAATAAATCCCTTATCATAGAGTTCATTGTGCTAAACGTAGATGAGCCTATAGCCTATCTCTCTCCTTTTAAGGAGGAGGAGGGCGAGTTGGTTTTTATATGCCGACTTTCTCTACCACTTAAGAAAGAATCAAACCGACTTACAATCACCTTCCCCTCCCCTCCTCACAATAGACACCCTGTGAGGTAGGTGGGGCTGAGAGAGCGTGACTAGCCCAAGGCCCCAAGATTGCTTCATGTGGAGGAGTGGGGAAACCAATCCAGTTCACCAGATTAGAGTCCGCCGCTCATGTGGAGGAGTGGGGAATCAGAGTCCAGATTACTCCAAACCAGAGTCCAGATCACTCCAGTTCTCCTGATCAGAGTCCACCACTCCAAACCACCGCTCTTAACCACTACACCATGCTGGCTCTCTTAATCAACATGTAAAATGGCTCACTTTCAGTGACTCACCATCTGCACACATTCCATTAAAGGCAGGCGGACAGCTTGGTTTCCAGATAGGGACACAACACAGGCAGGCGTTTTAGAAGTGGCCTCTAGAAGGGCAAGGACAGCCTCCACACCCATGCGACTTGCCTGAGAACAAGACAGATATTCACAAGTCTTTAAATACACAAGCAAAATCGGAATGAGGGTATACTGTCTTGGACACCAACACCTACAAGGCGCCGGCGAGATTTTTTACATCATCCTGATAAAATTAGAATTCATGCAGAAATAGGAAGACAGCGATTCCTAGACCCCATTGCAACAGACACTTCTTGTGCTTCAAGTGTCATCAAGTCATTTCCGACTCATGGCGACCCTATGACTCAATGTCCTCCAGAACGTCCTATCCTTAACAGCTTTGCTCAGGTCTTGCAAACTGAGGGCCGTGGCTTCCTTTACAGAGTCAATCCATCTCATGTTGGGTCTTCCTCTTTTCCTGATGTCTTCAACTTTTCCTACCATTATTGTCTTCTCCAGTTACTCTTGTCTTCTCATAATGTGACCAAAGTAGAATAGTCTCAGTTTAGTCATTTTAGCTTCTAGGGACAGTTCAGGCTTGATTTGGTCTACAACCAATTTTTTTTTTTGGGGGGGGGGTTGTTCCATGGTATCCACAACACTCTCTTCCAACGCCACATTTGTCTCTTTTACCTATGGAGTCAACCACTTAAATAACACCTTTTAGAGGGTTTGGATTTGGCCCAAAGACTGCCAGTTGCCTACCCCTGTGCTATGTTTTTATTTACCTTGGATTGGTACCAATTTGGTGAAATGCTACATGGGAGGACAGCAAACGGAACTTTAGATGTTATTATACAATTGGATTATTAGTAATGATATTATTCACATTTGAATCTTCATACTGCCACCCCACCCCACCCCGCTATCACAACCTGGAACTTAAGGTGGCTTCGATGGCTTTCTCATCGCAAAATCCTTATCTGGATTGACAGTGACTGCCCAAAAATTCACCAGAGAGCTTCATGGCTAATGAGATCTCATAAACACATGAAGCTGCCTTATACCGAATCAGACCCTTGGTCCATCAAAGTCAGTGTTGTCTACTCAGACCAGCAGAGGCTTATCAGCGTCTCAGGCAGAGATCTTTACATCACTTACTTGCCTAGTCCCTTGAACCTGGATTGAACCTGGGATCTTCTGCATGCCAAGCAGAGGCTCTACCACTGAGCCACAGCCCCCCCCAAAACACTCCAACCCCAACACTCTCCCATCTCCATCATACAGCAGATGGCCACTCTTTGTGTTGCGTTCACTCACCAAAATCCTATCAAAAGCAGAGGGAGTGCCTCCTCTTTGAACATGGCCAAGGATAGTGACGCGGGTATCGTATCCCAACTGCTGCACCACAAGCTGCAGAAGAGAATAAAGTACAAGTTAAAGAAAGGTCACAGATTTATAAACAGCAGCCGCTGTGCTTGCACTCGCGTATTATTGTGCGAGGATAACGAATGGAAATCCTACCATAAACCTTTAAGAATGCTTAGCAGACATAAAGCTGGTGATAAATTTTAAATTCGCACCACCCCCATTAGTTCCAATGTAGCTAACCTAGTCTCTAAATTCTTTCAGTTACGCAGGAAGCAACCCCAAATTTAAAGAACAGCAGGCCACGAAGCGGAAAATCCAACTTGACCAAGAGTGGGATAAAAGACGTGAGCTCTATCACACACCACCTTTACGGGGGGGAAATACATATAATTTGTTTCTGGCCTGACACAACATTTCCTATAGCAATATGAATAAAACATTTTGGTGAAATTGTGTGATAAAAGAGAGGAAACAAAAAAGGACCTATGACCCATTTTAGAAGGCTGAGGTAAAAATATCTTCTGCTGAAAGAGGAGTAGGGTTCCCAACCTCCAGGTACTAGCTGGAGATTTCCTGCTATTACAACTGAGCTCCAGCCGATAGAGATCAGTTCACCTGGAGAAAATGGCCGCTTTGGCAATTGGACTCTATGGCATTGAAGCCCCTCCCCAAACCCCACCCTCCTCAGGCTTTGCCCAAAAACCTCCCACCGGTGGCGAAGAGGGGCCTGGCAACCCTAAAGCGGAGGCATAGCAACAGATCCAAGAGTGGAGGAAGATGCCCTGTTTCATTCCATGTTGCCATTATGTTCTGCCTCTCTGCCCAGCCAAACCTAGAAAAACCGCTCTTCTTGGTTTAGGCATTTCCAAACACTCCCGTTTATTTCAGGCTCTCTTTTCCAACGAGACCAATAACGTCAATCCAGCAGCAGTGAAGAGTGAAAAGGGCAGTGAAAAGGGCAGCAGTAAAAGAGGAAGACCCAAGAAGAGATGGATTGACTCAATAAAGGAAGCTACAGCCTTCAATTTGCAAGATGTGAGCAAGGCTGTCAAAGATAGGACATTTTAGAAAACTTTCATTCATAGGGTTGCCATGAGTCGGAAGCGACTTGACAGCACAACACACACACACACACACACACACACACACACACACACACACAGCAGCAGTGATCTCTTCTCCCGGGCTTGGAAACTGGGCAGTTTGGCAGGCTCTGGGAGTTTGTTCAGAAATTGTCCTTGTCCTTACCTCACATGGCAGGATTGAGAACAGGCCTCAAGCGTGGACATTTTCTACCCCCCAGCTCCCCTTCTTCACAACATAACGGAAGGAAAACCAAAAGGCAAAACCCCCCTGCAGTTATTTGAATATGGGATCTCTCCTGACCCCAGAAGCTGCAACTGCTAGTGAAAGAGGTTTCAGTATTCAAGATTAGGGATGTTCCCAGACATTGGAACTGCCTGCTCTAGGCATTCACCTCTATGCATGATGAAAACTGGCACAAGGGAAACCCAAGACACAGTCACAGTACAATGTGGGTAGGGTTGCCAGGTCCCTCTTCTCCACCGGCAGGGGTTTTTTGGGGTGCAGCCTGAGGAGGACGGCATTTGGGGAGGGGCTTCCATGCCATAGAGCCCAATTGCCAAAGCAGCCATTTTCTCCAGGTGAATTGATCTCTCTCAGCTGGAGATCAGTTGTAATTAGGGTTGCTAACCTCCAAGTACTAGCTGGAGATCTCCTGCTATTCCGACTGATCTCCAGCTGACAGAGATCAGTTCACCTGGAGAAAACGGCCGCTTTGGCAATTGGACTCTATGGCATTGAAGTCCCACCCCGCCCTCTTCAGGCTCTGCCCCAAAAACCTCCTGCAGGTGCCGAAGAGGGACCTAGCAACCCTAGTTGTAATAGCAGGAGATCTCATGCTAGTACCTGGAGGTTACACAAAAGTAAAAACTCACAATCACTGTTAATCTGTATTGGCAATAAAGAAACAGTGCAGGCTAACTATATCAAAAACATGTATTCGGTGAAAAGTGCAAACATGAACATACACATACAACAGTGCTAACATCAACAGTGATATCTATCTAAGGAATACAAAAATGTACACAAAAGCTGTTCATAATATGATAGCAATGATATATAAGAACAATGGCTGTCTCCAATGAGACTAAGAAAGTTCAGTACAAAAAGTCCAAAGTCAGTAGCTTAATAAGCCAACGTTTGAAGGAACAAATTCGCTGCTCCCGGATATTCTTTAGCGCTTTCACCATACGCTTGGCTTCGTCAGCCTCAACAATAGAGGTTAAAGCCCACAAGTGTGTAATCCTTTCAAGGAGGTTCTTCAAATGAATCAAAAGATTTCAAAATATATATTTTTAGTTTTATTTTCAGCTCCCAAAAAAGTGGGCTGCTAAAGGATTACACACTTGTGGGCTTTAACCTCTAACAAGCCAATGAAAACATGCCAGGGCATAAAAGCAGAATAAAGAAAATAGGACAGTGTAAAATAATATTGATAGAACAGTCCTCAGGCTCAGAGCAGACCTTAGATCAGCTAAAGAAGCTGGAAGGTAGTTAAAAGATTGGGTAAAGAGGAGTGATTTGGCCTGCCATCTAAAGGAAAGTAAGGCAGGCCCCAGGCAAGCTTCAAGGACAGCACTCCAAAAGTGAGGGGCCACCAGTGAAAAAGCCCTGTCTCTGGTCGCCACCCACCTCCCCTCTGCAGAGGGGGACACAGAGAGCAGGGCTTGAGAAGAGGATCTTAACTGGACTGTACAATATGAGAGGAGGAAGTCTTGCATCATCAGTAAACTGCATGGTTGGGAGTTTGAGACTTACATCTTTAATTTGCTCTGATGTGATAGCTTTGTTATGGCAATCAATGGCACCTTCTGCTACAATTATAATATTCAACCTTTTCTTTTGTGCACGGTTCTAGGAAGAAAGAAGCACAAAAAGCATTAGAGTAAGTACTACAAGCATAGAGTTGAACATGAAACTCTGGCTGTGCTTAGAGTCTTAAAATAATTTCAACTACAGGTTGAGTATCCCTTTTCCAGACTGCTTGGGACCAGGAGTGGTCCCTATTTCGGATCTTTCCTTATATTGGAATATTTTGGAATTTTTGCATATATACATAATGAGATATCTTGGGGATGGGACCCAAATTCATTTATGTTTTATATTCACTTTATACACATAGCCTGAATGTAATTTTAAGCAATATGTTTAATAATTTTGGGTACATTGAACCATCAGAAAGCATTGGTGTAACTATCCCGCCAGAATACTTGTATCAGCTGATAAACAAGAGCAACAACAAACTAACCAATGGCAGGCTTTCAGTCTCCACCTACGATGAAGTGTACACTGTCTTTTATTTGTTTAGGTGAGATGAAAAATTGAAAGCAGGCAGCACGGATCTGCCTGCATACTGGTACGAAGGGTCCGGTTTTTGGATCAATCCAGATATGTCTGGATAAGAGATACTCTACCTATACTCCCTCTGCTCAAATCAACCTGTGGACCCTACCGAACCACTGTTTTGTAGCACACACCAACTGAACACAAATTAACTGATGCTAGGCCAATTTGGGGTCTGAAAGAATTGTTCGATAAAGTAAAACAGTTTTTTTTTCAGAAGCAGGGTATTCGTTCCACATTAACTCGTTGTCTCAGGCATCTCTGCATGTTTGCCGCGGACCCTAGCCCATTTCAGTGGATTCTGGGAACTAAGTAAGGAACAAGTTATGAAGGCAACATAATCGTCAGCGAGATAAAAACACACAAGATGAAAATGCAGCCAGAGCTGCCCAATGAATTTGCCCTCCACCAAACAGGCCCCCAATTTTAGCTCAACCCCAAGGACCGTCCAAAAGTCACTGTAATAAAGGTTTACCGCAGAAAGCTTTGTGCACATCCGTTCTTCCCAACCTTGCTCAGGTGGATATTCAGGAATAAAAACCCAATCTGCACCACAGGCTAAGGCACTAACAAGAGCTAGGTACCTAGGACAGAGTCAGAAAATTCAAGTAAGTTCATGAGCTAGACACTGCTGCAATGTTTACTGTTGAGGAAAATACGTACCCACAGTGTCTTCCCATCACTTCCAGGACGAAAGTCCTCTGATGGCTATAAAATAGACCAGAAAATCAATATGTATTAATTTATTTAAATATTTATTACCCACCTTGCGCTCAATGAAGCAGAAAGGAAGGAGCAACATTAACTAGTTTGATTAGAACACTAGAATCATTAGCCCTCATGCCTTGTCTATGCTCTTTCTAAGCAGAATATTTTTTTTAAAATGTTCTTTTTTTAAACTTGCAGGGCAGCTAAAAATGTAAATGTCGTACTCCTTTTCTAAGACATTTCCCCCTTTAAAAATGTCCCCTTTGGAAAAAATTTTAAATATACTTGTCTCCTGACATTATTCCAAAGAGTTCAGAACAGGAAACTGTGATGTCAGTTAGGCTGAAAGGCTACGACTAGTTCAAAGCCATCTAGAAAGCTTCCTTCTGAAACGTTCTTTTCCTATATCCAAGCTCAGACTTGAGCTACTACGCCCCACAAAAGTTGATCCAGGCCGACAGATGAAAGAGACAATATGCAACAGACACTCAGATATGGCAAGGATCCAGAAGCTGTTTGATAGTTTCAGTGTCTTTCTTGGAGGTAGTAAGCACACATGAACCCTTCCTTTGTGGATTTCATAAAAAGATGGAAGTGAGTGCAGGAGTAGGTAGAAAATGCAGTGTGGTAGAGCAAAGGAGCCCTGACCTGGATGGCCCAGGCTAGCCTGATCTCGTCAGATCTCAGAAGCTAAGCAGGGTCAGCCCTGGTTAGTATTTGGATGGGAGACCACCAAGGAATACCAGGGTTGCTGTGCAGAGGAAGGCACTGGTAAACCACCTCTGTTAGTCTCTTGCCATGAAAACCCCAAAAGGGGTCGGCATAAGTCGGCTGCGATTTGACGGCACTTTACACACACACACACAGAGAGCAAAGGAAAGAGTCCCGTGGCGCAGAGTGGTAAGCTGCAGTACTGCAGTCCAAGCTCTGCTCACAACCTGAGTTCGATCCCAACAGGAGTCAATTTCAGGTAGCCGGCTCAAGGTTGACTCAGCCTTCCATCCTTCTGAGGTCGGTCAAATGAGTACCCAGCTTGCTGGGGGTAAAGGGAAGATGACTGGGGAAGGCACTGGCAAACCACCCCACAAAACAAAGTCTGCCTTGGAAACGTCAGGATGTGATGTCACCCCATGGGTCAGGAATGACCTGGTGCTTGCACAGGGGACCTTTACTTACTTACTTTAGAGCAAAGGCCTGCTGGCATAAACAGCAACCCATGTCGATTTCCTTCTTTCCACGTAGCATGCAGTTTGGGAAACATCTGGCATGAATTAATCGTGTTGCATTTCTCTGGGCTCTACTCCACATTATCGGCTGCATTAGGGCAGGGTGCCACTGGAAAAATGCTCAATGTAACTCCATGACAAAAGTTTCTATAAATTATGTTATAGAGAGAGAAGGCAAACATGGAGTTGCTGTTTGTGTCAGCTTTGTCAGGTTTCCTCAAGAGATCTCTGTGCGAATGACCTTCTCTGGAGTCCTCCAAAATGCTGCAATGAACCTTACATCGATACACTGTAAACACCGGGGATCTCAGCCTTTGCTCGAGCCATCCATTAGTGGCATTTAAAATGTGAACAGCTGTCCCAATGCCCTTTCTGAGATCAGAGTACCTTTGAGCAGTGGTCATGATGGCATCCACAACTTCGATGATTCTGTGCAAGGCCGAGTCAGTGCCGATGGTCATATCTGTGCCACAGAAGTCATTATCAATGGAGCCGACCATTCCCACAATGTTGAGGTAAGCGTACTTCTTAACAGCTTCGTCATTAATCTCCCCTGCCAAAAAGAACAGCCACTAAATATATATCCTAATATTTGAGGAAAGCATGGAGTGTCTGCTTTCAAAATGAAGTACTGAGCAAGATGAAGTGCAGTTACATTCTTTTGACGGGATACTTTCATTACACCTTTTTCAAATCATGCAATAGCTTGGAATGCTGGCTCTAGTACCAATTCTATTTCAAGGGAAATAGAATTAGAATTTCCTGCATTGTTCAGGGGGTTGGACTTGATGACCCTGGCGGTCCCTTCCAACTCTATGATTCCACGATTCTATTCTATGATTCTACGATTCCCAAACGCTCAGCAGCAAAACTTACCTTTTTTGGCCAGCTCATCTAACAGGCCACTCCATTCTTCGCGAAAGAGGTTAGCACCTGTTAAGCTGCCGTCCCCACCAATCACACAGAGGTTCGTAATCCCACGCTTCACCAGGTTGCAGGCTGCCTTCAGACGGCCTTCCCGGGTCCGAAAATCATTGCAGCGTGCACTGCCAATCACCGTTCCTCCCTATGAAGAAGAAGATGATGATGAAGAAGATGATGATGATGAAGAAGAGTTGGTTTTTATATGCCGACTTTCTCTACCACTTAAGGAAGAATCAAACTGGCTTTCAATCTCCTTCCCTTCCCCTCCCCCAACAGACACCCTGTGAGGTAGGTGGGGTTGACAGAGATTCGAGAGAACTGTGACTAGCACAAGGTCACCCAGCTGGCTTCATGGGGAGGAGTGGGGAAACAACCCAGTTCTCCAGATCAGAGTCGGCTGCTCCAAACCACCGCTCTTAACCACCACACCACGCTGGCTCTCCAGCAAGAGAAAATAAGAGGGTTCTCTTTCTATTTGGGTGCCGAGGGCCGTAAATATTTATCTTGTCTTTGGGTTTTTTTCCTGCTGTTCTCCCACGCTGTGAGACTCACCAAGCCTTCTGTGGGGGAAAAATCCCACTCCCTTTGCCATAAGCACCATAAGTCTACAGGTGAGTCTCCCTGTGCTAGAAGCGCATGGTCTAGGGGAAAAGCCTGGGTGGGTTGGTTATGGGCTGTAAGCTTTATGTTCCCTATCTGTTTTTTATCCATTTGGCTAAAATATAAGATGTTGATGGAAATGCTACACAAGAGCATAATGTTCTTTACCTGGGAAGCGGAGAACACTTTCACCAACCACATTTCCTCTGTGACTCGGTGACGATAAAATTAACCAGTTTATTCTCTGGACAGTTCATGGGCACTGTTTATCTGATATACCCTCACTGTGGAAGTAGTGTGATAATTTTCTACAGGGGACATTTCACTTCAGATCTATTGAACAAGAAGTTTTTGTTTTGTAGAGTCATGCAGATCCAGGGAGATATCAGGTATAGAACCTAAACCAGCAGGTCTCTGGAGCAAGAGGCAGCAGGAGGGATTTCTTCCTTATGCTCAGGCTATTTTAATTGGGGCTCAAATGGGAAAACGGGCCACAATCACAAACATGTGCCTTGTGTATGTTTCTTCCTGATCCCACACAGCAACATACCACACCCACTGTAGCAGAGCAGTGACATTTCACCTAAGAAGAATTATTTGGATCTGACAGTTACCTTCCTTGCATCATTATTGCACTATCACTTCCCTTTACTTTTTAAAGTGGATATTGGTATTCCCTTCCACCACACCCTCAGCACTCCTACTGTGTATGCAAACACAGTGAAATTGGAAATCCAGAAGGAAAAGCAAGTCAGGTGCGTCTTATGAAAGACAGAATTGTCTGGGTGAGTTTGACGTGCAATTAGGAAGTTATCGATCCCCTTGCTCAATTTTTTCATCCTATTGTTGTCCTTGGCAGATGTTCCGTCACCTATCAGCAGCACGAGTGGAATGCTTCTGCATAGCAACGTGTAACGCTGATGAAAGAGAGAACTGTTCTATAAATCCCTCGACTGAAAACATGTTAATGATTAGTTGCACAATCCTAATCCATCTTCTCTGAGGCAGGAAAAGGAACCAAGGCTGTGTCCAGAGTTCGCCCTTAGAACTATGCCAGTTTGCTATGGCGCTAAGCTCTTTTGATTCCCAAACATCTCTTGGCACGGTCATGCTCTTACGTGATGCAGTTCACATCGGGCAGGGAATGGCCAGAGGAATGCAGAAAAGAGGCACGGAATTTGCCTCTAGCAACAGGAACTCCGTTTCACTGTCATGAAAGCAAGCAGGCGATTTAGGAAGGGTTTTGTAAACTGACATACTAAAGGAGAACAGGGGGAAAACTAAAAGAATGCACCAAAGCTCTGCTGCTTAGCCAGCCACCATAAGCACAAATGCTATTCCGTTGCTCATCTTGGGTAGTGGATTTTCCCAGTTCAGAAGAGAATAAGGAGTCCTGGCTAATGCAGCAGATCACATGAGCATAGGGTTGCCAGGTCCCTCTTCGCCATCGGCGGGAGGTTTTTGGGACGGAGCCTGAGGAGGGCGGGGTTTACAGAGGGGAGGAACTTCAATGCTATAGAGTCCAATTGCAAAAGTGGCCATTTTCTCCAGGGGAACTGATCTCCATCGGCTGGAGATCAGTTGTAATAGCAGGAGATCTCCAGCTAGTACCTGGAGGTTGGCAACCCTATCACCTCTGCATTGGTATGGTACAATGAGTACAAGAAATGCTGGAGAGGAGCAAACAACTGGAATCCAAAATACATGAGCACAGGAAATGCTGTAGAGGAGCAAACAACTGGAATCCAAAATATACATATTTGGGACTTTCTTTCAAGGCAGAACATCTAGCGCTGAGTCAAAAGGCTACACAGGGCCACACATTTTGCTTAATTATTCTGATGGTACCTTTAAATTTTCAGGGCTTATTTGAAAACAATAAACATGTAACCACTTTTCTAAAAATTGTCCTTGGTTTGTTTCTTACCACTTGGAGGATGCTTGAAACACTTTCCCATGAAACTTCAGCAATGTTGTCACCTCCGTCCACCATGCCTTGGTATCCCTGTAGCAAGAGGGAAACACTTCAGAAGCCTGACAAGCAACAATAAACACTTACGTAAGGTAAAATTAATGCCACGTTTGATAAAATGGAAAGTATGCTAAATGCATATTCAAATAAGGCCAGCAGGTAAGATTTGGAATGGTCTTGCAGATAAGCTTCAAGTCAGAAGATTTAGAATGCAATCCTTTTGCTTCTCCGATCTACCGCTTCACTGTTATTTAGGCTTAGTTTAAGATGAATCGTACATTTAAAGCCACATTATTTTTGCAGTGTTGGACACTGGCTTAAGACATCTGGCTCTAAATGCTCTCTTTGGTTCAGCATTATATCATACGTCATTATATAGAAATGAATTTGGTGGGTTTTTTGTTTGTTTGGTGGGGGTTTTTTTGTTTGTTTTTTGGTTTTTTGGTTTTAGCTTTACAGTAAGTTCCATAGTCGCATTCACACATAATACCAAACTATGTCCTTATGTGAATGAGCTTTATAAAGATGCAGGTTTGCACACTCTCTCCCCTCACTGGTGGCTCAGAAATTAATTTTCATTTACAATATACCTTATTTTGTTGTTTCACCCACATTGCAAATGATTATTTTCTCCCTTTCTTTCTCTCTCTCTGGGAGGATTTCCAAGGCTTGTTCTTATCGCAGCAAACCATGATTCCTCAATACATGTGAATGCAGCTCATACAATAAAACCTATTTACACACCAATCCTATGTATGCTTACTTAGACATAAGTTTTAGTATCACAAAGGTTACTCCCAAGCGAGTGTACATATGGTTGCACAATTAAGTACCTTTCATTATAACAAGGGTTTCAACTTTTCTACATTTAACATTGCTCAACCTTTGAGTTTTAATGAGAACTAGGCATTACATTATTTTTATAAAGAGCTTCTTGTGGATCTCACTATGTGGTAAGATTACTTTACTTTAATGGTACTGCTCATTTAGCCTACAGGCCTCGAGTAATGTCACACTAGATACAACACTACTAAAGATTATGTGGCAGGTGTTTGCAGAATTGTGTGCCGTTATCTGTAGAAAGGTGACACTTCATTTATTGTAAACCTGATCTCCTAGGAGACCTGCAAAAAAACTTGAGCTCATTTATCATTGACAGGGGAAGGGCTGTGGCTGGCAGGAGAGGGGCTGTGGCTGGCAGGGGAGGGGCTCAGTTTGTAGAGCCTCTGCTTGGCATGCAGAAGGTCCCAGGTTCAATCCCTGGCATCTCCAGTTAAAGGGACTAGGCAGGCAGCCGATATCAAAGACCTCAGTCTGAGACCCTGGAGAGCCACTGCTAGTCTGAGTAGACAATACTGATTTTGATGGACCAAGGGTCTGATTCAGTATGAGGCAGCTTCATGTGTTCATGTGACACAGAATAGCTTTGAGGACAGGCTGTGGCTCAGTTTGTAGAGAATCTGCTTGGCATGCAGAAGGCCCCATGTTCAATCCCAGGCATCTCCAGTTAAAGGGACTAGGCAAGTAGGTGATGTGAAAGTCTGAGACTCTGGAAAGCCACTGCTAGTTTGAGTAGACAATTCTGACTTTGATGGGCAAAAGGTCTGATTCAGTATAAGGCAGCTCCCTGTGTTCATGTGTTAACTAAGCTTCTTGTTTACAATCCATTTAACCTTGATAGCTTTGTTTGCTAATCTACAACATTTTAATCTCTCGCTGGGCTACAAAGAATAAATGAGGCTAATATTTTGAATACCAGTGGAATAATCTGACCACATGAGATTATTTTCATATCAATGTTTTGACATGCTGTATGATTTTAATTTTAAAAAAAACTTAATTAGACTTTTATTCTGCCCTCCTCTCTAGCCTAAACCGGGCTCAGAACGGCTACCAACGATTTTCTTCCTCCAAGAACGATTCAGGAACAGTAACAGTTTCATGAAGCTGCCTTCTACTGAATCAGACCCTTGGTCCATCAAAGTCAGTATTGTCTACTCAGACTGACAGTGGCTCTCCAGGGTCTCAGGCAGAGGTCTTTCACATCACCTACTTGCCTAGTTCCTTTAACTGGAGATGCTGTGGATTGAACCTGGGACTTTCTGCATGCCAAGCAGATGCTCTACCACTGAGCCATGGCCCCTCATCCTTCTTTCCCCTGCCGAGTAGCTGAAGCCACCCACCCACTCACTGACCTACTAAAGGTAGACTGCAGTCGGATGAAGCCAGGCGTCACACAAAGGTTAAGGCACAGAACTATGAATCAAGATGTGCCCAGTTTCAATTTCCCCTCTACAAGGAACTCACTCACTGTCCTTGAGCCAGCCACTCTCTGCCTCACTCCTCCATTTGCAATAGGGAAATAATAAATCAGACCTATTTTACAGGGCAATTGTAAAAAGAGAAGGAGAAGGAGAAGGAGGAGAAGAAGAAGAGTTGGTTTTTATATGCCGACTTTCTCTGCCACTTAAGGGAGTCTCAAACTGGCTTACAATCACCTTCCCTTCTCCTCCCCACAACAGACATCCTGTGAGGTGGGTGGGGCTGAGAGAGTGTGACTAACCCTAGTTCACCCAGCTGGCTTTGTGTGTAGGAGTGGGGAAACAAATCCAGTTCACCAGATTAGCCTCCGCTGCTCATGTGGAGGAGTGGGGGGAATCAAACCCGGTTCTCCAGATCAGACTCCACCGCTCCAAACCACCACTCTTATCCACTACACCATGGTGATGAGAGTGAAGTGCTTTGGACACTCTCAGCCTCACCGGTGAAAATTTGCCCAAACAAATAAAATGAACTAAAGCTCATACCACTCAGCATTGATGGTATTTTTCACCTGCACTGGGCCAAAAACAGTTCTGTTGGTATCATTTATTTTATTTTATTTTATTTTATTTTATTTTATTTATTATTTAACTTATAGCCCACCCTCCCCAGCAAAAGCCGGGCTCAGGACAGCTCATGTAGTATTAAATGTTAACATACAATAAAAATTATAAACTTGTAAAACCAGTTAATTAAAATGGCCCTATAAAATGGTATAACATAATAACAATTAAGTTGTTTTAAAGAGCAATGAGAAACTTTTACATGCAGCAGTTCCAAATTATTCTTTGTGCGTATCTCAAAATGTTTCCAAAACATGACTTCAGCCATTTAGCATGCAGAGAAGGGTTAATTTCTAGTGGCAGCTGGATATGTGGACCTGTAGTATATAAATTCCAACCAGCACTGGTATTCAGAATTTTGCTGCCTGTGTATATGCAGACTCCTTTCAGACACCATAGCTAGTAGCCACTGATTGACCTGAATCAATGATTTCATGAATCAATGATTTCATGAATCTGTCTAACCCCCTTTTAAAGCTATCTATGGTGCAATCAAGAAATCAGAAGGAGATTGAGTAGGGTTGCCAGGTCCCTCTTCACCACCGGCAGGAGGTTTTTGGGGCGGAGCCTGAGGAGGGCAGGGTTTGGGGAGGGAGGGGCTTCAATGCCAGAGTCCAATTGCCAAAGGGGCCATTTTCTCCAGGTGAACTGATCTCTATCGGCTGGAGATCAGTTGTAATAGCAGGAGATTTCCAGCTAATACCTGGTGGTTGGCAACCCTAAGATTGAGACTGGGAAGGGCAGCCATGAAATAGAAAAGATTCTTAAGTATAAAGATGTGTCACTGGCAACTAAGATCAAGTTAATTCATGCCATCGTATTCCCTATTACTATGTATGGGTGTGAAAGCTGGACAATGAAGAAAGCTGATAGGAAGAAAGTAGATTCCTTTGAGATGTGGTGTTGGAGGAGAGTGTTACGGATACTGTGGACTGCCAAAAAAATCTATTTTAGTACTTTGATGCCAGTACCTGTGCTCTAAAGTTACCATTTGTGTCTCTAGAAGCCTAGAAATCTAGAAATCTTTGAGCACAAGCAGATGCATCTTGAATTTTAGGTATATACCGTCTGCCAGTTTACACTCTATAGCTGGCAAGATAAGAACATAAGAAACGCCCTGCTGGATCAGACCAAGGCCCATCAAGTCCAGCAGTCTGTTCACACAGTGGCAAACCAGGTGTCTCTAGGAAGCCACAAACAAGACGAGTGGAGCAGCACCATCCTGCCTGTGTTCCACCATGCCCAAAATAATAGGCATGCTCCTCTGATACTAGAGAGAATAGGTATGCAGCATGACTAGTATCCATTCTAACTAATAGCCATGAATACCCCTCTCCTCCATGAATATGTCCACTCCCCTCTTAAAGCCCTCCAAGCTGGCAGCCATCACCACATCCTGGGGCAGGGAGTTCCACAATTTAACTATGCATTGTGTGAAAAAATACTTCCTTTTATCTGTTTTGAATCTCTCACCCTCCAGCTTTAGCAGATGACCCCGTGTTCTAGTATTATGGGAGAGGGAGAAAAACTTCTCCCTGTCTACTCTCTCCAAACCATGCATAATTTTATAGACCTCTATCATGTCTCCCCTCAGCCGCTTTCTTTCCAAGCTAAACAGTCCTAAGCGTCTTAACCGCTCCCCATAAGACAGTTGCTCTAGTCCCCTAATCATTTTGGCTGCTCTTTTCTGCACCTTCTCAAGCTCTGCAATATCCTTTTTTAGATGTGGTGACCAGAACTGTACACAGTAGTCCAAGTGTGGTCTCACCATAGATTTGTACAAGGGCAGTATGATATCAGCAGTTTTATTCTCTATTCCTCGTCTAATTATGGCCAGCATGGAATTTGCCTTTTTTACAGCAGCCACACACTGGGTTGACATCTTTATTGAGCTATCCACTACCACCCCACAATCCCTTTCTTGGTCTGTTGCTGCCAGCACAGATCCCATCAGTGTATATGTGAAGTTGGGATTTTTTGCCCCAATATGCATCACTTTACACTTACTCACATTGAATCTCATTTATCATTTTAATGCCCATTCTTCCAGTATGCAGAGATCCTTCTGGAGCTCTTCACAGTCCGATTTAGTTTTAACCACCCTCAATAATTTGGTGTCATCTGAAAACTTGGCTACTTCACTGTTTAACCCCAACTCCAGGTCATTGATGGACAGGCTGAAAAGCACCGGTCCCAACACAGATCCCTGAGGCACCCCACGGTTCACATCCCGCCATTGTGAGAACTGACCATTGATTCCTACTCTCTGCTTCTTATTTTTCAGCCAGCTCTCAATCCATAAGAGGACTTGTCCTCTTATCCCGTGACTATGAAGTTTGCTTAGCAGTCTTTGGTGGGGGACTTTGTCAAAAGCTTTTTGGAAATCCAAATACACAATATCCACAGGCTCATTCCTGTCCACATGCTTATTGACGCTTTCAAAAAACTCTAATAGGTTAGTGAGACAGGACCTACCCTTACAGAAGCCATGTTGGGTTTTGCCCAGCAGACCTTGCCCTTTTATATGCTTGACAATTCTATCTTTAATAATGCTTTCCACTAATTTACCCGGAACAGATGTTAAGCTAACTAGCCTGTAATTTCCTGGGTCCCCCCTAGAACCTTTTTTATAAATGGATGTTACATTGGCCATTCTCCAGTCCTCTGGTACAGAGGCTGATCGAAGGGACATGTTACATATCTTTGTTAGAAGTTCAGCAATTTCCCATTTGAGTTCTTGAAGAACTCTAGGATGAATACCGTCTGGTCCCTGTGACTTGTTAGTTTGCAGTTTGTCTAGACGTTCTAGGACTTCCTGCCTTGTTACCACTATTTGCCTCAGTTCCTCATTTTCCCCTCTTCAAAATCTCTGTTCAGGAGAAGGAATCTGCCCTGTATCTTCAACAGTGAAGACAGATGAGAAGAATTCATTTAGTTTTTCAGCAATCGCTTTATCCTCCCTTAGAGTTCCTTTACTCCCATTGTCATCCAATGGTCCAACCGCTTCCCTAGCTGGTTTCCTACTCCTAATATACTTAAAGAATTTCTTATTGTTTTGAAAACAATAAGACCCTTCAGCTGATTTGAAAAAGTGTTTACTTGTATAAGTTTGATTTAAAAAAATAATGCGCTTGAATTGAAAGAAATATATAAACAAATATATACGTTTATGCTATCAATTTTCTTTATACAAAACTAAGAAGAAGAAAAAAATATATATCTTGCTTTACAAAAAGTTGTTTAATATATTATTTAATTGCCACATGCTGTATTTTTGAATAACTACAAGAGCAGTTGAAAGTTAGTTTTGCTGACAACCTCCAGGTGATGGCAGGAGATCTGCTATTACAACTGATCTCCAGCCGATAGAGAGCAATTCACCTGGAGATAATGGCCGCTTTGGCAATTGGACTCTACGGCATTGAAGTCCCTCCCCTCCCCAAACCCCATCCTCCTCAGGCTCCACCCCAAAAAACCTCCCACTGGTGGCGAAGAGGGACCTGGCAACCCTATCGCTGGCCCTTCAGCCCTCAGTCAATTCAAAAAACAACTCTCTTTAATGCTACGTAACAAACTTAGAGAGCAGGATGGGCGGGGAGTCAAGCAAATCTGAGGCCAAGTCTGAGGCAATGGGGGGTACCGCACTTTGTATTCCCAGCGATGTATTAAGACTTTGAAAATGTTATTAAAAACATCGCTTTAAAAGGGTTTTTGGATACCATGGCTTATAAATGGTTGGAAGACGTCTTCACAGCTAAAGGGGCCAAACAAAGTGCGAACAGTATTTTTTATAACGTTTCCAAAATTTTAATACATCGCTGGGAATACAAGTGCGCTAACCCCCAATGTTTTGCCGTTTTGAATTCCAACCCAGAAAAAGAAAGGGGGGGGGGGAAGAAAAGGTTTCTTCCAGCCATGAAAGCAGTACGCTTCCTTCAGTCGGGAGACATGAGAAAATACTTGTGAGTCGCAAGAGAAACTCCGAATACTGGCAGGCTCGTGATACACTGAATAAACAGTCAGTTGCTGTAGCAATACCACAAAGGGGCTGTGGAGAACAGTGCTCTTTTTGTTTGGACACTCTTGTCTCACAGCTCTCCAACAGCCGAACTGGAAGAGCAGACAGACGTGGGCTTGCAGTGGACAGAGTCAATCTGACAAAAAAATCTGGCACACAGAGACAAGCACATACAGCAATGTGCTGCTTTGCAGCCACGCAACAGAAATCCTTTCAGACGCCTGAAACGCTGAAAAGGTTTACTAACTTAAGAAGGGAAAATGGGTTGGATCCGGCCAGTTATGTCACTCCGTCTCACCTAATTCCTCTTCTTACTACAGCACCCTTCACATAGCTTTTGCAGGTCTCCTGATCCCTGCTTTCGGTGAATACAGACACACCTCACTTTATTGCGCTTCACAGATATTGCATTTTTAACCATCAGCAGCCATCCACATCAAAGCAAGGCCCTCCATCAGCAAAGAGATTACGACTCGCTGAAGGCTCTTCAGATCTCCGCCTGCCACTATGAGGATCGCTCTTTTGCTTTCTCTTTAAGACCTGCTGAAGGTACCCTACTAAGATAGCAGTGGAGCAGAAACAAGTACATATGAATACCCACCTCATAGATAAAATACACTTTGGCTTCAACATAGATTCCCATACGCACTACGGCACGGACTGCTGCATTCATACCTGGAGGGAGGAGACACAGAAAGGAAAAGCTAGTATTGATACCAATCAATCTTTAACAGTGAGCAATTGTCATGAATGAACAACATATTAGGTTATGAATGTGTGTAGCAAAAGGACAGCGGACACCGGCATGGTATGCTTTGTTGCAGTGATTACATGGCCCGAACGAATGCACTCTTCAGTAGATTTAAGCTGTGTGCATTGGCCTATTTCGTTTATACGCAGGCATTCTGAGCCTCACAAGGTGTCTGTTGTGGGGAGAGGAAGGCGATTGTAAGCCGCTTTGAGACTCCTTAAAGGCAGAGCAAATCGGGGTATAAAAACCAACTCTTCTCCTTTTTCAGTCATATCTACGGGACAGTCTCTCCAGGTACGCCCCCCTCCCGTGAGCATTGTGTGTGTGTAAAGTGCCTTCAAGTTGCAGCCAACTTATGGCGACCCCTTTTGGGGTTTTCATGGCAAGAGACTAACAGAGGTGGTTTGCCAGTGCCTTCCTCTGCACAGTAACCCTGGTATTCCTTGGGGGTCTCCCATCCAAATACTAACCAGGGATGACCCTGCTTAGCTTCTGAGATCTGATGAGATCAGGCTAGCCTGGGCCATCCAGGTCAGGGCTCCCCTGAGCGTCACGCTCTGCCAAAGCCAACTTACTGGTTGTCCCTGGCCCCAGAAGTGTCCAGCTCTCCTCAACCAGAGCCAGGGCTTTTTCAGCCTGGCCCCAGCCTGGTGGAACCCTCTCTCTAGTGAGTCCAGGGCCCTGCGGGATCTAACGCACTTCTGCAGGGCATGTAAGACCGAGATGTTCCACCAAGCCTATGGCTGAGGGCAGGGACGGTCCATCATATCTGGCCTCCCTTCCCCCTCCCCTTTTCTGTTCTTCCATCAGATTTCTAAGGGAGACCAAACTGCAATCCCCAGGCAAGCAGCGACCCTGTGTGCTGACATATGAGCGCCTACCTGTTTGATTCTTTGAAATGTTGGTTTTAAATTGGGTGGAATTTTTGTATTATATTGATGTTTATTAATGTATTTTATATGATGTTAGCCGCCCTGAGCCCGGCTTTGGCCAGGATAGAGGGCGGGATAGAAATCCCCAAAGAAGCAAACAATCTCCCAGCCTCAACAAGCCTCTTGCTGCCAATGCCACTGATTCCCCCCACAGATCCACAACAACATGTGCTGCTCTTTACTAAAAGTGCCATAACTGAAAACAAACGCTTCTCCAGGTATAAGCCTCCCTGTACTTAACCAAGGCAGAACATCTAATAGAATGCATGTTGCCCTCCGCTGAGTTCTCCACATAGTGGGAAAGATATCTGTAACCATAGGGTTACATTGACCTGTTCTACAACCCATGTCTTATTTCCTCTTCCCTCTCATTCTAAAAGTCAAATGTGACTCCAATATCAGATGCTTGAATTGTCCATTAGCCCCCAATTTCTATCAATAACCGGGTCAAACCAGAGCCAAAAGAAGGGGCTTTCTTCATTTTACATTAAGCGTGACCCATTATACCGTATCTTAAGTGTCTTCAATAACAGTATCCATATTTATTGATTAAATGGAGCTCTGATTTAATCAAAACCAGGTTATATGCCATTAAATATAACATCAGAGAATACAATTCTTGCTTGCTCTTTACAGTTTCCTGCAGCTACGATAAGCTTGTAAGTTATGGTTAAAGCTGCTTAGCCTGGATCTCTCTAAAGGGAATCCAAAATCCACCTGCAGGGTAGTGTCCTAATTGTACTGCACTTGGCCTACTACCTCTTCTATAAAAAGCTTTCTTCCTAATCATATAAGGGAAAAGGAAACTACTGAGTTAATAGGGTTACATTTCCCTCCTTCTGCAACTCCACTGTATTAATGAGCATCAGCTACTGCTTGGGATCTCGGCTTCCTGTTTGATGGCACACTAACCTAAGGGTTTCTGATCAGCTCTTGGGGTCATCTCTTAATCTACTCATAACTATTGTTGGAAGTGGAAGGCAGCAGGAAAAGAGGAAGACCCAACATGAGCTGGATTGATTCTATAAAGGAAGCCACGGCCCTCGGTGTGCAAGACCTGAGCAAGGCTGTTAACGCTAGGACGTTTTGGAGGACATTGATTCATAGGGTCGCCATGAGTCAGAAGCTACTTAACGGCACTTAACACACACACACAATTTTTTGCCTGCTGTCTTTGAGCAATTTTGTTAGTTGCTAGGTCTCAGCCCAGCCTCCCTGTTTTCCATACCAGGATACAGTGGGGTTACCAACCTCCAGGTACAAGCTGGAGAACTCCTGTTATTACAACTGATCTCTGGCAGATAGAGAGCCGTTCACCTGGAGAAAATGGCCGCTTTGGCAATTGGACTTTATGGCATTGAAATCCCTCCTCTCTCCAAACCCCCCACTCCTCAGGTTCTGCCCCCACAAAACCTCCTGCTGGTAACAAAGAGGGACCTGGCAACCCTAGGATACAGCCATGGAGTATGTGTGTGTGTGTGTGTGGGGGGAGAATAGCAGTTCTGACTATTTGTGGATTGCATTTCTTTCACCATTGCAGTTGGTCCCTAGGATCAGAGGTCAAGAGACTTCTAGGCCAGAGGATACCAGTTCAGCTAAGCTTCAGCCTAGGGCCTCACTCAGAATTCAAGAATAATTAGGGCTGTCTTAAATTACTTGTTTGAGCAAGCCAAAGGTTCATCAAACTTATTGAATTTCCAGGAGTGGCAAGCTAAATGCCCAGGAAGCTCACAAACAGGGCATGACAGTGATAGGTTTCTCCCATCCGCCACCGGCAGGAGGTTTTTGGGGCAGAGCCTGAGGAGGGCGGGGTTTGGGGAGGGACTTCAGTGCCATAGAGTCCAATTGCCAAAGCAGCCATTTTGTCCAGGTGAACTGATCTCTATCAGCTGGAGATCAGTTGTAACAGTAGGAGATCTCCAGCTAGTACCTGGAGGTTGGCAACCCTAACCGGGGGAGGTCTATTTAGTTATTGCAGTAAGAACTATTGAGATGTGGATCATATACATCCCCATCCTCACACATATGGCATTGTCATTGGGGGTATTCACCTAACAGGAATCAGGTATATTACACATTGGTACTCCTGACCTACCACATTCAAAAGTCGTGCTTTATTTCTCTATTTTTTTAAAAAAAGTGCATAAACTGTTTCCAAAGGCTTCATGTGCTCAGCACAGCCATGGAATAAAGTGTCAATATTCAGCACCTCTCAACATATTACAGCTTCTCAGAGAACTTATCTAGGACTTTTGTTACCACTTCCAACTGCCACTTATATCTGAAAAATTCTGACCAGGCTAAAATAATGCACAGACAGACACAGGGATAATACCACCGCTGTAGCTTTAGGGGGCAAATGAAAGGGCATGCTATGTAATGCTTTCTTTCATAATTGCTAGTTTCTTCAGTGTTGTAATGGAAATGCAGATCATATCTACAAAAATGTAATTATGTTACCAGTTCTGGAACATGAATGTTCTCAACCTATAACACTGCTCACTGATGCACAGACCCACAAGGTTACAGAGTAGGGTTGCCAGGTCCCTCTTTGCCACCGGTGGGAGGTTTTTGGGGCGGCGCTTCAGGAGGTCAGGGTTTGGGGAGGGGAGGGATTTCAATGTCACAGAGTCCAATTGCCAAAGAGGGCATTTTCTCCAGGGAAACTGATCTCTGTCAGCTGGAGATCAGTTGTAATAGCAGGAGATCTCCAGCTAGTACCTAGAGGTTGGCAACCTTATCACAGAGAGAAGTTACAAGCAGTAGTTTCAATGCTAAAGTGTCCACACCTATACAAAAGCAGAGCAATAAACTGATATCTCTCTTATATATTAGACCTTTCCACAAACTTTGCTAATAAGGTTTGCACACTTCCAGAAGAAAATGCCTGTCACTTCTCCATTTCATATTCATGACTAGGGCTGCCAGGTCCCTCTTTGCCACTGGTAAGAGGTTTCTGGGGTGGAGCCTGAGGAGAGCGGGGTTTGGGGAGGAGAGGGACTTCAATGTCATAGAGTCCAGTTGCCAAAGTGGCCATTTTCTCCAGGTGGAGATCAGTTGTAATAGCAGGAGATCTCCAGCTAATGCCTGGAGGTTGGCAATTCTGCCCAGCTTATAAAGTCAATACTTCTGACTTTTGCCAAAACTTGAGTCACCAACAATATTAAACACAAGTAAAATTAAGAGTCCTGGACCCGGAAAGTAAACCCTGCCTGTTCAGACAAATGGAAAAAAAAAATCAACACAGGACATTAGAGCAGGGAAGCAGGAAACCCTTTGTTCAGCTCTTGCTTATCATGAGTTTATTGTGCCTTTTCTCACTCCCCTTTCCCATGCAATATATTTGTTGCAAGGATTACTGAGATATAAACGGGGAACGTTTGAAAAGCATAATACAAATGGTAAATGTTGTTCTCAATTGTACAGCTAACAAAAACTGGCCCCCCACTAGGGTTGCCAACCTCCAAGTACTAGCCGTAGATCTCCTGCTATTACAACTGATCTCTAGCTGATAAAGATCAGTTCACCTGGGGAAAACGGCCACTTTGGCACTGAAGTCCCTCCCCAAACCCCACCCTCCTCAGGCTCCCCCTCAAAAACCTCACACTGGTGGCAAAGAGGAACCTGGCAACCCCACACCCCACTGTGCTCAGCTATTTTGGCTCACTACGTGACACTGCACAAAAGCCGGTCACCACGTGGAAAATTGCCAGTTCTCACCATAGCAATTACAGCCTCTCTCTCTCAAACACACACACAGTCAAAATGTGAGCTTCTACTTGGATACATTAATGGGTTGCTTCATTCTGAAAAGGGGGTGTGGTGGAAAGTGCCGTCAAGTCATAGCTGACTCATGGCACCCCCCTGCCCCAGGGGTTTTCAAGGCAAGAGACGTTCAGAGGTGGTTTGCCATTGCCTGCCTCCACATCACGACCCTGGACTTCCTTGGTGGTCTCCCATCCAAATACTAACCAGGGCCGACGCTGCTTAGCTTCTGAGATCTGACGAGATCGGGCTAGCCTGGGGCTAACCAGGTCAGGGCCTTGGGACCACTACCGAGGGAGCCAGTTTCGGAAATTGATTAGCATATAAAAATTGTCAATAGATCAAAAACAACCAGCATGAACGGTGGCATAGAAGCATAATAAATAAATCCACTGTTGAATACTGCGAAATTACAACAGATCAACAAAATAGTTACATCAGAGGCACCAGAACCCAGCAGGAATTAATCTAAACTGTTAAGTATAGATTAATTCTGTATAGTACCTAAAAGAAAAGCCCCTGAAATAAACGAAGTAATCTATTTTACCCCAAGAATTTTCTGCCATCAGAGGCTGTCATAATTCCCCATAGCGTAACAGCTTATAAAAGACAAGGAGTTAAGGAGGATGGGAACACTGAACTGTCTGTCATTGGGAAGGACATTCAAGGCATTTGTCTTAAGGATGAGGGAGTCCCTAAAAACTGGTGATTCTCAGTGAGTCAAGATCAAACAAGATCTGAGTCACCAGATCTGCAGGAGTGGGTGTGAGGGAGAATACCAATGACTGTGATGATATCTGTATGTTTTACTAAAATTGGTGGGGATTTTATTGTGTTACAAGCTGATTTAAGTGCAAACAGGTGCCACATAAATAATAATAAGAGTTGGTTTTTATACCCCGATTTTCTTTAATTTTAAGGAGTCTCAAACCGGCTTACAATCACCTTTCCTTCCTCTTCCCACAACAGATACCTTGTGAGGTAGGTGGGGCTGAGAGAGTTCAGAGAGAACTGCGACTAGCCCAAGGTCACCCAGCTGGCGTCATGTGGAAGAGTGGGGAATCAAGCCACTGCTGCTATATTTCTAACTCTAAATGTATTTTTTTAAAGTTTTTGCAAACTTGGAGCTTTTTCCAGATTTAGAGGAGGGGAATCCCCCCTGTCTATCCCTAGTCCCACTGTGTGGAGTTTTTCATCCATGCTCTATGACCTATTTCAGAATTAGATATATCATGCAAGGGACCTGAGATACTTATGGGTAGAATCTCATCCCCCCCCACACACACACACTTACTCTCAACCAGCCTGCCTGCCTTCTTGAAGTAAGATTTTACCAGCTGTTCGAAGGAATATGCCCGCAAGCAGCCCACAAATGAGAACCAGTGTTGTGTAATGTTTAGAGTGTCAGACTAGGATCTTGGAGACCCAGGTTCAAATCACCACACTGCCATGCAATCTGGTTGGGTGACCTCACAGGGTTGTTGTGAGGATAAAATGGAGGAGAGCAGAGTGATGTAAGCCTCTTTGGGTTCCCATTTCAAGGCCTTCTTTGATATGTACTTTAGGATTCCTTTGCAGCAGAGCCTGTTTTTTTTTTTTTAAAGAGGTACCGATGTCATATTATGACCTTCATAATGTCTGGACATCACAAGGATGTCTTTTCTTTCAAACATACCCGGCAATGCATATGTATACTCAAAACTAGGTCACTTGGAAAATGCTGACAGCCTCATTCGAAGCACGTCTCCTTAGAAATGGAGAACTGAATTATTTTACAATCCCAAGAACATTTTTCTGGGAGTAAGCCCTAATGAATAGATCTGTCGGACTCTGAGTAGACCTGCTTAAGACGGCACTGTTACTCCCTAGTAAGTATATTTCAGCCTTAGCTCCTGCCTTTTAAAATCATCTATGCACATACTCCAGATATGCTCAAATCCTCGTCTTGCTACATGCATATACAGGAAGAGAAATCCAGGAAACTATAAAATGGTAAGAATTACGAGGGAACTGGTACATAGACATATAAATATGTCTGAGATGTTGGTTTAGTGAGTCAGTGAAATCAAAAACTCAAGCTGACTGTGCAATTGTGACCCACCTGATAGAGATTTAGGTCATTTATGGAAGGGAAATTTGCATTTGGATTGCTGCAGTTTTCTGCTCCAAATTCTCAAGCATCATATGCACGAAAGATCCCCCCCCTCCAATTCCAGGAGTACCTTGTGATTAATTAGGCATCCCCAGTGAATCAGTTTCTGAGTCCCTCCCCCTGAAAACGGAACATTGTTGCACTTGGAGGGCGTGGGTCAGCTCCTAAAGGGACTCTGTGTGCTTTTGCTGGGTATTCCTCCCCACCTTTCTTCAACAGCTCCCTGTAGGGAGCTGCCTTCCAATCTTTGCAGCCTTCTTCAGTGTCTTCCTGCACATTTCATGAAGGGTCAACTCCCTCTTTTGTGCTTTGCTTTGAGGGAAGGGGTTGGATGGGAGAAGCCAAAATGGGCATGGGGAGAGAAACCTGAAGTTAAGAGCTGTGCATGGAAATAGGGAGAATTTGCGTTGCTCTTGCCTCAAAGCAGTATTTAAATTCATCCTAAAATAGGACCCTAGAACTGCGGTGGAAGGACGAGGCCGAGGCCAGAGGGAAGTCACGTCTGAAGGTTGGTAAAATCATGAATAATGCAAAAGAAGCCTTGAAGCAGTCCAGCAAGGACTGCGAACTAAATACCCCTGCATAAATGGCCATTGTGTGCAGCAGGTTGTTTTCACAAGCTATGCTCTAATTGGCTATAGCATCTTCTGAAAGATCAATTAAAAGCCTACACTTGTTGCCACATTTCACCTTAGCTCTCCTCTGTTTCCATTCCCCAGTGAACTATGTTCCCGGTGACATAAAGCCGTTCACAGTATCTAAACCATAACATACATCTCCTCTAAAAGATGTGTGCTTTGATATTGAAAACCAGCAGCTCTAAAGTAGAGGTATGTGCAAGCATTCTCCTGCTTTTAGCCTCTTTCATCCTAGAATGACTCAATATTACAAATATTACTCAGTACACACTTGTTCCACGTTGTCTCAATGACCTTGAAATGACTCATAGATGCCCACTGCATGCCTGTTCCCAGAATGCTAGCACAACACGTATTCCATATACACTTTGCCCACGGTTGTTTCTAATAAAAACAGACCCCCACCTTTCCTCTCCCCAGAGAGAGAAAGAGAGACTCTTCAGCTGCCTCCAGATAAAAGAAACACTCAAAGCCTTTAGGTTGGATTCTCTCTTTTATTTCTTTCCTCCTGCAAGAAAACAAAACGCTGCCGGAACAAGAGGTTTGGCTGCAGTCCCAGTTCAAGCTTCCGGACCTCGCCTTCTTCCCTATTGGTTTTTCACATGCTACAGTTATCATTCCGCTCTTTATAGTGACACCCTAAACTTTCCCTGAGTACAATGGGACTTACTCCCTAGTTAAGTGCATTCAGGATTGCAGACGTTCAACGGCCGTTTATGCATAGGAGGTTTTGCCTAGGGTTTGCCGCTCTCCAGATGCTCATTTTCCCCATCCAAATTCTCAACACAACAAGCCCCCATGCAGAGTTTTGAGAATTCAGATAGGGTAACTGTGCATCTAGAGAGCGGCAAATCCAAGGCCAAACCTCCCAGGCATAAATGGCCTTAGATAAGCAAATCTAAGGACGATGGCTTCGTTTCAGGAAGTTTAGATCTTGCAGCAGAGAAAAATTATTGTTTCCTCATGCAGGCAGTTTCGGTTTTGATTATATAAGTTCTAGTCATGCAGGAATGAGCGCCAGGATTCACCGTGGCTGATGCAGATTTATTTCCTTTTTAAAAAGTGGACTTGGGGAGGCAATTTCCACCACCCCTCCCCAAGACTCCAGCTTTCCTGGCACAGAACAGGCACCATCGAGGAAGCTGGCTTCTAACAGTCACGTTCTCCTGCTGGCACGATTTATGTAAAAGATCACCGGTCCATTTCCATGTTTGGAGAAACGGCTTAGCAGCGGTCTCCAAAGCAACCCGGAGTATCCGCAACAGGGGCAAAGGAGCTTGATCCCCATGCACGTTTGCTCAGGACGAGGTCCCACCGCGTTTGGCAGAGCTTACTTGCTCCCTGGCAAACGTAGGAGGATCAGGTTTGCGCTTCGTCTGGAAAAACCCTGTCCCTGGTCACAAATATGCTTGTGGTCCAACTAGTCGTTGCGTTCCACAGAAACCAGAAAGTAGGGTTGCCAGGTCCCTCTTTGCTGCGGGGGGGGGGAGAAGGAGATTTGGGGGGCAGAGCCTGAGGAGGGCAGGGTTTGCGGGAGGGGAGGGACTTCAATGCCATAGAGTCCAATTGCCAAAGCAGCCATAGAAATCACCTGAAGATCAGCTGTAATAGCAGATCTCCAGCTACTACCTGGAGGTTGGCAACCCTGCCAGAAAGGAATTCCACGCCTGGACTCAAATAGGCCCTGCTCTGGAGATCTCAATTACCATTTATGCACGGGAGGTTTTGCCTTGGATTTGCCGCTCGAGATGAACATTTTTCCCAGCCGAATTCCCAAAACTCTGCACGGGGCCTGATTTTTGAGAATTCGGATGGGGGAAACGTGCATCTGTGTGTGTGTTAAGTGCCGTCAAGTCGCTTCCGACTCACGGCGACCCTATGAATGAAAGTCCTCCAAAATGTCCTATATTTGTGCGAATTGAAGGCCGTGGCTTCCTTTATTGAGTCAATCCACCTCTTGTTTGGTCTTCCTCTTTTCCTGCTGCCCTCAACTTTTCCTAGCATGACTGTCTTTTCTAGTGACTCTTGCCTTCTCATAATGTGACCAAAATACGACAGCCTCAATTTAGCCATTTTAGCTTCTAGGGTCAGTCCAGGCTTGATTTGATCTAGAACCCACTGATTTGTTTTTTGGGCAGGCCACGGAATCCGTCACCCTCTCCTCCAACACCACATTTCAAAGGAATCTATTTTCTTCCGATCAGCTTTCTTGTGCATCTAGAGAGCGGCAACTCCCAGGCAAAACCTCCCGGGCATAAATGGTCCTATGCATAAATGGCCAACCGTCATTTTTCCACCCCCAGACCCGGGAAAAACCCGGGGCAAGGCGCGCACGCCTCTCGTTTCCCTTCCAGCAGAAATGACGCACGGAGGCAGCAGCCGCAGCGACTCGCCGCGCATCACGTCCGCACGGGAGGCGGAGCCGGCCGGACACGACGCCCAGGAGGCCGGGGATGGGAGGCCGCAGATGCTGCGCTGCGCTCCTTGATGAGCGTACGCTTTACGACTTCTGCGTAAAGGCGCTTAGGAGCGCGTCTCCCTGTGTTACGGAGACGGAGCTCGGCGGCCTCCGAGCGCTGCCCACGCAAGCGACGTGCGTCGCTTCCCCGCCGGCCGTCTCCGCGAGCTCGCTGCTGCTTGGCCTCGCGCGACCTCTGCTCGCACGCCAGCAGCCAATCCGCTCTCTTTAACCCCTTTCCTCTGAAGGGGCTTCACGAGGGTGGGTTTTTTTTTTTGTGTAATTTTTTTTATTTTTATAATATAGAACAATACAAACAAATACAATAATAACAAAAACATAAAAAGAAAGAGGGCATCTTGGCCATCTTCTGGCCATGGAGTGGGGGGTCACTGGGGGTGTGGGGGGGAGGAGGTAGTTGTGAGTTTCCTGCATTGTGCAGGGGGTTGGACTAGATGACCCTGGGGTTCCCTTCCAACTTTATGATTCTAAAGCCTTGCGCTCTAATGAAACTTGGCCGGGTTGCAAATCCCGGACTAACAGGTGCACCCGCGGCTGTTCCGGGGAAAGGGCAAGAGGGGGAGTCGGCTCTCGCCTGCATAGAAGTTGAGCGCCTGGAAACCCGGAAAGTGCCATGGGCCGACCCGTTTGGCATCCCAGCCTACTAGTCGCAACTATTGGGGCCAAGAATGCCTAAAAAGCACAAAAGAAATCCTGGCTGCTGTTGGATAAGGGTTCGGGATGCCAGCCTCCAGGGGTGGACCTGTAGATCACCTGGAATTACAGCTCATCTGCGGACTGCTGAGATCAGTTCCCCTGGAGAAAAATGGATGCCTTGGAGGGTGGACTCTATGGCATTGTACCCCACTGAGGCTCCTGTCCTCCCCAGGCTCCATCCCCAAATCTCCAGGAGTTTTCCAACTTGGATCTGGCAACCATACACCCCGTTTCCTGCCAGTGGTTGGGGGTGGGGGGCACCTGGTAACCCTAATAGAGATGCCTGAATTCCAAGCAAGCTTTTTCTTGATTCCTTATTACTCCATTAAAAGTACCTATTGGAGATCACTTAACCATTGTCACAAAGACTCCAGAAGTGAATTTTAATCTGCTACAGCCAGCCCCACCCCCCAAAAAGAGTGTAATGCTCAGTGTGGTGTTGTGGTTAAGAGTGTCAGACTAGTCTCTGGAAGACCCAGGTTCGAATACCCACTGGTTCCATGGAAGCATGCAGGGTGACCTTGGGCCAGTCATATGCTCTCGGCCTAACCTTCCTCACAGGGTTGCTGTGAGGATAAAATGGAGGAGAGGAGAATGATGTAAACTGCTTTGGGTCCACCTTGGGGATAAAGGTAGGGTACAAATTAATTAAATAAAAATTAAAGCCTGACTGGTTTATTGTGGCATAAACTTTGCCAGATGAGTACATCAGACGCAACTTTAAGAAGCCACAAATTCATTTTGACTTATTGGACACTTTGAAATTGATTTTGTTCACCTGGAGGCTCCAGGTATGTATGCAGGTTGTTCTGATTTGCAGACCCAAAAGGGAGACAATTACTCTGGATTAATTAGTCCAGGCTGAAACTGTGATTTGGTATGTGCTAGTTTGTTTCTCTTTTGCAAAGCCCCCTTGCCCCCTCAAGACTTTCCTGGATTATTTTAAGCATACGGGACTTTTCTGGAGTAAGTAGTTTATGTCCTGGCACCTTTAGCAATTGATGGGTGCCTGGGACAGCTCATGTTTGGCATCCTGGGTCCATTTTTTAAATGTCCTAAAATGAAGGGGAAGATGTTGGATCTCAGGGTGGCGGAACTCAGGCGGCTCGGTTTTCTCTTTCCTCCATTAGCATGCCGCCCCACCGCTTCCTTGGTTACATGCTTTCAGCCAAACCACACAACGGATGCCTCGGCCATCTCCCTCTCCCGCTGTTTACCCCTGGGAGAGAGGCTTAGAGTGATAACACAGCCCCCAGGGAGCTCTTGATACTCGGTCCTCTTGGAAGAAGGTCACCCGTTTGGGAATGTGAGGGGAGGAGGGAGCGCTTTCCAGCCTGCCTCCAGCCAAGCACGTTTGCAGCTCAGGCACTGGGTGAGCCAGAAATCCCAGAGCTGCGTCCCCCTTCCCTTTTCCAAGTTCTTCACAGATGCAATCCATACCTCCTGGCGCTACTGCACCCCCTCCCCCCCCCCAAGCATGCTTCCGCCTGTCAGCCCTCATGCTCCCAAAGGGTTAAACCTTCTAGACTTCTTCCTGCCTGCCTGCAGTTTCCCATGGGCTTTTTTTATTTTATTTTTTTGGTGTCCAGCCATTCTATTTATGCTGCCATGAGCTCCATGCGGACTCCATGAATTCCATGTTTCACATGCACGAGTTCATAATCATCTTTTTTTTGTGGGGGGCCTATACCTGTGGCTCAGTTTGTAGAGCCTCTGCGCGGTGTGCAGAAGGTCCCAGGTTCAATCCCCGACATCTCCAGGCAAGTAGGTGATGTGAATAGACCTCTGCCTGAGACCCTGGAGAACCACTGCCGGTGAGACAGCAAGGTAGACTTCCCCTGACTATGGAAGATCCACCGAGCAGACGATACTGACTTTGATGGACCGAGGGTCCTGATTCGGTATAAGGCAGCTTCATGTGTTCAAAGGCGGAATAAAAACATCGGCCATTTATGCCTGGGAGATTTTGCCTTGGATTTGCCGCTCTCAAGATGCCCATTTTCCCCATCTGAATTCTCAAAACTCTGCATGGGGGGTTATTTTTGAGTTTTAGCAGTTTGGACGGGGGGGGGGGGGGAACTGCATCGAGAGAGTGGCAAATCCAAGGCAAAACCTCCCAGGCATAAATGGCCACAGTGAACTAACCCCCCACTCCGCACTCCTCAATCCACAGGGGCAACTCTCTTGTATCCCTTCCCACCAGCCCCACCCAGATCGGGAGCGCAATTCGGATCCGCCGCACGTTCCCGTGTAGACAGCATCCTGTGTGTGTGTTAAGTGCCATCAAGTTGCTTCTGACTCACGGCGACCCTATGAATGAAAGTCCTCCAAAATTTCCTATCTTTGACAGCCCTGCTCAGATCCTGCAAATTGAAGGCCGTGGCTTCCTTTATTGAGTCAATCCATCTCTTGTTGGATCTTTCTCTTTTCCTGCTGCCCTCAACTTTTCCTAGCACGACTGTCTTTTCCAGTGACTCTTGTCGTCTCATGACGTGACCAAAATACGACAGCCGCAGTTTAGTCATTTTAGCTTCTAGGGTCAGTTCGGGCTTGATTTGATCTAGAACCCACTGATTTGTTTTTTTGGCAGTCCACGGAATCTGCAACACTCTCCTCCAACACCACATTTCAAAGGAATCTATTTTCTTCCTATCAGCTTTCTTCACTGTCCAGCTTTCACACCCATAGATAGTACTAGGGAATGCGATGGCATGAATTAATCTAGTCTTGGTGGCCAGTGACACATCCTTACACTTCAAAATCTTTTCTAGCTCCTTCAAGGCTGCCCTTCCCAGCCTCAATCTCCTTCTGATTTCTTGGCTGCTGTCTCCCTTTTGGTTGATGGTGGAGCCAAGGAGCCAAGACAGCATCCTACCTCCCCCACCCACCCCCCAACGTACACACCCGGACTCCCGTTTCAATCCGCCCCACACCGCCCCCTAGAGGCGTCTCGCCTTCAGATGCATTCCCCCCCCCCGTCCCCAAGGCTGGGCACGGATCCCGCTCCTCGCCCCGGGGTGGGAAGGGCGGCTTACCTTGCGCATCGCCGCCGCTGGTCAAGACCCCGATGGCCTTCCCGGCCCCCGACAGGTTCTCGAAGAACTTCTTGTCCGGCATGGTGTAGCGAGCGAAGCGGTGGTCCCGGGAACCCGCCGGCTCCTCCTTGGCCGAGGAAGGGCGCGGACTGCCCGGCTGCTGCTTGGCCGGAGGCGGGCTCCGCGCTGGGGGGAGAACGGCAAGCTTGGGGTCTGGCTTTGCGGAGCGCGATCGGGGGAGCTGCTCTCCGTCGGGGGCTGGCGGGGATCGAACCTGCGACGGGGGCGCGAGTCCCGGCCCTCCCACCCGAGCGACCACGGGCTCCCCTTCCGCAGCCGCGCCAGCCTCGCTCCCCTCCCGGTGACAGGCAGCTCAGTCCGCGCGAAGCCGCCTTGGCCCCGCCCCTTCCTTGAGCCAACCGCGGCTCCGCGCTCTGACGGGCGGGCGGGGAGAGCCAATGAGCAGAAGGGAAAGCGGCCCGGGTTGGGGCTGGGGAGCTTGCGGGGCCTGGGCTGCGGCGGGGATGCTGGACCGGGCGGGGATGCTGGACCGGCAAGGGGAAAGGGAAGATGCTTCGGGGAGAGACTGTGGCTCAGGGATTAGAGCCTCTGCTTGGCAGGCAGAAGGTCCCAGGTTCAATCCCCGGCATCTCCAGTTCAAGGGACCAGGCAAGTAGGGGATGGGAAAGACCCCTGCCTGAGATCCTGGAGAGCCGCTGCCGGTCTGAGTAGACGATACCGACTTGGATGGACCAAGGGTCTGATTCAGTAGAAGGCAGCTTCATGGGTTCATGCTCAGGGAGAGAGGGAGAAAGAAAAGGGAAAGAAAAGAGAATTTATGCCTGGGAGGTTTGGCCCAAGGTCACCCAGCTGGCTTCATGAGGAGGAGTGGGGAATCAAACCCGGTTCTCCAGATTAGAGTCCACCACTGCAAAACACTGCTCTTAACTACTACATGCTGGCCAATTGGCTCAGAAGTTCACCCCACTGAGTTTGGGGGCTTACTCCCAAGTAAGGGTGCACAGGATTGCAGGTGGAAGCGGATCGGGTCCCCCCTCCCCAATATTTGAAATGAAATTATTATAGAGGGATTTTAGAGGACACGCTTGGTTTCTTGGTAGGGTTTTGGTAAGCTATATTAATTTTATTTCTTGAAAACAGTTTAAAGCCACCTTTCCATGTAATTTAGGGTCCCCGGGATGATGCCTATGAGAATGAAAATTAGTATCGGGCCCATCCCTAAGTTGTACCCAATGCTACTTAATTGGAATCAGTCTGAAAGTGAATGCGGAAGGGTGGGCGATAGCATCGCGGTTAGCCGGACAACTTGGTCTACTGTGCTTTTAGTAGAGATCTGAGATGTAGAAATTAGCAGCTGGACATTTTCATGTCACGGGGCTAAACATGAATACCTCCTAGTTGCTAACGCTCAAATAAATGTTTTTATTGCATTGCTTTGTTTTGCAATATTGACCTTGCCAACGTGGCTCCATAAATGAGGGGGGCACTGCAGAAAAGGCCATGCTCTCGGTTGTCATCACTCCAGCCTTTGACAAAGCTTTCGGTAGGCCCGTAGCAATGGCTAGCTAGTAAGTATGTTGCCACATATTGATCCAAATGGAATTTCTAAACAGTTTTCAAAAAATCCCCCCTTAAAGGATGTGTCAGGAGTCCTGCCTGGATGTTTCCAAAGCACGTAGTGCTGTAGCTAGGCCACTGTTTTTTAGCTGCAGTTGGTAAATCAGTTTCCGGGGATAAAATGCACTTCTGGCAATGACTACTACCAGTAGTTTCAGCCCTAGGTCTAGACGGCTCTGCAAATTATTCATGTGATCCTTCAGAGGGATTGTGATCCTATCCAGAATAGGGGCCCACCACCTTCCAGATCAATTCCTGCCATAAACATTTCTTATCATGTATAGGTTGTGAAAAGGGCAAGTACAAGGACCGGTTTAAAAATTGGCAATCCTATCCAAATTGGGCCTTGCAGTCAGAAAACACCATGTAACCTGAACTGCCTCACAGTAGCGGTGGTTCTACGTGCAGCTATCAGATGGATGGGGCATAATACTGTTTAAGTTAATCTAGTTACATCCTACTTGGATCATGTGCAAAACGGGAAATGCAAGGCTGTGTGGCAAAATCCCCTCCATCACTCTCACACAAATACCAGTTCAGGAAGAGCTCATGTCCCCGAGAATGAATTATCATTCTTACTGATTATCATTACTGATCATCATTGTATTGACCTTTGGCTTACAGTTCCAGTACACCTTCTAAATATTTCTTTATCGATCTGGTAGGCAAAGATGTTTATAAGTTTTAAAAAAGAAACATCCGTGAGGACGTTAATTCACTATGACATTATTTCACTGGAAAAGTGATGACGACTTAATTATGTCATTCCTACTACATATCTAGCGAGGGATGAGATAAACAGATGTAGTGAAAAACATCCAGACAGCCAACTCCTGTTTGTGTTTATTTTAAGCCAAACAACGCTTTGCACAGGAGATCTGTGATCTAATTTCCCAAATTCTGACTTCAAAGTTGACTTCAAATTCTGTCTTCAAAGGGTGCATGGAGGGAATTAAGTGTATAACATACCCCTCAAAAGAGGGGGGGGGCAAGAGAAAAGAGAACATACCTGGCACTTTGGAAGCCATATTTCAAACGTCGATTGTCAATGTTTTTCTCGATGTGTGGTTATCCTTACACCCTGTGGATATCTAAGAGGAATGATAGACATGTTAGATACGATTAGGGTTGCCAGGTCCCTCTTCGCCACCAGTGGGAGATTTGGGGGCAGAGCCTGAGGAGGGTGAAGTTCGAGAAGGGGAGGGACTTCAATGCCATAGAGTCCAATTGCCAAAGCGGCCATTTTCTTCAGGTGAACTGATCTCTATCGCCTGGAGATCAGTTGTAACAGCAGGAGCTGCTCTCCAGCTAGTACCTGGCGGTCGGCAACTCTAGATACGATGGGTTGTATCTCTGTCCACTCAGCTAAGGCAAGTGTGTTTCATTGGCCGAAGTCACATTGTCAGTCAGTCATTATACCCCACTGAGATCCCTTACTTCCTAGGGTTGCCAACCTCCAGGTAGTAGCTGGAGACGTCCTGCTGTTACAACTTATCACCAGCCAATAGAGATCAGTTCACCTGGAGAAAATGGCCGCTTTGGCAATTGGACTCTATGGCATTGAAGTCCCTCCCCAAACCCTGCCCTCCCCAAACCCTGCCCTCCTCAGGTACTGCCCCCCAAAGCTCCCGCCGGTGGCAAAGAGGGACCTGGCAACCCTATCCCTTCCCCAACCCCTGCCCTACCCACGCTCCAGCCCCAAATCTCCAGGAACTTCCGAACCTGGAGCTGGCAACCAGAGGAACAAGGGTTAACTCTTCTTGGATGTGTGCATTGGTAACCGCAAACCGCAAACCCTCACCCCCCTGCCTAGGGTTGCCAACTACCTGGTAGTAGCTGGAGATCTCCTGGTATTACCACTGATCTCCAGCCGATAGAAATCAGTTCTGTTTTTTCTATTTTATCCCCTTAGGGCCTTTCCCCTCAATTTTTCTGATGGGAAATTTCGGGGAGTGTTGGGGGGGAAAATCCTATGAAATATTTTCTATTTTGAAGTGAGTGGAATACTTTTTAAGACACCATTTTTCTTACAGAAAATGTATAGCATACATTTCTTGCTGAAAATGTACAGCAAGTCTGAGGACTTTCCCCCATTTTTCTGATGAAAAAAGCGAGAGATTTGGGGGGGGGGGGACACAGGAAAAAAAAACCTATGCAATATTTGCTCTTTCCAAATGAGTGAAATGCTTGTTTAAACAAGGATCATCTCACACAGAATGTACAGCATGAAAAGTCCCCAAATGTAGTTTGCCCCTCAGGCAGAGGTAGGGTTGCCGGGTCCCTCTTCGCCATTGGCAGGAGGTTTTGGGGGCAGAGTCTGAGGCGGGCGGGGTTTGGAGAAGGGAGGGGCTTCAGTGCCGTAGAGTCCAGTGGCCAAAGTGGCCGTTTTCTCCAGGGGAACTGATCTCTATCGGCTGGAGATCAGTTGTAATAGCGAGAGATGTCCAGCCACTACCGGGAGGCTGGTAACCTTAAGTTTGGCCGTGAGGCCAGGAAAGAAGGAGAAGTTTATTCACAACGATTCACTCCTGTTCTTACTGTGTAAGTGATAATTTTGTTTGCTTCTAAAATGTGGATGTTTTCTCACATCTGCCAGATGCGACTCCCTTGGGCAAGGAGTCTAAAATGTCGTGAAAATTATGCAGAAACAGAGATGTTGCCGTTTGGAAATGTGTTTCCCATTGCAACCAATGGGAACAAAAAAATGGAATGAATAAATAGGAGACTGGTGGCAATTTAAAGACTGACTACTTTTATTTCTAGCATAAATTTGGGCTCACCTGATGAAATGGACTCTAATATATAAAAACCTGTTAAGAGTAAAAAACAAAAGAAATCTTTAAAGTGTATCAAGACTTCTTCTGCAACAGACTAACATAGGTATCCCTCTGGAATAAAGACTCTAAACACATGTAATAATATACGAAAGGTAATTGATAACATTTTGACAAACAAAACATAATCCAAATACAATTTTTGGTCAAACCCCTAGTTATCATTTATGCTATAGGAAGACCCATATAATTCCATAACTGCTACACTGGCAGCATAATCCTATGTGGAGTATGCCCGTTTAAGCCCATTGATTTCAATAGGCCTAGAAAGGTTGCCAACTCCAGGTTGGGAAATTCCTGGAGATTTGGCGGTGGAGACCGCAGAGGCCAGTTTTGAAGAAGGGAGGGACCTCAGCAGGGTACAATGCCATAGAGTCCATCCTCCAAAGCAGCCATTTTCTCCAAGGGAATTGATCTGTAGTCTGAAGATCAGTTGTTATTTAGGAAGATTTCCAGTCCCCACCTGGAGGTTGGCAACCATAGATTGTACTGGAAAAATATCTCACACTACCATTATTACTTGTGGAGAACAGTTGAATTCAGTTGGCTGATGAAAATATATCACTCTTAATATTAAACATTGACTATTAGCCTGGCACAAATGGTATTTTAAGATATTAGTTTGTATAGTTTGGCGTAAATGCTTGTATTTAAAAACCATATATTTTTGTTTAAGTTGAATATTTGCATTTACTCTCACAGATACAAAAGAGAATGTGCAGATATTGCTGAATATTACGTAAAATCTATGTTAAAGATGATGCTCACACATTAAGAAATGTTATAATCATATTGGACACTTTACCAAACATGTTCTGCTTTCTAGATACAAGCTATCTTCAGTCCATCAGTTACTTTTGCTCTATTTTGTGACGTTTCTACGTGCATCTCTTCATCATTGTCTGACAATGCTGAGATTTTTTTCCTCCTTTTTGGGGGGAAATATTGTATTTTCCCTTCCTTCCGCTTCATTTTCCACCCCTGGTATTCAGACCATGGCCTGGTGCCTTAACTTGAACTTGAAAATAACTCCAAAAAATATTTTTACCCTTTCTTGCCTTTTGGGGGTTATGAAAACAAATTTTATTATGCTTTTCTGGACTATCAATTTATCCCGCCCTAAATTAGTTTGAACCCTGCCTCTCCCCACTTTTTCTGTGTTTATCGTTGCCAAGGGAAGATATGTGAACACTACTATAGACTTACGTTATTTTCTTTTATTGAGTTTATTCTATAAATTTCACTTAACAAAATTTACAATTCTTCTCCTATCCATATCCTTCATTTCTCTTTATTTGAACGCCTACAGTCCCTTTTCAGACTTTAAACAGTGGCTGCCCATTCAACTTGGGTGCCTCATCTATCATTATCTAACCACCTGTCTATTTTATTCCTCGTTTGGGGGGGGAGGTATTTTTTTAAAAAAATAATTTTTATTTTCTTGATTTAATATATCAACATATAAAACAATACCCAATGTTAAAAGATAATAATACTACTACAAAAAGTTTTTCTAAATTAACAATAAATTGACTTCCCCCTCTCCCTCTTCCATCTAAAATAAATTGTGTAAACTTTTGCTAACAAAACTAATCCCTACTATTTTAATTAACATTCTTATCCTATCTAACATTATTCAATACCTAATATAAAACTGATAAAAAGTGTATATAAGGAATTAGATCAAAAAGTATCCTTTAAACGGTCCCATTAAAAATTAAATTTTCCCAAAAATATTAAACATATAGTTTAACCATTAGAGATGAACAGTAAAAAACAAAAACAAATAAGAACCATTATTAAAGATATTTGCATATAATCAAAAAAATTAAGATGAACAATAAAAAACAAAAACTAATAAGAACCATTATTAAAGATATTTGTATATAATCAAAAAAATGTTAATTTCCCCTACACCTCCCTCCATTTCCATTAAAGATTAATTATTTTATAAGTCCTCCATGGGGGGGGAGGTATTGATCTAGGCACAACAGTATGATCCTTAAGATTTCTTTCTATGGCCTAGGGTTTGTCGTATCACTTTACTAGTATACTTTCCCCTTCACCTTCAGAAATTAGTGTGTAGCTCAATTGTTAATCCTGACTCACAATGTCAACCACAATTGTGAACAATATCAGCTTCGATGTGTCAAACCAACTGTCACTTTCAACTGTAACAAACCGTTTCCCAGCTCAAATCCTTTTCAGTAACATTCTGTCTTCATTCATGCAAAGTATTCATTCTTATTATTATTTCGCAGCGGGGCGGGGGGGGCAAACTTTAAAATATTATTGATGCCTACCCAGCTGACCAACTCTAGCACATAGACTAACTTATGAGTATGAGATGCTGACGATTTTATTTATGGCTGAAAGAAATATAACATCCCCTCTTTTAAGAGGGAAGCGCCCACGGGGATTAGTCTCCCATTTGTATGGAAGCCTTAAACAGAGGAAGACATTTTGCATTTATATATATTAATTGTAATCCTGCAAACACAACAAACATATAGTCATAAAGATTTTTAGAAAGTTATGCATATTTTTCAGTCTGGAACGGTGATTGTTTAGACCGCTGAAGAAGGCTGTATGGCCGAAACGCATATGGTCAGAGTCAAATTGTGTGATTTTATGTCTAATTGTGTTACATGATCATGTTGATTTGGTAGGCTTTTGCAGGGCCTTGTATGTATTACATGTGTTATTATACATATTTTGTACTGACATAACCTTTAGATTGTATAACTTTTGGCTGTGGCTGTTTATTTTTTCTTGACGTTTGGGTACTTAATTCTTTTCATGAAAGCTCATACCCTGCCAGAAATTTTGTTAGTCTTTAAGTTGCTGCTGGACTCTTGCTCTTTTCTAGCATAAAGAGTACACCTATTGGATGGCATATGTGAAGAAATAATATATTCTGCCCATCACATTTTGATTCCCCTGTTCCTCCAGGAAGTTCAGGGCAGTGTAAATAGTTCATCATTTTCTTAACATCCGATTTTGGCTTGTCAATGCAACGTCATTAGTTTTTGCAGCGCTACATTAATGAATGGAGCCTATCTTATTGAGAATTCAGAGTGTTCCCTTGCAGGGTGAAGCCAAAGTATCAAAAAGGAGGAATAGGTTGAAGGGAGGCTGTTGGAGCATTTGCTTATGTGAGAGGAAAGTTTCCAGCCTTTGCAATGTGTTTGTGCCTACGTGCTTGGTGCTAAAGGAAAGGGGGACCACTGGGAAGCGGCTTCCGTTGTTTTGCTTGTAAGCAGCTTACGCGTGTAGCTTGCTTGTATATCTGAATGTGATGCAGGTATGATTACTCAGGCACAACACCCTCAACACTAACTAGGGTTGCCACCCTTCAGGTGGGGCCTGGAGATCTCCCTGAATTACAGCTGATCTCCCGACTATAAAGATCAGTTCCCCCGGAGAAAATGGCCGTTTTGGAGGGCGGGCTATGGCGTTATATCCCACTGAGGTCCCTGCCATCCACCCCCAAATCACACAAAAAAAATTCCCAACCTGAAGTTGTCAAGCCTGACCACAACCCTGTGAGGAAGGCCAGGCTGAGAAAAAGTCATGAGCCAAATATCACTTTGTGAGATTCATGGCTGAGTGAGGAATTGAACCGAGATTTTCCCAGTCCAACGTTCTAACCATTACCCAACATTGGCTTGAAAATCGTTATGCAGAGTATATTCGTTGTTTGCATCTTCCATGTAGCCATCCATCAGGGATGGGATCTGTGCAGTAGTTATGGCAGCACATTGAACACATGACGCTGCCTTATGCTGAATCAAACCGTTGATCCAATAAGGTCAGAATTGTCTACTCAGACTGGCAATGGCTCTCCAAGGTCTCAGGTAGAGGGGTCTCGCATCACCTACTACCTAATGCTTTTAACTGGAGATCCTGAGGATTGAACCTGGGACCTTCTATATGCAGAGCAGATGGTCTACCACTGAGCTATGGCCCCTCCACAAATTTTGGACGAAAATTTGGGAGACCCATGTTCGAATCCTCATTCTTCCATGGAAGCTTGTTGGGTAACCTTGGGCCAGTCACTCTCAGCCTAACTTACCCCACAGGGTGGATGTTGTGAGGATAAAATGGGGGAGGGGAGCATGACATTGTAACCTGCTTTGGGTCCTCATTGGGAGAAAAGCAGGGTATAAACATCTAGATAAATAAAATTACCGAGGTCAGAATTCCCAGTTTCCTACGTCAAGGTGTATGGCATTACGCTGCAGTGGGGAGATGAAAACACCCAGTCAAAAGGGTAAAAGATCTTCTATCAGATATAGTAATAAAATAATAAATTAGTAATTTATAGGTCTGCTTTCACTAATTAGAGGGCAAAGTTGAGAAAAGATTAATGGCAAGGTTCAAAGACCCTGCTGTTACCGTAAGTGCATTCAAGATTATACAGTCAAAAAAGTTATTTTATGAATATTTGTTGAGATGCAGGCCCTCCTGAGGAATAGTAAGTAATATGCAGTATGTGCATATATGTGTGTATATTAGGATTACCAGCTGAGCACCGGTAACTGGTGGGAGATGCTGGGGGCGGGGGCAACTAAAGTGGCATCACGCCACTTTACTGACCTTCTGGCGTCAACCTTAAAGTAATGTCACCATGTTGGGACAAAGCTCTAGGATTCACCTGAAACTTACCACTGAGTTTTGGTTGAATCCTAGAGCATCGCCCCAACATGGTGATGTCTCTTCTAGATTCAGTCCCGAAGTGGCATCACTTCCCCCCCTCCCCAAAAAATGTTCCCACTGCTCCACCAGGAAGCAGCAGGGCTTGGGGCAGGAAGCAACCATCGTGTATACCTTTAAGCCGGCTCTCAAGAACTAGTTTCTGTTTTCCATTCAAGGCCTGTCCATTGGGATGCCAACCTCCAGATCCAGGTTGGGAAACTCCTAGAGATTTGGGGATGGAGTCTGGGGAGGACAGAGTGGGATACAATGTCATTGAATCCACCCACCAAAGTACCCATTTTCTCCAGAGGAACTGATCTCTGTCGTCTGGAGATGAGGTGTAATTCTGGGGGATCCACAGGTCCCACCGGGAGGTTGGCATCCCTTCAGTCAGAGCAGACAATACCAGCTGCTGACCCAGTATGAGGCCGTTTCATGTGTTCAAAGTAACCTGAAGAAATATTTCCCCTTTGAATAAGCCAAGGAACAAAGTACACTGAACGCTGCTGTGTGTTTTTTTAATAAGATGTGTGATGCTTGGGGCGGTGGGGGGGTGGGGAATTGGCTGCCAACTAGTGAGTAGGTGGAGGAGCCAGTGCTGGTATTTATATCCCGGCAGTCAGCCTGAGCCGAGTGAGACAGCAAAAACTTGTGTTTGAAAGAGAAATTGTGTCGTAATGCTTACTGGATCGAAGTGTGCCTTCTTAGAAGGAAACAAAACCACAGATTTTGGGACTGCCAGTTAGAGGGCAGCATGGGAGAGGGGCTCAGTGGTAGAGCATCCCCTTTGCATGGGGCTGAGGGTCCCAGGTTCTCCAGTCTTTCCAGTTAAAAGGATTAGGTACCCTGGAATCCCTTGTTACTGTCGGTCAGACAGTACTGACCTCAATAGACTAGTGGTCTGGTTCAGTGTTAAGGCAGCTTCGTGCGTTCAGTAGAAACGCCAGTGTTTCCTTGGAAGCGTTCAGGGAATCCACAATGCATATTTTAAAATTATCGACCTAGGACAAGCTTGCCTTGCGGCCCTCCAATGAATCTGCAGTCCACACTAGGGTTGCCAGGCATTTATCATGTATTTTAGGCATGAAAAAACCTGGGCTGGCGCTTAAAAATTTGGCCCTAGTGATTGGGTTTCTATCTATCACATTTTGATCCTACCCTTCCCCCAGGGAGTGCAGGGAGGCCTACGCCATTCTCCCTTTCATTTTATCACAATAACCCTGCGAGGTAGGTTAGGCGGAGAGAAAATGACTAGTCCAGGGTCATCCATCTGGACTAATTCCCTTTGGAGGAGGATAGAAATGCTTTATAAGAAGAAGAGTTGGTTTGTATACCCCGCTTTTCTCTACCTTAAGGAATCTCAAAGCAATTTACAGTTGCCTCCCTCCCCCACAACAGGCAACTTGTGAGGTAGGTGGGGCTGAGAGAGTTCGGAGAGAACTGTGACTTGCCCAAGGTCACCCAGCTGGCTTCATGTGAATGGGGAAACCAACCTGGGTCTCCAGATGAGAGTCCACCACTGTTAACCACTACGCCATGGTGGCTCTCATTTACAAATGTACGTGTGGGTGCTAAGAGGCACTTATGCAGGGCAGCAGGTCCCCTTCCCCACATCAGTTCCCCAGGGAGAAAGAGAGCTCCTGCACCCTCAGAGTGCTTCAGCTTTCTCCCTCGAGTATCTGTCTGCTTCTCTTTTTGTCAGAATTAAAAGTGCCTTTTCTTCACAGCCAGACACACATCCACCCCCTCCCCTCAGCTGGGTGGGGTCAAGCCATGATAGGTATTTGGACAGAGCCATTTTTTAACAATTAAGGCCCATGGAAGAGATACCTATAGTCCTTAAGAAACATATTTGCAATTTTTTTTTTTTGGCTGACTTATGCCAACCTTATGGGGTTTTCAAAGCAAGAGCCATTCCGATGTGGTTTGCCATTGCCTGGCTCCTCATGACCCTGGTATTCCTTGGTGATCTCCCCTCCAAAGACGGGGACTCCACCCCCCTCCCCAGGCAGTGCATCCCACTGTCGAACCACCCTCACCTTCAGAAAGTTCTTCCTAATGTTTAGGCAGAATCATTTTTCTCTTAGTTTAAATCCATGACTCTGTGTCCTAGTCTCTGAAGCAACAGGGGATTGGCTTCCCCACTCCTCCACATGAAGCTAGTCACAGCTCTGTTAAAGCTCTCTCAGCCTCACCTACCTCACAAGGTAGGGTGAGGTACCCTTCCCCCTGTTGAGGGGAAGGGAAGGTGAATGTAAGCCGGTTTGATTCTTCCTTAAGTGGTAGAGAAAAGTCGGCATATAAAAACCAACTCATCTTCTTCTCTAGGGATGCTTGCAAATTTCACTATTCTAAATCCCTGATTTGGTCATGCTTCTCCCTTGTGTGAACTTCTCTTGTAATTGTGTACATTTCGACACATGGAAGCCTCTTAGTTGTCAATATATACCTACAAATAGAGCATTCTGAACAAGACTGCACTGCCTCGACATTGGCCGGGCCTTCTGTCAGAACAGAGAAAAATGCTGAGCATGACCCATCAGGACAGTACGGGAGCTTGCCGCAGCATATAGATTTAAAGGCAGCCCTGGAAGCCCATTTGTTTATCGGTGCGCGCGCACACACACATACTGAGTCACTCATGGCAGTTCAAACGAGGATGTGCAGTGACTCAGCTTGAAGAGAGACATATTGTCTACCGAGGCATCTAGAGACTCAGGACAAGAGCACGTTGCACTTTGCTTATGGCAACGCGTCCTGCCTGGAAAATTGGCCTCATGCGCCCGCTGTACTTTTCAGATTATTTTTTCACTGATGGAATGCTTAGAGACTTTACAGTCCACTTTGAAAACATTCAGTGCTGAATACTGAGGGTCACGTCCAGCTAGATCTTGGATACTGGGAAAGTGACGAGAAGAGAGAAGCGTCTTCTGCAGGTGTAGGTAGGCAGGATTTTCCTCTGGTTTAGCATACAGACCTCAAGTTGGCCCAGAGACCGGGGAGAGCTCCCTGCGGGCCACCAGTCAAATGAGTTAGGGGTTCAGACTGGAGATGTGCCATTTAAAAACGCTATTTTCCATTTTAAAATGTAGCTCTGGTTTGTTTCATTGATGCACATGTTCATTTTACATTCCTTTTGGTTCCCATTGAAATCTCTGAGGCTATCATTGTTGCCCTTCTTCTTCTCCCTCGCTTTCTTCCCCTCCCCAGCAACACCTAATCGATGGCCACAGTTGCTGCTGTTACAATTGGTGCCAGTGCAGAACACATAAACACACATGAAGCTGCCTTATACTGAATCAGATCCTTGGTCCATCAAAGTCAGTATTCTCTACTCAGACCGGCAGCTGCTCCCCAAGGTCTCAGTCAGAGGTCTTTCACATCACCTACTTGCCTGGTCCCTTGAACTGGAGATGCCGGGGACTGAACCTGAGACCTTCTGCATGCCAAGCAGATGCTCTACCACCGAGCCACGGCCCCTCCCCAAGAGTACTCCCAGAAACATTCTTGAAGCTTCAGGCCATCCAGCTGAGAGGCTGGAGGATGGGAAGAGAATCTCTCTCCATCTCTCTCCCTCCTTCCCATCTCTCCTCTGGCACCTCAGATGCATCTGAGACTCCACATTTGCACCCTGGGGGATATAACACTCCAAGAAGAGTGAAGAAGGAGGGAACAGAAGACCGAAGAGGCAGAGCTGCCTGACCAAGGGTTGCCAGCTCTGAGTTGGGGGATTCCTGGAGATTTGGGAGTGGAGCCTGGGAAGAGCCGGGTTTGGGGAGGGACCTCAGCAGGATAATAGAGCCATAGAATCCACTCTCCAATCATGATCTCCAGGGAAAGTGATCTCTGTAGTCTGGAGATCAGTTGTAATTCCAGGAGATCTGCAGGCACCACCTGGAGATTGGCAACCTAAGCCTGACCAAATCCAGAGACTGCCTGGTTTCATAGGCGTCCATACCTTGAAGCTCCATTGAATTCCTAGCGTTATGCTATGGGGCCCTTCGCAGGCTCCCTTTGATACCCAGAATGTTCAGCGAAGCTCAGACCACTATTGAAGAAGAGTTGGTTTTTATATGCCGGCGTTCTCTGCCGCTTAAGGAAGAATCAAACCGGCTTACAATCACCTTCCCTTCCCCTCCCCACAACAGACACCCTGTGAGGTAGTTGGGGCTGAGAGAGCTCTGAGAGCTGTGACTAGCCCAAGGTCACCCAGCAGGCTTCGTTTGTAGGAGTGGTGAAACAAATCCAGTTCACCGGATTAGCCTCCACCACATCTGTCTTGTCTGGGGCTTCTAGTGGGAACTCTCCCTGATCCTGCAGGGTCAGCCTCTCCTATCTGGCTTTGCCTGAAATCTGCTATCGGTTGCATGATATTTGCTGGTCCCTGCTGGGTGACCCTTGCTTCGGCGGAGCACAGTTCTGAGTTCCGACATTGCCGCGCAGTGGCCCTTTCGAGGATAGCTAGGCAACCACAACGACATTGTGCAACCTTCCAAGCCTTGGTTTCTGCCAGTCACAGGCAGGGAGGGGGAGAGGCTGAAAACGGTAAATGATGGGAGGGAAGGAAGCGGGGAAAGAGGAGAAAACTGGGAGAATCCAGATAAAATGGCTGCTTCAGAGGGTGGACTCTATGGCATTATATGCCAGTGAGGTCCCTCCCCTCAATAAACCCTGCCTTTCCTAGTCTCCACCCCCCCCAAATCTCCAGGTATTTCCCAACCCGGAGTTGGCATCCCTACCCTGGACTGCAGCTGCTTAGTCATTCTCCAGTTATCCACTGAGGAAAAGTACCTGGAGGCAGCAAAGGAAGCAGAAGGCGAGAGAATCACGCCTCCCTCCGGCACCCCTCCCAGTCACCCAAGAGGTTCTTGCAACCCTACATTGCCTCTTTTTGTTGTTATTATTTTTAGGTCACTAGCAAATGGGACTAAAAGGGGTGGGGGCCTCTCTTCACTCCCTATAGCAGCAGTGGGGTGGGGTGGGGTGGGGTGAAGGCAATGGCAAGGAGGGGGAGAACAGAACCACAGTGGGGGCAGAGGAGCTTTAGTGAGTGGGGGGAGAGAAGAGAAGAAACCCTGTGGACACCCAGTGTCAACGGAAGGAAGCCCGGAGCCTGCACCCATTTTGGATTCCATGCTTTTTTTATATCACAGGGAGAAGACATTGTACTTCCATGCAGTCCACCTTCTTTCTTATTATGTAATTCTCTCTGATGACTCCTAAATAATTAACTTCAGTACCATAATGTTCTTACTGCGCTCAAAGCAGCATGGGCTAGATCCACATTCTCTATTAAACATCACTTGTGTATACATATGGGAGAAATATTTTAGCCACATTTATACTCAGCCGCATTTACACTTATAAATAACATTTTGTAGCACACAGTCAGGCTCTGCAAGGGTAACCGAGAGCCTCTTTCTACTGTTGATGGAGAGCCATGTAAAAGCCTTTGAAGTAGGGTTGCCAACTTCCAGGTGGTGAAGGAAAATAAAGACACCTCTGCACCCGTATCAGGAAGATGAGAAAATCAGTACAGGAGTATAGCTGTTAACAAAGCCAAATATATTGTAGCTGTATTTTTCACAGTATGTGGTAAAACAACCACCCTTAACAATTCTATATACTACAATAAAATTTTACATAACAAAATATCCAAGCAGGTAAGACACAATAATATCCTCTATCAGGTAAGTATTGAAGTACAGTTTACAAAAAATGTTCTTATAGGATGCTCTATCCTTATAGCAGCAAGGTGTGCATTGAAGAAGAGACACGAAGTATTCTTTTAAGATGCTCTTTTTTCACACAACAGCAAGTTATGCATTGAAGGAGAAAACGATCGTTTCAGGGCATGGAGCCCAATTCTTCATCAGTTCTTCTCCAGAAATTGGGTGGTTTTGTTCAAGCTAACAAAACATGTGAGGGAAAATGTAAGGGCATTTTTTCCCAAGTCAAATCTCTAACCGAGTCAGAAACCAAGTGCTCTACTGTGGATTCCCAGTTTTAATACTTTTCTTATTTTGAATGTTATGGATACCAACAGCACTAGTTCTGAGAGTCCATGGCCACCCAATTTCTGGAGAAGAACTGATGAAGAATTGGGCTCCATGCCCTGAAACGATCGTTTTCTCCTTCAATGCATAACTTGCTGTTGTGTGAAAAAAGAGCATCTTAAAAGAATACTTCGTGTCTCTCCTTCAGTGCACACCTTGCTGCTATAAGGATAGAGCATCCTATAAGAACATTTTTTGTAAACTGTACTTCAATACTTACCTGATAGAGGATATTATTGTGTCTTACCTGCTTGGATATTTTGTTATGTAAAATTGTACATCTTTTATTGTAGTATATAGAATTGTTAAGGGTGGTTGTTTTACCACATACTGTGAAAAATACAGCTACAATATATTTGGCTTTGTTAACAGCTATACTCCTGTACTGATTTTCTCAACTTCCAGGTGGTGGCTGGAGATCTTCCCCTGTTACAACCGATCTCCAGACAACAGAGATCAGTTCACCTGGAGAAAATGGCCACTTTGGAAGGTGGACTCTGTGGCATTATACTCCACTGAAGTCCCTCCCCTCCCCAAACCTTGCCCTCCTCAGGCTCCGCCCCCAAAATCTCCAGATATTTACCAACCTGGAGCTGGCAGCCCTATCTGGAAAGGGCCTGCTCCCTCCCCCTGCCTTTTACTGGCAGAGCCAAGCCTGGAATCTGTGGTTGCCTACCAACATTCACTGAGGAAAATCCATTGCTTAAAGCTACAGACACTCCTTTTATCATTTTTGGCTTTTAAAAACTCTCCAATGCATTTTTTATTGTTATTATTATTTTTAGGTTTCAGATTTTTCAGGAAACCTGGGGCCCTTTTCAGGTTTGTAGAAAGATCTGTTTTGTCTGTTCGCAGTTCCAGCCACCGGATTTAAGTATCCAAAGATTTGCCAACTTCACTGTTAGATATGTGTGTGTGTGTGTTTAAAACATGCCTTTTAAAATGATCGTGCAACGTGCAATTCAACTATTTCTTCTTTCTGAATCTGCTAAAAACCAGGCTTCTAGCTTTGGCTGTCCTGCACTCAGCTAGGAGGAGGGGAGAGAGAGTTTGAAGTCGATGTCTCTTCCAACCCTGTGTCCCTATACATCCATTCTGTGATACCAGCTTGGCTGCATTTGCTGATCATTCTGAAGGGCTCTCTTATCACAAGGCAGAGAAAGCTGGAAAGGATCTAAGTGAAACCCACAAGAAAGGAGGCAAATTAGTGGCTAATTTCCCCTATGCCTTCCCCGCCACTAGGAAAAATTAGCCACTGTGGAAGGAGATTAATAGCAGACCAGGCGGGCTTCCTTCTTCCAAGTGCGGCTGCACTGTTCTCCAGGTTTCCTTGCTGGCTGGCAAGAGAGACTTCAAGAATTCAGTTTCCAAACAAACAGAACCAGACTGCTCTCCTGTGGCAAGGAGTGCGAATAGCCTGCCTGGACCTAACACTGCTGTGATTTCCTCTTCATAATCCTTTTCCGCTCATGGCCACATGGCGGCAGTGAGAAAGTTGAGCTTTCAAGATTAAGACAAGACAAGCTTTGGAAAATCAAGGGACGTTTGCTGTTGAATTCTTTTTGCGGTGCGCATAATGTGCACCTCTTGTTTCTGAGAAGAAGAAAAAAAAACCAGGAATGGATCCTTTGGTGAGCAATCAACTATTTGCCGAATGTCATGGAAAGTGACAAGTTTATTGTTGTGGTGGTGATGATGTTATGGTTGTTGTGCCTACATAGGTAGGACACATCTCTCTGTGTTTTGCAAGCACCACATTTCAGGGCAGAATGGGGAAGTGGGAAGACTGTGGTAGGGTGGCCAACCACCAGGTACTAGCTGGAGATCTCCTGCTCTTACAACTGATCTCCAGCAGATAGAGATCAGTTCCCCTGGAGAAAATGGCCGCTATGGCAATTGGACTCTATGGCATTGAAGTCCTTCCCCTCCCCAAATTCCGCCCTCCTCAGGCTCCACCCCAAAAACCTCTTTATGGAAACCATGGAGTTTTGGCCAGGATCGCTAGAGTGTCCCCGTCACTTTTGGGTTAAACTGGAAGTGACGTAGGTGCTTCATGCGGGGCACGCAAGTGCACTAATGCCACAGCCTTGCAAAGCTCCCGCCGGTGGAGCTGCGGGGCCTGGCAAGCGTACACCGGTGGCTAAGAGGGACCTGACAACCCTAGTCTGTGGGGAAGGTGGATGGACCTCTGGATAAGTGTAGTGCCTTATGAATGCCTCCCTTATGAATTCCACTGCCTCATCCTTGAAGAAATCATGACGGAGTAGGAAAAATGAGTGACAAGTGGGCGTCTTTTCTGTGTCTCTTTCTATAAAAGGCGTTTATTATCGCTAGTTTTGGAAACAAATATGTTTGCGTAGATATATATTACACACTATAAATCTATATCGCTACGTGCTTTTGTTCATAGAAGACTGTGGCCTTCTTTCCTTCTTCACATAAATTCAAAAAGGGCAAGAGTCCAGTAGCACCTTAAAGACTAACAAAAATATTTTCTGGTAGGGTATGAGCTTTCATGAGCCACAGCTCACTTCTTCAGATACATAAATTCAAGTCGTTGAAGAAGCGTCATGGAATTCCTGCTAACTGTTTGCCAAGCACAGCGACTGTCCTCATGCTTTAAAAAAGGAAATCAGACATTGGTTTACTGCTTTAAAGATCTACAGTGTGTTTGACAGATTTAGGTTTGTTCTACACCATGCTGCTTGGATCCAACCAGCTTTTCTGCTGGTGAAAAAAAAAAGAAGGCATCATCTTCAACCACCCCCAAAGGGCAGAAAATCACGGGACCTACATGGACAAAAGCCATGTCGGATGGGAACTGTAGTGTGGAGGGGAATGATGTGTGACTGACTTTTAAAAAGCTGGCTGGATCTAACCCTATATGTCATATTTCTTATTTGGCCATTTTTAAGACAAATTCAGAATTGCCTATAACATCATAAAACTGCACCCAAGCAAATTCAGACCTCATTGAATAAAACATCTGGGTGTGGGACTTTTAAAACATTATCAGATCCAAACTGTTTGGTTGCTTTTAATGCTGCAGCCTGCCTCCAGTGGAAGCAGCATAGAAGACTACCAGCGGAAGGGGGTCCATCATTGGATCTAACCCTACTTAAAAATCAGGTAGCTGCAGAACAGAAAGAGTCAGCAAATATTAGAGAGTGATGGAAATAAGTTCCAGGAATTTCAGCTGACATGCTGAAGATGCCGTTCTGTAAAGTATACATCATGATGTTTAAATGGATAGATGTGATGATTTTGTACAGCCAGTATGTTTAGATCTCATTCTACAGCAGTCAAGATGCTCATGTTTCAAAGGTATAATATTGACTAGACTCACACAGCCATCCTATGCATGCCTGCTCAGAAGAAAGTCCCACTATGTTCATTGGTGCATGTTCCCAGGTAAGAAGAAGGAGAAGAAGAAAAAGAAGAAGAAACAGAAAGAGTTGGTCTTTATATGCTGACCTTTTCTACCACTTAAGGAAAAAGGCTTACAAAATCAAACCGGCTTACAATCACCTTCCCTTCCCTTCCCCACAACAGACACACTGTGAGGTAGGTGGGGCTGAGAGATCTGTGACTAGTCCAAGGCCACCCAGCTGACTTCATGTGTAGGAGTTGGGAAACAAATCCATTTCACCAGATTAGCTTCCATTGCTCATGTGGAGGAGTGGGGAATCAAACCCAGTTCTCCAGATCAGAGTCCACCGCTCCAAACCACCGCTCTTAATCATTACACCATGAGCTAGCCTTGCACACTCATTCATACATCTATCAATTTCCCTTCTAGCTTAGCCCTTTCGCTTCTGCTTCTGTATTGCATGGCAACTGCCATGTGAATATAAGCACAGTCTTTCACATACACAAGAAGGGAGGCTCTCTAGGACCCCCTTGCATGCGGAAAAGACAATAATATAAATAATTTATGCAGTTGGTCTGCATAGCTGAATGGGGATCCATGGAGTGTCCAATGAATCATTAGAAAATACAGATTCCACCTAAGAAGCACTCAGTTTACTTACATTTTTCAAACATGCATACAGGTGTTGGAAGCACTCTGTTACTCTGTCATTGTGCAAAGAAAGATCGATGTTCGGTTGTAACTGTGAATAAAGTGAGAAAATAATTTGGTCATGAACATCTAGAGGCTAGCTGTGTATTTGGCAAAACAGTGTCCTTCATGGCCTCTGAAAGAGTGTCTCTGTGGTACAGAGGACAATATTTTGGTGCTGATTAGCGGCAGCCCAGATTTAAATCTCTTAACTGCCTCAAAGCAAGTTGAGTGATCTCAGGCAAATTACTTCCTTCAGACTAATCTGAAGGAGAGCAGTGGTCTTAGAAGAGGTGTTCCTACTTTTCTCTCTCTCAAATGTCTCTTGTCTTCTGCCATTGTGCTTGCATCCAAAGTGAAACACCAAATAATGGGTTAAATTAGGGATTAATGAATAACTGATGAGCATAATAAGACTTTCCTTCCAGCTGTGAATTAATGGCAAAAAAAATGCAAACCATCCACATAGGTCAGACCTATTTATGTTAACCACATCCCAAGAATATCAAGCAAAAAAAAAAAGTGAAAAGTGACCAAAAAAAAGTGAAAAGATCCTCCTCACTGCCAATCTGGAGGAGATTGCAAAAATTCCAGTTTAGACTCTAGGCAACTGGCTAATCCCACATTATACATCGGGGAAAGGAAGAACGTAGCAGATGCTTGCAATAGGAGGAGGAGCCTCCCAACTCATCTTCCTATTGGCCAGGTGCCAGCTCAAGCTTTCCAATGGTACTCCATGCCTCATTTGAAAAAAGTACTGTGCACCACACCAACCAGTTCTCTCCAAAAAGCTGGGAATTAATTCTACATTTACGTTTAAGACTTTAAAAACAACAACCCTGCTACCTGATGACTTGGTGATACCCTTTAGTCCATCTCTGGACTAATCATTCTTTCTACTTACACAAGTCTTTAGGTCGTCACGTGCCTGAGAGATGTCTATCAGAAACCCTATCACATCAGGGAAGGGGGCTCCTGCCCTAAAAAAGAGCCTTGCAGTTTCGTTGAGTACTTGAACGACGGCCGCATGGTTAGAGAGAATCTGTAAAAGGCCAAAATATGATATTGGGAATCATACCTATTTACATTTTAGGGAATTTCTTTTGGTGCAATATCAGTTAGGCATCCCTCTGTTAGATTAGAGCCGAAACCAGATGGAAGGAGGAAACATCTTATGTCAATTTATAAACGTTGTAGCTTGGAATGATAGAATCATAGAGTCGGAAGGGGCCATCTAGTCCAACCCCCTGCTCAGTGCAGGATCAGCCTAGAGCAGTGATGGCGAACCTTTTAGAGACCGAGTGCCCAAACTGCAACCCAAAACCCACTTATTTATCGCCAAGTGCCAATACAGCAATTTAATCTGAATACTGGACATTATTGCTAGGGTTGCCAGGTCTCCAGCCACCACCTGGAGGTTGGCAGCCCTAGTAGGGGAAGGGGGAGGGATGGAGAAAGGAAGGAACTGGGAGAGGAAAGAGAATGAAGGAACTGGGGATGGAAGGAAGAAAGAAAGGGGGAGGGACAGAGAAAGAAAGAAAGAAAGAGAAAGAAAGAAAGAAAGAAAGAGAAAGAGAGAAAGAAAGAAAGAAAGAGAAAGAAAGAAAGAAAGAAAGAAAGAAAGAAAGAAAGAAAGAAAGAAAGAAAGAAAGAAAGAAAGAAAGAAAGAAAGAAAGAAAGAAAGAAAGAGAGAAGGAAGGTAGGAAGGAAGGAAGGAAGGAACTGGAAAAGGAAAGAGAAGGAAGGAATTGGGGAAGAAAGGATGTAAGGAAGGAAGGAAGTGTCCTGGGTCGGGCCTCAAGCCCCACCCAGGACTTGCTCCAGGATGCACACCCAAAGTTCTCCCCCCCCTTACCGGCAGCTCTGGGGAGGCGGAAAGGCGACGGCGCGGGACAGCGGAGATGTTGGGCCCCGGCGCGGCGGCATTGGGCACCTGCTGTCGGGGGCAGGGGAGGAGGGGGCGGCGAGGGCGAGCGCGCCAACACTTGCGACCCCGCCAGCCTGCGGGCGACCTTAGGGGGCGGGGAGGGAGAAGGCAAAGGCCACGCAGCCACGCCCAAGCCGGAGGACTCGAGGGTGGCTCCGGCTACCCCACAAGCTTAAGGAGTCAGGGACGAGTGCGAACGGGGGAGAGGGGGAGGACGGCGGGAGATGGCAGGCCTTTCTCCGGCGGACGCGCGGCTGTTGAGGGGCCGCCTGGCCCTCCACAAGCGCCCGGAGGAGGCGGGCAAAAACTGCCGGGGGAGAGGCGCCTGAGGAGGAGGACGATGGCGGCGGCAGCCTAGAGCTGGACTGCTGGGAGCCGCCTGAGGGGGACAAGGAGGAGGAAGGCGGTGTGGACGAGCTGCTTCTGGAGCCTAGAGGAGGAGGCCCCGCCTCGTTGCTGCTGGCCTCCCCGCCGCCTATCAGCTGTTGCGGGGCAAGAGGGGGGGAAGAGGAAGAAGCCAGCTGCCTGCGTGCGAGGCAGGAAGCTGACCCGCTGACGCACGCACGGTGGGGGGGGGGGCTCAGCTGAGAGAGGGAGGAGCACAGATGACCCAGGAGGCCTTTTGGAGCTCACCCACGCGTGCCGGCAAAGAGGGCTACGCGTGCCGGAAGTGGCACGCGTGCCATAGGTTCGCCAACACGGCCCTAGAGCATCCCTGATAAGTGTTAGGGTCCTCAAGGTGGCTTAGATTAAAAACTTTAACATATCTAAGCAGTTAAAAACACAGTTAACATGATAGACATGCTTATCAAATGGTTGTTGAGCTCAGACATTCACGCTCCAAAATTAGCAGAAAAAAGGCTACCAATACTTCTGTACGCCGATGATGTGGTGATTCTTTCACAAACTAGGGTCTGGAGACCAAGTCCTATGAGGAAAGGTTGAAGGAGCTGAGTATGTTCGACTGAAGAGGAGAAGACAGAGGGGATATGATAACCATCTTCAAGTACTTGAAGGGCTGTCATATAGAAGATGGTGCCGAGTTGTTTTCTGTTGCCCCAGAAGGTCGGACCAGATCCAACGAGTTGAAATTAAAACAAAAGAGTTTCTGTCTAAACATTAGGAAGAACGTTCGAACAGGGCGGTTCCTCAGTGGAACAGGCTTCTTCGGGAGATGGTAAGCGCTCCTTCCCTGGAGGTTTTTAAGCAGAGGCTAGATGGCCATCTGTCAGCAATGCTGATTACATAAGATCATAAAAACATAATAAAGGCCCTGCTGGATCAGACCAAACAAGTGTTGCTTCCCTAAAACTAAGAAGTAGAATATTCACAATCCTGTAATGGAGCATGTTGTTGAAAATAGCCTTGTGCCACTTAAGAACATAAGAACATAAGAAAGGCCCTTCTGGATCAGACCAAGGCCCATCAAGTCCAGCAGTCTGTTTACACGCTGGCCAGCCAGGTGCCTCTAGGAAGCCCACAAACAAGACAAGGAGGGCAGCATCCTGCCTATGTTCAACCTAATATAATAGGCATGCTCCTCTGATCTTGGAGAGAACATCAGAGCATAAGAAAAGCCCATGCTGGATCAGACCGAGGCCCATCAAGTCTAGCTGTCTGTTCACACAGTGACCAACCAGGTGCCTCTAGGAAGCCCACAAACAAGACGACTGCAGCAGCATTGTCCTGCCTGTCTTCAACAGCACCTAATATAATAGGCATGCTCCTCTAATACTAGAGAGAATAGGTATGCAGCATGACTAGTATCCATTTTAACTTATAGCCATGAATACCTCTTTCCTTAAAAAAAACTAACTGTGCACTCCTATGCAGAGTTACTCCAATCTGAGCCAATTAAAATGAACAGGCTTAGACAAGAGTAACTCTCCTTGGGATTGCACAGTAACACCTAGTGCAGTCCTAAGTAGGGTTGCCAGGTCCTTCTTTGCAACTGGTGTTTTTTTTTGGGGGGGAGAGCCTAAGGAGGGTGGGGTTTCAGAAGGGGAGGGACTTCAATGACATAGAGTCCAGTGGCCAAAGCAGCCATTTTCTCCAGGTGAACTGATCTCTATCAGCTGGAGATCAGTTGTAATAGCAAGAGATCTCCAGCTAGTACCTGGTGGTTGGCAACCCTAGTCCTAAGCAACCCTAGTGATGGTGGAAAATGCCGTCAAGCTGCAGCCAACTTATAGTGACCCTATACAGGTTTCAAGGCGAGAGACGTTCAGAGGTGGTTTGCCATTGCCTGCCTCTGCAGTGCGTAGCAACCGTGGTGTTCCTTGGTGGTCTCCCATCCAAATACTAACCAAGGCCGACCCTGCTTAGCTTCCGAGATCAGATGAGATCAGGCTAGCCTGGGTCAAGCAGGCATACTCAGAGTAAATTCGGATATGTTAATTGGGACTTGCTTCCCATTGAGGAAGGGATATGGCTCCATGGTAGAGCTTCTGCTTTGTTTGCAGAAGCCCCCTAGTTTCAATCCCTGGAATCTTCAGCTTAAAAACGATCAAGTAATGTGTGTATGTGTTAAGTGTTGTCAAGTCGCTTCCAACTCGTGGCGATCCTATGAATCAAAGTCCTCCAAAATGTCCTATCTTTGACAGCCTTGCTCAGATCTTACAAATTGAGGGCTGTGGCTTCCTTCATTGAGTCAATCCATCTCTTGTTGGGTCTTCCTCTTTTCCTGCTGCCCTCAACTAAAAGGATCAAGTAATAGGTGATGTGAAAGACCTATTCCTGAGGCCCTGGAGAGCCACAGCCTGTCTTGAGTAGTCAATACTGACCTTGTTTCGGTATAAGGTAGCTTCTTGTGTTCAGGTATGCCATACTTCCTAATGAGCATGCTCAGAATTGCAGCTTTATTATGCTATAAACTGCCTGAATTAGCCAGACTAGCAAGAGCTTGCCAGAGCTAAACAGGGTCAGCCATGGTTAGTACTTTGATGGGTGGCCATCAAGGAAGACCAGCATTGCTATGCAGAGTGGGGTTGCCAACCTCCAGGTATTAGCTGGAGATCTGCTGTTACAACTGATCTCCAGCCGATGGAGATCAGTTCACTCGGAAAAAAATGGCTGCTTTGGCAATTGGACTCTATGACATTGAAGTCCCTCCCCTCCCCAAGCCCCACCCTCCTCAGGCTCCTCCCCAAAAATCTCCAGGTATTTCCCAACCCGGAGCTGGCAATCCTAATGCAGAGTCAGGCGTAGCAAAACCACCTTTGCTATCTTGTGCCTTGCATATCCCATGAGAGGTTGCCATAAGTTGGTTGTGACTTGACGGCACTTAATTATTCATTACGTTTCCATGTGCTAGACACAACTTTGTTGGATGCATGTAAAGAAGTTTCAGGAAATCAACTACTTTCTATCACCCTATTAAAATGACATTCATTGATCAAATTAAATAACAGAAGCTTGAAAGTGGTACGGAGCATCCTAGTAAACATCTGGTTTTCTTCCCTTTGGATTGCGTTCTCATGAAAAAGAAATCCTATTATTTTTCCTTCGCTTTGGGGCAAACTGCCAATAAAAGCAGAAAGCACAGAGAGTAAATTTCACAACGATAATCTGCACTTTTTTTTTTTTGACCAACCAGATACTGTAATGCCTGACACACAGAACAATATTTAGATAGCAGGCAAACAACCCAAAACTGTTTTCTGGTTAACATCTTACCTGCTCTATCTGTGCCTGGTCACAAAAATTACACCTCTTCATAAAAATGCATTCCGAATAACTGTTGTTGTTCTTAAATAAAAAAAAGACAAGTTAGGACTAGAGAAGGAAAACACAATGGTTAATGTGGAAATTGAGACAATGGATCATTTCACCACTAATGGTCAGTCCTTCAAAGTGTAGCGCTTCATTATATCTGTTCAAATCTGTATTTAGAACCTGGTGGTCTACTCTCTTCCCTCGGCTTGTTTTTAGGCTCATAGAACCAGGGTCATCTAGTCCAACCCCCTGTAAAATGCAGGAAATTCACAACTACCTCCCTCCCACCCTTAGTGTGGGGTTGCCAACCTCCAGGTACTAGCTGGAGATCTCCTTCTAATACAACTGATCTCCAGCTGATAGAGATCAGTTCCCCTGGAGAAAATGGCAGCTTTGGCAATTGGACTCTATGGCATTGAAGTCCCTCCCCAAACCCTGCCCTCCTCAAGCTCCGCCCCCAAAACTGCCCGCTGGTGGCGAAGAGGGACCTGGCAACCCTACCTCAGTGACTGCTACTCCATGCCCAGAAGATATGGGGGGGGGGGAAAACTTTGAATTAAAAAAAACAACAACCTCAGTGGATTTAACTGCATTCATTTTACCAAGTAATTGTCTTAAAGTACAACCCTAAACAGAGTTACCCTTCCAAAGTCAATGGGTTGGATCCCGCACAAAATTTCCACTTACGCTAGAGCTCTTGCAACCCTTCCTGTCCGCCCTCTCTCTCATGATGGGAGACCACCAAGAAGACCAGTATTGGTCCAGGAATATCTATGGCTGATTTTTTGTTAGGGTTGCCAACCTCCAGGTACTAGCTGGAGATCTCCTGCTATTACAACAGCCAATAGAGATCAGTTCTCCTGGAGAAAATGGCCGCTTTGGCAATTGGACTTTATGGCATTGAAGACCCCACCCTCCCCAAACCCCGCCCTCACGCTCAGAACAGTGAGTCATGCAGAGATGTAATGGGCTGTCTTGGATGAGGACTGGTAATAATGCAATCACACCTGGAGCAGAGATACAATAGAATTGTTTGCTCCCACTGGAGGCTGATTTGGAAGAAGGCAAGGTCAGAACAGTAAATCATGAAGAGGGATAATAGTCAGCCTCCACCAAGTACCTCCCCTGTAAGTAGATATCTTCCTATTCTAGTATCAAAATCTCATTCTTCAAACGGAAGCTGTCATATGACAAACGTAGAGACTATTTTTGGAACTCTTAGAGGGGATGAACTCTAGGTGGGGCACTGTACCCACCCACATCTCTCTGGCCATGGCTTTGACCTACATGCTCAGATTGGGAAACCTTGGTTCATTTTTAACAGTCATAATTCTGCAAAATGAAAAGCAATTCCTTCCTGAATGAGGAGCACTGCTCTACTTACCAAGCGGTCAATTGCTTTCCAAAGTTTACGCCATGGAACTGCTGAGAGACAGGCGTCCCCATCATTTCTGACATTCCCAAGAACATGGGTGAGGATGCAGCCAGTGGTGAGAAGAATCAGGTTTTGAAACCCCGGCATTTTCTGACTGAAAGAAACACGGTGTTAGTATAGGATTGCCAGGTCCCTCTTTGCCACCGGCGGGAGGTTTTTGGGGTGGAGCCTGAGGAGGGCGGGGTTTGGGGAGGGGAGGGACTTCAATGTCATAGAGTCCAATGGCCAAAGAGGCCATTTTCTACAGGTGAACTAATCTCTAATGGCTGGAGATCAGTTGTAATAGTGGGAGATCTCCAGCTATACCTGGAGGTTAAACCCAAATCACACAGAAAATCAAATATATAAATAAGCCAATTCTATAATCAAAGTCAAAATACAATTTTTCCATATAGTCAACATACATTCACTGGAGAATACATTCATATCCTATAATGCACTGGTTCCCAACCAGGGGTCCATGGACCCCCAGGGGTCCATGAGAACTAAATTAAGGTCCGCGAAACAAAGTTATAAACCCATAATAAATTAATATTTTCAATTAAAAGTTCTCTATTATAAAAATATATATTCAAATATTATTCTAAATTTAATGTTTAACTAACAGTTATGATTAAAGTTTATTTTCAAATTCTCAGAATTTTTATTTTGAACCTTGGGGTCCCTGCACCGAACAAAAAAGTCCTAGTGGTTCCTGGTCAAAAAAAGGTTGGGAACCACTGCTATAATGTCACGAAAAATACATGTAGAAAGGTGAATATATAGAGGTAACTCTGTATTGGACTCTATGGCATTGAAGTCCCTCCCCAAACCCCGCCCTCCACACGCTCCACCCCCAAAAACCTCTCACCAGTGGCGAAGAGGGACCTTGGAACACTACAGGTATATATTTGTAGTTGTAAATAGCCATGTATGCGTATTAGACTGAATTTAATGTCTGGTTGTGTAAGGGAAACCATAACAATCATGCAAATTAAGGGCTTGTAAAGTTAAACAATCAAAGGAGGGGGAAAATAGAGCTGTGATATATTTGTCCTTAGCGGGATAAGAAAAGAACCAATCAGGCAGCAGGGACAATGTAGCCATCTGATTGGCCCTTTGAGCAGAGTTGGATAATAGCCAATCAAAAGGTAGTGGTTTCAATCCCTCTCCAATCTATGAGTAGACTGAGCACTCAGGCACAGGAGACTCAGAAACTTGGAAGTAGGGTTGCCAGGTCCCTCTTCCCCACAGACGGGAGGTTTTTGGGGCAGAGCCTGAGGAGGACGGGGTTTGGGAAGGGAAGGGACTTCAATGTCATAGAGTCCAATTGCCAAAGCGGCCATTTTCTCCAGGTGAACTGATCTCGATCGGCTGGAGATCAGCTGTAATAGCAGGAGACCTCCAGCCAATACCTGGAGGTTGGCAACCCTATTCCAAAGGGAGACTCAGACCCAGAGGGAGAGTTCGGGAGGACTTCCAAAGACAGAGCTGAAATCTAGATACCTGTGGCAGAGAAATCCCCCAGGAGGTGGAAGGAGCCAGAGGGCTGAGGAAGCTGTAGACCAGGGAGGGCAGAATAGCTGTGGAGATAGCCAGGCCCCAGCAGCTAGTCTTAAAGCCAAGTCCTGGGAAGAGGAGATTCCCCTCCCCATGAGAACACAGGCAAAAAAAGGCTTCAGGATATTGTAAGTTTGAAATTAACAAGGACAGTTCTTCAGATTTCGATTGTTCTTATCAAATTACTGTTACATATTGAAGAATACTGTTTTGTTTGTAAAGAAAAGGAAGCAAGCACCTAAGGTCTTACTACATTTACCACCAAGATCCCTACACTGCCCTAAGGCTACCTAATGAGTTTCAGTGCTGAGTTGGGTTCTGAATTCTGAATGAAGTCCAAAATACTCTGTCCATTGCCCGCTGTCCGTGCTTCATACTGATAATGAGTTTTTTTTCTTTTTGACCTGCACTGTGATCCCATGAGGTAGGTTAATTTTGAGAGGGGAGAGAATGGCTTCTTACCTTGGTAAAGATGAAATCTTCTTGACACGCTCTTGGGAAGAGATTCGGAGACCCCATTCTGCAGGCTATCCTGAGCACCTTATAAATGCTTTTCTCCTCCTGTGTCACCGCCCTGCCCATTTCCAATTTTTTTTAAAAAAACATTTCCTTCTTTCAGTATGTCACTTGTTAATCCCAGGCAATAGAAAACGTTATGTGTGGGTGGCAGGGCTAGAATAAACATTTCCTATTTTTATTTTAAAAGAAATAGTTTTCACACATATGGTCACACATGACATTAATCCAGTTAATTATCAATATATTTAATTCTCATTGTGGCCCCTCTGGATACTTAAATCTATGGACTGGAGCCATGGACAGACAAGACAGATCTTTCTACAAACCTGAGAAAAACCCCAGGTTTGCAGAAAAACCTGAAATTTAAAAAAATGGGGGGGGGGTTAAAATCCCCCAAATGATAAAAGAAGCCACTGTAGCTTTAAGAAATGGATTACCTTATTAGCCATTGCTAGGCAGCTGCTGCAGTATTGCCATCCTTCAAGACTTGGTTTCTGTCAGGTAAAGGTAGGGGGAGGGGTCAGAACACTTTCCAGGGATGTTTTTGGCCTTTGAGGAAGGGCTCTTTGGGTCCAGGCCTGCCAGCAATCACTAGGCAACTTGCTACCATGCAACGTGTATAGTTCACCAAGCCTGGCTGCTTGCTGCTGTTTAACAGCAGCCACCCCACAACTGTCAATGTGGTGTAGTGGTTAGGCGAGAATGTGGGAGACCCAGGTTCAAACCATCTTTGGGCCGCTCACACACACTCAGCCTATCTTATTCACAGGGTTGCTGTGAGGATCCCCCAGGGATCAGGAATGACCCGGTGCTTGCACAGGGGACCTTTACCTTTACTTTTTTACATACCTGCATATCTATGTGTGGTTCCGCATCAGCCATTGTAGAGCAGCAGTTGCCCTCAGTTGAACACAAGTTAAAACTGTGGCTATTTATGCAGGGTTGTTTCCCTTGCAGTCACCCCACTGACTGCTCCAGTGCGTAATTTTGATTATGCATGCCTTTCCCGACCGTCAGAGGGTCGCCTCACTCTCCCCGCATGTTTCTGCACATTTTGCTCATGTTTTCTGGATGCTGTTTTAGTGAGAATCCGGAAAACGGGGACAAAACACACTGAAACGCATAGGGAGAGTGAGGTGACCTCTGACAGTCAAGAAAGGCATGCATGATCAAAACGAAGCACCGGAGCAGTCGGCAGGGGTGACCGTGGGGAAACAGCCCTGCATTCGTGGCCTGTGATACCAGGCAACATTAGTGATAATCCTCTGGTCTCCCATTTTTCCTCATTACACCCCCAATTTTTCCCACAGCTAATTTGTTGAACTTTATTGATTTGTGTGTGTGTTTATTTGTGCTGTTTGTGTAGAATAGAATTATGGTCTCTGTGTTGTGTGAATGGTTTTTGTGCTCCATTTTCTCATGTTGCCTTCAGTTCAGGACTTACTTCCCCCTTATTGATCAGCATCACCTCTAAGTTTGCCAACTCCGAGGTGGGGTCAAATCCTGCCCTAGTGGAGAAACATTATTTACTGACTCTATTTATATTCCACCTTTCTTCACAATAGAGACCCATAACAAGTCAGGTCGTGAGCAGAGCTTTTGACTGCAGTACTGCAGCTTAACACAGTGCTGCTGTACATCTTGACAAAGTACTTCAACTGCTTCCTGCCCATGAGTTCTTTTCCAGGCAAGCCCTCCTTTGACAGTATTCTGAAATCAAGGTGCTGTGTGGGCAAGCAGGAATTCACCCTTGGCGGTTAGGTATTTCGAAAAGTGAGGTGAACACCTGTCAGTTCCCTGCTAACCTGTTAGGACGTTTGACTCTCAATAGGCAGGAAGTGAGCATCTTTCAAACACTGGCTTGGGTGGACCAGAAGCTTATGTAAACATTACTTCTACTGGAAGATATGTGGGATTTTTCCCCCTCCCCAAATTTACCTGAGTCCCAGGTTTCAGAAATTGAGGAAAAGAAAGAGAATGATCACAGAAAGCATTTACCATAATACACAGATAAGAGTTATAAGGGAGCTTCAGAGTTTCGTATTGCATGAAGAACATTGATATAATACTACATTCATATGCCATATCCTTCATATAAACTGCATTTAACACTGTAGATCCAAGCCAACATTTCCGGTACGTAAAATGGCCCCTCTATGCCCCAAGACGTTTGTACGGACAGTTCTCCAATTGTGTCGTGACACACCACATAAGGTTCAATTGCTTGATTAAATTGTGCTCTGGAAGTACTGGGGCATTTGAAACAAATGCCTGTATTCGTCTCTTGCCTTGAAAACCCAACAGGGTCACCATACGTCAGCCGTGACTCGGTGGCACTCGCCACCACCAAGTAAGATTAGGCTCTGACCTAGATGACCCTGGCTAGCCCAGTCTCATCACATCTCAGAAGCTAAGTAGGTTGGTCCTGTTTTGTATTTAGGTGGGAGATCACCAAGGAAGCCCAGCTTTGCTACGCAGAGGCAGGCAATGGCAAACCACCTCTGAATATCTCTGGCCTTGAAAACCCCAAGGGGTTGCCCTAAGTCAGCTGTGACTTGATGGCACTTTTCAACACTAACACCACAATCGGAAGCAGTTCCAAGCAGGTTTGTGCTCTCTCTCTACAGGCTGGATCTGGGCAAGCTTCTACAAGCCAATGGGCCTCATACTCTTGTCTTTGTTTCATGCAGCTTGTTTTGAATAAAGTCATACTCTGCTTATCTGAGAAGACTTAAAGGACATTCTTGAAGGACTCCTGCATTTTAAAGAGCCAGCATGGTGTAGTGATTAGGGGTGGTGGTTTGAGAGCGGTGGACTCTGATCTGGAGAACTGGGTTTAATTCCCCACTCCTCCACATGAAGCCAGCTGAGTGACCTTGGGCTAGTCACAGCTCTTAGAGCTCTCTCAGCCCCACCTAGCTCACAGGGTGTCTGTTGTGGGGAGGGGAAGGGAAGGTGATTGTAAGCCAGCTTGATTCTTCCTTAAGTGGTAGAGGAAGTCAGCATATAAAAACCAACAACTCCTCCTCCTCCTCCTCCTCCTCCTCTTCTTCTTCTTCTTCTGATAGCACCCAGCTGTCCTGTGCTGTTTGCAGAACCAGAGCATCACTGGCTCAGATTACAGCCAGACCGTTTGGCTTGATGGGATTACCAACCTCCAGGTGGTGACTGGAGTTCACTTGAACATTAGAACAGTAAATTAAGCTATGCTGAGGCATTCTGACTTTCTCAGTCTTTGCTGTCAGCTTTATGGTTAATAGCATATATTTTCCTTGCATTCAGATCTGCCTCAACTCCTGACAATCAGCACTGCCAGTTTTCATGCTTGGACTCAGTTCCCAGGCTTTCAGGGACCTGAATAGGATCAGCATCAGGGCATGCAAGAATAGGGGGCTTAAGCCTCGTCCTCACATTGCATAGGATCCAAGCTTTAGCTTCTATGTTTGTGTGTGTGTGTAAGAGAGAGAGAGAGAGAGAGAGAGAGAGAGAGAGAGAGAGAGCATGAGAGATAGATGAATATATTCTTGCAATAAAGAAGCTGAATACTTCTTTGAATTTCAGGAAGAGGAAAATGCATAAATATAGAATGTGGGGAAAAGTAGAATGTATTAAAGCCTGAGGAAAGCAATATTATGATCCCCCAATAGATCTATTGCCAATGTGGCCAAATCTGTGGATACTTAAATCTGGACATTGGAGCCATGGACAGACTAGACAGATCTTTCTACAAACCTGAAAAGTCCCCAGGTTTGCAGAAAAATCTGAAATCTTGAAGAAAAATAGACCTTGGGGGTTAAAAATCCCAAAAATGATAGAGGCAGCTTTAAGAAACAAATGCATCCAGTGGCTGTTGATAGGCAGCCACAACAGCATCACCAAACTGTCGGTAAAAGTCAGGGGGAGGGGCAGGACTATTTCCAGGGCCGTTTTGGCCTTTGAGGAGAACTCATTGGGGCCAGGCCCCACAAAAACCACCAAATGACTTGATATCACCTGTTTGTATTACATAGTCGGATCCTAGTCTCAGTAAGCTAAACACAGTAGCATAGACCCCAGTCCCTAATAACGTAACTAAGTAACTTTGTGAATCATTTCGTACAGTGCAACTCTATTGCCTGCGTAGAAAAGCTCTCTTGAATAATTCAGTTTTGCATAGTTTGCGGAAAGCCAGGAGAGTGGGAGCCTTCCTGACCCCCCCCCCCCCATAGGCAGGCCATTCCATAAGGGCCACAATGGCGAAAGACTATGTATGGGCAGTTGTTGATTTTGCCTACTTGCAGGTTGGCAGTGCATAGGGAGAGAGGCTGTCTTTCAAAAGTATAGGTCCGAGGGCATGAGGGGCTTTGTATGTAATAGCCAATTCTTGAGTCTGGTAGCTGATGGAAGGCTTACCAGGTCCCCCTTCTCCTTCAGCGGGAGGTTTTTGGAGTGGAGGTGGGGGGTTGCGCCCCCCCGGAAGTGCTGCACCGCAAGGGCCTTTTACCACTCAAACTGGGAGTAACCGGCCCCTTGCTATGCGGGGCTTCCGGGTGTAAACCGGAAGTGATGCGTCGCCATGGGCAGGCGCGCAAGCATGTGTTGCCCTCCAACCCTCAGCTGGTCGGCAGGCAACCAGGTGGATTGGCGGGGCTTTGCCCACCACTGCCTGGCACTTGGCAACCCTAGCTGATGGGCAGCCAGGGAAGTGACTGTAGAATAAGAGTAATATGCATGCTCCATCGAGCTCCCAATAATAGCTGAGCCACAGCGTCCTGCATCAACTGGAGTTTCTGAATGGGTTTGAAGGAAAACCAATGTACAGTGCATTGCAGTAGTGGGGAAGGGGACAGTGATATGATCCCAATAAGTCCTTATGGGTTCCCTGCTTGTTTAAAGTATAATCCTAACAGGTTCTTGGAATTTCATGCTCATTACATGTTATGCTGTTTGTTCTTTAAAACGTATTGTGTACTCCGTCTCTCATAATACTAGAACGTGGGGTCATCTGCTGAAGCTGGAGGGTGAGAGATTCAAAACAGATAAAAGGAAGCATTTCTTCACACAACTCAGTTATATTGTGGAACTCTCTGCCCCAGGATGTGGTAATGGCTGCCAACTTGGAAGGCATGAAGAGGGGAGTGGACATGTTCATGGAGGAGAGGGGTATTTGTGGCTACTAGTTAAAATGGATACTAGCCATGATGCACACCTATTTTCTCCAGGAGCAGAGGAGCAGGCCTATTACGGTATATTAGGTGCATTGGAACACAGGCAGGATAATGCTGCTGCAGTGGTCTTGTTTGTGGGCTTCCTAGAGGCACCTGGTTGGCCACTGTAGGAACAGACTTCCGGACTTGATGGACCTTGGTCTGATCCAGCATGGCCATTCTTATGTTCTTAAAAAATGCCTATATTTGATGAGGATGGGGGAGCAAAGAATGTTAAGTGGATATGACCCTTTTGTACAAAACAGGAAGGATATGACCCTTTTGTACAAAACAGAAAGCTATTTACATGCCAGAAATCTACCTTTCTCCTCCCACACCCCAGACTTACACATATTGCCTGGAATTATTGTATCCATGCCTGAACCTGCACGTTCTGCAGGACTATACGTCTGCTTAGTGGTATGTGCTCGTATTTCCCAGAGGACATCATGGATTTAACCCCAATCACCTTTTGAAATGTATGCATTTCACCTGAAGTGGAAACTTATGGAAAGGAATGTCAAATGGTGAATTATTAAATTGCAATGGTTCACAGAGTGAAACCAGGGATGAACTCAGCCCTCCCCCATGTTCTTGCTTCTGAAGTAACTTTTGCAAGCTATTAAGGAATGCCTAATCTCTCTCTCTTTTTTTTTTTTGGCCAGCTGTGCTCAGAGGGTTGTAGTTGGGGAGGTGAAATCAGCAAAATGTGATCTTTTCTTGGGCTCTACCACACCTGATTCTTAAAGTATCTATGCCAAACCTTAAGGGGAGATTGCCTGCACTGTAAGAGCATAACATCACCCGTCTGTGGATGATTCCAGATGTGTAGCCCTTACAGCACATTCCTGAATTGTGCTGGCAGCTTGACCGAAAGGCCTTTGGAAGCCAACTAAGGCCTCTGCCGGTGCAGGGGCCCACAACGCCGGCGGCCGGATGGCACATGCCAGTGTGAGTGGCTCCAGTGCTGGTGTGCAGGCCCGGACGCTGGTCCCCGGCCGCCGCTGCGGCAGTGCTGGGCCCGGCTGCTGCCACAGCCTCCCACCAGCCTCTGGCTGCTGGCACAGGCCACAGCAGCAAGCCGGGAGGCATTCCAGCGCCCCGGTGCCCTGTTTCTGCTTGGGAATGCCCCTTTTTGTTTTTGTGAAGATACGCCAGCTTTTTGGTGCCGGGTAGAGGTTTCTGCTGTGCCGAAACCTCCTTAGGAGGCAATGTCGCTGGGTTGCCTCCTGAGCCCAGCGCAGGCATTCCTTTCAGGAATGCGCTGATAGTCTGTAACAGCAAGAGAAAATGAGAGTCCAGGGGCATGCTAGAGACTAAATCAATGCATTCCGGCATAAGCTTTCATGCATCTGCTGAAGTGAGCGTTGACTCATAAAAATGGAAGATGGAAGCAATATTGCTAATGTAATGGCAAATATTGCTAATTGCTAAAGTGCCACTGGACTTTTCTCCCTGTCGAAACCACCAGAGCTAGGCATCTCTGTCTTAGGCCAGTGGCTGGCAGCCCTGTTCAAGCAGCTGAGGTGGAAGAAGTTGAACTGAAAGCAGGCAAATGGAGGTGTTAGGGTGGGCCTGGAGATTTCCCAGAATTACAACTGATCTTCATACTACAGAGATTCCCCTGGAATAAAATGGCTGCTTGTGGAGGGTGGATTCTATGGCACGATACCTGACCTGTTTCTTCATTTGGGCAGGATTTGACCCCACCTCAGAGTTGGCAACTTTAGACGTGATGCTGATCAATGAGGGTGAAGTAAGTCCTGGAGAGGGTATCACTTTCTACTTTTGATGGGGCAAAATAATCTTTGACTGTTAGGAAGCCAGGGGCAATGTCAAATCGTGTCCTAATGGAGAAGCAGGTTAATGCTGTGGCCAAAAGTTCATTTTCACAATCTTTTTTTGGTGTGAAAAGTGGCCCCCAACTAGGATTCATCTGATTTGACCGTGCTGATCCTGTTAGCAGAGTTGCGGAAATAATCCAATTCCACTGCCAGAGTTACTTTCAATAAAGTTAACTGCAACAACAGGATTTGTAAAAAGTATCAACTAACTATAGGCCTTCCAGCCGTAGATAGAGACCTTCACATTACAAGAACTTACTTACAGGGAGAGGTATATTTGTCATCCTCAAGGTGAGGCCAGGAAATCTCCTGGAATTTACCACTGATCTCCAGACTACAGAAATCAATTCTGTATATATAGTATGGCGGCTCCATTTCTCAGATCAAGGCCAGATTATGATGCAAATGTGTAAGTAGTCATCATCTTCCTGAAAAAAAATGTTTTCTGCAGCGGCTCTAGTACAGGTTGAGTATCCCTTAACCGGACATCCAAAAAAAGGAACAATCTGAAAACTGGAAGTTTTGAGCCAACATACAGGCATTACTCACAGGCCCTCAGCAGCGTGCTAAGAAGAGCACCTTTGCTTTCTGATGGTTCAATATACACAAGAATGTTAAAAAATATTGCTTAAAATTACATTCAGGCTATGTGTATAAAGGGTATAGGAAACATATATAAAACATAAATGAATTTCATGTTTAGACTTGGGTCCCATCCCCAAGATACAGTATCTCATTATGTACATGCAGATATTCCAAAATATGGAAAGATCTGAAATATGGAACACTTCTGGTCCCAAGCATAATGGATACTCAACCTATATTATGGAACAGCACTTCTGATTGTGTTTAGAAGGTCCCCATGTTGGCATTCTGGTATCATTGCAAGGTGAAATGCCTTTCCCAATGAGTCATTTTTATGGCAAAGATGTATAATCCTTGATGGCCTGCATTGGATTTTTAATGCATCTGTGGCTTTAGATTGTTTGATTTTATATGGGTTTTAGAAAGCATTGTAACCTGCCTCAAGTCCATTAAAACCCATGCTTTGGGCATGTCCAGTCATTCGGTTATTACTGGTATCAATTTTGTATTAGAATGTTTGCTGGTTTTTGAAGATGTACTTTTAAACTATTTGCTTGTCTCTTGGAGGCTAACTGATGGTCAATGAAAATGGACCCTCTGTGCCCTTACTACAGCTAAAAGACTCATACTACGACACTGGAAAGATAAAAGCCCACCTCCAGTAAATCAATGAATTGAGAACCTTAGAACTCTTATCAGTGTTTGAATGCATGGCATATGGATGGCAATTGTGAATGGACTTATTTTTAGATATTCGGAAACCATTTATAGAAATGTATGTGTAGATCTACCACAACTATTATTATATTTTTGTCTTTGTGTATCTTTTTACAAGTTTTGCATTGTTTTTCTTTTCTTTCTTTTCCTTTCCTTTTGGAAGAAATTTAAAAAAGTGGTTTGTTTGTGTGTGTGTGGGGGGGGGGGAGTCTACTAGGAGAACAATGCAGCCCTAAGCAGAGTTACACCCTTTTCAGCCCACTGGAGTCAAGTAGAGATTTGGGGTTTGCTATTTTATTTTGGTTTTAACTCAAAACTTTTAAAACTCTTACTGTAAGCTGCCTTGAACTACATACAGATATTTTAATGAATGAGTGAATGAATTTGTTCTTATGATGGAGGGACAGAAGTAAGGTCCACCCTATATTGGGGTCTTCTTTCCAGTCTGCCTAGTAGATGGGAAAGGGCCAGCGGCTTCCTTGATCTCCTCCTGGTGTAGCAGCTGAGTGTGAACTCTTCTGATTCCACACCAAAAGGGCCTGGGATCTAGTTATACCAATGATGCTGTCCACTACCTGTGCTCTCCTGTACCTATCCTGTGACCACAGGTGCCCTCTTAGCTCTCCTGCAAAGAGCTCCAAAGTATAACGTCACCGGCAGCTTCATTCCATAGGCAGAGCGTGGGTGTCTTTTGCACTGCAAGTCTGCCAGCATTTTTATTCGCTCTCAAGATATCCTTTCTCTTAAGAGGAGCACATCTGTGTAAAATAGCTGGAAGCCAAATATCGGTTTCCGCTGGGAAAAGCCACTGGAAAGGTGCCAGAGAGGTGACCTCATGTCTTTTACATGCTTTTGGAGGCACTGCAGGTTGTCAAAGAACACACCTCTTACTCGAAAGGTGTTCCAAAGGAACCTAACTTCAGGTAAATGAAACTAAGGCTCTTTTCTCCGCATAGAGCTGCTCTAGCTGAGGAAATGGAAAGTTCACAAGCTGCAACACGAAAAAGCACAGTTGTCATTAATGCCCAACGTTGGATAAGCGAAACTGGAAAAAAAATCCACTCTGTTCTATCTTTCTGAGGAAAGTACCATAGACGGACTACTCTGGTCCAGCTACCAGGGTATGCACCCACAGTACAGCAACATTGCATTGAGGTGATCCCATCAGCCACTTCCTTAAGATCACCAGAGTCAGATTGAGGCTCGGTTTGGCCATATATGAACCCAGACCCGGTTGGTGTGTTCTTCAAGTCCAAGTCCTTGAAGTCATTCACTAGAGCTTAAGGTGCTGCAGCTGGAGCTAAGGATAAGAGCTGGGTTGGGTCCTCCCTACCCTTCTCCTCCCCTCTTTCTCTTCCTTTCCTTCTCTTTCCCTGTGTCCCTCCCTGTTTCCCTTGGTTCCTTTTGCCCTTGTCTCTCCTTGATAAGTTTAGCTGTGGTCCGTTTCTCCCCCTATGACTTGATATTGTATTATCGCTGTAAGAACATCTCATAAGAACATAAGCCCTGCTGGATCAGACCAAGGTCCATCAAGTCCAGCAGTCTGTTCACACGGTGGCCAACCAGGTGTCAGTTGTAATAGCAGGAGATTACAAGCTAGTACCTGGAAGTTGGCATACCTGACTGTTTATTATTGTACTTTGTTGCCTGCTAGACTGGCCTTTGCATTAAACCTCTGTGGTCAGTGAAAAAGATGGAATATACGTGTGCTAATAAATAAGGCGGTGGCTGCTAGTTTGAGTCAGTGGTTGCAGAAGTCAGAATTATATTGCTGTGCATCATTTCCTCTTGTATAAAATGAAAAAGCCAGAAGAGGGAGCCATATCACTGAACAATGCCGTAATGACTGCTAGATTTCATTCTAAGCTTGATAAAGGAGTGCCGATCACAACAGCTACTCAGAGGGGCCATCCACATAGACAATAGAGGTTTCTATCAGTGCTCAAATAATGGAGAATATAGTTTGTGTGTTTAGTGTGTGTAGTGGTTACAGTGTAAGACTACGATCTGGGAGACCTTGGTCCAAATCCCCACTCAGTTACAGAAACGCGCTGGGTGATCTTTGCTGGGGTTGCCAGTCTCCAGGTGGTGGCTGGAGAGCTCCCAGCATTACAGCTGGACTGCAGATTACAGAGATCAGTTCTCCTGGAGAAAAGGGCCACTTTGGAAGGTGGACTTTATGGCATTATACTCCAATGAGGTCCCTCCCTTCCCCAAACCCCATCCTCCCCAAGCTCCACCCCCACCAAATTTCCAGAAATTTCCCAACTCAGATCCATCAACCCTGCCTGTTAGGGTTGCCAGGTGGCTCTTCAACACCGGTGGGATGTTTCGGGGGGCAGAGCTGAGGTGGGTGGGGTTTGGGGAGGGGAGGGACTCCAATGCCAAAGAGTCCAATTGCCAAAGCGGCCATTTGCCAAATGGTCCAATTGCCAAAGAGTCCAATTGCCAAAGCGGTGAACTGATTTCTATCGGCTGGAGATCAGTTATAATAGGAGGAGATCTCCAGCTACTACCCGGAGGTTGGCAACCCTAGCCTTTGACCAGTTATATACTCTCCTAACTCACCTCACAGTGTTGTTTTCTGTGGGGATAAAATGGATAATGATGTAATCAGACACTCTGGGTTCCCATTGGAGAAAAGCGGGATGTGTGTGTGTGAAGTGCCGTCAAGTTGCAGCCGACTCATGGCGACCTCTTTTGGGGTTTTCATGGCAAGAGACTAACAGAGGTGGTTTGCCAGTGCCTTCCTCTGCACAGCAACCCTGGACTTCCTTGGTGGTCTCCCATCCAAATACTAACCAGGGCTGACCCTGCTTAGCTTCTGAGATCTGACGAGATCAGGCTAGCCTGGGATATCCACTCATGGTTTGTAAGATCCAACCCATGTCAAATAATAATAATAATAATAATAATAATAATAATAATAATAATAATAATAATATATTGCAGTCATAGACCAGTAAATATAATATTGCATTGCTATGCTATAAATCCAAAATCACCACCATGTCATTTTAGTCGTATGTATGCATTTAAAAAAAAAAAAAAAAATCTTAACATGAGCTATCCAATGTACATTTTTGGTAAGCCACTAGAGGGAAACAAGTCTCTGTGTGATAACCTTCCTTAGCCATTCATGGGGTGTTATGGGGAGAAAAAATGCAATCTCCTTATTCCCCCCCCCCCCCCGTCTTGCTAAGGTAACATTAAAAAAAAATCCTGAGAGCAAACGAGTAGACTGAGGAAATGAATGCAAGTTCTCATGGCTTGTTTCCCCCATAATGGATGCCAAGAACTTTTCTCTGAAGCCCAAGTTACCATTATAGATCATGTCCAACCAAACAAATTGCATATTAAAACAATCACAGGTAATGCTTACATGTCATTCACTTGCCTTACCCTTGTCTTTTCATGATCTAAACTGTTTGTTCAGATAGATCAAGCATATGTTTACTCAGACACTGGGTCAGGCCACATTCAGAAGCCCTCATTGCTGCGCTGACACAGATGGGCAAGGGCCTTGGCTCAAATCACTTATTTAAGGCCAGAAGTAACAGCTGTGAAAGAACCATGCACCCTTTACAGAGGCTGCTCTAGCATTAGCGTGGAAGTACCATGTGGGCCAACTTGATTTTCTCGACAGGGGCAGAAGGTTCTGGAGGCCTCACTTCAACAAGGATGTGGGCAGAATTGAGTGGGTACAGAGGAGAGCAACGAGGATGATCAGGGGCCTGGAAACCAAGCCCTTCGAGGAAAGGCTGAGGGAGTTGGGAATTTTCAGTCTGGAGAAGAGGAAGTTGAGGACAGACATGATACCTCTCTTTAAGTATCTGAAGGGCTGTTACTTAGAGGAGGGCAGAGAGCTGTTCCTGTTGGCAGCAGAGGATAGGACTCACAATAATGGGTTTAAATCGCAGGTGGAAAGGTTCAAGCTGGTTATTAGGATTATTATTATTATTTTGCAGTAAGTGTTGTTCGACAGTGGAATCAGCTACCTAAAGAAGTGGTGAGCTCCCCCTCACTGGCAGTCTTCAAGCAGTGGTTGGATGAACAAGGATGCTCTTGGCTGATCCTGCATTAAGCAGTGGGTTGTATGGCCTGTATGGCCCCTTCCAACAATATAATTCTATGATTCTATGGGAAATGTGGACATTCCTAGTTTCTTTTCTTGCTCTAGCCAATTAAATGTTTCTCAATGATCTTGGTTCTCCTCTGTTCATTGTTGGTTTGGTAGGTCTGCTTGTATTGTGACCACACCTTGAACACCTTTTAGGCACGATTTATTGTTAGACACTCATACATACCAACAGTTCAGAACAAGCACAGCGCTTCTGCAGATGGAAGGATCTTGGCCCACAGAATGTGACTTCCTTTTCTTCCCCCTCCATCCCCAAATGGCCCCTTTCAGGTCTATGTTTCTATGTTTCCTAGAGCTTTTGAGGATAGAGCCTAGGGAGAGCAAGGTTTGGGAATGGGAGGGACCTCACTGAGGTATAATGCCATAGAGTCCACCTTCCTAAGCAGCCATTTTATCCAGAGGAACTCATCTCTGTAGGCTGGCTATCAGTTGTAATTCAGGGAGATCTCCAGGCCCCATCTAGAGGTTGGCAACCCCAATCCAAGCTATTCTATGTCATTTTCATTTGTACAAGTAATCAATATATCTGTTTCTAAACCACAGTATAGAGAATGTGATAGATTAGAGCCGACAGAGATAGACTGGGGGGATTTCTCTACAAACCTGAAGGAAGACAGAGGGTTGCAGAGAAGTCTGAAATACATTGGAGGATTAAAACTCCGATACATTAAAAATACATTGGAGGATTAAAACTCCCCTAAATAACAGAAACAAGCCTATCACTTTAAGAAAGGGATGCCCACTGAAGTCTCAGTGGCTGTTGGGGTTTGTTGGACAACCACAGCAATATTGCTAAGCTTGCCAAACCTTGTAAAGCAAAGCCGTAGGAGAGGAGCAAGAGTGGAATGAGAGACCAGAACCACCCTGGAAAAGCACCCCCCAACTGTCCTGTCCCCAGATGGAGGAAGACTCACCAGGGACAGGCCCAGCAGCAACCATCAGAGACTCACTACCCACATAACTTGACACAACTTGGCCTGGCCGGGCAGCGGCAGCCACTGTACAACTCAGCCCAGCCCAACATGGCCCAGTGGCATCAACCGTTTCTTTAGTTGGCCCCTGGCCCTCAAGTTCTTTCATTTGGCAAGAAGAAGAAGAAGAAGAAGAAGAAGAAGAAGAGGAGGAGGAGGAGGAGGAGGAGGAGGGAGGAGGGAGGAGGAGGAGTAGGAGTTGGTTTTTATATGCCAACTTTCTCTCCCACTTAAGGAAGAATCAAACCGGCTTACAATCACCTTCCCTTCCCCCTCCCCACAACAGACACCTTGTGAGGTAGTAGGACTATACTGTAGTAGGATTCTGAGTAGACCTACATGGGATTACACTGGTAGTCTAAAGGGGAAAATTACTACTTTTGTTTACCTCATGAATCCCAGTGGGCACCACCTTAGAAGTGGCATTCTTTTCTGCAGGAGAGGGACAGGGAAATCCCTCTCCTAAAATGGTGCTTACAGCTTGCATCGTCCGTACATGCTGGTATTAAGCATATTTTTAAAGTGATCGTGTTGTAATGCCTGGTTCATTGCGGCACTGTTTTAATCAAAGGGATTTTTTGTCAGTTAAGCTTATCAATTATTTGACTCGCCCGTGGAAGCCAAGATGAGATCGATTGGCTTTATAGATCACTCACAGGAGGACAAAAGGCATTTGTGCTTTGGGTATTCAAAAATGCAAGGTGTTTGAATGTGCCCCTTCCTCTCTCCCGTGGGCCTGGTGTACGATCCTGCATGCAGGTGAAGTCAATGACCGCAGTTCTATATTGAATCCAGCTTAATGGCGTTGACATCCCGCTGATTTGAGACACACACCAAGCGTGCTTCACTGGGACAGGATGTCAGCCACAATGACCTGCCCCACAGAGGTGAACGGCACCCCCTTTCTCCAAATGTGCGGAAGCTATGCACAGGTTCTAGGCTTGCCAACCCCAGCTTGAGGGATTCTGGGAAATTTGGGGGTGGTACCTGTAGAAGGCAGAGTTTGGAGAGGGGGGAGAGCTCAGCAGGGATGTGATGTTGGAGTTTCTACAATATACCATGGCAGAAATGGAGGACCTAGAGTGTCCTCTCTCTGTTGCCACTCTAGGACTTCTTTTTCCACTCTTGGAAGCTGCCGTTTCTTCTCAGCACCCATCTCTGTAAGCCTGGAGGACCTAGAGCTTCCACTCTCTGTTGCCACTCTAGGACTTCTTTTTCCACCCATCTCTGTAAGCTTGGAGATCAGTTGTCATTCCAGGAGAACTCCAGGCCCCACCATGAGGTTGGCAACCCCAAAGCACGGCTTTAAGACATGTGACACTGCACATTGAAAAGCTGTTTCAGTTTTTTAAATGGATGGCATTTAATATCTCCCATTTAGAAGTAATTTGCTCACGTAATGTTCTCAGCTGAGCTTATTTTAAACACTAGCCATTCTTTCTTCTCTGAATGCATTAATCCATTTAAAATCATTCCTCAGCGGTAGTAATTTGCTTTGTCAAATAGATGGGAAGCCTTGATTTGATTTTGTTGTGTTATGTTGTGTTTTGAGAGAATATGCCGAGGGGATGGTGCCAGGAAGAAATACAGGGAAATGATCAATTACAGCTAACTGGTGCTGGAGAACAAATTCCAGAGGAGTAGAAGAAGAAGAGTAGGTTTGTATACCTTGCTTTTCTCTACCTTAAGGAGTCTCAAAGCGGCTTACAATCGCCTTCCCTTCCCCTCCCCACAACAGGCACCTTGTGAGGTAGGTGGGGCTGAGAGAGTTCAGAGAGAACTGTGACTGGCCCAAGATCACCCAGCAGGCTCCATATAGAGGCAGTGTTGCCAGGTCCCTCTTTGCCACCGGCAGGAGGATTTTGGGGCAGAGCCTAAGGGGGCAGGGTTTGGGGAGGATAGGGACTTCAATGTCATAGAGTCCAATTGCCCAGGTGGCCATTTTCTCCAGGTGAACTGATCTCTGTCGGCTGGAGATCAGTTGTAATAGCAGGAGATCTCCAGCTAGTACCTGGAGGTTGGCAACACTATATGGAGGAGGGGAGAATCAAATTCGGTTCTCCAGATTAGAGGCCACTTCTCTTAACCACTACACCACACTGGCTCTCATAGTAGTCACTGCTCTCTCAGAACTCTCTCAGCCTCACCTACCTCACAAGGTGGCTGCTGTGGGGAGTGGGGAAAGGTGATTGTAAGCCGCCTTGAGACTCCTTTTGGTAGAGAAAAGTGGGGTATAAAAGCCAACTCTTCTTTTTATATCAGGACTGCAACAAAATCAATGGGACTTACTTCTAAACAGGCAGGGTTAGGGTCAGGCTGTTTCTATACTTTTGTGTGTGTTAAGTGCCGTGAAGTCGCTTCCAACTCATGGCGACCCTATGAATGAAAGTCCTCCAAAATGTCCTATCTTTGACAACCTTGCTCAGATCTTGCAAACTGAGGGCCACGGCTTCCTTTATTGAGTCCATCCATCTCTTGTTGGGTCTTCCTCTTTTCCTGCTGCCCTCAACTTTTCCTAGCATGACTGTCTTTTCCAGTGACTCTTGTCGTCTCATGACGTGACCAAAATACGATCGCCTCAGTTTAGCCATTCTATACTTTTATTTATCTCTAAATCTATATATGTACACTGAATTCAAAGTGGCTCACAAAATTACCCCCCCAATGGACACCCCCCCCCCCTGTTTGTAATTCTTTACAGGATTTCTTCTTACCGGCAGTCTTCACCATCAGGGATAAGTTGATCCTTTAATCACAATTACAATTACTTTGATTCAGTCTTTGTTTAGGCTTCAGAGAAATTAAAATATAACGCATTTACATCTTAATTTTATTGGTACGGCTATTTGAAATGAGAGTCAGTAGTTACTCCTCTCTTCTCTATTTACTTTTATTGATTTGAGACCATTATCTTGAGAATAATAATATCAGATTTTTTTTTTTACTCCTTCTGTAATGGTAAATATTTGAACAGAAATTATTCGTTTCTTGGGCATTTTTTAAAGCAAAAAAATCTGTTCTGCAAATAAAATACTGTTTGCAGTAGTGACAGGCAATTAGCAAACGATGTAGATTTGCTCTGAATTTTCTTAAAGTGATTTTTTTGCTCTTGAATGAAACGGGGTATAATTATATGCTGCATTCCCTTTCTTTAGACCTCTGTTTCAGAATATGTGGTTAGTCAGAGGGTGTTGCTGCTGAAGATCAAAGGATTGTAAAACCTACTACTCATGATCACAGGCCACCCTAGGGTTGCCAACCTCCAGGTGGTGGCTGGGGATCTCCTGCTATTACAACTGATCTCCAGGCGACAGAGGTCAGTTCTCCTCTGGATAAAATGGCTGCTTTGGCAATTGGATTGAGGTCCCTCCCCTCTCCAAACCCCGCCCTCCTGAGACTCCACCCCCAAAATCTCCAGGTATTATCGCAGCCTGGAGCTGACAACTCTATGTGTGCTGCACATCAGCAGGGGGATGGTGCCTTGGGAAGGTAGAGTTTGGGGAGACATGGGGAACTCTGTAAGGATGCAATGGCATTGTAGGACTTCTGTTTTTCCTAGACTCTATGGTATACCAGAGAATATCAATGGTGTTCCTAGACTCTATGGTATACATAGATTCTGCCCTCCAAATCTCCCTTTTCCGCCAAGGGAACTCTCGATGTCAGCCAGGAGAGCTCTAGTCCCACCAGTAATTTGGTATCTTTAGCAATGAAGGGACCGCCATCTGTCTGGAATGCTGTAGTCTGGATTGCCAGAACTGAGCAGAAGATTGGACTGGATGGCCTAGAACAGGGGTCGCAAAAGTGCGGCTCCCGAGCCGCATGCGGCTCTTTGAGCCCTTGAGTGCGGCTCTTTCCATATCCGGGCCCGGCTGAGTAGCTAAAGGGGCAGGGGCGGGAGAGAGTCTGCGCAGGAGGCGCTTGGGCTACGTAGGAGTGACCACGTGCCGCTGCTGCTGGCGGCCTGCTGTGGGGATTGGGGGTTTCTTAAGCAGCGGAGGGAGCAGCCGCCGTTACGATATTTGCACGGTAAGCCCACCCGCTGCCTCTTGGCTTCTGCTGTTGGCTCCTCGAGTCCCTCTTCAGAAAGGCTCGAGAGAAATTCGCATTGCTTTGGACGCGCTTCGCCTGTCCGTGGCTGGGGGAAGGAAGGATGGACTGTGCATCTCCCCCTTGTTTGTTTGCATGGAACACACACAGACCGGGGACCTGCTGGCCTCTTCCTCTGTGCCTGGGATCCCTGGACATCTGGACCCTCGCTGGGTGATGGTGGTGGTGGGGAGAAAACAATGGGCCTTTTTGTCTGGCAATTGTTAGCCCTCCCCTGGCCCATTACTGCAGGTTTCCCCTCTTCCTGCTACTTTGTGCCTCTTTCAAAAGGAACGGGGGGGGGGGGGTTACACTCTCCCCACAGCCATTCACCACCCCACTGTGCAGTAGGTGCTCTACTGGTTTCCACTTCTGCTAAATTTTAATTAAAGTTTATTAAGTTAATAAACAGTGTACCTACCTATATAGTTTGAGTTTAAAAAATTTGGCTCTCAAAAGGAATCTCAATCATTTTACTGTTGATATTTGGCTCTCTTGACTAATGAGTTTGGCGACCCCTGGCCTAGAAGGTCCCTTCCAACATGTCATTCCTGTCTTAATCAAGGTTGCTGGATCAAGTGTCCCATAAACATATCCTGGGACCCTAGCAAGAATGTCGGCACAGATTCTGTGGCAAAAGATTCTCGCGTGCAGTACAAGTTAGATCTTGGGTCCTTTGCCGGAGATCTTCAGAAATGCTACGAAAAAGGACCAGAATCCTGAAAGTGCGCCAGTGTTTTTAACAAGCCATTTGTATTCTCATTTATTTAATAACTCTTTACATCAATCTAGGTCAGTTAAAATGAAGACCTTGTTGCAAGGGAGATGATTACGAGTTGCAATCCATTTAACATGCCCAATGATTCATGCTTAATTTATTGACTTCTTAGCATGCAGCATCTGAGTCCCTGCAGTGGGTGTTTTGGTGGCTTTCAAACGCACACATGCATGTGCACGCACATCTGCCGGATGTATACAATTGCCAGGGTAAAGAGATCAGGCGTCGCCGTGTGTCAGACTTTCCGGGAGTGTGTTACTTTTTATGCACTTGTTTAATTTAATGCTGGTGCGCTAATGAGACTGTCTGGGTTGAATGCCTCCCTCTCAGGAGCGCTTTGGATTTTATGCCAACGTGATGGGCCTTCAATGAGGGCTTGGTGATTTACGTTAGAAGGGCAGCTGGCTGCAGGAGTTGAGCTGTGCTTGCATTTTATGATCCTTTTTTGAAAAACCCAAGCTGGCAATTGGGTAAATGAGCTCTCCTCTGTTTACAGCGGAAGGTCTGAATTATGTATTGAGAGCTCCTGAAAACTCCCAGTCATTTCAAGTTGTTGTGTTAAATGGGTATGAGTGAAGTTGATGGCTTGGTAGCGTGAGGGAATGGTCCTCCTGGACATCTCTTCCCCGTTTCTGAAGTTTCTGCTGTTCCATTACCCAGTGGACAGACAGAAGAAGACATTTGGAACTAGGGTTGCCAACCTCCAGGTACTATCTGGTAATCTCCTGCTGATACACCTGATCTCCAGCTGATAGAGATCAATTCACCGGGAGAAAATGGCTGCTTTGGCAATTGGACTCTACGGCATTGAAGTCCCTCCCCAAACCCTGACCTCCTCAAGCTCTGCCCCCAAAATCTCCCGCCAGTGGCAAAGAGGGACCTGGCAACCCTATCTGGACAGTGATGTGCCCATCAGCTCAATTTGCAACTGGTGTTTATGAACCTTCTCAGGGAATGTTCAGGAAAACACTTGTCTGTTCTCCAGGAGTCCTCTTCTAACCTGTCTCGTTGGCACATGTGCTGATGGTGTCATGTGGCAGCCCGCTGTCACAATTCAACCCCTCACCCAGGAAACTGTAGCTTGGTTGTGGAGGAGATTCCGTTAGGAAATCAATTACACATGCTTATTATGAGTTGAAGTCATTGGACATCACACAAATTCTTTGGACTATTGTGGACTATCATTCTTTGCACTCATTATTTGTGATTAAAGGTGTTGGGTAGAATTTGTGCATGTTAATCTGTATTAGATTAACATGCACCAATTCTACCCAACACCTTAAATTACTTGTGCATGTTAATCTGTATTAGGAGCCCTGTGGCTCCTTACCAGAGTGGTAAGCTGCAGTACTGCAGTTCAAGCTCTGCTCATGACCTGAGTTCGATCCCGACAAAAGTTGGTTCAGGTAACTGGCTCAAGGTTGACTCAGCCTTCCATCCTTCCGAGGTCGGTCAAATGGGTACCCAGCTTGCTGGGGGTAAAGGGAAGATAACTGGGGAAGGCACTGGCAAACCACCCCGTGAACAAAGTCTGCCTGGTAAACGTCGGGATGTGACGTCACCCCATGGGTCAGGAATGACCCGGTGCTTGCACAGAGGACCTTTACCTTTTAAATCTGTATTATTGGTATTGTTTCTGCATTACATCAGAGTCTGTCAAATGGGATGTTATGTGTTTAAATGATACATGTCAATTACACTTACATTTATATTGAGCTATGGTGCTCTTTCTTTCATTAGTATCTCCTTGTGTACAGCACAGGTTTTTTCTTAATTTGATTGTTACCACCTGGAGGCTGGCAACCCTAGTATCCCCCCAAGCCAACTCATATTTAACGTGTCATCCGATCAGGCCTTTACAGAAAGGGGCTGTTGCTTTGCATGTAGGTGGTCCCAGGCTCAGACCCCAGCATCGGCAGTAAAAGGATCAGGTAGCAGGTGATACAAAAGTCCTCCACCTGAGACCCTGCAGATCTGCTATCAGTCAGAGCAGACTTTGATCGACCAGTGGTCTGACTCAATATAAGGCAGCATCATGTGCTTAATAAGTGCATTTTGTAGTATGCAAATGCTTTAAACTTTTAGGTCTCTTGCCTTTAATGCATGAGAGTGATGTATCCCACCTATTCTCATCATGACCTTTCTCTGAGGAGCTTGGTGCAAAATCCTTGGACCTATGAGGTAGGTTAGGAAGAAGAAGAAGAAGAGGAGGAGGAGGAGGAGGAGGAGAAGGAGGAGGAGGAGGAGAGTTGGTATTTGTATGCTGACTTTCTCTACCACTTAAAGAAGAATCAAACTGGGTTACAATCACTTTCCCTTCCCCTCCCCACAACAGACACCCTGTGAGGTAGGTGTGGCTGAGAGAGCTCTAAGAGAGCTGTGACTAGCCCAAGGTCACCCAGCTGGCTTCATGTGTAGGAGCAGGGAAACCAAACCAGTCCACCAGATTAGCGTGACGTAGAGGAGTGGGGAATCAAACCCGGTTCTCCAGATTAGAGACCACCACTCCAAACCACTGTTCTTAACCACTACACCACTTCTGAAAGGAAGTTATCGGCTCAAAGCTATTCAGGGAGCTTTATGGCTGAATAACTATTTGGAGCTAAGATTCCCTGATCTAGGGCCAATGCTCTGTCCCTAACCCCACAGTAGCTGGGGTAATTAATTCACCAAACCACTCCCTTGTCTTGCAGCAGAAAGCCAGCATGGTCCAGTGGCTAGAGTCCTGTTGCAAGGCCGAAATGGAATAATCCTATACATCCCGTAGCTCCTCAGAGGATGGCTGGAAAGAAATGAAGCCTGTCTAATATACTAGGAGATGATTAGACCTTGGGACCAGCATCTTCCTCTATGTCCCTTTCTGATTTCTGCTTTCTCGGGGGAAGCACCCTTGAAAAATCCCAGCTTGGAACGTTACCAATCGTCCATGTCGAGTGGGTTTCATCTGTCGAATAATTGGATTCTCAGTACTGCAAAACAGTTTGCCCCACGTTCGGCCCCTCTTTCAAGTTGGTCGCACAGTGAACGCTTCAGCGGCTGTTTGGGATGTGCCACTTTTAATTTCCCGATAACAAATAAACCCAGCGTCCCCAAAGAGCAAAGCTAATTCCAGTCCTCAGATTTATACAACTCCAGCTAAATTGTACCCTGTAGTGTGTCTGAAAATGCTTAATGCAAAACAGCCTGGTCGACTGCCAGCCCGGCACATCAAAAACTGAGTGTTGCGATGCAGCTTGGAGACGTATCTGAAGAGAGAGAGACTTCGGCCCTTAAGGCTTCGGTTCCTTATTAAACCAGGAACCCATGCAAAAAAAGTTTACTTTTGCAGATTCAGTGTTCTGCTTAATTCTTTTTTTTATAGTTCATGATAACCAGTAGCTTGCAGAGCTTTAGACAAGTCTCCCTAGCCTGGCTTCTGTAGTTCGCTTACAAACATGAATGCTTGAAATCTTGCTTGATGATTGGCCCTCGATGACTAATTCTTTGACATATTTCGTAAGGGCACGATCCAGCCCAAGTTTTGCAGCCTGCTGATTTCACTTGGAGAAGGAAAGAGAGAGAGAATTAAGGATATGGTCAAACCAGCAATCCTAAGGATACTTACTAAGGAGCAAGTCCCATTGAGAGGCAGAGTGGTGTAGTGGTTAAGAGTGGTGGACTCTAATCAGGAGAACCGGGTTAGATTCCCCACTCCTCCACATGAGCAGCGGACTCTAATCTGGTAAACCATGTTGGTTTCCCCACTCTTACATATGAAGCCAGCTAGGCGACCTTGGGCTAATCACAGATCTAGAGCTCTCTCAATCCTGCCAACCTCACAAGGTGTCTGTTGTGGGGAGAGGAAGGGAAGGCGATTGTTAGCTGGTTTGATTTTCCTTAAAAGGTAGAGAAAATCGGGGTTTAAAAACCTACTCTTCTTCTTCTTTGGGATTTACTTTAGAGTATACATTCTGATGACTGCACCCCTATAAATTGTCCCCAGGAACTTCCAGATAGTCTTTTGTGAATAAATATGTCCTGCTTAAGCAGAAAGGTGTTACAGCAAAATAATCTCTAAGGCCATTTATCCATGGGAGGTTTTGCTTTAGATTCATCTCTCTCTAGATGCACGTTTTCCCCATCCGAATTCTCAAAACTCTGCATGGAGGTTTATTTTTGAGTTTTGAGAATTCAGATGGAAAAATTTGCATCTATAGAGCAGCAAATCCAAGGCAAAATCTCCCATGCATAAATAGTGTAAATGTCTGAACTAGAACAATGATGATGTGCCAGTTTTAATTTCCTAGTAACTTTTAAACCCAGCACCCCCCCCCCAAGAACTAGTGGCATTGATGGACCTCCCCCCTCCATGCATCGTCTTGTCCCCTTTGACAGCCGTCTATGCTCTTGGCCATCACTATGGCTACTGGCAGTGAATGCCACAATTTAATTACATGGATAAAGAAGTACTTCCTTTTGCCTTTCCTGAATCTATAGCTCATCAACTTCACTAGGTGCCCCCAAGCTCTAGTATTATGGGAGAGTGAGAAAAAAGTTCTTTCGGTCCATTTTCTCCAACCTGTGGATAATATTATAACTTCTATCATGTCCCACTTAGCCCATTTTCCTCTAAACTGAAAAGCCCCAGACTCTTCACTCTTTCCTTGCAGGAAACGTGCTCGAATGCCTTCATCGTTGGCACTTTTTCCAGCTTGGCCATATATATTTGGAGGTATGGCGCTGTATGTGAAAGCCAGCGTGGCGTGGTGGTCAGGGTGTCGGACTAGGATCTGGGAAACCGAGGTTCAAATCCCCACTCTGCCATGGAAACTTGTTGGGTGACCTTGGGCCAGTCACACATTCTCAGCCTTGACCCCAGCAAATATTTGGATGGGAGACCGCCAAGGAATATCAGGGTCATGACGCAGAGGCAGGCAATGGCAAACCACCACTGTACTTCATGGAGGAAAGGGGTATTCATGGCTATTAGTTAGAAGGGATGCTAGTCATGCATACCTATTCTCTTTAGTATCAGAGAAGCATGCTTATTATATTGGGTGCGGTGGAACACAGGCAGGATGGTGCTGCTGCAGTCGTCTTGTTTGTGGGCTTCCTGGAGGCACCTGGTTGGCCACTGTGTAAACAGACTGCTGGACTTGATGGGCCTTGGTCTGATCCAGCAGGGCCGTTCTTATGTACTTCTCCTGCCTTGAAACCCTACGGGGTCACCATAAGTCAGCTGTGACTTGATGACCAAAATAAATAACTAAATGGAACTGCACACTTAAAAAGGGTCCGTCAACTCCCACTTGGGAAATACCCGGAGATTTGGGAATGGAGCCTGGGGAGGGTAAGGTTTGGAGAGGGGAAGGGAGGGACCTTAGCAGAGTATAATGCCATAGGCCATTTATGCTTGGTAATTTACAGCGCGTTCCAGGCTGAAGTGCCCTGCATTTTTTTTATTTATTTTTTTAGTTTTTCATGCTGAACCATCATTCAGGAAGTGACTGCGACGCTGGCGCATACCTGCTTCACATTTCTTTAGAGCCCCTTTAACGTGACCTTTTGTGTTTGCTCTGCCCCCCGCTTCGAAGAATCCCCTCAAGGAAGCATGCAAAATCACAGATCCGTGTTAGCTGTGCAAACAGCTGTTGCCAATGGAAGGAACGAAGGAGCAGGAGAGTGGGGTGTGGGTGGAATTTCTCCTTTTGCGTCGGGACCATGAATAGGCATTTTAACGGTCGCATTTTTAAAAAGAGCTTTGAGCGAGCGTCAAAATTGACCCTGCATAAATGGCCATAGAATTCACCCTCCAAAGCAGCCCTTTTCTCCAGGGGAATTGATCTTCATCATCTGGAAATTGGGAGATCTCCAGTCCCCACCTGGAGGCTGTCAACCCCAACACAGTATTCTAAATGAGGTTGTACTACACATTGATACAAAATCATTACAATATTGGCTGTTTTATTTTCAATACCTAGTAATATGCACTGGGAAGTCTGCATTTTTCACCACCGCCGCGGGCTGTCGACATTTTCATTAAGCTATCCACTACAACCCCAAGATCTCTTTGCTTCTCAATCACTGCCGCTTCAGGCTCCCTCAGCATATATATAAATCCAGGGTCTGCTGAGCCTTGCCAAGAACAAAGGCCTAGCGAGGCCAGATGACCTTGTATATTGGCAGAAGTCAAAATGTGGGTCTTGGAGAATAATAACACTCTTCTTCTGAGGAAAAAAAACCCCTTCTTTCTGCAGTGGGGATTTTAGTTAAGTAAGGGCTGCAGGCTAATAGAGTCAATTAATAATAACCATCATAATTAGTAAAATGCCGCATCTGTTATGCTCAGCCTTTTCAATTCCAAGATCACAAAGCACTTTACAACAGTTAACTAATTAAGGCTTTCAACACTTAGGAGGTTTCCTCTAATCTATGGCAGCCTAAAGTCTCTAGTGTTAAAACAAAGCCATTTGCAGATGAGGAAGGTGAACCACAAGCTCGAAAAACAGTGATTTAAACACACACACACACAGACCCTCACATAACATTCCTATGACCGCTGGAGGTCCTTGCTTTGTGCAAAAGCAAGAATCACATTGTATTGCTTGCTCCTTGAAGTTCGTAGACCCGTAAAGTTGTTCTGAATTTGATTATTGCCAGAGTGTTGTAGTGGTTAAGAGCAGGGGTTCGGAGCGGTGGACTCTAATCTGGAGAACCGGGTTGGATTCCCCACTCGTCCGCATGAGCGGCGGAGGCTAATCTGGTGAACTGGGTTTGTTTCCCCACTCCTACACACGAAGCCAGCTGGGTGACCTTGGGCGAGTCACGGTTCTCTCAGAGCTCTCTCAGCCCCATCTACCTCACAGGGTGCCTGTTGTGGGGAGGGGAAGGGAAGGTGATTGTAAGCCGGTTTGAGTCTCCCATAAGTGGTAGAGAAAGTCGGCATATAAAAGCCAACTCTTCTTCTAATCTATTTTTGATGTCTGCAAACATTCTGATATAAATATGTATCAAATCCTTTTCTGAGAAACTTTGCACAAGCTAAGGGAATGAGAGTGGACCGAGAAGGAGAGGGCCTGACTCTATAAGAGACAGAGAATCCAACCTTGGGTTTAAAACAACCAAACTGCTAGTCCTCGTGGTTTTTTTGGGTTTTTTTTTTTTTGTCATCCAGTCACTGCTGACTTATGGCGACCTTACAGGGTTTTCACTGCAAGAGACATTCAGAGGTAGTTTGCCATTGCCTGCCTCTGCATAGCAGCTGTAGTATTCCTTGGTGGTCTCCCATCCAAATACTGTCTGGGGATGACCCTGCTTAGCTTCCAAGATCAGGCAAAATCCAGATAGCTTGGACTATCCAGGTCAGGGCTAGGGTTGCCAGGCTCCTCTTCGCCACTGGCAGGAGGTTTTTGGGGTGGGCCTGAGGAGGGCAGGGTTTGGAGAGGGGAGGGACTTCAATGCCATAGAGTCCAATTGCCAAAGCGGCCATTTTCTCCAGGGGAACTGATCTCTGTCGCCTGGAGATCAGTTGTAATAGCAGGAGCTCTCCAGCTAGTACCTGGAGATTGGCAACCGTAGTCAGGGCAGTTGTCAGGGTTACAGAAAGCAATTTGCTTTGAGAGGTTAGAGTAGACAGTCAGCGGCAGGAAGGTGTGAAAGTGTGTATGTGTGAGCGAGAGAAGCCCTGTTCACAAGTTACAGTGTACACATATGTTATCTGTGTATTTGATTTTTCTTTATATACATATTGAATAATTCCAATGTTACACTCAAAATACATATAGCTGAACAAGTGGCCGAAGCCCCACTTTTATACAGGCACTGGCTCCCCGTTTCATTGGTAAGATTAAAGTACGATGACGCTTTCTTGCAAACAGATGTGGATGAGTTTACTGTAACGTTTGAACGAGCTTGAGGGGGGAGGGCAGGGGAGAGGGCTGAAAGTTTCTAGCTGGAATTATTTTTGAGGGCTGCCGAAGTGGCACTCTGAGGCTCTTCTAAAAGTACTCTTTTTTTGTACTCAAACATTACAAAAGCCCCCTCAGTCTCTAGTGCTCTCCTACCCCAAAGAAAGAAAATTTAACCTAGTACTGCCCCTCAGGGAAATTGGGAGCACATAATTTGTCTTTAAGGTGCCACTGGACTCCCCATGTATTCCTCAAGAGATCAGTTCCATCCCATGCTCTTCCTTCCTTCCTTCCTTCCTTCCTTCCTTCCTTCCTTCCTTCCTTCCTTCCTTCCTTCCTTCCTTCCTTCCTTTCTTTCTCTTCCTTCCTTCCTTCCTTTCTCTGTCTTTCCTTCCTTCCTCTTTCTTTCTTTCTTTCTTTCTTTCTTTCTTTCTTTCTTTCTCTTTCTTTCTTTCTTTCTTTCTTTCTTTCTTTCTTTCTTTCTTTCTTTCTTTCTTTCTTTCTTTCTTTCTTTCTTTCACAATAGGGTTAAATCCCCTTTCTGACATTGAGGCGCTATCAGAAGAACAGGAGGAGAAGCTGCAATCAGTTCCATCCCCTGCTCTTCCTTCCTTCCTTCCTTCTTTCTTTCTTTCTTTCTTTCTTTCTTTCTTTCTTTCTTTCTTTCTTTCTTTCTTTCTTTCTTTCTTTCTTTCTTTCTTTCTTTCACAATAGGGTTAAATCCCCTTTCTGACATTGAGGCGCTATCAGAAGAACAGGAGGAGAAGCTGCAATCAGTTCCATCCCCTGCTCTTCCTTCCTTCCTTCCTTCCTTCCTTCCTTCCTTCCTTCCTTCCTTCCTTCCTTCCTTCCTTCCTTCCTTCCTTCCTTCCTTCCTTCCTTCCTTCCTTCCTTCCTTCCTTCCTTTCTTTCTTTCTTTCTTTCTTTCTTTCTTTCTTTCTTTCTTTCTTTCACAATAGGGTTAAATCCCCTTTCTGACATTGAGGCGCTATCAGAAGAACAGGAGGAGAAGCTGCAATCAGGCTGACAATTAGGGTCTGATTTACATTTGGTTTTTTTAAAAAAAACACCCTCATCATCCCCCCCCCCCTCCCACTTGATGGGAAACAAAATGGATCGCTTGGAGTTGATTGCACCAGGCTCTAGTCTTCTGTCATGCTGAACCTCATCCCTGGGGTGCAAATCTTTGTTGTAATCATTTTCTGATAGACGTGCTCCCACAACGACCCGATATGCAGCCGCTTATTCAATGGAGATTTTATGCGCCTTTCACATTTTCTTTCAAGCCAGCTGAGAGGGTGGGATGAAACTCCTTCACCTTTCCGCAATGAAACGGCCTAAAGAAGCTTTTGCCCTAGGCCTGGTTTTCAAGATCTCTTCCCAGCCTCTGTTCTGCTGTCAGTTCTTTGCCTCCTCCCCCCTGCCCCCCCCCTCGTTGCTTTTACTACTGTAAGGATTGCCTGACAGATTTCTATATAGGAGACAAAAGGGGAATGAATGTTTTGTGATACTCTGAGTTGCCTGCGGCCTACAAGTTGCTTTCTCTCATCTCCCCAAACAGGCAAACCAGATGCTTTAGCGGTAAAAGTTCCAGAGATGTCCAAGAGCTGTAGTAACAAGCATGGATCCTGGGAGCAGGGTTATTCGATGCTTGCTGCTGGAACGGTACAAGATGATTGCCTTGAGTGCCCGGTTATTGGTGGGGTTGCCAACCTCCTAGTACTAGCTGGAGATCTCCTGCTATAACAACTGATCTCCAGCCGACAGAGGTCAGTTAACCTGGAGAAAATGGCTGCTTTGGCAATTGGACTCTATGGCATTGAAGTTCCTCCCCAAACCCTGCCCTCCTCAGGCTCCGCACCAAAAATCTCCCACTAGTGGCAAAGAGGGACCTGGCAACCATAGGCTGGTCTGAGTTTGGATACAGACTGGCAGGCACCTAGGGTTGCCAACCTCCAGGTAGTAGCTGGAGATCTCCTGCTATTACAACTGATCTCCAGCCTCTAGAGATCAGTTCACCTGGAGAAAAAGGCTGCTTTGGCAATTGGATTCTATACCATTGAAGTCCCTCCCCTCCCCAAACACTGCCCTCCTCAAGCTCCTCCCTAAAAATCTCCAGCTATTTCCCAACCTGGAGCTGGCAACCCTACAGGCACCCTACCACTGCTCAGCAAAGTCTGAAGCCTTCCTCCAGCTTAAGGAATCTTTCCCCAGCTGAAGCAGTTTTTTCCACTGGCTGGAGCAAGGGTTCAGCGCTGGCTGAACGGAGTAGAACAATGCATGTTGTTCTCTGTTTAAGTTCCCATTATAAGCATCTAGGTCCCTCAGTTCATGTTTGAATCAGTCAATGCAGATGCTCCCTGGTCTTCTTACATTCAGGCCCCAATTTGGGTTGCCAACCACCAGGTACTAGCTGGAGATCTGCTATTACAACTGATCTCCAGCCAATAGAGATCAGTTCACCTGGAGAAAATGGCCGCTTCGGCAATCGGACTCTATGGCATTGAAGTCCCTCCTCTCCCCAAACCCCACCCTCCTCAGACTCCGCCCAAAAAATCTCCCGCTGGTGGCGAAGAGGGACCTGGCAACCCTACCCCAATCATTCAAAGTCTTCGGAGCTTGTTGACCTCTACAGAAAGAGTGAAACTGACATACAGATGTAAGATCAGCATCTTTCAGTTTCTTCTAAGTGGCAGATGTCCCCACAATTACTGTGTATCCTTCTTCCTCAACTCCTATATGGGCACGTACATATGAATAATCTTTGCTGCATTAGAGAATGTCCAAGGGGAGAGTTCAAGGCCATGTGCACTACTTATGTGGTGGAGAAATGTCAAAGTTACAGATGATGCCAAGGAGCTGAAGCAGATCCTACCTTTAGTTTGGGTCACCACACCTTAAAAAGGAGCTTGAGAAGGTACAGAAAAGAGCAACCAAAATGATCAGGGGGCTAGAGCAACTGCCCTATGAGGAGCGGTTGAAACGCTTAGGGCTGTTTAGCTTGGAAAGAAAGCGGTTAAGGGGAGACATGATAGAGATCTATAAAATTATGCATGGTATGGAGAGAGTGTTGGATTTTGAGGGCTTGGCTATGGCCAAATCCTTGTTGGTTTATGGAGGATAGGGCCATACATGGCTATTAGTCAAAATGGATACCTATTCTCTCTAGTATCAGAGGAGCATGCCTGTTATATAAGGTGCTGTGGAACACAGGCAGGTTAATGCTGCAGCACTCATCTTGTGTGGACTTCCTAGAGGCACCTGGTTGGCCACTGTGTGAACAGACTGCTGGACTTGATGGGCCTTGGTCTGATCCAGTATGCCTTTTTTATGTTCTTATGTTCTTAATGCCTTGGAATTCTTTCACAAGAATCATATATTCCATTCTTGATGCCTGCGCTCAGCTCTACTGGAAGGGAGATATTTGCATATCCCCTATTCTCAATGTCTGTGTTCCTGCCAATTGAAAGCAATCAAAACAGCGGAACATGTGTTATTATATTGTCCATTTTATAAGGACATCCATTCCACATATCTCACTCCTACTCTATACAAGTTCCCAGGACAATCTGAAAAATGCTACACGTATCTCCTTGTAGACCGCTTCAATGAGACCACCTCTAAAGTGGCCAAATTCTGTGCTGAGACTTTGTCCATAAGGAAGTAGGTATTCCAGACTTTTTATTAACCATTGTGCATAATTAATTACAGCACAGTAAGACGATGCATTTTAATCTTTGTATAGTAATTTGACACTTGTGTGTCAACTGTGCTGTGAAATTGTTGTTGACTGATCCCTTGAGCGTACTAAATGTTGGTTGGTTATGCCATTCTTGAGTTCCTTGGACAAGCACTGGTCTTTGTGAATGGTAGGTAGGTACACAATGGAACAACTTTGCTGAAGCTAAGAAGATGTAGCTCTGTTCAGCGTCTAGACCGGAGATCTCCCAGGAACTTACATACCTTACCTATGTTTCATGGTAGAGGAAAGGTGGGGCCCAAATGTAATAAGAATGGCATGTAAAAAAAATCTGATACACAAATACTTGGTCCAGTTTTGCAGTTTTGTTCACAGAGGTATTCATGACTACTAGTAAAAATGGATGCTAGTCATGATGCATAACTATCCTCTCCAGGATCAGAGGAGCATGCCTATTATATTAGGTGCTTTGGAACACAGGCAGGACAATGCTGCTGCAGTCGCCTTGTTGTGGGCTTCTTAGACGCACCTGGTTGGCCACTGTGTGTACAGACTGCTGAACTTGATGGACCTTGGTCTGATCCAGCATGGCCTTTCTTATGTTCTTATGCAGCTTGGCTTCCGGGCACATTTTCCCTATGCAAAGCTTTTTCAGCAAACAACTGAATTTCTGAAGTCTACCCTTGTTTCCAATAGAAGTTGACCAGAACATTTAACTTTTTGCCTACTTTGTTTTTTGGGGTTTTTTGCCTCATGTTATTTCCAGATGCCCTTCATTTGTGGGCTCCCTCCCACCCATGATTGTCAAGACGTTAGCCTCTCACTAAACGCTGAGGTTTTTTGTTTGCTTGTTCTGCTCCCTTGAAAACCATTTAATTGGATCATATTTCCCACTTTTGACTTGATTTTCATTAACACTGACAGTAAAATCCGCAAGGAGCTTTGAAGGGTCCGACATCCTGTTGATAGCAGGATCAGAACTTCTCAGCGCTCCGTGCTCCATTTGACATGCTTGCTCCCTCTGCCAACTTTGGAGGCAACTTCTCAAAATAAAGAATATTTGTGGGAGAAGGTCTGCATAAGGCTGGTTGAACTACTATTCACAGGAAGGAGGAGAGGGAATTTGAGGTGGAGGGACCCTTGAGTGGAGTTCTGTTTGGCAACAAATGGCCCAATATCTGTGCTGGAGATAAAAAATAAGGCCGAGGCCAATGGTGCAAAATAGGTTATATATTTTTAAAATTAGAATAGAATTTCCTATGTGTTTTGCCCAGTAGTCCTTTATGCTCGTTTGAAGGACTGTCATAACAACTGCAGATTCCCCTGAAGAAGCTTCTTGGGCAAAATGCATAGGGAAATTCCACAATTCTACACCAGCGAGGTGTAGTGGTTAAGAGCGGTGGACTCTGATCTGGAGAACCGGGTTTGATTCCCCACTCCTCCACATGAGCGCCGGAGGCTAATCTGGTGAACTGGATTTGTTCCTCTGCTCCTACATATGAAGCCCGCTGGGAGACCTTGGGCTAGACACAGCTCTCTTAGAGATCTCTCAGCCCCACCTACCTTACAGGGTGTCTGTTGTGGGGAGGGGAAGGGGAGGTGATTGTAAGCCAGTTTGAATCTCCCTTAAGCAGTAGAGAGAGTCGGCATATAAAAACCAACTCTTCTTCTTCTTCTGAGTAATAATTTTTTTAACCTATTTTGAGGCCATGGCCTTCCTTTTATTTCCTGTTACTGGTGCAGCCCTTTTATTTCCCAATATCTGTGCTGCAGTCGATGCAAACTGAATTTGCTTTGCTCATAATAATTGCTTAGGTCCCATCTAGATTTCTGCAGGTGCGGGGAGGGGGGCAATCTTCATTGTTCCCTCCCTCCCAACCAACCCAAAGCATCCCTGTAATGCTGCTCCGGGGGGGACGAGGGATCCCCAGGAAGAACTTGAGGGGATTGGCAAAAATGGTCCCAACTCCTTATGCCTGTGGAAAACTAGGCAGGACCCCAGCACTTGCCCATTTTCTCTCAGCTTGAGCATCCCATATCCTTAATACGTTGTTGGTGTTTCGAAACAAGCTGTATTTTGAGTGGTTTGGAGAGGCATTCAGCTGTCCAGTAGCTGGCGGCATTCGGCATGGCAGCAGGTTGGTTCACTGGTGTTTGGGCACTTCATTGGATTTCTGAGATTATGGATGCCTTTGAGCTGTCAGGGTCAGGTCGCCCCTCTTTTAGAAACGGCTGCATTTCGAGCATACTGCTTCTATTCCTGCACCGTCAGTGGAATTCATCAGTAGGTGGAATTCCTCACGTCGGCTGAAGTTCAGAACGTACGGGATCAAGGTTTTGGGATTTGTTCCCAGGCAGCAGTGTAAGAATGTGCAAAGTCTTCCCTCCAGCTAAATACACTCGATACACATATTTGGCGACGTGGGTCAGGCAGGCAAAAAGGGCAGGGTGAGAATGCTCGAAAGAAGAGCCACGAAGCTTTCTCCACCGCAGGCAGCAGGGGTGATAGAAGTACCACCTTTGTCACTTATCAGACAAAGGAAGGAAGACAGCCATGGGAAAACAGGGTGAGAATCCGCAGGGGCAAAAGGTTTGCCATACGACTGAGAACCATTTCGAGTGCTTGATAAAAACAATTTTTTCGTTAGTTTGTTGGTTTGAGGGCATTGCTCACGATCTGTGATCTAACAGCAGGCAAACAGAATTCTCACTCTTAGCTGATAGGGAAAGGACAATTTTAAACTAATTTTCATTTGACCTAATTCCAACCTTGCGGAAATTTCAGAGGCACTGTAAGGTGGAGCTTTTCCGACATGCTTGGCTGTCACGCACATGTGCTTGCCTCATGCTTCCTTCCTGCCACAGAGTGATTGAAGGCTTCCAGGTTTGGCAGGACTTGAATCAAATTCCAATCCACCGTAATCAAACTCCAATCCAAATCAGGATGCCAAACTGAAATATTTACCCCCCAAAAAAATTATAATGGGAGATTTGGCAGTGACACACATCTATTATCTATCTTTTTCTATAATCTCTTCCCATTTTACAGATGGAAAACTGAGACTAAAAAATCAACACTTCCATCCCAGTGATCTCATCTTAGGGTTGCCAGGTCCCTCTTCGCCACCGGTGGGAGGTTTTTGGGGCGAGCCTAAGAAGGGGAGGGTTTGGGGAGGGGAGGGACTTCAACGCCATAGAGTCCAATGGCCAAAGCGGCCACTTTTCCAGGTGAACTGATCTCGATCGGCTGGAAATCAGTTGTAATAGCAGGGGATCTCCTGCCACCACCTGGCGGTTGGCAACCCTACCTCATCTCCAGGTTCAGCTCTTTGTTCACTGGACTATCCTGTATCTCCCTAAGGTGAAATGGTGGGAAGAAGAAGAATTTGGTTTTTATATGCCGATTTTCTTGACCTTTTAAGGAGAATCAAAGCAGCTTACAATTTCCTTCTCTTCCTCTCCCCATAACAGAACCTTGTGAGGTAGGTGAGGCTGAGAGAGCTCAAAGAGAACAGTGACTAGCCCAAGGTCACCCAGCTGGCTTCATGTATAGGAGTGGGGAATCAAACCCAGTTCTCCCGATTAGAGTACACCACTCTTAACCACTACATCACGCTGCCTCTCTATCCTGCCCCTTATCATTTTAATACCAGTCCCTGAATCTTTTTTTTCTTTTCACTGTATGCAACTATAGCTTTAATAACAACACTTAAGAGGCTGAACTACATCCCAAAGGCCATTTACAATAAACCATTCTGCTGCCCGTTCAATTTTGATAGATGTTATTTTTTTTCCAAATGAGCTTGACATCCATTATAGCAGAAACATATGCTGGTAGCAATGGGTACTGAAGGCCTGGTGCCAAATGCCTTTGTCTTTATGCATTGCACACTGGTGCGCTGGCCATGGCTGCGCTATTTCCTGCTAGCTCCACAGATGCTGTGCTTTCTCTCGTTCTCTTTTGTGCATCAGGCCAAAGATGCTGCCAATTATCTCCCAAGCAGGGGCCATTTTGGTTTTTTGGTTTTGTTTTTAATTTATTTTTTTAAAAGTCTGCTTGCAATTGGTTCTCTAATCAAAATGAAGTTACAGGTTGGAAATTGAGGCAAGGCATTTTATGGGTTGGATGTGAAGGTAGAACAGCAAGAGCGTAATGACTGACATCTACCTGCGGTCAAAATTTGACCATCTGTCAGGTCATAAGGAGCTAAGAACATAAGAAAAGCCCTGCTGGATCCGACCAAGGCCCATCAAGTCCAGCAGTCTGTCCACACAGCATTATCCTGCCTGTGTTCCACAGCACCTAAGATAATAGGCATGCTCCTCTGATCCTGGAGAGATCTACCACTTTATCCCCACCTCACTTTTCTGCATCTGTAGACCAGCTATTAGAAGGCATTTTAAAGACCTCGGGCCAGTCAATTTCTCTCAGTCTGGCCTACCTCATGGGGTTGTTGTGAGGGAAAATGAAGAAGCGGATACTGATTGTTACCACACTGGGAATTGACATGGGAGTTTCCAGAATCATCTTTCTGTCCGATTTGGAAACAAAATGCAGAGCTAGATGGATCTTGGTTTGATCCAGCAAGTCAATCCAGCAGGTATTGATAGGTACTCATGGAGGGATTTGTATTGAAACGTGAAAGGGCCTTGCCCCTCCAAACTCCCCACTTCCTCACAACAGCAATTATCTGAACAGTGAAAAGAAAATTATACAAAAGACTCCATTTTCAGAACTTTCTCTCTGCGCCGCTGTTTGAATCAGAGCCTTTCTGGGTCACCCTTCCCCGAGCGCTCCCGGTTCGGCGATCCAATAATGGCTTTTAAAACACAACATTTGCTATTGATTTTCACATCATTAAGATGACAATTACTGGAAATGTAGGTTGTGTTGTTAATATGACAGGAGATAAAGTACCAAGGGAACAGGAAAACAAGGGAAAAAATTCCAATTAGCTCTTGCTTGAGGCGAATCTCATACTGCTCCCCACTCAGTGGCAGAGTCCAGCTTGCTGCAGCAACAGCTGAAGATGCTTTTACAATGGTTTGCTACCTCGGAGGCTGCAATTCCTGAGCAGAGGAGAGGAGGGGTGGGGAAACGATACACTCTATAGGCCTGAAAGGGCTCCACTTAGGGTTGCCAGGTCCCTCTACACCACTGGTGGGAGGTTTTTGGGGCAGAGCCTGAGGAGGGCGGGATTTGGGGAGGGGAGGGACTTCAATGCCATAGAGTCCAGTGGCCAAAGAGGCCATTTTCTCCAGGTGAACTAACAAACAAGACAACTGCAGCAGCATTATCCTGCCTGTGTTCCACAGCACCTACTATAATAGGCATTTGAGTGATAAATTGTCCCTTCATGCTGCGGCGCTTCTGGAAGTAAACCGGAAGTGACGGGATCGTGTTGTTCATGGCTGCGTGCGTGATCCTTGCTGTGAGCTGGCCGATGGATTAGCGGGCCATTTCCCCGTCCATTCCATACCTAGGGTTGCCAGATCCCTCGTCGCCACCAGTGGGAGGCTTTTGGGGCAGAGCCTGAAGAGGGCGGGGTTTGGGGAGGGGATGGACTTCAATGCCATAGAGTCCAATTGCCAGAGCGCCCATTTTCTCCGGGGGAACTAATCTCTAGGGGCTGGAGAGCAGTTGTAATAGCAGGAGATCTCCAGCTAGTACCTGAAGGTTGTGCAACCCTAATTATGAAGTGTACTAATGCAGCTTGTTGCTGCACTCATGTGCCTTCCTCATAGGATGGCCACATAGGATGGAGCATACAGAACCCTTCCCATGCCCCCCACCCCACAAAACCAGTCATGTTTAGGCCAGACTGAGCCAATAAAAATTTCCAAAGAGTATTGTAATTGTCTTTGCATACTATGAATTACATCGTTATTAAACCAAATGAATAGCAGCCATAACTATAATGAAAACAAGGGCTTAAATGTAATGCATTCTCATTGTTGTGAGAATAAGTATTTATGCTTCTGGTGCGTTCCTAAGCTGCTTCCTCCCCTAAAACTCAGACAGAACATCTTTGTAATCTTCTGTGGAGAGGAGAAAAAATTAAAGAGTTGATGAGAGGGTAGAGGAAACCTACCTATTCATTGATCAACCTATCCAACTGCTATGGTCCTCTTCTGAGGCCCTGCTTTGAGTCTTCTGAGATTAGGCAGGCAACAATTTAGTAGAGACATTTTTTATATTGGCACCAAAACTTGGGAACTCTTTTCTGTGAGAGATTCACCTCCCTCCTTCTGTTGCTGCCTTCTGTCAGTGGGTGAAGACTTTTTCGTTTCATCTGGCATTCCCTCAATGATCCCCCCATCCTGCCCTAGAACAAAGGGACCATCTTGAACAATGGTGGTGATGCCAAAAGGAAATGTGCACCCTCATTCTGGGGACAGAGCACCCCATCTTTTCCAGTGCTTCCAGATGATCTAGAATTCATAACCATTCCAACCTTTCGAAGACTTTTATTCTTGGCCAGACACAATTCCTTACCCCTCAACGAATTATTTGGCAGATTCTTAAAGACCCTGATCGAACAGAGAGTCTGCCCATGTGGAAAGGCAAAGACAGAAACATTTGCCCATTTCTTATTCAGTTATTCAGTGGCAAATGAGATTCAGTGTGAGTAAGTGTAAAGTGATGCATATTGGGGCAAAAAATCCCAACTTCACATATACACTGATGGGATCTGTGCTGGCAGCGACAGACCAAGAAAGGGATCTTGGGGTGGTAGTGGATAGCTCAATGATGATATTAACCCAGTGTGTGGCTGCTGTGAAAAAGGCAAAATCCATGCTGGCCATAATTAGGCAAGGAATAGAGACTAAAACTGCTGCTATCATACTGGTCACCCCACCTAAAAAATGATATTGTAGAGCTTGAGAAGGTGCAGAAAAGGGCAACCACTGTACAAAACAGGACGCTGTACAAAACTGATCCAGCAAGGCTTTTCTTAAATTCTTCTCTGTGTGAGCACATCCAAGTACAGATGGGGTTATGAATGCCTGGTGCATGTATGTTCACACCAACATGTCCAGATACAAGAGGTGGCTAGCCTTTATTTGCCTGGGAATGTGGTGTATCTACCTGGCTATTGACCTACGTATCTGACTATTCCTTTGGCAATCTTACGTAGTTAACACTATCCATAATTGTGAAGTACATCCAAAGAAAACACGTTTATAAAATAACTGGCATCACAAGGAATAGATGTGTAGCTACTATTGTGTGTGTTAAGTGCCGTCAAGTCGCTTCCGACTCATGATGACCCTATGAATCAATATCCTCCAAAATGGCCTATCTTTGACAGCCTTGCTCAGGTCTTGCAAACTGAGGGCTGTGGCTGGCTTCCTTTATTGAGTCAATCCATCTTTTGCTGGGTCTTCCTCTTTTGTTGCTGCCCTCAACTTTTCCTAGCATGGCTGTCTTTTCCAGTGACTCTTGTCTTCTCATAATGTGACCAAAATACAATAGTCTCAGTTTAGTCATTTTAGCTTCTAGGGTCATTTCAGGCTTGATTTGATCTAGAACCCACTGATTTGTTTTTTTGGCCATCCACGGTACCGTAACACTCTCCTCCAACACCACATTTCAAAGGAATCTTTCTTCCTATCACCTTTCTTCAATGTCCAGCTTCCACATCCATACATAATAATAGGGAATATGATGGCATGAATTAACTTAATCTTGGTGGCCAGTGACACATCCTTACACTTCAGAATCTTTTCTGGCTCCTTCATGGCTGCCCTTCCCAGTCTCAATCTCCTTTTGATTTCTTGGCTGCAGTCTCCCTTTTGGTTGATGATGGAGCCAAGGAATAGAAAGTTGCTACTATTACTATTACTCTCCAGCATTGTTGATGATAAAAACACGGTTAATGACCAATAATAAACCAGACACGTTTCGGCCTGTATGGCCTTCTTCAGTGGTCATAATATACAATTACAATTATTATAAAGACACATCCAGAAATACATGCAAAAGGTGTGCTGTAAAGCACTCACCTGATATATTGTATGGCCCTTTGTCACTTATTGTTGTATACCATGGATATTTCACCATTGGACTTGGCTCACACGAAAGTCTTGTAATGTATTTCTAATGTTGTACAGATGTATATACCATCAACCAGTGATAAAGCATAGGAAGTAGGGTTGTCAGGTCCCTCTTTGCCACCAGCAGGAAGTTTTTGGGGCGGAGCCTGAGGAGATCGGGGTTTGGGGAGGGGAGGGGCTTCAATGCCATAGAGTCCAATTGCCAAAGCGGCCATTTTCTCCAGGTGAACTGATCTCTATCGGCTGGAGATCAGCTGTAATAGCAGGAGATCTCCAGCTAGTACCTGGAGGATGGCAACCCTAATAGGAAGGCATTTGACAGTCATGCAATTAGGAGTCCCGATTTCCCCTCTGGAGACTTTTTTACACAAACTGATGTCCCTCCCCCCATCTGCGGCCGTTTGATTTGAAAGAGCCTTTGGTGTTAAACGATTCAAAAAAGAGTCTGAATATTTCATGAAAAGAAGGCATTTTCTTCATTTCCCATTTTAATAAGAAATGCACTAAGTAATTAAGACAAGAGTTTGAAAGTGGCAGATTATTCCTTTCTCCCCCTCCTTCTCCTTTCTTGTTTTCTCGTGAATGGGGCGGCTATCCGCTGGATGAGATTTTCCCAGCTTTCATCTGTTTGATGGCTTTGGATAAGATCATTTGTGACCATCTCTTTAAAAAAAAAAACACTTTGATATCTTCATCCAGATATGACACAGTGCAACTTCAAAAAACACATTCCAGTGGAACAGTAGCTTTTCCTTAGCATCTCTTTTCTCTTTTGCATTTTCTTGCTTTATTTCATGTTCTCATTTGTATATATTTTCTAAAGGGTGTTATGACCAAAAGGCTTAAGAGCAGTAGCAACAGCTAGGTGTAACAAGGGCTGTCTTTACCACCAAACTGCAGCATGTTTTGTAAGCAAACAGTCTTGGCCTCTTTGCACTGCACTAAAGAAACACGTTGATCGATGTGTTGTTCCTTTCATTGATGGCACATCTACACCAGGGGCTTCGCAAACTTGGCCAGAAATGCAACTGACATTTGAACCACATTTTGGGTTGCCAGCTCCGGGTTGGGAAATGCCTGGAGATTTTGGGGATGAAGCATGGAGAGGGTGGGGTTTGGGGAGTGGAGGGACTTCATTGGAGTATAATGCCATAAAGTCCTCCTTCCAAAGAGGCCATTTTCTCCAGGGGAACTGATCTTGGTCATCTGGATGTAGGGATGCCAGCTGCAGCCTGGGAAATCCCTGGAGATTTTGGGGTTGGAGGCTGAGGAGGGTGGGGTTTGGGGAGAGGAGGGACTTCAATGGGGTATGATGCCATAGAGTCCAACTCCCAAAGTGGCCATTTTTTTCAGGTGAACTGATCTCTGTCACCTGGAGATCAGCTGTAATGGTGGGAGATTTCCAGCCACCACCTGAAGTTGGCAACCCTAAACATGTTAGGAATACCTGTTTTGATCCAACCAAAACCCAAAGAATTTGCCATTCAAAAGGAATAGCATTATGAGTATCAACAGTGGTGGTATTCAACATAGGGGCTGGCTGGCTGGTTGGCAGTCACACTGCTGGTGTAGGCTCACAATTGAATGGCTTGCTATTCCATACACCCCACGGCAATCATGTGCCATTCAGAATCAAACACTGCTTTTGTGCCTTTGCAGATGATGCCATGCATTTGGATGGATTCTACCAAGGAATACCAGGGTCATGACGCAGAGGCGGGCAATGGCAAACCACCTCTGAATGTCTCTTGCCTTGAAAACTCCATGAGGGGTCACCATAAGTTGACTATGACTTGGTGGCACTTTCCACCACCACCACCACCTTTGTGGGAAGAACAGTGACAGCATTCACTATGAATATAAATCCCTGTGGTTAATCAAATGTCTCTCTAACACCAAATGGAACACATGAGTCACTTGAAAAGGCTCACAGCACAGATAAAACATGGCAGTCCTTGGGAGGGGCTGTGGCTCAGTGGTCGAGCCTCTGCATGGCATGCAGAAGGTCCCCGGTTCAATCGCCGGCATCTCCACTTAAAAGGGACTAGGCAAGCAGGTGATGGGAAAGACCTTTCTCTGCCTGAGACCCTGGAGAGCCACTGCCGGTCTGAGTAGACAATACTGACTTGGATGGACCAAGGGTCTGATTCAGTATAAGGCAGCGTCATGTGTGTTCATGTGTGTTCAGTAATAATGGAGATTAAGTTGAAAGTCATAAGTAAATTAGGCAACATTACCTAGACAGTCTGAGGAAAGAATAGGGGTCTTTTTTATATTATTATAATACTCCCAGGCCATGCTCGACACTGCACTTTACTATGATTCCCAGACGTTTTGCCAAAACACAGGACAGTACAACTGGTGTAAAATAGGGGAAATAGGGTTGTGAAGAGGATATGGTTGCAGTAATGTGTGTGTTCAGTGCCGTCAAGTCGCTTCCGACTCATGGCGACCCTATGAGTTATTGTCCTCCAAAATGTCCTATCTTTGGCAGCCTTGCTCAGGTCTTGCAAATTGAGGGCTGTGGCTTCCTTCATAGAGTCAATCCATCTCTTGTTGGGTCTTCCTCTTTTCCTGCTGCCCTCAACTTTTCCTAGCATGATTGTCTTTTCCAGTGACTCTTGTCTTCTCATCATGTGACCAAAGTATGACAGCCTCAGTTTAGTTGTTTTAGCTTCTAGAGTCAGTTAGTGCTTGATTTACTCTATAACCCACTGATTTGTTTCTTTGGTAGTCCACGAAGTAATGTCCTAGAATAAATATAGTAGGAATCGCTTATATTCCCTACTGCCCAGATAGCATCTGCTACCATCCTTATCATCCGGGCCACAAGGAACAGTCTTCGTGGATGCTATCAGTGCCAAGACTGGAAACAGCTGGACAGAAATTATTTTTTCCCAAATTATCATGATGCTGCTCCGCTTCCTGGAGAGGTGGTTGATTACCCCTCCCTGTCCCTTTTTTCTATTCACTAGGCAAATGCAAAACATGAATGGCAGGAGGCCTGGCTCATCTCAACCGATAACCTCACCGGAACATAATGTTATCACATGACCCGCTTTCTTCTCTGTCTCCTTAAGACATTTGCAAAAAGGGAGCGTCGCATTAATTTAAATCAGATTTTCAAGAAAGCAGATTTTAGACGTGCACACACGCACACACAAAAGATTTAATCTGCTTTCTGAAAGCAGAAAAGGCTTATTGTGATGCCCCGGGTTTTAATTCAACTACCGTTTAAGAAGAGGTTTAGCTATTTAGCAAGAAAATTGTGGTTGCTGCCCCCCAAAGCCCCCCAAGCAAACAAAACCAGCATATTCTCAGTGCTTCCCAGGAAGATATTCCCCACAACCCACATCTGCTTCTTCCCTAATACACAAAGCTGCTGAGGATTCAAGCGGGATGCAACTGCTTTTCAGACTGACCAGCACTGACAGTTATAGAACCATAGAGTTGGAAGGGGCCATACAGGCCATCTAGTCCAACCCCCTGCTCAATGCAGGATCAGCCTAGAGCATCCCTGACAAGTGCTTGTCCAGCCTCTACTTAAAGACTGACAGTGAGGGGGAGCTCATCACCTCCCTAGGTAGCTGATTCCACTGTCAAACAACTTTTACTGTAAAAAACGTTTTTCTAATATCCAGCTGGTACCTTTCCGCATGCAATTTAAACCCATTATTGCGAGTTCTATCCTCAGCTGCCAACAGGAACAGCTCCCTGCCCTCCTCTAAGTGACAGCCCTTCAAATACTTAAAGAGAGCAATCATGTCTCCCCTCAGCCTCCTCTTCTCCAGATTAAACCTTCCCAACTACCCCAGCCTTTCCTCGTAGGGCTTGGTCTCCAGGCCCCTGATCATCCTCGTCGCTCTCCTCTGTACCCGCTCCATTCTGCCCACATCCTTTTTGAAGTGAGGTCTTCAGAACTATACACAATACTCCAGAACTATACATTGGTCAGGTGCGGCCTGACCAATGCTGTGTACAGCGGAACTATGACATCTTGCAATTTGGATGTTATGCCTCTGTTGATGTACCCCAAGATCGCATTAGCTTTTTTTGTCGCTGCATCACACTGGCAGCTCATATTTAACTTATGGTCCACCCATACTAGGGCTGTTGATTCGGTTCGGTCCGAACCGAAAAACAGCCGAATTTCCTGCAATTTGGCGGTTTTTTGGTTCGGACGAACCAAACTCAAAAAGGGGGGGAAACCGGGGAGCCGAATTCGCCGAGTTCGGGGTGTTCCTGAATAAATTCGGCCCCTTTAAACAGATCTGCGCCTTCCAGCTGGAAGGCGCAGATCTGTTCCCCCCCCCCCCGCGCGCCTCCAGGGAGCTTCCCTGGAGGCACGTGGTGGGCCCTTTAAATAGATCTGCGCCTCCCGACCCGGAGGCGCGCGGGGGGCCGAATTTTCCCCTGAACTCCGGATCCCCCGAATTTCTGGGGATTCAAAGCGGGGGAGTTCGGACTTCGGCACGGCCCGAATAAAAACGGGCCGAATTTTGCCGAAGCCGAACTATACCGATTTTATTTCAACAGCCCTAACCCATGCCCCAAGATCTTGTTCACACACACTGCTAACCAGAAGTGTATCCCCCATCCAGTGTGCATGTCCCTCATTTCTGTTACCCAGATGTAGAACTCGACACTTATCCCTGTTGAAATGCATCTTGTTCACATCTGCCCACTTTGCCAGTGTGTTCAGATCTCACTGTATTGCCTCAGTGCTCTTGCTCCAAGGTTGACACCAACTTTGGCTCGGATGCACTGGAGCAAAAGATGCAAGCCTCCAGGTGGGACCTGGGGATCCCCCGGAATTGCAGCTCATCTTCAAAGTACACAGATCCGTTCCCCTGAAGGGAAGGGGTACTTTGGAGGAGTCCCTTGGTGGCATGGTGCACAGTCCCCACGTCGTATGAACAGAGGCACTGGTACCCATGAACCGGCCATTGGATTTTGAGGGTTCGTGCTCACACGTACCAAGGCTGTATGTGCATGGGAGACAGCACATTGCCCCTGTGGTGGCCATGCTAATTGGGAGGATTGCAGGTAGCGTGTGCTCCTGTTGTGTGTTGTCGGTAGGCTCAGTACATGTGACTGTCATCTGAATACACTTATCGCAGATTAACTATCACAGAGAGCATTTTATTAATTATTATTATGGGAAGGCAGAAGGTCCCAGGTTCAATCCCCGGCATCTCCAGTTCAAGGGACTAGGCAAGTAGGGGATGTGAAAGACCTCAACCTGAGACTCTGGAGAGCCGCTGCCAGTCTGAGTAGACAATACTGACTATGATGGACCAGGGGTCTGATTCAGTATAAGGCAGCTTCGTGTGTTCATGTGTTCACACCTCCTACACAATAAAGTCTAATGGAGTATCCAACGTTTAATATGTTTTGAGAATCGAGATCCCTCATGCTGCAGTACTATTAAATTCTTGTGCAAAACTTTTACAGAATAGCCAAGTGACTAAGTCTTAATCAGAGCTTGGTTGTCCTCGTCACATGAATATGAGTATGTAAAGTTCTTTAAAGTTTCTATGCCAATTAGATATGAAAGTTAGTTCCAAAAATGCTCTATGACTCAGGGAGAAGAAGGCCAATCTGCCGTTCCAATTTGTACCTTTAAATCCGAAGAGCTGGGAACCATTAAATGCTAATCAGATGAGTAATTTTCTCATTAATAAAACCTCAGGACATTCTGTGATTTTGACCCGTACTGCAGATAAATGTGGGCGGTTTTGTAATTCCGTCTTTGCAAGCCTCATCAGTTAGATACCAATAAATAATATGGTAAAAATAGGATTAAACAATCTGTCTACTTGATTTGTAACCTGCCGCAATAATGTTTGTTAGAAAACAACTTATGCATCGTTAATTGGGTAGAATGACCACTGAACACACTAGGACTTGCTTGGGGGAAACACAGTGGATGAAGCTGGTAAGGCAAAAGATCAGTAAGTAAAGAAGGAAGGCTTAACTGTGGTGGACTTTGGGTGGGGAGAGATACTAGCTGCTTGTCCCAGCATTTGGGTCCTGAGAGGAATGCCTGCGCCGGGCATTGGAGACAAACTAGCAGCATTGCCTCCTAAAGAGGTTTCGGGTGTGCTGAAACCTCCACCCGGCTCCAAAAACCCGTGCAACCCTGGCGTATCTTTGCAAAAATAAAAAGGGGCGTTCCCGAGCCGAAAGTGCTCGGGAGGACGACTAACGTCAGCCCCGCCCCGCGGCCAGTGCCGGTATGCCCTGGGAACACCTCCTGTGGCGCTGGAATGCCTCCCGGCTTGCCACCGTGGTCTGTGCCAGCGGCCAGAGGCCGGTGGTCGGCACCGGCGGTTGGGGAGCGGCACCCAGCCATGCACGCTGGCGCTGGGGCCACTAAAGCCAGAGTGCGCCTTCCGGGCGCCGGTGGTGTGGTCCCCTATACCAGCGGAGGCCATAGTCGGCCTCCTAAGGGCTTTGGGCCCAATTCTCAGGAATGGGTCCCTAATGCTAGTACCTCAGCCAGATCTGGGTCACAAAAGTAAGACCTATTATACCATACCAATGCAGAGGTGACAGGGTTGCCAACCTCCAGGTACTAGCTGGAGATCTCCTGGTATTACAACCGATCTCCAGCCGATAGAGATCAGTTCCCCTGGAGAAAATGGCCGCTTTTGCAATTGGACTCTATGGCATTGAAGTCCCTCCCCTTCCCAAACCCTGCCCTCCTCAAGTTCTGCACCACAACCTCCCGCCGGTGGCAAAGAGCGATTTGGCAACCTTAAGAGGTGATCATAAATGGTAATGTGCTGACATAAATATCTGGGACCGACCTGGTGTGTCGGACACTTTGACGTTTGAGACGGTTTCTATTTTGTATGTGTCTTTCAAGACATGCTGAAACCCTAAGCAATATTGAGTTTAAGAGGTCCCATAGCATTACCAAAAGAATGCGTACTATTCTAACATTGAAATTTAGTAATTTTAGTGGACCCTCATAAGCTGATACCGTGAACTGACCTGGATGGCCCAGCCTGGCCTGATCTGGTCAGATCTCAGAAGCGAAGCAGGGTTGGCCGAGGTTAGTATTTGGATGGGAGACCACCCTGGAATTCCAAGGTCGCGATGCAGAGGAAGGCAATGGCAAACCACCTCTGAATGTCTCTTGCCTTGAAAACTCTACGGGGTCACCATAAATCAACTGTGACTTGATGGCAAAACAAAAACAACCTTCCCACAAAAGCCGTTTGTGTATATCCGGCCTTTTGTTGCAATTCAAGACAGCTTCAAGCATCTCTAATTAAAAATCTCCATTTTCTGCTATTGGAATTTTCAGATGCTGACATTAAAACACATATGAATATGTGGGAAATCCACTTATGGTAACCATAAATGAATGTAGAATCCTAGAGATCAGTTTTTTAAAGGTTGTAGTTTCTTGGATTGTAGTTCTTTCCAAATATAGAATATATGCATTGCTTTTTAATGTTTTCTTTGCATTGTGCAAATATTTATTTGTGCACAGGAATAGTCATTATTCAGACCATTCATAGAATCATAGAATCATAGAGTTGGAAGGGACCACCAGGGTCATCTAGTCCAACCCCCTGCACAATGCAGGAAATTAACAACTACCTCCCCCCACATCCCCAGTGACCCCAACCCTCCCCTGCCATGCAGGATCCCACAATCAAAGCACTCCCGACAGATGGCCATCCAGCCTCTGCTTAAAGACCTCCAAAGACGGGGACTCCACCACCCTCCGAGGCAGCACATTCCACCGTCGAACAGCCCTCACTGTCAGAAAGTTCTTCCTAATGTTTAGGTGGAATTGCTTTTCTCTTAGTTTAAATCCATTACTCCGTGTCCTAGTCTCTGGAGCAACAGAGAACAAGCTAGTTCCCTCATCAACATGACATCCCTTCAAATATTTAAACATGGCTATCATGTCTCCCCTCAACCTTCTCTTCTCCAGACTAAACAAACCCAACTCCCTAAGTCTCTCCTCATAGGGCATGGATTCCAGACCTTTGACCATTTTGGTCGCCCTCCTCTGGACACACTCCAACTTGTCAACATCCTTCTTAAATTGTGGAGCCCAAAACTGGACACAGTATTCCAAGTAAGGTCTGACCAATGCTGAATACACTGGTGGTATTACTTCCCTTGATCTAGACACAATACTCCTATTGATTCTTCCCAGAATTGCATTGGCCTTCTTCATTCAAGGACTCTAGCCTAGGTATTAATATGACTTGCTAGTGTGTAGTGTAAAAAAAAAAAAAATCTACGCACTTTGAAATGTCATTCCAAGTATTTCCACTAGAGGATGCTCAAAACATACTGAAGACTTCCAAAACAATCTTACAAGGGAGATATGCATTAATTTTAGTTGAAGATATCTGTTTTTAGATTGGAAGGTACTTGTAGTCACGGTCCCAAGGAACTTTTATTGAAACTTGATAAGATATTGGGAGATCTGACTACAGATAAAACTTAAGAAAATAAATCCTCCAGCAGTTCAGGACAGAGGATTGAACTCGATCACTGCCATGATGGTAGGGAAGGGTAGGCCAACCTTCATTTTCACAATGAAAATAAATCCCTGAGAATGCTATTCACCCCATGGTGGAAATTTTACCAGCACCCGTACAGTATCTGCAGAGGGTAGGGCCGATGGGCAGAGAATCTGCTTTGACTGACATCTCCAGGTAAAAGGATCAGACAGTGGGTGATGTGAGAGACCTCTACTTGAGATCCTGGAAAGCACCTGCCAATCAGAGTAGACAATACTGACCTCAACAAAAACAAAAACATAGGATTTATAAAAACAGATCCACCATCATCACAGTTTTGGCCCTGGCAATCTAAATTTCAGAGAGCCAGCATGGTGTAGTGGTTAAGAGTGGTGGTTTGGAGTGGTGGACTCTGATCTGGAGAACTGGGTTTGATTCCCCACTCCTTCACATGAGCGGTAGAGGCTAATCTGGTGAACTGGATTTGTTTCCCCACTCCTACACACGAAGCCAGCTGGGTGACCTTGGGCCAGTCACGCTCTCTCAGCCCCACCTACCTCACAGTAGGGCTGTTGATTCGGTTCGGCCCGAACTGAAAAACAGCCAAATTTCCCCTGATTCGGTGGTTTTTAGTTCGGGACGAACCGAACTAAAAAATGGCAGGCAACCGGGGAGCCGAATTCAGCGAGTTCGGGAGTTCATGAATAAATCCAGCCAATTCGGGGCATCAGTAAGCAGCATAACCGTCGGTAAGCAGCATTCTCCTTCCCCGGCCAATCGGTGGCCAAGCTGGGTTTTCTTCTGGCCAATCAGTCAGGATTGAGTACTGGAGGAATCAGCTGATGTGCGGCCGGCCGGGGAGAGAGAGAGAGAGGGAAATCCTCGTGTGTGTGTGTGAGGGGGGTGCTTGTGCACATTCGCTCCTTTCTGTGGCTGCAGGGGGTGTATTTTTTGGGGTAGAGACCTCAAATTTTCAGCAGAGATTCAAGCCTTCTTAAGAGACCACCCAAGTTTTGTAAACATTGGGTCAGGGGGTCCCGAGATATGGGCTCCCCCCCTTTTTTCTTTCCATGGCTGAAGGGGGCGCATTTTTGGGGATACAGACCCCAAACTTTCAGTGGAGCTTCAGATGAGCCTTCTTGAGATACCCCCCAAGTTTTGTAAACATTGGGTCAGGGGATCTCGCGATATGGGCTCCACCCCTTTTCCCTCCCCCCTTTTCCATTTCTGTGGCTGCAGGGGGCGCTTTTTTGGGGATACAGCCCCCAAACTTTCAGCATAGCTTCAGACAATCCTTCTTAAGATACCACCCAAGTTTTGTAAAGATGGGTTCAGTGGGGGCAGAAATATCGGCTCCCTCCCTTTTCTCTTTCCGTGGCTGCAGGGGGCACATTTTTGGGGGTGCAGATCCCAAACTTTGAGCGGAGCTTCAGACAAGACTTCTTAAGAGACCACCTAAGTTTTATAAACATTGGGTCAGGGGGTCCCGAGATATGGGCTTTCCCCTTTCCCCTATTGGGATGAATGGATCAGCCGATCCTGTATGCATCTCCAGAGCAAAACGTCCCATGCCTAAATGGAATCGTCTTGGATTACCCAGTCCTCCCCAGCCCCTCCTGATGGAACAGAAGACAGCCACAGTAAGACCCCTTTGGGGGCTTTAATCTATAATTTTTCTCCTGTGTGTGTGTGTGTGGGGGGGAAGCAGAGTCTGTGTGTATGTGGGGAGGGAGCAGTTTCTGTGGGTGGGGGGGGAAGCCAAAGGGGGCTTTTGCCGGTTCTGCCTGGGGTGTGTGTTCCCCCTCGAGTCTCTCTCTCCCTGGTTTGAGGGGGGGGTTTCAGTTGTGTGTCTTTAGGTTTTCCCTCATTCATAAGAGCGGTTTGGTCTATTTGGATGCTTGCTCAAAACTTGTTTTCAAATGGTGACTTAAAGAATGCATTTGGAGTCCCATGCAAAAGGGTAAATTCCACCTCTCCTGCTCATTATGCATAGCTAGCTGCCTCTGTCCCTTTCCATGGTTTGCAAACTCCCAGGTGTCAGATGTTGCTTTGCACAGTTGCAAAGGTGTTGCTTACAAGGTTGTGTTGTTTTTCAGTCGTATTGCTTTGCAGTTGTGTTGCAATGCTTTGCAAACTTCTCAGCTGTTTGTTGGGGCTGGGAGCTTTGTGCGTGGGCGGCAAGCTCTGCTCAGAGATGCACATTAAGGGTGGGGGGACCCCTTTCGGGGCCCATATATCAGCCCCCCCTGACCCAATCTTTACAAAACTTGGGGGGTCTTTCAAGAAGCGTCCTTTGAAGCTCCGCTGAAAGTTTGGGACCTCTATCCCCAAAAATGCCCCCGCAGAGCCGCGGAAAGGAGCGGTTGTGTTTTTGATGGCTTTATTCGGCCGAATTTTTTTCCCGAACTTTGAATTCCTGCTGAATTGCACGGACCTGAAGCGGGGGAGTTCGGACTTCGGCATATCCCGAATCTTAACAGGCCGAATTCAGCCGAATCCAAACTATAGCGAATTTTTTTTAATTCAACAGCCCTACCTCACAGGGTGTCTGTTTTGGGGAGGGGAAGGGAAGGGGATTGTAAGTAGGGTTGCCAGGTCCCCCTTCGCAACCGGCGGGAGATTTTGAGGGCGGGGTTTGGGGAGAGGAGGGACTTCAATGCCATAGAGTTCAATTGCTAAAGCGGCCATTTTTCTCCAGGTGATCTGATCTCTATCGGCTGGAGATCAGTTGAATTAGCAGGAGATCTCCTGCTATTACCTGGCAGTTGGCAACCCTAATTGTAAGCCAGTTTGATTTCCTTAAGTGTTGGAGAAAATCAGCATATAAAAATTCTTCGAATCTGCTTTGACTGACATCTCCGGGTAAAAAGATCAGGCAGTAGGTGATGTGAGAGACCTCTTCCTGAGATCCTACTCTGCCAACCAGAGTAGACAATACTGACCTCAATAAAAACAAAACATAGGATTTATAAATACAGATCCACCAGCATCAGTTTTGGCCCTGGCAATCTAAATTTCAGTTGTCTGGAGGCAAATGAAAGGAGATCCAGCAGTCTCATATTTATCTCACCCTTCCTCCACGGAACTCAGGACAGCCTACACACGTCTTCAGTTCTATCCTCACCCCAGCCCTGTGAGGGCTGTTAGGCTGAAGGACAGCAGCTACCCACAGGTTACTCAATGAGCCTCATGGCCAAATGGGGGTTTATGCATTAATCTTAATCCAAAACTTCAACCATGACACCACATTGGATATAAGTAATGCATTTGCAAGCACACATTGCTTCTCCATGGATGTCAGTAATATATTTACAAGTGCTGAAGGTTGTTTCGTCTGAGAATTGTGTCCAGACAATGATACTCCCATCTTAAAGATGTACTAGACAACTTCCCTAAAGCTGATCGCGATCCTACAAGGACTTAGTCAGCATTTTTTTAAAAGTTGCAATGTGTGCACAGCTATGCACCTCATATATTTTACACCACTTTTAGGATTTTTTCTGCAAACCTAAGATTATAGAAACATTCCTCCTTTTTGCACCTGGTCCCATTATGCAGGTTTTTTGATCCGCACTCTGTAGTCAAGTTCAGCATTAGATATAGAAATTCCACTGGCAAATATTTATAATTCAGGTGGCCTATGGTGCCCAATGCCTCCACGAGAAGAATCTATGCTATAGGTTTATCCCATGAGAAACAGGACTTCTGTCATGACCAGAGCAGCATGGGGACACACATCTGGGGCTCTCACACTGTTAAGATAATGCCAGAATTCATCTCCAGCTGAAGAATATTATATGATGCTTCTATAAATTATGGAGCACTACTGATACACACTGGACCAATGCGAACATTTCTGCTATTGACCTTGTATTATTTCTGCAGCTGATGGGGAGTGAATCCCTTCTAGCACTGCTGATGTTCTTATATCACCAGCTGGAGTATTTTGAGTGAAAGAGACAAGCAGTGTTAGCCCTGGTAAGCAAATGGATTGCAGTTCACTTAGGAAGACAATTCCATCAATTACAGACATCTCATCTGCCTGGGATGTTATATAAATTATCTTGTTTTCCTTTATTAATCCTATGCAAATATGAAATCGCAGACTGCGGATCCGATGCTACAAGGGGCCCATCAGTTCTCCAAATGTGCAGTAAAACCTACTTTAATTAATTTTATTATCTGCCTCCTAGAAACAGGATGAAAAGTTCAGGGAGGGAAAAATGTGAGCATCTCTGGCTGAATAACACGAAAATCAGTATTTCTATAGTGCTTTTCCGAAGGACTACACAGAGAGCTGTAAGAGTGGCACACAGGGATTGTGGGTGGGCAGGAGAAACTAGACAAGCCTCTAGGACCCAGCAAAGACACGGAGACATTATAGAAGGCAAACTGGAAAATGAAGGGTAGAGGGAAAAAAAGAAGAGTTGGTTTTTTATATGCCGATTTTCTCTACCTTTGAAGGAGAGAAACCAGCTTACAATCTCCTTTCCTTCTTCCCCCCACAACAGACACCTTGTGAGGTGGGTGAGGCTGAGAGATCTCAAAAAGACCTGTGACTAGCCCAAGGTCACTCATAAAATCTTAGAGTTGGATGGGACCACCAGGGTCATCTAGTCCAACCCCTTGCACAATGCAGGAAATTCACAACAACCTCCCCCCCGCACCCCCAGTGACCCCTACTCCATGCCTCAAAGATGGCCAAGATGCCCTCCCTCTCATCATCTGCTTAAGGTCTTCTGCTTAAGCTTTGCTGACAGATGGCCATCTAACCTCTTCTTAAAAACCTCCAGGGAAGGAGAGCTTACCACCTCCCGAGGAAGCCTGTTCCACTGAGAAACCGCTCTGTTAGAAAATTCTTCCTAATGTCTAGACGGAAACTCTTTCGATTTAATTTCAACCCGGTGGTTCTGGTCCGACCTTCTGGGGTAACAGAAAACAACTCAGCACCATCCTCTATATGACAGCCCTTTACGTACGTGAAGATGGTTATCATATCCCCTCTCCATCTTCTCCTCTTCAGGCTAAACATACCCAGCTGGGTTCATGTGTAGGATTGGGGAAACCAACCCAGTTCACCAGATTAGAGTCCATTGCTCTTAACCACTACACCACACTGGTAGAGCTAGAGCAGGAAGCAAGGCGAAACCAACAGTATAAGAGTAAGACATAGCAAAGCAAGGTTGATGAGCAGAATGGCCAAGGATGAGTTGAGATGGTGGTTCTGTTGCATGGGCAGGCAACTGAGAAACACGTAGTGTGGAAGCCACATATACTGGAGTAATGCTCATGCGCAAGCGGTTTCCAGTTTGGTTTAGGAAATCCATTGCTCTCTATCTGGTCTGCCTGCTGAGCGATGCTGGTATGATGTAGTTGGTAGGTTGCCCATGATTGGTGGTGTGCACTGAAAGCTTGCTAGCGCAAGGGAACCGCTGTGCAAAATTGACACTACACTTCTGGGGGAATTTCAGATGCATTTAGGTTTTTGTAGGAAATATATCCACTTTCCTTCCCAGGATTAGGACAACCGATCCCTTCCCTTGCCATTCGTCAATAGTACAAATTGGTGATACCCTGAGTTTGGGGCCATTACAAGATCTGTTGCTCTTGTTTGGTTGTCGTTGCAAGTATTACAAGTGAATTCCAGCAAGCATGTGGGTCACCCAGAGCAGTTTCTGGAACCACGGCCCATCTGTTGAGCTCGCTGGAGTGGGATCTGTAGACAAGAGCTTGGGATGCCCTAATAACTCATGCGGAAGAATAGTGGTATTTTGAATAGCAATTCTAGGGGAAAAATATCTCAGGAGATGCCGTGCAGCTGTGCTGAAGCTATGCATAGCTCGCGAAAGATTAATTGGTCACCCTTTTGACCAAGTGGTTTGCTAAAGACAGCATCTTCTTTGTTCTCTGAAGGGAAGGCAAAGGCACTTGGGCGAGCATTTTTTAAAAACTTCTGTACAGCAATCCATAGGCTGCAATCCTGAGAGGGGGGTGCGAATCTCCTTAGGAGCCAGCGTGACCATGCACTGGCGTAGGTGCCACTTTATCACCACTTCTGGCAGCAGATTCCACATTTTAATCATTCATGTAAATAAGTATTTCCTTTTGTCTATCCTGAATATTATTCCGCAATTGTGGGGCAGCCGCTAAGATGCTTGGTGGGTCCTTATAGCCTTTTGACATCACTTAGAAACTTCAGAAGATCTAGTCAGTCTTTCCATGTAGACTCTAGTTCACTCCATACAACCCGCTTTAGGGCAGAGCTATACCTTATCTCAGCAAACTGTGTTCCCAGAACTATTTGGGGAACTCCCTGCTCCAGGATGTGGTGATGGCTGCCAGCTTGGAAGGCTTTAAGAGGGGAGTGGACATGTTCATGGAGGAGAGGGGTATTCATGGCTATTAGTAAAAATGGATACTAGTCATGATGCATACCAATACTGCATCATTTAAATAGTAGCCATGAATGCCCCTTTCCTCCAAGAAATGTCCATTCCCCTCTTAAAGCCTTCCAAGTTGGCAGCCATCACCACAATTTAACTATGCGTTGTGTGAAAAAATACTTCCTTTTATCTGTTTTGAATCTCTCACTCTCCAGCTTCAACAGATGACCTCATGTTCTAGTATTATGGGAGAGGGAGAAAAACTTCTGCTGTCCACTCTCTCCAAACCATGCATAATTTTATAGACCTCTATCATGTCTCCCCTCAGCCACCTCAGTGTGCATACTAGTATCAACCAGGTAAACGGTACTAACTGATGATCCTAACCTCCTCTAAATAGTAAGAGTGAAATGATGTAATCCCCATCACTCAGCAAGGCTTATCACGGCATCCCTACCCCCGACTTCTAAGTCTGCCCTTAGACTCTTGTGCCACACGCTTCAATCCAATATAACGATTTTGTCACACTGTAAGGGAAATGGGAAAAATGGGATAGTTCATCTTGATAGACTCCGCTGGTGAGCAAAGTCTATTTAGCAAACAGAATGCAGACCAATAAATTAGACAGCTGAGATGCGCAGGTCATGTTCCTCCTGTGACACCAGCCATATTTCCAGGAGTTTGATCTTACTGGTATTGACGCTAACGCTGCCCAGGGTCGAAGGAGAGTTTCCGATCAGCACAATTAACCTAGACAAAGACATTTGCCACTACATTTGTCCGCATCAAAAGGTATATAGAAAAAAACCCCTGCAGAAATGCATCTGGCTTGCTAAAGGAAGATCAGCATGAAGGACTGAGGGACTGAAATTGCATACCAAGTGCAGACTTTGGAGGATGCTTCATGGTGAAAACAACGTGAAGAACATCTGTTTATTCAGATACTATGGACTTCAATGATGGACTATCTTTAAGTCTGTATGGAAGAAAGTCGTGGTACTTTAGAAGCAATTTCTCCAAATCTTCCCGATTACTAAGGTTGCTAACTCCGGGTTGAGAAATGTCTGGAGATTTCGGGGGTGGAGCTTGAGGAGGGCAGGGTTTGGGGAAGGGGGGACTGAATTGGGCTATAATGCCATAGAGTTCACCTTCCAAAGGAGCCATTTTCTCCAGGGGAACTGATCGCTGTCGCCTGGAGACCAGTTGTAATCTCAGGAGATCTTCAGCCACCACCAGTAGGTTGGAACTCCTACCAATCACACTCTCTCAGCCTATCCAGGGTTCTTGTAGTCAGGATAAAATGGAGGAGTGGAGAACAATATTATAACTGATTTGGGTCGTCACTAGGAGATAATGGGGTATAAATATCTGAATAAATCACTAAAGCCCTCCAATGTTCACTGCTTGTTATTTGTATTTGAGAGCCAGGGTGGTGTAGTGGTTAAGAGTGGTGGTTTGGAGCAGTGAAGTCTGATCTGGAAAACCGGGATTGATTCCCCACTCCTCTACATGAGCAGCGGAGGCTAATCTGGTGAACTAGATTTGTTTCCCCACTCCTACATATGAAGCCAGCTAGGTGACCTTGGGCTAGTCACACTCTCTCAGTCGCACCTACCTCCCAGGGTGACAGTTGTGGGGAGGGGAAGGGAAGGTGATTGTAAGCCAGTTTGATTCTCCAGTAGAGAAAGTCAGCATATAAAAACCAACTCTTCTTCTTCTTCTATTGAACACATAAACACATGAAGCCGCCTTATACTGAATCAGTAGGGTTGCCAAGTGCCCGATGGTGGCGGGTAAAATCCCACCGATCCACCGGGCTGCCTGCCGGCCAACTGATCACCAGTAGGCACTACATGCATGCATGCGCACACGCGCACATGCGTCGTTTTCGGGTAAACCTGAAAGTGACGCGGACTCTCTGGCAATCTCGGATAAGACTCTATGGAAACCACAGAGTTTTGGCCGAGATCGCTAGAGCGTCTGCACCACTTCTGGGTAAACCCGGAAGTGACGCAGGCACGTCCCACGGGGTGCACATGTGGGCTGCAGCCACGGCCCTGGAAAGCTCCCGCCGGTGGAGCTACGGGGCCTGGCAAGCCTATGAATCAGACCCTTGGTCTTTAAAGTCAGTATTGTCTACTCAGACAGGTAGCGGCTCTCCAGGGTCTCAGGTATCCTTCTGATCTGATTACTTATGCATTGGAAAAAAAGCTTTAAGAAGCTTTAAGAAAGAAGAAGAGCATTGCAATAGCATAGATGTTTCACAATGAGTGCAAAAAGTAGTTTTGGTCAGCCTTAAACTTTATATAATCGCTAATCTGCTCTGAGTGTCAGGCTCCCAGATGGCCGTTCAATGGCGAGCACGGGAACACAAGGCCGACGACACTTCCCAGCTGTTCGGTTACAGTATAGAGGTCACATTCGCAGTGTGTCCAGGTCTATGAAAAATACAGAGCAACTGTTCTTTAACCCGGACACAACATCATAGAATGCTTTGAATGAGCTTTTCTTAAGCGAGACAGTCATCTAGCCCAGACTATACTCGGAAGCGGTTCTGGGTGCAGAGCAGTTGATGATAACAGTCTCCCAAGAAAATTATTTCTCTGTACTGCACAAGCCGAAGGAAGCTTTGGCCCTGGCTTTCATTAACAGGACAGCTTAATCAGATGTCATTGAATATGCCGGGGCCGAATAAAAGTGAACTTCACAAGCATTCGTTGGCTGCCGACAGCTTTGTAATCCTCTGGATATTTGTTTCCTATTCTTTTTTCCGGGCCTTTGAAAGCTCCTATTTGAAGCACTGGGGTGTCTGAACTTCTCCCGCTCGGAAATGCAGAAACTGATGAGCTGGGAGGGAGAGGAGGGGGAGCAACGGCAACAATGGGGATTGGGCTTTTCTTTTGAGGCTGACAGATAAGCCTCCGCAGCAAATGGCCCTGTGGTCCCTGCATCGAAGAGACCGAACCATAGTGCTGCTTTTATGATGATATAATGTGCTGCCCAGCGAAAAAGCGAGGCCAGTACAGTAGCAGCATAAACCATACAATGCAACTATTAAGGTTGCCAACCTCCAGGTGGTGGCTGGAGATCCCCCGCTATTACAACTGATCTCCAGGTGATAGAGATCGGTTCCCCTGGAGAAAATTGCCAATTTGGCAATTGAACTCTATGGCATTGAAGTCCCTCCCCCTCTGCAAACCCTGCCCTCCTCAGGCTCCACCCCCAAAATCTCCAGGTATTTCCCAACCCAGAGCCGGTGACCCTAGCAAATATGGTCCCTTCCCAGTTTCAGATTGACAAGGTGTACACTTTTCACTTTTGGAAGCGGGTTTCATCCTTATACACATAGAATGGAATAGAATTAAATTTTTATTGTATATAGCCATTGGCCATCACAATTTATTAAAACAAACAAATAATAACACAAATACAATGGATTTGCAAATAAAATATTAAATAGATAATGGAATATATTAAAACATTTCAATTTAAAAGATAAGTAGCTGCTCCTTCCGATACCACGTTAGACCTTATTTTCTTTGCTGCAAGAGCAAACAAAGAAACACTATATTGTCATTTATGCACAGGTACTTGGACTCACGTTTGCCCCCTGTCTGACTTGGTTGTTCCTTGGAGCTCTGCATGAGTTTTGCGTCCATTAGAAATGACCTCGCTGCCAGCCCTTGCCATGTGGAGGTCTTCCCATTCCTCTGTTAACCCAGCTCTTCCCTCTCCCCTGAGCTCAGCCCGGGTGAAATCTCCGTGCAGAAGGCAAAGCACAGAACACAGAACCTGGGTTTCTCCCACAGCCAATCACAAAGCAGCGTGTAAAGAGGCAGGGATTCAAATACTTCCTGTTTCCTTTTTTCTCAAAGCTCTTTCTGACCAAAAAAAAAAAAAAGCCTTTTTAAAACTGAGGCTTGGATTTCTCCCCCCATTCCTTTCAGATTGCTCCATTTTTTGGGGGGGGGGGTTGTTCTTAAAATGCTTTTTTATGCGGCGATTGGTTTTTTTTGGAGGGGAATCTTCTCTCCCAGTGAGCACTGTGAAGTAAGCCAATTACAAAGCAGCATTTAAATGGGCGGGGCTTGATTTGAGCTTGGAGACTGCTGGTGCAGAGATTCCCAGCTGGAAAGAGTGGTTCCAGCCAGCAATGAACCTCAGGTAAAACTCTTATGCGTAAATGACCTATGATGTGTTTTATACACAAAACCGGTTTATGAGTATGAACAATTCGGCCAGCAGGGGTGTTTTTCTCCAGTGGGAGAAGCCTTCCTCGACAAGGCGCTTGGAAGGAATCAGGAAGCTAGGGGACTGCAGGCAGCGAGCTCCTGACTGTACGATTCTGCCATCGGTCAGAAATATGCAGGGAGGTGCTTTTTGCTTTGTTCAGGAGAAATGCAAGCTCTAACCCCGTCCTTCATAGCTGACCTCTCGCCAGCTTACCCAGCCAGGTGTAAAACCTGGGCTGGAACAGCTCCAGATTCAGGTATCCTAGAACTCATATAAAACATGAAACAGACTGCTGAACATTAAAGTTCGGGGAGGGCTATTCCATCCTCCTCTACTCAGGCAGATAGTCCCTAGCCCCAGACCTAGAAAACGGTCAGTGCTCACTCTCCATCCTTACAAATGACCGTTGACCTCTGGAGTACCCTCACAGATGCCCAGTGGTCCCCAGATAGGGTTGCCAACCTCCAGGTACTAGCTCGAGTTCTCCTACTATTACAACTGATCTCCAGCCAACAGAGATCAGTTCACCTGGAGAAAATGGCCACTTTGGCCATTGGACTATGGTCTTGAAGTCCCTCCTCTCCCCATACCCTGCCTCCCTCAGCCTCTGCTCAAAAAACCTCCTGCTGGTGGCGAACAGTGACCTGGCAACCCTATCCCCAGGCCCCAGTTTGAGAAATCCTGTGGTAGATGATACACTTGGTCAGAACTTTCAAACAGATGTATTCTTTTTTCAGGCTATCATTCCCACTATCCTCTCACACACCATGGAAAATGGAAGACCCTTACAGTTAGTTAGTCTTTAACATCGCCCCCCTTATGAAAAATTTCCTTTCTGTCTTCTTCCCACCTTCCCCTCTTCTTCTTTGTAATAAATGGTAAAAAAAAAAAAATAGCACTCGCTTTAGGCTTTCAGTGAACTGGAGAAAGAATAAATGACAATAGTGCAGTAATTTAGGGGCCAATTTCCCTTAAATACACGTTCCGTCAGATATTGAACCCTTTTGATATTTGGAAGCTTTGGGACTTGGTTCCCGGAAAGAAGCCGCATAATTTGCCGGATTCTGACAATACCGTTTGGCCTAATAGCCCCTCGATTGTGATTCCTCAATAGCTGGTGCTGCTCCATCTGATTGGAAAGCTCAGTTACCTACATTAGCACAGATGAAGGCCATTCAAAGCGAAACAGCTAGGGGGCTGCATGTATTTCCATCATTACCCCTATTGTCATGCCTTTGTAATTTGGCTTGGAAATCTTTCGGCACCGAGTTCATACATGTAGGCCATACACAGGTGATCTGGTGGTGGGAAGGGAGAAATGTCCCTTCGGAGAGGCTACCTCAGTCAGTTGCCTGCGACACCAGGTCACTGGAGCATGAAAACGTATTGGAAATGTTGATGTTACTTTCGTAGAATCATAGAGTTGGAAGGGGCCCAACAGGTAGGGTTGCCAACCTCCAGGTACTAGCTGGAGATCTCCTGCTGTTACAACTGATCTCCAGCCGATAGAGATCAGTTCACCTGGAGAAAATGGCTGCTTTCGCAATTGGACTCTATGGGATTGAAGTCCCTCCCCTCCCCAAACCCCGCCCTCCTCAGGCTCCTCCCCAAAAATCTCTCGCTGGTGGCAAAGAGGGACCTGGCAACCCTACGTACAGGCCATCTAGTCCAACCCCCTGCTCAATGCAAGATCAGCCTAGAGTATCCCAGACAAGTGCTTGTCCAGCCTCTGCTTAAAGACTGCTAGTGAGGGGAGCTCACCACCTCTCTAAGTAGCTGGTTCCACTGTCGAACAACTCTTACTGTTAAAATTTTTTCCCCCTAATATCCAGCCGGTACCTTTCCGCCCACAATTTAAACTCATTATCGTGAGCCCTATCCCCTGCTGCCAACTGGAATAGCTCCCTTCCCCACTCTGAGTGACAGCCCTCCAGATACTTAAAGAGAGCAATCAAGTCCCCCCTCAACCTCCTCTTCTCCAGACTAAACGTTCCCAAATCCCTCAGCCTTTATTTATAGGGCTGGTTTTTCTCGATTATGGCCATATTTGATGCTGTTCTCCCAAGCAGAATATAATCGAGGTCTGCAAAATATGTTTCACTCAAAGCCACATGTAGCCTAACTAGGGCTGCCAACCTCCAGGTGCAGCCTGAGGCTCCCCCAGAATTACGGCTGATCTCCAGGTGACAGAGATTAGTTCCCCTGGAAAAAATGGGTGCTTTGGAGGGTGGATTCTATGGCATTATACCCCACTAAAATCCCACTCTCCCTAGTCTCCTCCCCCAAATATCCAGGAATTTCCCAACCTAGAGTTGACAACCCTAAGCTTAACAGCCATGCATGGTGGCCCACCCCCTGACCATCCTCTTCTTGTGGAGTCCAAAGTTGTGAACAAAAATGGGAGAACATAAGAACATAAGAAAGGCCCTCCTGGATCAGACCAAGGTCCATCAAGTCCAGCAGTCTGTTCACACAGTGGCCAACCAGGGGCCTCTAGGAAGCCCCCAAACAAGCTTAAGCTCCTGGTAGACTGTCATGAATCACTGGCAGGTTGTACAGTTGAGTCACACATGACACCATGTCAAAGTCTTTTGTTTTCTGTGGGCCAAAGAACACATGATGTTGGGAATCTATGACTCTGTGCAATTTAGCTGCAAGAAGCAGACACATACACACTAGGGTTGCCAGGTCCCTCTTTGCCACCAGCAGTAGGATTTTGGAGTGGAACCTGAGGAGGGTGGGGTTTGGGGAGGGACTTCAATGTCATAGGGTCCAATTGCCAAAGCATCCATTTTCTCCATGTGAACTTTGGCAACTGGACTCTGTGGCATTGAAGTCCCCTCCCCAAACCCCGCACTCTTCAGGCTCTGCCCCCCAAACCTCCAGCTGGTGCCGAAGAGGGACTTGGCAACCCTGGTTCCACAAAGTATTTACCGGTAACTGTTCAGATGGTGCATCTTTTGCAGACTCAAATATATGTGGAATACTGTTGTAAGCTGGTCTGAGTCTATGGGATAGGACAGGGATATAAATTGAATGAATGAATGAATGAATGAATGAATGAATGAATGAATGAATGAATGAATTCGCCTGTTCCGAAAAACCAGTCTTACAATTTCCCTCAGTTAGTGCAAGTGGCTTATACGAGTTCAAACTGCTTTTGCACATCTGCTAGGGTTGCCAGCTCTGGATTGGGAAATATCTGGAGATTTTCAGGGTGGAGCTTGAGAAGGGTGGGCTTTAGGGCAGGGAGGGACTTCAGTGGGGTATAATGCCATAGAGTCCACCTTCCAAAGCAGTCATTTTCTCCAAGTCAACTGATCCCTGTTGCCTGGAGATCAGTTGTAATCCCGGAAGATCTCCAGCCACCACCTGGAAGTTGGCAACCCTAATATATACCTTTGCTTTCTACCAAGCAAGCAATCCTAAACAGAATGACTCAGAATCCTACTCTGGTCTGTTCAATGTGGTCTAGTCTCAGGAAAGTATTCTTAGGACTACACGGTATCTGAAGAACTTCAGTTTTTAATAATGTAAGCTGACCTTTTAAAAAGCCTTTCTAGCCCACCACACGCTTCTCCTCCCCACCCGATAGGCATGCCCCATCACATCTACTCCTGTGCAAGGCAAATCAGAGGTAAGAAAAATGCTTAAATGCATTTTCATATCTCTGGAGTCTGTATAAACTCTCCAGGCAGTGATTGTCTTACCAACCTATTAACTTACTTTTTAGAAAGTCATGCCTTTCACTCGGAGACAGCTGACAGAAGGAATTCAGAGATGCTGCTGATATCCGAAGAGACTTTTAAAATGGCATTTGCCAAAGTGTCACGGGGAGGAAGGGGAGGCGAAGCTTACCAGGGAGGAAGGATTTATGAATTGCAAGGAAAAATGAATGACTCGAAAAGTGAAGTGGAAGAAGCCGAGCTAAGAGATGATTTCTCATTGTGACTGACAGCCTGAATAAGAGTCTGATTTTTGGTAATGCGCAATAATGTCCAATGGTGATCAAATCGGAAGACTATTTATCTGCTGTGGTCAGCACCGTTCATTAATGGCTACATCTAAGGGAAGAAATGACAGTTTCTTGAGAGGTCATTATACAATCCAAGTCTCATCACTCACAGAATACCAGAAGAATTTTCTCTGTGGCTGGTTCCTATAGTAGCAACAGCTCAGTGTTACCTGAACTGGAGAGGGGTCTGTTAAAGGGGTCTCCAGAAGGTTAAACAAGGGATCTTTTCTCTATGTCTACGAAGATTTTATTCCAGAGCAATATTCCAAGAGAAAAAGTAACGGAGGTCAACGGAGTCAAAACTAAATGAAGTCTTTATTCACGAGCAATCAATCGCCCAACTATAAAACCACAAATGAACTACAAATGAACCACAGTAAACCACAATGAACCACAAGAGCTTATGGCTCAGGGCAACACTGTTTCTCTTGTTGACGAACAACTAAACAATTAAAAATAAAACAAAAGACCACAACAAACCGCAACGAATCACAATAAACCTCCCCGTGTGGTGTAGTGGTTAAGAGTGGTGGTTTGGAGCCGGTGGTGAAGAGGGACCTGGAAATCCTAAGGATTACCAACCTCCCAGTGGGGCAGGGAATAGAGTTGCCAAACTTCTGATAGGAAAGACTGAGGAGAGACAGGAATGAGGACCCAAATGGAGGGTTGCCAGCTCCAGGTTGAGAAATACCTGGAGATTTTATGGGTGGAGATGGAGGAGGCCTAGGTTGAGGGAGGGGAGGGACTTCAATGGGGTATAATGCCATAGAGTCCACCTACCAAAATGGCCATTTTCCCCGGGGGAAGTGATCTCGATCACCTGGAGCTCAGTTGTAATAGTGGGAGATCTCCAGACACCACCTGGAGGTTGGCAACCCCACCCAAACATGAAATGCAATTCTTAATGGGGAAGCATTCAAATATCCCACCACTCAATCATATCAGATTTTGAAATGAATTACCGTACTTATTCACTGGTCGAGCCTATATAGTATCCCCACCCCGTAAAACCAAATTTGAGCTTTCAAATTCACCATTCTGGCTTACAGTTTCTTTAAACACCCATTTATTTATCTGTTTAACTTGTGTATCAATGTGTTGTTACAAGCCTGAACTGGAAATTTCCATGCCTGTAACAATGGGTAAGCAGTGCTGTATAAACAAATAAAGATTAACTACAAACAAATTAAAATTGTAATGACTGTCCCAAAATATTAGCAGTGCTCAAGATAGGTCATGAATTAAGTTGTTCATTACAAAATTCATCTCGCCCCGTGTCCAAGACCGAACTTCCTCCCAGATTTACCTGGGCCGAAGCAGGTGGTCTTGACCCTGTAAAGGAACATGACTCCCATGATTCCTTTGTGTCCTGAAAACATTGGTTCAGGCTTGTGACCTGCTATGATTCGATATAAAATGTTGGGAGGCCAGGAAACCAGGCCTCGGCTAATGTACACTTTACAGCTTTTTACAACCGTGGGAAAGGTTTCACTTTTGAGAGAGGTATTTAGGGAGGGGAGATGACACCCAGCTGTGAAAGATCACCAACTCCCTTCCTGCCTCATCCTGGAGACATCTGAAGGACATTTGTCTCCCTAGCAACAAATCACTTATCTTGGCTGACATGTCACAGGTGCCTTTGATACTGCAGTGTCAAACTGCACTCTTGACATGGCCAGCTGAATGGGATTTGCAGTCCAATCCACCAATGGTTTATGCTTATGGTTTGATCTTCAATTGGTACTGGCCGGACCTTTGAAGTTCTAGCATAAAAGTAGACCATGGTGCCTTGTAGAGTGTGTGTCTTCTGGGATATGGGTGGTCCATTCCCTGAGCTCACCAACACTTGGCTTTTCTTGTCCTCTTAGGGGGAACCTATGATGGAATGATTTGGAACTTGAGACAACCAACTTATGCTGACTTGAAACCTCTTGTGGAACTGGTATCATATACTTTTGAATGCCTTGTCAAACTTGCCTAAGCTAAAATGTGTAGTTAGAATAAGCTTTATTATTTTTGCTTCTCTGAACCTTTGCTGTGAAACTGCACTCTTCTTAAATAAACTTGTTAGCCTTTAAATTGGCCTTTCTGACTTTTGCTTTTGGTGGTTCCAAGCTAAAACTAAGTGACTGAAGCCTTCGCCTTGTTACCGCATTTTGTAATCTCTTTTGAAGGTAAAACCTCCCCCTGCTGGGTCTCTACCTTGCAGGGCCAGTTTGCTATTGTGGTGCTAAATAGCTGGCAGAAGCTTTGCCCTTAAGCTCTGCTAAGTGTGGCAAGTTTGTCTGCATTCGGACCCAGATAGGAGCCTCCCACTCCTCTGTGCTAGGCATTGAGGGTCCTTGAGAGACCCTAGCCCTGAACTTTGGGCTGCCAGCTGCTCCCATGGCTTCCCCAATGGTGAGATGGCTGGCATTGCTGGGCCGGGCACTGCATAACTCCGACACATCACTGAACGGTAGGGTTGCCAGCTGCAGGTTGGGAAATATCTGGAGAATTTGGGTGTGGAGCCTGAGAAGGGCAGGCTTTGGTGAGGGGAGGAACCTCAGTGGACTAGAATGCCATAGAATCCACCTTCCAAAGCAGCCATTTTTTCCAGACAGGGTTGGGAAATACCTGACAATTCTGGGGGCAGAGCATGAGGAGGGCAGGGTTTGGAGTGGGGAGGGACTTCAATGCCATAGAGTTAGGGTTGCCTGGTCCTTTCACTCCACTGGAGGGAACGTGGCGTGGCACAATGGACCAATATCTCCAGCAGATAGAGATCAGTTCACCTGGAGAAAACGGCCACTTTGGCAATTGGACTCTATGGCACTGAAGTCTCCTCCCCTCCCCAAACCTCACCCTCCTCAGGCTCTATCCTCCAAAACATCCCGCCGGTGGCGAAGAGTACAGAATCTGGGGCAGCTTTTAGGGGGCACATTCAGTACAAATGTCATCATAGCGAGGCCTACTGTGAACCCCATAGGGTTGCCAGCTCCAGGTTGGGAAATACCTGGAGATTTTTGGGGCTTTTCCAAAGCAGCCATTTTCTCCAGGTGAACTGATCTCTGTCGGCTGGAGATCAGTTGTAATAGCAAGCGATCTCCAGCTACTACCTGGAGGTTGGCAATCCTAATTGTAGGTAAGCCACAAACTTTCAAAATTCATCCCTAGCTAGGAATTCTCCAGGTATTACAACTGATCTCCAGATTACACAGATCAGTTCCTCTGAAATTAGTCACAGCTTTGGAGGGCGAACTCTCTGGCCTGCTCAGCAACTACCCCTCCCCAAATAGCACTTTTACCAGCCACTGCCCCCAAACCTCCAGGAATTTGCCAGCTAGTGTTGGCAATCCTAGACAAGGATCCCTACCCCCCGTTTCTCATTCATGAGTGTTTGCTTTATCAATGAAAAGTCTAGCATTTCTGAGTGGCAAGAGTGGAAGCTGGATGAAAAATGCATGTGTTACCTGACGTTAACGTATTATACATGGGGGTTTCTTCTGTGCCAGCATCTAAAGCGCAAGATGAGTCACATTCAATTTCCTTCTCCCCAAGACACTCTCCTTATATTATGACCCGATGCAGGGTGAGAAAATCCCCAGTCCTTTTAAAATGCGAAGACTCCAAATCATATAATAGGATCGGGTTCCTTGATACCAGAAAAAGCAGACATTTCTGTTGATAGACATTGCTCTGAAAGAAGCTTTGACTATAAAGACTTTCCCAAATGATATATACTTCAGCCCCCCTGTCTCTCTCACACACTCACTCACGTACAAACACACACACACAATAGGGTTGGCACTACTTGCTGCTTAAGGTAAATATTAAATTTGCACCTCTCCCTGCCACAGATCTTCTTGTATACATAGGGTTGCCAGCTCCAGGTAGGGTTCCCAACCTCTAAGTATTACCTGGGATCTCCTGCTTTTACAACTGATCTCCAGCTGATAGAGAGCAGTTCACTTGGAGAAAGTGGCCGCTTTGGCAATTGGACTCTATGGCATTGAAGTCCCTCTCCTCCTCAAACCCCGCCCTCCTCAGGCTCCACCCCAAAAACCTCCTGCCGGTGGCAAAGAGGGATTTGGCAACCATTTTCTCCAGGGGAACTGATCTCTATCGGCTGGAGATCAGTTGTAATAGTGGGAGATCTCTAGCTAGTACCTGGAGGTTGACAATCCTAAATGTAGGTAAGCCACAAACTTTCAAAATTCATCCCTTAATAGAGACCCCTGTACCACGCAGAGTTGCCAACGCGGGGCTGGGAAATTACTGGAGATTTGGGGGCAGTGCCTGTGGAGGGTGAAGTTTGGGGAGGGAAGGGAGCTCAGCAGAGATGAGATGTCCCTCTAAGACTTGCGTTTCTCCAAATCTGTTATTTCTTCCAGCGGAACCGATCTCTGTAGTCTGGAGATCACTTGTAATAGCAGAGCTCTGGGCCTTACCTGGAGGTTGGCAACCCCTTGGAGCAGTCACAGGCTGCAACCTCAGCAGCGGCCTCTGAGAGAACACACTGTGTCTCCAAGGTGCGGTTTTCATGCTCAAGATGTTTGCAGGAGATCAGCTTGCGATAAACGGAGCGGCGCAACATTGTCAGCAGGGCTTTGCTACCCTCATCGCATTCCAGACGCAGGCACTGCTGACGCTCCTGGATGTGCTCTTGCAGCATCTGCAAAAAGTTCTAGTGGTGGTGGGGAGAATCCGTTGGACAGCAGGATGCTGAATTCACTTCTTGTAAAATTACACGGAAGATGGGTCCGGGTCAGTTAAGGACCTGCCACATTGTTTGATGGTGTTTGGAGGCTGGACCCAATTGGTTAACCCCAGCGTGGGTCAAAAGTTCTAACTGCTGTGCAGTCAAGATTATTTTGGTGCAAAGAGACCCAGAAATTACCAGACACGCAGCACATTCTCCTCCCCGCCCCTTTTGCTTCTGCCTACATTAGATTAGCAGCAACGGATGTTTCATTGATTTGTTTATGAGATTATTTTCTATCGCTTTGCAACTTGCAAAGCTTTCAGAGTGGTTGGCAAAACAAAATGGCAGTTCATCAGCACTGCAAATACTGATCTCTATCCAGAATGAGCTTTTATTCCAGAATGCGCTTTTGTGACACAGAGCTAGGGTTGCCAGGTCCTTCTTCGCCACCGGCGGGAGGTTTTTGGGGCCATTTTCTCCAAGTGAACTGACCTCTATCAGCTGGAGATCAGTTGTAATAGCAGGAGATCTCCAGCTTTGCAGGGCCCCGATATTTTTTTCCTTGCTGAGGGCTAGTGAAATTATATGGCAAGCATTTTTTCCCTTGCTGTTCTGCTCTGGTCCAATGCATCATTCCAATTCACTTGCCACGTTTTTGCCATTTTGAGTGCCACTGTCCAACCAAAGGAAAACAATCTTGAATGTAAAACCATCTCCCTTTAAAACAGTTATACACAAAAGGTTTTTAAAAAAATAAATAAATAAATACTGTAACTATAACCTGATTGTGAATTTAAGAGGGAACCCCTTTTCAAAATGGCAATTATGGGAAAAACCTAGTCTTCCTTTCAGACAAATAGGGTAGAAAAGTATTTCCTGGTGAATTGGATCAAGGCACATCTTCTGCACCATTCAGTTTCCCAGCCCAACTAATGGATGCTTCAGGGAATCTATAGCTCAGATGAGGGGTGGGTGTGGTAGGAACATTAACCCTTCTCCCTCCATTCAGTCATTTAAAGAAGAAGAAAAAGAAGAGTTGGTTTTTATTCCCTACTTTTCTCTAACTTTAAGGAGTCTCAAAGTGGCTTACAGTCACCTTTCCTTCCCCTCCCCACAACAGACACCTTGTAAGGTAGGTGCTGAGAGAGTTCGGAGCGAACTGTGACTAGCTCTCGGTCACCCAGCCAGCTTCATGTGGAGGAGTGGGGAACATAAGAAAAGCCATGCTGGATCAGACCAAGGCCCATCAAATCCAGCAGTCTATTCAACTTCACAGAGCGGCCAACCAGATGCCTCTAGGAAGCCCACAAACAAGACAACTGCAGCAGCACCATCCTGCCTGTGTTCCACAGCACCCAATATATTCTGCATGCTCCTCCAATCCTGGAGAGAATAGAAACTAGGGTTGCCAGGTCCCTCTTCTCCACCGGCGGGAGATTTTGGGGGTGGAGCCTAAGGAGGGTGGGGTTTGGGGAGGGGGGACTTTAATGCCATAGAGTCCAATTGCCAAAGCGGCCATTTTCATGGCAACGCTCTCTCTGTATTAAGTAGAGACAAGATCTTGGACTACTCCCACTGGATGTGGCCTAGCATTACTTTTGTACTAAAAATAAAATCAGTTTCTTTCCTAATCTGAGAAAGCACTGCAAGACAGAACTGTATCCTTCAGCAAGATTTGTGATTATGCAGTATATTACCAATAACAACTCTGGTTGTATTTTTTTTAATCATGATAAATCTGTATCTTGCAGTGTTGTCAATGCAAAAAGATGGGGCCTATTGATCTTACTTTGAAAGGGTTAATGGAGACAGGGATTGCATCCTTCTCAAAAGAGGAAAAAATGGGGGAGGGGGTCCTCCTAAAAAAAAGCAAGGACAGCCTCACCTCATAAAGCTGAGACGCCCCATTCATAATGTACATCCCGGATAGATCTAGGAAACAGGCTTATGGGAGACCAATAAATCCTTTGCAACAAATTATACACTGAGCTCTTAGGGGAATTTGAATAAATCTTTGCAGCCATTTAGTGGGTAATCTCCTGATCAGATTCCCATTTTTCTTTCGAGGAAATAATGTATTAGCTCTTTTGCTGTGTGCCAACTCAGTGCTATATATAAAAAAATATGAAAAATACGAATGTTGTTGAAATATTGATCTTGCACCAAGGTGGAAGTATATATATGAACATAAGAAAGGCCATGCTGGATCAACCAAGGTCCATCAAGTCCAGCAGTCTGTTCACACAGTGGCCAACCAGGTGCCTCTAGGAAGCCCAAAAACAAGATGACTGCAGCATTGTCCTGCCTGTGTTCAAAAGCACCTGAGATAATAGGCATGCTCCTCTGATCCTGGAGAGAATAGGTATGCATCGTGATTAGTATCCATGTTTACTAGTAGCCATGAATAGCCCTCTCCTCCATAAACATGTCCACTCCCCTCTTAAAGCCTTCCAAGTTGGCAGCCATCACATCCTGGGGCAGGGAGTTCCACCATTTAACTATGTGTTGTGTGAAGAAATACTTCCTTTTATCTGTTTTGAATCTCTCACCCAACCAGCTTCAGCAGATGACCCCGCATTCTAGCATTATGAGAGAGGGAGAAAAGCTCCCTTTATATATATGTACCAGCGTGGTATAGTGGACTCTACTCTAGAGAACCAGGTTCGATTCCCCACTCCTCCACATGACATCTGCTGGGTGACCTTGGGCCAGTCACAGTTGTCTCAGAACTCTCTCAGCCTACTCAGAGGCAGGCAATGGCAAACCATCTCTGAACTTCTCTTGCTTTGAAAACCCTACAAGGGGTTGCCATATGTCAGCTATAACTTGACAGCACACAAACACACTTACATATATTTGTAATCTCTGTATTTTCTCTCTGTTTATACTGGATTATGTATACTTAGTAGGGCTGCCAAAAAAGCCCTTTCCTGTAACAAAGGCTTACTGGGATGTTATTAACTAGGTGATCCTTACCTCTGCGCCATAAAAAGCTTCAGCTGCCCATATCCACACGTTAAGTCTCTGTTAAAAGGGCAAGACAGTTTTTCTCCAGACTGTTGGCAACTCAGCCCCCAGACCCCCATGACAATAAAAGATGACAGGGAAACACAGAATGCTGGAGAGACGTTCTTAGCTCATGTGTTGTGATCTCCAGGTGGTGGCTGGAGATCTCCAGCTATTACAACTGATCTCCAGCCAATAGAAAACCAGTTCCCCTGGAGAAAATGGCCGCTTTGGCAATTGGACTCTATGACACTGAAATCCTTCCCCTCTCCAAACCCCTCCCTTTTCAGGCTCTGCCCACCAAATCTCCAGGTATTTTCCAACCCAGAGCTGGCAACTCTGCACTGCATCCAGCTGCCTGCCAACAATGAACATAGTGGCGTACATCTCCATTATTTTATTGAAGCTTGGACACAGACATATTTTCTGTTCTTCCCTTGTATACCCTTTTTCCTTTTCTGTATCCTAATATATAAAAAAATAAATTATATTTTTTTAAAAAAACAATGAACGTAGTGGTCAGTGGGAAAAAGCCAGCGTCACTGATGCTGTGACATCATTTCCTGACAAAACCGAGAAGTGATGTCACGTCCACCCCGCAGTGCTCTGGGAAACCCACAAATCTCTATGGGAAACAGATTCTCTATAAGGTGGGTATGACATCACTACTGTACTGGGTTTCACCTCGGAATGTCATAGCACTGATGATGCCATTTTTATCACCCGCTGCCCCATTGTTACATCTTGGCAACCCTTGCCCTGGGTTAATAGGGGCCTCTTACTACAAAGGAATTACTGAATTACCATTTTCTTGGGGGGGGGTCATAAATTTAACACAGTTTAGGGCCTCGACATGTCTTAATCAGAACCTGTTTCCAAAATCTGGGTGCCATCACCAAAAAGGCTTCAAGCAGCATACCTCCCAGCAGCATCAACCTTAGTGTCTTATGTTCCTGAATTTTCCAAGAGGACAGCTGCCTTTCAAAGGCCAGCTACAAAACGGCATCCAGGTAAAAGACACATTCTGTGCTAAGTGCAAGATTATCCAGCCTAATAGCTTCAGTGTCCAGCTGTATCTGCCTTGCTGCAATCCTTCCTAGCTGGTGAGCTTCTTGGATTTCAGCTCATAGAAGAAACTGCTGACCTCTTCCCTGGCAATGAGTTATGGCAGAAATAAAAGAGTTAGCCTAAAGGAACAAGGAACTAAATTTCAGACGAGCAAAATAGCATCTGTCATAAGAGATATAGGTCCTGGCGAGTTAGCCTTTTTGTTTCTTCAGACCTGTGCAAGAGCTTGTAAAATAATATCACCATCCTGATCTTAGGCATGTTTACTCAGAAGTAAATTCCACTTTATTCAAGTGCATTTAATTTGCGTAAGATTGCATTTGTAGAACAGTAAAGCAAATTGTGCAATAAAGCAAATAGCCAACCTCTTATACTTAATCCAAGTGACTTAACAGTTTGATTCATAAGACAATTGAGTGATGTTGGCTGCTGGTGGTAGCTTATTCCTGGCTTATTCCTTTTTGATCTCCCTGGGGCTTACAACTGTCTTCTTCATGAGAGTTGGCATGGTGTAGTGGATAGAGCATTGGACTAGGATCTTGGGAAACCTGGGCACGAATACCTACTTCTACCATGATAGGGTTGCCAACTTCCAGGTAGTAGCTGGAGATCTCCCGCTATTACAACTGATCTCCAGCCGATAGAGATCAGTTCACCTGGAGAAAATGGCCGCTTTGGCAATTGGACTCTATGGCATTGAAGTCCTTCCCAAATCTCACCCTTCTTAGGCTCCGCCCCAAAAGCCTCACGCGGATGGTGAAGAGGGACCTGGCAACCCTAACCATGGAAGCTCACTCAGCCATCACAAACTCTCAGCCTGGGATACCTCACATGGTTGTTGTGAGAAAATGGAGGAGGCCAGGGAGGGCAGGTTAGAAATAGAATTAATAAATAATTTTTAAAAAAATGTTCTAAGCAGCTTTGAGTCTCAACCGGGGAGAAAAGTGGGATATAAACAAGTTCATGATGGTACATCAAGGATGAGTCCAAATGTGGTATATAGAGTTGCCAGGTCCCCCCTCTCCACCAGCAGGAGGTTTTTGGGGCAGGGCTGGGACAGCGATCCCATGCTTGAGGCTGCGTCTGACACGATAACATCACTTCCAGGTTTACTCCCGGAAGTGGTGCATCACGACGAGATACTTTAGCACTCAAACCACCCAAACACGGAGGTGACGTAATCCCATCATGCACGGCCACTCGCACGTGCGATCGCCTTTCTGAGGAGCCCAGTGGATTCCCAGCAAACAGACAACCCTAGTGGTATAAGGACTGGGACTAGAATTCCAATCCCCATTCATCCATAACTCTTATTATGCGGCTTGGGGTCTGCCATCGTTTCCCAAGTTAACCTCTACGGTTGTTGTGGATAACATAGAAGAGTGGAGAACCATGTATCAAATTTGAATGTTGTAGACCTGATACCCCTGCTTCTGGAATGGGAATACTCGATTCCTAACCTTGTTGAATCTGTGAGCACTATAGGGATTGTGAGAAAATGTAATGGGCACCACTATAAAATGGCTGGCTTGGTGGGAAGAGAGACCAATCACAACATGGCTGTCATGGGAAGATTCACAAAATTTTGGGAGTTTCACTGCTGTAGATGCTTCAGCTAGGAGTCTTAATTCAGGATGCCGGCCTCTTGGTGGGACCTGGGGGTCCCCTGGAATTACAGCTTATCTCCAGACTACAAAGACCAGTTCCCCAGGAGAAAATGGATGCTTTGGAGGGTGGGCTGTGTGGCAACCTTATCCACCCCATCCTCCACCAGTGGCCAGGGGGGACATGACAACCCCAATCTTAAAAGGGCTCTGCTGAAAATCAACCAAGTGTCTTATCTGAGGAACCTCCTGATTCCACCAGCTAGCAATGCTATAGTCTAGAGAGCCAGCTTGGTGTAGTGGTTAAGAGAGATGGTTTGGACTGGTGGACTCTGATCTGGAAAACCGGGTTTGATTCCCCACTCCTCCACATGAGCTGCAGACCTAGATTGGTTCCCCACTCCTACACATGAAGCTAGCTGGGTGTCCTTCGGCTAGTCACATTCTCTAAGCCCCATCTACCTCACAGGGTGTCTGTTGTGGGAAGGAAAGGTGATTGTAAGCCGGTTTGATTCTTCCTTAAGCAGTAGAGAATGTCAGCATATAAAAAACAACTCCTCCTCCTCCTCCTCCTCCTCTCCTCCTCCTCCTCCTCCTCCTCCTCCTCTCTTCTTCTTCTTCTTCTTCTTCTTCTTCTTCTTCTTCTTCTTCTTCTTCTTCTTCTTCTTCTTCTTCTTCTAGATGTCTATGGTTATTTTTGGTGTCTGCCCGACTCTCCAGTCCTGTGAACTTTGTTCCTGAATTGTTCAGTAACAACCAGCACTTCTATATATAAACATGGCCACCTTACAAGGAGACTTTGTACAACAGAAGACATCTGAAAGCTCTTCCATGGATCACCCCTTTACCTCTGTCTTTTTTCTGCCTTGGCTTGTTCCTTGCCTGACCTGTGTGATCTTATTACCATTTTCCCTTGCAGTTCTGCTTTATTCTAGGTCTCATTCCACTTGCGACAATTTATTCGGGTTCTGCAGTGCTTGACTTTGGTGGGGATGGTCATTACCAGAGCACAATTAGACTCTATGACATTGAAGTCCCTCCCCAAACCCCGCCTTCTTCAGGCTCTGCCCCCAAAATCTCCAGGTATTTCCCAATGTGGAGCTGACAACCCTACCAATTAAAAGGTACATGATATCGGGTTTGGGAGAGACCTTTCTCAGCTGAGGATCTCTGGAGAGCCATAGCCTTTTATTGTAGTCAATACTCAAATGGACCAATGGTCTGATCTGATATAAGGCAGCTTCCCATGTTTTTAGCCAAAGGTTAGTTTCTCCATCTCGTGGAAAAGAGGCCAAAACAAGCTACTGTTTTGGCTGTTACTCTTCTTCCCTGTGCAGTCCAAGCTCTGCTAACAACCTGAGTTTGATCCCAGCAGAAGTTGGTTTCAGGTAGCCGGCTCAAGGTTGACTCAGCCTTCCATCCTTCCGAGGTCAGTAAAATGAGTACCCAGCTTGCCGGGGGTAAAGGGAAGATGACTGGGGAAGGCACTGGCAAACCACCCCGTAAACCAAGTCTGCCTAGGAAGCGTCGGGATGTGACATCACCCCATGGGTCAGGAATGACCCTGTGCTTGCACAGAGGGCCTTTACCTTACCTTCTTCCCTGAAGAAGAACTCTGTGTCAGTCGAAAGCTTTCTCCAACTACTTGATGGAACCAATTATGTCTCACACGCTGTATTTTTTGATTCTGGGGAACCAAGCCAGCTGTACAACATAGTTACCTACACTCATTTAGCACTGACCATATTATCAATTGTGCCACGAAAACAGACAGGATGATATTTGAAGGGGGGTGGAAGAGTAGAGAACCTCTCCCCCCCCCCGGTCTCAATGTTACAGCCAACGGCAACTGTTAATATAATAAAGTCATTCATCCCTGTCGTCGTAACCCAAGATTAAGCAGCCCTAAAACCACTGAAACAGCAATTTTGTGATTAGCTTGATGGATATTTACAGTCCTTAATGAAACATTATATAGTAATTTGAGCACAGTGCTAACGTCTTATGTCCCCGAGTTGTTCCGCAGCCAAAAGAAGTTGTGCTGTATACAGATCACATTGTGGCAGTTCAGTGTGTGTGTGTGGGGAGGGGGGGTGAAGAATAAATAAATCCAGAAGATGGAACGTCCTCATTTATACTTGTTTGTCATTCTCGCCTGTAAATTTGTTATCTTCGTTTCCGAAGCCTTTTTTATCTTTAAAATTAGCCCTTCTGAGGGGGAGGGGGGTGGATGTTTGTCTTCCCCAGAGACATACGGAAAATGAAGAAAAGTCATCATTCCGGTTAACGGACTGAAATATCTATTATCATCAGCAGTCCTGTAGCTATTATAAATGGAGGCGCTCTCAGTGGATTTACTGCTAACTACCAACTTATTTATTTGGGAAGCTGTGATGACCCGGCGGCCTCAAATTGGGGAAGGTAGGGAAGAGGGTTCAACCACGTTTGGCTTTTAAATACACAAACTGAACACAGGAACAACACGTGAACACATGAAGCTGCCTTGGTCCATCAAAGTCAGTATTGTCTACTCAGACTGGCAGGGGCTCTCCAGGGGCTCAGGCAGAGGTCTTTCCCATCCCCTAACTTGCCTAGTCCCTTTCACGGGAGATGCTGGGGATTGAACCTGGGACCTTCTGCCTGCCAAGCAGATGCTCTACCACTGAGTCACGGCCCCTCCCCTAAACCTGACAATGATTTTTACCCAAGCTCCAGTACTCTTGCGAGCACAGTAGAGCTAGCAATTTGGGGAGGGGGAGGAACAGGCACAGATTAACCCTTGCTTTGCCTCAAAAGTAGCTTTGCTGAGCAGTACCTGAGCATGTGCAGAAGGCAGTAACAAAACTAGGGTTGCCTGCTTTGTGTTGTGAAATGCCTGGAGATTTTGTGTTAGATTCCCCAAATCGTGGTTTTATTGTTGTGCCTGTACTCAAAATTCCCAAAGTCCCCACAAGTCCAACAAGCAAGGTAGCCGACCCCTGCCTTAAAGTGTCTTGTGTGTGTTAAGTGGTGTCAAGTTGCTTCCGATTAGGGTTGCCAGCTCCAGGTTGGGAAATACCTGGAGGTTTTTGGGGCAGAGCCCGAGGAGGGTCGGGTTCGGGGAGGGGCTTCAATGCCATAGAGTCCAATTGCCAAAGCGGCCATTTTCTCCAGGTGAACTGGTCTCTAATAGGTGGAGATCAGTTGTGATAACGGGAGATCTCCAGCCACCACCCGGAGGTTGGCAACCCTACTTCTGATTCATGGCGACCCTATCAATCAGTGTCCTCCAAAACGTCCTATCGTTAACAGCCTGTGTCCTACATGAGCTCATGTTGTCAAACTGGGACAAGACATTCCACTTTTGCTAAGGGGTTTTCTTACACAAGAAAAGATCAAGGCTTTCTGAGGCTTGGCTGCATTGCAAAAAACTGTAGAAAGGATAGCTAGCTTCACTTTGGAATATAGATTAATAGTGTTGAAAATATCTGATATGGGAGATATAAAAGAAAAATAACTTACTGAAGACTCTGAGTCGGATAAAAATTCTAGATCGCTATCTTACCAATTAGAATTTACCGCAAAATATTCATTTCCATGTGAACACGTCCTCTAACAAGTATAGTGTTGGCTTTGTTTTGTTCTACATGATGGCTTAATCCTCTGCCTCTGTCTTTATACTTCCTAGAAGTCCTTTGAGCACAGCTAGTTGTAGCCATGAAAGAAAAGGGGCTCAGGTTAATATCACACCCTGAAGAGAGTTGCAGATAACCAAACTTCAGGGAAGCTAAAGCCAATGGAAGTCTGCGGTGGAAATTTTCCTATCCTTAAAAATCTGTAAAGCTTTAAGATGCTGAATAATGGCTGGAGGAGTCTGGCTGAAGGCAACAATCTAGTTCTGTATGTGTAATGTGCCATCAATTTGCAGCTGACTCATGGCAATCCTGTAGGGTTTTCAAGGCAAGAGATGGAACAGAGGTAGTTTGCCATTGCCTGCCTGTGCGTAGCAACCCTGGACTTCCTTAGTGGTCTCCCAAACAACTATTAATCAGAGCAGAGCCTGCGTAACTTCTGAGATCAGGGTAGCCTGGGCCAGCCAGGTCAGGACCTTGTCCTTGGGTTTTTTTTGCTGTCAAGTCATAGCTGACCTCCGGCGACCCCATAGGGTTTTCAAAGCAAGAGACATTTGGGGGTGGTTTGCCATTGCCTGCCCTCCGTGTCACGACCCTGGTGTTCCTTGGAGGTCTCCCGTCCAAATACTGGCCAGGGTCGGGGCCGAGAGTGTGTGTTTTGCCCAAGGTCACCCTGCAATCTGCTATGACGTGAGTGGGGATTTGGACCTGGGTTTTCCAGGTCCTAGTCCAGCACCTTAACCACTACACCGCACTGGCACTCAGAAAAACCAGGACCGGGGACAGCTGCCTGTGGGGAAATGGAAATTACTTTGATAAGGATCTGTGCTCATTTGAGGGCCAAATTACAGGATATGTTTTTCTATCAAGTCAGATCCAAGAGAGCCAGCATGGTATAGTGGTCAAGAGTGGTGGTTTGGAGCAGTGGACTCTAATCTGGGGAACTGGGTTTGGTTCCCCACTCCTCCACATAAGCGGGGAGGCTAATTTGGTGAACCAGGTTGGTTTCCCCACTCCTACAGATGAAGCCAGCTGGGTGACCTTGGGCTAGTCACAATTCTCTCCAAACTCTCTCAGCCCCACCCACCTCACAGGGTGTCTGTTGTAGGGAGGGGAAGGGAAGGTGATTGTAAGCTGGTTTGATTCTTCCTTTAGTGGTAGAGAAAGTCAGCATATAAAAGCCAGCTCTTCTTCTTCTTCCTGGACCAGACTTGCTTTTACTACAGGCACACAGCAGCTCTATGCAAATAACTCCCCCCTCCCCACCATTTTGGCTCAGGAAAATGGTATGGGGAGGGGGCTTCGCACCACAGTCCTGTGGTCCCGTGGGAGGTCACTGAGTAATGCTGGGCCAGTCACTCTCTCGCAGTCTAAGTTAGCTCACAGGATTGTTACTCACGCGAGGATAAAAATGGTGGAGGGGAACACCCTGTTGTAAGCTGCTTTGGCTCCCCACTGGGGAAAAAAACAGGGTATATAAATAAACCTGAAGCTGTCCTATACTGAATCAGATGGTTGGCCTATCAAGGTGAATACTGTCTACCCTGACTGGTAGCAGCTCTCTAGGGTCTCAGGATGACGTCTTCCCCATCTGGTACAGAAAGGGGATATGCTGTTCAAAGAACCCTTGGAAATCACACCAGCAGGCTCAACCACTTAAATGCCATTAAGGTATCCCTTTGGATCCCAGTTTGTTCCATAAGATTACAGGAATAACATAACAAGAGAACGTTTCCTTTTTTGGACCTGCTGGAAACGGAACGGAACACGACTGATGGCCACGGATATTTTCCGTTCCTTCTGTTGTGGCTGCGTCTTCAGTGAATTATATTTATTTTCAGCACTTATTTCTTTCTGAAGGGAGACTCAAAAGCAGCTAACAATCCATAAAACAATCAAAACCTCATAAAACTATACAACAAAACCCCATGAAAAGAGAACGCTGGCATCATAAAACCATAAATAACAAATCGGCATCATAAAAGCAAACGTCAAAAGAACGACTCTCAAACAAACACGGTTTGGGGTAAGTTCCAGCCAATGGTAAGGACTTCTAAATCCCTGGTCATTTCTACTACTCTGGCACATTGGACTTAAATGTGCTTGGTTGGTTTGTGAGCCTGTTTATCACTACAACATCTACTAATATTGCTTTTACTACTACTACTACTACTACTACTACTACTACTACTACTACTACTACTACTACTACTACTGGAAAATTCCATCCAATTGTGACTCAGTTTGTGTTCCATGACTACATCTATCAGTATTGTTAGTATTAATATTATGAATAATAACGGTCATAAACCAGCCCAAATTGATCTTTATGGAAAAGTTAAATGGATGGAACTTTTGGTCGGATCCAGTGGATCGTTTCCATAGTAGAGCGCCACTTTCTCACCCTTCCTGTCCTGCTTCAGCCCACGATGCCATTTGAAATGTTGTTCCTGGGGAACAAGAAGCCTCCAGGATCAGCATTGGGGGGTTATTTTGAGCTGTAGTGGGAGGGGGGAGGTGAGAAAGTTTGCCCTGTGGGCAGAAATCCTCCTGCCCATGAAAACCCCTTGCTGCAACTAAGCCTATGGATGCTTTACCTTAAATGGATCATGTTTCCTCTTTCTCTTGAACTACTAATAATATCAGCCCAATCGCTCTTATACCATTATAGGGGCTACTATTTACATAATTACCAATAGTGCCAATACCAGAGTACCTACAGTACCTATTACAACCACTGCAACTCGATCTAGCACTAACTATGAAATCCTATGCAGAGTTGCTCCAGTTTAATCCCCATTAAAGTCCCAGTTTAATCCCATTAAACCATTATAAGGTGCCTTAATTGGACTCTGCATCGGAGATTGCACTGCTATACTACTAGTAGCAGTACTCCTACAATTACGAACAGAGAAAGTATCACCGTATTGATTATTGCTATTGTGATGCCTATTACTCTCTCATTACACAACAGCTTTCAAGAGTAGTTTGGAAGTGCAGCACCAGCAGATTCGGCACAGAGAATACCAGAACTGTGATGCTAAAAGGGACTCAAATATACAGGTAAAAGAAATATGCCCCACTATAGATGTTTGATATCTAACCCTTGCCTGGGTGATGCCTGAGCTTGCAAGTACTGTCTTCATCCTCATTAGCAATGGTGGGGTGATTTTTGGCCTCTCCCAGTTCCTGCACACCTTGGGATGCCACAGTTGGGCTACTCAGGAAGAAGGGGAAACCAAAGGTAGGTCCCACAGTAGCACTCGAGTTGAAGGCGACTCCTGTGCGAAATATGGCTGTCTTCTTATACCAACACTGGAACCACTCTGTTTGACCCCACTAGCAATAGCCTCAAACACGCTGGTTCTTAGCTAGGGTTTAATATGAAAGAATTAACATTCTACAAGAAGGTAATGCAGATTTGGCAGTAAGAAAAGGTTGCACTTTGTCAGCTGTGCAAATCTTCCAGGTTGGTCCAATTTTAAGAACATAAGAAAGGCCATGCTGGATCAGACCAAGGCCCATCAAGTCCAGCAGTCTGTTCACACAGTGGCCAACCAGGTGACTCTAGGAGGCCCCCAAACAAGACGACTGCAGCAGCGTTCTCCTGCCTGTGTTCCATAGCACCTAATATATTCTGCATGCTCCCCTGATCCTGGAGAGAATAGGTATGCATCATGACTAGTATCCACTTTTACTCATAACTCAAGAATAACCCTTTCCTCCATGAACATGTCCACTGCCTTTTTAAAGCCTTCCAAGTTGGCAGCCATCACCACATCCTGGGGCAGGGAGTTCCACAATTTAACTATGCTTTGTGTGAAGAAATACTTCCTTTCATCTGTTTTGAATCTCTCACCCTCTATCTTCAGCAGCTGACCCTGAGTTTGAGTATTATGAGAGAGGGAGAAAAGCTTCTCCCTGTCCACTCTCTCCATACCATGCTTTCATGAGTCATGGGTGCGGGCACCAAATGATCAGTTAGGCTTACTTCCCTGACCAGTGGGCAATTTTCTTCTTCCCACCCCAAGCAGCATCTGCAATTTCACTTAGCCCCTATATTTTCAGCTCTCTCTTTGTATCCTTGAGGGCTAGAAACTTTTAAAAACCAAAGCTGAGATTTTCAGGATACCCAGTACCAAATTATATAGTTGCGCAGTACAGGCGTAGAACTGTAGAAAAGACACTTTTTCTTGTGGGAAGGAAAAGTCTTTCTGCCTGGATCTCTCCAATCGTGTCTAGTTGCAACTGTATTTTGCAATTTTGGTACCAAAAAATATGCAAGTATGTCAGGTGCTTAGAAAAATAGAGATGAAGGGTTACGTTACTGTCAGGGTAAACGCGGGCTCGGAAACTGGCTCTCAGGAAACGTGTCAGACTTGACAGCTCAAAATTAGAAATAATTATGTAAATCTTGGCTCCATACCAGAAAAGCACACATGTTGCCAAGGTTGTTAAGTATGGTCACATCCTTCAGCAAATTAATTCAATTTTCTGTCACAAACTATAGCTCCCTGATGAAGCCACCAAAAAGACTGGGTGTTGTGTTGCTACAAAAGGTAGGCGAAAGCAGGCTTTTCTGGAGCCCAAAGAAGTTGAGGGCACGTGCCCCGTTCCAAATTTCAGTGTGTCTAGACAGAGGGTAGAAGGGTCTACAGTTCATAACATGCAAACAGGAATGGTATCACATGAACACATGAAACTGCCTTATACTGAATCAGGCCCTTGGTCCATCAAAGCCAGTATTGTCTACTCAGACCGGCAGCGGCTCTCCAGGGTCTCAGGCAGGGGTCCGTCACATCACCTTCTTGCCTAGTCCCTTTAACTGGAGATGCCAGGGATTGAACCTGGGATCAGAACCAATGGGTTGAAAAGTAAATCAAACGAGTTTCAGTCTAGACATGAGGAAGAATATTCTAACAGAGCGGTTCCTCAGTGGAACAGGCTTCCTTGGGAGGTGGTAAGCTCTCCTTCCCTGGAGGTTTTTAAGCAGAGGCTAGATGGCCATCTGTCAGCAATGCTGCTTCTATGACCTTAGGCAGATCATGAGAGGGAGGGCACCTTGGCCTTTTTCTGGGCATAGAGTATGAGTCACTGGGAGTGTCTGTGGGAGGTAGTTTGGAACTTCCTGCATTGTGCAGGGGGTTGGACTACTAGATTAACCTGGTGGTCCCTTCCAACTCTATGATTCCATGATTCTATGGCCTTCTGCATGCCAAGCAGATGCTCTACCACTGAGCCACAGCCCCTCCCTCCCTCGATTATGGATTTAATATGCTTCTGACATCTTTTCTCTTCTGCAGAGAACCCTGAGAATTGTAGTTTTGTGAGGGAAGCTTGGAATCACTAACAGAATTCTCAGAGCCCTATGGGGTTGCCAGCTCCAGAGTGGGAAAATCCTGGAGATTTTTTTTGGGGGGGTGCCTAGGGAGGGTGGAGTTTGGGGAGGGTGGAGGGAGCTCAGGAGAGATGTGAGGCCATAGAATCTAGCTTTCATAAGGTTGCCAGCTTTGGGTTGGGAAATACCTGGATGTTTTGGGGGTGGAGCCTCAGAAGGGTGGGGTTTGGGGAGGGGAGGGGAGGGGCTTCGGTGAGGTATAATGTCAGGAGGACTGATCTCTTTTGCCTGGAGTTCAATTGTAATAGTGGGAGATCTCCAGGTGCCACCTGGAGGTTGGCAACCCCCAAGCTTCCAAAACTGCTATTTCCTCCAGGGAACTGATTTCTGTAGTCTGGAGTTCTGCTGTAATTCCATGAGAGCTCCAGCCCCCACCTGAAGGTTCAACAAAAGAAAACAGCACCAATAAGAAATGTACTTCTGAATGTACAAAAATCCAAATCACTACGTGCGATCTAGATAACCACGTCACGTTTCGCGTAGGGCTTCGTCAGCCAATGTATTATTTCTTCCTGTATCAAATAGCAAATAGTTTTCAAAATGACCTCAGAGGGTTCGGCCAGAACTGTAAAAACCAGTGTGATTTGGATTTTTGTACATTCAGAAGTACATTGCTTATTGATGTTTACACGAGCCTTGGTGCTGTTTTCTTTTGTTGAGCTTTTCCTGTTACAGCACCCACATGAAGGTTGGCAACCCTACTCCCCAGACATTTCCCACATGCGAGCCAAGCTTGTCTTCTAATGGGCATTGTGCACTCAGTCCGCAACGATTAGAAGCCAAGCTTTGCTCACACATCTCAGCATTCAAAGGAAAGGCAGGGAGAGCCTGCTTAGCTTGAAAGGTCTCTAACAAGTGCAATCTCCTAAGTTTCCCCCTACCTCCATGATACTGTGAAGAGTGAGAGACATTCTGAAGTCATAGAGGGCAAAAACGCATGGTCGCTTTATCCTCCTTTAATCCCTGTTTCAGCCAGGATCGAATGCATGCGTTTCGCCTAATGTGCGTTCGATCCTGGCTAAAACAGGGATTAAAGGAGAATAAAGCGACCATGCGTTTTCGCCCACTCTCTAGTTACAGCTCACCAGACAAATGTACCACTTATCATTGGCCTGCTGGTGGCAGTAGAGAGTAACCTTGATTGTGCAGGTGTAGGCAGAATGCCGCTGGAGAGGGGAATGCATTGAGGTCTAGCATCTTGAGCCCGGGGCCAGCTGAGTAAATTCTACATCCTCATGGTACAAAGAGGTGCCTGCAGAGGCTCTTTTATCACAAGGCCTTGCATCTTTGCTCTGTCTCTCCTGCCTGTTGTTAATTCCTATTCAGGAAAACCAAACCGGGCAGCCCTGCTTCATTTGAGCCATTGGTTTTCAATTAGGGTTGCCAGGTTCCTCTTCACCACCGAACTGATCTCCAGGTGACAGAAATCAATTCACCTGGATAAAATGGCTGGTTTGGAAGGCGGGGGCCACCCTGAAGTCCATGGGTAGGGTCACCAGGTTTTGGGGGTGGAGCCTGAGGAGAGCGTAGTTTGGGGAGGGACTTCAGTGCCATAGAGTCCAATTGTCGAAATGGCAATTTTCTCCAGGTGAACTGATCTATATCAGCTGGAGATCAGTTGTAATATCAGGAGATCTCCAGCTAGTACCTGGAGGTTGGCAACCCTATTTTCAGCATTACCACTAGAGCTAGGTTAAAACTGAGAAAAAAATCTTTAGCCCCCTCCCCCTGGTTTCTCAATATTACTGCATCCTGAGCTAATTTTCATTGTTCTTATGCATCAGGTGGAGACTGAAAGGGTCCTTCCAGGGAAGCATTTAGGCCTTTTCATCTTGGTAGGCAAGCCAGATAACAAAGCCCCCTTCTCAAACCCCTTCTCGGCAGGACTTCCATATTTCAAGACCTTTGGTGACCACGGCATGTCAGCATCGGTGCGCACAATAAGCAGAGGCAACCGCGCGGCTCTCGCATCCGTTACGAGCGTCTCTGAAGATGCTCTTTAGAAGTGGCAGATTTAAACATCGGGAAGTGCCTTTGCTTCTCTCCAGATATATCGCGCCAGGAAGGAGCTGCTGTCGAGCCGGCTGGAAGACAATAAGCACTGCAAAGCGACTTTGCGGCGTGTAGATAAAACAGCACACTTTTTACTCCCCATTCTATTATGGCCAACAGGCTCGCTTGGAAAACGGCTGTTGCTAAAAAAAATATTCCTGAAGAAGCATGTCGTAAACTGGCTGAGACAATTTGATGGAGCTGGGCATTTAGCCCTATGAGAGCCATGGATGGAACGCGAGTGTATTTTTAACAGCAAGAGAAAAGGAGCGGGAGTGTGTCTTATTGGGGGGGGGAAACAACGGTCATGCCACACAGCTCATGTGGTGATTTACAGAGGACTTCCAGTTAGGGTTGCCAACCTCCAGGTAATAGCTGGAGATCCCCTGCTATTACAACTGATCTCCAGCCGATAGAGATCAGTTCACCTGGAGAAAATAGCCTGCTTTTTCTCGACGTTTAAGGAGTATCAAAGTGGCTTACAATTGCCTTCCCTTCCTCTCCCCACAACAGGCAACTTCTGAGGTTAGTGGGGGCTGAAAGAGTTCTGAGAGATATTGATCTGGGTAGAAGTAGCACAGAAACAATGCAGTGTCTAGGACTGGGTTAAAAAAAGTTTGTAAGCGCTGGAAATGGACAGGGAAGAAAAAAGGCCAACAACTGAAGAAGAAGAGTTGGTTTTTATACCCTCGTTTTCTCTACCTTAAGGAGTCTCAAAGCAGTTTACAATTGCCTTGCCTTCTTCTCCCCACGACACCTTGTGAGGTAGGTGGGGCTGAGAGAGTATGGAGAGAACTGTGACTAGCCCAAGGTCACCCAGCAGGCTTCAGGTGTGTGTGTGTGTGTGTGTTAAGTGCCGTCAAGTCGCTTCCGACTCATGGCAATCCTATGAATGAAAGTCCTCCAAAATGTCCTATCTTTGACAGCTCTGCTCAGATCCTGCAAATTGAAGGCTGTGGCTTCCTTTATTGAGTCAATCCATCTCTTGTTGGGTCTTCCTCTTTTCCTGCTGCCCTCCACTTTTCCTAGCATGACTGTCTTTTCCAGTGACTCTTTTCGTCTCATGACGTGACCAAAATACGATAGCCTCAGTTTAGTCATTTTAGCTTCTAGGGTCAGTTCAGGCTTGATTTGATCTATAACCCACTGATTTGTTTTTTTGGCAGTCCACGGAATCCGTAACACTCTCCTCCAACACCACATTTCAAAGGCTTCAGGTGTAGGAGGGAGGAAACAAACCCGGTTCACCAGATTAGAGTCCGCCACTCTTAACCACTACGCCACACTGGTGAATAACTTGCAATTCCTTGTGCTATTTTCTGATTTTTATTTTGCACCTCACCTGAAAATCCCAGATGTTTGTGGGTTTCTTTTTTTAAGGGAAAAAAGTACATATGAGTGCTGACAATCTAAATTGGCAATCCTCTTGTCATGGATTAAAGCAGAGTGGCTTGAATTGCTTTTCTGTAATCCTGCTATATGCAGAACTTGCAGCTTTCAACAATTTCTGTGTTGGTTCTGATATAGAAGAAATAATTCACACCTATATGCACCTTAAACCCCAGGTTGCATCTATAGAAGCTAGCTCCCATCACTGGGATGCTACCACTGTTGCTATAAAGGGAAAGGTCCCCTGTGCAAGCACCGAGTCATTCCTGACCCATGGGGTGATGTCACATCCTGACGTTTACTAGGCAGACGTTGTTTGTGGGGCGGTTTGCCAGTGCCTTCCCCAGTCATCCTCCCTTTACCCCCAGCAAGCTGGGTACTCATTTGACCGACCTTGGAAGGATGGAAGGCTGAGTCAACCTTGAGCCGGCTAGCTGAAACCAACTTCTGTCGGGATCGAACTCAGGTCGTGAGCAGAGCTTGGACTGCAGTACTGCAGCTTTACCACTCTGCGCCATGGGGCTCCTTATACCTGTTGCTATAGCCTTCTTTAATTGCATGCTTTTGTTCTGGGTTGTATTTGGATTTCCTTCTTTTCCATGGCTTTCCCAGTGTACACTGAACAGAATAGCAACTAACGCAAATGAAAACATCATCGTCTGCCCACAAGCATTTGAGATGAGGAGTGGTCTCAGTTTATAAGCCAGGTGATAAATAGAGTTGCCAGGGCCCTCTTCAGGACGGGTGGGAGGTTTTCGGGGCAGAGCCTGAGGAAGGCAGGGTTTGGGGAGGGGAGGGACTTCAATGCCATAGAGTCCAATTTTCTCCAGCTGAACTGATCTCTATCGGCTGGAGATCAGTTGTATTAGCAGGAGATCTCCAGCTAGTACCGGGAGGTTTAGGGTTGCCAGGTCCCTCTTCACCTCTCGAGGAATTACTGGAAACCTTATGGTAAAACCATAGAGTTTTTCAGTGATTCCTAGAGAGGTGATGTCACTTCTGGGTTTTTCCATAGAGTTTCAGGTGATTATTGGAGAAGTGTTACATCACTTCCGGGTTCCCTCTTCAAGTGATGTCACTCCGTTGGCCCGACAGGCACTCCTCCATGTCCCACCCCCCATGGCTCCTGTTGGTTGACAGGCAAGGTCTGGCATCCCTGGTTGGCAACCTCACAGTTGTATCAGGCAATTTAGGCCTTAACTTTGATTCTTATAAGAACAGATCTTAAAATAAATAACTAAATAAGCTGCCCACCAGTAATTATATAAGGAGGCAGCACGGCAGAGCTGCTGGTTCAGGTGCCAAGCCTCAGGGCCCATCTAAGTACTCTGTACCTTAAGTGCATCAGACACGATGCCAACATTCATCCAGGGTTTGAAGGAACATACCTTCCCTCCTGTTACATCCAATTCACTCCCTCATCTTCTCAGACTGCTTTTATTACAGCAAATCACTCGGAAGATTATGTTCCTTAAATTTCAGCTTGCGTAAAACATGATTCCGCCCCCCGTTCCCCTACCCCAGGCATGGTTTTGAACATGAAAGGATTAAAGCCAGCAATCAAACAGGTAAATGCAAGCTAGATCAATGCTCCCAAAGCCCAGGCCACTGCCCACGTCTTCGTTTGATACAGTTTACTGACTCGATACTGTCAAGATAATCAGAGACAGGCCATGTTTCTTGCCTAAGGCTGGATTAAGAGGCATTCTAGGCCTAAACCATACCCTGAGCATAAACCAATTTTAATGGTTGCAGTGAATAGCAATCAAAGGCCATATGCATGCCAGCTAGGGTTCCCAGGTCCCTCTTCACAACCGGTGGGAGATTTTGGGGGTGGAGCCTAAAGAGGGCGGGGTTTGGGGAGGGGAGGGACTTCAATGCCATAGAGTCCAATTGCCAAAGCAGCCATTTTTCTCCAGGCCGGATTGAAAATTTTCATGAAAAAACCTTAACATCTTGTTGTATCAGATGGGGTAACATCCACCATTCTTATAAATTTTTAAGATAGCTTCTTCCCATTTATTTTTCATTCTTAAATGGCATTATTGTATTGCAGGTTATACATGTGATAAACTATTCCACTAAGTACCAATTCCTTCTCTAAAAGTGGTTGGTAAGCCTTTAAAGCCTTTGATTTCTTAAAATTGCTTAGAAAAACATTGTTGTTAATAGTGTTGTTTCATAACATTGCATGAAATGTCTGTTTCCTAAGAAAGGTATGGTCCCTTTAAATCCTCAGGGTCGGCAAACTGAAGAAGATTCGAAACGCGTCTTTGCGACGGACCCACCTTGGACCGCATTGTGGTTTTGTTACTTTTGTGATTGTAATACCACCATTGTTGTGTATTGCTTACAACCACCACCATTGTTGTGTATTGCTTACAACCACCACCATTGTTGTGTATTGCTTACAACCATCACTATTGTTGTGTATTGCTTATAACCATATCTTTTTTGGTTTATATTCAGCCTGGGAGGCCCTCCCCTCGCCAAACCCCATCTTCCTCAGGCTCTGCCCCAAAAATCTCCAGGTATTTCCCAACCCAGAACTGGCAACCCTACTAGAGAGCCAGGAGATGCCAACTTCATGACAGCCTTAATATACTAAATAAATAGTATGATTTTTTTTTTAAAAAAAATTATAAACTGAGGCCCAAGGTAGTGTGGCAGGTAGGAAAGCAAAGTTGGATAATGCCAAGGGGAGAGCTTCACTTACTCCATGGGAAAGCAATAGCCCTGGGAACTTTATGAGTCTGTGGCAACAAATTGGCATCACCTGACTTTCCAGGCCAAGAATATTATGGGCTGCAGTGTGAGTGCCCAGCTTGAATTCAACACAGTTCCCACCTCTGACAACCAGTCCTGGGGTTAGACTTGCCAGTAGGTTTGCCAACCTCCAGGTGGTGGCTGGAGATCTCCTGTTATTACAACTGATCTCCCGCCGATAGAGATCAGTTCACCTGGAGAAAGTGACCGCTTTGGCAACTGGACTCTTTGGCATTGAAGTCCCTCCCCTCTCCAAACCCCGCTCTCCTCAGGCTCCACCCCAAAAATCTCTAGGTATTTCCCAACCCGGAGCTGGCAACCCTACTTGCCAGGCCTCTCGTTGTCAAGCTCCATTTCAGAGCAGGAGGGGGGAAATTAATGGATTTTTGAAATTTAAAATTAAATAAATTTAAAATTAAATAAAAATAAATAAAAATAAATTGTGCACCCAGGGGGAAAACATTCTGAAAGCCAGTGCACAGGCAAAAAAGTCTGCCATGCAGTCCCTGTAGTCATGGATAGGCCATTATAGAAAAGCCTTTCCTTACATTTTACATTTTCTACTAGGTAACCAATTGCATCACGAGCTAGGACAGCTCTGATTGGCTGCCTTCACTCACTTAATCAAGTAAAAGCTAAAAAGCACAGTTGTAATTTCCCCTTCAAGTCTTTCGACTCTTACAAATACAGCTAGATGGTTCGTCTATCATTCAAGCTGTTTGATACCAAACCGAACAAATTTGGGGATCAGTAGCCTTAGAGCGCTGCCATCGAACCAGGTAAATTTGACTGTCCAACGCATTTGTGGCAAAATTTGCAGCACAGATGCTCTTTACGATACTTCGCCATCTGTTCTGCACTTAGCAATTCATGTTTAAGACCTACAGAACTCAAGAGGACTGAACCATGCTCAGGGGCTCACAGGATTGCTTGCTAGCCTGTAACATGAATGCATACACAGAGCTATTCAGCTGCAGGGGGTGGAGGAGACGTCAGAGTTGATTCCCAACCTTATGATCGTCTATTATGAGGCCCGACAGCGGAGAGAGACGAGGCCGTGCATCTATTATAAATAAAATGTCTGAAGCCTTTCCAAAGCACTTTCCCCTCAATCGAATCCCTTTCATTTAAATAAAACGGAAAAAATGCCGCTAATGAGGTGCCAAATTATAGTGGCAAGAGCCGGTACACATCCGAGGCAGCTGATTATCCTCCAGCAAGGTGGCTGAGTAATACAGTCCTCATAATGAACTAATGGATTTGCAGGTCCGGTTAACACCCAAAGTTCAACCCCAGACACGTTAAAGTTAATCACGTACTAAAAAAGGATTAAATTAGTACATTCAGATTCAGCTGACGGAGGCATTAGAACCAATCTGTACTTCTCCCCCCACCTTCCCACCCCCCCAGCTCCCCTCCTTTTCTTTTTTGGCATTTGCGGAAAAGAATTGTACTTGAAGTCTTCAACTCTATGGGGACTTCATGCTTCAGTACCTCACCATCCATGCATATGGAGTTGCTAATGACAGAGAGGCAACCCATCAGGGAATGCAATTCCAAGTAGACATTTCCCCCAAAATGGATTATTTCAGCCTGGTTGGCCACAGATTCTGTAGTTTTGCAGTGATTCATCTTACTATTAATAATGTCAGAGAATTTTAGGCCCTTGAATTAAATAATGATAAATAGGAGCCACTGAGCGAGCGCGGCTGAGGCAGTGGCTGTTTATTTCGGCGCAAGGCTCTGTCAGGCCTGATAAATCGGATCCCTGAAATAGTTTATAAAGTACCGAATTGATGTGGTGGTCGGTGAGGGAGAGAATTAATGTTATGGAATAGGCCTGCAACCCAGATTTTGATGAAAGCCCAGGAAAGGCCTTTTATATAAATTTGGTGTCTGAGTAGGAAATGGTTGCCGAGAGAGGCGAAAGAGCCATGCGGGGATGTAATGTGCCTCAGTAATATCGTCGGGCCACAGGTCAGCGAGGGAGGAACGCCGCGCGGAAGCCGGTGGCTCGTCGGCACCAGCAATACAGTTTAGCAGATTGAAGGGGTGGTCATGGACCCCTTGCATGCACCGAGGGACCCCTTGCATGCACGGGGGAAATGAAAGTGTCTTTAAAGAGGTGCGTGAGGCTTTCAAGTTCCTCACGGCTGTCTTTGCCAGGCGGCGGGGACGAGGCCGGATGAAATGTCAAGCAGAGTACAGTCGCCGCCGCCGCCGATCTCTCCACAGGAATGGAAAGCCTCGCTCTCCGGACCGCTTCCCGAACAACACAAAACCCAAAAAGAAAGGGGGCAGGTAAAATAATACCATAAAAGGAGCCTGGTCGAAATAATTGCTGTCCTATACCTACAGGCGTTGGTGGAGCCCGTCCTAGCTTTTCCAAGAACGGCTGGTTGGCTTCTGATGTTGGATCGACACATGCAACGGAGTCAAGTGGTAAAGTCCTGGCTGGGGTAGTAGGAATCTGTATGCTGAAGACAGAACAAAACAAAAGGGGGCCTGTTTGGTTTTCTTCATCCTGATTGTATTGAGGACCCACTCCTCTTTTTTTCTTGTATATTGGGGATATCATTTTTTGAAAAATCTTCCCATGTTAAGAAAGTCTCTGAAAGTAGGAAACGGGTACATCGTAGAGAACTAGGGTTGTCAAGTCCGGGTTGGGAAATACCTGGAGATTTTTTTTGGGGGGGGGTGGAGCCTGAGGAGGGTGGAATTTGGGGAGGGGAGGAACTTCAGTGAGTATAAGGCCATACAGTCTGCCTTCTAAAGGGGCCATTTTTTCCAGGTGGACTAATCTCTGTCACCTGGAGATCAGTTGAAATCCAAGGAGATCTCCAGCCATGACCTGGAGGTCGGCAACCCTAGAGAGAAAGGTTCGAGCACAGCTCTCTCCTTGGGGCCCTAACAGTTTTCTGGTTCATCGATTGAGGGAGGGGGGTTTGCATAAGAGAATGTTTTTAAAATGTGACCCTCCTCTGAAGTGGTAAAGTTAGGGTTACCATTTTCCTACTGCAGGTGAGGGAACTTCTGCCAGCGCCCCCCTCCCCCGCCATCTCCTGACGATACTCAGTGGGACATTAGGAGAGAGGAACAATTGGGAAAACAATGTCACACAATGCCTCAGTGTCATTTTCAGCTAAAAAACCAGAAACAACATTATTGAGTTGCATGACATCCTAAGAATTTTCCAGATCTCTATGGTAAAAAAAAAAGAGATTGGGGGATTCTTAGAGCACTGCATAATGGGGTGTCATCACTTCTGGTTTTTTGGCTGGAAATGATGTTGTGGCATCATGAGGTACTATTCCCCCTGTCTCTGCCCCCCCCTCCATGTTCCCACCTTGGCAGGAAATACCAAATGAAGTCTATTCCTGTTACCACAAGACTCTTGAGTTTTCTGTGAGTCTTGTGTGAGTCTGCCTATATAACAGTGTAAGGTATAGGCCAGGTTTCCTATCCAAGAAGTGAGGAAATTAAAGGAGATTAAATTTTGAGGACTGGGAGCTCATTTTGTGTACTTTCCATTGTCTTCCTGTACAATAGCAGATTGGATTTAAGTTGTATTGATGGCGTTTAAGACCCCAAATGATAACAGCTGGATGACTTTTTGAGAGGATAATTTGATTAACATTTGCCAGATTTAACTTTGAACTCAAAACTGAGTGCTTTAGACTCCTGGGAAATCTCTTGATTGTTTAATTTCTGGGAAGTGTGAAGTATCAAATACATATATTGTCATTTTAAAATATTGGTTCAAATTATCTAGGGTTGCCAAGTCCCTCTGGCCACTGGTGGGGGATGGGGGCATATGGTTGCCAGATCCAGGCTGGGGAAACTCCTGGAGATTTGGGGGTGGAGCCTGGGGAGGACAGGAGCCTCAGTGAGGTACAAAGTCATAGAGACCACTCTCCAAAGCATCCATTTTCTCCAGAGGAACTGATCTCTGTATTCTAGAGATGAGCTGTAATTCCAGGGGATCCTCAGGTCCCACCTGGAGGCTGGCATCCCTAATTATATCAGTGGTTCCCAATACCAGAACATGGAATATATCAAATAATGTCAACTGCTAAATACTACAAGAGAGATAATTCATGTAAGGAAATATAAATGGGTACTAGGAAAGGCTGGTGGAAAATGTTAGCTTAATAGTCAAGACAATTTTATCCAAGGGCATGGACATAGATAGACCTATCACATATTTTATTGGCTAAAGCACCAATCATTGGGCAATGAAAAAAGCTGACAGGAAGAAAGCAGATTCCTTTGAAATGTGGTGTTGGAGGAGAATTTTAAGGATACGGTGGACCACCCAAAAAACAAATCAGTGGGCCCTAGATCAAATCAAGCTGGAACTGTCCCTAGAAGCTAAAATGACTAAACTGAGGCTATCGTACTTTAGTCACATTATGAGAAGACAAGAATCACTGGAAAAGACAGTAATGCTTGGAAAAGTTGAAGGCAGCAGGGAAAGAGGAAGACCCAACATGAGATGGAATGACCCTAAAAAAGGAAGCCAGGACCCTCAGTTTGCAAGACCTGAGTAAGACTGTTAACGACAGGACGTTTTGGAGGACATTGATTCATATGGTCACCATGAGTTGGAAGTGACTTGATGGCACTTAACACACACACACACACACACACACACATACACACACACACACACAGCACCAATCACCTCTTCAAGATGGACTCTTGGAGCAAGAGTACCCAAAACAGCCATTTGTCCCAGACAAAGATTCCCCTGGGTTCCGCCACAGCCCTCAGACCCAAACTTAACATCATGTGAAACAAATCACATGACTTAACCAGCTCAGTTGATCCCCAGACATTTGCGAATGTAGTTCCTTCTTCTCAGTGGTTCTGGTTTGGAGCTAGATTTAATTTAACCCTCTACTTAGGGTTGCCAACCTCCAGGTACTAGCTGGAGATCTCCTGCTAATATAACTGATCTCCAGGCAATAGAGATCAGTTCAGCTGGAGAAAATGGTCGCTTTGGCAATTGGACTCTATGGCATTGAAGTCCCTCCCTTCCCCAAACCCCACCCTCCTCAGGCTCCGCCCCAAATACCTCCGGCCGGTGCTGAAGAGGGACCTGGCAACCCTACCTGTACTCCCAGGTCTTCATAGTTTGATGGAATTTATGCTTGTCTAAAAAGAAATGGTAGAAACTCATTGCTTTAGCTGCTGTTCACATGCACGGTTGGATCAAGGCCGCTGCCTTTCCCTTCAGAACAACTTGCTTTCAGGCATAGAAGTTAAATGTGGGTTTGTGAGTTCTGCAAGGCAAAAATGGAGAACAGCTTCCTCTGTGACAAAACAGCATAGAATGTGAATCAGGATGAAATGAAGCAGAAATTAATGTGGCGATTAATGCGGGGCTGGAAACTTGCAGCTTCCGATGCAAATGGGCATTTTGAGCATGCAAATATTTGAGGGCAAGCTGTGCAGATCACTGTGCAAAGTGTGCTGCCCCGTGAAAGCCATTTTGTTGCTGGGAGTCCACCTAAATATGGATTTGGAAAGGGGATCATGTAAACAGTGCTGGACTCAGAATGGAAATCATGGGAACTTTAACCAGAAGCAAAGCTGCTTTGGAGGGTGGACTCTATGGCATTATACCCCACTGAGAAGAGGGAGCAACATGGATACTCTAGCAATCTTCGCCAAAACTCTAGAGTTTTGATGCAGATTGCTAGAGGGTCTGCGCCGCTTCCGGGTAAACCCAGAAGCAATGTTGGTGTGTTGTATGGGGTGCATGCACACATTGCACACCTCCCCCTCTATCTGGCTGTCTTTTGCCTGCCTACCCTCAGCTGGTTGGAGGACAGCCCGGTGGATTGGAGAGCTTTTGCCCGCCCCCAGGCAATTGGCAAACCTAGCCATGGCCCCTTGCCATATAACACATATCATATATATGGTGTGTGTAAAGTGCCATCAAGTTGCAGCTGACTTATGGCGACAACAGCAAGGGGCTTTCCAAGCAAGTGAGAAGCAGAGGTGGTTTGCCATTGCCTTCCTCAGTCTTCCTTGGAGGTCTCCCTTCCAAGTTCTGGCCCTGCTTAGCTTCTGAGATTTGACAAGATCGTGCTATACCATGCCGGTGGGAGGTTTTTGGGGCGGAGCCTGAGGAGGGTGGGGGTTGGGGAGGGACTTCAATGCCATACAGGCCAATTGCCAAAGCCGCCATTTTCTCCAGGTGAAATGATCTCTATCAGCTGGAGATCAGTTGTAATAGCAGGAGAGGGGAGGGGCTGTGGATCAGTGGTAGAGCATCTGCTTGGCATGCAGAAAGTCCCAGGTTCAATCCCTGGCATCTCCAGTTAAAGGGACTAGGCATGGAGGTGATGTGAAATATCTCTGCCTGAGACACTGGAGAGCCGCTGCCTGTCTGAGTAGACAATACTCACTTTGATGGACCAAGGGTCTGACTCAGTATAAGCCAGCTTGATGTGACTCATGTGATTAATGTGAGATGTCCAGCTAGTACCTGGAGGTTGGTAACCCTATGGGATATAATGTTCTTTTAGAAATCGGTGATAAACAATATTATTAAAATAGGAACAGTTTTAAAAAAGGAACAGTTTATGTAGAAGGAACTAGGGAAATATGCTTTTCCCTGCCCCTCAGTGACCAGTGTGGGAATGACAGCGCCCCAGTTCAAATTCCACTTCTGCCATAAATTCACTTAGGATCCAAAGACTTTCTTTCAGCCTTGACACCTTCATGTTTCATGTGGGGATAATAATTGTGACTTACATTTCAGGGTTTTGTGAAGATTACGGAAATAATGTATGGGAAGTGCTTCAAATATGGCAAAATACCAGCAGCTCAATCCTATGTAAAGTTAGGCATGCCTAAATGGATTGATTTGAAAGGGCTTTGGTATGCTCAACTCTATTTAGGATTAAGCTGAATATAAATCATTATTAGGTATCAGTGAGAATTAAAACATTTAGACATACTTTATGCCCACTGGAAAAATAGCACCTCTCCAAAAAAGGGTGGTGGGGGGAAGACTTCCCCTCCCAGCAAATATATAGAATTCCAATGTGAAGTTATGAATTAAAGAAGAAATCTAAATCAAACACCGCTTTGTAATGCAGTTTTTTCCTGTAACAGCTTTTCATCCTGATATTTCCGCAACCTGATATGAAATGTTAAATTAAAAGGCTAGTAAATCCAGTTCAGTTTATGTTTATAATATATCAGTTCGAAAAAGAACCTTTGCAGAAAACCCGAAAGGTCACTCCAGTCTCAAAATCAATATTTTTTAACTGGAAAGATTCCCTTTTAATATTTTGTTCATAGCCTTTTTTAAAGCTGTCCAGATTCTATCCTTCTAATCCTTAAATCCTCACTTATTTCCATCACCATAGAAACACCTGCTGGTAAAATCAGCGCTGATCAGACTACGGCGCTTGGCTTTTGCCAGCTAAAGAGTTCTAGACTGATGCCCACGAAGCTATAAACCCTGGAGATCAGCGATGAACTGAAGTCTGCCTCTTCCACAGATATCCCATCTCTTCATTGGTAAAGCTTACCTTTGTGATAGCAATTAATATTTATTATCTTTGCCTGCTATTCCTAAGTCTCCTATGCATTTGAGGTCATAACTGCCCTCAAATAAGCATACAAATTTTGCAAAAAAAAGAGTACACAAATTGTTCCAAAGGAGGTTTGCATCATTGGGTGGCTTCCGGGACCAAGGGTGACCTCTCCAAACCCCTGACCCACAATAGCAAGCTGTAGGCTAGCATCTGCCCCCCTCTATCTGGACAGAAGCAATGAGGTCAGGCACACGGCCTCCAAATCGATTTGGCCCTTTTGCTGACCTTAAAGAGCTGTGGCCCAGTGGTAGCTAGGGTTGCCAGGTCCCACTTTGCCACTGGCGAGAAGTTTTTGGGGCAGAGCCTGAGGAGGACAGGGTTTGAAGAACTTCAATGCCATAGAGTCCAATGGCCAAAGAGGTCATTTTCTCCAGGTGATGTGATCTCTATCGGCTGGAGATCACTTATAATAGCAGGAGATCTCCAGCTATTACCTGAATCGGCTGGAGATCAATTGTAATAGCAGGAGATCACCAGCTATTACCTGGAGGTTGGCAACCCTAGTGGTTGCGCACCTACTTTGCATGCAGAGGGTCCCAGTTTCAGACACTGCTATCTCCAGTTCAAAGGATCAGCTAGGAGATCATGTGAAAGACCTTGACCTGAGACTCTATCAGAGTAATCTAGCAGCAGCTGGCACCCCACTGGGAGAAATTACAGAGCGAGGACAATGTCATGTATCGTCTGATGAACAAGGTTGCCAACTCTGTCTGTCTGGAATGGCGCCTGTGCTTTTGTAAGCTTATCCCAGGGGTCATGGGGAGACAGACTGAACTGTCCCTAGCACAGCATGCATGTGAGTGGGGTGGACTTGCTGGATGTAAGGCTGCCTGAGTAGAGTTGCCAGCTCTGGGTTGGGAAATACCTGGAGATTTTGCCATATCCACCCTCTAAAGCGGCCATTTTCTCCAGGTGAACGGATCTCTCGGCTGGAGATGAGTTGTAATAGCAAGAGATCTCCAGCTAGTACCTGGAGGCTGGCAACCCTAGTCCAGCTCCCGGAAGATCCTGCCTCAGGGAAAGGGTTGCCAATCTCCAGGTTGTGGCTGGAGATCTCCTGCTATTACATTTGCTGTCCAACAACAGAAATCTGTTCACCTGGAGAAAATGGCTGCTTTGGAGGATGGACTGTATGGCATTATACCCTGCTGAAATCCCTCCCCTCCTCAAACTCCACCCTCCTCAGGCTTAGGGTTGCCAACCTCCAGGTACTAGCTGAAGATCTCCTGTTATTACAACTGATCTCCAGCCAATAGAGATCAGTTCCCCTGCAGAAAATGGCTGCTTTGGCCATTGGACTCTATGTCATTGAGGTCCCTCCCTTCCCCAAACCCCACCCTCCTCAGGCTCCACCCCAAAAACCTCCTGCCAGTGGCAAAGAGGGACCTGGCAACACTACTCAGGCCCCTCCCGAAAAATCTCCAGGTATTTACCAATTCGGAGCTGGAAACCCTAGCTTCAGCAGAAGTGGGGAGACAGAAAAGGACTTCCGTCAGTGGAGTTTTTCTGTTAGCTACAAGCCCATGTTAACAAAGTAACTTTGATACTATAAAATGCGAGGACTCTGTGACTCAAAATAGATCATTGTTTCATCCATCACAGTTTACTTAGTGCTTGGATCGTAGTGTTTTTATACATTTTTTTTTAAAAAAAATATAATCCATCAAGCTTTCATATAAATCTTTTGTAGATGAGTACGGAGCTGAATATCTCCTTTCTTGCGTCTTTAATACATTTTTTTTCAAGGGGGATTGATAGCCGTATTCCCAGGGGACTTCCTTTATATCCGCGTCTACTTCCCAAGTGATTATTCTGCAACCAGCCCACTCTTGCTAAAGATGTGCTAAATTAAAAAAGACTGCTTTTAGGAGCTAAGACTACAAATTGAATTTCAAACACCTAATAAAATGTTGAAAATTACCTCCAGCTTTCAAATGTCACATACTGTAAAAATACAAATGAGTCTCAAAATGCAGCTCCCGCCGTAATTAACATGCTGATGTGTTCAAATAATCAAACGTTATCCTCGGAGGAGTTTATTGAAGGAGATTATTATAAGTGATAGTTTGCTAATCACTGGGTGACAACTATTTTTTATGCCATTGATCCGGGCTGCCTTGTCTATTTTGTCAGCGTCACTCAGCATCTTTTTTAAAAAGAAGGTGATATTTTCCCTCACACGAAGACAGCTCGTCCTACAGCTCCCCAATTGATGTCAAGCTTTCCTCATGGTTATCATCGGCACACAGCCAGGCTTCATTTTAAATCAGAGAAGTGGGGATAAATAAAACTGGAGGGCTTTCGGTTCCAATCACATCCTGGTCGTCCCCCCCCCCCACACCAGCCAATAAGTTATCATGGAATAATGGATTTTTTAAATCTCTGCGAAAGGACTTTTCAAATTCCTGAACAACAACAAAAAAGGGGGGATTCTCCTAATGTCAGAGATGTATGGAGAATATTCAGAAGATGACCCCCCTATTTGTAAAGAAAGAGGACGGGGAAAGTCACTTGGCTCATATAGGAAAGGAAATGGGATTCTTGTTATATATGGCGAATATTATTAGAGAATCCAAAATGGTGAATTGTATTTCACATCTCCATATGAAGAAGAAGAAGAATTGGTTTTTATACCCCACTTTTCTCTACCTTTAAGGAGACTCAAAGCGGCTTACAATCGCCTCCCTTCACCTCCCCACAACAGACACCGTGTGAGGTAGGAAGGGCTGAGAGAGTTCGGAGAGAACTGTGACTAGCCCAAGGTCACCCAGCAGGCTTCATGTGTGGGAGTGGGGAAACCAATCCGGTTCACCAGATTAGAGTCCGCCACTCATATGGAGGAGTGAGGGATCAAACTCGGTTCTCCAGGTTAGAGTCTGCCACTCTTAATCACTATGCAACACTGCCATTTGGGGACATTCTTTCTGATCCATAAAGCGCAGCATAGGTGAATACTCCAAGCATGGTTTCCTTTCCTCCTTGGTATTAACTCTGTCCATAGCAAAAGAGGTTGCTGGCAATTTCATAGAGCCTCAGGTAAAAAGGTAAAGGTAAAGGTCCCCTGTGCAAGCACCGGGTCATTCCTGACCCATGGGGTGACATCACATCCCAACATTTACTAGGCAGACTTTGTTTATGGGGTGGTTTGCCATTGCCTTCCCCAGTCATCTTCCCTTTACCCCCAGCAAGCTGGGTACTCATTTCACCGACCTCAGAAGGATGGAAGGCTGAGTCAACCTTGAGCTGGCTACCTGAAACCAACTTCCGTCAGGATCGAACTCAGGTCGTGAGCAGAGCTTGGACTGCAGTACTGCAGCTTACCACTCCGCACCACGGGGATCCTCCTAGAGCCTCAGGTAGTTCTCATTAATTACTTCCAAATACACATTTTTATAGCACATTTTCTCTATGGAGTTCAGGGCAGCATACGTAGGGTTCCCTCCACTTGTTTTTTCACCCCCGCACAACAACCTTCTGAGGTAGTTTAGGCTCAGAGAAAATGACTAACCCAAAGAGTTTCATGGCTGATATGAATTTGATCTAGGGTCTCGCAGATTCTACTCTAACCACTACGTTACACTGCTTTCTAACACTGTGTATGTGAGGGATATTCTTACATGCAAGCTCCGACCAGTAGTACAGCCCAGGAAAACTTGCCCAGTTTCTTCTCCTGGCTATAGAGCTTGGTTCCCAAAGTTCTAAGATTTACCTGTGAGATATACAATGGTTCGTAATCTTCTCATTTAGACCGTTTCAGCTGGAATATCCAAAGCTGGTAATTGTCCTGCAGAACACGTATGATTCTCCTGTCTCCTTCTGTTTAAATGCCAGCCAGATGTAGTTTGTGGATGCACCTGGAAAATAATTAAAGAATGGGTTCCTTGCCCATCTGGTGTAAACTGTTGACTGCCTTCAGTGGAACACTGAATGTAAAAAATGGCTGAGGATCTAGTCCCTCCCCATAAAACTGCCAGAAAAAAAAATATATAGTGCTGCAGAGAAAGTGACATCTAGGGATTCTTTCTTCCAATGCAGAGTTCATTACATAAATCAATATTTAATAATACGGCAATGCAATTGTTGTATGCATTTTGCTGTCTCGTGGTGTGTTTTAATAATCCTTACTTCCCCGGGGTGATGGAAGTTTTAATTAATTAATATCTGTAAAGCATTGTGTGCTGCTCATAAGATGGGCACTGCTGAAGCATAAGCATTTTCCACTCCCCGCCACCCCCTCCCCCACAATATTTAACCAAATCCCATTTTGATGTGCTGCTGCATCAGCCTTAATGTCATTGTATGTCATGTTGATGTGGTTGGTCTCTGGCATACAAAGATGACCCAGATGATAGTCACCACTGCTCCTGGATGTCTCCTCACACTGATTATAACCAGATTGGCTCCCTGGTATACCACAGACTTGTGAGTGATCAACAATGGCATCCTAAGCAGAATTACAATTTAGAACGATGTATCTGCTTAGGATGGAACAGTAAGCCACTGGGATGATAACTAATGACTACTTGAAGAAGAATTGGGAGGAATGCAACTGGGCACAGGCTAGGATGTATTTGACAGACTACTGTATGGCTGTAATGGAACCAATGAGATGTTAATTTTCTAGCTCCCCCAGGGGAGGGGGCTGTGGCTCAGTGGTAGAGCATCTGCTTGGCATGCAGAAGGTCCCAGGTTCAATCCACGGCCTCTCCAGTTAAAGGGACTAGGCAAGTAGTTAATGTGAAAGACCTCTACCTGAGACCCTGGAGAGCCACCGCCAGTCTGAGTAGACAATACTGACTTTGATGGACCAAGGGTCTGATTCAGTATAAGGCAGCTTCATATGTTCATATATATGTTCATGGCACTGTTGTGTCTGCTCACACACATGGTCACATGAAGCTGCCTTATACTGAATCAGACCCTTGGTTCATCAAAGTCAGTATTGTCTACTCAGACTGGCAGCAGCTCTCCACGGTCTCAGGCAGAGGTCTTTCACATCACCAATCTGCCTAGTCCTTTTAACTGGAGATACCGGGGATTGAACCTGGGGCATTTTGCATGCCAAGCAGATGCTCTGCCACTGAGCCACAGCCCCTCCTTTCAATATCATCCAGCAGTGTCTGTCCAGGTGCTGAAGGTGCCCTTGATGTAGACCCTGATCAACCCCCACACACACACACACTTGTCAGTTGTGACCTCTTTGCTAACGCCAACTTGGTTAGTTCACCACAGCCAAAATAACAGAGTATTGTTTTGTTATGAGCCACCTCGAGCAGGCATCTTACAAAGACCTATGAATTTATTGTGATGAGATTTTGTGAGCTAGGCCCAAAGGCAAGATGGCAAATGGCATTGATGGATTCAAGACTGAATATGGCATTGATGGCAAATGAATATGGCACATGGCATTGATGGACTGAAGGCTAAATATAGTGGAAAGGTAGCATGTTCTGTTAGACCCATCTTGCTTTCTTATTCTGGGATCACTTTTAATTGCTGTATCCTGACGATGCTGGAGGGGTGACGCCAACCACCTTATCCTCCGTTCTTGTCCATTTTTGGCTGCTAACTTTAAGCTGAGAGGAAGGCACTGGCAAGGCAAACCACCTCTGTTAGTCTCTTGCCATGAAAACCCCAAAAGGGGTCACCTTAAGTCGGCTGCGACTTGACGGCACTTTACACACACACACAACTTTAAGCTGGGTAAAAATAATTTGTTGGGTCCAGGAGGCAATTTGCCATTGACAGAAGGAGCTGTGAGACCACTCTTAGCAAAACCCTACCGGCACCCTAACAATGTTTCTGTCAACCAGTGGCTAGTATCCTGTTTCAGAGAAAGATTCTTGAATGTGTGATAGTGTCCCAGCTCCAGATGTTATGTGACACAGATTATATGGCTCCATTTCAATTCCACTTCCAGCCTAATCTGGAGACTGAACCTGCCTCAGTCACCCTGGTGGACTATTGGCGCCAAGGGATAGACACATGGAGTATGTCTCCCTTTCAGTTGGAAACCACCTTATTTATTTACTGATTTGATATATTTTGTGCTACTTTTCCTTTAAAAGCTCAAAGTGCTTTTCAAACATAAAAGCGCCATGTACACGCATAAAAGTGCCATGTACAATAAATAATTTTAAAACCCCTGAATACTAAAAGACTACTAAAAGAGCTCACCAGACAACAAAGATTAGTTCCCCTGGAGAAAATGGCAGCTTTGGAGGGTGAACTTTGTGGCATTGTACCCTGCAAAGGTCCCTCCCCTCTCCAAATCCTGACCTCTCCAGGCTCCACCCCCAAAATCTCCAGGTATTTTCCAACCTAGAGCTGGCAATCCTAAGGCATTCATTTCAAATATTGTGATTGTTATTTGTGGAGAGCAGGGTGTATTACTATATCAAGAAAATAAATGAACAAGCAAATAAATAAGTCAAACCCAGCCAAAGAACACCTGAAGGAGATTTAAGGTACTTGGAATGTGGCCCAATTTTGTCTTAAAATATACCATAACTACTATAAAACAAACCCTGAAATACCTCCCATTTACTTGTAGCTGCCATTAGTCTTACTGAAAGTCCTTTTTTGCTTCTCTCCAGATTCCCCGCAAAGGCCCAGGCAGGAATCTTCACATGTGCTTCCGCGCTTTGTTTTAGGTGGAATTCATTGGTGAATCCAATCAATTTCACGGTAGAGTTTGAGATACTCGTATTTTGGCGTTCTGTGCCGAGTTCCGTCTGGAAACCTGGTCATCTTCTCCTTGTCGCTACATTGCATTGCTTCACTCCGTAAACCTGAACTGCAGCGGCTTCGACACCTTACCAAACTCCACTTTTGTGTTGGCTCCTTCGCAAGCCGGAATGCTCTTTACCATCCACAGGTAAGCATAATGGATTTCCTTAAAACTAAAAATGGGCTAGGCTAAGGGCCTGGCCTTCCTTCTTCTCACTTTAGAGTCCCGTGATCCAACACTGTGCTTCATTTGTTCCCTTACTGCACCTCACTGGGAAAGGTAATTACAGTTCAAATTGAACTCTATAGACTGTGTCCGGCTGCCGAGACTCAACGAGGGGGCCAGTTCCTATGCATTCTCCTCTTGTTTTGAAGATTCATGTTTATCTAATGTGAAGTCAATATTATCGTCCTGTAAAGAGTTAGGGCGCCGCTAACAATCCATCAGGGAGTGCTTCTTTATCACGCCAAGGCCATGCTCTACTGGCTTAGAAACCTTTTAACGGCGCGAATGCTAGGGCCTCTCTCTGCCACGTCAGCATTCAGTCCGCCGTTTATCTTGCCATAAAATGTTTAACCACACAATATTTCAAAGTGTTTTAACGGTGAAGGAGTCTGGAAATGCAGGGGAGGAAGAACAGTCCGCACACCGTAGGGCTCGCAGTGCCCTACAAAGAAAATGAAATTTCATCACCCTAGATTTCTGATCCATGGTTCAATCCTTGCCTGCTTATTTGTATGTTATGAAAACCACAGGAAGGAAGGGTTGCTAACTCTGGGTTGAGAAATTACTGGAGATTTTGGGCTACAGCCTGGAGAAGGTGAGGTTTGGGGAGAGGAGGGACTTCAGCGGGGTGTAATGCCTTGGAGTCTACCCTCCAAAGCAGCCAGTTTTCTCCAAATATTAACTGATCTCTGTCACCTGGAGATGCTGGATGCCTGTCATCTCCCCAAGCTTCATCACCTTTGGCCAAATAAAAAGTGAATTCCAGTGGTACTGCCAGAGGTGTAGGAGATCACTTTCTTCCTGGGCAGTTGGTGTGTAGTTCGGAACTCAGGAGGAAGGCAAACCAAAGGGAGCTTGAGTTGTACCAGCAGCACCCCTGTGGTTTGCCTTCCTCCTGAGTCCCAATCCACACCCCCACTGCCCAGGAAGGTGAGCTCCTACACCTCTGGTAGTAGGAACCATAGGGGAAGGGCCATAACTAAGTGGTAGAGCATCTGCTTGGCATGCAGAAGGTCCCAGGTTCAATCCCTGGCAATTCCAGTTAAAGGGACTAGGCAAGTAGGTGATGTGAAAGACCTCTGCCTGAGACCCTGCAGAGCCGCTGCTGGTCTGACTAGATAATACTGACTTTGATGGACCAAGGGTCTGATTCAGTATAAGGCAGCTTCATGTGTTCATGTGTTCATGACTGGCTGTAGGAGCAGTTTCTTTCATCTGCATAGACTGCCTTTCTATTCCTCCCCCTTTTTCATGATGGGTTTGAGTAGGGTTGCCAGCTCTGGGTTGGGAAATACCTGATGATTTTGGGGTGGAGGATGAGGAGGGCAGAGTTTGGAGAGGGGAGGGACTTCAATGCCATAGAGTCCAATAGCCAAAGTGGCCATTTTCTCCAGGGGAACCAATCTCTGTCACCTGGAGTTCAGTTGTAATAGTGGGAGATCTCCAGCCACCACTTGGACGTTGGCACACTAGGTCTGAGCCACAAGTTCACAAGTTCATAAGGTTGGAAGAGACCACAAGGGCCATCCAGTCCAACCCCCTGCCATGCAGGATCCCACAATCAAAGCACTCCCGACAGATGGCCATCCAGCCTCTGCTTAAAGACCTCCACAGATGGGGACTCCACCACCCTCCGAGGCAGCGCATTCCACCATCGAGCAGCCCTCACCGTCAGAAAGTTCTTCCTAGTGTTTAGGTGGAATCGTTTTTCTCTTAGTTTAAATCCATTACTCCGTGTCCTAGTCTCTGGAGCAACAGAGAACAAGCTAGTTCCCTCATCAACATGACATCCCTTCAAATATTTAAACATGGCTATCATATCTCCCCTCAACCTTCTCTTCTCCAGATTGAACAAATCCAGCTCCTTAAGTCTCTCCTCATAGGGCATGGATTCCAGACCTTTGACCATTCTGGTCACCCACGTTAGACTGCTGTTCCCCAAGAACCTTTGCCTGCGTTGAGTTTAAACCACAGGTTATGGGACTAACCATGCTTAGTGTAGCAGGTGATCAAAGCCAAGGAGAGTCAGCTGAGAACTCTCTGGTTGGCTGTTGCTTGTCAGAACCTGCTGCAGCAGGAGTGGCATGTTTTTTGGTCACTCTGCAGTTACGACTCTGTGCCCAAGCTGGTGGTAGTGGACAGTGCTACAAAACAAGCTGGGATCCCTGCATTCACCAGAGTTACCAGGATTTCCAAGGCTGTGAGGAGGATTTGAGGTGATATTTGCAAAGGCCAGACACCGATCTCCCCTCACAGCTTGAAATGACATCATCCAGAGTTCGGCCACAATTCTATGCAGCTTGTAGAATGGCTCTCCATTTCAGGAAGCTCATACTTCAAGCACAGAGTCCATGAACGTTGGCTAGAGTGGAACCAAATCAAAATTATAATTATATACATAATCATTAGAGTTGCCAACCTCCCGGTACTAGCTGGAGATCTCCTGCTGTTACAACTGATCTCCAGCTGCTAGAGATCAGTTCACCTGGAGAAAATGGCAATAGGACCGTATGGCATTGAAGTTCCTCCCCTCCCCAAACCCTGCCCTCCTTAGGCTCCACCCCAAAAACCTCCAGCTGTTGGCAAAGAGGGACCTGGCAACCCTAATAATCATAATTTGGGCAGGCCCCCTTTTGGGAAAATAAAAGACACAGGTTTTCCAGAGCCCGTCATGAAGACCCAGTGTGTGGTCTGAAGGTGTATGACCCAGAAATGTTACAAAAGATAATTACTTTTTATTAACTTCATTTATCTACCACCTTTCTCCCCAATGGGGACCCAACGCAGTTTACCTCATTCTCACAGCAACAACTTTGTGAAGTAAATTAGGGAGAGTGTGCGTGACTTGCCCAAGGTCACCCAGCAAGCTTTCATGGCAGAGCGGGGATTTGAACCTGGGGCTACCATATCCTAGTCAACACTCTAACCACCACACCACACTGGCTCTCACGCTGGCTAAGCAGGCCTGGGCCTAAGTGCCTTGACAGAGTCCCCTGGAGGTGGACGTATGCTGCCTTGAGCTCCATTAGGAAGAAAGGCCAGACATGAATAACACGTTAACAGTGATCAGTGCTAATGGAGTGGAGAAAAACAAGAGTTTTTCTGAAGGATGGAAAGAAAATGAATACATTTCTCTTTATTACATTTTCTGATATATACTATTGCCATCATTGTTATTTATTTATTTATTTTAACATTTTATTTATTTCAAAAATGGGGATACAGAGGGGGAAAAGGAAAATGGGGACATAGGACCATCTACAAATAAAGTATATATGAAAAGGAACGTTTCAGCATAAGAAATTGCATCCGTTTCTCCAGTTAAACAAATAATATGTCTAATAGTATTATCTTTTAATTTTTCTGCTAGAAAATGACTTTACTGTATTTTAACCAGTGTTAACATCTTTTGTTCTGCTGCTATTAATATAATAAATTTTCAGCTACTAGATTCTATATATCTATAAAACAATTTCCATTTCTCACTAAACTGTTCAAGAGTCTCCTCGTCAGTTGTATTCATCATATGGGTCGTTTTGGCCATTGTGGCGTACTCCATCATTTTATCTTTCCAATCTTCTATGTTTGGTTTCCAATCTAGTACATCTGTTGTTGTTGTTATTTCTTTTTTTAACAATGTCATGTTTATGGGGAAGGTCATTTAACCCATGTTTCATAGGCAAACACATCGCGTTCTGAGATAGCACCTAATGTAAACTATTTTCAAATTGGGTTCGGGAATTAGAGCGACCGAATGAATGAACTCTAGAGTTGAAGAGTAAACATTTAATGTGGCATGTTCAGCTGCGGCCAATTTGATTAGATGAGATGCCGCATATTTTCATGTAATTATTGAACTAAGGAGCTTGTCTCTTTGGTTGACTAGAACGATTAAACAAGAGTTAATAAGTATAACCTTGGTTATGTCTTCACCCACCACATTTATCTCTTAGCTTTGCCTAACTGTACATTCATAACTAAACCTGGTGTTGCTTCACAGGGCTCTCGGGATGCAACAGCTGTAATCCCCTTTCATTGAAGACAATCTGGAAAGTTACTTTTATTTAATGCATCTAGATTTAGGGTTAGCAGCCTCCGGGTGGGGCTTGGAGATCTCCCAGAGTTACACCCGGTCTCCAGAATACAGTGATCAGCTCCCCTGGAGAAAATGGCTGCTTTGGAGGGTAAACTGTGCATTATACCATGCTGACCAGGTGCTTGCACAGGGGACTACCTTTATCTTTTTTAGTCACAATTGACACATGGCAGGAGTCAGTTGGAAGAGCACTCTTGGATGGTATTAGTGTAATCAGAGAAAAAAGACCACTGCAATGTCATCCCTAGCAGAGAGACTCCAGATCAGAAAACTGGAATTTTGGAATTGAAAAAGTGTGGCTGCAAATGGTTAAAACCCCATTAGGGAAAGAAGAGGAAGAGTTGCTTTTTATACCCCTTTTCTCTACCAAAAGGAGTCTCAAAGCGGCTTACAATCACCTTCTCTTCCCCTCCCCCCAAACAGTCATCTTATGAGGTCGTGGGGCTGAGAGAACTGTGACTAGCCTAAGGTCACCCAGCAGGCTTCAAGTGGAGGAGTAGGGAAACAAGCCACAGAAAAGTCTTGCTCATCTGGAGACATCCAGAGAAAATTAGGCTACGTTGTACATCATGAATCCCTATGCCCTGAATGGTCTGCTAGCAAGCACCAACTTGTGGCTAAATTGGCTAGTGGCGAGAAAATGCAGACTCCTACCTCCCATTTCAAATGTGGTTAACTGGCCTGTCTCCTATCGAGATCTCCCTAGGAAGTGCAGTTTTTTGAAGAAGGGATCGTTGTATCACTTATCAGTTTCCCCAATGTTACAGTTCTTGGCTGGGAGGAGCAGGGAAAGCTACGTGTGTTAAATCAGTTTTAAAGCTATTTAAAATTTGTAGATAGATGAAGTCATAAAGTTGGAGGTGACCCAGTAGATCATCATAAACAAAAAGCTCTTGCCCTAAGTCAGCTTATTCTATACCCAACACATTTCTATATAACTTTCCTCCCTTGAAACTTCCAAAGGCTATTTTAGAGCCTTGAGGTGCCCAGGCCTGAGTACTGTCAAAGTCCATCCTTCTCGGCTGGAGAGCAGCAAGTACCAGGAGCAAACAGGTGCGTACAGAAAGATGAGCTGGAGAGCCTCCGTCAGTACCAAGCTGCCTCAACAGAAGGATTATAGCAGATCTTGGAACTGACAATGGGCGAAAACGCATGGTCGCTTTAGCCTCCTTTATTCCCTGTTTCAGCCAGGATTCAGCCAGGATCGAAGGCACGTTCGGTGAAACGCGTGTGTTTGATCCTGGCTGAGTCCTGGCTGAAACAGGGAATAAAGGAGGCTAAAGCGACCATGCGTTTTCACCCAATGATAACCAGAACACCCACAAGGGTTTTGTTTGTGCCTTATTCAAGAAGGTTCCTCATTAGGAGTGTGCATATCGATATGCCGAAATTAAAAAACACACACCCCAAAATACCTTTTTCGTACGTTTCATTATTAGTTTTACCAGCATTTAAAAAGACGGTGATAAAGGGAGCCGAATGAGCAGGTCCCGAATAATGCCGAATTTTTTTGGAGGGGGCGTTATTTGGGTTGCTGTGGCCCTGCTGCCACTTCCGTGCAAAGAAGGTTGGCAGCATGGATCTAATAGAAGTGCACCCCCCTGGCTTTCAGGGACTCCAGGAAAGCTGGGCGGGGTGGACTTCTTTCAGATCCGTGCTGCAAGCCTTCTCTGGATCCTGGAGAAAACCAGCAGCATGGATCTAAGAGAAATCCATACCGAAACTGTTTTTGGGTTCGGGTATTTTTTGGGTTCACGTTTATTAATCTGAAAATTTTCAAAAAATCTGGGTACATTTATTTTTACACAGCTCTATTCCTCACACTGAATCACACTATTGGTCCATCAAGGTCAGTGTTATAGTCAAACTGGTAGTGACTCTCCAGGGTCTTAGGAAGAGGTCTTTCATATCACCTGATCCTTGTAGCGGGAGATGTCAGGGATAGAACTTGGCACAGTTTGAATGCAAGGCAGATGCTTTATCACTGTGCCATGGCCCTTCTGATGCAGCTCTAGTGATGTAGGGATCAGGGTACTGGTGTCTGATCTGTCAGTCCCATGATCAGAGTTCCATGGTCCTTCACAGCAGCTCTCGCAGGCAACTGGTTCTTTCACGGCAATGATTTGGCAGCTTGCAGTGGTGCGTCCACTTTAAATAACCTTTTTTTTGTAATTGTATCTGCCCTATATCACAAGGATAAGGCAGAAATGCATGTGATGCTCTCCGAGGAGGCTTGGAATTTAAACTAAATTATAATTATAAGCCTGCCACGATCTTTGAGGACCCAGGGCTGCCTTATTAAATACCCACTTAAATTTACACCAGACTAATAATATATTTGCTCAGCTTGATATTCTCTGCATGGAAGGGGGAGGGGAGAATATTGGTGAGGGATTTTATTTTAATTCATTTTATCAATTTTCAGATACTGTAGGGAATCTTTGCAGGTATGATACCAAATAAATTGCTCTGGCTGCCACAAGCAGTTCCCTGGCAAGTATGCTTAAATCTTACATGTCTTTTATCAAAAGGAGGGTTGGTGCAGAGGCAGCCAACCAGTGTGGTGTTATATCGGACATGTGGGACTTGAATCCAGAGTCCAGGGCATGAATCATGCCATAAAACTCACTGGATGACCTTGGGCCAGCCATTCGCATTCATCCCTATGTACCTCATTGGACTGTTGACTGGATAATATCCATATTTGTTGCCTGGAGCTCCTTGAATGAACAGCAATAATCTATGGTACTGATGGATGGATTATTTGGTTAATTAAATACTGTGAGGTAAAATTCCAAGAAGAAGAGTTGGTTTTTATATGCCGACTTTCTCTACCACTTAAGGAAGAATCAAACCGGCTTACAAGCACCTTCGCTTCCCCTCCCCACAACAGGCACCCTGAGAGGTAGGCGAGGCTGAGAGTGTGTGACTAGCCCAAGGTCACCCAGCTGGCTTCATGTATAGGAGTGGGGAAACCAACCCGGTTCACCAGATGAGCTTCCACTGCTCCAAACCACACCTCTTAACCACTACACCACACTTGGCCAAGAGACATGGAAACGAACTCCTACCAACTAAGATGTTCCTCACAAGCTCTGCTGTCTTTGTTCTTACCCACTGAGGTGAAGCAGGTGGTGACCAGCGATAGGGCTTTTCCAGTGGTGGCCCCTTGCCTGTAGAAGGTCCTTTCCCTTGCGACTCATGTGATGCCTAACCTACTGTTGTGCAGGGGCCAGGCTGAAAATTTTCTTTTTACTTAGGGTTTAAGTGGGGTAGTGGTGGTGGTTGTTTTTAATTGCTTTCAGAATCTGCTTCTAGTCCGAGAAGATTTGTTTCATGAGATTTGCTTTAAACTGCAAAACATTTAATGTGACTTCACCTTCTGTGAGGCTCGTTTTCAACCGCTGAATGTTCAGCACTTTAAAAAGAACCAACAGTCCACCTGAATTTCCTTCAGTGAGTGATATGGACAGGCACTTGACTCGATCGGCGTGGGCTGATCTTTAGTCAGAGAAGATGCTACCGCTCAAGGCCAATCCCGTTGACTTCACTGACAGACATTTCAGTGACTTCTACAAGCTCAGCAACCTTTAGTTTTGTCAAACTCCTTCTTGAAACCTCTTGCCTGAGCAACTATATCCTCTAAAAAAGAGCTCTCAGAATAGGAATCTGGTTTCAGCTCCCACATCATTTCCCTGCCATCCTAATGTGTGTGTGTGTGGGGGGGGGCTTCAACTCAACAGCCAAAGTTGGAACTGCACCCACACAAAAATTCCCACTTTTTTTATTCATTGCTGCCTGCTTACTGTACTGCGTGGTGTAGCCGTTAAGAGTGGTGGTTTGGAGTAGTGGACTCTGATCTGGAGAACAGGGTTTGATTCCCCTCTCCTCCACATGAGCGGCGGAGGCTAATTCTGGTGAACTGGATTTGTTTCCCCACTCCTTCACATGAAGCCAGCTGGGTGACCTTGGGCTAGTCACAGTTCCCTTAGAGCTCTCTCAGTCCCACCTACCTCACAGTGTCTGTTGTGGGGAGGGGAGGGGAAGGTGATTGTAAGCCAGTTTGAGTCGCCCTTAAGTAGTAGAGAAAGTCGGTATATAAAAACCAACTCCTCTTCCTCCTCCTCCTCCTCCTCTTCTTCTTCTTCTTCATCATCATCATCATTATCTATCTATCTATCACCATCATCATCATCATCATCATTATTATCTATCTATCTATCTATCTATCTGTCTGTCTGTCTGTCTGTCTATCTATCTGCTTTCTTCCTAGTGGCGACTCAAAGTGGCTTATATTGTTCTCTTCTCCTTCATTTTATCCTTACAACAACCCTGTGAGGTAGGTTAGGCTGAGTGGGTGTGACTAGCCCAAGCTTACCCAGTAAGTTTCCATGGCAGAGTATGGAATCGAACCTGGGTCTTCCAGTCCTACTGCTACGCCACAGTGACTCTCTGAAAGGTTACATGCATGATGCTTCTGTGGGCCATCTGACCAACAGAGGCTTCCTGTGACCCAGTGGTCTGTAATTCAACCCCCATTTTCTTTGAGCTTATATGCCCCCACAAAATAATATGGAGGACGCAAGAGACCATTGGGCAGTGAGAAGTATGTCTCCAAATACAAACTGTTTGTAGAAAGAAATGGCTTCTCTTGTTTACTATCAGTGATGCAAAGTCAGTTTGAAAAATGCTCATGGGTTGCCTTCAGGTCTCAGCTCTGTGGTTTGACAACAGATAAGAAACCTCACAGTGAAAAACAAAGGAATGCAGCAGCATGTAGGTATCACCAGTAATTAATAATGCCAAGACTAGATTGCAGGCATTAACTATCACTTTGGCATCCCCCCCCATTCTGTAGCTACAGTACATAGAAATGAGTCGTGTATGCTGCTATAGCATTTGGACAGGGTAATGATACATTTAGGATCCCCCCCCCCCTTAAAATTGCCAGTTCCTAGTTTGGTTGGGCCATGGAAACTGTCATTATGTACCCATGAAAAGGTAACATCTACAAATACGATGTAAATTTTCCTCTTCATGGTTAGGATTGCCACCTTTGGGGCGAGAAGGGATGGGAAGAGGTGCCTGCAAATTTAACAGTAGAATGATAGGTGTGTGTGTGTGTGGGTCACTTCCCCAAGGCAGCATTTGAGGCCCAGTGACTCGCTGAAACCTTCCGAACTGTAGGAATGCATGCCTGGCAGTACAGTTAGGGTTGCCAGGTCCCTCTTCACCACCAGCGGGAGGTTATTTGGGGCAGAGCCTGAGGAGGGCGGGGTTTGGGGAAGGGAGGGACTTCAATGCCATCGAGTTCAATTGTCAAAGCGGCCATTTTCTACAGGGGAACTGATCTCTACTGGCTGGAGATCAGTTGTAGTAGCAGGAGAATTCCAGCTAGTACCTGGAGGTTGGCAACCCAAGGTACAGTCCTAAGCAGCGTTACACCCTTCTAAGCCCATTGAGTTCCATGGACTTAGAAAGGTGCAAGTCTGCTTAGGACTGCAGTGTACATGAACAATGAGCCTACCAAATGGTGAGAATCTATATTAAAATGAAGAAGAATGTGGTCTTGAGTCACAACTGACTCATGGCGACCCCTTCCAAGGGGCATTCTAGGCACGAGATGAGCAGAGATGATTTGCCATTGCCTTCCTCCCCGTAGCAACCTGTCTTCCTTGGTGGTCTCCCATCCAAGTATTGACCACGGCCAACCCTACTTAGCTCCGAAGCCCTGATGAGCTCAGGCCAAACTGGGTTAATCAGGCTGTTAACAAGGGAGGCCTAGAAATGGATGAATGCTCATATAATTAGTAGTAGTTTGTTTTGCTTTTCATTTGACTCATATCTAAGAATGCTTCCAAAATACTCCTTATCCAGATTTCTTCTAGGATTTTGGAGTTCTAGATAGATTCATTCCTGCCGTGTACATATATTATACATTTTATGTAGCATTTTTATGTACCATGTACATCATTTGAATGTTTAATATATACTGATATTGGCCCACTAATAATGTTGAAATATATGTACTTTTTCATGAGGAAAATTCAGTGTGGGAAAACAAAACATGGAATGATTTTTTTAAAAGTTTGGACAGAGTGCATGATGCAAAATCATCCTGAATTTTATTTGAGTTGTGGTGGTTTGTCACAGCTAATCTGTATTATTAAGAGTAACACAAGGAATTATGGAGAGAGGAAGAAACACCCCCCTCCCACTGCCTCCATGGTTGTTCCTGAAGCGAGTCACCAAAACAAAAAGAAAACTCTCAGATAGCATGACGCCATCCTGACTTCAGGTGCCTAGACCAGATAGGGATGCCTTCTGCCAGCCATTCCTTCCAACTCAAAAATCCCTAGTTGTCAGATTTAGGTGAACTAGTTTATGCAAATGTGTGCATGTGTACAGTGCCATCAAGAGGCAGCTGACTTATGGTGACCCCCACAAAAGGATTTTAAAGCAAGCAAGAAGCAGAGGTGGTTTGCCATTGCCGTCTTCTGCAGTCTTCCTTGGTGGTCTCCCATTAGTATTGCCAGCTCCGGGTTGGGAAATACCAAGTGATTTTGTGGGTAGTGCCTGAGGAGGGTAGCGTTTGGGGAAGGGGAGGGACTTCAAGGGAGTATAGTGTCATGGAGTCCACCTTCTAAAGGGGCCATTTTCTCCAGGTGATCTCTGTCCCCTGGAGATCAGTTGTAATAGCGGGAGATCTCCAGCCACCACCTGGAGGTTGGCAAGTTGCTAGAAAGTGAATTCTTATGCTATGCTTTAGTTCTTTCTGATGGTTCCAGACTTCTGTAATTCTAATGCATTGGTTATCGAATGTCCCATTTTTGTGATTGTACTGGCTCACTCTGTGTTATCTGCCTTGAGTCCCTATGGGAACAGCGGACTATAAATAATGTAAATAAATTAAATAAAAATAAACTTGCTTGTGGCCTGATTTAGAGTCATACTTGGGAAACAAACACTGTCTATTATCTCTTCTTCTTCTTCTTCTTCTTCTTCTTCTTCTTCTTCTTCTTCTTCTTCTTCTTCTTCTTCTTCTTCTTCTTCTTCTTCTCACCAGGGATAAAGGTTACTGGAAGAGTAATAATGATATTTAGCATTTACAGGACTCTGGAGAGAATTTAAGGCAGAGGTGTCGAACTCAATTGTTACGAGGGCCCGATATGACACAAATGTCACTTGGTCGGGTCAGGCCAGGCCTCGCCAGCCCAGATCGAGACTGGGGGATGGAGGTTGTCTCAGCTGGCTTGCGGGCCGGATAAGAGCTCTCAAGGGGCTGGATCCAGCCCGCGGGCCTGATGTTTGACACCCCTGGTTTTAAGGTATTCTAAACAGACTGTATCACAGCAATGGGCCTTCTGGAACGCCAGGCCCTGGCTGGTCCTCATTCCCCCTGCTCCTTCCTAGGCCCCGACTGGCAGAGCACGCAGCCCTTAATATCAGGCACACCACTGTTAAATGATGAGGCCACTCTGGATTGCAGAAGGATTTCATTGTCCTCACATTTGAATCATGCGACAAATCAGATCGAATCATGCCTTTATGCGGTAAGCTTCCTAATGCACGCCAGCAAGACATGCAGACAGAATCTCAGCGGCCCTAATGGGTCATCACTTCTGTGATTGAGCATTCGATGTTGTTTTATCACTGTCTTGTTGCTATGCTCCCAACCTAATTCTTTCCCCCTGAAATGGACGTTATTGATCTCCTTATTAAATACCGTCTACCAAGTATGAATTCTTCACATAAGCAATGACATTTTTAAAATAATAATAATGATGATGATGATTTATCTGCAGCACATTGCTTAGACTTGGCTTCGTCGAGACGTTTTCAATAGATTTCGGCTAAATACGCGGTGTACAAAAGGCTTATACCTTCTTTGCAAAATGTCGTACATTGATTATATCTCTTAGAGAAATGGTGCAATCGATATATGATTATGTTTCTTGGACATTCAGGTCATTGAACTTTCCTTTTGTGGTTTCTCCTCTCTGTCAGTTTAAAAGGGCAGTCAGTCCATTTATATTGGTGACATTATTTTTTTAAAGGAAGTTTTTAAAAACTTTAAAGTTTGTCATTAAACTGAAACTGTGTGACCCAGGTATTGGATTATGGACCTGAATGCTTCCCCCCCCCTTGTTAAAAAGGACCACCAATTTTTTTTAAAAAAACCCATCTAGCATCACAGGAGAAAACAAGCTCAGATAATTCCGTGTGGTGCTAATATTCTAACTGCAGCAGCATTTTCTTAATGTAGAGGAGAATTCAATATAGAGCCAGTGTGGCATAGTGGTTATGAGCGGTGGACTCTAATCTGGAGAACTGGGTTTGATTCCCTGCTCCTCCACATGAGCGGCAGACTCTAATCTGGTGAACCGGGTTTGATTCCCCACTGCTCCACATGAAGCCTGCCGGGTGATCTTGGGCCAGTCACAGCTCTCTCAGAACTCTCTCAACCTCACCTACTTCACAAAATGCCTGTTGTGAGGGGAGAAGGGAAGGCAATTGTAAGCTGCTTGGAGTCTCCTTATGGTTGAGAAAAGTAGGGTATAAAAACCAACTCTTCTTCTTCAGAAGATGGACAGTCCATTCAAGGACTTCATTTTTATTCTACCGTTTCTACAGGCAAAAACGCATGGTCGCTTTAGCCTCCTTTATTCCCTGTTTCAGCAAGGGATTCAGCCAGGATCGAACGCATGCATTTCGCTGAACGTGCGTTCGATCCTGGCTGAATCCTGGCTGAAACAGGGAATAAAGGAGGCTAAAGCGACCATGCGTTTTCGCACTACAACAACCCTGTGAGAGAGTTTCAGCGGAGGGAGGGTCACTGCCCCAAGGTCACCCAACCAGCATCTAAGAGAAGCACTCGCTCCACTTTATTGCCTTCCACTAATTGAATTGTGTGTACAACGGTATGTAAAGGGCATGGTAACTAATTGACATTTCAAGTGACCTTTCATAGGTGGTCATGGAGATCTTACACATTTTGTGAGTTAAACCCCCACAAAGTATTTTGTTTTCTTATTTGGTCTGATAACACACACATACGTGCACACACACTAATAAATAATTAAACTGGATTTTTTTTAATTAAAAAAAAGGAGCCAGAGAAGCGACAACCTTAAACCTGATCATAGTTTTCTCCAGTAGACGAAGATTTCACTGCATACATAATATGCTATAATTAATCCTTTCATGGTTCCCTGTCTGCACCATACAAAATAACTATAGGTTGTCTTGTCACCTAGTGATTTCTGCAGGTGAGCAATTATCGTGATAATTAATAGTTTGAGAAATTACAAGGACAACCCCATCATGTTCCACACACGAAAAATTTGCTATTGATTGTTTGAGCTTCTGGCTTGCCGTACGTTATCAACGGGAATACATATTTTTGCAACTGCCTTTCCCTTTCTCATTCGTTGACATCACTTTCTCATCCCTTGCAAAGAGAACATCCTTTATGCTAATCCTCATCAAACAAACAAATATTAAATGCAAGTGATATTGGAAATATCACATCAGGCTTTTGAAAAGTAGGAAGTGGAACATTTTTTTTTAATGCCATGAAAGAAAACTGGTTTGGCTTGGAAGTCTGAGGTGGAATGTGAAATTACCACACTTCTAGGGGCCTGGGAGATGCCAACAATTTATTTGTTTGCTATGTGGCATGCCTGTTTCATTGTTTTGTGAGGATAAACAACAGTTTCCACATAATTGTTTGGGTTCAGAGCAACTCATCTGGTAAAAATCAAAATGTTAGGAGTCTGTACATGAAATGAGAAAGCTGGAACAAGTTATAGTTTGAGCCGAATCATAACAATTATGTATTTATTTAACATATCTGTGTCCAATCTTACCTCACGGTGGCTAAGAAGACATTGCCCAGTTACAAGGACGCGAAACAGCATTCATTTTGGCAATGACTGCTCCCCACAGCAATGAACTTCACTGAAGTTTAGGGAAGCTTTCTGGGAACAAAAGAGTTCGATCCTGGCTGAACTCCATCTACACAGCTATGCCTATGCAGTGGACAAGATCTGATGCTAAAATGGTCACGTACTAGAGGTCACCACACAAGCATGAAGTCATAACAAGACAGATCACCAGATCCTTCCTCTTCTGATGTTGGAACGCTACACTACCCTCATCAAGAGGAAGGCAGCAAGAGGAAGCCCTTGTCAAGCTTACTACGACAACAACAACGACTACTACTAACTAATAATTGAGGAAGGTCACGGTGCACATTTACAGTGTGGTGGTATCCAATGTGGGTGCAAGCTGATGACATTATTAATTTGTGCTGGTCCATGGAGGCCATTATGAAGATTTAGAGATACTGTCCAGCCCTTTAAGAACCAGGGCCTTCTTTCAATTCTACCACCTGTTCGACAATTACCATCCTCTTACATTGCATCCTGTCCTGACCTGGATGGCCCAGGCTAGCCCAGTCTTGTCAGCTCTCAGAAGTTAAGTAGGGTCAGTCCTGATTAGTACTTGGGTGGGAGACCACCAAGGAACTCCAGGGTTGCAGGCAATGGCAAACCACCTGTTTTGTCTCTTGCGTTGAAAACCCTACAGGGTTGCCATAGGTTGCCTGCAACTTGGTGGCGCTTTCCACCACCAAATCACATCCCAACCCATTGCCCAAAGTGAGGCCTTCAAACCACTTCTTGATAGAGCCATCATTGGTTTCAGAAAATATTTAGGATTTCCCATTGCCAGACTTGGGGTTGGGAAATACCTGGGGATTTTGGGGGTGGAGCCTGAGGAGGGTGGGGTTTGGAGAAGGGAGAGACTTCAATGCCATAGAGTCCAATTGCCAAAGTGGCCATTTTCCTCCAGGGAAATTGATCCTGCAATAGCAGGAGAGCTCCAGCCACCACCTGGAGGCTGGCAACACTAGTCAGACCTCAAAAGGAACTGGGAGCTGGAGGTCTTGAGTGGCCATTGTGACCGCACAAAAGTCTGTGCTTGGTTGACCAGAGGGATTGTGATAGGGAGCATCTACTGTGAGCATTGCCATGTTGGAATGCAGCCTATTTAAAAAAGAAAAGAAAGGAACCATGAAAAGAGGGAAAGATATTTCTACAAAAATCTTTTCCAAAGTCCATTTTCCTACAAAAGAAAAGCAAAGTTCAAGACAGACAGTTTTATTAACCCCTATATAGACATCACCTGTGCGGCTGACAGCCTTGAATGGCAAGTACTTTATTTCACATGCCTCCGGCTGATATGGCAAATTTCACACTTAGGAAAATAGCACTGACTTGAAGGTCAATGTCAGGAGAGCAGCAGCCAAAGCCTTGAGCAGGATTGGTCTGTACACGTAATAAGGCGAAATATAGAAGATTTACACTACAGGACAGGCAGGTAAGCTCTTTTCTCTTTGCTCGCAACATCTCGGGAAGATCCAGGCCCCCAGAGGCAGAGGAGAAAATTCAGCATCTATTAATGGAGAATCTGAGTCACAGCAGTCATATCCAGACTCCTAGGGCTTTGGAGCGCTATGAGTGCTCTTAGAAGGAGTTGGTTTTTGTCCCCCACTTTTTCTCTACCTTTAAGGAGTCTCAAAGTAGCTTACACTCTCCTTCCCGTCCTCTCCCCACAACAGACAACTTGTGAGATAGGTGGGGCTGAGAGAGTTTGGAGAGAACTGTGACTAGTCCATGGTCACCCAGCAGGCTTCATGTGGAGGAGTGGGGAATCGAACCTGGTTCTCCACATTAGAGTTCACCATTCTTAACCACTACAGAGAGCCAGTGTGGTGCTGTGGTGTTGTTAAGAGCGGTGGTTAGAGCGGTAGACTCTAATCCGGAGAACCAGGTTTGATTCCCCACTCCTCCACATGAGCTGCAGACACTAATCTGGTGAACCGGGTTGGTTTTCTCACTCCTACTCACGAAGGCTGCTGGTTGACCATGGGCTAGTCACAGCTCTCTTAGAGCTCTCTCAGTCCTACCTACCTCACAGGGTGTCTGTTGTGGGGAGGGGAAGGGAAGGAGATTGTAAGCTAGTTTGATTCTTCCTTAAGTGGTAGAGAAAGTCGGCATATAAAAACCAACTCTTCTTCTTCTTCTTCTTCTTCTTCTTCTTCTTCTTCTTCTTCTTCTTCTTCTTCTTCTTCTTCTTCTTCTTCTTCTTCTACACGATTCAGTATAAGACTGATTAATGTGTTCAAAACATCCACCAAATGGAGCCAGGGACAAACAGGGGAGATTTCTCTACAAACCTGAAGGAAGCCCCAGGTTTGCAACAACAACAACAAAAATCTGAAATCTAAAAAGAAGAGAAAAACATTGGGGATTAAAACTCCCCCAAATAACAGAAACTACACTGGTAACTATGAAAAGAATTCACAGTGGGTAGCCGTGTTAGTCTGTCTGCAGTAGTAGAAAAGAGCAAGAGCCCAGTAGCACCTTAAATACTAACAAAAATATTTTCTGGCAGGGTATGAGCTTTCATGAGCCACTGATCTGAAGAAGTGAGCTGTGGCTCACGAAAGCTCATACCCTGCCAGAAAATATTTTTGTTAGTCTTTAAGGTGCTACTGGACTCTTGCTCTTGTCTAAGAAAAGAATTGCCACTGAAACGACATTTTGAGATCTCAAGGCAATTTGGGCGGGGGGGTTGTTAGGCAAGCACAGTATTGCCCAGCTTCCAAGCATTGGTTTCTGTTAAGCAAACTGGGTAGGGAGCAGAGAAGGACTTGGAAATCAAAACAGCCCTAGAAAAAGTCCCATCCCCTTCCCCTGTCATGTCCCTTGATGTACCACTCTGGCTTTCTTGGGTTGGTTGCTGTTGAACAGTAAGAAGCAGCCAGCTCTAGGTGTGTCACACAAGTCAAATGGTATCAAGTTGCCCAGTGGTTGTTGGTGGGCCTGACTCCAATGATTCCTAACTGAAAGGCTAAAAGTGCCCCCCTATCTTTTGCTGACAGAAAGCAGGGCTTGAAGGCTGGCAATACTATTGTGCTTGCCTAGCAGCCCACAAGATGGCCCTGCGAGCTCAGTATGTAGTCTCAGTGGGCATTTGTTTCTTAAAGCCACAGGCACTGCCTTTATTAGTTCAGGGGGTCTATGCCCCCAATGTGTTTTTTAGATGTGTTTGTCTCAAGTCTCCTTTAATAGTAAGAGATAAGCTCTTTTGAGGTTTGAGAGGAAAGGTAAGCATTTAAGTATTAAAAAAAATTCTACAAAACTAAACACATAATAGTGCTATCTTAAGCAAAGTTATACCCTTCTGAGGACCACTGACTTCAATGGATTTAGAAGGGTGTTAATTCTACTTGAGTTGCACTATATATGTTTAAAAAGTTGAAAGGGCAAGTTACTTATTTTTAGAGAAATTACAACAATTAAAATACCATTTGACATTTTTTTAATATTAATAAAAATAAAACTTTAAAGGCATTTAATATCCACACATTAAATCTCCTCGCTAATGACTTACCAGTTTTAAATACTTTGCAGTAATGATTTATATAATTTGAAGTGGTTATTTTCCATACTTCATTACTTTTCTCCAAATGATCATTGATTTGATAATTAGTTGATCTTTTAGAGCCTGCAGACACGATGTCCTTGAAAATATTTTAAATGTCTTGTTCAGGGCAAAAATAAATTATCATCTTCCGCATGCTTTTTGCTGGTAATTTTCGGGGATTTTTATCTATCATTGGCTATGAGTCTTTCTATCATTTTTATGTGGTTGGGCAGAACACTGCAAAATCAACATATTGCAGCAGCATCTAACCCAATAAAAGGAGTCTCTGAGCTCAGTTGTTAGCTGTAATATACCTTTGAGAAAATTTCATCTTCCATGACGTACTACAAGGCTCCCAATTTCCCCCCTCTCTCACACATTTTATTTATATTGCATGTTAATTCTTTTTGTAAAGAAGTGGGTGGGGGAATGGGTATGAGGCCTGCAGGCAGAAATTTGTGGTAAGAAGAAGGAGAAATGATGCACAGTTGAGGTTATTTAAGTGTACTATATATTAATAAAATTACATTGATAGTGCAATCCTAAGGGGGGGGTTAGGGAGCTGACTAATACTAATGCTGTAGAGTTGCCAGGTCCCTCTTTGCCACAGGCGGGGTTTTTTTTTGGGAAGAGTCTGAGGAGGGCGGGGTTCGGGGAGGGGAGGGGCTTCAATGCCATAGAGTTAGGGTTGCCAACCTCTAGGTAATAGCAGAAGATCTCCTGCTATTACAACTGATATCCAGCCGATAGAGATCGGCTCACCTGGAGAAAATGGCTGCTTTGGCAATTGGACTCTATGGCATTGAAGTCCCTCCCCTCCCCAAACCCCTCCTTTCTCAGGCTCCACCCCAAAACCTCCCGCTGATAGTGAAGAGGGACCTGGCAACCCTACATAGAGTCCAATGGCCAAAGCAGCCATTTTCTCCAGGTGAACTGATCTCTATGGGCTGGAGATCAGTTGTAATAGCAGGAGATCTCCAGCTACTACCTGGAGGTTGGCAACCCTAGCAGAAAGTAAATGTTTTAATAAAAAACAACAAACAAACATGGATTTGGACACAGATCTGGGGAGTTATGCGGTTTCGTGTATGTAGCATGCACCTCCCTTTCTGCCTTTCCAACTGCGCAGCTGTCCAGATACTTCTCTAAACCGGGCCTTTGTTTGTAAGGTTTTGACCTCTTTCTTTCTCCACCCCCCCTCATGGGGCAGATCTTCTACTGGCGTAAAGCAGCATAACTTTTGATTAAGTCAGAGCAAAAAAAAATGGTCTTGATTTGACTTTGATAGAGCTGTCGCCGTTTGCTTCATTGACTTTACAGAGAGCAAGTCATGGCCTGTTTTATGGTTTCGTGCTGTTTTACTACCTCGAGTGATTTCCTAAAAAACACAGTCAAGTTATCCAGCTTTCTTTTTTTTTCTTTTTTTAACAGGTTTTTTTTTTAAAGGCCATTTGATACATTTTTGACCTGTATCAAAATAGGCCTGATGGTATGATTACAGTAGCCATGCAAACTGTGAAACCGGGTCAGAATTACTGTGCAGAAAAGAATCATCCACTCAGATTGCCAACCCAGCCACTTTCTTAGTAAAACACAGGGCTGACTTCTGGGGAAGGAAGTAATTTGATCAATGCTATTGTTCTGTTCTCAGTTCTCATACAGGTTGTCCTGATCTGGTGCCAAGGCTGGAGAGATGAAATTTTCCAAATGTATTTGACTGTCAAAGCAGTACACGACTGTCGCTAGCATAATCTGTCCAACCTCTTAAGAATTGTATAAAATCATGTCATTTTCAATAGTTCGACAAAGCCCGATAATATTTTTTTTTTTTGCCATAGGGTTGCCAATCTCCAGGTACCCAGTACAGGAGCGAGGGATGTTAACAAAGTGCAAAAAGGTTTATCTAAAAGCTACTAATACACTACACAATAACAATATGTACAACATAGATAAACAACATGTTATATAACCCACTATACATCAAACAATAGTCCATCAGACAGTAGTGAAAAGGTGCAAAAAATTGTCAGGAGTCAAAAGGAAATCTCAAGAAAGTCTCTTAGTAGAGTACATTTGCCATACTTGGCAATATATTTCCACGTGTAGTTCTTTTGAAAATGTCAAAGTCACGGTCAGGATACAGACGTTTCAAATTCTTAGTTATAAATTCTTCCTCAGTCCTTCCTACAGTATTAAAATTGTAATAATACCATATGGCAACCATATGGCAACTCCAGCCGATAGAGATCAGTTCCCTGAAGGAAATGGCCACTTTGGCCATTGGACTGTGTGGCATTGAAGTCTCTCCCCAAACCCCGCCCTCCTCATGCTCCGCCCCAAAAACTTCTGCCAGTGGCAAAGAGGGACCCGGCAACCCTAGTGTGTATGTGTCTGCTTTTACCAGTTGTTGCTTAATAATTCTCTGCTTTTCAGAAGCCCAGGAAGACAACAAAAGACAACAAAAACAAGAAGTTTATCGTATACCTGGTTGGCTACCATATATGGTTTGGACAGCTATATTCATGGTGGGATGGAGGAGTACCTGTTGCAAAGACACTATTTAGGTCATAATTCTCAAGTATTCTTGCTGCAGTCCTTAATAACAAACTCGACATATTTGGGCACATCATTATATTGAAATTATTTTCTCGGCATACGTCATAATCTCTATTGGTTAAGACCTGTGTTGGTCCCTCCCCAGTTGGCGATGGTCTCTTGAACCCCAGAAAATCTGCAAGCTTAACCCTGAATTTGGCAAAGCTTCGAAATGAAAAGACATCAATCACAGTTGTACTTGACAAGAATGAAAAATCAGACCCTTTGTTCGCACAAGAGACTCTCCCACAACCTAGATGTGACCTACCGTCTTAAGACTAATTTATCCCAGGCAAGACTTGATCTCCTGCTCATCTGTAACCATTAGCAACCGAGAGCAAAATGATACACTGCAGAGACGGCTTGCGCAATAAAGGGGACAAAAATAATTTCTAGTCGATTTGGTTTGATTTTGTATTCCTCGTAATGAAAGTTAAGGTTGGCTTCTCCTCTCTTTGGGGACCGCTCATCCAAGGCAGCCGCAGAGTCACACAACCTTGTGGGAGGTATTCAGCTAGCTGATGTGACCATCCATGACCCCAGAGGAGAATCAGTTTCACCTGCTGTTGCAGATGCAAAAGGACCCACAGGAAATGAAACTCTGCTGCTGCAGCTGCGAAGCTGTTTGGTAGGTGTTCGGCTCAGTCACAGCAAGAACATAAGAACGTAAGAAAAGCCATGCTGGATCAGACCAAGGCCGATCAAGTCTAGCAGTCTGTTCACACAGTGGCAAATAGAGTTGCCAACCATTAGGTACTAGCTGGAGATCTCCTGCTATTACAACTGATCTCCAGCTAGAGATAAAGATGTTCACCTGGAGAAAATGGCCGCTTTTGCAATTGGATTCTATGGCATTGAAGTCCCTCTCCTCCCCAAACCCCACCCTCCTCAGGCTCCACCCCAAAAACCTCCCGCTGGTGGCAAAGAGTGACCTGGCAACACTAGTGGCCAACCAGGTACCTCTAGGGAGCCCACAAACAAGACGACTGCAGCAGCGTCTAGAGCACCTAATAATAGGCATGCTCCTCTGGTACTGTAGAGAACTGGTATGCATCATGACCAGTATCCATTTTGACTAGCAGCTATGGATAGCCCTCTCCTCCATGAACATGTCCACTCCCCTCTTAAAGCCTTCCAAGTTGGCAGCCATCACCACATCCTGGGGCAGGGAGTTCCATAATTTAACAGATCCGAGGCTCACCCTGTTCGTCTTTACATGTGAGTGGAGGCTGTTCATCATCTGAACATGATTCTTACAAAGCTTGTGACTTCCCTAATCAGGACGCTTGAGCATCTGGTTAAGGGTTTTTCTAGCCTGACTTTGCTGACATTGGAATGAGAATGTGAAGACACTAAGGACCTACAAGTGGCTCATCTCCTGAAAGATATGGATGAATACCTATCCCGAGCACTTGGAAAAGGATAGGATAGAAATGGAAGTAAATAAAACAACATTAAAAACCAGTTTTTGGAACAGTTATACCCCACTTTTTATACCCCACTTTTCTCTACCTTTAACGAGTCTCAAAGCGGCTTACAAACACCTTCCTCCCACTCCCCACACCAGACACTTTGTAAAGTAGGTGGGGCTGAGAGAGTTCAGAAAGAACTGAGACTAGTCCAAGGTCTTCCAGCTGGCTTCATTTGTAGGAGTGGGGAAACAAACCTGTTTCATGAGCTTAGAGTCTGCTGCTCATGTGGAGGAGTGGGGAATCAAACTCGGTTCTCCAGATTAGAGACCACTGCTCTTAACCACTACGCCATGCTGGCTCTGGGATTGTCACTAATGTATCTGGGGACTGTAACTAATACAAAACTGATAACAATTCCCCCCTCTTGCAATCTAACATTCCATTTCCCTTTGTGTAAGCATAGTAGTGGTCCACTGTAGGGCTGTCAATTCGGTTCGGCCTGAACTGAAAATCAGCCGAATTTCCCCTGATTCGGTGGCTTTTAGTTCGGGAGGAACCGAACTCAAAACTGGCTGGCAACCGGGGGGGCCGAATTCAGCGAGTTCGGGAGTTCGCGAATAAATTCGGCAAATTCGGCCGTCAGTAAGCAGCATTCTCCTCCCCCGGCCAATCGGTGGGCAAGCTGAGTCTTCTTCTGGCCAATCAGTCAGGATTGAGTACTGGAGGAATCAGCTGATGTGCGGCCCGGCCAGGGGGAGAGAGAGAGAGAGAGAGAGAGAGAAATCCTCGTGTGTGTGTGTGGGGTGCTTGTGCACATTTGCTCCTTTCTGTGGCTGCAGGGGGCGTATTTTTTGGGGTACAAACACAAAACTTTCACTGGAGCTTCAGATGAAGCTTCTTAAGATACCCCCCAAGTTTTGTAAACATTGGGTCAGGGGGACCCAAGATATGGGCTCCCCCCTTTTTCTTTCCATGGCTGCAGGGGGCGCATTTTTGGGGGTACAAATCTCAAACTTTGAGCGGAGTTTCAGACCAGTGTTCTTAAGATACCCCCCAAGTTTTGTAAACATTGGGTCAGGGGGTCTCGAGATATGGGCTCTCCCCCTTTTCCCTCCCCCCTTTTTCCATTTATGTGGCTGCAGGGGGCGCTTTTTTGGGGATATAGCCCCCAAACTTTTAGCATAGCTTCAGTCAATTATTCTTAAGATACTACCCAAGTTTTGTAAAGATGGGTTCAGTGGGGGCAGAAATATCGCCTCCCCCCTTTTCTCTTTCCATGGCTGCAGGGGGCGCATTTTTGGGGGTGCAGATCCCAAACTTTGAGCGGAGTTTCAGACCAGTGTTCTTAAGATACCCCCCAAGTTTTGTGAACATTGGGTCAGGGGGTCCCGAGATATTGGCTTTCCCCTTTCCCCTTTTCCCTTTTGGGATGAATGTATCAGCCGATTCTGTGCATCTTCTCCAGAGAAAACCTCCCGTGCCTAATTGGAATCATCTTGGATTACAACAAGTCCTCTTCAGCCCCTCTTGATGGAACAGAAGACAGCCACAGTAAGACCCCTTTGGGGGCTTTAATCTATAATTTTTCTCCTGTGTATGTGTGTGTGTGGGGAGGGAGCAGTTTCTGTGGGTGGGGGGGAAGCCAAAGGGGGCTTTCGTCGGTTCTGCCTGGGGTGTGTGTTCCCCCTCGAGTCTCTCGCTCCCTGGTTTGAGGGGGGAGGTTTCAGTTGTGTGTCTTCTGGTTTTTCCCTGTTGCAAAGGTGTTGTGTTACAAGGTTGAGTTGCTTTGCAAACTGTTGTCAGGGCTGGGAGCTTTGTGTGTGGGTGGCAAGCTCTGCTGAGAGATGCACATTAAGGGTGGGGGGACCCCTTTCAGGGCCCATATCTCAGCCCCCCCTGACCCAATCTTTACAAAACTTGGGGAGTCTTTCAATAAATGTCCTTTGAAGCTTTGCCGAAAGTTTGGGACCTCTAACCCCAAAAATGCCCCCCCCAGAGCTGCGGAAAGGCGCGATTGTGTTTTTAATGGCTTTATTCGGCCGAATTTGTTTCCGAACTTTGAATTCCCGCCTAATTGAACGGATCCGAAGTGGGGGAGTTCGGACTTCGGCACGTTCCGAACCCACAAGGGCCAAATTCGGCCGAATCCGAACTGTACCGAATTTTTTTTTTTTTGACAGCCCTAGTCCACTGGCTAAAATGGACTATCACATTAGGGGAGAGGCTGTGGCTCAGCGGTAGAGCATCTGCTTGGCATGCAGAAGGTCCCAGGTTCAATCCCCAACATCTCCAGTTAAAGGGACTAGGCAAGTAGTAGGTGATGTGAAAGACCCCTGCCTGAGACCCTAGAGAGCTGCTGCCAGTCTGAGTAGACAATACTGACTTTGATGGACCAAGGGTCGGATTCAATATAAGGCTACTTCATGTGCACATCTGAATGCTGCTTGGATGTTGTTCTCTTCCTTTCTTCAATCTCCTCGATAAATATTCCCAACAGCGCTAGAGGGTTTTTTTTGTGTGCATTGGCCATTATTTTTAGTCTGATTGATTGTTAGAAAAACTAGGTACTGCGAACCTATCTTCTCGTATAATGCTAAAATATTTCATTACAGAAGAAACGCCATAATCTTACTCAATGCATTTCCACTCTTGCAACGGCTTTGCAGATTTTTTTTTAAAAAAACACCAAAAAATCAATTTCAATTGTATTTTATGTTATTAGATTGTAAGCAATGTGCTAAAAATTGTAGCTGTAAGCTTAAACAGTACAATGAACAAGAAAAAAACACCAGTGTAATAAATCAGTACTTCTTCTAGATTCAGCGAACCGCTGCCTGGCGGCTTGTAATGTTGCTTTGGCAGCGTTCATTCCGCTGGTAAGGAAAGTGTTGGAATCAGCAGTTCGAAGCTTATCTCTAGCATTCCAGAAAAAAACCAAAATGATAACGGCCCCAATTCAATTTCACTGGTTTAGATCTTGTTCCATCTTGCACAATCTTTTGCTGCGCTCAGTTTTCTGGAGAGGGTGTTGCTGAGATGAGTCCTGAAAGAGGAACCTCCCTCCCCTCCTCTCTTCACCACCCCCGGGAGGTTTTTGGGGTGGAGCCTGAGGAGGGCGGGGTTTGGAGAGGGGAGGGATTTCAATGCCACAGAGTCCAATGGCCAAAGCAGCCATTGTTCTCCAGGTGAACTGATCTCTATCAGCTGGAGATCAGTTGTAATAGCAGGAGATCTACAGATAGTACCTGGAGGTTGGCAACCCTACTCACGGCTGGCAATCTTTTGCTAGTGCAGTGGTGGCATGGCATAGCCTGATCTCGTCAGATCTCAGAAGCTAAGCAGGGTCGGTACTAGGAAGGGAGACCGCCAAGGAAGACTTTGCAGAGGAAGGCAATGAAAACCACCCCTGCTTCTCACTTGCCTTGAAAACCCCTTGCTGGGGTCACCACAAGTCCATTGGAGTTTGACTGCATTTACACAGGCAGTGGTGGGAGGGAAGGTGGCATGGTATGGCCCCGTCTCATCAGATCTCGGAAGCTAAGCCGGGTCAGTACTTGGAAGGGAGACCACAAAGGAAGAGTCCGCAGAGGAAGGCAATGGCAAACCATCTCTGCTTCTCACTTTCCTTGAAAGCCCCTTGCTGGGGTCGCCATAGGTCAGCTGCGACTTGACGGCAATTTGCACACACACATTTTTATTTACCAGGGCAAAAAAACAGGTGATCTGTAAAGTCCTATCAGGTGGTGAGAAGCATTTGACCAAACATCCTCACCCTTTCTAAAGCCCTGCAATGTGGTTAAAGAACAAATTTTACCTCTCCCCTGTTTCCTTAGATCTCTGTCAAGAAAGCAGCCGTGCTGTTCATGCAACCACTTAGGAGAAATTTGAGTCCGAATAAAAGGAGGATTATCTCGCTAGCAGGCCATAAAGTGCTAAGCTAGTGTGTTAATGTAGTTTTAATATATTTATATTCATTGCTTTAATTTTTTTGGTATCTGCAATTGTACACAGTTTTATTGTGCTATGTCCACCTTTGGTTGCTCTGAAGAATGCAGGCATATAAATATTTTGACTAACAACCTAACTAACGGAATAACCTGTATTATACTATAAACCCTTACCAGATAACTAGGGTTTCCAGCTCTGCGTGGGAAATTACTGGAAGATTTTGGGGATGGAGCCTGAGGAGGGCGGGGTTTGAAGAAGGAAGGGACTTCAGTGCCATAGAGTCCAATGGTCAAAGCAGCCATTTTCTCCAGGGGAACTGATTTCTATCACCTGGTGAGCAGTTGTAATAGCGGGAGATCTCCAGCCACCACCTGGAGGATGGCAACCCTACAGATGACCCAGATTTGCCCCTTCTTATCAGATCTGAAAAGCTAATCAGTACTTGGATGGGAATCCACCAAGGAAGTCCAGGGTTACTACACAGAGGTAGGCAATGGCAAACCAACTCTGTCCATCTCTTGCCTTGCAAATGCTACAAGGTTGCCATAAATTGGCCGGAACTTGACAGCACTTTCCACTATCATTGCCCTATCAAGCATTACAATAAAATTATTTTACAATTCTACACCACACAGAAATCTAGGGAATTAGTGTGATGTAGTGACTAGACAGCTGGGTAGACCTGGATCCATTTCCCAATTCTGCCATGAAGCTGGATTACTTTAATTCAAAACCCCTTTCTCTCATATCTTATTTCTCAGGGTTGTTGTGAGGAGGAGAGGGCCGGGTATGCCACCCTCCTTGGAGGAAGGGTAGGATAAACACATAATGCAAGAGGAGAGGTGAAATTCTATTATCCAATTGATAGGAAAATAAAAGGGGTGACGTACCTGTGGTTGTAAATTAATTTCTTAGCAAATAATCCTATATCTTTTATCTGAGCAAACCATTAAAGATAAAGGTAAAGGTCCCCTGTGCATGCACCACATCATTCCTGACCCATGGGGTGACATCATATCTCGACGTTTACTAGGCAGACTGTGTTTACGGGGTGGTTTGCCAGCGCCTTCCCCAGTCATCTTCCCTTTACCCCCAGCAAGCTGGGTACTCATTTTACTGACCTCGGAAGGATGGAAGGCTGAGTCAACCTTGAGCCGGCTGCCTGAAACCAACTTCCGTTGGGATCAAACTCAGGTGGTGAGCAGAGCTTGGACTGCAGTACTGCAGTTTACCACTCGGCGCCACGGGGCTCTTCCTGAGCAAACCATTAGGGCCTCTTTTAATCAGTAGGGTCCCCCCCCCCCCCGGACAGTTTCTTCACTTAAAAAAGAGGGAAACTAACCATGGGACACTCAGGTCCAGGTTGGGAAATACCTGGAGATTTTGGGGGCAGAGCCTGAGGAGGGCGGGGTTTGGAGAGGGGAGGGACTTCAATGACATAGAGTCCAATTGCCAAAGTGGCCATTTTCTCCAGGTGAACTGATCTCTGTCACCTGGAGGTCAGTTGTAATAGCAGGAGATCTCCAGCCACCACTTGGAGGTTGGCAACCCTAACTATAAGTTCAGCTACCATTTTATGGGAGATTATAATTTTTTTCCGTTAAGGCCATACCTGAGGATTCTGCTTAAATTTCCTGGCGTTTGTCGGGTGTCGGGTGCTCAGCAAATGACCATATTTTATTGCTTTCCTCCACTATATCCATGGCACTGCTGGGTTGTGCTGAACTCATAAATAAAAGAGGAAACCACCTCACAAGTACTTAGGTTTTATGGCTCTGCTGAAGGCTCCTGATGGCCAAAAACAGTGGCTGGCTGGCTTGTTTTCAAGGATCCCCCCTCCCCCAAACTGGTAATGAAATTAAAATGGTCAGCGATGAATCAACGGAGGGTCCGTCAATGTTCCCACGCTGGCACTGCAATCGCCTGCACAAAACGGAAGGCTGAGAGAGCTCAGTTTAGCGTCACAATCTGCATTCTCTTGAAAGGATTATGAAGGCTGCCGGCAGCAAGGATGAGAAAGAGGAGGGGGTGGGGGGGCTATTTAGTAAAGGTGAATTATTTACCATTGTTCCTAATGAAGCGACGGCTGCGGAAGACTCTTCGCATATCCAATGTATTGCCTGGCAAGGAATTTTCCTTTTCCCAGCGTTTGGGTGTGCGCTGTAAGGGGAGGGGGAAGAGTCCCAATGGCCAGTGTTTGGCTTTTGTGGCCCTCTCTTACATGACCAGGGAAATGCCGATCACCATTGAAGCTGGACGGTGACAGATTCAAAACTGGTGAAAGGAAGTATTTCTTCACACAACGCATAGTTAAATTGTGGAACTCCCTGCCCGAGGATGTGGTGATGGCTACCAACTTGGAAGGCTTTAAGAGGGGAGTGGACATGTTCATGGAGGAGAGGGGTATTCATGGCTACTAGTCAAAACGGATCCTAGTCATGATGCATACCTATTCTCTCCATGGTCAGAGGAGCATGCCGAGTATGTTAGGTGCTGTGGAGCACAGGCAGGATGGTGCTGCTGCAGTCGTCTTGTTTGTCGCCTTCCTAGAGGCACCTGGTTGGCCACTGTGTGAACAGACTGCTGGACTTGATGGACCTTGGTCTGATCCAGCATGGCTTTTCTTACGTTCTTATGTTCACCGCTTTGCGGTCAGGAAGCAATTTTCCTCCAGGCCGGATAGGCCAGGGATCCTGGAGGGTTTTTTTTTTTTTTTTTTGCCATCTTCTGGGCATGGAGTAGGGGTAACTGTGTGTGTGGGGGGGGAGGTAGTTGTGAATTTCCTACATTGTGCAGGGGGTTGGACTAGATGGCCCTGGTGGTCCCTTCCAACTTTATGATTCTATGAATAGTTATGCTTAGGGTTGCCAGCTCCACACTGGGAAATACCTGGAGATTTTGGGGGAGGAGCCTGAGGAGGGCTTGGGGAGGAGAGAGACTTCAGTGGGGTATAATGGGGTATAAGCCTCCCCCATGCGGAGTCAAAGGGCTAGGCCAGCACACGCACCTCTGCTCTTCCTCTTCACGCATTCAGTCAACATCCACAGGGATCCTGTGTAGAGGACTAATTTAAGGCAGCTGCGTGTTACTCCAGTTATTGCCAAGAAAAAGTGTCTGCAATTTGTATCAGTTATGCTAACTGGCCATTCAGATATTCTTATGTAATTTGGCATGTTTTGGTCTTCAGCATGGCAACTGGCGGCCAGTGTTTAAGCAAATGCCCATGCTTGTGATTATTTTCCAGGATGATTTTTTAAAAGCAGAATGCTATCTTCAGGAGCTGCAACAGGGATACCAAACTCTTTCCTTTTTGTGAACAGTCTGTACAAAATGACTACCCCAAAAAGTGCTGCCCCCACTCAAGCTTAACCCTGAAAAAGTGTAAGGGTACTCGGTACAAACAAAAACAGTTTGAAGGTAGAAACATAGAAACAAGGAGGAAGAGTTAAAGAGTTTATCTCGGCTACACCTGTCTCTCCCTTTTAAACCATAGCCTACAATGCCCACATTCAGTTGGAAAAACTAAAAATAAATAAATAAAAGAATAGCCCCTAAATGCTAGTTCAGCCCATACTGGACAGCCAGTGAGTTGTATTGGTCAGAGTGTTGGACTAGGATCTGGGGGACCCGAGTTCAAATCCCTGCTGTGCCGTGAGAGTTTGCTGGTTCACACGTTCTCAACTACCTTCCAGGGTTATTGTCAGGAGCAGAGGACAATGATGGAAACTGCTTCCAGTGCCCATTTGGGAAAATGTGGAGCATGAATGAATCAATGGATGGATGGATGGATGGATGGATGGATGGATGGATGGATGAATACTACCCCTCATTTTGCAGAATGGTGTTGGGGGGGCTGAGGCAGAAAGAAAGCAGAATCCTTAAGACTACCTAACTAGCTCCTAGCTGAGGGGAGATTTGAACTCAGGATTTCCTGTAGTCTTGGCTGCACACTCTACACCGTACTTTAATCTGCGCCGCGTTAGGGATGATGCAGCCATTTGTTGCTCGTCCAGGATACTTTTCGATAGTTCGCTGACTTGACAACTCCTGCATGGAGTGTACAACCTCGGCTGCGAAATGGCAACTTCACCGGCTCAGGAGTTAATCGTTCCATTATCACAACTGAGAAATTCTTCGTCTCAGTCCTCAGTCGCACATAAAATGCTATTATTGCTGATTTTGTGCTGAAGATACAATGAAGACCAAAAAAAATATGATGTGTTAGCATTAATTATTTGGGTCTTGATTACTGAAACAGAAAATTCATTTTGAGCCGGGTGGTGGTGGTGGCAGCGGAAGGGAATCATTTGTTCCTTTGTGAGTGTGTGGGCGGGGGTCTGTTTCGCTACAAGGTATGTAATTTGCTGAGACCAGTGCCATGCGCTTTCCATGGTGCTGAAATCAGCAGATGTTTTAACATTCTAATAATTTTACCACCTGATCATGAAATTCACTCCCCGCTAGCCTGTACATAAAAATTAATAAATGGCACTAAAATATCACCTGTATTCCTTTGAATATCTTTAAAGGCTTTGTAATAGTAAAAATACAAAGAAGGGTTCAATGGGCTATAAATAAATATGGTTAGCATAACATACGCAAACACATGGATACAGCTTATTCATTATATTCTGCTATTTTACAGTAGTTACTTAGTATTCCAGTGGATTAGTTTTCTTATAGAATGACAATTTGGTGTCATCCAGTAAAAAAAAAAGTTTAGACATTTATGGAGGTTACGTTTATTGACTGTCAGTAGCCATGTTGGTTAATGAAAGTAGCATGTAGCGATGTATAAATGTTTACATTATCTGTTTTTTTTAGGTTTCTCTTGTGTACCCAAAGTCCATATTCTTCCCACCTTCATTCTTTTAGATTTTTTTCTCAGTTTTGGCAAATTATTTCTGTGGCTATTTTGACATCTGTCTAATGTCTCTTGTTTGTCTGTATTTATCACATGGATATGCTGCAGTAATTGCTTGCATTTCATAGAAACAGAGTAGACAGTAAGGTTCACTTGTTCACCTTTTCAATGACAAACAGTGCATTCCTGACCTTTAAGGGAGAAAGCCCTTAGGAGGCCAGGAAGGCGCTGCGCCGGCATTCGGACCCCCCGTGCCGGTGCCCGGGCTATTTATAATGGCGTTAGTGGCCCCAGCACGGGCGTGGAGGCCCGGACACCAGTCGTCGGTCGCTGCCGTAGCAGTGCCGCCCCAGAACGCCGACGGGGCTTTCTGCCAGCGTCCTACCGGTGTAAAGTCACATGCTGGTGTTCTGCTGGGCATCCCGGGAGGCATTCCCTGGGCATTCTGGGAGGAGGAGCTGCCTGTAGGCAGCTTCCTCTTCTCTTTCACCCTGGGTACGCCAGCGGGGAGAAGAGCGAGGCTGCACTAGCTTTTTTGCTGGCACAGCCTCGCTCTTCTCTATGGGGCAAAAAAACCCGTTTAAAATTGAAAAAGCCTTTTAAAGGCTTTTTAAATATTTTTGGGGCCAGGAAATGGGTGTGGAGGCGGCACAACAATGCCTCCTCCATGCCGTCCCTGGCTGCCACAGGCTCAGGAATGCACTGAAAGTTTTTTGTGATTTTCCCCATTGTTTGCTAGAGTTCTTATCCAATTACACTTATTGTCCCAACCTCTCAGTTGTCTCAGATATTACCTTTCTCCTACTTCCTTGCTACTTGTGTATGGTTCTCTGTCGAAGAGGGAGCATTTGAGACTTTTGGAATTTTTGTAATGTTAGGTTTATTTCCAAACAGAAGCAAAATTCAGAGCAGTCCCGATCTGACTCTTCCAAACTACTGGTTCTCTACATTCACTCAACTGCCTTCAGGGGGAAGGGATCACTTTCTCCAAGCTCTGCATGGATGCAGAAGGGGAACATCTCCTAAAAATTAGCACCCACTGAGGAACCATTCTGCTGAATGGTCAGCCAGGAGCTGCGGCATTAGTAAAGAAAAACTACTTTTGATGCCACCCAGAATAACTAGTGATGCTGCCAATATCAATTTTTTCATTGAATTTTGATCCTTTTATTGGGAAACTGATGTCACAATTTTCTCCTGAAATACTACTACTACTACTACGACTACAACTACTACTAAGAACTACAACAACAATAATTCTGAAAGCAATGTCCAGCAGATGGCGATAGGGGCATCATTTTTTTCTGATCAGCTGGCCATTCTAGGAACAGGTGCTGCTACCCCCAGGCTGTGGAACAACTTTCACGGTTGAGTATATCCCTCCTAGTAGGGGTGCCAGCTCTGGGTTGGAAATTACCTGGAGATTGGGGGGGGGGGCAGAGCCTGAGGAGGGGGGCATTCGGAGAGGGGAGGGACTTCAATGCCATACAGTCCAATGGCCAAAGTGGCCATTTTCTCCAGGGGAACTGATCTCTATCACCTGGAGATCAGTTGTAATAGCGGGACCGCCTGGAGGCTGGCAACCCTACCTACTAGCCTTTAAGAGGGGATGCAAAACATTATCCCAGAAGATGATTGCTTGACTATTAAATACCTTCCACTTTGCTGATTTGATGCTGTCTTTCAATCTCCAGGAGATTTTTGGAGAGATTATTTTAAACATCTCTCCTCTGTGGGTCCAAAGAATGCCAGGTGCACTTGAGTAGTCAGGGCCGTAGCTTGACAACAATGGTCAGGAATAACACAAAACTGTCTCAGGAAGCTGCCGGTTGCTGTGGAAACATTTAAAAAAGTATATCACTACTTGGGCAATTCCAGCTTCTAGCAAAGTACATGCAGTGGAACTTTAATAGGCGCACATAATTACGCTAATTGGAGAGACAGAGATTTTATCTGTGGTTTTAAACTTGTTTAAAGGTTCAATAATTTAGCCTCCTTGCTCTGGTCTGCATCTCGGTAAATACAACATACAGATCACATTTCACTCCATCACTATTACCAGCTGCCTCAGTAATGACTCTCTTGGGGGCCAAATTACGCATTTGTGTTTTTAAAGAGTCGGGTCCAGGGACTCAGGTTCCCTGCAGCCACACTGCAGCTTCGGGGAATGGCTTTTTAAAAATAAAAGAGAGCCCAAACAGGCTTGGAACACTGTTGCATGTCTCCTGCCTTCCTCCCCCAAGCTGCTTTCCTGCACAGAAACAACACTGGGAAGAGTTATTTCCCCAAACATTGTGCTGTCACTGCCTGTTGAGCGCCTGGAAGTGATGCCACAGCATCTGCCACCGTTTCACAATTGTGGGGAATTCCTAGAGGGTCATGTACACCGCATTGTCACTTCTGGGCCCTCAACAGGAAGTGACAGCCTGACATCCATGATTAAGGTTGTCAACCTCCAGGTGGTGGCTGGAGATCTCCCGCTATTACATCTGATCTCCAGGTGACAGAGATCAGTTCTCCTGGAGGAAATAGCGGCTTTGGCAATTGGACTCTATGGCATGGAAGTCCCTCCCCTCTCCAAACCCCAGCCTCCTCAGGCTCCACCCTCAAAATCTCCAGCTATTTCCCAACCGGGAGCTGGCAACCCTATCCATGATGCTCCCTCTCTCCAGGCATTGCCCCTAAAATGCTCCTGGGATTTGCCAGCGGAGGGCTGACAACCCTCATCCAAGTCTGACCATGGGCCACTGAGGGAAATGTAGAGGCATCATTCAGATGACCTATGTTTCCCCCTCGACAGTTCACACAGCAGCTCCACAGGCTGTGTGAAGTCTGGAAAATAACACGGCCACTTTGGCAATTGGTCTCTATAGCACTGACGTCCCTCCCCTCCCCAAACCCTGCCCTCCTCAGGCTCCAACCCAAAAACCTCCCACCGGTGGCAAAGAGGGACCTGGCAACCTTAAATAACCCCCAAAATCAAAGCCTTCCAAACTGATGTCACTATTATATTTCCTCCTTCTGTTCTGAGAAAACTCTCGTCTCATGCTGCATTAAATAAAATGTGCAATTTTCGTCTAAGTTGCGATGAGGGGAAACAGGAACTCGGTAATCTCAGTCCCCAAGACAGTACTCAAATAATAATTGTTAATGATCGTCACCTGTTATTATTTCATTTAAGACAGCGTGTTGACTCCCTAGCTCCTATTTTGAGAGCACATGTAGCTTGCACCTCATTTAAATTCTTCAGAGAACACACGAGGCACTTGATAAGACTGAGGTAACAAGAAGGAAACATTTATTTTATTCCTTAGAAAGTGTTAAGATTGGACTTACTGGGAAAACCACCCAAGGGCTGCAATATTTTAGGGTTCTCGCTGGATCTTAAAACAAGTAAGATGTGTTACAATTGTCATCAGAACACAGAAGTCAGTTTCCCTGAAGAACAGAGCAAATTCTGAGGGCAAATTCTTTGTTATACCATAGATTCTCCCCAAATTTCCCCCTCTACCGCCCCCAAATCTACAGGAATTGTCCAGACCGGAGTTGGCAACCCTACATATCTTGCTGGATCACCATGGGCCAGTCATTCTCTGTCAGCCTAAACTATGTCACAGGGTTGTTGTGAGAATGGGTACAGGTAGGGCTGCCAGGTCCCTCTTGCCACCGGAGGGAGGTTTTTGGGGCACAGCCTGAGGAGGGCGGGGTTTAAGGAGGGGAGGGACTTCAATGCCATAGAGTCCAATTGCCAAAGCGGCCATGTTCTTCAGATGAACTGAAATATCGACTGTAAATCAGTTGTAATAGCAGGAGATCTTGAGCTAGTACCTGGAGGTTGGGAACCCTAGGAACAGGATGTACACTGCCCGATCTCCTTGAAGTCAAGAAGAAGGCCAGCATTACAGGGAAGCCCTGTTGTGAAAACTTAAAGCCACAGCTGTACCTGGCAAGACCCACACCCCCTCTTTCTAACATCAAAACTAGCCCCTAAAGAGGAGCAGGGGGAGAAATGGAGAAGAATCGGCTTGACCAGCCTAATCCAGTTAGTCTGTAATTCTCCTTTACCGCCAGCTTTAAAGATTTAGGGTCTCTTTAACAATTTGTGTGGAAAGGTAATGCTATTTATGTGATGGCTAAAAGAGAGAGAGAGACAGAGAGAGAGAGAGAACAGTTACTTGGCACCTTAACTGCAGGAGACAGGAGCGTTCTGATTAAGGATTCACCGCCTTGTGCTTGGAGCGCCCCTTTATCTTGTTCTTCATGCTCATGCATTCCCAGCAATGCTTTCCCCCATTATCCTTTCTGTGTTTAGTTTGACAGGAGAACACTTAGAGCTGTAAAGCATCCTGCTCCAGCAGAGCCAGGATTTTCTTTCTCCCCTCTCCTTTTTTTTGTTCAAAAAAATTACACACAATAATTTACAACTCAATCTGTTCTATTCGCCTGCTAATTTGAGACATCCTACTATCTTCCCCGATTATTTACTTTGCCGTGAAGTTCTTCTTAGGGGCAAGTCTGAATGGCTATCATAGAACACAGGAAGGACCCCAGGGAAAGACAGGAAGTGCTGTCATTTTTACGCCACAGTTAGGGTTGCCAACCCCCAGCTAGAGATCTCCTGCTATTACAACTGATCTCCAGCCAATAGAGGTCAGTTCATCTGGAGAAAATGGCCACTTTGGCAATTGGACTCTATAGCATTGAAGTCCCTCCCCTTCCCAAACCCCGCCCTCCTCAGGCTTCACCCCAAAAACCTCCTGCCAGTGGCAAAGAGGGACCTGGCAACCCTAGCCACAGTGTTGAGAAAGTTGGGTCGTAGACAGCCTATCGAGTTATCAAAGTGAGCTCTCCTTTCCTGGAGGTTTTTAAGAAGAGGTTAGATGGCCATCTGTCAGCAATGGTGATTCTGTGACCTTAGGCGGATGATGAGAGGGAGGGCATCTTGGCCATTTTCTGGTCACTGGGGGTGTGGAGGGGGGAGGTAGTTGTGAGTTTCCTGCATTGTGCAGGGGGTTGGACTTGATGGCCAATGGTAGTCCCTTCCAACTCTATGATTCTATGATTCTATGAGCAACCAGTAGACCAAATCCCCAGCAACGGCAGACAGAGATTGGCTAACCCTGCTTGCATCCACACACCTCTGGATACTACTGCATTAACCCTGTGTTGTAGCAATCATTTCACGACTGGATTTTCCTGTGTGGACTTGAAAATCCACTTTGAATGATTGCTACAGTTCAATTATAGCAGTACCCAGCAATGTGTGAATGCAACCTCTGAACCAGAAGCCTTCAAAGCTCTGTCTGGTCAGGGGATGCCAATGAGCTGTTTGGTGGGTGGAGCTACCTCCGAGTTGCCAACCTCCAGGTACTAACTGAAGTTCTCCCACTATTACAACTGATCTCCAGCCGATAGAGATCAGTTCACCTGGAGAAAATGGCCGCTTTGGCAATTGGACTCTATGGCATTGAAGTCCCTCCCCTCCCCAAACCCTGCCCTCCTCAGACTGCCCCAAAAACCTTCTGCCTGTGGCGAAGAGGGACCTGGCAACCCTAAGATACCTGGGAGCCTGGAAGTTAGGGCTGCCAAGTCTCCCTGCTATAGCCCCCAACCCCTGCCACTGTTCAGCAGGGCAGTGTGGGGGAGATGTAGTAGGGGTCACTGGGGGTGTCTGGGGGAGGTAGTTGTGAAATTCCTGCATTGTGCAGGGGGTTGGACTAGATGACCCTGGTGCTCCCTTCCAACTCTGATTCTATGATTCTATGCACTGAGATGCACAGAAAGATCGAAGGAAAGCAGGGGGAAACTTGGAATGTGGACAACTAGAACATAATATTGTGTGGATGCTCAGAAAAACACCACTTTGTAAGCCAAAACAGAGTAAAGCAGCCATCTGGATGCAGCCCAAGGCAGCACTGATCACTAGAAAAATCTGAAAATGGGCTATTTGCCCATGGATATGAAGGCTCTTTCCCATTTCTTTAACAGGAGATGAAAGGATTGGATTTAGGAACTTCCATGTACAAACCATGTCCTTTATCATCAAGTTTTAAGCTCGTAGCACTGGGTGGATATACTAATCACTACATCTGAGAATGCACATGATTCATATGAAATAGATTAAAGTTATTTCTAGCACATTTTTCTTGGGTTTTTTTTCTATGCTGCATCATTAATGCACACAAAGGCCATATATTAATGCACCTGTGTAAAAATGCTTCTCATCGCACACTGCAACATGACCTATCAGTGTGCTTCAGCCTACACAATGACATTTCTATTGGTTCCCATATCATCTAGCAGAGGTGTGTGCAATTATGCACTATATAGTAGCTCATCACCAGTCGTGATGGGCAAATATAGTGCTTTGTATGATTCACTGGTCTTTTTTAAAAGATCTTATTGCGACAGATTGCTGAATATGAAGATTACCATGATTTGCTCTGCCCATTTATCTATATGTTTAGCGTCAAAGGCAACGAGCTCTACACCAAGAATACCCAAATCTTCTGTAATCTGTAAATGATGGTACAGGACCTTCAAGAGTCCCATGGTGCAGAGTGGTACTGCAGTCAAAAGCTCTGCTCACAACCTGAGTTTGATCCCAACGGAAGTTGGTTTCAGGTGGCTGGCTCAGGGTTGACTCAGCCTTCCATCCTTCTGAGGTCGGTAAAATGAGTACCCAGCTTGCTGGGGGGAAAGGGAAGATGACTGGGGAAGACACTGGCAAACCACCCCGCAAACATTGTCTGCCTAGTAAACGTCGGGATGCGATGTCACCCCATGGGTCAGGGATGACCCGGTGCTTGCACAGGGGACTACCTTTACCCTACAGGACCTTCACCCATCCTGTTGTGCAAATAAAATGAACATAAAATACTAGAAACACAGAACTTTCTCTCAAAATTACCCAATATGCTGGAACCGTGGAAACTTTACATGGTGAGCTTCTAACAGCATGTAAAACTTCCTTTCCCTTTCCTGTTCATGGAAGGATCGAGTCTAAATACAAGGAGCCCTCCTTTATCTGCCTCTACCTCAGTAAATTTGGGAATGGGAAGGGAGGGACCAAGGAATACTCTAAAGGGGTGGGCCACAATGAATTCTTTTCATATTGGGTCTAGGTATGACCTAAAAGGATCTGGGGGCAGATTTTGAAATGACATAGGAAGCTGCCTTAAACTGAATCAGACCATTGGTCCATCAAGGTCAGCATTGTCTACTCAGACTGGCAGTGGCTTGGTCTCAGGTAGAGAGAGGACTTTCACATCACCTGATCCTTTTAATTGGAGATGGTGGGAATTTAACCTGGGACCCTCTGCATGCCAATCAAAAGCTCTACCATGGCCCCTCCTCAGAAATTCACCACCCCTCCCATTCCAGATTCCATTTTCCACATCTAATTATAATATTGTTCACCAAACTTAGGTTTCCATAATGCAGAGACTGTAATAGTATTTTGAACTATGACAAGGAGGGGCTGTGGCTCAGTGGTAGAGCCTCTGCTTGGCATGCAGAAGGTCCCAGGTTCAATCCCTGGCATCTCCAGTTCAAGGGACCAGGCAAGTAGGTGATGTGAAAGACCCCTGCCTGAGACCCTGGAGAGCCACTGCTGGTCTGAGTAGACAATACTGACTTTGATGGACCAAGGGTCTGATTCAGTGTAAGGCAACTTCATGAACTACTGAGATGAATATTAATTTTTTTTAAAAAAAAACCTTTGTGATTTGGTAGTGGCTAAGAACTGAATTATCTGGCCTCGAATTTTACCTCTGCAAAAACTCACCAAGGCTGAAATCTTGAGAACATTTGAGTGGGAGTTAGCCCTGTTGAATAAAATGGGACACTTTTGAGTAGACTTTCCAAGGGTTTGTCTGTCAGTATCCTCAGGATCGAGCTAGATCTTACCTTCAAGAATGACAAGCACATGCTCAGTTTCCTTCTCGGTAGCATCTCTGATAACTTAACTTGCATTGTGACATCATTTGTTTCCACCCCTCCCTCCCGCTGTGGCAAATGATGGGGAGCAGAGGCAGAAAAATGCAAAACAGCCATGAGAATACAATGTGATGTAAATTTTATCAGACATTACGGAGCTGGGGGGGACAGTTAAATATTCGTGGTTTTGGCAGGAGCTGTGCATTTCCTTGATTGTCTAGTGCGGTCCCAAGGCAAGCCACTATCTCCCACAGCTGCCCATCATTACGGGGATGATAATATGTGTATGACAGCCATCATTTAACGATGCTCAAAGTTCTGGATTTGGCCAAAATGACTTGTCTGGCCCCTTCCAATTCTATGATATTGCAGAGAAGAAGAAGATCAACAACAACACAACAAGAACAAGAGTTGGATTTTATACTGCAGTTTTCTCCACCTGTTGAGGAGTCTCAAACCGGCTTACAATCATACATGAACACATGAAGCTGCCTTCTACTGAATCAGACCCTTGGTCCATCAAGGACAATATGGTCTACTCAGACTGGTAGCGGCTCTCCAGGGTCTCAGGCAGGGGTCTTTCACATCACCTACCTGCCTCATCCCTTTAACTGGAGATGCCGGGGACTGAACCTGGGACCTTCTGCATGCCAAGCAGAGGCTCTATCCCAGCCACGGCCCCTCCCCACCTTCCCTTTCTCTCCCAACAACAGACACTTTGTGAGCTAGGTGGGGCGGAAAGAGTTCGGAGAGAACTGTGACTAGCCCATGGTCACCCAGCAGGCTTCATGTGGAGGAGTGGAGAAACCAACCCGGTTCACCAGAATAGAGTCCACTGCTCACATGGGGGAGTGGGGAATCAGTTCTCCAGATCAGAGTCCACTGCTCCAAACCACCGATCTTAACCACTACACCACGCTGGCTTGACAACAATGGTCAGGAATAACACAAAACTGTCTCAGGAAGCTGCCAGTTGCTGTTCACCAGATTAGAGTCCGCTGCTCATGTGAGGGAGTGGGGAATCAAACCTGGTTCTCCAGATTAGAGTCCACCACTCCTAACCACTACACCACATTGGCTGTATGTGAACTCTTGAAAGTTTCTGAATTAAGGCTCGGTACTAGCAATGCAGTTCCTGCGAGTGCTGTTCTGGATCCCTCCTTATGGATCCACCACTATGGTTTTCCTTCAAAGTTAGACTACTCTACTGGAGAGATTCTTTGTGAGAAAAACATAACGTGCCACATATCTTCAACTTTCAAGGGCGTCCTTCATGTGTCCACACTGTTTCTTTGATGCATATTTATTTCCATTGGGTGATGACCTCCTCTTCCGTTTAATAGACGTTTCTCCCTCAAAGTGCCCCAAGGTTTACGTCACTTTTTTTCTCCACCACTCGCTCCCAACATTCACTTTAGTTCACACAATTTGCTGTCGGTGCGTAGGGAATTATACGCTTTCCTTCTCAACATGACAGTTTGTCCTTTTACACTTTGCTGTTTGTTTTGACAAGAGCAAAGACACAAGCGGTCCCTGTTAGAAAATTCTCTTCCAGGGAGAAATTTTAAGGCAATGTCAGTATTTGTATTCAGCTTTACAAGGGAAATCTTGACTCGCCAATCCGGGCGCCGGGTTCTTAATGCCAGTTGACAACGAAGGTTCTTGCTGTTTCCCAAACTGACAACTAAACTCATATTTCGGGAAGACAAATCTGGAGGGTGATACAGCAGGCCGCTTTAAAATGGTTGAGCTTCCGAAGTTGCTTTATCAACTTCAACATTTCGAGTTGACGTTGTTCAAAAAGGGGGCCTTCTTTGGACAGGATGTCAGGCCCAGTGCATATGTGTGAAGTGCCTTCAAGTCACAGCCAACTTCTTGTGACCGCAGCAAGGGGCTTTCAAGGCAAGTGAGAAGCAGAGGCAGTTTGCTATTGATTTCCTCCACAAGTCTTCCATGGTGGACTCCCTTCCAAGAACCCACCCTGCTTAGCTTCCAAGATCTGAGGAGACCAGGCTATACCATGCTGCCTTCCCCCCGCCCACCAATGCGTATGTAAGTGCAGTCAAATTGCAATGGACTTATGACAACCCCAGCAAGGGGTTTTCAAGGCAAGGGAGGAGCAGAGGTGGTTTGCCATTGGCTTCCTCTACTGCGTCTTCCTTGGTGGTCTCCCATTCAGGTACCAACCCTGCTTAGCTTCTGAGATCTGACAAGGCTGGGCTATACCACGCTGTCTTCCCTCCCAAGGCTCAATTGGCTCCACATATGGATTACTTCATTTCATTGAGCAAAAATCCACAGACTGGAAAAAGTAGGTGGTCCTGTCGATCCTCCACCACACAGGACGCTGAGAGAAAATTAACATGGGCCCTTGATGTTTCACCTCACAAAGGCCTCACATTGTAGATTGTCTCCACTGAAATGCATTGTGTTTGAAGCCATGATGCTGTGTGAGTCCAGACAATTCTGTGGCTGGGTGCTACTAGGGTTGCCAGGTACCCCATTGACATCACTTCTGGCACTAACCGGAAGTGACATCATCTCGCCGCTGGCTACATGGAGATGCTCTGGTATTTGGGCAAAACCTCTATGTTAGAAGCTGTATTTACCATGGAGTTTTTGCCAAATACCAGAGAATCCCCATGTCACCGGCAACGTGATGACATCACTTTCATTGAGCACCGGAAGTGGTATCGATGCATCAATGATGACAGAAGCCTAGGCCTCAGTTTGTTGCTGGTAATTCCCTCTCTGGCCAGCTGAACGGTGCCAGGGGGAGGGGTTCCAAAGTAAGGTCTCTCCCCTGCCACCGGCAGGAGTCTGGCAACCCTAGCTGCTACACACATTTTGGATGGGAATGAGCACAGGGCCACCAAAGAAGAACAGTGGGAGAAGCAGCACAGGGAGAGGTATACAAGCGGCAGAAGCACGTGCATGTATATGTCAAGGTTCAGGACTGCCAGACTTGCATATCGATGGATCCCATGAGATCTTTGGGACTAGATGCATTCAACAATGGGTTAGACTAAAGGGAACAAGGAATTGGAGCTATTTAGTACTGCTGAATGGGCAAGCATTAATATTAGCCAAGGCCAATCCACAGGGTTGCCAACCTCCTCCTTTAACTTTTCTAATTAGTAGATTCGCTTCTTCCACACTACTTACGGTAACATGAGTTTGTACTATTGAGTAGATTGCTTGCACCTGTGGGATCAAGAAAACCTTAAGAAAGATTGCATTGAGTTTAACTTCAGACTCTCAGCTAGCCTCTTAAACAGAATGGCAGAATAGATGTCTCTCCAAACTTTGGTATGTAAGATATAATAGATTAATAAGATATATATTTTTGTAAGCTAAAATATTTTTGTATATACGAAATATTTTAAGAACCATGAATTATTTATTATAGTACAAACCTGTGATTTTTTGAGATATTATGTAGGTATGCATTTTATTACAGGTGATACTTGCGCGTGATACTCCTTGAAGCTTGACGAAAGCTCTGAAATGGGGATTTTACCGGAAGCCCATTGCGTTTGAAATCTGTTCCGTGCTTCATTTGGACATTACCATTCTGGATTGTCAATTTTTGTGCACCTGATTTTGTTGTGTATATACACTTACCTGTATATTTACAGGTAAGTGTATATACACAATGTAAATTTACACAATATACAAAATGTAAATTTATCGCATTATAACAAGTTCTTGCTCTGTATTTATATCCTTGGGATATTGTTTTGGTGAGGCTCCACCTCACAATATAACTGCTTGCAAAGTGCTTTGTATGTGCTTTATTGAGCTTTATACAAGTGCAGACTTTTGATTTCCTAATCTCCAGGTACTAGCTGGAGATCTCCTGCTATTACAACTGATTTCCAGTGGATAGAGATCAATTCACTAGGAGAAAATGCATCAGTGTTTGGCTCTCAGAGCCATTTCTTACATGCCACGGTCATGTCAAATGCCACTTGGGGGTGAGAAAGCAACTTTCCCCCAAGCCACATTGGCCAAGGGTCCTGGAGGGCTTTTTGCCATCTTCTGGGCATGGAGTAGGGGTCATTGGGGTGTGCAGGGGGGTGGGGAGAGGTAGTTGTGAATTTCCTGCATTGTACAAGGGGTTGGACTCGATGACCCTGGTGGTCCCTTCCAGCTCTGTGATTCTATGATGTCCTGACCCAGTGTAAGACAGTATCATGTACATAACAATGACAACAACACTACGAACAACAACAATACTAATAATACTACTGCTACTACTAATAGTAATAGTAGTAGTAGTAGTAGTAGTAGTAGTAGTAGTAGTAGTAGTAGTAGTAGTAATAATAATAATAATAAATTGTCCTTATTTTATGGCTGTCCAGAGTTTGCGGTCATCACCTTGCACGTTCCCCCTCAGCCCAGCAAAAGAGACACCGGTCAGCTTTTGATGATGTTCGCAAGAACATTTTGAATGATTTATTTGCAAGTCAAGGGCCCTGCCCTTTATCATATCAAACCTGCAAACAGAACGCTAAGAGCATATTGAGAGACGGATGCTCTACATTCAAAGTTTATTGGGGCGATACGCAATCTGGCAACCTTGTTGTTTACGGGAGATAACTTTTGTCCTTTGTCGCTCGCAGTCTCATCTTCAAGATGCCATCAACAGCATCCAGAGACACTCTAGAGCAGGCAGAGGAGGGGGCGGGGAGTCGGAGCAACATCACGCTATAGGAAATAAAACGGATTTGTATTTTAAGTGCATCTTTGTATTGTCGGGTGTGTGTGTGTGGGGGGTTAGCCTTGTTGGGTAGCTGATCTTTTCCAGCGAAGGACTCACAGTCTCTTCTCCTCTTCTCTGTGCATTGTCAATTACCACCCCACAAAGACAGGCCTTCTTTCCGAGCTGGTTGCGGTTAATGAGATGCTGATTGGGGATTCTAGAATACACTTGCTGATGATTATGTGTTATTTTAACAGGAGCATGACAATAATTTCCTGTAATGCCACTTGTTAAGGTAATTATTATGCTGTAATTGCCTTATCAAGGTGTCATACAGGAGAGGAGAGAAACTCAGAAGATTTCACAGCTGCTGTCATACTCCCGTTTAAGTGTTATCTCAGGAATGGATTATCAACTCCTCAAACAGAATTTCGAGCAGTTGTTTCAGTGCACCTAGCTAACAATCTTTACGGGGCGTTGCATAACAGAAGGCAGGAACGGGGCTGGCGCCAGGTTTCAGGGGGTAGTCGACGTAGCTTAAAGCTCTACATGGCTTGGGAACAGGGTATCTGAAGGACTGTCTTTTCACGTATGATCCTGCCCCAGAACTAAGACCACAAGGAGAGGCCCTCTTGACTGTCAGAGCCTGAGGAGGGTAGGGTTTGGGGAAGGGAGTCCATAGAGTCCAATTGCTACATTCGCCAACCTCCAGGTAGTAGCTGGAGATCTCCTGCTATTACAGCTGATCTCCAGCCAATAGAGATCAGTTCGCCTGGAGGAAATGGCCGCTTTGGCAATTGGACTCTATGGCTTTGAAGTCCCTCCCTTCCCCCAAACCCTGGCCTCCTCAGGCTCCGCCCCCAAAAACCTCCCGCCGGTGGCAAAGAGGAGCCTGGCAACCACACCACATCAATTGCCAAAGCAGCCATTTTCTCCAGGGGAGCTGATCTCTATTGGCTGGAGATCAGTTGTAATAGCGGGAGATCTCCAGCTACTACCTGGAGGCTGGAAACCCTATAGCCAGTGTTTCTTTTTAAATTCTTCAGCACCCTCTTGCACCTCTCTGCTTGCAGCTTCAAGGCCTCTCTGGGACTTTTGAAATGTCAGTGCTTCTCAGATGAGGGAAGAGAGAATGAGGCGGCGTTGAAAGAGACGGTTGTGGACCTTTTACAACCATAGGGAAGGAGACAGTTGGCTGAAACAAAGCTTCTTGCTTCAGAATACCCTTATTTTATCATTATGATTTTAAAAATCTCTGGGACATGCATGCTATGCAGCAGGGATAAAAATACCTGCTACTGTAAAGAGGACACTAACAAATACCGACAATTTGAGGCCTTGTCTGAAGAAAAAAATATATATAGCCTTTCATTTCTACAAGGAAGCCTTTCTCTGTGATTTAATACTGCTTGAACGCTAACAGGCTTTAGCATCTCTTGCTCGCATGAGGAAACGTTTGGGAAAAGAGTGGATTTGCTGTTATCTTCCTGACCACAGCAGTGAGTTAAAGGGACATGATCATTTAAACCAGGGGCGTCCAATCTTTTGGCTCCCCTGGGCCACATTGGAAGAATTGTCTAGGGCTGCACATAAAATACACTAACACCAACGATAGCTGATTCATAATGTTTTAAGTAAGTTTACGGTTTTGTGTTGGGCCGCAGTTTGGACAAGCCTGGCTTGAACCTTGTGAGGCTTGTGAGCCGCAGTCAAGCAATGAGGACCTGGGAGATCTGGGTTCAAATCCTCACTCTGCCATGACTTTGGGCCAGTCACTGTTTCCCACTTTGACCCACCTCACAATGCAGGGGGGATAACCATCCATGCTCCCTTGATCTCCTTGGAGGAATGGTGGGATAAAAATGGATGGATAGAATGGGTGACACATGTATTAAGAAAGATTGCCAATTCCAGCTTGCAAAATCCCAGGAGATTTGGGGGCAGTGCCTATGGAGGGCAGGGTTTGGGAAGGGACCTCAGTGGGCATGTAAAACCATAAAGTCTGCCATCCGAAGCTGACATTTGTTCCATGGGAACTGAGATCTGTAGTGTGGGGATCAGCTGTAATTCCTGGAGAGCTTCTGGCTCCACATCGAGGCTGGTAAGTTAAGAACATAAGAACACACCAAAAAAAAAAAGCCATGCTGGATCAGTCCAAGGTCCATCAAGTCCAGCAGCCTGTTCACACAGTAGCCAACCAGGTGCCTCTAAGAAGCCCACAAACAACTTGTATTTTGTTCTGTACGTACGTGCATTCAAGTCACAACCACCTTATGGTGACCTCAGTAAGGGCCTCCCCAAATCCTGCCCTCCTCAGGCTCCACCCCGAAAACCTCCCACCGGTGGCAAAGAGGGACCTGGCAACCCTACCCATCCAAGTACCCACTTAGCTACTTAGCTTCTGAGAGCTGACAAGATTGGGGCTATACCATGCACAATTCCCTTTGTATCTTGCTAACCCCCCATCATTTGACCTCTCCAAGAATGATAGTAATAAATGTGGAGCCATGAATGCAAGCTAAGCACATCTGTTAAACTAAATAACAATGCAGATAGAAAAAGGATGACTGTGCTTAGAACAATCCATTTCGTGCCTTAGGCTCCGCACTTGTCAAAGGGGAAAAAAATGCTCTCCTGGCCTCCCATTGTTTAGATCTCTTCTGCTTCACCCCAGCTGCAAATAAAAACAATTAATCGCTTTAGGGGATGTTCTCCCCCCCCCCATTTTGGGCTACTGTTTAAATGTTTACACTGAAGTTGTTAAGCAAAACAAATCCAAGGAAACATCTGTCCACAACCATTTCAAGATGGAAAATTAAACAGGAGGTATTAGCAAGTGTCTCAAAACACACTTGGGGGGGAAAACACCCCAACCGTCTCCCGTTTCCTCAGGCTTTATTACAAAGTGTCAAAAATAGTTTTATTTTCCCCTAGCAGAAACTGAAAAGGGGATTTGGTTGATAACTTTCTGAAAAGTCTCATCTGCTGAACGTTGAAAAGTAGCTTAAAAACCGTGGCTACAGAACAATAAGTTTAACGGTGCAATCCTAAACAGACTTACACCCCTGCCCTCTGAAGGCAAAGGGGCAACTCTGTTTAGGATTACCCACTGGTTTCACACTACAATCAGCAAAATTGAAGAGCTCAAAACGGGGGGAAATGGCATGTGGATTGCATATAGATAGGGTTGCCAGGTCCCCCTTCGCCACCGGCGGGAAGTTTTGGGGGCGGAGCCTGAGGAGGTTGTGGTTTGGGAAGGGGAGAGACTTCAATGCCATAGAATCATAGATTTGGTGAGGGGCTTCAATGCCACAGAGTCCAATTGCCAAAGCGGCCATTTTCTCCAGGTGAAGTGATCTCTATTGGCTGGAGATCAGTTGCAATAGCGGGAGATCTCCAGCTAGTACCAGGAGGTTGGAAACCTTAATTGCAGGTGTGAGGACCTTGGACCGGGGCCTGGGTGTCGGCCCTCTTGGGGACCCTCGTTATCTGTCCGAGAGGAGCTTCCTCGGCCTCAGACCACTCAGTAGGCGAGTCTGAGCTGTCCTCGCCTGCTGCGGCGGCCAGGGTGGTAGGTTGCAGAGCTTGCACCAGCCCTGCTGCACACCCAACACTGACCGTCTTGCTCCTCCTCGGCCTCCGCTCCCTCTCTCCTTATATCCTCTCGCCCCACCCCTCTCCTACCTTATAAGGCCGTTGCTCACTTCCGGTTCCACCCTTCTCCCTTCCCTCTTCCCGCGCAGGCCAGGGAGCTCGGAGGCTGTTCCCCCGCGCCCTCCCCGTGCTCGGGGCTCTCCCCTGGCCCTGGCCTCCCCGCCGAGACCCGCCGTCGCGATCCCGCCTGGGCGCGGCACCCTCTTTGGGCCCTCTGCCGGCCTCCTCTCCAAGCCGGCCCGGCCAGCCAGCAGGGCCTCCCGGGATGGCGCGCCTCCCCACCTCCCCGTTGCCTGCCGCGGCCGCCGCCGCGGCCCCTGCCGCGGCGGCGGGCCGGGCTGAGGCGCTGGGCCCGTCTGCTGGCGCCGCCCGGGTGCCGCTTGTAGGGGCTTTGCCTCGCCCCCCTGACGCGGCCCTCGGAGGCGCGAGGCGCCGGCCTGGTCCCGCGGCTCGTGGGGACCTCCCCTCCCACGCCTCCGCCGTCGCCGGAGCAGAGGTGAGTGCGGAGGGGGGGGTCCCCCCGGCGAGTCCTGGGCCGGCCGTGCGCCCGTCCCAGGACACACCCCCCCTCTTGGCGGAAGCGCGCAGGTCCCGATGGCCTCCTCGTGGACTCGAGACATGTAGTCGGCGGTTATCATCTGCTTTCCGGGGCGGTGCTGCACGGTGAAACTAAAAGGGAGAAGAGAGAGATACCACCTCAGTACCCGGGCGTTGTGGTCCTTCATGCGCCCCAACCATAACAATGGGGCATGATCGGTGATAAGGACGAAGCGGGTATTATCCAGGTAATACTGTAAGGCCCCGACAGCCCATTTCACGGCCAGGGCTTCCTGTTCAATCGTGGCATACTTCCGTTCTGCCGGTAGTAATTTACGACTCAAGAACAGAATGGGGTGTTCCTGTCCGTCGAATTCCTGTGCGAGGACCGCGCCCAGGCCGGTGGATGACGCGTCAGTTTGCACGATAAACGGCCGTTGGAAGTCGGGGTTCCGCAAGACTGGGGAACACGACAAGGCTCGGCGGAGGTCCTCGAAGGCGCGGATCTGGCTGTTTGACCATGGTAAGCAATTCGGTTGGTCTTTCCGAAGGCTGTCAGTCAGAGGACTGGCCCGGGTCGCGAAGTGGGGTATGAATTTACTATAGTACCCCACTAGCCCGAGGAACCGCCGCAGCTGCTTCTTGGTGCGGGGCCGAGGAGTCTCTTCCAACGACGCCACCTTCTCGGGGAGGGGTCGTAACTGTCCTCTCCCGACGACGTAGCCCAAGTATCGCAGCTCTCGGAACCCTAAGTGGCTTTTGCTCGGGTTGGCCTTCAAGCCCGCCGCCTCTAACGCCGCCAATACTTGAGCGATATGGAGAAGGTGGGTGTCCCAGTCGGGGCTGAAGATAATAATGTCGTCAATGTATGCCAAGGAAAACCCCTGACATTGGGCCAACACCCGGTCGACTAGCCGTTGGAATGTGGCTGCGGCACCATGAAGACCGAAAGGCATAACTTTAAAGTGGAAGAGACCGGCGGGGGTGGCGAAGGCGGTCTTTTCCTCATCTCCTGGCCTCATTGGGATTTGCCAATACCCCTTTGTGAGATCCAGAGCCGATAAAAACTGGGCAGTCCCTAACTGATCGATCAGGAGATCTGCCCGAGGCATGGGGTATGCATCAAACTGGGCTATTTTATTTACTTCCCGGTAGTCCACACAGAACCTGATGGTGCCGTCCGGTTTAGGCACCAGGACGATGGGGCTGCGCCAGGCGCTCTGAGAAGGCTCGATCACCCCCAGGTCTAGCATTTTCTCAACTTCTCGGTTAACTTCTTCCCACCGCCGCCGTGGCACCGGGCGCCACGCTGTTCGGGCGACTCGTCCTGGGGGTGTGCGGACCGCATGTTCTACCCAGGAGGTACGACCGGGGGTTGTGGAGAACACTGGAGGGCTTTTGGCTAGGAGCTCCCTTAGTTGGTGGACCTGTAGTGAGGAGAGTTCGTCGTCTACGTGGGGTTGCACAGCGGGTGTGCCCGGAGAGGTCCACGGCAACTCTCCCTCTGTTAACTCGAGTGGTTCCTCACTCAAGTGGCAATCCCTTTCATCTCCCTCCTCCGGTCGTTCCGTCCACTCTTTCAAGTCGTTAATATGGACTTTCTTACACTGCCGCCGTGTGGGCCCACATTTCACCTCATATGACGCGGGTCCTAAAACCCTGGTGACTTCAAACGGCCCTCGCCAAGGGTCTCCGGATGTCGAACCAAACACCCGCCTGTTAACCAACACTTGAGAACCCGCCTCCAGGTGTCGCTCTCGAGTCCCACGGTCATAATACTTTTTTTGGTCTAGCTGTGCCTTTTCCAAATTGCGCGCGGCCAGCTCGCGAGCGGTTCGGAGTCGTTCTTGCAGTTGGCGCATATACTCAGGGGCTTCGTACCCTGTCTGTTCGGGAGGCTGAACCCATTGTCCCTCTACCACCTCTAAGATACCTCGGGGCCGTCGGCCATATACCAACTCGAAGGGCGCGTACCCTGTAGAGGCCTGCGGCGTTTCCCGTACTGCAAATAAGACCTGATCGATGTACAGGTCCCACAGGCGGGGGTGGTCAGCCGACAATTTGCGTAACATGTTTTTCAGCGTCTGATTGAATCGTTCAACCAGACCATCCGCCTGGGGATGGGCGATGGAAGTAAAAATCTGCCGAATGCCTAATGTGTGACATAGCTGTCGGGTCACAGACGCGGTAAACGAGGTTCCTTGATCAGTGATTATCTCACGAGGCAGTCCGACGTGGGCAAAGAAACGTACTAGGGCCCTGCAGACCCCTGAGGCCTGCATCGTACGCAGTGGTATAGCCTCGGGATACCGCGTGGCGTAATCCATCAACACCAGTACGAAGCGAAAACCCCGTGGGGTTCTAGGGAGGGGTCCAATAAAGTCCATAGCGATTTTATCAAAGGGCGTGTTGATTATGGGCACTGGGCATAGGGGAGCTCGAGGGACTGCCCTCCCATCCAACCTCTGGCATAGGGGACAGGAGCGGCAGAACCCTTTTACGTCCCGTGAGATGGCTGGCCAAAAGAACCGAGCCTCCAGGCGGGCCAGGGTGTTTTTCACTCCTTGGTGCCCCGCCCAGGAATGGTCGTGGCTCAACCGGAGCAACTGCTCCCGATAGGGTTTAGGTATCAAGAGCTGCTTTATTTCTTGACCATTTTTGCCCACCACCCTAAACCATGCTCCATTTTCCTGTACAATTCGGGGTAACCGCGTTGCCCGGCGGTCATCTTGCACGACCCCTTCACTTACCGCCACCAGTTTCCGAGATGCCTCCAGGGTCGTGTCCGTCGCTTGTTCACGGAGGAAAGACGGTTCTCCGGCCCACCTCTGAGCCACTACCTCGGCGGTGTGGGGGCCGCATCGCCGTTCAGGTTCGGGTTGAGGGTCCGCGGTGGGTTCCGGGTCCTCCTCAAGGGCCTGCACCATCGCAGGGCCTGCCCGCTCCCGGACCTCGAGGGCTATCTGGACCATCGCCGGGAAGCATGGTGCGTCTCGTCCAATCAGCACCGGGTAAGGTAACGCCCGGACGCGGGCCAGCTCCACTGAGTAGGCGTTTCCCTTCCAGCCCAGCATCGTCTGGACTACCGGATACTCTTCCACGTGCTGATGGAAGCAGGCTACACGTGCTTGGCGTACAGCTGGTAACTCTGGGGGTAGCAGGGTCGACAGGGCCATGGACAATGAAGATCCACTGTCTAGGAGAGCCGTAACCCTTTGTCCATTGATTTCCACGGTGGACGTCAACGGGGCTGGTCGGTCTCCCGAGGTGGTGGCCTGCAATGTTTCTTCCCACCCCAGGTCACATTCCATCATGGGGCAGTCCTTCCGGAAATGGCCCCACTGGCCACACGTGAAGCACGGCCCGGGGCCCCGAGCTCCTCTGCCAAGGCCCTCTACTTTCAAGTCCGGACTGGCTCCTCTCCCGGGTGAACTTTCGCCTCTCCCTACTGCCAGGGGAGGAACCCACCGGGGTCTCGGGCCCGCCACGGAGGGTATCCGAGGGATGAGTCGAGCTCGGTTCGGCTTGTTGCCCTCAGGCACCCTTGTTGGCCGATTCTCTCCCTTTGCCTCTTCTTTTCCCGCTTCCCGAAGATCCGGGGCCAGAGCGTTCTCTAGGAGGCGAGTGGCCTCTGTTAGTGTCTGCTGTTTGTTGTAGTGAAGCCACTCCCTTGCCCTAGGTGGCACTACTTGGATCAGTTGATCGAGGACCACCTGTTCGACTATGGCCTTACTCTCAGGGACAGTGGGCTTCAACCACCTGTAAGCCGCGTCTTTAAGAGCTATTACGAAGGCCCGGGGACGACCTCCCTTCTTCCAAGCCATAGTGCGGAATTTCTGTCGATAGGAGTCCACGGAGATCTCATAACGATCGAGGATTGCTGTTTTCAGTTGATCATACTCGGCGCTGTCTTCCTTAGGTAATTCCCTGAGGGCGGCCTGGGCTTCGCCGGTTAGATAAGGGCCCAAGATGTACGACCACCGGTCCTTAGGCCACCCGGATGCTTCTGCCGTCCTCTCAAATGCTTCTAGGTACCCGTCTATCTCGTCGTCAGGCCCTAGTTTGGCTAGGGGAACCGGGGGCATACGACCTGCCGGAGCTGCTGGGCCAGGGTTGCCTGGATTGGAGGCATTGCGTTCTTCCTGCATGGCCCGACACACGTCCCGCACCAGGGCGGCCTGAGCTTCCTGATGTTGTTGTGCCATGTCTCTCATCAAGACCCGTTGTGCCTCCTGATGTTGCCGAGTTAACTCCTGCACCAGGCGGCCCTGTTGCTCCACTAACCACTGCCCTAATTGCTGTACCTCCACGGGGGCCGCTGGAGCCGGGGTCCCTGTCGTGGCTGTTCCTGTAGCCGCTGTGGTGACGGCGGGGTTACCAGGCTCCATCCCACCTAAGGGCCCTTCGGCTGGTACCTTCTTAGGAGGAAGTTTCAAAAGGGGAGGTCGCAACACGCTCTTCCCACTCTTCCAGCCTGGAGGGGTTGGTAGGCGGGGCGGCGGCCGTCGAGGGGGGCGGGGCTATGCCTGCATTCTCCACCACGTTGTGAGGACCTTGGACCGGGGCCTGGGTGTCGGCCCTCTTGGGGACCCTCGTTATCTGTCCGAGAGGAGCTTCCTCGGCCTCAGACCACTCAGCAGGCGAGTCTGAGCTGTCCTCGCCTGCTGCGGCGGCCAGGGTGGTAGGTTGCAGAGCTTGCACCAGCCCTGCTGCACACCCAACACTGACCGTCTTGCTCCTCCTCGGCCTCCGCTCCCTCTCTCCTTATATCCTCTCGCCCCACCCCTCTCCTACCTTATAAGGCCGTTGCTCACTTCCGGTTCCACCCTTCTCCCTTCCCTCTTCCCGCGCAGGCCAGGGAGCTCGGAGGCTGTTCCCCCGCGCCCTCCCCGTGCTCGGGGCTCTCCCCTGGCCCTGGCCTCCCCGCCGAGACCCGCCGTCGCGATCCCGCCTGGGCGCGGCACCCTCTTTGGGCCCTCTGCCGGCCTCCTCTCCAAGCCGGCCCGGCCAGCCAGCAGGGCCTCCCGGGATGGCGCGCCTCCCCACCTCCCCGTTGCCTGCCGCGGCCGCCGCCGCGGCCCCTGCCGCGGCGGCGGGCCGGGCTGAGGCGCTGGGCCCGTCTGCTGGCACCGCCCGGGTGCCGCTTGTAGGGGCTTTGCCTCGCCCCCCTGACGCGGCCCTCGGAGGCGCGAGGCGCCGGCCTGGTCCCGCGGCTCGTGGGGACCTCCCCTCCCACGCCTCCGCCGTCGCCGGAGCAGAGGTGAGTGCGGAGGGGGGGGTCCCCCCGGCGAGTCCTGGGCCGGCCGTGCGCCCGTCCCAGGACAGCAGGTCATTTCTTACCTAGAAGTACCCTACAGAGAAAATATATATAATCTAAAAATGCTCCTGGTGACCAGATATACACCAGATAACATGGCTTTATTGAAGCCCCCCCCCCCATAACTGTTTAGTAGTTATTTTCACAGACTATTCAGAGAAAAACAACGAGCAGAGGCAATATCATCTCCTGCGTAGGTTTTGACCTTTGGGCCTTACACAGATTGAAGAACCCGCCTGATATTTAAAATAGTGTCTTGACATCACCCACATCATTATTTCCAAGCAGTTAAATTGGAAATCCTGGCACCAACGATTGTCCCCCCTGCCCCCCTTCCTTCAATCATTTCCTTCACTGGGTTCAGCTGGTTACTGGTGACCTCTGCCAGCCATATCTCTGCAAATGAAAACCTTCTGATCAGCTCGACTTAAAATTCCAGTCTTCCAAATTAGCCCCTGAACAGAAATCCATCGGGCCTGTGGGAAAGACAGTGCAGAAAAAGTACATCGGGGCCCTCCTGGTGAAGGCTTATTAGGCAATGATGTCACCTGATGGTCTTCGTTGTTGATATGGGTGGGTTTCTGCTGTATTGTGCTTGCCAACTTCCTAACAAGGGAATGTGCTGGCAGTAGGGTTGCCAACTGCCAGATAGTAGCAGGAGATCTCCTGCTAATTCAACTGATCTCCAGCCGATAGAGATCAGATCAGCTGGAGAAAAATGGCCGCTTTGGCAATTGAACTCTATGGCATTGAAAACCCTCCCTTCCGCAAACCCAGCCCTCCTCAGGCTCCGCCCAAAAAATCTCCCTCCGGTGGCGAAGAGGCACCTGGCAACCCTAGCTGGCGACCATTTTCTCAGGTGATGGTTATGATGGATTTTGCATTTCCTGAACCGTTGATTGAATTGTAAAATCTGCTTCAGCTGGAATGTATGTTTGGATTTAAATTGGTCTCTCTCCCAGTTTTGATGGCACACTTAATGTGTGTGTGTGTGTGTGTTAAGTGCCATCAAGTTGCTTCCAACTTATGGTAACCCTATGAATTAATGACCTCCAAAATGTCTTATCGCTAACAGCCTTGCTCGGGTCTTGCAAACTGAGGGTCATGGCTTGCTTTATTAACCAGGGATATATTTAGGGTTGCCAGCTCCATGTTGGGAAATACCTGGAGGTTTGGGGCGGAGCCTGAGGAGGGCGGGGTTTGAGGAGGGGAGGGACTTCAATGCCATAGTCCAATTGCCAAAGCAGCCATTTTCTCCAGGTGAACTGATCTCTATTGGCTGGATATCAGCAGGAGATCTTGAACTAGTACCTGGAGGTTAGCAACCCTAGTTATATTCCATTTCCAAAAACTGCCTTAGAATCCAAACATGTATACAGCTGTGACATAGGTTCTCCAAGCATAGTTACGGTCTCTTTGGGGAAACCTCTACTGGAGGCTCTGCTCCATTTACAGTAAACCCTATGCCACATTACTAGGGTTGCCAGGTCTCTCTTCACCACTGGTGGGAGGTTTTTGGGGTTGAGCCTGAGGAAGGAAGGGTTTGGGGAGGGGAGGGACTTCAATGCTGTAGAGTCCAGTTGCCAAAGCGGCAATTTTCTCCAGGTGAACTGATCTCTATCGGCTGGAGATCAGTTGTAATAGCAGGAGATCTCCAGGTAGTACCTGGAAGTTGGCAACCCTATACATTACCCCACTGAAGTCAATGGTCTGAGGAGGGTGTAACTCTGCTTAGGACTGCACTAATAAATTTCTGTACACCCCCTCCCTAAAACTGCTATTTATTTCATTGGGGAGAACTTTCTGTAAAGTCGGATCCTCTCTTTTCCAGCTCTGTGGTCCTGATTCAGTTTGAGTTGGGGGTCCTGTACTGGTGCTTTCTACAAAAATAAATAAATAAAAAATTAAAGCGATGAGAAATTTGTTCACTGATCTCCACTATCTCATTTAGATTTTATAGTCTGTAACATGAAGCAAAGAGGAAACTGGGAACCGAGGAAGGAGGGTTGTGTTAAGAGAAACAGCTTGGGTTTGGAAGCAGACGTCTCCCTCCTTTGCTGCTGTGGAGCAAAAGGAAGATCCTCCCCCCACCTGCACCCCGCATTCATTAAAAGCTCTTCAACCACATTGCCGGATGATGCCCTTTTGTCCTCTCATCTTTGCAATACAGAATTAGGGGAGAAAGTTCAGCTTCATGATGCAATCCCTGTCAGATATGTCCCAGAGGATTGCCATGGTAACGTGATAATATCGTATAGGAGAAAGGTGGGCATTAAACAGAGACAAATTCCACAGGCACATTGGGAAAGCGACTGATGGTTAGCAGCCAGGGGTTCTCTGGAAAGGGTGGCATGAGGATTTCCCCCCAGTATGATGCAAAGCAGATTATCTACCTGTTTTCCTAGAGAGGTGAACTCTGGGGTGACATTCTCATAATGAATCATGTCTTTGCAACCCTCATTGTAACTACTCTCTTCTATAGGGATATTGCCCCTATTTCCATATAGAAACTTAATCATTATGCATGCCTGCTGTTTACTGGTCTCATGAACCTCAAATTGATAAATCTGCTCAGCGGGCATGTTGCAGTGGTTAGCATCAGATTAGGACCTGGGTAGGGTTGCCAACCTCCAGGTACTAACTGGAGATCTCCCGCTATTACAGCTGATTTCCTGCCAATAGAGATCAGTTCACCTGGAGAAAATGGCTGCTTTGGCAATTGGACACTATGGCATCGAAGTCCCTCCCCAAACCTTGCCCTCCTCAGGCTCCGCCCCAAAAACCTACTGCCAGTGGCGAAGAGGGACCTGGCAGCCCTATTCAGAAATGTTCCACACCAAAGTGGAACTAAAGGGGTGTAAAATGCACCTCAGAATAACATTCTGGATGGATACAGGAAGGAGGTGGGATCCACTTCCCACTGGACAACCATTTGAACACAAACTCTGCCCGAGCCCACATTCTCAATGTAGCCACGTCAGCATTGTTTCATCGTGAACAAAACAGAAACAGAAATGGATACTAGTGATGATGCATGCCTAGTCTCTCCAGGATCAGATGAGCATGCCTATTATATTAGGTTCTTTGAACACAGGCAGGATGGTGCTGCTGCAGTCATCTTGCTTGTGGGCTCCCTAGAGGCACCTGGTTGGCCACTGTGGGAACAGACTGCTGGACTTGATGGGCCTTGGTCTGATCCATCAGGGCCTTTCTTATGTTCTCTTCTACCTCTGTTTTTGAACCAATTGAAGAGGGCTTTGTGGAATGACCTGAATTATTTGTGTCTAGGCTTGCCAACCTCCAGGTACTAGCTGGAAATCTCCCGCTATTACAACTGATCTCCTGCCAATAGAGATCAGTTCACCTGGAGGAAATGGCTGCTTTGGCAGTTGGATTCTATGGCATTGAAGTCCCTCCCCAAACCCCACCCTCCTCAGGCTCTGCCCCAAAAACCTCCCGCCAGTGGCGAAGAGGGACCTGGCAACCCTATTGAGAAATGTCCTCTTCTACCTCTACTTTTGAAATGTTTGAAGAGGGTTTTGTGGAATGACCTAAATTACTTGTGTCACTTGTCCTGATTTTTATGTATTGTCATTTACAAGGTTTAGGTGGTGGTGGTGGTGGTGGTGGTGGTGGTGGTGGTGGTGGTGGTGGTGGTGGTGGTGGTGGTGGTGGTGAATCTACGTGTAAAAAGGAAAGCCAAGTTGTTTAACCTGGAGGGGATCGAATGGCTGTGTCGGAGGTGGGAGAGCCAGAGCAAGTTACATTCGACCCGTTAAATATTGCAAATAGCTTTATTTCCTGTTAATGGGGTAATTTATACAGTACCTAGCCTCTCCATTGACAGTCCTTTTTATCCATCCGCAAATGGGCAGCATTTACCGGATCAATTACTTGAGTTATGAAGAGGAGCACAAAGCGCCATCGCCACTCCATTCTTCTCAATAACAAAGGAGAAAACACATTTAAAAACTAGCATTGATGGGTTGTTGGGAGATCCAGTCAATGAGCACTCCCCGAGTCGAAATTAAAAGGCAGTTAGGAGAAAATTGTTTTCTCTGGTCATCAGTCACCGTGTGAAAGGGCCTGTTTCTCAATGATTAATTAAAAACTGGGGGAAGGGGGTGGCAAAGGATGGTGCTTCAATAAAGTATTGGGATTGGGGGGTGGGTGGGGGTTAGGTAGCATCATGAGTTAATGGACAGTGGCTTGCCTTGACTAAGTGTTATAGCTCCAGTCCATAATTTCATCTGGAAAATGGGCAAGGGAGTGAATCTTCCTCTTCGTAATTGAGTATTGATTTGAAAATAAATGGCACCGAAACTCCCACTGAACTGTCTGGATATATCCCGGACAGCGGTGACAATAAATGGTTTCTGGCCGGCGCGAAAGTTATGTATCAGCTCGATACTTAAACACAGAGAGCTCATCTGCAATCTGTCCTCCGATTTATCAAGCTTCAGAGAGGTCAATACATGACGCTGGATAGGAAATAACATCTATGTGATTGAAGGCGAGATGGGCTGAGCTGTATAGACCTGAGCTCCTTCGCTGCTTCCTTTCATTTGCAAAGTTATTTGGGGGAGGGGGGACCACAGCAGCGTCCGGAGGAGCAACGCTTCACAAGCCTAGCCCCTTCAATAACATGAGCATTGCAACCAAGGCTTCTTCCACACACCGCATGAGACATGATTTCCAATTTCTCATCCCTGCTCTTCCAACATCCAAACCACCACTTTGATTTTGCTTCTTTCTTTGTGCAAACGAACCCATGGGATTTGGTGTGCATGTGTGCACTATTTTCTTTTTTCCTTCCATCAAATTATCCTGTGGCAGGTAGGGATGCCAGCCTCCAGGTGGGACCTGGGGATCCCCTGGAATTACAGCTCATCTCCAGATAGGGTTGCCAACCTCCAGGTGCTAGCTGGACATCTCCTGCTATTACCACTGATCCCCAGCCGATAGAGATCAGTTCCCCTGGAGAAAATGGCCGCTTTGGCAATTGGACTCTATGGCATTGGAGTCCTGCCCCTCCCCAAACCCCACCCTCCTCAGGCTCCACCCCAAAAACCTCCTGTCAGTTATGAAGAGGGACCTGGCAACTCTATCTCCAGACAACAGAGATCAGTTCCCCTGAAGAAAATGGCTGATGTGGAGGGTGGACTCGATAGCACTATATCACACAGGAGATCTCCTGCTATTACAACTGATCTCCAGCTGATAGTGATCAGTTCTCCCAGAGAAAATGGTTGCTTTGGCAAATGGACTCTATGGCATTGAAGTCCCTCCCCTCCCAAACCCCGCCCTCCTCAGGCTCCACCCCAGAAACCTCCCGCTAGTGGTGAAGAGGGACCTGGCAACCCTACAGAGAGCACTATATCTCTCATAAAATATACATATTTTCCAATTTTCTTAAAACACTGATAAAACAGAATTATACATATATGCTATGTATAAATTACTTAGATTGTATGTTATGTAGTAGCACTCCCGTGCTTCTGATGAAGTGAGTTCTGATTCACAAAAGCTGATGCTAGAACAAATTTTGTTAGCCTTTAAGGTGACGCTGGACTCCTCTTTTATTTTACATGGTATGTCTAAGTTCTGGAGGGCTTTTCTATAAAGGTAACAGGGCTATGCCCTGACCTGCATAGCTCAGGCTAGCCTGATCTTGTCAGATCTTGGAAGCTTTGCAAGGCGTCTCAAAGTGGTTTACAATCACCCCTCAACAGGCATCTTGTGAAGTAGGTGAGGCTGAGAGAGTTCTGAGAGAACTGTGACTAACCCAAGGTCACCCAGCAAGCTTCATGTGGAAGTGTGGGGAATCAAACCTGGTTCTCCAGATATGTCTGCCATTCGTGTGGAGTAGCAGGGAATCAAGCCCAGTTCTCCAGATTAGAGCTCACCGCTATTAACCACTACACCATACTGACTTTGTGTGCCTGCATGAATCCTGATCATGAGGTCACATGTCGTAGATTCCAGATTGCAATTGCATGTGCTCCTCAACCCATAAATTCATTATCAAAGAGACCTCATCTACCAACCTATTCCTGCGACTATTTCCACCGAAACCCTCATGCACCTAGAGAGGCATTTGCATAATCAGGCCTTTCTTAATAAACTGAACAAAAGTGAACCAACAGAGGTGCGAAACCAGGTGCAAAAGATTTAACTATGTTAATAAAAGGATTAAAATATGTTTTGAGAACAAATGAAAAGTCATTGGGAAAGGTGTCATAAGTATAACCACAGGATTAGCTTTCCCATGTCAAGATGTATAAAAGGAGCCTGGAATTGTTAAAAATTCGGTGGTCTAGTCGATACCTTCCGGGCAGTGGTGGTAACGTATGAAAATGTATTTGATATAAGTTATGATCTGTATATTTTGTGCAAATTTCTGAAATAGCCTGTTGTGTTACTGCCTAAAAATTATTTTATTTTTCTGTCTTATGCGTTGGAACTTTAATATCTTGTAATAAGCAATAAAAATAATTTCTAAGATTCAAAATGTTGCCTCTTTTCCTTAAGGACTATTTCTGCCAAGGAACTTGTCAATCAGGTATACATCCTATGGATTTAGTCATCAGATAACGGTAAAAGAGCCCATTACAATGGAACACATGAAGCTGCCTTATACTGAATCTTTGGTCCATCGAAGACAGTATTGTCTACTCAGACTGGCAGCAGCTCTCCAGAGTCTCAGGCAGAGGTCTTTCACAACACCTACTTGCCTAGTTCCTTTGACTGGAGATGCCGGGGATTGAACCTGGGCCCTTCTGCATGCCAAGTGGATGCTCTACAAACTGAGCCACAGCCCCTCCCTACATGCCTGCTACTTAACACTGGGGAAAGGGTACCTTGGTTTGGGAGGGAGGAATTTCAAGCATGTTGTGTAGAAGTCAAAGTACAGGTGGAAACCTTCACCTTCTCCTTTTCCATTAATTACCAAGCTACCTACAGCTAAGGATGTTTTATTAGAATAGGAGAAAGGCTGCCAAAAAAGCAAACCCTTGTTAAAATGCAAGACGATTCTCAGCAAATCTATTGCCAGGTTGAATAGCTGTAGTGCTCAGTGATCTTGAGGGGAAGTGAATGCACAAAGGGCAGCATGAATAAGAATATTTCCTCTTTGGGAAATATGCCCTGTGATTGATTACTGTAACAAATTGCTAATGAATAAGCAAGCCTATTACCGTGCATCGAGTTTAACGGGACTTACTCCCCAGTATGTGTGCATGTGATTGGAGCCTAGGTTTGTTAGCTATCATTTATGATGCTTTTATGTTACATTATGTATAGGGTTGTGCAAAAAAAAAAAATCTGGAAAATTTTGGGTTCAGGTTTATTGGAACCCGAAATAAGCTGAATACCCATACCGGTAAAAGGATATTTTGGCTTTATTTCCAGGTTTCCTGAAAAAAATCAGGTCTATTACAATATTTATGGAATTTTTTTAGGAGTTCTGGGGGCGTGTTTTTCGAGGTAGAGTCACTACATTTTCATCATAGCAGCAAAGGACTTTCCTTGCATGAACCCCAAAGTGTGGTAAAGTTTGGGACAGGGGGTCAAATTTTATGGGTCCCTGAAGGGGTTGCCCCCATTCTCCATTGGAAAGCATTGGAAAGTTTCCTATGGAGAATGGGGGCGACCCCTTTGGGGCCCATAAAATTGGACCCCCTGTCTCAAACTTTACCAAATTTTGGGGTTCATGCAAGGAGAATCCCTTGCAGCTACCCTGAAAATTTGGCAACTCTGCCTCAAAAAAGACCTGCTGCTAAGATACGACATAGCCCTGCCTGTGATTCTTCTTCCCCTTTTTGCCTGATTTGGGCCGCTCTCATTTTCTGTGCTTTCCATTGGTGCTTCTCATCTCATTCTATAAGAGCCCACTGAAAGGTCCCTGCCTACAGGAGGTTTATGAAGGAGAATGGTTATAACCTAGCTTCCTAGAGTCTAGAAGAAACCAGTAGAAGAGGAAGAGTTTTCAGGCCTGTTATCCCCCACCCATACATCCACAATCTGAATTGGTACAGCCTGAGGAATGCCACATGTTATGAGTTCTTCGAGTGTGTAGCGAAGCACTCTAAATGAAAATTCCTATGAGCTACATTATGACTCTCACCCTGCTTTTACAGAAGAAGAAGAAGAGTTGGTTTCTGACTTTTTCTACCACTTAAGGGAGACTCAAACTGGCCTACAATCACCTTCCCTTCCACTGTGAGGTGGGTGGGACTGAGAGAATGTGACTTGCCCAAAGTCACCCAGCTGGCTTCATGTGTAGGGCTGAGGAAACAACTCCAGTTCACCAGAATAGCCTCTGCCGCTCATGTGGAGGAGTGGGGAATCAAACCCAATTCTCCAGATCAGACTCCACCACTCCAAACCATCGCTTACCACACTGGCTCCCAGATGCTCAGATGCTTTCCTATATTTTAGGACTGGTATTTCAAAGGAAGGCAGCATCTCAAATTATTTTTATATCAAGAGCATCCGTAACTCAGAAAAGAATCCATAAAGTCATTTATTTCCTTAATGCCCGAGGGCAACTTTCCACACTCTGCCCCTAACCCTCTTCTAAAAAGGGAAAGATTCCTCAACAGTGCTGTGTTTATTTGACTGTAAACAAAACTTTTACTAAGTGGCTTTTGTCTCAGGATTCACAGAAGTGAATTGAGATTTACCTTTCACATTTCTGACAAGCAGTTGGCTAATTGCTTTGGCCACCAATTGGCGGCTGAAACAAAGAGCTGTGTAGTGTGGATTTTTGTACAGGAAAATGAGACAAGCAGCACAGGATGATTGTGCTCCGCTCACAAAATATGATGCCTCTGCAGTGTTACAGCAATGTCTAAGGAGCAAAGACATTCAGTGACACCCTTTTTCATTTCCTTCTTTCTTTGCTGGTGTCCCTGGTTCGATTCCCCACCCCCACCCCATTTAGACACGAGACACAATTTTACACCATTTTAACACCCTCCATGTTCAACTAGTGCTAAAATAGGTATCGATTTTAATAGCAATATTTCCTTTTAATTTTGCTAATACGGGCGAGGGGGAAAGCAACACAGTGGTGTCCTGAGTGGGGAGAACCATGTGAGAAACTGGAAACTTTGAATCAAAACAGTGTTACCATGAAATTCAGTAGCACCCTATAAAACAGCAGACGCCCCAACTCAAGTTCATAAAAAAAAGTTTTGTAACCACTTCGACTTCTGCTGATGTATCTGTCTCATTGTTGGAACCACACACAGATGAGCACTGAAGCACACTAAGAAACCCCTAGATGTGTGGGCTGCTCAACTTATTTCAGTGGGAACATTTATGTATGGAAAGGACATTGTGCATAGAACTGCATCCCTTTTTGGTTGTTATGATTTTGGCTCACTCTCCCAGTATGTTTCAACATGTTTTGCCTGGGTTTTCTGGATTCTCGCTAAAACAGCATCCGGAAAACATGGGCAAACAGGTGGAAATGCACGGGGATAGCGAGGTGACCTCTGGCGGGTCAACAACAACAACAATCTCCTTTATTGGCATAAAATTGAAACATGGGGTGTCTGCATAGTAACACAGAATTGTTGCAGTTGAACATTTCTGACAAGGATAAAACATAATAGATAAAAGAATGGTGGAATTATTAAAAGCCCTCTACTTAACTTGTTAATGAACATTCATAGCAAGTTTCAGAAATTGTGCTACTATCTCCAGTATAGCAGGAGAGTGATTATTCAGCAAGAAAAGAGCTTTAAAACAATCAGAAAAGTTTGATTTTTTTGTCAAAATAGGGCCTAAAAATTTGCTGCGAATTTGTACATAAAATTTGCAGTGGACTAAGACATGAACGATTAATTCAGTGCAATTATTACCACAGGGGCAAAGTCTCTCTGAGAGGGGGATTTTACGAAATCTTCCTTCCAAAATCGCAGATTGCATGACATTGAATCTGGCCAGGGAGAGGGCTCTGCATTGCTGAGGGTCGTAAAGGTGGTACAAATATGGTGTAGGCTCATATATCTTAAAGGGAATCCCTAGACTTAATGGGGAGCAAGTCCTGTTATTAAGACTATTAAGATTTTGAAATCCAATCTCTAATAGTCTGCGTTTTATTGTTTGAAATGCTTCTGGCGGTCCGGAAAGGCATGACCTCAGGGAAACAGCCCTGCATAAATGGCCTGGGAGAGTGTGGTGTGCACATGGTCCTCACAACACACGTATTCCCCCTTTTGAGCGAGTAGGGCAACACACAATTTTCCCAGCTTCAGTAAGCATGAACACAGAAAAATCTGAGTTTCTGATCTTGCGTACCCAAGTTAGAAAATGCATACATTGCCCTATTGACAGAAAATGGCCAAATGTGTGTATTGAGAGGATTACCTGTTGTGCACTCTCTTGGTTTGAGAGGTAGGAGCACTAAATTAAGAACAACTGAAAAGAGCTTATCTCCTTAGCTGAAGCAAACAGGGTAATCCTTGTGGGTAAGGAAGTTCTGCATACACCTCAGGGCTCCCACAACTACAGACAGTATATTTGATGTGTGAGACTTCTTCCTTTATTGCTGCAGAGTTTTTTATTTTGCCACCCTATGTTCTCAGATACATAATACTTGAGGTGCCTAACATCTTAATGGAGAGGGAAGGTGACATGGTATAGCCCAATCTCATCAGATTTCAGAAGCTATGCAGGGTCAGTACTTGGAAGGGAGACCGACAAGAAAGGCTCTGCAGAGGAAGGCAACGGCAACCATCTCCGCTTCTCACTTGCCTTGCGGGAGTTGCCATAAGTCGGCTGCAACTTGACAGCACTTTACACACACACACACACCATCTTAATAGCAGAGAGAAAGAGTGGGAAGGAAAAGAGTGAAATTGCAAGATGGGGAAGAGCTTCTTTCTTCTTTCACACTGGATGGATGGCCAGCCAACCACCTCCAGCCTAGTCCAGCAGCCAAGCATCAGATTGTGGATGGAGGAGAAGAGAAAGAGAAGGGAAGGAGAAAGGGAAGGACGTTCCTCTCTGGTTTGTATATGTAGTGAGAGCTGGAGAAAAAAATGAGGCTTCAATGTTCATCTTCACATTTAATGGTAAGAATTATGGGATACCAGAGTATCTCTCTGCCATTCATGATGCCATTTATTGTGATAAGCTTGCACATGGAGACCAGCCTACATCTTAGAGTGATGAATTAGCTTAAGGTAATGGGCTGGCGTGTCAGAGGCACAACCAAGAAGAATGTTCTCCATCTCTGGTCCAGTCATGGGAAAATAGGATCAGAGGTCAAAAGCCACTAAACGCACAAACAAAATCCCCACATAACATCATGCAAGCCACAATGCTGGTAGTGGTGTCTTTATGTGGTAGTAGTAGTAGCAGTAGTAGGAAAAGGAGGAGAAGGAGGAGGAGACGATGAAGAAGAAGAATCTCCTTCTCTTCCTCTCCCCACAACAGACACCTTGTGAGGTAGGTGAGGCTGAGAGCTGTAAGAGAACTGTGATTAGCCCAAGGTTATGCATCTGGCTTTATGTATAGGAGTGGGGAAACCAGGTTCTCCAGATTAGAGTCCACCATTCTTGACCACTATACCACACTGGCTTTCAAGATGCAGTTGTGTTGGATAGTTGCATGTATGGACTGATCCCAACGGTGGGGTAACAATCTCAGATAGCTTGGGAAGATCCATTTCTTTCTTAAAGATAGCAGTATTGTTAACTCTTCCAAATTAACGTTGTGGATCTACTTGGATGTCGTTGAAATGTAATATGGGGAAGTGAGATGTGAAACATACCAATTTTTTACAAAGGAGAAAACCTCAATCAATGTCCATCATAAAACCCGAGAGCAAGCCTTTTGCAGCATTTCAAACTTCTCCGAAGAGCAGATGAGGCGTGAACAAGTGCATCCATTTTGCGGAGCAACAAAGAGCAATATTGTTTCATCAATAGTCTTCCCATTTGTTAACACTTTTTGGCTTTCGTTGAACAAGATAATTCTCTCTACTACCAAAGGGCATAACACAAATTGTCAAGTTGCATCGCATAAAAATGCCAAATGGAACCAAGGACAAATCCATTCTCAGTCTGAGCCCCATTGGTAAATGACAAAAGGGGCCCCAAGCAAAGGCCATGATGGACAAAGGCCACTTTAAGTGACTATGTTTTTCTTAACCCATTAGGGTTGAGGGGGCATTTTCAGCACTGCTGAAAAACTGCTCCTGCTTTGACCATGTTATTTTTTTCTGAGAGACAGTTTGCATGTTACAAATTGCACGTGGTAAAACATACTGATTGTAAACAGACACACGCCTGGAGTTCAGCGCTGGTAACTTGATTCTTGGGCCTGCAGGGGATCGATCGGGATTGGGACCACGGCATACAGGAGGAAAGGGCTTACGTTTTCCCCTCACGGAACTTTACTGATCTGAAAGGGCCCTGGGGGAGCCACGACTTGTCCCGTTGGGGAAACTTATGCACAGCTATTGGTACATGTAAGTTGCCCCAGGGCAAAAACGCATGGTCGATTTATCCTCCTTTAATCCCTGTTTCAGCCAGGATTCAGCCAGGATCGAACACATTTGTTTCACCAAATGTGCATTCGATCCTGGCTAAAACAGGGATTAAAGGAGGATAAAGCGACCATGCGTTTTAGCCCCCAGTGAGCAGAGTTGCCAGCCTCCAGGTACTAGCGGGAGAGTTCCTGCCATTACAACTGATCTCCAGCTGATACAGATCAGTTCCCCTGGGGAAAATGGCCGCTTTGGCAATTGGACTCTATGGCATTGAAGTCCCTCCCTTCCTCAAACCCCACCCTCCTCAGGCTCCTCCCCAAAAACCTCCTGTCACTGGCAAAGAGGGACCTGGCAACCCTACCAATGAGGCAAACAGAGGTTTCTCAGGGCCGTTTCAGATCAAGAAAATAGTGTGGGCTGAAGGTTCACGCTCCTTCTCCCTATGTAACCCGCATTACTTTAGCTTGAAGATGTTATTTTATTTCCATTTTAAAAGTTAGAGTTTAGGGAAATGGCTCCCGTCAGTCCGTGCCCAGTTAACAAAAGGTTGTAGAGCATGAGCAGTTAGCAAAACTGCTCCTGTGCTACCCACCCCAAGGGTCCAACCCTTGTTCCATTTGACCAGCGGAAGAAGAGAGGAGGCTGATGTGTGATTGGAGGGAATGGCTCATTTCTTTACAGGCCCAAGCCAAAGAGAAAGGCACCCCAAGCACAGCGGCCATAGGAAGAGCCACTGCAGAGTATATGGGAGGGAAGGGCCATTATATGTGGTGAACACATGAAGCTGCCTTATACTGAGTCAGACCCTTGGTCTATCAAAGTCAGTATTGTCTGCTCAGACTGGCAGCGGCTCTCCAGGGACTTTCCCCCCCTCCGCTTTTCTGGGCACCACCTGTTAGGATTTGCTTCTGTCAAATTCCTGAAAATCCTGTATGCATTCCTGCATCCTGAAGAACTGAAGATCCTGTATTCATAAAGGTGGCTACATTTAAAGCACTTGTGTATCTTCAGAAATGTAAAAGGTGGTATTGGATTCTATGTCTTTGCTATGCTATGTGTGACAGACAAATAGAAGCTGGGATGAGGCTTTCTGGATGGAGAGGTGGGGAAGGGTTAGGGGGGACCTACCTCTTGAAGGATATAGACAAGCTGGAATGTGTCCAGAGGAGGGCAACAAAGATGGTGAGGGTTCTGCAGACCAAGTCTTATGAGGAAAGGGTGAAGGAGCTGGGTATGTTTAGCCTGCAGAGGAGAAGACTGAGAGGGGATATGATAACCATCTTCAAGTACTTGAAGGGCTGTCATATAGAGGAGGGTGCCAAGTTGTTTTCCGTTGCCCCAGAAGGTCGGACCAGAACCAACGGGTTGAAATTAAATCAAAAGAGTTTCCATCTAGACATTAGGAAGAATTTTCTAACAGTTAGAGCGGTTCCTCAGTGGAACAGGCTTCCTCGGGAGGTGGTAAGCTCTCCTTCTCTGGAGGTTTTTAAGCAAAGGCTAGATGGCCATCTGTCAGCAATGCTGATTATATGACCTTAAGCAGATGATGAGAAGGAGGGCATCTTGGCCATCTTCTGGGCAGGGAGTAGGGGTCACTGTGTGTGTGTGTGTGGGGGGGGAAGGTAGTTGTGAATTTCCTGTATTGTGCAGGGGGTTGGACTAGATGACCCTGGTGGTCCCTTCCAACTCCATGGTTCTATGATTCTTGACCTGATCCAGTGGCATTCCTGAGTGCAGCTCTTAAATTATTTTATATCATGCGAATGATATAAGAAAACAAAGCGTGCTTTTGTGGTTGGACAAAAATTGCCCTTCCTTTCTGTTAGCAGCCTCCCTGACAGGTATCCTGAGGGTATGGATCCAGACCTCCAGGGCTCCTTGCAATAAACAGGTTCTACTCCCGTTCTACCACTTTTGCTTGGCTATAAATGTAATAAGCAGTTAACATGTGTGCTGAGTACCGAATGACAATGGCAGCATATTTCCAGCAAAAGAGCCTCCCGCTAGACTCCGCTAAAATATGCAGTGAGACGATGCGCTGCCACAGAGGTGACTGAATGATGTTTTCCCCCACCAGGGAAAGCATGCGGCAAGGCAACCCTCTCCTGTGATGCGCTGCGACCTCCAGCTTGTCAAATCAAGAATTCTTGATCTTCTCTCCGGTATAGCCGGGAATCAATCTGTAGTCATTCAGATGGGGAATATGGATTCATATGCTGGTTTCCTGATATGATAAAGAAGAAGCCCGCGCAGACACAAAACGACGTACGGTAAAAGAAGATGGGGGTCTTCTGATCATTTGGCTCCGTGTACCTCAGCAATCGGCTCGGGTTGTTCAACAAGACCGGAAAAAGGGATGTCCCAATTTGTGAGTCATGGCTTATCCTAGAGAGGAACATGAAAATAATGTGCTTTTTTTGTGCTTGACTAAACAGGGCCTGTTCAGTGTGACACTTTCCACTTGTCTTGTGCGTACCTGTTCGCTCACTGACATCAAAACGGGAAGAAGGAACAACCCACAACCCAAATGAGAAAAGTATCAAAATCGCTCATTAGAAATGGGGATGGATAAAAATAAAGGCTGAGAGCTTGTGAAGCACATATTGAGCATGCTTCCATGGCATAGACCTGGAGTTTGTGATGGACAATTGTGATATTTATTTTATTTACTTAGTAATTTTATATCCCGAGAGAAGACTCTAATCTGGAGAACCGGGTTCGATTCCCCACTCCTCCAAATGAAGCCTGCTTCGTGACCTTGGGCCAGTCACAGTTCTCTCAGAACTCTCTCAGCCCACACAGAGGAAGGCAATGGCAAACCACCTCTGAATGTCTCTTGCCTTGAAAACCGTAATGGGTCACCATAGGTCAGCTGTGACTTGATGGCACTTTCCACCACCAATTTTTTTATCCTACCCTTCCTCCAAGGAACACAGGGTGACATACATAATTCCCCCCCTTTCCATTTTATCCCTACAATAATCTTGTAAGGTAGGTTAACCTTACCTTACACGTTCTCCTACCAAGTTTTATGGTACGGTGGGGATTTGAACCTGGGTTACCCTTATCCTGCTCCAATACTCTAACCACGACACCAAGATGACAATAGTACTACCACAACAAGTATGACTGCTACTACTAATACTATGGGAACAGAGTAACACATATTATGAGGAAACACAATGGACAAAGTCCAGACGAGTTACAGTAAATATGTGGTTTAGAGGTAAACAGTGACCGGGAACAAGGGGAAGGCAAAATATCTTCTTTTTAAAGAAGCTACAAAATATCTTCTTTTTAAATTTATTTATATTTTATTTTAATATTCTCTCTCTCTCTCTCTCTCTCTCTCTCTCTCTCTCTCACACACACACACACACACACACATCTTATTAATATTAGTCATGCCATTAATGGTTCTTGCTGAACCCTCTCTATAGCCCCTGAGCCTTGATCAGAGCCTTACGAAATAAAAAGAGGAAAGGAAATGAAGAAAGGGAGAAAAGGTCTACTAAAAGGTATCAAGGGGGAGATAAATTTGTGACTCCCATCTTTCGCAGCGGCCACGTTTGTGCAACGTCCGGTTTGACCTCAGTTGTCAGAAATGATTTGTGTTCTTTAAAGTTCCTTCATTCACAGCAGTTTTTAGATGTTATACAGTGATGACCTGTTGGGGTGAATAATTAAGCTCTTCAAGAAGCAGAGAGCACCAAAATAAGGGTTGATGTAGGTCTCATATTCCCCCCCAACCCCAATTCTACTTTTTCACGAAGTCAATATATTTTACTATCTGCTCAGTGAGGACTTTAGCCCAGAACTTGGAGTTCACCGCTCTGGTTCCCTGCCTTGTCATCCGTCTGAACTGGCTGACATCAGGGGAAAGCTCCTGACCCGACCTTTACTGAACCACAGTGCCTCTGGCAAAAAGCCAGTGTGGTGTAGTGGTTAAGAGCGGTGGTGTGGAGTGGTGGACTCTGATCTGGAGAACCGGGTTTGATCCCTCACTCCTCCACATGAGCAGCGGACTCCAAACTGGTGAACTGGATTTGTTTCCCCGCTCCTACACATGAAGCCAGCTGGGTGACCTTAGGCTAATTACACTCTCTCAGCCCCACCTACCTCACAGGGTGTCTCTTGTGTAAGGGGATTGTAAGTCGGTTTGATTCTTCCTTAAGTGGTAGAGAAAGTCAGCATATAAAAACCAACTCTTCTTCTTCTTCAGGCCACTCTTGCACTGTGGATTATTTCTTCTTAAGAAGCCTGCCAGTATCAGGTGAAAATAAGGCTGCAGTGTCCTGTGCACCTTTCCAGTGATTCTTAAATCTACCCTCAATCACTTCTGGGTTTTTCCTGGAAGTGATGTAGCAGCACACAGGATGTCACAGTCCCCCTATGTCTCTGCCCTTGAGCCTCCTGGTGGTTGCCAGGCATGAAAACTAAACTAAAGCTGGAAACTAATTTATAGTAGAAGGTCTTTTAAAAAGTTAAATCTGTCCCCGGTGCTTGTGAACCTTCATGACTGCTATCAATTTTTGTACAGATTTTAATATTGTAAGCAGCCCTTACAATTATTTTTATATAGAAAGGCAGAGTATCATCATAATGTCCTGATAGCCTTTCCGTTGTGTGAATGCATAGAGTCAAAACCAGTAACTGCTCTAAATAACATTCTTTAACTCAGGGAAAAGCATGAACGCCATGCAAAAATCACCAGGCAAAATTCGAGGACCTGTCCTATGTAGGCAATCATACTGGATTACCATAATTGTTCCTGGTGGCCTTCGAAGCGTTGATCAATCATCTTTTATCTAAATCTGCAGCTATAGACAGCTGCGTAAATATTTTTTGAAGGCCAGAGATAAAGTTAAAGGGGAAAAAACTTGTTTGCTCAGAAGAAAACTTTTTTGGCAGTACATTCTTTCCTCCCATGATGTTGTATTTGATCTTTGCCAATCAAATCAGTAATCAGAGATAATACAGAATGCATGTTCTGAGTACATATTAGTGAATAAATGAGGTAAAGGTACACCCCTGTGCAAGGACTGTGTCATTACTAGGGTTGCCATCCTCCAGGTATTACCTGGAGATCTCCTGCTATTACAATTGATCTCTAGCTGATAGAGATCAGTTCACCTGGAGAAAATGGACGCTTTGGCAATTGGACTCTATGGCATTGAAGTCCCTCCCCAAACCCTGCCCTCCTCAGGCTCCACCCCAAAAATCTCCCACCAGTGGCAAAGAGGGACCTGGCAACCCTAGTCATTACTGACCCATTGGATGATGTCACATCCCAACGTTTACTAGGCAGACTATGTTTATGGTGTTGTTTGCCATTGCCTTCCCCAGTCATCTACACTTTACCCCCAACAAGCTGGGTATTCATTTTACCATCAATGGAAGTATGGACGCTGAGACAACCTTGAGCCAGCTACCTGAAACCGACTTCCGTCAGAATCAAACTCCATTCAGGAGCAGAGCTTTTGACTGTAGTACTGCAGTTTACCACTCTGCGCCATGGGGCTCGTTGAATAAATAGATGATATAAGATCAAGTCCCATTCATTGTCACTGATATAATGGAAACTAATAGGAAAATAAATGGTATTCATTTGCAAAGATGATTTGCAAAAGCCTGCCCTTGAAACGTGGCTCATACCTTTCCTGTCTTTGCCCAGCCTCAACTTCTGTTTCTAGTGGCAATAACTATAATCCTTGCCTATTACAACCGATGCACATAGCTAAAGATCACGATCTTGATAGATATCAGTTCAGAACACATAGCACCCGAATGTTCAGCCAGTCACAAACCCAGGACCTATGAGCAGCTTGCTGCCATGCCATCCTTTGTGGCTTTTGCAAATCATCTTCCCCACTTCTCATTAACCCTGCCTGAGTGGGAGAAAATGTAACGGGGGGGGGGGGAGATGAAGGAGAAGGAGACTGAGTACTTTAGGGTAAACGGGTCAAATGGATGTGACTGCTAATTAATGCAACTACAGCCTGCAAAAATTCTTCTTCCCATCGCTATGGAAGATCAAGGACTTCATTTTAATGCAGCACCAATGCATTTAGAGAGCAGTAAGCAATGTATTACATTGTGTGGAGGTAATCTCACTTTGTAGCAAAGCATACTCATGAGTTCTTTTTGAGAGCCATTGTGGTGTAGTGGTTAAGAGGTTGCCAGTTCCCTCTTCGCAACCAGAGGGAGGTTTTTGGGGTGGAGCCTGAGGAGGGTGGGGTTTGGGGAGGGGCTTCAATGCCATAGAGTCCAATTGCCAAAGCGGCCATTTTCTCCAGGTGAACTGATCTCTATCAGTTGGAGATCAGTTGTAATAGCAGGAGATCTCCAGCTAGTACCTGGAGGTTGGCAACCCTAGTTAAGAGTTATGGACTCTAATCTGGTGAATCAGATTAGATTCCCCACATGAAGCCAGCTGGGTGACCTTGGGCTTGTCACAGTTCTCTCAGAACTCTCTCAGCCCCACCTACCTCACAAGGTGCCTGCAGTGGGGGGAAGGGAAGGTAATTGTAAGTCGCTTTGAGACTCCTTAAAGGTAGAGAAAAGTGAGGTACAAAACTCAACTCTTCTTCTTTCACCTCCAGCTCTTCAACTCCTACTCTCTACTCCCTAGTTCAGAGAGAGTAATTTGATTGAGATCCCTGTTCCTTCTGGGTGCAGTGGATTAAAAGCAGATGTAAACTGGCCCAAGATGTGTCAGTGTGCTTCACAGGTGACTGGGGAATTGAATCTAGACGCCCCCCAGTCTTGCAGCCAATTTATAATGACCTTGTAGGGTTTTCCAGGCAAGAGCCAAACAGCCATAGTTTGCCATTGCCTGCCTCTGCATGGGGACTCTGGACTTCCTTGGCAGTCGCCAATCTCCCATCCAAGTACTAGCCAGGGCCAACCCTGCATATTTTTTGAGATCTCCCAAGATCAGACTAGCCTGGGCCATCTGGCTGAGGTCAGGGCCTCCAGTTCTAGTCTATTTATTTTTAATTTACTTACTTACACAGCCTCTCCAGAGACTTTCTTGATGTGGTTTACTGCTAAGACAATAGTACAAAGCAATTAAATCACAGCCATAAAAAAGCCACTAAAACAAGCCACTAAAAAAACAAGTAATAAAGAGAACAAGGCAGGGATGAAAGCAACATGAGTCTTACATTGAGCAGCTTAAAAGGAATGTTTCAGCCTGGTGCTTAAAGGAGAGCAAAGTAGGCACCAAGCAAGCCATTCGGAGGAGGGCATTCCAAAGGTGAGGGGCCACCATCGTAAAAGTCCTGTGTTTGGTCCCCATGCACCTCAACTCGACAGGCAGAGGCACTGAGAGCAGGGCTTGAGAAGAGAATCTTAACAGGTAAGCTGGTTCTTCAGGTGGAGGCAGTCCTTCAAGTACCTGGCCTAAGTCATATAAGGGCCTTCTAGTAAAGAATGAGCACTTTGAACTGTTCCTGGAAACAGATGGGTGGCTAGTCTACCTCTAGGGCTGCCAACCTCCAGGTTGTAGCAGGAGATCTCCTCCTATTACAACTAATCTCCAGCTGATAGAGATCAGTTCACCTGGAGAAAATGGCCACTTTGGCAATTGGCCTCTATGGCATTGAAGTCCCTCCCCTCCCCAAACCCCACCCTCCTCAGGTTTCACCCCAAAAGCTTCCTGCCGGTGCCGAAGAGGGACCTGGCAACCCTAAAAATCAGTGTGAGTAATCAGCATGGAGGTAGTACCTAGAGGTTGGCAACCCTAGAGGCAACCCTACTGATTTGTGATCCTGATGGCAACAGAGAGAGTGGCCATGAGTAACCACACCACTAGGGTTGCCAACTTCCATGTAGATCTCCAGCTATTACAACTGATCTAGAGCCGATAGAGACCAGTTCATCTGGAGAAAATGGCCACTTTCATAACTGGACTCTATGACATTGAAGTCCCTCCTCTCCCCAAACCCTGCCCTCCTCAGGCTCCACCCCCAAAATCTCCAAGAAGTTGTCAACCCAGAGCTGGCAACCCTACACTCCACTGAAGAGGAGCAGGTGATAACAAAACTTCCCTCCTTTTTTCGCATGCACAGAAAAACCCCATTGTTCCTGCATTCAGATGGGAACTGAAAGGGGCTGACCATTGTCTCTACACACTGAGGTGTGATCCCTGGAAAAGCCATGGACTGCAGTCATTACAGAGTCTATTTATATATTGTCTGGTGCACATTTTAGACTTCCAAGGTGTTCTGTTGCTTCCGAGGGAGACTATTGCTCTGCATAATCTCTAGTGCCTCCAGCAAACAGATGTTTTCCTAGCAATTACTTAAAATGAAGATTGTGGTCAGAGTAAGGACATCTCTGTGTAATATAATTCATTAGTGACATGCCCTGAGCAGTTAATTAAACATGGAATACCTTTCCAAGTTTCTAGCTTTTTAGTCATTAGTCTATTATTGGAAACAGTACAAGGTTAAAATACCCTTAAAGACAGATCTAGTTTCTATAATAATGAAGACTTTTAAAATATCTAATAATGCTCCTTTAAAAAAACCACTATTGAAATCTAAGACCCTTTGACATAAAACAATTTCAACAATTTCAAACGCCAGGTAAAATACAGTCATTATCTGTTGTACTTTTATCCAGTAGAAGAAAAAAGAGGGGAATAGAACCCAACCTGGAAAACCGACGTTGGGTACCCAGGGTTGGGTGGGATGAAATAAATAAATAAATAAATAATGAAACTATATAATTTATTAGAAGCGCTATATAAGAATTAAAATTATTTAAAAACCGTTAAAATAGCACAATGGCATTTTTAAAGATTGATGTCTGTCACCACAAGCCAAACACGTTCCGGCCTATATGGCCTTCCTCAGTGGTCTGTTTAAATCATATAAAAACACGCACACACATTACAAATACATTTTAACATGTACAGGCAATATACAACCGACCAGGCATGTAATAGGTTGTATATTTTACCAATTACACCAACATCTGGTGGTATTGTCTTAGGTTTTTATGCGGGTCTGTATATGTCTCCCGCATAAGTTGTGTGCAAGTATCAACCTATTCAAACAGTGTTTTAAAATAATTTTAATTCTTATATAGCACTTATAATAAATTTTATAGTTTCATTATACATATTTTTTCCCATCCCACCCAACCTTGGGTACCCAAGTACTTTTATCCAGCCCTTCCTCAAAAAAGCTCAGGCTAATGCTCAAAGTTCTCTCTTCTCCATTTTTCTGTATATAGCTAGAGTTGCCAGGCTGCACTTTGATTCCCCACTCCTCCACATCAGAGGCGGACTCTAATCTGGTGACCCGGGTTGGTTTCCCCACTCCTACACATGAAGCCAGCTGGGTGACCTTGGGCCAGTCACACTCCCTCAGCCCCACCTACCTCACAGGGTGTCTGTTTTGAGGAGGGGAAGGGAAGGTGGCTGTAAGCCAGTTTGATTCTTCCTTAAGTGGTAGAGAAAGTTGGCATATAAAAACCAACTCTCCTCCTCCTCCTCCTCCTCTTCCTCCTCCTCCTCCATTGTCTGAGCTGGACTGCACTGGACTAGCCCAGGGGGAGGAACACAATGTAGTAAGTAACAGTGACTGGCTGTTTTTAATCTAGGAGTAATACAAATACACACAAGGATTGGTTGAATTTGTGTGTTTTATTTGTCTTGTTATGTTGCTCATTGCCTTAATTTTCCTTCTGATCTACTAGTTTTTAATCTGTATCTTGTTAGGGTAATACACCGGATAAGAACTTTGTCTCCCTTCCATCCTTTCTTGTCTAAAAGATTTACTGCATAAATCTGGGCGTTGTGTATACACTAGACTGGAGGATTCCAATTTTTGGTCCCAGTGTTTATTGTACTGGCCGAGATATAATTCATAAATCACAGTCAAAATAATGATTGGAATCAAGAAAAAATCAGCAGCACTTCACAGTGCCATTTAAAAAGAGGGAGTTTACAGCAGACATGTGAATATTAGTTTAAGAATACTAAGCACTAGCAATTTACACCATAATCCTTAAACCACTTATTCAGAGTGATGGTATTGAATTTATTGGGTTCACTCTGAAGTAAAAAGTTTGAAGATTGCTTCTTAATCTTTGGGGCTTTGCTCCTCCCTTCCCCTGCACAACATAATAGAACGTTCTCAAGATTTTTTTCTCCTCAAGTGATATCTCAAGTACAAGTCCTTATATCACTAAAAAATCTACATCAGGATGAATTTTTTGTACCTTTCATTTAAAGGACTAGAGGTGGAAAATGTTGTTAAATCTCCCACTGATCAGTTTCTGTGGATGGCCCTGAATTCTGGGGGAAGGTGGGCTGGAAAAGGAAAATAAATCTCTCTTTCTTATTACGATGCATTCGTTATTTTCCTTTCCTTCAAGCCCCTCAGAAGAACGGTGTGAAAAGAGTTGTTTTACTTTATATGCATGCACACTTATCTCATTAGGGCAGTTGTGGTAAGAAACGGCAGTTTGTTCAGGGATACCCAATGAGCTTTGAGGCTTAAGCAAAGATTACAAGCCAGTCCGTCACCCCTCAGTCCAGGACCAAAATTCCATTACAATAAGTAGATTGCATCATTTTATGCCCTTCTACCTCTTTAAATGACAGGCCGGCAATAGGTCACATTGGATGGAAGAGCTGCAAACCAAGCCAAGGGTCAAGTAGTTAAGACAGACAACAGAACTATGTGTTTAAAAAATGCTATCAAGTCACACGATTTCCAAGGCAAGAGTCAAACAGAGGCAGTTAGCCCTTGCCTGCCTCTGCATAGTAACCCTGGATTTCCTTGGTAGTCTCCCAGCAGCAGCAGCAGAAGAAGAAGAAGAAGAAGACGACGACGACGTGATGTCACCCAGCTGGCTTCATGTGGAGGAGTGGGGAAACCAACCTGGTTCACCAGATTAGAGTCCGCCGCTTTTAACCACTACACCACACTGGCTGTCCAAGGGCAGCTGTTGAGAAAACCCTCATACAGGGTTTCCCAAGCCAGATTCTCTGACAGAGAGTTCCCACAATAAGGCTTGTCAATCAGCCTTTTCCCTCAGTCCTCAGCAACCCTTCACTTCTGAACCTGAAAACCGATGGACAGCTTGGCTCGCAAATGCCTGGAGGACGGGGTGACCCTTTTGTGGGCCCATAAAATTGGACCCCCTGTTCTAAACTTCGCCAAACTTTGTTGATCATCCAAGGAGAGTCCCTTGCAGCCACGCTGCAAATTTGGGGACTTGACTTCCAACAATGCCCCCACAGGAGTTTCGGAAAAAATCCCCATAGACTATAATGGGCCCGCATTTTATGGTAAACCCGGAAATAAGCCAAATACCAAAATTTACCAGTATGGGTATTCGGCTGATTATCTGGGAAATGGAACAAATGCTCGGTGCCGTTCCTCACAGACACTCTGCCGCTGTGCCCTTGCACAGCAGCAACCAGGGCTCGCAGACTTCACTCCTCGGCTTCCTAGTACATGCATTATTTACCACCAGGCAATTTAATTTGGCCTTAGTAATTACTGTTTTCCCATTTATCGCGATCAAATTACGCCTAGCGTGTCTCCATTTTGCAAGGTAAATTACCTCCCAGTAACTCCAATCTACGCGATATGAAATCTGATTGAAAGAGACAAGTAACTTTTGATTCATGCCCCCCACCCCCCACCCCGGTGCCTCAAAGCGCCGCAGCAAGAAGAGAAAGCGTTAAAACAAATCAAGAGGCAGCCGTTAGGACTCGCTGACCTCTCCGTGGCCTTGATTTGTAAAGGCAGGCCCGGCCTTTGTGCATTGCAATGCTTGCACAGTGCAAAACCTGTCAGTTCTCCTTGCAGTCGGCATATATTGGAGGGGGGCGCACAGCACATCTCTGTCTGCCGCCAGGCCGGTGATTTCTCCGTCTGCATCTTCTCTGTGCAAGAAGGCAGAAATTTTGCAAGTGATTGGGAAAAAAACTCTTCACCGTGGTTATTTTTATTACTGCAGATGCAGAATATTTCGCAAAGGTTACCAGAGGACAAGGAGCTCCCCCCCTCTTCCAATGGATAGAGCAATGCTCCTGTATTCTACTTTGCAAATGTCCTTGTTTACCAGGGATAGTTCCAGTTTTCTGGTACTTCTTTGTGACATAACCACATCCTTAATTGTTCTGCATTTTGCCTTCTAGCAACGTATTAGGAAGAACTTTTTAAAAAGTTAGCATGGCTTGCTAGAATCACCATAATTTACTCCCCATGATATCTAGGCAGAGGGGGCAGATGCTTGTAAATACAAGCCTATGGATCCAAATGCCACCAAACCTGTGAAGGAGGTAAAAAAAGATTTCTGTCTGAGCCAATTTATTTTAATTATGTTTATTTATTTATTATCATTCTTATATCCCGCTCTCCCCGGCAGACGTGTGCTTAGAGCGGCTTACAACAAAATCAAGAACACATCAACTCAAATAAAAACATTTGTATGACAATAAAATCTACTCCCATAAATATCAGTAAGAACAAGTGTGTAAGTGCAAAATATGGTGCTCCTCAGTGGTATATCTGCCTTGCAGGGCCTGCGAGCAATAAGTCCCCCCACCAAATAATCAGACTAAATAAAGATGTTAAAAAAGAGGAAGGGGAGATAGGCAAGCCCAAAAAAATTCCTGCTTGTCTCCTGAAATGGGACTGGCTAATTCTACATTATTATTAGGGGAGAGTTAGTGGACCAACTTCCAGTAGGAAGCCTTCACGAAAGGGTAGAACCATACCTCTAAAATCCCTCCACGGGGTCACATGAGTAAAAACGCCGGGTCTTTTCCCTGCTCCTCAGAGGCAGCGCGCTCTTCACACTGTACGCTTCCCGCGCCTCACACAGGGATTGGGGTAGAAATTCCTGTGCGGTTTCACGTTATACTTTTACCAAGAATCGTTGATAGCACAATTGTGCAGTTTATTACTGTGTATTAACAGTCATAATTTTCCTTATTTCTGTTCTGTACTTTTCATTTTGTATTTCACAATAGCAACGATGCAATGCTATAAATTGTCCTAATGCTTGGTCTGTTTTTGATATTGTTTACTAGCATCTACTGTTGGACAGACTCCTTTTGTTTTCTATATGATGTTTTTGCATATGTTTGAGTTTGATACACAATAAATGGCTATTAACGGAAAGTTCCAGCTAATTTAATTATAATTTAATTATAATTTTTAACTTGAGCCCATGTGCTGCATAGATTATCTCAGTCTCTACCTATTTCAGCACAGGTCCTTACTTATCTCAGCAACCTCCAGGTACTAGCTGGAGATCTCCTGCTACTACAACTGATCTCCAGCCGATAGAGATCAGTTCACCTGGAGAAAATGGCCACTTTGGCAATTGGCCTCTATGGCATTGAAGTCCCTTCCCTCCCCAAACCCTCTCCTCCTCAGGCTCCACCCCAAAAGCCTCCACTGGTGGTGGAGAGGGACCGGGCAACCCTAATCACAACATTTACTAGGCAGACTATGCTTTAGGGTGGTTTGCCATTATCTTCCCCAGTAATCTACACGTTACCCCCAGCAATCTGGGTACACTTTTACTGAGCTGGGGAGGATGGAAGGCTGAGTCAGCCTTGAGCTGGCTACTGGAAACCGACTTCCATTGGGATCGAACTCAGGCCATGAACAGAGTTTGGACTGCAGTACAGCAGCTTACTATTCTGTGCCACGGGGCTCCCTGTGCATCCCAGGTTTACAAAGCTTTAACAGCCCAGCTTTGTCTGAGCTTGTCAAAACTTGGAAGCTAAGCAGGGTTGGCCATGGTCAGTACTTGATGAGAGACCTCCAAGAAAGACTGCGGCTGCTATACGGAGGAAGGCAATAGCAACCCCCCACTGCTTGTCTCTTGCTTGGAATGCCCCATGCGTGGAGTCGCCATGAGTCAGTTGAGACTCCATGTCACGTTCTTCTTCTCCATACCCAAAGCCATTTTATATATCTAAGTGGCAAACAATCTTAGCCCAAAGGGCAAGAAAGGACATGTCAAGATGGGACCTTACTTATCCTATTATGCTGAGTTCTGAAAATAACCCCCTTCCAACTTGTAGAGATGGTTGACTCACTAGCTCTTGTTTCCTGCCACAGTCTTTCCGGTTTTCTTTTTCATGGACACTGAATTTCCACCTGCGTGTTCCCACCAGAAATCAGTTCTGGTATATCATCCATGCCTGACAAACACAGCCCAAACAGCTATAAATCTTATGCCAGTGGTGACTCAGTCCTTCCTACCTTGTCTTTTCAAAAGGGCCATGGGATTTCCTCCCTTTCTCGTCTCAGTCCTGTCAGCAGTACTTATGGGCCAGTCAGTTAACAAATGTTAGCCCAAGAAACTGGTTAATAGAATTCCCTTTTCTTGGCCTAAATGTCCAAATCGTTCGAGAATGAGAAAAGGGCCCGATTATTCTCAGGCATTCACCAGGCCCCAGCCAATTTCGGCTCTTTTATAATCCGCACCCTTGCTGACTTTTCCTTGGCCTCCATTTTGTGATGGGAAGCGATAACGCTGAACATGATGGACAGTAAGATGCCAGCCGGCCTTAATCCTTACATAAGCTTTTATCAGAGTGCTCAATCGTTGGTCATTAAATGTGCCGGGGAATTGGCGAGAACAACATTGAGAAAGTGAAAATGTTCATGGTAATAAAAGCAAAGTCATCCTTTCATCCCTCTGATACGGAACAGGCAGGGAAGTGGGTTTTAGGAAATAAAAACACAGGCCAGATTACTCAGAAAGCCCCTTCCTAATTAGATGAACAGGCATGCTTGGGAAAGTGATGACTATTGTAGGCAACTTTTAAAAGGGGGGTTGCTGAATTTAGTGAGGAAAGCTTAAAGGAAGCGAAATACCGCTGGTGTAAGGAGAATGTTCCTGATGCTGCATAAGCAGCAACTCCCTTACATTGCTTTTCCCAGACCGTGAAAAGCCAATTGGGCTGCATGGCGCTGTTAGAAAGGGAATACGTCGAAGCGATCTGCCGAACAGCAGCCATGAATGGATTGGCAGTCGAACGGCCCCTCGAAAAATCAGCTGCCTGGCTGCAACTGGGGAACAGGACATGAGCTGAACTCGTGGGTGTTTGAGCACCCCTAGTTTGTACAGTTTGTAGGGGGAACATGGAACGGGGGCTCTTTCAGTAGTATAATTCAATATCACCTAGAACTCACATTGCAATGTGCAAGAATGCAAACGTGGAAACCCCCTTTTCAGTCCCTGGCAAGCATTCTCAGCAATCTCATAACCCCATCTCCATAAGTCTGGTAAAGTTTGGGACATAGGATCAAATTTTATGGGAATAAAGGTATAAATGCATTGAGTTATTTATTTTTTTAATTTGTGGTGTTTTACTGTTCCATACATGCATTTCTTGCGCATTTGTATACTACTACACAAAATGAATCTGGATGCAACCCCTTTGTACAGCAAGCACATTGCTTTGTTCTTCTTGTTGTTACATCATTTAATCAATGAATGAATTGCATTGGTAATGTAGAGGAGCTGACTATACAAATGAATAGGGTTGCCACTTGCCAGATCCCTGCTGGCCACCAGTGGGAGCTTCATGGGGGTGTGGCTGGGATCGAGGCCCCCTTCCTGCTTCCGCCCTCTGATCAGTGGATGGTGGGAAGGCAACCTGGTTAATTGGCAGGTGTTTGCCCACCATAACCAGGCAAATGGGAGCCCTACAAACGAACCAGAGGCTGCGGCAAACTGCACATAGGCAATGCTCTGTCTGTACAATATATGGAACTTTAAAAAATGGAAAAAATAATTCTGATTGCATGTGTTCTAACTTGGAAAAGAAACCAGGTGATGATGATGGTGATGGTGATGATGACGATGATGAAGAAGAAGAAGAAGAGTTGGTTTTTATATGCCGACTTTCTCTACCACTTAAGGAAGAATCATCAAACCGGCTTCCCTTCCCCTCCCCGCAACAGACTCCCTTAGAGGTAGGTGAGGCTGAAAGAGTGTGACTAGCCCAAGGTCACCCAGCTGGCTTCATGTGCAGGAGTGGGAAAACAAATCCAGTTCACCAGATTAGCCTCCGCCATTCATGTGGAAAAGTGGGGAATCAAACCCGGTTCTCCAGATCAGAGTCCACTCCGGAAAGAAACTTAGCTGCAGAGAAATTTGGAAGCATCCCTAGGCGAATGATGGCCCTACTCAAATGTGTGTGTTTGTGATGTCACGCATCCACATCATGTGTCCTTGTCTATTCCCAAACATTAGAAATGTTGAGAGCAAGATGACTTTTTGTTGTTGTTTCCATCAGAAACTATGCTTTGAGCCTCCTTTTCCTCTTGGACTGAATCTTCAGTCGTGGCTTTGAGGGTGACATTTTGGGCAAAGTCTGTAATTTCCCTTGGTACCTTCCTCATTTCCTCGGAACGTTCTATCCGGTGATGTCTGATAGTTCCTTCTCCCATCAGGATTGTGATGCCTTCTGACCTTGAAATGGCAGAGCAAATGGGTTGGCCTCATTGTCTAAAGTGAGGCTTCAGTACTGTGCTCTGTTCTTAGTCTATGTACGTTTCTCTCTCAGGAAAACAAAGGTTGACAACAAGAGCTGCAGTGCTTTATTTAGAGAGGAGTGTCAAGAAGATCACTTGAAATAAAACCCTCAAGAATTTGCATCTATAGTTATAGTGTACATTTCAATTTTGCTTTCCTGCTTCAGGCAGGATATATAGCAGATATGGCGAAAAGTAATTGGGTCGACAGTAACATGCCAGTGAGGTGTAGTGGTTAAGAGCGGCAGACTCTAATCTGGAGAAGCGGGTTTGATTCCCTGCTCCTCCACCCAAGTGGTGGACTCTGATCTGGTTGGTTTCCCCACTCCTACACATGAAACCTGCTGGGTGACCTTGGGCTAGTCACAGTTCTCTCTGAACACTTTCAGCCTCACCTATCTCACAAGGTGTCGGTTGTGGGGACAGGAAGGGAAGGAGATTGTAAGCCAGTTTGATACTCCTTAAAAGGTAGAGAAAATCAGCATATAAAAAACCATCTTCTTCTAAACAGATTTCATACCTCTTAGGCCCGGGACAGCCTGCCATATCACTGGTTGGTGACACAATGTCAGGCATGGGCATTTGCCAAAAATGTTGATTGTTGCAAATGATAATATGGATTGTGTTGTGTGAAGGTTTTTTTTAAAAAATTGCCTTGTGATCCCCCCCACTCTCTCAGAGTTTCAGAGAGTCTATAGCTCATCAGTTACTGTTAGCTTTCTAAAGGAAACTGTAGAAGCTGTATGAAAAGCCAGAACTTTGAGAGACAATCATAAGTATAGATGGATAGAGCCAGCATGGTGCAGTGGTTAAGAGTGGTGGTTTGGAGCAGTGGACTCTGATCTGGAGAATTGGGTTTAATTCCCCACTCCTCCACATGAGCAATGGAGGCTCATCTGGTGAACCGGATTTGTTTCCCTACTCCTCCACATGAAGCCAGCTGGGTGACTTTGGGCTAGTCACAGCTCTCTCGGCCCCACCTACCTCACAGGGTGTCAGTTGTGGGGAGGGGAAGGGAAGGTGATTGTAAGCCGGTTTGATTCTCCCTTAAGTGGTAGAGAAAGTCAGCATATAAAAACCAACTCTTTTTCTTCTTCTTCTCTATTGGCTGAAGATCAGTTGTACTAGCAGGAGATCTCCAGCTAATACCTGGAGGTTGGCAACCCTATGGATGGGAGACCAGCAAGTGACGATAGGACCCAAAAGCATGATAGAGAGCCCGTCGAAAGCCCGATAGAGGAGACCATCTTGGAATAATCTCCTCGAACGTCGCTGGTTGGAACCGCATAAGGAGTACAAGATGCTCTGTTTTACAGAAAGGATATGATATCCTCCTTTTACAAGAAACTTGGACTGCTGATGATATTTTAATTGACGGATATTATTCCTTTACAAATGCGGCAATTCCTGGGAATGGCCCGGGTAGGCTAAAAGGGGGGCTGGGGATTTTAGTATCGTCTACTCTAAGGGTTAAATGTGTACCGTTAATCTCACTTAAGGAATATGCTATGGCAGTTTGCCTATACTTCGGTAAAGAAAGATTATTAATAATCGATGCTTACTTGCCCCCCCAACAGAGAAAACAAGACATTTGGAAAACCTGGAATGAATTGTTCTCATATATAGAAGATCTTAATGAACGATAATTTGACTGATATGGTGCTGTTGGGAGGAGATTTTAATGCAAGGATAGGTTCAAAGGGTAGAGCTGATTTGGACAATTGTGGGTCTATCCCCTTAGAACAAAATGCGCCTGGGGATCCCTTCCCAGTTCCCCATCTATCTAAGGACCTTAAAGTAAATATTGGCGGTCGATACTTGATTAAATTGATGAGGAGTTTTGCCTTTTTTATATTAAACGGATCCACATCGGGGGATTACCCAGGTGAATTTACGTATATTGCTGGCTCTAGGGAAGTACCATAGATTACTTGATTGTAAATACTAATTTGATCTCCAAAATTGAAGATTTTTGAATTCTTCCAGAACTGGAAACTGATCACTTACCACTTCAATTCAGTTTGGCACCACCAGCCCCGCAAATTCGATGTAGTATGAGGGTCCATGCATAGAATTAATACGGAGCATGGTATGTCGAGCCAAATGGTCAGAGGACCTTGCTAAAAAAGTAAAGGAACTTTTAAAGGGAGATGAGGTTGAACAGTGGAGATTAGCGGTCATGAGTAATCCGACAGAACAAAACCCCTTGTTATTTTTGGATAATTTACTCCAATTGTTGAGGCCAATATTGACTTGTGATGCTTCAACTCAAAGGCAGATCATAAGAATGTCTCCAAGGGATGGTTTGATAAAGATTGTATAAAAGCAAAAAGAGAACTTAAAGAGGCTTATACCCTATATAAGAGAAGGAAGGGACAGGAAATCAGGAACGCTGCAGAGTACTTACTGCATTGTAAGAAATCTTATAAGAACTTGATAGTAAAGAAGAAAAAAGAACATCTGAGGATGTTGCAGAAAGAAATAATGGCCTCCTCCAAACAGAATATCAATAGGCAATTTTGGAAATTAATATCAGTACATTCCCACAGTGGTACTTATACCCTTGACTCTTATATTACAGCTGAGGTATGGGAAGAATTCTTTCAAAAACATTACTCAGGTAATCATTCGGCAGCTGTAATACAAAATCATGAGGCATTGCCAGTTTGGCCACCTGTGACTGCTTTAGAGATTGAGACATTAATTGGTAAATTAAAAAGGGGCAAGTCACCGGGTCCCGATTTTATACCATTGGATCTATTAATTGAGAACAGTGCCTGGTGGGCTCCACTATTAACGGTCCTCTTTACATATGTTGACTCAACAGGCAACATCCCTGAGTCATGGAAAACTGCCGTGATAGTTCCCCTTTATAAAGCAAGGAAGAGAAATGAGCCAACAAATTACAGGCCAATCAGTCTATTAAGTATATTGGGGAAGACCATGGTTACACAGCCCGGATAACCTACAAGAACCAATATATTGGGGAAGTTGTATGCAAGCCATCTCCTGGAGAAACTAAAAGAATGGCTAGATCATGAAAAACTCCTAATAAAGGAACAAGCAGGGTTTAGGGAAGGCCACTCTACCACAGGTCAAGTTATGATTTTAACACATGTAATAGATAAATACACATTGAACAGTGGTGCTCCTTTATATGCAGCTTTCATAGATTTGAAGGTTGCATTTGATTCCATCCCTAGGGCGGAACTTTGGGATAAGCTGAGTAGTTCCACTATCGATAGGAGACTCCTTTTTCTGATGAAACGTTTACACACGGATACAACAATTAGGATTAGATGTAATAAACAGGGTCATCTAACAAATGCTATTGCTGTTGAGAAAGGTGTCAAGCAGGGTTGTGTTTTGGCCCCCTATCTGTTTACCCTGTATATAAATGATTTTGACAACCTCAGGGCGGTAGATACACACCCACCATCTTTAGCAAATTACTCTATAGTGGCTCTTCTCTTCGCTGATGATATGGTCCTGATATCAAGAACGGAGGTTGGCCTCAAACGTACATTGAAACAGCTTGATCTTTACTGTGATCAAAATCAACTGGAGATCAACTATCAGAAAACTAAAGTTATGGTCTTCAGCAAGAAGCCCAAAATAAGTTCCTGGACCATAAAAGGGCATAGATTAGAACAAGTGCCAACCTTCAAATATCTTGGGGTAATGTTTCAGGATACAGGAGCAAAAAGGACCCACCTCGAGTACAACGCTAATAAGAGTCATAAATCAGCGCTTGGCATTGCAAAGTTTGTTGCAACAAAAGGGGGACACTCCATCCCTGTTGGTCTTAAACTATATTTAGCCAAGATAATCCCGCAACCCTTGTATGGGGTCCTGTTGGGCCCTTCTATCACAAGACTCTCAACTTTGGAAAAGATCCAATCAAAATTTTTAAGATCTATCTTTCGAGTACCATCTAGTGTCTCTAATGCTACCCTTCGATTAGAATCAGGTTTGATTAAAATAGAGGCTAGGATAGTTGTAGGATCTATAAACACCTGGTTAAGACTATGTCATAATCCCTCTGATTTTACTTCTATAATTCTCAGTGACAGCTACTGTTCAGCCTGGCTTAAGGCTGTTCATCATAGGATATCCTTGCTTGGGTTCTCATCTGAGTCCTTACAGATGATGCCGATTGAAAGGGCCAGGGACATTGTTAAGCAAAGGCTGTGTGATATAGAAAGGCAGAATGACATTGCATGTGTTCCTAAATATTGGGCTCAACAGACAACAAAATATATAGCCGCCCCAGCATTATATCTTGCTCTCTTAGAGGTCCCATCACACCGTAGGGCATATACAATAGCAAGATGTGATACTTTCCCCTCAGCCATAACAGAAAACTGGTATATAAAGGTACCATTGGAAGAGCGGTTTTGTCCCTGTGGATCACGGAGGATCGAGTTGATGGACCATATCATATTGCACTGTAGGTTTTATGAAGCAAGTAGAATGAAGCTTATTTCCCCAATAATAAAGCGATGGCATGAAATTACCGATGCCGAAATAAGCCAGAAACTATTCTTTGAGACAAACCTGGAGTTTATATTGAATTGTGCTAGATTTTTAGCTATAGCCCTTAATATTCGCAAAGATAAAGCGGTGATCTAAATGAAGGGCTACCTAGTAAAGATAACTTTATTTAGGTGTTTTGTTGGGCTTTATATGTGTATTTTATATTTATAGTCAGCTTCACATTTTATTGTGGGGTGTTGTATCCCATCCATTGCATTTGGATGGCGGGTTAGATATACCTGTGTATTAGACTTTTTGCAACTTTGCTGATTATGTACCTAATAAAGACACTGTATGCAGGGAGGGGAAGGGAAGGTGATTGTAAGCCGGTTTGATTCTTCCTTAAGTGGTAGAGATAGTCGGCATATCAAAACCAACTCTTCTCCTCCTCCTCCTCCCAGGATGCTGCCCCCCACAACCCTCCTGCTAGTTGCCATTGCCTGGCAACCCTAGGATAGCAACATGGGGTGGGAGTGGCTTCCATGGCCTGCTTGTAGGCTTTCTGGGGTCATCTGGATGGTCAGGGTGTGAAATAGGACTAGATGTACTATTGGAGAAATCAACTAGGGATTGCCAATATCATCAGGGCTACCAAAAGCTGTGACAGATGTATGGATGTAAACCATAGTTTTTAGGTATTCCGTGTTGCGGGATACAAGTTGCAGAAGCCTGTTTTCTGCTGAATTATTTGGTTCAAGAAGAAGCCTTGCCATTCTTTGGTTCTTGTAGGTTATCCAGGCTGTGTAACCACGGTCTTGGTATTTTCTTTCCTGACGTTTCTCCAGCAGCTGTGGCAGGCATCTTCAGAGGAGTAACACTGAAGGACAGTGTCTCTCAGTGTCAAGTGTGTAGGAAGAGTAATATATAGTCAGAAAGGGGTTGGGTTGAGTAGCGATCTGTATGAGTTGGTTTCCGGTAGACCTTGTGACCTAACTGACCTAACTGTCATCCGTAAAACAAACTTTCAGTTAGGTCACAAGGTCTACTGGAAACCAACTCACACAGATCGCTACTTACACAAAAACTCCAACCACCACCCCCGACAGAAAAGAGGAATAATCAAAACATTAATGGACCATGCAAGACGGATCTGTGAACCACAGTTTCTCAAGGAAGAAACTAATCATCTAAATCACGCACTGCTAGCAAACGGCTAATCCAGAAGTGAAATCAGAAGGGCCATTAAACCAAACAAAAATCAGAAAAGTCAGGAAAAACAGTCTCCCATAGGAAAGGTATTCTTGCCATTTATTAAAGGAGTCACTGATAGGATGGAGAAACTTTTGAAAAAACATAACCTACAAACAGTGTTTAAACCCACCAAGAAAATACAACAGATGCTACGATCAGCCAAAGACAAAAGAGACCCCCTCACCTCTGCAGGAGTATATTGTATACCTTGCAGCTGTGGACAAGTTTACATCGGGACAACAAAACGCAGCATACAAACAAGGATAAAAGAACATGAAAGATACTGCAGACTTGGCCAACCTGAGAAATCAGCAGTGGCTGAACATGGACTGACACAAACAGGACACAGGGTCTTATTCCAAGACACTGAAAGAATGGACAATTCTACCAACTATTTTGTCAGATTGCACAGAGAAGCCATTGAAATTCATAAACATCAGCACAACTTTAACAGAAGAGAGTTTAAGAATGAATAAGGTTTGGCTTCCTGTCCTGAAAACCTCCAGACTAACAAAGACTACAGTCAACAATAGCCATGCAGATTAGCTTTGGATTTCACACATTAACAGATCACTTCAGGATACAATGGTTCCATATTAACATACCACACCCTCATTAGCACATGATCTTGTTACTTACAGGACAATGATTAGCACATTACCTTTGATACTTTTTGCAGGACAATGATTCAGCTCAACCCAACCCCTTTCTGACTATATATTACTCTTCCTACACACTTGGCACTGAGAGACACTGTCCTTCAGTGTTACTCCTCTGAAGATGCCTGCCACAGCTGCTGGTGAAACGTCAGGAAAGAAAATACCAAGACCACGGTTACACAGCCCGGATAACCTACAAGAACCAATGAACTCTGACAGTGAAAGCCTTGGACAATACCTTGCCATTCTATTCATTGTCTGGAATATCTCCAATTGGGAGATATTCACCATAACAAGGTCAGCTGGCTCCTGTTCTGTGAGGATGAACAATTTGCCCAGTTGCCTAGTAGATAAAATTTAAAATTGTCAAGCTGTATGTACGCATGTATATATGTAAGTTAGAAAAATGTGAAACCAACTTTTCAGACTTGCTTGAGGTCACTCCATCTAACCAACCAAGACAATAAAAGGAGTCAATAAAACAAGGTGAACCAATAAAAGGAATAAATAAAAGCAACTCAATAAAAAACCTGCCAATAAAAGCAAGACACGCCAATACAAACAAGCTGGGGCATTAATGCACATAAGAGCAGTCTAAAACGATAGTGATAAAATGGTCCTCAGGCTAGAGCAGACTATTGAACAGCTAAAAAAAGAAGATGGAATCCTTTAGCTAAAAGCCTGGGCAGACAGAAATGTTTGGGCTTGGTGCATAAAGGAAAGTAAGATGGGAGCCAAGCAAGACTTAAGGGAGAGGTATTCCAAAAGCCCCCACCCAAAAGCCCTCTTTTGGGTTGCCCCCCACCTCACCTCTGCAGGATGGGGCACAAAGAACAGGGCTTGAGAAGAGGATCTTAATTGGTAGGCTGGACGATACAGGAGGAGGCGATCTTTTGAGTAATCTGACCTTAGGACATTTTGGGCCCTTTACATTAAAAACAACAACATGACCCTAGATTGTATCCAAGGACTCATGTCCACAAGTGCAAGGAGCCCTAGTGCTCACAGAAGGTATATATGCCGTAAGCAAGAAGATTCCCCTTTGGGTCCAGTTCCATAGTCTTTACAAATATCTTGAGGTGTGTTGAGTTTTCATAGCAGTATTTACTTACAAACAGGAATGGTATCCTGCTGGCTGGAACAGAGTTAGTGAGTATGCTCCAAAGTTGGCTCTGACATCTTAATTACCTTTGGGCATGAAAGCTTAACATTAAAATGGTATTTCTGTTGCCACATTAGGTTCAGCTCTGTTTGACGATTGCCTCACTATGCCGAGGAAACATGGCCATTCATTTAGAGATAAGTAATTTCTCTGGGAATAAGATTTTGAAAGGGTATTTAGACTTATCTGTTATAGAAACGTTTTCATATATCTCAATGGGGATTTTAATATTCACAGTGAGAGGCATTTTAACAGTCTCCTTCTGTTCCTCTTCATTTGATGCACATTTCACTTATGACGATACACAATAATATAGTTGGCTGGTTAATACAAATTAAGCCAAAAAATGTTATCTAAACACAGTGTGTAGAACTTCCATTAAGAATCTTCTGGGACTGGCCCCAATGTGGTTGTGATTCTCTGAGAAGTTAGGCATAACTAATCAAAGTGCAAACCAACCTGACAAAGGTGTGTAGCCTTATGAGCTAACCTTGTGTTCTCCTGCATAAAACACGCAACTGTGAGAGATCCCCCTCTCTGAGTTTGCTTCTCCAAATCAGTTGCTCAGACGTTGATACAGAAACAATAGATTTATTGAAGCCTTCAGGAGATGAGACAGGCACAGGTAGAAAGTTGCAAGTGAGGGGCTATACGGGTTTACAGAATATATTGACTCCAGGGCACTGGGGCACTGGGGTTCACACTTATTGTTATGGGAAGTTACAAGCTTGGCATAATACAAAACATCAGACGGATCCCAGGAAGTCTGGTGCGGCTATCACACTTCCAAGGCCGCACCGGCCTGAGGGAGTACTGGCAGGAAGAACAGCGGGGGGGAAGATACATGGGCCATCAGGCCTGGCGCCTGAGACCAGAAGGTGTGAACTGCTTTTACGAGTTCACTGATAACACCGCAGGTGATGGAAAGCAGAGACACAAAGACAGAGACCCTCACATTCTGCCCCCCTTAAGGCCCCCCTCCGAGAGGACGAGGCTTATCGGGATAAGCGAGGTGGAATTCTCGGACCAAGCGAGGAGCTGCCATGTGGGGTGCGGCCACCCATTCGTCATGAGCGGAGCCAAGGTTTTTCCAGCGAACAAAGTAAAACAGTTTCCCTTTCTTCCATTTGGAATCTAAAACCTTGGATATTTCCAAATGGGTATCCCCTCCTACTACGGTAGGAATCTCATGAGCGGGAGGGGGGTGGAACTGGGGAGCTGCTACATAAGGTTTGAGGAGGCTTATATGGAAGACTGGATGAACTCCCTTGAGAGTCTTAGGGAGACTCAGTTCCACGGTAACCTCGTTGATTACTCTGGTAATGGGGAAAGGTCCTACATAACGGTCGCTCAGTTTTTTGCAGGGGCGAAGAGAGCGGAGGTTTTTGGTGGACAGATAGACTTGCTCCCCCACCTTGAGTTCCCATCCCGGAGACCGGTGTTTGTCTGCTTGTTCCTTGTACTTGCTTTTTGCCCTTTCCAGATTTTTGAGCAACCATGGCCAGGTGGATTTAACCACCTGAATCCACTCCTGAAGATCAGGGGTAGACTGGAGCTCTGGCGAGACGGGGGCAGAACCGAAAGGGCCAAAATCCGTCCCGTATATAACTTGGAAGGGACTAAAGCCGGTAGAGGAATGAGGCGCATTGTTGTACGCATATTCGGCAAATGGCAGCAGGTCGACCCAGTCGTCCTGGTGGAAATTTACATAGCAACGCAAATAACATTCTACTACCGCATTTACTCGTTCCGTTTGACCATCCGTTTGGGGGTGATAGGCGGAAGAAAGGCCCTGTTCCTCCACTCCCATTAACTTTAGGAAAGCCCGCCAGAATTTGGCAACAAACTGGACCCCCCGGTCGGAGAGGACCTTCCTCGGGATCGAGTGTAGCCTGAGGACGTGCGTGATGAACAGTTTAGCTAAGCCCTGGGCTGAAGGAAGACCTGCACATGGAACGAAATGAACCTGTTTGGAAAAGAGGTCTGTGATAACCCAGAGAACCGTTTTCCCCCGACTTGGAGGTAGGTCGGTGATAAAATCCATGGCGATGACTTCCCAGGGACGGGAGGGGTTCTCAAGCGGTTTGAGAAGCCCCGGGGGTTTTCCCATCCGTTTCTTGGCTGTGGCGCAGGTGGGGCAGCTGCGCACATACAACTCTACATCAGATCTCATACCGGGCCACCAGAATTGCCTTCGAACCAGGTGAAGCGTTTTTATGAAACCAAAATGACCCGCTAGCCTGGCCCCATGTACAAGTCCCAATACTTCTTTGCGAAGGGAAGATGGGACATATAGTTTCCCCCCTTGCACCCACCAAGTGTTGGTTCGTTCCAAGCCAGTGGGGAGGAGATGGTGCTCCTCCTCCTGTAAGGAGGCGTCCCGGAGTCGCTGTTGGAATGCTTCCGGGATACCTTTGAGCGTAGGGGGGGTCTCCGGTTGGCGGGCTTGGGATCGGGTGGTGACGGCCAAGCCAGGGACTTCCCCTCGCTGTTCGGGAGTGAACAGGGAGTCGACGGGGCGATCGAAATCGTTGCGATACTGGGGAAGTCGTGACAAAGCATCAGCTAGGGCATTTTCTTTGCCAGGGACATGTTTGAGGGTGAACCGGAATTTTGCAAAAAATTGGGCCCACCGAATTTGTTTGGCATTGAGTTTTCTAGCTCCCTTGAGAGCCTCAAGATTCTTGTGATCTGTGCACACTTCGAACGGCAGCTCGGCCCCCTCTAAGAAATGTCTCCATATGGTAAGGGCATGTTTGACCGCTGCTGCCTCCTTCTCCCAAATGGCCCAGTTGATTTCGGACTGGGAAAACTTCTTGGAGAAGTAGGCGCATGGCCTCAACCGTCCCCCCTCATCCCTCTGCAATAGGGCCCCGCCCATGGCTACATCCGAGGCATCCACCTGCACCACGAAGGGCTTGGTGCAATCCGGGTGAGCCAAAACGGGTTCGGATGAAAAAAGTAGCTTTAAACGTTCAAAAGCTTGCTGGCACTGGGGAGACCATTGCAGACGGGCTGAGGGGAGTGCGGCGCTAGCCCCCCTGTCCTTGGTACGCAACAGGGCAGTGAGGGGAAGCGCAACTTGGGCAAAGTTGGGAATGAAATTCCGGTAAAAGTTGGCAAACCCCAAAAACTGTTGAAGTTGGCGGCGGGTAGTGGGGGTTTCCCAGTCCCGCACCGCCTGGACCTTGGCGGGGTCCATTTCCAACCCTTGGTGGGAAATCACATACCCCAGAAATGTAATAGAAGGTTGGTGGAATTCACACTTGGACACCTTAGCATACAGTTTGTGCTCCCGCAGCCGCTGGAGCACTTCTCGCACTAGGCGCACATGTTCTTCCATGGTCTCAGAGTAAATAAGAATGTCATCGAGAAATACCACCACCCCCCGAAACAGTAAATCATGCAAAACTTCATTAATTAATTGCATAAAGACACTCGGAGCCCCCGAAAGTCCGAACGGCATGACCAGGTACTCAAACATCCCAAAACAACTGGAAAAGGCCGTTTTGGGTTCGTCTCCTTCTTTGATGCGAATGCGGTGGTAGGCTTCTACCAAGTCCAGTTTGGTGAAGATTCGGCCCTCCTTTAATTGTGCTAGAAGGTCAGGAATAAGAGGGAGGGGGTAAGCATTCGACTGGGTGACTGCGTTCAGTCTGCGAAAGTCAATACACAGTCTTAAATCTCCCGTCTTTTTCTTTACAAAGAAAGCTGGGGCTGAATAAGGAGCCTTGGAGGGGCGTATGAAACCCCTCGCCAGATTGACATCCAGATAGTCTCGCAATACAGTCTTTTCACTAGGGCTCATGGGGTAAACCTTTCCCTTAGACAGTTTGCCTTCCCCTACAATCTCGATGGCACAGTCCGTTTCTCTGTGGGGAGGCAGTTCGTCGCATTCTCTAACATCGAAAACATCAGTAAACTGCGAGTACTCAGAGGGTAATTGAGGAGAGACTGGGGCGGGGGACCCTACCAGTGCGGCGGCTGGAGTTCTGAGTACCCGTTCCTTGTCATGCAACCCACAGGGGTTTTCGGGGAAGGAAAGCACCCGTTTAACCCAATCAATGGAGGGATTGTGTCCCCTTAACCAGTTCATCCCTAACACCACAGGGGTTACAATAGGGGCGATGGTGAAATACAACCGTTCCCAATGTTCCCCCACGGACATAATCACGGCTGCAGTTCTGTGGGTCACAGGGCCCCGTTTAAAGTCACTCCCGTCCATTTGGGAAAAACGGAGGGGTCCCGGAAGCCGCTTGCGCCGGACACCCAACTTCTTGGCAGTTTCCTCATTTATCATGGTGCGGGCACACCCCGAGTCGACCAACGCGGGGACCTCTAACGGGGGACCCCCTTTGGGTAGGGACAGATGAACACGCACAAATACATTGTCCTCTTGGGCGCTTACCATCGGTGGAGCTCCTTGCACAACGATAGGGACGGTCTGCTGCGGAGCCCCCTCTACAGCAGACCGACGGCGTTTTTTGCCGGCTGTTCCCACTCTTCCTCCTCGCTGGAAGAGGGGGACGGGGTGGTGGCTTCCGGGGAGCCGTCCGAATCAAAGACGGTATTTGTAATCCGGGACCCCGATGGGACCGTAGAGTCGGATGCCCCATCCTGGGGGCGCGCGTGGAGAGCGGAGGGTGCGCCGGAGCGCCGGCTCAGTGGTCCACTTCTGCGGCGAGGCTGGCTGTCGGCGGCCGGTTTCGTCGGCTCGGCCTGGGTTTGGCGGGGGGGGGGTCGGACGGCCTGAGCGAGAGGGGCATTGCGATGCAAAGTGACCCTTTCCCCCGCAGATCAGGCAGACGCCGGCCTCGAACCGCTTGCGGCGTTCCGCGGCCGAGAGACCCCCGCCACCCCCTTGCCGGAGTTCCCGGCCACGGTCACCTCGGGGCCTGGGGTCTCGCCCAAGCCGTTGCTTGGACAAGTTCAGGAGTTGTTTGCGATTCTCGATGTCAGCAGCATGGCGAACCCAACCTTCCACATCCGGGGGGTTCCCTTGCATGAAGGCCCAATGTTGGAGGTCTGGGTTGAGACCCTCCCTGAAACATTGTACCAAGGTAGCTTCACTCCAGTCCAGAATTCGGCTAGCCAGTGACTGGAACTCACTTGCATACTGCGCCACCGACTTAGTCCCTTGGCGCAGTTGCATCAGGGAGGCTTTAGCCCGCTCACCCAGAGTCGGGTCCTCAAAACGGTTTCGGAGTGCTACCATGAACTCGTCCAGGGTTCGCAGCACCGGCGAGCGGAGTTCATACTGCAACACCATCCAGGCAGCCGCCTCCCCTTGCAGTAAGGAAGCCACGTACTGCACCCGGGACTCCTCAGAAACGAAGGTTCGGCCTTGTTCCCGCATAAAAATGTCTACTTGGACCATAAAAAAGGTCAACTGGTCTCCCGACCCGTCATACGTGACTTTCAGGTCCCGACGGGCCGGGGGGGCAGGGGTTGCGGGCGGAACTACCGGCGCCCCGTCTGGGGGAGCACCGGCTGGAGGTTGCAACTTCAGCGCATCTAGGGTCGTGGCCATCTCACCCATTACGCGTTGCATGGTCTCCATCTGCTCCTGCATAGCCCGGCGGTCTTCCTGCCACTGCTTTCGTTCTTCCTCCATGAGGGCCTCTTTGCGGGCCGGGTCCCCTTCGAGTCCCGTGCTGGGGAAGGCCAACCGGCGATCCTTCGCCGCAGTCCGCGAGAGCGACCAGCCCTTGGGAGAGTCCAGCCAATAAGTAAGCCCCCGGGGACGTCCGTCCCGATCTTGGTCGGGGGCGCGACCCTTCGGTTTCTTTGGCTTGGCTCCCTCCTCCTTCGGGTCCGGCTTCTCCGGCTCGTCCGGTTCCTTGGGGGCATCGGGGTTAGGGGTGGTGTCCTCGTCGGCTGACATTCTGTCCAAAGCGGTACAGCTGCAGTCCGAGAGGCAAGGACTTGCAACTTAATGTGAGAGATCCCCCTCTCTGAGTTTGCTTCTCCAAATCAGTTGCTCAGACGTTGATACAGAAACAATAGATTTATTGAAGCCTTCAGGAGATGAGACAGGCACAGGTAGAAAGTTGCAAGTGAGGGGCTATACGGGTTTACAGAATATATTGACTCCAGGGCACTGGGGCACTGGGGTTCACACTTATTGTTATGGGAAGTTACAAGCTTGGCATAATACAAAACATCAGACGGATCCCAGGAAGTCTGGTGCGGCTATCACACTTCCAAGGCCGCACCGGCCTGAGGGAGTACTGGCAGGAAGAACAGCGGGGGGGAAGATACATGGGCCATCAGGCCTGGCGCCTGAGACCAGAAGGTGTGAACTGCTTTTACGAGTTCACTGATAACACCGCAGGTGATGGAAAGCAGAGACACAAAGACAGAGACCCTCACAGCAACGAATTATCATATGCTAGGCCAGAGATGAGGATGTATATGCTATTTATCACTGAACAATCCTCCCATGTTGTAATCTACCAGTTCTCAAATTGTGAGTCAGGAACCAAAAGTGATCATGACTCTCTTGCCCAGGCGCAGAGCTGGGGGAAGGGGCACCTGAGGCAGGGGGGGAGGGAAGGAGGGGATGTGCCGTGTGCGCGCTGGAGCCAGGTGCTGGGGCAGAGACAAACACACCAGGCAGAGCATGCGGCAGCTGCCCCTGTAGAAACAAAAAGAGAGGGAGACCAGTGGCTGGGCATGCGGTGTACGCACCTGCCTGTTATGATACCCCAAATGGCCCTAAGCTACGCTGGGACACCCCACACTCTGTATAGCAGTGGTTCCCAACCTTTTTTTGACAAGGGACCACTAGGACTTTTTTGTTCAGTGCAGGGACCCCAAGGTTCAAAATAAAAATTCTGAGAATTTGAAAATAAACTTTAATCATAACTGTTAGTTAAACATTAAACTTAGAATAATTTTTGAATATATATATTTTATAATAGAGAACTTATAATTGAAAATATTAATTTATTATGGGTTTATAACTTTGTTTCACGGACCTTAATTTAGTTCTCGTGGACCCCTGGGGGTCCACGGACCCCTGGTTGGGAACCAGTGCTGTATAGGAATGAAGCTAGTGTGCAAAGGAGGGAGCAGTGCTGTGTAGCCAGAGACAAACAGGAGTTTCCTGGTATCCATCTTGTTTGTGCCAAGATAAAGGAAGCTGTCTGGGCTGATCCATCAATGTGTGCCATACCCTCCCCTGAAAGGAATGTTGCAGCTTCTTGAAGAAAAGAAGACCAAGATAAGTTTTTTTGCATTTCCATAGCCTTCCTGTAGTAGAATGCAGGCATCCTGCCATATCTTTTCACCCCTATTCAGATGGACTTAATCCATCCTACTGCCAGCCATGCCCTCTCTCAGAGTCACCTTCATGACCCCACCTTAATTCTCCAGTCTATCACTCAATATCTGGACACTTAATCTCAAGTGTTCCAGCCATCATATTCTAATGTTTTTATTCACTGCATGCTATTAATCCTATCTCGAACAATCAAATCTTTGTTGGAGTGGCAATGACCAGTCATCCCCAGACATTGCCAGTCATAGCCTCCAGCTACATTTAGGGGTATAAATACAGCCCCATTGGCTACAGTAGTGTGCTGTCATTTTCCCCTAGGACACAAAATGTGAGCCCTGCACTTACGTGAAGTTTCTCTCCCTCCTTCCCCTCTTTTAACTGCCTCTATATCTAGGACCTTGCTCTTCAGGAAGGTAACTATAAACCAGCTTGGAACTCTTAAAGTTTATTTCTGTATGTGTTGGGAACAACATTTTGTTTGTGTGTGCGTGCAACATTTTGTTATTTGGTTTTTCCATTTGGTTTCCTCACCTGGAGCAGAATTGGTTAAAAGACCCCCACGCCAGCCTCTTGCAAAGCTCTATCTAGTCTCCAGCTAATTTCCCACAATAAACGGAGACCCCCTGTGATTGGTGTAACAAGCTGGGCTGCCGGTGGGCAGCTGCGCCCGTGCCATGGTGTGGTGGCACTCCTTCTGCCCATGCCCACACTCCCCATGCCCATGCTGGTGCCCCCTATCCCCATGCCCCCCAAGTTCCAACCCTGCTCTTGCAAAAGAGAGGATTAGGAACAGGAGGAACAGGGTGAGTTGGAAGGGGAATCGTTGCTGCAAATTTGAGTTTGCCTGTGTATAATATGCAAATTGGCCAAGAATTGGCTCAGTATTGCTATATATTTATAAATAAAATGGAAAATAAAATATAAACGTGTTCAGTGTTAACCAACGTGAGCTTCCTGCGTATTATGTAAAAGAAAAGAAAACTGGCATGGGATTGCTTTGCAGGTAAGTCTCAAAAAGCCCAGAAAAGTGGCTCCCGTGTTAAAAAAAAAAAAGAGAGAACCACTTCTGTAACCCCAGCAGAACTATTTAATATGCGGCTGGACTCCTGAATTGTGCCAACAGAACATCTTTTTAATTGACACAAATATCACCAGTGCTTATCACCTGTATACATTCGTGCTGCTCTGCAAACATTGACTAATCAGCAAAAGCAAAAGCAATCCAAATGACTGGTGCTGCCTGGCTAATGTCCTACTTCGCACATCTGTAATAACAAAAAAAAATACACGATGCCTCCGGGTAACAGGGGCACAAGAATCATTGCTTTAACCAGCTGGGGCCAAGTGGGACTAAGCCAGATGGTGGAGCAACCACTGATTTGCATCGCTCTCTGATCACTGGTCGCAAGCAGGGAGCTGATTGTTTGGCAAGGTGTTTAGATGTGTCCAGACAAATTTGGATGTGTTCATTTTGAATGGTCATGCTGCATTCTAGCATGTGTTAGAAAGCCCAGGGCCACTTTCCATCCAAACGTCCTGTCACCATTGTTTAAAACTGAAATTTAATTTTAATTTTTAAAACAATAATTGAAACTGGCGCACTATATCTACCATTAGGTGATATTCCTGGTGTTATGGCATAATGGTGCTAATTAGGGTTGTGCAAAAAAAAAATCAGTACATTTCGGATTTGGGTTTATTTGGCCCAATTTTTTTCAGTAAATATGGGTATTCGGCTTTCTTTCCGGGTGTCCCCAAAAAATTTGGGCCCATTATAGTCTATGGGGAAAAAATTTAAAGTCCTATGGGAACATTTTTGGTGGTAGAGCTCCCAAATTTTCAGGTTCACTTCAAGGGACTCTCCTTGCACAAACCCTGAAGTTTGGTGAAGATTGGATCAGGGGGCCACCATGCTGAATGCCAATGCTACACAGATGCAGAACTAATGAAAATGTTTGTGTACAGATCACTAAGGTGATTTGACCGAACACAAAATGGTCCTCGAGAACAAGTTAAGTTTGAATGTTGATGCCTATTTTCCCAACATGCTCAGATTCCCTGCACAAAAGCTCAATGTGTTTGTCTTTAAGTGTAATATTGTTATAGGCTTAATGCTGAAGATATTCTAGAAGAAGAAGAAGAAGAAGATGAAGAAGAAGAACAACAACAACAAGCAGCAGCAGCAGCAGCAGAGAAGTTGGTTTTTATACCCCAACTTTCTCTACCTTTAAGGAGTCTCAAAGCAGCCTTCCCTTCTTCTCCCCACAACAGACACCCTGTGAGGTAGGTGTGGCTGAGAGAGTTCAGAGAGAACAGTGACTAGCCCAAGGTCAACCAGCATGCTTCATATGGAGAAGTGGGGAAACAAACCTGGTTCATCAGATTAGGGTCCGCCACTCATGTGGAGGAGTGGGAAATCAAACCCAGTTCTCCAGATTAGAGTCCGCTGCTCTTAACCATTACACCATGGTGGCTCTCAAAACGGTGTCAGCACCATGTCTTCCCTGACGTTGGCAGTTGGGGTCACACCCAATGCACACAACAACTCATGTAATTTAACCTATGCCATTCTTTGGAAAAGACCACTTGAAAAAAAAATTCTTCAGCTTCTTCTGTCTGTAGCAGCCATGATCTTGGCAGGGGAACAGATGACAACAGTAAACAGCATTCAAGTTTGTTAAAACCTTGGCACGTGGCCAGCGTGACTTCGGCTGCGAGAGCTATTTATTGCTCCATATATTTCATGCCACGATCATTATCCCTTTTTAATTCTGTGCAACGTCAGAGCGTTTGGGGATGAGTAGCTTTTAGCATAAGTTTTACATTTTCTTGCCCACATTATTTTTTTTTTTGCGGGGGAATGTATTAGAGACGGCATGACATTGGGAACAAAACAGTGATTATGAAATAAACATAATCTTTACACTTTCCGATGCCTTCTAAACATTTGCTTGAAAAAGAATGGCACGGATGTCAGCCCAATTTAAGATCTTCGCCCCGGAATTCTCCTGCTAATCCATTTGTTTTGAATTAATCTCCTGAGATAAAGGAAGAATAGAGCAACCAGGTAAATGGGAAGGAGGGCCGTTAATTCCTATAAGCTCGTAAATTAGTTACGGGAAGTCAAGTTGCCAGAAGATGCCACGCATGATGTGTAATTAAATATCTCTTTTTACCAAATAAAGCATCCGTAATGTGCCAGCCTCCCCAAAAAAGGATACGGGGATTGTTTTAGAAGGATATGCTCCCAATGAAATGGAGACTACTTTGAAGTGACAGAAAAGAGGAGATTTTGGAAATCACATTATCTCTGTCGGAAAAGAGAGAGCCTCCCCCCCCCCATCTCATTGAAATGTAAGAAATTTCAAGACAGGATAACAAAAAGAGAGAGGAAGGACAATGCATCAGGAGGAAGGTATATCTATGGATAAAACTGTGAAGGATTATAATGTAAGGAGACAGTTTGGAGCTGCAGATGGGAATGCGTTTCCAAATGAAAACATCTGGGGTCCCCCCACTTTCCATTGCTGGTGATTAAAGCTCACTAAAGAAATATAAACAGCCAATGAAAAGAATAAGGGAGAGGGGAAAATAAGCTGTGCGATCGACGGCTGCAGAAAAGGATAAAGAACTCGGGGATTCTGCCGGATAACTAAACATTTGCTTGATTTGGATTGAAATGAACCCTTTGAGTTCAGACAAAGATGGGCTTTATTTAAGGATGACAAAAGAGGGGAAGGAACAGCACTGCACAGCTCAGTTTCAATGTATTCTTCTGCTGCTGGCATGAAAGTTAGGTGTTGCTAGACCAGGGGTCTGCAAACTGCGGTTCCCGAGCCACATGCGGCTCTTTGGCCCGTTGAGTGCGGCTCTCCGAACTTGGTTCGGAGCCCCTGCTCTTCTGCCCGCTTGCACCGGCAGCCGGGCTGCGGAGCCGGTGCACCTGAGAGCAGGTGAGCGGGCGCGCTGTCTCTCCCCCCCCCCGCCGTGGAGAATGGCCGGGTCCCCCTTTCCCTCAATGGTTGGGAGGCTAAAGCCTCCCCTTCCCTCTAGCTGCGCGATTGCTGGGTGGGCGGCTCGGCGGTTCCTGGCGCCTCCCCCGCCTATCAGCTATTGGGCAGGGCGGGCTTCCTTTGGTAGACCTGGCCTCCGGCTGAGTCCCATTGGGAGGCCATGTTTACCCACTGGCTTTCTTGGTGGTAGACCTGGACTCCAAGGAGGGGAAAAAGTCCCCCTTCAGAGGCCAGGTCTACCAATTGGCTTCTAAGGGCCTCCAGAGGCCAGGTCTACTGCCAAGAAAGCCAATGGGTAGACCTGGCCTCCCAATGGGACTCAGCCAGAGGCCAGGTCTACCAATAGGCTTTTATGTCGGTACACCAGGTCTCCAGACGAGGACTCCGGATGGGGAGGGGGAAATGGCAGGGACTTACAATTTAATTTTTATCAATAAATAAGATCACTATTAAATATGATATCAAGTTTTATTCAGTGTACCTATAGTTTAATTAAGACTTAAAACTTTAATTAAAGTTTATTAAGTTAATAAACAGTGTACCTACCTATATAGTTTAAGTTTAAGAAATTTGGATCTCAAAAGAAATCTCAATCGTTGTACTGTTGATATTTGGCTCTTTTGACTAATGAGTTTGCCGACCCCTGTGCTAGACTAAACTGACAGGACGGGAGACATCTGTACTGACATAACTACTTTCTTTTTAAAAAAAGAAAGAAACCCTGAAGTCCAGTGGCACCTTAAAGACTGACATTTATTCCAGTATGAGTTCTTGTGAGTCAAGTTTCAAATTTATTAATATAGTCGACTGACCAATCACGTGCCAATAAACAAAATTTCCAGACTCCATAGTTTTTCACTGCAGAATCACAGACTGCCTGTATGTATAAAGGTGTAAGATCAATATAAGCAACCCCTGGTTAAAATTATCATCTTAAAATTGTAAAATATTCTAGCAATCATTTTCTAATAAAGTTCTGTGTATTTTAATAGCTCACTTCTTCAGATGCAATAGGAGAAAGAAACCCCTCTACCTCAGTTTTACAGAAGATTGCAGAAGGGGAGGGGGGAAGAGGGAGGAATTGAGCAGAGAGAAGCCTCGCACAATAAATCCGGTGAGATTCTCTATGTGGGGACTCGAACCGGCTGGGTAGTTGAATGGGTGATGGGAAAGAGCAGAAGTTCTGGCCTCTCTCACATGCAGTGAAAATAAATAAGAGTATGATGCCAGCATGGTGTAGTGGTGAGGAGTGGTGGACTCTAATCTGGAGAACCAGGTTTGATTCCCCACTCTTCCACATCAGCAGCGGACTCTAATCTGGAGAACCAGGTTTGATTCCCCACTCCTCCACCTTAACCACTTCTAGAGAGCCAACATGGTGTAGTGGTTAAGAGTGGTGGACTCTAATCTGGAGATTAGATTCCCCACTTCTCCACATGAAGCCTGCTGGGTGACCTTGGGTAGTCACGGTTCTCTTTGAGCTCTCTCAGCCTCACCTACTCACAAGGTGCCTGTTGTGCAGGGGCGGGGAGGGAAGGTGATTTTGAGCCAGTTTGAGACTCCTTAAAGGTAGAGAAAATGGGGGTATTTAAACCAACTCCTCTTCTTCTTCTACACCATGCTGGGATGTTTCGGAGGTCATTAATTCATGCAGTTGCCATTAGTTAGAAGTGACTTGACAGCACTCAACACACACACATTCAGGTAGTGAATTCCACAGTTAAATTAACTGCAGAGCAAAGAAGGTCACTTGATTCTTTTTCAGCCTCCCCCTTCCCCAAATTCAGTCACGTTTTTACCCCAATGCCACACTGGCTTGTAAGTGGGCCCGCCTGGTGGCATAAAAAGCTCCAGGGCAGGGCACATTTCACAAGTTGGGGGGTCACGCTGGGCTGTACATTTATCAATATCAGAAGCTGTCCAACATCATTTTGGGACCGAAGGACTTCAGGGCTGTAATAACCACTGAATAAAATACAGAGGCGGTTATTCGGTGTCAGTAGGACACTCCATTTGGGATACGCGGCAAGAGATTTAGTTTAGGCTACAAAGAGAGTCAGTCTGACACAAATTGGATTTAGCAACCAGTTCTGTAGGAATTTATGGGAACAATAAAGCAGGTGGAGTCCTTTGTGATAGTTTTAGAGGATTGAAACAAGGGAGTTTCAAGGCAAAAGCCATATAAAACGTACGCCGAGAAGCCCAAAGTTCACCGGAAAACAACAGAAATATCTGCACATCCTGATGAGAATTGCGGGCACTTTGGAGAAGCATTTTTCTTGAAGGTATTTATAGAATCTTGTAATGCTGCCAGCTACTTCGGTGGGCATTTTGCATAAGGAAATTGTCTTCTAAATTATGCCCATACACCCCGCTTGCAATCCCGAGCCTAGCTTTAACAACAGCCTTCCGCATATTAAAATATGCCATTTGGTGGTGCTGGATAAAAACACATCCCGCATTGATGTTCTTGAATTGCATTTTAACTGATGCTCAGCCTGTTATGTACTGGTGGGAGAGGATCGCATTTAGGGATGGGGGTGGGAAATAGCTTGGTCCCACACTAACCATGTGCAGCCAATCCCTTGCAACAATGTATTTCCTCAAATGTTAATGCGTATCATTCACCTAAAATCATAATGCAGCTAGGAAGCTGGAGAGCCAGCGTGGTGTAGTGGTTAGGAGCGGTGGTTTGGAGCAGTGGAGTCTGATCTGGAGAACAGGGTTTGGTTCCCCGCTCCTCCACATGAGCGGCGGAGGCAAATCTGGTGAACTGGATTTGTTTCCCCACTCCTACACACAAAGCCAGCTGGGTGGCCTTGGGCTAGTCACAGCTCTCTCAGCCCCACCTACCTCACAGGGTGTCTGTTGTGGGGAGGGGAAGGGAAGGTGATTGTAAACTGATTTGATTCTTCCTTAAGTGGTAGAGAAAGTCGGCATATAAAAAACAACTCTCCTCCTCCTCCTTCTCCTCCTCCTCCCGGTATTATCTAATCTCTAGGCTACAGAGATCAGTTCCCTTGGAGGAAATGGCAGCTTTGGTTGGCAAACTCTGTGGGATAGCATAAAGTCTAGGTGAAACAGAAGTCCTGGAATAATATCACATCCCCATTGAGCTCTGACCCCTGCCCAGGGACCAGCCTCAAATCTCCAGGCATTTCTCAAGCTGGAGCGGGCAATCCTAAAACTAACTGGAGCCCAGTTGAGCACCATCATGGAGATGTGGGCACACTTTAGGGAGGCCAGTTGGCTGGTGAAAGGAAAGATGTGGGGGGGGATGGGGGGATCGGCATCATAAAACATAAATATTGTCGTGTGTATCCTGTGTGCATGGTTTTAATATGTGATGTATACAAAATTTATATTTTGTATAATATAGAGCCAGCGTGGTATAGTGGTTAAGAGCGATGGTTTGGAGGGGTGGACTCTGATCTGGAGAACCGGGTTTGATTCCCCACTCCTCCACATGAGTGGCGGAGGCTAATCTGGTGAACTGGATTTGTTCTGTTGTGAACTGGATTTGTTCTGGTAGCTGTTGTGGGGAAGCCAGTCTGATTCTCTTTAAAAGGTAGAAAAAGAGCATATAAAAACCAACTCTTCTTCTTCGTAGTCTTCTTCCTCTTCTATAGCTGCTCTTGTATTCAAATAGCAATGTAAAAAAATATCTTGGATCATTTTGCAATGGCTAGAATTGATCTGAACTATTTTCCTTGTAGCTGACTATGATTTATCTCAGCTTCCTGAAGGGATCGCTGCACCCTGCCTCTAAGCAGTACAATACTGGGCTCTTACAAAGCGCTTCTCACAAAGTGTTTCCTTCTAACAAGGCTGGTGTCATTTTTCACCCAACAAAGCCTTGCTTTTGCAAATACCACAGACCGGATTTCTACTTTCAAAATAACCTCAAGGAAGTCAACTATGAAGTCAGTCAAACTAAATCATGAAAGCTTCTGGAAGGTTTTTTTTTCTTCCTTCTCCCAAAGATTCACATGTCACTACGTTCTGTGCTCCTGAAGAAACACTATGTGTAAGATTCATTACATCTCTAGAAAGGGCACAGAAAGGGTCTGGGATTAAGCAATTTGTATGATTATCCAGAGAAACGAGTGCTCTCAGGGGGACTTTTTTCGTTGCAATATTTTTCTTTTAAAACTTTTCAGGAACTGACATTTTTAAAGATTTGTCTTCAGCTCTACTGTCAGAGGATTCATATAATTTGTGATGTTTAACTTCCTTTTAAGCAGTGTCATAAGTACAACACCAGATAAATATACCACCAGCCCCCCCAACCTTGTTTACCTTGTGGGTACCTTTTAGACTGCAAACAAGTAGTGGATGCCGTCACAAAATGGCTTCCATGGGGGGTGGGACCAATCACAAAATGGCTGCCATGAGGTCTGAGACCAATCAAAAAAATTAGTAGATGAACAGTATAGAGACAGGGCCAGACTGCTTGATTCTGCTCTCTCTTTATGTATAGGGTTGCCAGCCTCCAGGTGGTGGCCAGAGATCTCCTGCTGTTACAATTGATCTCCAGCCGATAGAGATCAGTTCACCTGGAGAAAATGGCCACTTTGGCAATTGGACTCTATGGCATTGAAGTCCCTCCCCTCCCCAAACCCTGCCCTCCTCAGGCTCCGCCCCAAAAACCTCCTGCCAGTGAAGAGGGGGGACCTGGCAACCCTATTTATGTAAGGGTTGTATATGTACAGTAGGGCTGTAAATATTGATAAACCCGAACTGAAAATAAACCTAAAAAAGGCCTTTCGGCTTCTTTCAGGTTTAATTAAACCCGAATATTAAAACCGGAAATCAAGCCTAAACTGGATAATCAATCCCTGAATCAACCAAATAGGTATTCGGCTTTTTTCGGCTTCGGCTTTCCCTAGACTTTTTCCTGTGGGATTTTTTTGATGAACTCTGGGGGAGGCATTTTTCAAGGCAGAGTCACCAAATTCACAGTGTAGCTGCAAGGTACTCTCCTTGCATGAACCTCAAATTTGGTAATGTTTGGGAGAGGGGGTCCAATTTTATGGGCCCCCAAAGGGGTCGCCCCCATTCTCCATAGGAAAGCATGGTAAAGTTTACAATGCTTTTCTATGGTGGAGGGGGTTGACCCCTTTGGGGCCCTAACCCTAACCCTGCCCCAAACTTTACTAAACTTCAAGGTTCATGCAAGGACAGTCTCTTGCACCTACCCTGAAAATGTGGTGACTCTACCTTGAAAAATATCCCCCAGAGCTCCCAAAAACATTCCATATATACTAAAATGGACCCATTTTTTGGAGGGGGGAACCTGGAAATAAAGCCAAAATACCCATTTACCAGTATGGGTATTTGGCTTATTCCAGGTTTACCGGAAAAAATCAGGTCCAATAAACCCAAATCCGAAATTTACCAATTTTTTTTTTGCACATCCCTAGTGTACAGTTTTAAGAGTGAGATAAAGAGGCAATGTGGTATAGTGGTTAGTTTGCCAGGCTAGGATCTGGCTACCGCAGGTTCAAATCCCTACTCTTGCATAGAAGCTCCCTAGGTGAACTTGAGCCAGTCATTCTCTCTTAGCTTAACCTTACTCACAGGATTGCTGTTGATAGAATGGAGGGAGCTGTGTTGCCCCCCACAAAAGCACAAAAGTATCTAAATAAATAAATAACAGTGCCATCCCACGTCAAACTCTTCCAAATCCGTTGACTTCAATGAGTGCAACTGTGCGTAGGAGTACACTGTAAAAAACATTTCAGGTATCGTTCAGTCTCTTCTTGGCCTGTCTTGAAATATTCAGTATTACTGGATTTCTGACATGAGGGTGAAAGCATCCTCAGTCACCACAGTAGGAAGTAAAGTCCTCCATGATATACAGTACTTAAGAATCTGACCTCCAGTTTTGCTCTCATAACTCTAGTAAATGTTATTAGTGCATTTTAAAATCTAGTCAGCTTATGATACATGCTCTTCCAGTGAGAGCAGTAAATAAAAATCCTAAGGAAGCAGGGACAGAGCAGAATTTATGTTGACCAAATTTCCAATTAATTTTACATTTAGCATAAACTGCAGAAAAAGACGTAGTGTCATCGCCAAGTTAGCAAACAGAGAAGATTAATTAATCCTGGAAGTCTCTATAACATCTAAACAGTTTTCTGTTTATTTTAATAAAAATAAAGTGACAAATCATTCTTTTAATTTTGTATTTATCTCGCGGTATTAATTGCCTCACAAAGAGATGTTTGAGTAGTAAGAAACCTGCAGATCAGATATTTTGTCTGCAATAGGCTTGCCAATTGCCCAGTATTGCAAATGCCCGCAATTGGCAAGCCTATTGCAAATATCCACCAATTGACCCCCGGGCTGCCTGCTGACCCTCAGCTGGTCAGTGGGTGGAAGAGGGCCAGATGAAGGAGGGGAGCAATCCACACTTCTGGGTAAACCTGGAAGTGACATGGATGCTCCAGCACTCTCCCCTCAAAACTCTATGGTTTCCATAGAGTTTCCATAGAGATTTCAGAGGAGATTGTAGAGCATCCCCATCACTTCTAGGTTTACGTGGAAGTGATGCAGACGCTCTAGCACACTCCCCCCAAAACTCTGTGGAAACCATAGAGTTTTTGGAGGAGTTTGCTACAATGTCTGTGTCATTTCCAGGTCGCATCGCCCCAGCCCCAGAAAGTGCCCGCCTGTAGCCGTGGGGACCTGGCAACCATTGTCTGCAACCATAAATTCTACATATTAGGGGGAAATAGCTTTAAAAGGATGAAACTGAGATGTTTCCCATACAATCTGACAATGCAGTGCCCAATGGCATTTTATAATGTATGTGATGCTCCCTCAATATCGACTCCAGTCACAATACTGAGACATGAAACCAGTCTGTAAAGCCTTCTTGCAAAGAGGACCTGCACTTCATAGAATCATAGAGTTGGAAGGGACCACCAGGGTCATCTAGTCCAACCCTCTGCACAATGCAGGAAATTCACAGCTACCTCCCCCCACACACTCCCAATGACTCCAACTCCATCCCCAGAAGATGGGCAAGATGCCCTCCCTTTCATAAGGTCAGAGAATCAGCATTGCTGACAGATGGCCATCTAGCCTCTGCTTAAAAACCTCCAGGGAAGGAGAGCTTACCACCTCCCGAGGAAGCCTGTTCCACTGAGGAACCGCTCTAACTGTTAGAAAATTCTTCCTCCTTCTGTTTGAATCCATCACCACGCCCCTTTTGAAAATAACATCTGTCTGGCTGTAAACTCCAGTCCAGAAGAGGGGACATGTTATTTATTTTCAGAATTTATGTTCTGCCTTTTTCTAATGGCTTCTTTTTAATGCCCTTTTTATACTGTGGTTTTTGATAGCAAGTCACCTCTTGCAGAAGTCTGATGAGGTGGCACAGAAATATTCTAAATAAATAAATGTTTCCTAGGTAGGACTGGCTCTTTGCCCCATGCTAGCTGATTTGTAAGTGAAGTGAAATGAATACTATACAAACTCTAAGTAAATAAAAGAAATGTTATACAAACTCCAAGCTCTTGCATTCGACGGAAATCAATCCCAGCAGTGCTACTCTAGGGGATCATCTCAAAATCCAGAGAAGTGGCAGGAGGTGGGATAAGTAACAGTGTAGAAGTAAATTGATGGATTGGCACAAAGATTTTTTTTTGGGGGGTGGTCTTGGAACCGATCAAGTTTTGCTACAACAGCAACCTAAGGCTGCAAGTAGGGTGACCCAACTCTGGCTTGGGAAATACCTGGAGATTTGAGAGGTGGAGCCTGGGGAATGCGGGGTTTGGGGAAGGGAGGAACCTCATTGGTATATAATGCCATAGAGTCTACCCTCCAAAGCAGCCATTTTCTCCAGGGGAGCTGATCTCTGTCACCTGGGGGTTAGTTGTAACATCAGGAGATCTCCAGGCAGCACCTAGAGGTCTGGAGAGGAGAGGGACTTCAATGCCATAGAGTCCAATTGTCAAAGCGGCCATTTTCTCCAGGTGAACTGATCTCTATCGGCTGAAGATCAGGGTTGCCAGCTCCAGGTTGGGAAATATATGGAGATTTTTGAGGTGGAGCCTGAGGAGGGCAGGGTTTGGGGAGGGGAGGGACTTTGATGCCATAGAGTCCAATTGCCAAAGCAGCCATTTTCTCCAGGTGAATTGATCTCTATCAGCTGGAGATCAGTTGTAATAGCAGGAGATTGCCAGCTAGTACCTGGAGGTTATTGCTGTGTTCCGTATGGAAAAATACCGAAATAATGAACAAAATTTACAACTAAACCTTGTTTGCTTTTACTGGATGTTGTATATACTTCATACAAAGACACAGTCATATGGCTTATCTCATACACATACATACAGATTTACACATCTGAATACACAGGCATAATATGCCCTTGCAATTTTTCCAAATCTGGTGTAATTGCCAATTTTTCTATGAGCATTACTTGCCCTTACAATCTATGTTGTGCCATATGCCGTGCCATGCCAACTTTATTTCCCGGGATTGGGTAAAGTTTCAATAATCTTTATCAAGGCATCTCCAATACCTGGAGGTTGGCAACCCTACCTGGAGATCAGTTGTCATATTGGAAGATCTCTAGCCACCACCTGGAGGTTGGTAACCCTATGACCTCCAGATGACAGATATCAGCACCCCTGGAGGAAATGGGAGCTTCAGAGGGAAAACTCTACAGCATCACATCCTTGTGAGTTTTGGAGGATACCCATGTTGGTCTGCAGTAGAACACCTAGCTTTGAATCCAGTAGCATAGACCAACAAAATTTGTTGGGGCTATAAGCTTTCGAGAGACAATACTCCCTTCATCAGATCTGACAGACTCTTAAAAGTTTATACCTCCCCCCCCCAAAAAAAGTCTTGGTGGTCTCTAAGGTGCTACTGGACTCGAATCTAGCTGTAACATCCTTACTGGGCTCCCTCACCTCACCATATTCCATTTTCCACAGCAGGGGTGTCAAACTCATTTGTTACAAGGGCCAGATATAGGGTTGCCAGGTCCCTCTTCTCAACCAGCGGGAGATTTTGGGGGTGGAGCCTGAAGAGGGCGGGGTTTGGGGAGGGGAGGGACTTCAGTGCCATAGAGTTCAATTGCCAAAGCGACCATTTTTCTCCAGGTGATCTGATCTCTATAGGCTGGAGATCGGTTGAATTAGCAGGAGATCTCCTGCTACTACCTGGAGGTTGGCAACCCTAGCCAGATATGACATAAATGTCACTTGAGTGGGCTGGGCCATACTTTGCCAGCCCAGATCAAGAGTGGCGGGGGTGGCTGCCTTGGCCAGCTCACGGGCAGGATAAGAGCTCTCAAGGGGCTGAATCCGGCCTCTGGGCCATATGCTTGACACCCCCGCTCCACAGTTCCCATCCCCAAATATCCAGTTGACATCTCTAGCATCGTGACTTTTCCTATCATTCCAAGGCAGTCCACAAAATGATACCAGAATGCCAGTCTGTTCTTATACCCAAAGACAATAATGATTATGCTAAAGCAACAAAAAAACATTTTTTTTCTTACATTAGGAATCAACCAAAAGAGTTTCCCTTCTAGTTCTAATTTTCCTCATCAAGCTTTAAGGCGGATTTTATCATTCAGGTGACCAGCTTCATTGAATTGCTATCAGGAGCCTGATTGCTCCTTATCTGAATGCTCAAAGATAAATTGCAGGCAGGATTTTTTTTTTTAAATTCTGCTATTGTTTGGGGTCTCAGCAGGCACAGAAGCATTCTGAATGGGGATTCTGAACAACTGAGAGAAAGATCGGCACATTCCTGCAGGCCCTAGATCCCAGCATGCATTGGGATCTATCTCACAGCTAGGGTTGCCAGCTTCCAGGTAGTAGCTGGAGATCTCCTGCTATTACAAGTGATCTCCAGCTGATAGAGATCAGTTCACCTGGAGAAAAATGGCCACTTTGGCAACTGGATTCACTGGCATTGAAATCCCTCCCCACCCCAAATCCCACCCTCCTCAGGCTCCGCCCAAAAAAAACCCTGCCAGTGGCGAAGAGGGACCTGGCAACCCTACTCACAGCTGCTTCAATGGAGGTTGTCAGCTAGGAAAGAAATAACATGGTAGGAACATGAAGAAGAAGAAGAGTTGGTTTTTATGTGCCAACTTTCTCTACCACTTAAGGAAGAATCCAACCAGCTTACAATCCCCTTCCCTTCCCCTCCCCACAACAGACACACTGTGAGGTAGGTGGGGCTGAGAGAGTGTGACTAGCCTGAGGGCACCCAGCTGGCTTCATGTGTAGGAGTGGGGAAACAAATCCAGTCCACCAGATTAGCCTCTGCCGCCCATATGGAGGAGTGGGGAATCAACCCTTGTTCTCCAGATCAGACTCCATCACTCCAAACCACAGCTCATAACCACTACACCATGCTGGCTCTCATGGTGATTTGAATCCAGCTTTGCTTCAATGGCTCTCTTACCATGGCTTCCCTCTATTGCTCTGGGGTGAGGTCTTTAAAATTTTGTCTTTCCTCTCTGGCTCGATCTCTCTTCACACAGACAGATAATTTTCCACGCTGAAGTTTTGTCCCAATAGGTCCTTCTGTTGCAGAAATACAAAGGGAAAGGCATAACTCCACATGAACACACACATGTAGCTGCCTTATACTGAATCAGACCCTTGGTCCATCAAAGTCAGTATTGTCAATTCAGACCGGCAGCAGCTCTCCAGGGTCTCAGGCAGAGGTCTTTCCCATCACCTACTTGCCTAGTCCCTTGAACTGGAGATGCCGGGGATTGAACCTGGGACCTTCTGCATGCCAAGCAGATGCTCTACCACTGAGCCACGGCCCCTCCCCAACAACAGAAGGAGCTAGAGGCCATTTGTGCAGAGCTGTTTCCCTCGCAGTCACCCCGCCAACTGCTCCCGTGCTTCGTTTTGATTATGCATGCCTTTCCCGACCGTCAGAGGTCGCCTCACCCTCCCTGTGCCTTTCCCACGTTTTGCCCATGTTTTCCGGATTCTCGCTAAACCAGCCCACGTTTTCCGGATTCTTGATGAAACAGCATCCAGAAAACACTGGCAAAATGTGCGGAAACATGCAGGGAGTGCGAGGTGACCTCTGGCGGTTGAGAAAGGCAAGCATAATGTCAATGGTGCCCATGTTTTGCCCATGTTTTACCCATGTTTTCCAGATTCTCTCTAAAACAGCATCCAGAAAACACTGGCAAAATGTGCACAAACATGTGGGGAGCGCGAGGCGACCTCTGACGGTCAAGAAAGGCATGCATAATGAAAACGGTTCTGGTTCCTGAATTTGGCCCTACTGAAAGGTAGACTTCTGTGTCAGAGCAGTGTTACTCAAAGAGCTCCATTCATTCTTCCCAGTAATGAGACAGGCTCAGAATAATCAAGTGAAAACAACAAGATATAGAATCTCCTGCATATTCACCAGACTACGAGCGTCACTTTCCGTTCTGGGATTTGGGACAGGGAGGTGCAATAAAAGAGTCAACTCTACTAGGCAGCTCTAATAAACTAGGGACAAAAACTTTCATAACCTAGAATTCTCTCAGGACTTTCCCTTGATAATAAACACTTGTCTTGGAGGGGGGGGGGGAAACCAAACCAAATCACTGTGTGTGTTCTCTCTCCGCCTAGTCTTGCTTATTTGAAAGAAGAAAAGGTGTATTACTACAGTCATTTCTGTTTCCCCCATGCCTCGGATCACCTGAATCTCATGGGACCTCCGAGTCCAGACTCAAAGTTATTCATTCAAGTCACAGGCAGCAAAGGAAACAATAAGACCACATGGTCACCTATGGTCATGACAACATCATCTCTCTTGGGGAGGCCTCTGAAATTGGTGGTGTGCCTAAAGATGATCTAGTTATCTCCCTGTGGACAGGAATTGATCCTAATCCTTCCAGCAGTGAAATTTTGATTGCTCCTGGTATACTGATCACAGAAAATATAGAATTCCATAAATAACAGTATTGCTTCGAGGAGAGGGTGTGTTGTCTATTTTTTCTTGCAATTCTTTGAAAGCTCTGCCGAAAAAGAGACAGAAAACTAGGCTGCTTTCCTGGATAGCTGATTCTGAGTAGGGTAAATTCTGAGTTTGCATAAATTTCTATAACTGTGTCACACACCCACATGCCATTCAAATGTTCACGTTCTGAGGGATTATATGAACATCATAATGACCTTCGTGAATCACAGCAAGGTAGGCTTGCCAACCTCCAGGTGGTGGCTGGAGATCTTTCCACAAATTTGCCCATTGGATTAACACCCAGAACACACATCTTCAATTCACAGGCAAATGTGATCCTACAAACATCGCCCTTCTAGATCTCAACATTTTTGTACAACAAGACCGCACATTAGCGGTTAAACCCTTTCGAAAAACGCTAGCCAAGGATTCTGGACTACAGTATGCCTCTAATCACCCGTGCACTTAAAAAACAACTCGCCCTTTAGCCAATTTTTAAGGTTAAAATGCAATGCCACCAGTGAAGAAGATTTTGACAGAGCCGCTTTACAGCTGGAAACTGCATTAGCCAGAAGAGGATATCCTAGAGAGGTCCTCACAGGAGCCAAATATTGCGCCAAAAGTAGAGATCGCAATTCCTTATTTGAAAAGAAACAACCGATGTTGAAAAAGCAGATTTTTTGCTCACTCACTTATAGCTGTCATTCCAATGCAATACGACATCGTATTAGAAAGCATTGGCATATTCTGAAAAACATCCCAGGCTGTAGAGAGCCACCAGTTTTTGGCTTACGGCTCACGGGTTCCCTCAGAGACAAGCTTGTCCACTCTGATTTGCTTAAACCTCCTCAGAGAAATTCTGCTGTTGGCCATTACAGATGCAGCGGCTGTTTGGTTTGCACCCTGAGCCTCCCAGTGAAAGAGTTTAGATCTACCACCTCTGATTTTTGTTTTAAGTTACGTCATTTTAAGTTACGTCAAAGAGGAAGACCCAACAAGAGATGGATTGACTCAATAAAGGAAGCCACAGCCCTCAGTTTGCAAGGCTGTCAAAGATAGGACATTTTGGAGGACTTTCATTCATAGGGTCGCCATGAGTCGGAAGCGACTTGACGGCACTTAACACACACACACACACATTCCTCCAACTGCAGTACGAGCAGGGTTGTTTATGCCATAACTTGCAGTTGCTCTTCACTTTATATCAGGAGCACAATGGGACAAGTGAGTCTCCACATTGGGGAGCATCGCTCCCGCATACACGCTCGCAACTTAGAAGCGCCACTTGCTAGTCGCTTCCTTGAGAAAAAACATGGAGAGAACGATCTTATTTTTTTGTGTTTTGGGTCTACAAAGACCACCCACATAATTCTAATGACATTCAAAAAGTGCTTTTATAACATGAAATGCGCGTTACATTTCTTTTCAATACTTTAGTTCCCCACAGTTTGAATACCGATTTTGATCTGTCCTGGGTTTTTTTATTAATGGTCCCTTTAAGAACTCTACTGAGAGAGAGAGTTTAGAAATAATCAACATGGTGCTTCTCAGCTGCTGACTATTTTTAGTGCACCCAGTTTCACATGGCAATATGGGATGACCCAGAGAGGTATGCAGCCCATCATGGGAGCAGCAGAAGGGATTTAAAAATACAAAATATATATGAAATAGACTGTGAATGATCGTAATTCTTGAAGGTAAGAAAATGTTGAGCAAATTCATGCTATTGTAAATGAATTATTTCCACAATAACGTTTTTGCTATACTATGCTTACTTTTAATATTTGTATATAATCAGGCTGATGAAGCCACTTTTTAGTGGTGAAAGCACTGTGATTTATCCGTAAAGGCATTTCCCAATGTTTTTTGCCTGACGAACTGTACCAGGAAAAGCGTCCAGCCAAGCTGACACCCACGGCTTTTTTGAGTGAGATGTTCCACTCAGAAGGAACTTTGTTGAGCATGCATGACCTGTTTTCTGCTGTGTAGCATAGTTTGCAAGTTTGAAGTACTTTGTATTATTTTGGTTTAGCATTTTGGGCACACCTTGTTGCTTGCTTGTGGCTTGCTATTTTTTTTGTCAATTTCATTGACTGCTTTTGTATATATTGTCCTTCACTGTTTGTGCTTATTCTAATTATACAGGGTCATCTTGTATTTAGAGCCTACTACTGTTTTTTGATACAACCTCCAGGTGGTGGCTGGAGATCTCCCGCTTTTATAACTGATCTCCAGGTGATAGAAATCAGTTCCCCTGGAGAAAATGGCCACTTTGGCAATTGGACTCTATGGCATTGCAATCTCTCCCCTCTCCAAACCCTGCCTTCCTCAGACTCCACCCCCAAAATCTCCAGGTATTTCCCAACCTGGAGCTGGCAGCCCTACTTATGGGAGTCACTGTTCCCCAACCCCATTGTTTAATTACCTGAATCCTGGGAGAGAATTGATTTCCATGTTGCACAGATTCAAAAGCAGCCTCGAGACAGAAGGAAATGAAACTCTACCACCAGTTACTGTGCAACCATGAAGTTATTCAGCAGCTCTTAAATTTAGAAGGCAGAGATGCAAGAAGGTTTGTGACTTAGCTTATGAATCATTACAGTCATGGAAAATTCACCAGCCAGACATGTTAGCTGTGAAGTTCCCAGCATCCTTACAATTTATAGGATAGCAACAGTACTATAGAGTTCATAAGGCTTATTTCTCAAAAATAACTGGAAAGCTGTTCAACAACAACAACAAAAAATATTTGGTTGATAAATCAGTCAGATTAATTGAATAAAATCCTTTTTAGCAACTAAAAAAGCACCCCCATTGAATCAGGGGGCATTCTTAAAAAAAAAAGAGAATATCTTGCCTATTGGTGTGTCTACTATATGGGAAGAAGAAGAAAAAGAAGAAGAAGAAGAGGAGGAGGAGGAGAAAAGAGCGGGATGTAATTGATTGATTAAAATCAAACTGATAGATATGATAAGTCAGCCTTGTTTAATTGGATTATAGGCCCACAAATAATGAAGTGTTCTATGGAGGCTGAAAGCTGATAAACTAGCCTCTGATGGATTGTGGATGGGAACAGGTGCTGTATGAATATTTGTGGAGTCCACAATGCAATTTGTGCAGCCATCAAATCTCATTTTTGTTTTATTTTGCAATGATTCCCTCAGGGTTCAAACCGTAGATATGGTAGGTAGCCTATCATTCCCAGGACAATTAAATTATTACCACGATGCTTTATCAAGATGAGATGATTGTATTAACCTGCATTTTTGCTAGGGAACTTTAACGAAAGAGACTACCCTCCCTGGCTTTACCCATTTTTGTTTTTTTAACATAAAGGATTCATCTGTATCAGACATCAAGAAAAATGTGCTGTTTTCCTAATGTGCTCTCTCCCTGTTTTTATGAAACCCTGAATCTATGAGCTGGTGGCGCAATTTATTAAATGTCATGGATGGGTCATCTGACCAGTAGTTTGAGCAAGAAATTCATATTCCATGATTCCAAAGGCTGAGAGGTTAATACATAACAGATGCTGCTTTGGAGGAAACCATTACAGGCAATGCTTTTCAATCAATGAGATACTATTATGAGCAATAGAGCCAATTTCTTTTAATCAATGAACCTTTATTACTACATTTGCTAAGAGAGAAGCTGTTATGCAGTTCATATAAAGCAGCCTGCACTTTTCTGCCAAAAAAAGACACACACACCCTTCGCCATGCTCTGAGAGTCCTACCTGCCTTCTCCATTTTTGCTCATAATAACAGATAACACTATGTGTTCTAGAAAATGAGGCAAACACATTAACTGTACATGCATATTTGAGTTTTGAGAAAGAATTGGGAAACGTAGAGTTGGCAGGGACACATGTGATTATCGCTCTGTTCTAAGACAAGATAAATATGATGCCTTGAGACGGCCTAGCCAGACTATAGCTATCATCTTTATCTATGCTGAGTTTCTTCAAAATATATGTTGCGTTATGCTGGAAATAATGCAGCCATTGGGTGTTAGGAGACCACCATGTACTTTGAACGAGTAATCTGAAGGGTAGCAGGAAGGGATCAAGCTTCTGCACCACCTCCCAATGAGGCCACTTTTAGGACCTATCAGAGGGAACCTCTCACCTTATAAAGGCTTCAAGGTAAGACACACTTCTTTTTCTGGACAGATATGATTCTGTTCTTGTTGCTGGCTATGACCTGCATTTGTTTATCACACTATGCCTGTCCTCAATCCATGAACATAAGAACATAAGAAAGGCCATGCTGGATCAAACCAAGACCCATCAAGTCCAGCAGTCTGTTCACACAGTGGCCGACCAGGTGCCTCTAGGAAGCCCCCAAACAAGACGACCGCAGCAGAATTCTCCTGCCTGTGTTCCACAGCACCTAATATAATAGGCATGCTCATCTGATCCTGGACAGAATAGATATACATCATGACTAGTATCCATTTTGACTAGTAGCCATGAATACTCCTCTCCTCCATGAACATGTCCATTCCCCTCTTAAAGCCTTCCAAGTTGGCAGCCATCTTCCAAAATATGAGAAGCCTTGCTTACATTTTCTGTCAAAGGGTTTGGATTCTTGGTTGTTATTTATTTATTTTGACATTTAAACACCAGTTGTCAGAAATGGGAATGGCTATATCAGACTCATTTGATTCTCTGCATATGACAAAATACACGATGGTTAAAAGGAGGTATGCCAAATCTTTAACACTGCAATAATAATAAAAGCAGCTTGTCATTCAGATTATTTTAAATTGCATGTGGGAAACAGATGGTCAGCTCTTTCAGTGTTGGTAATCTGGAAGGGTGAATCAGTTTGTGCCTCTAAGCATGTAAACATTTTAGTATTTTAAGAGGTTTGCAAATGAATCATATATTCCCAACTGTTTCTTTGGCCATTTCTTTCTTAAGTAGCCATAGAAATGCCACCAATATAGTGTCTTCATGCATCCATTTATCTTTGTTCATTCCTTTATTGGTAGGGTTGCCAACTTCCAGGTACTAGCTGAAGATCTCCTGCTATTACAACTGATCTCCAGCCGACAGAGATCAGTTCAATCTGTGTTCTAGGCCCAGAATATGAAGCGATTCTGTTCAGTAGTTACTTTGAATTAATTTCTGAGTTGACCTGCTAGAGACACTTCACCAGAATCATTCCCTTCCTCTCCTGTTGAAGGCTCTGTGTAGGGTTTATTTCTTATTGTTATTAAGAAAGAAATGGCCAAAGAAACAGTTGGGAATATATGACTCATTTGCAAACCTCTTAAAATACTAAAATGTTTACATGCTTAGAGGCACAAACTGATTCACCCTTCCAGGGGTGGGCAACCCCAGCTTGTATAACGTTGGATGAAGGACCCTGCACCAATCTCTCTCACACACACTAGTCTACCTAACAGGGTTGTTGTGAGAAAGCAGAGGAGGGGCAAAGGAGAACCATTTATGCTGCCCTGAATGCTTTGAAGGATGGGTGGGATAAAAATAGGATCTATGCATCAGTAGCATTTCGACACACAAAAGCAAGTAATGAGAATGCAGTAGAATATTACAAATACTATTTTGGAAATATGACCATTTGAATATATCGACTTTACTATTACAGGCACAAGACTGAAAACAAATCAGGTACAAATCAGACTTTTTGACTATTGGATGGCACAGATTGCTCGCAAAGTCTCCTATCTTTTGAAGCAGGAGACATTTGTGTCCTGCTTGTGAGTTATATTGAAATTTCTGGTGGCTGTACTGGATAACAGGGAATATATGAAATCATCAGTCATGCTTAAGACAGGAATGACAGGCCAAGAGAGGAATTGTCAGAAAGTAATCTGTGCTCGAGAGGGAGCTGGAAACTTCCCCCGAGTTCATCTTCTCCAAAAAGAAGATTAATGCAACTGCCTCGTGGCAAAGTAATTTATTCTTATAAAACTTATTAGTATAATGAATTACTTCCCAAACGAAACACTACGGTTGGACCTAAACCCACGCTACCGGTTAATGGGAGTTTGGCGGCTCTGACCCATTTTATTATATTTGGGGATTCCTAAACGTTCTGGTAGCAGAGAGGCAGTTTTTGTGTGGAATTCCCTACCGAATGCTCCCAGCCTTGAACTGCTAGGCTGCTACCCAGTGATTCCCTCTACTGCTTTAAGGGGGAGGTGTGTTGCCTCTGGCTCCTCCCATTGTCCCTCCCCCCCATTTTTTTGCCCTTCCCTTCTTCAGCCTGCTGGAGTCCTGCTTGCTGCAGCAAGTAGCAGATGGGGCAGATTTTAAAAAAAGAAAAGATTGGTGGGAGAAACAAATGCTGTTGGGTCTCTCCCTGAACTGGTACTTGTAAAGCAGTAGAGCAGACCATCTGTAGTGCAGGCTGAATTCCCTAGCTGGGACCCAAATGTGTGGTGTATTGGTTAGAGCACTGGACCTGAGTGACCCAGGTTCGAATCCCCACTTTGCCAGGGAAGCTTGCCGAGTGGTCTTAAGCCAATTGCACGCTCTCTCCTGCACCTACCTCATAGGGTTGTTATGAGGATAAAATGGAAGACAGGAAGAAGAAGAATTGGTTTTTATATGCTGACTTTCTCTAGTGTAGTGCACCAGCAGTCTCCAAGCTCAAATCAGGAAGTATTTGAGTCCCTGCCCCTTGAAATGCTGCTTTGTAATTGGCTGTAGTGAGAGAAAAGCCCCCCAAAACCCAATTGCCTCATAAAATATATGTTAAGAGCATTTTAAGAACAAAAACAAAAACAGAGCTATTTGACCGGGGGGGGGGGGGGAAGGGGATCCAAGCCTCATTTTAAAAAGCTTTCTGCTCAGAAAGAACTCCTAGGAAGCAGGAAATATTTGAATCCCTGCCCCTTGACATGCTGCTTTGTAATTGGCTGTTTGCTTGCTGTGAGAGAAACCAAGCTTCTGTGTCCCGCGCTTTGCCTTATGCATGGGGATTTCAAGCAGGCTGAGCTCAGGGGAGAGGGAAGAATCGGTTAATAGAGGGACAGGAAGTCCTGGGATTTGTGAGGGCTGGCAGCCAGATCATCTCTAATGGAGGGAAAACTCATGCAGAACTCCAAGGATCAACCAAGCCCGTGAACGCACAAGCAACTTACCTCGCAATTTCAACGTGTCCAGAACACAAGAATCCAACTCGACTTTAAATTTCTGTTCCCACCGCGCTGCCTTTCTTCGCTGCATGTGATAAGCCGGGATCAATGGGCTCCCACACATGCCCCGTCGGCGCTGGAAGCAAGAGGACGGCGATTGGTCCAGAGTCCCTTAGGGAGGTGGCAGGAGTGGGGTGGTTGGCTGGCAGCAGGAAGTGGATTCAACACTGATTGCATGTTCCCACTGTAAGGCTCCCGGTGAGGAAGACGCTTCGTTTTTTTTACTTCGCCGTATAAGCGGATCCTCTTAGCGCGGAGAAATTGCGCTCGGAGATCCTTCGAACATAGTAAGTGGGAACATGCAAGGAAAGCCCGCAGAAGTTGGCGCCCAGTGCGGACATGGCCCAGGACAGACAGATGGTGAACGTGAGTGAAAGTACCCATGCATAAACGACCAATATTAGCATCTGTGGTGAGATACGAATCCTATGTCTCTATTCAGCCCTGGAGGATCCATGTAGCTGTTCTACAGCAAACCAACAAGGATACCCTCTGGGGAAAAAAACCCGTAGATCTCGGTGAGAATAGTTCTAGCATAGCCTTCTTCTCAACATACCAGCTTGCTATGTACAGGGAGCTTGTATGCATGTATGGACAATCAGCCATGCATGACGTGGCACCTCCCAGACACTGTTTTAAGAGTTCAACGAGGATTAAGATTTTGCAGCCTTAGACGCTGCCTTTTATTGAGTCAGAGCATTAGAAGTTCATGTGAGGCAAGAATGCTTTTTTAAAATCCAAAAAGCAATTCTGAGCAATCCCGCTTGGCATACATTATTTTGTTGCATTCCTTACAATGTCCCTGCAAGGTAGGACAGTCGTCTGTTTTTACTCTGAGTTTTATTCTGAGTCATGTTGGGATGAAGCAGGAATAACTTATTAATATAAGAGGCTAACAATAAAGATTGGGTGGTTGCGGGGGAATCCTTTGGGCATTTATTCTAATTTGCATCTGCACTTAAGAAGAAAAAGAGAGAATATAATTGCTTCGGAGGGGGCGCAGCTAAATTAATACTGGTTGTAAGAGAAGATTAAAGAAGTGACGCTTTGGGCTTGTTTGCAAAGAGAAGGCTTCACAGTGATATGGCTGAAGTTTCTGTGCTGAAAAATGAAAGGAAGCTTTCATGGAAGAAGAGGAAAAACCTAAGAGGATGAGCTGCAGAACTACCACCAAGAAGCGTCAGTTCATTCTCAGAGAAACTGCAGTATGGAGATGAATGTGGTCACAAGAAATCATATGTCTGAAAAAGGCTTTTTAAGGGGGGGGATTGTGCATCTCAATATCAAGTATAATGACCAATGAAAATTAAGAAGAGTTGGTTTTTATATGCCGACTTTCTCTACCACTGAAGGAAGAATCAAACCGGCTTAGAATCACCTTCCCTTCCCCTCCTCACAACAGACACCATGTGAGGTAGGTGGGGCTGAGAAAGCTGTGCCTAGCCCAAGGTCACCCAGCTGGCATCATGTGTAGGAGTGAGGAAACAAATCTAGTTCGCCAGACTAGCGTCTGCCATTCATGTGGAGGAGTGGGGAATCGAACCCGGTTCTCCAGATCAGAGTCCACCACTCCAAACCACTGCTCTTAACCACTACACCAAGCTAGCTTGTGAGGCAAGCAGGAAGGAAGAAAATCTGGTGAGAAGAAGCAGACATGTTCAAAGGGCACAATCCAAAGAATCCTATACAAGTCCCCCTCCCCTGATATTTTCCTTTTAAACAAAATAATGGCTTTCTGTTTCTGAGGAGAAAAGCAGCTTGAAGGAATAGGATGATTTTGAGAGGGGAACTGGCCAGAAAGGAAGGGCTTAAGCTCTTCCTTGCTCATTATTCCTTCATTACTGATCCTACAGAATAAGGTTCTTCTACATAAAAACCTGAAGGGGAATGAAGTAGAACTCTGCATCAGATGAACTTGGTACCTTCCCATTTATAATGAAGTTTGTTTTTTGAATATCTCTTGTGCTGATGAGAGTCCAAAGTGTTGACGAACATCAAGCGGGCGGACGGTAAGCTCTGAACATGAAGTCTCCTTCCTTTTCAGTAGAGAAACACTACCAAAAGGCCACTTGTAGATTTTGGTTCTTTAAAAAAAAAAGAAAAAGAAGAGTTGGTTTTTATACCCAAATTTTCTTTTCCTTTAAGGAGTCTTGAACTCATTCACAATCGCCTTCCCTTCCTCTCCTCACAACAGACACCTTGTGAGGTAGGTGGGGCTGAGAGAGTTTCGGAGAGAACTGTGACTAGCCCAAGGTCACCCAGTTGGGTTCATGTGGAGGAGTGGGGAATCAAACCTGGTTCACCAAATTAGAATCCGCCTCTCATGTGGAGGAACTGGGAATCAAACCCAGTTCTCCAGATTAGTCCACCACTCCTAACCACCACACCATGCTGGCTCTCATCTGCCTTTCATGATGGTTTTCCCTCTCATTCCAAGTTTTTTTTAAAAAAAAAAAATCCATGCGAAATACATCCAGGTAAAAAGTGAAATGAATCCGTGACAGACGCTAAATGGATGCTTATGAAATTGATGCCTGAAAAATAAGGTGCCTAATGACTGGAGGGGGAAAAGAGTTTCCGCGAAACATCTACGGATTATGAATGAGGCACTGAGCATCACAGAGAGAATCTGATTACCAAAATCAAGGAACTCGCATACAGGGGAACGCGAACAAGCTGAGTGTGGCAGGATCTTTGATTGAGCCATGCGATTGATGAAGTGAGGCAGGCAAAGCTTCATCAGTCGAAAATAAAAGGGGGGAATTAGGAGCTGCAGAGTCAAGGAAGGGAGAAGCCCGCCTTTGATAGCGTCAAGGAGTTGCTCAGTTCCCCCTTCCAGTGTCATCAAGGCAGCAGATGGTGAAGAGCTAATGAAGCCAGGAAACATCCCTAACTGCTTCGAAGAACACCTTGCAAATGGCACAGGGCAGCCAAAGAGTGGTGAGACTGGCCATATGTTGCTGTAGACCAATTGTCGTTCCAGTTTTGACCTCCTTTCTCTCGAGAAAGAACCAGCGTGGTAGAATCATAGAATCATAGAGTTGGATGGGACCACCAGGGTCATCTAGTCCAACCCCCTGCACAATGCAGGAGATTCAAAACTACCTCCCCCCCCCACAGTCCCAGTGACCCCTACTCCATGCCTAGAAGATGGCCAAGACGCCCTCCCTCTCGTCATCTGTTTAAGGTCATAGAATAAGCATTGCTGATAGATGGCCTTCTAACCTCTTCTTAAAAACCTCCAGGAAAGAAGAGCTTACAACCTCCTGAGGAACCCTGTTCCACTGAAGAACTGCTCTAACTTTTAGAAAAAAATCTAAAAATCTAAAATGGTGTAGTGGTTAAGAGCGGTGGACTCTGATCTGGAGAACTGGGTTTGATTCCCCACTCCTCCACATGAGCGGTTGACTCTAATCTAGTACCCCGGTTTTCTCTACCTTTTTAAAGGCGACTCAAGCAGGCATACAATCTCATTCCTTTCCTCTCCCCCCAACAGACCCCTTGTGAGGTGGGTGGAGCTGAGAGAGTTCAGAAAGAACTGTGACTAGCCCAAGGCCACCCAGCAGGCTTCATGTGGAGGAGTGAGGAAACAAACCCGGTTCTCCAGATTAGAGTCCGCCGCTCTTAACCACACCACGCTGGCTCTCTTTTAATACTCAGAAGATTTATGGGGATTTATCTATTGACTAAAAAAATTCAGTCTGTACATCCCTACCTCATACAAAGGCAAGATTAATTATACCTATTTCAGCTCAGACGTGTGGTATAGGTATAATTACTATTTTATATTCTAAAACTTCCACAGATAGTCACTCTTCTGGTATTGTTACAATAAAGAACCCCCTCCCCAAATCTCATTCAGCCTAAAGTTATTTTTCCCCCTGCAGATTAAGCCCATCAAATCATTTTCCAGCATCAGCCTTTTACACATTTGAAAACATTATTTTTGTCCACCTCCTTGATTTTTTTCTTTTTTGGGTTGTCGAAATCCTCTCTAATCTTTGCTGATCTCACTCGGACCGTCCATTTTATCTGCATTCAGATTTTTTTTCACTTGGACCTAATACTTAGACCCAGGAAATATTAAAAACCTTGACCAGTTGAACTAGAAAAAGATCTTTAAAATTTCAGTCAGCAAACTGGAAGAGTCGAATCTTCTCGACAGGCACTGGCCTTTGGGGGTGGAAAGTGCAGTCAAGTCACAGGCGACTTATGGTGACCCTGTAGGGTTTTCAAGTTAAAGAGATAAAGAGAGGTGGTTTGCCATTGCTTAACTCAGCAAAACCTTGGACTTGCTTAATGATTTCCCATCCATCTGCTAACCAGGACTGACCCAGCTTAACAGCCAAGATCTGCCAAGGTTGAGCTAGCCTGTGCCATCCAAGTCAAGGTGCTGTTCCGTCCTCACTTCTAATACTTGCAGTATCCTGTCAATCCTGCTTCCAGTTCTATTTTCTGAGCCCTGAGCAGCAGAGTTTCATAGACAACCCAGTTTTGCATTAAAATTTCATTTGGTTCCATTCATCCTTTGTCAGTCTTTGAAGACATGAACACATGAAGCTGCCTTATCCTGAATGAGGCCCTTGGTCCATCAAAGTCAGTACTGTCTACTCAGACCAGCAACGGCTCTCCAGGGTCTCAGGCAGAGGGTTTTCACAAGCTGGAATGTGTCCAGAGGAGGGCAACAAAGATGGTGAGGGGTCTGGAGACCAAGTCCTATGAGGAAAGGCTGAAGGAGCTGGGTATGTTTAGCCTGAAGAGGAGAAGACGGAGAGGGGATATGATAACCATCTTCAAGTACTTGAAGGGCTGTCATATAGAGGATAGTGCTGAGTTGTTTTCTGTTGCCCCAGAAGGTCGGACCAGAACCAACGGGTTAAAATTAAATCAAAAGAGTTTCCATCTAGACATTAGGAAGAATTTTCTAACAGAAAAGCTCCTCAGTGGAACAGGCTTCCTTGGGAGGTGGTCAGTTCTCCTTCCCTGGAGGTTTTTAAGCAGAGGCTAGATGGCCATCTGTCATCAATGCTGATTCTATGACCTTAGCAGATCATGAGAGGGAGGGCATCTTGGCCATCTTCTAGGCATGGAGTAGGGGTCACTGGGGTGTGTTTTTGGGGCGGGGGAGGTAGTTGTGAATTTCCTGCATTGAGTAGGGGGTTGGACTCGATGACCAGGTGGTCCCTTCCAACTCTATGATTCTGTTATTCTATGATCACCTACTTGCCTAGTTCCTTTAACTAGAGATGCTGGGGATTGAACCTGGGACCTTCTGCATGCCAAGTAGATGCTCCACTACTGAGCCTCAGCCCCTCCCCAAAAGAAAAGTGGAGGTGCCGGAGATTGAACCCGGGGTCTTTATCATCTACTTGCTTGAATTAAAAAGTCCAAAATGTTTTAAGAAATGTCACTTTGGCACAATGCTCCATTAACACAGTGTATCACGGGGTTTGTGACCTTAGATGCACAAATTTGCTTAAATATGTATAGTTCAGCCTTGGACTTGCAGCATCATAAACTCCATAAACATTGTGCCACTTCACCCTATGTCATACCCAATAATTCAGGATTTAATAAAATTACAAGGGATATACTGGTGAACTCTCCCTAGAAGCTACAATGACTAAACTGAGGCTATTGTACTTTGGTCAGGTTATGAGAAGACAAGTGTCACTGGAAAAGACAATCATGCCAGGAAAAGTTGAAGGCAGCAGGAAAAGAGGAAGACCCAACAAGAGGTGGATTGACTCTATCAAAGAAGCCATGGCCCTCAGTTTTCAAGACTTGAGCAAGGCTGTTAACGATAGGACTTTTTGGAGGACAACCATTCATAGGGTCACCAAAAGTCAGAAATTACTTGCTGGCACTTAGCACACAGACAGATGCCAAAGAGATGCAATATACAAAAAAGGCAACTGGGGATGCAAAAGTATTAAAATATCAAGTGACTTCTGATAAAAAATATAACAAGCTGACTCATTTTTAATGGACCCTCTGATGCGTTTAGGGGCAAAATAAACCCCTACTAATAGAAGGCTGGATAGAAGTCTGTTTTTAAAAGTCCTTTTCATATTTCACTATGAGAGGATTCTTTTCTTTTTTTAAAAAACCCTTTCACCTTTTCTTTTCAGTTCACAAACCAAGACCGAACGGACAATTTATCACAAGAAAAGTATATTAATGGCAAATTGGGCTGGTTTTGCTTAATGTGCAGAATTTCCCCCAACAGTTCTGAAATGTACAGCCCTCTGAAGACCTTCCTCTTTTTATTCTCTTGACCTTTCCCATCACTTCCAACCTTCTTTGTAATTTATAGAGCTCTAAGTTACCAGTTACGTTTTACCGGCTTTTTGCATTTCCATCCCACAGACACCCCCCCCCCCCCAAGATTTAAAGGCTGGGCAGGTGAGAAACATCCTGCCCCCTTGAGATGTTATTGTTTCTGCTGTAGCTAATCACTTGGATTTCTGGCTTTGGGAATTTGACTCACCGCCTTGTCAAGTCAGCATTCTTCTCGTAGTGCTAATATTGTGGAGACATTTCACTTGGGTGACCAGCGGAGCCAGCATGGTGTTGTGGTTAAGAGCTGTGGATTGGAGCGGTGGACTCTGATCTGGAGAACCGGGTTTGATTCCCCACTCCTCCACATGAGCGGCAGAGGCTAATTTTTGGTGAACCAGATTGGTTTCCCCACTCCTCCACATGAAGCCAGCTGGGTGACCATGGACTAGTCACAGCTCTTAGAGCTCTCTCAGCCCCACCTACCTCACAGGGTGTCTGTTGTGGGGAGGGGAAGGGAAGGTGACTGTAAGCTGGTTTGATTCTCCCTTAAGTGGTAAAGAATGTTGGCATATAAAAACCAACTCTTCTTCTTCGTAGTTTTGTGTGTGTACCATGCTGTCAAGTTGCAGCCGACTTAAGGCAACGCTGTAGTGTTTTGAAGGTGAGAGACAAACAGAGGTGGTTTGCCATTGCCTGCCTCTGCATAGCCACCCTGTAATTCCTTGGAGGTCTCCCATCCAAGTACTAACCAGGGCCGACCCTGCTTAGCTTCTGAGATCTGCCATGATTGGGCCAGCCTATGCCAACTAGGTCAGGGCATAGAGTTGCCAGGTCCCTCTTGGCAACCAGTGGGAGGTTTTAGGGACAGAGCCTGAAGAGGGCGGGTTTGGGGAGGGGAGGGACTGCAATGCCATAGAATCCAATGGCCAAAGCAGCCATTTTCTCCTGGTGAGCTGATCTCTATCAGCTGGAGATCAGTTGTAATAGCAGGAGATCTCCAGGAAGTACCTGGAAGTTGGCAACCCTATCAGAGCAGCACATAGTTACCGATTTCATATTGACAGATTGAGAGCCATTGACTATGAATCATGTATCCAGATGCATAAAAGCTAAATGCAAATGACGTTTGTTCAGCAATTAAAAAAAAAACAGAATGGTAGACAACTGGTTACCAACTGCTTGGCCACGATGTGGACTAGAAGGATGGATCCAGCAGGTCTCTTCTTCGCGTTCTTAAAATCCTTCCACCAATGAGTTTAGCCATATTGCTTGCTTGATTAGCTTATTTATTGACTTTACTTATAGGCCGTTTATGCCTGGGAGGTTTTGCCATGGATTCACTGCTCTCTAGATGCACATTTTCCCCATCTGAATTATCAGAACTCAACAATAGGCCCCATGCAGAGTTTTGAGGATTTGGATGGGGAAAATGTGCATCTAGAGAGTGGCAAATCCAAGGCAAAACCTCCCATGCATAAATGGCCATAGTCCACCTCTCTTACTGAGAGTCAAATCTTATAATGATAAAATATAATAAATTATAATTATGATTTGTGAACCCTTTTTATTCAGGAAAAATAAGTTTGGTTGGACTCGCCACTTGTAACCAGCAATAATGTCCCTTTGTAATCTTAAAATCCCCCCTTTTTATTTCCTCTGGGTGCTTTTGATAAGCACAGTTGAAGGTCGGACAATTTTATATGGTGGCTCTCGTTGTAAAAGTCAATTTGAGCACACCAGATGGGAAAAGGGAAAGATGAGCAAAAATAGCTACACACAGAGAGAGAGAATTAAAATCTGAAGATGTCTCTCTTCCTGTTCCCTTCCTGCTCGAAGAAGAGGGTAGTGGGGAGAGAAAACAGCATTCCATCCTCCTCCCCTTACGGAAATACTTTTTTTTTTTTTTTTGCCAAAGTCTATCTCAATACAAAAGCCGAGAGAGTCAAATATGTTGTCTTGTCTTATCACTTCTGAACAGACTCTGGAGTTTGAAAGGAGTTCAGGAATTTGCTTAACTTGCCATTCGGTAACATAATGAGGGAATCAGGGTGTCTTGCTTTCAGAATTGCTGGTGGCTTCACGGCCATTCAAGAGGCGGCGAGGATAAGTAGAAACGAGATTGCAAGGACTTGCTCATCGCCTGGGTATCGGAGATGATTTCCTGATTAAATCACACACACACACATTAATGGAGTGTTGCTGAGTAGTCCAACAGACTAGAAACATCCCTTCTAAATATTAGCATATATTAAAAGAAAGATCTAAACAGGAAACGAAGGCCCTACTTGACTTATAATAATTTGGCTATCAATTTATTTTTCTCTTTGGCTTCCCGAGCTACTAGGGCTCAGATATAGCCCCCACCACCACCCACCCAGGCCATTTGCCAGAACATTGTGAGTAAATGTCAGCAATATCCATGTTACTGACTCAGCTTGCTTCAAAATAAGTGTTTATATCCTGCCCTAGAAAACTGGTTCCTAAGGCAGCTGGTAACAGGTCACAACCATTCAAACCACTAACAATTAGAGTGGTTCCTCAGTGGAGCAGGCTTCCTCGGGAGGTGGTAAGCGCGCCTTCCCTGGTGGTTTTTAAGCAGAAGCTAGATGGACATCTGTCAGCAATGCTGGTTCTATGACCTTAGGCAGTTCATGAGAGGGAGGGCATCTTGGCCATCTTCTGGGCATGGAGTAGGGGTGTGTAGGGGTGTGTGTGGGGGAGGTAGTTGTGAATTTCCTGCATTGCACAGGGGTTGGACTAGATGACCCTGATGGTCCCTTCCAACTCTATGATTCTATGATTCTATGAAAATACAGTTCCAATCTAAAATTTAGGGGAGGGTGCGTGGCTCAGTTGTAGAGCATCTGCTGGTCCCACGTTCATTCCCCAGCATCTCCAGTTAAAAAGATTAGGTGGTACGGGATGTTAATGATCCCCACTTGAGACCCTGGAGAGACACTGGTCTGATTCAGTATAAGGCAGCTCCATGTGTTCAAAGCAACAAAACAGAAGAAAGCATAAAAGCATAAAACTCTTCTTCTACTGAATCAGACCCTTGGTCCATCAAAGTCAGTATTGTGGCTCTCCTGGGTCTCAGGCAGAGGTCTTTCACATCACCTACTTGCCTGGTCCCTTTAACTGGAGATGTCGGGGATTGAAACCTGGGACCTTCTGCATGCCAAGCAGATGATCTACCACTGAGCCACAGCCCCTCTCCTGCTCTGCTTTTAGACTGTTATGTGCTTTTATGCCTCAGCCTGCTTTTAAAGGTGGTATTTACTGTTGTTATTATTGTTATTATTATTATTATTATTATTGACTGGATTGTTTTACTATGCTTTTATTATTATGGTTTATTTTTATTGTTTTTTCCCCCTTAGGCTAGTTTTGTTTGATTGTTGCAAGCCTCCTCAAGTGGGTCTAGAGAGGCAGCAATTTTTTTTTACAAATAAATAAATGATATTTATACGTGATTCTCTCCACCCCTTTGAGAAGTTCTGCAGCCTTGAGAAGTTGGCCGTTTTGTGACTTTCTGAAACTACTTAACTACACTACACATAGGCCGTTTATGCTTGGTAATTAGCAGCACGTTCCAGGCTGAAGTGCCCCACGTATTTTTTATTGATTTCTTCTCGCTGAACTGTCTTTCCAGCCGTCACTGCGAAGCCGGCACATACCTGCTTTGCATTTCTTAAGAGCCCCTTTAACACAACCATTTGCATTTGCTCCACCCCCACCTCGAAGCATTCACTGAAGGAACCATGAAAAATCACAGCCACGGCTTAGTTTGCAAACGGCCATTGCTAATGGCTATGCAAATGAAGGAACGAAGGAGCAGGCAAGTGGGGGTGGAATTTGTTTGACTTTCTCCTCTTGCATCGGGACCGTGAATGGTCATTTTAAAGTGCGGATTTTAAAAAGGAGCTTTGAGTGAGCATCAGAATTGACCCTGCATAAATGGCCGTAAAGTAACATGTAAAGACAGCCCTAGAGGGAGCTGGTGTGCTGACCTACTAAAGGGTTTGTTTAGCAGCAATCCTTGTGGCCCAAAAAATTTAAAAGCAAAAGGAGGTTAAAAACAAAAGAGCCATCTGGAGTCATGACTGTAAGATATGACCTAACCAAAGGAAGAGACCAGAGGCTAGTCCCAGATGGACCTAGGGAGAGGAAAATGTGCTATGTTAATTCAAAACTGTGGCATAACAGAACTTTAGGAGAGCCTGTTTATAATGAGGCTGGTAGTTCAAATATAAAAGCGTTGTCCCAGAGCCTTGAAAAGAACATGAAAAAAAATAATAAAGCCAGATTTATGAATGAGTTTCTGGTAAATCCAACTGAAGTTCACTGATGACCATAGAGTCAGAGATGCTGGTGTGCGTGTGCCCGCCATTCCATGAGGCAAACATCAGCATTGTGGCATTCAAATTACAAAAAGCAGAGCAGGGACTAAGAGTTAACCTCCCCTCCAAACTGGACCATAGCCTTAATCCAAATCAGAGTCTGTGTGTGTGTTAAGTGCCGTCAAGTCGCTTCCGAGTCATGGCGACCCTATGAATCAATGTCCTCCAAAATGTTCTATCTTTGACAGCCTTGCTCAGATCGTGCAAACTGAGGGCTGTGGTTCCTTCATAGAGTCAATCCATCTCTTGTTGGGTCTTCCTCTTTTCCTGCTGCCCTCAGCTTTTCCTAGCATGACTGTCTTTTCCAGTGACTCTTGTCTTCTCATAATGTGACCAAATAACGATAGCCTCACTTTAGTCATTTTAGCTTCTAGGGTCAGTTCAGGTTTGATTTGATCTAGAACCCACTGATTTGTTTTTTGGGCAGTTCATGGTATCCGTAACACTCTCCTCCAACACCACATTTCAAAGCAATCTACTTTCTTCCTGTCAGCTTTCTTCATTGTCCAGCTTTCACACCAATACATGGTAATAGGGAATACAATGGTATGAATTAACTTAATATTGGTGGCCAGCGACACATCCTTACACTTCAGAAACGTTTCTGGCTCCTTCATGGCTGCCCTTCCCAGTCTCAATCTCCTTCTGATTTCTTGGCTGCAGTCTCTCTTTTGGTTGATGATGGAGCCTGCATAGCAGCAATTTAAAGATGAGGAGGAGGAGGAGGAGGAGATGAAGAAGAGTTGGTTTTTACATAAAGTTTTTCTCTATCTTTTTAAGGAGACTCAAACCAGCTTACAATATCCTTCCCTTCCCCACAACAGACACCCTGTGAGGTAAGTTGGGCTGAGAGAGATGTAACTAGCCCAAGGTCATTCAGCTGCCCTTATGTGTAGGAGTGGGGAAACCAACCTGGTTCACCTTATTAGCATCCACCACTCATGTGGAGGAGTGAGAACAGTGAGGAATCAATTCTTGGAGGCTAGTTTGGCCTTGCAAGTGGCTTAGGATTGACAACTCTGGGTTGGGAAATTCCTAGAGATTTGGGGAGTAGAGCCTGGGGAGGGCAGGGTTTAGGGGGAGGAAGGGAACTTAAGTGGGGTATAATGCCCCACAGTGCACCTTCCAAAGCATCCATTTTCTTCAGGGGAATCGATCTCTGTAGCCTGGAGATGAGTTGAAGATCCCCAGGTAGTACCTGGAGGTTGGAATCCCTATATGGGCTCCAACTAAATGGGATATTATTGACTAAATGGGATATTATTCCCCTGTGAGCCGCTCTGAGCCCGGTCTCGGCTGGGGAGAGCAGGGTATTAAATTGAAATAAATAAATAAACTCTATGGATACATCTTCCATAATGACAACGTACAGAGTTAGTTATACAGAAAAACATCCTGTTGAAGCGTTCCAGTCTGGAGTTAATGGCCCAGTGATTTCCCAATCATTTCCCCTGTCTCATTTTGAAAGAGGACAGACATGAGCTTGCAACCATTCTCCCCGACAAACATGCACACCCTAAACAAAACGGGTACACATTTTTTTCCAACCAGTATGCTTGGCATCAGATCTTCACCACCAAAGCATCAGATCTTCACCACCAGGTGTGAGATGTGGGTCGTCCCCCTCCCCCTACAGCATACCTTCTAGGCACAGAATGGCATCTAGAAAGTTGGCCAAAAAAACCTGTATTGTTATGAATGTACCTTTGCTAGCGAGCAGGTTGGTTCTTTCGGTCTAAAGTTGTTCAAGGGCAGACTTCTCTCTTTCTAAATTAATTTCATCCAAGCCATTAACTAGGAAGCCTGGAGAAGTTTATAGCCCTTCCAAAATACAAATAGCAGCGCAGTTCGGCGTCTTTAATTAGTAACACTCCAGATCTGATGGTAGAACCCAAGCACGAGGCTCCGTACTCCGTGACCAATCCCCAGAGCCCGACCCATCTGTCGAAGGCCTTTCCCCCTTCCGAGGAAGCCGATGGTCAGTTTGCTCAGCTCTTCCCTTTTTTCCCTTTCCCATAAGCACTTTCAAGAAGCTTTGCCGAGAGAGAGAGAGAGAGAGAGAGAGAGAGAGAGAGAGAGATCAATGTGTGTGAAATAGCGTAACAAATATAAAGGAAATACTTCACACTTTTTATGGTGGAGGGCATGGTGACCACCCCCACAGAAAGAAAGAGAGGGAGAGCAGTGGCTGGTACAAGCTGAGGGTGGGCAGGTGGGCGGTGCGTGCACCAGCTGGGCCGCAGGTGGGCAGCTGCATCTGTGCCACGGCAAGGCAGCGCTCATTCTCCCCATGACCATGCTCCCCATACCTGGGCTGGCGCACTCCCTCTCCTTGCGCCCGGGGCAAGAGCCCCCGCCAGACCCCAGCAAGATCTGGCCCTGCTTCAGGGAGCCAATGGGATGAGTGGATGGGTGGAACCTCTGTGGGACTCAGTTTCTTACAGACTCTGGAACTAGAGTTGCCAACCTCCAGGTGGTGGCTGGAGATTACAACTGACCTCCAGCCAATAGAGATCAGTTTACCTGGAGAAAATGGCCACTTTGGCAATTGGGTTCTATGGCATTGAGGTCCCTCCCCTCTCCAAATCCTGCCCTCCTCAGGCTCCACCCCCAAAAACCTCCCACTAGTGGCAAAGAGGGACCTGGCAACTCTATCTGGAACTGACTCAGTAGCTCACCAGAGGAAGCTGCAAAGCTTCTAATCCCAGAGTTGCCAGTTTGAATCCCTGTAGCTCATGACAGCTGGCTGGGCAGTGGTGATTGACGCAGCAGATTAAGAGGATGAGGGCAAGGAATATTTCGCCCTTAGATGGGTACATAAAATAGAACTATTGCCCAACTGCACTTCAGGGAAGATGGACTGGGCACCGTAGAATTCCATTTCCCATTCCGAATGCATAGGATCATAGTGAAAACTCTCCAAAGACTTGACCAACAGCCCTAACTATTCTTCACATTGATGATATCATCAGTGCTTAAAATAAAGGCTACCTAGTTTGTTTCTTGGCTAACCAAGGACTTGAACACAGGTTTCCCCAGTCTAAAATTCGGGCAGCCCATTCCTGAGAGGAAGGGCTGAGCCAGTGGCTGCAGGCGCTGCTGCCGTGCCACCTCCAAAGGAGGATTCAGCCCCCCACGCTGAAGCCAAAATGCTGCCCTCACCCTTGAGCCCCGTGGAACTGCTCCATAGGGTTCCACGGGGATATGCTGCCTAAAAAGGTGGCATACATCGATGTCAGGGCAAAGGGGACGTTCCCGGCCTGAGAGGGCTTAGGAGGCCACCTAAAAATGGCTCCTCTCCTGGAATGCCCCGGGAACGCCCCAGGAAGACTGCGCACACAAGTGAGCCATCAGGATGCCAGCGGGAGGCCGGCGTGAGAGGCCCAACGCCCATATCCATGCCAGTCTTACTGGCACAAGGGGCACAGGCACTGGCTCAGTGGGGCATGGATGCTCCTCCTAAGGACTTTCAGCCCTCAAGGTGAGGAATGAGCTGTCAGTATTCACTACTCTGATTTTTGAGAACAAGGAGATCTCGAGCCATTTCATTCAATGATCCCGGCAAATTGGGGTGGAAGTGGATTCTTATGTGAAAATCTGAATTATTATTTTCCCCCCATTGGTGCTTATTATTAATGTCTCCATTGAAGGAAAATTAGTTGAGCTAAATGGTAAAAGGGTCACATTTATAAATCTGAACAGTCCAGTAACACTTAAAGCAATCCCAAATTAAAATGATGGCATATAATGGATCTATAATTTATGTACAGGGGAATGGACTGCAAATATCCAGGAATGAAGGAAACTGAAACTTTTCAATAACCTTTACTTTGATTATAAAAAGTTGTTGGGGGGTTTTTTGGAGCAGAATTGCTAGGACCTGTACTAGTTTTGCAATCCTTGCAGAACTTTCCCAAATATTTGTCATTAATTGCTGCTTATCTTCTCCTTCTGAATTAACCTCGTGATCTTTCCCCTGCTTTGAAATCAATGTGACTTTAAACACAAGTCCATTTATTAAGTCTTTTTATTAGGTCTTTCATTATGCATGCTTGTAAAGATCTTAATAGAGATGTTAAGTAATGAAATTTTGCAAGTTCCTAAAATCTTCATAAATCTCCATAAATTGTCTCTTTATGAGAAACCTACTTTCATTGTGTCTGACTTTTTTTATCCATACGCAACAAAAATGTTAATGTACTTTAATTACGCTAATGTGATTTATCTCTTCACTCATTATACAAGTTAATTTTGTTCTAAAGAGTCCTGTTTTCAAATTCTCTCCAGCAATGGAGAATTAAAGTAATTATAGTTTAGCACAGGAAATTAGTCATAAAGGTATGTGATTTCTAAAATAAATTGAAGTTTTCACAGGGCAGATTATGCCATATGCCTTACAGAGACAAGGATTTAAAAAGGGGGAGAAGCTTGACTTTGCCATCTTATATCTCCATTAGAATATATATATATAAATTCATCTTGGAGTCCAAGGATGGTTCATAGACTCATAGAGACATAGAGGCAGAAGGTACCTATAGGGTCATCTAGTCCAACCCCCTGCACAATGCAGGAATTTTTCAACTACCTCCCCCCTACACACACACCTAGTGACCTCAACACCATGCCCAGGAGATGGTTCATCCATAGAAGAGCATCACTTGAAATTTCTGTTCTTCCAGTACTCAACTTGCTCTTAATTCACGCACAGATATTCATTAGGTGATGACTGCCACATCCAATTGTCATGCATGTGTGAACGGGCAATCCTAGAACATGTCTCCAAATTGTTCAGCCTTCTGGTTTTGACTGGAAATCCCCATTTGGTTTTAATTTCTGTCTTGAGCAAAGTTAACCCATGAGTCTTTATTTGCACTCCATATTCTGCTCCTTCGCACAAATGTTTCCTGTCAAAGCCATGCAATTTTAATGACATTTTGGAGTCTGCTGTATGGAAAAGGTATATATAATTGGCACAGTAGTGGTTAAGGGCGGTGGACTCTAATCTGAAGAACCGGGTTTGATTCCCCACTCCTGCACATGAGCAGCAGACTCTAATCTGGTGAACCGGGTTGGTTTCCCCACTCCTCCACATGAAGCCTGCTGGGGGACTGTGGGCTAGTCACAGTTCTCTCAGAACTCTCTCAGCCCCACCTACCTCACAAGGAGTCTGCTGTGGGGAGAGGAAGGGAAGGTGATGGTAAGTTGCTTTGAGTCACTTTTTAAAAGGTAGAGAAAATCTTCTTCTTCTCTCCCCCAGTTTACCTTCTCGACAACCCCGATAAGGTAGCTTAGGATGAGAGAGAGAGGTGTGAGGTCACCCAGTAAGTGTCATAGCACAGTGAGGATTTGAACCTATGTCTCCCCAGTCATAATCTAATGCTCAAACAACTATATCAATTAGGTTCTTGTCTGTGTGAATGTGCGGCTCATTGGCATAGTGGTTGGGTGTGCACATATTCCTAAGGCGTGACCCAGTGATCCAGCACACATCAACCTCAGCAGCCTGGACTGAATTGGCCCTTTACCTCTATTTCTGAACATCATGCATTCGAGAATGGCTTGGCGCACTGTCAGATGCACAGATGTAATGGGGTATCGTGCTGTTGCTTTTTGCAGTTCTGCTGTAAATGTCTTGACAGAAAATGTACAAAGTGCAGATCCACAAGTTGGAAACATGCACAAAAAAAGCCAATGTGCAAAACACCCACACAACCATTGGTTGGTCCATCTAAAGCCACCACCCTGAACTACTCCTTGTTTTTGCTTCATATGGATTCTCCAGATCCTCCATTTGAAGTGGGTAAGGTGGAATCAGAGGGAAAGTTCCCACTATATGCCTGCCATTATTTAAACAATTTGTTCATGTTGATGGCCATTTGGTCATTTTTCCTAGCTCCTGCATCTTTCTCTCATTGGAAGAAGAAGAGTTGGTTTTTATATGCTGACTTTCTCTACTACTTAAAGGAAGAATCAGACCGGCTTACCATTCCCTTCCCCTCCACACAACAGACACCCTGTAAGGGAGCTGAGAGAGCTCGAAGAGAACTGTGACTAGCCCAAGGTCACCCAGCTGCCTTCATGTCAGGGAGTGAAGAAACCAACCTGGTTCACCAGATTAGAGTCCACTGCTCCTAACCATCGCTCTTAACCACTACACCACTCTTAACTACTACACCGCTCTTAACCACCATGCCGGCTCCTAACCACCATTCTTAACCACTGCACCAAGAGTAGAAAACAAATAGACAATAACCTATATTTTGGCATGCAAACATGCAGGCTGTCAACCTGCAAGTTAATTTAAAAAAACACCCCATAAGGTAAAAACAGCTAGAGGAAGATAACAGTCTTAAAATCCCAACTATTGTCAGTGAGATTTAGTTCTTCTGAATAAAGGAATTTTCAAAGACAGCTTGCCCCTTTTTCTTTCTTTTCCCCCCAATTACTATCAGACTACTCACTGTTATTGTTCCTGGGATCAAATAATACGCCTAACTAAGTGACAAGAAAATATATGCTGTGTCACTTTATTCCCAATGGGTACAGAAACTATAGGGAAGGTGTAAATTATCCACTTGTTGTGAGATGAGTAGGCACGAGGCAGGATTTCCCCTGTTCCCCTGAACAATTTGCTTATTCTTCCCATTGTCTTCTCTGCACTGCATTCTGCTCCTCCTTCTTTCTGCTTTCACAAGGAAGGTTTCTAAAATTAATTCCATAACTGGAGCTTGCTTAGGGTGCTTTCACACATCCTGAGTAATGCACTTTCAATCCACTTTCACTGCACTTTGCAGCTGGATTTTAGTATGTGAAACAGAAAAATCCACTTGCAAATTGGTTCTTGTAGGTTATCCGGGCTGTGTAACCGTGGTCTTGGTATTTTCTTTCCTGACGTTTCGCCAGCAGCTGTGGCAGGCATCTTCAGAGGAGTAACACTGAAGGACAGTGTCTCTCAGTGTCAAGTGTGTAGGAAGAGTAATATATAGTCAGAAAGGGGTTGGGTTTGAGCTGAATCATTGTCCTGCAAAAAGTAACAAAGGTAATGTGCTAACCATTGTCCTGTAAGTATCAAGATAATGTGCTAATGACGGTGTGGTATGTTAATATGGAACCATTGTATCCTGAAGTGATCTGTTAATGTGTGAAATCCAAAGCTAATCTGCATGGCTATTGTTGACTGTAGTCTTTGTTAGTCTGGAGGTTTACAGGACAGGAAGCCAAGCCTTATTCATTCTTAAACTCTCTTCTTTTCTGTTAAAGTTGTGCTGATGTTTATGAATTTCAATGGCTTCTCTGTGCAATCTGACAAAATAGTTGGTAGAATTGTCCAGTCTTTCAGTGTCTTGGAATAAGACCCTGTGTCCTGTTTGTGTCAGTCCATGTTCAGCCACTGCTGATTTCTCAGGTTGGCCAAGTCTGCAGTATCTTTCATGTTCTTTTATCCTTGTTTGTATGCTGCGTTTTGTGGTCCCGATGTAAACTTGTCCACAGCTGCAAGGTATACGATATACTCCTGCAGAGGTGAGGAGTCTCTTTTGTCTTTGGCTGATCGTAGCATTCGTTGTATTTTCTTGGTGGGTTTAAACACTGTTTGTAGGTTATGTTTTTTCAAAAGTTTCTCCATCCTATCAGTGACTCCTTTAATAAATGGCAAGAATACCTTTCCTATGGGAGACTGTTTTTCCTGAGTTTTCTGATTTTTGTTTGGTTTAATGGCCCTTCTGATTTCATTCTTGGAATAGCCGTTTGCTAGCAGTGCGTGATTTAGATGATTAGTTTCTTCCTTGAGAAACTGTGGTTCACAGCTCCGTCTTGCACGGTCCATTAATGTTTTGATTATTCCTCTTTTCTGTCGGTGTGTGTGTGGAGTTTTTGTGTAAGTAGCGATCTGTGTGAGTTGGTTTCCGGTAGACCTTGTGACCTAACTGAAAGTTTGTTTTATGGATGACAAGGGTATCAAGAAATGGGAGTTTACCCTCAATTTCCTTTTCCATGGTAAACTGAATGTTTGGATGGATATTATTAAGATGGTTTGGAAAGTCCATTAATTTTTCTTCACCATGGCTCCAAATAGTAAATGTGTCATCTACGAACCTGACTGTAGGTTTGTAAGGTGCCGATTCTAATGCTGTCTTTTCAAAATATTCCATGTAAAAGTTTGCTATTACTGGACTGAGTGGACTTCCCATAGCTACTCCATCAATCTGTTCATAAAATTCTTTATCCCATAGGAAATAACTTGTTGTCAGAGAATAGTGAAATAAGGCTGTTATATCTTCTGGAAAAATCTGGTTAATCAATGAGATTGCAAATGATCATTAAAGTGCATTAGTTTCCCACACCTCTCAACCTCTTTAGTGAATTTGCATCTTTTCAACAACAATATATGGGTAACTGTCCTGCGTTTTCCACAGGGCTAACTGACAGAAAGCAATCCTTCCACTGCCAGATTCTGGTGTCTTTAAAGAAATTAGTATTGTTTGTCTTAATATTTGTAACAATACTCCCCCCAGTTTTCTCTTTTTGCATGCCTTATTTTCAACATAAGCCTATGAGAGCCAGCGTGATGTAGTGGTTAAGAGTGGTGGACTCTAATCTGGAGAACCAGGACTTCTGGACAAGCCAACAGACAAAACAGATCAATGGGCTAGATTGTGATTTTTCTCATTTCCGTGTTTCAGCACAACATAGTACCGTTGCTGGGGCATAGCAGTGAAGAGGATAAGCTGTATTGAGAAGGTTGCAGGTAGTGATGCTCAAACACCTGCGGGTTTGGGTCATGACCCAGTTTTTCCAACTGGCTATTTGTTGACCCAGTCAGAGGTGTTTGGCCTGTTGCTTCACTGTATTCCTTCCAACAGTGCAGTCCAGCTCAATCAGCTTTTCACACCAGTGCATTCCTTCACAGCCCAATCGAGTTCCATTCCCCCTTGTTCTCGTTGCCTGCTCAGCAGGCAATTGATTAAACATATGGGGATGTAACCACTCATAAAAATCAGTCATAAATACATGATGTGTTTGTTGATTTTTTTAAAAAAACCTCTACCATTTGCTGTTCATAGAATCATAGCATCATAGAATCATAGAGTTGGAAGGGACCACCAGGGTCATCTAGTCCAACCCCCTGCACAATGCAGGAAATTCACAAGTACCTCCCCCCCACACCCCCAGTTCCCAGAAGATGGCCAAGATGCCCTCCCTCTCATGAACTGCCTAAGGTCATAGAATCAGCATTGCTGACAGATGGCCATCTAGCCTCTGCTTAAAAACCTCCAGGGAAGGAGAGCTTACCACCTCCTGAGGAAGCCTGTTCCACTGAGGAACCGCTCTAACTGTTAGAAAATTCTTCCTAATGTCTAGATGGAAACTCTTCTGATTTAATTTTAACCCGTTGGATCTGGTCTGATCTTCTGGGGCAACAGAAAATGACTTGGCACCATCCTCTATATGACAACCCTTCAAGTACTTGCAGATGGTTATCCTATCCCCTCTCAGTCTTCTCCTTTTCAGGCTAAACATACCCAGCTTCTTCAACCTTTCCTCATAGGACTTGGTCTCCAGACCCCTCAGCATCTTTGTTGCCCTCCTCTGGAAACGTTCCAGCTTATCTACATCGTTCTTAAATTGTGGTGCCCAAAACTGAACACAATACTCTAGGTGAGGACTAACCAGAGCAGAGTAAAGTGATACCATCACTTCACGTGATCTGGACACCATACTTCTGATAATGCAGCCCAATATCGCATTTGCCTTTTTAGCTACCGCATCACACTGCTGACTCATGTTCAGCGTTTGCTCTACTAAGTAGGTTCATCTAAGTAGGTCTTAGCAATGTCACTGGCTGCTGATTGTTTGGGTTGGCAGCATTTTTCGCATGCCTAGTTTTGGAAAGAAAAAAAAAAACCCTGACACAAGCCTGTTTCAAGGGTTCGATTCCTGCAGTGCCATAAGAATATAAGCAAGGCCACGTTGAATGAGACCAAGGCCCATCAAGTCCAGCAATCTGTTCACTCAGTGGCCAACCAGGTGACTCTAGGAAGCCCACAAACAAGACGACTGCAGCAGCATGATCCTGCCTGTGTTCCACAGCACCTAATATAATGCCAACCTAATATAAGTGCCAACCCAAACAGACCAGGTGATCAGCTAGTCATCACAGTTGAACATGGTCACCATGCATTTTTTTGTTATCCTTAGTTACAGGTTTGAATCTCATCTCAGCCACATCCTTACTGGATGGTAAGCCATACTATCTCAGACTAACTTTCTGACCTGCAAAATCCGGCTAACTATACTGGCTGTTATAAGGATTATTGTGATAGTGTATCCGGCTGTCCTCGACCAGGGTGAGAGCTTTTTCAGCTCTGGCTCCAGCCTGGTGAAACTCTCTGTCAAACGAGACCCGGTCCCTGTGAGACATAGTTCAATCCTGCAGGGCAGTAAGACAGAGATGTTCTGTCAGGCCTGCAGGGCAGCAACAGTTTCCATCTTTGCTGGCCTCCCTGCCCAGTTCCTACTCCTGCTTATTCCTCCTCTTTCAACTGGTTGCTGTCACTAGTATAAAAGGCGCCATCTAGACTTATCTGGTTTTGAGTTTGTTAAATTGTTAGGATTTTATGACAGGTCTTAACGATAGTTTTGTCATCTTACAATGATGTATTGTATTTTAGAAGAAGAAGAAGAGTTGGTTTTTATATGCCGACTTTCTCTACCATTTAAGGAAGAATCAAACCGGCTTACAATCACCTTCCCTTCCCCTCCCCACAACAGACACCCTGTGAGGTAGGTGGGTCTGAGAGAGCTGTGACTAGACCAAGGTCACCCAGCTGGCTTCGTGTGTAGGAGTGGGGAAACAAATCCAGTTCTCCAGATTAGCCTCCGCCGTTCACGTGGAGGAGTGGGGAATCAAACCAGATTCTCCAGATCAGACTCCACTGCTCCAAACCACCATTCTTAACCACTACACCATGCTGGCTTTTACTTGTAATATTGTGACATTGCTATTATGGTTGGGAGCCACCCTGAGCCCAACCTTGAAAAAGGGCAGGATAAAAATCTTATAAATAAATAAATAAATAAATAAATAAACAAACAAACAAATAAATAAATAAAATGAAGTTCTTTGAAAACTGAAAGTGCTGTATAAATGCTAAATATTGTTAGTGCAGAAAGTGCCTTCGAATTCTTCATATATTCTCAAAGCAGTCTGTTTGGAAAGTTTGACTGAGGGCTGGCTTAAACTATCCAGGTGGTAGCTCTGCTACGAGAGTAAATTTCAGGCTGCTTTAGCAGCATGCCACCGCTCCTACTCTGAGAAATTCATAGGTCACACAGTTTCTTTATAGAACTGTGAGTTCATCACCAAAGGGTAAAAGAAAAATAGACTTTCTAACTATGGGAGAAGTGGTTCTGAACATACATTTGCTGCCTGAGAATCAACAATCTCTGAATGAGGTCAGTAAATCTTCCAACAACTTTCACCACACTTGAAGTCAGACAGATATCAGCCCCACCTAAGAAAAGCCATGCCGGATCAGACCAAGGCCCATCAAGTCCAGCAGTCTGTTCACAAGGTGGCCAACCAGGTGCCTCTAGGAAGCCCACAAACAAGACAGCTGCAGCAGCGCCATCCTGCCTGTGTTCCACAGCACCTCATATATTCGGCATGCTCTTCTGATTATGGAGAGAGTAGGTATGCATCATGACTAGCATCCATTTTAACTAGTAGCCATGAATACCCCTCTCCTCCATGAACATGCCCACTCCCCTCTTAAAGCCTTCCAAGATGGCAGCCATCACCACATCCTGGGGCAAGGAGTTCCACCATTTAACTATGTGTTAAATTGTCTTTAACCTTCGGATTGTATGCCTATCTTCAACCACAGATAACAACTTCATTGTTGTTTCACTTGTCCAAGGGGCTGCTGATTCTTTTTCAACTCAGTTCAGTTTTTGAAAGGGCCTTAAACATGTTGACACACATGGAGGATTCACACTAACAAACACATAATGTCAGTGTGGTATAGCGTTTAAGAGGGGTGGGCTCTAATCTGGAGAACTGGATTTGATTCCCTGCTCTTCCATATGAAGCCAGCTGGGTGACCATGAGCCAGTCAGAGTTCTCTTAGCTCTCTCAGGCCCACCTGCCCCACAAGGTGTCTGTTGTGGGGAGAGGAAGGGAAGGATATTGTAAGCTGGTTTGAGTCTCATTAAAAAGGTAGAGAAAAATCTTCATGTAAAAACCAACTCTTCTTCTTCTTCTTCTTCTAGAAATTCAAGTCTACTCCATGCATTTGTGTATAGTCAAGTGCCATACAGATTCTCTAAATTCATTATGCTGCCATGTACGGGTGGGGGATGCCTTGTTGTGTACAAATCTACATGGTGATAATTAAATCCATATGGTAAATCTGCCTTTTTAGTGATGACTAATCTGGAGAACCGGGTTTGATTCCCCACTCCTACACACGAAGCCAGCTGGGTGACCTTGGGCTCATCACAACTCTCTTAGAGCTCTCTCAGCCCCACCTACCTCAGAGGGTGTCTGTTGTGGGGAGGGGAAGGGAAGGTGATTGTAAGCCGGATTGATTCTTCCTTAAATTGTACAGAAAGTTGGTATATTAAAAACAAACTCTTCTTCTTGATCCAGTGATCCCAGATGGCAAAAATGGAGTCTTTCTCCTTTTATTGTCTCAACAATCCTGTGAGGTTGTTTCAGTGGAGGGAGTGTCGTTTGTCTATGACCACCCGCCGAGTTGAAAGGCCAAGCAGAAATGTGAACCCATGCCGACTTAGTGTTGCCAGCTCCGGGTGTAGAAATACCTGGAGATTTGGGGGCGGAGTCTGAGGAGGGTGGGGTTTGGAGAGGGGAGGGACTTCAATGCCATAGAGTCCAATTGCCAGAGTGGCCATTTTCTCCAGGGGAACTGATCTCTATCACCTGGAGATCAGTTGTAATAGCAGGAGGGCTCCTGCCACCACCTGGAGGTTTAAAAATCAAAGTTACAGCCTCAGGCGTCAATAATACAATAAGTTGTATTATTGATGCCTTAGGCTGTAACTTTGATTTTCAATACTTGACTACAGCTTTAGGTTTGTTTATATTGATTGACCACCTGGAAGTTGGCAACCCTATGCAGACTCCTTGCTCTGAGACCAACCCTTCATCCACTATTGTACAGGAGCTAAGTACACTAGTATTTCAGAACAGCAAACCAAAAAATATGAAAAGTGCTGATAACCGTATATGGGAGGGTACAAACTTTCATTTCTTTTAAAATACCCTGATTTGTTGATTTGTTGAATATCTGGACTGAGTGACTTTCCTATTTCTATGTTTCGCTGCCCTGAGGTGATAGACTGAGCCATGTGGCCTGGGAACACCATCTGGGAAGTGACAGATAACAAATGTTCCACTGGCCACTGCTTCCAAATAACAACGGTTGTGAAAAGTTCACTGTGGTATTAGAAATGACAAAACGCAAGATTCATTTATTTCTCCTTTAAACCTTTCCGTGAGACTTTAGTCAAATATTTGCTATGTATTATGCTAGAGAGTATATTACAAAAGAGGGTTGAAACATTGCAAGCTCCTGGGAACTAAGCAAGCCGAAAGAGTTTTCTAAGTCTGAGCTTGATAGCAACAGGGCTGGCCTGCATTTTATATTTGCTGCACAAAAAGGCCACTATGTGGTTACTTTTTTCACGTCTCTGTCATAACAGGCAGTATTCAATGCATCCTTCTTCCATGAAATACATCCTTCAACATGAGGGATGTCTCCACACTAGAACCTAACATGTTCCTTGGAAGGGACAGGGACTAGTGATGGCACAGAGGTGGTCCACATGAAAAGGAAATAGGATGTGTTTATTGATGCTGTAGGGAGGGAAGGAAGCATGGTATAGCCCAATCATGGATGATAACCAGGATCAGCCCTGGTTAGTATTTGGATGGGAAACATCAAAGGAATTCCAGGATTGCTATGCAGAGGAAGGCACTGGCAAACCACCTCTGTTAGTCTCTTGCCTTGAAAACCCAATAAGTGGTTGCCATAAGTCGGCTGCGACTTGATGGCCCTTTATACACATACATTGATGCTGCAGATTACAGTGGCAATGAATATCCTCACTAGTAAATATGCTTTTCTGTTCCACATGAAGCTGCCTTATACTGAAACAGACCCTTGGTCCATCCAAGTCAGTATTTTCTACTCAGACCGGCAGCAGCTCTCCAGTGTCTCAGACAGATTAATAACTTTTATTCCAGCATGAGCTTTCTTGAGTTAGAGCTCTGACTCAGGAAAACTCTGACTCATGAAAGCTCATGCTGGAATAAATGTTAGTCTTCAAGGTAACACTGGTCGTCTGCAGGTTGTACTGTCCTTGGTTGTGTTGTGCTTGCCACACTGGCCTGTGATTCTGGTGGGATTCTCTGGTTTGATGTTGGTTGAACACATGAAGACATGAAGCTGCATTATACTGAATCAGACCCTTAGTCCACCAAAGTCAGTATTGTCTACTCAGACCGGCAGTGGCTCTCTAAGGTCTCAGGCAGGGGTCTTTCACATCACCTACCGGCCTAGTCCCTTTAACTGGAGATGCCGGGGATTGAACCCAGGACCTTCTGCATGCCAAGCAGATGCTCCACCACTGAGCCACGGCACCTCCCCTGTGGTGACCAGCCCTATGTTATAAGTGTATCCATAAAAGTTAATGCATCCAGGATTTGATGGGGTAAATGTAACAGCAATCAGCATTTATGGCTGACTGGTATATGATTGGATCCCTGGCGAAAGTACTCTTGAGTAGCGGTGTAAGCTGTACTCTAGTTAAAACTATTGATACAGCACCCATGGTTTACAAAGCTGCTGTAGACTACCATGCCTGTGATGCAGTATGCCTGTGATTGAAATGGGTACAGCCCTGATACATGTATAGCCTCCATAAGATTAAACATATTGATGGCTGGGCAAACACGAAACACACAGACTAAGAAGTGGTGGGGATAACAGCAAATTTCAGAAATCAGTCCCACCTTAGTGAACACCAAATATAATCCATCCTCATATTACCTTTTAAGAGAATCTGAAGGCAACTCTATGGCCAATACATCTCCTAAAGACAACCAAGATAATCTGTTCAGAAAAAAAGAATAGCTAACATCAGTAGCACACATCTATTTTGCACATTATGCACAGTGTGTTAAGTTGGGAGCCCAGGACTGTTTGGGCTGACCTTACAGGGCAGGGTGGTCATGTGATAAAGCCCAAGACAGGAACAAATTCAGAGTAAACTATTTTGCATGAAGATATCCTAGTTTTCCTTGGACCTGGGCTCCAACCCAACGTTTATAAAAGCTGTGGTGGTGGTGAAAAGTGCTGTCAAGTCACAGCCAACTTAAGGCAACCCCTATGGGGGTCTTCAAGGCAAGAGATGAACAGAGGTGGTTTGCCAGTGCCTGCCTCTAATTCCCAACTATTCTGCAATACACTAGCATAATTGAGAACTAGAATCCAGGACAAAGCTATGCAGATAGAATAATAGAATCATAGAGCTGGAAGGGCCTCTCATGATCTGCCTAATGAGCTGGCTTGATTCTAAATGAGCAATACTCCAATCAGAGTTATCTTACAGAGGCCCAAGCCATTAGTTGCTACTGTAGACTACAGTGCCTATGATGCAGTGTGTTTTGATGAGACTTGACATGCCTGTGAGGCGTCTGTGGTCTACGTATGATTGATCAGTACAACTATTACTGAGCGAAGGTGTAATTTCACTTCTCCAGTATCCTTGAATGCAAACCTTTCCCTCTCAAATGTGAATGGCTGTCATAAAGCTTTCCACATGGGGACACTGTTGGGCCAAGGACTAAATCTGCCCTCTAACTATTACACTGTGCCTCATTGACAGGAATCCTATGAGGGTTGCAAGGCATCTCTGTGACCAAGAAGAGAAGGATGTTCTACTACTGCCAGGGGTATGTTCAGCGTAAATACCCACCCGCTCTACTCGCCATTATGACAGGCATTTTGCTAGTTTTCTGTGTGTTCTTCAGCAAGTGAGGATTCCAGCTATCAAGCTTGCTTTCCCCTTCTACTTAGAATATGATTTAGCACTATAGTCTATTTCTGATTATGAACAATAACATTTCAGATAATACACCAAGAATTAATGATGCATGGAAGACACAATGTAATGAGAAAAAAAGAAGCTGTGCTCTGCTCATTTTTACATTTTGAAGCTGTGGTTCTTCTGTGTCTGCTTGCTTAAATCAAAATTATTTGCAACTGACTCGAAAATGGAGATAACCGTGAACTTTGCATAAGCTTTTACTACAAATTAAGGACACTGGTTTTTCCCTTTGATTCCTTTTGCAAGCTCATCCTGTGCATACATTTTGCTGTCCGTCAGACAGAAACATTCATTTTTTAAAACTGTATGTTGTCAGATGGGAATTATATACAGGAAAGCAAAGCTCCAAAAATACTGGTTCTGGCATGGTGGGGTTTGAAAGCCTGTTTCCAGCCCTCTGTCTTTTACATTCTGGCGGCTTTTCTACTTCTTTTTTGTGCCATCAAGTCACATCTGACTTAGGACTACCCCACAGACGTCCAGAGGTGGTTTGCCATTGCCTGCCTCCATGTCAGTACCCTGGTTTGCCTTGGAGGTCTCCCATCCAAATCCTAACCAGGGCCGACCCAGCTTAGCTTCTGAGATCTGACCAGATCAGGCCAGCCTGTAGCTATCCAGGCCAGGGCTCTTTTAGTGTTCTATAAAATACTGGCAAGGCTCCAGCCCAACCCTCTAGCCTGCCAATTATTCGGCCAGCGTGGTGTAGAGTGGTGGTTTGGAGCGGTTGACTCTGATCTGGAGAACTGGGGTTGATTCCCCCCCTCCTCCACATGAGCGGCGGAGGCTAATTCTGGTGAACTGGATTTGTTTCCCCACTCCTACACATGGAGCCAGCTGGGTGACCTTGGGCTAGTCACACACTCTCAGCCCCACCTACCTCACAGGGTGTCTGTTGTGGGGAAGGGAAGGGGATTGTGTAAGCCGATTTGATTCTTCCTTAAGTGGTAGACAAAGTCAGCATATAAAAACCAACTCCTCCTACTCCTCCTTCTTCTTCTTCGAAACTAACTTACTCTATGGTTACAGAGGTACATTTTTAAAGGAAGTGGACTGCATATAGAACTTTATAGATTTTCTCGTTATAAATATGGAACTTTCAAGTAGATGGATTCCCCATTCAGCACCAAGGACAGTTCCATTAGCAAAAAGGACCATTCCTTCCCCCGCCCCCCAACACACCCACCCTTGCCACTGATTTCTACAGAAGCCCATAGAAGCAGGTCATCCCCAGGCTCTGGGACAGACTTCTAGGGACTAAGGAAAGCACCCCCCCATCCCAGATTTTCTACTGGCCATATTCTAATAATGGGCCTCTGTCTCAAAAGTCATTATAGGAAGTTCCAGCTAGTTTCAAAGGGGGGGGTCATTCAAATAAAAAATGAGGTGCCACCACTACAAATGCTCTGTCTCTGGTTGCCACTAACCTCATCTCTGAAAGTGGGGGCACAGAAGGTATGGATCATGAGGCACGTCTTAAGTGGGGGGCTGGACATTTCTTCAAGGACACCAGCCCTAACCTGTTTTGAGTCTTAAAGCTAAACACTGGCACAATTGCTTCTGGAAACAGATGTGTAGCTAGGGCAAATATTTTAGCATAGGGGTGATATGATATGAAAATATTCATCACAGTTCCATGACATCACAACAGCTGAACAATATCCAAATTGCTGGTGGTGGGCGGCTCACAGGCAGAAGAAGGAGGAGGAGGAGGAGGAGTTGGTTTTTATCTGCCAACTTTCTCTGCCACTTAAGGCAGAATCAAACCGGCTTACAATCACCTTCCCTTCCCCTCCCCACAACAGACACCCTGTGAGGTAGGTGGGCCTGAGAGAATGTGACTTGCCCAAGGTCACCCAGCTGGCTTCGTGTGTAGGAGTGGGGAAACAAATCCAGTTCACCAGATTAGCCTCCGCTGTTCATGTGGAGGAGTGGGGAATCAAACCCGGTTCTCCAGATTAGAGTCCACCGCTCCAGACCACTGTTCTTAACCACTACACCACGCTGGCTCTCTTGAGAGGTGACAGCTGATTGATTTTCAAACCCAGTGTCACAATGACTGTATTCAACTGCATATTTGAGAGTTTCCATAGTGAGCAGTGACATATTATGATTTTGAAAAAAAATATTTTTTGATCAGTCGATAAAATAATGGTCACACAACACAGTCATGAACTCCAGTTGGCCTGTATTAAGGCACCTCATTAATGGTTTATTAAGCAGCGGCAGTTGTTCAAGTTATTGATGCCTTTGTCAAAATTACAAGTAACATGTTGAATGGGGATGTGACATATTTTCATAATTGTAGCCATTAAAGGAAGTAGATTCGGCTCCATCAGGGAGCCTCCTAAGCTGTGGGGGGAAAAAAAGATAAGCATGGCCATTAAACTAATGGCATATCTCATCATCACCAAATAGTGGGCATGCATATTGTGCTGAGCTCTTCCCACTTCTCTAAATTGTGAATAGTCCAGGGGTGATGCTGCAGGGTTTTGTTGCTTTTGGCTGAGAATGAACTGGAAACTTGAAATATCTGTTTGGTTTCCAAACACACCAGCAGATCTCAAGGGAAGCAGATAAAAAGCAGGCTGCTAAATGGCAACGGTATGGATTTTTGAGCCCCAACAGAGCCAGCATGGTATATAACTTAGGAGAAGTGGACTCTGATCTGGAGAAATAAGTTTGATTCCACATTCCTCCACATGAGCAGCAGACTCTAATCTGGAGAACTGGGTTTGATTCCCCATTCCTACACATGAGCGGTGGATTCTAATCTGGTGAACCAGGTTTGTTTCCTCAGTCCTCCGCATGAAACCTGCTGGGTGATCTTGGGCCAGTCACAGTTCTCTTCAAACTGTCTCAGCCCCACCTACCTCACAATGTGACTGGCAGGGAAGGTAATTGTAAGCCATTTTGAGACTCTAGCATGGTGTAGTGGTTAAGAGCGATGGTTTGGAGTGGTGGAGTCTGATCTGGAGAACCGGGTTTGATTCCCCACTCCTCCACATGAGCGGCAGAGGCTAATCTGGTGAACTGGATTTGTTTCCCCACTCCTACACATGAAGCCAGCTGGGTGATCTCGGGCTAGTCACACTCTCTCAGCCCCACCTATCCCACAGGGTGTCTGCTGTGGGGAGGGGAAGGGAAGGGGATTGTAAGCCAGTTTGATTCTCCCTTAAGTGGTACAGAAAGACGGCATATAAAAACAACTCTTCTTCATTAAAGGTAGAGAAAAGCGGGGTATAAAAACCAACACTTCTTCATATCTGCTTAACTCCCAGCTCTGTGTTCTCTCTGCTGCTGACTCCAAAACAAAAGAAAATTTGCCCCTTCCTTGAACTTTGGTGGTGTCACTTTCTAAAGGCAAGAAAGTTAGATTTCCAGGCCATTATGGAAAACTTCCCCCACAACTGAAGGACATTAACCTTTGTGTGTGTGTGTCAGATCCCCATTGCTCCATCACATGAAATCATAGCAATAAACTCATTCACATTAACCAAAAGAGCAGAACTCATAACGATATTGAGAGAGGTCAGGTGGTATTAATTACTGTTTAGACTCATTTGCTAAATAAAAGGACATTGTTGGACTTGTGGAATGGATCATTTAAAGCTTAAAAAAAAACCTAGCCATTTCTGTGTAGACAGCTTATTGGCATTGTGCGTATTCCTTCTCATGCGGCATCCCAAGGTTGATTCCTGTTTGACTTTTTAATGTGTTCAGATCAATCTCATCTTCTCTTTTTGACTGACTGTGGACAGTGCTTCATTGGAATGTGACCTCAGGAAATGAAAGCTTTCATTTATCGCAGGAGAGTAGCCAAATGGTTCTCTGGCATGATAAAACAGAAGTCTGGTGACACCTTAAAGACTAACAATGTTTATTCCAGCATGAGCTTTCTTGAGTCAGAGCTCTGACTCAGGAAAACTCTGACTCAGGAAAACTCATGCTGGAATAAATTTAGTTAGTCTTCAAGGTAACACTGGATGTGTGTACTGACCTTGGTTGTGCTGGGCTTGCCACACTGGCCCGTGATTTGGGTGGGATTCTCTGGTTTGATGTTGGTTGAACACATGAAGACATGAAGCTGCGTTATACTTAATCAGGCCCTCGGTCCATCAAAGTCAGTATTGTCTACTCAGACCAGCAGCGGCTCTTTCACATCACCTACTTGCCTAGTCCCTTTAACTGGAAATACCAGGGATTGAAACTGGGACCTTCTGCATGCCAAGCAGATGTTCTACCACTGAGCCACAGCCCCTCCCCTGTTTGTATTTGGAGGGTTTTGGCCAGTGGTTGCTCTTGTGTGTTTGGCTATTGGCGTCTCTGCCATGAAGAAAGCATGGCATTTTCTTTCATATAGGAAACAATGGAGTCAAGTATGATATCTTGGGAGACCTTGTTCAGGAGCCTGTAGAATTGGACCCCTCAAACCAATTTGCTTGAAAGTTGGGGAGTCTTTAGTGGATAGGGAGGAGTAAGTTCCCTGACATCTTGATGTTATTTGCTATAAAAATAGCTACTCCAGGTTCCTGGAAAGAATCCCCCATAGGGAATAATGGATCCAAAATATTTCAGAATTCTCAACAAAAACAAATCCGATTTCTGAAATAGTATCGGAGACCTCAATAATCCAGAATAATGGTATGGATACCCTCCCAGAACTGTGAATCCTTGACACATTAATTCTCTATTGTTTCTCTGATTATCTTCAAAGGGACATTTTGTTCTTCTAGTCTTCCACTCCTAATACTTTTTAAAAAAGTATTTTAACCTCCCCCATCCCAAACGTACTTGAATATTTATTTTCTGAGTCCTCCAAACAGGGGACAATGTCTCACTTTATAGTGGAAGACCTTCTGCTCACGTAACTGCTAGGGACATCACACATTGCTGGGACACTCTAGGAATCACCAAAGACCCTATGATAAAACCATAGTGCTTAAGCTGATTACTACAATGCCTGTGGATGTGTGTGATGTCATTTCCAGTTAGGTTACTGGAAGTGACATCATGGCATTGCACCTAGCTCTGTTCCCAAATATTCCCAGGGGTTGCTAGCTCTCGGCTGGCAACCCTGCCTCCAACGTTTGCACAGTCTATTGACTTCTGTACTTTTTTGCATAACATTGAGAGATCTCTAAGTATGTCTATCAATAAAAATTAACTAGAATTAAATAAGAATATTGTGGCTGACAAAACAAGGGGAATGGCAGAAAAAGTACAGTTTGGTCCATTTTGATGTTGTGTGCCGGTGAGTGGACACTGCAGTCAGCAGAGAAATTGAATGTAGGGTTGCCAGGTCCGTCTTCACCACCAGTGGGAGGTTTTTGGGGCAGAGCCTGAGGAGAACGGGGTTTAGGGATGGGAAGGGCTTCAATGCCATAGAGTCCCATTGCCAGAGTGGCCATTTTCTCCAGGAGAACTGATCTCTATTGGCAGGAGATCAGTTGTAACAGCAGGAGATCTCCAGCTAGTACCTGGAAGATGGCAGCCATAACTGAATGGCAGAGAATTTGGGGGAGCATCCTGATTTACAGATCATAGAAACGTATCTTTCAAATTGGATAAAGAGACCACTTATCTCTGATATTTGCAATTAACATAGTAAACAATTGAAATACAAGATTTTGAAAGAAACCAGATAACCGAGTTGGTTTTTAAAAAGAAAATGATAGAGCCACAAATAGAAAGTATTCAGGTGGTTGGCATGAAGTAATTACTGAAGTGTCAAAGTTTATTGCTAAACGAGTCAGCCTGATTGCTTACATTAAAGAATTTAATACTTTTTTAAAAAAAACCAAGTCTCTAGATTAGGCCTAACTGCATAATATTAAACTTTCTGCTCCTCACCCTTCACCCTCTAAAATTGCACATTATATATTTCAGGTATATAATTATGCAGGCTGCTTTCTGAATATGTGCATATACTGTAAGCACTCAAAGACATATTCCAAGAGCACATTTGAGAACAGGCTTTAGGAAAATCTCTTGGTGGCTTAGATCCCTTCTTACCCTATTTGCAAGCTTGATAACAGCCAAAGGAGGTCCAAATCTCTCAGCTGGGTTCACTGCCTTTCTCGTCAGGTTTTATTGGGAAAGTTAACTTTACTCAACCACGATTTGGGCATGCGGAGAAGATATATTCACATTTTCCCTGGCGAGAGCTCTTACAAACTGAGGCCCAGTTGGTACCAAGGTGGGAAATCCATCGATGATTGCGAACTTTCAGATGGTGCCTGGAGTTCTCCTGGAATTATGACTGTTCCCTGACCACAGAAATCAATTCCCCTGAAGAAAATGGCAGCTTCCCAGGGTGGACTCTAGGGCTTCACATCCCTGCTGCTGCCTCCCCAAACAGTATCCTCTCCAGGTTCTGCTCCCAATCTCTAGGAATTTCTCTGCCTAGAGTTGGCAACCTTACCCTTGTTTAGACTCTACAACTCCTGACTGCATTTGAGGACTCCCATGACTAAATGGACAAAAAAAAATTCCACATAGAAACCCACGTAGCAGAAAGTTGGGTTTAAACCTAGGTCGGCTATGCATGGGTACTTTCATTCATGTTCTTCCCCTGTCTATCTCGGTTGCTCTTGGAGTTGCTGATCTCTATCGGTTGGAGCTCAGTTGTAATAGTAGGAGATCTCCAGCTAGTACTAGGCAGGCAACCCTAATTACAAAGCAGTGTGTCAAGAGGCAGGGATTCAAATGCTTCCTGCTTCCTGGGAGTTCTTTCTGAGCCAAAGAGAGGCATTTAGAAACGAGGCTTTGGTTTCTCTCTCCCTCCCATTCCTTGTAGGGAGCACCATTTTGTTTTTGTTTGTTGACGTGGCACTTGGGTTTCTGGGGGGGGGGAGTTAACGCTCAAAGAAAGCACCACAGCAATTACAAAGCAGCATTTCAAGGAGTGGGGACTCACAAGCTTCTTGTTTTGAGTTAGGAGACTGCTGGTGCACATCTTCGTGAGAAGCAACTGTGGGTCCAGCGAGCAACGAACCTCAGGTAAAACTCCCATGCATAAACGACCCTAGTTCCCACCAACAATTACTAGGTGTAAAAACTGTTTTTGACTGGAGGAACTTTCAGTCATGGGATTACCCACATGTTGTCTGGAGTGGTCTTGTGCAGGCATGAGGGTTGCCAGCTCCAGGTTGGGAAAAACCTGGAGGTTTTGGGGTGGAGCCTGGGGACGGTGGGGTTTGAGGAGGGGAGGGACTTCAATGGGGTATAATGCTGTAGAGTCCATCTTCCAAAGCAACCATTTTCTCCAGGTGAACTGATCTCTGTCGGCTGGAGATCAGTTGTAATCGTAGGAGATCTCCAGCCACCACCTGGAGGTTGGCAACCCCACCAGGCACACATTTTCCAGCTGCACATTAATTAGGCCTGAGATTTGAAGAAGGTGAATGTGCTCTTTGGCCTTTATCAATCACGTCACAGTGCCAGAACGAGAAAACTCCACACCATCTTTGAGCGCTTTAAGAGGCTTGGTGCACAGAAAGTCATCATTTGGGCTGGAGCTGTGGTAAAACACCTGCTGAAAGCCCTGGGGAAAGTCTTGGTGTAATCACCCAAAGACTTGTCAAGGAGTTACAAAAAGCTGTGGTGTTCCAATATGTTCTAATAAGTCCTTCCAAAGTACTAACCCTTGGAGGGCTTTGCAGAGGCTTATGTAATAAGGCAAGTCAATAATGTCAGCATCCCATGGAGTTCCCTAGAGAGCCAGCATGGGTGTAGTGGTTAAGAGTGGTGGTTTGGAGCGGTGGACTCTAATCTGGAGAACCGGGTTTGATTCCCCACTCCTCCACATGAAGTCTGCTGGGTGACCTTGGGCTAGTCAAAGTTCTATTAAGGGCTCTCTCAGCCCCACCTACCTCACAAGGTGTCTGTTGTGGGAGGTGAAGGGAAGGTGATTGTAAACTGGTTTGATTCTACCTTAAGTGGTAGAGAAAGTCAGCATATAAAAAACAACTCTTCTTCTTGTTCTTGTTCTCCTCCTCCTCCTCCTCCTCCTCTTCTTCCTCCTCCTTCTTCTGTCCTGGGTTCTCTGCACCAAATTAAAGAAACGAGTAAGCAAGCCACGCCCTATGCAATGTAGCACAATTTCTCTTCTTCTTCTTCTTCTTTGTAAAACCCACCACCTACAAAGCAAGGACTTCATCATTCCAAAGAAACCACCATCCACCCCAGGAAGCTGAAGGAAAGTACATGCAAAGACCCTGGATGTCTCCACATGGTGCAGTCTGTGAAAGTCAATGTGATGTAATGGTTCGACTGTCAAACTAGGACCAGGCTTCAAATCCTCATTCTGCCATGAAGTTCATTGGATGACCTTGGACAAGTCACTCTTTTTTTCTCAATCTAACCTCACAGGAGGAGGGAGGGACCACATATGTTGCTGCAAGCATCTTGGCCATGTGGTGAAGAGATACAAAGGATGATACCGTTAAGAACAAGTTAATGTTGAGGAGAGGCCATCTGCCTCTTAATGGTATCTGAGAAGAAGAAGCAATGGCTTTTGTTAAGACTGCTGCTGAAATTGTTGCAGTTAAAGTCTCAAAACTCAAGTTTTATACTACGTAAACTCGGCTTTTGTCATGCTTAGTAATGTTAACAATGTCATACTTAATTTAGCAATGTGTCTGACTGCAAATAATGCTATCTAATGTTATCTAAGGACAAAGACGTCATTTTGAGGGAAAGAGGTAGAAAGAAAGAGAGATTGGAAAAATTGTCCATCACAGAGATTATCAGAATTGATCGGATTTGGGTTTATCAGTTCATTTGGAACTCCGTTTAATTTTATTGCTTTGATTTAAATTATTTTGACAGATGCTCTGGAATAATCTGTAAAACAATCACCCACAGAGAGCAAATCAGTCACTAGAAATGCAATCCTATGGAGAGTTACTGCAGTCCAACCCCACTGAAATCCCTGAGCTCTGGAGGAAAGCTGCAGAAGACTGGTCTGTAAGTCAGTTGCGAATTATGATCAAAATGTCATCAGCTTCATTCGTAAATGAAGGCTGGTGCCAGAGATAGCAAAGTAGGAAAGTAATTGGACAAGTTGTCCACTGAGGAGGTTTGAGAAAGATGTATGATTAGTTTACCAAGGATTATAATTCCCTCTAGTTGAATGAAGTGGGTGCTAAGCTTCAAAAAATTGTGCTACATTGCATATGGCGTGGCTTGCTTACCCATTTCTTTAATTTGGTGCAGAGAACCCAGGACAGAAGAAGGAGGAGGAAGAAGAAGGAGGAGGAGGAGGAGAACAAGAAGAAGAGTTGGTTTTTATATGCTGACTTTCTCTACCACTTAAGGAAGAATCAAACCGGCTTACAATCACCTTCCCTTCCCCTCCCCTGTCAGGTAGGTGGGGCTGAGAAAGCTGTGACTAGCCCAAGGTTACCCAGCTGGCTTCATGTGTAGGAGCAGGGAAACAAATCCAGTTCACCAGATTAGCGTCAGCCGCTCATGTAAAGGAGTGGGGAATCCAACCCGGTTCTAGTGTTGCCAGATGCTGGTACCTTAATCACAAAGGAGGAGCCACCCCACATCTCTTGCTTGTCTGCCCTGGAAAGCCATAAACCATCCCCCCCTTTTTAATGGAAGGCAAAATGGAAGAACAAAAAAGAGAAAAAGCAAAGCAATGCTTAGGTAGGGTTGCCAACTTCCAGGTAGTAGCAGGAGATTTCCTGCTAGTATAACTGATCTCCTGCCGTTAGAGATCAGTTCACCTGGAGAAAATGGCTGCTTGGCCAATTGGTCTCTATCACATTGAAGTCCCTCCCCTCTCCAAACCCCACCCTCCTCAGGCTACGCCCCCCAAATCTCCTGCCGTGGGCGAAGCAGGACCTGGCAACCCTAACCTCTTCACCACTGGCGGGAGATTTTTGGGGTGGAGCCTGAGGAAGGTGGGGTTTGGGGAGGAGAGGGAGTTCAATGCCATAGAGTCCAATTGCCAAAGCAGCTATTTTCTCCAGGGGAACTGATCTCTATCGGCTGGAGATCAGTTGTAATAGCAGGAGATCTCCAGCTAGTACCTGGAGGTTGGCAACCTTAGCAATGCCTGATTCACCAGGCTGCTTCCTCAAAACTGTATCTCAGAATTTTTTCTAAAACCCTGATGAAGAGATGTTGAGGACAAGTTTGAGCCACAGCAATAAATACTTTAAAACAAGAGGAATCTCAAGGCAAGGAAATATGGGAACAGGATGCTGTCCTCAGATTACATTAGCCCGAACGTCTTCGAGCATGGGGCAGGTGTTTCAAACTCTCAGACACTGACTGCAAATTACAGAAGACGTCAGGGAACCATTTTGCGGAAGAAACCTAGAGCCCCATCTGCAGTGGAAACCAATTGCTGTGACCCCCCACCCCTCTTCAGCCCCTCGGGGGACCCCATCTCTGATTGGGAAGCCTAATGTGCGTGCCCACCTTTCCAAGAAGCTGATGAGAGTGCTGTTGTCACCTTTAAGTGACTACCAGCTGGTGCTATCAGATCAAAAAGAGTGGGCAAAATTGAGAGGGACACAGGGAAGTAATCCTTTCAAATTGCTGCAATATTTACTGGAAAGAGAGGCTTTCGGGGGAAATCAAGCATGTAATCCAGTAAGCCCTCTGCCCAGGCCTACCTTGAGCTCACAGGGGGACCTATTGAAATATGGTAATCGCCACTGTGCTCGAAGCCCAGGGAAGGAATGGAAATGAGGGGCGCTCTTCGCAAGCAGGGAGTGAGGCCGGGAAAGGCGAGCGCTCTTCCCTTTCCTATCTCGGAGGATAATCAAAATAAAAAGCGGGCTACGACGTCACTTGCCTGCTGCAAAAATCCACCATCAACCATTACCGGCCACAGGGTGTGCACCCCAGCTAGGGATGCCAACCTCCAGCTAGTGGCTGAAGATCTCACAGGGTTGCCCACCTCTAGGTACTAGCTGGAGATCTCCTGCTGTTACAACTGATCTCCAGCCTATAGAAATCAGATCACCGGGAGAAAATGGCCGCTTTGGCAATTGGACTCTATGGCATTGAAGTCCCTCCCCTCCCCAAACCCAGCACTCCTCAGGCTCCCCCCAAAAAACCTCCTGCTGGTGGAAAAGAGGGGCCAGGCAACCTTAAGATCTCATTCTATTGCAACTGATCTCCAGAGATCAGTTCACCCGGAGAAAATGGCTGCTTTGGAAGGTGGACTCTATAGCATTCTACTCCACTGAAGTCCCTCCCCTCCCCAAACACTGCCATCCTCAGGCTCCACCCCCAAAATCGCCAGGTATTTCCCCATCTAGAGCTGGCAACCCTAACCCCGGCTGATGTACACAAGGCTGTAAAACATGAGCAAAAAGAGCAAGTCCCATCCAGACCTCGAGGAAGATAACTCCAGTGTTGGTGGGGAAAGCAGCATTTGTGTGTACAGGATTTCCGGGTGCATGATTGTTTCCAGTCACCCTGTCTTTGCCTATGCATTTTCAGTCCAGGGCAAGGCTTATGTACATGCAAAGTGTAAGCTTGCAGGATAGCCACCACCTCCAGGTGGTGGCTGGAGATCTCCCGCTATTACAACTGATCTCCAGGTGACAGAGATCAGTTCCCCCAGAAAAAATAGCCGCTTTGGCAACTGGACTCTATGGCATTGAAGTCCCTCCCCTCTCCAAACCCCGCCCTCCTCAGGCTCCACCCCCAAAATCTCCAGGTATTTCCCAACCCAGAAGTGGCAACCCTATTGCAGGCTCCATGCATGTTTTAGGGTTGCAACTCCAAGATGGGAAATTCCTGGAGATTTTGGGGTAGAGACTGGGGAGGGGGGGTTGGAAGGGGAAAAGCCTCAATGGGGTATAAGGCCATATAGTTCACCCTCCGAAGCAGCCATTGTCTCCAAGGGAACAAATCTCTGTACTCAGGAGATTATTTGAAATTCTCAGAGATCGCCAGGCTTCACCAGGAGATTGGCAACCCTACTTCATTTATTTGTTCATTTACGCTTTGCCTTCCTCCTCAATGTCAGACCAAGAGCAGCTCACATAATTCTCCTCTCCTCTATTTTATCCTCACAGCTAACCTGTGAGGTAGGTTAGGCTGAGAGGATGTTACTGGCCTGGAGTCACCCATCCAGCTTCCTTGGGAGAGTGGGGATTCAAACCCAGGCCTCCCAGATCCTACTCTATCACTCTAACTACTACACCACACTGGCTCAACGATGGCACATGATCAGGAACCCAAACTATCAGGGGACTAGAGCAACTGCCCTTTGAGGAGCAGTTAAAGCGCTTGGGGCTGTTTAGCTTGGAAAGAAGGCAGTTAAGGGGAGACATGATAGAGGTCTATAAAATTATGCATGGTATGGAGAGAGTGGACAGGGAGAAGCTTTTTTGTGGATACAGCCTCTGACTGCTGTATTGTGTACTTCTCAGTATTGCCACAAGGGCATCCCTTAGTCCATATTATAACAAGCTTAGGGGGGGAAACATATTTCATCTACAAACTTCCCGAGTCCCGAGTCCCTTAAGAGTCCAAAGAAGACATACTCAAACTTTCTAAAAGTATTTTAAAAATATGGATCTGCAAAGCTAAAATGTTTATCATTTTTGAAGCATTCCCAGCAAAAAAATTAAAATTGGGTGGATGTTGTATATATCTGCCATATTTTCAATCCCATCTTTGCTCCAAGGGGCTCGGGGCAGTGTACGTTGGATTAACTTTGCCAAGTTTACCTTTACAGCAACCCTTTGAGGTAGGTTTAGGCCCAGGAGACTGCCCCAAAGTCAGTCAGGAAGATTCGAGGCTGAAGGGGGACATGGATATAGTCCAACATCCTAGCCACTATCTCTCACGTAGGATTTCCAACTTTTTAACTGTTTCTTCTATCTGCCTTTTTAATATCAGTTTGCTCATCAGGAGATGTTATTCAGCTCCAGGCCAACAAAAGCTTCAGTTGCCCCTTTCTGTATAGTAAACCTCTGTTAAAGAGACAGGATTTTTTTTTTTTTTTTTTTTGGTCCTGGCTATTTGGCAACATTATGTTTTACCGACAGGAGATTTTTGGGGTGGAGCCTGAGGAGGGCAGGGTTTGGGAAGGGGAGGGACTTCAATGCCATAGAGTCCAATTGCCAAAGCAGCCATTTTCTCTAGGTGAACTGATCTCCCTCGGCTGGAGATAAGCTGTAATAGCAGTAGATCTCCAGCTGGTACCTGGAGGATGGCAACCTTATTGCACAGGGAGCTCCCTTGACCATGTTTTCCCAGAGAACAGCAAACTAAAGGACTGCCAAGGGGGAATGGGCCAGTTGCTAAGGATGCTCCTTGATGCCCTGATTTATCTATGTACAGGTCCTGTACCTTTAATAGCTCCTGTACCTTTAATAGCTTAAGGACAAGGGGAAAGCCAGCAAAAGAAGAAATTCCCCTGTCACTCATCTGCATAAAAGTTTTGATCATTTCTATTTTGTCATGAAGCTCTTAAAGGCGCAGGATTCCTCCCCCCCAAATAAGAGGTTGCTGGCAAGCCATATTCCTAGGGTTGCCAACCTCCAGGTACTGTATCAAAAAATAGTATAAGGCTCTCAATGCTTATCAAATACTATATTACACAAAACAACAATATACTGTGCCAATGTGTGAACAAAATATACAGTGTAACATACAAGACAAATACAAACGAATTGTAACTAAAGACAAAGCAATCTTCTGCTGATTTTAAATTGTCAAGTTACTGTAAATATAGAGTGAATTAAGTTTCAGTTCAATCAATAACTTTCTTTGCTGGGTATTCTTTGTTTAAGCCTTCAATTTTAAATTTATACAATACAACAGTCCAAAGGAACATGGAAAGGAGCAGAAATGGAAATAATGATGGAAATGCTGTCTGGATTAACAATCACACTTTCACTGCATCAAAGGCAGCTTCTTCAGCCAACAGCTTCCAATTCTCTGCTGTTCCTTATTCTCAATTAAATTTGGCATAAGTTTTTAATCCACCTTTTCAGTCTTCCAAGCGCTCGGCTGGCTGCTACTCTGTTCGTTACTGCTGGAGATCTCCTGCTATTACAACTGATTTCCAGCTTTGGCAATCGGACTCTATGGCACTGAAGTCCATCACCTCCCCAAACCCCACCCTCCTCAGGCTCCGCCCCAAAAACCTCCCACCAATAGAAAAGAGGGACCTGGCAACCCTATTCTGGACCCTCCTCCGCTTCCTGCCACGCCTTCTCTCAGCTCTCTCTGCACCATGCTGCAGTAGCAGCCCCGCCAGCCTGCCTGGCCAGTACAGTCACTATACATCCCTTGCTCTGCTCACCGCTCTTTCTCATGTTCTGTTTTAGATCATAAGCTGTTTGGGGGAAGGTCCCTTTGGGTTGTTTATTGCAGTAAGAGGAATAAAAAAAAATCAGAAACTACAACTGAAGCTGATGGACATCAGGTACTGGAAGGCATCACGATTCAGCCGCTGGTCCCCAGCAGCATTTGCAGGTCTTTGGACTATTAATGACATATATTCCCATTTATGACATCCCAGCTGAGGCCGGTGTTTAGGGAGGGAAATCTAGCTGCCGTCACGGTGGAAAATAAGAGGGTGTCACTTTAAATTTGCAGCAGCATCAGAGAAATGTCAGTTTCATGCTGAAAACATACAGTGATACTCATCCTACCTGACCCAACCACGGTTGCATCAATTCAAGCTCACGAGAATGTCATTTCTGGCTTGCTCCCCACCCTCCTGTTCTTTAACTAATTTCCAGCCTGAAGAGATATTCCCCCCCACACACACACACACAACCCGTTCAACGATTGGTACAGCTCTACCTTCTGAAATCAAAGTCTAGAAGGATTATTGGATTTTTCTGGGTGACATTCTAGCTTCGCCTTTTCAGTCTGCCACACTTTAATGGGCAGGACAAGATCTTAGTTTATAAACCAGTATTTTTGCCATGCACGTACAAGGTACATACCTTTTTATTTGTCTTCCCACCCCATAAAAAGAATAAACAAATCATTCCAGGTGCAATCCTACACCTAGATGCATCTGGAGCAAAAACCCCACTGATTTTAATGGTGCAGGTTTGTAACCTAAGCCTTTCAGGTCTTTTGAAAATGGCCCTAAAACACTACTATATTGTTCCTCACCTTACAGAGCTCTGTAGGGTCTATAGTGGAGTCATATAACCACATTAAAATGCCTGAGATGTTATATATCCATTTCTAACATTATTTAGCTGCATTCTGATTAATAATTTACTGTTTCTAATGCTGTTATAATGGACTAAGGCACTATTATTTCTGTACTTTCCCAAATATTATAGAACCAAACGGTAAGATGAAAGCTAATCAAACAATGTAAAATCTATTTTTCCTTTGCTTCCCATAACGTAGTATGGGAATGTTCTCTCTACCAGCACTGATAATCGAATCATGGAATCATAGAGTTGGAAGGGGCCATACAGGCAATCTAGCCCAACTCCCTGCTCAATGCAGGATCAGCCTGGAGCATCCCTGACAAGTGTTAGTCCAGCCTCTGCTTAAAGACTGCCAGAGAGGGGGAGCTCACCACCTCCCTAGGTAGCTGATTCCACTGTGAAACAATTCTGACTGTAAGAGATCTCAAGAAGGATCACAGTTTAGTTGAGTTCGTAGGAGGACACCTAAGGTACACAGAGGCACCTACATAGTCAGTCCCAACTCAAAAATCACAAACAGTTCATTTTTTTATGATGAGCCTTTTCAAAATGGCAGATGGTGGCAGATGGGTAGTAGGGGGATGGTGGCTGTGAGAATCACCACATTCATGCAAGAAAAGAGTAACCCTGAAAAATGAATACATCTATTTGGGCATATACAAAGAGCTTGCTGAACAATTGGGTCTCTCTTGTAACCAGTAAGCAGGCTGGAGCTCAACCAATGGGTGCTTGAGCATTTTGAACTCTATGCACATTGCCTCTCAGTCATTTCTGTAATGTCGTAATGTTGTTTATAAAATTTAAATTCTTAGCTATCTGGAATGCCATATAGCAGAAGGGTAAAGGATATGTGTGGGGCCAGGAGGGAGAGAGAGACTATATATACTTGTCTATCAATATGTAATGTGTTAGACTTAGTGCATTAGATTAGGCTGATGTTCTTCATAGGGTCAGATCTGGCACCTCCACTTACTGATACCTCATGCAAAAGTTTCCTCGTTCTCAGTGATATAGTGAGCTTATCTTAATATTAGCTGCAATAAGGAAGCATCCCCGATATGGCAGTCAGCATATTTCATTATCTCCTTTGGAAAAGGATATATGCATAGATATATGTATGTATCTGAGATAGGGGGGAAAGATTTAGGGTGCATTAGTCTATACATTCTTCAGGAAGCAATGGATCTCACACGTAGATGTGCAGGATTTATTTGCCTCTACCCACTTAACGCTCGGCAGGTTGTTTTCACCGTTGTTTGACTCTGAACTTGCAGATCTTTCAATTGATATCGAAAGATATGCGGAAGAGAATTTATATGTGCGTCCGTGAGCAGGGTCAGGCCTGCAGCCCCTGCTTGCTGACGGCTAATACACACACATGCAAAAATAAGTATCTCTGCATCGTTCCGCCGTTCCAAATGACATACAGTTTATCGGTGCTGTCATGGTTTCCCTGGCACCAAGCAAACACATCAGGTCACTGACATTTTGATAGCTGCTGGCCAGGAGTGGCATAATGTAAGCTGATGCCTTCTCTTATTTATTTACAGACGGGCGGGTAGGAGAGGTCACATCTTGTCACCCCCCAGCATCTGAACAGAGGAACAGAGATGAGGAATGCTTACGATTTCATATTTACATGAACAGACCGGTCTGCCGTAAGAGTCACCAGCCCAACTTTTCAAATCATGACAGGGATTGTCAGAAAGCAGCGAAGACATAGTTTGTCTCCTTTTGGAAGCAAGGGAGGTCTTAATGTGAGCTTGGCATTGAATGACATCGGGTTTTGTTTTTTTCAGGAAAGCAGAGATGGAAACACACTGAGGGCTATGTAAGTGATGCTTCTTGGATGCCTCTAATGGGGACATTCTCTCTCGTTCTATGCTTCTTCTGCAGCAGGGTTCAACAACTAGCAGTCCCAGGGCCAAATCTGCCATCTCAAGAAGCTCTAGCTTTCCCCTTCACTTATCAAATTTGAGGCAAAGGAGGAGTAGGGATAGGGTTGCCAACCTCCAGGTGGTGGCTGGACTTCATGAAATAAAATGTCTAAAGTGAGCTTCCTCTCCTCTCCAAACTCCGCCCACCCCAGGTTCTCCCCCAAATCTCCAGGAATTTCCCATCCCAGTGTTGGCAAGTGGGAAGGCAGGGTTTGGGGAGGGGAAGGACTTCAGCGGGGTATAATGCTATAGAGTCCACCTTCCAAAGCAGCCATTTCCTCTAGGTGGACTGATCTCTATCGGCTGGAGATCAGTTGTAATAACAGGAGATCTCCAGCTGATAAGGGAGGGGCAATAGTTTTGCAGGATCGGGAGCAGTATGTGGGAGAGGTAATGCGTCAATTATCACAAACACAGTATTACCAATGCTTGGCTAAAGACCCTACTGACACAGTATCTCAGACTCTTAAAGAGATAGTAGCATCAGCAGTACAAACTGGGGATATAGATCAGCAGACTGCTGATTTTTTAATTAACAAATATCCACGTATGCCTATATTTTATGTACTACCCAAGATTCACAAACCTGGATTGGTGCCTCCAGGACGACCTATAGTCTCAGCCTCTCAGGGTCTTTTAGAACCAGTAGCTCAGTTTCTAGACTTCCATTTACGTCAGTTTTCAGTGGATACACCGTCATATGTTAAAGACACTGGCAACTTTATTAGGTACATTGAAAACTTAGACATAGCAGAACAATGTGTATTAGCCGCAGTTGATGTGACGGCACTATATACAAACGTGCCTTTAATGTACACATGTAATGTAATAGCTAAATTACTGGAAGCTAGACTTGATCAATATCCCTCTACTGTATTTCTGTTGAAACTACTGGATTTATCATTTAATAATAACTTCTTCAGATTTCAGGATCAAATCTATTGAACAATATTGTAAGATATGTTTATTGGTACAGGAACGGGACTGATGAAGAACTGTGAAACGATCGTCTCCCTAGGCATCGTCACTGTGCACCATCCTTCAAAGAAGATTGTATTTTTGGAATGAATGTGACTGTACTTTTCATACTTTTTGTAGTACCAGTGTAATTTTCATGTAACATTGGCCTTGTAGCCTTTGTGGATCATTCAAGTACCTGGAGGTTGGCAACCCTAGGCATCATGTTGATTGGTGGCTGACATAACAACAACTTTCCCTGTAGGGAAACAATTTGGTGCCATCGATTTAAGATTATATCTAAAAATTCAGCATGTTTTAGAATTTTTTTTATTGTTGTATGGTTGGTTGTACTTAATGAGTCTCAAATTATGCCGTTACCTATAATTTTAATGTGAATCAAATTCTGTTGTTAGCCATCCTGAACCCGGCTCGGCCGGGGGAGGGCAGGATATAATTAAAAGTTTATTGTTACTACTACTATTCCCAGGTGCCAGAAAATATGCCCCTCACCCCTGCCTATGCTTGTGAACTCACAGTAAAAATGCTTCTCTCTGCCCCCTTCTGACTCATGATTGGCTCTATGAGGAATGCAATCCAAAGACCATTCCAGGTCCTCATACAAATTTAAGCAGGGGACAATCTCGAAGCACGAATAACATACAAATGAAATCATCCAAATAGGTTTGATAATAAGAAACATTTGGTTTCAACTATAGCATAGATATATTGACTGTCAGGCTCAGTAATGGATATTAATATTCTAATTCAATATAATATTAAATAAGATAAACAATACATAGATTATAGGAAGGTTAGAGAATAAATGTTCATATTTTTTGCCTAGGCAAAGATTATAAGTTTGCGTAGATTCAAAGATTCGTATCAGTTGATATAGAATGTATTTGTTCCGCTCTACTGGGTATTTGATGAGGATCATGTTGTAGACATGGGGCACCGATTTTGTATGAGGAGTGTATGATGTATGTGTGTTCTATGCGTTTTATCAAAAATAATAAAAGTTTTTTTAAAAAAATAATAATAATTCATCCTTTTTTCCTTTAGTCCTCCGTTTTTTTCTTGCTGCCCATCTGAGCTGTTTCAGGGGGTGGGGAGAGGAAAAAGAAATACTTCCTGATGACAACAGGCAAGTGCTGAAGCATCAGATTAATAAAACCCCATTGAAAACATAAGAACATAAGAAAGGCCCTGCTGGATCAGACCAAGGCCCATCAAGTCCAGCAGTCTGCTCACACAGTGGCCAACCAGGTGCCTCTAGGAAGCCCACAGACAAGACGACTGCAGCAGCACCATCCTGCCTGTGTTCTACCGCACCCAAAATAATAGGCATGCTCCTCTGATACTAGAGAGAATAGGTATGCAGCATGACTAGTATCCATTCTAACTAATAGCCATGAATACCCTTTTCCTCCATGAATATGTCCACTCCCCTCTTAAAGCCCTCCAAGCTGGCAGCCATCCCCACATCCTGGGGCAGGGAGTTCCACAATTTAACTATGCTTTATGTGAAAAAATATTTCCTTTCATCTGTTTTGAATCTCTCACCCTCCAGCTTCAGCAGATGACCTCGTTTTCTAGTATTATGGGAGAGAGAGAAAAACTTCTCCGTGTCCACTCTCTCCATGCCTAATTTTATAGAAAAGTACTCATAAATTTGCCCGGCTCCATTTTAAAACTAATCATGCCCTTTGCCCCCATACTGAGTGTTCTTGAGAGACTACTGTACAACTTCCCTGATGGATAACATCCTTCATTGAGTTCCATACCAAAGCTGAAATAAGAAAAAGCAGAGAACAACGTTCCATTCCCCACCCCTTTATGTTCCATGTGAACCAAATTGTACTTTCCATTACAGTTAGGTTTCCATGGGACACATTTTTATTGTGACTTGAATGCAGCCCGATATAGCCCCAGTCATCAAAGCAACATACTGACATGAATCCCATTTTCTCACTTCCCAGCAGTGCAGGGTGCTAAATATTCCACAGCGCAGGACCACAGCTGATTAAAAGCATGGTTGGGTCACCGCTCCTCACATTATGACACAGGATGTCTTCTGTCCCACATAGAAATAGAAGAAGAAGAGGAAGAGGAGGAGAGGAAGAGGAAGAAGAAAAAGAGGCGTAGGAGGAGGAGTGGGCTTTTATATGCCGACTTTTCCTTTTATGCCTAATCAAACTAGCTTACAATCTCCTTCCCTTCCTCTCCTCACAACAGACACCTTGTGAGGTAGGTGGGACTGAGAGAGTTCAGCAAGAACTGTGACTGGCCCAAGATCACCCAGCTGGCTTCGTCTGTAGGAGTGGGCAAACCAACCCGGTTCACCAGATTCAGCAGTGTGATGCGGTAGCTAAAAAGGCAAATGCGACTTTGGGCTGTGTCAACAGAAATATAGTGTCCAGACCACACAAAGTGATGGTATCACTTTGCTCTGGTTAGACCTCACCTAGAGTATTGTGTTCAGTTTTGGGCACTGCAATTTAAGAAGGATGTAGACAAGCTGGAACGTGTCCAGAGGAGGACAACAAAGATGGTGAGGGGTCTGGAGACCAAGTCCTATGAGGAAATGTTGAAGGAGCTGGGTATGTTTAGCCTGAAGAGGAGAAGACTGAGAGGTTAAATGATAACCATCTTTAAGTATTTGAAGGGCTGTCATATAGAGGATGGTGCCGAGTTGTTTTCTGTTGCCCCAGAAGGTCAGACCAGAACCAGTGGGTTGAAATTAAATCCAAAGAGTTTCTGTCTAAACATTAGGAAGTATTTTCTAACAGTTAGAGTGGTTCCTCAGTGAAACAGGCTTCCTGAGAAGGTGGTAACCTGGAGGTTTTTAAGCAGAGGCTAGATGGCCATCTGTCAGCAATGCTGATTCTATGACCTTAGGCAGATCATGAGAGAGTGGGCATCTTGGCCATCTTCTGGGCATGGAGTAGGGGTCACTGGGGGTGGGGGTGGGGGAGATACTTGTGAATTTCCTGCATTGTGCAGGGGGTTGGACTAGATGACCCTGTGGTCCCTTCCAACTCTATGATTCTATTCTATATCAGTTAACTTGGAAAAAATGGCTGCTTTGGAGGCTAGACTGTATGGCCTTATGCTCTGCTGAGGTCCTACCCCCCTCCCAATCTAACCATCCCCAGTCTCGACCCCCAAAATATCTGTTCATGGCTCCAGTCTCCAGATTTAAGTACCCACAGATGGGGCCATGCTTAGAATTAGATATATTGAAGACTATGCATACATATGATGCACACTGTACACCATACAACATAACATTCAAATAAATCTATAAAATCAGCAGCAAAAAGCAGAGAAATGAAATTGCTGACAAAATATAAATTAGCATAAAAAGAAATGAACAGTGAAGATTAGCTGATCCCTATTAATAATGCAGTAGAATGAGATCTGCGCATCTTTTGATATGATATTTGAAAGCAATCCTTTATCTTTATAGTATTAAGAGAAGCATGGGGACCTTAACTCTTTTATACATTTTGCTTTTCCTATTTTATCCTACCTTATTCCTAGAGGACTAAAATAAGTATCAACATTTAAAGAGCAGTTAAAACACAGAACATATAAAGCAATAAACCCACTATTAAATCTATCCTGCTGGAATTTTAAAATGTCTTTTTTACATAACTTTTAGGAGATCGTTAGATTTAGGCTATAGCAAATGTTCAGAACCATGGAGTTCCCATGCCAGGGAATGGCCTATGAATATGCTTCAATATTATTTTCTCCCGTTGTTCAAAATGTTTTGTGAATGGTGCCCCCAAGAGAACCTTTTCTTTCTGTGCCTAATACAGTGAGCTATAAAGAAGAAGGGTATTTCTGTGTTTTACCTAGTCACTTTGCAGATGCATGAATTTTGGCCCCAGTATCATTCCTGGTCTAATAGGTATTACAGGTTTTTCTGGTGCTCCAAAAACCTGCAATGTCTGTTTGACCAAAGATGAGAGAGAGACATACACAAAAGTAAAAAATGCATACACTGTAGGCAACCATGGTTCTATTGGAATGCCATCTTTGATGCTCTAAAAACCTGTTGTAAGGCTGGATAGAGATAGCTGGGGTTTTTCAGTATGTTGATGTTGGTATCTGGGACTCTACATTGGCTGCTGAGGTCTTTAATAAATAATTTTCTATGGTTTCAAAAACCCACATATTATTGGACTATTGATCAAAATGAGGGGAAAGAAATGCACACGTATGTAACCCGTTTTTGCTGTCACGTTGCAGTTGACTTATAGCGACCCCATAGAATTTTGAAGGCACAAGACATTAAGAGGTAGTTTGCCATTGCCTGCACCCCTGGACTTCCTGGTTGGTCTCCAATCCCATTATTAACCAGGGTCAACTCTGCTTAGCTTCTGGGATCTGACCTGGGTCATCCAGATCAGAACAAACCCTGTTACTGTCATTTTAATGCAGCTGGCTATACATTTTTTCTCTCTTAAAAAGGGCATTGGGGAAATAGCTCAGCTCCATCTGCAAGCAGAGAGTAAGGAGATCTTGGATCTGCTTCCATGTTACCAACCAGAAAGAACAAACTTATGTGTCTGTTGGGCCAGATCTAGTCTATAGAAAGGCGATGTCCTGGGTTTATTTAGTTAAATGAAATTGATGCTAATTTGTTTGCAAGCTCAACCTATAAGAAAGTGCCTCTGGTTAAGAGGAGGTGATTGGTCAAAGGTTACTCGACTCAGAAGAGATTTAAACCCAGCTCTCCTGAAGGCCAATTCACATGTTTAAAAGTCCTTGTGGCCACCACCAAGACTTTGTAGCAGATGTAGGGTTGCCAACCTCCAGCTACTAGCTTTAGATCTCCTGCTATTACAACTGATCTCCAGTCAATAGAGATGAGTTCACCTGGAAAAAATGGCCGCTTTGGCAATTGGACTCTATGGCATTGAAGTCCCTCCCCTCCCCAAACCCCGCTCTCCTCAGGTTCCGTCCCAAAAACCGACCACCAGTTGCTAAAAGGGACCTGGCAACCCTAATCAGATGTGACCTGGGGGTTCCATGCTTTCCATGTGAACACAGACTTGATTCAGACGGGGAGCATGGAGCATGGAGAGAGGGTGCTTAAGTTGTCCCCTCAGCTGCACCGTTTTCCTGATCTGAAACAACCCCAGGGAGCCACTGTTGGGAAAACTTGGTTGCATGGTATAGCCCAATCTTGTCAGAGCTCATAGTCAGTATTTGGAAAGGAGACCTCCAAGGAAGACTATGCAGAAGAAGGCAATGGCAAACGACCTCACCTTCTCACTTGCCTTGAAATCCCCTTGTCGGGGTCGCCATAAATTGCTGCAACTTGATGGCACCTTGTACACACACACACACAAAGAAGAAGATGAGTTGATTTTTATACCTTCCTTTCCCCTCCTCACAACAGACACCTTGTGAGGTAAGTAGGGCTGAGAAAGTTCTGAGAGAATTGTGACTAGCCCAAGGTCACCCAGCTGGCCTCATGTGTAGGAGTGGGAAAACCAACCTGGTTCACCAGAATAGAGTCTGCCAGACATGTAGAAGAGTGGGGAATCAAATCCAGTTCTCCAGATTAGAGTCAACCGCTCTTAACCACTACACCGAGCTGGCTCTCACCCACCCACCCATTAATGGAAACACTTATCTTTGGCCAGTGGGACAATAGCAGTTTTCCAGGGCCATTTCAAGTCACCCAAAAAATGGTACGGGAGTGAAGGCTTAAGCCACTATTCACCATGTGCCACAATACCGATCTGAACTGTGTCCCTGTGTCCCTGAGAAGTATGGAACTCCCAGCGCACATCTGATCCTTAGAGTTGCCAACTCTGGCTTGGGGAAGTCCTGGAGATCTGGAAGCAGAGCTTGGGGAAGGCAGAGTTGCAGGAGGGGAGGAAGCCTAGCAGAGATGTGATGCCATGCAGTCCACCTTCTAAAATTCCCATTTCCCCCCCAGGGGAATGGAACCCTGTAGTCTGGAGATCAGTTGTCGTTCTGGGAGAGCTCCAGGCCCTGCCTGGAGGGTGGCAACCTGAAAAGTCCTCACAGACTTTGTAAGATGTGAATCACCCTAGTCCTAATGTTCTAACTACTACCCTATACCGACTTTATAAACAGAAGAAGAGGAGATGGGGGAATTAGATCTTACACTGAAAGTCAGCGTGGTGTTGCGGTTAAGAGCGGCAGACTCTAATCTGGAGAATCGGGTACGATTCCCACTCCTCCTCATGAAGCCAGCTGGGTGACCTTGGACTAGTCAGTTCTCTCCAAACTCTCTTAGCCCCACCTACCTCACAAGGTGAATGTTGTGAGGGGGGGAAGGTGATTGTAAGCCGCTTTGAGACTCCTTTCGGTAGAGAAAAGTGGTGTATACAAACCAACTCTTCTTCTTCTTAGTTATGTGATTATTGTTCATGATTTTTTAACAACAGAATGTAACTCCCAGGATGGCAATTTAAAGGGGGAGTCTTGAGTGGAAAGAGAGGGGCTCTTTCCCCTCATGCCTGCTGTTGCCCTGAAAAGATGCTCATGCCAGGGCAGAAAATTTACAATATCCACACTCCAGCAAAGTTTGTGTGTAGTTCCACCCTTACCCAGTATTCAAGTGTCATTCCCCCTCTGATTTCCTTTAGCATTCTGGCTATCAGCTCTTGGTAGGATTGTCTGTGTACAAAGTAGCCCCTTAGGAGGGATAAAGCTGTAATCGTAAAAGCTTGCTATATTCATAGCAACATGTGCGGCAGTTATAAATGTTAGTGTTGCCTGTTATTTAAATTTTAAAATGTATAACTATCCCATAGTCTTGTAATACTCTATTCTGACAGCTGTCGATTTTGGGCTCCAAACTGCAGGGATAAGAAGTTCAAAATCATTCCTAGTTGAAAAAGTAGAGATACGGTGGGATTCATGAGGCCAATTTTTTTACCTGTATTCCGAAGGAGGAGGAGAAGGAGAAGAAGAAGACGAAAAAGAAGAGTTGGTTTTTATATGCTGACCTCCCTCACTTAAGGAAGAATCAAACCGGCTTACAATCACCTTCCCTTCCCCTCCCACAACAGACACCCTGTGAGGTAGGTGGGGCTGAGAGTGTTACTAGCCCAAGGTCACCCAGCTGGCTTCATGTGTAAGAGCAGGGAAACAAATCCAGTTCACCAGATTAGAATCTGCTGCTCATGAGGAGGAGTGGGGAATCAAACCTGGTTCTCCAGATCAGACTCCACCGTTCCAAACATCAATGGCTGTGATGGCTCCGAACACTTCCGCTTTAAAAAAAGTCTGTCTCTAGCCTCCAATATTTAGAGTCCAAAATATTTGCATTTCTTACCTGACTTTCCATCCCATTGCCCCCACACTCCAAAACAAAGAAAAGACATGATGTTTGGGCTAACTATTAACCTTTTCTGAACTGTGTACTATTAAACTCACATTCTCTTTTGTGTAGAGCCCCTGCAATCTTGCCCAGTTGGGTTGGCCAGTGTTTGGCCATCCACCATTCAACATTATCACAGGCCATGCCATACTTCTCCTAGCCTGAATCAAACTGATGATGACAGATGTATATGCTTGCCAGCTCCAAGTTGGGAAATTTGAGGGGTGGAGCCTGAGGAGGGTGGGGCTTGGGGAGGGGAGGGACTTCAATGGGGTATAATGACATAGAGTCCACCTTCCAAAGCGACCATTTTCTCCAGGTGAACTGATTTCTGTCACCTAGAGATCCATTGTAATCCCAGGAGATCTCCAGCCACCACCTGTAGGTTGGCAACCCTTAGGGAGATCAGTCCCCCTGGAGAAAATGGCCGCTTAGGCAATTGGACTCTATGACATTGAAATCCCTCCCTCCCCAAACCTCGCCCTCCTCAGGCTCCACCCCCAAAATCTCCAGGTATTTCCCAACCCAGAGGTGGCAACCCTAGCAACCCTACAGATGTTACTCTTCAACCCCATCACCTCACACCAAGTGTTAAAGGAAAGAACCAAGGGATTCACACAACCCAAAACCCATATGAGTTTGTGGGTCCCCTGCATCCTTGGATTCTTCCATGTTCTTCAAACCTGAACCCACACACTAATTTTCAACCCATTAGGTAGGGTTGCCAGGTCCCTCTTCACCACCGGAGCCTGAGGAAGGTGAGGTTTGGAGAGGGGAGGGACTTCAACGCCATAGAGTCCAATTGCCAAAGTGGCCATTTTCTCCAGGGGAACTGATCCTTGTCGCCTGGAGATCAGTTGTAATAGCGGGAGAGCTCCAGCCTCCACTTTGAGGCTGGCAATCCTAGATGGGAGGCAGACCAATTCTATATACCAGATTGGACCAGAAATGTGCCACCTGACTACCTTCTAAATGCAAACTGTCTGCCGGCATCAATGGGAGAGAGCCTATTAAGGAAAGAGGCAAAGGCCAGTCTGCCGGCCTCCTGGAAGGAGACCTCTTGTTTGCGAAGTGGTGTGCATCAGTGGTTTGATTTACGACTATTGATGAACCTGTGATACACTTGCCTGCCTTGCAGTTACTCCGCTCATAGCTTCTTGCCAGTTCTCCAGGCAGTCCTGGACCTTGCAAGCCAGACTTCAGTTTTTTCCAGCCAGATCAGCAGTAAGCTGTTTAATGGAGTCAGACTGACTTCTGAGAAGACCCGCTTAGAATTTATATATTCTAAGCTGTTCTTCTCAGAAGTAAGTCCAACTTTATTCATCGGCTTACTCCCAGGAAAGTGGTTTTTTTTTAAAGAACTGCAGATATAGGGTAAGAAATAGGGAGGTGGTGAGCTCCCCCTCACTGGCCGTCTTTAAGCAGAGGCTGGACAAGCACTTGTCAGGGATTCTCTAGGTTGATCCTGCATTAAGCAGGGGGTTGGACTAGATGGCCTGTGTGGCCCCTTCCAACTCTATGATTCTATTATTCCATGAAATAGAAGTAACTCCTGTCATGCAAATGGGGTTAAAAGTGGCTTTTCTTAGGCCTGGAAAGATTGAAGATGATGGTCTTAAATATCTTCCAGCCAGTAACCGCTACCCATCATCGATTAGGTGGCTCATAAGATCGAAACGCAAAATTGTAGGTTGCTGACTCGGCTCACAAAGCTCCGAAGGAGACAGAATAAGGCCAGGTGACATAAAAGCAGGGAAGTAAATCACTGCTCCATGGGGTTATTGAGTTATACATTTTGTGACAGAAGTATCAAAACTGACACATCTCACTCTCCACGCTCAGGTCCCTATAATTTACCTTTCATATTTTTTTAACCAAGCAAATCTAAATGGCTCCATTTCCTCCAGTGCTCAGTAGATGAAATAGAATGCCTTCGCTCACTATTGGCTAAACTCCCTCCAACTTCTTCTATTGGAATCCTTTCTTTTTCTGCTGTGGAGGAAAATGAACATGTAATGCCATCCAGGAATTTATGCAGCATAAAAATTCATGTCCATTTCAAGTACTTGAACAGGAGGAAGCTCAATCAAGCAGCTCAACAAGCAAAACCCCTAGGCTCACGTGTCACCAAGTGCCTGACACCATCATAGTTACATCTTCACTTGGGTATGTCTGCTAATTGTGTCCCTCTGGACACATGCAGGCCCTCCTGGAATCGGTTCAAATTTCCCCACATCGCATGTGCCTGGAGCCACTCCAAATATATCTCATCCAAAGTAAATGGGAAGAACCTTAAACTCAGACTACTGCACTCCATTAATATAACACGAGATGCCCAACTAGCCTGCTGTTCATTTTTAGAAATGCAGGGGTACAGCCAAACAGAATGACCACACAGCAAAGACCAATTTAAAACAGTCCGTGTCACCATTAGATAAGTAACCAAGAGGAGCTGAGCTCGGTTACAAACCAGAACGTCTGCTAAGTTGCACTTTCTCCTAACTAAATAATTGGGAACGCGTGACCCCCGTTAGCTCTGCTTCAGATTTACTGGATTATTTGGTGCATTGAAATCAGAATATTTAAAGAGATAGATGACCTAATCTTACATATCCTTATTCAGAAGTAGCTCCTGTTAATTTCAGTGAAGAGAATATTCCCCAGTGCATGAGCTTGGAATTGCAGCTCTGATTAGGGTTGCCAACCTCCAGGTGTCGACTGGAGATCTCCCGCTATTACAACTGATCTCCAGGAGACAGAGATCAGTTCCTCTGGAGAAAACAGCCGTTTTGGTAATTGGACTCTATGGCATTGAAGTCCCTCCCCTCTCCAAACCCTTTTATTTTTAAAGGACTGCAGATATAGGGTAAGAAATAGGGAGGTGGTGAGCTCCCCCTCACTGGCCGTCTTTAAGCAGAGGCTGGACAAGCACTTGTCAGGGATTCTCTAGGTTGATCCTGCATTAAGCAGGGGGTTGGACTAGGTGGCCTGTGTGGCTCCTTCCAACTCTTATGATTCTACGATTCCATGAAATAGAAGTAACTCCTGTCGTGCAGATGGCTTTTCTTAGGCCTGGAAAGACTGAAGATGATGGTCTTAAATATCTTCCAGCCAGTAACCGCTACCCATCATTGATTAGGCGGCTCATAAGATCGAAACGCAAAATTGTGGGTTGCTGACTCGGCTCACAAAGCTCTGAAGGAGACAGACTAAGGCCAGGTGACATAAAAGCAGGGAGATATATCACTGCTCCATGGGGTTATTGAATTATACATTTGTAACGGAAGTGTCAAAACTGACACATCTCACTCTCCACACTCAGGTCCCTATAATTTACCTTTCATATTTTTTTAACCAAGCAAATCTAAACGTCTCAATTTCCTCCATTCTGCCCTCCTCAGGCTCCACTCCCAAAATAAGTAGAATACCACCACCACGTGGTTTGCCTGCTTATACTTTTTATTTGACAACTCCTCATCTTTCTAGAGCCTTCTGTTTAGCTAGACTGAATGCTAACCCTCTATGGTTATGCAGGGCAGAATTTTGAATATACCATACCCAGACAGGACCTGTCCTTGCTCTTCTGGCTCTATCGATTCATTAGCTCATGACCTCTTGGAATGCCACTTTTACGAGGAACTTCAATCACATTATATCTCTCCCCTTTTAACATATAAATCTAATGCCTCTGTGTCTGACATAATGCCTTTTTTACTAAGTGACAGGGATCCCAAGGCTACATTGTCAGTGGCAAGATTTGTTTCAGTCCTTATATCCCTCAAACATTAGATATATGCTGCTCAAGATCAATGGATTAAGGAGCTTCTAAGGGATAAAGGAAAGGAAAGGAACATTAGTTGTAACAGCAGAAGATCTCCAGCTACCACCTGGAGGTTGTAATAAAAAAACGGCTTGCAAGTGCTTAATCAGGAGTGTGGAATTCAAAATATAGCACAAAACAATTGTTTCTAAAATAAAGAAACCAAACAATAGCAACTCATACTATTACAGATATATATTGGAAACATTCAATAACCACAATTCTGGAGCAAAGAAATGTATATCACAATTGGTCTAAGTAAGACCCCAGCTCTCAGCATAAGGCTTTACAATGCAAAATATAAGCCAAAATCCTCAGTCCTTATTCAGTCCGTATTAATAATTTCAATTTCATAAAGTGCATCAGTAAACCACGGAAACAAGATGTAGAGCAATGGAGATCCGGTATAATTCCATTTCGTGTAGACTTTTTCAAGCCTTCAATCTTTCCGTGCACAATCAATGCATGAAGGAGTGTACCTTTCCTATGTATCTGGACGGAGCCAGCCACGATGACGGCCACAGCTTAACTTCAGTAACACGGTGCAGATCCTTGTGCTGGTTGGGCTGCTGCGTATACTCAATCGACCTTTCAGCAAGCTCAGTTCCTTAGAAGCAGACTGTGCTTTGCTTATTTTCTTTTATCAGAGAACTGCAGTCTATCAGGGCTCTCTCTCTTTTTCCAGGGGCACCGGCAGCCATTGGAAGAACACCAGGAGGTCAAGCTACATTAAAACTTGAGCGAACCTTAGACAGATCACACCCAGGGGCTCCCTTTAATTCCCTTCTTCAGGCAACTATTCCGTATGTCCCGCTGCATGTGCTCCTGAAAGCCGGTCTGCGGAATTAAAAGGAAGCACGGGGAGAGGAGAATAATAAAGACAAATAAGAAAGGATGACCTAGAAAGAAAGACTGCCAATGAATCTCTCATTATGAGAAATTGGTAGAAGGTGCTTGAACATTCCAGAGCATAAATAACATTTATGAAGTCTGGGATCGAGCCAGTCCATGCCTAAGAGCAATCTGCTTGTTTTCTTTAAGGCAGCATCAGTCCTCAGTCTCATGTCCAGAGTTCGCGAGGTGGTCATAGCCATGGGGCCCATGGCCCCACCCCTCCCTCAACAGAAGGGGAACAAAGAAGAGGCAGTGGGGGCTACACGCCCCTACACCCTCTAGGGCTGGGGTAGATGGGCAGTAACGGGCTGGCTTGGCAAAGGCTCTCCAAGGCTCAGGAAGGTGAATGGCAGCTGGCTTATGTGAAGAAGGCAACAGAAACCAGGAAGCTGCTCTTGCCTTAGGTTGTTTATACATGGGTACTTTCACTCATCCCCCCCCCCCCGTCTGTCTCAGTTGTTCTTTGGAGTTATGCATGAGTTTCCCCTCCATTAGAGGTGACCTTGCTGCCAGCCCTCACAAATCCTGGGACTTCCTGTCCCTCTATTAACCCGGTCCTTCCCTCTCCCCTGAGCTCAGCCCGCTTGAAATCCCCATGCCTAAGGCAAAGCACGGGAGACAAAAGCTTGGTTTCTCTCACAGCAAGCAAACAGCCAATTACAAAGCAGCATGCCAAGGGGCGGGGATTCAAATGCTTCCTGCTTCCTCAGAACTCTTTCTGAGCAGAAGAAAGGCTTTTAAAAACAAGGCTTGGGTTTCTCCCCCCCACCCGCCTTCCCCGCCCCCCGCCCCCATTCCTTTCAAATAGCTGTTTTTTTTTTGTTCTTAAAATGTCCTTAAAGCGCTTTTTAAAGCTGCAATTGAGTTTTGGGGGGGGGCTTTTCTCTCACTACAGCCAATTACAAAGCAGCATTTCAAGTTGCGGGGACTCAATACTTCCTGCTTTGAGCTTGGAGACTGCTGGTGCATAGACTCCCAACAGGAAAGCGTGGGTCCAGCGAGCAACGAACCTCAGGTAAAACTCCCATGCATGAACGACCCATGAGAAGGGCCGTTCAGCTCCAGAGTTCAGGACGGACGGAGCTCCGAGAAGCCCAGTGGCAGCTGTGTGCTGTGTGAGGGTTAGTCCTCGGGAGGGAAGCATAAAGGGACATGATTTTAAGTTGTTTGATGAATATAGAATCAGCAACTGGGTCATAAGGACGTTAACTCTGAGGGAGCAGAGCGCGTCTGGGTTTTGACACGGGGAGTGAGCTCGGAGGAAAAAGAGAGCTCTCAAAATACAGGGGGAGGGAAGTCATCTCAGGTGTACTGAGTGGTCCCCAAATAAGGCTGAGGAGAATTAGCTGAGGTGTCAAACATAAGGCCCGGGGGCCGGATGCGGCCCCTTGAGAGCTCTTATCCGGCCCGCGAGCCAACCGAGGCAGCCACCCCCCCCCGAGGTGTCAAGGACCAAAGACTATTAAATGAAAGAAAATACTGTAAGAGTGTTATTGTTTTAAGAATGTTTGTATTTTAAGTAAAACTAATATCATGAATTGGCTTTGCCTGTGTCTTCTATCAGGTTTGTATCTCAGGTGCCTAGCATTAAATGTTATGGTACACCTGGCCCGGCCCGACCAAGTGACATTTATGTCATATCCGGCCCTCATAACAAATGAGTTCGACACCCCTGCTCTAGAGTCCTGAGTAACCCCAGTCCAGTTTAGGTGTTAAACCGGTGAAGAGAGTCGTATAGTTCTTTAATCCAGAAACTGAAACTGGAGTGTGTCTTCACGTCAACTCAAGTGAAATCTAAACAAGAAACTTGACCAACAAGAACAAGCCTCTCAGTGAAAACAAAGATCTAGCACCTTGAAGTGAATTTAACCATACCATCTAGAACACTGGTTCCCAACCAGGGGTCCGTGGACCCCCAGGGGTCCACGAGAACTAAATTAAGGTCCACGAAACAAAGTTATAAACCCATAATAAATTAATATTTTCAATTAAAAGTTCTCTATTATAAAAATATATATTCAAATATTATTCTAAGTTTAATGTTTAACTAACAGTTATGATTAAAGTTTATTTTCAAATTCTCAGAATTTTTATTTTGAACCTTGGGGTCCCTGCACCGAACAAAAAAGTCCTAGTGGTCCCTGGTCAAAAAAAGGTTGGGAACCACTGATCTAGAAGAACCAAACCTCTCTTGTGTAAATATATATTATTGTGAAGGGCCTACTCTCTGTTTGTTTTTGGAATATCCTCATACCGTTCCGAAATCCAAGTTTACCTGCCCGAACCCTCATCCTGCCTTTCTGTTAGAAATAAATTCCTGTTGCTTTGAACTTTCACCACACGCTTCTGTGTGCCGTCAACTTTCGGACAGACCTAATTTCCCAGAAAAATCCAAGTCTTCCCTTCAATCCCTCACATAGTATGGCTTCATGGCTGGCTTGGGGTTTGCCACAATGAGTCCCGGGCCCTGCAGGACTTAACTAAGGGCGAAAACGCATGGTCGCTTTATCCTCCTTTAATCCCTGTTTCAGCCAGGATTCAGCCAGGATCGAACGCATGCGTTTCGCCTAATGTGTGTTCGATCCTGGCTAAAACAGGGATTAAAGGAGGATAAAGCGACCGTGCGTTTTCACCCTACGTTCCACAGGGCCTGTAAGATGGAGATGTTCCGCCAGGCATATGGTTGAGGCAGCAACGGTTTAATCAATCAACTAGCCTCCCTTCCCTTCCCTTTCCTCCTCCTCCCTTTTTTTCCTCCCCTCCCCTCCCTTTTCTTTTTTCCTTCCTTTTTTTCCTTCCTTCCCCACTGCTGGCTTTTCCCCCTTTTTCCTGGATCTCTTCTTGTCTCAGCTTCTTGAGGACGTCTTACTTTTAGGTCATTGTTGGTCTTCTGGCTCCAGTTGTGAGTGTTTGCAGCAGGTGGAAAGTGGCAAATGTCCCCAAAAGTTCCCACATTTCAAAACAACCTGAGCTCATCCTAGAACCCCCACATGACCCTGTTGGCCAAGGACAATCCGATGTACCAGCTTAGTAAATGGCCAGTCATATCCTCAGTGGTCATGCGAATAGTCCCTCACTAACTAAATGCAATTGTCATGTCGGTGCAATTTTGTGACTCCAGAGCTTTCCTTTACTTGTTTTTCTTCACCTCCTCTTTTATTTCCAGCCTCCTTACAGCTCCCATAATTGTAATGTTCAATCATCTCACCGACATTATTTCAGTGTCTTATTGACTAGAATTATATCTGCTATTCTCCTTCTGTAATGGCTCTGATTTTTATTCAAACCATTCAGGTTTCTCCCAGCAGTAGAAGAAACGGCAGAACAATGTAATTATTTTTGCAGTCCCTTTGTTCCTTCTCTCATCTTGATGTCCTCATTTTTGGGGTATGCGGATCTATCTCCAAATAAGGATCTAGCAATTGAAATGCACGTTATTTCTGGGAGAAAAGAGAACTTTGCTTTCCTGTGTTTCCAAAAATAAATAAATAAGAAACCCAGGAGGACAGCTGGCATGGCCATATAGCTCAGTAATTTGGTCATTTGGGGACAATATTCTCTCTAGAATCGGGATTGTGCTTGGGGAAGAAAAAAAGATAGTTGCAATTTGTTGTAAAGTAAGTGGATTGTCGTGTATTCTGGTAAGAATTCCGCAGGAACATACTTATCTGTCTTTTCCCCAGTGCGTTAGTAAATACCCTAACTAAATTTATATATGCAGACACAGCAAAAATCAACTCTTTAGAGAAGGTTTCAGAGAATCACTGAGGTTTTTTTTAAAGGCAGGAACTCATACTTGCTCTTTTTTAAAAAAAAAAAAAACCCTGGAAATTAGCCTTTGAGATTCTAAGGCCACATCCTGACTTTGAAAACACTCACCTTGCTCCCAGCTGGCAATCTTCAGGTAAGAGTATACAGAGATGGATGGGTCATACAACCAAATTTATTGCCACATCTATTTTTATGGGAGCGGTCCTAATTAACCATGTCGGTGAGAGCCAGCATGGTATAGTGGTTTAAGAGCAGTGGACTTTAACCTGGAGAGCTGGGTTTGATTCCTCCCCACTCCTACACATGAAACCAGCTGGGTGACCTTGAGCTAATCACCGTTCCCTCTGAACTCTCTCAGCCTCACCTACCTCGCAAGGTGTCTGTTGTGGGGAGAGGAAGGGAAAGGAAATGGTAAGCCAGTGTGATTCTCCTTAAAAAGGTAGAGAAAATCGGTATATAAGAACCAATAATTCTTGGTCTTTAGTGCCGTCAAGTTGCTTCTGACTTAAGGCGACCCTATGAATTACTGAACTCCTCCCCCCCCCCACATATCCTAAGGGCAGTTACATATGGGGGCCATTCCCCACAATCAAGCAGTTGCTGTGTGGGCATTAGCAGCACTGTGGATTAACTAATATGCAATTCTTTGTTTCAAGGTACATTTACAGCCACTGGCATAGATGGCTTAAAAGCCAGAACTGACAAATTAATGGAAACAAACACACTGGAATCACGACCCTCTACCATTTTCCTCATTATCACTAATGATGTAGAGGAGAATCAAGTGATATATGTACAGTGTGTACAAGTGGGGGGCTGGCAAAGACTTCCAGGGGAGATCTCATTTTCCCCTCCACAACTATTTCCTTTTTCCCTGCCCTGAAAGTCCCAATAGCTCCTCCCCATTTCCTACTTTCTCTGGGCGAAAACACATGGTCGCTTTAGCCTCCTTTCTTCCCTGTTCCAGCCAGGATTCAGCCAGGATCGAACGCACGTTTGTGCGTTCGATCCTGGCTGAATCCTGGCTGGAACAGGGAAGAAAGGAGGCTAAAGCGACCATGCGTTTTCGCCCCATCTGTCCTGCCTACATACCAGCCAACCCGACCTTATCTGCTCCATCCAACTTTCCCTCCTTCCCTCCCTCTGGCATAGGGTTGCCAGGTCCCTCTTCGCCACTGGCGGGAGGTTTTTGGGGTGGAGCCCGAGGAGGGCGGGGGTTATGGAGGGGAGGGGCTTCAATGCCATAGACTCCAATTGCCAAAGCAGCCATTTTTTTCCAGGGGAACTGATAGGGTTGCCAACTGCCAGGTAGTAGCAGGAGATCGCCTGCTAATTCAACTGATCTCCAGTCAATAGAGATCAGATCACCTGGAGAAAAAAGGCCGCTTTGCCAATTGGACTCAACGGCACTGAAGTCCCTCCCCTCCCCAAACCCTGCCCTCCTCAGGCTCCACCCCAAAAACCTCCCACCGGTGGCGAAGAGGGACCTGGCAACCCTAGGAACTGATCTCTATTGGCTGAAGATCAATTGTAATAGCAGGAGATCTCCAGCTAGTACCTGGAGGTTGGCAACCTTATTCTGGCAACCTCTACCCAGAAGAACTATGGCTGAGCTGTGCACTGCTGACAGCCCAACTGGGCCATGTTACAATGTGGGGAACCTGCAAGGGTTTGCAGAGAACACCTCACTTGCCCTGTATCCCCCTTTCCAAACTATTTCCTCTTCCCTTCCTCCTGGCAACCCTCAGATTCCCACCTTCTCCTGCTTCCTTCCCTCCTTTCCACTCACCAACCTACCTTTATCTGCTTCCTTGTATCCAGCCATGTTTAGGGTTGCCAGGTCCCTCTTTGCTATCGGCGGGAGGTTTTGGGGGCGGAGCCCGAGGAGGGCTAGGTTTGGAGAGGGGAGGGCCTTCAATGCCATAGAGACCAATTGCCAAAGCGGCCATTCTCTCCAGGCCAACTGATCTCTAACAGCTGGAGATCAGTTGTAATAGCAGGAGATCTCCTGCCATTACCTGGAGGTTTTGGAAATTCAAAATAAAAGCACCAGCAAAATTACACACTTGAGGTAACAACAATGCAATTGCTATTAGAAAAATATATTAAAAAATGTGGTTCTAATAACACAACCAAAGTTGAGCAAAACAACACAATAATTGTTTACAAATGGTCTAAAAAAGACCCAATATGAAGACGCAAAGGCGTTAAAAATTAAGTAAATATTAGGCACAATTGCTCAGTTCTTTAAGAGTCCATACACATAAAGTGAAAATGCAATAATTAGGCAGCAGAGACCGGATGTAGTGCAATGGAAATCCGGTATAATTCCATTTCATGCGATACTTTTTCAAGCTTCATAAGTCCTTCAGTGCATTCATTCTATGAAGGAGTGTACCTTCCTTGTATGCATGGACAGCAAAGTAAGACGTCTTAATTTGTAACGCCTTTGCGTCTTCATATTGGGTCTTTTTTAGACCATTTGTAAACAATTATTGTGTTGTCGAAGGCTTTCACGGTCAGAGTTCATTGGTTCTTGTAGGTTATCCGGGCTGTGTAACCGTGGTCTTGGAATTTTCTTTCCTGACGTTTCGCCAGCAACTGTGGCAGGCATCTTCAGAGTAGTAACACTGAAGGACAGTTTGCACAGAGAAGCCATTGAAATTCATAAACATCAGCACAACTTTAACAGAAAAGAGGAGAGTTTAAGAATGAATAAGGCTTGGCTTCCTGCCCTGAAAAACCTCCAGACAAAGACAACATTCAACAATAGCCATACAGATTAGCTTTGGATTTCACACATTAACAGATCACTTCAGGATACAATGGTTCCATATTAACATACCATACCCTCATTAGCACATTATCTTGATACTTACAGGACAATACTTTTGCAGGACAATACTCAGCTCAAACCCAACCCCTTTCTGACTATATATTACTCTTCCTACACCCTTGACACTGAGAGACACTGTCCTTCAGTGTTACTACTCTGAAGATGCCTGCCACAGTTGCTGGCGAAACGTCAGGAAAGAAAATTCCAAGACCACGGTTACACAGCCCGGATAACCTACAAGAACCAATTATTGTGTTGTTTTGCTCAACTTTGGTTGTGTTATTAGAACCACTTTTGAATATATTTTTCTAATAGCAATTGCATTGTTGTTACCTCAAGTGTGTAATTTTGCTGATGCTTTTATTTTGAATTTCCAAAACCTCCAAGTAGCACTTGTTGCCATCTTTGACTATTACCTGGAGGTTGGCAACCCTAGCCATGTTTGTTACATATTTACTTCATTGGTACCCCACCTTTCTCCCGAATGAGGGCCTAAAACAACTCACATCATTCTCCTGCCCTCCATTTTATCCTCACAGCAACGACCCTCGGGTATGCTAGGCTGAGACTGTATGAGGAAGCACTGTTGGTGACCAGTACTGGAATGAGCCTGCTGTGATTCATGTTTGGGAAGACATCCAGTAATTAGAGTTTTCTTGTTAGGCTTGCCAGGTCCCTCTTCACCACCGGCAGGAGGTTTTTGGGGCAGAGCATGAGGAGGGCGGGGTTTGGGGAGGGGAGGGACGTCAATGCCATAGAGTCCAATTGCCAAAGCGGCCATTTTCTCCAGGTGAACTCAATCGGCTGGAGATCAGTTGTAATAGCAGGAGATCTCCATCCACCACCTGGAGGTTGGCAGCTCTATTTCGTGTACATATGAACTTACATTTATACGTATGAGAGATATTGGTAAATATATATATATATATATATATTTAAAAAAGATAATTCGAAAAGGAGAAGGGGAGGGGAAAAATTAGGAAAAGATAAAAAAGAATTATATAAAATACATTCAACATTTCTTCTTTTGTTTGTTTGTTTGTTTCTTCCTTGGCACCCAGAATATATAATAAACTCACTAATACTTTAAAAACTGCCTGTTAAAATAATATTGGATGTTTTCAACATTTCTTGTACTGTCTTCTTTTCTTTTCTTCTTCTCTTCATTTCTTCTTATTACACAAATTCAGTTATGACCCAAATTAGATTGTGATAAACTTAATAACACAGTGAGACATATCTATATATGTAAAGTTGCAAGTGGATATTTACAATATGATTTAAGATATGACTTACTATATATATATATTACTGTATATTACTATAAACTCTAATATCATTTTAAGATAAACATAATGAAATCAATAATATTGATAGAACAGCTTCCATCTCTCTCGGAATAAATCAGAAGGTTTCCTGTTTACTTGATTTGTAAGCTTGACCATTAAAGTAAATTCATAAAGGTTGTCCTTCCACTCTGATATTTTTGGTATTGTTGAAAGTTTCCCGTTTCTGGCAAAGATAATTCTGGCAGCTGAAATTACATATAGATAAAGTGACCTCAGTTCAAACCCTAGCTTGGCTCTGGGAATCACAGAATGTCACTTTGTAGATTTGTCCTTATATACCCTGCAGAATAATGGGAAAAATCATGTCTCAGTGATAAGAGCACTGGTGTTCAAGGATCTCAGGATGCCAATGCTGGAAAAGGTCTTTCTGTCCCTGAGATCCTAGAGAGCTACTGTTCACCATCAAAGTAGACAATGGCTGAACTAGAGGTTCTGACTCAGTCAGTATTATGCCAGCTTCAGATGTTCACTGTCTCTCTCAATTTAAACTCCACATTTCTAAGATGGATCAATAGACAAGGACATTTCAAAGAACAAATGAATTACCACCTGCATCACATTTGGCATATTAACATGCTATGTACATGGATGGTATTTTCTGGCTCACATGAACACATGAAACTGCCTTATACTGAATCAGACCATCAAGGTCCATCAAAGTCAGTAATGTCCACTCAGACCGGCAGTGGCTGTCCAGGATCTCAGGTCTTAGGGCCCATTCCTGAAAATTGGGCCCAAAGCCCTTAGAAGGTGGACTACTGCCACCGCCGGCTCAGGGGCCCACACTGCCAGTGCCCGGAAGGTGCACGCCGGCGTTAGTGGCCTCAGCGCCGGCGTGCAGGGCAGGGCGCTGCTCCCTGGCCGCCGCCGCTGACCACAGGCCTCTGGCCACCAGCACAGGCTGTGGCGGCGCCCCAGGAGGTGTTCCGGCACCCCGGGAGGCGTTCCCGAGGCGTAAAGGCGTTCCCGGGGCATAACGGCACCAGCCATGGGGCGGGGCCAACGTTAGTCGTCCTCCTGAGCACTTTTGGCTCGGGAGCACCCTTTTTTCTTTTTACAAAAATACGCCAGCTTTTTGCTATGAGGGTTGCACAGGTTTTTGGTGCCGGGCAGGCAACGGCGCTAGTTTGCCTGGAACACCCGGCGAGGGCATTCCTTTCAGGAATGAGCTGAAAGTTTTTCACATCACCTACTTGCCTAGTCCCTTTAACTGGAGATGCCAGGGATTGAACCTGGGACTTTGTGTATGCCAAGCAGATGCTCTACCACTGAGCCACAGTCCCTCCCCAGTGGCTCAGGATGAAGTCATTGTTCTTCCCCCTCCACGCAGTTCCTATTGAAATGAAATTTTGTCTGATAGTTCCTTCTGAAGGATTGGAGTATGCAGAATGGCTTGGTCATGTACAGGGGGAAGCCTTTCTTTGGCCAATCGATAGGCAAGAACAGTGGCAACAAAAGCCCCAAACAGTTAAAATTAAAAGTTTTTCAAAAACCAAAGAAGTAATGAAGTGATAAATGCTAAAAATGAAATAGCTGAGCTGGCAAAGAGCTGAATAGAAGAAGTAATTAATCGGAATATTAAGGATTGCAAGGCAGGCAATTCACAAGCGATCGAACTGAACCCAATGGTTGGGCTTCTTTTCAAACAGATTGAAAGAGAATTCGGTGATGAGTGTGGGGTGACCAGAGTGTAGGGGGTGCTCATGAAATTCTCTGCTGCCAAATTTCTGCTAGTTTCATCCGTCTGCTCAGTGGCACACCACAAGGAAATGGACATAATTGCCATTGGTCTGCTTCCTTCATTTTGATGCCTACATGATTTTGGTCCACCGTTAGTTAATGTATCTGTTAATGTGGTGCAAGAGCCTGTAGGTTGTATAGCTTGTGTGGCAGCTGGTCTCAGAGGCCAATGTTTCTGTCATGCCCCCCGCTGATTTGGACTCAGATGAGAAGGTCCTCAGTTCAGCCCTTCATAAAAGCCCAGATGTTAATTGGGGGGTGGGGGTGGTAACTCTCTAGGTCCGCAGAACCTGACTGAGTCAACAACCCCATCCATGGCAGAACAGGTTAAAGGGAAACACAGTACTAAGCCTGAAGTGGAGCCCACAGACTAAACTCATCTATTTCCCAATGCAGCCCAGAGTTCTCCTGGAATTACAACTAATGAGCAGACTATAGAGATCAGTTCCTCTGGAGGAAATGGCAGATTCATCACATCTCCTTAGGGTTGCCAGGTCCCTCTTCGCCACCGACGTGAGGCTTTTGGGGTGGACCCTGGGGAGGGCAGGGTTTGGGAAGGAGCAGAGTTTGACTATGGAGCTCAGAGGAGATGTAACAAACAAACACTTTATTACGGCCTTGCCAGAAAAATACATATAGTTAGTTCAACGGGCAAATATACTCATATACATACTATATATGCTGTTACAACATAACTACATAGCCAATGGACGCCCTTTTGAGGTTGATCCTTCACTCCTTAGGAATACTCTTAGATTGACGGATTTTAATCGCTACTGCGCAGAACCTGGCAGTGGAGGATGTAGCCTGCTTGTTTCCCCCCAATAACAACATCTGCAATAAATCTGATTGCGGTACCCCTGTGACACCTTTTATTAGGGGGAAAATAAGCTGGACACGAGCCTCATTATACCAGGGACAACCAAATAAAACAGGTGCCACTGATTCCAGCTCCCCTGACCCACAGGGGCAGAGTCTCTCTGATATTGGTATCTTCTTAAAACGGCCCTCCAACATAGCCGAAGGGAGAGCCTGGACACGAGCTAAACTAAATGCTCTCTTATGGCTTCCTCCTTCCAACTGAAACAGATAGGATGCTGGGGCTACTTTGTACCTATTATTCTCTGTTGATATGAAGGCCGGACACCTCCCCACATCCTCCTGTCTTTCTATGTCCCAGATCCTTTGTTTAATTAGACTTTTAGCCTGTTCGTAACTCATCTGAGACACAACCTGTGGGTCCAGTCCTATTCTAACCAGCTTCCTAAAGACTGCCTGAAGCCATGATGATTTGAAATTATCCTTTAGAATCAGGGCGGAAATGTAGGAGGACAGGGTTTGGGGAGGGGAGAGGAGAGGAGGGACTTCAATGCCATAGAGTCCAATTGGCAAAGCGGCCATTTTCTCCAGGGGAACTGATCTCTATCGGCTGGAGATCAGTTTTGTTTTTTTTATAAATTTTTTTATTGCATTTTTATAATAAATCAAAACAAAAAAAAGTATACATGTAAAAAGAAAAGAAAAAAATACATATACATATATAGAGCGTAAGCTTCTATTATACATTGTTATTCATATAAAACTAAATATTACGCCCTAGAACAAAAACCCTCCCCCCACCACTGTGCCCATCACCAATGGACTTCCGATGAGGTGTCATGACAAAGATTAATAAATCACATTGTTATAGATTAGTTAAAATCACTTTTTACTATAATTCGTTAACTAAATTCTTAAGATCCGTTTTTGCCGATTTATCCCAATATGCAGTGGCCTTTGACCATGTAATTTTAAATTCCTCCATATCTTTACCATGTAAAGATGCTGTAATTTTGGCCATCCGCATATACATCCATAATTTCTCTCTCCATTTTTTAATTGAAGGTTTATTTGTTTGCTTCCATTTTTTAGCAATTGTAATCCTTGCAGCTGCAAAACTATATTGACATATGACTCTGTCAGCTTTATCCAGTTCTTTTTTTGGAATGCCCAATAAGCAAAAGGCGGGATCTCTCTTAATTTTTATTTTAATCAAATTATTAGTCTCATTCAAAACTAATTGCCAAAATCTCCTAATTTTTTTACAATACCACCAGCTATGCATAAATGTGCCTATATCGGTACCACATTTCCAGCAAAAAGCTTTATTGTCTTTTTTCATTTTACTTAATAATGCTGGAGTTATGTACCATCTATAAAACATTTTATATAAGTTTTCTCTTATTTCATTCGAGATTGTAAACTTAAATTCATTTTTCCATATTTTTTCCCAAATCTCCAACTCTATATTATATCCTAAGTCTCTCATCCATTTCAACATAACTGGTTTGACCCTTTCCTGTTCTAGTTTCAGTTCTATAAGTACTTTATAAATCCTTCCTATCAAACCTTTATTACCCTTTGATAATAATATCTCAAGTTTAGATTTGGATCGGTTAAATCCCAATCTATTATCCTTAACAAAAATATCTTTTAATTTATAATACATAAACCAATCTTTTATCTGTAGTTCTTCATGTGTTTTCAAAACCCATATCCCATCTCTGTAATCTATCATTTCTCTATAAATATTACAGTCCAAATTTAAATGTGCACCTCTTCTAATAAATGCTTCTATAGGATTTAACCACCCAGGTGTTTTACTTTCTAAAGCATCTTTATATTTATTCCATATCTGTAATAAATTTCTCCTTATAATATGAGAATTGAATTCTTTATTCACCTTCTGTTTTTCATACCATAAATAAGCATGCCACCCGAACCTTAGCTTATGTCCTTCTAATTTTAATAACTTTGGATTCTCTAAGAGGATCTAATTTTTGATCCAGGTAAAGCAGGCCGCATGATAGTACATTTTTAAATCTGGTAAACCCAAACCTCCCGTTTCCTTCAATTCTATTAAATTATTATATGCTATCCTATGTTTTTCTTTACCCCAAAGAAATCTCATAACATCTTTTTTCCAATCTTCAAATATGTATGCACCTGTCACTATTGGTAAATTCTGGAACAAAAAAAGCATTTTAGGTAATAACATCATTTTAATTACTGCTATTCTTCCCCATAATGATAGGGGTACTTTTTCCCAATTTATCAAGTCTTTTTTTATTTGTTGCCATTGGTTTACATAATTATCCTGAAATAGATTGAGATTATTATTCAATATCCATATACCCAAATATTTAACTTTATTTTCAATGTTGAGTCCCGTCTTTTTAATTAATATTTGTTGCTGTACACGAATCATATTTTTCACTAAGATTTTTGTTTTAGCTTTATTAATTTTAAAACCTGAAAGCTTTCCATAAACCTCCAAAATTTTATTCCGTCTATCAAACTGTTCAATCGGATCAGTCAAAAAACATACTAAATCATCAGCATATGCTTTAAGTTTATAATGATTTCTCCCTATTTGTACCCCTACTACATCATTAGACTTTCTAAAATTATTCAATAATATCTCTAAAACTAAAATAAAGAGTAAAGGGGAAAGAGGACAGCCCTGTCTCGTTCCCCTTTGAATTTCAATCTTTGGTGATAATAGTCCATTTACAATCAAATTAGCTGTCTGTTGTGTATATATACCTTTTATAGCGGTTTTAAAACTCTCACCAAAATCCATAAACTCCAATACCTTAATCATAAACTGCCAATTAACATTATCAAAAGCTTTTTCAGCATCCAAAAATATCAAAGCTATTGGTGTTGTATCTTGTTCCGCATATTCTAAAAGATCTATTACCACCCTTACATTCTGACTAATCAACCTCCCTGATAAAAATCCAGCCTGATCATCATATATTAATTGATTCAATACTCTTTTTAACCTATTAGCTAAAATTGCTACATATAATTTATAGTCAATGTTTAATAATGAAATCGGTCTATAATTTTTAACTTCCAAAATATCAGAGTTAACCTTTGGTATTAATGCTATGTTTGCTTGTTTCCATGTTTGAGGGATAATACCTTTTGTCATACCTATATTCATCACTTCCAGAAGATAAGGAATTAATTGCTCTTTAAATGTTTTATAATAATATTCTGTAAAACCATCTGGTCCAGGGGACTTATTGAGTTTACTTTTATTTATTGCTTGTTCCAGTTCCTCCTTAGATATTGGAGAATCTAAAAATTCTTTATTTTCAATTGTTATTTTCCCCCAGACCGATTTAGTAAGATAGGCTTCCATCTCTATCTCTGAGACTAAATTTTTTTTATATAAATCTGTATAAAATTTCACAAACGTATCAACTATCTCCTCTTTAATTCTTGTTATCTTACCATTCCTTCTAATCTGGGTTATTGGTATTTTTTTTCCTTTTTGTTTAAGTTGCCAAGCTAACATTTTACCCGGTTTATTCGCGTGTTCAAAAAATCTTTGTTTGTTATATATAACTTTTCTTTCAATCTCTTCAGCAATTAAAAATTCATATTGTTGTTGCCAATTTCTAATCTTATTTTGTTGTTCCTGTTTAGTCCCTTTATCCTGCAATCTAGATAAATATCGTGGCTGGAGATCAGTTGTAACAGTGGGAGATCACCGGCTAGTACCTGGAGGTTGGCAACCCTACATCTCCTCTGAGCTCCTTACTCAAACTCTGCTCCTCCCAGGCACCACCCACAAAGCTCCAGGAATTTCCCAAGCTGGAAGCTGACAACCCTACCACAGACCCAGGCTTACCAAGCATGAATTCATTCCCCCCAGATGACCAGGCATCCCAAATGGCCTCCAAAATCGCTATCACCACCATTCACTGGGGACTCCTTAAGCGGACACTCTAGGAGTTCACAGAGCACAGGAATGCAAGCTTCCAAATGGGAGTGTGACCTCTTTAATAAACACTTACTGGTCTAGGTGGATGGGGCCAGTTTAGGGTTGAAGTGATGAAAATCCAAAACCTTAAAATCTTTTATACTTATGGTTCTCAGTTTTGATCTTATTGTACCGATTTTAAGATGTATGTTTTCTGTTTGTGATATTTGTCACAATGTCTCTGCCATTAAAGGTTTATGGAATGGAATGGGAATGGGTTGCCAGCCTCCAGGTTGTGGCTGGAGATCTTGCATTATTACAACTGATCTCCAGGCGACAGAGATCAGTTCCCATGACTGTGTGTGTAGTTTGTAGGAAGAAGAAGAAGAGTTGGGTTTTATACCTCGGTTTTCTCTACCTTTAAGGAGACTCAAACTGGCTTACAATAACCTTCCCTTCCTCTCCCCACAACGGGCACCTTGTGAGGTAGGTGGGGCTGAGAGACTTCAGAGAGAACTTAACCACTACGCCACTCTCTTAACCACTACACCATGCTGGCTCCCTCACCGGAAGGGGGGAAGCTTCCATGATCTTGCTTCTCGAGGCATTTCCTCCTCCTACATTTGCTGCATGAGGAGAGTCTTCTGCTATGATAACACAGACTGCTTCTACACATGTCTCTGTCTGATGTTATCACACAAAAGCCGCTTGCGGAAATGCCACTTGCGGGTTCCCAGTTGCTGAACCAATCTGAGCATAACCACATCTGTAATTTATGTTGTTAAACATTTTGCGAGAAAATTGCCTATTGTGCTCTGTTTGTCCTTTTCATTAGTTATGTGTAACTCAGTTTCCTGCAAGATTAAAATCAAAGATGAATAACTTTGAGCTCTTCTAGAGCACACCGTTTGCTAATTCATCTGAGATCAATAATGATTAAATGAATAATTTAATGAAGCTTCTGCATACACTTTCAAAACAATTTAATTTTTGTGCCACAAAGTAGTCAGATTACTTACATCCCAGAGAACTGGGTGGGGGGGAGAGAATAAGAGTGTAGGCAAATCCTTCTTTTTTTCCTCTTTTTTTTCACTCTGTGCCCTTTTGGAAGCTAGTGTTGTCTCTTGAGTGATTTTTATCTTGAGACATGATGATTAGGGATTTACCCCATGATTCCTATCTCTGGATAGGAAGGCTGTTACAATGAAGCTGCCTTCTTTCGAGTCAGCCTATTGTTCCACCTTGCTCGGGATTGTCTACTCTAACTGCTAGTGGCTCTCCAGGGCCTCAGCCTAGAATTTTATGGTTGATGTTCCCGGCTGAGGAACACAAGAACTTTGGCATTTAGCCCTAGATCCATGTTTAATTTGCAGAGCCAGCTATGTTGCCAGCCCATTAACATCTGTGCAGTTTAGCTGATAGGCTGACTTCTCCCGCAGAAATGGAGGGGGTGGGTGGAAGCAAAGCATTCAAAACTAGAGATGACCCAAACTTCACAGTGAACATGTTCGGCAGGTGAACATTCCATGTTGGACAGCTGCAATCATAAGAACATAAGAAAGGCCATGCTGGATCAGACCAAGGCCCATAGGTTCAGCAGTCTGTTCACACAGTATTTGATGAGGATCATGTTGTAGACATGGGGCACTGATTTTGTATGAGGAGTGTATGATGTATGCGTGTTCTATGCGTTTTATCAAAAATAATAAAAAGTTTTAAAAAGAAATTCATCCTTATCTCCTTTAGTCCTCCGTTTTTTTCTTGCTGCCCATCTGAGCTGTTTCATGGGGTGGGGAGAGGAAAAAGAAATACGTCCTGATGACAACAGGCAACTGCTGAAGCATCAGATTAATAACACCCCATTGAAAACATAAGAACATAAGAAAGGCCCTGCTGGATCAGACTAAGGCCCATAGGTTCAGCAGTCTGTTCACACAGTGGCCAACCAGGTGCCTCTAGGAAGCCCACAGACAAGACGACTGCAGCAGTAGAATCCTGCCTATGTTCCAAAGCACCTAATATAATAGGCATGCTCCTCTGAACCTGGAGAGAATAGGTGTGCATCATGACTAGTTTCCCTCAGGAGCTAAGCAGCTGCCCAATAGCTTTTGCATCTGCTCAGTAGGTGTGGTGGTACAATGTCCTTCTGCTCGTAGAAGAAGAAGAGTTGGATTTTATATGCTGACTTTATCTTTTAAGGAGAATCAAAGTGGTTTACAATCTCCTCCCCTTCCTCTCTCCACAACAGACACCTTGTGAGGTAGGTGGGGCTGAAAGAGTTTGGAGCGAACTGTGACTGGCCCAAGGTAATCCAACAGGTGTCATGTGGAGGAGTGGGGAAACCAGCCAGGTTCACCAGATTAGAGTCTACCACTCATGTGGAGGAGCGGGGAATCAAACTCCGTTTCTCCAGATTAGAGTCCACCGCTCTTGACCACTACACCACCCTGGCTTAGGCATCTGCTCAGTAGGTGAAACCAACTCCCCCCAGGGTCATAGATGATCAGATCAGTTAATAAAACAACAAGAAGGAGAAACTATGACTCTGAACGGCTACAGGGGAAAAGGCACGTACAAAATACCATTTAAAACACCGACTAAGAAGAACAGCAAATGGCAAAACTTTTTTAAAACAACAACAACAAAACGGTGTTTACAATCATTGGCTGACTACCTGGTTTGCCCACTGTTTAAATAACTGTCTGCTGAATGGAGGGCAGGGATGACTGGTCTGGGGGGGGGGGATTAGGACTTCCATTCGGCTATATGAGAATGCACATGTGGGAGATGCTGCTAACTGCACTGCGCACAAACAGCTGAAAATGGGTACTCTGCTCTCAACCAAGGAGACAAATGGGAGCCAAACTAGTGGGCGTTCGAGCACCCCAATTCAAAACAGTAGATGGCATCAGGCCCTCCCCTCTGTGTCCACGTGAAGAGGAGAAGACTGAGAGGGGATATGATAACCATCTTCAAGTATTTGAGGGGCTGTCATATAGAGGATGGTGCCGAGTTGTTTTCTGTTTCCCCAGAAGGTCAGACCAGAACCAACGAGCTGAAATTAAATCAAAAGAGTGTCCATCTAGACATTAGGAAGAATTTTCTAACAGAGCGGTTCCTCAGTGGAACAGGCTTCCTTGGGAGGTGGTAAAGCAATGCTGATTCTATGATCTTAAGCAGTTCATGAGAGGGAGGGCATCTTGGCCATCTTCTGGGCATGGAGTAGGGTGAAGGGAAGGCACCCCGAAAGTGCCTTGGGGAAAGCACGCACGGTGCTTTGAGGGAAGAACACATACAGTGTCTTGAGTTCCAGAGATCAATCTGCATTGCCCCAGTGATCTCTCAGTTTATTAGGCATTTAGACAATGGATACCAAAGTTAATGAATCAACAAGAGAAAGAGACATTTCCAGGAAGGCATCCTCTGGTACATAAAAGGATTAGCTAGTACATAAAAGGATTAGCTTAGCAAGCGCTTAATCATTAATAATACTACGTGATCTATGTGACCTATGTGACCAGTATTTGAAAGTGGACTTTGGCCGGGAGCTTTCCAGAGACCTAGAGCTTGTTGTAACCAATATTTCAATATGGCAAGACTCAGGGTTTTGTGGAACCAATATTAAAATGGCGAGGGTGTGCCTAGCCGCCATTAACTGGCTTCAAAAATCTCTACAGTAGGGGTCACTGAGGGTGTGGGAGAGGAGGTAGTTGTGAATTTCCTGCATTGTGCAGGGGGTTGGACTAGGTGACCCTGGTGGTTCCTTCCAACTCTATGATTCTATGATAACAGTGCTGACACCTACCACTGATGGAGCAGCAACCAATCACAGAGCGGCAAGCCCATATCAACCATGCCCAGAAAGTGCAGGCACAACCCCATGGTGTTGAGATGCTACATCTTAAGGACCACCTATGCCAATGTGAATCACTCTGGTCATCTTCAGAGGCTCCGCATAACCAACATCTAAGGCAGGGTTGCCAGAGGGAACCTGGGGAGGCAGAGACATGGGGGGTACAATTGCATGATGTCACTTCTTAAGAATCGCCTGAAACTATATGGTATCCAAAGAGTTTCTGGCAATTCCCAACAAGGAGTGATGCCACTTCTGGGTTTCCCCCCAGAAGTGACGCCATCATGCCAATGTGATTGTTTTGATTCTTCGCTGCGTAATTTGGGTGAAAAGGCACCATACAATTGTTTAAAATACATACATTAATTAATATACTATTCAAAGGGGGGGGAGATCCAGGAAGACACTACGGCAGCACAGTACCCTCAACAGTGTGAATCGTGGTGGCGTAGCCAGAAAAAATCCTGTAACTGATGTTCTTGGGGTCATTGAGAACTGTTCAGGAAAGGCAGTACACACAAATGACTCTAATAAATAATACATCTAAAAAATTCCTGTGGGTGAGCCCTGTGTGTTACACAAATTGTAAAGAGTTGCCCTTTCAGCCTGAAGATGTACCAAAGGACAAGCCATCTAAGCGTCTTGCCCACCTGGCAGAGAAACCCTTAAGAAAAAAACCTGCCTTCCCAAGATAAGGGGTCACATCCTACTGGGGGAGTCAATGCCAGGGACTGGAGAAGCTTTTTGGAAGGCAGACAAACAGAGACCCTTGGATAAGCAAAAAAGAAAAGTCATGACCATGCATTTACACAAAGCACCTCTGTTATCTACCTTTCCCCTCTGTTGTCATTAGGGCAAAGTGCTGAAAATTAAAAAGATAAAGCTTGCCTGTCCACAAACTATAGTCATATAGTTTCGTTAATATTATTTTGCTCTCTTGTTCATATGATGCAAGGTCCGACTTGTCTTTCTTTTGAGAAAGAGTCTTGCTTTCTCTTGATTATCTGTGTGTACTCCTAAATGCTGATGAAATGCGATATCTATGATAAGAGTGTGTTTTCAGGGAACTTTTGTGCAGTGCAATATTAGATACTGGAAGCAGGTGTCTGTGTTGCAGAGGAAAGTTAAGGAGGGGGAAAATGTTATTGTAGCTTTTAAGGATTTACTTATCTGAAGAGTGGGGAGTAGGGAAAGGGGAAGAGGTGGAGGGAGGGAAATAGCTTTTTATAAATCAAATTCCTTAAAAATGCTGACTTGGTTTCAAAATCATTTTCTGTACTTATCTACTGAGTCTCTTCTGGCTGTGCTAGAAATTGTATAGTGAGTTCTGTATGAAGTGTGAAAATGGATTTGTGATCTTTCTTTAAAAAAAAATTACTCCGTCTAAACCACAATAGCAGTTGCCAGTCCAAAGAGAAAGGGGATGAAGACAGAGAATCACCCTCTGTGCAAAAGATCTTCAATTGGAGATTTTTTTTAAAGGACAAGCACTTGTTTATTGGCCTAGATCTTTGAGGGGTGAGTTTTCTTTGCCTTCTGCTGTAACAAGCAACTTGGCTCAGTTTCATGAGTCATCTGGAGCCATTTGTTTATCAAACACTGCCTGAAAACACATTGTGGTCTGGATTCCAGAAGCTGGAGAAGCTATATTTGACCTTGAGTAAATATGGTTTCCCCTTGTTTTGTTCCTTTATTGTTCCAACGTGTTTCCTTTACCTTGTTTCCTTGTTTTGTTTTTTGTTTTTTGCCATTAATTCACAGCTGACTTACGGCAACCCAGAGGTGGTTTGCCATTGCCTGCCTCTGCAGAGCAACCCTGAATTTCCTTGGTGGTCTCCCATCCGAGTACTAACTAGGGCTACCCCTGCTTATCTTCAGAGGTCTGGTAAGATCGAGATATCCTAGGCTATTTTTGTTTGTTGTTTGCCATCAAGTCACAGCTGACTTATGGTTGCCCCATAGGATTTTCAAGGCAAGAGACGTTCAGAGGTGGTTTGCCATTGCCTGCCCTGTATAGCAACCCTGGTATACCTTGCTGGTCTTCCATCCAAATAGTGTCTTTCGGGGGGTATACCAGGAGAGGCAGTTCCAAAGATATGAGGGCCCAGACCGTGGATCGCTTTAAAGGTCAAAACCAGCACCTTCAACCTGATCCAACACTCCAGCTGGAGCCGGTGGAAGTGGTAAAGCACTGGCTGTATGTGCTCCCGGGGCGAAGCCCCCATAAGAAGGCCTCTCCGCTGCATTCTGTACCAGCTGGAGCCTCAAAGGCAGCCCTACATAGAGCTTACCGAAAAAATTTGGGCCCAATAAACCTGAACCCAAAATTTACCGATTTTTTTTTTAGCACAACCCTATCCACCACTGTTAACCACTACACCACGCTGGATCAGGTAGCAGATAATATGCAAGACCTCTCCTTGAGACCCTGGTGAACCACTACCAGTCAGAAGAGCTAAATTTGGGTCCAGTATTACCTTAAAAACCTACAAGATTTCCAGGGTTTAAGCTTTTGGGAGTCAAAGCTTTCAGATACCGGTCAGAGTAGACAATACTGACCTTGATAGACCAAGCATCTGACTCAATACAAGGCAGCTTCTTATGATCACCCTTTGGGCAAAGAGCGAACCTGGCAGATTTTTTTTTTTTTTTTTACTTGACACAGCAGGGAATTTCTATTTTTTTAAAAATCTCTAATGACAAACTCCTTTCTCAGTCCCATGAAACAAGCTGATTCAAAACCAGTCCGTCAGATAACTGGATATGGAATTACAGTCTGGTTAAATGAAGGCCGTGCCGAAGAGTGGTGGGAATAACACTCTGCTCCCCACCCTTCTCTCTCATTTGGCCTTCTTCTTGTTAGAGTGTTTTACTGAAATGGTTATTTTAAATAAAAAATCTTATTAAGCAGTCCATTTATATCGCCTGAAGGCCCCCTATCTTACCCTCTTAACCAGCTTCATTACAATGTTAACTTGTGCTTCGTCAGTGTTTTCCGCGGCAAGCCGTTCCAATGACTAATTAAAATGTGATTCTCAATTCTGTTGGTTATTACTTCCATTATCTTCCTTGCAGCACGCAGGCCTCACAACATGTTTATGGGGTTCTGCAAGCTCATTTAATTTAATATTTCTTTCGGAAAGGAAATGTCCTCATTGGCCAGGAGCTGCCCTTGGAAGGCTAGACTGATTTTGGCTTGTCATTTAGAGTTTAACTAATTTTCACCATGCCCTTTCTTTTTTCGTTACAGAAAGGTTAATCTTTCTATGGATAAAATAAAGGAAGAAATACCGTGCAGAGCTTCCACCATGGTCTCATTAGAAAAGGTATACAGATAAGATGTTGGTAAGTATAAGGCGATGCCCACTGAAACAAAAAAAATCCTAAATTTAAATATACGCTGATGGGTCTGAACTGGGTGGGACTGAGATTGAAAGAGAACTTGGGGTTGTAGTGGACACCTCAATGAAATTCTCAACCCAGTGTGCAGCAGCGATGAAAAAGGCAAAGTCCATGCTGGGGGTTCATTAGAAAAGGGATTGAGACTAAAACAGCCAGTATTGTTTTGTTCTTGTACAGGGGCATGGTGGAGCCTCTTTTGGAATACTGTGTGAAGTTCTGCTTATCTCAAGTGTCTCAAAATCTCTCAAGTATCTCAAAATATCTAAAAAAAAAAAGATACTGCAGAACTGGAAAAAGTAAATGAGCGTAACCCACATGATTCAGAGGTTGGAGCACCTTTCCTATGAGGAAGGCCTGAAGAGTCTGGGACTTTTTAGAAAACTGATGACTAAGGGGGCATAATGGTGGTTTATAAAATTAGGCATGGGGTAGAGAAAAAGGATAGAGGGAGTTCCCTCTCCCCCACTCCTATAATACTAAAACCCATAAAGATGGGCACCCCATAAAGATGGTGATTATTACATACAGGACAGACTATAGGAAATATTTTTTTATTGAATGAGTAATTAAATTGTGGAATTCACTGCAAGTAGCAGTAATGATAGCTATGAGCTTAGATGGCTTTAAAAGGGGGTTCATCAGATTTATGAAGGGTAAGTCCATCAGTGGTGAGTAAAAGGAACCTCCATGTTCAGAAGCAGTTAACTTCTGAATCCCAGTGCCAGGAGGAAACATACGGGAAGGGCTTGACCTCTCCATTGCTTGTTGGTCCTCCAGGGCAACTGGTTGGCTACTATGTAAAACAGGATGATGGACTAGATGGACCTCTGGTGTGATCCAGCAGGGCTCTTCTCATGTTCTTTAAGTTCTTAAGAGAGTATAGAAAAAAGTTAGAAGATAGAAAAAAGTTCAGATAAGTACACATGTACTGCCTTGTACTAAATCAGACCCCTTGCTGATTTAACTTGATATTTTCTACAGCAACCGTCAGGGTCTTAGACAGAGTCCCAAGATATGATGCTACTTCAGATAATTTGTGGTAACTACCACTGAACCTGGAACCTTCTGCCTGCAAAGTTTGTGCTCTTCCTCTAAGCCACAAGCCTTGTGGTATTACTGTTAGTAACCTGCTGATCCATCAACATGGTTCCTATATATCCCTTGGATGAGCCCCAGACGGGAATCTTTGTTCTCAACTTGGTGGTTTTTGAGCAATCCGCAGCAAAATGGTTAATAATGTCTTCAGCTCTTGATATGCAGTTCATCGCTGTAGTGTAGTACATCTTGAGGAAGAACACTGCATGTACGTATTACCAATTAACCCACAAATCCAGGAAGCCAAAGACAGCAATTAACAGAACACTCTCCCATCACTATAATTACAAGCTCAGTGTGAGAGTCCAACATAAGAGGATGTGAAATCCAATAATTAGTAAAGGTTTCAAAAGCGGAAAGAAAACATAAATGCTCTAGGTTACACAGGGAAGAAAGAGAGTGCAGCATTGTATGGAAAGTCGGATGAAATCAAGTATTCATTAAAGGGAATCACCCCCCAGAAACCATCACACAGACATTTTTTTAAATACCCAGAAGATTTTGAGAATACTCTCTTTTATCCATACTATTTGGTGCCTTTCAGGCCCAAATGTGATGAGACACTGGAAGAGCCATGACTCAATTTCAGAACATCCTTTTCCTTCATAAATAGCAACCATGGGAAGAGGCCACAATTCAGGTCAGGATCATGCCATGGGATGCGGGAGGTGGGATAATATGCTGTTCTCTGCTGTTTTCCTGACCTGAACAGCTCCTAAGAGTGAATATTTGTCACATTGGGGAAAACAAGTATCACAATTCCTACAATTGGGTAATAGGAGTTTCAGGCAGCCATTTTAGGTTGGGCCAAAGACATGGGAGGAAAGAGCTCACACATATATTCAGCACAGTCTAAATCTGAATTGTGGCTAACTGTTTATGAAGTAAAAACACATATTGTTTATGCCTAAGCTTCTGCCTTGTTGACACCATCGCCCTTGGCTATTACTTTTCCTTTTATCCTGCCTGGGAAATTCCTGTTCCACCAGGAATCACATAACGAACAGGATGTAACAAAATTAGGCTGATGTGATAATGTCATCAGACATCAGTAACTATTTATTTATTTGAAGAAGTGACCTGTGACTCACGAAAGCTCATACCTTGCCAGAAATGTTGTTAGTCTTTAAAGTGCTACTGGACTCTTGTGCTTTTCTGTCTGTCTGTCTCTTTGTTTGTTTTCTACCCCTACTTTCCTAACCAAGGTTGGGCTCAAGGCGACTGCCCGCTGGGTCATTAAAGGCAAATGAAGTCAATTGAAAGTGAGAGCAAGTGAAGGAAATCTGCATTTTTGCAAGGAGTGCTTAAAATCACCCCAAAAGGAAGGTGTTCATCAATGCTGCTGGAAATGTTTTAAAAAATACAGTGGCCAGTTTTCACCTCCGTCCTCTTTTTCCTTGTTATCTTCAGACTACAATAAAGTGAACGTGTCAATGGATTTGGCCTTAAACTCCTTTAACTCATGAGCTAAGGAAGAAGCCCTGCCTGTCTGTAGTCTAATCTTCCAGTACCCGTGCCTTGAAGTGTAGGGTTGCCAGGTCCCTCTTCACCACCGCCAGGAGGTTTTTGGGGTGGAGCCTGAGGAGGGCAGGGTTTGGGGAGGGAAGGACTTCAATGCCATAGAGTCCATTGTCGAAGCAGCCATTTTCTCCAGGTGATCTGATCTCTATCGGCTGAAAATCAGTTGTAATAGCAGGAGATCGCCTGCCACCACCTGGAGGTTGCAAGCCTATTGAAGTGCAATCCTGTGCCTTTGACAGCTAAGTGTTAGGAAGGGGAGTGCAAACATCTCTTCCCTTAGTATGATAACACAGCAGCGAGAGAAGGCACATCTCTGAACGGCCTTGAAATTGTTCCGCTGCACACAGGTCAACCAAAGAGCCACTTCCATGCACCGCTCATTTCAGCCAGATATTTCACAGAAACTAGCGTGATTATAAAAGAGAGGCTTCGAATGCATAACATTGGAGGCCGTCTCAGTGCTAGAATATTCATGCAGCATCTGGAGTGGCTGGTGGTAAAGCATCTGTCTCTCCAACAGAAGCCGGAATGACTGTTCGCTCGGCAAAAGCAATATCTCGCCCGCCTCTCCCATCGGATTCTTCCGCGTCAGCTGACGCTCTCTTCTCAGAACCTGCCTACTTTGGCAACGATGATGAGGCTTTTCAAAACAGCATCGTTCTTGTAAGTGCCACAGGCCAATTTGTTTAGCCTGCAGCGTACTCGTAATGTTTGGGTTGATTACCGCTTCTAACAAAACAGTCCCCGGTGGTTCTTAGCTACATTTGAATACGTTCCAGGCGTGTGTTTTGAAAATAAGCGGTGAACGAGCTCGGAGCCAACGACTTTTTAATTGGGCCAGGCAAGAAGAGGGAACCGCTGGGGACGGTTGTTCAACTAATGGACACTTACCTCTGCTTCTAGGAGAAGGCTCCTTGGAATCAGAATTCCTTCAGTATGGGCATTGCTGAGAAAAAGCCGTCTGAATTAATAGCATTATGGGAATGGATGGACACTGAAGAACCTTCATTGCACATGTCCAAACATTGGGGATACATAATTTGAACACATGAAGCTGCCTTATACTGAATCAGACCCACGGTCCATCACAGTTATGTCTACTCAGACTGGCAGCTGCTCTCCAGGGTCTCAGGTGGCGGTCTTTCACATCACCTACTTGCCTGATCCCTTTAACTGGAGATGTCGGGGACTGAACCTGGGACCTTCTGCATGCCAGACAGCTGTTCCACCACAGAGCCACAGCCCTTCCCCTTCCATTCTTAATTTACATCGCAAAAGGAAATGAGTTGGCCCTCTCACTGATTTTGTGTCCCTTAAAGACAAGAAATCAGCTGCTGTCCCAAACTGAGGTTCAGTCTCTTGTGTTTTCTAGTTGGTTGGTATTACGTGTGCTTAGGCTTGCCAACTTCCAGGTGACGTAATCAGCCATCCGCAAAAAAATAGAAAGGCACATTCCTCTGAAGCTGGAACAAGAACCGACTTTGTTGGCACAATAGGATTTCCGAGATTGATGAAGCAATAAGCGAAATGGGACTGTACCGGAAGCCCATCTTCTGTTGAACAGTTTGGAATCCAGTGTCTTTATGACTGACAACATGGTGCTCTATATGTTTTGAAAATCTTTGGAACATTGTAAATTGGCTCAGTACAATTAACTTGTGCTGCGTTGCACATGGAACTGTGGTCTGCAATGCATGCAGGTTGAATGGTATTTGAATTGTATGTCATACACTTGCATTGGTAAACAATGTCTGGTTATACGTGCTGATTTTTTGTATAACCTCCAGGTACTAGCTGGAGATCTCCTGCCATTACAACTGATCTCTAGCTGATAGAGATCAGTTCACCTGGAGAAAATGGCCGCTTTGGCAATTGGGCTCTATGGCATTGAAGCCCCTTCCCTCCCCAAACCCTGCCCTCCTCAGGCTCCGCCCCAAAAAGCTCCTGCCAGTGGCGAAGAGGGACCTGGCAACCCTATGTGTGCTATATGCATCCTTCCTGCATACATCCTTGCTTACTTTTCCCAGCAGGCCTCATGCATTTCCTAGTCGGTAGCCTGAACTTTCTTCCAACAGGCAGCAAACTCTTTTGTTCATATTATTTGGGGGCAACTTTATTTTAATGCATTTAGCTTTTTTAAAAAAAAATCCTATTTTAGCATGCCACAATCTGTACCACTGCCATAAAACTGTCTTTTCCTTACAAATTATACACTAGTTTTAAGTATTTAGGTCAAACACTCCTTTTAAGACTTGACGGGGAAAAGAGATGAATGTACACTATAAATATACTTGGAGGCTTACATTTCAGTTCATCATAACAAGAAGGGGGGGAAGGAAGAGTGGCACTATATCTTTTATCTTTTCCAATGCCTCAGGCTAATCAAATGAAATGCTTACTTTAAAGTGTAAAGAAATCTCTTAATTCATGTAATTCTATGTTTCTAGCTTCATTATGAGTCAGTAAGATCATGCTTCCAAATCTGCCTTTAAAAGGAGGGGGGTCTCTGTTGCAGATCAGGGCTAAATAAAAAGCAAAATGCAGTGAAATCCTATTAGGACAAAGTGACAATTAAGTATCCGGAACAAAACTTATAAGTTTGTAGAAGTATTGTTTGGTTCAGGAGCTGGTGTTGCATACAGCTGGATTAGGGTTGCCAACCTCCAATTATTAGCTGGAGCTCTCCTGCTATTGCAACTGATCTCCAGCCGATAGAGATCAGTTCACCTGGAGAAAATGGCTGCTTTGACCATTGGACTCTACGGCATTGAAGTCCCTCCCCTCCCCAAACCCAGCCCTCCTGAGACTCCGCCTCAAAACCTCCCACCGGTGGCGAAGAGGGACCTGACAACCCTAAGTTGGATCCATTGGATCCATTCTGGTATCAGAGGTGCATTTCTCTGGCCAACACTGAGTGTCAGGGGAAAGCCCCTTCTGTTAGAAGAAAGCACATCCACTAACATAATGGATTCATTAGATCCACCCATAGATGCTAAGAGAAGTGATCTGGGAGGTTACTAGGTCAGATCCTGCCTTCGGTACAAACTCACTAGGCATCTTTAAGGAAGCCACCCTCTCTCAGAGTCAGTCCCCTATGTCCAAGGTGAGCGTAATAACCCTGACTCGTCTTGTTAAGGATGTTTCAAAGACCACTGTAATGTTTGTGAGGTGGTTCACACACGGAACTTGCTGCATAAGTGTGAAGTGTTGTCATTTGCTCAGCTCCCTAGAAAAAAACAAATAGACATTCAGATATCTAATAGTAAAGTGGCAGGTCCCCAGGTCAGCCGTGGCAGCTGCAAAACCAAGTCCCCCACAGACATCTCTACATAAGCAGGGGACTCCTCAGGTATGCAGAATAATAGGCGGTGGTAAATTAACCCAAAGTTAACCTCCCCCCAAAAAAGCGTGGTGATGAGGATTAAATACGCTGCAGTGGCACTGAAATGTTGAGATCAGCTGAGAGTCTGTTGAAGGGAAAAGGGGAGGGAAGGTCACCCCAATCAAGATCCTTACAAAAGCATGGTAGTAGAGTATATCCTCACATAAAGTTGGTTTAGAAGTGATTCCCTGGCAGACATGTGAACCTATTGCTCAGGCCTTGTTGTTGAAATCCATGAACGTCACTTTAATAATTGTTAATGTTTATATGTCCCCTTCTTTAGAGAGTCAAAAAGTGTCCTTTTACTGGAATGTCTTAACATCATTTATTGAGGACCTAGAAGTGAAGATTCCCCTTCACGAGCCTGCTGGTAGCAGGTGATTTTAATGCCAAAATTGGTGTAGATGGGAGTACAGTAGGGTTGCCAGGTCCTTCTTCACCACCGGCAGGAGGTTTTCGGGGTGGAGCCTGGGGAGGGTGAAGTTTGGGGAGGGGAGGGACTTCAATGCCATAGGATCCAATGGCCAAAGCAGCCATTTTCTCCAGGGGAACTGATCTCTATCAGCTGGAGATCCATTGTAATAGCAGCTCTCCAGCTAGTACCTGGAGGTTGGCAACCCTAGAGTAGAGGGATCTTTGTCAGATCTGAGCTTAGACAAAAGCTCATACCCTGGAAATCTTGTTGGTTTCTAAGTTGCTACTGGACTCAAATCTAGCTCTTCTAAAGCAGACCAACATGGCTACCCTCTGAAACTATGTATAATCACCATCTGACTGATAGGTTTGCTTACCGTTTATGTAGTTGGTTTGCTGTCAAGTGGCAAGCAGCCATGACAGGTCGGTGGGATAGGAGAAAACTAGGACCCCTATTGGGCCGTGTGACCCCTATTCCTTGTGTGCAGTAGCACCACTGGAATTGTACTGTACTGTCTTAATTTTTTTTTTAAGTAACCTGATGAGCAGAGTCGAGCAATTCACAAACATCCAAACCGCCCATCCAAAAATCACCTCTCTGCTCGCAATCAGGGAACAGAATGGGAGTCAAACCAGCGGGATTTTCAAGCATCCCTAATTGTGCTACCATAATATTTGGCAGTTCCGTCACTTTGCCATTAGTATCAAGTCATGGTGGGTAGGAACTGTGATAATCTGAACATCACGGTATCATGGAACAAGGTAAATTCCCCAAGATTATAAAAGGTTGGAAGGAGGGAACTAGCTGTGTGGTTGCAATTTTACTTCTAGTCTGGCTCTGCTTCTGAATGATTGGTCCTTCGAGAGATTCAAAGCAGATAAAAGGAAGTCTTTCTTCACACAATGCATAGTTAAAGTGTGGAACTCCCTGCCCCAGGATGTGGTGATGGCTGCCAACTTGGAAGGCTTTAAGAGGGGAGGGGACATGTTCATGGAAGAGAGGAGTATTCGTGGCTTCTAGTAAAAATAGATACTAGTCATGATGCATACCTATTCTCTCCAGTACCAGAGGAGCATGCTGAATATATTAGGTGCTGTGAAATACAGGCAGGACAATGCTGCTGCAGTCGTCTTGTTTGGGGGCTTCCTAGAGGCACCCGGTTGGCCACTGTGTGAACAGACTGCTGGACTTGATGGACCTTGGTCTGATCCAGCATGGCCTTTCTTATGCCTCTTCCTCTGCCTACTTCTCCTATAGTGCCAAATCTATGGAAAAAGTATATTACTGTTCTGAATATTTTTTTAAAAAAAATTAGTAGACAATCAACAATAGATATATATAAAGTAAAAACAGATAGTTGCATAATCACATAAAATCACGTAAAATACTTTATAGCTCTACATCAGTAACTCCTTTTCACTTAACCAAAACTATGCCTTGTTACAGAATGGACATTTCTATTCTTTGAATTGCTCTTGTCCATAAGAGGTCTATACTATTAATATCATTATTTTTAGTAAGCAGTTAACTTCAGTAAAATATAGACCTCTTTTATTTTTGATATCCAATCATGTATCTTAGGGGAAACTTTATGATTCCACTACCTAGCAGAGACCATTCTGGCTGCAGTTATCATATGGAAAGCAAGTATCCGTTGATCTCTTGCAGTATCAGGAAGATAATTCAACAACAAGGTTTCTGGCTTAAATAGAATTGGCTTCCCCAATCCAATTGACATAATTTTTACAAGATTGATGCCCATATGCATACCCACCACATATGAAAAACTGCTATGAATATTTAAACGGTGTGTACTCTTGGAATTCCTTTGAAGAATTCAAACCACTATGACGTTTCTTTGAAATGCTAATTTCCAGCTTACATACACAGCCGTTTCTTATTTATCCTGCTGATAATTTTTGTTACTTTTGGATCCCTGATGTTAAGAATCCAGTCTAAGCACTCGACTAGAAATCCTACATTTTAAAAATGGATTCTTGCACAGTAGGAATGTGCAGAACCTTTCCTTATCAAGACCAAACCCCAAATCACACCCATTAGTTAGTGTCCTAAATGTTATGAATCTGTTCTGGATTGGGGAAGCAGATACCATTTAAGCCAGAAACCTTGTTGTTGAATTATCTTCCCATTTCCCAATATTCCAAGAGATCAACGGATAGTTGCTTTACATATGATAACTGCAGCCAGATTGGTCTTTGCTAGGCAGTGGAATCAGAAAGCTTCCCCTTACATGGTTGGATTTCTTCTTCTTCTTCTTCTCCTTCTTCTTCTTCTTCTTCTTCTTCTTCTTCTTCTTCTTCTTCTTCTTCTTCTTCTTCTTCTTACCAGAAACAAAACAAAACGGTCTGCATAGTCCATCTAGTCCAGTGTCCTGTTTTTCACTGTGGTCAACCAGTTGTCTTAGACGGCCAACCAACAGGTCATAGAGGCTTCCCCTGATGTTGCCTGGTACTCAGATAGGGTTTCCAACCTCCAGGTACTAGCTGGAGATCTCCTGCTATTACAACTAATCTCCAGTTGATAAAATCAGTTCACCTGGAGAAAATGGCCACTCTGGCAATTGGACTCTATATTGATGACCCTCCCCAAACCCCACCCTCCTCAGGGTCCACCTCAAAAACTTCCTACCGGTAGCAAAGAAGGACCTGTCAACCCAATACTCAGAGCTTGGGGCCTTCAGTGAATTCAATATATTTGGGCTAGTTTAAGACCTGTACAACATATGGAGAGTTAAAAAGTAGTGCATTGAAGCTTCCTGCATAGATGTTAGCAGTACAAAATAGTAAAAACACCTTTCACTTTTGAGTAATGTACACACTCGTTTCATAAATAATTATCCTGTGTCAAAAATAACACAAATTTCAACATGAAATTCCAGTCAAGGGCCTGGAGCTTGGTGAGAATGCACCTGCTTTGCATTATCAGGTCCCAAGTTCCATCCTGTGGCATCACCAGGTAAAAGGGTCTCCTAAAACACACCTGGGACAGGCTTTTGCCTCTGCTGGAAACTCCAGAGAGCTGTTGCCAGCCGGTCATCAAAGACCAAAGATCATAAACCATAGATCAGCTAGACCAAAGGATTGACTTGGTAGAAGGTCGGTTAGTATGTCAAAATGAAAATCACAAACATTCGCTTCAGATTTGTTAACACTAGGCCAGACAGAGGGATGAATTATTACGCTTTGTACAGCTAGAAGCCAAGAACCAAACGGCATTACAAAATATGGTCTTTTTCCTTCCTGGCAACAAATCTTGCTGTCCTTGAGAAGTAATTGCAGAGGTTGGAGCGCATCACACCCCTGACACAGAATCCATACTTCTCAAGCCTCATCAAGGGCACAAGGGAGTAAAAAAAAAAATGTCCATCTTTTCGGCCCTTTTCTCAAGGTTTTGCTTCTTCCCTCTCCCCTCCCTGCTGAAATAATAGAAATAAGGCCATCTCGCCAATGGTAGAGCAGTTGGAATGCAAGGCAGAAGGATGATCGCGAGGCGTGCGACTGTCGCAGTGTAATGGAGCATGATGCATCATTTCAGCGATGTGTTGAGCCAGGGAAATTTCCAACGGCCTGCTAAAACTGCCGGCAAAGATTCAGCCAGAGAGAGGGATGAAAGATTAGGTTTTTTTTTTTTTTAAAGTTTCCTTTTGTTGTTAAACCTCGAAGTTGCTTGAGAATGTTGCTGGCCTAAGCAAATTCTCAATAGGTTTTTGTTGTGTTGACACTGGTAGTAATATAACTGCATTGTAATACTTGTGTTCCCTTAGGAAAATCGATAGCTAAGCTATATGCCTGGTTTATGACCTGGGTAGGCGTCTTGTGATGTCATCAATTTTGTTAGCCTTTAGGGCAGAAAGTAAGCCTGTCATCCTTTCTTTCAAGAAGGCTTCCGCTTAAGGTAGCCAACTCCTGGCCGGGAAATTCCTGGAGATTTGGGGGTGTAGCCTGGGGACAGCAGTTCCTAGGGTAGCCAACCTCCAGATAGTGGCTGGAGAGCTCCTGCTATTACAACTGATCTCCAGCTGATAGAGATCAGTTCACCTGGAGAAAATGGCTGCTTTGATAATTGGACTCTATGGCATTGAAGTCCCTCCTCTCCCCAAACCCCACCCTACTCAGGCTTCGCCCTCAAAACCTCCCGCCGGTAGTGAAGAGGGACATGGCAACCCTATTTATCCCCCCTTTCTCCCATTCCTTCCTTTTTTCACAATGAGCTTGGCCATTTGTGGCAAAAAAAAAATGTTGCAAGTGCATTAATTTGAGTGGGATTTTTTTTCAGTGTGAGGATAAAGGCTGTGAGCTAAAGGAACATGAGCTTTAGGGTGGAGCAATTAGGGCATTTGCATATCCACTAATTGGGCAAAGTGGTGCCTGATAGTTTTGTGGGTCTTTTGGGGGGTGGCTAAATGCAGGTGCAGAAAAACCACAGCAATTAATATTAACCTGAACGTGATTATTTGACTCTTCAGCTTTTCATTGGATTATGTTGACTTTCTAATTTGATTGCAGTGCAGATGTGAACTCGGCTGATTGCATTAAAATATGCAACAGGAAATGGGTAAGGGGCTGAGAAATCCAGGCAAGGTGCAGAATGTTTTTTTCCCCTTCTCCTTCTCCTTCTCCATGGGCTGATTTCATTGAAGAGGAAGCAAAACAGAAGGTCATGCCGTAATTCTAATCATTTGCAAGGTAGCTGTTAAAGAGGTTACAACATTCTGCTTTGAATCTGAATGAAGGATGTAGGTGTAGGGTAGGACTTGAGCAGGTATATGTGATGCCTTGGGAAGCTGCCTTCAGTTCTCAGCTAGGGTTACAACCAGCGAGAGACAGGAAGGGGCGGGGATATGGAGGGGGCCACTATTGGCAACATCAAGATCACTGAGGGCGGGGTTTGGGGAGGGGAGAGACTTCAATGCCATAGAGTCCAATTGCCAAAGAGGCCATTTTCTATAGGTGAACTGATCTCTATCGGCTGGAGATCCGTTGTAATAGCGGGAGATCTCCAGCCACCACCTGGAGGCTGGCAACCCAAGACCCCAACCTATTGCTTCCCACCTCCTTCTCTCTCACACACACACTCTGTTGGATGCTGTGGGGAATGAATTGGTGGGTGGTCTGAGGGATTGTGGGGCTTCTCTGGCACAGGGAACTGTCTGAATCCTACACCCTCTTATGCCATTGCTTGCAAAGGGTTAGTCATGCAGCTTGGGCATGGGAGCAAAGGGTGGTAGCAAGGGAAGTATTGCCATAGGTGCAGCAAAGGGGTATGTCAATTGGCATCCCTCTCAAAATGGCATCCTTCCCAAAATGATGGACATCCAGGTAACCCAACAGGCTGGGCCATCCCATTCCCCCTCTTGTGGTCTGTGGGATGGGAGTGGCATCAAGGGGCAGTGGCCAGATTGGAGGCCATTGAGGCTGTGCCTGTGTGTGCCACTTACAGGGGGGAGGTCATCAGTTGTCTGATTGGTGAGTGTTGCCATGGTTGCTATGGTCTCCAGTGTCCTTGCTATGCCACCCGCGCCATGAAGAGGGACCGTGTTGTTGTTTCCCCCGTGAAAGTCCTGAAAGGAACAGTACTACAGTGCTGCTTTTGCATTGGAGGTCGGGCTACCAGGTCCCTCTTCACAACCGGCGGGAGGTTTTTGGGGTGGAGTCTGAGGAGGGCAGGGTTTGGGGAGGGACTTCAGTGCCATAGAGTCCAATTACCAAAGGCGGCCATTTTCTCCAGGTAAGCTGATCTCTATCGGCTGGAGATCAGTTGTAATAGCAGGAGATCTCCAGCTACTACCTGGAGGTTGGCAACCCTAATTGGAGGCCAGGATTGCACCGTTATTTTTGGTCAATGTGTTCAAATATCCCTTGTACAAGAAAGCCTTCATCGTGGGAAAGCATTAGGGCCATAATGAATGCATTGAAATTTCCAGCCAAAGTGAAAAACTTTAAAGCTCTAAATGTAAAGAAGCTCTTTGTAGCATCCGTATAATAGCCTGTTAATCAGATGTGTACAGACAGTTTCTAATTGTTTCTACAAGCTCCTCTGATGTCTAATATTGTATTAAACCACTGTGGTCGGATTTAGGTTACTTATGCAAAAAATCACATCTGCAGTTGATAGAAATATTTATCAGAGTGTTCACTAAACTGAAAAACCAGTGAAGCAAGTAATAACATTTAAAACAAATAGGAAAGCACAAATGAAAATGAAGCAACTGAATAATTACACAATATGCAGAATAAATGATATCAAAATTCCAATTTGGTTTCAAATCGGTAATGCTGACATGTGACAGCAAGTTGAACTGTAAAAAAAAGGAAAAGAAATTAATCCCATCGAAATATCTTTGTAAAATGCTGCTAGACAATTGAATCTTTGCCGTTGCTCCTTAATGAAAAACAATTGGTTCCTGCAAAATGATTTGCTTCTTCTATCGCTAACAATCCAAGAAATTATAAAGCTAGGCAAGAGTCTTGCTCTTACATTCGTTGTTTCAATTTGTTCAGTAACAAGACATAATAGGCTCTTCTGCGGCATCATATTGGAATAATATTCAGAGTTAACTTGAATGCAGAATTCAACCCGAATTCAACTCCTGCTATTACAACTGATCTCCAGCCAATAGAGATCAGTTCACCTGGAGAAAATGGCTGCTTTAGTAATTGGACTCTATGGCATTGAAGCCCCTCCCAAGCCCCGTCCTCCTCAGGCTCCATCCCAAAAACCTCCCATCACTGGTGAAGAAGAGCCTGGCAACTCTGTGTGGTATATGCATCCTTGCTACATACATCCTTGCTTACTTTTCCAGCAGGCCTCATGCATTTCCTAGAAGAAGAAGAGTTGGTTTTTATATGCCGACTTTCTCTATCACTTAAGGAAGAATCAAATCGGTTTACAATCACTTTCCCTTCCCCTCCCCACAACATACACCCTGTGAGGTAGGTAGGGCTGAGAGAGTTCGGAGAGAGCTGTGACTAGCCTAGGGTTGCCAACCTCCAGGTAATCAGTACAGGAGCGAAAATAAGTGAAAAATAGCAAGTATATTAAAGCTAAACACAATAATTTACAATGATGGTCTCAAGGACCTCCAATATCCAAAGTGCAACAAGTGTCCGATGTAAAATCTTATGTAAGGTAAGTATACTTCAATTGTCAATCTCTCTTGTTTCACAAAAGCAGGTGTACATGGACGAGAGGATGTCAGCAAACGAGAGTTCATCTGGAGGATACGATCGTTTCAAAGTCAGCAAGTTCAAATCTTCATCAGTCCTTCATCTTAAAGTCTCATTATTTCATATATCATCATCCATATCACAAAGTCCCCTCAGGGTAAATGTTCAATTATTGCAATATCCAATTCGTCCTGAAAAGGGTAAGATCCAGAGTTGCTTCCACAAGGGGTAAGGTCTGAAATGTGGCAATTGAAGTATACAATTGAAGTATATTTACCTTACATAAGATTTTACATCGGACACTTGTTGCACTTTGGATATTGGAGGTCCTCGAGACCATCATTGTAAATTATTGTGTTTAGCTTTAATATACTTGCTATTTTTCACTTATTTTCGCTCCTGTACTGATTTCCTCATCCTCCAGATAGTTGTACAGAGATGTCGTATTTTCTCCTCAGCCTCCAGGTAATGGCAGGTGATCTCTTGCTATTACGACTGATTTCCAGCTGATAGAGATCAGTTCACCTGGAGAAAATGGCCGCTTTGGCAATTGGACTCTATGGCATTGAGGTCCCTCCCCTCTCCAAACCCCGCCCTCCTCAGGCTCCACCCCAAAATCCTCCCTTTGGTGGCGAAGGGGGACCTGGCAACCCTAGACTAGCCCTAGGTCATCCAGATGGCTTCGTGTGTAGGAGTGGAGAAACTAACTCAGTTCACCAGATTAGCCTCTGCCACTCAGGTGGAGGAGTGGGGAATCAAACCCGGCTCTCCAGATTAGAGTCCACCACTCCAAACCACTGCTCTTAACCACTACACCACGCTGGCTCTCCTAGCTGGTAGCTTGAATTTTCTTCCAACGGGCAGCAAACTCTTTTGTTCATATTATTTGGGGGGAACTTTATTTTTATGCATTTAGCTTGCTTTTTTTTAAAGCCTATTTTAGCATTCCACAATCTGTACCACTGCCATAAAACTCCAAGTGGTAGCTGGAGATCTCCTGCTATCACAACTGATCTCCAGCCAATAGAGATCAGTTCCCCTGGAGAAAATGGCCACTTTGGCCACTGGACTCTATATTGAAGTCCCAAACCCCGCCCTTCTCAGGCTCCGCCTCAAAAACCTCAGGTCGGTAGTGAACAAGGACTTGGCAACCCTCTATTCACTATACCACGTTCCTGCTGGCCAGCCACCATGGAGAACACTTACTGCTTGCAAACATGGCCCACAGCTTCCCAGCTACTCTAATAACAAAACAAAAAACCCATCCTTCTTACTTGCTCCCCATTCCGAGGTTTCGAGATAAAGTCTCGGCAGCAATTTATTTCCAGCCTTGATTGCTTTCCTTGCCTTTTAAAAAGTTGCTCAAGAAAACATCACAGAGTGAAGGGGGTGAAACGGGGGCGGGGGGACAACTGCATAGGCATTGAGAATCTTTATCTCTGAGAAAGCAGTAGCCAAAATTTTAAAAGGATAAGACAGTTAGGTTAGATACTGAGATGCTGAGTGTAATTTAAGTGAGCGTACTTGAAATGAGCTTCCCGCGATAATTAGGAAAGCGAGGCCTACATAAGCCCTGGGATAAGTAGGATTTAAAGATACTGAACAGGCAGCCGTGGCTATAAGACATTCATTGCCGTTTGCTGGCAGAATTATCGTAGGGTTATAGTTTGCACATAGCTCTCCCAAATCTCTTAGAAGTAGTTCCTAGTTTGGATAGAAGCGGCATCAAGAAAAAAGCATAGATGCAGTCTCGCCTCATATACAGTGGATAAAGATACATCTCTCTAAACATTGTATATATGACAATATCACAACTGTGCTACACAATCCTGCCCTTCATCCAATATACACATTTCTGCTCTCCATATTAGCCTTACAATAACCTGCCAGTCAGCTTAGCTTTAGGCTGAGGGAGAGCGTGGCTGGCCAAGATTCAGTGGTAGGATTGCCAGGTCTGGGTTGAGAAATACCTGGGGATTTTAGGGGTGGAGCCTGAGAAGGGCAGGATTTGGGGAGGGGAGAGACTTCAGTGGGATATAGTGCTATAGAGTCCATCTTCCAAAGCAGCCATTTTCTCCAAGTGAACTGATCTGTGATGCCTGGAGATTAGTTGTAATAGCAGGAGATCTCCAGCCACTATATGGAGGTTAGCAACCCTAGATTGGAAGCAGAGATTTAAATCTGGATCTCCCCTTGGATGGAGACAGTGCTGGCGGCCCAGGAAGATAATCTCCATTTAAAACTAAAGAAGGCTATGCTTCTCAGTTGCTTTTACTAGCTTTACCAGCAGACTTTGACCCAGTGGGCCACGGCATCCTGTGATCCAGCTTTATTGCTGGAGAAGCAAGCTGATTCAGCTGCAAAAATAATCATTATACCAGCTCCCCTTAGCTTGGAAAGTGGCCCCATTTTGTGCTTTGGCTGACTTGGCTGGTCAAGGCTAGACTGGCCCTGACCTTAAGGACATCTTGGAAACTCCAACTGGTATAGGACACCCTGGCCCGGCTACTAAGCAGAATCAGCATGTCACTCCCACCTAGGGTTGCCAACCTCCAGGTACTAGCTGGGGATCTCCTGCTATTACAACTGATCTCCAGCCAATAGAGATCAGTTCGCCTGGAGAAAAATGGCCGTTTAATGCGTGCCCTCCTTCTGGGGACAGAGCACCCTATCTTTTCCAGTGCTCCCAGATTATCTTGAATTCTTAACCATTCCAACTTTTCAAACACTTCTCTTCTTGGCCAGACATATTACCTTACCCCTCAATGAATTAACTGGCAAATTCTTGAAAGCCCCAGTCGAACTGAGAGTCTGCCCGTGTGGAAAAGCAAAGACAGAAACACTTATCCATTTTTTTTATTCAGTTGTGATTTATATTCTTCTATAAGATCTTTGATTACTCCATTGATTTCACACTTTCCTGCATGTTCTCATGACTACCATTTACTCTATCTACTGTCTGGTAATGATAAGGCTGTTACTCTGTCCGTGGTTTACTACTTAACAGCCTCTTTGAAGATAACGCCGAAAGTTATAATCAAGTTACGCCTAAATGCTCATTTGCATACAGGCACTCTTTTTGCACTAGGAACTGGGAAGTGGCTGCTTTGGCAATTGAAGCCTCTCCCCTCCCCAAACCTCACCCACCTCAGGCTCCACCCCCAAAATCTCCAGGTATTTCCCAACCCGGAGCTGGCAACCCTACTCCCACCCTGCAAAAATCTCCATTGGTTTTCGATCAGTTATCAGGTTCAACTCACAGTTCCAGCAATTCCCTGCAAAGCTCTTGAGGGCATCGGACCCAAATTCCTGCAGAACCACCTCTCCGGCTGTATTCCATTGCGACAGCTTCACTCATCACTCGAATGTTATCACATTTAGTAATCCACTTGCTGATTGGCCAAATAGTTTTGTTTTATTAGGAATCTTCACTGTTAACTCAAATGTTATCAGATTTAGTAATCCACTTGCTGATTGAAAGCTGTGCTTTACTAGGCATCTTTGTCATTAGACTCAAATGTTATCAGATTTAGTAATCCACTTGCTGATTGAGTGAATAGCTTCGTTTCACCAGGAATATTTGCAGTTAGGTTCCAATGTTGTTATTATTCAAATGTTATATTTTGCAATCAGCTTCCTGATGGACTGAATACTTCTATTGTAGTTGTCATCCGCTGTCTGTCCCAGTGAGAAAGGTAGACTATAAATGAAAATAAATAAATAAATAAATAAAAATAATCAGTTTTATGAGAACTTTCTGGGACCATCATAAGGAGAGGGGTTGAAACAATAGGGACAAAGGAAAGAAAAGAAACTGAGAGCCCATGAACAGGAGAGGCTATGAAGAGAGGACTGAAGTCTATAGAAGGAGATGATTCAGAAGAGTAAGGGTGTTGTATCTATCTAGTGTTTCTTCCCGATGGGAGTATTCTTGAATAGATTCTGTTATGGATAGTGGTACAAGTAATTATGCTGTATTCCTTGTGGTCTGAATAAGGATTATGGATAGTATTATATTACTGAATGTAATTGTGTTTCCTTTGAATTATTCATCTCTGTAAACCTTAAAAAGGTTTAATTTCAGTAAGCTTAGATCTAGGTTGTCTTAATGCAAGGACTCCCAAATACATTATTCCAAGTTCCCTTCAAAGTTTTCTGTTCCATTACAGCCTATTGCTCCCTGGCTCTCTAGTGTCCAAACCTAATATTTTCCTTCCTGAACCTCAATACAGCTCATTATTACTAAAAGCTGGTTAGGGAGATGTGATAGCTCATTGGTATAGCACATGTTTTGGATGTACAATGATCCAGCATCAGAGCGGTGGACTCTGATCTGGAGAACAGGGTTTCATGATTCCCCACTCCTCCACATGAGCAGCAGAGGCTAATCTGGTGAACTGAGCTGGTTTCCCCACTCCTACACATAAAGCTAGCTGGTTGACCTTGGGCTAGCCACAGCTCTCTTAGAGCTCCCTCAGCCCTGCTTACCTCACAGGGTGTCTGTTGTGGGGAGGGGAAGGGAAGGTGATTGTAAGCCGGTTTCATTCTTCTTTAAGTGGTAGAGAAAGTCAGCATATAAAAAACCAACTCCTACTCCTCCTCCTTCTAGAAAATGTCTATGGTGGCTGTCAATACCCACACAGCGTTTGAGACAGGGTTCCCAACTGCCGGTGATGGTGAGCAATTGCCTGCTAACTCACAAGGCTGCCCACAACTCCTCAGCTGGCCTGGCCGGTGGGCAGAATAAGCCAGCTGAGGTGGGGTGGGTGATCTGCATGTGCAGAGCAATGCTGTCACTTCCGGGTTTACCCAGGAGATGCCGGTGCCGCTCTAGTACTCCCCCCCAAAAAACCTCTATGGTTTCCATAGTTTTTCCATAGAGTTTTTGGAGGAACTTGCTAGAGCGTCCCACATGATGCTGGCCCATCTGGGGTAAACCCGGAAGTGACATTATCACAAGTGACATTATTGCTCCCCTTTGACCCAGCACCGAAGAAGCTCCCCCGGTGGCCAGGTAGGACCTGGCAACCCTAATTTGATATCATCACTCAGCTATTCAATAATACTTGATGAGTTGCAGTTGAAAAATATGAACAGTTCCCATTGAAAAGTGTAGTGTTTGACCTGTGGTTGCTCATTCCTGGATGATGCCGCCTCTGCTTAGGCAGCAAACATGTGTGAACCTGTCATGTTTCACTCTTCAGGTTTGAAGATGGGGACATGTAATAGCCATATGCACACACACACACACACACACACACACCCCATCTTAAAGACGAACGGAAGTGGCAATATGGTGATTAATTATACTTTTCCATTTGGCCCTAATGCATCGTGAAGGGCATTTATTTAACGAGCCCCTTCTGAAGCTTTTGTACATGATTGCAAATGACATGTGTGACGTCCAGCAGCCTTTTCTTTTGCATAATGGTCACAGATTATACTTAGGAACAGTAACATGGAGGTAAAGTGACAGCTCCAGTCACTTAATGAGAAGTTTATTAAGAAACTAGGGCTGATTATCAGCTGCAAATTAACCATAATGTGTGTAATCAGGAGAGATGTCACACTGGAGGAAGAAAGATGATAAACAGCCTGAAATGCTCATTCCTTGGCTGATCAAAAAAACAAAAAACAAAACCCTACCACTCATTTAAACGTCTCGTCTGCAAGAATCCATAGGGATAAGGTTGGGGTGGGTGAGGTGTATTCCTGGGGATGGATCCCTACATTTGGCATATCTAGGGAATGAAAAGCCAAATCCACCCAACCTATTGGTGCCGTTTATTATCCCACCCTTCTAGCCAAAAAATTTCAAGGGGGTTTACAAAACATCAAAAGTAAAACACTAAAAACGTAACACTGACAAATGGCCATGTCATAAAAAGGATAAAAAGCAGCATTTAAACAATAAATATAGCTGCCAGGAATACACACACACACAACACAAGCAATAAGACCAATAAATAATAAGATGGAAAATATGGCAGGATCAGGACACGGGAAAAAGGATACGGAACTCCATCTTGGAATCTGCCTCTCCCCTAGAAATCACTCTCTGCTTTTCTAACATTTGCCAGCAACCCACATTCCAAAAATATGGTTCTATTGTTGTCATATTTGGTGCTGCCTTCAGTTAAACATACCTTACATGTTCAAAACGCTATAGGAACATAAGAAAATGAGAAGAGTCCTGCTGGATCAGACCAGTGGGTCCATCTAGTCCAGCATCCTGCCTCACACAGTGGCCAATCAGTTCCTTGGGAGGGGCAGCAACAGGCCATAGAGGCCGAGGCCTTCCCCTGATATTGTCTCCTGGCACTGGGACTCAGAGGTTGACTGCCTCTGAACATGGAGGTTCCCTGTAGCATCCTAGCACCTGCATTGGAGCTTTATAGAATTCCACAAGCAAGAAGGCCAGGACACTTCCATCTACATGCTGGTGACTAAAGAAAGATAAGAAAGAAGGAAAGGGGAGAAATAGTAGGGATGCCATCCTCCAGGTGGGACCTGGGGATCTCCTGGAATTACACCTCATCTCCAGAATACAGAGATCAGTTCCCCTGGAGAAAAGGGGATGCTTTGGAAGAGGGACTCTATGGCATTGTACCTCACTGAGGTCCCTGTCTTCCCCAGGCTCCATCCCCAAATCATCAGGAGTTTCCCAACTTGGATCTGGCAACCCTAAGAAATGGCTATGGAAGAGATGACTGTGAATGATGTGGTGATACCGGCCTGTTCTTTCTACAAGCCATCCAGGGCTGCCCGTTCAACGGGGAAGAGACCTTGCTGTTTCCAAGAGCACTTCCCATGCTTCCAAATGCATAGAATCATAGAGTTGGGAGTAGGGTTGCCAGGTCCCTCTTCGCCACCGGTGGGAGGTTTTTAGGGCACAGCCTGAGGAGGGTGGGGTTTGGGGAGAGGAGGGACTTCAATGCCATAGAGTCCAATTGCCAAAGCGGCCATTTTCTCCAGGGGAACTGATCTCTATCGGTTGGAGATCAATAGTAATAGCAGGAGATCTCCAGCTAGTACCTGGAGGTTGGCAACCCTAGTTGGAAGGGACCTCCAGGGTCATAGAATCATAGAATCATAGAGTTGGAAGGGACCACCAGGGCCATCAAGTCCAACCCCCTGCACAATGCAGGAAATTCACAACTACCTCCCCCCTCCACACCCCTAGTGACCAGAAGATGGCCAAGATGCCCTCCCTCTCATCATCTGCCTAAGGTTACAGAATCAGCATTGCTGACAGATGGCCATCTAACCTCTTCTTAAAAACCTCCAGGGAAGGAGAGCTTACCACCTCCCGAGGAAGCCTGTTCCACTGAGGAACCGCTCTGTTAGAAAATTCTTCCTAATGTCTAGACAGAAACTCTTGATTTAATTTCAACCCGTTGGTTCTGGTCCGACCTTCTTGAGCAACAGAAAACAACTCGGCCCCCTCCTCTATATGACAGACCTTCAAGTACTTGAACATGGTTATCATATCCCCTCTCAGTCTTCTCCTCTTCAGGCTAAACATACCCAGCTCCTTCAACCTTTCCTTACAGGACTTGGTGTCCAGACCCCTCACCATCTTTGTTGCCCTCCTCTGGACCCGTTCCAGCTTGTCTACATCTTTCTTAAATTGTGGTGCCCAAAACTGAACACAGTACTCTAGTTGAGGGCTAACCAGAGTGGAGTAAAGCGATACCATCACTTCGCGTGATCTGGACACTATACTTCTGTTGATGCAGCCCAAGACTGCGTTTGCCTTTTTAGTTACAGCATCACACTGCTGACTCATGTTCAGTGTTTGGTCTACTAAGACCCCAAGATCCTTTTCACACACACTACTGCTCAAACAAGTCTCCCCCATCCTATAATTATGCATTTGATTTTTCCTACCTAAATGCAGAACTTTACATTTGTCTTTGTTGAAGTGCATTTTATTAGTTCTAGCCCATTTCTCCAGCCTGACAAGATCATCCTGCATCTTGTCCAGGTCATCTAGTCCAACCCCCTGCAGAATGCAGGAAAATCACAACGACCTCCCCACACACGCACACCCAGGGGAGGGGCCGTGGCTCAGTGGTAGAGCATCTGCTTGGCATGCACAAGGTCCCAGGTTCAATCCCCAGCATCTCCAGTTAAAGGGACTAGGCAAGTTGGTGATGCAAAAGACCCCTGCCTGAGATCCTGGAGAGCCGCTGCCAGTCTGAGTAGACAATACTGACTTTGATGGAACAAGGGTCTGTTTCAGTATAACGCAGCTTCACGTGTTCATGTGTCCCTTACCCCATGCCCAGAAGATGGCCAAAGAAAATCCTCCAGGATCCCTGGCCAATCTGGCCTGGAGGAAAATTGCTTCCTGACCCCTGCAATCGGCATTTCCCTGGCCAAGTAAGAAAGAGCCATGAGAGCCAAACACTGGCGCAGCATGTCTGAGTCAAAGGCTGTCTTGTACATAGATGTGCCCATCACAAGGCGAACAAACAGCTGTAATGACTCTACTGACTTGGTTGGGTGGATGTGGAAATCTATACTTGGCCCATTTTATTTCTAAACGAGAAATTAGCTGTTCCTTGGGAGATAATTCAGAGTCCAAAGGACTTATGACTTTGGGAATTTTAATATAAATTGCTGACACAATTGCTCTTTAATCCTTTTAATACATTTCAGTTTCATTAATCTGAATGCCCTGATCTTATCGGCAGCCTGTCTATTACCGATCCCCGGGAGCAGCTTCTCCTGCCAGCTGACGACGTGCCACTGGGTATCAACCCCCCTCCTCACTCCACGGGGCCAATTGTTCTGCCCGCTTAAGCAGGCCGGCTTAATAGCAGCGGGCGATCCTGGTGCCACAGGTGACAAAATGCATTATTCCATCCCGTTGGCCTGAACTTCTTGTCTTAATTACCAAACTCGCTTCCCCCACCCTCGCCTTCACATCCCACTTGCTCATTACTCATTCTCAATTATGATACAGATTTCCCTTAGACTTTAATTACTTCTTGCACTTAAAAAAGATAAATTGATTTTCTTATTAACCCTCTGACATCTCATTAAGGTCACCGAGTAGGACAATGGTGGCTCTTTTGGGGGGGGCACAAAGGGGAGGTTCAAGCTAGATTTTGCACCAACATGTGCGTGTGTAAATTAGGGTTGCCAACCTCCAGGTAGTAGCCAGAGATCTCCTGTTATTTACAACTGATCTCCAGCCAACAAATATCAGCTCCCCTGGAGAAAATGGCCGCTTTAGCAATTGGGCTCTATGGCATTGAAGTCCTTTCCCGTCCCCAAACCCCACCCTCCTCCTCAGGCTCCGTCCAAAAACCTCCTGCCGGTGGCGAAGAGGGACCTGACAACCCTAGGAGATCTCCAGCTAGTACTTGGCAACCCTAGTGTAAAGTGCCGTCAAGTCACAGCCAACTTATGGTGACCCCAGCAAGCAGCTTCCAAGACAAGTGAGAAGCAAAGGTGCTTCACCATTGCCTTCCTCTGCAGAGTCTTCCTTGGAGGTTTCCCTTCCAAATACCGACCCTGATTAGCTTCTGAGATCTGACACAATCGGGCTATGCTATGCCACCTTTCCTCCCTGCATATACTATACAAAGCCAATATTCAAAACCAACAGCAAAAAGCAGTGAGCTAATGTAAAAAAAACCCATCAAAATCCCTATATGAGGGCAACTATCACCCCTACCAATCATTAGGGTTTCCAGGTACCTTTTTGCCACCGGTGGGAGATTTGGGGGGTGGAGCCTAAGAAGGGTGGGGTTTGGGGAGGGACTTCCATGCCATAGAGTCCAATTGCCAAAGTGGCCATTTTTTTCCAGGGGAACTGATCTCTATTGGCTGGAGATCAGTTGTAATAGCAGGAGATCGCCAGCTACTACCTGGCGGTTGGCAACCCTACCAATCATGCACATATCTCCACAACTGGATCCATGTTCAAAAGCATGCGATAAAAGCTTTGGCATCTATGAGAACCTGTAGCTCCCGCCCAGAATCTGGAAGGTGAGGGGCTCGACTGATAACCTGCCCCTGTATGTAATACATTGTCACAAATATATATCATTTGCAGAGTAAGCCCTGTAATTTTATGTGGAATGATCCTGTTATCCAGACATGCCGCGAGGCTGAGAACAAATGAATAGGTGTTCCCCGTGACCCCCAGTGCCTCGTCTCTGCCCTGTGTTGTGTTGTTTAAGAACACACTGTCAAGCATTGTAGAGGAGGCCCGAAATTAGCACTGTCAGCATCCTTTTGTGTGATAAAGAAATGCCTTGCTTTGCTTCTCGATCAGGTTTTTGGAAATCCTGGCTGTGGGTGGGGGTGGGAGAGGAAACACAACTTTCAGAACAAATCGAGCTTTAGATTCTATCAAAAGTAGGCAGTTAGGAAAATGTTGCAACAAAAACGTTCGTTACAGAAACAGAATATGACAGCCCTTCAAGTACCTGAAGATGGTTATCATATCACCTCTCAGTCTTCTCCTCTTCAAGTGGTCCCTTCCAACTCTATGATTCTATGATGCTGTAGTTATGTTTACCGGGTAGCTTCTCTGAAAATATTGGCTTTTTCTGGCTTCTTCTAGATAGAGATTATTTGAGGGGTTCTTGTCTCTATGACAGCAGAGTGTTCTAAGGACCTAACATTGAAATGGTGACTGGTAAAAGTTTTGTTCCGGTGACTGAGTGAGGAGAGGCAGCCTGTTTGGGAGCGTAAGAAAAGCACCACGCATGCCTCAGTTGCCATTCCAGCTTGTATTTCTGTGGTACTTCCATAACAATTATAATTATTTATTTAATTCTTTTGTACCCTGCCTAGATCACCCATGGGGACTCAAGTAGTTTATATTGTTCTCCTTAGGGCTGTTGATTCGGTTTGGTCCAAACCAAAAAACAGCCGAATTTCCCACAATTCGGCTGTTTTTCGGTTCGGACAAACCGAACTCAAAAAAGGGGGGAAACCAGGGAGCCGAATTCACTGAGTTCGGGGATTTCCCGAATAAATCCAGCGAATTTGGCCCCTTTAAACAGATCGACGCAGATCTGTTTCTCCCCCCCCCCCCCCCGCGCGCGCCTTCAGGAAGCTTCCCTGGAGACGCGTTGGGGGCCCTTTAAATAGATCTGTGCCTCCCAGCCGGGAGGCACAGATCTCCCACCCCCATGCGCCTTCAGGGAGCTTCCCTGAAGGCACGCGGGGGGTCTTTAAACAGATATATGCCTCCCGGCTGGGAGGTGCAAATCTGTTTGAAGACCCGCCGCGCGCCTCCAGGGAGCTTCCCTGGAGGCGTGCGGCAGGCCCTTTAAACAGATCTGTGCCTCCCGGCCGGGAGAGATCAGTTCCCCTGGAGAAAATGGCAGCTTTGGCAATTGGACTCTATGGCATTGAAGTCCCTCCCTCCCCAAACCCCGCCCTCCCTCAGGCTTTGCCCCAAAAATCTGCAGGTATTTCCCAGCCCAAAGCTGGCAACCCTACCTCCCCCCAGGAATGGGCTCTTAGTCTCCTGATCCCCATTTTTGGCCTCCAAAATGCTACCCCTGCCAAGAGTGTGCTGTATACACAGATCCCCATCGCTGGCGGATCTCATGCTATTTGTGCTTAGACGGATGACATCAGCCAAGCAGTCGTGCAACTCGGCAAAAGGGGAAAGTGCGTAGTAAATGTTGCATGGACCCAGGATTGGAAGGAGGCAAGCCTTTGGAGATAGTGCCTGGCTCAAATTAAAACAAAGCTTCCCTGCAACAAAAGGAAGCAAAGAGCTGAAGTGCCCAGAGCGCTATCCGTCTGGAATTCATGGTTTGCTGACTACTTAAATTACCTGGCACCCAGCTAAGTCCTGACCGGAGTTCCATCTGTGCAATTCTCTGTCATTGAAGGGACAATTAATGGACTGTTTTAATTTAAGATAAGGCCTAACGCTGAAGGCAGGCAGCGAATGAGATGAGTCACCAGAGTCTTGGTTTTCCTTAGAATCCAAAGCTACCCTGTTCGGTACTGTGAATTTCTCCATCCGGTGACAAGCAAGAGGCATGGTTTCCAACAGCTCTCTTTAGTGGGGTTTTTTCGCTATTGCAGTCCTAACAGGAGCTACACCCTTCTAATCCCATTGATTTCAGTGGCGTTAGAAGGGTGTAACTCTGCTTAGGATTGTCCTGTTGGTCACTGATTGCATGAAGTTTAGAGTCTTCCCTCCAATCGCACTAAATTTTAGGCAGGGGAATACATATTTGTTATAAGAACATAAGAACATAAGATCCTTGCGGGATCAGACTATTGGTCCATCTAATCCAGCGTGGTGTAGTGGGGGTGAGAGCGATGGACTCAAATCTGGTGAACTGGGTTTGTTTCCCCACTCCTACACATGAAGCATGCTGGGTGATCTTAAGCTAAACCCTGGAGCTTATCTTCATTTATGCAGCACTATTAAGGTTGCCAGGTCCTTCCTCCCAATTGGCAGGAGGTTTTAGGGGGTGGGGCTGAAGCAGCAGCAAGCGTGCGCGGGTGCGCACACGTGATGACGGCACTTCTGGTTTTACTTCCGCTGCATCACACTCAAGCCTTCGTACACATACAGACATGACCCCAGAGCAACTGGGTGGATTGGCTGGCAACTGCCTGCCAATACCACCCACCTGGCAATCCTAAACACTATCCTGCTTCATCGGAACAACTGAGGTAGCAGAGGAGTCACAGCATGGCTGTAGCCAGCCTTTCTCACAAAGTGGGGATGCTGTATTTTCAAAGACATAAATGGGATAGTATTTTGGTCAGTAAACCAACAGTAAAAAGCAGAGACCTGAAAGCACCAGAGATCCAAGCCTCCAGGTAGGACTGAGGGTCCTAGAGTTGCCAGGTCCCTCTTCACCACCGGCGGGAGGTTTTTGGGATGGAGCCTGAGGAGGGCAGGGTTTGGGGAGGGGATGGACTTCAATGCCATAGAGTCCAATTTCCAAAGCAGCCATTGTCTCCAGGCGAACTGATCTCTGTCGGCTGGAGATCAGTTGTAATAGCAGGAGATCTCCAGCTAATACCTGGAGGTTGAGCGACCCAAAAAAACACCTCTGTACCAATACACAAGGTAAACAAGTAAGTACAGAAAAAGGCTAAGAATAGCAAAAACAAATATATTGACAATAGCAAAAGCTACAAGCCAAAAAGATACAAAGTACAGTAACAATCACTCCAAGGTGAATTCTTCAATTGCTGAATAAAACTGGGAGACGATCGTTTCAATTTCTTGAATCCTTCCTCAGTCCCGTTTAATCATTAATGTCAGTTGTTCACAAAGTTAGCTTGTTTAGCTTCAATTTCTCAAACCATACATAGTTCCTTCATGGAAAATAAACAGCAACCACACGTTCCATATATTAAAGATTCCCCATGGGATATCAAGTTGATACAGTTGCTAAGTTCACAATTTCGACGTTCCCGCCCGGGATACAAGCTGTGGAGAGGTTTGGGGAGGGGAGGGATTTCAATGCCATAGAGTCCAATTTCCAAAGCAACCATTGTCTCCAGGCGAACTCTGTCGGCTGGAGATCAGTTGTAATAGCAGGAGATCGCCAGCTAGTACCTGGAGGTTGGCAACCCTAGAGTGTCCCCTGGAATTACAGCTCATCTCCAGACTACAGAGATCGATGCCTGAGGTCCCTATCTTCCCCAGGCTCCATTCCCAAATCCCAACCTGAATCTGGCATCCCTACCACCCCATCCTCCCCTCGTGGCGGGTGGGGGGATGGACCTGGCAACCCTAGACGTCACTGGCCAAACTATTAATCAATATATACAAAAGAAATGAACATTTGCTCAGACCTGTTCCTACCAGAGCAAATGCAACACACTATTTCAAGTTTTCACGGTTGTTATGAAAACGGATTAATTTGTATGGACTGCCTATCATTCGTCTCAGTGAGGATAAGGCAAATTAATCCAAACAACAAAAAAAAAAAACTCAAACTCTGGACAAGCAAAAGAAATCAATAGCTGATGACTTCCCAGCAGGACTGTTTTCCCTTGGGGCGGTTTCCTCACAGGCACCATCGGTGAGGAATAAATGTAGGAATCTTTCACAGATACGGCTGGCTTGAAAGTTGGTGTGTTTGTGTGTACTTTTTTACACTGAAAGTAGGTCATTGTCAGTTGCCGAAGTCTGGATCAAGAAGCAACACAAGTATTAATTTTCATATAGGAAAAATGCATTCATATTTTACGTGCGGCATGAGAGTTTATTTTCCTGTGAGGATATGAGTAAGGGAGGAACCAAATCCCCTGGAAACGATTCCCAGGAGAAAGCTAGCTGATCTGAGAATTTTCTTCAACAAAACAAGCCAAAACTGACAAATATGGGGAAAGAAATTACAGTTTGAGGGCAGGAAGCGTTGTGTCAGTGTTTGGCTCAAGAAGAAGAAGAACAAGAGTCGGCTTTTATATGGCAACTTTCTCTACCACTTAAGGGAGACTCAAACCGGCTTACAATCACCTTCCTTTCCCCTCCCCACAACAGACACCCTGTGAGGTAGGTGGGGCTGAGAGAGCTCTAACAGAGCTGTGACTAGCCCAAGGTCACCCAGCTGGCTTCGTGTGTAGGAGTGGGGAAACAAATCCAGTTCACCAGATTAGCCTCCGCTGCTCATGTGGAGGAGTGGGGAATCAAACCCGGTTCTCCAGATTAAAGTCCACTGCTCCAAACCACTGCTCTTAACCACTATACCACACTGGCCCTTTTTTATATGCCCAGGGTAATGCTGATCACCACTTTGGGGTCAGGAAGGTATTTTCCTTCAGGCCCGATTAGCCGGGGATCCTGGAGGGTTTTTGTTGTCATCTTTTGGGCATGGAGTAGGGGTCACTGGGGTGTGTGTGTGTGGGGGGGGGGTAAGTTGTGAATTTCCTGCGTTGTGAAGGGGGTTGGACCAGATGACCCTGGTGGTCCCTTCCAACCCTATGATTCTATGTTTCTATTATCTGTTTTTCATATCAAGATGTTTTTACACAAGTACTGGCAACAAAATAACCCCCTGAGCTTTACTCAAGAATTCCTCCTAAGTCCATCCCAGAAGTAACCCATGCTGGAGCCAAGACACAGGTTTTTTTACCATGGAGTTTTGGGTGAATACTAGAGCCTCCCATGATGCGGTAACATCACTTCCAGTTAGACTGCCAGAAGTGAAGTTACAGGGCTGCAGGATGGTGTTTGGACAAGTCTGGCTGTTCCGTGGTAAGATGGGATCTACAAAGCCGCTGTCCAGAGAGCAATGACTGGCAGAAAACCTGTGCTCCGAATCCTAGAAGGACTATTCTCTTTGATGGTGAGAGAAAAATACCTTCTGTTGGTTGATGAATACACCTGCCTGGCTCTTCTAGTGCCTGACACATTTCCCCCTGTTCCCCCCTTCACCTCTTTCCCTTCTTCTGCATTATACAGCACCAGTGAGGAACTAAATGGTTGCATGGTTTGGAGAGAGTGGACAGGGAGAAGCTTTTCTCCCTCTCTCATAATACTAGAACACGGGGTAATCTGCTGAAGCTGGAGGGTGAGAGATTCAAAACTGATAAAAGTAAGTCACACAACGCATAGTTAAATTGTGGAACTCCCTGCCCCAGGATGTGGTGATGGCTGCCAGCTTGGAGGGCTTTAAGAGGGGAGTGGACATGCTCATGGAGGAGAGGGCTATTCATAGCTATTAGTTAAAATGGATACTAGTCATGATGCATACCCATTCTCTCCAGGATCAGAGGAGCATGCCGAGTACGTTAGGTGCTGTGGAGCACAGGCAGGATGGTGCTGCTGCAGTCATCTTGTTTGTGGACTTCCTAGAGGCACCTGGTTGGCCACTGTGTGAACAAACTGCTGGACTTGATGGACCTTGGTCTGATCCAGCATGGCTTTTCTTATGTTCTTAAATAAAATGGATTAATAGCTTTCCCTAGTTATACCTAAATATAATGAATTTTTGAATTGAGATTAGTTGCTATAGATTTATTAAAGAACTTTGGGGGGAGGGGAGATTTGGTTCAAATTGTGATGAACTATCCAAAGAAAAATCCTTAACAGGTATGCACAAAGAATCTTAGAAGCGCTAGCTAGACCTTTGTACATTAACAGAGTGGATCGTGGAGTGGGTCCCTTCAACAGCCATGCCTGCGAAGCAGAACCGAGGAGTTCCGTCTGTCCATATTTGTCAGGGATGCTCTAGGCTGATCCTGCATTGAGCAGGGGGGTGGACTAGATGACCTGTATGGCCCCTTCCAACTCTGTGATTCTATGATTCTGTATAGTTAAATTGTGTAACTCCCTGCCCCAGGATATGGTGATGGATGCCAACTTGGAAGGCTTTAAGAGGGGAGTGGACATGTTCATAGAGGAGAGGCTATCCATGGCTACTAGTAAAAATGGATACAAGTCATGATGCCTACCTGTTCTCTCCAGAATCAGAAGAGCATGCCTATTATTGAACACAGGCAGGATAATGCTGCTGCAGTCGTCATGTTTGTGGGCTTCCTAGAGGCCCCTGGCTGACTACAGTGTGAACAGACTGCTGGACTTGATGGACCTTGGTCTGATCCAGCATGGCCTTTCTTATGTTCTTATGTTCTTATTCACACTTGAATGTTTTACACAGATTACCCATGCAGAGATGTTCCATGTTCTCCAAAAGAATTTGGAGCAGATTCCTAATGGAAACGCAAGGGGGAAAGAAGCCATTTAGCAAGGTAACCACTCCCCCTTTCCCAAAATAGTGATACTCTAATCAAACAAATTGTTCTATTAGTGTACCTAAGTCTAGTCTGTTCCGTGTTCTGTGTCAGGATTTAAAAGCTGATGTTGCAGGAGCTACTGTCTGGCAGTACCTTAGTCAAGCTGAAAACACACCCCCTCGACTTGTTATCTCTTGTCTGGTCTTCAAGTATATTTCATTGCAGCTAAGAATACAGACATTATCTGCTCCGCAGAAAGGTTTCCATGTTGACTGCAACAACAGCAGCACTAATTGTCTGATAACAGTGTAATATATCTTTCCAAAAAGGGGGGGGGGGAATCTCAGACAGAACTGTTCAGGCACTAAAAGTTATTGTCATGAACTAGCACACCATTGATATTGCTTGGGATGGGGGCAGGGGAATTAAAACCGTGTTCATAGGTGACCCATCCCCTATGGGTCACCATCACATTGGAGAAACCTTCCAGGGGTGTTACTTGAGGGCAATATGGCATCCAGTGCTCTTCACTGTCTTCTAAGAGTCAGCATGGTGTAGTGGTTAGGTGTGGTGGACTCTAATCTGGGGAACTGGGTTGGTTTCCCCATTCCTCCACATGAAGCCTGATGGGTGACCTTGGGCTAGTCACAGTTCTCTTAGAGCTGTCTCAGCCTCACCTACCTCACAAGGTGTCTGCTGTGGGGAGAGGAAGGGAAGGAGATTGTAAGCCAGTTTGATTCTCCTTAAAAGGAAGAGAAAATTGACATATAAAAACAACTCTCCTCCTCCTCCTCCTCCTCCTCCTCCTCTAAAAGTCATTTTAACTTCTAGGGTCACTTCAGGCTTGATTTGATCTATAACCCACTGATTTGTTTTTTTGGCAGTCCACAGTATCCGTAACACTCCCCTCCAACACCACATTTCAAAGGAATCTACTTTCTTTCTATCAGCTTTCTTCATTGTCTAGTTTTCACACCCATATATAGTAATAGGGAATATGATGGCATGAATTAACTTGATCTTGGTTGCCAGTGACACATCCTTTACCTGTGTACATGTATCGTTTACGTATGTCATTTACATGTGTACATATATGAGAGCGGCCAACCTTGCTTCGTTTCCAAGATCTAATAAGATTAGTCTAGCCTGGGCCATCCAGGCCAGGGTATAGACCCTTTTGCTTTTACAAAATGGCACCATTTAGATTAAAAATGGAAGCTCCTGAAAATGCAGTATGGCATTATTATTTACATCCATTCTCCAATGAAGTCAAGACTGCATGTACAACCAAAACAGCTAACAAATTAGTATTTCTCTTCCAGACCCGTCTGTAAAGCTTTGGCGATAGAAAATCTGGCCATCGACATTCCCCCCCTTTAATGCAAACATTCAGACCTTTGATGTTATGGAAGAAAAGAAAAGAAATGCAGACTCCAAGTGAAAAGTAGCTGCAAACCCCTCAATGCATGAACTATTCTCCGCACTGAAAAAATGGGCAAAGCAGCTGTAAATAAAAGAGCAATATATAAACTTAGAAGTATAACAGTACTTACACTCCAAATGTGGCCTTCCTAAATTTATTGACTTTTGGAGAAAAAAAACTGATGACAGCATGAAGCCAGCGAGAAGCCGATAATAGACTGTCTTCAAAGCGAATCCTTTTATTCCACACGCAGCAGTAGGTGATAAATGGCTTCAGTGCTGGTGCTTACTACTGGCTCCGTTTCCCCCCCTTCCTTGCGGCATATCTCAGATCAGAGACTAATAGCCCCCCAGGATAAGTTATCTTGACACAACCTCTTCCCATCAGTGATGGCTGCTGTTACCAAACATCTGTCAGTAAACAGGGGATGGGGAGAAAGATGCAGATATTCTCTGACTCGTCGACTGGAGTCGTGAGGCTGGTTGTTCCAAGCCAGAAGATGCCGTCGCAGTGGGAGTTTACTTGCGGGATGAATAATTTTTAAGACTCTTCCTCAAAATGATATTTATTTCAGGAGGGGAGATATAGGACGTTTACAATTGGGATCGGAGTGCGGGAGAACAAAGGAATGTACAAAGGGAACCACTGGAAATGAAAATGGAGGGCTTGTTGAGCTATATCACAGTAGACTGCTGGCACTGTATTTTATTCTGACTCCAGAGATGCTGGTAAATATCTGCTATCCCTGCATTCTTGTCCTTGGGTTGGTAACTGAGGTCTGTCTGAAAGATCCCATTTACAAAAAGTAGCTTTTGCTACCAAGAAACTCTTTTCTTTTGAAGTGAAAGGCATGAATTCCCAGGCAAACGAGAGTTTCATTTTATGTTGGGGAGCAGCATCCATTTGTGTAGTGAACATCAGAACATCAGAAAGGCCATGCTGGATCAAAGCATCAAGTCCAGCAGTCTGTTCACACAGTGGCCAACCAGGTACCTCTAGGAAGCTCACAAACAAGACCACTGCAGCAGCACCATCCTGTCTGTCTTCCACAGCAGCTAATATAATAGGCATAGTCCTCTGATCCTGGAGAGAATAGGTGTGCATTATGACTAGTAAGATAATATTGGTTCTGGATTGGCCCAAGCTAGCCTGATCTCGTCAGATCTCAGAAGCTAAGCAGGGTCGGCCCTGGTTAGTATTTAGATGGGAGACCACCAAGGAATGCCAGGGTTGCTGTGCAGAGGAAGGCACTGGCAAACCACCTCTGTTAGTCTCTTGCCATGAAAACCCCAAAAGGGGTCGCCATAAGTCGGCTGCGACTTGGAGGCACTTTACACACACACAAAGGAAGAATAGTAGGGATAGAAGTGACTGGAAATGAAAGGTGATGTAAGCCTACTGGCAAGAGAGCTGAGAGCCAAAATTAGGGTTTCCAGGTCCCTCTTTGCCACCAGTGGGAGGTTTTTGGGGCGGAGTCTGAGGAGGGCAGGGTTTGGGGAGGGGAGGGACTTCAATGCCATAGAGGCCAATTGTCAAAGTGGTCATTTTCTCCAGATGATCTGATCTCTCTCGGCTGGGGATCAGTTGTGATAGCAGGAGATCTCCAGCTAATACCTGGAGGTTGGCAACCCTAGGCAGCGTTGTGTAGTGGTTAAGAGTGGTGGACTTTAATTGGGAGAACTGGCTTTGATTCCCCAGTCCTCCTCATGAGAGGCGGAGGCTAATCTGGTGAGCCAGGTTGGCTTCCTACTCCTCCACATGAAGACAGCTGGATGACCTTGGGTTAGTCACAGCTCTCTTAGAGCTCTCTCAGCCCCACCTACCTCACAAGGTGTCTGTTGTGGGGAGGGGAAGGCAAGGCAATTGTAAGCCGCTTTGAGACTCCTTAAAGGTAGAGAAAAGCAGGGTATAAAAACCACTTCTTCTTCTTCTTCTTCTTCTTCTTCTTCTTCTCCTCCTCCTTCTCTGTATGAACACCAGTAAGAGGATGGATTGAATGTTCCACTGCCTCCTTTAGCCTTCACACTTTTACTCAGGCCATGCTGAAATGTTTTTTCCCCTTGTAATCCCCCTTTCAATCTTTAGTGCTTCCTAGAATTTTTCAGTCTATATTTACACCCCCGGGCTGCCTGCTGCTTGAAAGCAGACACATTCTCTTGGTGCTGTTAGGACTGTTTGTACCTTTTCACCTCTTTATGGACAAAAATGCATCATGGAATTGCCAGTCCCTGCTGTGTTCAGTGGGTTGCTGACCTAATGTTGATATTCCCCTGCCCCCTGCCTAAAGTAACTCAAGCATATTCTCCACATGAATCATGATGGCCTCATTGCTTCAGCAGTTTACACTGTGACAGAGTACATATATCAACTGCAATTGGGATGGCGTGCTTTGATATTTCCCCGGTATAAAATCGAAGCCTGTATGAATTCCCTGTAATAGTTACAAGAACCTCGGGTCTTTTAGGCTGGCTTTCTGCCTCATACAAGGATTTGCAGGAGGGCAGAACTTTGCAAAGCTTACTAGGTATAAAGATGACATTACCATGCATTCCAGTGAGGGTGATGAATAAACCTCCAGGTACTAGCTGGAGATCTCCTGCTATTACAGCTGATCTCCAGCAGATAGAGATCAGTTCCCATGGAGAAAATGGCCGCTTTGGCAATTGGACTCTACGGCATTGAAGTCTCTCCCTTCCCCAAACCCCGCCCTCCTCAGGCTCCACCCCAAAATCCTCCCGCCGGTGGCAAAGAGGGACCTGACAACCTTACCGCCCTCCCCAGGCTCTGCCCCCAAAATCTCCAGGTATTTCCCAACTCTGAGCTGACAACCCTATCCCTGCCTAGAACCACAAAAACAAGAGGATCGTCAACCAAATGGCACACTACCATTTGTAGCTACATTCATTCATAAACCTTTAATGGCATATAATTTGTAGCTACATTCAGTGTAGCGAGTCACAAGTTTTCCAGGACTACCTTAGGGTTTCCCATGGCTTGGTTTTGCTATGATAGGCTTTGTCTAATCCCGGGCAAGGACCGCCATCTGGTTGCCAAGCGCTGACTATCTGAACTGATGGAATTACACTCAACAGTTAAAGAAATCAAAGGTCTAGCTGAAAACGCATCTTCAGTGATGCTAAAGCTGCTAGTTGAAGCCCTTATATATATATTTTCCCTGCTGTCTGTCAGGCCTTGCCCTCCATACATAATGAGAGTTGTTTCCATGGCAAGTAATAGAGAGAAGGGATTCCTCCAGTTGTCCTGCTGGGAGTGGGTGTTGCCTGTGGTTTTCTTTTGTGTGGCAAATAATACAGGTTCCCCCAGAAATGACAATCATTTTCTTGTGTTAGGTCCTGGTGGAAGAAATGTCAAGATTTATGGCATTGTGAAAAAAGCATCACTTCTGACGGTTACATTTGTACCACAGAACAGGCCGGATAAGACAGTCCTGTCAGTACTAGTGTTCTTCTAAGGATAGAAGCCTCTCTCGGAGGCCCCACCAAATTTTAATCAAGGGGAGATTGTTTTAAAAATGGCTCAGAGTTTGATTCGAAAAGGAAAAGAAGCAAGATGGATTGCTCTAACGCCCAGCCCCAATCTGTAGCTGTAAAACAATACTGACACTAGCCAAATGCAGATCTAGGGATGCAAGCTTCCATGTGCGACCTGGGGATCCTCCGAAATTACAGCTCATCTCCAGACGACAGTGATCAGTTCCCCTGGAGAATATGGATGCTTTGGAAGGGAACTCTATGAATTGTACCCCACTGAGGTCCCTGTCCTCCCCAGGCTCCATCCCCAAATCTCCAGGAGTTTCCCAGCCTGGATCTGGCCACCCTACTCCCCAACCCTCTACTGGTGGCCACAGGATACCTGGCAACCCTATGCAGGTCCCATAATTTTTGTTACTAGGGTTGCCAGCTCCGAGTTGGGAAATACCTGGAGATTTGGGGGTGGAGCTTGAAGAGGGGAGGGGTTTGGAGAGGGGAAGGGCTTTAATGCCATAGAGTCCAATTGCCAACGCGGCCATTTTTTCCAGGGGAACTGATTTCTGTCGGGAGATCTCCAGCTACCACCTGGAGGTTGGCAACCTTATTTGTTACCTTCATGTAGTACTGGGAGGGGGATTCCTAATTAGAGAGCTCAAGGACATTCTATACAGTATTGTTCCCACTCTTTTATGTTAAAATACATTAACTAAAGGAGTATTTTCTACAACTCCCTTTCCATTTTATTCTTTTAATAACAACAATTGATTTCTCTACCAATTTTGCCTTCTGTGGTTTAGCGGACGCTTCTCAAGTAATGGATGATCATATGAAGACTATGCAAAATGTCTGTGCATGTGGAATAGCAAGCAAATAGTCTTACAAATCCAGCAAGAGGCTTCTGAGGAATATTTTGGAGTGCCATACATCATAATTTTGTCTTTTGAAGTTGTTAGCCAGGGATTAATTTTTTCCCCCAAACAGTAATGAAAAATTCATTTGCAAAGCAGTAACTTTTATTTGTTTGTTTGTTTAAAGGTTTTAAGTGGGTTTTTTTTTTTTTTTTTTTTTGGTAAGTCATGCATCCTCCAGTTCAGCTCATCTTTGGAATGATTGCAAACCAAATTAAAAATATTAGTTGCACAGATGGAACCAAGGCCCAACTTGCTATGTTTTTATCTAAATCTATATTTAATTTTCAAAATGAACGACAGCCTTGTTTAAGTATAATTATTGGTGAGCATAAAACTGTTACCCGGCTCTCACAGCTTATCAAGAATACCACTGCCTTTTTAGGAAGGGTGATAAAAGAAATATTTTTAAAGTGGCATATATTAGAGTCAGAATGCCCATGTGTAGGGTTGCCAGCCTCTAGGTACTAGCTGGAGATCTCCCGCTATTATAACTAATCTCCAGCCGATAGAGATCAGTTCACCGGGAGAAAATGGCCACTTTGGCCATTGGACTCGATGGCATTGAAGTCCCTCCCTTCCCCAAACCCCACCCTCCTCAGGCTCTGCCCAAAAACCTCCTGCTGGTAGCGAAGAGGGACCTGGCAACCCTAAGCTTGCCCTTCCTCCAAAAAGGCTGACCTACTTATTAAATGCCCCAAGAGTTAAATGCCCCAAGAGAGCTTCCCCTCATGAATGGAAAAGCCTATTTCTCTTTCACTAGGGTATGGTTTGATAAAGGTGAGGCTTGACCCATAGTCCAGCCACAAGCAGAACAAACTCAGCAGCAGACTGCCTGCTATGAGCACCTGAATATATGAATCTACCTTATAGAGAGGGTTGCCAGCTCCAGGTTGGGGGGAAAATGGAGATTTTAGGGGTGGAGCCAGAGGAGGGTGGGGTTTGAAGAGGGCAGGGATTTCAATGGGATATAATGCCATAGACTTTATCTTCCAAAGTGACCATTTGTCTTTGAGATCCTTGTGAGGAACCAGTCTGGTCTGTTATGAAATGATACCTATTAGGTGCAGTCTATTTGCTCTTTTATTGATTGCATAGCTGATGAAGCCCATAGCGAAACGTGGTCACATGATCTAGACAACACGTCCTATCAATGAAGCTATGGATTTACTCTTGATGTTTGTTCCCAAGCCTTTTGTCTACTTCTTCCTGCAAAAGAGAAATACAAGATTATATAGAACAAGCATTTTTCAAGATCTGTGATCTGAATACTTGCCTTTGAACTTGTTATATTATATCAGTTTCTGACCATTGTTTGAATTGTCTAGGCTGGGAATTGTTTGTTGTATATGTTTGTGCATATTATTCTGTTTGTATTTTTGCTTATTTCACCTTTTCACTTGTCACTTTAATATATTTGTATTTATATCATATTGTTTCTGGTTTGCTTTACCATCTGGAGGTTGGCAACCCTAAGTCAGTTCAGCCGGAGAAAATGGCCACTTTAGCAATTGGACTCTATGGTATTGAAATCCCTCCCCTCCCCAAACCCTGCCCTCCTCAGGCTCCACCCCAAAAACATCCCGCTGGCAACCCTACCCACGTGCCCACCTGCTAAAAGTCTTTAGATTTTTGTAACAGGGCAGTGGTTGTGCTCTTATTCTTCTGGTCCTGATTTTATTCTTCCCTTTTTTTCTCACTCTCCCCCCTTTCTGGGAGGAGGTTCTGACTCACTGTGGCTTCCCCTCCATTTAGGATAGCCAAATCCAGGTTGGGAAATTCCGGTAGTTTTGGGGGTGGAACCTGGGGAGGGAGAAAAGAGCAAGAGTCTAGTCGCACCTTAAAGACTAACAAAATTTCTGGCAAGGTATGAGCTTTCGTGAGCCATGGCTCACTTCTTCAGAGGAGGGTTTGGGGAGGAGAGAGACCTCTGAAGGGTCTAATGCCCTGGAGCCCGTTCTCAAGAGCAGCCATATCCTCACTGGGAAATGGTTTCGGTAATCTGGAAATCAGTTGTAATTCCAGGGGATCTCCAGGCCCCTCCTGGAGGCTGGCCACCCTACCTCCATTTGGGGAAACCAGCTTGTACACATATGAAGCTGCCTTATACTGAATCAGACCCTCGGTCCATCAAAGTCAGTATCGTCCACTCAAACCAGCAGCGGCTCTCCAGGGTCTCAGGCAGGGGTCTTTCACATCACCTACCTGCCTGGTCCCTTTAACTGGAGATACCAAGGATTGAACCTGGGACCTTCTGCATGCCACACAGATGCTCTACCACTGAGCCACGGCCCCTCCCCTTCTTTGATGAATAAGTGCACAGTACATGTATCAAATTGCACATATGAATCTTTAGAGCGTCCATATACTAAGCAGGATCAGCAGACATTTATTGCCTACTCTCGTCAGTTCTCTAAGGCCTCGAGCATCTTTCTTAGTCCTAATTCCTGCAGTTTTTAACTTGCAGATACTGGGACTGAATCTGGAAACTTTCCCATGAAAAAACTGTGCTTTGTTACAGAGCAATGCCCCGTCCTCATTTCATGAATGATACAGAAGTGAGAAGGACTACAGTTGTTCGCACATCTTTCAGAATATTAACATGCTGTATATGGGATTGGATTTAGGGAAGGCAGCATGGTATAGCCCGATCTCATCAGATCTCAGAAGCTATGCAGAATTGGTACTTGGATGGGAGACCACCCAGGAAGACTCTACCAAGGAAGGCGATAGCAAGAGCCAGCATGGTGTAGTGGTTGGGAGCGGTGGACTCGAATCTGGAGAACCGGGTTTGATTCCACACTCCTTCACATGAGCGGCAGACTCTAATCTGGTGGTTTCCCCACTCCTACTCATGAAGTAGTCTTGGTAGTGTGGAAATCAGTTGTAATTCCAGGGGAAATCAGTTGTAATTCCAGGCCACCCTACCTCCATTTGGGGAAACCAACTTGTACACACATGAAGCTGCCTTATACTGAATTATACTCTTGGTCTATCAAAGTCAGTATTGTCTACTCAGACCGGCAGCGGCTCTCCAGAGTCTCAGGCAGGGATCTTTCACATCACCTTCTTGTCTAAGTCGCTTTAACTGGAGATGCCAAGGATTGAACCTGGGACCTTCTGCATGCCAAGCAGATGCTCTACCACTGAGCCATGCCCCCTTTTACAGCAACATCAATCTCTTCTTCATAGACATTAGAGTGTGCCCCACTTCTCCATTTTAAGATCTCAAAGTAAACTATTTTAGAGCAGAAAAGACATTTCTTATGCAGGAAAGGTCCAAGGTTACAGCAGGAAGGGCAATTTGGGAGGAAGACTGGCTTCTTTTCTCGGGTCTATATCTTGGCCATGGTCAGGAAGAAGGGCAAGAATCCAGAAGAAGAGCAAGAATCAAAGGGCTCTTGGCTCTTGAGCTAGATGGTCCAACAGCCTGAGTCACTATAAGGAAGGTTCATATGTTCATCACTGAGGTCCTATGTTAGTTGGGCTTTCTGCAAATAAGTGATGAAAAAGGACTCAGTTCCACCCTACTCATATCTTATCACATTCTATCATGCAAACAGTAAACTACTTTCAGTCTATGATCCGCACAGGAGAATATCAGATTGATTTATTTTTAAGCCTTTGACTGAAACAGCTTAAAACAATGAAATCCAAATTACAGTCTCATCAAAGAAGACACAAAAAGCTTGAGAAGATAAGAGCAGCAATTAAAAAATGGCAAATAAAAATAGCAGCAGGTTAAAAAAAATAGTTTCAGTGAAACGGTGCAAATAGAACAATTTGTAGAGGGGGACACACTCATGCCCAATGAAAGTAGAAGAAGAAGAGTTGGTTTTTATATGCTGATTTTCTCTACCACTAAAGGGAAAATCAAACCGGCTTACAATCACCTTCCCTTCCCCTCCCCACAACAGACACCCTGTGAGGTAGGTAGGGCCGAGAGAGCTCTAAGAGAGTTGTGACTAGCCCAAGGTCACCCAGCTGGCCTTATGTGTAGGAGTGGGGAAACCAACCTGGTTCTTCACCAGATTAGCGTCCTCCTCTCATGTGGAGGAGTGGGGAATCAAACCTGGTTCTCCAGATTAGAGTACACCGCTCCAAACCACTGCTCTTAACCACTACACCATGCTGACTCTCAGATGAGGTAACAGACATGAGCAATCCAGATCCTTCTGCTGTGAAGCTCAAAGGGGCAGGGGTAACTATGAGAGCCTCTGCAATTGCCAGGGGCAAGTAGAGGAGCCAGAAGAAGGCTTTATGCTGGATGGACATCACTGCTGCTGGGAGCTAAGTAGACCCTTGTTGAGGCTCCCAGGCAACCACCTGGTATTGGAAGAGGAAGGGGTAAGGGCCATGATGACAACCAGGATCCATGCACCTGCCTTTCTGTAAACAAAGCCAGAGCAGACCTAGCCACAGAGCAGTCATTTTCAGGTCATCCCTCAAGCAGGAGGGCCAGCCACGAAAAGAGGAGGAGGAGGAGTTCCCTAGCAATACTTTTAAAAAAGCTGAGCCCCTGGCTACGTATGTGCATAAAGTGCTATGAAGTTGCAGGCGATGTACGGCAATCCCATAGGGTTTCCAAGGCAATAGAAGTGGTTTGCCTTTGCCGGCCTCTGCTTAGCAAACCTGGACTTCTTGGGTGGTCTCCCATCCAAATACTAATCAGGGCTGACCCTGCTTAGCAACCAAGATCTGATGAGATCAACCTAGCCTGGGCATCCAGGTCAGGGAACAACTGGCTATAAACAACTGTGGTATATTGGTTCTTGTAGGTTATCCGGGCTGTGTAACCGTGGTCTTGGAATTTTCTTTCCTGAGGTTTCGCCAGCAACTGTGGCAGGCATCTTCAGAGTAGTAACACTGAAGGACAGTGTCTCTCAGTGTCAAGGGTGTGGGAAGAGTAATATATAGTCAGAAAGGGGTTAGGTTTGAGCTGAGTATTGTCCTGCAAAAGTATTGTCCTGTAAGTATCAAGATAATGTGCTAATGAGGGTATGGTATGTTAATATGGAACCATTGTATCCTGAAGTGATCTGTTAATGTGTGTAATCCAAAACTAATCTGTATGGCTATTGTTGAATGTTGTCTTTGTCTGGAGGTTTTTCAGGGCAGGAAGCCAAGCCTTATTCATTCTTAAACTCTCCTCTTTTCTGTTAAAGTTGTGCTGATGTTTATGAATTTCAATGGCTTCTCTGTGCAATCTGACAAAATAGTTGGTAGAATTGTCCAGTCTTTCAGTGTCTTGGAATAAGACCCTGTGTCCTGTTTGTGTCAGTCCATGTTCAGCCACTGCTGATTTCTCAGGTTGGCCATGTCTGCAGTATCTTTCATGTTCTTTTATCTTTTATTCTTGCCATTTATTAAAGGAGTCACTGATAGGATGGAGAAACTTTTGAAAAAACATAACCTACAAACAGTGTTTAAACCCACCAAGAAAATACAACAAATGCTACGATCAGCAAAAGACAAAAGAGACCCCCTCACCTCTGCAGGAGTATATCGTATACCTTGCAGCTGTGGAGAAGTTTACATCGGGACCACAAAACGCAGCATACAAACAAGGATAAAAGAACATGAAAGATACTGCAGACTTGGCCAACCTGAGAAATCAGCAGTGGCTGAACATGGACTGACACAAACAGGACACAGGGTCTTATTCCAAGACACTGAAAGACTGGACAATTCTACCAACTATTTTGTCAGATTGCACAGAGAAGCCATTGAAATTCATAAACATCAGCACAACTTTAACAGAAAAGAGGAGAGTTTAAGAATGAATAAGGCTTGGCTTCCTGCCCTGAAAAACCTCCAGACAAAGACAACATTCAACAATAGCCATACAGATTAGTTTTGGATTACACACATTAACAGATCACTTCAGGATACAATGGTTCCATATTAACATACCATACCCTCATTAGCACATTATCTTGATACTTACAGGACAATACTTTTGCAGGACAATACTCAGCTCAAACCCAACCCCTTTCTGACTATATATTACTCTTCCTACACCCTTGACACTGAGAGACACTGTCCTTCAGTGTTACTACTCTGAAGATGCCGGCCACAGCTGCTGGCGAAACGTCAGGAAAGAAAATTCCAAGACCACGGTTACACAGCCCGGATAACCTACAAGAACCAATGAACTCTGACCGTGAAAGCCTTCGACAATAACTGTGGTATAGTTGTTAAGAGCGGTGGTTCGGAGTGGTGGAGTCTGATCTGGAGAACTGGGTTTGATTCCTCACTCCTCCACATGAGTGGCGGACGCTAATCTAGTGAACCGGGTTGGTTTCCCCACTCCTACACACAAAGCCAGCTGGGTGACCTTGGGCCAGTCACAGTCTCTCAGGCCCACCTACCTCACAGGGTGTCTGTTGTGGGGAGGGGAAGGGAAGGTGATTGTAAGCCGGTTTGAGTCTCCCTTAAGTGGCAGAGAAAGTCGGCATATAAAAACCAACTCTTCTTCTTCTATAACCATCTTAAAATGCAGAATCCTGGCAAAGGGGATTCCTCCCCTCCCCCCCCCCAAAAAAAACTTGGTCCTATAGAAGGTACTCCATTCTCTTGTTGGTTTTTCTTGGTAGCATCCCCACTGATTTTTAAAACTTTTCATTTTTGAATTTGAAATTCCAGCATATTTACAACAAAAGAGGGTCCTGAAACAAAGGAATAAGGCCTATTATACAAAGAAATGGATCTTTTGTATTGTTGTAAAGACCTCAGATCTTATGATTACGTATTTTTCAGGAGTACATTGTGTTGTCTTTTTTTCCCACCATCAAGTCATAGTCGACTTATGGAGACCCCGTAGGATTTTCAAGGCAAGAGACTAACAGAGGTGTCTGACTCTGCGTAGCAACCCTGGTATTCCTTGGTGGTTTCCCACCGAAATACTGACCAGGGTCAACCCTGCTTAACATCAGAGATCTAGCAAGATCCAGCTAGCCTGGGATAGCCTGTTATTTTATTGATATGATATCTGATTCATGTCTTAACACGTTCCCACCAGGTATGAAAAGAGGGACCACTTTTGCTACACTTGTTCTGGCAAGACAATAGATACTGACTAGTGATGTGATGCAGTTTGTCTGGGTTAGGCACCATATAATGTAATGAAGTGAAAGGTGAAGACCTAAGTACATAAGAACATAAGAAAAGCCCTGCTGGATCAGACCAAGGTCCATCAAGTCCAGCAGTCTGCTCACACAGTGGCCAACCAGGTGCCTAATATGGGGCCATGTCTTAGGATCTACCGGTGAGCCAAAATCCCCATTTCCCCTTTTAAATCCATATCCTGGATCTTCTGCCCATATACATTTTTCTAAACTTATATGTATAACCAAGATAGCCTTTAGCAGAGATATGAGATTTGGAAAATGGCCTCAGATCTTGTTGGATCTCTGCTAAAGCTTTTAAAAAAAATTTATTGGATGGCTGATGGGGCATTCTGTTATGCTGAGGACTCAGAACTAGATGGAGTTTAGCCAATAGTTATAAATGGGGAGAAAGATGCCGGCTACATTTCACAGTTTAGAGACCATGGGCTTCAATGAAAGCACTTTTTGATTCATCTTTGATTTTTCGCACTTCTTTTTTCATATTCTGTGTTTTAATCATTAATTATGCAACGGTTGATGCAGTTCGCACATCATGGGACACTGCATTGTAACGAACAACTGCTTAACACTGACAATTCTTGCCATAAAACAAAACTTTAAAAAGGCGTCCAAAATTCAGTGGAACAGCCGAACACAGCTTTTATGGGGGAAAGAACTGAGGGTACTTATAGAACTAAGCAGTGTTCCGCACACATTAAAGAACTCGAACACTGACAGGTTTGAGCATCAATAGACAAATGGCTGAAGCCAAGGGCAAAGCAGAGGAAGGAGGGGCCGTGGCTCAGTGGCAGAGCATCTGCTTTGCATACAGAAGACCCCCAGTTCAATCTCCAGCATCTCCGTTTTTAAAAGGATCAGGCAGTGGGTGATATGAAAGGCCTCCACCTGAGAACCTGGCGCTTAGATAGTACTGACCTTGAGAGACCAATAGTCTGAACCAGTATGAGGCAAGGAAACGGTGTTCAAGGAAACGGTATGAAGCAGAACAGCAGCCAAACAATGCCCATGCACCCTCATGCGTTGAAAATCATCAAGGGTATGAGGCCCTTATCGACAGGCACAAAAGGAACCCTGTTATCAACAATGACTTGAAAAGTCAGTAACCAAGAACAAAACTCGGCCGACACAAAAACCGCTCAAGGAGTCTGTGCTCCCTCAAACAATGAGAATGTAGATGTCCCTCCTGTGGTCTCTCAATGAATGACCTTCCCTGCAACAGATATACCTCCCTTTGAATGCCGCGCACAGCTGTGTGATCAGTGTTGTAATTTAAAAGGATGTTAATGGAGAGGGGAAAGCATTGTTTAATTCTCAACCGCTGCTGTCCAATTTTAATCTGATTCCCCGTATTGGATGTGATTATAGCTGATTATAAATGAGAAGCTTTCACTCCAATCTATTTAATGCCTTTAACCTCTAGCGCACCTACACAGTTTGCAAATTTAAACAATTCCTTCATTTCCCATGCTTCTAGAGTCTTTATATCTGTCACTTTCTGCCCGGTTTGGAAGAGAAGGATGTCGCTGGACAAATTCTTGGGAACAGTCTAGCAGGGCTGCTCATGAACTTCTCTAGCACCAGATGCGGTCTATCTGCTCACCAGCATGCCACACTGAAAAAGAACAAAAGGCACTTTTTCACTCTTCTCATTCCACAGATTGTGAAATTATTATTTGAACATAATTTGTTATTTATTTATTTATGGAACACAGTTGGACTTTGAGAGGGGCTGAGGCTCAGTGGCAGAGCATCTGCTTGGCATGCAGAAGGTCCCAGGCTCAATTCCTGGATTCTCCAGTTAAAGAGACTAGGCAAGTAGGTGATGTGAAAGACCTCTGCCTGAGACCCTGGAGAGCCGCTGCCAGTCTGAGTAGACAATACTGACTTCGATGGACCAAGGGTCTGATTAAGTATAAGGCAGCTTCATGTGTTCATGTGTGTGACTTCCATGATGTGATGCTAGAAGGCACAGAAGTCCATAAGTTGTACAGCATGGGGAACACACCCTGATCTCAGAGGTTGGTGTTTCCATCTCCCCCACCCCAAACAAGTCCACACACACACATCCATCCTCAGGAAACCACATGGGACTAGCTCCCTGGATCACATTTTCTAAATAAATAAATACAAGCTTCCCTCTTGCTAAGACCTATCAAGTGGCATAGTGAATACCATACACATATTCCAATATATATTTTCTATTGAAACACTAAGAAAAATAAGAAATTCTAAAGAGAGGAGCAGAAGGAATACAATGCCTATTTGCTGGTAGTCACAGGAACTATGATGAATGGGAGCCGGGGGTGGTGGTGGTACTCATCTTTATGGCTGGATGCATGAGCGTACAAATACGTAGTATTATTTGTAACTGTCTTATGGAAGCTCGGCGCATTCACTGATTGCCATATTTGGAGCACTACACAAAGACAGGAGCATGCAAAGAGGCACATCACACTTTGATTAAAGGCACAGTTCCATGCAAAGTTCCATGCACAGTTCAAATGGAAACCAATGTTGTCAGTGCCATAGCTAGGCACTTGGTAACTAGCCGGTTTGATTCTTCCTTAAGTGGTAGAGAAAGTCGGCTTCTTGCAGGTCCACACAGATAGAGAGAGAGGGTGAGAGAGAGAACACAAAGGGCACATAAATAAAAAGAAGGAGTCAGAGGGCTTTCCCACTTTCTCAGTTTCCTTGCTTGTAATTTCCTGTTTCTTGGGAGGGGGGGAGGTTTCAGTTCCACACGTGTTTTGCTCCCTCTAGTGGTCAATTTGATATCAAACAAGTTTATATCCAGCACATCTCCCTGCAGATTTAAGCTGCAGGTTTTTACTCTGCATATAAACTTGTCTGTTATTTTTTCAAATTGATGAGAATTCTCTTATCAGCAAAAAAAAATCCTGAACTGTTGTTGTAATCGGAGGGAGGGGGTAGAACACAGTTGTTTTTGTCTGCTGTGATGTATTATTTATAGAGGTCACATTTAATTCTTGATTTCACTCAGTCACACACTTAAAGGTGTACGAAAATGCAAAGAAGCCACCATGACAAAGCGTTCAGCGACATAACAGACGAATCAATGATCCACGCGGACAGGTGTGTAGGCAGCTCTTTCCTGAGGGGCGCAGCATCTTCCAGAAGCTTTTCAGGTAATTGTTCAAGTATTCTATGGAGGGAAGGTTATTTGTACATTTTTTCCCCTCCAGAGAGACTCACTGTTCATATCTGCTGGAAGCCTCCATCCTTCCAGGTACACGAAATATCTGCTCCATTTCCAAAGCCTGAAAACAGGATGCTGATATCTAGCGGTGCATCTGCTTAGAGGCAGATGAATCAATAATGCCGTGCCTCTTGGGCAGGAAACTAATCTGACCTGCTAGAAATGAAGGTCATCGACAAGGATGCCTTGAAGGCACATTACCGTTCAATCAGTTCCTTCATCTGCTTCTGATGCTGATAACTTGGGGTGGGGGGAACAGCAGTGAAGCAGAGTAAAGGTAGACAGGTAAGCCAAACGCTGTTCGACAAGACAAAGTTATTATCCAGGTCATTTTTTTCCTAGTGTTCGGTCTGTTTGAAAGTCTGACGGGATCTTGTAGACATGTGCCGAAAATGAGCTCCAATTATTCTGTCCAGTCAGTCAGTAGCTTTTTACATTTAAATGGAAGAATGACAAAGGCGAGCATGGATAGGGGAAGAGAATTTCTAATTTTCATTTGCCAGCTTTCGATTGATTTGAGTCTGAACTTAATCTACACAGTATTCAAATGCCTTCCCCTTATTTGGCCACTATTTGCTATTTATTATTATTTATATATTTACATGTAAAGCATCATCAGTGTGCAAGGGGAAGGGGGCATGGCTCAGTGGTAGAGCATCTGTTTGGCATGCAGAAGGTCCCAGGTTCAATCCCCGCCATCTCCAGTTAAAGGGACTAGGCAGGTAGGTGATGCAAAAGACATCTGCCTGAGACCCTGGAGAGCCGCTGCCTGAGACCCTGGAGAGTCTGAGTAGACAATACTGACTTGGATGGACCAAGGGTCTGATTCAGTAGAAGGCAGCTTCATGAGTTCATGTGTATGTGTTCAAGGCACTGTGCTCTCTAACATAAGGAGAAAGTTCCCTGCCCCAAGGAGTTTACAATTTGAACAGTAACCATTGATTTGCTTTTGGGGTTAAACCCAGTTCTTTTCAAATCCATCATGACTTCGAGGTTAGTACTTGACTTCAGAAATGGAAAGGCTAGAATGGAAGATTATCAGGAAGCCTTTGTCCTTTGTGTGGGGTGCCTCTATTTCATTTGGTGATGAGAGAGAAGCCAGTGATGAGAGAGGAGAGGATGAGAGAGGATTTGGGAATGTTCAGTTTGGAGAAGAGGAGGTTGAAGGGGGACATTAGGGTTGCTACATCTCTCTTCGCCACCGGTGGGAGGTTCTTGGGGTGGAGCCTGAGGAGGGAGGAGTTTGGGGAGGGGAGGGACTTCAATGCCATAGAGTCCAATTGCCAAAGCGGCCATTTTCTCCAGGGGAACTGATCTCTATCAGCTGGAGATCGGTTGTAATAGCAGGCGATCTCCCACTACTACTTGGAGGTTGGCAACCCTACGGGACATGATTGCCCTCTTTAGGTATTTCAAGGGCTGTCAGTTAGAGGAGGGCAGTGATCTTTAGTGTTTATTTTATTTACAAAATTGACTTGAATGTGTCCAGGAGCAGGCCTCTACATCGTGAGCTGAGGTCCCCCCACCACGTACGCACATGCTCTGAAATCTCTTCCCCTTAACTGAAACTTGAAATGGCAAGGTATCTCCGTGGTTGGCCTAACCAATCATTTAAATCTGATGATGGCTGTATTTTAGAATCTAGTTTTTTTTCCCCCAAAGAGCATGCAACAAAGGGGGGGATTAAGAATACAGCTCTGCGTGCAATTCTTTTTGACCTCAGCAACAAAAAAAAATCTTTGTATACAACCTTATGCGCTTGCCTACTGCATGACTGGATTAATGAACACACGAATAATAGGCCTCTGAGGTGATTTACATGCATTGATTAAATGTCAGCACTGAAATGCAGGCAGTTCAATTACCCCAGACATGGAGAACAACGGCAGAAAGACTGTTGCCATTGCTTGAAACAAGTTACTTATCAATTCTTTTTAGCATATGATTATGTGTCTTCCTTGAACCAAAAGGATCCTCTAAATAATTAAACTATGGCATAGGCAGTATAAAGAAGATAGCTGTGTTCCTTTTAGTACATTTCCCGGTGCATTCTCTGAGCTTGAACATACATATTTGGGTGGCATGCCACATATATCCATGTGTGTCCTTTGCCCTGTTTTGAGACATTCTTTGTGCCCTCTTTTCTTTCTTCCTGAATATTCTCAAGTATCGTTTTCATTGAGAGGTGTTATCAAATTTCCTGAACAAACTGCCTTGACTGCTTATCTCCAGATTACAGAGATAGTTTCCCTGGAGAGCCAGTGTGGGGTAGTGGTTAAGAGTGGTGGTTTGGAGCAGTGGACTTTAATCTGGAGAACAAGGTTTGATTCCCCACTCCTCCACATGAGCGGCGGAGGCTAATCTGATGAACTGGGTTGGTTTCCCCACTCCTCCACATGAAGCCATCTGGGTGACCTTGGGCTAGTCATTGCTCTCTTAGAGCTCTCTCAGCCCCACCTACCTCACAGGGTGTCTGTTGTGGGGAGGGGAAGGGAAGGAGATTGTAAGCCACTTTGATTCTCCCTTAAGTGGTAGAGAAAATCGGCATATAAAAACCAACTCTTCTTCTGGAGAAAATGGCTGCTTTGGAGGGTAAACTGTATAGCATTATACCCCACTGAGCCCCCTCCCCTCTCTAAACCCCACCCTCCTCAGGCCTAACCTTAAATCTCTAGGAATTTCCCAACCCAGAGTTGGCAACTCTAATTCTGGAGGTGTCTGACTGGATTTGTCATGTTTCAGAAGTTTTTTTTTCCTGTCTTCCCTTTTCTACAGCAGTAGAGAGCACAGGGCAAGAAAAAGAATAAAGCTGAAGACACTGTTAACTTTACAGGTAATGTTTGAGATTTATTTCATTCATAAACAAGGACTATGTCATGTACTTCCGTGTTGTGAGTATAGTTGGATTCTGCAAATAAATTGATGCAGGGCATAGGTGATGATTGATATAGACCAAAACAGCTTCAGTGTTTCATCTGAGTATTAGACCAAAAAAAGGGATGTTTTGGCCACCAGGGATAACAGGCAGGCAGCTTATGAAGTCATCAAATGGTTAATTTCCACTTGGTCTGGAGGAGGGGGGGACAAAAGAAGACAAGAGAAGGAGGTTCCCCAAGGGCTTATGCTTCATCTTGGTATTTATTGAACTTTAAGCTACAACCAACAGGCTGGTTAATAACAATTCATGCAGCTGCCAATCTTTTTGACCAATGCCATCAATATTTTACACTGCCAAGTAACAACAATTAAGAACCAGGGCTGGAGGAAGCACTCGGGGCAAAAGCACCAGAAAGAAATCAGTAGTACAAGAAACAGCATTTGGGAATCAGCACTAAAGGAGAGAGATTTTTCCAAGGGTGGTTTCCCCCCTTCCAAAACTGTTTGGATCCTTGCTCATTATTGCCCAACCAAGTCTGCTCCACACACAATATTTTACCAGTGTCGTGAGTTTCACATTATCACTGTGCCAATGACATGTGCCTATAACCATGGAAGGGGAAAATGTGAAGTTCACACTTTTGCATCATCATGAGTGAATGATGTGTCTGAGTTTCCCTTACTAGGTCTCTATGCATTAAGAAGTCATGAGTGGCAGAGATTTTTGAGAATGTGGAGATGTGAAAAAATAGATATGTGCTGAGCTTCACACTGGGTATAAGTTCATTTCTATTTTGTTCAATAAATAGGAGCAAATAAATTGCATGTGTGACTAGGCCTTCCAGATATACTGTGCATGAACACATGAACCTGCCTTATCCTTAATCAGACCCTTGGTCCATCAAAGTAAGTATTGTCTACTCAGACCGGCAGCGGCTCTCCAGGATCTCAGGCAGAGGTCTTTCACATCACCTACTTGCCTAGTCCCTTTAACTGGAAATGCTGGTGATTAAATCTGGGACCTTCTGTCTTGGGAGCTTGCTGGGTGACCTAGAATCATAGAATCATAGAGTTGGAAGGGACCAATCATGCAATCTATACCTGTTTCCAGGTAATGCAGGACAGAGTAAAGGTACAACTATTCTACAAATGTCAAAAAAGCTGCTAGAAGATTAAAGACAATTTGCCAACTCCTACACATAGCTGGAGATCAATGCCCTGAATTCCTGCTTCCAAGATGCAAAAATAAAGCAAAGTGATCCCCAACAAATTAATTTTCTGATGCAGCAAAATACGAGAATCCAAAGCCTGTTTCAAGGTTTTCAATTATTTTGCACTTCATATTGTAACATACACAGAGCTTCATCTTTACAACAAAGAGATCTTAAAAAAAAAAAAAAAAACCTACTTCCAGAACATTAGTAAGAAATATTCAAAGGCAAATAATCTGTCAACACGTTAATTAGTTAAGCTGAGTGTAATTCTACACCCAAAGCCACAGGATGGCTCCTGGTTTGAAATGAAACTGTGTTTGAAAACGGCAGGCGATCCTTTGCGCAACTTAACAGGGTCCCAGACTTCAGTGGGAACACCATGTTGATTTGAGTATCACCTAAACGAAAGAAGTGTTTGAAGACACAGTTACAAAATCGGGATGGATAGGAAGTGACAGCCCTTCAAATGAGGAAGTCAAGGTATGATGGGGTAAAAAAAAATACCACTCTACAGTAGGGTTGCCAACCACCAGGTACTAGCTGGAGATCTTCTGCTATTACAACTGATCTCCAGCCGATAGAGATCGGTTCGCCTGGAGAAAAATGGCTGCTTTGGCAATTGGACTCTATGGTGCTGAAGTCCCTCCCCAAACCCCACCCTCCTCAGGCTCTGCCCCCAAAACCTCCCGCTGGTGGCGAAGAGGAAACCCTATCTACATGGGGCTGCCCTTGAAGACAATTCAGAAACTTTTGCTGGTGCAACATGCACAGGCCGATTGGTTATATCAAGCTATGTCCATGGGGACCACATTAAACAAGTCCTGAAACCTCTTCACTGGCTGCCTATTTGTTTCTACATCCAGTCTAAGGGGGTGGTCAGCAGCAGCTGTGCTGCAAATTTGGTGCCTCTACCTTAAAAACAGCCCCACCCCCAGAGACCTGGAAAGATTTCTCATAGGCTATAATGGAGTTGAACTTTAAAGCCCTGCAACCCATTACGAATGCGCAGAAGCTGGGCTTTTACCCCAAACAAATCCCCTCAAAAGCTGATATTTAAAAACGTGTTCAAGATTGGGATTGCTGGCTGCCATTGGAATACCCAAACAAAAAAGCAGAAAATTCCGTTAAGGTATTTTTCGGCTTTTTTCAGTTCAGCTTTACCGACTTTACCGACTAGCTGAGGATGCAAGACTTGCTATGTGATCTTCAATGGATGTTGTTTTAAATTGCTGATTTTGTATTTTCATTGTAAAATGCCTTGAGTCCTTCCGTAGAAAAAAAGGAGGATTAAAAACAACATCAGTCAGTCAAAGAATTCCCTTTACTAACCCCCAGGATCTAGTATTCCAAGGCATATTGCTTCTGAACATGGGTTTTGCATTCAGCTGTCATGGTTATTAATAGTCTGTAGACCTCTTCCCTCTTGAATTTGTATAATCCTTTAAATGAGTCATCTAAGTTCATGACCACAGTCACTTCTTATGGCAGTGAATTCTCTAAATGTGCATGTTGTAGGCCGACCTGTTTTCAAAGCCTGCTGCCCATGAACGGAACAATTAAGATGATGGAGATACATAGACACTGCTTTGGAGAATGTATCAATGTGGGAGATTGGTTGCAATGGCCCCTTGAGCCTCTGAAGGAGGGGGACAAGAAGGGAAGAGGAAAAGATGGACCTATTACGATTAGTGGCTCACACCAGCCCTTCCCCAGAGCCTCTCCTGCCCTGACTAACAGTTCTTACCACTTCTGGAAAGAAGACCCTATTCCACCCTTAGAAGTCCCACAGGCAAAGGATGATTCCTATGCAGCTCGTCTGAGAGGTTGTGTTGGCCCTCCAGATCTGTTTTCCTCTATGTGTATCCTGCTTCAGAGGGAAATGTGAAGCCAAAGCTACCAAGGGATCTCATACTTTTGTTGAACTTTGAACCCAGGGCTTCCCCATGCAAGTCCAACACTCAAACCATAGAGTTACTTACAAATCTATCCTATGCAACGTTATTGCAGTTTAAGTCCACTGAACTCAGTGAGCTTAGACTGGAGTCACTCTGGACAGTTCGCACTATTGGGCACCACACTTTTCTCTAAGAAACCCCATACACACCTCAGGTTGCCAGGTCCCTCTTCACCACTGGCCAACACTGATGATATTCGCAGCTTTCCTCAGTGGTAGGCTTGATGGAAAACCTCTGTTTTACAGGCCCTGCAGAATTCTTTCAAGTCCCGCAGGGCCTTGATGTTGCTAGGCAGAGCATACCACTAGGCTGGAGTCAAGACTGAAAAAGCCCTGGCTCTTGTTGAGGACAGCCGCCCACTCTTAGGGCTAGGGACCACCAACAGATTAGTATCAGATGAATAGGGTTGCCAGGTTGCTCTTCGCCACCGGTGGGAGGTTTTTGGGGCAGAGCCTGAGGAGTGTGGGGTTTGGGGAGGGAAGGAAATTCAGTGCCATAGAGACCAATTGCCAAAATGCCCATTTTCTCCAGGTGAACTCAATCGGCTGGAGATCAGTTGTAACAGCAGGAGATCTCCAGCTAGTACCTGGAGGTTGGCAACCCTGTACACACCACACATACTGCAGTAATTTCCAGTACAATGCCATCTTTCGTTTTGCTTCCACCAGAGTCTCTAATAAAGCCAAGTGCCTCTTCTCTGAGGAAGAGAATTAGCATTATACGCCAATTCTGGTTAATTTATACGTGTACAAAGGCATCTCCTCTGGACGACCCTTTGGCTGCTGACTATGGTAGTTAAGTTGGTACATGCCGTTAAAAAATATGGGTCTATTTTTGCCTTCAGCAATCACGCCGCAACATATTGCTCAGCATGAAAACGAAATGATAAAGATAAGGCAGTTAATAATTGGAAGATATGCTCCTGTATCACATATTATTAAAATGAGCACCAGGCAATGATTCTGAATACATAGTTCTAATAACAATTTTTTTTTTTTTGCAGGGCCAGCAAGGCGATAGAAACCCAGTGTCAAAAATTATACTGAAGACGCATTTCATTTCACATTTCTATCTTAAGGACTCAAAAGACACATCCTTGTTACCTCCTGTGACTTCCAAATATCCCACGACTGACAATTTGTTAATATTTCTCATTGGAAATGCTCTCCTCTCCTTTATTTTTGCTCATATATATATATATATATATATATATATTTGCTTACATCTACTGGCATGTGTTACTATCCACATCCCATTGCAGCAGCAAATTGGCTTGGAGTTACATGTTTCTGGATTGCCAAAAAGTATCGGCAGAGGCAGGGAAGACATACCTATTGGAGTGATCTTTGGAGAATCATAAGTGTTTCCCTTCTCTGTGAACTTAGGGCTTTGCCTACTAGGTATGTTCTCAGGGGCTATGATTATGGTGGCCAACCTCCAGGTGGCGACTGGAGATCTCCTGCTATTACAACTCAACTCCAGCCGATAGAGATCAGTTCCCCCTGGAGAAAATGGCCACTTTGGCAATTGGACCCTATGGCATTGAAATCCCTCCCCTCTCCAAACCCCACCCTTCTCAGACTCCACCCCCCAAAATCTCCAGGTACTTCCCAATTCAGAGCTGGCAACCCTAGCCATGACTGAAAGTGGCAAATACCTCCGAAAGTGGCAGATAACCTGACTGGAAGCAAGGAAGTCTGCAAGTGCAGAAGGGAGGGATGGAAGGGCCTGCCTTAGCACCAGATGGCTCAGCCTGAGGGAAGGAAGCAGGTTGATGAGTTTGGATACTCAGTAGCATCAGGTTGGTTATCCAGCACCACCTGACTCCACAAACCAGGAAGAGCATGGGTTGTCCCATGGCAATATCTGGCTGGACTGGCATTTTGATTAACAGCTCCTTTTCCTGTTTTATTTATTTATTTATTCATTCATTCATTCATTCATTTATTTATTTATTTATTTAATATTTCGGTTTCTGGCTCGCCCTCCCCAGCCAAAGCTGGGTCAGGGCGAGTAACAACATTCAAATCAACATACATTTAAAACATAATCTAAAATGTCAGATGACACTGAGACACAGTAGTCGCCGAGATGGCAGATACAGACAAACCGCCTCTTAGTTCATATGAACAACAGAAAAGAGGGGGGGGCAAGGAGGCCAACACTGATGACATTCACAGCTGTCCTCGGTTGTAGGCCTAGTGGGATACTACAGATTAGTATCAGATGAATAGGGTTGCCAGGTCCCTCTTCACTACCAGCGGGAGGTTTTTGTGGTGGAGCCTGAGGAGGGCTGGTTTTGGGGAGGGGAGGAACTTCAATGCCATAGAGGCCAATTGCCAAAGCGGCCATTTTTTCCAGGTGATCTGATCTCTATTGACTGGAGATCAGTTATAATAGCAGCAGATCTTCAGCTAGTACCTGGAGGTTGGCAACCCTACAGATGAACATAGTATTCTTGGTGGGGTGTACCAGGAGAGGCGGTTCCGAAAACTAAAATGTGCTGCTTCTCAAGCTGTTAAGAAGCATGTCTCCCCTTTTTTCTTGGCCTTGGCCACTAGAGTTGCCTCCTGCCTGCCTCCAAAGGGCATTTGCCTGCTAATCCACTCACTAGTGCACCAATACTGATGATCACAATGAAAGAAAGTATGTGGGACTTGTGTCCCAAATGGACGTGACGGGCAATGCTTTTGATAGGGTTAGCCAGCTCTGGGTTAGGAAAATCCTGGAGATATGGAAGTGGAGCCTGGGGAGGGTAAGATTTGGGAAGGGGAGGGATTTCAGTAGGGTAAAATGTCATAGAATCCACCCTCTAAAGCAGGCATTTTCTCCAGAGAAACTGGAGAAATTCCAGGAGCTCTCCAGGCCCCGCCTGGAAGCTGGTGATTGTAAGCCGGTTTGATTCTTCCTTAAGTGGTAGAGCAAGTCAGCATATAAAAACCAACTCTTCCTCCTCCTCCTCCTCTTCTTCTTCTTCTTCTTCCCTCCCAGAACCTTCACTCACAGCCCAGCGCCATCAGAGGAAGGGTGTGCAGGTGGTATGTGCATCTGGGCAGGTGGGCTGTGGATCAGCTGGCAAGAGAGCAGGGGAAGAGTCAGGATGGCAGGGGAGTGGGACAGGAGGTTGATGGGGGGGGGCATAGCAGCACACCTGGTGGAGAGGGGACCCTGCATACCTCTGCCCAGGCCCCCTCCCACCAAAAGACCGGGAACTCACTCTTCCCCAGTGAGCCATCGCCAGACAGAGGAGGCCCTAATGATCAAGATGGACCAATGGAATGGCTTGTTAGAAGGCAGTTACCTATGTTCATCAGAAGAGGTAAAATGAGGACATAACTAAAGTCTGATGTCAGTTTGGGAGAAAGGGAAATGAATTGCGAAGTCCTCTATGCCATTACGGTTTCTTTCTTTCTTTTTTTAACGGATACAAATGCCAAGTTTTCAACAAGGAGTCTTTGCAGAAATGCGCCTTTTCTCATTTTTTATCCCTAAAAAAGAAAACCCGTTTCATTAAAATCTCAGTAAAGAAAACCCCAACCATTTTTATGAACCATTGGTTTTTTTGTTTAAAAAAAGCATAACTTACATTGTCATCCATTATCTCTTCTTAGAGCTCTCAACGGAATGGGCTATGGCTTAATTATGTTATCACATTTTAATAGCTAATTTCTTTAAACTTGCAACAATATGTTATATAATGAAACATTTCTTTTATTTGGGTGTGGAGGAAGGGCCTCTGCTATATGCCAAGCTGCTCCATTGTGCCCCCAATACCTTTCCCCTACAAAACAATTCATGAGTATGGAAGGATGCAATCCTGTTAAACCAATTTTGGTCACTGGAAAACATAACCTAAGCTCTGTTTTTGGAATGGCCACCAGCAGGAACAAACAAGCCCATTGGAAAGAATTCTTCATTATTCTGACACAATATAAAGCATATTCTGACATAATATAAAGATGTCCCCTTTCGTCGTGAGCAAGTCCTCCAGACTGGTGGGGCTTGAGATGCATTCCTCCTTATTTCTAGCAAACTTTTCTTTCAAGGAGTCCGTGCATAGTTCTCCCTTACTTCAATTTTATCTTCACAACAACCCTGGGAGGAGGCTAGTGACTTGTCTGAGGTCACCCAGTGAGTTTCATGGTAAACTGGGATTTGAACTTTAGTCTCCCCAGGCCTAGTCCAACACTCTACAGCATGCTGGCAAGATTATTTTAGACCTCAGTTCATTGCAGACCACTGCTGGGACAACAATCTGTATGTGTGTGTGTGCATGTGTGTGTGCGTGTGTGTGTGTGTGTGTAAAGTGCCATCAAGTCACAGCTGATTTATAAAAGCCCTGTAGGGTTTTCAAAGCAAAAGACTAACAGATGTGGCTTGCCATTGCCTTCCACTGTATTTCAACCCTGGAATTCCTTGGTGGTCTCACATCCAAGCACAGCCAGGACTAACCCTGATTAGCTTCTGAGATCAAGCTAGCATAGGCCATCCAGGCCAGAGAACAACATAGGCTCCTCGTTGTCAATATGTGCAACCTGTACTCTGGACAAGAGACTATTGTTAGGACAGAATATGGAGAAACAGAATGGTTTCCAATTGGCAAAGGTATCAGACAAGGATACTTTTTATCTCCCTATCTCTTGAATCCATATGCAGAACAAACCATAAGGAAAGGTAGATTAGATTTAGATGAAGGTGGAGTGAAAATTGGGGGCAGGAACATTAACAATGTGAGATATGCTAATGATACCACATTACTGTGCGAAAAGGATATTGGGGTCTTAGTAGACCAAACACTGAACATGAGTCAGCAGTGTGATGCAGTAGCTAAAAAGGCAACTGCGATCTTGGGCTGTATCTACAGAAGTATAGTGTCCAGATCACATGAAGTGATGGTATCACTTTACTCTGCTCTGGTTAGACCTCGCCTAGAGTATTGAGTTCAGTTTTGGTCACCACAATTTAAGAAAGATGTAGACAAGCTGGAACATGTCCAAAGGAGGGCAACAAAGATGGTGTGGGGTCTGGAGAACAAGTCCTATGAGGAAAGGTTGAAGGAGCTGGGTATGTTTAGCCTGAAGAGGTGAAGACTGAGAGGTGATATGATAACCATCTTCAAGTACTTGAAGGGCTGTCATATAGAGGAGGGGGCCAAGTTGTTTTCTGTTGCTCCAGGAGGTCGGACCAGAACCAACGGTTTGAAATTAAATCAGAAGAGTTTCCATCTAGACATTAGGAAGAATTTTCTAACAGTTAGAGTGGTTCCTCAGTGGTACAGGCTTCCTTGGGAGGTGGTAAGTTCTCCTTCCCTGGAGTTTTTAAGAACAGGCTAGATGGCCATCTGACAGCAATGCTGATTCTATGATCTTAGGCAGATGATGAGAGGGAGGGCACCTTGGCCATCTTCTGGGCATGGAGTAGGGGTTTCTGGGGTGCATGGGGGAGGTAGTTGTGAAATTCCTGCATTGTGCAGGGGGCTGGACTAGATGACCCTGTGTTCCCTTCCAACTCTATGATTCTATTATTCTACTGGCAGATTCTATGATTCTACTGAAGACTTGAAACGACTACAGCTGAAAGTTAAAGTGGAAAGTGCCAAAGCAGGACTATAGCTGAACATCAAGAAGACAAAAGTAATGACTATTGGGCAATTATTCAACTTTAAGGTGGACAACGAAGAAATTGAAATTGTTCAAGACTTTCTACTCCTGTGCTCCATCATCATTCAAAAGGGAGACTGCAACCAAGAAATCAGAAGGAGATTGAGACTGGGAAGAACAGCCATGAAGGAGATAGGAAAGATTCTTAAGTGTGAGGATGTGTCACTGGCAACCAAGATCAATTTAATTCATGCCGTAGTATTCCCTATTCCTATGTATGGGTGTGAAAGTTGGACGATGAAGAAAGCTGACACTAAGAAAGTAGATTTTTTTAAAATGTGGGGTTGGAGGAGTTTTACAGATATTGTGGACAGCCAAAAAGAAAAATCAGTGGATTCTAGATCAAATCAAGCCTGAACTGTCCTTAGAAGCTAAAATGACTAAACTGAGGCTCTTGTACTTTGGTCACATTATGAGAAGACAAAAGTCGCTGGAAAAGACAATAACGCTAGGAAAAGTCAAAGGCAGCAGGACGTCAGGAAGACCCAACATGAGATGGATTGACTGTATAAAGGAAGCCACGGCCCTCAGTTTGCAAGACCGGAGTAAGGCTGTGAAGAGATTTTGGAGGACGTTGATTCATAGGGTCATCATTAGTAGGAAGCAACTTGATGGCACTTAACACACAGAGAGAGAGAGACACACTTCTACCCAGACCCTGCAGTGATCTGTCCATGGTCCTGACACAGAATTCCATATACTTTTTGGTTTGAACGTGCATATAGCTTCATCTTAAGTATTCAACCTTACCCATTGCTGTGACTGTTGGCTAAAAAGACTGGGTTCATGGAATGCATTCCAGGATACCCCTGTAGGCTTTGGCTTCGGAGACTAGGTTGACAGTCCTTGTGTCGGTGTACTGCCCTGGGGTGATTTCATTGCCAACCACTCTTGCAGTTCAGCGTTCCAAAACAAGAAGTGTCGTTGACTTGCAGTGCAGTCTCCAGCAGAGTTCCCCCCTTTAATTCCTTCGAAGTCAAAGGGCACTTTCACACATGCCGAATAATGCACTTTCAATCCACTTTAAAGCTGGATTTTACTGTGTGAAATGGCAAAACCCACTTGCAAACAATCGTTAAGGTGCATTGAAAGTGGATTGAAAGTGCATTATTTGGCATGTGTGAAAGTGTCAGAGGCTTAGAAGGGTGTAACTCTACTCTGGATCTAGTCACATGGGGACACGCTCCCTGCTTTGCCATGCTGTGCTCTGAAAACAGGTGAACAAAGGCATCGACCTCATTGCCTCCGGACTGGTGACAATGCTCCTGTGAACATTTTTGCAATGGCACCCACAAAAGATCACAAAAAGAAGGGGACACTTTTTAAGGGACTGGAAAATGTTCCTAAACACTAGCTTCTTGTTTTGGCTTGTCTCGAGGACTGGAATCCAGCCCTTGCAGTAAAGAGTTAATGAGGCTAGCTGCCTATTTGGGGTGCCCAAATAGAAATCAAGGGGTTTTATTGCTCAATAACAAAGAATTACAACTCCTTTAATGCAGTCGGATATTTTATAGTGCACTTTTATTCGGCCTCGTTTTAGAGCCGTGCAAAAATATGTGAAGATTTTTTTAATTTTATTTTTTATTTTTTGGCAGATGAGTAGGTTAATTAGCTTTGTGATCAACATTCTATAACTGCCAGCTCAGGTCCTTGCACGGAACAAAAACATATTCATTATAATGAACAGATGTTATTTTAAAAGTAATTCTCCATAACTGCAGCAGTAGTGCGCACTCCGCTGCAGTTCAGGCAATGTCAGCATTTTCCTTCAGGCAAACACCCATTTGCTGATAGAATGACTCAGCCTACCACCCAGTGGTTGGGACTGGATTGTCTTCATGATGCCACTTTGGGGCAGGATTGGCCTTTCCATTCAAGGCTGAAACGAAGCATTCTTGGACTCCTGTGAAGACTACAGATGAGCTCTGTGCCAGAAGCAGTGTGAAGGAACAAGCAGTTTGGTAGCGGGAAGAGTAAAGCAGAAACAATAGAATAGGTGGTGAGTTGCATTTTCCCAAGAGGAAGGAACACATGAACGCATGAAGCTGCCTTATACTGAATCAGACCCTTGGTCCATAAAGTCAGTATAGTCTACTCAGACCAGCAGCGGCTCTCCAGGGTCTCAGGCAGAGGTCTTTCACATCACCTACTTGCCTAGTCCCTTTTAGTGGAGATGCCAGGGATTGAACCTGGGACCTTCTGCGTGCAAAGCAGATGCTCTACAAACTGAGCCACAGCCCACTCCCACCCATTTCCCCAGAACAGCATAATAATAACATGAAACTGATGGATGTGAATTAAATGCTTGTCCTCTGCCGTAATACTAAAATGCAGGGCTCACCCAATGATTCGAGGCAGACAAAAGAACGTATGGAATTTCTCCAATCAGTGCATAATTACCTTTTGGAACTCACTGCCACAAGGTATAGTAATGGCCACCAGCTTAGATGGCTGAAAAAGGTTGCTACACATTCATGGAGAATAATTATATCAGTAGCCATGATGGTTAACCAGCAACTCCATGCTCAGGGGAAATCAGGAAGTCTGTTGTCTCAGTGGTTTCATTTAGGGCTTTTAGCCAAATTACCAATCAACTGAGAACAAAACACAAATGGATCCCTTTTGAAAAATTCTGTAATATTTATTTGTTCTACCAACAGGCAGTTCTTTGGGTGAGACATGAATATTTGTAGCTTTTTCCACAATGCGTAGATTTGCATGTATGTGTTACAATTATTCTTTCCCAAGGATTTATTAGCATATCATGGCTCTGTTGGATTTCGGTACAGATGCACTAACAGTGATAAATTGCTGATGATTCCCAGGCTGGATTGGGGGGAAGTTAGATAAAAGTGTTAACATATTGCGCTGTCTGATTCCATAGCTGCAGCGGAGAATCAGCTCATTTCGGTTTCACAAATCTGTATTTACCTTCTGCTATCTTTGCATTGGGGAGGGAAGGCAGCATGGTACAGCCTGATCTCGTCAGATCTCGGAAGCTAAGCAGGGTCAGCCCTGGTTAGTATTTGGATGGGAGACCACCAAGGAATACCAGGGTTGCTGTGCAGAGGAAGGCACTGGCAAACCACCTCTGTTAGTCTCTTGCCGTGAAACCCCCAAAAAAGGGGTCGCCATAAGTTGGCCGTGACTTGATGGCACTTTACACACACACACACACACATTTCTTTGCATTGCCCTTTTGGGGGAAATTCCTAATTGGAAAAGTTGGAGCTTTCCAGTGTAATTGGGATAAGTGAAATGTCAAGAGAGTGGAAATCTCTTTTCATGTAAATAGCATTTAATAAGATTGTCTGTGAAAGTCATACTATTGTTGACAGAGTTTCCTAGGTAACTTTAAGCCCACCAACTGTCATCTTCTTCACATATGTAAATGCTTAATATAGTAATACTAAGAGGGGTTTTTTAAAATAATAATAATAATAATAACAAGTCCATGAAAGCCAACCACTCAGAACAGATTTTTAAAGTTTTTAGTTTTGTGATACCGTTTTTTATCATGATTTTTCTTCCATTTATTGAATTTGGCTGATCAACCATTTCTACACTGAAGAATATATATGGGCAAAGTTGGCTACATGTTTGGGGACAGGACTGGGCATGCCACCAGGTGGTCACCCAACTACATGTACACCATCTGCCCCCACCCTCTCTTGGATCAGCTGACGGAGACCAAAGAAAGCTGCAGCTCTGCTTCCTCCAGCATCTTTCCAATTAGGAATAGGAATTGCCCCTGAGGTCCTTGTGACACCACCAAGTATCACTGGTTGTCAGTGATCCCCTTCTCATGTGGGATCATGCCAACCACTGATACCAGCCTGGCATGTGGAAGAAGAAGAAGAGTTGGCTTTGATATCTTGCTTTTCTCTACTGTAAGGAGTCTCAGAGTGGCTTACAATGGTCTTCCCTTCCCCTCCCCAACACAGGTAGGTGGGGCTGAGAAGGTTCAGAGAGAGCTGTGACTGGCCCAAGGTCACCCAGCTGGCTTCATGTGCAGGAGTAGGGAAACCAACCCGGTTCACCAGATTAGAATTCGCCGCTCACGTAGAGGGATGGGGAATCAAACCCAGTTCTCCAGATTAGAGTCTGCCTTTGTTAACCACAATACCACACTCACGCTCGACAGTCTGGGCAGTCTATCTTCCAAGTTTCTCCCAATGTCTATATCTGCTTCAGATATTGAATCATGGCAGGTGCCCTTAACTTATAAAGAAGGAAATTCTCCATAGTTCTATTCCTGAAGACCAGTGAGCTCCACTTTATCATATACCTGAGCTAAATCAGAACAGAATTGCTAAAAGAGTGACTTTTGTTTTCTGTTGACTAGTTATGGATTAGGACAGTCATCAGTTTCCCAACTTAATGGATCAAGGTCATACCTGTGGGGGAAAAATCTTCCCATCAAGCAATATGGGAATTCAAATTCAGAACCGAGTGCTGGCAGCTCCAGACGCTGTGCATACCATTGGAACGTTTTGCTTTCAGGGAGAGTCGCTGGCCCAATCTCCTCTATAACACCAGCATCTTTATCAAGAGGGCCAGCGGAGGAACCACACTCTACCTGGAGGCTAAGCATTCAGTTGTACTGGTATCCCCATGAGAGATAGCGGCCCCAATGCAGGGGACTTTGCCCTGCCATTTGTACAACCCACCATTTGTACAACCTTTATTGTGACAACCATTTCAAAAGCATCCCAAAAATCATGACATACAATTCTAAATTAGGATCATCTATTTCTCACAAAGCTGATAGGGAGAAAGTAGATTTCTTTGAAATGTGGTGTTGGAGGAGAGTGTTACGGATACCGTGGATTGCCAAAAAATCAGATCAGTGGGTTATAGATCAAATCAAGCCTGAACTGACCCTAGAAGCTAAAATGACTAAACTGAGGCAATCGTTCTTTGGTCACATTATGAGAAGACAAGAGTCACTGGAAAAGGAGTGGAGAGGAGTGGGGAATAAAACCCAGTTCTCCAGATTAGAGTCCACCTCTCCAAACCACCACTCTTAACCACTACACCATGCCAGTCCTTCTCCCTCTAATAGGCCACATATGTGTTTTTGTACCACACATATAGACTGGTTGAGTGTGATGCCCATGTGCCAAATTATCATGGGTGAGCTGAACCCTTGTGTAGCATATTAAAGACCAACACGAGTTTCAGGGAGAAAGCTTTTGATCGAGTCCAAGCTGCCTACATCAGATACCGATATTTGAAGAAGGGAGCTTTGACTCTTGGAAGCGTATACCTTGGGAATCTTGTTGGTCTTTAAGGTGCTACTGGACTCGAACCTTTGTCAGAGGAGACAATGTGGAGCTAAATCAGACTTTGGGTAAAGGAGCTTCCTATTTCCAGTAAATATCCCTGTCCTCCCCAGGCTCCACACCCAAATCTCCAGGAGTTTCCCAATTTGGATCTGGCAACCCCACCCCACCACCCACCACCAGTCGCCTGGCAACCCTACCTGTAATTAAGAAGTGCCCTTGAAATAAGGGACCTAACAGTAACACAAAATACCCTAATACCCACAGAACTGGCAATTGCTTGATCTAGGGCCTGAGAATTCCCTTAATTTATGCCCGGCTCATTTAGGTAAGCCAAGGAGCTTTAGGTGCCAAGAGAATGACCAAGATTTTCCTAACGTTCTCTTTCAGCTTCTTTCCATTTCACTTACAGGAAATTTGCAGTCACTTCCATCTTCTCTTCACTCCCCGGCTTCCCTTCCCATCATGGATCAAGGGGTCATGAGAAAGAAACTCTAATCCCTCCCCATGGCCATAACCACATCCATTTCTCCTCCTATTTCCTACCACTGAGCCCATGGAAAATCTAAGAACCTCAGTTATCTGGTTCCCAGGATTAGGAGAGACTCTGTTTGCTTTAGGAGAATGAGGCAGCTTTACCAGATTGCTTAGGGTGCATAAATCCCCCTAGTGCCTGCCTAGATAGTCCACCTTGTGACTTAACAACCTGCTTAGTCTGTCCAATGATAACTCATCTTTTATCTTACTTGCTCATTTTCCATACTCTCGTACAGCAGAATTCAATACGCTGTTCTCCCTTTCACCCACCTTTGCCGAAAAGTACTTATTGGGAATTCTCTTGGTGTCTGCAGACAAATACGGCTGCTTTGGAAGATCGTTTCCTGCAATCAATCATGGAGCCTTTCATGAACCCCCCTTTACCATATATTAAGTGCTAAACAAATGGTCTATGGCAGGTAAATGCCTGTTTAAGGAGCCTGTACAAGTCATTCAAAGCCAGATAACAAATTAGTGGCGCGTCCTCCTATTTTGTGTACATTAGAAACAGGATAATAACTTTGCTCTGAGTAAAAGCGGGGTTAGCAGAGACGCCGGAAAGGCCAAAGGGGTAACTGCATCAGGATGTGCCAGAAACACATTTCTAATGCCAAGCAACTGGAGCTTTTTTATTTGTCTTTTAAGATGATTTATTGGTAGGGTTGCCAACCTCCAGGTACTAGCTGGAGATCTCCCGCTATTACAATTGATCTCCAGCTGATAGAGATCAGTTCACCTGGAGAAAATGGCTGCTTTGGCAATTGGACTCTAGGCCCCTGAAATCCCTCCCCTCCCCAAACCCTCCCCACCTCATGCTCCACCCCAGAAATCTCCAGGTATTTTTCAACCAGGAGCTGGCAACCCTATTTATGGGATACGGCTCTCTTTTCTGAGCCCATATTGCCATTGAAAACAATTTCCTCATGATTAAAAGAAAAATTAAATTAAAGACTGACATTTGTGAGAAGGTGTTTAATTATTTCCACGTTATTGAACCTCTGGGGATTGATTTTGAGTGGTTGCCCTCTTTACATGACGCTTCCGCATGAGTCTTTCCATTGTTAGTCTCTTCATCTCTGCTTTGTTCCTGGCAACCCAAGATGTCAGCCTACAGCAGAGATTCATTGTTCCTCATACTTGAGACTGTTAAATCCCACATCCCTATTTCTGTGAAGATATGGCTCATTATAAAGAAGAGAAGAAGAAGAAGAGTTGGTTTTTATATGTCAACTTTCTCTACCTTTTTAAAGAAGAATCAAACCAGCTTACAATCTCCTTCCACTCCCCACAATTGACACCTCGTGAGGCAGGTGAGGTTGAGAGAGCTCAAAAAGAACTGTGACTAGCCCAAGGTCACCCAGCAGGCTTCATGTGGAGGACTGGGGAAGCCTGTTCCACTGAAGAAGACTTTTCCACTGAGGAACTACTCTAACTGTTAGAAAATTCTTTCTAACGTCTAGATGGAAACTCTTTTGATTTAATTTCAACCCGTTGGTTCTGGTCTGACCTTCTGGGGCAACAGAAAACAACTCAGCACCATCCTCTATATGACAGCCTTTCAAGTACTTGAAGATGGTTATCATATCCCCTCAGTCTTCTCCTCTTCAGGCTAAACATACCCAGCTCCTTCAACCTTTCCTCATAGGACTTGGTCTCCAGACCTCTCACCGTCTTTGTTGCCCTCCTCTGGACACGTTCCAGCTTGTCTACATCCTTCTTAACCTGCAGTGCCCAAAACTGAACACAATACTCTAGATGAGGTCTAACCAGAGCAGAGTAAAGCGATATCATTACTTCGCGTGATCTGGACACTATACTTCTGTTGATACAGCCCAGGATCCCATTTGCCTTTTTAGCTACCCCATCACACTGCTGACTCATGTTCAGTGTTTGGTCTACTAAAACCCCAAGATCCTTTGCTGCCTGCTGGTGCCACAGGCATAAGTGGAAGGACATCAGAGGGAAGATCACACTGGCACTGAGATTGCCAACTCCAGGTGGGCCTGGGGATCTCCTGGAATTATAACTGATCTCCATGTTACATATATAAGTTCCCCTGAAGAACATGGCTGCTTTGGAGGGTGGACTCCATAGCTTTACATTCCGCTGAGGTCCCTCCTCAAACATCATCCTCTTCCGCATCCTCCCCCCAAATTTTCCAACCCGGAATTTCCCAACCTGGAGTTGTACACTTACATCACTTCCAGTAAAAAAACAGAAATGACATGACGGACATTCTAGCTTTTTGGAAAACTGTATGGTAAAACCATACTGTGCATATCCAGAGGCTTATAAATAGCTCACAGTCCTGTTACAGGCAGTTGAAAAGGCATTTGGAAATGCATAAACATTTAATGGGTCAAACATGAATTTACTATCAACTGGAACAGAATGGATTTGGGAGACCATGAGGAATGTGTCTGCAATGGAGAAACTGGAAATAATTGCTCCCACCTCCCCTCTTACATAGGGTTGCCAGCTCTGGGTTGGGAAATACCTGGAGATTTTTGGGCTGGAGCCTGAAGAGGACAGGGTTTGGGAAGGGGAGGGACTTAAATGCCTTAGAGTCCAGTTTCCACAGCAGCCATTTTCTCCAGGTGAATTGATCTCTATCAGATGGAGATCGCTTGTAATAGCAGGAGATCTCCAGCTAGTACCTGAAGGTTGGCAACCCTATTCTTAAAGGGACCTTTAACAGAAGAAGAAACTGGGGGTGATTTTGCCCAATTCCCCCTGCCCCCTGTAGACCTCTGTACTCTGTGGTATTTTCTTCATCAGGTTCCCCCAACTCCCAGCATTCACATTTGGGAGGCCACAAGGAAAGAGGCTTTTGAAGAAAGAAGTGTGGGAGGAAATCTGCATCTGTGAGCATCTTCTACTCATGGTTTATGAGATCCAACCCAGAAGAAGTAAATCTGGCAGAAATGTAAGCAAGGAGGAAAATCCTCATTATTATTTTTTCTCTCTCCACAATGTTGGGAAACGCAATAAGAGTACCACCAGCTCTCAGCCTGCAAGCCTAGGCCTATCTCATCAAGTGCCTCATTACCACAACTAATGAGGCTGTATGTTTTAGTAGTTAATTTAATTCCAAAGTTAACGTAATTTATTCATCGGTTGCGGGGTACTCGAGTCCTGCATTCACACAAAATCATTTTCAGTTTGTAAATCTCTCTACTCCCAGCCTCTAAGTAGTCTATAAACAAAGATTCTAAGATGATGCCGTGGTAATAACCTCATCTAATTTGTTGTAAATCCACCCAGTCCTACATGTCAAATGCCCTCCGGATGATTCACGGCTTGCTTTCTACATGCAAAAGACCTCCTGGCTTACTGTAGCTAAGAAATAAGGTTGCAGATATCTGCCGTTAAGCCGAGTTTGAAAGTATATGAAGTATGAAGCTGTCTTTTACTGAGTCAGACCAGTGGTCTGTCAAGGTGTCTTTGGTGACAGGCAACAGCTTCCATGGTCTCAGGCAGAGGTCCTTCACAGCATCTCCTTCATGATCCTTTTCACTGAAGATGCCGGGGACTGGACCTGAGATCTTTTGTGTGCAAAGCTAATGCTTCATCACCGAGCCACAGCCCCTCCCCTAGGAATAAGGTTGCCAAGTCCCTCTTCTCCACCAGTGGGAGGTTTTTGGGGTGGAGCTTGAGGAGGGCGGGGTTTGGGGAGGGGAGGGACTTTAGTGCCATAGAGTCCAATTGCCAAAGCGGCCATTTTCTCCAGGTGGACTGATCTCTATCGGCTGGAGATCAGTTGTAATAGCAGCAGATCTCCAGCTCGTACCTGGAGGTTGGCAACCCTATCTAGGAAGGTTAGAACTTCATTCATCATTTGTACAGGTAAAACATGTTAAAATAACGGTACATCTTCTTTGGACATGGCTTCCATGTCAAGGAACTCAAGAGTGTTTTCCTGCTTTATGAACTGCTGGAATAAAGCCCCCCAAGTCTAACTCCAAGTAGTGGAGCCAGCATGGTGTAGTGGTTAGGAGCAGATGACTCTAAACTGGAGAACCAGGTGTGATTCCCCAGTCCTCCACATGAAGCCAGCTGGGTGACCTTGGGCTAGTCACAGTTCTCTCAGAACTCTCTCAGCCTCATTTACCTCATAAGGTGTCTGTTGTGGGGAGAGGAAGTGAAGGAGATTGTAAGCCGGTTTGATTCTCCTAAAAAGGTAGTGAAAATCAGCATATCAACTCTTGTTCTTCTTCCTCTTCCACTACTGTTTTAACAATTATTTAGTTCTAGCTGAGTACCCATGCCCCTGTTACTGTGTATGGGTGTGAAAGTTGGACAACAAAGAAAGCTGACAGGAAGAAAGTAGATTCCTTTGAAATGTGGTGTTGGAGAAGAGTTTTATGGAAACTGTAGACCTCCAAAAAGAAAAATCAGTGGGTTCTAGATCAAATCAAGCCTGAACTCTCCCAGGAAGCTAAAATGACTAAACTGAGGCTATCGTACTTTGGTCACATTATGAGAAGACAAGAATCACTAGAAAAGACAATCATGCTAGGAAAAATGGAAGGCAGTGGGAAAAAGAGGAAGACTCAACATGAAATGCATTGATGGACCTCAGCTTCCAAGAGCTGAGCAAGGCTGTTCATGATAGGACTTTTTGGAGGAATTTGATTCATAGGGTCTTCAGTGAGTCAGAAGTGACTTGACAGCACTTGACACACACAAGTACCCATCAATGTTGAGGGAGAGGAATGTGTTTGAGGAATGAAAAAACAGAAAAAAAATGTTTTGGCCATGTTTTCCAGATGCTGTTTTTGCCAGAATCTGGAAAATACAGGCAAAATGCTTAGGGAGAGTGAGGCAACCTCTGCCGGGCAGGAAAGGCATGCATAATCAAAAGGAATCCCCGAAGCAATTGGTGGGGGTGACCACGGGGAAACATCCCTGCATAAAAGGCCTTCGAAGTCTCCGGGTGTCAGAAACCCACATCTAGTCCTGCCCAACAGAATTAGGGCCTCTTTAATCCTAAAATAAGGCCTGGCTCTAACCAACCCCAAATGGAGCTGGTAATAAAAGATCCTCACCTCTGCCAATGACCTGTGGATCTCCTAAATTCCTGCTTGGCCCCAGAATACCTAGCTAATTCCATACTCTCCTTGTCAAGGATGGGAGTGGGATGATGCTCAGCCGGAGGTGGAGGAACCTTATTCCCCAGCCCCTCTCCCATTGTCCAGAGCACATGAAGCACCCTGGAGCCACTCCACCCTCTTCAGTTCCTAGCCACAGTGAAAGATTTGTCTGCAGCCCTATCCTTGTAATTATTTGCAAGTATCACTGTAGATAGAATTGTAGGTCCCAAATGCTTCCTTGTCTCCCAGCTCTCCTATATACAGAGGTTCTTCTGGGTGTCTTCAAAAAGGATGTGGACTGTGTGTCTCACTTCAAAAAAGGATGTGGACAGAATCGAGCAGGTGCAGAGGAGAGCGAGGAAGATGATCAGGGGCCCGGAGACCAAGCCCTGTGAGGAAAGGCTGGAGTAGTTGGGAATGTTCGGTCTGGAGAAGAGAAGGTTGAGGGGGGACATGATTGCTCTGTTTAAGTATTTGAAGGGCTGACACTTAGAGGAGGGCAGGGAGCTGATCCTGTTGGAAGCAGAGGATAGGACTCACAATAATGAGTTTAAATTGCGGGTAGAAAGGTACTGGTTGGATATTAGGTAAAAATATTTACAGTAAGAGTTGTTTGACAGTGGAATCAGCTACCTAGGGAGGTGGTGAGCACCCCATCACTGGCAGTCTTTAAGCAGAGGCTGGACAAGCACTCGTCAGGGATTCTCTAGGCTGATCCTGCATTAACCAGGGGGTTGGACAAGATGGTCTGTATGGCCCCTTCCAAATCTTTGATTCTTCGATTCTGTTCTGCGATTCTTGAGGGTTACGTGCCTACTCAGATGAGCTCTAGTCAGTACAATACAATGCAATCCCGTATAATACAATACAACAGGTGAGGCAGTAGTGAGGCTGCTCGAGGGTACAAGTTCTCTTGAGCACGCAACGGCACCCTGCATGGTAAAACAAATGAATGAAAGCAGAAGGGAAGAACAAAAGGTGAACTTTTACAGTCATCAGCTACCTCTTGTGTTCTAAGAGGGCTCTTTTCAGAAGAGCCTCTTCTGAGCGCTGTAACTCTATCTGATCCACACGGGCGTACTTTTTCAGTTGACTTCTGCAGGTTGAAGTACTATCAGACTAATGACTGTGTTAGTAACAATGACTGTGTTTGAACAGATGTTGTAAAAATTAGGGATGGACTACATGTCCTCCTGATTCAATTCTGGGTCCAAAAGTGAAAGGCAGAAATGCCTCTAGAAAGACCTCCTGACTTGTAAGGAGATTGGGCTCGGTGGATTCTGTTCACTATCACTCTTTCCCCAGTTGACTGGAGCTTCAGCGCCATTTGTTTTTCTCATCTCTGCGTCACTCAGATGCAGTAATCACTCGGGGTGCTTCTGCAATAGTCCCCATCCAAGTTTCTCTCTGGATTTTGAAGTCCCAAATTATTTGACTAGCCAGAGTGGTGTAGTAGTTAAGAACGGTGGTTTGGTGCAGGGGTAGGCAAACTGCGGCTCGAGAGCCGCATGCGGCTGTTTGGCCCCTTGAGTGCAGCTCTGGGCTGCAGGATTGCGGCCGCCCACCCAAGAGAAGCCACCTTCCCCGGGCGCAGAGGGCGGGGGGGGCTGGCTTCCTTTGGTGGAGGATCAGGGCTGCACGTCACAGGGAAGGAGAGCCTGGCATCCCTTCCCTGCCCTGGCTGGGCTCTGCGGGCACGCAGAAGTCCCGCAAAAGTTTTCCGTCTTTCTGCCAGCCCAGAGCCGCCGTGGCGCCTGGGGGGGGGGTGGATCTTTGCAACGTGCTGGCCTGAGCACCGGGGAGAAGGAGGGAGTCCCCGATCCAGCACACACACACCCTCCCCCGCCTTCCTCACCTGCAAGCTCCAGCGCGTCGCCCTCGTGGCCTGCCCTTCCCTTCCGCAGCTGGAGAATGCCAGCGAGAGGGGAGGGGGGAGGACACCCTCTTCTTCCTCCTCTTCCTCCTCCTCTTCTTCCTCCTACTGCTCCTCCTCCTTGGAGGCTGAGGCGCTGAGGAGGGGTGGACCGGCAGGCAGATGGGCAGACGGCAGGCCGGCCGGGGAGGGAAGGAAGGAAAGAGCCCAGGCAGCGGCGAGGAGGAGGAGGCCGAGAGGCGAGCGCGGGAGGCCAAGGCGGCCGGGATGCGCCAGGGCGGCCGCCAAGAGGTCAGTGGGGGTCGGGGAGATGCAAGGCCATTGTTCACATTAAGTGTTCGTCAGTCATTGTCATTATTTAATTTTATGAATACCTTACTTACAATTTAATTTTTATCAATAAATAAGATCATTATTAAGTATGATATCAAGTTTTATTCAGTGTACCTATAGTTTAATTAAGACTTAAAACTTTAACTAAAGTTTAATTTAAGTTAATAAACAGTGTACCTACCTATATAGTTTAAGTTTAAGAAATTTGGCTCTCAAAAGAAATCTCAATCATTGTACTGTTGATATTTGGCTCTGTTGACTAATGAGTTTTCCGACCACTGGTTTGGTGGACTCTGATCTAGAGAAACAGGTTTGATTCGCCACTCCTTCACTTGAGCAGTGGATGCTAATCTGGTGAACTGGATTTGTTTCCCCACTCCTACACATGAAGCCAGCTGGGTGACCTTGGGCTAGTCACAGCTCTTTCAGCCCCAACTCCCTCACAGGGTGTCTGTTGGGGGGAGGGGAAGGGAAGGTGATTGTAAGCTGGTTTGATTCTCCCTTAAGTGGTAGAGAAAGTCAGCATATAAAAAACAACTACTTCCCCTTCTTCTTCTTTCATTCCTGTGCATCAGCAAAATAGGTCTCTGGACAGAACTGTATAGTAGGAGCTGTCTTGGCTGCCCCATCCTGAACCTGCATATTGTCTTCTGCTCTGGTTCCGGAATGGTCTAAGGAGCAGGTACTTCCAGGGAGGTTTTGATCATCTTGTCCAACCCCCTGCACAATGCAGGAAATTCACAACTACCTCCCCAACACACCCCCAATGACTCCTACTCCATGCCCAGAAGATGGCCAAGATGCCCTCCCTCTCATGATCTGCCTAAGGTCATAGAATCAGCATTGCTGACAGATGGCCATCCAGCCTCTGCTTAAAAACCTCCAGGGAAAGAGAGTTTACCCCCTCCCAACGAAGCCTGATCCACTGAGGAACTGCTCTAATTGTTAGAAAATTCTTCCTAATGTCTAGATAGAAACTATTTTGATTTAATTTCAACCCGTTGGTTTTGGTCCGACCTTCTGGGGCAACAGAAAACAACTTGACACCATCCTCTATATGACAGCCCTTCATGTACTTGAAGATGGTTATCATATCACCACTCAGTCTTCTCCTCTTCAGGCTAAACATTACCCAGCTCCTTCAACCTTTCCTCATAGGACTTGGTCCCATCTGTCTTGCAGATGGGAACCATGGGAGCTCATTTTATTTTCTACTGATCAGGCAAATCTTCAGTTCTGCTCTGTTTCAAATTGGGAGGAATCAGAAAACACAAAAGCTGAGAACCATTGAAAGAATAACATCTTCCCGACAATGGAACAACCGAAGCAAGTGAGCAAGCGTGGGGGTTAAATGTGCTCACTTTTCATAGATTATGAAATATCTGCACTATGTCGTGACGCTACCAAGTAGCTCTTCATCTATTGAATTAATTAAACTTTTATGCTCATTTCATAATCTCTTTAGTTGCCCTCGGTTACTGCCGATGTAATCCTCTTTCAACTTTTCTATATTTAGTTTCCGGAAGACTGACACAAACCAGTTGTTGATTTTGTAAGAATAAGATAGTTTTCTCTCCATTATTCCATTCCTTTCACATGTGAGCAACCTCTTTTCTTCTTCCTAGTTCAATTTCCTGAGTCACTACCTCCTAAACCCTAATGGTAAGTGGTATTTGTGTGGGGTGGGGTGGGGGTGGGGAGATTGCAGTACCCACAATAAAAAGCTGGCCAACTCAGGATAATTTTCCAACTTGGAAGGCTTTAAGAGGGGAGTGGACATGTTCACGGAGGAGAGGGCTATCCATGGCTACTAGTCAATTAAAGTGGGTTAGGAGACTGCTGATTCAATCCTAAGCATCAGTAGAAAACAGCAAGACCATTTATGCAGGGTCAATTTTGATGCTTGCTCAAAGCTGTTTTTTTAAATGCAACCTTTAAAATGCCTATTCACAGTCCCGATGCAAAAGGAGAAATTCCACAGACACCCCACTCGCCTGCTCCTTCATTCCTGTTTGCATAGCCATTAGCAACCGTCATGTGCATAGATAACGCAAGGCTGTACTTTTGCATGCATACTTGAGGGGATTCTTTGCCACGGGGGCGGAGCAAACACGAAAGGTCTCGTTAAAGGGGCGCTTAAGAAATGCAAAGCAGGTATGTGCCACCTTTGCAGACACTTCCTGAATGACGGTTCAGCATGAAAAACTAAAAAAAAAAAAATATGCAGGGCAATTCAGCCTGGAATGCGCTGCTATTTACCAAGCATAAATGGCCCAAGAGTCCAGTAGTTCTTCAGCAGTATCTGAACTTCTTCAGGTATCTGAAGCAGTGAGCTGTGGCTCACAAAAGCTCATACCCTGTCAGATATTTTGTTAGTCTTTAAGGTGCTACTGGAATCTTGCTCTTTTCTACTGCTACAGACAGACTAACCCAGCTACCCATCATGACCTAATCCTAAATATGTCTACTTAAGTCCCCTTAAGCTCGACAGGGCTTACTCCTTGGTAAGTATGTTTAGAATTGCAGCTTGTTATAGGGTGCAATGGCATCTACCTTTACCGCAGCTACCTTTTCTAGTGCTCGACTGCCTCTGACTGCGTGCAGAAAACTCCACATTGCATGCAAGAAATACATATATAACTAACCTGCACCTGTATGTCAGATCAGAAGAAATTCAGAAGACTTGGATCTCAATCTGGCTAAATTTAGGGAGCCATCCTGTGTGTGTGTTAAGTGCCTTCAAGTCGCCTCCGACTCATGGCGACCCTATGAGTCAAAGTCCTCCAAAATTTCCTATCTTTGACAGCCTTGCTCAGATCTTGCAAATTGAGGGCTGTGGCTTCCTTTATTGAGACCATCCATCTCTTGTTGGGTCTTCCTCTTTTCCTGCTGCCCTCAGTGTTTCTTAGCATGACTGTCTTTTCCAGTGACTCTTGCCTTCTCATAATGAGACCAAAGTAAGATAGCCTCAGTTTAGTAATTTTAGCTTCTAGGCTTAGTTCAGGCTTGATTTGGTCTAGAACCCACTGATTTGTTTTTTTGTCCGCCCACTGTATCCGTTAACACTTTCCTCCAACACCGCATTTCAAAGGAATCTACTTTCTTCCTATCAGCTTTCTTCAATGTCCAGCTTTCGTACCCATAAATAGTAATAAAGAATACGATGGAATGAATTAACTTGATCTTGGTGGCCAGTGACACATCCTTACACTTTTTTAGCTCTTTCATGGGTGCCCTTCCCAGTCTCAATCTCCTTCTGATTTCTTGGCTGCAGTCTCCCTTTTGGTTGACTAGGCATAAGAAATAAGTCCTGGTTTATTCACTGGGGCTTACTCCCAAGAAAGTGTTTTTAGGATTGCAGCCATAGTCGTGATTTGAGCCTCATTAAAAGCAAAGTTAACAATGGAAATTTGCATCAACGCAGGTTGAACAGTTTGCTTTGGAGAATAATAAATCCATGTAACCAACTTTGAGTAGATATTTTGACAATTCTAAGAACATTATTCATGACACACATTTAGAGAGGACTCCAATTTTTAGATATTTTTACCAGAAAAAGAATGTTTATTTTGAGCCTGTCGCCCCCCCCACCAACTCATTTGAAATGCCCACAGCTGTGCAAAATTATAGGTTTGATGTATTATTTTCCAGAGTCCTTTGTGAAGTCCCATCTTTGCAGGACATTTTGAGGGGCTAGAGAGCCATTGCATTAATAAATGCAAAAAACAAAACAAAAAAAAAACATGGTAACTTTCTCACTGACACTAGAATTTTCTCCTTTAGAACTGTGGTTGTTACAATATGTCTATGCAGTAAACGAGCATACAATCCAATTCCTCGGGGCCCATCTCTGGTCATTAATGCATGGGCAAGATGTCACCAGTTAATCTCTCTCTCATCTCATACTATTTTAATCTGGGATCATAAAAGTAAACCCATGTCCGTTTCCCATCCCACACTATGTGCACCTCCGATGCTCCCATGCGTGTGGGGCATGGGATAACGTGGGATATTCGGGGAGTGTTCGTCGCTACCGACGTCATTACATCACAGTCTCGCGACTGTGTGCCCCGCCAGCTGGGAGGCAGGTGGGGCGCACAGAGCCGGCTGGGCGCGTGCGCGTTGGGATGGCGCGAGCCAGCGATCCCCACCCCGACGGCCAGCTGGGAGGCAGGCGGGCAGCACAGAGCCAGCTGGGTGCGTGTGCCGGCTCGCTCTGTGCGGCCCTGTCCGCCTCCCAGCTGGCCGTCGGGGCGGGGAAAGCCGGCTAGCGCCGTCTCGAAGCGCACACACCCAGTCGGCATTCGCTCCATAAGACAAGTTTTTAGAGGAGGAAAACAAGATTTTTTCTTGTTTTCCTCCTCTAAAAACTAGGTGCGCCTTATGGAAAGGTACAACTCAGGCAATAAACTGTACAACTCAGGCAATAAACACATTGATATAGGTAGGCACCAGCCTACAACATTACAAACATCTTAAGCAAGTTTGAAACTTTCCAAGCAAAACCAAAATAGTAGGTAGAAGTTCCAGCAACAAAGAAGAATGACAACTTTAACCATAAAATTGTTCTTGCGCAAGCAAAGTGATAATACCCAAAAACCAAGTCAAGACACTAACAAATGAGATCCTTTGGTGCAACTGGCATGCACATATATTTCTGGCTTGGACTTAACTTTGCTGCACAACAGCACAAAGGTAAACTTCTCGTTTGCAAACCCAACCCTATGCATCCATGCGCAGCCTCTTTTTCCCTACACATTCCTGCCTCTGGCGACCAGCAGTGCTTTTTGACTCACTTGAATGACCGGCTGCAGTATCTCCTTGCCCTGAGGTAGCATCGGCTCGTATGCCAAGCTGGTTTGCTGAATTCTCGTTTTGCACTGTAAGTGGCCCTAAAACTATACCTTGCTTGTTGCTGGACAAGCTTCTGTAGGGGGGGGGGGTTCTCAGACATTTGGATCTCCCTTATGAAAGTTTCCCCATTGATTTCATGGTGTTTACAGCAGCCATCATAACCTCAGCTGATCGGTCCATTGCTTCCCGGTAGGCATTGTGGTCCTCTATAGCCTGAGCTAAGAAACGCTCACCGCGCCTCTCCTTGGCCTCAAAACGCCTCTCCTCAGCCATGAGTCGTCTCTCCTCAGCTAGGAACATCCACTCATTGTCCTGCACCATCTGTGCATGACTTAGGCTGGCATTTTCCTCCTCCCTCTCACCCTGCTGAAGGAAATGGTTTGCAACATCAGACAGGATCGCCACACGCCTCTTTCTGTTCCTAGCGTTGTCAAGTCTTCTCGCAGGAGAGTCAACCCTGGCCAACTTTTCAACTTGATCATCACTGAGGTCCCCTGTAGGAAGCAATCACACTAGGGCTGTTGATTCGGTTCGGCCCGAACTGAAAAACAGCCGAATTTCCCCTGATTCGGTGGTTTTTAGTTCGGGACGAACCGAACTCAAAAATGGAGGGCAACCGGGGGGACCGAATTCAGCGAGTTCGGGAGTTCACGAATAAATCCGGCAAATTCGGCCATCAGTAAGCAGCATAACCGTCAGTAAGCAGCATTCTCCTTCCCCGGCCAATCGGTGGCCAAGCTGGGTCTTCTTCTGGCCAATCAGTCAGGATTGAATACTGGAGGAATCAGCTGATGTGCGGCCCGGCAGAGAGAGGGAAATCTTCGTGTGTGGGGGGAGGTGCTTGTGCACATTTGCTCCTTTCTGTGGCTGCAGGGGGTGTATTTTTTTGTGTACAGACACAAAACTTTCAGCAGAGATTCATACAAACCTTCTTAAGAGACCCCCCAAGTTTTGTAAACAATGGGTCAGGGGGTCCCAAGATATGGGCTCCCCCCATTTTTCTTTCCTTAGCTGCAGGGGCCGCATTTTTGTGGGTACAGACCCCAAACGTTCAGTGGAGCTTCAGATGAGCCTTCTTAAGATACCCCCCAAGTTTTGTAAACATTGGGTCAGGGGGTCTCAAGATATGGGCTCCACCCCTTTTCCCTCCCCCCTTTTCCATTTCCGTGGCTGCAGGGGGTGCTTTTTTGGGGATACAGCCCCCAAACTTTCAGCATAACTTCAGACAATCCTTCTTAAGATACCACCCAAGTTTTGTAAAGATGGGTTCAGTTGGGGCAGAAATATCGGCTCCCCCCTTTTCTCTTTCCGTGGCTGCTGGGGGCGCATTTTTGGGGGTGCAGATCCCAAACTTTGAGCGGAGCTTCAGACAAGCCTTCTTAAGAGACCACCAAAGTTTTGTAAACATTGGGTCAGGGGGTCCCGAGATATGGGCTTTCCCCTTTCCCCTTTCCCCTATTGGGATGAATGGATCAGTATGCATCTCCAGAGCAAAACGTCCCATGCCTAAATGGAATCGTCTTGGATTACTGAGTCCTCCCCAGCCCCTCCTGATGGAACAGAAGACAGCCACAGTAAGACCCCTTTGGGGGCTTTAATCTATAATTTTTCTCCTGTGTGTGTGTGTGGGGGGGAAGCAGAGTCTGTGTGTGTGTGGGGAGGGAGCAGTTTCTGTGGGTGGGGAAGCCAAAGGGGGCTTTTGCCGGTTCTGCCTGGGGTGTGTGTTCCCCATCAAGTCTCTCTCCCCCTGGTTTGAGGGGGGGGGTTCAGTTGTGTGTCTTCAGGTTTTCCCTCATTCATAAGAGCGGTTAGGTCTATTTGGATGCTTGCTCAAAACTTGTTTTCAAATGGTGACTTAAAGAATGCATTTGGAGTCCCATGCAAAAGGGGAAATTCCACCCCTGCTTATTATGCATAGCTAGCTGCCTCTGTCTCTTTCCATGGTTTGCAAACTCCCAGGTGTCAGGTGTTGCTTTGCACAGTTGCAAAGGTGTTGCTTATAAGGTTGTGTTGCTTTTGCAGTTGTGTTGCTTGCAGTTGTGTTGCAATGCTTTGCAAACTTATCAGCTGTTTGTCGGGGCTGGGAGCTTTGTGCGTGGGCGGCAAGCTCTGCTCAGAGATGCACATTAAGGGTGGGGGACCCCTTTCGGGGCCCATATCTCACCCCCCTGACCCAATCTTTACAAAACTTGGGGGGTCTTTCAAGAAGCGTCCTTTGAAGCTCCGCTCAAAGTTTGGGACCTCTACCCCCAAAAATGCCCCCCCAGAGCCGCAGAAAGGAGTGGTTGTGTTTTTAATGGCTTTATTCGGCCGTATTTTTTTCCTGAACTTTGAATTCCTGCCGAATTGCACGGACCCGAAGTGGGGGAGTTCGGACTTCGGCATATCCCAAATCTAAACGGGCCGAATTCAGCCGAATCCGAACTATACCGAATTTTCTTAAATTCAACAGCCCTAAATCACACATTAAGACAACTGGCCTTCAGAAAAGACATGCATAATGTATCTGTGACAATTTAGGCATGGGAGGTTTAGCACCTCTCTAGGTGCACCTTTCCCCCATCCAAATTCTCACAGTGCTGCTCTCTAGGTGCACATTTTCCCCCATCCAAATTCCTATGAAGGGTGCTGGCCACAATTACAAAACAGAAGTCAATAGGAAAAGTTCTGTCGCAGGAGGTGAGGTCACACACACATAGGAAGCCCTAGTGCAGGGTGATAGAGGAGTTATTTTATAAATTCAGTAGAAAAACCTGTGAGAGAAAATAAAAGCAACATGGTATCGGCTATTGCCACTGAACCACATATCGGAGATCCATAGTGATTGATGTTGTTTTGGCCCTTTTTTCTTTCCCCAAAAAACCATAGCAACAGCAATCTTACCTAATCCATTCCTGGGCGGTGTGGACACTTGAGCATTGTCAGGCTGATCAGGGTCTTGCTGATCCTCTGTGATTTAAAAAAAAGGTTGGTTGGAGAAGGGGCACTTGTTTCACCCCTAAATCTCCACTTAGAGGCAATCCCCCCCCCACGCCAAAATGGAAGGTGGCTGGAAAAATGGCCCATCTTACCCTCAGGGAACAAAAATGCACAGGCATAGGGTGTACTACACCCCCCCCCAATGCAAATTTGAGTGAAAACTAAAGTACCACTTACCATCAGTGATCTCTGTGGATGTAAGAATGTCCGAGGGATCATTGGTGATGAGTTCTTCCGAGAACAGATCTTCCGATTCCTCCCAGCCAACTGGGGTAGCGGCAGCTCTACGATCTTTAACCACAATCACCCGCATGCTAGAGGCAAGGTTGCGAGGCTGGATGCTGGGATCCCCACGGAATATTCTGTCCAGCTGCTTGTAATAAGTACAGAATTGCGGGGAGTTACCAGATATGCTGTTGTGCCCAACAGCTTTCTTGTACTCCTTCCGGAGAAGCTTAGATTTGGTGCGGCATTCAACACCGGATCTGTTGTGCCCTCGCTGTTTCTTCTCCACTGAGACCTTCTCAAAGACATTGATATTTCTATGGGATGCTCCAAGGGCCTCCTGTACCTTGGCTTCCCCCCAAATTCCAATTAGGTCTAGAGTCTCCCTCTCACGCCAGGAAACCCCAAGAGCCCCCTGAGCACAGGCCCTAGACGACATGCCTAAGATTGATGAAGGCTTGTGCCACAAACGGAAGAAATGTAAATGCAGTAAGGAAAGCTGCCATCGGTCAGTCAGGCACTGAGGAAGAGTTTCATGCAGGACGGAGCAGAAAGAGATCAGAGAGCGGGAAATGACATGAAGCAAGTGTGTGGAGGACTGACTCTACCATGCCAGCATCTGTCTCCGCCCCTTTTCTCCCCCGCGGCACCTTGGGGTGCAATTTTTTTAACAAAATTATAAATAAATAAAACACAACTTTTACTTGAGTATTAACGGTGTGGAGAACAGGGCTCTGAGAAAAACAAAACATCCGCCAAGGGGCAGTCTAGTCCAGTCATTAACCAATTTACTGGTATAACGATATAAAAAAAATGGCGGCTACTCATGTTACGCCGCGAATGCTGATGGGAGGGGCGGTGGGAGTGGCTATGAGTTTTGGGCGGCAAGGACTGATGGAATATCGGCCCGGAAGCTCACACATGACGAAACAACCGGATTTATCTCGATTGTGATCTCTATTTCGAGATAAGTCAGATCTTGGAAAACACGCGAGTAAATCGCGCTGGAAGTGGATTTGATCTGCAAAACAGGGCCAGCGTGCGTGTGACCACGAGAAAACTGCTACATTGGGGGGGGGGGTGAAACAGACCAAATCTGACATGCGTTAATGACCTCTGTTTTCTAGTTCTTGGGTTAGATCCAGACTAAATTTTCCTCTGGATGTCTCCATACAAGTTCAGGAGAGCCAGGGTTATTGTGTGTTTTTTTCTATTTGCATAGGGCTATTATCTTTTAAAGAGAGCCAGCATGCTGCATAGTTTAAGAGCAGGAAACTTTAATCTGCAGAACCGGATTTGATTCCTCTCTCCTCCACATGAAGCCTGCCTTGAGCCAGTCACAGTTCTCTTGGAACTCTCTCAGCCCACACAGAGGCAGGCAATGGCAAATGCCTCTTTCCTTGTGAACTCTACGGGGTCGCCATGAGTTGGCTGCGGCTTGATGACACTTTCCACCACCACATTATCCTTTCGAACACCGGCAGTAGGTTACTCTGGAACAGTGCAGAAAACAAATGCATTTCTGCACAGCTTGCTCGTCTATCGCTTTGCCTTTCCCTGTGTTTCTCTCTCCCTTTAATGGACTGGGAATTCAATGAGCTCAACCCCACCCCCACTCCACCCCCAGTTATGAAAGCAAACGCTTCTTGCTTCCTTTGGCGATAGTATTCTCATTTCCTTTATTAGTTTCCAAGCGCTAAAAGCTAGCCCTTTGATCACGGCCTCCGTTGATGACCATGATGTCAACGATGAGAGGTTAGAGTATTAATATAATAAAATCACTGTCAATTTGTACTTCTGCAGGGCTTTGACCTTTCCATCTCTCATTATGTCTTACGGTTGACGTTTTCAGCTCTTCAGTGTATTCCCAACAGATGGAGAGGGATTTCTCTTGTATTAAGTGAAGTGGTGGGGAGATGCCAACTGGCAACCATTCAGATTTAAACCTTGATTGTCTGCAATTGACCCGTCTGTATCATAGACTTTTATTTTTTACTCCACATCTCTTTGGAAGACCCCTAGCCATTTCACACCAGTGTGGGAAACCTAGCAATCGAAAAAGAGGTAATTTATAGAACACCAAAAGGGGAGAGAGTTATAAAAAAAAGCCTACCTATAGAATCCTTCATGCATTTCGACATCTATATAATTTGTGTATTTTGGTTTCGGAGCTGACCTACTCTTGAGCATAATAATTCATTTCAGTATGTTTGAAAGCGATGAGTAGAACAAGGCTGTGATATTCTCATCAAGTTAAACGTGTTGAACAATTTCTTTTGTGGAGGAGTCTGAGACCAGCCATCCCTAAAGCCAGTAAAGTCATCTTCTCTGGGATTGTTAGCCCATAAAGAGAGACTGGGTGGTAGAAGGCATGGATTTATTATCGCTAAGTAATAAAAAGGAGGAACGTGGAATGGTATGGTGTAGCCCGATCTTGTCAAATCTCAGAAGCTAAGCAGGGTTGGTACTTAAATGGGGGACCACCAAAAAAGACTCTGCAGAGGAAGGCAAGGCAATGGCAAACCCTCTCTGGTTCTCCCTTGCCTTGAAAAACCCTTGCTGGGGTGGCTATATATCAATTGTGACTTGAAGGCACATGCATACACAATAACTAGTAAATTCTTATTAGCAGGATTAGTGGGGACTGGGGTAACCACAATCTGTTTTCACAGTATCAGTATCAAATCTGTTTTCTAAGCAACTGAAAGTATAATTCTGCTACCATCACTAGTATGGTTGGCTTGTTTTGAATGCTGATATTCAGTTACAAAAAGGCAAGTCAATCTGGGATTATAAAGTAAGTGCGGACTTTTATAGAAGTGTTATAATAGCCAACAACTTAGCCTAGTGGTGGAACACATGCTTTCTAGGCAAAAGTCCCAGATTCAAGACTTAGATTTGCCAATTAAAGGGTCTTCAGTAGCAGGGCTGCAAAATCTTCCTCCTTATACCTTGGAGAGTCCAAGCTTGCAGGAGTAGACAATACTTGGCTAGTCTAATTCAATACAATGCAGTTAAATAGGTACAAAAACTGTGGCTTGATGGAATGAGTTACCAGGCAGCGCGATCCTGAGGGTTGCCGGCTGCACTGTGACTAGAGTTGCCACTCTTCACCACTGGCGGGAGGTTTTTTGGGCAGAGCCTGAGGAGGGCGGGGTTTAGGGAGGGGAGGGACTTCAATGCCAAAGAGTTCAATTGCCAAAGCGGCCATTTTCTCCAGGGGAACTGATCTCTATCGGCGGGAGATCAGTTGTAATAGCAGGAGATCTCCAGCTAGTACCTGGAGGCTGGCAACCCTAACCATGACCATCCAGCGGTGTATCTATGTCAGTGCTAGTCTGCTCCCGGAAGGGTTTCATTAGTGAGACAGGACAAAGAGCATGTCGCTGGGTTTTTGGAGGTTGCAACTGCATCAGCGTCCCCAGTAACTTTGCAGTAGTGTCCCATCTGGGTGTTGCATTGCAATGGTTGGGCTGTGACAGACAAGGCAGGCAGAACCAATCAGGGGCCAGCAGGAGCGAGGGGCCTAGTTCTGCACATGTCACAGCCAAGGGGCAGGAAGGGGCGGGCTAGGGATTGCGGATCCATGTCTGCGGCATACTTCCCCATCCCTTTAAATGGACTGGGCCCTGCCCTCAGTCCCTTGTCAGCTGACAGAGTTGGAAAGGGCCCCAGCAACCCCCCTCCCTTGCTGCTATAGGCTAACACAGCTACTCATCTGGAATTACTATTAATCTTTCAGATCCTATTAATTTTACAGTTAGAAGAATCCAATCTCTGATCTATGTCCTTGGGCATATCCCATTTACAAAAAAAATTAACAAAACTTTTACTAGTGTATCTGGTTGAATATTGTCTAAATTTGTATTAATTTCCATTTATATTTATGAAACAAAACAATGTAAAGAAATAACAAAAATTAACAAAAAAATGGAACACAAATTAAAGTCACTTACAGTGCAGTCCTAACCAGAGTTACACCCTTCTAATTCCATTGACTTCATTCTAGCATTTTCAATTGGAGCAATACATGATTGATCTTCATTGAACACACACGAACACACATGAAGCTGCCTTATACTGAATCAGACCCTTGGTCCATCAAAGTCAGTATCGTCTACTCAGACCGGCAGCAGCTCTCCAGGGTCTCAGGCCTCCAGGGTCTTTCACATCACATACTTGCCTAGTCCCTTTAACTGGAGATGCCGGGGACTGAACCTGGGACCTTCAGCATGCCAAGCAGATGCTCTGCCACTGAGCCACAGCCCCACCCCAATCTTCTAACCCCACCCCATTCTTCTAACACCCCACCCCATACTTCTAACACTGCATTCGCATGCAACCAATTTAGCTTCAGCCTTAATGGGATAGGCCACCTTTGTTGAACAGGCAATGAAATGTTCTTCAAATGTCTGAATTTTGAATATTCTGATATTTTCACATTCTGTCAAAATATCCACTGATGGAAGGAGTTCCCTCAGCAGATCATGATTTTCTCACCTCCCCACACACAAATAAATGCTGCTCTTGCAGGGTAGGAAAATTCCAGGAACAGAATGCAGGGGGGACTAGCAAAATTATCCCCTTCCATCCACAAAAATCCTCTGTGGGCTCTGACTGTAAATACCAAAGGGAAAAAAATGTGATGCTTCCCAGTAAGTGGTCTTATTCCTTCTGTGTAAACTAGAAAAGGCTTCTATGGTAGTAAGAAATCTCCAGGACACTATGACATTATATCCCACAGAGTTTCCTCTCCCCAATCCTCACCATCCCCAGGCTCCACCCCTAAATCCCCAAGAATTCCTCAACCTGGGGTTGGCAACCCTAACTTCCAGTAAGTACCCAAGGGTGTATTTAAAAAAATCCCATGACGGTACCTACCACTGCCTGGTAGCTAAGGTTCCCAGCTCTGGGTTGGGAATTACCTGGAGATTTTGGGAGTGGATCCTGAGGAGGGCGGGGTTTGGAGAGGGGAGGGACTTCAATGCCATAGAGTGCAATGGCCAAAGCTGTCATTTTCTCCAGGGGAACTGATCTCTGTCGCTGGAGATCAGTTGTAATAGCAGGAGATCTCCAGCCACCACCTGGAGGTTGGCAACCCTCCTGGTAGCCCTAGGTCTGAATATGCTATTTTATGGCTTCATGTACTTGTAAATGTTAGAGGTGACAGAATGTAAATACTGATAATACTGATACAGGGCGTGTTTAGTCCAGTTGAACTCTAAGGGGAGCTGCAGCGTATTCTTGAATGCTCCTCTTGTTTTTCATTGCTTCTTGTTGCATGTCTTCTCTGCCTGTAAGTCAATAGTTGTATCCTGAAGGTCCCAGCACCCTTGGAAAGCTGACAGTAAGTTAATGCTTCTTGCAATCCCGTTATTGCTGTAAACTTTATACTGTGCAGTTCTGCATCTGGGATTGGTTTATTTCCCCAGTCCTGATAACAGTGAATGCATACTTCATCTAGAAAATCACTATCTTAGAATGACTTTTTAATATGCTACATGACCCAGAGTCAGACTGGACAACCAGCCTGAGTAAGCTATGTGCTGTAGGGGTGGTAGATATGAGCTGATCACCCGGTGAGTTTGTAGGGTTGCCAGCCTCCAGGTACAAGCTGGAGATCTACTATTACAACTGATCTCCAGCCAATAGAGATCAGTTCACCTGGAGAAAATGGCTGCTTTGGCAATTGACTCTATAGCATTGAAGTCCCTCCCATCCCCAAACCCTGCCTTTCTCAGGCTCCGCCCCCAAAACCTCCCACCAGTGGCGAAGAGGGACCTGGCAACCCTATCAGTTTGGTTCAACCCAAACCACAGCGAATGCCAGCCTAACGGGTTTTCATCGGCTTATTGCAAAACTGTGCATGTTGCAAAACTGTGCAAAGATGCTGCCCAACCAAACCAATCAGCAGCCATTACCATCACTAGGGACTACTTAGATGAACAATTATGGGTACGATATTATTAAAATACAGCATTTGGGCACGGTTGATTTATATGATTTGTGACAGATTTAATTGTCTATTTAAACAATTGCCTGCGGTCCTGCGGAGCAGCACTGTCATGCAGCAAGGATGGGAGCATGCCCGAGATGCACGAGAATGTCCATGCACGAATCCTGATGGCACGGTTAGGAAGCAATACAGTCAAGCAACCTGCTGATCAGCCTGGAATAGGTCGACGACCCGTCAGCTCCGTGTTTACAACCTGCATCCAGGACGTGAGCTCAACTGGTGTATGTTTGAGAATCCCTACCAAGAATGTTGACTGGAGGGTGACCATAGGTCAGTAATGCTTAACATTGCTGCAGACCTTGGCACAAACATGATCACCAGGAGAACTTACCTTGCACAGTACCCTCAAGCAGATGGAAGGCAAGCTCTTGGTTGCAACAATTCCAAGAAGAAGAAGGAAAAGAAGAAGAAGAAGAGTGGGTTTTTATATGCTGACTTTCTCTACCACTTAAGGAAGAATCAAACTGGCTTACAATCACCTTCCCTTCCCATCCCCACAACAGACACCCTGTGAGGTAGGTGGGGCTGAGAGAGTTCTAAGAGCTGTGACTAGCCCAAGGTCACCCAGCTGGCTTCATGTGTAGGAGTGGGGAATCAAACCCGGTTCTCCAGATCAGAGTCCACCGCTCCAAACCACCACTCTTAACCACTACACCACTCTAGCTCTCAATAACCACCTTAATCACTACACCTATTCTAGCCCCACCTACCTCACTTGGTGTCTGTTGTGGGGAGGGGGAGGGAAGGAGATTGTAAACCAGTTTGATTCTTCCTTAAGTGGTAGAGAAAGTTGCCATATAAAAACCAACTCCTACTCCTACTCCTCTTCTTCTTCTTCTTCACTCCTCACGTCCCCTGATCTTGTGGACTATCCTCCATCCATATGCAGCAATGGCCCTGTAGCCAAATAAAGATCCAACTAGTAGTTCCCCTTCCTATAAGCTGTGATGCTGAATTCTTGGACGTCATTGTCAGAGTCCCTGGTTATGGAAGGCTTGAACCAATGATGTATCCTGCATTTGCTCAGGCTTATTGGAATTTTATGCCTATGATAATGTGACACCCACATGTAGATGTCTGGCAGGAGATGGGCACAACTGATAGGCTAGACTGTTTTCAGGGTTCCCAACACTGCCTTTGCAAATGCCAGAAGATTTGGGTAGCAGTGCCTGGATAGGGTGGGGTTTGGGGAGGATGTGATGCCACTTCCTGATGATATTCTAGACTGCCTCCCCTAATCTCTATGGTATTAACCATAGATGTCTGGTAGGGGATTTTATGGTCTTTATTAGGGGAGGGGCTGTGGCTCAGTGGTAGAGCATCTGCTTGGCATGCAGAAGGTCCCAGGTTCAATCCCCACGATCTTCAGTTAAAGGGACTAGGCAACTAGGTGATGTGAAAGACCTCTGCTTGAGACCCTGGAGAGCCACTGCTGGTCTGAGTAGACAATACTGACTGTGATGGACCAAGGGTCTGATTCAGTATAAGGCAGCTTCATGTATGACTCATTTGCAAAGACAATTCTTCATATCCAGTTAAAAATATGAATGTAAAGGCCAGGTCTCATTCCAATACATACCCTGGCTGGATTTCTCCCCCCCCCCTTAATAGCTATAAATAACAATGTGTGAATCACCTTTTAAAGCAATATTTTTGCTTTAAATGCTTAAATATTTTATTCCAGCCCCCACGCCTCAACTAGGAACAGTATGCCAGGCTTCCATTTCTGGCTGCTTTTCTTCTGTATGTTCCTTCTGCACATTCAAAACTATCAAAATATAATACCAATTTAAACTGCAACCATCATTTATATTAGTAGTGCGGGATGGGGAATGGGGAGGGGTAGAAATGTACTGGTAAATTAATCTTTGTGCGGGAAAAGAGCTGCTTAAAATAGGTTTTCAGCATGCATAGTAATGAACTATTGCTATCTCTCCTGAACAGACATCTTTAAATAACTATGTACAAAGTTGTTTAAAATCCTCTCCCTTGAATTTCAGTCTCAGTAATGCAAAGCCAAGTGATTCCTCCCTATACAACAAGCATCAACAAACTCCTCCCTCTTTTTCTTATCCTGTCCTTAATATAGGGAACTCGTGAATCAGCGATGACTTTTACATGCTTTCCCTTTGACCTTCCAGAAGATAATCATAATAGCGCCAGGCTGCCGAAAAATCAATCCATTTTCATAAAGGCAGCAGCCTTCAGATTAATCTCTTCTTATTAATTCGGGCCAGTGGAAAAAGACAAGCAGGCGGACAAAACAGCTCTCCTTCCTCCCTCCTTGTCCCCCAAAACTGCTTCCTTGGGGGAAAAATGTATATATTTCCAGCAGACAACAAACAAACAAAATTTCCAATCGGTCCAAAGCTGCAAATTTGCAGCTTTGGTCAAAATTAATTTCAAACGAATGTGACGGGGAAGTTGGGATTGTCAAGATTACTGCGAATCCTGTTGTTATAATTGCCTGTTCCCTTCATCTATCGCTCTGTCACTCAAGAGCGGCACAGCTGCATTAACGGGCTGCAATCATAATCTAATTCTCAGATCAAATTCCCATCTTCAATATATCCTTTAATAAAGCGTCCATTCCCCCCATCTTTTATCCTTAATTATTGCATCCTGTTCCTGTCTCCCTTGACAACCAAATTAAAAGGTGCACACTGCAGCTATATCCTAATGATAATAATTTATTTTTTAAACGGTGGCACACAACTAGCGAAATTGCCAATCCACGCTAACCTTGTGAAGGTTGGCTGGATGGCTTCAGGTAAGTCGGTTTCTTTTCCCTCCCGATAGCACGGCCATGGGAAGATAAGAAATACGATTTTTAAAACGTGTATTGATTGTTCTTTTTCTCATCCCCTCTTTCGCCCACCAGCTAATATTGAAAATTAACTGGCTGAGTAAGAAGAGAAAAAATGTACAAGAGAGCCAGCTAGACGCAGGAGGTACTCTCCAAACCAGAGGTTGTGGCTTGTGGTACTGGGGAGGGTGGCTGCTGGATTGATTGATTTCCCACGCTGCCATAGGAGAATAATGGATGCACTCCAAATTCTATCCTAATCCCCTTCTCATTCCCAATTCCTTCCATAAAATTCTTATATTTAATCTAGGAATGGTTTCTAATTTCCCACTTGCTCTGGTCAACCCCATGAGGTACAAACAGCCAGTCAAGCCAAATTTACCTCATCGTCATCCTTTTAGGGATGTGTTGCCATATGGCTACCCCCATTTTGGCCAATGCCTGAACTGCTCCCTGCCTTTCCATCCAAGGATCCTCAAGGTAACTGTATGTGTGTGAGAGTGTAAAGTACTGTTAAGTCACAACCGACTTATGGCAACCCCAGCAGCAGCTTTCAGGGCAAGTGAGACGCATTGGTGGTTTGCAATTGCCTTCTTCTGCTGAGTCTTCGTTGGTGGTCTCCCATCCAAGTACCAGCTCTGCTTAGCTTCTTCGCTTCTAAGACCTGATGAGATCTGGCTAACCATGCTGCCTTCCTTCCCCAAGGTAACTTACAACCAATAAAAAAAAAAAAACAGTTGAACATAGAGGTGTTGCAAAAGCTAGCAAGTCAAAAACATCAGCACTGAATGGCAACAAAAAGAAGGGCAAGGTCATCCAGCAAGCCGCCATGGCAAAGGGGTAGGGTTGCCAGGTCCCTCTTCACCATCGGCAGGAGATTTTTGGGGTGGAGCCTGAGGAGGGTGGGGTTTGGGAAGGGGAGGGACTTCAATGCCATAGAGTTCAATTGCCAAAGTGGCCATTTTCTCCGGGTGAACTGCTCTCTGTCGGCTGGAGATCAGTTCTAATAGCAGGAGATCTCCAGCTAGTAACTGGAGGTTGGCAACCCTAGCAAGATACCATACACAGGGGCAAACTAAAAATGAATCTGTATTGGGATCTCCTTCACCTGCCCACCCCAAAGTTTCAAGATCATTCTGCCTTCTTTTATTGACCATAGTTATTCCTCATCTCTTGCCATTAAGACGAGAGTGTCTCTTGTGCCTAAGTAAGGGGGGCACAGGAGGACTTTGGATGGTTATGTCTGACTTTGGCCCTTAATGGAGGGTCTGCGGCTCTGCCACCCTTTTTTACTTGCTGTGGGGTATCGGGGGTAGAGCCAAGGGGCTTCCCATTGACTGGTGCCAAACCTTTAGAAAGGGGTGATTAGAGTTGGTGTGGTGTCTTTGCAAAACTATAGGTGGAATATGTCAGGAAAACAGGCCCCACTACAACAGCAACTGCAAGATCCCATGTGCGGGGCCAAAGACGATGAAATGCGTCATTCAGCTCTCCTTCAATGTCCTCTTAAAGCTGTGAGATCCTTTGGCCTTCTTTTATTGACCCATTTGTTTTTTTTCATCTCTTGCAGAAAGGCTTTCATTAGTTATCTGTGCTTGGTGAATCCAGATCCTTAGGCTCTTAGGATATTGATTACCTTCCCAAACAGCTTGAATTTGGGATCGCAAGGGCTCTTTAAACAAAACATAAGAAATGCAATTCTGTCAGTCTGTAGCACCTATTTCCCGAATCCTCTTACTTTTTTGTAGTAAAAAGCATTTGTATCTGTTTTCAACTGACTTGTCCTTTTACTATGCACATCTAATGGGCACCATTATTCATTGTGTTTCTTCTGTAGTTCTTATAAACCTTCTTGATCTCATTGTGTAGCCAGACATGAGTGGCTACATGATATCATCACTATGTCAATTCAGAATAAAGGCAAGATATATTATATACCTACCATCTTAAGATATGAAAACATCGCAGGTAGCAGCTACCTTAAACATCTCATGAAGCTGCCTTATACTGAATCAGACCATTGAACACATGAACACACGAAGCTGCCTTATTCTGAATCAGACCCCTGGTCCATCAAAGTCAGTATTGTCTACTCAGACAGGCAGCAGCTCTCCAGGATCTCAGGCAGAGGTCTTTCACATCACCTACCTGCCTGGTCCCTTTAACTGAAGATGGTGGGAATTGAACCTGGGGCCTTCTGCATGCCAAGTAGATGCTCTACCACTGAGCCACAGCCCCTCCCCATTGGTTCATCAAGGTCAGTACTGTGTATTTAGACTGGCATCAGATCTCCAGGGACTCCGGTAGAGGCCATATCACCTGCTACCTGGTCCTTTTAACTGGAAATGCCAGAGATTGAACCTGGGACCTTCTACATGCCAAGCAGATGCTCTACCACTGAGCCACAGTTCCTCCTCTAAGGACAAAGGCTTTTCCTGTCTGAGGCCCTGAAGAAACACTATGAGTCACAGACAACGCAATGCTGAGCTAGATGGGCCTCTGGTCTGCCTGGGAGTAAGGTACCTTCATATGTTCATATATGACAGGAACAAAAACTTGTGCAATGGCGTCAGGAGGGAAGTGCAGAGGTTTGAGAATCCTGTGGGTCGCTCCCTCTCTTAAGCTATTTTTGGATGAAAGGGTTAATTGTATTGGGAAAGGCTTTATATCATCTGACATCATGACTGCTCATGAAAACCTGTTTCATCTTCAACACTTGTACTGCTCTTTGGAGCCCAACTTCTCTCTTCTATAGTAAACATTTGATAGTTTTCTTTCTCAGTACACAAAACTGTTTTCAAATGCGTGGCTCAATTACCGGTACTCGCATTCTGAAGGTTAGATCACTTCTCTGAGTCTCTTACGCTCAGTGCAAGGAATTAGCCATGTCTTCCACATTAACAGTGATGGTTTACATAGAATAGAGCATCTCTGAATGAATTCCGGATTGCCTTTGTTAATCATAGTGTTATAACCTTAAGATTTCATCTTTTTAAAAATGTATTTATAATAGGAAGAATTATATCTAATGATAATCCCCAGGCCTCGATTTCTGAATTTACAAAAAAAAAAAAAAAAAAAAAAGTCACTTTAATGACATATCCTGTCATATAGTAATAGTTATTGAGCATCAGGAAATATGATCACTCGTCCCAATGATACGGAGTAATTTCAATTATCTGATGGCTTGGGGACTATCCAAAATGATCAGCTAATGAGAGATATGGGTGAAGAGGTATCCTGTTGACATAGAAACTGATTAATTTGAATTAATATGCCAATGAGCATGTGATTATTTATTTAAGAATGATGAATTTGAAAGCCCGTGTGGTGTAGCGGTTAGTGTTGGACTCATTCTTGGGAGACCCAGGATCAAATCCCTATTCAGCCATGAAGATGACCTTACGCCAGTTATATGCTCTCTGCCGGACCCACCAAGATTGCTGATGAGAAGACGAAACAGTTTTTTATAGGTATAGTTAGACGGTGAGGCTCGTAAGCACACAAGAGTAGAACTTGAAACAGCTCCACCTGGTGACACTTTCCCTCACTCAATTCTCTCTCACTCTTGGTATATATTATGTATTCATTGATGAACAGAGTGTTCTGCGTTATACAATGGTAGCATAATCCTTAACACTTGTGTACTCATTCTGGTTGGGTCTTCCTCACTGTATTAAGCAAGCAGAAATCATGTCACAAGATAGTTTCCCCTTTTCTTTCTTGGCAGCCATTGGCTCTGTACTTATGCAGCAGGTAGCCATGTTATTGCTTCGAAGGGAAAGAAACGTCACATCTTTTTTTGACATTGCAAGATATGACCCGCTGGTTTAATTAGCTTCTTTTTTTTACAGACCGCAATCTGAAATGACAGCAGATCTTCCGCATGTCCCTGCACTCTCCCCTTCAGTGGCGAATGCAATTCAGAATCTGCTGCAGAGCTCTTTAAGTTTGAAATTAACCATCCGGCATTACCATAAATGGCGCCTGCATAATTTTACAGATATTTGTAAACTTTAATATATTCGCTTTAACTTGGCTTTCAGATGGAAAGCATGAAAAATCAATTCCCCAAGCTGTGCAAATATCAATGAAAGGGAAAGCATAATTTGTGTTTGATCCTGCTGAGATATATCCAGAAACTTAAAAGAGGAGGGAGGGAAGTGAGAGAAATCATAATTCACAGGATTTTAAGCAACTTGCAAAATGTTCTACTCTTTTACATCATTAACATGATTGCACAAGGAAGGTGAAGAAGTCTCACTCTAACGAACATGCAAATGAACAATCTTCACCCCGGGATCTGGTCTGGGTGAAGAACCCATGAGGAAAATCACATTCTTATTCCTGACTCAGAGAAAAACAAGTCTCATAATTTTCTTGCATTAAAACTTTTGATCTTTTACTCAAGTAGTTGCTGTGGACCATTTATGCATGGGAGATTTTGCCTTGGATTCGCCACTCTCTAGATGCACATTTTTCCCATCTGAATTCTCAAAACTCAGAAATAAGCCCCCATGCAGAGTTTTGAGAATCCTGATGGAAAAAATGTGCATCTAGAGAGTTGCGAATCCAAGAGAAAAAAAACTCCCATGCATAAATGGCCCCAGTTATTTAATGCATCCAATTGTCTTAGAAGAGTGGTGCTCACTCTGCGACTAATGGATGGCCACATTTGCAATTACCATTAACCAAAAGAGCTTCATGACTACTAAATAGCTACAATAATAATATTAGTATCACAATTAATTCTATCAATATATCTAATTCTCATCTTGGCCAAATTCGAGGATACTTAAATCCAGAGATTGGAGCTGTGAACGAGCAAGACAGATCTTTCTAAAAAGCTGAAAAACACCCAGAAGCAGAGATACCCAACTTTTCATGCGTATGCCTTGATTCCCAATGAAGGTTACACATACAGTGGAGAAGGATATCTCCTATATGAATTTATGAAACAGCCTTATGCTGAGACAGTGGGTGGCTAAAAGCAAAATTCAATTAAAAACCACAATCATTCTGAATTTGTCATCCTTGCTGTATCAACCTGAAAATCCATCTCCATTTTGCTTCACCGTTCTGCAAACTGAACCCATGATTCGTTGTTTTCACACCTTGTTTTCTTTCCTCGCATCAATCCCTTCCAAATGTAACATTTGTGTATTTATTTATTTGGAAAATGTCTGTGTCACCTCTCCACGGAACCTGCTCGAGGTACAGCTTATGAAATGAAACATAATACAAACATAAAATATCATAAAAGTTATTAAAACTATTCAAAAACGCAGCCAGAACATAAAACAGCATAAATCATGGAGCAGCATCAACATGTCTCAGGCTATAAAACAATGTGTGTGGGGGGGAAATCAACAATCAAATTGATAAATCGATGTATCAATAAATTGGCATTGTTCTTCACACAAATATTATTCATATTACGGATGTTCATTATTTGTACCTTCTAAATTCTATATAACTGTCATATAACATGCATACTCAATACAAACAAATTACAAAACCAAAAAAAAAAAAAAAAAACCAAGCAGAGAACTGAAGTAATTGACAAAATTATAAATTTAAAAAATTAACAAACCTAGGGAACAATATCTCATCCCTAATTACAGTTTTCTGAAAATTCCTGATGAAAGACCAGGGATACTCGATTATTCGCCAGTTTGTCTTGTGTATTGTATAACATGCATAATCAATACAAACAAATTTACAAAACCAAAAAATAAATAAAAAAATAAGCAGAGAACTGAAGTAACTGACAAAATTATAAATTTAAAAAACGAACAAACCTAGGGAACAATATCTCATCCCTAATTACATTTTTCTGAAAATTCCTGATGAAAGACCAGAGATACTCAATTATTTGCCGATTTGGCTTGTGTATTGTCCATGGACATCAGTTACGGGAGCCGAACATTTGACATGCTCAGCTCAACTGTGCCTAACTGTGGAAAGAACACAACAGTACTTGCATACAGTTCTGTTTCAGCTGCTGCCCTCAAAACCAAACTGTTTTATTTCTATCTATTCATCTATCCAGTAGATTTAGCCAGAGGACCTTCCCAGAGGCATTTCACATGGAGGTGCAAAATGGTTCCCCCACCGTGGTGGCAGTGAGTAGGGTGGAGGACAGAGGTGATAGCATCTGCATGGCCCCATCCTCACCCCTCTCACTGCTGTTCCTGCCCACCTCCCGCATCTGTTGTGACTCATCTCATTGGTGCAGAAGTACAGAACGTTTCCAGTCTGGTTTCAGGACTGGTTAGGGTCCTGAAACAGCCTTGATTGCCCTGGTGAATGACCAGTTCCGGGACACGGACAGAGGGAGTACAGCTCTGTTGGTTTGCATGGACGTCTCAGTGGTTTTCAACACCTTTGATCATGGTGTCCTTCTGGACCGCCTTTTCAGCCTGTTTTGCAGTGGTTCCAGTCCTACCTGGAGGGTAGGGTAGGGGCTGTGGCTCAGTGGTAGAGCATCTGTTTGGCATATTGAAAGTCCCACGTTCAATCCCCAGCATCTCCAGTTAAAAGGGCTAGGCAAGTAGGTGATGTGAAAGACTTCTGCCTGAGACCCTGGAGACCCGCTGCTAGTCTGAGTAGACAATACTGACTTTGATGGACCAAGGGTCTGATTCAGGATAAGGCAGCTTCATGTGTTCATGGTAGGTTTCAAAAGGCAGTGTTGGGAGACTGCTGCTCAGCCCCTTGGTCATTTCCCCATTATGTCAGAGCAAAATATGTTTTTCCTTTGCTCTGGCTTTAAGGAGTAAGCCCTGGGACCCTATGCTTCATGCCTGGAATGGGCATGATGTCATGTGGACGTTCCCTTCCCAAGTGGAGCATCCCACTGACCACACATGGCAAAATCCCCATGTGGAATCCACCCCAGTCTTATTATGCAAATCCCTAATAGGATTGAATCTCAAATTTTCTACATGCCAAATATGTGCTCTACTACTGAAAATGCCCTATAGAATCATAGAATCACAGATTTGGAAGGGGCCATACAGGCCATCTAGTCCAACCCCCTGCTTAATGCAGGATCAGCCTAGAGCAACACTGACAAGTGCTTGTCCAGCCTTTGCTTAAAGACTGCCAGTGAGGGGGAGCTTCCCACCTCCTTAGGTAGCTGATTCCTCTGTCGAACAACTCTTACTGTAAAAAACCTTTTCCTAATATCCAGCCGGTACCTTTCCTCCCGCAATTTAAACCTATTACTGCAAGTCCTATCCTCTGCTGCCAACAGGAACAGCTCCCTGCCCTCCTCTAAGTAACAGCCCTTCAAATAGTTAAAGAGAACAATCCTGTCCCCCCTCAACCTCCTCTTCTCCAGACTAAGCATTCCCAACTCCCTCAGCCTTGTCTCGCAGGGCTTGGTCTCCAGGCCCCGGATCATCCTCATCACTCTCCTCTGCACCCACTCGATTCTGTCCACATCCTTTTGGAAGTGAGGCCTCCAGAACTGCATTATGCATTCAAACTAGCTGTGATACTGGAAATAGTTTTCCACGGGTTCTCCCCATCTCTTTAAACTTTATTAAACAGTGCTGGATGGCTGTGGGCAAGTTTCTGTCTCTCCCGTCAACTTCTTCACAGAGTTGCTCTGTTGATAAATAGAGAAAGGGGGGATTATTTACCCCACCCTGAGCTTCTTGGATGTTAAATATCTGTAGCTAGATAATCATAGCTCACTAACAATGCAGCAAACACACACACACACACACACACACACACACACCTTTCACCCACTGCTAAAATGCAGCAAAACTTCTAAATCCAGTCAGGAGACTTCATTTCTTCTCAACCTTTAATCAGCTTGCTTTCTGTCCACAGGACCTCTCACATGCTAATCACTATGAACACTGGATCTCACATCTGTAAGAGAGGTGTTAATTGGTACATTTTCTAGAAGATTTTCATTTCCTCAAACTTGGTGATGGGATGGGTACATGGTTGGGACTTGTAATGTATGCCCCCAAATGCTGGCACTCGACTGTTGTCGTTTGGAGAGAGATAGCCTCAAACTGTAGAGATGAATTCTGGAATTCAATCAGAATTATTATTATTTTGCCAACAGGTCTCAGTTGGCTTATGGCAACCCCATAGGGTTTTCAAGGCAAGAGAAATTCAGAGGTGGTTTGCCATTGCATTCCTGCATGTCACGACCCTGGTATTCCTTGGAGGTGTCCCTTCCAAATACTAGCCAGGGCCAATCCTGTTTAGCTTCTGAGATCTGATGCGACCCGGCTAGCCTGGGGCTATCCAGGTTAGGAGAGAGGGATGTAAATCTGCTTAGGGAGGGCTACAGAGAGATGTGAAGGTGTGAAATTGGTGGATCTCTCTGTTGCCATTCTTCAGAGCCTCCATCAGAACTGTTGCCCTCCCTACAGACTCTTGCCTTCACCTCCTGCTTCTGGAGCACTGAAATGAACAGCTCCTTGGCTCTCTGCTGCACACCTTCCTCCTCTGAACAGCTTGCTATGGCTTGCCTTCTTTCTGTCCATTCCTACATTTCTTGCCCTTCTGCCTATCCACTCACAAAGCTACTTTCTCCCCAAAGGGGATCCAAAGGGGCTTACAATATCTTTCTCCCCACCTGTTACTTCAGGATACATGTACAGTTCCTAACATGGGAGGAACTGGAGAGGAACACACACATGAACACATGAAGTTGCTTTGTACTTAATCAGACCCTTGGTTCATTACGGTTGATATTGTCCACTCAGACTAGCAGCGGCTCTCCAGTGTCTCAGGCAGACATCTTTCACATCACCTAATTGCTTAGTCCCTTTATCTGGAGATGCTGGGGATTGAACCTGGGACCTTCTGCATGCCAAGCAGATGCTCTACCACTGAGCCACAGCCACTCCCTCCCTCCCTCAATTAAGCTTCAACCATTTCACTGTAGATGCCAGGGATTGATCTTCGGACCTTCTGCATGCCAAGCAGGTGCTCTTCCACTGAGCCATGGCCCTTGCCTGTGGAATTCAGAGGAATCTTGATCCAGAGAGATCTGATAATCATTACTATCTAGTAGTTAAGGACTCCAAGACTTGAGCTGGGCAACTCAAGAGGAGACCCAGTGTGGTATAGTGGTTAAGAGCAGCAGACTTTAATCTGGAGAACATGGTTTGATTCCCCACGCTTCCCCATGAGCAGCAGACTCTAATCTGGTGAACCTGGCTGGTTTCCCCACTCCTGCACATGAAGCCTGCTGGGTGACCTTGGGCTAGTCACAGTTCTATTCAAACTTTCTCAGACTCCCCTACCTCACAAGGTGTCTGTAGTGGGGAGAGGAAGGGAAGAAGACTGTATGCCAGTTTGATTCTTCTTAAAAAGTAGAGAAAATTGACATATACAAATCAACTCTTCTCCTACCACTACTGTCTAATGAGCTAACATGGGCTGTGTGCTTACTCAGACATCAAGGCCCTTTCCAGGCACGGAAGATAAAAATGGTGTCTAACATTGGATCCATGGCTAGTAGTCCAGATTGCCTCCGGATTGTCTAGTCCTTATAGGAATACTACAAGTCTGGTCTTTGTCTGATCAAGAGAACTGCAGTGTTCAGCTATAAGCCTGAAACAGTGGCTAAGGTCATGACATGACCCCCACACTACTGGCCAGAGGTATGTCCTTAATCTACTGACCCACATGTTGATGTTTGGCCCAGGTATTCCCGAAGGGGGAGCCAGGATAGAGCTCTGATGGTGTGCACATCCCTTTATGCAAATGCAGACCATGCAGACAATGCATAAAGATAATGGAAGGTTGTTCAAAATTTCTTTTACAATAAATTGGCTTAGTAAACAAGAGGTCAGATTGGCCCCCAGCCAGCTTAGAGGTGCATTATCTCATATTAGCTTGAGGTACACATAAAAGCAAGTTAGAGCAGCGAAACCAAGCGTTGCAGGTTGTCCTGCCCCAAATCAGAGTCTTTCAGTTAGCGATCTCTTTTCCTCCCCTGTACAGACGTCCCCTGCAGTAAAGAAAAATGAAAGATTACACAGGGCTGGAAACAAAGTTTACCTTCCTGCCTGTCGGTAGGTGAGAAGTTTGTTTCGTTTCCCAATCCCAGAGCTCCTAACCAGAGAAAACTAGCTAACAGTCTCCGCAAACGAGTCCTGCAGCTATTTTGTTTCACTAAATGCCTCTCCTTTAGATTTTTCAGCAATTCCCTTAACTGAAAACTGTAACTTGCCAGACACTGCTGGAAGAAATGTCTGTTTGTACAGTGTGCAAGATAAACAATGCTGCTATAGTGTTATTACCTAGTTAGTACACAGAACAAAAGTTAAGGTTTTTCTTTTTCTTTTTAGCTATCATACATTTTATAGTAATAACAAAATAAACCTAAGGGGTGCATCCCTGAGGTCCCATTTGTATTGGTGTGGAATCAGGGTTCAAATGTTACCAAAGGGACTATATATACCCATGGATACATGATGCTACCTTTCACTGAGTCAGACTGTGGGTCTATCGAGTCAGTATTTTCTATTACGACTGCAGCAGATCTCTAGGGTATCAGGTAGAGGCATGTTCCATCACCCGCTACTTGATCCTTTTAACCAGAGATGCCAGGGATTGAACCTGGGACCTTTTGCATGGAAAACCGATACTCTACCACTGACGCATGGCTCCTTCTCAATGTAGAGACACTGCAAAGAATCTTAATGAAGACAAATAGAGAGAGTGGGGGAGAGGACACAGAGTCTTGTTCAAAACAGTAACTTTGATGTTTGGGAGGGCTACCATTTTCCAATTGGGGGGTAGGGTGCCAACCTCCAGGTGGTAGCTGAAGATCTCCTGCTATTACAACTGATCTCCAGATGACAGAGATCAGTTCCCCTGGAGAAATGGCCGCTTTGGAAGGTAGACTCTATGGCATTGAAGTCCCTCCCCTCCCCAAACCCCACCCTTCTCATGCTTAGGGTTGCAAGGTCCTTCTTTGCTACCAGCGGGAGATTTTTGGGGTGGAGCCTGAGGAAGGCTGGGATTGGGGAGGCGAGGGACTTCAACGCCATAGAGTCTAATGCTCAACCGTGGAAGCCCACTAGGTGACCTTGGGCCCGTCACAATCTCTCAGCTTAACCTACACTCAGAAGGTAGTTGGGAGGAGGAGGAGAAGGAGGAGTTGGTTTTTATATGCCAACTTCCTCTACCACTTAAGGGAAAATCAAACCGGCTTTCAATCACCTTCCCTTCCCCTCCCTACAACAGACAGCCTGTGAGGTAGGTGGAGCTGAGAGAGCTCTAAGAGAGCTGTAACTAGCCCAAGGTCACCCAGCTGGCTTCATGTGTAGGAGTGGGGAAACCAACCCGGTTCACTAGATTATAGAGTCCACTGCTCATGTGGAGAAGTGGGGAATCAAACCCGATTCCCAGATTAGAATCCACAGCTCCAAACCACCACTCTTAACCACTATACCACGCTAGCTAGGTGAAGGGAGGGGGTAACTATGTGAAAAGCCCCTTGAGTCCCTGAATAGGGAGAAAAGGAGGATATAAATAAAGCATAAATAAAGGATATAAGTAAGCATTTGCAACAGACAAAAACAAACTAAATAACCCTTTTCAGCTGACATTAAAGAAACTGCAGTAAGTTTCCAAAGGATCAAGAGAAACATGGTAACCCCAGAGGATATGTATTCCAGGCTCCGAATGTAACTGAACCCTCTTTGTAGGGGCGAATAGTGATCATGCTGCCTGTTTGAGAGGTCAGATAGTTTCTAAACTTTCACAAACATGTCACTGAACTGAGAAGGATAGGACAAAGCACAGAGGAATGGTCTGGTTTTGGGTAAGCATCTTTTGGAAGCTAATCTGAAAAGAACTTCCACCTTTGACATGCACTCGTCACTGCTAATTGGAAAAATATCAATCACAGGCTTCAGTAAGAATGTGGAATGTGTTCTGCTGAAGGGCTAAATTGACCAAACTCAGAGCCTTTGTTCTGTGGCAAAGAAGCTGCCAAGAAATTGCCTTTATTTTAGCTACGTAGATGGGATATCAGGAAATCTCACCAAACTGCTGATAATTATCCTGTAAGCAGCTATGAAAGAAACTGCCGCTTTAGCTTCTGCAGCTAGAGATTAGGCTCAGTTATTTCAAACCAAAATGTGAACTTCAGCTTCTTCTGCATCTGCCATCTCTGCCCACTCTCTCTCCCAGTTCCTTTCTCATCTCAGGCTCCTCTCCCTGACTTTCTTTTCTTCCTATAATTCCTCAGGGCCAGTCCCTAAACCTTGCAATGTAGAGAGGTTGGGGGAAAATACTTGGGTCATCATGGGGAAAATATCCTATTTGGCCATGAAGTGACCAGGCAGGTATGCACTACGAAAGATACCTAAGTAGACAGATGCTGAGCTGAATTTGAGCCATGCTAGGACAGTAAACATGGACCCTTTTCATCCCACCTCCCATTGACTGGCACACATGAAGTTGGTGTCTCTGAACACATGAAGCTGCCTTATACTGAATCAGACCCTTGGTCCAGCAAAGTCAGTATTGTCTACTCAGACTGGCAGTGGCTCTCCGGGGTCTCAGGCAGAGGCCTTTCATATCACCTACTTGCCTGGTCAGTTTAAGTGGAGTTGCCGGGGATTGAACCTCGGACCTTCTGCTTACCAAACAGATGCTCTGCCACTGAGCCACAGCCCCTCCCCTCTCTGGCTCATGCCTCTTGCCATCCTCTTGTGCAGTGCTGTTCCCCACTTCCACCTCTGCAGGGAGAAGGAACAGATGGCATTTCTATGCTGCCCTATACTACACTGTGTGTGTAAAGTGTTGGCACTATCTAATTTATGGCGACCCCTGGTGGAGTTTTCTAGGCTAACAGAAGTGGTTTGCCATTGCCTTCCTCTGCGTAGTGGCCCAGGTATTCCTTGGTGGCATCCATCCAAGTACTAACCAGGTCAACCCTGCTTAGCTTCTAAGATCTGCTGAGATCAGACTAGCCTGGGCATACTACACTGTATTCTTCCTAAATTCTGGTTTAACTAAAAAAGTTTCTCAGATTAATTCTGGAATTTGTACACACACAGTTTGGCACAACAGGCATCTGGAGAGCCAGCATGGTGTAGTGTTAAGAGCAGTGGTTTGGAGCAGTGGACTCTGACCAGGTTTGATTGCCCACTCCTCCACATGAGCGGCGGAGGCTAATCTGGTGAACTGAATTTATTTCCCCATTCCTATGCATGAAGCCAGCTGGGTGACCTTGGGCTAGTCACATCTCTCTCAGCCCCACCTACTTCACAGGGGGTCTGTTGTGGGGAGGGGAAGGGAAGGTGCCGGTGGTAAAGAAAATTGGCATATAAAAACCAACTCTTCTTCTTCTTCTTCTTCTTCTTCTTCGGTTCATTTGTATCTCTCCCCAAGCATTATTGGTGGTGTTCACGTGCTTGTTGATCAATCACAGTAGGGAAAAAAAGCACAATGCATATGAATACATTGGGTAGTGCTTTAGAGATACACACAGGTAGTCTTGTGCATTAGTAAAACACCATTCAAAAAGATTCTGGGAAGCTGTCAAGATTGCTTTTTTGCATTGTGTCATCAATGTACAATACACATAAATAGCATGGATGGAGGAGGAGGAAGAAGTCATAAGTACCTGAAAGCACATGTGTGGTGCTCTGTACAAAACTTGGAAATGAAAAACGGAACAATGATCAATTCCTAATGCATCAGTCTTACTTTGCAAATGATTTGGAACTTCAAAATCCAGGAGAAAGGTGTACAAGAAGGCTTTCAGAAGTATCCACATTCTGCAGACTGCAGTAAAGGCCACCTCAAACAGAGAAGCAGCAGCAATATGTAAAGCGCCGCATTTGCATGCACAATTAATTTATTACTGATATTCCACCTTGGAAGGCAGAGTAAGCAAAGCCGATTCTGATCGTAATGATCTTTTGAAAAATCGATAGCCCGCAGTAGCAACTGGTCTAGCACGGACCTTTCTTCTTTTCTTCCTCATAAACTTTGTCACGCAGGCTTGCCAGATGCCCCCGAGGACAAGAGAGCCTAACACATGGCACACAGCAGAATATGACTGATGACAACACTAAAGACGGAGCCTGATGGGTGTAGGGAATGACCCCCTTCTGACTGCGAGGGAAGTGGAGTCAGGGTGATGCAATTACTTTTTTAATTGCTCCCCCAACTAATGGCAAATGTCCTAATGAGATCAGAACCATTACATTTTCCTTTCATCTGTTCTTGCGTAATTTGTTTGTAGGGGGAGCTGCTTGCTGTCAGAAGACATATTTTCAAGGAAGGGTAATAATTACAGAATTGAATAAAATGAGAATTGGTCCGTTTGTCAGAATACTTAATTACTTGAGGGGGGGGCAGGAGCCTTGGCTCAACTATAGCTTTTGATCTGATCTTTCAACTTTGCACTGAACTTGCCTCCTCAGGGCTCTCAATCAGCCCGTATGTTACTGCTTTCAGCAATAAAGCCTGAACTCTCCCTAGAAGGTAAAATGACTCAACTGAGGCTATTGTACTTTGGTCGCATTATGAGAAGAAAGGACTCACTGGAAAAAGACAGCAATGCTAGGAAAAGTTGAAGGCAGGAGGAAAAGAGGAAGACCCAACGTGAGATGGATTGACTCAATGAAGGAAGCCACAGCCTAGGGATGTTGAAAAAAAATTCGGTACAGTTCGGCTTCAGCAAAATTCGGCCCTTTTAAATTCGGGCCGTGCCGAAGTCCGAACTGCCCCGCTTCGGATCCCCGAAATTCGGGTGAGATCCGGAGTTCGGGGGGAAATTCCCACCCCCGCGGGCCTTCAGGGGGCTTCCCTGAAGGTGCGCGGGGGGGGGGCTTTAAACAGATCTGTGCCTCCCAGCTGTTAGGCGCAGTTGTGTTTAAAAGGGCCCCCGCACGCCTTCAGGGAAGCCCCCTGAAGGTGCGCGCGCGGGGGGGGGGGGAACAGATGTGTGCCTCCTGGCCGGGAGCCACAAATCTGTTTAAAGGGCCCCCTGCGCGCCTTCAGGGGGCTTCCCTGAAGGCGCGCAGGGTGGCCCTTTAAATAGATCTGTGCCTCCCGGCTGGGAGGCACAGATCTATTCCTGCGCAGGCAGAGCAGAGGGGTTTAAAGACCCCCCCTCTTCCCGGGAAGAGAGGGGATGGGTTGTCAAGCCCCTCTGCTCTGCCTGCACAGGCAGAGCAGAGGGGTTTCAAGACCCCCTGCCCCTCTTCCTGGGAGTCCCGGGAAGAGGGGGGATGGGTTGACAAGCCCCTCTGCTCTGCCTGTGCAGGCAGAGCAGAGGGATTTAAAGACCCCCGCCCCTCTTCCCGGGAATCCCGGGAAGAGGGGGGATGGATTGTCAATCCCCTCTGCGCTGTCTGCGCAGGCAGAGCAGAGGGGTTTAAAGACCCCCCCCTCTTCCCGGGAGTCCCGGGAAGAGGGGGGATGGGTTGTCAAGCCCCTCTGCTCTGCCTGCGCAGGCAGAGCAGAGGGGTTTAAAGACCCCCCGCCCCTCTTCCCGGATCTCCCGGGAAGGCAGGCAGGGGGTTGTCAAGCCCCTCTGTGCTCTCTGCGCGGGGGGCCCTTTAAACAGATCTGCGCCTCCCAGCTGGGAGATGTATCTTGTACCATTTACGCTGCCATATGGCAAGATGTACCATTCTTCTTCTACTTGGTTGATCTTACTACCTAAATCTTAAGTGGTCTAATCTCGACAGTCTGGGGATCATTCTGTTTGTCATGCTGAGATGAACTCCTGCTGTTTTCCATTCTCCTTTGATTTGGCTGATGTTTCTCTGTTGTAAGTGGATGCCTGTGTGGACATTTAAAGGAATCCAGCACAGAGAACATATTAAGAGTTGGATCCAACCAGCTTTGCCACTGGTGGCAAAGGGTTGAGGGGAGTCCTCTTTGACCTCAAACAAGTCTGTGTTGAACACATGAACATATGAAGCTGCCTTATACTGAATCAGACCTTCAGTCCATCGAAGTCACTATTGTCTACTCAGACCGGCAGCGGCTCTCCAGGGTCTCAGGCAAAGGTCTTTCACATCACCTACCTGCCCAGTCCCTTTAACGGGAGATGCCAAGGATTGAACCTGGGACCTTCTGCATGCCAAGCAGATGCTCTACCACTAAGCCACTGCCCTTCCCCAATGTTGGAGATCATGGCACCCGCATGGACAAAAGTCACCTACTATGGGGCTGTGACAAGGAGGGGAATTCAGTTAAATTGACCCAAAAAGTTGGCTGGCTCCAACCTTTGATAATTTTCTTATCACACTCAAAACTTCTCAGGTAACTATATGGCAACAACAGCCCAAGTTGGCTGTTTGTTTGATAAAATGATTAAACAACCAGCTCCTTTCACACTATCAAAGAACTCCAGCATGAGAAAGCTCATGGACAGAAGCCAGTTTCTTCAAGTGCACTGGAGTTCTTTGTTGGCTTTGGTCTTGCATAGAGGTCTAAATGCAAGCACGTCACAAGAAAACACTATGTACTTGATCATGTCTGAAGAGGAAAATTCAAGCCAGTAGCACCTTCAACACCAAGATTTCCAGAGTATATAAGCTTTTGAGAGTCAAAGTTCCCTTTGCCAGATATAAGTAGGAATGCAGATCCATGAGTTCTTATATCCCTGTGAAAAGGTGAGAGGGAGGTTGCAAAGAAGACAGTCAGGATGCAAAGATACAATGCAAAGTGCAATCAGTTTGATTAGAGTCAGGGAGAAATTCTTAGGGGCATTCCTATTAGTATCTAGTGAAGGGAGTGTTGACTCTTAGAGGCTTATACCCTGCAAATGTGGTTGGTCTTTAAGGTGCCTGTGTGTGTGTTAAGTGCCGTCAAGTCTCTTCCAACTCATGGCGACCCTATTAATCAAAGTCCTCCAGAATGTCCTATCTTTAACAGCCTTGCTCAGGTCTTGCCACTGTTGGCCCCTATGTGAACAGACTGCTGGACTTGATGTGCCTTGGTCTGATCCAGCAGGGCTTTTCTTATGTTCTTGCAAATTGAGGGCCATTGCTTCCTTTATAGAGTCCATCCATTTCTTGTTGGGTCGTCCTCTTTTCCTACTGCCTTCAGCTTTTCCTAGCATGATTGTCTTTTCAAGTGACTCTTGTCTTCTCATAATGTGACCAAAGTACAATAGCCGGAGTTTAGTCATTTTAGCTTCTAGGGTCAGTTCGGGCTTGATTTAAACTAGAACCCACTGATTTGTGTGTGTGTGTGTGTGTGTGTGTGTGTGTGTGTGTGTGTGTGTTTGGCAGTCCACGGTATCCGTAACACTCTCCTCCAACACCACATTTCAAAAGAATCTACTTTCTTCCTATCAGCTTTCTTCATTGTCCAGCTTTCACACCCATACATAGTAATATGATGGCATGAATTAACTTGATCTTGGTGGCTAGTTGGGGTAGGCAGAACATGGTTTCAGCTCGTTTTTGTATTGTTTTCAAGATCTAAATTTCTGAACATCCCATAGTCTTAATATTACCTTCCCGGCACATTCAAAGTTATACATCTAAATAAATAAATAGTGCCTCAGTAGTTTTATATTTTAATTTTTGGATTGTATTGTCTCAGAAAACTCTGTAATATTTTAGTGTTTTGATTTTATCGTTATAGTTGTCCATTTTTGTTTTGTTTTTAAAACAAAGATTTTGGTTTAAAGCAACAGCCACCTTGTCTCTTTTTTTTAAAGAATAAGACAAATGACAGCTTTGGAAATGTATGCAGATGTTTATTCAGTGAAATGGTAGCAGATTCATTTTGTGGCCCATCCCTCCAGGCAGCAAAGTTGTGCCATAAAACAAAAGACAACAGATATTTGCCACACGCAGACTCCCATTTCTCCTGTCATTTCCATTCATCATGCCTCTCACCATATCACAGTAGCCATTCTGCGTTTTTTTCCCCTCCCAGGTTTCCTGCTAAAAACCAACATGACTGAAACCTTCATGGCGCTACTATTTATGAATGCCACATGCCAGTGTGTTGGAGGGACAGCCTGCACACACAGCCTACACACAGATGTAGCCCCCTTGACACTGAGCAACCGGTTATCCCTTCTCAGGGGTGGGGGGAAACCCTATTGCAAAAACACAGCCAAATACCATGTCTTAACTTTCCCCCATATTATTCTTAGTCTCAGTTTTGTTGTGAATGCACCATTCACGTGCATGGTAAAAAGGTAAAGGTCCCCTGTGCAAGCACCAGGTCATTCCTGACCCATAGGGTGATGCCACATGCTGACATTTACTAGGCAGACTTTGTTTATGGGGTGGTTTGCCAGTGCCTTCCCCACCTTTGTTTATGGGGTGGTTTGCCAGTGCCTTTCCCCCATATTATTCTTAGTCTCAATTTTGTTGTGAATGCACCATTCATGTGCATGGTACAGAAGAACATAAGAAAGGCCATGCTGGATAAGGCCAAGGTCCATCAAGTCCAGTAGTAGGTTCACACAGTGTTCACACATTACAGACAGCAAGAACAGACAGCAAGAAGGCCAGACCATTCCCCAAGGAGCTTGAGGTGGAGCTCATTTATTTTACAAAAAAAGGTAATGTTCCTCAACCTTACTGGATGATTGTTAGGAGATAGCCCCTGATGGATCCCCATCAGAGCTTGGATATGGATATGGTTGTCTCTTATCCTTGTGGGGTCTCTCTCTCTCTCTGGATCTGATACAGATAAGTGTACCTGCTGTCCTGAAGGAGAGCCTGTTTGCCTCCATCTGTGCTCTGCTTGTATGTCAGTAAGTAAAACAAATACTACCAACAACCAGAACGCAATATAGTGTTTCCAACTCCAAGTTGGGAAAGCTGGAGAGATGTTAGATTCAAGTCCAGTAGTGCCTTAGAAACTAACAAGATTCCAACGGTATAAGCTTTTGAGAGTCAAAGCTCTCTTCCGCAGATTAAGTGGTGTCTGCTAAAGGGAGCTTTGGCTCTCAAAAGCGTATGCTCTGAAAATCTTGATGGTCTCTATGGTACCATTGGACTCAAATCTAACTTTTCTACTGCAGAACAAAACAGCTACCCTCTGAAACTACCTGGAGAGACAGAGGTGGAGCCCAGAAAGGACAAGGAAGGAACTCAATTTCAAAAGTTGCCATTATCTCCAGGGGAACTGACCTCTGTAGTCTGGAATCATAGAATCATAGAGCTGGAAGGGACCACCAGGGTCATCTAGTCCAACCCCCTGCCCTATGCAGGAAATTAACAACTACCTCCCCCCCACATCCCCAGTGACCCCAACCCTCCCCCCACCATGCAGGATCCCACAATCAAAGCACTCCCGACAGATGGCCTCTGCTTAAAGACCTCCAAAGACTGGGACTCCACCACCCTCCGAGATCAACTGTAATTCCAGGAAATCACCAGGCCTCATCTTGATGTTGGCAACCCTACCCATAGTGGTATCAATCCAGACAGCACAGCCCCTGGATCTTCTCAGTGCTTGGAGAAGTTGAGAATGTATAGCTTCATGCAATGCATTTGCCTTTTCCCGCCTTCCTATTCAGCATGGCAGGTAGACAGCCTTATGAAATGGTGACTTTCGAATGCACCTTGTCCTGGGTTCCAAGAGCCTTTTTAAATCCCCTCTTTCGGTTGCATATCCTTCAGAGGCCTCTGAAATAGCATTTATTGAATCAATTAGCTGTGGTGAAACAAAGTCGCCGCTAAATAATTCAAAATACAAAATGCATAGTGAATAATTCCCCCGCATAAGCAAGCGAGATTGATTTTGCCTTTGATTATCCTGGCCGCACAGCAATGCTTCTGCCAATTAAGGTTAAAAAGCTAATGTTATAGAAACAACAACCACCAAATATCACATTAATCAGGAACTAAAAACCCATTGGAATTCTGCCTGTTCAGACCGACCGAGCCATTTCCGGAATGCCAGGCAGAGAGGCATGCTCTCGAGTACTGATTAGCTGGCCTTCTGAAATGGTTACATTTGATTGTCCTCCCAATGACAATGAAGAAAGTAGATTCCTTTGAAATGTGGTGTCGGAGTAGAGTGTTACGGATACTGTGGACGGCCAAAAAAACAAATCAGTGGGTTCTAGATCAAAGCAAAGCGGAACTGACCCTAGAAGCTAAAATGACTAAACTGAGGCTATCGTACTTTGGTCACATGATGAGAAGACTAGAGTCACTAGAAAAGACGGTCATGCTAGGAAACGTTAAGGGCAGCAGGAAAAGAGGAAGACCCAACAAGAGATGGACTGACTCAATAAAGGAAGCCACAGCCCTCAGTTTGCAAGATCTGAGCAAGGCTGTCAAAGATAGGACATTTTGGAGGACTTTGATTCATAGGGTTGCCATGAGTCGAAAGCAACTTGACGGCACTTAACACACACACACACGCAATGACATGTTACGCTTATGAGATGCCTCATTGAGAGGGGAGAGCTGTCAAAATGCACAAGAAGACTTGGATGCAGGAGCCGGTTGTTTTCACAGACACAAGCGCATGTGCACAATTGGCAATTGAGTTGGGAATAGGGCAATGGAGTGCTGCCAGGGGTCCCTACCTCATGATACCCAGACTCAACCCAAACTCTTTATTTATTTAGCATATTTTACCCCCAAAGAACTCAGGGCAGCATACATCTGTCTCCTATGCTCCATTTTATCCTCACAACTGCCATTTTGAGGTAGGTTCGGCGAAGAAGAAGAAGAAGAAGAAGAAGAAGAAGAAGAAGAAGAAGAAGAAGAAGAAGAAGTATTGGTTTTTATATGATTTTCTCTACCTTTTAGGGAGAATCAAACTGGCTTACAATCTCCTTCCCTTCTTCTCCTCACAACGGACACCTTGTGTGGTAGGTGAGGCTGAGAGAGCTATAAGAGAACTGTGACTAGCCCAAGGTCACCCAGCTGGCTTCATGCGGAGGAATGGGGATCAAACCTGGTTCCCTAGATTAGAGTTCACTGCTCTTCACTGCTGCATCACACTGGCTCTCCACACAGAAAGTGAATGGCCCAGGGTCACCCAGCAAATTTCATGGCACAGTGAGAATTTGAACCCGAGCAACCCAGGTCTTAGGCTAACGCAATCCAAACGTGTTTCAGCCCCCTGGCCTTCATCAGTGGTCTAATAACACCAATATGTATTACAACATGTATAACAGTATTATAGCAAAATAATAACAACCACCCAGGTATGTATGTAGGGATGTAGTCCAGTTTGACTCTGTGCCCAATATATTCTATAAAATTTATAAAATTAAAGAGCCTACTGCCGTGAAATACTTTCTGCTTGTTCTTTTCTGGGCTGTGTTAGCCTTCCTTACAAGGTGGGCATAGCAGTATCAACCAGATAAACGGTCTGGTTGCTCAGCAGCTGCCCCATATTTTGTAAAGAAAAGAGGCTCTCTCCTACCCTCCACCCCACTTCACCCTTTGGACTCAGTCCTATTTGTGCTCGAGCAGAGTCCTAGACATTGTTATTTTCTGTTGCCCCAGAAGGTCGGACCAGAACCAACAGGTTGAAATTAAATCAAAAGAGTTTCCGTCTAGACATTAGGAAGAATTTTCTTACAGTTATAGCAGTTCCTCAGTGGAACGGGCTTCTTCGGGAGCTCTCCTTCCCTGGAGGTTTTTAAGCAGAGGCTAGATGGCCATCTGTCAGCAATGCTGATTCTGTAACCTTAGGCAGATGATGAGAGGGAGGGCATCTTGGCCATCTTCTGGGAACTGGGGGTGTGGGGGGGAGGTAGTTGTGAATTTCTGGCATTGTGCAGGGGGTTGGACCAGATGACTCTGGTGGTCCCTTCCAACTCTATGATTCTATGCTTCACATGGCTGTAATTCAACTCAAATGCTTCACTTTGTTGCAGGGAAATTAATAAATAAAGCCACGCGTTGGAAGTTTTCCCATCTCCTGTTTTTCAGTTTCTAGAACAGGGAGATGGGGTGATGGGGGTGGGGGTGGGAGGGGGTTGTTTGTGCATTTTCCAGCTTAGCAGACAAACTGGGATGAAGGCGGCTAACTCTGAACAATACTGGAAGCAATCAAAGCCTGCCGGTAACCCCTCAACCGCCGCCACACCTGCTTTCCATCTATCCTTATTAACAAGTCTAATGCACAAGATTAAAAACCAGGGATGCTCGGAATCCAAATTCTCATTACCAGCTGGTACACACAGATGTCAAATTAGGGATTTCAGGTGGGTTACCTGAACCGGAAACGGCTTGCAAATAAACTCCTCCGAGGTCAGGCGATGCCGATCTCTGCCTTTCAATCCCACGAGAATCTGTTCCGGCCGGGCTCGAGCACAGCGCCTGCTTATCAAAGCGCAGTGCCAAGGCTGCAAGAGAAAAGGCCTCATCGATAAATGGAAGGGAAGGCCTGGCACGGCGCGGCATGCGCTCGCGATGCGCATAACCTCCCCCTCCCCCCCATGCAAAGCAAGGCAATTATTCTACCATCATCCATGCCACGTACCGTCAATGCAAACAGGTGTCAAATTTGGGATTTGATCGCTCCGGCGATGACATGCATTGTCTTCACAGCTGTGGGAACTGGCACCCATTGTTGTCCTAAGAAACTCTGGCAAGCAGGGGGGAAAAGAACCATTTGCATTATTCTGTAATGGGAAGGAAATTATTATGGGGAATTGTGATCACTGGCGGTCACGGCTGAGGACAGAAATTGTCCCTGGTGTTGTACTGGCAGAGAGAGAGGGGGAGAGAGAGAGAGAGAGATGGCTTTCTAGTTATCTTGTACTTTTCCACTTGCTGCAAAGAGAGGAGATGGCAGGCCGAGCAGGCTCAAGTTCACAGGAAACATCACCTGGAGATCTGTCATTCATTAGGGTTGCCAACCTCCAGGTTCTTGCTGGAGATCTCCTGCTGTTACAACTGATCTCCAGCCGATAGAGATGAATTCACCTGGAGAAAATGGCCGCTTTGGCAATTGGACTCCGTGGCATTGAAGTCCCTCCCCTTCCCAAACCCCGGCCTCCTCAGGCTCCACCCCAAAAGCTCCCACCGGTGGCAAAGAGGGACCTGGCAACCCTAGTCATTCATATCTCTTGCAGTTTTTTAAAGGTCTAGAAGCAGGCAGGAGGTAGTTGAGATGTGCACTGAAGGCCTGGAAAATGGGAATTTAATTCTTTCTGTACACTTCCTGAGATTAACAGGAGCTGCTATTTGCCTCGTGATGGGGGAAATTAAAGTTTCTGCAGAGTACCTGTGTGTTTTCCCCCTCATGGAGCAAAGAGCATGGGGGGGCAGGGAGTTTAACATGGAGAAAGAGCTTAGGTAGGGTTGCCAGGTCCCTCTTGGCCACCGGCGGGAGGTTTTTGGGGAGAAGCCTGAGGAGGGCAGAGTTTGGGGAGGGGAGAGACTTCAATGCCATAGAGTCCAATTTCCAAAGCTGCCATTTTCTCCAGGTGAACTCATCTCTATCGGATGGAGATCAGTTGTAATATCAGGAGATCTCCAGCCAGTACCTGGAGATTGGCAAGCCTGAGCTTAGGAGAAGACAGTTAAATCTACCCTTCCATGCTGCTATGGGTGTATGTTAAGTGCCGTCAAGTCGCTTCCGACTCATGGGGACCCTATGAATGAAAGTCCTCCGAAATGTCCTATCTTTGACAGCCTGGCTCAGATCTTGCAAATTGAGGGCTGTGGCTTCCTTTATTGAGTCAATCCATCTCCTGTTGGGTCTTCCTCTTTTCCTGCTGCCCTCAACTTTTCCTAGCATGACTGTCTTTTCCAGGGACTCTTGTCGTCTCATGACGTGACCAAAATACGACAGCCTCAGTTTAGTCATTTTAGCTTCTAGGGTCAGTTCAGGATTGATTTGATCTATAACCCACTGATTTGTTTTTTGGGCAGTCCACGGAATCCGTAACCCTCTCCTCCAACACCACATTTCAAAGGAATCTACTTTCTTCCTATCAGCTTTCTTCACTGTCCAGCTTTCACACCCATACATAGTGATAGGGAATACGATGGCGTGAATTAATCTAGTCTTGGTGGCCAGTGACACATCCTTACACTTCAAAATCTTTTCTAGCTCCTTCATGGATGCCCTTCCCAGTCTCAATCTCCTTCTGATTTCTGGAAGGCGGACTGCATGGCATTATACCCCACTGAGGTCCCTCCCCTCACCAAACCCCGCTTTCCCCTGACGCCACCCTCAAATCTCCAGGGATTTCCTAACCCGGAGGGTGGCAACCCTGGGGGGGGGGCTCTTGTTGTATTTTTTTCAGTGGATTGGATCCTCCTGCCAGCTTACCTGCTTACCTGCTGCTTGAAAATGGTGAAACTGTGATTTTACCTGATTCCCTTTCTCGCAGCCAGTGTGGTGTAGTGGTTAAGAGCGGTGGTTTGGAGCGGTGAACTCTGATCTGGAGAATAGGGCTTGATTCCCCACTCCTCCACATGAGCGGCGGAGGCTAAGCTGGTGAACCAGGTTGGTTTCCCCACTCCTACACATGAAGCCAGCTGGGTGACCTTGGGCAAGTTACAGCACTCTTAAGAGCTCTCTCAGCCCCACCTACCTCACAGGGTGTCTGTTGTGGGGAGGGGAAGGGAAGGTGATTGTAAGCTGGTTTGAGTCTCCCTTAAGTGGTAGAGAAAGTTGGCATATAAAAACTAACTCTTTTTCTTCTTCTGTTTCATGTGGCGTTTTTGTTCACATGGATGCCAGGGTCCCAAGCATAGCCTTTTATGGGGACAAAAGGGTTCTCTCCTTCTTGCACCGGCAGAGAAGGTGGTAGACTCCAACCAATATTCTGCTTACTCTGGGTGTACTTGTCCCCCATAAAAATGCACTGCTTCCTTTTCCTTTCCTTTGTTTTCCCACCAGGGTACTACCCACTTTACTAATGGGGCAGTGATAGTTTAATCAGTACTCCAGCTAGAATGTATGCGCCAGCCTTTCTTCGCTAACCCATTGCAACGAGCAGTAAATTTCTCATGACTTGTTGTGAATTTGTGAAATTAACAATTAAAAAGCATTCCAAATGCAGCTATAATTAAAAAGAGAGAAAGTGTTTTAACAGGGGAATCTGTAAATCAGCCACTCTTGTACAACTTTATGTTAAAATATAAATTCTAATAACCAATGCGTTTCTTTGGTGCTTTTATAATCAATAATGCCACAAAAATATATTTAAAGAATAAACACACCATCCCATATCCATAAATATTGTGTTTAGATTGATTTATTTTAGTATTTATGTGCAGTAAGTTCTTCAAGCTTCCGGGCTTTTAATTAATCTGGATTTGGGGCATAAATTCTTTATGCCTTGATTAATATCAAGCAGGTTTTATTTAATTAAAGAGACAGACTGGTGAGAGACATTTTAATCAAAAATTTCATATGCATACAGTACATCTGTATTTTTTTAATGCAGGCTCAGTGCACATTAAAAAAAGATTTATTCTTTCTCAGCTGTTTTCCGATTTGAATGATGGCATCTCAGTAATCTACGCGAGGAGTTACCTTCATGCTCTCATTTTATGCTGTGCCCCCTCCCCGTGCCAACTTGTAAAGCAAAGAACCAACATTTAATGACAATGGCAGAATGGACATTAAATACGTTTGTTGGTATTTGTCCGGGGAGGGTGGTTTTATGGGGAACCATTAATAGTGGTAATGCTATGTACGGGATCTAGTTATGGAATCTTTGGTCTTGACGAAGCTGTGGATAAGAAGAAGAGGAAGAAGAGGAGGAGGAGGAGGAGGAGAAGAAGTAGAAGAAGAATCGGTTTTTATATGCCAACTTTTTCTACCACTTAAGGGAGACTTGAACCGGCTTACAATCACCTTCCCTTCCCCTCCCCACAACAGACACCCTGTGAGGTAGGTGGGGCTGAGAGAGCTCTAAGAGAGCTGTGACTAGCCCAAGGTCACCCAGCTGGCTTCATGTGTAGGAGTGGGGAAACAAATCCAGTTCACCGGATTAGCCTCCGCCGCTCATGTGGATGAGTGGGGAATCGAACCCGGTCTCCAGATCAGACTCCACTGCTCCAAACCACCGCTCTTAACCACCGCTATTAACCACTACACCACGCTGGCTCTCTTTATAGAACCAAATTAATAGAACCAAATTGTTTGAAGTCATATATTTATGTATAGCTAGACATGAGTCTGGTAGCACCTCAGAGACCCATGAGATTTTCAGGACATGAGTTTCAAGAGTCAAAGCTCTCTTCGTCGGATGCCAGATGAAGGGAGCTTTGACTCATGAAAGTTCATAACTTGAAAATCTCGTGGGTCTCTAAGGTGCTACTGGACTCGTATCTAGCTGTTCTACTGCAGACCAATACAACTACCCTCTAAAACCATCAATATGTATTTATGTGTATATAGACAGACAGAGAGAGGGGGAGAGATGGTGATTGCCTCTACAATACCAATAGGAGCTCCCTGGACTTTGGCTGAACCCCTATGATGTCACAGAATGTTCAACTGCCTAAGGTGAAGCTGTTGCCACCCCAATGCTGACAAACAGGGAAATGAAGGTCGTTTATGCATGGGTACTTTCACTCACATTCACCCCTGGTCTGTCTCAGTTGTTCCTTGAGTTTTCTGTCCATTAGAGATGACCTCGCTGCCAGCCCTCACAAATCCCGAGACTTCCCATCCCTCTGTTAACTCGATTTTTCCCTCTCCCCTGAGCTCACCCAGGGTGAAATCCCCATGCATAAGGCAAAGCGTGGGACACACAAACTTAGTTTCTCTCACTGCCAATTACAAAGCAGCGTGTAAAGAGGTGGGGATTCAAATGCTTCCTCCTTCCTGGGAGCTCTTTCTGAGCAGAAGAAAGGCTTTTTAAAACCGAGGCTTGGATTCCCCCCCCCCTTTCAGGTTGTTCAGTTTTTTCTTTTTTGTTCTTTAAATGCTTTTTATGCAGCAATGGGTTTTTTTTGGGGGGGTTTCTCTCACAGTAAGCTCTACAAAGTAAGCCAATTAAAAGCATCATTTCAAGGGCCAAGGGCCCTGATTTGAGCTTGGAGACTGCTGGTGTATAGATTCTCAAAAGGAAAGGGTGGGTCCAGCCAGCAATGAAGCTTAGGTAAAACTCCCATGCATAAACGACTGAAAAGTCCATTTGGAAGAAAGAATAGCTTCAAACAAAGCCAAAGGATGGGAGTCACTGTGATTATCATATAAGGGAAGGAAATGGCAGAGGGAATCACAGGGGGGGATACGGAGTCTTAACAAAAGGGGAAAATGGCACCCTAGCAGCAGATTAAGGGCATGATGGCTGGAAAGCTGAAGAAAAGGAAGCTGTTAGAATCATAGAGTTGAGACCACCAGGGTCATCTAGTCCAACCCCCTGCACAATGCAGGAAATTCACAACCACCCACACACACACACCCTCAGTGACCCCTAATATTCCATGCCCAGAAGATGGTGCAAAAAAAAAAACCCTTGAGGATCCCTGGCCAATCTGGCCTGGAGGAAAATTGCTTCCTGACCCCAAAGTGGTGATTGGCATTACCCTGGGCATGTAAGGGGCCACGAGAGCCAAGCACTGACGCAAACCTTCCTGCTCTCCCTCTCATGATCTTAGGGGTGGCATGTTTTATTTTTAACTATTGGGGGTCACCAGGGAGCATTAGTTTTGCCTGAAACATGCGATGCAGCCCTGGTAATATTTGCACGACTGCAGCTATGTTGCCTTTGTCCACTCTGATTCATATATTGTTCCTTTTCTTCAGATTCAGATTTCCGGAGACATGGAATGAATTGTAGACTTACTTTGCACAGTCCTCTTGGGGCCTCTTCTGATTCGACTTCTAAGCATGATGGTTGTAAACATGGTTATTGATGATCATAACAAAATCCTCAAGCAGGAATTCCTTCTGCTGCCTATGGAGAGACCTATCTAGAAAATACCAGAATCTGGAAGAACTGGGCAGCAAGCAGGGGAGACGCTCAGGGAGACAATCTGACAATTGCTTCCATAACAATGAATGATCATGAATTAAATGCAAAGTAAGCACAGGATTAATGTATAATCATGTGCCAAGCACTGTGACACCACCAAACATCATTCATTGGGGTCTCTGAAAAATTATGAAAGAGACTATCAAGAGAAGGATTAATAATGACAATTTCTATTCGCTCGTTTTTAATGGTTGACATTGCAGGGAATTTCTTTTGTAAATCTGGGCCGAGTCCCTCAGCAACAAGCACACATGTGACTATTTGCCTATGTAGTGCTATGTATACTAGGAGCCCCGTGGCGCAGAGTGGTAAGCTGCAGTACTGCAGTCAAAAGCTCTGCTCATGACCTGAGTTCGATCCCAACGGAAGTTGGTTTCAGGTAGCCGACTTAAGGTTGACTCAGCCTTCCATCCTTCCGAGGTCAGTAAAATGAGTACCCAGCTTGCTGGGGGTAATGGGAAGATGACTGGGAAAGGCACTGGCAAACCACCCTGTAAACAAAGTCTGCCTAGTAAACATCGGGATGTGACATCACCCCATGGGTCAGGAATGACCCGGTGCTTGCACAGGGGTCCTTTACCTTTACCTTACTTAGTGCTATGTATATAAAAGCTATCCAGCTTTTATTTTGTGATTCAGAAATACATTAGCAATATTGATGCGCAAATCCCTTGGCTATTTCAGAATTGGCTCGCCATTTACAAGGCTTCTCGGTGAAAAGTTGGGGAAATCACCTCTGCCTTTTAAAATTGCTAGATATGAGTGCCGTAGCACCTTAGAGACTCATGCTCTACACCTTTTGCTAACTGGGCATGGAGTGACGGGAGCCATTTCCCTAAACTCTAACTTTTAAAATAGAAATAAAATAACATCTTCAAGCTAAAGTAACGTGGGTTACATAGGGAGAAGGAGCTTGAACCTTCAGCTATTCACTATTTTCTTGATCTGAAATGGCCCTGAGAAACCTCTGTTTGCCTCATTGGTAGGGTTGCCAGGTCCCTCTTCACCACTGGCAGGAGGTTTTTGGGGAGGAGCCTGAGGAGGGTGGGGTTTGGAGAAGGGAGGGACTTCAATGCCATAGAGTCCAATAGCCAAAGTGGCCATTTTCTCCAGATGAACTGATCTCTATCGGCAGGAGATCAGTTGTAATAGCAGGAGAACTCCAGCTAGTACCTGGAGATTGGCAATGCTACATAGAGTCCAATGGCCAAAGCAGCCATTTCATTCACCTGGAGATCAGTTGTAATACCGGGAGATCTCCAGCCACCACCTGCAGGTTGGCCACCCTAGACCCTGGTATTCCTTGCTGGTCTCCCATTCACATAACTAAAATGTGGGGAGGAGAATCAATGCATGGAAAGGGATGTGGGATCGTGCCTGCTATTCCCACTCCCAACCATCAGGTCCTGACCCTATGCATTCACACACAAGTAGGCTCAGTGCAGAATGCCCCACCGATGGACAGAGGCCACTGAACACAATCCAATTTCCCCTTCCATGCATTAACCCACCCCACATTTTCATTGCATGCAGAGAGTGGTCGAGAGCCGAGTCTCTGTGTGTGAGCTTTCCAGTGAATTTGGAGCAAATTTATTTGGAGGGCTTCTGGCACCACTATGCCCGCCTCATGGGGTACAGATTAAATCTCTGCATTGGAAAGGTAACATGTAAATCGCCCTATAAATTTGACGCCCAGGATACAATATTGGATTTTCTTAATTACCTTATTAGTGCTAATGGTTAGAAGAAACAGGTGGGTTTGGGGAAGTTAATTAATAGTTCATTATTACAATACAAATTAGCTTGGCAGCAGTGTGTGTCATATATTTGCTGAATAATGAACACTGAAAGGAAGCCCACGCAGCAAAAGTAAAATTTAAAAAGCACTTTCCATCTCTTTACGATCCAGTATGAGGCCAGGTGTGGTGTAGTGGTTAAGAGCGGTGGTTTGGAGGGGTGGACTCTAATTGGAAGAGCTGGGTTTGATTCCCCACTCCTCCACATGAGCGGGCGGCGGAGGCTAACCTAGTGAACCGGGTTGGTTTCCCCACTCCTACACATGAAGCCAGCTGGGTGACCTTGGGCTCATCACAGCTCTCTTAGAGCTCTCTCAGCCCCACCTGAGAGAGTTGCCATGTCCCTCTTTGCCACCAGCGGGAGGTTTTTGGGGCAGAGCCTGAGGAGGGCGTGGTTTGGGGAGAGGAGGGATTTCAATGCCATCGAGTCCAATTGCCAGAGCGGCCATTTTCTTCAGGTGAACTGATCTCTATTGGCTGGAGATCAGTTGTGATAGCAGGAGATCTCCAGCTGGTACCTGGAGGTTGGCAACCCTACCCACCTGCCTCACAGGGTGTCAGTGGCTGGGAGGGGAAGGTGATTGTAAGCCGGTTTGATTCTTCCTTAAGTGGTAGAGAAAGTTGGTATATACAAACCAACTCTTCTTCTTCTTCCTAAAACTGCACAACTAAAATCTAGCGGCAGGCATGTGGATGTTTGGTTGGGCCCTGAGAGTCACAGCAACTTCAGATGTTCAACTGCAGATGATGAGAGGGAGGGCATCTTGGCCATCTTCTGGTCACTAGGGGTGTGGAGGAGGGAGGTAGTTGTGAATTTCCTGCATCGTGCAGGGGGTTGGACTTGATGGCCCTGGTGGTCCCTTCCAACGCTATGATTCTATGATTCTAACCAAGTGTTAAAGCTGGAAGCACCTGAGTGATACTGACCATTTTGGTGGTACCCCTGGAATGTTAAAACTTGGAACACCTTCTGTCTCCTCTGTGGGACATGCAAGTACTCTCAATGGGGGGATGTGCAGCTAAAATTCTCAAAAAGGAAGTGGGATTTCATGTTTCAATACCTATTGAGTATCAAATGGTGCTCTGACAGCCAAACTATAAGGAGAGCTCTGCTAGATCTGATGCGTAGCCAACAATTCCAGCATCCTGTTTCACTCAGTGGCCTGCTTAGGGTTGCCAAACACCAGGTACTAGCTAAAGATCTCCTGCTATTACAACTGATCTCCAGCCAACGGATATCAGTTCACCTGGAGAAAATGGCTGCTTTAGCAATTGGACTCTATGGCATTGAAGTCCCTCCCCTCCCCAAACCCCTCCCTCCTCAGGCTCTGCCCCCAAAACCTCCCGCCAGTGGCGAAGAGGGACCTGGCAACCCTAGGCCTACTAGCTGCCCTGGATGGCCAACAAACTGGACACAGAGCCTAAGGCCATCCCCTGATGTTGCCTCCCAGCATTGGATTTCAGACATGTACTGCCTCTGAATATGGAGGTTCCCTTTGTGCCCCATGAACAGGGGATATTGATGGATCCATCCTCCATGAATCTGTCTAACCTCCTTTTAAAGCCATCTATGTTCGTGGCTGGGATGTGGAATGGTATAGTATAGCCTGATCTCATCAGATCGCAGAAGCTAAGCTGGGTCAGTACTTGGGAGACCTCCAAGGAAGACTCTGCAGAGGAAGGCAATGGCAAACCACCTCTGCTTAATCACTTGCCTTGAAAATCCAGCCTGCGTTCGCTATAAGTCTGCTGCAAATGACTTGATGGCACTTCACACACACACACACAGACACACACACAGCTATTGCTACAGCTACTGGCAGTGAATTCCACAATGTAATTACTCGTTGAGTAAAGAAGTATTTCCTTTTGTCAGTCCTGTACCTGTTGCCCATCAAATTACATCTGTATGTGACATTACACATGAACATATGAAGCTGCCTTATTCTGAATCAGACCATTGGTTTATCAAGGTCGGTATGGTCTGCGCAGACTGGCAGCAGCTTTCCAGGATCTCAGGCAGAAGTTTTCCCATCACCTGCTACTTTATTCTTCTAACTGGAGAGGCTGGAGATTGAGACCAGGACCTTCTTTGTGTAAATCAAATGCTTTACTATTGACCCGCAGCCCTGATCCATAGCCCTCATCTCTTAGTTCAGTTGTTCATTCACTTTGGACTCAGTCTTTGGAAGTGTGAGCTGTTATGTAAAGAATAAGGGGGAAAGGGAACTTTTACATCCTGTGCCAACCACGTTTACCCCTGAAAGTCTTCCCAGTCAACCATAGGGTATTAGAGCTCCGAAACCAAATTTGGGTGCAGAACACCAGTGAAGGGGACAAGTAACTGGGATTGAATTTCTTTCCATGAAGCCATTCATGTACTACTTCAATTCCTACCATCATTCAGCCTTCCCAAGCGACAATCTTTCTGCATTGAGACTGATAGGACCGAGAAGCCTCCATATAAAAACAACAGCTTACTCCAAAACATCCCAACCCAGAAAGGAAGCTTGACCTCAGCCATGTCTCCTTAGCCATGTTCCCTATTCCCTCCCTCCAACTCTGGTCCAGTTCTCACCAGTCGGGTAAATCTGTAGGAAAGGTTCTTCCATGCAAAACAAAGTAGAAAAACATAGAAAGTCACAGAGAAAAATATTTGCCCTCCCATTTTCCTCCCATTTTAGGTATCAGAAGTTATAGTAAACTGTTTTAAGCAATGGAGTGCTCTCTGTGAATTGGGACCATCGACTGATATGGTCACACATTATGGGGTCGGCTACGCACTTTATGAGGAAGTGCTTCAAGAAGAAAAACTTGGTCAAAGTGGTCAAAAGGGCCATGGAGATGCAGCCAACTTACGGTGACCCTTTAGGGTTTTCAAGGCAAGCAACAAACAAAAGTAGTTTGCCATTGCCTACCTCTTCATAGCAACCCTGGCCTTCCTTGGTGGTCTCCCATCCAAGCACTACCCAGGGCTGATGCTGCTTAGCTTCTGAGATCTGATGAGATCAGGCTAGCTTGGGCTGTCTATTATTGGGCTTAGACACCTCCATTATTGGGCTTGTGCCATGTCAGAACTTTTCTTTGTAATGGGTTCAGCTCAAGCATTTGCCTCACTGATAGATGCATCAGCTACAGGTGTAAGGACAGCTCATGAATCTTACTACAACATCAATAACTTCCACCTTTGTGGATGCACGAAAAGAGAAGCATGACTTACCCTGAATGTATGAGGTCCTTCAGAACATAAAAATATTTTTTAAAACCATGCTGGATCAGACCAAGGCCCATCAAGTCCAGCAGTTTGTTCATACAGTGGCCAACCAGGTACCTCTAGGAAGCCCCCAAACAAGACGACTGCAGCACCATCCTATCTGTGTTCCACAGCACCTAAGATAATAGGCATGCTCCTCTGGTACTGGAGAGAATAGGTATGCATCATGACTAGTATCCATTTTTAGTAGCAGCCACGAATACTCCTCTCCTCCATGAACATGTCCCCTCCACTCTGAAAGCCTTCCACGTTGGCAGCCATCACCTCATCCTAGGGCAGGGAGTTCCGCAATTCAACGATTCATTGTGTGAAGAAATACTTCCTTTATCTGTTTTGAATCTGTTTTGTAACATATGAAGGCTGATGCAAGGAAGATTCACTTCCATGTGGGGGGGAAAAAAAGATTTGCCTGATTAAGTGGGACTCGCTTCTCATCCAGAGTAGTGAATTTTATCTTCAATACACCAAAGAGTTATACTTAGAAGGAAAGCCTTTTTTTCCCCCTACCTCCCTGTAAACACCTCTGTTCAAAAATGCCAATCTTATACAACCAGACGGCAAAAAGATTATACAGGTGAGGTCTGGTGTTAGAAAGATTAAAAGGTACCAAATGTCAGTCTTAAAAATAGTGCACGGAATTCGGCGAAAGAAGTCAAATTATCTGATCGTTCCGAAGACAGAGAGTGGTGCGGACTTGGTTTTTTTATCTACCAAGAGACTTGATAGCACTTTCACCTCTCAAAGGAAAGACAGTTGCTTTGATGTCATTTGAATACTGTCCTTTCTTCTGCATGTCCACAATTTTGTCAGCGCAGGGGATGACAGATAGATGTCATCACAATTACTTTGCAATTATTATGGACTGCACTGCTTCTTTTAAGTGATACATAGTATTTCAGGCACTGAAGTACTCTTATGGTGTATATATCTGGGCTAGGTGGAATAGGGACTAAGTAGTCTGACCCCCCTGACCCCCGAGCCAGCACGGTATAATGGTTGAGAACGGTGGACTCTAATCTGGTTAATCGGGTTTGTTTCCTCACTCCTCCACATGAAGCCAGATGGGTGACCTTGGGTTAGTCACAGTTCTCTCACAACTCTCTCAGCCTCACCTACCCCACAAGGTGCCTGTTGTGGGGAGAGGAATGGATTGTGATTGTAAGCTGCTTTGAGACTCCTTAAGGTAGAGAAAAGCCCAGTATAAAAACCAACCCCTCCTCCTCCTCTACTTCTTCTTCTTCTCTGATCTGGATAATGGGGTTTGAATGGAGAGCCAGCATAGTGTAATGGTTAAGAAGCATGGTTTGGAGCAGTGGAGTCTGATATAGAGAACCAGCTTTGATTCCCCACTCCTCCACATAAGCGGTGGAGGCTAATCTGGTGAACTGGATTTGTTTCCCCGCTCCTACGCTTGAAGCCAGCTGGGTGACCTTGGGCAAGTGATACTCTCTCAGCCCCCACCTACCTCATAGGGTGTCTGTTGTGGGGAAGGGAAAAGAAAATGATTGTTAGACGGTTTGAGTCTGCCTTAAGTGGTAGAGAAAGTCAGCATATAAAAACCATCTCTTCTTCTTCTTCATTCTCCAGATGAATGGCGGATGCTAATCTGGTGAACTGGATTTGTTTCCCCGCTCCTACACATGAAGCCAGCTGAGTGACCTTGGGCTAATCACAGTTATCTTAGAGCTCTCTCATCCCTACCTATCTCACAGGGTGTCTATTGTGAGGAGGGGAAGGAAAGGTGACTGTAAGCCAGTTTGATTCTCCCTTAAGTGGTAGAGAAAGTCGGCATATAAAAACCAACTCTTCTTCTTCTTCTTCTTCTTCTTCTTCTTCTTCTTCTTCTTCTTCTTCATGGCTAACATGGCTGATTGCCTGTCTCCATATCTATAAAGCCCTAAATAGGATATTATTGATTTATTTATATTCCATTTTTTTCCCCTATGGGGACTCAAGGGAGTGAAAGCGGCATGGTATTGCCCAGTCTGGTTCGATCTCGGAAGCTAAGCAGGGTCAGAGCTTGGATGGGAGACCACTAAGGAAGACTCTGCAGAGGAAGACAATGGCAAACCACCTCTGCTTAATCACTTGCCTTGACAGCCCCTTGCTAGGGCAGCCATAAATTGGCTGCAACTTGACGGTACTTTACATACACACATACACACACAGGGACCCAAATACTAAACAACCACAACAAACAGGAGGAGAGAGGGAGGCTTTTGAATGAAGAAAAGACTTCCTCTTTCTCCATTAGGTCTTCCACCCACCTCTAGGCTATGATTCTCAGGCTAAGGGCCAAACTAGACATTACAGTTTTGGGTGAGTAGTGTCTCCTGTTCCCTGCAATCATACAGCAGCTTCAGGGAATATCATTTATAAATAAGAGGGAACTCTTTTCTTCTTGGAATAGAGTTGCCAGGTCCCTCTTTGTTGGAAATAAAAAGATTTATTTCTTTAAACAGATTTAAGTTCTGAATAAAAAGAAACCCAACCTCAGGATTGAAAGCAAGAGATTTTTAATTATTTCTGCGGCAAAAATAATGAGAGGAAAGATTTGAGCCAAAGGCTACAAAATGAAACTTTTCCTCTAACAAGCTCCTCCTAGTTCTTCATATTTATACGTTTTAGAATCCCTTTGTTTCCTCAAATTTCAAGAGCCATTATAATATCTCCTCCTTCTAAGTTCATCCCAGTTATGATCTCATCTTCGTGGTCACATGTTGTTTTTTTATACCACCCTGTTCCAGATACGAAAAATCACCTGCTTTGTTCAGCTTAAGTTAGACAGGACTATTTTCTACTGACTTATATAAATAACCACAGCTTACAAATATAATAGAAGAATAACATTTTTCTAATATGCTAGAATTAAATTAATTAAAATCTTACACATCCCACATCTTTGCCACTGACGGGAGGTTTTTGGGGTGGAGCCTGGGGAGGGTAGAGTTTGGGGAGGGAAGGGACTTCAATGCCATAGAGTCCAATTGCCAAAGGTGCCATTTTCTTCAGGGGAACTGATCTCTATAGGCTGGAGATCAGTTATAATAGTAGGAGATCTCCAGCTAGTACCTGGAGGTTGGCAACTCTGAAACTGTGGTGCAGGCAGGTTGTCAGGCTAAGCTTGGGACCAGCAAGAGTGTTGAAGGGCCAAGACGTAGCAGAGGCTAACATCACCACGGTGATGACATCATTAGGGGAAAACCTAGAAATGAAGGCAGGTAGCTCTAGCAGTCACTGGAAACTCTATGGTAAAATGGTAGCTCGAGGGGGGAATCCCCCACTTCAACTGGGGATTTGGCAGCCCTAGGTGTGGGGGGAGGGGGAAGGACTCCGGCTTCACCCCATGTCATTTTGAGAAGCTGAAACAGCCCCCCTCCCAGCAGGGAGTTCCTTTACATAATTGTGGAGTGGCATGTGGAGTATTCTGAGCATGTGCCACTCCAAAGTTATGTAAATAACATCCTGCCAGGGCCCATTTCAGCTTCTAGAGAGACCTTTGTAGACCTTGTTTGGCATATAGATGGTGTGTGAGGGTCTCTGTCTTTGTGTCTCTGCTTTCCATCACCTGCGGTGTTATCAGTGAACTCGTAAAAGCAGTTCACACCTTCTGGTCTCAGGCGCCAGGCCTGATGGCCCATGTATCTTCCCCCCCGCTGTTCTTCCTGCCAGTACTCCCTCTGGCCGGTGCGGCCTTGGAAGTGTGATAGCCGCACCAGACTTCCTGGGATCCGTCTGATGTTTTGTATTATGCCAAGCTTGTAACTTCCCATAACAATAAGTGTGAACCCCAGTGCCCCAGTGCCCTGGAGTCAATATATTCTGTAAACCCGCATAGCCCCTCACTTGCAACTTTCTACCTGTGCCTGTCTCATCTCCTGAAGGCTTCAATAAATCTATTGTTTCTGTATCAACGTCTGAGCAACTGATTTGGAGAAGCAAACTCAGAGAGGGGGATCTCTCACATTAAGTTGCAAGTCATTGCCTCCCGGACTGCAGCTGTACCGCTTTGGACAGAATGTCAGCCGACGAGGACACCACCCCTAACCCCGATGCCCCCAAGGAACCGGACGAGCCGGAGAAGCCGGACCCGAAGGAGGAGGGAGCCAAGCCAAAGAAACCGAAGGGTCGCGCCCCCGACCAAGATCGGGACGAACGTCCCCGGGGGCTTACTTATTGGCTGGACTCCCCCAAGGGCTGGTCGCTCTCGCGGACTGCGGCGAAGGATCGCCGGTTGGCCTTCCCCAGCACGGGACTCGAAGGGGACCCGGCCCGCAAAGAGGCCCTCATGGAGGAAGAACGAAAGCAGTGGCAGGAAGACCGCCGGGCTATGCAGGAGCAGATGGAGACCATGCAACGCGTAATGGGTGAGATGGCCACGGCCCTAGATGCGCTGAAGTTGCAACCTCCAGCCGGTGCTCCCCCAGACGGGGCGCCGGTAGTTCCGCCCGCAACCCCTGCCCCCCCGGCCCGTCGGGACCTGAAAGTCACGTATGACGGGTCGGGAGACCAGTTGACCTTTTTTATGGTCCAAGTAGACATTTTTATGCGGGAACAAGGCCGAACCTTCGTTTCTGAGGAGTCCCGGGTGCAGTACGTGGCTTCCTTACTGCAAGGGGAGGCGGCTGCCTGGATGGTGTTGCAGTATGAACTCCGCTCGCCGGTGCTGCGAACCCTGGACGAGTTCATGGTAGCGCTCCGAAACCGTTTTGAGGACCCGACTCTGGGTGAGCGGGCTAAAGCCTCCCTGATGCAACTGCGCCAAGGGACTAAGTCGGTGGCGCAGTATGCAAGTGAGTTCCAGTCACTGGCCAGCCGAATTCTGGACTGGAGTGAAGCTACCTTGGTACAATGTTTCAGGGAGGGTCTCAACCCAGACCTCCAACATTGGGCTTTCATGCAAGGGAACCCCCCGGATGTGGAAGGTTGGGTTCGCCATGCTGCTGACATCGAGAATCGCAAACAACTCCTGAACTTGTCCAAGCAACGGCTTGGGCGAGACCCCAGGCCCCGAGGTGACCGTGGCCGGGAACTCCGGCAAGGGGGTGGCGGGGGTCTCTCGGCCGCGGAACGCCGCAAGCGGTTCGAGGCCGGCGTCTGCCTGATCTGCGGGGGAAAGGGTCACTTTGCATCGCAATGCCCCTCTCGCTCCGGCCGTCCGACCCCCCCCCCGCCAAACCCAGGCCGAGCCGACGAAACCGGCCGCCGACAGCCAGCCTCGCCGCAGAAGTGGACCACTGAGCCGGCGCTCCGGCGCACCCTCCGCTCTCCACGCGCGCCCCCAGGATGGGGCATCCGACTCTACGGTCCCATCGGGGTCCCGGATTACAAATACCGTCTTTGATTCGGACGGCTCCCCGGAAGCCACCACCCCGTCCCCCTCTTCCAGCGAGGAGGAAGAGTGGGAACAGCCGGCAAAAAACGCCGTCGGTCTGCTGTAGAGGGGGCTCCGCAGCAGACCGTCCCTATCGTTGTGCAAGGAGCTCCATCGATGGTAAGCGCCCAAGAGGACAATGTATTTGTGCGTGTTCATCTGTCCCTACCCAAAGGGGGCCCCCCGTTAGAGGTCCCCGCGTTGGTCGACTCGGGGTGTGCCCGCACCATGATAAATGAGGAAACTGCCAAGAAGTTGGGTGTCCGGCGCAAACGGCTTCCGGGGCCCCTCCGTTTTTCCCAAATGGACGGGAGTGACTTTAAACGGGGCCCTGTGACCCACAGAACTGCAGCCGTGATTATGTCCGTGGGGGAACATTGGGAACGGTTGTATTTCACCATCGCCCCTATTGTAACCCCTGTGGTGTTGGGGATGAACTGGTTAAGGGGACACAATCCCTCCATTGATTGGGTTAAACGGGTGCTTTCCTTCCCCGAAAACCCCTGTGGGTTGCATGACAAGGAACGGGTACTCAGAACTCCAGCCGCCGCACTGGTAGGGTCCCCCGCCCCAGTCTCTCCTCAATTACCCTCTGAGTACTCGCAGTTTACTGATGTTTTTGATGTTAGAGAGTGCGACGAACTGCCTCCCCACAGAGAAACGGACTGTGCCATCGAGATTGTAGGGGAAGGCAAACTGTCCAAGGGAAAGGTTTACCCCATGAGCCCTAGTGAAAAGACTGTATTGCGAGACTATCTGGATGTCAATCTGGCGAGGGGTTTCATACGCCCCTCCAAGGCTCCTTATTCAGCCCCAGCTTTCTTTGTAAAGAAAAAGACGGGAGATTTAAGACTGTGTATTGACTTTCGCAGACTGAACGCAGTCACCCAGTCTAATGCTTACCCCCTCCCTCTTATTCCTGACCTTCTAGCACAATTAAAGGAGGGCCGAATCTTCACCAAACTGGACTTGGTAGAAGCCTACCACCGCATTCGCATCAAAGAAGGAGACGAACCCAAAACGGCCTTTTCCAGTTGTTTTGGGATGTTTGAGTACCTGGTCATGCCGTTCGGACTTTCGGGGGCTCCGAGTGTCTTTATGCAATTAATTAATGAAGTTTTGCATGATTTACTGTTTCGGGGGGTGGTGGTATTTCTCGATGACATTCTTATTTACTCTGAGACCATGGAAGAACATGTGCGCCTAGTGCGAGAAGTGCTCCAGCGGCTGCGGGAGCACAAACTGTATGCTAAGGTGTCCAAATGTGAATTCCACCAACCTTCTATTACATTTCTGGGGTATGTGATTTCCCACCAAGGGTTGGAAATGGACCCCGCCAAGGTCCAGGCGGTGCGGGACTGGGAAACCCCCACTACCCGCCGCCAACTTCAACAGTTTTTGGGGTTTGCCAACTTTTACCGGAATTTCATTCCCAACTTTGCCCAAGTTGCGCTTCCCCTCACTGCCCTGTTGCGTACCAAGGACAGGGGGGCTAGCGCCGCACTCCCCTCAGCCCGTCTGCAATGGTCTCCCCAATGCCAGCAAGCTTTTGAACGTTTAAAGCTACTTTTTTCATCCGAACCCGTTTTAGCTCACCCGGATTGCACCAAGCCCTTCGTGGTGCAGGTGGATGCCTCGGATGTAGCCATGGGCGGGGCCCTATTGCAGAGGGATGAGGGGGGACGGTTGAGGCCATGCGCCTACTTCTCCAAGAAGTTTTCCCAGTCCGAAATCAACTGGGCCATTTGGGAGAAGGAGGCAGCAGCGGTCAAACATGCCCTTACCATATGGAGACACTTCTTGGAGGGGGCCGAGCTGCCGTTCGAAGTGTGCACAGATCACAAGAATCTTGAGGCTCTCAAGGGAGCTAGAAAACTCAATGCCAAACAGATTCGGTGGGCCCAATTTTTTGCAAAATTCCGGTTCACCCTCAAACATGTCCCTGGCAAAGAAAATGCCCTAGCTGATGCTTTGTCACGACTTCCCCAGTATCGCAACGATTTCGATCGCCCCGTCGACTCCCTGTTCACTCCCGAACAGCGAGGGGAAGTCCCTGGCTTGGCCGTCACCACCCGATCTCAAGCCCGCCAACCGGAGACCCCCCCTACACTCAAAGGTATCCCGGAAGCATTCCAACAGCGACTCCGGGACGCCTCCTTACAGGAGGAGGAGCACCATCTCCTCCCCACTGGCTTGGAACGAACCAACACTTGGTGGGTGCAGGGGGGGAAACTATATGTCCCATCTTCCCTTCGCAAAGAAGTATTGGGACTTGTACATGGGGCCAGGCTAGCGGGTCATTTTGGTTTCATAAAAACGCTTCACCTGGTTCGGAGGCAATTCTGGTGGCCCGGTATGAGATCTGATGTAGAGTTGTATGTGCGCAGCTGCCCCACCTGCGCCACAGCCAAGAAACGGATGGGAAAACCCCCGGGGCTTCTCAAACCGCTTGAGAACCCCTCCCGTCCCTGGGAAGTCATCGCCATGGATTTTATCACCGACCTACCTCCAAGTCGGGGGAAAACGGTTCTCTGGGTTATCACAGACCTCTTTTCCAAACAGGTTCATTTCGTTCCATGTGCAGGTCTTCCTTCGGCCCAGGGCTTAGCTAAACTGTTCATCACGCACGTCCTCAGGCTACACTCGATCCCGAGGAAGGTCCTCTCCGACCGGGGGGTCCAGTTTGTTGCCAAATTCTGGCGGGCTTTCCTAAAGTTAATGGGAGTGGAGGAACAGGGCCTTTCGTCCGCCTATCACCCCCAAACGGATGGTCAAACGGAACGTGTAAATGCGGTAGTAGAATGTTATTTGCGTTGCTATGTAAATTTCCACCAGGACGACTGGGTCGACCTGCTGCCATTTGCCGAATATGCGTACAACAATGCGCCTCATTCCTCTACCGGCTTTAGTCCCTTCCAAGTTATATACGGGACGGATTTTGGCCCTTTCGGTTCTGCCCCCGTCTCGCCAGAGCTCCAGTCTACCCCTGATCTTCAGGAGTGGATTCAGGTGGTTAAATCCACCTGGCCATGGTTGCTCAAAAATCTGGAAAGGGCAAAAAGCAAGTACAAGGAACAAGCAGACAAACACCGGTCTCCGGGATGGGAACTCAAGGTGGGGGAGCAAGTCTATCTGTCCACCAAAAACCTTCGCTCTCTTCGCCCCTGCAAAAAACTGAGCGACCGTTATGTAGGACCTTTCCCCATTACCAGAGTAATCAACGAGGTTACCGTGGAACTGAGTCTCCCTAAGACTCTCAAGGGAGTTCATCCAGTCTTCCATATAAGCCTCCTCAAACCTTATGTAGCAGCTCCCCAGTTCCACCCCCCTCCCGCTCATGAGATTCCTACCGTAGTAGGAGGGGATACCCATTTGGAAATATCCAAGGTTTTAGATTCCAAATGGAAGAAAGGGAAACTGTTTTACTTTGTTCGCTGGAAAAACCTTGGCTCCGCTCATGACGAATGGGTGGCCGCACCCCACATGGCAGCTCCTCGCTTGGTCCGAGAATTCCACCTCGCTTATCCCGATAAGCCTCGTCCTCTCGGAGGGGGGCCTTAAGGGGGGCAGAATGTGAGGGTCTCTGTCTTTGTGTCTCTGCTTTCCATCACCTGCGGTGTTATCAGTGAACTCGTAAAAGCAGTTCACACCTTCTGGTCTCAGGCGCCAGGCCTGATGGCCCATGTATCTTCCCCCCCGCTGTTCTTCCTGCCAGTACTCCCTCTGGCCGGTGCGGCCTTGGAAGTGTGATAGCCGCACCAGACTTCCTGGGATCCGTCTGATGTTTTGTATTATGCCAAGCTTGTAACTTCCCATAACAATAAGTGTGAACCCCAGTGCCCCAGTGCCCTGGAGTCAATATATTCTGTAAACCCGCATAGCCCCTCACTTGCAACTTTCTACCTGTGCCTGTCTCATCTCCTGAAGGCTTCAATAAATCTATTGTTTCTGTATCAACGTCTGAGCAACTGATTTGGAGAAGCAAACTCAGAGAGGGGGATCTCTCACATGGTGTACATAATAGAGTACTTTGATCATGATAAATGGTGGAACATCAGTGCAACTTTGAGTAGCCGGAGATAGAAACGGATGACAAACAACATTTTGTAGACTGTGACCCTCCTCAACCTCTGATAATTGGATCTCATTCAGTACAAAGTTCACTTAACTGGGTTCACAATGCATATAGGTTATGCTACACATAAATATGTGAAGTACTGCCTTTGAATGATGAAAAAAGATACCCCACAGACTCTGGTCTTGGATGCCTCGTGCAGAACCTTTCATCTAAAGCAACATTTCCAAAGTTCAAGGAGCTTCTCTCGAGACTGTGATTCCTACACAGCAGCCTTATGAACTGACCTCTGTAAAGAAATAATCCTGATTGCCGTCTTTCTGATCAAGAAGGCTAAGCAGGGTTTTGGCTCGAGAACATCGCAGTTTGTGCTTTCTTCAGACATGGTATCTTCCCTCTGGGACAGATTAGAGACAGTCTTTAATTTGGATTCGACAGATAAAGCCAATCTCTTTCAAACTAATCCCAGCTATTGTTTATGGCTATGCATAGAACAGAATGTTTGCATGGAATGCGAGCCATGCTCTTGGAAAACCAGAAAGTCCTTTGCCGAACACACAACTTTTGGAGATTAGACTTCCACTTAATGTTTTTGAAGCTTCAAACAAAACTGACAAAGAGTCTGCTTCTTTCCTTTCATGGCTAGCAGGGTTTTTTTATTATTATCATTATTGCTAAGGAATACTTGTCTTGGCAAGTGATCGCAAATAGTTAACCAATTTTCTAAGACTGTTCAATAATAATAAAGTCACCACCATTACAGAAACCATGTTGGTGTTGTGCTGGCATCTGCAAAACAATCAGCACACTCAGTCATTGCTATTTAGGGGGAAGTCTACATTGTACCTGTACCCTCCTCCAGTACAGACAACCCCACTATTCCAGGGTGAGGGAAGGCTACCTGGGACAGGGAGAAGTTTTTTCTCCCTCTCCCATAATACTAGAACACGGGGTCATCTGCTGAAGCTGGAGGGTGAGAGGTTCAAAACAGATCAAAGGAAGTATTTTTTTCACACAACTCATAGTTAAATTGTGGAACTCTCTGCCCCAGGTTGTGGTGATGGCTACCAACTTGGAAGGCTTTAAGAGGGGAGTGGACATATTCATGGAAAGGGGTATTCATGGCTATTAGTTAAAATGAATACTAGTCATGATGCAGACCTATTCTCTCCAGGATCAGAGGAGCATGCCTATTGTATTAGGTGCCTTGGAACACAGGCAGGATGGTGCTGCTGCTATCGTCTTGTTTGGGGGCTTCCTGGAGGCACCTGGTTGGCCACTGTGTGAACAGGATGCTGGACTTGATGGGCCTTGGTCTGATCCAGCAGGGCCTTTCTTATGTTCTTATGTTGTTATGCTTCATCTACCAAGAAGTTATTTTGCCACCTCTGCTTCCCAGTCTAGGTGAAGTCAGGTACAAAGGAACTATAGCCACTAGGGTTGCCAGCTCTGGGTTGGGAAATACCTGGAGATTTTTGGGGCAGAGTCTGAGGACGGCGGGGTTTGGAGACGGGAGGGACTTCAATGCCATAGAGTCCAATGGCCAAAGCGGCCATTTTCCCCAGGGGAACTGATCTCTATCGGCTGGTGATCCGTTGTATTAGCAGGAGATCTCCAGCCACCACCTGGAGGTTGGCAACCCTAATAGCCACCCTGCTCCCCAATGTCCAATGGTTGTATATATGCCAAGAAAGCATTTTAGGGAGTTTTTATAGCAAGATAGCCTTTGAATGCTACAAAGAATGTGCCCCATGTTCCAAAGCTTCCAGGTTCAACCTTTGGCATCTTTGGTTGAGAAAATGGGCAGAGATGGGGAAAACAGCCTGAGGCCACAGAAAGCTGGTACCTGTCACAGTGACCAGAGCAGGGCAAGAGAAAACAACTCTCGTTGTCAGTTCTTGACAGTGAAAGAGCAACTTCGAACATGTTAAACAGCTACAAAAAACATGCCCAGCATGCAGAGGAAGCCGTCCAGATACCGCCGATGTGAATCAAAGTAGTTTTCCCCCCTTCCTGCATAGATGCTGACATGCATTCACACTTTTCATGCTGTAGTGGTTTCAACATAAAATAATGATAAGGTGACGGTTTCCCTAAAACTAAGTGTAAAGTCATTTCTCAGATTTAAATTTTTATGTGGAGCTAAAAGTCCTCCATTATTTCTCAATAAAGGTGCTATTTTTATTAGTTCAATAATACGTTCCCAGCCGTGTGGAAAAACTCTACCACGGCACACTTTCCAAAATTAATTTTATTTTTTGCTTTGTTATCCAGATATCTTTCCAGGGTATCTTTAAAGATAACTGTCTCCTTTCTCCCCATCCCTTCCACTTTGATAGCTCTGTCTCACTGCTACAGCTTCTTTGTTTCAGTGGACAGCAAGTTATTAGAAGGCTTACATTTAATAAAACTTTTATGGCTGCTTGCATTGCAGACACCTGTCAAATAAATTCTACTCTCGTCTTCTTTGTCACTGGGAAAAGTAACTGAGAAAACCACCTCCCTCTCCATCTTAAATGAAACTCTGGTAAATTATGTTTCATGTGGGCCAGACAAGAAAATTTGTTCAAGGTTTGCTGTAACAGCACAAAATGCAGCTTCCCTGCAATTCTGAGCTGGGATGAGACCGAATTTCGGAAGCTGGATGGTTTCAATTCCAACTAATTCCATTTTTATTTAGTTTCTCTTTTCCGAGAAACAAGCCTGCAAGTCTTCCTTTTCGTAGCGGTTTCTCTTCCCTCAGTTTCAACACAGCCATTAAAATTCAGATCTTTTTAACATTGTTTGTGTCAGATGCCCAAAAATGGTGCATAAGCGGTGTATAATATAAAAATGGCATCAAAGCAATGAAAAAGAAATATGAGAATCGTCAAACGTAACAAAAATGAGTCAAAACCTGTAATGACAAAAAATGGCAACCAGCAATCTTTTTTCCACCCTCCGCACCTTTTGACGTGCCAAACAGTTGTTTCAACACTTGAAAACACCCAGGAGAGGCAAGATGGCCTGGTGCTGCTGCAGGACTGGGTCCGTGGAGCTTTTTTTTAAACAGCTAAAGTTTTTTTCTAAAATGGTCTCAGTTGCCATGGACTGGACCTGTGTCTGCCATAATGAGAACTCTAGAAATGCCACCTTAAGCAGAGTATGCCTTTCTGAACCCATTGACATCAATGAACTTAGAAGGATGTAACTCAGCTTAGGTTGGTGCCATAAAGCCCGTGACTCAAATCAGAAGATCATATTCTATCTGGAGTATCAATAGGGTTGCCAATCTCCAGGTAGTAGCTGGAGATCTCCTTAGGCTTACCAGGTCTCTTTGCTCCACCAGCGGGAGCTCTTCAGCAGTGCGCAACGCACACGACCTGAGCAATGCATGTACGTGACCCACACAATGTGCCTACATCACTTCCGGGTTTACTTGGAAGCGACGCGGACGCTCTATCAATCTCGGTCAAAACTATATGGTTTCCATAGAGTTTGGGCGGAGGTTGCTAGAGCATCCGCGTCACTTCCAGGTTAAACCAGAAGTGACATGGGTACATCGTGCGAGCGCGCATGCACGAATTGCCTGCCGGCCCTCAGGTGGTCGGCGAGTAGCCCAGTGGATTGGCAGGATTTTACCCGCCACCACTGGGCACTTGGCAACCCTAGATCTCTTGCTATTACAGCCTGATAGAGATCAATTCACCTTGAGAAAATGGCTGCTTTGGCAATTGAACTCTATGGCAATGAAGTCCCTCCCCTCCCCAAACCCCACCCTCCTCAGGCTTCACCCCAAAAACCTCCTGCCAGTGGTGAAGAGGGACCTGGCAACCCTAAATATCAAACGCCAGTAAACTCGAAATGCTTCTAGACTCTGTTCACCTACAGTCTCAGGTGTTGCCATTCCTATGTGAATCTCTTGCAGTCAAACTGTATCACAGCTTTCAGTAGTCTGCATAAAAGGGTTTCCCCCCCCCCCATTTTGGCCTCAGTTTTGTATTTCTGTTCCAAAAGCAGGTACAAAAATAATAATTTAACATGATCAAAGAAATATGAATCAACTCACAGCACTTACGTCTTCAACATAAAAGAATATGGAAGCCTTTACCGAAAACATAATCAGCTTCTGGAAAGTGGAAAACCAACAAACTCTCTCCTTGTGCCTTTAAATTACAGTTTTCTAAACAGCAGAAAAAAGAACAGTTCAGGGTTCCAATATTTCCAAATTAATACAGTTGGCTTGATTTGAAAAAGGAGTATGCGATATTTCCCCTCACAGTTCCACAAAGAACAACTTTCAAAATGGCTTACAAAAGCCATCAAAAATGTACCAAAATAAGAAATAATAACAACAAAAAACCCCGCCACTGGTGAGCAGATGAAGGAGGCAGGAAGAATTTTCCTTCTTCTAAGTTACCTGCCAACCCTACCGAATCACTCCCCAGTAGCAGATATGGTAGGGAGGAAGAGGGGAGGAGAAGAGACATTCAGGGGGGCATCTAGAACACTGTTGTACTCCTGAAGATATCATCTGCTGGGTTGTAGTATTCTGAGTTATCCAAGGCCATTTATGCAGGGGAAATTTGTTTGGGTTTGCCATTCTGCAGATGCAGTTTTCTGATCTGAATTCTCAAAATATGCATGGGGGCTTTTCGCCCCAAAGATTTTTTGTTTGTTTTAAAGTGTTATTTTGGCAAAACAAATGCTAAAATAGTTAATGCAAATGAAAAGGGGGAAACAGCCAGCTCTCTTCCCGAGATCCTTACACTCTCTGATCTGGAGAACAAGATTTGATTCTCCACTCCTCCACTTCGGTGGCGGATGCTAATCTGGTGAACTGGCTTTGGTTCCCCACTCCTGCACATGAAGCCAGCTGGGTGACCTTGGGCTAGTCACACTTTCTCAGTCCCACCTACCTCACAGGGTGTCTGTTGCGGGGAGGGGAAGGGGAAGTGATTGTAAGCTGGTTTGATTCTTCCTTAAGTGGTAGAGAAAGTCAGCAAATAAAAACCAACTCTTCTTCTTCAACTGACCAGAGAGGACGCCTATGAGGCATGGGGAAGGAAACAGCTAGCTCCGAGATCTTTACACTTGCTGCCGAAACTGACCAAAATGGCTTCTCTGGGAGGAGTTGGATGAGGGAGGGACAAGGGAGAATGGACAGGGAAAGAGAAACCCAGTGTTAAGACTATTGACAGAAATTGCCTCAATTAGATTTGCTTTGGAATCGAGGCAAAATTTAAGTTCATAATAAAGCAGGTTCCTGAAAATGTGAGAAAATTGTGTGGTGGCTGTGAAGTGACTTCTGAAGGTCAGAAAAATCAGGAATAATGAAAATGAAGCCCCAAAGCAGTTCTGCGGGGATTGCGAGGCTAAGTAACCAAGCATAAATGGCCCAAGAGCTCAGAATAAAATCAAAAGAACTATTTGCTGATCTATCCTCAAATAATTTGGGTTGTCAAAGCTTAGCAGCACTGGGAAGAGCCAGCCCTGTCCCCCCAACAGGAAAGGGGCAGCAATCCATAAATTTAATGACTGTAACCACCTCAGGAGTCTGGACTGATTCTGGATGGTAACAATGCTAACTTCACATTTCCCCATTTTTCCTGTCTCTTGAGGACTATTGTTTAGCGCGAGACTTTCCCTAACTCCCACACTTTGTCCATTGACAAATCATATGTTGGCCGAATTGTTCCTTGCAAAAAATGTAGCAATTACAAGTTTTGCTGTTAGCAGCAAAAAATGCCATCATAATCTAAAAACCTTGTGGTTTCCAAACAGGTAGAGAAAGCCCCACTGGATTGTTTGGGGCATTTTGATGCTTGAGATAATAATCTATGGAGGGAAATGTTTTGTTCCGGAAAGGTTGCGACTTATCACAAACTCCATAAAATGTTTCTTCTACGTATGTTTTGCTCAAGGTCATCCAATACCATTCCCCATACTGGGGAAAAAGAGCTGATAAGCACATTTGGTAAATCTGAAGGACTTTTTACCCCATTACTTACTTACACATTAAATGTGTTTCTCGGAGGACAATAAATACATCTAAAGAATAATTAAGCAGCTAATGCCAACAGCAGAATTTAGAATGCTTGAAGCGTATTTATATTACTAATACTGAGCATTTGTAATAATACTTAGCATTTATAAAAACCCACTTTAAGTGTTCAAAGGGGCTCATATATAAAATCTTAATAGCCCTACCAAAGCCTTGCAAATTAGCCCAATATTACTATTAGCAAATTGTAGACATTGGGGGGAGGGCTGAGAAAATCATAGCCTGCTGGAAGTCATATTGATTGATTGAATTCATATGCTACTTTACCAGGAACCTGCTCAAGACAGCTCCCAAGGTAAAAAAAAAAAATACAATCGAACATAAAAACAACAGCCATAAAAATTATTGATGATAAAAACAGTGGTCCATCTAGCCCAGCATCTGGATTCACACAGCGGCCAACAAGTTGCCCTATAGGGCCAAACAAAGAGGGCAGAGAGGCCCTGATGTTGCCTCCTAGTCCTAGTATTCAAAATAGGGATACCAACCTCCAGGTGGGACCTGGGGATCTCCCAGAATTACAGGTCATCTCCAGACTACAGAGATCAGTTGCCCTGGAGAATGTAGATGCATTGGAGGGTGGACTCTCTGGCATTGTATGCCGCTGAGGTGAGGTCCCTGTCCTTCCCAGGCTCCAAGAGTTTCTCGACCTGGATCTGGCACTCCGATGACTTCAGGTCCTTATGCTGATTATGCATGGTGTTTCCAACTGTCAGAGGGCGCTTCGCTCTCCCCCTGCGTTTCCCCTCGTTTTGCCCGCGTTTTCAAATTTGAGATAAAACAGGTCTCTGAAAATGCGGGCAAAATGCGGGGAAACGCAGGGAAAGAGCGAGGCTTCTGGTGGTCAGAAACGGCATTCATAATCAACACAAAGACCCAAAGTCATCGAAGGGGTGACGGCGAGTGAAACAGTCATGCAAAAAAGATCTATCTCTAATTTAGTCCTCTAGAGAAGTTTATTGAAAAGGCTTAAATAATAGTTCAGGAAGGAAGGAAACGAAGCTGGTTTGGTTGCTTCAAAGCCCCAATTCGCTGTTGGAACCATCTCCAGACTCAAGAAAAAGGTTGTTGAAAGTTCAAGACAACTTTGATCAAAGTTGCATTTGCCTCATTAACATTTTATTCCACCAATGTTAGGAAGGGGAGGGGATGTGAATCGCAGTCAGGGATGTTTTATCGAATTGACTATCTGAAAATGTGCTGATTTTGGGGGGAGAATTTAACTACGCTATCCATTATGCCCTAGACAGGAACCATTTAGTCTCATCCTCCATCTGTAAAAAGAATTTTCTTCTATTATCCATTTATGATTTAACTGATGTGTGGAGGAATTTTAATCCATAAAATAGGCAATATACGTGGCTCTGTCTGAATGCTAACCTCCTTTCTAGCAAGGAAAGATGGGTTTTATACTTATCAGAATCATTTACGTCTTTGAAAAAATGAGCTATATTCTTCCTAATCGTCTTTTTTTCCCCTGATCACAGTTTGGTTGTTCTTAACTCTGTTTCACCTTCCTTGCAGATATTAATATGCCGCATTTATAAGATTTCTAACTGCACATATTTCAGAAACAGATATTCCATATTGGATCTGCTTGGAGACATAATCAAGATGCAGTAGGATGAATTCAAAAATCCAATTTTTTTTTCATGCAGTGTTTGACAAACTTTCTTTTTACTTTTAGGGAAGATTTTCCATATTTACTTCCTGAATTCCTGAGTGTCTGGATTATAAAATTATGCACTGAGCGGAGAAAGTGGATTGAGAGAGTTTTTTTCTCCTTGTCCCATAATACTGGAACTTGGGGGTACCTAATGTATAGGGTTGCCAGGTCCCTCTCTGCCAACAGCAGGAGGTTTTGGGGGTGGAGCCTGAGGAGGGCGGGGTTTGGGGAGAGGAGGGACTTCAGTGCCATAGTGTCCAATTGCCACAGCGGCCATTTTCTCCAGGTAAACTGATCTCTCTTGGCTGGACATCAATTGAAATAGCAGGAGATTCCAGCTAGTACCTGGAGGTTGGCAACCCTACTAAGGAAGGTCATGGCTTGACCTGGATAGCCCAGGCTAGCCTGATCTCGTCAGATCTCAGAAGTTAAGCAAGGTTGACCCTGGCAAGTATTTAGATGGGAGACCTCAGTGCCGGATTTACGTATAAGCTAAATTGGGGGGGGGGGGGCAAAATATTTAAAGGAAAAAAAACCTTGATGTACATTTCCAAAATATAAGATAAAAAAACAAATAAAATAAAACCTACATACAGCAACAGTGTTTTGTGTTGTGTAGGCTCCTGTGATGTAAGTAATGGGCCCCGCCTGTTAGCCTGCTCCCTAAAATATCACTGGTTTGGTCATTTCTATATATAAAATACATATTTTGTTATGTGCAAATGGCTTTAGATACCTATTAGGTCCATAAATTACCATATAGCATATATTCAACACAAAAAAACAGTGACAATTTGTTGTTGACAAAGGACAGCTGGACATATAAAGGGCCCCATTACCTTCAATAGCTTAGGGCCTCATCAAACCTAAATCCGGCCCTGGGAGACCTCCAAGGAATACCAGGGTCATGACACAGAGGCAGGCAATGGCAAACTTCCTCTGAACAACTCTTGCCTTGAACACTCTACGGTTCAGATGTCACTTGACAGCAAAAAATTATGAAGGTAATCAGCAATAGAATGAGAACAGACACAAGGAAGTACTCAATGAATAATTAAATTGTGGAATCCACCCCCAGTGAATGTAGTGATGGACATTAGCATTTTTTTTTGCCTTATGGTGACCCCGTAGGGTTTTCAAGGCAAAAGACATTCAGAGGTGGTCTGCCATTGCCTGCCACCATGTCATGACTAGTATAGATAGGTCTAAAATGTAATAATACAGATTCATTGAGGAGAGGTTCGTCAATGGCTACTAGCCAAAATGACTAAAAGAAACCGCCACATCCAGAGTCGGTAAATCTCTGAATACCAGTACTAGGAGGCAACAGCATGACTGGCTGGCTTGGAGGAGGAGGGAGGAGAATGGGATTTCCCCCTGCATACACACATGATTCTTGCAGGTTCCCACTCACATTTTATAGGGTTGCCCGGTCCCTCTTTGCCATCGGCAGGCGGTTTTGGGGGCGGAGCCTGAGGAGGGCATGGATTGGGGAGGGGAGGGACTTCAATGCCATAGAGTCCAATGGCCAAAGCAGCCATTTTCTCCAGGGGAACTGATCTCTATTGGCTGGAGATCAATTGTAATAGCAGGAGATCTCCAGCCACCACCTGGAGGTTGGCAACCCTAACATTTATAAAATTCCAAAAGGCTCAGCAGTCATGGGGCCCCTGATATATGCCACCCGGGGCTCCTTGGAAGAATGATGCAATAGCTTATCATTTATAAAAAGGCCTAGATTGAAACAGGGATCCCACACAATCAACCCAGACCTGACAAAATATTTCTCTTGCCCTGCAAACAAAGCTCCCTTTCCTTCATCCAAACGTAAGGCGCTGCCATTCCTCTAGTCCAAGAATAATTGCGTTCACACAGGGATTCGTGGAGGAATTTGAAAACGGATTAAAAGTCCCTTCAAATGACATCTGGTTGGATGCCTTTAAAAAAAAAAACTTGGGCTGTTTTAAGACATGCACTTTGTTTTAATCCTGAAAAAAGGCAGAGGGGGGATCATTCTTCAGTGTTTAGCATGTAATTTATAAACAAGCTAAATTGCTCGCATTTTGTCTACCTCTCTCATAATTCTTCAGTGCTCGCATTTGAAAAAAAAACTCATCAATGTCTGACTTGAGGTAAGGTTTCTACTTTTAATATGCATAGCTGGGGAGGGAATGTAGATGCTGGAGAAAAGCGACACGGAACATTATATCAATGCTCAGACAGCGATGTGATGAAACCATTTGTTAATAGCATTAAAATAAGGGCGATCAAACTGGCTGATGACTGAAAATAGCCTGGAGCAGCATTCAAATATTGATTCAGCAGGAAGTTATATGAACTTCATTATTAAGCTCAGCACTGGCATCTTTACATAGATAGCTACGAGCTATCTTTACTTAGCTACTAGCACAGGAAGCGGCTGCAATATGTCAAAAAGAGCATCCCTCATTATCTCAAATGAGCAACTTTTTGTTGTTGGTTAAAATGTTGACTTTGCAGTATTGAATCGGAGAGCCAATTCCCTGTAACTATTGAAATCGTCAGTACAATTCACTACATAAAGATTATGTTTCCTCTCCCTTATTTATTTCTGTGAGGGAAGATGAGATGCTTTCTTCTTGATCTTCATTGGTAGCCTTTGATCCACGTCTGGCTCCTGAGAACCTGGGCTTTGTGGACAGTACTGTGTCTATACTCTATAGGGGAAAATCATTTCTCACAGTAATATCTTCCCAAAGATCAAGTTCTAGATCGACGACCACTCCAAGTTCTGCATCTTAAAAGAACAATTCCTGCTTTCTTGGAGAATGTAAAAATTCTGCCCCGTCCACCATCAAGTCAAGCAGTTGGGTGCTAAAGTATATACTTTTTTAGAAGAAGAAGAAGAAGAAGAAGAAGAAGAAGAAGAAGAAGAAGAAGAAGAAGAAGAAGAAGAAGAAGAAGAAGAAGAAGAAGAAGTAGGCTTTTATATGCCAACTTTCTCAACCACTTAAGGGAGACTCAAACCGGCTTACAATCACCTTCTTTTCCCCTCTCCACAACAGACACCCTGTGAGGTAGGTGGGGCTGAGAGAGCTCTAACAGAGCTGTGACTAGCCCAAGGTCACCCGGCTGGCTTCATGCGTAGGAGTAGGGAGACAAATCCAGTTCACCAGATTAGCCTCCACTGCTCAAATCCGGTTCTCCAGATCAGAGTCCACTGCTCCAAACCACCACTCTGAACCACTATACCACCCTGGCTCTGCATGGGTGTTCACCTGGACAGGGACCAGAGATCCTGCAAACCTATCTATGACCTAGAGCCATAGCATATGTCTAACAGTTTATGGTTGGACAGAAGAAGACACAGAACTTTGCTGAAGCTGAGTAAGACCATTACTTGGATGGGAGATCCCCTGGGAATCCTGTCAATGCCAGCTTGAGTCCATGGTGGAAGAAAAGTGGGGGTTGAATGTAAAAATACTAATAAATAATGCTAGTACAGTTTTATGTCCTCCTCTTTTGTGCTATTTTTCTACTTGAGACAAAACCAGACCAAAGATGAGGACCTGTAGTCGAATGTGGATGTCAAGACGTCAATCCTTGCATTGGGCTTATGTGTGTTAAGTGCCATCAAGTTGCTTCTGACTCATGGGGCCCTGTTATAGAGTCAATTCATTTCATGTTGGGTATTCTTCTTTTCTTACTTCCCTCAACTTTTCCTAGCATGACTGTCTTTTCCAGTGACTCTTGTCTTCTCATAATGTGACCAAAGTACAATAACCTCAGTTTAGTCATTTAGCTTCTAGGATCCGTTCAGGCTTGATTTGATCTTGATTTGATTTGGGGAGGGGGGTCCACGTTATTCATAACACTCTCTTCCAACACCACATTTTAAAGGAATCTACTGTCTTCCTGTCAGCTTTTTTTCCTTGTCCAACTTCCATACCCGTACATAGTAACAGGGAATACTATGGCATGAATTGACTTGATCTTGGTCTCCAGTGACACATCCTTACACTTCAGGATCCTCTCTAGTTCCTTCATGGCTGCCCTTCCCAGTCTCAATTTCCTTCTGATTTCTTGGTTGCAGTCTCCCTTTTGGTTGAAGTTGGAGGCAAGGAATAGAAAATCTTGACCCATTTCAATTTCCTCATTGCCAACCTTAAAGTTGAGGTAATTCCCCAGTAGTCATTACTTTTGCCTTCTTGATGTTCAGCTATAGTCCTGCTTTGGGACTTCCTGCTTTCTGCATTGGGCTTAGCTGTGCCCTTTGTAGGGCTGTACTACTCCAAGGGTTTGGCTGTTGGTTGAGGAACTCAACTCTCCCATTTAGAACCCTTGCAACATCCACACTATCTTTTCTCAACAAATGTAAATGCCAACAAGTCATTTCTTAGAGAAAGTGATAGGGGACGTTGGCATGCTGTATTTAATAGAGACTTCCATATTTTTTCTCGATGTGATTAAAATGCAGACTTCATTTGTTTTCAAGCCTGGTATTCTAGCAAAGCAAGATAAGTTCACCTCAGCCACTCAAAACAACAGATTGACTTTTGTTCTTCACTTGTTAAAAGTCAAATCCTCCTAAGGTTGAGGTTGATGAACTGCTTTGCTAAATCATTTCAAACGATCCCATTATTTAAAAGCAGGGAAGCAGTTTTAATTCTAAAAAAGAGAGAACAACATTTTTTTTTACCCTCTGCAGTGAAGATGAAAATGCCGCCACTTCCAAAACGCGATGAGTGAAAGCTCCAAGAAATATAGATGGCAGCAGAAGCTGGATTTCAAAATGTATGTTAAATACTAATTTGTGTCAAGGATATTTTATCTCCTCCTCCCCATAATCTTTTTTTCACAGCATGCTCAAGCAACGGAAGATAATAATTATGCTGAAAGACATTGTCTTTCACTGTCGAGAGCTTTAAAAAAAAATTAAGCATGAGACTGAAAAATAGCCCTAAACACCTCTTTTCCCCTACATTTTATAAGAATGTGAAATTGTTTCTACTTCTTTTCGCTGTTGGAAAGAAGAAGAAGAAGAAGAAGAAGAAGAAGAAGAAGAAGAAGAAGAAGAAGAAGAAGAAGAAGAAGAAGAAGAAGAAGAAGAAGAAGAAGAAGAAGAAGAGGAGGAGGAGGAGGAGGAGGAGGAGGAGTTGGGTTTTATATGCTGACTTTATCTACCACTTAAGGAAGAATCAAACCGTCTTACAGTCACCTTCCCTTCCCCTCCCCACAACAGACACCCTGTGAGGTAGGTGGGGCTGGCTTCATGTGTAGGAGTGGGGAAACCAACCCAGTTCACCAGATTAGCATTTGCCACTCATGTGGAGGAGTGGGGAATCCAACCCGGTTCTCCAGATTAGAGTCCACCACTCCAAACCACCACTCTTAACCACTACACCACGTCTGTGTTGGAACTCTATACAATCCTTTCAACCATGCCCTAAACCGGATAAACAGGCAAGAAAATGACAATTGGAATGGATTGTATAATATAAAGTGGTGTTGGCTCCAACCAGATTTTCTGCTGCTGAAAAAGGACAACCTCTTTGGCCACCCAAAAAGGCAATGCTGAGCATCATGGGACTTACAAAAGCCATGTGAGATGGGGGAGTGTAGTACAGAGGGGAAAGGTGTTAGATTAGGTGAAAAAGCTAGCTCCATCCAACCCATTAGGCAACCCCAGTTTAATAAATACACTCTCAATGGGAAATGGCTAACCAAGAAAGAGAGAGTTAGATCGTTGTAGTTCAGTGGAAAAATATGGGTGGATCTGCATGGATAGTATACTATTGTAATCACTGAATTAATGTGTCTCCTGGATTTTCTAATCCCATGGGACATCCATGAGGCAAATTATTATAACAGGGCAATATCAATTAATATATGGGTGTTACCAATGACTTAGTATGCAGTGCTAGTGGGCCAATTCCATGTCAGAGTTATTAGGAGAGGGACTGAAAATAAAACTGCCAGAGTTGTAATGCTTTTACATACATTTGTGATGCAACTGTATTTGGAATAATGTGCTTTAGAATAATAGAATCATAGTTGGAAGGGTCACCAGGGTCATCTAGTCCAACCCCCTTCACAATGCAGGAAATTCACAACTACCTCCCCCCCCACACCCCCAGTGGCCCCTACTCCATGCCCAGAAGATGGCCAAAATGCCCTCCCTCTCATCATCTGCTTAAGGTAATAGAATCAGCGCTGCTGACAGATGGCCATCTAACCTCTTCTTAAAAACCTCCAGGGAAGGAGAGCTCACCACCTCCCGAGGAAGTGACTTTTTTTTGCCTTCAAGTTACATCTGACTTGTGGCGACCCCTGGTGGGCTTTTCAAGGCAAGAGACATTCAGAGGTGGCTTGCCATTGCCTGCCTCCGCATCACGACCTTGGTATTCCTTGGTGGTCTCCCATCCAAATACTAAACAGGGCCAACCCTGCTTAGCTTCTGAGATCTGACGAGATCAGGCTAGCCTGGGCCATCCAGGTCAGGGCATAGTGTGATTGTCTGATCCAAAGAAAGATATCACTGAGCTGGGAGAAGTGCAGAAAAACTCAAGCAAAATGGTCAAGATATAGCCGTGATTGCTATATCTCGAGATCCAGAAAGATTACACCAGTTGCTGGGGGTGGGATAAGCAAGAGGAGAGAGCTATCACCCACATGCCTGCTGATTGGCGTTTTGGAAAATTCTGGCAGGCCAATGGCTGCTCTTCAAAACAGAAATGATACCAGACCAGATGGAGCTTTGGTCTGATCCACCAAGACTCACCTACATCTTGTTTTTATAGTGGGCCAACACGGTTCTCCAGTTGTTGGAAGGGAACACCTCTCCTATCTCAGTAAAGCTCCACAGGTCTCTATTTGTTACCAACCTAGATGGCTTTGCCAGTCACTATGTCCTTCCCAATGAATCTCAGGAACTGTTTTAGTGCCGCTGGAGGGGTGATTATTTGTCTGTCGGGATTCCTGTACTTTTTACAGCTAGGTGTCCAATGAAAATTGATCAGAGGAAGCATTTTATGGCATGTGGGCACTGTATTGGGGGATACTACTGGCTAAATTTAACTTCATTGTGCAGCAGAAATTCTCCTTGAAAAGCATCATGTATTCTGCTCCCCCCATCTGATCACCCATCCCCTTCTCCAGCTTGAGTGGGGAAATATGTGAGTCTCGCTATACATTCTCCCCATATTGTCATCCTTTCCTTGGAGATCGGAAGAAGCTAAAGTTTCCCTTCTTTTAGCAGACTCCTCTCAGGAGATAACCATTCAAGTAGCAAAATTGTGCCTCCGGTCTAGTGGGATTCGTAAACGGCTAATTGAAAACCTTTCCCCATAGAAGATCTTTCCTCCTCTTCAAATCATCCCTCCCAGAATAATCAACTTTTATTATTTTATTTTTATCATTTTAACCTAACTTTGATTGTTATTCTGAGCTGATATTGTATCGAAATAAAACTTGATTGATTGATTGAGTCCTGCTAGCTACAGCACTCTGGAGATATTTGGAAAAGAAACAGGATCTGCCATATGAACTCCAAAGGGAAGGTGGAACAGTATAGTTAAGCAGGAAGCTAAGCAGGGTCAACCCTTGGATGGGAGACCACCAAGGCAGGCTCTGCAGAGGAAGGCAATGGCAAAGTAATCTCTGCTTCTCGCATGCCTTGAAAGCCCCTTGCTGGGGTCGCCATAAATCAGTTGTGACTTGACAGTACTTACATACATAAATATGAACTCCATGGCCTCCCTAAGAAAGGGAGTTCAGACCCTTTTCACAAGCCCTACTCTCTTTGCACTACCTTCAGAGGTGAGTTGGGCAGTGGCCAGAGACACAGCTTTTCCAGTGGGGGCACCTTACCTTTTTGGAATGACCTCCCCCTTGAAGCTTACCAGATACCTGCCAGACCAAACATTTATTTTTACCCGGGCTGTTAACGAAGGGGTTTGATCTATTAAAATTGTTTTTTACAATCTGCTTCTAGCTTGAGAATTATTTTACAAGGATCATTTTAGGCTGCTGAATTATTTATGGTAGTTGGGGGGGGTTGTGTTTTTTGTTTAAGGAATCTGGGTTGGATTTTAACCACCGGACTTGCAACGGGTTGTTAATTTTATTGATTCTGTGCTTTTGGTGGTTTTTATCATGTTTTACTTTGTGAGCTGCCTCAAGCAGGTCTCTGTAGAGGTAGTATATACATGATCTAGATTAAATAAGCCCAGGAAGAATAAATTGAACAATCTTAACAAGGCTCGCTCTTCATTTTCATGAGCTCAAGGCAGGTTATTCCTTCCTCTGTTTTAACATCACAGCAACCCTGTGAAAATGGTAGTTGAACCAAGATCATCCAGTGAGCTTCATTGCTGGGGGGGGGGGGCTTGAACCAAGTCTGTCTAGCCCTAGCCTGACACAGGAACAACTACACCACGTTGGCTGACCACCAGATAAAGGGTGATCATTTGTTAATGGTTAACAATTGCTCATGGTTTCTCCTAAAGTGAATTCTTGCTGAACCAAAGGACATTTCTAGGGATGTACAAATTCGCCATTGCTTTTCCCTTTTGTGTATTATCACCCCAAGCCTCTTCATTTCACATGTTTGAGTTGCTGGCTGTCCTGAATACCGGCAGACCTAAGGGCCAGAGGTGGGTAGTCAAATAGCAGTCCGGGGGTCAATATCGGGCTGTTCCAGGCCTGGGTCCAAAGTCAGTATCAGAAGCAAAGTCCAAATCTAAGTCCATTTCAAAGTCAAGGCCACAAGAGTATCCAGCAATATCAGAATCCAACGCACAAACAGGAGGGTGGATACAATTTTGCTCCCACACTGGCCTGGATGCAAACACATGCTTAAATAGGCCTAAGGTGAACCAGCTGTTTTGTTCCTGTGACTCAGCATTCCCTGCTGTGTGCAGCTCATTAGCCTCATCACTGTCAGCAGGGAGTGCTCTTCATTGGGCCTGCAGTCTAGCACTCCTTCTGTGTTCGTGTAGGAGTGCTCTGAACCTTTGGCGCCTCTGCTCCAGCAGCTTTGGGGTGGGGGATCTCTGGTAACACTGCCTGCGGCTGGCCCTCTAATAAAGGTGAGTCCCATGCTCTGGTGGTTGTAGGCACAGGGGGAGCTCCTCTGTCTGTGACTGCTCAGCCTGCTGCTGTTCCTCCCTTCCACTGCCTGCTGCTTCAAGGTCCTCCTCATCTGAGGAAGCCTCAGCAGGCTGCCCCATGACACTGGCAATTCTCTGTTTGTTTCTCATACAACATGTCTCCGGTATGCAACTGATGCAAATACAGCATCAATTAAAGTACCGATCAACTTCTGTTAGCACGGTTGAGGAAAAAGCTGACTGCAGTTTTATCCTGAATAGGAAGACACCATGTCAGAAATGTTCCAACCAAAACTGTACGCCTGTAAATTTTGGTACAGCTAGATTTGAGTCCAGTAGCACCTTAGAAACCAACAAGATTTTTGGGGGTATAAGCTTTCGAGGGTGAAAGCTCCCTTGTTCAGATACCAGCTGAAGGGAGCTTTGACTCTTGAAAGCATATACCCCAAAAATCTTATTGGTCTCTAAGGTGCTACTGGACTCAAATCTAGCTGTGTTACTAGCAGACCAACACAGGTACCCTCTGAAAATAAATTTTCATAAGTGTCCCTAGACTTTTCACACTATCATTGAAAGGGGGTTGTCATAGTTTATCTCTTGGCATGCTGCTGGAGTCTTTACTCAGAGATTAACTAGGAAGTTCAGAACAGCTTGCCAGAAAAAGAGGGTACATAGCATAACACAGCAGCGGAAAGGTGACTAGAACTCGAATATTCTATCTTTACCTCACCACCTGCGGCAATGCCCAGGCAGCGATGTCCTTGGAAGATGTCCGTCATTGGCAAACAGCGAATCAGATACGCTCCCAAAAATAAATCTGTTTCAGATTAACTTAATTACCCAAAAGCTCTTAGGGGCTTCAGTGGATTTTCCAGCATGGCGCTCAACCTGAAAGGCAAAACAACCAGCTGGAACGATAACATGCACCTTCGTATTACAGTGGAAATGAAATCTCGCAAGATGAAATCGGAGCCTATTGGAATGTTCAACGACAAATTGAAGAAAATAATCGGTGCTGCATTGCCAGCCGGTCCCAAACACCAATCCGAAAGCAATTGTTTAGACTGATTTTTAGAGTTTTATCATATGGTTATGTTACCACCTTCCTTCTGAAAGGAAACCATTTAGCCAAAATCATTTTCCAATGGGAAAAATTGTCACTGATGACGCAGGCTTTCTTATAAACACAAGAGGGTGACTTATTAGACCACGAAGTTTAATTTTTTCTGACTGGCAGTGGCTCTCCAGGGTCTCAGGTGTGGAAAAGTCTTTCCCATCTGTGCTAAGATTAAGATTCTGTAACTGGAGATGCCTGAGATTGGATGTAGACCTCAAAGCTGATGCTCTGCCGTTGAGCATTTTCATATGGGGGTCAATTGATTTACTCATTCATTTATTAAAACATTTCACCCTTATCCTTATAATAATGTTGAGTGACCTACAAAAAAAGTTAAAAAAATAAAACAGGATTGTGCAGCAAATAATCCACCATAAAAAACCTAATCCACCAACAGTCAGGAAAAGAGAAACTGCTAGCAAATAGAAATGCAAATGCCGCCAAGTGGTCCACCAAATGTTGTCCTGGTTTGATTTGCAGGCTTTCCTGAAGGCTGGGAGGGAAGGATCCACATTCCACAGTGCAAAAAAGGAGATAGCAGTAGGAAGTGGTCACCAAATGAGCCAGTTCCATTGGGGGAACCAAATAAAAGGAATTGCTGGGTTGTTTGGAGATGAAGCAGGGGCTCGTATAGGGACCAGCGGTCCTTAAGCCAGGGAGAGCCAGTGTGATGTAGTGGTTAAGAGCGGTGGTTTGGAGCGGTGGACTCTGATCTGGTGAACTTGATTTGTTTCCCCACTCCTACACATGAAGCTAGCTGGGTGACCTTGGGCTACCCACACTCTCTCAGCCACACCTACCTCACAGGGTGTCTGTTGTGGGGAGGGGAAGGGGAGGTGATTGTAAGCTAGTTTGATTCTTCCTTAAGTGGTAGAGAAAGTCGGCATATAAAAACCAACTCTTCTTCTGCTGCTGCTTCTGCTTCTTCTTCTGCTTCTTCTGTGCCAACTCATTAATGGCTTTAAAGGTAAGTACCAGAAGGTTTAATTTGGCCAGGAAGCAAGTGGGCAGCCGATGCCATTTCCCAACATGGCATTTTTCAACATATCAACATGATGTGAACATAACTGCTAGTCCCAGTTATGAAATGGGCCCCCATATTCAGTACTAATTGAAGCCCTCACATCAAATGAATGGTTTACTGTATGAAAATGTTTTGTTGAAATCCTTTGGGAAGATGTTATGGAGATGTAAACAAAATTAGTATAAGATGGTACATCACTCCAAAGGACATTTCGAAGATGGACAAGAACTATCAAGAGAAATGTTGGAAATATAAAGAGGTGGATGGCACTTTTTATCATATGTGGTGGATGTGTAGAAAGGCAAAGAAATACTGGAAGAAATTCATGCTGACATCCAGATAGTTTTAAACATTAAATAGCCTATTGGGTATTTGACCAAAAACATTCCAAACATTTTGGAAGAACAGTTTAGATATATGATTATGGAGTAACATTTGCCGCAAAATGGAATGCAGAAGAGTGCCCATGCAGAGAGGACTGGCAGAGCAAACTAGCGGAATATGCAGTAATGGCAAAATTGACAAATTATGTGAATAAAAGCCCAATTAAAGAATTTCAAGATAAATTGAAAGCATGCTATTTATATTACACCTTTAAAACAGGAACAGAAAAGGATATTGTTAAAATGATACTTATGAATTATAAAAATATCCTCTGATATATATTGAATGTGTGCCAAAAATTGGGGGGAGGGGGCTTGACCGAAAGGATGTGGACAGAATGGAGTGGGTGCAGAGGAGAAAGACGAGAATGATCGGGGGCCTGGAGACCAAGCCCTACGAGGAAAGGCTGAGGGAGTAGGGAATGCTTAGTCTGGAGAAGAGGAGGTTGAGGGGGGATATGATTGCTCTCTTAAAGTATTTTAAGGGCTGTCACTTAGTGGGTTTAAATTGCAGGCGGAGAGGTACCGGCTGGATATTAGGAAAAAGTTGTTTTACAGTAAGAGTTATTCGACAGTGGAATCAGCTGCCTAGGGAGGTGGTGAGCTCCCCCTCACTGGTAGTCTTTAAGCAGAGGCTGGGCAAGCACTTGTCAGGGATGCTCTAGGGTGATCCTGAATTGAACAGGGGGTTAGACTAGATGGCCTGTAAACCCATTATTACGAGTCCTATCCTCTGCTGCCAACAGGAACAGCTCCCTGCCCTCCTCTAAGTGACAGCCCTTCAAATACTTAAAGAGAGCAATCATGTCCCCCAACCTCCTCTTCTCCAGACTAAACATTCCCAACTCCCTCAGCCTTTCCTCATAGGGCTTGGTCTCCAGGCCCCTGATCATACTTGTCGCTCTCCTCTGCACCCGCTCCACTCTGTCTACATCCTTTTTGAAGTGAGGCCTCCAGAACTGCACACAATACTCCAGGGTGCTGCCTGACCAATGCACTGCAGTGCATAGTGAAACTATGACATCTTGCAATTTGGACGTTATGCCTCTGTTGATGCACTCCAAGATCGCATTAGCTTTTTTTTGTTGCTGCATCACACTGGCTGCTCACATTTAACTTACAGCCCACCCATACCCCACGATCTTGTTCACACACGCTGCTGCCCAGAAGTGTATCCCCCATCCAGTCTGCATGTCCCTCGTTTCTGTTACCCAGATGTAGAACTCAGCACTTATCCTTGTTGAATCATATGATGAACAGTATATGTATCAGATAAAAAGTATTCCTAGCTGTAATCTGCTGCTCTAAAATTCTCATTAAATCTTTCTCTTTGCCAACTTAAAAAAAAGAGATAAATTTTACTTATTTGCTTCCCCCCCCCTTCCCCATTGTGGGCATTTGTCTTTATAGCGATTGCCCTCATCATTTGGAAAACATCTATTAAAATGCTTCACACTAATAAAGTGCTGTCCATCTGGTAGATCTTATGAAAGTTAATTATGCCTCACACATTACTGAAGAATAATGGTACTAAATATATTTTTTCCTTAGCCATTTATAGCTCAGAGTCAGACACAGCTGCCTCCAGCTGCGAAAAATTACTTAAAACACATTCTATCTTTATTTAGTTATTCATTCATTCATTTTTGGGAGGGGGGCTATTTTCTTTCCTGCTTCTTTTTCTCTTCCTGTTACCTTGACTGGTGTCTAAAAAAATGAATGAAGCAGCACCTTTATAGAAGCTCAAAATGTCTGATTTAACAGGCTACACTTATATCCTATGCCAGAAAAAAAAAAAACATTCACAGCCCAAATCTTTCCTGATCACATATTTAGGTTGGGTTGCTAATCGTGCTTACAAGGGAGTAGATCCTATTTAAACCAATAGGCTTTTCTTCCAGTTACTGTCAGTGTTTACAAGTTTATTCATTTATTGTGTCTACAGCTTCTGCACTTTGGACCAGAGTAGACCATGGAGTGGGGGTGGCAGTGAAATCCGGTGTTTATTTCATCTAAGTACGTTGTTGACGGTGAAAGTATCACTGCTTACATTTTTGGTATGTTCCCCAGAGAAATCTTTGTTCAAGTAATAGCAATCTACTGGTGGTCCCTGATTAGGGTTGCCAACCTCTGGGTACTAGCTGGAGCTGATAGAGATCAGTTCACCTGGAGAAAATGGCAGCTTTGGAAATTGGAGTCCATGGCATGGATGTCTCTCCCCTCCCCAAACCCCGCCCTCCTCAGGCTCTGCCCCAAAAACCTCCCGCCAGTTGCAAAGAGGGACCTGGCAATTCTATCCCTGGCCCAAGGAGCATCTGGCTGGACTCAGCCACGGCCAGGGCTTTTTTGGTCCTGGCCCCCACCTGGTGGAATAGTCTCCCCAATGAGATCAGGGCCCTGCGGGATCTCAAGGAATTCCACAGGGCCTGCATGACTGAACTATTCCGCCATGCTTATGGTTGAGGCCAGCTATGGTTCTCCTAGAAATAGTTCCCCCCTAAACCCCACCCCATTAATGATTTCTCTCTCCTTTTCTGCTTATATCACCTCTGGGGCTTACCCACCTGTTCGCCCGGCTGCAGCCAGATACTCTTTTGGCGCCGCTGGACACTTTTATCCTTATTTATTGGAATGTACTTGGCTATTTTAATGCTGTTTTTAATGTTTTCATTCTGTTTTTATTGTATGTGGTTATTTTTGTGAGCCACCCTGAGCCCGGTCTTTATCTGGGGAGGGTGGGGTAGAAGTAGGGTTGCTAACCTTCAGGTGGTGGCTGGAGATCTCCTGCTATTACAACTGGTCTCCAGCCGATAGAGATCAGTTCAGCTGGAGAAGATGGCCGCTTTGGCAATGGGACTCTATGGTATTGAAGTCCCTCCCCTCCCCAAAACTCACCCTCCTCAGGCTCCATCCCAAAAATCTCCTGCTTGACCTACAGATCTTCTGTCACAGAAGGAATAAAAGATTCTGATGAATGAGTCTTGAGATGCTTCAAAACAGAGTGTTGTCATCTCTCCTAAGCTTCTGATTAGCATGGATTTGAGATCGAAGGCTTTTCATTAAGCAAGCAGTAACATTAAGCTCTGTGAGACCTCAGAGTAGGGGGGAAAACTGGGGAAAGCAAATTGTTGTCGTGGAGCGGATATGAAAAGTTCAGAAGTGTGGTGAGCGACTCTTTGAATGGCATCCTACCTCATGCAATCTGAAGAAAATATTATTGTTGGTTCCGTGTTGCAGTTTAGATACGATTAGCTTGTAAAACAAAACAAAAAAGCATATTGTAACTCCAATATATTTTTCCCTCTTCCATTGTCTCAAAAGTGTACACCAGATTGCTCTTTATGGTGCTGTAATACGTCCTTATGACTCTGGAAAGGGGTTTTTAACATTCATCCATAGTAAAGTAGGAGCTGCTTCCCCAAGGGGTGACACCATACCCCCACCCCGTAGTAGGGGGGACGTCAGCGTGGTGTAGTGGTTAAGAGCGGTTTGATTCTTCCTTAAGTAGTAGAGAAAGTCGGCATATAAAAAACAACTCTTCCTCCTTCTCCTCCTCCTTGGGATCCATGTCAGACGCATGTTTTAAAGCTTAGTGTTGAAATACCAAACGTTACCTTCTTTGCATGTACAAAATGCTCATGTGCAAATAATTTGCCGTATGAAGTGCTGTTTGGAAACCATCTTCGCAGAGGGGCATCCATCTCTGCTCATGTGTTGAACCCTAAAGAATGAACAGTGTACATCATCCTGTGTATAACACATGGGCATTATATAATGCTGAACTACTTACTGGTCTTTTATGCATGCCGTTTCTGACAGTCAGAAGTCGCCTTGCTCTCCCCTGCATTTCCTCGCGTTTTGCGGTGTTTTCAAATTTGAGATAAAACAGGTCCCTGAAAACACTGTGAAAGGCAGGGGGAGAGCGAGGTGACCTCTGAAGGTCGGAAACGGCATGCATAATCAAAACAAAGCCCCAAAGTCATCAGAGGGGTGTTCACAAGGGAAACAGCCATGCATAAAAGGCCAAAAATGCACATATTTAAGATTAAAAAATCCAGTGTGAGCAAACAGGAAAAGGTATTTAAAAATATTATATGTTTTGTTCACCCCATTGAAATCGATATTGGGATGGGATGAAACAGCAGGGATGAGAAATTTAGACTTGTCCTGAACCCATGTGCATGGGTGGGGTTTGTGTGAGAAAGAGATAGAGGGAGGGGGAAAAAGAAGAAAGCTGCAAGGTTTAGAAAGGCTTTTCCTTTATGGAGATTGATGGACATTTGCAGGCATATGCAAATAGGTTTAGTCAGCTCTTCATTGAAAACAACATTGGAGATAGAGATAAGAAAAATGGCATTTCCTTGTGTGGTGTACAGTGCAAGACATATGATGTCTGGCTGGGTTTTCTGTCTCCCAGTAAGCCTGATAAAGCCACAAAATTATCTGTAAGAGACAATGACTAAATGCCAACCATTTTCTGTAAATAACTGATTACAGTTTTAAGTAACGGCAAAGAGAAAGGGGTGGGTGAGGAGGGGAGGCAGGAGTTGACAAAGTTAACTTTTATTTAAACTAATGAAATGTCAATCATTAGGATTGGCAAGGAGGAAGATTCTGCATACTGCGCCCCCACTGGGCCACTGTGGGAGGGTTTTTGACTCCACAGTAATGTTGGTCACAGTCCCAGCACTTTGTTACTTCGGGTAGCAATGCATGTGAACAGGTTGTTGGGGTACAGGCGGACTGAAAGCTAGATATGAGCAGCCAGTGTGACACAGTGGCAAAAAAGGCTAATGCAGTCTTGGGGTGTATCGACAAAGGCATAACATCCAAATCACAAGAAGAAGGAGAAGAAGAGTTGGTTTTTATATGCCAACTTCCTCTACCACTTAAGGAAGAATCAAACTGGCTTACAATCACCTTCCATTCTCGTCCCCACAACAGACACCCTGTGAGTTAGGTGGGGTTGAGAGAGTGTGACTTGCCCAAGGTCACCCAGCTGGCTTTGTGTGTAATCCCGCTGTACACCGCATTGTTCAGGCCAAACCTGGAGTTCATTTCTGGAGGCCTCACTTCAAAAAGGATGTGGACAGAATGGGTGCAGAGGAGAGTGATGAGGATGACCAGGGGCCTGGAGACCAATCCCTACAAGGAAAGGGTGAGGGACTTGGGAACGTTTAGTCTGGAGAAGATGAGGTTGAAGGGGGACATGATTGCTCTCGAAGTATTAGAAAGGCTGTCATTTGGAAAAGGTTAGGGAGCTGTTCCTGTTGGCAGCACAGGATAGGGCTCACACTAATGGGTTCAAATTAAGGTCGGAAAGGTACTGGCTGGATAAATTCAGGAATTCAGATGAGGAGAAATGTGGAAGCATCTCTAGATGATCTGCAGCATGGTACTGGCATCCAGGAAGCAACGGGATAGTGGGACTAAATGTCAGAAGCTGGAGATCTCCCACTATTAGGACTCTGACATATCCTTAATTTTAAGGATATCTCACATTTTCCTTCCTTCTTCCCTTCCTCCCTTCCTTCCAAAAGAGGCTAATTTACCTTATTTTGTTAACCTTGTACAATTTTGCCTACCGAGTTGCTTCTTGGTTCTGGAAAGTGCCATCAAACTTCAGTCAATTTATGGCGACCCCATGGGGGTTTCAATGCAAGAAGCAAACAGAGACGGTTTTGCCATTGCCTGCCTCTGCATAGCGACCCTGGGCATCCACTGTGGTCTCTCGTCCAAATCCTAACCAGGGCTGACCCTGCTTAGCTGCCAAGATCAGATAAAATTGGGCTAGCCTGGACCAACAAGGTAGGGCAAATTTGCTTTTTAACCATTACCATTTGCAAAAGGATCAGTTCAGGAATCAGTATTTAGTAGATGAAGGCCCTCATGGTTATGGGTAAAGACTCTCAGCTGATTCGTATTTGTAAATAAAAACCCTTTGGTAAGAATCTGCATGTTTTAAAATGCAGCCTGCCCAACCACTGGCATCGTAAATACCTGAAATTGCCCTTGCAAATCTCTTCTCAACAATAAGACTTCAATGATTCTCATATACCGAGAGTGTTCAAGAGCAAGGTTAGAATCCTCACTTACTAAGCAAGCAACCCCAAAAGGAGAGTCCACAGATTAACACAGAATATTACCCAATTAAAAGCAGACCGCAATCATTTGAAAATAACATTTCCTTGTAGAAATGATTATAGGTCTCTCCCATCGATACATTGACCATCCTCAGTTTGTGACACCGGCATATTAGGCAAAGCGCATTTATTATAGCTTTTTTTTCTATCCAACCTTTGCAACTTTGATTTAAAGTCATGCATTCTAATATGTTTTGACAAGTAAATTGCTTGCCTTTTTTCTTTGATAGCCAACTACATAAATAATGCATGCATAGTAATAGTGCGAGCAATAATGTAAAAGTCAAGTAAGGCGGCACGTACGGAATGTTAATGATTAAGGTGCCCTATCCATTTCAAAGGAATGGGGAGAGGAATGGGGGGGAAGAAGAATGGTTCGGCCTTCACCGCATGAAATGGGCAAGGTAGAAACAGTGCATTTTAAAGAATCGGGCTGTAGCCCTACGAATACTATCCGCGGAGTAAGCCTAGGGTTGCCAACCTCCAGGTACTAGCTGGAGATCCCCTGCTATTACAACTGATCTCCAGCCGAAAGAGATCAATTCACCTGGAGAAAATGGCCGCTTTGGCAAATGGACTCTATGGCATTGAAGTCCTTCCCCTCCCCAAACCCTGCCTTCCTCAGGCTCCGCTCCAAAAACCTCCCGCCGGTTGCGAAGAGGGACCTGGCAACCCTAAGTAAGCCCCATTGAGTACCATGGGACTTAAATTGAACAGACCAGGCAAGGTTGTTCTCAGAGTCGGGTAGCCTCCTTCTCTTCGGTATTTACACCCTGCGCCTAAAATATCTGCAGCAGCATCAATATTTTTGGGACATTGTTGCAAGGGTTATCAGCTAGCCTAATGCCGAAAGGCTGCCACCTTTGGGGTTGTATTTGATCTGTTCATGGATTTTTTTTACCTCCGGGTCATGGTTCAATGGGACAGCATCTGTTTCCATGCAGACCTCCCAGATTCAATCCTCAACTTCTCCAATTCAAAGGATCTAGTTCTAGGTAGACAGACCTTTACCTGAGACCCTGCAGAGCTGCTGCTGGTCAGAGCAGACAATGTTAACATTGATGGCCCAAGAGTCTGACTCAGTGTAAGGGAGCTTCATGTGTTCGCTTTATGGAATGAACCAGGTGTTTTAGCACTGGAATGGGTGGAATTCGAGAGGGATCTGAGTGGCATATAATGCCATTCAGCCCACCCTCCAAAGCAGCCATTTTCTCCAGGGAAACTGCTATCTGTCATTTGGAGATCAGTTGTAATTTTGGGAGATCTCCAGGCCCTTCATGGAGGATGGCAACCTAGGCTTGCTGTTTAACTTCACACAGCGGGTAAAACTCAGGCCTCTGTCCAAATCATACAATCATAGAGTTGGAAGGGACCACCAGGGTCATCTATTCCAACCCCCTGCACAATGCAGGAATTTCACAACTACCTCCCCCACACACACCCAGTGACCCCCTACTCCATGCCAGAAGATGGCCAAGATGCCCTCCCTCTCATGAACTGCCTAAGTTCATAGAATCAGCATGGCTGACAGATGGCCATCTAGCCTCTGCTTAAAAACCTCCAGGGAAGGAGCACTTACCACCTCCCGAGGAAGCCTGTTCCATTGAGGAACCGCTGTAACTGTTAGAAAATTCTTCCTAATGTCTAGATGGCAACAGAAAACAACTCGGCACCATCCTCTATATGACAGCCCTTCAAGTACTTGAAGATGGTTATCATATCCCCTCTTAGTTTTCTCTTCAGGCTAAACATAACCAGCTCCTTCAACCTTTCCTAATAGGACTTGGTCTCCAGACCCCTCACCATCTTTGTTGCCCTCCTCTGGACACGTTCCAGCTTATCTACATCTTTCTTAAATTGTGGTGCCCAAAACTGAACACAATACTCTAGATGAGGTCTAACCAGAGCAGAGTAAAGTGATACCATCAACACTTCACGTGATCTGGACACTATACTTCTGTTGATGCAGCCCAAGATCGCATTTGACTTTTTAGCTACTGCATCACTAGGGTTGCCAACTGCCAGGTAGAAACCTCCATGGGGTTTCATGGGGCTACGTCAGCAATTTTGCTGGCGTAGTAATGCTGCAGCATAGAGGGGCGTTCTCAGGACGGAAGGGGATTGGAAGCTGACTAATGTCAGCTCCACCCCTGGGAATGCCCCCAGACACCGGCGTGTGCACCGGCTTCCTGGTTTTTGCTGCCTGTGTGGCAGTGCCAGTGTAAATGTCCCCATGTCAGCATCCGTGCCAAACCTATGAGTGCTTCGTCCCCCACTTCAGGATTGCATGGGTTGTGTAGCCCCCTGCCCAATGCAGGAATATAGAACAATACACTACATATCCACTCCATTATGCACCCCCAAGAAAGAAAATAAATAAACAGCACAATCCTAAGCATATTTATGCAGAAGCAAGAAAAGCCACAAACGTCAATGGGATTTACTTCCCAGTAAGTATATATACAACAGTAACATTCATTCCTTACATTTCTAATTTCGCAACTAAAACATTTTCCTGTTTGCTGTGGCAGACTCAGAATTAGTAGCCGTACGTGTTTTGGAGCTCAGCTCCCCACACAATCTGTGCATGTTATTTTTTTAATAAAAAGAAAATTGAGCAAAGTGGTTTAAAATGTAATTATTAGTTCAATAAATGCTGCAGATGCAAAGAGAGCACATTTCTTTTGTTTTGCATTTTTAGTGCAATATCTAAACTGCCAGCGTTTCTTTCTGATCAGTTTATCACCATATAATTTAAATGCTCATATCAGCCCAGAGAAACTGTATGATTAGCTACTTAAATATCCCCCATTTTATTCTTTTAAACAATTGCTGTAAAGAGCATCTCCCTTTATCACCAGATGATTCTGAATGAGAATTAGATAGCATGCAGACGGCAATTCTAAACAATCAGGCATAGAAGATAAGATTTTTTAAAAATATATATAATTTTATTGAAATGATGTTTGGATATATATGTGGTTGATTTTTTAAAAAAAGAAGAAGAAAACTCACATTTTATATTCCAGTAAGGTATTTCAGAAAATCAGGGTCAAGGAAAATATGAAGAAAAAGGAGCAGAACAGATCTGAATAGGCCAAAGGAGCTATGGACTTGGGTTTCTTGAAGAGTAACTCAGCAAACTGCTGGGGACAGAAGAAGAAGAGCTGGTTTTTATATCCTGCTTTTCTCTACCATAAGCAGTCTCAAAGCGGCTTCCCTTCCCCCTCCCCACAACAGGCATCTTGTGAAGTAGGTGGGGCTGAGAAAGTTCTGAGACAACTGTGACTGGCCCAAGGTCACCCAGCAGGCTTCATGTGGAGGACTGGGGAATCGAGCCCAGTTCTCCACATCGGAGACCGCCATTCTTAATCACTACACCACGCTGGTGTACAGCCATAGAATAAATTGTGCAAAAATCATGTGCTCAGCTGACATAGTTCAAACAGATTGCAGAATTCTAATTTTATTGGCACAGAATTTGCATGAAGAATTTCAATATTGGGGGGGGTCAATAGAGAGGAACAAATAAACTTCTGCTTCTCAAATACCAATACGAAAGTGTTTCGTATTCGTATACTTCTGCTTCTCATGACAGGCATCCATGTTCCAACACGGGTCCTATTCAACAGGTCTTCTCAGATGTGGATATCCATGGCAAGACCACATGCTTCCTCAGTGGCAACCCACTGGAATGGATGGCCAGAAAAAGTCCTTATTGGTGTGCCGTAGCACCTTTACAATGGTGGTTTTTTTCCCCACAAGGCTTTCTTCATACTAATTTTTCTGTCATTAACTTGATTTCCTTTAACTGGGCACTGGAATGTTCAGACTGATCCATGTGGTGTCTTTGTCTTGGTCAGTGGTCGGCAAACTCATTAGTCAAGAGAGCCAAATATCAACAGTACAACGATTGAGATTTCTTTTGAGAGCCAAATTTCTTAAACTTAAACTATATAGGTAGGTACACTGTTTATTAACTTAATAAACTTTAATTAAAGTTTTAAGTCTTAATTAAACTATAGGTACACTGAATAAAACTTGACATCATACTTAATAATGATCTTATTTATTGATAAAAATTAAATTGTAAGTAAGGTATCCATAAAATTAAATCATGACAATGACTGACAAACACTTAATGTGAACAATGGCCTTGCATCTCCTTGAAAAGTTTGGGTAAATCAGGTTTGTATGTTGTTGTTTTTAATTTTAAGCATGATTGCAGGTTCTCATCAATAAGACGACTTCTCAATTTACTCTTGATAAGGTTCATGCTTGAAAAAGATTGTTTGCATGAATATGTAGAACCGAAAAGGGAAAGAACACTAGTAGAGGAAGGGAGGGGGGAGGAATGGAGAAAGGAAGGAAGGAACTGGGAAAGGAAAGAAGGAAGAAAGAAAGGGAGAGGGATGGAGAAAGAAAGAGGAAGGAAGGAAGGAAGGAAGGAAGGAAGGAAGGAAGGAAGGAAGGAAGGAAGGAAGGAAGGAAGGAAGGAAGGAAGGAAGGAAGGGTGGGGGAAGGGGCAGAGAGAAAGAAAGGAAGGGGGAAAGGAAAGAGAAGGAAGGAACTGGGGAAGAAAGGATGAAAGGGAGGAAGGATGGAAGGAAGGAAGGAAGGATGGAAGGAAGGAAGGAAGGAAGGAAGAGTGGGGGAAGGGGCAGAGAGAAAGAAAGGAAGGGGGAAAGGAAAGAGAAGGAAGGAACTGGGGAAGAAAGGATGAAAGGGAGGAAGGATGGAAGGAAGGAAGAGTGGGGGAGGGACAGAAAGAAAGGAAGGAACTGGGAAAGGAAAGAGAAGGAAGGAACGGGAAGAAAGGCAGCCTGGAGCTGGACTTTTGGGAGTCGCCTGAGGGGGACGAGGAGGAGGAAGGCGGCAAGGAGGAGAGTTTACCCCTTCCAAGTGGGCCGGTGATTAAGGCTCAAAATCCGCCCCCGCCCTGGAAGTTCCCCCGGAAGATCCCGGCCAGGCAAGACACGGCCTGTGCGGGGGGGCGGGAACGCGATGCGCCGGACCGGCTCCAAACTCTCAGTCTGAGGCGCGGGGAGGGCGAAGCAAGCTTGGTCCTGGCCCAGGAAGCATCGCCGCCTTCCCCGCCCGGGGCCAGGCGGAGCCAACAGGAGGAGGAGGAGGTGGGGGTGAGAGGTCGCCCAGCTCCGGTCGCCCATAGAGACAGAGGAGGGGAGGCGGCAGCAGCCAAAACGAGGAACGGACAGCCACGCCTCACTCCTCACGGTGGAGGGGAGGAGGGAGGAAGGGAGGAGGGAGGAGCCCCCTCTCTGCCAAACCAAGGCGCGCAGCCGGGCGGCAAGAAAAGACAGGGGGGTGGCAGCTGAGGGGCTCTTGTCATTCTCCGGCCGCTGCCGCAATGGTGGGAGGCAGGGACGGCGCTGGGGTGAGAAGGAGGAAGGGCCACTCTTTCCTCTCTCGGAGACCCTCCCGCTGCTTCGGCCGGCCTAGGGCGCTGCTTCCGCATGTGGGAAGAGCCGCACTCAGGGGCCCAAAGAGCCACTTGCAGCTCGGGAGCTGCGCTTTTGCGACCCCTGGTCTTGGTACTTAGCTCCTGTAAAGGTAGTCCCCTATGTAAGCACCAGGTCATTACTGACCCACGGGGTGACATCACATCACGATGTTTACTAGGCAGACTATGTTTATGGGGTGGTTTGCCATTGCCTTCTCCAGTCATCTACACTTTATCCCTAGCAAGCTGGGTACTTATTTTACTGACCTCAGAAGAATGGAAGGCTGAGTCAACCTTGAACCGGCTACCTGAAACTGAATTCCGTCATGAGCAGAGCTTGGACTGCAGTACTGCAGCTTACCACTCTGTGCCACGGGGTTCCTACCTTTCCTTGGCTTGCCTTAACTCCTGACTGGTTATAAAATATCTGAAATTTTGGCTAAAGCAGGGTGAGCAGTTTTAAATCAATACATAAATACAATCAGGGTGCTTTCTCTCTGAGAAGGAGTCAACCATCTCACACTAAAGGTAACCAGCTGGGGAAAGGGCCCTAGTTTTGAAGGCTGCACTTTGCATACCATGTGTGCGATTGTTCAGAAGGAGCCATCTCCTTTGTTCAGTTGCACACAATACCCATCAACCACCAGAATACCTGCTGTTGTTGTTGTAACAGTTACCCTACGTTTGTATGGAAGAACCTCTCTGCAATTTTATACGTTGCCCCATACAAATGAGTCCCTTGAGTTTAACTTAATTTCTTGTTTATTTGCTCAGGTAGTTTCGCTGACATGTCTTTGATTCTGACACCTTAATGTCATCCTCATAGATTTGCTTTGACAGTGCTGAGGCATGTTGTGACACTTCAGGTGCCTTCCCTTAAGGCTCCTGCACATCTTGCCATTCCAAGGCATCTGATGGCAAACAGATGAAAAGCGGCTACTCGAGGTTAAAGGTTAGATTTCCTCTCAACAAATCTAAAATGTTTCCTTACTACTCTGATGGCAGATAAGGGGGGAAAGGAAGCAGGTCTTTGACTAGGGTTGCCAGGTCCCCCCTCTCCTCTGGCGGGAGGTTTTCGGGGCAGAGCTGAGGCACAGATTGCATGCATGCGGCCTCACCGACACAATCGCAGTTTACACACTGGGAGTTTGAGTAGTAAAAGGCCTTCCGGGTGTAAACCGAAAGTGACATGCCGCGGTGTGCAGGCGCACTTGCTCGCTTGCCCGCCGACCCTCAGCTGGTCGCAGGGCAGCCGGGTGAATTGGCAGGGGTTTGCCTGCTGCCACCAGACACTTGGCAACCCTACCTTTGACTGTTTTTTGAAGAGCATGTGAGGTAGCGTTTTGTCCTTATGTTCTTACTTATTATTTTATTCTGACTATTTCACTGTTGGTTACAGTCTTTTGCCAATGATTAGGGTTGCCAACGTCCAGGTGGTGGCTGGAAATCTCCTGCCATTACAACAGATCTCCAGGCGACAGAGATTAATTCACCTGGAGAAAATGGCCCCTTTGGAAGGTGGATTTTATGACAATATACCTCACTGAAGTCTCTCCCCTCCCCAAACCCTTCCCTCCTCAGGCTCAACTCCCAAAATCTCCAGGTATTTCCCAACCCAGGCCTGGCAACCCTACCTATGATATAGCTATGTTGCCAGCTATTGTTTCAACACTGATTATTATGTATTGACTTTTCAAAAAATGGCTGTTTATTGGTTTCATAAAAACTGGCTGAGAACCTGGCTGAGAACCTATTTGGCTAAGAGTTTTGTGTGAGATATACATTCGTAAATAATTTAAAAAGCACAGGAGCACATCCTCATTTACCCATTTCTGTTTAACTTAGGAATTCCACCTTTTTAGATGGCGTTCTCCTAGCCTGAGGACTACTTTATCGAGATCGTTTTGGACTGCTCAATCTTATGTGCTGCCATGCCCTGCATTGCTGTTACTGGCCGTTTGTATCAACTTGGGTTGTTTTATTGATGTGTTTTTAGTGTTGCAATTTGTTTTTCTGGTGTCTACTGTGTTTGCTTATGTTTTGTTATCGTGAGGTCCCGCGGGCCAGTCTAGAGAGACAGCGTGCAGATTTTCTCAATCTTCTAAATTTGTAATATCATCTAAAGTATTATTTTGCTAGTTTCAGAGGTCAGCCATGTTGGTCTGCCGTACAACAGCTAGATTCGAGTCCAGTAGCGCCTTAGAGACCAACCAGGTTTTCAGATCTAGCTATTATTTTGCTGTTTTTATCCTGCCTTTCTTCCAAGGATCTCAAGTAGCCCCTGGCAACCGGCGGGTGAGGGGGCTTACCAGCCAATTGAGGCCTCGTCCTGGTTGCCGTCAGGGCATTGATGTTGCCGAAATGATGTTGCCGATGACATGGGAGACCCTCTGGTATTTGGGGGGGGGTTATGGTAGAAGCTGTTTTTACCATAGATTTTGCCCAAATACCAGAGCGTCCCCCTCATCATCAGTAAAATGAGGAGGTCACTTCTGGGAGAGATGTGAACCACAACGACCAAGCCGAGGTCTCAATTTATGGCTGGCAAGACCCCTGCCGGCCAGCTAAACGGTGCCAAGGGGAAAGGGCCCAAAGCAGGGAATCCTCTGCCCAAGTGGGGGGCCTGATAACCTTAATCTCAAGGCAGCACAGTCAAGTTTTATTAACCCTGTTAATAAAACTTATTAGGTTTACTTATTTATATTTTATTCATTTATTTATACTCTGCATTAAGCTGGCTGTGGGCGAAAATGCACAGTCACTTTAGCCTCCTTTATTCCCTGTTTCAGCCAGGATTCAGCCAGGATCAAACACATGCGTTTTGCCGAATGTGTGTTCGATCCTGGCTGAATCCTGGCTGAAACAGGGAATAAAGGAGGCTAAAGCAACCATGCACTTTTGCCCACAGTCACCCAGAGAGTGGTGATTTGAATCCAGGTCTCCTCAGTCCAGTGCTTCACCTAGGGTTGCCAACCTCCAGGTAGTAGCTGGAGGTCTCCTGCTCTTACAACCGATCTCCAGCCAATAGACATCAGTTCACCTGGAGAAAATGGCAGCTTTGGCAACTGTACTCTACGGCATTGAAGTCCCTCCCCTCCCCAAACCCTGCCCTCCTCAGGCTCCACCCCAAAAACTCTCGCCGGCGATGAAGAGGGACCTGGCAACCCTAGCTCCACCCAACTACGCCAGACCCATTCTCGGGTCTTACGGCTCTGTCTATGACCCCATCATTTGCAAGTATCAGCTCCCTCCTCTCCCCTTCGCAAGCCTTGAAATATTTCCTTGAAAATAAAAAAAGAAGTTGCAAAATAAAAGAACCTCTAAGGTTATTCGGAAATGACAGTACAATTATCTTGGGAGAAAAAAATCCGACCAGAGTCCATTATTATCACCAATTTCTTTTTGAAGCACTTAGGGGGAATTTGACAGATGAAAGGGATGGTGAGGAGTGAGGTGCTAATTCTTCAACATTATGCATTTTGGCGCTGCCTTTCACCTGACAACAATTACGTCTCAAACTGGGGAAGGCACCACTGCTGTATAATTAGAAGATATATGGTTCAGCAAAGCCTATGTGAATCCCCCCCCTTCAAATTTTATAAGATCAGAGGCCTTTCAGACCAACAAGGCCTGCTTCCTGAATATGTTATGTATAAATCACAATCTATTAGGCTTGCCTGTCATTAGAATTCGAGCAACAACCGGATCTGCAATGAACATCCTCGGAAAAGCTAATAAGCTAACCGTTTTCCATGGAGATTGAAATCCAGACAAGTCTTTATTTCCTCCACTGCTTAGCTGCCGGGAAAACGACATTAGCATCCCAAAGTCAATGGAGGGATTCAAATCTCTTGTCGAGATTGCACACATATCAAAATGGGAAAGACAAAGGAATCTGTTTTCTAACAGCTCCCAGGCCTTTGTTAACCACTTTTCGTGATGCCCACCCAAGAGAGTGGGCTGAACTCCTGACTAGTGTTGAGTGATGATTTCTTTGTCTTTTTTTTTTAAAAAAAAGAAGCATACATCCATTTTCTAGTTTCATATAAAATTAAGCTGCCTAATGTTAAGTCAGATGGTTGGCCCTAATAGCTCGATGTCACCTACTTTGACTGATAGCAGTTCTCCAGGGCCAAACCTAGGGTTGCCAACCTCTAGGTGGGACCTGGAGATCTCCTGGAATAATTTCTGCTCTCCAGACTACAGAGGTCTGTTCCCCTTAGGGTTGCCAACCTTCAGTTACTAGCTGGCGATCTCCTGCTACTACAACTGATCTCCAGCTGATAGGTAGGGTTGCCAGATACTCTAGCAGCCCATTCTTGTTGGGAACTATTTAAAAATCATTTAAAAATAAAAAAATAAAAAATATACCAAAAATCTAACAATGATCATGAAGAAACAAATATAAACCTTCCAGGCTAACTTGAATGATTTATGGGCTTTATCCTCTACAACTGAGGCTGATGAAGCTATGTTTATGCTAAAAGTGCTACAAGTATCCAGAATAGCATTTCCTCCTTTATTCTCCTAATTTGGAGCAGCAAACCTTACATTCCAGAACTTGGGTTCACATACCCTTACCATTGATTTGGACTTCTTTAACTTCTTCTACTTGGAGACAGCCATTGAGCCTTTTGTAATGAATTTTGTCACAATGTGGACAATTGTTGTATAGACTTTGTACATATTTTTGTTTCACTTGTAATGTCTTGTTGCACTTTCATGTAGTAATTTGAATATAGAATTTGATATTATCGAGCCTGCACTGTTTCTTTACTGCAATTGCTGATTTAACAGTAATAATGAGTCCTTTGTTACTATTACCTGGAGGTTGGCAACCTTATTTGGGGAGGGGAGGGACTTCAATGCCATAGAGTCCAATTGCCAAAGCAGCCATTTTCTCCAGATGAACTGATCTCTATCAGCTGGAGATCAGCTGTAATAGCAGGAGATCTCCAGCTAGTACCTGGATGTCTCGGGAAATAGGTAACCTGTGCTGAAATAGTTTAGACTGGAAATGGAGGCAGCACGAGGCTCAACAATAACATAAAGAAAGCAAATAAGCCTAAACTAGTATTTGGAAAAGTATTATTTCTTTCATAAAGCAAACTAACAAAACAGAAAAATACTCTTAAGAGAAAGCGTGTTACACCACACGTTAGGATGCCTTGCAGGGCTTTAAGGCAAAATGTACCACACTGGGCAATGAAAGAAACAAATAAAAATAAAAATACATACAGCCACTCAGGGCTACAGTTTCAAACAGCCCCTCCGGGCTACAATTTTATAACAGTGACAGTGATACTCTATTTTAAGTCCACCTGGATAATATTCTGTACTGTCACGTGCATTAAATCACTGAAACACAGGAATAAAGAAAACAGCTGATGGTTGAAAGGGACGCGTTTCGGAAAATCCTTCTTCAGCTAATCAACCAAATTATTGCTGTATATCACCACTGTGAATTGCTTGCAGCTGTTAAGCAAAACTGTTGCAATTTTCTAAAGTACAAGGGACAAAATGATGTTGTAACCAACATGACTACAGGTTAAGTAACAAAACGTTTATACACATGAAGTAGCAAGTAAGCTTACCCAGAATTTTAGAAACAGCCAAGCATGGCTCTGCACATTTTCAGTAAGCTAAGGCTGCTTTCAGTTGTTAACCAAGATTGTTGCAATTTTCTAAAGTGTAAAGGACAGAATAATGTTGTAACCAACATAACTATAGGATAAATGACAAAAGTTGAAAAGAATACCTTCATACAAAGTAGCAAAAAAACAGCAAAAAAAAGCTTACCCAGAACTTTGAAGACAACCAACATGGCTCTACAGGTTTTCAGTATGCTAAGAAAAAAGCCAAGCACTTACTCAAATATGTTCAGCTGTAACATTCCACCTCTAAACTGAATCACGTTAAAGTGACAGGGGTCTATTACAAAAAACATGAGAGGTCAAAGTCAGTATTTAATCCACTAGGGGCTAAAGTTTTGAATAGAAATATGAACCTTCTCTCTTGGCAGTTTAAGATTTTTTTCACATCCTGAGCCTGGAATGGTCTTGGATGGTATTGCCACAAAACAAAAAAAACGGCGATCGCGGTCTAAATGACCATGGCTAATGAAATGACTGACAACCGGAAAGTCTTTTACATGTGCCCTGATCCTGGCGCGATGTTCGCCAATCTGGAGTCTCACTTGTTCGAATTGTACAGCCTACATACATCTTAGGGTTGGCACAAGAACAAATCAAGGCATAAACAACATGGGCAGATGCACAGTTTGACAACCCTATCACAGGCCTTATGTTTGACACCCCTGGTATAAACTAGGATAGGAGTTCTAGTTAAGGTCTGCTATCTCCATTTTGCCTGCACTTGTCTGATTGGCTTGAGACTCCCAGCAGTCCTTTGAAAAGGAAGCAGGAAAAGGAAGCAGGAAGCTGGTCAGCTACTCATGTTGCTGTGCTTAGTAGAAATGGAACGTTATAGAATATCCGGGCAAACCTGGCAACTGTCTTGCATATTGCAGATGTGGGAGGGGGGCTAAGAGCAGAGCTGCCAAGGACAGGGAAAACCAAGTGTCAGTCTCCCATCGCCTGCTCCTCCTACAAGGGGAAAATTAAAAAAAAAAAAACACCAACATGATGACATCACTTTCAGGGAACATCCTGAAGTTACGGTGGTAGTTCTGGGAATCACCAGAATACAATATTGTAAAACCATTCCTAGAGCTACCGCCATTGTTTCTGGGATTTCTCCAGAAGTTACATCATTGCACTCATGACCCCACCCACAACCCTCCCTCCGGTTGCCAAGTTCGGTTTGGCAACCCTAGCTGATAATATATTAATTATCTAAGACCACCTCAGGAATTCACGGCCAAAGCAAAGTTTGAATCAGAACTTCCTTATTCACTGCTTGGACCCATCACTGTTTCCATCGGTTCTTGTCCTTATTGCTTTGATACTATCAATCAAACCTCCAGGGTTATGTCCTGAAAAATCCACAAAGTGAACTGAAGACCAACATCTCCTGTACGTAGGGTTGCCAACTCCAAAATTGGGAAATACCTGGAGATTTTGGGGGTGGAGCCCGAGGATGGTGGGGTTCGGAGAGGGAGGGACTTTAATGCCATAGAGTCCAATTGCCAAAGCAGCTGTTTTCTCCAGGGGAACTGATTTCCATCACCTGGAGATCAGCTGTAATAGCGTAAGATCTCCAGCCTCCCCCTGGAGGTTGGCAACCCTACCTCTACAAGCTCCACTGAAATGAATGGATGATGGACAATGGAACAGCTTTAAGAGTCTTTTCTCCCTGCTGCTGTCTGTTCTTGCCCAGGAGCTCTTCCCTGTATTTTGGGTCCACGCATTTCCTTCTTGGGAGCTTGCAATTTCCACACATCTACAACTACTAGGCCATGTTGCGTTAATCTCATTAGCACCCTCGTCTTTTAGAAGAAAGGGAGGACATATGAGATTTGCAGGCTGAGCAAAACGTTTGGTCACTGAAGACAGTCGATGGCTTTGAGCTACAGTGAATAATCTCCTGGGGAATTCAAAACAAATATATAAAAGGAGAGGAGACATGCCATGACTGCCACAGTAAATCCCTAAGTAGCTTGAAGAGCTGGAGGATGGCCATAGCTCAGTTGTGGAGCACATGCTTTGCATGCACAAGGCCCTAGGCTCAGTCCCTGGCATTTGCAGCTAAAAGGATATCATAGAATCATAGAGTTGGAAGGGACCACCAGGGCCATCAAGTCCAACCCCCTGCACAATGCAGGAAATTCACAACTACCTCCCGCCTCCACACCCCTAGTGACCAGAAGATGGCCAAGATGCCCTCCCTCTCATCATCTGCCTAAGGTCACAGAATCAGCATTGCTGACAGATGGGCACCTAACCACTTCTTAAAAACCTCCAGGGAAGGAGAGCTTACCACCTCCCGAGAAAGCCTGTTCCACTGAGGAACTGCTCTAACTGTTAGAAAATTCTTCCTAATGTCTAGATGGAAATTCTTTTGATTTAATTTCAACCCGTTGGTTCTGGTCCAACCTTCTTGAGCAACAGAAAACAACTTTTGTGACCTTGGGCCAGTCACAGTTCTCTCAGAACTCTCTCAGCCCATGCCAAGGCAGGCAATGGCAAACCACCTTTGAATGTCTCATGTCTTGAAAACGCTATGGGGTCGCTATAAATCAGCTGAAACTTGACGGCACACACACACACACACAAGTAAGTAAGTAAGTAAGTAAGTAAGTTTCCCATCACTCTTAGGGTTGCCAACCTCCAGGTGGCACCTGGCAATCTCCCACTATTACAATTGATCTCCAGATGACCAAGATCAGTTCCCCTGAAGATAGGGTTGCCAACCTCCAGTCGATAGAGATCAGTTCACCTGGAAAAAATGGCAGCTTTAGCAATTGGACTCTATGGAATTGAAGTCCCTCCTCTTCCCAAACTCCGCCCTCCTCAGACTCCGCCCCAAAAACCTCCATCAGTGACAAAGAGGGACCTGGCAACCCTACCTGGAGAAAATGGCTGCTTTGGAGGATGGACTCCATTGCCGTATACCCTGCTGCATTCCCCCCTCCCCAACCCCCACCTTCCCCAGGCTCCGCCCCCCCCCAATCTCCAGGTATTTGCTAACCCAGAGCTGGCAACCCTAATCAATCTGCACAATAATCAGTTCACTTTGGATAGCAAACTAGTAACAATATCAATGGGCTAAAAGAAAATAGCCATACCTGCCCCCTTACTTTATATGCAGAAAGCCCTTCTCACTATTGTCATAATGGCATGCAAATTGCACCTCCGGCACTGCATAATTACCTGCCCGTAATCACCTGAAAGCAAAGGGGGATTCAACTTCTTAATTGCATTAAAATTTATTCAAGTAATTAAAGCCATGGCATTGTAACTAAGAACTTGCAAACAAAATAACTATTAGACAAACGAGGAGGAAAGCCGAGAGAAGGATTCTCTCAGTATTCCTCGGGTTATTTAATGCAATCATTAAGATGTGCTCCTTGTTGTTTGGAAAATAATCTTTGTTCTTCATTATCCATGAAGCAATACCTAAAATCAACTAGCATCAAAGTCTTATAGACTTCTTGAGATGTGTGAAATTTCCCTAAGAAATGTTGGCATCTAAAAATGTTTCATGTGAGGCCGGTGCACTTGGACTCTATGACATTGAAGTCCCTCCCCTCCCCAAACCCCACCCTCCTCAGGCTCCACCCCAAAAACGTCCCGCTGATGACAAAGAGGGACCTGGCAACCCTACCCATTCCCCCCCACTGATCAATTGAGTGAGGGAGGGGGATAGGGAATGTCACTGAGAAGTGCTGTACCATTGGCTGCTCATATTTAACTTACGGTCCACTTGTACCCCAAGATCTTGTTCACACACACTGCTACCCAGAAGTGTATCCCCCATCCAGTATGCATGTCCCTCATTTTTGTTACCCAGATGTAGAACTCGCCACTTATCCTTGTTGAGCTGCATCTTGTTCACATCCGCCCACTTTTCCAGTGTGTTCAGATCTTGTTGAATTCTATCTCTGTCTTCTAGTGTGTTCACTGCCCCTTCCAATTTGGTGTCATCTGCAAATTTAATGAATAGTCCCTCCACACCATCATCTAGATAATTTATAAAAATATTTAAAAGGTTCCACGTCCAGAACCGAACCCCGTGGCACCCCACTGGACACCTCCGTTCGTTCATTCATTCATTCATTCATTCATTCATTCATTCATTCATTCATTCATTCATAATAACTACCTTTCTACCTTACAGAAACTCAAGGCAGCTTACAATGTAAATAACAATAAAGACTACAGATATCTCTAGTCCCTGGCCTGCTTGTCTCCTACCCCAGAGCACCTCTGTCTTGTCAAGATTAAGTTTCAGTGTGGTATGGTGGTTAAGAGTGGTGGTCTGGAGCAGTGGACTCAAATCTGAAGAACAGGGTTCGATTCCCCACTCCTCCACATGAGCGGTGGATGCTAATCTGGTGAACTGGGTTGATTTCCCCACTCCTACACATAAGGCCAGCTGGGAGACCTTGGGCTAGTCACACTCTCTCAGCCCCACCTGCTTCACAGGGTGTCTGTTGTGGGGAGGGGAAGGGAAGGTGATTGTAAGCTGGTTTGATTCTCCCTTAAGTGGTAGAGAAAGTCAGCATATCAAAACCAACTCTTCTTCTTCAGCTTGTTCACCCTCATCTAGCCCATTACTGACTTCAAGCACCGGTTTTGAACATCAACAACTTCCTCAGAAGTAGGTGGAAAAGAGAGGTAGAGTTGGGTGTCATCCACCTGTTGGTGACACCAAAGCCAAAACCTCCTGAGCCCCCAAAGCATATGAACTCTCCCTTTCCCAAAGCGAACAACAACACAGGGGTTAGGAGTAGGGTTGCCAGCTCTGAGTTGGGAAATACCTGGACATTTTTGGGGTGGAGCCTGAGGAGGGGTTTGGAGAGGGGAGGGACCTCAATGCTGTAGAGTCTAATTGCCAAAGCGGCCATTTTCTCCAGGTGAACTGATCTCTATCGGCTGGAGATCAGTTGTAAAAGCAGATCTCCAGCCTCCACCTGGAGGTTGGCAACCCTAGTTTGGAATCAATTTTTATTAGTACAGCCATGCAGGTGGAAGGGTTAGACCCTTTCTCCACACATACCACAAGCCCCCACATAGTAGCTATTAGGCTTTTAAAATGCCAGAAAACCTATTCATGGATCTCTCAGAGTCTCACCTATTTTGGGCCTGAGTGAAGGAAGCATAATGAGGGCAGTGGGAGGTTTTATCTGAAATTATAGGGCGCATGATGAAAACTGCAGGCCTTATTTTTCTCTATCTTTATTTTACCTACTTCCAGATTACTTTTTTTACATTAGCAATGCATTGCACTCATTTTTAGAGCCTTTCAACAATCCTTGAAACTTCCCCGTGATTTGTAGTTGTTTCTTGTAGGACTACAGGGATGTACCCAAGAATGATCTGAGATTATGAGAAGCACAGAAGAAAGGAAGAAAGCTCTGATCTGCAATTTCCCAAAGGTGGGATCTGGACATCAGTCCCCTAATTAACCGAATTTTCCGCCCATGTGAAGTAAAGAAAAGACGTTTTCTGCTTTTTGACCAACCTCAGTGTTTTTCTCCTGCATGTTAGAACGGTTTTGCCCTTCCTGACTAATTAATTTCTTTCTCCCACTTGTCATGTGACCACCAACCTTTCTCCCCCCTCTTCAATTTGGCATTGCCCTTCCTTTCTGATCATTCTGACTTTGGTATTCATTCAAAACAATCAGAGAAAAATGGGAACCTCAGATGGAAATTGTTCAACAAGAAAGCGAATGGTTAAAGTTGTTTTGTAAAGAATAAAAGCATAATATACAGCATCATTTCCAGGTGTGTTTGAACAAGTCAGATTAAACTGTCCATGACAGTTATACAACTCCAACAAGATAAGACTTGCAGTGTCCCGTATCTTTTTGAAGTGCTTTAAACTTCTGCAAGCTATTCTGGTGGGTTTTTTTTTTTTAAGCTCTATTTTAATTCAGGATTTCTTAGTACAAGATAAGGCAGGATTTGCCTACTGTTTTGTGTTCTATTATAATCTCAGTTAACTGAGTTTTCCAAATGTTTTATGCTAGTTTTCACCACTAGAAATATTGCTTCTGGGAATGATCAAGCACATCCTGGATTATCAGCCCCCCACACCCTCCTTTAGCTTGATAAAAAATCCATTTGATGACTGGCAAAACCATTTCTCTCCCATGCCTCTAAGGCCAAGCATAGGAGAGACAGGGAGAAAACGAATATGGAATTAGCACCTCAGTAAGATTTCCATCAAGATGTGGGCAGGGAAGACATTGATTGAGACATGTCGGTGGTTCATTAGCATTGTTTGTCTTTGAGAAAGTTCTTGTCGGGCTGACAGATGAGGAGATGTTGCCGAATGAAGAGAAAATGAAGATAACTGTGGCAAAAAATAGAAAAATAATGAAGGGCCATACTGTTAAGAACTAATTACATTAAGATTGATATCACTTAGCCGAAGAGGATCGCTTCATCTTCCAAAAATGCTTGATTATTTAGACAGCACGGCAAGAGGCTTCAGAGTTGCAGAGACATCATTAAACGTCTCACAATTATAACATTAGCACAATCTGTGAGGATTTTGTGCACTTGAAGTAGATTGTGCATTTAGCATTTGGAGAGGTAGATCTTGTTATCTGCATCAACGGCAATCCCAAAACAGCATCCAACATACAATACAAATAAAGTGTTTTGGAGCAAATTTATCGATGGAGGTGTGCTCACAGAAAGGAGAAGATCTTTTCCCTCAGAACAGGATGTTTTTGTTCGTTTTTGTCAGGAGAAAAATAAATTGCCATATTCCCTTCCATAGCTGAAATCCAGGATCTGATAGAATGACAGAGTTTTCTTTTTTTCATAAAAGACGTATGTGATTGGTAGGCCTGGCAAGACCTACCAGTGTTCTTATGGGTGTCTGGTGTATCCACTTTCCATGGTGCCCAAAGATGACATCACTAGACATCAGCGAAGGTTTGGGAGACAGGAACGGCCTGGTTTGAGGCTTGGGGAAAATGAAACCTTCTCTGGTCACACCTGTCAAAGGAGGAGGTGGGTGGTGGAACAAAGCAAGAAGGAAAAGTAACAAAGTAAGAAAGAATAGCTAGAGAGAAGGAACTACGGCTCTACATCAATGAAGATGTCAACCCAGTGTGCGGCTGCTGTGAAAAAGGCAAATTCCATGCTGGCCTTAATAGATGTGGAATAGAGAATAAAACTGCTGCTATCATACTGCCCTTGAACAAATCTATGGTAAAACCACAGTTGGAATACTGTGTACAGTTCTGGCCACCACTCCTAAGAAATGATATTGCAGAATATTGTCGAAGCCTTTCACGGTCAGAGTTCATTGGTTCTTGTAGGTTATCCGGGCTGTGTAACCGTGGTCTTGGAATTTTCTTTCCTGACGTTTCGCCAGCAACTGTGGCAGGCATCTTCAGAGTAGTAACACTGAAGGACAGTGTCTCTCAGTGTCAAGGGTGTAGGAAGAGTAATATATAGTCAGAAAGGGGTTGGGTTTGAGCTGAGTATTGTCCTGCAAAAGTAATGTGCTAACCATTGTCCTGTAAGTATCAAGATAATGTGCTAATGAGGGTGTGGTATGTTAATATGGAACCATTGTATCCTGAAGTGATCTGTTAATGTGTGTAATCCAAAGCTAATCTGCATGGCTATTGTTGAATGTTGTCTTTGTTAGTCTGGAGGTTTTCAGAACAGGAAGCCAAGCCTTATTCATTCTTAAACTCTCCTCTTTTCTGTTAAAGTTGTGCTGATGTTTATGAATTTCAATGGCTTCTCTGTGCAATCTGACAAAATAGTTGGTAGAATTGTCCAGTCTTTCATTGTCTTGGAATAAGACCCTGTGTCCTGTTTGTGTCATTCCATGTTCAGCCACTGCTGATTTCTCAGGTTGGCCAAGTCTGCAGTATCTTTCATGTTCTTTTATCCTTGTTTGTATGCTGCGTTTTGTGGTCCCAATGTAAACTTCTCCACAGCTGCAAGGTATACGATATACTCCTGCAGAGGTGAGGGGGTCTCTTTTGTCTTTGGCTGATCGTAGTATTTGTTGTATTTTCTTGGTGGGTTTAAACACTGTTTGTAGGTTATGTTTTTTCAAAAGTTTCTCCATCCTATCAGTGACTCCTTTAATAAATGGCAAGAATACCTTTCCTATGGGAGACTGTTTTTCCTGAGTTTTCTGATTTTTGTTTGGTTTAATGGCCCTGCTGATTTCATTCTTGGAGTAGCCGTTTGCTAGCAGTGCGTGATTTAGATGATTAGTTTCTTCCTTGAGAAACTGTGGTTCACAGATCCGTCTTGCACGGTCCATTAATGTTTTGATTATTCCTCTTTTCTGTCGGGGGTGGTGGTTGGAGTTTTTGTGTAAGTAGCGATCTGTGTGAGTTGGTTTCCGGTAGACCTTGTGACCTAACTGAAAGTTTGTTTTACGGATGACAAGGGTATCAAGAAATGGGAGTTTACCCTCAATTTCCTTTTCCATGATAAACTGATATTGCAGAGTTTGAGAAGGTGCAGAAAAGAGCAAACAAAATGATCAGGGAACTAGAGCAACTGCCCTATGAGGAGCAGTTAAAACGCTTAGGGCTGTTTAGCTTGTCTAGCAAATACGCAGTTAAGGGGAGACATGATAGAGGTCTATAAAATTATGCATGGTACGGAGAGAGTGGACAGGGAGAAGCTTTTCTCCCTCATAGTACTATAATGCGGGGTCATCTGCTGAAGCTGGAGGGTGAGAGATTCAAAACAAATAAATGGAAGGATTTCTTCACACAACACATAGTTAAATTGTGGAACTCCTTGCCCCGGGATGTGGTGATGGCTGCTAACTTGGAAGGCTTTAAGAAGGGAGCGGATGTGTTCACAGAGGAGAGGGCTGTTCATGGCTACTAGTAAAAATGGATACTAGTCAAGATGCACACCTATTCTCTCCAAGATCAGAGGAGCATGCCTATTATATTAGGTGCTGTGGAACACAGGCAGGAGAATGCTGCTGCAGTCATCTTGTGGGCTTCCTTGAAGCATAGGGTTGCCAGCTCCAGGTTGAGAAATACCTGGAGATTCTGGAGGTGGAGCCTGAGGAGGACAGGTATTTCCCAATCTGGAGCTGGCAACCCTATCCATTCAAACGAAGGGAATTCTTTTTCGTTTATTTCCATAGGAAATGGATTGCAGCTGCGACTCGTTAATTTATGTGCCTGGCTTTATCTTATTCCTAGGACATCTGAGATGCTCACACGGTTTCAAAAGGCCTTGGGATACATAGCTTGAAAGGCAGCGTACAAGAGCAGTTGTTGTTCTTCCGAGAGCACAATGCAACAAGGCAGATTAAACATTCAATTAAACAGGAAATTTGTCCATGTAAAAAGCTCGCAGGAAGAGGCTTAACAATGTTCATGTTTATGAGGTGGTAGAGCTTTGCAAATTAATCACTCTAAAAAATGTATCTACTTTTGCTTGCAGGTGAAAGACGCATCTGCTTCAACGGCAGCGACGTCTCAACAGGAATGCTTCCAAAGTTCTCATCTGAATTTCTCCCTGCATTTTGATATTCTGAATTTCCATTGTCTTGTTTCTGAAGTGGAGCCCACACGTTAGGAATTCCAATGGCTTTCCTCACCTTTCTGTGCTTTTCACCAAAGTGCTAATGCGTGCATTGATCAGACATTACAAAAGGCCATCTGGATACCATTTTATATATATGTGCATCAGGATTGGGTGGGTGGGGAATCACTAGAGTTGCCAGCTCCAGATTGGGAAATACCTGGAGATTTTAGGGGGTGGAGCCTGAGGAGGGTGAGGTTTGGGAGGGGAGGGACCTCAGTGGGGTATAATGTCATAGAGTCCACCTTCCAAAGCAGCTGTTTTAGCCAAGTGAACTGATCTCTGTCACCTGGAGATCAGTTGTAATACTGGGAAATCTCCAGCCACCACCCGGACATTGGCAACCCTAGGGATCACTGATGTACATTTACACTTTGCACACTACTAAAACACCATGGAGAAATGCCTTGATGTGGTGGTATACATGGCTACAGGGAACAGTTGTCTGCAATTAGGATTTTAAGAACGTAAAAGCATTAGCCACTTCAAACTCCTCCTTACATTAAAAAAGTGTTCTTGTTAAGGCGGCACATAGCAACTACATAGCAATCGCACCACATTTTAGGAACATATTGTTTTGATTTTTAAAAACTCCAGTTTCTGACCTGGATTCTTCCTACTTGGGATAAAAGTGCAGTTGTCTTTTTTCCTCACACCATATTACCAAAAATAGATTGGGTTGGATTCCATGACCCATCTGGTAAGTCATCCTTTGACTAAGAAAGACTTTCTCTGATGGGAAAAAAACCTCTCTATGTTAGATAAAGTCTTTCTCCATTGGAGGAAGATTTAGCAGAAGAGAACTGTGTGATCTAAACCAATACCATGAATAAGTGCCAAGTGGGTTAGTGTAGAAATGGCATAGAAGAAATGAACAAAAAGGAAAATAAGTGGGATGGAAAGGCTCAAAGCATTTTCCAAACTAAAAGGGGGGAAATGTCATATTCATACACACCTAACTACAGATTTCAACAGATTATATGCAGCCTTTCACTTGGTAATTAGGGTTGCCAGCTCTGGGTTGGGAAATACCTGGAGATTTTGAGGGTGGAGCCTTAGGAGGGCGGGGTTTGGGAAGAGGAGGGGCTTCAATGGGGTATAATACAATAGAGTACACCTTCCAAAGTGGCCAATTTCTCCAGGTGAACTGATCTCTGTTGCCTGGAGGTCAGTTGTAATACCAGCTCTCCAGCCACCACCTGGCAAGCCTATTGGTAATCCATGTGACTCCCCTATTAGTTTCCCATTCAACCTACTCTACAAATAGTTTCCAAACTTCTGACCCTTGCGGAAAACTCTTTCCACATTGACTGGTCAGCCATGTGCCACCGTGCATTGCGGTTGATTCTGATTCATGTTATAGGGTGCACCCTCAGTGCAAAACCTACTGTCATGTGCAGCTGCACGTTGTCTAGCAAATACGAAAACTGTCTTTCAAGGGAGCATGTCTGTGATTAGGGTTCTTCACATAGAGAGCCCTTAATATGTTTTAATGGACTCAGGATCCCTAGACAACTGGGCTGTTAGGAGCCTCCCCCAAAATTCCCTTTGCACCCCCCTCCCAGCACCTAGACCCAAGCCAAACATGTGAAGCAAAACTCATGGCCATTAGCATAAAAAAGGCTAAAATAGGGTATCTCTGTGCAACGTTTTTCCCCCCATTGTGTTCTTCATGTGTATCCCATCCTTCTTCCAAGGAGCTAGGGCAACGTATTTGTCCTCACCACACACACACCTATACATAATTTTATTCTCACAAGAAACCTAGGAGGCACATCTGGTTGAGACTTAGCAACTGGCCAAACCAAGAACAAGCTTGCCCCTTCCTACCCCTCAGTAATGAGACTGCCGTATATTTCTAGCTGCACCTCTGTATTACCTTCTCCAGCTCCCATGGTCGAGAAGTTTCCCTGGAATTTTGTCCTCCTCTTGGTATCCCCACTAAGACACATTGAGAGCCCCCCTCTTTGATAAGACTCTGAGCACTCTGGGAATTTTAAGAAAGAATAGTGATTACCACAAAATGGCTGCAACGGTGGGATTAGAAAACGTTGGGAGGAGCCAGGCCAAGTATCCTCCTGTGGTGGGGGGCAGTTCTTTCCAAATGGGAAGTAGCCTGCAGATGCCAAGGTGATACCTGCTGGGGTCTTCTGAAGCATCTCCTGCTCAGCAAGGTGAAGAAAGCCAGGATCTGCTGTTTGCTTTGGGGGAAAGGCATTTTGTGGAAAAGCAAGTGGGTGCCAGGAAACATATCAGGGGGCACCACGTAGGATTGCCAGCTCCGTGATGGGAAATATCTGGAGATTTTGGGGGTGGAGCCTGAGGAGGGCGGGGTTTGGGGAGGGAAAGGACTTCCATGGGGTATAATGCCACAGTGTCCACCTTCCAAAGTGGCCATTTTCTCCAGGTGAATAGATCTCTGTGGCCTGGACATCAGTTGTAATAGTGGGAGATCATCAGCCACCACCTGGAGATTGGCAACCCTAGCACCACGACACTCCAGGGAATCATGTTGGCAATCATTGCTGTAAATCAACTTTCTGCGTTCCCTGCACAGCAGCCTCCCGTTTCCCTCTGATCCAGCTGCATTACTACCTGCTCAGTAAATAAAAGCAAAAACTAAAATGTAAACATCTTCTGCGGGAATATGGGCGTTATCGAGAGCACCACAGCAGCCCGAGAATAATTGCCCAGAAAGCAAGCAAGTTCATACCGCAGCACCTGTTGCCAACCATCTTTGCAACAAAACGAGCTCAGTTAGAAATTTGTGTCTACAACGCTGGCGATCAATTCACGGCTTCCTTTATATTCTGCGGCGCGCAGCTCTTTCCCCCTCAAGTGATGCATTAACCAGTCTCTTCAAAATGTTTCCCTTTCTTATCTCCATCCGTAATTGTCACTTTGCCTCATAATCCCTCCAGCAATCGATGGCCAAACATAATTTTAATGTTAAGAAAACCCAAAGCTTTATTGAAAAAGGCAGAGGAAAGAGCAATTTTTATGTATATGGTGCTGTGTTGAAACTCATTACACATTACTTAGCTACTTCACTGCCATACAATTTAAAATAAATTCTCCAGGGCACATGATTAACCTGGTGGCATAATAAGCAATTCTGCTTTTAAGGTCAAAGAAGGTTGGGAACCCAACTGTCCTGTTTTTAGTTTAATAGAGAGGGGAGGAAAATTGCAATGTCACAAACAGTATGGGATAGACATTCCTCGCACACTGAAAACGTGTTGTTAATTTAGAAAGTTAACCTCACACCATTCATTCGAGCCGCTTACATATTCCCCCCTCTGTCAAAGTTCAGCAGGTAGGCGGCATCCCAAGGGATAACATAAATGGGGTCCCAAGGTCAGGAGAGAGCAAGCTGTCAACCATTTGCAAATTTAAATCTCTCTCTCTCTCTCTCTCTCTCATTCATTCATTCATTCATTCATTCATTCATTCATTCAGGGCAGCTTACAACAAAACCAACAAACATCCAATCAGCAAATACAGCAGCTTAAAAACAAAATCAATTAAACAGCCTGTAGACATCTGCAATGCCCAGCAGATAAAGCCATATACCATATTATTCTCTCAAAGCCTTCTGGAAAAAAAAAAACACTCCTCCCCCTTAACAAAAGTTTGCCCTCCAAATCTCCTTCAGTAGACTGTTTGAAAAGATGGGCACCATAACTGAGAAGATGTGTGTCAGGGCTGGGATTATGGGCAGAAGGTAGGCTGAGTCCAGGATGGGGAACCAGGAACAAAGATGAGGTGAAGAAGACGGACACGAAGATGAAGACGGAGAGTTGTTTTTTATACACTGCTTTTCTCTACCTTAAGGAGTCTCAAAGCGACTTACAATCACATGAAGCCTGCCGGGTGACCTTGGGCTAGTCACAGTTCTCTCTGAACTCTCTCAGCCCCACCTACCTCACAAGGTGTCCATTGTAGAGAGGGGAAGGGAGGCGGTTGTAAGTCACTTTGAGACTCCCTAAAGGTAGAGAAAAAGCAGGGTATAAAAACCAACTCTTCTTCAATATTTTGGTCAGTTCGTAACAGCACACTCCAACATAGACACTCTGATCTCTGGTACAGCTCTATGGATGCTTCCAAACTAAAAAGTCAAGTGTTGGGTGAATCTCGGGCACCTTGGGGCCTGCCAGTAATTCTTGTGGTGTCCATCAAGCTGTTCAGAAAGTGGCCCTTTGTAAGAAAGGGCTTGCTATTGGCTGCCTTCGTTAGAATAAAAAGGGATTTTCATGGATACAAAAGCAGCAGCTGTCACTGGAGCATCGGGAGGACAAGCTCCATTACCCCTTCAGGGTTTCCTTCTTTATATTCCCTGTTCTCTTTTTCCCTCTTTCCTCCTGGGCTTTCCTTCATTTCATTTTATTCCCCTTCTGCAATTCTTTTGCAAAGTGTAGTGGTCTATTTTGGTAGGGTTGCCAGGTCCCTCTTTGCCACCAGCGGGAGGTTTTTGGGGTGGAGCCTGAGGAAGGCGGGGTTTGAGGAGGAGAGGGACTTCGATGCCATAGAGTCCAGTTGCCAAAGCAGCCATTTTCTCCAGGTGAACTGATCTCTATCAGCTGGAGATCAGTTGTAATAGCAGGAGATCTCCAGCTAATACCTGGTGGTTGATAACCCTACATTTTGGGTTTGGCTCCGCCTCCTATGGCTAGGGCTGCCAGGTCCCTCTTCATCACTGGAGGGAGGTTTTTGGGGTGGAGCCTGAGGAGGGCGGGGTTTGGGGAAAGGAGGGACTTCAATGCCATAGAGTCCAATTGCCAAAGCGGCCATTTTCTCCAGGGGGACTGATTTGTATCGGCTGGAGATCAGTTGTAATAACAGGAGATCTCCAGCTACTACCTGGAGGTTGGCAACCCTACCTATGGCAGTATTGTAGGGTAGCACTCACCACCTCCTCTCAAAATTTCAAAGGTGCCCACAGGGTTAAAAAGGTTGGGACCCCTGATCTAGGAACTACTAAGAATGAACTATGGCCAAAAATATGGCTTGTTCAAAAATATTTTTTTCCATCAGCTATAAATGATAGCTGTCTTGGTTCAATTCACAACATGAAATCAAGCACTCATGCAAACAGACATAGAACCATCTCGGATCCACGTTTTTCACATTATGTGTCACAGATACATATTTATTTAAGCCTATGGGGAACAGGAGAGGATTTCCTCCTTTGAGAGGTTTTCATATTTGCAACTTCTGACATCAGATTTATTATGACTGTTATCCACTAAAGCCTGAGCTAAATATTATCTTTGTCTGCAGGCAGCTGAAGTTGAAAATGTCCTCACGGTAACCACCATTGCAGGATATTCCCCCGACTAATACAGTAAAAGTTAATTTGTCTCCAAGTGCAACACTTATTGGAGTGATTTGCAGTCTTAATTTGTACTTATCATAATTGTCTCTAAGACTTTTGAACCAGGCTGGGCTATGAAAGTCTACCTTTCTTAAATCCCCGAGGTAGATGCTTTAGCTAATCGGTTTTAAATGACTAATCAAATAAATACAATGGAAAAGCCTTTGAACTCCAAGGACTAAATGCTGTATTTAAACTAAAACATCTTCTATTTATGCCCAGAGGTTTGCAGGTACAAAAACCAAGGATCTTTCTCACTGAGAAAGTAAACTGGTGTATGGCTTTTACACGGGGTTACCAAGCTCCAAGCAGGACCTTGAGTTCTTCTTAGGTTTGCCAGGTCCCTCTTCGCCACCAGCGGGAGGTTTTGGGGGCAGAGTCTGAGGAGGGAGGGGTTTGGGGAAGGGAGAGACTTCAATACCATAGAGACCAATTACCAAAGTGGCCATTTTCTCCAGGGGAACTGATCTCTGTTGGCTGGAGATCAGTTGTAATAGCGGGAGAACTCAAGCTACTACCTGGAGGTTGGCAACCCTAGTTCTTCTAGAAGGACAACTTATCTTTAGACTACAGGGATCATTTTCCCTGGGAGAAATAGCAGCTCCAGAGAGTGGCCTTTATGACATCACATCTCCACTGAGCCCTCTCCCCTCCCCAAAGTCTGGCCTCCCCAGGCATAGGCTTTCCAGTTGCCCAGGCCCATAAGGGAATTTGCCAGCCCCAATCCCACACCTTCCAGGAGCAGAGGATTGGGAGAAACAATGGCCTCCATGGTGATACTCTAGGCATTTCTCCTAGAGTCTGTGGACTTTACTATAGAAATTAGGAAAATTGCTAGAGCATCACCTGGAACTGATGTCCCATCCTCCCCAAACTCCACCCCTGTCAGGTATCACCACCCAGATCTCTCAGCATTTTCCATGACAGTGTTGGGTACCCTCCTCCAAGGGTTGCCAACTTCCAGGTACTAGCTTGAGATCTCCTGCTATTACAACTGATCTCCATCTGATAGAGATCAGTTCCCCTGGAGAAAATGGCTGCTTTGGCAATTGGACTCTGTGGCATTGATGGTGCCAGGCCCCTCCCCAAACCCCACCCTCCTCAGGCTTCGCCCCATAAACCTCCCACCAGCGGCAAAGAGGGGCCTGGCACCATCTCCAATTCTCCAGGAATTTCCTAAGCCACAGCTAGGAACCCTACTTGTACATTTCAGATTGTAGCTGGGGAAGCAGATGGCTGAAGGCTCCCACACACACACTCAAAACACACACACAAGGCCTCTACACATGATAATACACTGAAATCAACATCTGTGGAGGGGAAACAGGCACAAGTGAAGGGGAAACAGGCCCACCGATGCATGATTGTTGGCTCATAAGCATGAAGTCTATACATGTGGTAAGTATACATGCATAGTCTCCCTCCCCTTGTTTGGGAATGTTTGAAATGTTTGAAAAAAGAAGTGTTTCTGAGCACAGGGACAGAGGCTGCACATGCTCACTTGTTATGCACATAGTCTTCATGCTCAGAAGCCAGCAATCACATGTCGGTGAGGGTGGGGCTAGCACTAGGGTTGCCAATCTCCAGGTACTAGCTGGAGATCTGCTATTACAACTGATCTCCAGCCGATAGAGATCAGTTCCCCTGGAGAAAATGGTGGTGTTGACAATTGGAGTCTATGGCATTGAAGTCCCTCCCATCCCAACCCCCCTCCTCAGGCTCCACCCCTAAAAACTCACACTGGTGGCAAAGAGGGACCTGGCTAGCGCACACACACCCATTCCCCCTCTACATGCATGGACATTAATGCACATACTGTCATCCATAGCATATGCACTATACACACACACAGGCTCAATTTTAATCTGTACACCTTGCTTCTCTGTTAATGTGTATAGGACTGCAGAAGTTTTATGGACTTTAGTACATTTTCAGTGAGGTCCTAAATGGCAGGAAGAAGAAAACTTTGTGATTTGTAACTCATTAAAACTTCGGGCATCTCCAAAGTACGTAACCAAGCCCACCTTTAGTCAAGTTATTTAAAAAAGGAGGGGAGGAAAAATCTCGCCCGCATGATCCCACATTCCTCTTTTTTTTCTTTTCTTTTTTTTTCTTGCTACATTCTTTGAAGACATGGACAACTCTATGAAGAACCAAGCAATCTCTTTTTCCAAAGAGAAAAAAGGTTGATGTCATATTCTCTTTTTAAATAAAAGAAGGAAGAAAGCTTCTTAGAATCGCGAGTCTTCTCCAGGTCACGTGGAAGCAGAGCCGGAGAACACAAAGTCAGAGTGAATTTCATTCGCTCGGTAGAATAAAGAGATAAAGTAATAGATGCATGGGTTATGTCTGGATTACAGTTTGTAGCATTAACCTGAAAAATCAGAAAAGGTTGGCATGAGATTTGCGAGGCTAACGATTCCTTGAGTTGAACTGCAGGTCACATTTTGTATAAACCTCCATATATATGATTTCACAGCATAACCTCAGCAACTATGAAGGAAATTAAGTTTGTATATTTCAATAAGTTTGTATATTTCAACCACCAGGTACTAGCTGGAAATCTCCTGCTATTACAATTGATTCTCCAGCTGATAGAGATCAGTTCATCTGGAGAAAATGGCTGCTTTGGCAATTGGACTCTATGGCATTGAAGTCCCTCCCCAAACCCCGCCCTCCTCAAGCTCCTCCCCAAAAGAACCTTTCCAGTGGCAAAGAGGGACCTGGCAACCCTATATTTCGAAACCCAGACAGGCTGTGAACCCAAATGCCAAGCGGAACTACGTCAGCGAATGAGTTAGTCATGAGCAATCTGTGCATAAGAACATAAGCAGAGCCCGGCTGGAACAGTCAAAAGGCCTAACTAATAGTCCAGCATTATATTTACACAGTGGCCAACCAGATGCCCTCAGAAGGCCTGCAAGAAGGGCGAAAGCCTCTCCTTGTTCTTGCTCCCAGTATCTGGCATTCAGATGAGGGTTGCCAACATCCAGGTAGCATCTGGAGATCTCCCGCTATTACAGTTGATCTCCAGATGACTAAGATCAGTTCATTTGGAGAAAGTGGCGAATTTGGAAGGTGGACTCTATGTATGGTTGCCAGCTTGGGGTTGGGAAATACCTGGAGATTTGGGAGCAGAGCCTGAGGAGGGTGGGTTTGGGGAGGGGAGGGACTTCAGTGCCATAGAGTCCAATTGCCAAAGCGACTATTTTCTCCAGGTGAACTGATCTCTTTGGCTGGATTTCAATTGTAATAGCAAGAGATCTCCTGGAGGTTGGCAACCCTAGTGCTATGTCTTATTCAAACATGTGAGTAGTTGCTTAAAACTATAGATACGCACACGTGAAGAGGTCCAGTGTTCTCCCATCCGAATGGTGCGTGCTATGTAGAGTCTCCAGCGTCAAACGTTTCTGTCTGCGGACAATACGCAGTTGATGAACCCCTGTTCCTCCAGTGAGTCTGGCCAGCATCCTATTTATTTCACATTCAGCAAGCCTGTTTCGCAAAGATACAAAGCCCAGGCCTGCCTGAAATATATATCGCAGGCATTCATTTCTCGCAAGGCCATTACAAATGACTTGGGAATGATAAAGCAGCCATTCCAGTTGTGTTTAATGTGTTTGACCATGAAGTGTACACGTAGCTGAATGCAGGGTCTTTGCATTTTTACTGGCAGTATTTAGCATAAATTATGTTCACACCACAGGGCCATCTATACCTCTAATAATCTAACACTGAGTGGATTTTTGTATAACAACAGGAAAAAAGGATGGTTGTCCCACTGTATTCATTCATTAGTAGCTCCATTTTGCTAATGGCCACACTTGCCTTCAACACAAGAAGACTTCCATTGATGCAACAGCTGAGAACAGTGCTGCCATTAGCATATCAGACCCACACTTAGGGTTTCCTATTCCACCTTGGGAAATTCTTGGAGAATTGGGGTTGGTGTAGGGTTGCCAGGTCCCATTTCACCACTGGTGCGAGGTTTTTTGGGCGGAGCCTGAAGAGGGTGTGGTTTGGGGAGGGGAGGGACTTCAATGCCATGGAGTTCAATTGCCAAAGCAGCCATTTTTTCCAGTTGTAATAGCAGGAGATCAGTTGTAATAGCAGGAGATCTCCAACTAGTACCTGGAGGTTGGCAACCCTATCTCCATGTGAACTGATCTCTGTTGCTTGGAGATCAGATGTAATAGCGGGTGATCTCCATCCACAACCTGGAGGTTGGCAACCCTAGTTGGCCATGAAGTCAAAGAGGAAGTTGATCCCCACATCGGATACGCCTCCATTTTCCTCTTGCTCTGCCCACCCTTCTCTAAAGCCCTTCTTCTCTAGTTAGGGCTGTATTGAAACTAGGGCTGTCGATTCGGTTCCATCCGACAAGAAAAACAGCCGAATTTTCCCTGATTCGGCGGTTTCTACTTCGGATAGAACCAAAGTAAAAACAAGCTGGGAAAACGACGAACTGAACTCAGTGAGTTCGGGCGGATGCCGGATAAATTCGTACAAGTTCGGCGCCCCCAAATCAGCATTCTCCTGCGGCCAGACGGTGGCCAAGCTGGGTCTTCTTCTGGCCAATCAGTCGTGGATGAGTGCGTGAGCCCAGCTGCTGCGCGGCATGGGGAGAGAGAGAGAGAGAGTGTCTGTTTGTGTGAGAGAGAGATCCCCGTGGGTAAGGGGGTGCGTGTGCACATTCGCGGCTTTCCGTGGCTCCGGGGGGCATTTCTGGAGGTAGAGGTCCCAAACTTTCGGTGTAGCTTGAGGGGACCCTTCTTGCAAGAACCCCCATGTTTTGTAAAGATTGGGTCAGGGGGTCCCGAGATATTGGGCCCGGAAGGGGTCCCCCCCAAAAATTGCCAATTGGAATAAAGGCATTAAAAACACATTTGCGGCTTTCCATGGCTCCGGGGGGGCATTTTTGGAGGTAGAGGTCCCAAACTTTCAGTGTAGCTTGAGGGGTCTCTTCTTGCAAGAACCCCCAAGTTTTGTAAAGATTGGGTCAGGGCCCACCCAAGTTATGTGGTCCCCCCATCCACCCATTGGAATGATTGGGAGCAGGCGATTCTTAATGTGCATCTAGAGAGCGGCAAATCCAAGGCAAAACCTCCCGTGCATAAATGGCCAGAGAGAGTCTGTGTGTGTGAGTCTGCTAGAATCGTATTGGATTACTCCTGAGTCCTGACTCCCAGTCCCTGCTCCTGATGGAAGAGAAGAAAACATCCACAGTAAGACCCATTTGGGGGCTTCTCTCTATAACTTTTTTCCTGTGTGTGTGTATGTAGGGGGGGAGATTCTGTGTGTATGTGTGTGTGAGAGAGAGGGGGGAGCCAAAGGGGGGTGGGTTTACCTGTTCTGCTGGGGGGTGGGCTCGATTGCCTCTGTGTGGGACTGTGCTTTCTGCTGTTTTCACCAGTTGCCAACTTCGTCTGGAGTTAACTGTGGGTTAACAGAGTCTCTCTGGCTGGCTCCTATTGTTTCCAATGGGCTGTGCAGCCATTCCTGTTGTTTATAATGGGCTAGCCTGTCATTCGTTTTAGTACATCCCATGTCTGTGAGTCTCTCTCTGTCTGCCCCATTCTTCTCCTTCGTTTGGAATTTGCGTCTTCTGGTTCGGGGGGGGGGGGCTGTTCTGCTGGGGGGGCTTGATTGCCTCTGTGAAGTGTGATTTGGGGGGGTTACCTGTCTTGGGGGGGTTACCTGTCTTGGGGGGGCTTGATCTCTTTGCGAGTGGAAAGCCGTGACTGTGTTTTTAATGGCTTTATTCCAATGGGCAGATTGGGGGGACCCCTTCCGGGCCCCATATCTCGGGATCCCCTGACCCAATCTTTACAAAACTTGGGGGCTCTTGCAAGAAGGATCCCCTCAAGCTACCCTGAATGTTTGCGACCTCTACCTCCCAAAATGCCCCCTGGGAGCCATGGAAAGCTGTGAATCTGTTTTTAATGCCTTTATTCCAATTGGCGATTTTGGGGGGGGACCCCTTCCGGGCCCCATATCTCGGGACCCCCTGACCCAATCTTTACAAAACTTAGGGATTCTTTCAAGAAGGGTTCCCTCAAGCTACACTGAAAGTTTGAGACCTCTACCTCCAAAAATGCCCCCCCCCCGGAGCCATGGAAAGCAGCAAATGTGTTTTTAATGGCTTTATTCCAATTGGGGGGACCGCATAACTCAGGGGGGCCTAACCCAATCTTTACAAAACTTGGGGGTTCTTGCAAGTAGGGACTGAGAGAACTGTGACTAGGCCAGGGTTACCCAGCAGGCTTCATGTGGAAGAGTGGGGAATCGAACCCGGTTCTCCACATTAGAGTTCCGCCGCTCTTAACCACTACACCACACTGACTCCCATAACCTGAATTAAAACACACTTCTTTCTTCTCCCTTCACTTTAATGAAACATATTTCTTAATTTCACAAGCTTTTGTCTAGTTATAATGAACACCTTCCTTGAATAAATACATTGCATAAAAAGGGCAGATTTAAGAGTGAACTTCGTGGGTGCCTCTGAAACTCGAGACTTGTGTAATATTAATTAAGAACATCTGGAAATGACTTAATTTTTTGTCTGTTTCATAAGTATTAAGAAATAACAATATTCAACCGCCCCTGCTGGTTGCTATCAGTCAAGTGAGCTTGGTGGAGGGAGGGGATTCATCTTTTTGCAACTTGCTCTCTGCGAGTCTGGCTAGGTGCTTAAAGAAGAAGAGTTGGCTTTTATACCCTGCTCTCCATGATAACTGCTTACTGAGGCCAAGAGATGATGCAAAATGCCATTATCTGTCTCATCAGAAGAGACTCAGCCAAGTAAGAGTTCCCCTACTCACCAATCTTTTTTCTTTTGTAGAAAACAAAAAAAGGACTTGTTTATTTGATGATTTGCTATGAATATCAATCCTCAGGGAAGGCGACATGGTATAGCCCAATCTCGCCAGATCTGGGAAGCTAAGCAGGGCCGGTACTTGGAAGAGAGTCCACCAAGGAAGACTCTGCAGAGGAAGGCAATGGCAAACCACCTCTGGTTCACCCTTGCCTTGAAAGCCCTTTTCTGGGGTAGCCAGAAGTCAGCTGTGACTTGACAGCACATTACACACAAATGTAAATATCAATCAAATACCCCAAACCAAAACTCAATGTGGGAATCATGTAAAGAGGAATGCTTGGATATTTTATATACATTTTATACCAAGAAAGATCACCAGATGCTGAATGCATCCCTTTGAGCATGATCAACTTATCGGGCAAAACAATCAGTTTATGAAAGACGTATGGACTTATGCAAATGAATGCAATTGTCATCATGGAAGCTTGTTTTCATGTGCCAATCACTCTTGCTTGATTGGGGCAAAGGTCTCTAAAGTAACATCGAGTGATCAAAATATTTTGATTTCCTTGCCATTTGTTGGAATAACGGATTCAGCACCTTGGAAATAATTAATACTGAAGTGAGTAAAATTGTGTATCAAACTACCAGGAAGTTGCAATTTAGTAATGATTTCCTGAAACTGTTTCGATCAGGTATCAGGCTCGGGTTCAGCATGGAAACCACACACATTGTTCTGTCCTCTATACTGGTCCAGTTAAGTTGACAGGTGCCACTTGATATGTTGGGAAATGTGGCAAGAGACCATCCCCTCTTGGTGGTTTCAAAAATGATGCAAAGCAAAAGGAAGTAGTGCCATCTTAAGCAGAAGTACATCCTTCTAAATTCATTGAAGTCCTTTGGTTTAGAAGGGTGTAACTCTGCTTAGGATAACATTGGGCTGTGTTAATCAGCATTCCTCGGACCATAGCATTGGAAATGCCTCCCCATGTGTGCTTTTCAAATGTTTAAGAACATGAGAACAGCCATGCTGGATCAGACCAAGGCCCATCAAGTCCAGTAGTCTATTCACACATTGGCCAACCATGTGCCCACAAACAAGATGACTGCAGCAGCATTGTCCTGCCTGTGGTCCATAGCACCTAATATAATAGGCATGCTCCTGTGATACTGGAGAGAATAGGTATGCATCATGACTAGTATCCATTTTGACTGGTAGCCGTGGATAGCCCTCTCCTCCATGAACATGTCCACTCCCCTCTTAAAGCCTTCCAAGTTGGCAGCCATCACCACATCCTGGGGCAGGGAGTTCCACAATTTAATTATGCATTTCTAAGTAACAGGCAGCTGTCCTTAGCTCAGGGGTCCAATAGTCTCCACAAAGCAACCACCTAAGTTTCTACTCCAGCGCATGAACACATGGACCTGCCTTATACTGAATCAGACCATAGGTCCGTCGAGGTCAATATTGTCTATTCAGACTGGCAGCGGCTCTCCAGTATCTCAGGCTAAGATCTTTCCTATCATCTGCTGGTGATACCAGTGTGATGTAGTGGTTAAGAGCAGTGGTTTGGAGTGGTGGACTCTGATCTGGAGAACCGGGGTTGATTCCCCACTCCTCCACATGGTGGAGGCTAATCTGGTGAACTGGGTTGGTTTCCCCACTCCTGCACACGAAGCCAGCTGGTTGACCTTGGGCTAGTCACACACTCTCAGCCCCACCTACCTCACAGGGTGTCTGTTGTGGGGAGGGGAAGGTGATTGTAAGCCGGTTGATTCTCCCTTAAGTGGTAGAGAAAGTTGGAATATAAAAACCATCTCTTCTTCCTCATCATCTACTGCCAGATCTTTTAACTGGAGATTAACCGGGGATTGAAACTGGGACTTTCTGCATGCCAAGCAGATGCTCTACCACTGAACCACAGCCCCTCCCAGGAGTTACTTTATACCCAATCAAAGCATAGCTGTGCCCAAGTTTGTGCCTGTAGAATCACTGCATACAGAGTAAAAAATAAATAGCAGGAAAGAGTCAACTTTGATTTTTTGTTGCCAGACCAATGAATAATCTGAAATAAAAATAGAATCTAAGAAACCTCTTAACCCCTTTGTGCATAAACACATAACAATCGGTTACCGCGTGTGCTTATTAAGAACTGGAGAGGAAAAATCCACCGGCAATCTCTTTCATGGACTTCATCTGTTACATTATATGGGTAACGTAATTAACAGCCCAATCTGACATGTTTCAATAGGTCCTATTTTTCTCCCAGGAGTGAATAAAAGAATGATTGGAGGGCAAGAGGGATAATTTTTTACTGTGGGAGCGAACAATAAGAGACATGAAGAAGTCTTATTATCTGTTATTAGCTTAGGTTTTCAGGTGGGAGAAAAACAGCTTTTTTCCTTGGATCAGACATTGTGCCATCTTAACAACTCCCTTCTCTGAAATATGACAGTTGGCGATGAGGCAGAGGGGGGGACTTACTTTTTTTTTAATCCCAAGAAAAGGATTGTTGCAACGAACCTTTAAAGAGGCTATTTTTAAAAGAAACTCGTTACCTTATCTTGGATGCACGGAAGAAAGAAACGCGTGGGCCTCGAAGCAGTGTCCCACCTGTGCAGAATGTCATCGTGTGTGAGAATGGGGCAACTGTTTATTCTACCGTTGCCACACACACCTACCAGTCCCAGAACCATGACAAAGAGATGTGGAAGCATACCTGTGGCACACCTTTGTCACCATGTAAGTGAGGAGACCTATTTTCTTCTCCACAGGGAAGGCACTAGGGCAAAGAGAACGTGAGGACATGAGAAAGGCCATGCGGCCATGCTGGATCAGACCCAGGGCCATCAAGTCCAGCAGTCTGTTCACACAGGGGACAACCAGGTGCCTTTAAGAGGCCCACAAGCAAGACGACTGCAGCAGCAGCAGCATCCTGCCTGAGTTCCACAGCACCTAATATAATAGGCATGCAATATCCCACTGATGATAAACAGGTACTCCCCAGGTTTGCATAAAAATCTGAGAAGTTAAAAAATACATTGGGGGTTTAAATTCATGAAGATGATGATGATGATGATGATGATGATGATGAAGAAGAAGAAGAAGAAGAAGAAGAAGAAGAAGAAGAAGAAGAAGAAGAAGAAGAAGAAGAAGAAAGTGGCACCAAGCCAGTTGTTTAGACAGGTGCTCATTCCTTCCTCCCTTCCCTCTTTAGGGAAGGGCAGGAGCAGGCAGACTGTCTTTTCCTCTCTCCTTCCTCCAGGGGGAGGGGGATGAGAACATGGAAAGGCTGTGGGTTTCCATACCCAGTTTCATTTCCAGGGTTTTCATTCCCAGTCTGCCACCAGCCGCTCACAGTAGGGTTGCCAGGTCCCTCTTCACCACCTGCAGGAGGTTTTTTGGGGTGGAGCCTGAGGAGGGTGGGGTTTGGGGAGGGGAGGGACTTCAATGCCATAGAGTCCAATGGCCAAAGTGGCCATTTTCTCCAGGTGAACTGATCTCTATCGTTTGGAGATCAGTTGTAATAGCAGGAGATCTCCAGCTAGTACCTGGGGGTTGGCAACCCTAGCTCACAGCTTTTTTTCTGAGGGTAAGAAGGAGGGTAACGAGAGGAGAATGACGTGAGGACCTTTGGGTCCCCTTGTGGAGAAAGGTAGGATATAAATTAACTAAATAAATAATAAATATACCTGAAGATGGGGCCAATAAAAGTTAGGTTTATGTATTGGCGAGAAGCAGAGAAAAATGAGGATATGGGGGTTGCCCAGAGAAGAGAAAATAGCGTTGTAAAGATGATAAAGGGGGAAATTAAGTCCTCCTTCTCAAGTCCTTGCAGCTTGCGGACTGTGCAACTGGGCTTGGCTTGGTGACTGGCACCTTGCAACCGGGCAACTCGGTAGAGGCTGCCAGGGGCAGGGAAAACTGAAAACAGGGGGGCAGGTGGGTAGGAAGGCGAGAAGGAGGCAGGAAAAGGGGTGAGGCTATGGGGCTTTCAGGGAAAGGGAAGAGGAATTGGAGATGAGATGTCCCTCACAAGTCCTTGCCGGTTCCCACTCGTTCAAGTAGATTATGATTCAAAAAGAGAAAGCTACTTAAGTAAACCTGAGGCTTGAAGATTCCCGGTTTTTCTCCCCTTGCAAAGTGATCTATCAAGACTGAGGAAACATTTAACGGTAAGTCGTCTCTTTCTCACTGATGCAACCATTTCTTAATCCACACCTAAGCACATGCTGTGTTACTCTGATACTGAGCCAGCCAGTCCCAATGTCATCTTACCTTCCGTGCATTTATAAAAGCATGTCGGGTTAACAGTCAGAAAATTCATGCCCTTGTAACATTTGAAGAGCCTGACACAGAATCATGCAAAGTCAAGTCTTCCCCAAACTTCCTTCTCCTCATACTTGTGCCTAGATGTTAGTAATTCCTCTTGTAAAGTGTGTCTATATCGATTGTCGCAAACACCCCCCTGAACGTTGTGCTTTGTTTGGTCCACAGGAGATGATGAAGAAATGCATCCCCTTTTGAATGTGTGTACCTTTATCCCAAATGCTTACTGTATTTGAAACAGGTTGGGCATGTGTCTTCTCTGCCAACCCCCAACAAACTAGAGCTGGGCATCTTTTAATCTGCTGAAACAATTTCCTTCCAGCAGCACCAGGGAAGCCATGAGAGTGACACATTTGGGTTATGCTGACACCCTTCAAGCAGGGAAGTGTCACTAAGCGCACAGATGCCGCTGAACACACATAATACTTCATAGAGTCAACAAATGCATACTGCTGATGTGGTAGGGTTGCCAGGCAATGCCTAGCAACCAGTGGGAGGGCTGTGGGTGGGTCTCATGACTTCTGTTTTTTTTAAAAAAAAAACCAGATATGATATAGTTAGCTCTAGAAATCACAGAAACTGTGATTGTACCATAGATTTTCTGGCTACTGATAGAGCTACCCTATGTCACTTTCAGTTTTTTGCCATATTGTGATTGAATGGTCCATTGCATTGTCTTCTACTTACATAATAACATTTTCTGAACACATGAAGCTGCCTTATAATGAATCAGACCCTTGGTCCATCAAAGTCAGTATTGTCTACTCAGACCAGCAGTGACTCTTCAGGGTCTCAGGTAGAGGTCTTTCACATCACCTACTTGCCTAGTCCCATTAACTGGAAATGCTGGGGATTGAACCTAGAATCATAGAATCATAGAGTTGGAAGGTACCACTAGGGTCATCTAGTCCAACCCCCGGCACGATGCAGGAAATTCACAACTACCTCCCCCACACACCCCCAGTGACCCCTACTCCATGCCCAGAAGATGGCCAAGATGCCCTCCCTCTCATGATCTGCCTAAGGTCATAGCATCAGCATTGCTGACAGATGGCCATCTGGCCTCTGCTTAAAAACTTCCAGGGAAGGAGCACTTACCATCTCTCAAGGAAGCCTGTTCCACCGAGGAACTGCTCTCACTGTTAGAAAATTCTTCCTAATGTCTAGACAGAAACTCTTTTGATTTAATTAATTAAATTTAACCGGGAATCTTCTGCATGCCAAGCAAACTGAGCCACAACCCTTCTGCATTGTTTAAAAATCATGTCTAATATGTTTCATTTTGTTTCCAATGTCCATAATCCTACTCTGATCGCGTTGCTTATTAGATGTCACATCATTTTGATGGTATCGACTTGCACTGTGCAATCTGCCTTGAGTCTTGGGGAGAAAGGCAAACTATAAATGAATCAATAAATATCCCTTTACTATGCTGAGATTCCTAGTTGGTTCCAGATTTCTACCATTCAAATCCTAACACATTGTTTATTAGAGGTCCTATCCTGTTGATTGTATTGACTTATCCTGTGCAATCTACTTTGAGTCCTAGTGAGAAAGACAGATCATAAATAACTTTATAAAATAGGAATAAAATAACTTCAAGGAAAAAAGAAAGGGGAAGGTATGGGTGATGTTTGTTTGGCTTCCTTAGCATGTGGGGGGACCTGTAGGTTGTAGTGATCAAAGAATAGTATTTTGGATGACCAGGGTTCAAATTCCAACTCTGCTGTAGTTCTATACGCGAATGAAACTGTCTTAAACTTTGCTCCTTCAAGTGGAGCATTGTTTACTATGGCTAACTAGGGTCTGAGGCAAAGAAAGTTCTTCCACCAGCACCTGTTGCTCTGTAAGTGGAGATACCAGGGACTGAACTTGGGACCTTCTGCATGCAAAGCATCTGCTCTACCATTGAGCCACAAGAGGCCCTTGTGGGATTTTATCGCAATCATTGGTCATTTATGTATGGTCGCTGTAGCCTTCTTTATTCTTTGTTTCAGCCAGGATCTAACTTTTCAGTATGCACAATATCCCATTCCTTGGTAGCTCGACACTGTTTCGACACAAAACCAACCCGAGTCTTCCCGTTCCTCTGTTAATCTGACTTTTCCCTCTCCCCTGAGCTCAGCCCAGCTCAAAGCAGCATGCAAATGGGGAAACAGGGGGAAACACAGAAGATGGTCTTCTCTCACAGACAATCACGAAGCAGTGTGTAAAGAGGCAGGGATTCAAGTGCTTCCTGCTTCCTGCTACCTTTCTGAGCAAAAGAAAGGCTTTTTAAAAACGAGGCTTGAATTTCTCCCCTCCCCCTTCTCAGATTTCTCCATTTTTTGTTTTTTGTTCTTAAAATGCTTTTTTATGCGGCAGTTGGGTTTAGGGGGAAGGAAATCTTCTCTCATGGGGAGCACTGTGAAGTAAGCCAATTACAGAGCAGCATTTAAAAGGGTGGGACTTGATTTGAGCTTGGGAGACTGCTTTTCTGTATTCATGGCTCGATTAGCACAGTTTCGTCCCTGATCATTCAAACCAATGCATACAGTTTCCCTCAAATTGGGTTACGTTAATGTGCAATGAACCCAGGTCCAACCAGGGAGATCCAACCCATGCATAAAAGGTCATTGACTTAACTCCAGTTCTTCATCTGTGAACTGGGAATAACAATGCTCAATTGACTCTGTGCTACATGAATGATAAATAGTAGTGTCCTAAGTTGTGATAGAGCTGCCTCTATGCCAGTAGCAGTTAAATGAGAGGGCTGTTGCTTTGATCTGCTCCACTGTGTGTACGTAAGTCTGATACAGCAGATTTTCCCTCTCAGACACGAGCTATAAACATGCCCGTCTTTATTTCTACAAGTCCCTGGCCAACAGCTGAGAGTGCTAACTCAAATGACAGCCGTTGCTTTGTAGCATCTTCTCCACCTGAGCCAACCGGGACACTCAAGCTGGTGATATTTTATGCTCATTTTCTCAAGATGACACAATGCTCAGGGTTTTTTTTTCCCCCTCTGCGCTCTTCATAATGCTTCGGCACGCACCCCAGCCGTGATAACTGGGGGCAACACGTTGGCACCAGGCCCGGAAGAATTTGACCCTGCTGTTTTATTGAGTATGGAGATGATATTAACACATGTCAAATGCCAACTCTGCCCTCAGACTCCTTAATCGAAGGCACCACTGCAGTGCCAGGACCACGAACCTTGTTATAACAATGAAGCTGGCTGACTTATTCACACTCAGCAAATTATCCGAGATATTGAGCCCTCTTTATCTAGGAACAGATTGTGACTTGTGAACAGGTTTATCGGCTTTCAAGTTGTTTGCCTAAATTTATAAACATGTTGCTATAACCGGATTAGGAAATACCTGGAGATTTTGGGGATGGAGTCTGAGGTGGGTAGGTTTTGGAAAGGGGAGGGACTTCAGTGCCATAGTCCAATTGCCAAAGTGGCCATTTTCTCCAGGATACAGAAAGGTCCTTTTGGGGTCATGCTTTGTTGGTAAGATATAGACAATCTGCATCAATTTAAGATTGCTTTAAAAACAATACATAGAGTTGCCAACCTCCAGGTGGTGGCTGGAGATCTCCCGTGATTACAACTGATCTCCAGCCGATAGACATCAGTTCACCTGGAGAAAATGGCCGCTTTGATAATTGGACTCTATGGCATTGAAGTCCCTCCCCAATCCAAACCCTACCCCCTCAGGCTCTGCCCCTTCTACTATAGAAGGAATAGCAGCATGACCACCTCAGCGTCTACTTCCAGATGCAAGAATGTTAACTTGCTAACGATGCACTCACAGAGAACTGTGAGCCCTTACTCACCTGCAAGAGGTGGGAAGGAAGAAAGCACAAAGGTCTGCAGTTTCCAGTTTTCATGTTTGGAGCAGAATTCCCATCTTCCCAGAGGAACAGCAGGAGAGCAAGAGCCAGGGGAGAAGTTTGCGATGATGTTTAAGGGACCATCTTGTAGAGTTAGTACCTTCGTACTTGGGCACTAACTTTCCTAGGAAGAAATCCAGAAATGGTGGAGCTCTTCAAAACAAGACATGTAATGTATGTGTGTAAGAGAGACAGGGAATCACACCAGCTGTTCTCATTATGTTTAGTGACAGATTGTGTGAAAACCAGCTGGTGCTGACGTACTCCCAGTAACTGATATCCCCGGTAAAAAACAGAGTTCAATATTAATTCAACCGGACTAATTCCCAGCTTCCCCCTGCAACGTGAATGAATTAATTAGCTATTTGGACCACATGTATTTTGGTCTGGCAATCTTCCACACTTAAGACCTTCTTGAGTGCAGATGTTAATAGCATCGGAGAAGCTTAGAGGACCTGGAGGATGGATGAGTTTGCCAAGCTTCTCTTTTTTTTTTTTTTCTATAAATTTTATTAGGTTTTATACTAAAAGTTTTCCATTACATTGAACAACATCTATAACAATATCAAATTTCAATTCTAACTTAAAGTTGTTATAGTTCCATATCATATAATAAAAAAAGAAAAAAGAAAAATGGAAAAGTTTTTTGACTTCCCCTTCACCTCTATCTGCCTCTTAATAAAAAGTTCATCCCGTCGTAGGTAATCTAATCTTAATAAACTATCAATACCATATATAGAAGAAAAAAAAAACCATAGTCTGTTAGTAAATATACTTATACTTAATCATTATAAAAAAGATCAGAAATAATCCTCTGGATCAGATAGAAAGTATTCTTCCATTCTTCCCATTTTTAACTCATATTCACAATAATGCATCCACGCCCCCCATTCCCCCAAAAACCGAACGTCATTTTCTTCATTTAGAATAGCTGTGAGTTTTGCCATTTCTGCCACTTCAAACATTTTAACAATCCAGTCTTTTTTCTCAGGAGTTTCTGGCCCTTTCCATTTCGCTGCATAAAGCAGTCTCGCAGCTGTTGTGGCATAAATCAAAAAAGTTCTTTGTATTGCTAAGTCGTCTGGAATCATACTCAGTAGCATCATTTCTGGTGTTTTGGGTATATTCTTTTGTAGTATTAATCTCAATTCATTATAGATCATGTCCCAGAAGTCTTTGGCTTTGTCACAGGTCCACCACATGTGATAAAAGGAACCAATTTCTTTGTTACATTTCCAACAAGTAGGGGACATCGTTTTATAAATCTTTGCAATTTTCTTGGGTGTTAAATACCATCTATACATCATTTTATAAATGTTTTCTCGCACTGACTGTGCTTTTATTCCTTTTAGATCTTTGGACCATAATCTTTCCCATTTATTTAAAACAATATCATGTCCCACATTTTGAGCCCAATCGATCATAGTTGGTTTAATCGTATCCTGCTCACAATATATTGTTAAAAGGAGATTATACATTTTGGAAATCAGTTTTGTATTATTATCTAGTAAAATCCTTTGAAAAGAAGATTTTTCTTTAGAGAAACCTTTTTTAGCATCTTGTACAAAAACTGATTTGATTTGGTAGTATTGGAGCCATTGTAAATCATCCTTAAGAAGTTGAAAGTCTTTTAGTGAGCATTTCTTTCCTTCCCAATTAATTAGATCTTGATAAGTAATAAATTTGTCTGGTCTAAGTGGGCGCAAAGTTAGCATTTCTTGAGGCGATATCCACATCGGTGTTTCTGGTTCCAAAATATGTTTATATCTCATCCAGATACGAAGTAAAGAGGACCTGATTATATGATTACGAAATGTTGCTTGTAATTTAATTTTATCATACCACAAATAACCATGCCATCCACTTAAGTTATTATAACCTTCCAAGTCTAACAAACGTATATTTGACAAGTTCATCCAGTCTTTTAGCCATACTAAAGCTACCGCTTCAGCATAAAGTTGAAAATTAGGCAGTGCTAAACCTCCTCTAGTTTTTAGATCCACCAAGTATTTATAAGCAGTCCTTGGTTTTTTCCCTTGCCAGATGAAGTTTGAAATGTCTTTCCTCTAAGTTTCAAAATATTTAGTTTGTGATATTATTGGTAAATTTTGGAATAAGAAGAGCATCCTCGGTAAGACATTCATTTGGATCGTTGAAATACGTCCCATTAGTGACAATTTTTTGTTTGACCATATAATCATATCAGTTTTAATCTTACCCCATAACTTGAGGTAATTGTTGGTTATCAGATCTTTATTCTTTGCAGTAATCCAAATTCCCAGGTATTTAACTTTGTTAGCTTTCTCCCAGCCAGTATATGATATAAATTCCTGTTGCTGTGTTTCCGATAAATTTTTAAATATTATCTTTGTTTTTTCTTGATTCACTTTAAAGCCTGATACTTTTCCAAAATCGTCCAAAGTCTCCTGAAGTATATTCATTGACTGTGTTGGATTTTCCAAAATTAGCAGTAGGTCATCCGCGAATGCTCTCAACTTAAATTCATGTTTTTTAATTCTTAACCCGCGGATGTCCTCCATACTTCTTAGTTTCACGCATAGCGGTTCCAACACCAACAAAAATAAAAGTGGAGACAAGGGACATCCCTGTCTAGTCCCTTTCGTGATTTGGCAATTATCTGACATTGATTCATTAACCAAAATTTTAGCTTGTTGGGAGGTATAAATAGCCGATATACCTTTCTGAAAACGATCTCCAAAATTCAATTTATCCAAAATCCGTTTCAAAAAGTTCCAAGAGACCATATCAAAGGCTTTTTCTGCATCCAAAAATACAAAAGCCGCAGTTTGTTGAATATTCTGGTCATAATATTCCAGTGAGTCTAGTAAAATTCTTACATTGTCTTTTATTTGCCTTCCTGGTATAAAACCTGCTTGGTCCTCGTGTATAAGATCCTTAATAAATTGTTTTATCCTACATGCCAAAACCGAAGCAAAAATTTTGTAGTCCACATTTAACAGCGATATAGGTCTGTAATTAGATGTTTTTTCTGGATCTCTTCCTTCTTTGGATATCAATGATATAAATGCATGTGACCAAGTCTCCGGGGATGTTCCCTCGTCCAAAATTGCATTGTAAAGTGGGCCAAAAAATCCAACTAAATTGTCACTAAATGTTCTATAAAATAGTGCAGTAATTCCATCTGGTCCAGGTGTTTTATCCGTTTTTTGTCTCAGTATTGCTTCTTGTATTTCTTCCCTTGTTACTGGAGCTTCAATACATTCTCTCTGGGTCATTGACAAAGCTTTCATCTGTATTGAGTTTAGAAATTTATCTATTTTCTGTTTTGGAGTATTTTCTTTCTGATATAACTTAGAGTAGAATGAAACAAATTCTTTCTGAATTTCTGAGGTTGAATAAACTGGTCCTTTAACAGTTTGGATTTTTGTTATAATCTTCTTTTGAAATGAGTCCTTCAGTTGTGTTGCTAAAAATTTTCCTGGTTTATTTGCATATTCAAAATACTTTTGTTTAGCAAGTTTCAGATTTTTATTCATTTCCTCCATTATTACCAAATTTAATTGGTGTTTAGATGCAGAAATCTTTATTTGAATTTCTCTTTTCTCCTCTTCCTGTGTTACCGTTACCAATTTCTGCTCCAAATTTTGTAAGTTCCAAAGTATATTGTTTGTAAATTGCAATTGAGTCTTCTTCCAGGCCGAATGTTTCTGTATCATAAAACCTCTCAGAACAGCTTTGAATGCATCCCAAACTGTATTCAAAGAAGTTTCCCCATTAAGGTTAATTTCAAAAAAGTCTTTCATTAAAGCCTGTAATTCCTTTTGTATCTTGTTGTCTTTTAAAAGTTTATCATTCATTCGCCATCTAAATGCTTGTTTATTGTTCCAATCAAAAGTAACAGGATTGTGATCAGAAAAAGTTCTAGGTAAGATATGAATTTTACGTAGTTGCGTGAAGATTGATTTACTGGCCCATATCATATCAATTCTGGAGTGTGAATCATGTCTTGCTGAATAAAAGGTGTATTCTTTAGCTGTTGTATTCATTGTTCTCCAAATGTCTTGTAATTCTAATTCTGAAGCCATGGTAAAGAAAGTTTTAGGCAAGCATCCATCATTGATGTCTTTTGCTTTTGATTTTTTGTCCAGAGATGGGAGAATAATTCCATTGAAGTCGCCCATCAATAAAATTTGATCTTTTGCATGTTGGGCTATCAAGTCGTGTAATTTTTCGTAGAAGGATTTTTTCCCTTCATTGGGTGCATAAATTCCAACCACTATTGTCCTTTGTCCCAATATTTTAGTTCTGATAATTACAATTCTTCCTTCATTGTCTTTATATACTAATTCTGGACAAAGATTGGGGTGGGCATAGATTACCACTCCCTTTGTTTTAGTTTTGGCTGAAGCAATAAATGCTTGTCCCAGCACCTGTTTCTCCAAGTATTTTTTATGCTTTGAAGCTATATGGGTCTCTTGTAGACAAATTAGGGAGTATTTATATTTCTGTAGGTATTTGAAGATTCTAGCCCTTTTAGTTTTCTCATTCAGTCCATTTACATTCCAAGAAATTGCTTTTGCCATAATGTAGTATTTTTTAGCAAAATAAAAAGTCTATAATTTGGTACCTCCTTCTGCACCCTGTACCTCTTCTTCTTCCTCTTCTTCTTCCTCCTTCTCTCCAGGTAATTCTTTAAGGTCCATCTTATATTTTCTCAGAAATTTCCCCACATCTGCTTGAGATAGAATTGTCATTTTCACTTCCTTGTAGGTGAAAGCCAAACCTTGTGGCATAATCCAACGGTATTTGATACCATTAGCTTTCAGTGTAGACACAAAGTCTTTGTAGTTATTCCTCTGTGAGAGTAGATGTCTTGGAATATCCTTCAGTAGTATAAGAGAGGAGTCTCCTGCTGACACTGGATTTTCATAATGAATCTTCATAATCTTATCTTTAACTCTGGTGTCATAGAACACTATCATCAAATCTCTTGGCTTAGATCTCATTCTAGCAGGTAATGGTATCCTATATATTCTATTAATGGCTTGTTTTAATTCTTGTTCATCTATCTGAAATAAGTAGGCCAAGTTTGGTATTGCAGTTTCTTTATTGTCTCCCATCATATCTGGAAAGTTGCGTATACGAAGATTGGTCTCTCTCACTCTCATCTCCATCATTGCCATTTGATTTTTTGCCGCCATCTGATCAGTTTGTATTGTTTCAATCTGTTTTTCTTGGCTTGTTAATTTTTTCTTTGTGTCCTTATGCTCATCCATCACTTTCTTAATTGATACATCCATCGCTTGCATATCTGTCTTCATAACAGTCATTTGAGTTTTTACTTCTTTCAAGTCTCCAGTGACCACATCCAACTTCTGATTAATAGCTTGGGATGCTTGACCAAGATTTGTCATCATAGAAGTCAACTGTGCCATCTGTGTAGACATCTGTTCAAACTGTTTATTTGTTGCCTCAGTTTGTTTAGTTAGCATATCCTGTAACTTTTTTTCCATGGTCGAGGTTTGTAAAGAGTCCCTTAGTTTAGTATAGGCAGGGCTGTGTAGTGAGCCAGAGCGGGGTCGAGACATTTACATTCAAAAAAAGCTGGTAAAATACATGTCCACAGAGAGGGCCTTAAAGGTGCTGATTAAAAGATGATAATTCAAACATCAGCCTAATAATTTTTTCGGGTTGAAAAGAGTCGAAATTGGCTTTAAAATTGCATTTTAAAGTTTTAAAATACCAGTGAGTTTTTTCGGTCGCTCTAGATCGGGTTAATCAGGAAGTATACCGGAAGTTGCAAGTGCTGCGGACCTTCTACCGCCTCTTCTCGATGGTTATTCCTTCAGGAATGATTTCAAAGTAACTCGAGTGCGACGCATATTCAGTCCCACAGCTACTTCCTGTTGTTTTAGTTCCGATGATAGAGAGGGTGTTATAGAGAGTCTTCCGTTCCAGGCGCTCCCTTACTACAAACGTGGCAGGAAATTCTTTTCGCCGGAAAATCAGGAAGAAAGATCACCCTCCCCTTCCCTCGGACCTTCTCATTGGTGATAGTTCTTGTCAATCTAAAAGGTATCCTTCCGACTCTTTGTTATGGTTTAGGCTGATCAATTTGATAGAGGTCCTGTCGCTAATCCCGATGACTAACTCAGATCAAACTTTTTCAGTTCGAATTAAGGAGGAATGGGGGTCTCAGAAATGTTCTTATCAGCCCCCCGTCTGTTCAAATATTCCAGTAAGTAGACGCAGAGTTCTTTGTACTCACTTGGGTGTCAAGAGGTGAGGTTCTTTTCTTTATGTAGTCCTTATGCTGGTAATAAGGTGGTGGAGGGTAGAGCTTGAGGCCAGAGTTGCGTTTTGGCGATGTCCTTCCCTAGTGCCCTCGCAGGACCGGCGTCCAGGACTCCCAGGGGCTTAAAAAAGCCCCCTCAGAGTACCTAGGAGGTCAAACCGTGTTTGCGGGCTGCAGGGAGTTCCTGCTTTCCAACCCACTTGCAAGGGTCGGATTGGGGTATCTATGTACCCCAGAAATAACGCAAACTTGGATTTCTCCCAGGACAGCCTGGGGAAATGGAGTGCTCTCTCCAGCGGCACCACCGGAAGTCGAGTTTGCCAAGCTTCTCAAGGTACCAGAATTATTGCACAGGTGCCCACGTTAACTGTCAGTGTGATGGCTTTCCACCACTATATTACATGGTTCATTGATATATTACTACACGGTGGATTATTTCAGAAGGCTCCTTGGGAAGTAAAGGGTTCTGATGAAAAGGAGAACGGAGACTAGCTAGAGCAGAAATGAAATGCAGAATTAAATGAATGGAATGAAGAGGCTTTGAAGGGTGGATGGATGGGAACGAATGTTTCCTGAGCAAAAGAAAAACACTTCCAGCTCTCTTTAGTTGCATAAAAATATTGCATCTAATAAAAAGAAAATTGTAGGTACAGTGAGAAAAACCTGCCTGGTTAGAATGGACACGTTAATGTATTAATATGGCTGTTACACAGGAAGAGGTCAATGCAATCTTTTACTGTCATGGGCTGAGTAGTATTACCAGTAGAAGGAAGCTTGACACATGGGCAGGCTCTCCTGGTAATGTTGTGCAGCTCTTCCCAACTTTGACTTTATGTGTTTAAAACATTTATGTCACACCCTTTATGAGTAGGGTTGCCAAGTGCCAGGTGGTGGCGGGCAAACCCCCACCAATCCACCTGGCTGCCCTCTGACCAACTGAGGGTCAGCGGGCATCATGTGCACGTAAGGGACCTTTTACCACTCAAACTGGGAGTCTGAGTGGCAAACTCCCAGCTTGAGTAATAAAAGGTCCCTTACGATGTGGCACTTCCAGGTGTAAACCAGAAGTGACGTGATCGCATTGGCGCGGCCGCACGCACGCGTGATCTTTGCCTCACCTCCGTTCCAAAAACCTCCTGCTGGAGGAGAGCGGGGACCTGGCAAGCCTACCTTATGAGCAACTGTGGCCAGAGAGCACCAAATGAAGCATAACGTTAGTCTTCTGTCACTTGTTCATCAAACTTAGAGCTGGTCTAACCTTACGCCTTACCTTCACACTTAACAGCAGGTTTTCCCACTGAATATCCATGAAATCAATCAACAGATGCTGTCCCGCGGAGGGTTACGTATGCAGCACATTTGCAGTGATATCTGGGTCCAAACATGCTCCTGGCAGAACGTCCAAGGAACCAATCACTGGACGCCGGTTGTAAATCAGGCTGTGATTTGGCCCTTGGACTGCCGCTGCAAAGTCAGGTTTCTGCAATCATCAAATACATGTCAAGCGGTGCCATAAATTTAAACAAAAACCAGTGTGGCTTTTCCTTCAATCAGCGTGTGTGCCACCTACACCATCGCAGGTTGGCAGGCCTAGCAAGTCAGGCAGATCCTGGCAGACTGACAAAACTGTAACACGAGAGGGGGTGAAAACCGCCAGGGAGAAGGTTCTAAATGATGTGCAGGCATTAATGGGCTCATTTTCGAGTGCAATTTTAGATGCTAATTGATGCTAATGCGGCTCAGCACTGGTGCAAGTGGGGTTGCACCACTTCTACGATCACTGGAGCATCAGTAAGGTGATGATGATTGGGAGTTACGGATAGCCTAATGAATGTGAGGCTCAGGCGCCGTTCCGTTTACCATGCCATGTTTGTTGGCCTTCGTAGATTATCATACTTGCCTGCTAATTAGCACGAGGCACTTTCAGCAGAGAATGCGAGTAACAAACTTCCCTAGGCGTAACGATCACCATGCATTGAATGCTATTTTCTCAAAGTGCCAGGCCCCTGACTGCCCATTAGTAGCAATGAGAGGGTTTCTCCAGTGCTGTTTATTATTGATAGGGTGGCCAGGTCCCTCTTTGCCACTGGCGGGTGGTTTTGGGGCGGAGCCTGAGGAGGTCGGGGTTTGGGGAGGGACTTACAGTCATACAGTCCAATTGCCAAAGCGGCCATTTTCTCCAGGCGCACTCTATCGGCTGGAGATCAGTTGTAATAGCAGGAGACCTCCAGCTACTACCTGGAGTTTGGCAACCCTAATTATTGCAGAAGTTCTCTCCTCCCACCAATTCACTGCTCCGTAATTCCAGTTTACTTAGGAGAATTCCTTCTAATACATTTTTATCCTTCCTTTAAGGCAGGGGTGTCAAGGATCCGGACCCTTGAGAGGTCTTATCCAGCCCGTGAGCCAGCTGAAACATCCACACATCCCCACTTTCAATCCGGGCTGGCGAGGCATGGCCCAGCTCAAGCAAGTGACATTTATGTCATATCCAGTCCTCGTAACAATTGAGTTTGACACCCCTGCTATAAGGAGTTCAGAGCAATGCTCATCATTCTTCGTTTTAGCCTACAATGACCCTGTGATTAGGGTTGCCAGGTCCCTCTTCACCACAGGTGGGAGGTTTTTGGGGTGGAGCCTGAGGAGGGCAGGGTTTGGAGAGGGGAGGTATGTCAATGCCATAGAGGCCAATTGCAAAAGCGGGCATTTTCTCCAGGGGAACTGATCTCTATTGGCTGGAGATCAGTTGTAATAGCGGGAGATCTCCAGCTACTACCTGGAGGTTGTCAACCCTAATAGTAGAGCTGCCAGAGAAGGGGGAGGAGGAACAGGAGAAGGGCAAGAGGATGGAAGCAGCCAAGGAACTCCAGGCAGGAGGCAAGCAAGAAACATGCTGTGGTGAAGAAAGAGAGTATCCCAATACATGGATAGAAAAATGCAAAGATCTGTAGAGGGTTCTGTGCCACTGTCAGATTGGCATTTATTGCCGTGAGTTAGCTATTATATTTTTGTATAACTTTTTGGCCAAAGTGGTATCTGGTCTGAAACTGAAAAAACCTTACTTTGGATGGATGGATGGACGGATGGACGGACGGATGGATGGATGGATGGAGAGAGAGAGAGAGAGAGAGAGAGAGAATTGTCCATGAGACAATGCAGGACAATATTTCTGAATGTTTATGGTGTAAATAGCCCATTCAGTGTTCCAGCCTAGAATTATCCTTTCATTTGATGGGCTATACTTTATATCTTAATAGCAATCATGTAGAGCGGTCTTCTAGCAATCCTACAGAGCAGTCTTCTAACTGTTGATCGTATCTAGCATTAAGTGTAACCTGAAAATAAGTGAGGGGTGTACCCCTCCTTCACACCATCATCACAACATACTGGGAAGAGATTCTTTTTAACAAGCAGTGATTTTGATTACGGGACTCATGGATCGTGGACTGCAAGGTGCACCAAGAGATAAGGAGTCCAAATTTAAAAAGAGCTTGAAGACACATTTTTACTTTCTGAAACTGTCTATTCCAGGAAGTTTATTCTTGGTGGTTTTCTGGGTGTGCTTTTTTAAAATTTATTTATCAGTCTGCTATGGTCAGTTAAATAAAAACACTGGCAATGGTATTTACTGTGGAGCTAACAGCTGCACATTTTAACATCTATTTTATTGTGGATATTATGTGTTTTGCGCATGATATGTTAAACTGCTTTGAACACTGGAAAAGTGGCATACAAATTTTAACATAAATAAATGCAGTAGAAGGAGTCTCCTTAGCAACCAGCAACCATGCAAATTGGTGATAGAGCCGATGTCCATAATTACCTGGTTCATGGTAGGAATTTGGCCAGTTTGTAATTCTCAGCTGTTGTGAACTGAACACTGTTTCCTCCTAAAGGCTGTCTTTGGCTCTGAAATATCAGCAAGCTGCTGCACATGTGTGACCAGCGCTCAAAGCCAGCTGCTGAGTGGCGCATGTGCAGAAGTTGTTAATCTCTTCCTCAGAGTAAAACTCGCTGTGATGACTCAGGAACCCATTCTGAAATGGAGATGCAATTAACCAGACAATACACCGTTGCGTGCATAAATAAATTAATTTCGTGTGCCATTCCCTGTTCAAAATTTGTACGTGTAGGACATTGACATAATTAACAAAAGCCGTCTCGTGCCATTGCAATTAATGAATCATTCTTGCGCGCCTTAGTGAATTTAAACACCTTACATCTAAGACCTCTTTTTCTAAATTTTCTAAATCTGCCCTGTTTTACAGCCAGATTCAAGATAAGGATAATTGTACATGTAGCCAGTGGTTTCTTCTGCAACCATCTCATATTTATTGTCGGGTCATTGATCGGACCAAAAACCTGTTTTTGGTAAATGTCTTGGGGTTAACTTTTGCAAGTTTCTTGCATTGTTACTCCCATCCATAATCTAATTAGGGATGTGGATTTGCTTTGTATGACAAAGGTATCCAAACAGAGCCCTGGCTGCAATGTTGTTATTACCATGCATACAGTTAGGGAAATTAATGACATTCAGTTAATATTTGTAAGTTTGGGAGCAGGAGTAGTGAAACAGCAAAGACAATGAGAGCCAGCATGGTATTGTGGTTAAGAGCAGTGATTTGGAGCAGTGGACTCTGATCTGGAAAATTGGGTTTGACTCCCCACTCCTCCATGTGAGCAGCAGACACTAATCTGGCGAACCAGGTTGGTTTCCCCACTCCTCCACATGAAGCCAGCTGGGTGACCTTGGGCTAGTCACAGCTCACTTAGAGCTCTCTCAGCCCCACCTACCTCACATCTGTTGTGGGGAGAGGAAGGAAAAGTGATTGTAAGCCAGTTTGATTCTTCCTTAATTGGCAGAGAAAAACCAACTCTTCTTCTTCTTCTTCTTCTTCTTCTTCTTCTTCTTCTTCTTCTTCTTCTTCAGTTTGGGAGGTCCTCCTTCCAACCTACAACCTTCCTGAGCGGCCTCCAGGCATTTTCTGTCAGTCCCCAACAGGCACTAGCCTACCTTTCAGGAATGCTGTGAGAATGACCGGGATGTATGAAGAGTTTTGAAAACATGACACAAAGGCAAAATAGCGTTACGTGCAACTGAAGATCATGCAAGTAATTTCTGGATTGTGGCTTTACGCAGGTATAGATAACCGGAGAATTTTGTTCACAGGGCCTTTGCGATGATCCTTTTCATTTCAGACTGTCTCATTTCATTACTGCAGCAAAGGAAATTCAATTAATTCATTCAACTGCACTCAGACCTAACACTGTTCATTGAGGTTTGGTAACTGGGGAGAAGCTATTGTTCATTAGAGTGTTTAGAGAACATATATTGTTTTGTCTCTTTTTGCTAATTGCATTTGCATATCAGCAGCTAATGGATGTGTGAAGAGTTCACACCTTCGGATTTGGTCTTGAGAAGCAGACTAAGAAGGAATCTGAAGACACCTCTGCTGAGAAGAAACCCATTTCTCCTGTTGAACATTTAGATGAAAAAGGTAGGGTGCGTGTCATTTCAAATATGTGCTGAAAATTCTAATTGGCATCATCATTATAGCTGGTCACAACAGCAGTACAACTGGAATGAATACTTTCAAAAGAACATTCTCCAGGTTTTTTTGGGGAATGACATTTCTTTTGAATGAAAATTGGAGATTACAGTGCAGGAAGGTTTAAAAATGTCAAAATAGTGGTGACGTCTTCAGGGTGAAAATTAAGGCACACAAAACGGCGGTGACGTCTCATAGAATCTCGGTGTCTCTCTCAATGACAGCTCCTTTCATCGAATCATCGAATCAAATTCCCAAAAAGCCATTGCGACAGCGTGTCTCTCACTGTTGGTATCGAGTCGTTGGATGCCTGCTTGGAAACCCCAGAGTGCTCCACAACTTACTCAAAGCCAAGCTAAGCATCCGTCAAGAGTGGGGCTTAACCTTGTCAAGGAGATGCAGCAGCTATCCGTGAGGTGTTCAAGATACCATACTGCAAGGACGTTCCTGAACAGGCCTTATGCTTTTTACTGTTTATGTGTTTTTTATGTCTTGGGGTTGTTGTTTTTTATACTGTTTTTATGCTTCTGGGGCTTTATGCACCTTTATTTTTTGGAGTGTTTAATTGGCTGTAGTGGCTGAGAATTTTAATCATTGCATGTTTTTGTGGTTTTACCTTGTTTGATTCTGTGAGCCACCTCAAGTGCATCTCTTAAAGGGGAGAATATAAATGTTTTAAAGAAATAAATAGAAGCCTGGTGTTTAAAATGCGGCATACTGTGTATCAGTGTGGGATCACGCCTTCTATACCTACTCCTGACACTAAGGGTGTACATTTAAAGAAAAAAATTGATAAAATTAAGTTTTGGAATTTGGGGGGATGCACTAATATTGTAATGTTGCATTTTCCTGTATTCGTACACTGGTTTGGATTTATTTTTAGAGTTTCCCCCCACCCCAGATTCCAGATGTATGGGTCTATTGTTTAGTACAGGGGAATAGGAGAGCTATCTGCCGGTTTAGAGTAGGTGTTTCAAAGCAAATGGTACCAAATTGTCAGGGGAACAAAGACTCACTCTCCCCTAAAGATGCCCAGAAGTTTTAAGGGGATTGGACAAAGAGGTTTAACTTTATGGACCTCTGAACAAGGTGCCCCCAGCCCTTTTGGTCTCTGTTGTATTCAAAGGAGACACTAGGAGAAATTACCAAGGGTCAGGAGCAGGTGGTTGTAGAGACAATCATGCCAAAATTTCAGGGTACAGAGTCCGTTCTCTCTCCTAAAGACCCCTTAGGTTTTAAGGGGATTGGATAAACAGATCTGATTTTACAAGGTGTCCAGCCGCCCTGGTTTCCAATGTTTTCTATGGGGCAAAAGTGCCATGCTTCCTCTAAGGCAGGGGTGGGGAACGTCAGGCCCAGGGGCCGTTTAAGTCCCCCAAAATCATTTCGACTGGCCCTTTGTGGGTCCTGGCAGATCTTTAGCTCAGAAAGATCTAAGACTGATGATCCGCCCCCTCCCACAGACAGGAATAGCCTCTATTCAAGGCAGATGTGAGTTTGTTTTGCCGAGAAAAGGAACCTGTTCCCCCCTTGCAGCAGCTATGGAGCTGCTAGGACCGCCCAAGAAACTGTATTAATCCTTTCCCACCCGGGCCATGGAGAACATATTTCCTCTGTACTACAAGAGGGCTGGGGGCAGAAGTGGTGACAATAGAGGGGTTAAAGGGGGAAGGGCCAGAATGAGCGTGGGGGGGGGGGATTCTTAGCCAGTGTGTTCTCATTTCATCCCTGCAGGCAGAGGTAGCTGGAGCCAGCTGTAGAATCCAGCCCCGACGATACGGAGCAGGAGCAACTTCAGCGTGCGGCTGGACGGCTATGTCCAGCTGGTGCAACAGACCATCCTGTACCACCAGGTGGGCGAGTGCACCACTAGTTGGATGCCTGCCTGCTTGCCTGCACCAGGGGGGTCATCTGGGGCAGCTGCCTGCATGGGGCTTAGTCGGCTAATTGTTAAGTTGATAATTTTGTATGGCTCACGAATGTTGTTATAAATATCCAAATGGCCCTTGACAGAAAAAGGTGCCGCCCCCCCCCCCCCCGCTCTAAGGCAATGTCAAATCACAACAGAGACAAACATCACATGTGTGTGTAAAGTGCCGTCAAGTTGCAGCCGACTTATGGCGACCCCCTTTGGGGTTTTCATGGCAACAGACTAACAGAGGTGGTTTGCCAGTGCCTTCCTCTGCACAGCAACCCTGGTATTCCTTGGTGGTCTCCCATCCAAATACTAACCAGGGCTGACCATGCTTAGTTTCTGAGATCTGAAGAGATCAGGCTAGCCTGGGCCATCCAGGTCAGGGCACACATCACATAAACCCAGGAAAAAAACATGAATTCTGACTTTCTTGCCTCAAGGTGAACAAGACTAGCAAGCTTCATCCTAATAAGATGGAAGTGCTACTGGTTAGTATAAGGTCTGGCCCGGGAATTAAGGTGTTGTACGTTCTGAATGTGGTTGCACACCCCTTGAAGGAGCATGTCCATAGTTTGAAATACTCTTGGACTAGGGGTGCCAACATCCAGGTACTAGCTGGAAATCTCCCGCTATTACAACTGATCTCCAGCCAATAGAGATCAGTTTCGCTGGAGAAAATGGCCACTTTAGCAATTGGACTCTATGGCATTGAAGTCCCTCACTTCACCTCCCCTAACCCTTCCCTCCTCAGGCTCCACCCCAAAAACGTCCCGCCAGTGGCAAAGAGGGACCTGGGAACCCTAGGCAACCCTGAATTTGGAGAAAGCGCAGTGTATCTAAACTGTGTGTTAAATATTTGTTTATATTTCATTTACTTCGGTTCCATTTTCTCCCCCTCCCCTTTCGCTATTTTGTCCCTTCTGTGAGGTGGATGCTAGGTTTGCCAACCTCCAGGTGGTTACAACCAAACATGTGGTGGCTGGAGAGGTCCCCTCTATTACAACTGATCTCCAGCCGATATAAATCAGTTCCTCTGGAGAAAATGGCCACTTTGGCAACTAGACTCGATGGCATTGAAGCTCCCTCCCCAAACCCTGCCCTCTTCAGACTCCACCCCAAAATCTCCAGGTACTTCCCAACCCAGAGCTGGCAACCCTAGCCTTAGGTGAGGCCGCTGTTGAAACAGCAATGAACATTCAATGAACATTCAACAGCCTTTCTCAGCACCAAAGCAGTGCTGAAGAAAACCAGCCACAGCCTCCAAATGCAATTACATGATCATGTGCGTTCAGTACCCTCACATGCCAAACAATTTGTTTTAATTAATTTCCTCGATGCAGTAACAATGCGATTACAAATCACACCAAGAAGGCAAACAGCTCTGTCGCCTGGGTGCGCAGAGGCAGTTTCACTTAAACAAACATTCCTGTTAATGTGTCTCGCAATTGAATCCCCATTCCTAACGTACAGGATAAAAGCTCAATCCCCCGGCCTTCGCTCACCTGAAACTCTTTTTCTGCTAATACTTAAAATGGCTGGAATGAGACATAATAACACGTATTGCAATGAAACTGGTATGCGAATATTTGAGGACCCACTGAGAACACTTACGAAGGTGGAAATTTTAAATGCGAGTATAATTATGGCACAAAGCGCTAAAAGAGAGGCTGTGTGTAATGTGCCTGATCTGAAGCTCAGGAGAGCGAGGCATGCTGAGCGCATGCTGTGCATTGAACGAATCGTCGCTTTTTATAAACTTCTGGGGTTTCAGACCAAAGACGTAGAGGGCTGGAGTTCTTAAGCCTGTGGTCACAAACGCAGGGATCATTAGGCTCAGGACAACCCGCCCCAGGAAGAGGTGCCGTAAGATGTCCAATGCAAAGAGAAGTAAGTAAGTAAAGCAGCTATATCTGGGGCCCATGCTTCTCCCAACTTGGGTCGTGGCTTGGCTTTAGGCAGCTTCCACTCCAGCTACTACATCAAGGATCAGCTTCAGTTTGGCCTGAGGGTGGCTGCCTTCTGGAGACCCCGTGAAGAGAATGAAGGGGTGCTACCAAGTCCTTGTTGTTAGATAGTCCTTCCTAGGGTTGCCAACCTCCAGGTACTGTGCAAAAATATAAACAGAGTTGCTTAAGGGAAAAGCTTATTTAGACATTGCAACTACTATGGCTCAAAATAAGAAAGGATATCACTTTGTATGCATAATATTGCAGATTAGATATATTGGTGCAAAATATATTAAATTATAATACTGTAAATAAAACTCTGACAATAAACTATTTCATTTGTATTAAACTCATACAAGTAGTTTTACAAATAAATATAGGAGTATGACCAATATAATACTTCTTACAATAGGTCAATAGGACAAATAAATTAGCATCATGTTACAAATCTGACAACATATAACAAAAAAAGGTGGTAAGCATGAACCAGGACACAAAAGGGTGGGACAAGTCCCCGGTAAAAGATCTAGCTTCTTCCTTCTTCAGCCACCTGTGTCCAGTCCCGTGTCCTCTTCTTATGTTGCTCTGAATTGTATTAATTTCACAATTTCTTTTCAAAGCATAAGCTTTAGGCAACGTGGTTGTAACAAGAGCCTAAGCTCTTGTGGAAAAAAGGTTCCCCACTCCTGCCCTAGGGTAACCGGGACCCCTGGAATTTAGCCCCATTAATCCTTCCCCCTCTCAGAAACCCTGGATCTGTAGGGTGACTACTACTAGAGCCCAAACTGTGAATGACAGTATTGTGAGGTAGCAGTATCATCTGAAATCACCTGACCTCCCTCCCACCTATCACATAAACAACCATGGACTTGCATTACAAGCAGCTGTAAGGGTAGTTTCAGAGAAGGGTTGCCTTCTCTAGGTATTGGCTGGAGATCTCCAGCTATTACAACTGATCTCCAGCAGACAGAGACCAGTTCGCCTGGAGAAAATGGCCGCTTTGGCAATTGGACTCTGTGGCACTGAAGTCCCTCCCCAAACCCCACCCTCCTCAGGCTCTGCCCCAAAAACTTCCTGCCAGTTACAAAGAGGGACCTGGCAACCCTATTTCAGATGGTAGCCATGTTTGTCTGCAGTAGAACAGCTAGATTCGAGTCCAGTAGCAGAAACCAACCAGATTTTCGGGACATTCATGAAAGCTCGTACCCCGAAAATCTGGTTGGTATTTAAGGTGCTGCAGGACTCGAATCTAACTGTAACAAGTCACATGCTGCTGCTGTGGTCATGTCAAGTTGAATGCATGTTTAGCTCTTTGCCTTCCTGCTACTGGTAGAAAAAGCAGAGAGACACATGGGTGGGGGGGACAACTGAAAAGAGACACAAAGCATTTGTTTTCCCAGACAAAATGCCTTTCATAACCTGTGAGAGTTGAGCGGCTCTTGTGAGGCGTATCAGCTCCCTCCGATGCCTTTTGAAAATGCATGCCGCACTCGCAAGCTTAGAGAGAGCTTAATTACAATCAATGGAATAATTAAATGGAGGGGAATGTGCAATAGAGAACAGAAATGAATAGGAAGCATATGCGTAAGTGCACCTTTGGGCAAATGCATTAGAGGCACAAGACTGTCATTAGCCCTCTCAAATCACATCTTTGTTTGCTGACGTGTCTGCAAAAGAGACAGGAGGACATCTACAGCTGGCGGATGCGGGCCCTGAATGATGCTGAAGCAGGAGGGGCTGTTTTGCCAATGGTTCACTTTTCTTTCCAAAGCATCAGCCAACCTGAAACCGAACAGTCACTCTCTATACCGTGGCATAGGGGTTAAGAGTGGCGGACTCTAATCTGGAGAACCAGGTTTGATTCCCACTCCTCCACATGAGCAACGGACTCTAATCTGGTGGACAAGGTTGGTTTCCCCACTCCTCCACATAAAGCCTGCTGGGTGACCTTGGGCCAGTCACAGTTCTCTCCGAACTCTCTCGGCCCCATCTATCTCACAAGTAAGGTTGCCAACCTCCAGGTGGTAGCTACCAAGTCCTTGTTGTTAGATAGTCCTTCCTAGGGTTGCCATCCTCCAGGTACTAGATGGAGATCTCCCGCTATTTCAACTGATCTCCAGGTGGCAGAGGTCAGTTCCCATGGAGAAAATGGCCGCTTTGGCAATTGGACTCTATGGCATTGAAGTCCCTTCCCTCTCCAAACCCTGCCCTCCCCCCAAATCTCTGGGTGTTTCCCAACCTGGAGCTGGCAACCCTACTCACAAGGTGCCCATTGTGGAGAGAGAACGGGATTGTGATTTTCAGTTGCTTTGAGACTCCTTAAAGGTAGATAAAAGTGGGGTCTAAAAACCAACTCTTCTTCTTCACGGAGTAAATAGGGAAATTAGTAAGGATGCCTTGATGGAAGAGAATAGATCTTGAACTCTCTCCCAACTAGCTTCAGCTGCCAGGCTCATTCACAAGTTTGTGCATGTGACTGGGTGCAGAAAGGCTAAAGTGGTACCACCACAACCAAAGCGGAGTAGTGAATAGCATGTCAGACTAGGACCTGGGTGACTCACAACTACCGTCTGGAAGTTGGCAACCCTAACTCAGGTCCGACTATAATGTTCTATCCACTACCTATGTATATATTCCTCAGTGTAGCATAACTCCACCTCTTAATATTGCACTACAATAATCTGTTTTACTTGCAGATGTAAAGGGAAATTACTCCAGTGTAGATTTTAATTCATCTTTGTAATATTGACAACCGTGCAAGTTCCCTAAGGGGACTTCTTGCTACGCTATCCATTTCATACTGCTTAGCATTAGCAGCAAGGGCCTGGCTGCTGAATCGGATTGATGAGCGTTGTTATCTTCGTATAAGATCTTAATAAATGAGAGGCTGTAAAAAAAATGAAATACCATGTATGGGAATTTAAGTCATAGTTTCAGTCTACACCTCTGATGTGACTGAAGGCTTGCACGTGACCACATAAAGCTGCCTTATATGATATCAGTATCTTGGTTAGGATTGCCAACCTCCAGGTGGTGGCTGGAGACCTCCCACTATTACAACTGATCTGCAGCCAATAGAGATCAGTTCACCTGGAGAAAATGGCCGCTTTGGCAATTGGACTCTATGGCATTGAAGTCCCTCCCCTCCCCAAACCCTTTCTCAGACTCCGCCCCAAAAACCTCCCGCCGGTGGTGAAGAGGGACCTGGCAACCCTAGTGTAAACCCCGGGCTCCAGATCCACCTGCAGCCCTGCCCACTCCCCAGCCAGCCTACAGAAGAGCCAATTGGCTGGCCCCAGGCCCCCACAGGGCCCCTACCTGCTTCATGTTGCCAGCTTGGAGCCTGCAAGACCGCCTTCCTCGACTCACCTGCAGCCCCGGGTAAGTTCTATGGTTGTCGATTCTATGAGTTTTATTGATATTGTTCAGACAAAAACCCATTGTAGGCCTGCTGCCGTCTGAGTGTAATAGCAAAAGGTGGTGATTTATTCTTCTAATACAGGAGGAAAACAGGCTATCTGGAAGCATATGTAGGATGTTAATATTTCACCTAGTGATAATAATGAATCACTGCAGGGTTATTTTTAATTCACACACAGTGTTCCATTTGCAGGTATTTTTTTTTACTTCCTTCCTTTGGAAGAATAACAATTAATTTCTGTCAGTTAAAGAGCTGGGGGGCACTACCCTCCCGGTTCATTTTCTCATTCATTCCTAGGGTTGTCAACCTCCAGGTAATAGCTGGAGATCTCCTGCTTTTATTACTGATCTTCGGGGCAGAGCCTGAGGAGGGTGGGGTTTGGGGAGGGGACTTCAGTGCCATGGAGTCCAATTGCCAAAGCAGCCATTTTCTCCAGGTGAACTGATCTCTATTGGCTGGAGATCAGTTGTAATAGCAGGAGATCTCCAGCTAGTAGCTGGAGGTTGGCAACCCTAGCTCTAGGCTAGGCTGATGTCATCAGATCTCGGAAGCTAAGCAAGGTTGGCCCTGGTTAGTATTTGGATGGAAGACCTCCAAGGAATATCAAGGTCACTGTGCAGAGGCAGACAATGGCAAACCACCTCTTAGACCTTGCCTTGAAAATCCTACCGGGTTGCCATAAACCGGCTGCTATTTGATCTATGCTCTTGACTAAAAGCTGTCCCTGATTTTTGACAGAATTAGATATAGTATTCTCGGCAAGAGTCCCATTTGCAAAACCTCATGAATTTGAATGTTATGATCTCTAATTCAGATTTCTTTTCACATGTCTGATATCGATGACTGAGATGTCTGATACCACTTGAATCTGAGTGTATGTGAAATTTGTAATCCTCTCTTCTATATTCATGCCTTTACAGTTTAGCATTAATACTGGTGAGCTTGTAGTGCAGTTGCAAATTCAGAACTGCAGTCAGTTGGATGGGTCGTCTAGGCATTATCATTAGAGCTGAGGCACATATTCAGAGGAAGAGTTGGTTTTTATACTCTGATTTTCTCTACCTTTTAAGGAGAATTTAACCAATTTACAATTCCCTTCCTCTCCCCACAAGAGACACCTTGTGAGGTAGGTAGGGCTGAGAGAGATTGTAGAGAACTGTGACTAGCCCAAGGTCACCCAGCTGGCTTCATGTGTAGGAGTGGGGCAACCAACCCAGTCCACCAGATTAGAGTCCGCCGCTCGTGTGGAGGAGTGGGGAATCAAACCCGGATCTCCAGATTAGAGTCCACCGCTCTTAACGACTACACCACGCTGAAGATAGATGTAGTCCTCCTAAGACTGTCCCACATAATAATGTAGGTGAGGGAGCCGGGCAGTCGAATGCCTTCCATTGTTAAAAACAACTACAACAACTGAGAGCCGCATCTCCTCACAATCTTTTTCTGGTATGTCCAGATTTGAAGGCCACAAAGAGTTTTTGGATCTGTGGGAGTGCTGCGTCATGCAACCCCACCTGTACTGTGCAGTAGTAAGATCTCATGACTAAAAGCGGAAGCATAAAGTTCAGCCCCTTGGGGAGACGGGAGCTAATCAGGCAGTAATGAAATGCTTTCGATGAGAGAGAGAGAGAAAAAAAACACTTAATAATTACCCTTTACAGCATTAGGTGTAACAGCTTGATGCCACTAACAAACCCCTTCCTCCTCCTTGGATGTATGAGTGTTTGCGGGCTTAGCTGAATTCCAGATTGTGCTCCTGGGAAATTGCCTTCTGTATCCCTAACATCTCCCCGCTGTTTCGCTTGCTTTGGTACAGGATTCTCTGCTTCCAATCTCATCTGTTCTGTGTGGCTGATCCTTTCTTTCTTTTCTCTCCCCACCCCATTCTTTTTTATCTTATTTTTTTGCCATAGCCAATGTCCATTTCCAATTTGGAAATCAATTTGTAAAGACCTTTGGGATGGACCGCGCTACACAAATGTGTGCTCGGCACCACTCAGAACGTTTCTGATATTAAGGTCAATTGGCCATCGTCATCCCTGGGGGTAGCTCAGGAAAGCCTAGGGTGTTAGCCCTGAGATGAATTTGGCGCCCTGTGTTATTCCACTCTAGCCCACAGAACAGAAAATGAGCAACTGAGAGCAATTTCTCCAGTCTCTTTGTGGGATGAGATTTACAGTTCAGTTCTGAACAAGTAACACCAACTACATCCAGGATCTCTTAGGCCCTGTCTAGTCTGGCCAGCTGAAATACCTATCACATTGTGCCTTCTGTGTTTGAAGGTATTCCACGATGTGTGATCTACATTCCCAGCATGTGAACCTTCTGTCACAGTTGGGAGATGAAGAAGAAGAAAAAGAGGAGGAGGAGGAGGAGGAGGAGGAGGAGTTGGTTTTTATATGATGATTTTCTCTACCTTTTAAGGAGAATCAAACTGGCTTACAATCTCCTTCCCTTCCTCTCCCCACAACAGACACCTTGTGAGGTAGATGGGGCTGAGAGAGTTCTGAGGGGACCTTGACTGGCCCAAGGTCACTCAGCAGGCTGCATGTGGAGGAGTGGGAAATCAAACCTGGTTCCCCAGATTAGAGTCCACAGCTCTTAACCACTACACCATACTGGTACAGTCAAGGCGGATTACACAGAGTGAGTCAATACAATCAGTAGGATGGGGCGTTCAATAAATAATGAAATAGGATTTGGGTTGTAGAGCCAGATGATGCATGATTACATAGTAGGATCCCATTTACAGCAAACTATAGCCAATAGTACAGACCAGAGTCCCTAACAATTTATCCAAGTAACTTTGTGAATCATTTTGTACAGTGAGTGCTATCCTATTGCAGAAAGTTTGCAGAAAGCCAAGAGAGTGGAAACGTTCCAGACCTCCCCAGGCAGGCCATTCCACAAGGTGAACATTCATCTAAAGAAAATCATGAACAACATTCACAAGTCATAGGAAATCTTCCAATTGGAGCTTGTTTTTTAATGTATTTATTTATTTGGCTTATTTATAACCGGCTTTCTCACTGAGTCTCAAGGTGGATTACAGAGTACGGAAAGAGAGAAAGAAAATGTAATCATGCAGAACAGGACGTCAAATGACAATGCAAGCAACAATATAAGCTTGCAATATAAAATAATAGAAAGAAGAACAGTGCAAATGAACAATGCAATAGAACTAGGGACATTTACTTTATTATAATATTTTTCAAAACTGTTTGGAATTGGTGCTTTGGTTTGTTTTTTTTGTTCAGTTTCAGTCTTTCAAAGAATGCTAGTTGAGGATGGTAACGTTGTACGGTTGTGTTTGTGTGTGTGTGTTAAGTGCCGTCAAGTCGCTTCCGACTCATGGGGACCCTATGAATCAAAGTCCTCCAAAATGTCCTATCTTTGACAGCCTTCCTCAGGTCTTGCAAAATGAGGGTTGTGGCTTCCTTTATAGAGTCAATCCATCTCTTGTTGGGTCTTCCTCTTTTCCTGCTGTCCTCAACTTTTCCTAGCATGACTGTCTTTTCTAGTGACATTTTCTAGTGACATTTTCTAGTAACTGAGTTTTCTAGTAACGTTGTACAGTTACTGTGTTTTATTATGTTCCTGCTATCTTAACCATCCCTGGTGAATGGCTGATAGTCCTTAATTCCAGAAGGAATCTGTTTAGGCACAGTCTTATTTCTACCTCTACCAAAATTAATGAAAACTGTTTTATTAAAATAAATGTGCGAAGTAAAAATAGCCGATATTGCTCAGACCCAAAGGTGGTTTTTTTGTTGTTGTTGTTGGACTAAAAACAACATGGGAAAATTTGCAAAACACTTGGTTGTATCAGCCCCACCCGCCACTTAATAATATATTGTAAATTTAAAAATGGACAAGGTCTCCTTAGAGGATATGCACTGTTCTGTGACCTCATTACAGAAAGCATGGAGGGGATCTTGAAACTCCAAAGGATGAGTGAATAATGGCTTTTAGTTTCTCTTTATAAAAAGCATTTTCACCTAAGCACATACTAACTCTACGGGCAGTTGCTGAAGCCAAATGAACTTGCCTGGGTGGATAATAAAACACGACATATCAATGTCAAAGAGTCTTTGTTGGATTACTCTGAAAAAAATCATTCTGGAATAAGGTAGAATCAAGCCATAGAGATACTGTGCATGCGCAGCCCTAGTCTAGTGATGAACAGAAAAACTGAGCAGCTGCTTAATATATGGAGAAAGGGATGAATGAATGCTATGTTCTCTCTCTTTATACTAATTTATATTTTTGTCAATAGTGAGTTCTAGGGCTGTGCATATTGGGTTTAATGAACTCTAGGTACTAGCTGGAGATCTCCTGCTATTACCACTGATCTCCAGCCAATAGAGATCAGTTCCCCTGGAGAAAATGGCCGCTTTGGCAATTGGACTCTATGGCATTGAAGCTTCTCCCCTCCCCAAACCCCGCCCTCCTCAGGCTCCACCCCAAAAACCTCCCACTGGTGGCAAAGAGGGGCCTGGCAACCCTAGGCCATGGCAATGCGGCTGTCATGAGTCAGCCTGAGCTTTACTCTTCAGAAGACGAAGAGACAGCAGAACAAGGCCCCACTCCCTCTGAAGAAATAACAGAGCAAGGCACCACACCATCAGATTGCTTACCGGAACAACAGGACCAGGTCTCTGAGCCAGAAGACCACAGACATGTACAATCGCTCCAGCCTCACCCCCAAAAACCTCCTGCCAATGGAGAGGGGGGACCTGGCAACCCTTATCATTAACCAAAAGTCCCTCCCCATTAACATTGGCATTGGCATTCATCTTTGGCGTGAGACCTAACGTGGCATTGACGTTCATCTTTGGCGTGAGACCTAACGTGGCACTGACATTAATCTTTGGCATGAGGCCTGACTTGGCATTGACATTCATCTTTGGCATGAGGTCTGCTCCTCAGGGAGGCTTGGGGCTTCCCCATTCTTCTGGCTACCGCCGTTTCAAGGTGAGAACCCCCCTGCCTACCAGAAGACCCACCAGGCAAGGGCTGTGCCCACTTTCCGGCAAGATGGGGCTCTTGCCACAGGTGGCTCCTGAGCCACTGAATAACTATTATTGCTCTATACTTATTTTCGATAATGTACATTTATATTCAGCTAAAAGCAATGAATTAGATACAGAAAAAATATCATGTTCCAATGATAAGGCTGGGTATTTTTTTGTCAAAAAAAATGAAAACGTCGACTTTGGAAAACAAACTAGTGGTTTCAGAGCGCCGCATCCAACCCGCTATGGGGGCGTAGCAGCTCTTGCTGAACTCTGACTCCCTTTGCTTTCAGTTGTGCAGAACCTGCTTTATTAACCATTAGAGAAAAACTTCTGTAATGACCTGAGTAGGCTAGGTTACTTTAACTTGCAAGGAGCTGCAAAAGCAAACCGCGGGCTTGGAGAGAACTTTGCCAACTTTGGGAAACAGGGGACGGCAGCGTAACAATGCAGAAACTTACGGAAATGCCAAACAACTAGCTAAAAATGTATGTAACTGGGAATGTTCATCATCGGAAGAAAGAATACATGCATTACACGTGCATAGTTGCACTGCAAAATTATACAAAGCAGCACATGTGTTATGGGTTAGGGTAATCCTTGCAGGCTGAAATTTAAGATGATAACGATGACAATAACAACAACAATAGTAATAATAATTATTTAAATTCCACCCTCCCCCACCAAGGTGGGCTCAGGGTGGATCACAACAAGAATAAAATACATTACAATTATACATAGGGTTGCCAGGTCCCTTGTCGCCACCGGCAGGAGGTTTTTGGGGTGAAGCCTGAGGAGGGTGGAGTTTGGGGAGGGGAGAGACTTCAATGCCATAGAGTCCAGTTGCGAAAGTGGCCATTTTCTCCAGGTGAAGGGCTAGGCATGCATGGGTTGAACTCAATGGTTGAGCGATTTTAGACTTGTATTTATGTTGATTCCAATTATGTATTATATTTTAAAATCATGCTCTCAACGGCTTTTTATGAGTGAGTGATTACTCGTGACAAGTATTTATTGGGGTATATACTTGCTATCCTTTTTTATGTATGTATATGTATATTTCTGTATATCTTTTATTTGCTGGTCTTGGACCGTATTTGATTGATTGATTGATTGATTGAATGATTGATTGATTGATGAGCAGCTTATGGAGTGACTGCAGAACGGGTGTGATGTACACGCTTCATCCAACTCAGTGGTTCCCAAAGTGGGCAGTATCACCCCCTAGGGGGGGGTTACCTAGGAGGCACTAAGAGGCAAGAGGGCAGCAGGGGGCACTAGAGGTGTCTGTGTTGTTCAACTGTGTTGTTCACTAATTTACAATAGATCAAGCTATGGCACCATGCTGGCAAATTTGGTGGAAACTATCAGAATTTTTTTCCAGACATTGAAGAGCTGGTACCACTGGATCAAGTGCATCAGTTTTGTTGAATAAATTTCAACTAAAAAGTTTTAATTTTAATAGATGTGCAATTAATTGTTACTGTTTTGAAATTTTATTGTTATTATCTTCTTCAGTGAGTCATGCAAACCCCTATTTTGAGTAATGCTTTTTATAGGATAGGGTAGGGGCGCTGGGGTTGAGTTTTTTGGAACCAAGGGGGCAGTGGCCCAAAAAGTTTGGGAACCACTGATCTAGCTCCTGATAATACCCAAGCTGCAGAATTCTGCACCAACTGGAGTCTCTGGGTTGACTTCAAGGGCAAACCCATGTGGAGTGCATTACAATAGTCTAGTCCTGATGCTACCATGGCTGTAGGGTTCTCAGAACCTTCTTCAAACAAGCACACATTTCTTCCCTAGAACCAAACTACGAAGAGCTCCACTAGAGAGGACTAAACCAACTGTCAGAGTGGGAGCTGGACTTTCCCACTCCCGACCAACTAATAACACTCTCCATCAATCTGTCAGTCATTTCAAGTGGATTGGGCCCCTTGTGGAGATACGTTAACTTGTTTGTTGGCATGGAATGACACTGGGAACAGAGAACGGTCCTTAGTCTGCTTTTGTGTTCTTGAAGAATAAATGGAGCGCAATGTAAACATTGTCTGGTTCCTTCACTTTCTTAAGAGCCAAACAATAGCCCAATCAAAACGGCCATCATTTTCCTGTAATCATGTTGTCCATCACAATGGATGTTCTTTTAGTCTCTATTGCATGATTTCTGTTTACTGCTCAGAGTGTTCAGTAATTGCCATCCAGTCAACACCTCCAAAAGGAGCATTTTATTTTCCATAATATCCTGGTTTTTCAAACCTCTGCTTAAAAGGGGGGGAAATGAATAAAATGAGTTTGCACAATTTTCAATCCAAATGCATTAGCTCAAATGGGTGCCTAGGAAACCATCGAGATACCATTTGGTAGAAACTTCTCCTCCACCAACCAGAGTAAAAAAAACCCCGCTTATCTGTCTGATACCCTGGTTTGTGCTGAGGGGAGAAATTCTTAAATATATTTACCAATTTATTGTGGGGGGTGTTCTGTGACCTTCATTCCGGGTGGTCTATCGACATGCATGAGAGTCCATCAATCTTTGTAATGTAGAGCAGAATACACTGTCTACGGTTCACCACCTTCTAAATATAAACCCATCTTATTTGCCACATAGGGACATTTCAGAGGATAAATCGGGACGATTACTTATAATTATTTATGCTTGAAACATACTGCTTCTATTGAAGTTTTGCATGCCGAGAAACCAGCCAGGATTATAACCCTACCATATTTTTGTCTCATATATCCAGCTAGGAGCTCAGGAAAGCATACAAGATACACTTCTCTTTCATTACACCTTCACTATACCTCCACAGAGTAGGGCTGTTGAAAAAAAAATTGGGAGGATTCGGCAAAATTCGGCCTGTTTTGATTTGGGAAATGCCGAAGTCTGAACTCCCCCAATTCGGATCCGGGGAATTCGGCCGAATTCCTGAATCAATTCGGCCGAATAAAGTCGGGGCGGTGGGTCTTTAAACCCCTCTGCGCCTGCCTGGCCAGGCAGCGCAGAGCAAATTCAAGACCCACCGCCCCTCTTACCGGGAGTCCCGGGAAGGGGGGCGGTGGGTCTTTAAACCCTTCTGTGCCTGCCTGATCAGGCAGCACAGAGCACTTTCCCCCCTCCCTGTCCGATGCTCAGCTGTTGGGCGGGACCAGCCCGCCCCGCCCAGTTTCCTGGGACTCCCAGGAAACCGGGCAGGGCGGCCTTTAAAGGCAGGAAAAGGCAGGTTCGGGGAACGCCAAACCTGCCGAATTTATTCAGTGTTTGCCCGAACTCGCCGAATTCGGCGCATCCTTTTCCCGCCTTTTTTTTTAGTTCGGTTCCATCCGTACCGGAAACTGCCGAATCGGGGGAAATTCAGCGGTTTTTCGGTTCGGGTTGAACCGAATCAACAGCCCTACCACAGAGAACATTGCTTTCCAATCAACATGTGAACTTGCTACTGTGCAGTCTTTGTTGAACCCTGATGAAGAACCTACCCAAACAGGAAGAATACCGGATCCCTGTCCTATGATGGGTTCATTTGAATTAACTATTGTCCACTTCTGAAGTCCTGCACCTCACTATACAGCTCCAAGGAGATTGGGATTTATTGTTCCTTTCCATCTCAAGGAGTTCTGGGCATGGACTTGGACTTTAATTCTCTTCACTTTTGTATTGAGAATACGACAGTTCTGTTCGTGTAATGGTGTAAGAAGTGCACATTGTATTATATGATTGTATTTGAATGTATTTTTGAATAGTATTCAATTGACAACCAAGCTACACTGTTCACGTTGTAGTTTTCTGTATTTTTCATAGCCAATACTGCTGTTACTTGGTTTAACCTCCAGGTAGTTGCAGGAGATTGGGGCATATACAATTTACATCAAAATGAAATTTAATCAAACAAAAAACTCTCAGAATGTATAAATATTCCTAATTTTTTATGGTAATTTGGAAAAGTAATTTTAATGTCTTGAGACACACTTTCTCTCTGCCGGCATAATAAATTACCTCTTGCTTCTAAAAAAAACCCTGAGTCGTCCCTTGTTCTTAGTGGATCTGTGCCAGGGAACAGGGGATTGCTTTTGCATCTAACACTCCTGCTATTATAACTGATCACCAGCCAATAGAGATCGGTTTACCTGGATAAAATGGCTAGTTTGGCAATTAGATTCTATGGCATTGGAGTCCCTCCCCTCTCCAAACCCCACCCTCCCGAGGCTCCACCCCCAAAACCTCCCGCTGATGGTGAAGAGGGACCTGGCAACCCTAACAGTGAGCTTAATGACAGAGTAGGAATTTGAACCAGATCTCCTAGTTTGTAGGCATTATGTCATACTTAGGGTTGCCAGCTCTTGGTTGGGAAAATACCTGGAGATTTTGGGGGGCGGTTGCAAAATGTTTTGAATGGGGCCCAGTTATAAATCTACTCTACTCTTTGAGATCCAAAGTAACCCCATGTTCTTTTCCTTTTCCCCAACATAAAACACAGGACTCCAACCACTTAACACTGAACAAGTTCTCATTTTATTTTTCATATTTAGCATTTACCAGTACAGGGTACCAGGGTTGGCAACCCTCCTGGGCATTGATGCTGATTTCTAGAGGCTTCTAGCTAGGGTTGCCAACCTTCAGGTACTAGCTTGAGATCACCTGGCCAATAGAGATCAGTTTACCTGGAGAAAATGGCCACTTTGGCAATTGGACTCTATGGCACTGAAGTCCGTCCCCTCCCCAAACCCCACCCTCCTCAGGCTCCACCCCTAAAACCTCCCACGGGTTGCCAAGAGGGACCTGGCAACCCTACGTCTAGCCCTTGCTGCATTGGTCTCATGTCTTTGCTGGACCAGGTTTTTATAAAAGCAGCATTCCTGTTTATACAAAGTTCTTACTAATCTAGTATTTTGCAGTCTCCTCAGAAGTGCTAATTGATGTGCGACTGAGAGCTCTAGCAGAAGAGTTGAGACTCGCCTTCAGTATAATGCTATCTAAATGAATATAACGGTCCCCCTGAATCAGACCAGTTAGGTCTGCGGTTGCAGACTCAGTGCCGGATTTTCGTATAAGCTAAACAAGCTATAGCTTAGGGCCCCACTCTCTTGGGGGCCCCCAAAAAATTTAAAGGAAAAAAAAACTGGATGTACATTTCCAAAATATAAGATAACAAATAAAATAAAACCTACATACAGCAAATGGCTTTAGATACCTGTTAGGTCCATAAATTACCATATAGCATATATTCAACACAAAAAACTGCGACAATTTGTTGTTGACAAAGGACAGCTGGACATATAAAGGACCCCATTACCTTCAATAGCTTAGGGCCTCATCAAACCTAAATCCGGCCCTGGTTGCAGTTCTTCATTCTTTAAAATCGTGACGCTGCTGATTGCTTTAATCCTTATCCCATACTTCTAACAAGGAACTCAGGGAGTCAGACATGACCCAACTTGTTCCCCTTCACAACAACCCTATAAAGTAGAGCAGGCTGAGAGTGATTGACTAACCCAATGATGAGTTTTGCAGATGAGTAGAGATTTGATCCCAAGTCTCTCTTGGCTTACCTCCAACCCCCTGACCACTGCACCACAGGAAATAATAAAGCCCCTACCTTCTAGGAAGCTACTAGTTCAATCCTACATGGAGTTATACTCTTCTAAACACACTGAAATGAATGGTATGGAGAGAGTGGACAGGGAGAAGCTTTTCTCTCTCATAATACCATAATGCGGGGTCATCTGCTGAAGCTGGAGGGTGAGAGATTCAAAACAGATAAAAGGAAGTATTTCTTCACACAACACATAGTTCAACTGTGGAACTCCCTGTCCCAGGATGTGGTGATGGCTGCCAACTTGGAAGGCTAGAAGAGGGGAGTGGACATGTTCATGGAGGAGAGGGCTATCCATAGCTGCTAGTCAAAATGGATACTGGTCATGATGCATACCCGTTCTCTCCAGGATCAGAGGAGCGTGCCTATTATATTAGGTGCTGTGGAACACAGGCAGGACGCTGCTGCAGTTGTCTTGTTTGTGGGCTTCCTGGAGGCACCTGGTTTACTGCTAGACTTGATGGGCCTTGGTCTGATCCAGCAGGGTTTTTCTTATGTTCTTATGTTCTAAATAAATGGGTTTAGACTGGAACAACTCTGCATAGGCTTGCACTGGGAAACTGCTCATTTTGTTGTCTCAGAGCAGAAACGACAGGAACTGTGCATTTTTCCTTGCCTGCAAAAACACTAGAGGTTGTGATTCTGTTGTTATACAATCCATTGATCAGGATGATGGTAGCTCTGTATACCAAGCCATTGAGATCTCTTTGATTAATCCCCTCCTGGTTAGTTTAAGTGAGAGAAAGCCCCCTGAGGACTCAGGTTTGCTCTCCTCCTTTGCAGAGATCAGAGACAAATAGTTTCTTCCTGTGTTATTCTTGTCTTGTGTAAAGAGGATTTGTACAAGTAAGTCCCTGGTGTAAAGGGTATTGAAAAATTGTTCTAAAGGATTAAAGCTTCTCTAATGATGTGACCTAGAGAGCGCTTGTCTTCTAACAGGCTGTATGGATGTAGTAAGGTTTTGGCTTCCTGTAATGAGGCACTGACTAGCAATAACAATCTAAGAGGATGTGAAAAAACACAGATGCTGGATCCATCTGTGCTTTATTTATTAAACTAAAGCAGGGAAATTGGGGTGAAAACTTGAGGAGGTGCTTCATGGTGAAGAAGGAGGAGGAGGGGGAGGAGGAGGAGAGTTGGTTTTTATATGCCGACTTTCTCTACCACTTAAGGGAGACTCAAACTGGCTTACAACCACCTTCCTTCCCCTCCCCACAACAGACACCCTTTGAGGTAGGTGGGCTGAGAGAGCTCTAACAGAGCTGTAACTTGCCCAAGGTCACCCAGCTGGCTTCATGTGGAGGAGTGGAGAAACAAATCCAGTTCACCAGATTAGCCTCCGCCACTCATGTGGAGGAGAGGGGAATCAAACCCGGTTCTCCAGATCAGAGTCCACTGCTCCAAACCACCACTCTTAACCACTACACCATGCTGGCTTGCTGCTTTTCCCTGTAGATGTCCAACCCTTTCTTTGGGTTGATTGTTCTGGGTTGCAGCAGTCCTAGAGGATCCACCTGCTGACACTTGGGTATGACTGAAAAGAAAAGGGGAAAGATAGTAACTCTTGAAGGATAGCCATGGAGATTGGAGGTGCCTCGGATGGTACTGTGCAAGTACAGAGGTGCCGACAGGCTAGCAGCCTCTGATACTAGTCAGTCAGCAACCACATACACATAGTGGCAAGAAGGTTTAAAGAAGAAGAGTTGGTTTTTATATGCCGACTTTCTCCACCTTTTAAGGAGAATCAAACCAGCTTACAATCTCCTTCCCGTCCTCTCCTCACAACAGACCTCTTGTGAGGTAGGTGGGGCTGAGACAGCTTGGAGAGAACTGTGACTAGGCCAAGGTCACCCAGCTGGCTTCACGTGTAGGAGTGGGGAAACCAACCCAGTTCACCAGATTAGAGTCCATCGCTCATGTGGAAGAGTGCGGAATCAAACCCAGTTCTCTAGATTAGAGTCCACCCCCTTAACCACTACACCATGCTGGTTTAACATGTTGATCCATGCACCCTTTTTCATGCATCAGACTGCACATGTGCACACTCTTCTTCTACTGTCCTTTATAGGGGGGGAATGGTCGGGGGGGGAGTTTCAATCATGCATCAGAGTTTCAATTCATGCATCAGACTGCACATGTGCTCACTCTTCTTCTACTGTCCTTTGTAGGGGGGGAATGGTCGGGGGGGAGTTTCAATCTGGAAAACCATGCAAGGGTAGCTGCATTAAATCCCATTTCCTATCTCTCCATGACCCTGGTAGACTCTGATCCGGAGAACCGGGTTTGATTCCCCCACTCCTCCACATGAGCCTTTCCTAAGCCTCTTCTAATTTGTCTACACAGCAGGACATACACACACTCACACACACACAAACATTGCAAAATATACTATTTGTTTTTCCCTCGATGACAAATGCAAACACAAAAATTGGAGTCTACCGTTGCAGTGAAACAGACCAGCACCTGGGGAAAAGAAATGAAATTGTCACCATACTGTCACTTTAAGGCTCGAGGCAACGTTTTTCTTTTTAACATCAGAACATTGTCCAATGTCACTTTTGATTCAGTAAACAGAAATTTCTCTATGACTGTCAAAATAATCGCTACAGCTCAGTGAACCTTCAACAACTTAATTCAAATTGGATATGTTTCCTGGTTACCAAGGCCTGGTTAAGGAAGCTTTTTTAAAATAATAATAATAATAATGTCTTAAGTAGAGTTTGAATAAAAATTTGCGCTGAATGCTAATTTGCAATACCGCATTTTCCACCTCCAGCTCCTGCACCTTGAGCAATAGCTTTACCTGAAAATATTAGCAGATGAGAATGATTATCCCCGAAAAACTTTACCTGATAATTTCTGCTAGTCCAGCTGATACAAGAGCACACTAACAGCCCATTCCTGAATTGACGGCGTACGCAGACGGTGGGGAAGAGGCGCAGCCACGCCTCCTCCTAAGCCATTTCGCGTATGCCGTTAAACAAAAAAAAAAAGCCGTTTCGTGGCTTTTTCTTTGTTTAACCAGGGTCTTTCTCCCCATAGGGAACAACGAGGCTGCGCCTGCTAACCCTAACCCCTGCCCTGCCCCAGGAACGCCCCCCTGCTCAGGCGCAGCCACTGTACATCGTGGCCTGCGCAACGGAGGGGCAAGGTGCAGCTCCGCGGCGCCTGGGCGCCGGCGGAGCCACCCTCCCCACCAGGGTAAGTTGTGTAATCACGTGATAACACGCACTTACGCTGGCAGGCAGGTCACGCCGCCTCCTATTGAGATTCGGCACGAATCTCAGGAATGGGCTGTAGGTCATTCAATTCTCGGTCAGTTGGCAAACCTAATTGGCCTTCTTTGGTGAGTTTATTCATTTAGTAAACTGTCAAGGCACAGTGCCCTGACCTGGATGGCCTCAATCTCGCCAGAACTTGGAAGCTAAACAGGGGTCACCCTGGTTAGTATTGGGATGGGAGACCACCAAGGAATACCTGGATCACTATGCAGAGGAAGGCACTGGCAAACCACCTCTGTCAGTCTCTTGCATTGAAAGCCCTATAAGGGGTCGCCATAAGTGAGCTGCGACTTGGCGGCACTTTATACACACACACAGTGATAGCTGCTAAGAATAGCCTATGTCGGCATAATAAAGAAAATCTCAAGCGTTTCAAGCCATTTTTTCCCACGTCGATGTGTCTGAATCCTAATATGGCATATGCTGGCGATGACCAAACATCTTAAGATTTGATAAAACGTGGAAATCGGCTAGGGCAAGAGCAATCATTGTAGCTTCTTCGAATGAGAACTCCCACGTTAATCTCCACTAGTGTTGTGAGTTCTCTGGCTTTCAAGAAAGCCACAGTTTTGGCTTTCTTCTTCGGCTGAACTCTAGGAGATGGAGTAAAGCCTCAAGATGAGAGACCGGTATCAAAGGAGGCTCTTATTTTCTACTAGGCCCGAGAATTTTGCTCCCTGTGTCTATCATAGCCTTGTGCCTCTAGGATCTTCCATCGATCAGCCAGATGTCCTCCTGTGCCCTACCCATCGGTTCTGTCCCTCCCACAATCTCCATCTCTGCCCCGCCAGGTACCACCCCTGAGGTCCATCACTTGCGCATCTGTGTCACAGGACCAAACTAGATGATACCACGTACCCAAGTCCACCATAGGGAAGCGGCACCATTTTAGAACCTGGATTTTTACTTTTCAAAATGCAGCTGGGGCCCGATCCTTCTGGGGACTGCAGCACAGGGGGACGAGGAGCTCTTGCCTCCCACCCCTACACCAATTTTAAGAGGCAAAAGGGTCATTTCCATGAGCATCAGGATATCTGGCAACCCTCATTTCAACAAATTGTCCTCCCTTCCTTCATGATGAAAAGACCACAGTGGTTCACGTGGTCGGATGCTGCTCTCTCTCCCCCAATCCAGATGTTTGTTTTTCAAAAACTTGTTGGAAATGAATCCAGAAGTGTCACTACGGACTTTGCAAAATGAGATTCTCAGATTGCAAGGAGCTTATATCCAATCAATAATCTCTCCATCCCTTACTTCTGTTCTGCATTTAGTTCATATACCACCATATCAATTGTTTTCCCTTTCTCATATGTGAACCGACTGAGAAGAACAAGAACTGACTGAGAAGAACAAGAACCGACTGAGAAGAACAAGAACTGAGGAGCCAAACAACTTTCTCCTTTAGTTTCAACAGCTAGCATTTGCTCACATTTGCTGCCGTTCAAAATACAGTAAAATCACAGTGTAGAGCAAAAACGCACCGCACAATACACTAAACAGCAGACCCCATCAGCTCAACAAATATTTTAATTTGCAACCTATACATTCCAAGGCACTGGAGAATACTACTTCAGACAAAACTTCCCTTGCTTGAAAAAGGTGAACACCACCATGTTGCACAACAAACACAGCAGCACTACACAGCTTGCCACCCCCTCTCGAAAACAGCAAAACACATCCACACCGTGCAGCACATGCTCTTCACAAAATGACAGCGCAAAGCGCCCAACACTGCTCTGAAGCTCTACCCACACAAAAAAACTGCAACATATGCGCAGGCAAACATCTCAACAATCCAAAACACACACCGAAAAAGCAGAGCAGTTCACGGGAAAAAAACCCAGATGGTGTAAGCTAAAAGAGTTGGTAGTTATGTACATGGGGTTAGATCCGGCTATCCTTTCCACTGGTGAAAAAGGGAGGAGAGGTAGACTTTAAGGTTGCCTAAGGTGGGTTGGGAACTTCTGGAAAATTTGGGGGGTGGAGAATGGTTTAGGAAAGGGAGGGACCTCAGTGGGGTATAATGTCATAGAGTCTACTCTGCAAAGCAGAAATTTTCTCCAGTGGAACGGATCTCTGTCATCTGGAGATCAGTTGGAATTCCAGGCGATCTCCAGGCCATACCTAGAGGTTGGCAACCCTAGAAAACTTTGACCACCAAAAGGTTTGTGCTGGGGATCACAGGACATGAGTGAAACCAGGGCTATAATATGGAAGGACAGCACTGAGCAAGAAAGATGGCTGGACCCAGCTGATTGTATTCTTTGCATTTAGAGCCAGTGTGGTGTAGTAGTTAAGAGAGGTGGACTCCAATATGGAGGACCGGGTTTGATTCCCCACTCCTCCTCATGAGTGGCGAACTCTAATCTGGTGAATTGGGTTTATTTCCCCACTCCTTCACATGAAGCCAGCTGGGTGACCTTGGGCTAGTCACAGTTCTCTCCGAACTCTCTCAGCCTCACCTACCTCACAAAATGTCTGTTGTGGGGAGGGGAAGGGAAAGTGAGTGTAAGCCGGTTTGAGACTCCTTAAAGGTAGAGAAAATTGGGGTATAAAAACTAGCTTCTTCTTCAAAGTGTATATACTTTATGCCAGAAATGTCTTCATAGCACATTGACTTTTAAACAAAAAGTTAGAAAGTTAAAATACAAAGGAACAGAATATTATTCTTGAGTTTAGAAAGAACAATGAACACATTTTAAAATAGCATAAATGAAAATTAAAATACACTGAAATGCGACAGGCTTTCTTCTTGATTATCCTAATGCTGAATTAATGGCAAAAGTTCAGATTTTTGAACAATATTTGACAACAGCCAGAGTGGTATGAAATTCATTCCCAGACAGGATGTTGAGTATGTGATAATCATCTGAATGGTCGGAGAATGTTATAAGAAAGGAGGTTGTCAGGTGAACGCTGTAACTACCGTAGAATTTGCATGAAAATAAAAAGTGTGATAGGGTTTCAGGGACCTGAAAGCCCACATGGACAGATCCTTTATTTAGTGTGCATTTATTATATTGATGACCTGTCTTTCTTCCCTCAAGGTGGTGTATATAGGATTCCTAAGATGTCTTCCATCCAGGCACTGACCAGATTCAGACTGCATAGCTTCATCAAGGGTGTTGTGTAAAGGTAAAGGTATTCCCCTGTGCAAGCACCGAGTCATTCCTGACCCATGGGGTGACGTCACATCCCGATGTTTCCTAGGCAGACTATGTTTACAGAGTGGTTTGCCAGTGCCTTCCTCAGTCATCTTCCCTTTACCCCCAGCAAGCTGGGTATTCATTTTACTGACCGTGGAAGGAGGGAAGACTGAGTCAACCTTGAGCTGGCTACCTGAAACTGACTCCCATCGGGATCAAACTCAGGTCGTGAGCAGAGCTTTTGACTGCAGTACTGCAGCTTACCATTCTGCACCACAGGGCTCATGTACCCTCCATCCATATTTAGATATGAGGAGGAGGAGGAGGAGGAGGAGGAGGAGGAGGAGGAGGAGGAGGAGAAGAAGAAGAACAACAACAACAACAACAACAACAACAACAACAACAACAACAAGCGGTCAAGTTGCAGCCAACTCATGGCGGCCCCATCCACTGGGCATTCCAGGCAAGAGACCAGCAGAGATGGTTTGCCATTTCCTTCCTCCATGTAGCAACCCCAGTCTTCCTTGGTGGTTTCCCAACCAAGTACTAACTGTGGCTGACCCTGCTCATTTTCCAAACTCTGATGAGATAAGGGTCGTTTGGGCTATTAGGCTGCAGCTAATAACAAGAACATGTTGTCGAGTTACAGCTTACTCATGGCAACCCCATCCATGGGACATTCTCGGCAAGAGACAAACAGAAGTGGTTTGCCATTGCCTTCTGCCACGTAGCAACCCTATCTTCCTTGGTGGTCTCATTGGTCAACCTTTTTAGTTTCCAAGATCTAATGGGCTCTGGCTAAGCTGGAGCTATCCAAGCTGTACACATGAACACATGAAGCTGCCTTATACTGAATCAGACCCTTGGTTCATCAAGGTCAGTATTGTCTACTCAGACCAGCAGCAGCTCTCCAGAGTCTCAGGTAGAGGTCTTTCACATCACCTACTTGCCTAGTCCCTTTAACTGAAGATGCCTGGGATTGAACCTGGCACCTTCTGCATGCCAAACAGAGGCTCTACCACTGAGCCACAGCCCCTTCCCAAAGCTGCTTAGATATGTAAAGAAGCTGCTTAGATATGTGAAGTGGCTAAGTAATAGAATATTCCAAATGGCCTTGAATTGGCAGATAATATCTTGAGACTTCAAAGTGAAGTCACCACCAAGATATGTCCTGCAATTGGTATGAACCTCCCCCCCCCCTCCATGCATCTAAGGCCATAGGACATGTTCTGCATTTTGTTCAGCAGCTGTTAAGAACATAAGAAAAGCCCTGCTGGATCAGACCAAGGCCCATCAAGTCCAGCAGTCTGTTCACCAGGTGCCTCTAGGAAGCCCCCAAACAAGATGACTGCAGCAGCACAATCCTGCCTGTGTTCCACAGCACCTAAGATAATAGGCATGCTCCTCTGAACCTGGAGAGAATAGTTAGGCATCATGACTAGTAACCATTTTAACTAGTAGCCATGAATAGCCCTTTCCTCCATGAACATGTCCACTCCCCTCTTAAAGCCTTCCAAGTTGGCAGCCATCACCATGTGTTCAAATAGCACATGCTCTCGAGGCACGCGCTCTTGAGACTCACTGCAAGTGTCAGGCGACCTGCGGCTGCCAGCTCTGAAGTGCTCACTCCAGAATTAGTGCCCGCTTCAAGTAGACTCTCCAAGCACTAGAAGCAAAATTGCTTCAATACAAAAATTATAGTGAAGGTGATCAAGTTCACAAACGACAGTGTGTGTGTGTGTGTGTGTGTGTGTGTGTGTGTGTGTGTGTGTGTGTGTGTTAAGTGCCGTGAAGTCATTTCCAACTCATGGTGACCCTATGAATCAATGTCCTCCAAAGTGTCCTATCCTTAACAGCCTTGCTCAGATCTTGCAAACTGAGGGCCGTGGCTTCCTTTATAGTCAATCCATCTCTTGTTGGGTCTTCCTCTTTTCCTGCTGCCTTCCACTTTTCCTAGCGTGATTGTCTTTTTCAGTGATTCTTATCTTCTCATAATGCGACCAAAGTATGACAGCCTCAGTTTAGTCATTTTAGCTTCTAGGGTCAGTTCAGGCTTGATTTGATCTAGAACCCACTGATTTGGGATTTTTTTGGCAGTCCAGGATATCCATAGCACTCTCCTCCAACACCAAATTTCAAAGAAATCTACTTTCTTCATATCAGCTTTCTTCATTGTCCAGCTCTCACACCCATACATAGTAATAGGGAATACAACAGCATGAATTAACCTGATCTTGGTTGCCAGTGACACATCCAAACGACACTACCAGGATCAAACACCAAAGCCCCAATAAATACTAGTTATATACAAATTAAAAATTCTCCTGATCTTGATTGAGCTGTACCGGGGATCCAAGCCTCTCATGCATCAGCCTTAGCACTTCTAGCTATTTCTGGGCCATCATAGATGCATCAGTGATTTCTCAGAAGTCATTACTCTAGAAAGCAATGACATAAAAGCTCTGTACCTCAACCTCCCTCACCCGCAAGGAGACCACAACCCATCAAAATATCTAGCTGTTAAATTTTTCCCATTTGTCCGTCCCCCCAATTTTTTCATATTTGGAGTAAAGTTAAAGGTTCCCTGTGCAAGCACTGGGTCATTCCTGAACCATGGGGTGACGTCACATCCTGACGTTTACTAGGCAGACTGTGTTTATGGGGTGGTTTGCCAGTGCCTTCCCCAGTCATCTTCCCTTTACCCCCAGCAAGCTGGGTGCTCATTTTACCGACCTCGGAAGGATGGAAGGCTGAGTCAACCTTGAGCTGGCTACCTGAAACTGACTCCCGTCAGGATCGAACTCAGGTTGTGAGCAGAGCTTGGACTGCAGTACTGCAGCTTACAACTCTGTGCCACGGGGCTCATCTCATATTTGGAGACAGCTCATATATTCCCTTAAATAGTATTGGTAGAGATACCCAAGTTGTTCCACAGTACAAAAAACAGCTCCTACTCACAAACATCTCTCTACTGTCTGAGATATGTCAATGACAACTTCATCTTCAAGATCTAACTTCATCATCAAGATCTACAGGAAAGTGACCACTGAGAAATTACACCAGACGCTGGTGCCAGCCATTACCAGGCATTACTTAAAAGATTTTGAAAGATTTCCTCTCCACCCTTAATCTAAGCCTTGAATGCTCCAAGTTGCATGTTTTTGGACCCTATTGTGTGATCTTCCCTGACCTGGATGGCCCAGGCTAGCCTAATCTCATCAGATCTCAGAAGAAAAGCAGGGTCGGCCCTAGTCAGTATTGGGATGGAATACCAGGATCACTATGCAGAGGAAGGCAATGGCAAACCACCTCTGTTAGTCTCTTGACATGAAGACCCTTTTGGGTTACCATAAGTTGGCTGTGATTTGACAGCACTTTACATACACACACATGGCACTTTACACACACACACTGTGAAACCATCAAACATGGTTGCATGATTCCAGCCACTACCTAATGCTTAGCCCGTGACCCATTGTCTGTAGCCAAGCCATACAATGTAGTCACTTCACTGTAGTCTTTCACATGGGGAGAAACATTTGCAGTATGTAATACGCACCTGGGGAAGTGAAGATTGGCAAAACAAGCTGAGGTCCCTAGAGTTGCTAACTACAGCAGATCAAGCACTGGAATATCACTTATTCTTGCCCAGATTTCTCAGGGAAAACCTCTCCAGAGCATCATCAAAGAACTGCAAACCATCCTCAAAAATTAGCCTCTTGGATATCTTTGTTTGCAGACATTCACAGTATGAAGCACCCATTGGTTAGTAACAGTGCAGATACTAACCCAGGAACTTGCCCCTACAACAGACACTGGTGCCAGCCATTACCATATCTATTTGGGCAACACTCCCAACAACACCATCCTTCATCAAGGGCATGTTCACTTGCACATCTTCTAATGTGATATATTCCATCATCTTTCAGCAATGCTCTTTTGACACAATATAGACCAACCTAATTAGTTGCACACAGATCGCCAAGCACAGCTGGGCTATCTGTGATCCAGACCGTCTCATTCACTGGAGACTGATTTCTGTGACACATAATGCTTTCTATCACTTAGGGCATCTTTTGCATATTGCAAAATTCCAGCACCTCCATTCATGAAAATATTTCAAGATGGGCAAACTTGCCCGTGCCAAATCAGGAGGAGGAGGAGGAGGAGTTGGTTTTTATACCCTGATTTTCTCTATTTTTAAGGAGTCTCAGACTGGCTTACAATCACCTTCCCTTCCTCTCCCCACAACAGACACCTTGCGAAGTAGGTGGGGATGAGAGAGCTAAGAGAGAACTGTGACTAGCCCAAGGTCACCCAGCTGGCCTTATGCATAGGAGTGGGAAAACCAACCCAGTTCACCAGATTAGCATCCTCCACTCATGTGGAGGAGTGGGGAATCAAACCCAGTTCTCCAGATTAGAGTCCATCGCTCTTAACCACTACACCATGCTGGCTCTACTGGAGAGCGCTCATTGAAAATCCTTTTTCAATCCATGCACTCTAACTTAGGTCTCAATTTACCATTTTGTTCTTTGCGCACACATAATGCTTCCCCTTCCCCGTGCTGCTCAGGTGACAGGAGACAGCAGGAGGTAGCACATTGCCTAAGCAACTGTGTGATACTCCTCCGCCCTCGCTGAACATTCTGCATAAAGGTGTTCAGCGCAGTGACTAGCCGTTGGCTTGTGAGTAAACCAAACCAAACCAAAAGCCCAGAGGCAGTGGAGGTAACACCTGGAGAAGCATCATGTCCATCATTTCCCTCTCAGACCGACAGGAGTTTGGAAGAGAAGCCTATATCCACAGCCAGCATGAGGTCATGAGGAGCCGGGATATTGTTCTGCAAATTACAGGTTTATAAATGATCTGGAGGAGACATGAATGTCAAATTCAGTTTGAGGAGACCAGCAGCTGTGGTTTTCAGTGTCTAGTCCAAGGAATGCTGTACCCCATGCAAAGATGCTCATACACACAGCATTTGGAAGGTGATAGTGCTAAAATTATGGTCAAAAGTGTTTAGGAACAATTAGATTTTCCCAAATCATATGTTCTGAAATTATGGTGTGGCCAAGCTGGTGCTTGAAGCTTTTCAGTGGTACATTGTGGGGGCATCTGTAGATAAAATGTACATTTTGGATTTATGTTGTCTCATATACACACATATTTTACTATCTCTTCATACAGATGCACCACAGGGGCTGTGTCTCAGTGGTCGAGCCTCTGATTGGCATGCAGAAGGTGCCAGGTTCAATCCCCGGCATCTCCAGTTAAAGGGACTAGGCAAGTGGATGATGTGAAAGACCTCTGCCTGAGACCCCGGAGAGCCGCTGCCGGTCTGAGTAGACAATACTGACTTTGATGGTCCAAGGGTCTGATTCAGTATCAGGCAGCTTCATGTGTTCATGTGTTCACAGCCAGTCTCAGCTTCCCAGCTGTAATTCCGGAAGAACCCTAGCCCCCTCTGGAGATTCACAGCCCTGCCCGAGTTGCATATTTGCTTGCAAAAATAAGATAACCATTCTGAAAGGGATGATGAATGTTTACATTTCCAGTGGTCTCATTTGGGATCACCAGAATGCATGAACTTAAGGGGCCTCTCTAGCACATGTTCAGAATGCCTCTCTCATTCATAGTTACAGTGTCAGTTTCTCTGGAACCTGCCCGGTCAATGCATACCCCCTACCCCGGCGACATCCCTGTTCACCAGCAGCAGATGTGTTGCATTCAAACAGAATTTCCCACACACACACACACTAGTTGCAAATGCTAAACGGATCCCTAAGCTCTGAAAAAGCACGCCCATCTGCTGTGGATCTCTGCCATCCCCACAACAGACAGATGCTCGAATAAGCAGGAGTGTAAAACCTGCTGGTAGCAAAATGCAAAATCTATGTTCTGCTAGGAGCCTCAGCAGTGGCACCAGGCGAAGCTTTTGTCTCTGTGCCATTGTGCAGTTCTTAAGAGCAGGGTCTAGTCAAGCAAGCCGGTCAAACTCCTGATCCCTGTTCCATCCATAGACTGCCAGACGTACTTACACCACGTGTGTTTAAAGGCTCTGGCTTTTCAGTCCATTTCCAAAATTTCGACAACCAGGTGATATAGGCAACCTGTTGCGGTTAGAGTTCCACTCTAGGACTTTGGAAGATCCAGGCAGCAAACTCAGGAAACACCCATGAAACTCACTGGGTGACCTTAGGAGACTCGCTTTCTCTCAGCCTAACTTACTTCACAGGGTTGATGTGAGGATAAACTGGAGGAGGGGAGAGAAGAAGAAGAAGAAGAGGAAAAGGAAGAAGAAGAAGTGGAAGGAGAAGAAGCAGAAGCAGAAGAAGCAGAAGCAGAAGCAGAAGAAGAAGAAGAGGAGGAGGAGGAGGAGGAGGAGGAGGAGGAGGAGGAGTTGGTTTTTATATGCTGACTTTACCACTTAAGGAAGAATCAGACCAACTTACAATCACCTTCCCTTCCTCTCCCCACAACAGACACCTTGTGAGGTAGGTGAGGCTGAGAGAGTTTGGAGAGACCTGTGACTAGCCCAAGGTTACCCAGCAGGCTTCATGTGGAGGAGTGGGGAAACCAACCCGGTTCACCAGATTAGTGTCTGCCGCTCATGTGGAGGAGTGGGGAACCAAACCCGCTTCTGCAGATTAGACTCCGCTGCTCCTAACCACCGCTGTTAACCACTACACCACCATTTAGGTGCCCTTGAGCTCCTTGGAAGAAATATGTGGGGTTAGCATTTACTAAATTTAAATATAAAATATACATTATTATATACAATGGCCAAATGGCCGGGGGCTAAATGGGAAATTCTTGTGCTTTCCAGACCACCCTGTTAGGCTGTCCTTCACATGCCAAAGGAGGGAAAGGGAGAGAGAAGTCACAGACACAGGGCTCTGTTAGTTCTGTGAAGACATCTCTCCTCACTAGGGTTGCCAGCTCCAGGCTGGGAAATACCTGGAGATGTTGGAGTGTAACCTGAGGAAGGTGGGGTTTGGGGAGATAAGGGACTTCCATTGGGGTATAATGCCATAGAGTCCACCTTCCAAAGTGGCCATTTTCTTCAGAACTGATCTCTGTTGCCTGGAGATCCATTGTAATAGCAAGAGATCTCCAGCCACCACCTGGAGGTTGGCAAGCCTACTCCTCACATAGAGAAAGGCCATCCCTGAATATTATGCAGAGTGCTCCTACTAAGAACCTTTTACATAAAAGATTAATTCCAGTGGCAAGACCTAGACCGAAGAAGAAAGCAGACTGTGATATCTCCCTAATGGGCAGAATGCATTGAATAAAAGCTTCTGGCAGGCATTGGGGTCCATTTTCATGGTTTTGGAATGAGTTTAACACAACCGTAGAAAAATGACCCAGTAATCCCGAATGAAATCAAGCGCAGGTTTTAGCCTTCCACATCAACCCTGGCTGGAAAGGAGCTGGGTTTGCTAAATTGCTCCGTACACAAGGTCGCAAATCCCTGTATCAGACATACACAAAAGAACGTCGTGTTTATGGAGTGTTATAGCACCAGGGTCGCAGGACCAAAAATCATCTCCTGCTCTTGCCGGCCCGAGTCCAATCATAGCTCAGCTCTGAAGAAAGCGCCAGCGTGAAGCACTTGAATGGCTGGGAGACCCATTCGAATGAAACATTGGCCCCGTTTTGTGCTCTCTGAAGCACATCACAGTAGACGTTTGGGCACTGAAAAGGGCCTCGGAGAGACCCGCTGCCAAGTTCATGATGTCACTCCCGAATTCAAAGAGCTGAAAGCTCCAGAATGTATGACCGGTGCCAAATTTATTCTCACATGCTCCTCAGAGCTCTTTTCAGCACTCTTCTCACTGTCGGGGCGAAAAAGAAATTGAGGCAGATCTAAACAAATTGAGTTTCAGAGTCCATGAATGACGATGCAGCAGTGCTGCCTTGAGATTGCATTTCGGCCTTCTTGTGCTTTAAAAATAAGGTTGCTAGGTGCCCGGTGGTGGTGGGCAAACCACCGGCAATTCGCCCCTCTGCCCGCCGACCACCTAAGGGTCGGGGGGCAAATGTGTACGTGCGCGCCGGCGCGCACGCAGCACTTCCGGTTTACAACTGGAAGTGCGGCCTCGCGATGGGCAGCCCAATAGACTCCCGCTGGAGCAGAGGAGTGACCTGGTAAGCCTATTAAAAACGCATGTGCAATTTTGATTTTAGGATTGCTGACAGGCGGGAAGCACCTGAAGTTGGGCTCTATGGCATTGAAGTCCCTCCCCTCCCCAAACCCCACCCTCCTCAGGCTCCATCCCCAAAACCTCCCACCGGTGAAAAAGAGGGACCTGGCAACCCTTACTATCCTAGCCAAGCTCCTCGGAAGAAAGCTGGGACGGGCTACAAATACAAGGCCCAGAAAAGTAAAGAAATGCGAACGGAATGCATGCGTTCTTCCAAGGTGTGACTAACGCAGCTCTTAGGAGTCATGTATTTTGTCAAGGTGACCTTCATCAATAGGTATTTCTAAAAAGAAGACCCTTCAGTGCTCCCTGGTATCATAGACTGCCGTTTTTAAAAAATCAAAACCCGTACAGATATAAAAATCCGAACAGAGCTGCGCTTGGAGCTTTTAGCACAAGAGTGAAAAGAGTAAAGGGGTTGTTAATTGTATAATTGTGTTTTTATAAAATTGTATTTATATTAGGCAAAATTTATAATACTGTAAATCATAATGAATTAATATACACTTATCAGCCCGTGAACAGCCCCGTCTCCATTGTGCTAAAGCTCACTAAAATGGGGCATAATGATGCTAATAGAATAAATGTAATGATTGCAGAGCCATCTTTTCCTACAAGAGAAGAGCGGAAACATCAACATGAGTAGAAAGAGTGCTTGACGGGAAGGGGGGGGGCGTTTGTCCAGTGACACACCAATCATGTTATCCAGAATGACTTGGTACTTATGATAACAGTCAAACACATTTAACACATTTTAAAATAAATAGATTTGTTCTGATGTAGCACAACGGACCTGTGAATGGGAATGGGTTTTGCTTCCAGATCTGTTCTTCCCCTCAGGGCCGCGCAGAAATGAAAAGACCCAAATCCACATTCAGCTGTGCTATTTCTAATAGCCCCATCCATGTGCATTAAAGCAGAGAAGCATAAGCAAAAGAGAGATCCCTGCACCAAAGAGCTCACAGTCTGTATTCCACCAAGGGAGTCAAGAAGAGGCAAGGGGAATGAGAAATGAACGTGAGCAAACGTAACTCCGTGTACGTTGATTTCAGTTGGAGATGAGGATTTAGGGAAAGGAAGAGGTGATACGGCACAAGAGTTCACAGAACAGGTTCTGGGCATACAGGAGAGTAAAGAAGAATGGAAGAAGAAGAAGAAGAAGAAGAAGAAGAAGAAGAAGAAGAAGAAGAAGAAGAAGAAGAAGAAGAAGAGTTGGTTTTTATATGCCGACTTTCTCTACCACTTAAGAGAGACTCAAACCGGCTTACACTCACCTTCCCTTCCCCTCCCCACAACAGACACCCTGTGAGGTAGGGCTTTGCATAGCTATCTTACTACCCTCAGCATTACCGTCAGTAGGTAGAAATTTTGTACATTACTCAATCCAACAGGAGCAAACCAAAAACATAACAATGGAAAAATCAGAACAAATGACATATCCCTACACCTCTAACAAAAAACCTAGAAGAAAAGTTTTCATCTGGCACCTCAACTCAAAAGGATGGCCATAGGGTTACCACCTCCTGGTTGGGATATTGCTGAAGATTTAGGGGTGGAGCCTGATGAGGACAGGGTTTGGAGAGGGCAGCAACCCCAGTGGGGTATAATGCCATAGAGTCATCCCTCCAAAGTAGCCATTTTCTCCAGGGGAATTGATCTCTATAGTCTGGAGATCCATTGTAATCCTGGGAAATCTCCAGACCCCATGTGGAGACTGGCAACACTAGACAGGCACCTGTGAACGATTGTCAGAAGGGCATTCCACAACCAAGGTGCCACAACTGAAAAGGCCTCGTCTTTAATATTTAAAGAGAGATGGATAAAAAGCTGGGTGAGAAGTCAGTTGTCATTCTCTCAGGTTTTTTCTTGGAAATCACAAAAGTTTAGATATAACAAAACCCCACTCAACAATTTGTAAAATTAAATTATGGGAAAATGTGATTATTTCAAAATGCCTAGAGAGACCACCTTTTCTTTCTTTCATATACATAAATACCAATCATGTTCTCGTTGAAGGATGAAGTGTGAGCCGTTCTCCATAGGGGCAGCTTTCTTCCTTTCTTTCTCCCTTTCCTCCCTCTGCAGGGAAGGGGTGGCTCACATCGCTAAAAATTATATAAGAAATCTATTTCTTTCAACATTAATGAACAGTTATATAAGTTAACAAAAAACACCCAGCAAAGAAACGAACACTGGGAAAGAAGAGTAGTTTCATTTTCATTAGAACATTCTAATAAATAGTTTTCAAGGAAGTAGTAACACTGCTTTAATTCTGTCGCTGTGTTTTGTTTTTTGTTTTGTTTTTAACAACAAAGGCAAATTTGATCTGTTGCTTGTTTCTAATTATGAAACACATCCAAATTAATACTATTCATTCCTCGTGGTGGACCAAAATTTTGATAATGCAAATTTGCCCTCTTTGTTATTTCCCCTCATTCCCAAGCTTTCCAGTCCAGTGAGTTGGGTCTAGGTATGTAAACTAGGGTTGCCAGGTCCCTCTTTGCAACCAGCGGGAGGTTTCTGGGGTAGAGCCTAAGGAAGGTGGGGTTTGGGGAGGGACTTCAATGCCATAGAGTCCAATTGTCAAAGTGGCCCATTTTCTCCAGGTGAACAGTAGACAATACTGACTTTGATGGACCAAGGGTCTGATTCAGTATAAGGCAGCTTCATGTGAACTGATCTATTGGCAGCTTCATGTGAACTGATCTCTATTGGCTGGAGATCAGTTGTAATAGCAGATCTCCAGCTAGTACCTGGTGGCTGGAAACCCTAATGCAAACAGACATTCACACAGCTTTTTGAGGTTGCACGCTTCCTCCTCTTCCTGCACAGAAACAACTGACAGGGAAGATTTCCTGGTTTGGGAAGTCTTCGGTCTAGCTTTTACTTACCAGTATGCCCAAATCTGGGCACTGTAATAAACTGGAGTTTGTTGCCCACAAACCAGGTTTACTGAGGCTTTATATCACCCCAATCTCTAGGGTTACCAGCTCGGGGTTGGGAAATACCTGGAGATTTTGGGGGTGGAGAAGAGGGCGGGGTTTGGAGAAGGAAAGGAATTCAATGGGGTATAATGCCATAGAGTCCACCTTCCAAAGCAGCCATTTTATCCAGGCAAACTGATCAGTTGTAATCCCAGTAGATCTCCAAATTAATACTGTGGATCGTTCAGGATATGGGTGGGAAAGGGGCAGTGTGGTATATGGGAATTGTCTGGTTTCTGAGTTTTCAAACTACGGGGGGTTGCGGGACCCTTGAGAAGAACACACTGTTTCTTCTAAATAAAGAGTATGTTTCCAACTTCCTATTAAGTATAGAAAAATGCCTAATGAAAAATTATGCCATCAATAATGTAAAATGGGAAGAAAGAAATGGAACAAGTTAGGCCCGCAGCATTATATTTATGTAAAAGAGCTGTTCCTTCCCTTGCCCTTATAGAGAAGAAAAATTGTCTTAAACTGCAATAATTTTTCACAAACTCATGCCGTTCTTCGAACTGCTGCAATAGATGTATGATAATGAGTTAAGGAGAAATTTCCACATGAGTTTAGACTTCGGGCCTTTAATTGTCTGGCCTTTCCAGACAATGAAAAAGAACCACTCCTCGCCCCCAGCCCTGAGAAGATCCCCAATCCCACTACAGCAGTGTGGGATTTTGGCCTTTGTGTTGGGTAAAGAATAGCTTCGCAGTGAAGGGACTACTTTGGTCCAGCACTGCATTAAGAAGAAAGAAAGAAAGAAAGAAAGAAAGAAAGAAAGAAAGAAAGAAAGAAAGAAAGAAAGAAAGAAAGAAAGAAAGAAAGAAAGAAAGAAAGAAAGAAAGAAAGAAAGAAAGAAAGAAAGAAAGAAAGAAAGAAAGAAAGAAAGAAAGAAAGAGAACAGCAAAACAAATATTAGATATTTCTGGGCTAAACTATGAATGATTTATTTACAAAAAAAAAACCTATCTGGAAGATCCAAAGTAAAACAATATGTAAATATACCCCTTCATTTACGGCTTGCTCTTTTCAGGCCAGGCTCCTTCTGTGTCCTTTTAGATCAAAACAGCAACTAGCAGCTGGCTAAAAAGTTGTCTTGTGACTCAAAGCTGCTGTAACGCATACTGCTGGGAAAGGAAATAAAACACCATAGTATTCACCACTTCTTTCATTTGACTCCGGGGGTTACCGCACTTTGTATTCCCAGCGATGTATTAAGAGTTTGAAAATGTTATTAAAAAACATCGCTTTAAAAGGATACCACGGCTTATAAATGGTTGGAAGACGTCTTCACAGCTAAAGGGACCAAACAAAGTGCGAACAGTATTTTTTATAACGTTTTCAAACTCTTAATACATCAGTGGGAATACATAGAAAGTGCAAACAGTATTTTTTATAACATTTTCAAACTCTTAATACATCGCTGGGAATACAAGTGCGGTAACAATCTCCATTAAATTCACTTGACTTTTTTTTTTAAGGCTTCTGAACTTGAGTTCTACAAGTCACCTGACTTCTAAAGCAGTTTTTAAAACACAAAATACAGTATAAGGCTTAAATTCACTGACGGTGTGAGTTGCACTCTGTTGTAGGTCAATTCAAGACAACTGAGGTAAAATACTCCAATACAGGTCTCATCCATTTCAAAGAAACTTGCACAGAAAAACTTCTGGTTTTAAGGCTACGGTATATTTGAAGGGATATGTCAACTGGGACAGTTAAAGAAGCAATGGCAGGGGGTAGTAGAACTCAACAGGGCTGTGTGTGAATGTGCATGTGTGAAAAGCCAGTTGCTCTGTACAGCGTGATCAGATAGGACAGAAGAAGAAGAAGAAGAGGAAGAAGAAGAAGAAGAAGAAGAAGAGGAGTAGGAGGAGTAGGTTTTTATATGCCAACTTTCTCTACCACTTAACGGAGACTCAAACAGGCTTACAATCACCTTACCTTCCCCTCCCCACAACAGACACCCTGTGAGGCAGGTGAGGCTGAGAGTGTGTGACTGGCCCAAGGTCACCCAGCTGGCTTCATGTGTAGGAGTGGGGAAACTAACCTGGTTCACCAGATTAGGGTCCGCCGCTCATGTGGAGGAGAGGGGAATCAAACCCAGTTCTCCAGATCAGACTCCACCGCTCCAATCCAATGAAGTAATGTGCCAGACAGCCATGAACAAGTCGACAAGCTGTCAAACAAACTGGCTGGTGTTTCAGCATCCCTCGTCAGCACTCTTTGGGGTAGCTGACCAAGGTCATGCGCACCCAAACTGCATAACTCTTAGCATGGAGTTAGATATGGGCCGCCATCTGGAAGAGCTTTTTTTGGTTTTTCCCTGTGCTGATCTACGGTAATTGACTCTGTAAAAAGGAAACATATATGGGGGAAATGGTTTATGGTTCTTTGCCTGCAGCCACGGCAGAAAATGTCGGCTTCGCCACCACTCTGATGCTGTTCCCAAATGCTCCTGCTATCCAATTTCATGCCTAACGTTATGACTTCTGGTATAAGATGTCGCTTGAAGTCCCAAATGATGAAGGTCGCATGGCAGCTCTTGCAGCTCTGTTGGTTTACGCTGTTTTCCACAATGTCGCCCAGTTTTTCACAGTCTAACCTGCTTAGGAACTCACCAGCATTCAACTTGTAAAATGGGCATATTGGATACAATGATAAGGATGTGATTCCTGGCTTTGGCTGCAGAGAACGACTAAGGACTTGTGCCCGTTTTGGGTCATAGTAGTGGTTAGTAGTGGTATAATGGTTAGGAGTGGCGGACTCTGATCTGGTGAACCAGGTTGGTTTTCCCACTCCTACACATGAAGCCTGCTGGGTGAACTTGGGCTAGTCACAGTTCTCTTAGAGCTCTGTCTGCCCCACCTACCCCACAAGGTGTCTGTTGTAGGAAGAGGAAGGGAAGGATGTTGTAAGCGGGTTTTATTCTCCTTAAAAGGTAGAGAAAATCTGCATATAAAAACCAACTCTTCTTCTTCATAGGACCCCCGGAAATGGGAACAGAGCTTTACCAAACAACCCTTATAATGAGAAGAGTGCATTTTTCCAGAAAGCAGAACAATGCCTGCTTGCCTGCTCGTTTACTAACTTAGTATATTTATTCTGTACGTTTTCCCCCTGAAGGGACCCAAGGCAACACAATATTAATAAATCTAAAGAAAATACAATAGAAAAACATACCTTCTAAGTAAAACAAACTGAAAGTAGCGAACTAGAAGTTGGGCCAGTCTTGAATCCGGTGGTCCAGCTCATCAAAGGTACTAGTCCCTGGTTAAGGGCCCTTTGGTTCTTGACCTTCAACTCATACCCAAGGGTTCATGCCTCTGGCCACATCCAAGTTATAACTGGAGACAGGAAGAGCAGAAAAATACACACCTTAGGTGATGCAGCTGACAACAGTGATGCTCCTCCCGGAGGGAGGAAACAGAGGGACAAAATTTAGGGGAGGGGGTCAAGCCAGCTAGAGGGCTCCTGAAGCCAACCTCATGCTGCATCCAGCCAAATGCCTTTCCTCTGCCCCAGGATGTGGTGATAGGATGAAACGCGTTTGGATTGTGGTTTTAATCAACCTGTATTAGTTGCCACTTGTGCTTTCTTTTAATATAATTTTAATGTTTTTAATATAGATATCGCCCTGACCTGGATGGCCCAGGCTAGCCTGATCTCGTCAGATCTCAGAAGCTAAGCAGGGTCAGCCCTGGTTAGTATTTGGATGGGAGACCACCAAGGAATACCAGGGTTGCTGTGCAGAGGAAGGCACTGGCAAACCACCTCTGTTAGTCTCTTGCCGTGAAAACCCCCCAAAAAGGGGTCGCCATAAGTCGGCTGCGACTTGAGGGCACTTTACACACACAATATAGAAATCAGCACCTCAAAAGAAGTATATTTCTATACATAATTGAGTCTTTTTCCACCCAACCTTTGGGTACTCAGCGTAAAGCGGCAGCGTATATTTGCCTTCTCATATATATGTTAGAAATGGGCTTTAGACCACCTGTAGCATATTCCAAGTAGCTGTTACGGGACGACCAAGTCCTTGGAGAACATATCAAACTGTAGTGATTCTGATGGGGTGGGGGGGGGGGATGAGATCAGCAACATCGTTCCAACCCATCATATTATTCCAGAATTTATTATTTGAATGTACAAACTCATATTCAGAGGCAGGGAATAAAACTAGGATTCCGGAAGGCGCAGCAATTGAAACAAAGAACATTGGGGGGGGGGGATATATATATAGAGAGACAGAAATGGAGAATGGATCATCAGTAAAGCTGACACCCTCCGTGAAAATGAGTTAAAGAAAGGGCAGATTAACTTTCGGATTTAGAAATACTAATATGAAAGAAGGGGAAAGATAAAAAGGAGTGGGTTATTAAAGTGCTTATATACAAATGGAAGAAGCTTAGTGGGAAAGCTAAGAGAGCTGACGGCACACAAACATTAGGAATGGAGGATGGTATTATGGGTCTAGCCAGACCTTCGCTAGGAAATGGCTGGTGGGGGTGGGGGAAGGATTACTGTAAAAGGAGAACGTGTTTCGAGGAGACAAGCAGGGATGAAAAGGAGGTTAGTGAGTCTGTTTGTGACGCGAGGCGCTTGACAGCTGCTATAAGTATAACTCAGGAGCCTTTCAAGAGAATATTATCAACCAGAAACTTGTGTTTGACCCTGAGAGCCAAACTAGATGCGAAGGGGTCCTCTCGCCCATCCTGAGGACGCTGCCACCATTTTAAAGTCGTTGAAAAATGCTACCAGGGCCCAATCCTCTTCAGGTCCACGTTACAGCACTCTTGTGCCCCCACCGCCGCCTTTTCAAGTGCCAAAACAAGCATGGGGGGGTGCAGCCGTTATGGCACTTGATACGACATGAGAAGGGAACAAGAGCTCCTCCGCCTGCTACGTTATGTGCCAAATCAGGATAGGGCCCTCGAGGCATTTTCAAATGACTTCAAAATGGTGGCAGTGCCCTTATGGCAGCCACAAGAATTCGATCCAGTCTAATTTAGCCCTCAGCAGAAGGAAGAAATGCAGGTGATATGAACAAAAACGGAGTATTTTCAGGAGCAATTTGGGATGCCAGCCTCCAGATGGGATGTGGGGATCCCCTGGAATTACATTTCGGTGTGAGACAATGTGGTGTAGTGGTTAAGAGCGGCGGACTCCAATCTGGAGAACTGGGTTTGTGTCCCCACTCCTCCACATGAACCCTGCTGGCTGACCTTGGGCTAGTCACAGTTCTCTCTGAACTCTCTCAGCCCTACCTACCTCACAAGGTGTCTGTTGGGGGGGAGGGGAAGGGAAGGAGACTATAAGCCGGTTTGATTCTCCTTTAAAAAGGTAGAGGAAGTCAGCATATAAAAACCAACTCTTCTTCTTCTCATCATCAGACTACAGAAATCAGTTCCCCTGGAGAAAATGGCAGCTTTAGAGGGTGGACTCTATGGCATTGTACTCCTCTGAGGTCCATGTCCGCCCCAGGCTCCATCTCCAAATCTCCAGGAGTTCCACAACCTGGACCTGGCAACTCTACCCCCCACCGGTGGCCAGGGGGGACCTGGCAAGCCTAGGAGCAGTGGAGATACTAGCAGTGCCCATTTCACCCAAATAAGATGAATAACTATGATAGATAATCTGGATTCTCAAATCTGACTTTTTTCTCTCCAATGTGACCATCACACTAATTCAGAGGCCACACAGATGACCCCTTACCAGGAGGGAAGACTGCCTTACTGTGTCATCCTGCCAAATCTCATCTCCAGCACCTGATCAGAAACCCAAGGAAGCCGAACCGGTGGCAAAAACCTCTCACCAAATTGCTGAGACTTGGGAAATGGTTGTCTGCATACATTTCGAAATCCCTCTTTCCTTGTTCTAACACATTCCCTTCAAACCTTAAGAAAAACAGAGGCGCAGTAGACCGCAATGCATGATGGAAGAGATCTTTGGGGAGTTTTATTAAGTTCTCCACAGCAACCTCCTTCATCTCTCTACAATGTGGATATGCTCAATAAAATTGGTAATTACATTACATAGACCCTTAGTGCATTTAAGGGTTTTATAGCCCCCAGATTATTTTTCACATCTTTTGTCTCTGAACCCTTTTTATAGAGGGATGGGGGCGGGGGGAGAAAGAGGACGGGTGAATCTGTACATAACGTTTGATGTTCCTGCAAATTATTTTTAAACGAAAATGTCATGTATTTGAATGCAGAGTGTCCGCAGAGAACGCTGGGAATAATTCACTTTTTAAAAAAGAACCATGTAGCGTTTGCAAATCTCAATCGGATGGCTGTGGAGCCCATTGTTCAAGGAAGGTGGATTCATTGGTGGCTTTTTACAATAAAAATTGCTTTTAATAATCAAGGTTTTTTAAAAAAAATACGAATGGAGTACAGAGAAAGATAATATTAATGTTTGAACCTGTGTTCACCCAATGAAATTCAGAGCAAATAAAACTGTACTTCTACTCAGAATGAATATACACAGAACTCAATAGCACAAGATGTGGTTATGCCCCCTCGCTTAGCTATTTTCATGGAAGAGGGGAAACACTTAGTAAAATTTCTGGAGCACGTAACTATCAACAGCAAATACCCAAGAGAGTTAAGTGAAGCCTCCATATGCAGAGGTAGTATACCTCTGAGTACCAGCGCCATTGAATCTAAGACAACCTAAATTCAGTGTTATTTAACTGTTTTAACTGTTTTAAAATGTTCGTATTTGATTGTATTTAATCCTGGTGTTAACCGCCGTGAGCCCAGTTTGGCCCGGGAGGACGGGATGTAAATAAAAGCTTATTCTAAATAAAAGCTTTTCATTATTTTATTACGTGATATTGGGGCAGACAATAGTGAAGGACTGAGGCCTTCATATCCTGTTTACCAGAGGACTCTTGCTGATTGCTATTGTATAGTGCCCCCAACCTCCAGGTATTAGCTGGCAATCTCCTGCTATTACAGCTGATCTCCAGCCAGTAGAGATCAGTTCACGTGGAGAAAATGGACGCTTTGGCCATTGGACTCTATGGCATTGAAGTCCCTCCCCTCCCCAAACCCCGCCCTCCTCAGGCTCCATCCCCAAAACCTCCCCGCAGTGGTGAAGAGGGACCTGGCAACCCTACCCCAGCACATACTTTCCCCACTTCTGTTCTGCTCACCACCACATTGTCTCTGCCAGATTGAATGGGCAGTTTGTTGAGCTAGAAAGGTTGCTTATCTCCTACATGAATAATAGGTAGGCTTGCCAGGTCCCTCTTTGCCACCGGCAGGAGGTTTTGGGGGCAGAGCCTGAGGTGGGTGGGATTTGGGGAGGGGAGGGAATTCAGTGCCATAGAGTCCAATTGCCAAAGCAACCATTTTCTCCAGGGGGACTGATCTCTATCAGCTGGAAATCAGTTGTAATAGCAGGAGATCACCAGCTACTACCTGGAGGTTGGCAACCCTAATAATAAGTATAATAAATATGTGATGATCAAAACTCAGGCTACAGTTAATGTGTTAGGACTATTTGTTCTCTGAACTCCTGTGGAAATGCTTTATTTGTCCCTTGATTTCAATGGGCCAGGAGCTTAACTGTCCTCAAGAGGGATTTGTGCCCTTCTTTTTAAGGCAGCTTCGTGCATTTTCTGTGCATGGGACCCATTTATCCATGGGCTTTCGAAAGCCAGACAGGACATCACAGCACCAGAGGATAGCAATATCCCTTGCTGGATGCTGCTATATCAGCCTTGCCACATCCCATCATTGGGCCCATGAGCACTTGAACATGTTTGGCCGCAGGGCACATGATTTCCCCTCAAGTCTCTGCTTGACAAGTTAATCCTGAGGGTAGCTCTAATGAGGACAAGAATTTTTCCCAGGCTGATACTGATGCAAGGATAAAAAGAGATTATAAACCAGGGAAACAATATAATTGATATAAATGATTATAAACCAGGAAAATAGTCATCGTACACCAGTTAATATGAAGCCTTTTTTTTCTTGAATATGATACAAGAATGGAAGAGTGACAGGAAATTTCAGAAAATGCATCTTACCTCTATCTCAGCAAAGGTATTTTAAGGGGGAAGGAGAGGATCTCTTGTCACGTTAAGGATTCTGCCTGTGAAAATCATAAAATGAACTAATGACACCCAAGGGGATTTTTTCAAATCAATAACACTAGCATCCTTTTTAGAAATTATTATTATTATTATTATTATCATCAGCATCATCAGCATCATCAGCATCAACATCATGATGATGATGATGATTTCAATTTGTTTCCTGCCCTCTATCCTGGCCAAGGCTGTGCTCAATGGTGGCTAACATCTTTAAATACAATATAATACAATGAAACCACAATATAAAAGAATCAAACCAGTTTACAATCTCCTTCCCTTCCTCTCCCCACAACAGACACCTCATGAGGGTAGGTGGGTAGGGTTGCTAGGTCCCTCTTTGCCAGCGGCGGGAGGTTTTTGGGGCGGAGCCTGAGGAGGTTGGGGAGGGGAGGGACTTCAATGCCATAGAGGCCAATTGCCAAAGCGGCCGTTTTCTCCCTTGGAACTGGTCTCTATTGGCTGGAGAGCAATTGTAATAGCAGGAGATCTCCAGCTAGTACCTGGAGGTTGGCAACCCTATAGGTGGGGCTGAGAGAGTTCAGAGAGAACTGTGACTAGTCCAAGGTCACCCAGCAGGCTTCATGTGGAGGAGTGGGGAAACCAACCCGGTTCTCCAGATTAGCGTCCGCCGCTCATGTGGAGGTGTGGCGGGAGTACTGTGTCTGCCCGGGTGAAGCCCAAAGTGGAGCCTCCCCAACCTTATATTGATACTGGATTTAACCTGGGACCCTCTGCCTGCAAAGCTCCACTCCCCGCCCCCATAAAATGTACAAACTGTTGAACATTATTTGCGTGACAATAAATCAGCCTTTTCCATTACGCAAAAGCCGTAGCAAAAAATGAAAGGAAAAAATATGAATGGAAATAAATAGAAATGAAACACGGAACATTCACTGCTCCCTAGTCAGCAATCCAAATCTCACCACTCCCACAAACAGCAGTTTGCAATTGCAAATCTTCGCCAACTGCACAAAGCATCCTAGAAAGATATGTATCATGTGCCCTCTCCACGATGTCTGAGAGTCACACCCTTAGCCTGTCAAGGTCACACCGTCTACTCTGACCAGCAGCAATTCTCTAGAATCTCAGGAAGAGAGGTCCTTGACATAATTTCTGAAAGAAGGGCATACGGTTCCCAAGCAGCTTTGCAATTGTTCTGCGTATCCCCTCATAAACCTGATTCACTAGCCCTCTGTACACATAATATTATATGCGCTGAAGTCGACATGCCTAGGAGAGGAGCTGGAATAAGCGCTGATCCACCCCCACTTATATGTGACTGCTGGTTCATACGCATGGGATCTACCTGTGCAAAAAGTGCACAGCTGTGTTTCCCTGTGATCTTTCAAAACAGCAGTGAGTCTACACATGTATACTTCCAGTACCCATACACTTTGTGCACATGACCCACTGATAGGACTGCCAGGTCCCTCTTCACCATCAGCGGGAAGGTTTGGGGGTGGAGCTTGAGGAGGGTGGGGCTTGGAGAGGGGAGGGACTTCAACGCCAAAGAGTCCAATTGCCAAAGCGGCCATTTTCTCCAGGTGAACTGAACTCCATTGGCTGGAGATCAGTTGTAATAGCAGGAGACCTCCAGCTAGTACCTGGAGGTTGGCAACCCTTCCCATCGATCATACATAGATGGGGACAGAACCCGGGCAGGCTTAACTACTCCCCCACACACACACATGTTCATTTCAATGTGTGAAATGTCGTGTCATAGACTACAAAGTCAATAGGATTGTATAAAAAATTATACAGCACCCTGTAGGAAGAGCTGGGGGTGTGGCTTATGAGGACCAGTGGGAGGAGCAAAAATTAAGGGGAGTCAGGGGTGGGACTTATGGATTTCATTAAAGGCCCACCTAAAATTTACCCCATACCTTGAGCTCAGGAAATACACATTTATTCTGTGCAGGTATGCCCAGACCTGGACCATGTCCGCACTTCACGTTTGCAGCTCCAATTTCTAGGGTTGCCAACCTCCAGGCAGTAGCTGGAGATCTCCTGCTATTTCAAGTGATCTCCAGGCGAAAGAGATAAGTTCACCTGGAAAAAATGGCCACTTTGGAAGGTGGACTCTATGGCATTATACCCCATTTAAGTCCCTCTTCTCCCCAAACCCTACCCTCCTCAGGCTGCACCCCCAAAATCTCCAAGTGTCTGGTGCAAAAAAATATTTTTTCCAGATGTGTTTTAACATCAACAAGTGACAAAATATATTTTGCACCAGACGCTTGCATGAGCAAATTATCATGCTGAAAGACCTATGTTTGGTGTTATTAATTTACCTCTAGTCACACAGGATATAAGGTTTATACATTTCTGATAAAATACTTTGTAAAGTGCATTTCTGGATGTGTTTTTAATAATTATGTTTTGTATAATTTGACCTCTGAGGAAGGCCCAGGAGGCTGAAACGCGTATGGAATATTGGTCATTTACATGTTGTACATCATCAACCGTGACCATGTCCGCACTTTGCGTTTGCAGCTCCGATTGCTACGGGTTTCCTTGCATGTTCGCACTTCATCTCTTCCGAAGGATTCCGGAGATGTCTCCAGAGCACAATTTCTCCGTATTAAGAGCATTCGCTTATACGGCGAATTAATAGAAATTAAACGTTTTCCTCACCCGGAGCCTGAAGTGGCTAGCCTGATTGATCTCATCAGATCTCGGAAGCTAAGCAGTGTTGGCCCTGGCTAGTATTTGGATGGGAGACCTCCAAGGAATACCTGGGTTGTGACTCGGAGGCAGGCAATAGCAAACCACCTCTAGACGTCTCTTGCCTTGAAAACCCTGTTTGGTCGCCATCAATCAGCTGTTGACTTGACAGCACTTTCCACCCCCACACATTTGGTAAGGATAGGTACGTTCAATATGGTATATGCATCACTCAAACGGTTTAACAAATCTGTCTTTCTGCCATGAGGCCCTTTATTTATTTATTTTTTCCCTTCATTTTCTTCCCCCCCACCCCACGACATTTCACCCTCTGCACATCGAAACCTTCAGCTCAGGATTTAAAATCCAAAGCTATAAGGGTCTTTTTTAAGTGTGTTTTTGGGTGGCTCCACAGCCTTGAATCCAAATTGAAAGATGCCGTTCAGCTGTCCTTCTATAAATAGGCAGCAATTATAAAGAAATAAGGGTCAGTCTGAAATCCCAGAGAGCGTTTATAATAACCTGCACTTGCTATATTTAACTAGAGACATGAAAACTGCTTCATTTTCAAGGAAGCCTTCAAGTATTACAACTGACGAATTTACAAAGGCATGAATTATTGATGAAGTGGAATTTTCCCTGGAATTTGTGCAACTTGTGTGTGTGTGTGTGTGTTTGAGCATACTTCCCCTGCTTCAGTCTACAGGTGCTTGTTCCTGGAATTTTTGCAGTGTTCATTTCAGGCTAAAAATATGAACCAATTTACAAGTTTAATCCAGTTTCCTGGAGCAGCAAGACACAAGCATGCACATTATACTTCGTTTCCAAAAGCAGGGGGCAGGGCTAGAAGTAAACTACACCTGGAAAACAGTAGCCCTGTTCACAACTTACAGCAAATGCACATGCAATCCAGTACAGTGTACGCCTGATTTTTCTCTATACACATATTGACTAATTATAGACAGAAAGTCTCAGATTCTATTAACGTTTCCTATTTATTGAACAATCGTTCACCCCATATATTGGAGACGGTAGCACAGTTTTTAAAGTTTGTTTTAAAAGCCCACCAAACGGTTAATTAGATGGCAGTACCAACAAACAGCGCTATTTGTTGTAACTGTCTTTTAACTATGCCATAAAGGGCATTTTTTAATATCTCCATTCCTTTTGTACCCTTTTTGTATTATGTTTTTATGCCAATAAAGGAATGATGATGATGATATTGACTAATTCTCATGTGACATTCAACACATGCACAGCTGAATGTATGATTTAACCACCACCACTCCCATTTATCCAGCAAGGAGCCCCGTGGCATAGAGTGGTAAGCTGCAGTACTCCAGTCCAAGCTCTGCTCATGACCTGAGTTCGATCCCAACGGAGGTCGGTTTCTTGTAGCCGGCTCAAGGTTGACTCAGCCTTCCATCCTTCCGAGAGGTCGGTAGCATGAGTACCCAGCTTGCTGGGGGTAAAGGGAAGATGACTGAGGAAGGCACTGGCAAACCACCCCATAAACATAGTCTGCCTAGTAAATGTCAGGATGTGACATCACCCCATGGGTCAGTCCCCCCTTTTACTTTTACCCCACCCCTTTACTTTTACCCATTTATCCAGATACTGGTTCCTGGTTTCCTTTGTAAAGTAAATGTGTGTTGGCTCTTTCTTGCAAACAGATGTACGCACATGGAGACATGATGTCCCGGCATTTAAAGGAACATCTGAACAGGGCTACTGAACACACATGAAGCTGCCTTATACTGAACCAGACCCTTGGTCCATCAAAGTCAGTATTGTCTACTCAGACTGGCAGTGGCTCTCCAGGGTCTCAGGCAGGGGTCTTTCACGTCACCTACTTGCCTAGTCCCTTTAACTGGAGATGTCGGGGATTAAACTTGGGACCTTCCACATGCCTAGCAGATGCTCTACAAAATGAGCCTCAGCCCTTCCCCATATTCCTTGCCATGTAGTATAAAGTGGCAGACCAGGATCCAGTACAAACGTGGTTAGAGCGCCAGACTAAAATCTGGGAGGCTGAGGTTCGACTTTCTGCTCACCTATAAAGCTCACTAAAGCTACAATACTAAGGACATTTTTCTAGGTGTGTGTATGTAAAGTGCCATCAAGTCATAGGTGACATTATGACCCCATAGGATTTACAAGGCAAGAGACATCCATAGGTGGTTTGCCATTGCCTTCCTCTGAATAGTGACCCTGGTATTCCTTGGAGGCCTCCCACCCAGGCTTACCGTGTCCCTTTGCTCCATTGGTGGGAGCTCTTCAGCAGCGTGCGATGCTCACACACCCCGCACAATGAGCCTACATCACTTCCGGGTTTACTTGGAAGCGACGCAGACGCTCTATCAATCTCTGCCGAAACTCTATGGTAATTAAATAAAAGCAATCTTAAGAAACGATCACAAGATAAGCTGGGTGCATTTCACAGGCAGACAGTGTGGACACACAGAGACACGAATAGTAAGTCTCAATTAAAAATATTAAAGTGATTCCATGCACACCCCTCCTTTTAATAATGTGCCTCTTAAAATTGGAACTGCCACCAGTTCCAATTTTAAGAGGCAAAGGGAGAATGCCAGGTATCACATATTTCTAGGAATCCATAAGGCCCATGTTGCCTGCCCATTCCTGAGATTTATGTTGCCCCAGATGGAGGAGGAGGAGGAGGAGAAGAAGAAGAAGAATCACAGAATCATAGAGTTGGAAGGGTCCACCAGGGTCATCTAGTCCAACCCCCTGCACAATGCAGGAATTTCACAACTACCTTCCCCACACACACCCAATGACCCCTACATGCCCAGAAGATGGCCAAGATGCCCTCCCTGTCGTGAACTGCCTAAGGTCATAGAATCAGTATTGCTGACCGATGGCCATCTAGAAGAAGAGTTGGTTTTTATATGCCAACTTTCTCTACCACTTAAGGAAGAATCAAACTGACTTACAATCACCTTTCCTTCCCCTCCCCACAACAGACACCCTGTGAGGTCGGTGGGGCTGAGAGAGTGTGACTAGCCCAAGGTCACCCAGCTGGCTTCATGTGGAGGAGTGGGGAATCAAAGCCAGTTCTCCAGATCAAACTCCACCGCTCCAAACCACCGCTCTTAACCACTATACCACACTGGCTCCCCGCACCACACTGGCCCTCCTGGCTTACCAAATGAGATTCCTGACTTGGGCATTGAGGGTCATAATCTAAGTCCCCGGCACACCATGCCAGTTTCTCTCAAAGCGTCTCTGCTCACTTAGTTGTCCACATTTGCCTTTCAGAATCAATGGGCGGCTAATTGTCCGCATGAATTTTCGTGGAAACCTTGCTAGCTAGTTGCTCTTCATTGCAGGTTGCAATTTGCGTGCTCCTGATCTTGGCACATTTGATTTGGGAATCCCACTTAAAAACTTCCTCCCGGGATTGCCCCTTCGTACAGCAGAGCAATCTTTCATTAGAAAAGCCACTTCCAAACTAAAACTCCATTTCTTGCTTGATTTAACACTGTCTCTTAATCTGGTGTTTGGGATTAGCAAAATTGCATGGGTAGCAGGATTCTGCACGCCCTAAGAGCTGGCTGGGAAGATTTGACCATGAAATGAAAAATGACCTTTCTGCTGGGCGGGGGGGGGGGGGAGAAAGAAAGAAAGAAAGAAAGAAAGAAAGAAAGAAAGAAAGAAAGAAAGAAAGAAAGAAAGAAAGAAAGAAAGAAAGAAAGAAAGAAAGAAAGAAAGAAAATCTTTCAGACCTTTTGCCAAAAAAAAACAAAAACCCTCCTGGCCTGACAGCTTCAAAGTAGTAAGAACCCAGACAAAAGCCTCTGTGCCTAATCATTTCAATTGCACAAAGCCTGCATCTCATATATAGATTTGAGTAAGGAGGTGTTTTACTCCTCTGGGTTGTTAGAGGGAGTTAATGCACCTTACCAAACCTTTTTAGTTTTTAGTATGTGCAAAAGGCAATCAGGAGTTAACCCCGAAGGGGTATCATCTGGAAGGTCATGGAAGACATTTTGTTTTTAATCTATCTGTTTCTGGATCGAAGTGGGTTGTTGTAGTCATGGGCTAGCTGCTGGATTTCACAGAACCTTTCATGAGGTGAAATGCAACGTTTCAAACCTATGGAGACCAAGGGATTTGTTGATCTGTTTGGTTAATTCCATTATTCCTTCCTCCACAGAATTCAAGGCAGCTTACATAGGATTCCCAGGAGGTCTCTAGTTGAAGACCACGCCAGCCCCAGACCTGCCGAGCTTTGACAAGGTTGCCGGATCATGCGCGAAAGCCATTCAGCCATTCCAAAATATAAATAATTGCACCTTCCTGATTGCAGTCTGGAGTAAAATGGGGACTGTGAGGATGTGATGCATAATTTCCCCTTAAACTACTCCCTACTGCTATGGATGCCAACCTTCAGGTGGTGGCTGGAGATCTCCTAGGATTATAACTGATCTCCACGAATTGGAGATCACCAGGAGAAAATGGCCTCTTTGGAAGGCAGACTCTATGGCTTTATAGAATCATAGAATTGGTACCACCAGGGTCATCTAGTCCAACCCCCTGCACAATGCAGGAAATTCACAACTGCCTCCCCACACACACACACACACACACAGTGACCCCTACTCCATGCCCAGAAGATGGCAACAAAAACCCTCCAAGATCCCTGCCCAATCTGGCCTGGAGGAAAATTGCTTCCTGACCCCAAAGTGGTGATCAGCATTACCCTGGCCATGTAAGAAAGGGCCACGACAGCCAAACATTGACACAGCCCTTCCTGCCCTCCCTCTTGTGATCTGCCTACGTTTCCATTGATGTCCCTCCCCTCCCCAAACCCCACCCTCCTCAGGCTTGACCCACAAAATCTTCAGATATTTCCCAACCAAGAGCTGGCAGCCCCACCTAAGCAGGTCTACTCAGAAGCAAGACCTATGTTATCCAGTGATGCATACTCTCAGGAGAGAGTCCTTTAGGATTGCAGCCATAGGGTTGGATTCAACCAGGTTGACTTTCTTGTGGGGAGAAAAGAATGTGTCCCCTTTGATCACCAAAAAGGGCTCTGTTGGGGATCATGTGACCTTAGGGTTGCAGGTCCTTCTTTGCTATTGGCGGGAGGTTTTTGGGGCGGAGCCTGAGGAGGGCAGTGTTTGGGGAGGGGAAGGACTTCAATGCCATAGAGTCCAATGGGCAAAGCGGCCATTTTCTCCAGGTGAACTGATCTCTACTGGCTGGAGATCAGCTGTAATAGCAGGAGATTGCCAGCTGATACCTGGAGGTTGGCAACCCTATGTGACCTCAAGGGACCAAAGTCATGTGGGACATACAAAGTGGAACTGGGCAAGACTGAATGGAAAAGCTGGCTGGATCCAACTCACACACTCCAAGGTTTCTCTCTCCCTTCCGTTCCCAAGTACGAGCTTCTGAAAGGTCACTTTCAAACTTTTCCAGAGTTTCTTAGAAAGAAGAGTTCAGAAGATGCCCACCAGGTTCAAATCAGTAATTTAATTCCACTTTTTTTTTAAGTCCATGTGCAATTTTCTTTTAAAAGCATACATGTTGATAGGGTTGTTTCCGTGAAGCATCTTATCAGATGAAATATCTTCACTAACCATGAGTAATGTGCGAAACTGAATCACTGCAGGTGAGCTGATCAATTTGCATTACGTGCCCAGAGTAGATACGTTTTCATAAAGGTATGTCAGCTGATAACACAGATAAGGCTCTTTCAATTCCCTGAATAATTTCAGCACATACATCCCTTACACAAATTCATACCGTGCTGTTGGAACGTATTGAAATGAACTTGCTGCCAATCGTTTCCTTCATTCCCTCCCCCACCCTCACCCCCCGGTGAAATTGAAGCAAGATTTAATTTTGTTTTCTCCTTGCTGAATTTGGAAACTGGTAGTTTTTTAAAATGAGAAGTGTTAAAAAAAAAACTTTGTTCATCTTGTAAACTCAGTATTACCAATATATTCTCTCATGTTCTTTGTTAAAAAAAAAATCAAACTTGCGATAAGTCCACAAAACCCTGGAAACATACAGCTTAACAGAACGTCCTGAATATTAAAAAAAAGTTCTTATTAGAATGCCTTAAAATCTACATTCACATTTGGACAAGGCAGTCAACACACAGGAAGTTAGAGATCGAATATAGCCAGCGTGGTATAGTGGTTAAGGGTGGCTGACTCTAATCTGGAGAACCTGGTTTGATTCCCCGCTCCTCCACATGAAGCCTGCTGGGTGACCTTGGGCTAGTCACAGTTCTCTCTGAACTCTCTTAGCCCCCACCTACTTCACAAGGTGCCTGTTGTGGGGGGGAAGGCAATTGTAAACCAGTCTGAGTCTCCTTAAAATGAAAATTGAGGTATAAAAACCAACCTAAAAGCTCTGCATGTGCTATCACCCCGTTCATGGCTGCCTATATTAGTGATAGCCATGGCTTGCTCTCACAGCCTGTAGGAAAGAGCAAGAGTCTAGTAGCCTCTTAGACTAACAAAATTTCTGGCAGGGTATGAGCTTTCGTGAATCACAGCTCACAAGTGACTCATGGAAGCTCATACCATGCCAGAAATTTTGTTAGTCTTTAAGGTGCTACTGGACTCCTGCTTATTTCTACTGCTACAGACAAATACGGCTACCCATCGTGATCTATCTCACAGCCTGAGCAGAGTCTACCATCACAAAACGATAGGGTTGCCAGTTCTCTCTTCGCCATCTGCGAGAGATTTTGGGGGCAGAGCCCGAGGAGGGCGGGGTTTGGGGAGGGGAGGGACTTCAATGCCATAGAGTCCAGTAGCCAAAGCGGCCATGTTCTCCAGGCGAACTGATCTCTATCGGTTGGAGATCAGTTGTTAATAGCAGGAGATCGCCAGCTGGCACCTGGAGGTTGGCAACCCTAGAGGCAGAGGGAAGGGTTTTTGGCAAGACCCAATCCAATGAACATTCCCATCATTTTTACCACACACATTAATAGGCTATGTGGTGAAAAAAATTCCATGGAACCATTCACTGAGTGGTAACTTGTCATAGGGCGAAAACGCATGGTCGCTTTAGCCTCCTTTATTCCCTGTTTCAGCCAGGATTTAGCCAGGTGAAAAAATTTCCATGCAACCATTCACTGAGTGGTGACTTGTCATTGGGCAAAAACGCATGGTCGCTTTAGCCTCCTTTATTCCCTGTTTCAGCCAGGATTTAGCCAGGATCGAACGCATGCGCGTTCGATCCTGGCTAAATCCTGGCTGAAACTGGGAATAAAGGAGGCTAAAGCGACCATGCGTTTTCGCCCATTGTGTATATTTAACCATTTGGTACATTGTCTATGTGTAGATGTTCATGTTGCCAAACATTCCACAGATTTTACCACACCTCTGTACTTTTGATCCCACACCCTACTATAGATTTTTACCACACACCTGCACTAGTTGTATGCCTTCAAAACACATCCTTACTGTTTGGCAGCCATGGTGCCCCAGAATAAGAGCTCTCACACCAGGTGTCCCTCAGTTATCTGCATAGGCCTCTCCCCCTTCTAGAAATAAACCTCATCTGGAAGCAAGGAACTGTTATAATAAGCAAGATCCACCCATTCCAATTCAGCATGGCCAAGAACTGTGGAATTCATTCATTAACCGAGACAGTTAGAAGCAGGAGCCTTTTCCGCCTATATTGCCTGCAATAAAAAAAAATATTCAAAGCACTTCATATTTCATTAAAATTATCAGCAGAACGGTTTTCATCTAATGTTATTTCTGCTTTTAATAAAATGGGGGTCTTGGAAAACGAACATCCGAAAAAAGCCCCATCCTTCTTCCCTTTCTCTTCTTTACAATTATGACATTGCATATCCCCACGGACGAGGAAATGACCCATAAATTGAGTTATGAAGGTCATCGTCTATGAAGTACAGATATTCTCCATATTTCTACCCCCCCCCCCAAAAAAAAAGTGTTGTCAGCTCTCCTTGACAGAAACGACTTTAGTTCATGGTGAATTTAAAGCCTACGTATCAGGTTTGGGGGATAAAGATCGTTTTCAGAAGTCTGTATAGACTTTGAAGTGGAGGCTTTTAAAAACCCTCTATGTACTTGATTCATTTCTTTCTTTCTTTTTTTCTTTTTAGTTTTAAGCCCCCTAAGCCCCCAACAATAGCCCGCCTTAAATCGCCAAGTTAAAAAAAGTTGTTTTGAAAGCTTTCTTTAACCACGATGCCACAGCTGTGACAATTAGATTATTTTTTCTGTGATGCTGCTCTTTGTTTCCTGATTAGAAGCTTTGAAGCCGGAGAAATGATTAGATCAAAAATAGATGCTTTTTTGTTGGGGGGGGGGAATAACACTCAGAAGAAAGATTAATGTTATTTATGATGATCTCCGGGCCTTATTGTACAGACTGATAAATATAAGCTGAACTCCAGGTATCTCAGATGGGTATCGAGCACTCGGAGAAGCTCCTTCTTAGACCCAACCAGACAATTGGTCCACCTAGCCAATACTTTGTACTCCGGCTGGCAGCTGCTCTCCGAGGATTCAGGCAGGCAGATTATGCCAAAGAAGAACATGAGAAAAACTTTAAATTTCAAAACAGGAGCAGGGTGAGAATGGGAAAAAGAAGAGCTAGGGGAGCAGCCATGGCTCGATGGTAGAGGATCTGCTTGGCATACAGAAGGTCCCAGGTTCAATCTCATCGCCAGTTGAAAGGACCATGTAGTCAGTAATATGAAAGTCCTGTCTGAGACTCTAGAGAGCCAGTGCCACTCTTAGCAAATAATATGGACCTTGATGGACCGATGGCCTGATTCAGTATAAGGCGTAGAGTTGCCAACCTCAAGGTGTGGCTGGAGATCTCCCGCTATTACAACTGATCTCCAGGTCTGTCTCCCACGTCTGTTTTTCCTATGTTTTTCTTCAGCTTAACGGGACTCCTGGACATCAGGAGGGAGGGAGGCAGCTCTCCCAGGTATAGTGTTGCCAGGTCTCCCCTCTCAATCGGCAGGAGGTTTTCAGGGGCAGGGCTGGGGGTTTGAGTGCTAAAGCAGCCGCAGCAATGCAGCACTTCTGATTGCCGCTCCAGAGCAGCCAGGTAGATTGGCAGGCAATTGATAAGGGGGTTTCTTTCTTTTTTAAAATACTTTCCCCAGGTGTTGATAGGGTGGCCAACCTCCAGGTACTAGCTGGAGATCTCCCACTATTACAACTGATCTCCAGCCAATGGAGATCACTTCATCTGGAGAAAAATGGCCGCTTTGGCAATTGGACACTAGGGCATTGTAAAATCTATTGCCAATTACTCAAACATCTGGTCAGATTGGCTCTAGTTGTAATACTGGTTAGTATATTTCTCTCATATACTATGTGTGCAGGTATCAACCTACTAGGCTTGAACTGTTTGTATATGTATTTATTTATTTATTTATTTCTGTAAATGTGTGCAGGCTTAACATGGGTTTTAATTAACCACTGATGGAGGCCCAATAGGCCAAAACACATTTGGTTGTGGTTACAGATGTCAGCCTTAGGAAATGCCATTGTGCTATTTTAATGTTTTTAAAATATTTTTAACCTTTACATAGCGCTTCCAATAAATTATATTTACAGCATTTATATACAGATATATATATATTTTCCTTTTACCCAACCTTGGGTACCCAGCTTCTGAATCCTGGCTGAAACAGGGAATAAAGGAGGCTAAAGCGACATGCGTTTTCGCCCTATGTCTTTACCACACCTATGTACCTTTTCATTCTTACCTCTTGGCAAGACCATACAGCCGTCCAAGTTACTGTGGCATAAGAGAACACTCAGCAGAGCCCTTTTGGTCACGTAAATGGGCTATCTGTCAACGCCAATACATATTACTCTAATAATAGAGCAATTTGTCAGATGTATTTTCCTTAATTTTCAAAATCAGTTAAAAAAAACGCAGCCAGTATTAAGGAACAGAGATCATCATAAGCTCTCCCCTGAAGCAGGCAACAGGGGATTGTTAATATCTGAAGTACTAAATTCACAATAAATTGTCTCTGCCTATCTTTTCCCCCCTCTAACCGCTTAAGTATGCTCTTTGTTATCAACTTCAGAATTAGACAAGAATGCAAAAGACAAAGGAGATATTTAATTTGGGTCAAGAAGCTAAAAAGGGGTGAGAGACGTGGGGGGGGGGAATCACTGATTACACAGCCCTGCAATTTGCACATTTATAATCTTATTACATTTCTCTGCCCAGAAAAGAATTGAAGAGTACAAACTCTAGCGGGAACAGGAGGGGGGGAGGTCCTGCAGGGTCTGAAATGCCATAGAGTGTGGAACTTTACTTGACTACCTCTTTTTTCCCCCCTCAAGTAAAGGTTAAACTCCGGATGATCCTTCAGAATAAGAAAAAAAAAGCAGGAATCCTAGATCTGGACGAAGGTTAAGTGGGAATGGGGGGAAATATTCTCCAGCCCTGTCGCTTCCATGCCTAAATCTCCTACCAGGCTCTGTTTAAATGCTGTTTATCAGGATTCCTTACAAGACACTTTAATTGCTTTCTCACACTATCTGCCTCCTTAGTTACAGCACCTCCCATTCTGCAGGTGTCCCGTTGGAGATACCGAGGTTCTGGCCTCATCAGTCCCCCACTGAGACCTTTATCAGTTGCAGGCGGCGAGCCTTCGGATTGGATTAGAGATTGATTATATACTAATCATGCCATCTTGACAGGCAGACCGGCAGCTTGTGGTCAATGGGATCTTGTAATCAGCACTGGGATAATGAGATGCACACCGCTGGGCTTGTGGAACAGCAGGTTCTGACCCGTAACCCATGGCTATATTTGGAAAGGACCCGTTTCTATCAGGAGGCTTCCAGAAAAGAAACAGATAGGTCATTTGCCAGCCGAGACACAAAGTTTTTAAGTGTTTCCCAGAGTTTTTAGGGATACGTGACAGTGGGTATCGGGGAAAGAAGAAGAAGCAGTGGTTTGTAAATGCTGGTTTTCTCTACCTTTTTAAGAATCAAACCGGCTTACAATCTCCTTCCCTTCCTTTCTCCACAACAGACCCCTTGTGAGGTAGGTGGGGCTGAGAGAGTTCAGAGAGAACCGTGACTAGCCCAAGGTCACCCAGCAGGCTCCATGTGGAGGAGCGGGGAAACCAACCCGGTTCTCCAGATTAGAGGCCACCACTCTTAACCACAGCACCATGCTGGCTTGCATGGTGAAGAATTTTCTCTCAGAGTAGAATCTGGCCATAAAAAAGTGAGGATGGGCAAGATGGATCAGGGCTACAGTGCTGGGGAAAGAAGAAGGTGGAAAGGCAGCTCTGGACAAAGTGAATATTTTGATTTAATTTGTCCCTTATGAGGGGACCCTTGAGTCTTCATGATGACTAGGGTAGCCATGTCCCTCTTCGGCACCGGCAGGAGGTTTTTGGGGTGCAGCGTGAGGAGGGCGGGGTTTGGTGAGGGGAGGGACTTCAATGCCAAAGTGTCCAATTGCCAACGTGGCCATTTCCTCCAGGTGAACTGTTGTAATAGCAGGAGATCTCCTGCTGCTACCTGGAGGTTGGCAACCCTAATGATGACATGGGGTTCCTTTTCCTCACGCTGCTTTTCTTCCTGTGAAAACTGACACCTTTTTCAATGTTTTTGCGTCAATTGAGTATAAGTGGCATATAACCCATAAATGGGATAAATGTGGCATGTGCATATAAATGAGGTGGGAAGGGCAGAAAAGAAACAAAAAGACTCTTCAGTGACAGCAACAAAAATGAGATGACCCAAAAAGGAAGACAAAGACAATGTACAAACCCCCAAAAAATTTTTTAAAGGTTACCTCTAGCCACAACATTCCTGGTGCAAACCATACCTCCGTACACAAGCCACTATTTCTCTGCTTCAGACCATGTTTCTATAATATGGAATTAACAATACTGCTCTACATTCTAAGGCTTTTGTAAGGACTGTTGAGACCATTAAATACTTACAGAAATTAGATAAAATGTAGCATGAATACTGAGTATTAATAAGAGGGGTATAGTACTGTTTATTATTTAGGGCAGGGTGGTGGCTCAGTGGTAGACCATCTGCTTTGATCCAGGAGGTTCCAGGTTCAATCCCTAGGGTCTCCAGTGAAAATGCTCAGGGGGATGAGATCCGGCAGAGTTCCCTGCAGTCAGAGTAAACAATACTGAGCTTGATCAGTCAACTGACTTGGTACAAGTCAGCTTCGGGTATGTTCCAAAGAGTTGGAAGAAGAGTTTGGGGGGTTTTATATGCCGACTTTCTCTTCCTTTTAAGGAGAATCAAACTGGCTTACAATCTCCTTCCCTTACTCTCCCCACGACAGACACCTTGTGTCTGTTGCCAATTGGAGATTTTGGGGCAAGAGGCACATCCAGGAATAGATTTTGATGGGGCAGGCATGAGGCCTAGCTGACAGTGGTGCTCCATGACTTGAATGATCACAGTACAGGAGCAATACAAAGAAAATTCAACCCTGCAGCCCAAAATATACCTGGTTTATTCAACGAAATCCCTGATGCTGAATCCAAGGCAAAAACAGCACCATATCACGTGTTGACTGGTGACCCTAGGGCCACCTGTGACTTACACTTCTCCCTAGGCCATTGTTTGTGTGGAACCAGAACTGGAACTTCAGTGCAGTTCCTGAATTTCGCCCACCATAGGGTTTCCAACCTTTAGGTGGTGGCTGGAGATCTCCCGCTTTTACAACTGATCTCCAGGAGACAGAGATCAGTTCCCCTGGAGAAAACGGCCACTTTGGAAGGTGGACTTTATGGCATTATATCCCTTTGAAGTCTCTCCTTTCCCCAAACCCTCCCCTCCTCAGGCTCCACCCCCAAAAACGTCAGGTATTTCCCAACCTGCATCTGGCAACCCTAGCCCCTCATCTAGTGGGGGAAGCCGGCAAGACCTACATTATAAGTGGGACTGACCAATCTGGCCAGTCCTGGCATCGCTCAACATAACTTAACATTCCTTCTTGAGTATAAAGTAAAATCTGAAAGACATTTTAGTATCTCTGGGGAGAGGAAGAAAGAGAGAGTGCCATATTTCACCATTTCTCTCGGCTTGTAAACATTTGCAGGTAGTGATTATCGCATGCCCTCAGCTTGCAGCCTATAATTACCCTACCTACTATTGCAGTGAATAGAACCCTAATCATGAAAGAAGGCTATTAACCTCCTGAAATTTAAGCAATATTATATTTTTTTTGCAAAGGAGAGCGTAACTACCAAATCTTGACACATCCGTTAAAAAAATTAAAAAGTATATCGCTAATGAATGCAATTTTTTTTTGTTAGGGCATGTGATAGAACAGAAATGTGTTGGGGGGGGGGTAGCACCCCGTACTTCGCACAGAATGTTATTTCTAAATGTTATCAGGAGCTTCAAAATACATCCCTTTTGAAGCATTAGCTATGGGCTCAACTGGCTGAAATCAGTAGATTAAATCATAAAGTCAGCTTTTCTTATGTGCCAGTCCAAAGACTCATTCCTGTAAGTTATTTAGAGATGAGACTGAATTTCGAAACAGTTCAATCTGAATATCCCCGGTTTCATTTTGTTCCTCCCTTGTGGTAAGTAAAACCGCATGATTAATTTTCGCACCATTTTCTCGTTCCTCGTGCCTTTTCTAGTAAAATTAACAGGTTTTTTTTCAACATCAGTTGCACATAAATGGTACACAGCAACAAAATGGCATTAAATGAGGGGGCTGTTTATATTGTATTTATTCATTATTTGTTTTTGTTTCTCATGGGTTTCAAGGGAAGTGCAAATGCCTGCCCCTGTGCCCACCACTTGGCTTTTTCTCTGTACCATTGCAGTCTCTCCCTTTTCTCCCTTGCTGAGCACTTGTGTTAGACAACTATGGCTATCCAGAGAATCACATCCAGAAAGTCAGTGTCATAAACTACTGGGGTTGTCAAAAGGCCAGTTCTGCCATGCTGTCTGCTTTTCTTGGGATGGCATCGGTACACACTTCTGCCTGGATCTCTTAAAGTACCAAGTCCCAGACCCTGGGTCCCGAGCAGATAGGTGCCCTTGCCTGCTCTGCAAGTGAAAAAAACTGTGTATATCTTGCATCTTCCATCCTGTCTTCCTGAAATATGGCGTGGAGGATCCTTTGAGTGATTCTCAGTAGGGATGTGCATATCGGTATCCTGAATTTTTTGAAAAAACCGAAAATACCCTTACGGTATTTTTCAGGGTGTTTTTTTACCGACATGAAAAAAGGTGTCAATAAAGGGAGCTGGAAAAAAGCCGATCCCAAATAACGCAGAATTCTTTCAGCATTGTTCAGTCCACTTTGGCCCCTCTGCCATTTTTCCTTCCCTCCCCCATCTTCCCTCCTTCCTTACTTACCTGCCTCTGATCCAGAGTCCCGAGAAGTGTCACAGGCTGGATTGCTTTCAGATCCATCCCGCCAGGCTTCTCCAGAACCTGGAGAAGCCCAAGGGTAGATCTGACAGACCGGATGTTTTTTTGGTATTTTTCGGGTTTATCAAACCTGAATGTTTTTGAAAAATTCACATAATTTCTGGTTTGATAAACCCAAAACTGAAAAATATTAAAAATAAATAAATAGATAGATACACACCTCTAATTCACAGTCCCTGAGAATTTCATTCCAACTTTTTTTTTTTTTGCTTAAATTTCCTATAGGATTTGGATCATTCTTCCTATTTGCTTGAAGGTTGAAAATATCCCTTAACAGATCTAATCCCTAATAATTTAATCCCAATCAGATGGAAACAATATTCTAGCCAAAAATAATTTGTTGTTGATTTAAATTTCCTAAAGAACTGGGATTGTTCTTCCCATATCCTGAATATGGCAGTGGATATCCTTTAGGTTAGAAATGCAATCCCTGAGTATTTAATCCCAGTGGGGCAGAGGGGAGCGTTACAGACTGAAATAGGGCTGTCAATTCGGTTCGGTCCGAACTGAAAATCAACCGAATTTCCCCTGATTCGGTGATTTTCTGTTCGGACGGATCCGAACTCAAAACTGGCGGGCAACCGGGGGGGGCGAATTCAGCGAGTTCGGGAGTTTGCGAATAAATTCGGCAAATTCGGCCCTCCTTCAGGGGAGCCTGCTGAAAGGCGCGGGCTGCCCTTTAAACTGATCTGAGCCTCCCAGCTGGGAGGCGCAGGTCAGTTTAAAGGGCAGCCCGCCCCCCCTTCAGCGGGCTCCGCTGGAGAGGCGCGGACTGCCCTTTAAACTGACCTGCGCCTCCCGGCCGGGAGGCACAGATCAGTTTAAAGGGCAGCCCGCCCCCCTTCAGCGGGCTCTGCTGGAGAGGCTCGGGCTGCCCTTTAAACTGATCTGAGCCTCCCGGCCAGGAGGCACAGATCAGTTTAAAGGACAGCCCGAGCCTCTCCAGCGGAGCCCGCTGAAAGGTGCGGGCTGCCCTTTAAACTGATCTGCGCCTCCCAGCTGGGAGGCTCAGATCAGTTTAAAGGGCCCCCCGCGCCTTCAGGGAATCCCTCTGAAGGCGCGCTGGGGCCGAATTTTCCCCCGAACTCCGGATCCCCCCGAATTACCGGGGATCCGAAGCGGGGGAGTTCGGACTTCGGCACGTACCGAACCCACAAGGGTCAAATTCGGCCGAATCCGAACTGTACCAAATTTTTTTTTTGACAGCTCTAGACTGAAATATGCTTTAGGGTTAACATTTTTTAAGTTTGTACCTCTCGCCCCCGGTATGCTTCTTGCCATATCCATTGACAACAGTAGGGGTATTTTTTGGGTTTATTAAACCTGAAACCAAAAATTACCAGAAAAAAATTGAGCAAGGGGCCCCGTTTCTAGCTCCTATCTCCACAGCCTGTGGGCTCCAAATCCATAAGGCTTGCAGGCAGTGGGGCTAGTAGGAACACTCCCACCTCCCTTTCCTTCTCCTTCTTAATGTCCTGCTAAGGAAGTAAGTGATGAACAATTTCAACCAAGCTCTTGCAAATCGAAGAAGAAGAAGAGTTGGTTTTTATATGCCTACTTTCTCTACCACTTAAGGAAGAATCAAGCTGGCTTACAATCACCATCCCTTCCCCTCCCCACAACAGACACCCTGTGAGGTTGGTGGGGCTGAGAGAGTGTGACTAGCCCAAGGTCACCCAGCTGGCTTCATGTGGAAGAGTGGGGAAACCAACCTAGTTCACCGGATTAGCCACCACCGCTCATGTGGAGGAGTGGGGAATCAAACCTGGTTCTCCAGATCAGAGTCCACCGCTCCAAACCACTGCTCTTAACCACTACACCATGCTGGCAAAGGGCTGCAGAAGAAATAATATTGAAGGAGTTGCTGAAGAGCATCAAGAGGCAGATTCACAGCCAGAGGAGGAACAGCAGAGGGCTTTCAACTCTGCAGCTGATAGGAGCATGTCAGAGTGTAAGCATGAACTAACAACCAGCAAGAAATAATTTAAAAACCAGGAGCTAACAAGGCAGTATACTAACAAGCACTGAGAAATCATGTGAAGTGCTTGAAGGGATAAGAGAATCTGGAGAGCAAAAGCAGATCAGACAGCCAGGTTGTCTGTTAGAAACGATGCTCTAAAGCAGTGTTCCCCAACCCCCGGGCCGCGGACCGGTGCCGGTCCGTGGATCAATCGGCACTGGGCCGCCCGAGGAACTTCAAATCATTTCACTGTGGCGGGCGGCCGAGGCGCAGAGCATTGTGCCCTCCCAAGCCCGCCCATTGTGTGACAATAGCGAATGAATAGCGAATGAAAACCTCACGCCATTGGCCGAGGAGGCGCCATGGGAGGACTGAGGACTCGAGGTCGGAGACGCAGGGACTGAAGAGAAGCTGCCGTGAGGTAAGTGCACGGAGGTGGGGGACTCAGCACTATCAAACGGAAAGAGGAGTAGCAGTGGTTTTATTAGAATGCCCTCTCATTCACCCAGGCCTATTGCACTTATTTAGGTCAACAACTCCTGGGTCGAATGTGTTTGTGCGGGTTCAGGCATAAGTGCACGGAGGGGGGGGCGGGGGTTCTCTGCTATTGAGGAGACTCAGCACTATGGCGCGATGATCTCTGTATTGAAAGGGGGAATGCTGGGGCATCTCTGCATTGAAAGGGGGAACGCTGGCATCTCTGCATTGAAAGGGGGGAACGCTGGCATCTCTGTATTGAAAGGGGAACGCTGGCATCTCTGTATTGAAAGGGGGCACAGTCATCTTTTGTGATTTATATAAATTAAATTAAATTAAAATTATTAAATCAAAACAAGCGGGCCACGGAAAAATTATCAAACATTTACCGGTCCGCGGCGATAAAAAGGTTGGGGAGCACTGCTCTAAAGCACTTGGGAGGAATGTTTGCATTTGCATTTCAGGAAAGGGTGGGGGACTGCAAAGTAACTGATGAATATGGTTCAGGTTTTGGCTTATAATCAATACACCCAAGGCATTCTGGGCTGAAATTCTCCAAGTCTGCTTAATTGGAGAGATGTTCAGCATAAGCAAAGGTGTTGAATTAGGACGGGAAATCACATTAGCTCTGAGAAATCACACTGAGTTTTGGCTATTGCCAGGCAAAGGGAGGAAGATCGCCTTCTTCCTTTTCCTTCCTGCTCCCTGGCTGCCACTCCACCCACCAGAGAATTCCACCTCAGCTACACAGAAGGCATCCTTAGTATTCATAGCCATAGCTAGGGTTGCCAACTGCCAGGTAGTAGCAGGAGATCTCCTGCTAATTCAACTGATCTCCAGTCGATAGAGATCAGATCACCTGGAGAAAAATGGCCACTTTGGCAATTGAACTCTATGGCATTGAAGTCCCTCCCCTCCCCAAACCCCACCCTCCTCAGCTCCGCCCCAGAAATCTCCTGCTGGTGGCAAAGAGGGACCTGGCAACCCTAGCCATAGCTTAGCCATCACTTTCCTTAGCTGTCTGTACCTCCACTTTATCCCAATCACTGGTTAGGCCCTAGCTGGTAACTAACAGGAGCTATATTGTGAACAAGGCCTGAAGGCCAACAACATGTCTGCCCACTCAAAAGTAAAGGACTCCTGAACTCTAGCCAGAGACTCTGGCAGAACTTTCCTTTATTGTTAGGGTTGCCAACCTCCAGGTACTAGCTGGAGATCTCTTGCTATTACAATGGATCTCCAGCCGATAGAGGTCCGTTCACCTGGAGAAAATGGCCGCTTTGGCAATTGGAATCTATGGCATTGAAGTCCCTCCCCAGGCTCCACCTGGAAACCCTGTTTATTGTGCACCTTTTATTTATTTTAGTATTTATTGTGCACCTGTATTGTGTGAGGGTTGCCCAGGTTGGGAAATTCCTAGAGACATGGGTCTGGAGCCTGGGGAGGTTGAGACTTAGGGAGGGAAGGGAAGGGACCTCAGCAGCCTATACTGCCATAGTGCCTCCCTCCAAAGCAGCCATTTTCTCCAGAGGAACTGATCTGTGTAGTAGAGAGATCAGTTGTAATGCTAGGGTATCTCCAGGAGCCACCTGGAGGGTGGCAACCCTAGCAGAGTCACCTGTCCAGCAAGAAAAGAGTCAGTGGCAGCCAGTCACTGTGCTTAGATGAGCTGCAGCCAAGAACCCCTCTCCCAGGCTACCAACTGCCAACACAAGGTTATCAAAAGGAGAAGAGGATGCAGCCAGACACCTTGCCACCATGATGGGAGAGTCCCCCTTCCCAGTTATCAGCTACCATTCCTAAAGCCAGAGGGAAGCACCAGGTAGGTTCTGTATTTCTCATTGCCGCAAGCTGTCTTGGAAGTAGGCTTGCCAGCTCTGGGTTGGGAATTATCTGGAGATGTTGGGGGGTGGAGCCTGAAGAGGTGGGGCCTGGAAATCTCCTGGAATTACAACTGATCTCCAAGTGACATAGAACAGTCCCCCTGGAGAAAATGGCTGCTTTGGAAGGTGGACTCTATGGCATTATACTCCACTGAAGTCCCTCCCCTCCCCAAATGCCACCCTCCTCAGGCTCCACCCCCAAAATATCCAGGTATTTCCCAAGCCAGAGCTGGCAACCCTAGTCACAGGGATGTTGCCATTGCAACAGAAGAGTCATTGAGGGTTACCGCACTTTGTATTCCCAGCAATGTATTAAGAGTTTGAAAATGTTACAAAAAAACATCGCTTTAAAAGGGTTTTTGGATACTACGGCTTATAAATGGTTGGAAAACGTCTTCACAGCTAAAGGGGCCAAACAAAGTGCGAACAGTATTTTTTATAACATTTTCAAACTCTTAATGCATCGGTGGGAATACATAGAAAGTGCGAACAGTATTTTTATAACGTTTTCAAACTCTTAATACATCGCTGGGAATACCTAGTGCGGTAACCCCATTGTTATAATTAATGTGCATTGTGTTTTTAATCTATGGGATTCCCAAACTTTCTCCCATCCCTTGAGCTGCCACGTTTACCAAAAACACAGTTATCTCTCACTTTGACAGTGAAAGCCTCTTCAGGGATGTCCGAAGATTTTGTTATCCAAATTTGATATGAGTCAAATTTCTCATAGGCTTGCTACCGTAGCTAATCTCAGTTCTTCTTCTTCTTCTTCTTCTTCTTCTTCTTTCCTCAAATATCTCCCCAGTATAGAAAATGCACTTTCCTTCCAAATGCTACGCTGTTGGCATGAAAAAAAGTCGAAACAATGCCCGGAATATATTCTATGTTCACATACAATCATGTAAAATGAGCTCCGGGGATGCCTGCCATAAGTCGGCTGCGACTTGACGGCACTTTACACACACACACACTGACTCTTCACTCTTTAATGATTCCTTCAAAGAAAGTTGATACCATCACCTTAGAATGTGGCTATGGATCCATTACTTGGTTTTACATGGTAGGTTTCAAAAAGGTGGCTGTCATTGATCAGAAATGCAGGAATGAGTATTGAAGAGCATCTCTCTAAAATTGTTATTCAGTGTCACAGTTGTAATGAAACTAAACCTGAATCTTCCATTCAGGAACCATGGTTCATATATAGATTTCCAATGATCAGATAGGAAATAAACTTCATGGTATCCCAGGAACTCCCAAAGACTTCCAAAACAGAATCTATCCATTTCATTGAAAGGACTGCTAACTGAATAAACCCAAATGATAAGAACGCCAGCAATACCCATTTACGACAGAATGACAGAAAGATGTGTGTGTAGTTGGGGAGTGAAGGTGAGGATTACCCCAAAAATAACGTTGATTTAATTAGCTTAGGAGTGAGAATGAAGTGGAAAATGTACACCAGCTCTAGCAAATGCACAAATTCCATTAACTTAGTTAATATCGTCCCCCAGGGCTCAAGTTGAATGAGAATCCAAAAGGTTACAGTGCATATTGTCCAGCAAACCTTGCAAAGAGTCTCCCGAGACACTTTGTATAAAGCTAATATTGCTTGAAATGTGTGTGTTTAAGGAAATGTGCTGACTTACCTTCTCTGCGTTTCTAGCTCCCTTCTATTCAAATACCAACTAATCCATTATGGAAATAAGGCACCAAAGAGTTAAGTGGAAGCATCTGCGATCCGTGAATGGTCCCCAGGAAGAAGAAGAAGAGTTGGTTTTTATATGCCGACTCTCTGCCACTTAAGGTAGAATCAAACCAGCTTACAATCACCTTCCCTTCCCCTCCCCACAACAGACACCCTGTGAGGTAGGTGGGGCTGAGAGAGCTGTGACTAGCCCAAGGTCACCCAGCTGGCTTCGTGTGCAGGAGGCTAATCTGGTGAACTGGATTTGTTTCCCCACTCCTACACATGAAGCCAGCTGGGTGGCGTTGGGCTAGTCACAGCTCTCTCTGAACTCTCTCAGCCTCACCTACCTCACAAGGTGTCTGTTGTGGGGAGAGGAAGGGAAGGAGATTGTAAGCCGGTTTGATTCTCCTTAAAGGTAGATAAATTTGGCATATAAACACCAACTCTTCTTCTTCTACAGTTTCCAGAAGATTACACACCCAATGATGGGCAGCATACTTGCCAAATTGCGCCCATTTTCTGCCCAAACACCCCTCCACCACTTTGCATCAGCAGCCGCCTAATGAATGTGTGCCATTTTTTCATGGGGCATCAAGAGAGCATCTCTCCCCAGTTAATTAACATGTCCCCTTCTCAACAGGCATATAAAGGAAAAGGCAGAATAGACAGCCGCTATGACAGATTGAGATCCTTTTCCCCCTGACTAAATGAACTCTAGCTGAAGATATTATGCTACCGAGTGGACGGACGTGATAATAGGAGGATACGTCTTCCTCTCGTCGATGTATAAATTAGCTCCCTTTGCTTGCTACTTGGGGGGGCTCTCCCTTCGGGCTCTAAAAATGCCCCCATAATGGCAGCTGCGACTTGATTTGCTTCTGACTGTCAAAGGGAAACGGGTTATGCCGCGTTGCGTCTGCCGCATTTGGGCCGTGCCCTCTGTGCATTATACGCCGCGTCCCGTCGCACAGACCTTACGTCGTTCCCTGTGCTCGAGTGACTCGAGCCAACAAGATGCCTCTGGCAGACATGTCTGGCTGTGACATATTTCCCTTTCAATCAGGCCTTCATCCCGCTAGGCCACCTATTTTCCAAAAGACATTTCCCAGCCCTGCAGGAAACAAATGTACCTGCCGTTTCCGTGGGGTGGCTGGGTGCTTTTTTCTTCCCCAGCCCCCCCACCCCTGCTAACCCAACTGTTTTTGAGCACCTCGAAAGACACACTGCTGGTTATTATCCCTTCTGTTGTTTTATGGAGCTTTTCTTCTGTGTGTGGGGAGGAAATCTGATGGTGCGGTGTCATCGGTAGCGAAACTAATTCTGCACTGACACTTCGGCTTTTATAGCTAAATTGATTTTTTCCCTTTTCTAATTCCTGTATTTACTTCCATTACAAAATACCACCAGGACTCCCGCCGGAGTAATGCATGAGACAGCTGTGTAAAGAAGCGGAGCATTCTCGGGGCCTTGCAGGACACAGCCTCAATAAAAAACAGCAGGAGGATAATATTGAAAAAGGGGGGAAAGAGGGAAAGGGATGCAGGAGGGAAGGGAAAAGGAGATTTCTTTGGGGGTGGGGTTCAAGTTCATCTAGACGATCATAATTATGAATATTTATATCATAGTTGCTTTGCTGGAATTAAATTTCCAGGTCCAATTTTCATACTGTGGTCCTGTTTTTCTCTTAACAAGGAATACAGACAGATCCAAGGTTTAATGCAAAGGAAAGGGAATGAAAGTAGCAACAGTTATCATTATTTTGTGAAGAAATACTTCCTTTTAAGTTTTGGATCTCTCACTCCCCAGCTTCAGCAGATGCCCCGTGTTCTAGTATTATGAGACAGGGATAAAAGCTTCTCCCTGTCCACTCTATCCCCACCAGTCTCCCCATAACCGCCTTCTTTCCAAGCTAAACAGCCCTAAGCGTGTTAACAGCTCCTCATAGGGCAGTTGCTCTAGTCCCCTGATCATTTTGGTTGCTCTTTTCTGCACCTTCTCAAGCTCTGCAATATCCTTTGCAGAGCTGGCTGAGGAGAAGAGCAGGTTCCGGCCAAAAGCCACTGGCAGGGTAAAGTCATCTCTGTTATCTCTCACTGAAGCCATTTCTCTCCCAGGACTTGTAGGACAGATTGGGCTGACTGGTCCAGGCAATTTGCTAGAGCAAATTGTTAAAATTATGCCACTCTGGTGTGCCAAGGGGAAAAAGGACCATCTCATTTGACTTTTGAATGATCTATAGGCAATGATGGGCAACTAATAGGGTTGCCAGCTCCAGGTTGGGAAATACCTGGAGATTTGGGGGGTGGAGCCTGAGGAAGGCGGAGTTTGAGGAGGGGAGGGACTTCAATGGGGTATAATTAGTGTTGCCAACTGCCAGGTAGTAGCAGGAGATCTCCTGCTAATTCAACTGATCTCCAGATGATAGAGATCAGATCACCTGGAGAAAAATGGCAGCTTTGGCAATTGAACTCTACGGCATTGAAGTCCCTCCCCTTCCCAAACCCCACCCTCCTCAGGCTCCGCCCCAAAAATCTCCCGCCAGTGGCAAAGAGGGGCCTGGCAACCTTAGGTATAATACCATAGAGTCCACTTTCAAAGAGGCCATTTTCTCCTAAACACAAAGTTACTCTCAGAACACCCAAGAAAAGTCATCTGATTCTCAAAATATAGCACACTTAACCATACAATATAGAATATAGAATATTTCCACTGGGAAGACTACTTCAAGTGATATTTCTTTAGAGGGGCAAGAGACCACTAAAATTTGGGAAATGCGTGTGTGCAAAGGTGCTTCAGGTACATGATTTGTTTACATTGAACTAGGGGCATGATGTTGTTGCATTAGTGTGCATAAGAGTGGGGAAAGGTTGCCAGCCTCCAGGTACTAGTTGGAGATCTCGTGCTATTATAACCGATCTCCAGCCGATAGAGGTCAGTTCACCTGGAGAAAAGGGCCGCTTTGGCAATTGGACTCCCCTCCCCAAACCCACCCCTCCTCAGGCTCTAGCCCAAAAACCTCCCGCCGGTGGTGAAGAGGGACCTGGCAACCCTAGGTGGAAAAGAGAGTACATTCCCATATAGCTTGTACTTCTTGGAATGCCAGTACAAGGAAAACTGTGCCAGCCAGCCTTAAGCATTCTGACCACCTTCTTCTTTCTGAAATTCCATTTGATTGCACCATTTGCTTACAAACTATCTTCTCCAACTTGGCAGTAACAAAGATAGATTTTTCCGGGAGAAAAAGTAGTTTTCAACGTTTCAGGCAAGGTTTCGTTTAAAAGGTTACGTATATGTCTACAGAAGCAGTTTTTGGAGAGCTCGTTGAGGACGTTCGCATTTAAAACTAATTAAACGTGACATATTTTTAAGGTGTTTTTTTTTCTTTTTTTCAAATGAATTCACAGTGAATTGCAGTGATTAGAGAGTGCGCTGGGTGCGAGCCGGTTCTCTTTCAAGGTCGTTATTTCTCACCTTGTTCTAGTCAATGTTTCTATTTATAAGCTTAAGGAACACGAGGTTTGAGGTGTAGGTTCTCTCTTTAGAAGTACAACCCTAAGCAGTTACGCCTTTTTAAGCCCACTGGCTTCAATGGACTTGAAAGGGTGCAGTTCTGCTTAAGATAGCACTGTAGTTTATCTCACATTAAGGGGTGTGGGGGAGCAGGCATCTGGCATTTGCCAGAGCCAGCTACAAATCTAAACAAGTCTGACTGGAATTTCATATTTTGCAAAAAAGAAAAAAAATGATAGGATAGTTATTGCAGGTAGATGATTAGGGTTGCCAACCTCCAAGTACTAGCTGGAGATCTCCTGCTTTTACAACTGATCTCCAGACGACAGACATCAGTTCACCTGGAGAAAATGGCCACTTTGGCTATTGGACTCTATGGCATTGAGGTCTCACCCCTCCCCAAACCCTGCCCTCCTCAGGCTCTGCCCCAAAAACCTCCCGCTGGTGGCGAAGTGAGACCTGGCAACCCTGATGGTCCCATAAAAACCATTCTAGATTTCAGCCAGCCAAGCCATCTTTCCAAAGGCCAAGCTGTATATTATACAGGTATGTTATGTCACTAGGGTTGCTAACCTCCAGATGGTGGCTGGAGAACTCCCACTATTACAACTGATCTCCAGGTGACAGAGATTAGTCCCCCTGGATAAAATGGCCACTTTGGCAAATGGACTCTATGGTATTGAAGTCCCTCCCCTCTCCAAACCCCACCCTTCTCTGGCTCAACCCCCAAAATCTCCAGGTATATCCCAACATGGAGCTGGCTACCCTATATTTCACCCCCCCCCCAAATCAGCCATAGATAGGGTTGCCAACCACCAGGTATTAGCTGGAGATCTCCTGTTATTACTACTGATCTCCAGCTGATAGAGGTCAGTTCACCTGGAGAAAATGATCACTTTGGCATTTGGACTCTATGGCATTGAAGTCCATCCCCTCCCCAAACCCCGCCCTCCTCATGGTCTGCCCCAAAAACCTCCCACCAGTGGCAAAGAGGGACCTGGCAACCCTAGCCATAGAGAGTCTGATATGGATCCAGCCTGCAGCTGTAGGGAAAAGGTGGATAATTTATCCTCTGCATAATTTCCCCTATGAAAGGGACAGATTGTTACTGAGTGGTTGCGCATCCCCTTTGCTTGCAGAAGGTCCCAGGTTCAATCCCCAACATTTCCAATTAAAATAATTACAGTATGTAACCTTTGCCATTTTCATGTTTGTATTTTATTTCCATTGGAAGATTTGGACTTTAGGGCATAGGGAGCTTACTGAGCATGGGCAGCTGGTAGGGTTGTTACCATCTGCAAGAGCCCACCCCAGCCCCGCAGTCGGTCTGGCCTGCATCATAAGAGAGAAGGCCCATAGCTTGTCTGAGGGAACAGATAATTTCCTTACAGGTATATGATGGGCCCAACAAGGGAGAAAGGGGATGTTTGGGGTTGCCAACCTCCAGGTGCTAGCTGGCGATCTCCTGCTATTACAGCTGATGTCCGGCCAACAGAGATCAGTTCCCCTGGAGAAAATGGCAGCTTTGGCAATTGGACTCTATGGCATTGAAGATCCTCCCCTCTCCAAACCCTGCCCTCCTCAGGCTCCGCCCCCAAAATCTCCAGGTATTTCCCAACCCAGAGCTGGCAACCCTAACAATTGATCTCTAGATGACAAAAAAAAGTTCCCCCAGAGAAATGGCTGCTTTAGAGGGTGGGCTCTATGGCATTGCACCCTGCTGAGGTCCACCCCTCCCCAAACCCCTCCCTTCTCAGGCGCCTATCCCAAAATCTCCAGGTATTTCTCAACCTGGAGCTGGCAACCCTACTTCTGGCTAAAACCTGGAACTGACGTCACCGATACTGTAGGATTTTCAGCAACACAGCTTAGGTTCCTTCCAGCATTTTCCACTTGATTTCTCCCAATTGTCCTCCTCCTTGCAGCCCCTGGCCCATATGTCTATGTCCATGTGGAGTCCCATCATCCCCCACATAACCTTTTCAGCTGTCAAAAGATGGACCCTCTTCCCTCATTTCTTAGCAGAAAAGCTGGAAGGATCCAGCTCAGAATCTTTGGCTTGGCTCATGTTGTCCAGGACCCCAGCCCAGCCCTCCATCTGTACACAGAAAACATTACTGCATGATCCAAAGATTGCAGATTTAACTTGAATGGTTACAAGAGAGAGACACATTTTGTGTGCTAGACCAGGTTTGTCGAACTCATTTGTTACGAGGACCGGACAGAACATAAATGTTACTTGGTCGGGCCGGCCACTGCCTGGCCAGCCCAGATCAGGACTGGAGGGGGTAGCTGCCTCGGCTCGCTTGCGGGTCGGATTACAGCTCTCAAGGGGCCGGATCCCGCCCGCAGGCCTTAGGTTTGACATCCTCGTGCTAGACAATTGGATGAGGACAATGTTGATCCTGAAGCCACAGAGTCTGACACATTTGTATAAATAAACTGAAAATGCAACTTAGTCTGGCAGTAACTGAAGGGGGGAAAAACACATTGCTAACAATTCCACAGGACTACATGTGTGGACAGAACAGAAAAAACGGTAGGCAAGAAGGCCGGATTCTAAACCACAGAATGGCCAACTGGCCTTCTTCTTTCTCCCTAGGGATGCTACATACCTCTACAACAGGGGTGGGAAACCTTTTTTCAGCCAAGGGCCATTTGGATATTTATAACATCATTCGCAAGCCATACAAAATTATCAACTTAAAAATTAGCCGACCAAGCCCCAAGCAGGCAGATGCCCCAGATGACACCCCCCCCGGCGTGGGCAAGCAGGCAGGCATCCAACCGGTGGCGCACTCGCCCACCTGGTGGCACAGGATGATCTGTTGCACCAGCCGGGCGTAGCCATCCAGCTGCACGCCGGAGTTGCTTCTGCTCCCTATGGTCGGAGCTGGATACTACAGCTGGCTCCTGCTACCTCCACCTGCAGGAATGAAATGAAGACACACTGGCTAAGAACTCCCCCCACACACACACGCACATTCTGGCCCTGCCTCCTTTAACCCCTCCACTGTCACCACTTCCGCCCCCAGCCCTCTTGTAGTACAGAGGGAATATGTTTCTCCACAGCCCGGGTGGGAAAGGGTTAACACCGTTTCTTGGGCAGTCCTAACAGCTCCATAGCTAATGACTCTTCTGCAAGGGGAAAAAAGGTTCCTTTTATCGGCAAAACAAACTCACATCTACCTTGAACAGGGGCTATTCCTGTCTGGGAGGAGGCAGATCGCCAGTCTTAGATCCTTCTGAGCTAGAGATCTGCAAGGACCCACGAAGGGCCAGACCAAATGATTTTGCGGGCCTTAAACGGCCCCTGGGCCTGACGTTCCCCTTCCCTGCTCTACAACATGTGGTACTTCTGGCAATGGGACTCAAGCTATCCAGCAGCATTCTGATCTAAACAAGAGTTGGCCCGTTCAGTATGGCAGAAAGACAATCTCAACAGCTAAATGTAATCATTAGAAAGGCTGGTAGTTGGGTTTTTAAAAGTTAAATTGCATTAGCACCTTTGATGTAGGGGAGACAAGCTGAACATATTTCAGGAACATCACACCTCACCGACAGGCTGAAAAAAAAGTGTAGTCTAATTTTTAAATAATTATCTCTTCGTTTTTAAGATGTGAACATCTGCAAATGAGAACTTTTACACGGCAGGCAAAATCAACCTTCTCCGCACACCTTCAAAGTGGAAGAACAGATGCTGCTTACCATTACCACGCTCCAGCCTTTGGAACATATTATTGGCAGCGTGCACTTTCTGGATTGAAAAATACAAGTAAGGAAAGCTAATGTGGAATGACAGAGAGGCGAAAAATGCCATATGAACAAAACTGTTGAGGTGTAAAGCTTGCATATTAAGAGGAGGAATGGGGGGGGGGGAAGAGTTATCTTGCAGAATATATGTTGATCAAAAGAGATACTCAGTTGTAATTTGGGGTATAGTGAATAAAGAACAGCCAAGTGAGAAGGGCTGATTGGGAAGCAAAAATGGCCCTTGAGACAGAGCTTAAGAGGCTCTTGCGTGCTTCTGGTCAGGTTTAAGGGCAAAGCCTAGTAAGTCAAAGGACGCTAAACTAAAAGACGGCTAGCTTCAGCAGGAAATGGGGCCGGGGAAGTAGGGTTGTGAGGTCCCTCTTCACCGCCGGCAGGAGGTTTTTGAGGTGGAGCCTGAGGAGGGTGGGGTTTGGGGAGGGGAAGGACTTCACTGCCATAGAGTCCAATTGTCAAAGCAGCCATTTTCTCCAGGTGAACTGATCTCTATTGGCTGGAGATCAGTTGTAATAGCAGGAGATCTCCAGCTAGTACCTGGAGGTTGGCAACCCTATGGGGGGTAGGGTTGCCAGTTTCGCTTCACCACCAGCGTGATGTTTTTGGGGTGGAGCCTGAGGAGGGCAGGGTTTGGGGAGGGAAGGGACTTCAATGCCATAGAATGCAATTGGCAAAGCAGCCATTTTCTCCAAGGGAACTGACCTCTATCGGCAGAAGATCTCCAGCTAGTACCTGGAAGTTGGCTACCCTATGTGGGGGGGAGTTGCATCTTCCCCGGTGCAGAATCCAAGGATGGGTTTTTATGTCGCTCTGTCTCCAAGAAGCTCAGGGCAGCATAAATAGTTCTCAAGCTTCCTCGTTTGATTCTCACAACAACCTTGTGAGCTAGGCTCGGTTGACCAAGAGAGAACCAGCGAACAACTGGCTAAAGGCTATGAAGCAAACTTTGTCGTTGAAAGGGGATTTGGCCCACAGCTCCCAGCTCCTAGCCCAACACACTAACCATAACATCTCGCTGGCTGCCAAATGTTTTAGATGGGAACTAAGAGGGAATGGTTTGCGTAGGGCAACCTACTGAGAACGCGGTGATATAAGAACTGGATACCTTGCAAAGGACCAGGAGATGCAACAACATTTATATATTTATACATTTCTGTGTAAAATGCAAACATAGCCAAGATAAGCACATAGTAACCACAACAGAAATGATTGACGGCCATATTTAAGTTTTACATAGAAATAGTCTCAGACTATACAACTGGCATTTCACAAGTCTTTTAATTCTAGTGTTTACACTCTTTATTTTATTTTTATTTTTTTGTACAATTGTGTGTGTGTGCAGGGATCTGCTTTGGCCACAATCTGTAAGGTTCTCTTCTTCCTTATGGATGGTTTTTAAGAGCAAATAAAACATATAGAGGTGTAGTCACAGAACTCCAGCATTGTGTGTAGTTTAATCCTTATCAAAGTCCAAGCATGAAGCTATTTTAATGACTTTTGAAAATAATAATCACATTGTCCTGTCTGAGTACCCACAGATATTTTCCACACATTTTCCCCCATGAAAAGTCGCCTCTCACTTGGGATAACTCCTCTGGATCAGAAGGCGGGTAGCCAAGGAGAGAATCAGGGCCCTTTCCCTAGGCACGGAGAGGAAGGGGAGACGGGGCACAAATGAGCACCCCCTGGAACGGGCTGGGAGGAAAGAAGCTTCCGCCGGAAGGAAGGGGAGTCAACCCACACACTGAAATGCACAGCAAGCCCTCGCGATGTCAGCGAATCTTTGTTTTAAATCAGGACAAAACTGGATTTGGAAAACCAGGTAGAGTTTCGCAACGGGAATCGCAGGACAAAATGACTATGCATTTTCGACCTCAATGATATATACTGCCTGTGTCCTCAGATGTTACCTATGATTGACCTTCTAATTCCGCTGTCTTCAAACATATCAAAAAAGTTGGCTAAACATGTATTTTATGGTTCATTTTGGCCAGTAACTTTGTCAAATGCCACTAAACCTTAATGACAGCTAAACAAAAAGAACTGTCTTTCCCTGTGATCCCTCTTATTAGAAGTCTTAGATTTCCAATGCCATTCAGAGGTTCGGTCATTGAGAACTGTCTCGTTGGATCCTCTTTGGTTGTCTTTCAAAACTGAGTCTGGACACACTGGCTCGATTGGCAATTCAAGGTTTCTTTTCTTCTCACTCCGACAAAAACGTGCTGCCAGCCTTCTGTTTTGACATTCCACGCTCGTCTTCCGTCTGTGATATTTGCAAAGCCCTCTCAAAATAGCTGTTGTCTTATTTTATTTTATGAAGACATTTTATTAATATTACCAGTCTTCCTTCCCTCTGTACAATTTTAATGGTTTAAATTTTTCATATGGAATTGTCCCTAACCACTGAACTGTTTAAAATTCTGCTGCAGAGTGAAGAATAGCATACCCAGTGTACTGGCTTGTAGCCTGTGGTGGTTACCGCTGAGCAAAAGAGGTTTACAACAGCAGAAGGAGACTTTCTTGCCTCCCCCTTCTTGTAGCTGACCAAGAGGTTCTCCCGAATGCTGCTCCTTTGGAAAAGAGAGCCCTGAAGAATAGGACGAGAGGTGAACTAGACTCTGCAGTGGAAAGGGGGAATATGGCAAAAATGGCCTCTTCCGTTAAAGGACATCTACTGCAAGAGTACCCAACTTGCTGGGGGTAAAGGGAAGATGACTGGGGAAGGCACTGCCAAACCACCCCGTAAACAAAGTCTGCCTAGTAAGCATCAGGATGTGACGTCACCCCATGGGTCAGGAATGACCCTGTGCTTGCCCTTTGCCTTTACTGCAGGATCCAACCTGTTATCCCAAATCTTTGGCTGAGAACTTTAGCATGCATCCTTTAAAGTCATTCACATAAATAACTTATTTGATGGGAAAAATCTGTTAATTCAAAACATGGGAAATCCAAAAGGGTTTCTCAGAACCTAATTGTGGTACAGCCTCAATTTTTAAAAAAAAATTCTGAATCTTTTTCCAGATTTGTATCTGTCCAGGCTTGCTAAAATGCACTAACAAATAATATCTTCATCCTATTAGTTTTGGCATCATGCCTCTAGTTCTTAGAAGAAGAAGAAAATTCTTGAGCCAGCGTGATATAGTGGTTAAGAGTGGTGGACTCTTATCTGGAGAACCGGGTTTGATTCCCCACTCCTCCACATGAGTTGCGGACTCTAATCTGGTGAACCAGGTTGGTTTCCCCACCTCTACACATGAAGGCAGCTGGGTGACCTTGGGCTAGTCACAGCTCTCTTAGAGCTCTCTCAGCACCACTTACCTCATAAGGTGTCTGTTGTGGGGAGAGGAAAGGAAGGCAATTGTAAGCCAGTTTGAATCTTCTTAAAAGATAGAGGAAATTGGCATATGAAAACCAACTCTTCTTCTTGACTCACATTCATACATGCTGAAATTAAAATATTGCATGATTTAAAATATTTTGGTTTTCTGAATGGAAAATTTAGAATAAACATTTCATTCGGAATGAAAATATGGCATCCTGTATTGTCATACATCAGCAAAAAGTATCCATTGTTTATATGAAGACTCAATAAGAAGCCTAGCAAATGTCTTCTCATTATGATGTGGGTGGCTCGTGTATTGAATCTATGGAGCTGTTGTTAATGATTCAGAATTAGATCATCTAGCTTGGCATTGTCTACTCTGGCTGGGAGCAGCAGCTACCCAGCAGGCAGGCGCACACACAAAAATGGACCTTTCATCACCTGCTTCCTTAACTCCAAAGATTCAGACTGGGGCTTTCTACATACAAAGTAAGGGCTCTGCCACTGAGCCATAACCCCACCCCACATGAACACATGAACATATATTGAATGAGACCCTTGGTCCATCGAAGTCAGACTGGCAGTGTCTACTCAGACTGGCAGTGGCTCTCCAGGGTCTCAAACAGAGATCTTTCACCTCACCTACTGCCTGGCCCTTTCCACTGAAGATGCTGGGGATTGAACCTGGGACCTTCTGCATGTCGAACAGATGCTCTACCACTGAGCCCCAGCCCCACCCCGTAAATCTCTATTCCTTGACAAGGACCTCTAAGGGGTGCAATATCTCTCTGTGTTTTAAAAACTTATAATAATTCCATCCAATCAAATATAATACCTATTATAGATTACAATTTTTTTTTGCCTTCAAGTTACAACTGACTCAGGGTGACCCCGTAGGGTTTTCAAGGCAAGAGACATTCAGAGGTGGTTCGCCACTGCTTGCCTCCACATCACGACCCTGGTATTCCTTGGAGGTCTCCCATCCAAATACTTGCCAGGGTTGAGGCTGAGAGTATGTGACTGGCCCAAGGAAGCTTCCATGGCAGACTGGGGATTTGAACCTGGGTTTCCCAGATCCTAGTCCGATACCTTAACCACTACACCATGCTGGCTTTCACAATACAATATTATACAGTGCAATTATCAAAATCTCCTACTCCTCCTAGAATTTATATCTTACCCAGATTCACAATCTTATCTTGAACTTTATTGTTCCAATACAGAATGAACATGGACCACTTATCCACAAATTTATCAGGGATAGCTAAATCCATACATTATTGTTATCATGCTTGAGAATATGGAAAGTTTTGGGCCATCCTTGATTTATGTCGATTATTTTTCTGTGCTTGTGTTTTTAAAATTCGTGTAAGAAAATGCCTGGAATAATCATTGTAGTTCAGCATGATTCAGAGATGTGGTTCGGCATGATTCAGAGATGTGTATTTGGCAACCTATTTGTGAGTCAATCCTCTGCTGAATTCTGCCACAAGAATATAGACAAGAGACATTTTCAGTATCTTAAAAGCCAACCAAAGTCAAACACTTTATTACAGCCTTGCCAGAAAAATACATATGTAAAAGCCAACCAAGCGTTCCTTTGATTTGCAGGTAGGGAAGAATATTTTAGTGCCTGTTTTGAAGGAAAGGGGCTGGAAGGAGAACCTAGTGGTCCTTTCCCCTCTTTCCCATTGTTAGCCAATTGACAAGTTTGTTTATTTGTTTATTTACATCCTGCCTTTGTCCCCAATGGGGACCCAAAGTGGTTTGCATCATTCTCCTCTCCTCCATTTTACCCTCACAACAGCCCTGTGAGGTTTGGGGAAGGGAGGGGCCTCAGCAGGCCAGTTTCTCCAGGGGATCTGATCTCTGTGCTCTGGAGATCAGCAGTAATTCTAGGAGATCTCCAGCCCCCACCTGGGAATTGGCAAACTGTGGTGTAACATTTTATTACTGCTCTCTCGCTGTCTCTCCATATAATATATATGTGTGTGTGAGAGAGAGTGTATATATATATGTGTGTGTGTGTGTATGTGTGTGTGCGTGTGTGTGTGTATATATGTATATGTATGTGTGTGTGTGTGTGTGTATTTATATGAAGAGAAGGAATGTGCCATTTGTTGTTGCTAAGGAAAGATTTTTTTTAATGTGTTAGGACATCTTCCTTATTATGAAAAAAGCTACCGCCTATTTTGAAAGATGTACTAATCTTATTTAAAAGTGTGCTCTAGCTTGTCCTTTGGGTTGTGTCAGGAAGGTTTGTGCAAGAGGAGAGACAGACATCCTAACTGCACGACGCTTACATGTCAGTTCAAACCCACCTCCCATCCTATTTCACAAAAGTGGCAGGCAGGGAGTTCATCAGGGCTCTTCGTTGGAGATAACAATGTGGTTATTCTTGACCGCTCAGGACAGGAAATTGCTCTTCCCCAGTGAGCCACCGTCATAATGTGGTTGCAAAACGGTATTTCAGTCTTGATAACTCTAGGCTAACCTGTGTCACTGGCTGGCAAACAGAAGTGAGCGTTCAGTGAGAAATTCACATACCCACGTGCTCAAAACTACTCGAAACACAAGATCAGATCTCACACCAGGAGAATGCATTGTCTTGAGCTTCATTATTAGTAGTAATTCAGCAGTTATTGTTACTGGTATTGTTACCATTAAAATCATTTATATTGCACATTTTGTTCTGCAAAATGCTTTCCTCTTTTCTCTCCCTCTCTCTGTCGCTCTCTTTTTAATCAGCTGACAAAGCTATTAATGTTTTTCCTTCAAGAACTATTTTATATTCCTAGGTGTGATTGAATTTAGCTGTTTAAAAACAGGACAGGGCTGCAGGACAGGGCCAGTACTGCCAGGTTCCTTCTCTCCAGCCTTTCCCTTTAATATTCTTTGTATTCCACCCTGAAACAATAAGATGCATAAGGAGTAAGACAAAAGCAATGAGCGGGTGTCAGTTTAAATTCCAGTGAATTTCTTCCCCTGCACTGCATGCTAAGACGTCACCAGTTGGAGAATGTATTTGTTTAAGATGGTGATTATATCTGATTATAAGCTTACATTTAAGACGCTAATATATACTTTGCCAGGCGTTGCTTTATCACACTTTAGTGCTTAAGTAGCCTAATCCTACTCTGTGTAAATGGATAAAACACCGAGCAGAGCTGTTCCCAGTGGGGTATCCTTGTACCTCATTGAATGTGTTTGCTTTGTTTAGGTTCTTGTTCACATGGATGTGTGCCTTCCTGATACTTCTTTTCTAAAAGTTATTTTTCTGCCAGAAGAAGAAGAAGAGTTGGTTTTTATATGCCGACTTTCTCTACCGCTTAAGGGAGACTCAAACCAGCTTACAATCACCTTCCCTTCCCCTCCCCACAACAGACACCCTGTGAGGTAGGTGAGGCTGAGAAAGCTCTAAGAGAGCTGTGACTTGCCCAAGGTCACCCAGCTGGCTTCATGTGTAGGAGTGGGGAAACAAATCCAGTTCACCAGAATAGCCTCTTCCGCTTATGTGGAGGAGTGGGGAATCAAACCCGGTTCTTCAGATCACAGCCCACCTCTCCAGATCAAACCCTCCCCCCCAAAAAAAAATCTGAAGGGAGGTATGTGGCAGATCAGCTTTTGAAGCTTTCAAAAAATAAGTGTCTCGTGAATCGCAAATTTCAGTGGCACCTTTCTACTTTTGGACACATACACCATGAAACTTGAAATAAATGGAAAACGGAGCGAGATCTCGGGATTGATTCTCCCTGACTAAACTTATGTAGCGTGTTTAATATCTGAAACATTTTTAAGTGTGATATCACTACGATCACCACCCACTAAAAATAAGCATTTCTAAATGGGTTGGAGGAGGACCGGCTGCCACCGTGCCAAAATGATGGGAGCCATATGTTCAGGTCTGGTACACAGCCCTTCCAGGAGCTGCCCCAGAGACCCTGCCTCTGGCCTGCTACCCCAAACCTGCACTTCAACGCTGTGGCATATCAAATGGCTCTTTGCACATGCACGTGTTCAGGGTCCTGCTTTCCTTCACCTTCCAAGGCTGAGCCTGTGAATTTCTATTGAGCCCCAAGCTGTCCTGAGTCTGAGGTGAGAGAGGGTAGGAAAAGAAAATCCCGTTGGAGGATAAAGAGATATGGAAAAGGTCCTTTGGTAGGCAAGATTCATATGAAGGGCTTATCTCTAGAAACAGCTTTCAGTGCCGGTGCATTCCCTGAATCTATTGTAAGAAAAGATTATAAGCGCACTCAATTACTGTGGGTTTCCAATAGTCTGTCGGTGAAGATTATTGGCTGTAGAAATAATAATTGACCCTGTTTGTTTGGTTTTTTTTTATTGTTGATGAAGTATGTTTACTTTCATCTGTGGAATCTTTCTCACATGCCTTCCCACTGTAGCTACCACTGGTAATAAGCACTGTCAAGACTCAAGAAACTATTACACCACTGTTTGTTTGTTTTTAACAATTTGAATGAGGTCATAATAGGAGCAGTCGAAGCATCTGGGTAGCTGGGTGTCATTGTTTCATGTTCTTTATGGGTGCCTACTACCAAAAATCTGCTACTACCCTACTACTATGAGCCCCGTGGCGCAGAGTGGTAAGCTGCAGTACTGCAGTCCAAGCTCTGCTCATGAACTGAGTTCGATCCCAACGGAAGTCGGTTTCAGGTAGCCGGCTCAAGGTTGACTCAGCCTTCCATCCTTCCAAGGGGGGTAAAATGAGTACCCAGCTTGCTGGGGGTAAAGGGAAGACGACTGGGGAAGGCACTGGCAAACCACCCCATAAACAAAGTCTGCCTAGGAAAAGCCGGGATGTGAAGTCACCCCATGGGTCAGGAATGACCCGGTGCTTGCACAGGGGACCTTTACCTTTACCCTACTACTACTACTACTACCCTACTTTTCCCCCATCAATTCACAGTTGATTTATGGTGACCCCGTAGGGTTTTCAAGGCAAGAAACATTCAGAGGTGGTTTGCCATGCCTGCCTGCACATCATGGCCCTGGTATTCCTTGGAGGTCTCCCATCCAATATTTGCCAGGGCCGACCATGCTTTGCTTGTGAGATCTACCCTACTACCATACTCAACATCTGACCTCCTCAAGCTCCGCCGCCAAATCTCCAGGAATTTCCAAAACTATCAGGTGGAGATCAGTTTTAATAGCAGGAGATCTCCAGCTAGTGCCTGGAGTCTGGCAACCCTACATCCATTGAATCATAGAGTTGGAAGGGACCACCAGGGCCATCAAGTCCAACCCCCTGCACAATGCAGGAAATTCACAACTACCTCCCCCCCCCCACACCCCCAGTTCCCAGAAGATGGCCAAGATGCCCTCCCTCTCATCATCTGCCTAAGGTCACAGAATCAGCGTTGCTGACAGATGGCCATCTAACCTCTTAAAAACCTCCAGGGAAGGAGAGCTTACCACCTCCCGAGGAAGCCTGTTCCACTGAGGAACCGCTCTAACTGTTAGAAAATTCTTCCTAATGTCTAGATGGAAACTCTTTTGATTTACTTTCAACCCGTTGGTTCTGGTCCAACCTTCTGGGGCAACAGAAAACTACTCGGCACCCTCCTCTATATGACAGCCCTTCAAGTACTTGAACATGGTTATCATATCCCCTCTCAGTCTTCTCCTCTTCAGGCTAAACATACCCAGCTCCTTCAACCTTTCTTCATAGGACTTGGTCTCCAGACCCCTCACCATCTTTGTTGCCCTCCTCTGGACACGTTCCAGCTTGTCTACATCTTTCTTAAATTGTGGTGCTCAGAACTGAACACAGTACTCTAGTTGAGGTCTAACTAGAGCAGAGTAAAGCGATACCATCACTTCGCGTGATCTGGACACTATACTTCTGTTGATGCAGCCCAAGACTGCATTTGCCTTTTTAGTTACCGCATCACACTGCTGACTCACCTTCAGTGTTTGGTCTACTAAGACCCCAAGATCCTTTTCACACACACTACTGCTCAGACAAGTCTCCCCCATCCTATAATTATGCATTTGATTTTTCCTACCTAAATGCAGAACTTGACATTTGTCTTTGTTGAAGTGCATTTTATTAGTTCTAGCCCACTTCTCCAGCCTGTCAAGATCATCCTGCATCTTGGCTCTGTCTTCTACCGTATTTGCTACCCCTCCCAATTTAGTCTCATCTGCAAATTTAATAAGCATCCCCTCTATGCCTTCATCCAAATCATTTATAAAGATGTTGAACCACACAAGGCCCAGCACCGATCCCTGAGGAACTCCACTAGTCACTTCTCTCCAAGTGGATGAGGAACCATTTACTAGCACTCTTTGGGTACGATCTGTCAACCAGTTGCAGATCCACCTAACAATAATAGGATCTAAACCACATTTTCCCAATTTGTCAACTAGAATTCTATGTGGAACCTTATCAAAAGCCTTACTGAAATCTAGATAAACTATGTCTACAGCATTCCCCTGATCCAGCAAGGTAGTAACTTTCTCAAAAAAGGAGATAAGATTAGTCTGACATGACTTATTCTTGAGAAACCCGTGCTGGCTCTTAGTGATCAGATCCATCCTTTCCAAATGCTCAAGGACGGACTGTTTGATGATTTGTTCAAACACTTTTCCTGGTATAGAAGTCAAGCTGATGGGTCGGTAGTTACCCGGATCCTCCTTTTTCCCCTTCTTGAAGATGGGGACAACATTTGCCCGCCTCCAATCTTCTGGCACTTCACCTGTTTGCCAAGACTTTTCAAAAATAATGGACAGAGGTTCCGAAATTACATCTGCAAGTTCTTTGAGTACCCTTGGGTGCAATTCATCGGGCTCAGAGGATTTTGTTTCATTTAAAGAAACCAGGTGTTTGTGCACTACCCCAATGCCAATTCTAGGCTGCAAATCCCTTCCCTCATCACATGTTCTGTTTATGCTATGTTGAGCACCACTTCCGTCAAGAAAAAAGACTGAGGAAAAGTCAGAATTGAGGAGTTCTGCCCTCTCTTCATTTCCTGTTACAATTTCACTTTGCGGTCCACGCAATGGGCTTATCTTGTTCTTGTTCTTACTCTTACTCTGTACATAGGAAAAGAACCTTTTTTGTTGTGTTTAGCATCTCTCAGCCTAAGTTCATACTGAGCTTTAGCTTTCCTAACACTCTCCCTACAAGCACTAGTTATTTGTTGATATTCCTCTTTGGTTATAAGGCCCTCCTTCCACTTCCTAAATGAGTCTTTTTTATTTCTCAACTCTTTAAAAAGCTGTTTATGGGCTTTTTAATCTACTGGGCTGTTGCAAAGATGAAGAAATGGGAGGGGCTGTGCACCACCATATGCTTGTTGGGAACAGGGCAGAATAAAAATGTTGCGCTTGCAGTTTCTAGTAAATCCATATACAAAGACTGTTGTGTATGTAAAAATACAGGTGGGTATGTGACATCTGGTCGGTAGCAGCATGCATCTTTTCACCGTGATTTTTATTTCCATTAACTACCTCCAAATCTAATGAGGATAACCTAAAGGGTACCAGTCATTGAGTTGTAAAATTAGCAAAGGGTCTGAAACAGTTGTTTGCGTGGAATGGCACAGTTTTTTTTAACATTTTTTATTGAATTTTTAATAAAGAATACAAAAAAAAGAAAAAAAAGAAAATAATAATAATAATATATGCATATAATACAAATAATAATAATAAAAAAAAAAACAAAATAATACAAACATAACCAAAAAGAAAAAAAATATACAACGCAGTATTAAGACCTATGCTAATACATTAATAATTGCTATCTATTCTTTAAAAAAAAAAAAAAAAAACCAGTGGTCTATAATGTGTCATAACCTACCACCCACCAAAGTGCCCTTCACCATTGGACTTCCGGCAAAGTGTTGTGACAGTAAATAAAAACAACCTGTTATTCTACTTCTTAATTAAACATCACATTAAACTATAATTTGTTAAATATAGCTTTAAAATCCGTTTTTGCCAATTTATCCCAATATGCGGCGGCTTTTAACCAAGTATGTTTGAATTCTTCCAAACCTTTACCATGTAAAAAATCTGTAATCTAATGGCACAGTTTTGAGGCCAAGGCGTCTGGGAGAAAAGAGGCTGAGAAAGAACAAAAGAGAAGGAGACTTCCATCCCCCCCCCCTTTTTTTTTTTTGCTGGCTAGCTAGGCTTTTAACAATATTTCTTTTCCTATTTCAGTGGCTATTGAGGAACTCATCTTTTTCCGCATTTTTAATTGCTGCCAAAACTGAATTTTTCCATGGACCTGTTAATAATATTATCTTTGTTTTATTACTTCCTTTTTCTTTTTACAAAGAGCTGTGGGTTTTTTCTCTCTCTCCCCTGACTTCTTCCGATAAGCCCGTGTGCTAAAAGGAACACAATGAAACTATTGGTGCAAATTACCAAGCAGATAATGTTGCCTGACACTAAGGTCAATGGTGTTGTTTGCTATGGGGAAAGGTAGTTAAATTTAAATAAAAGATTGCTCAAATTAGGGGGGGGGAACCAATGTCATTGGCTAGTCGCAATGGATAAAATTATAAATATGCTAATAGGTTATCCTATCATAATAAATATATTTTGTTGCGAATAAAGTGGAAGGGGAAAAACCAATCACGCTCAAATATACGGTTGGCCATTTCCACAGCATTATCTAAAATTTGGACTTTAATTTTTGTATTCATTCAATGTGCTACGATGAGAGGTTTGTAACGTTTTGACGCTTTTCTCATTATTAGTTTTTTTTTCTCACAACTTTTTCCCCGCTCTGCTCAATTCCTTTGCGGATTTACAGGGAAAGAACTTTGGTTTTCAGTTCATATCATCCTGAGGAATACTAACAGGCCAACCTGTTTAGCTGAATATCATAATTGCACAAATGTGGGCAGAGGAAACAAATCATCAAAAGTTTTTGCTGAAAAGTTGCCCAAAGCCAAAGCATTTTTCAACACTGGTGAAAACAGTAGCATAAAATTGTGAGTAAAATCAGTTCAACTATTTCTTTAAAATTCTGTGGCATATAAAATTAGCATTACCCATGCATTTGTCATTTGCTTATTTAAACTTTTATGCCACTAACCCAGGGGTGGAGAATGTCCGCCCCCCTCTAATTCAGTTCGAACAGGCAGCAGAACAACGGTGTTGAAAATACATTAACACGGGGTCATCCACTTTGCATTTCCAACAATAGCCCCCCCCCCATTTCCATGAAGGGTACTATTAAGCCACAGTGGGGCTGAATATGTGCGTGTGTATTCAGGGTATCGTTTATCTTTATCTTAATATTCAGATTGTGTCAACAATAGACAGTGTTTAAGAACGAGACAATAATGATCCTTTTCTTTGTGTTGCGTGACACTCAAAAAATAACCTTTCCTTAAAGGGGTTAAGACATTTGGAGAGGGAAGGAGCAGAAGACAAGAGGATTTTCCCTCCTTCCTTTTCATTTATGATTCTAATGCCAAAATTACAGGCTGGGGGAATCCTGGTAAGAAGAGAGTTTCCACAAACTTTGTTCTTGCGAGCTTTTTCAAAATAAATAAATAGCCCGCTAAGCTTCCTTAATCCTATTAAATGCTAAGGCTGCAGGATGGCATTTTAGTGGTCAACTGACAGACCATCGTCCTTTCCAAGTGCTTTATCAGGCAGACCTTCAGATTTGAGTGCATATACCTGGTGTTGGGTACCAAAGCAAGACTGAGGGTTCCGTCTGTGCATCATCCATTCTGCTGCCCAACAGCCTTCATACCTGAGATGCCTGTAGGGTTGCCAACCACAGCAGAAGAAAATGGCCTGGGGATTGTGTCCAAACCCACAAGTGACATGGTGCTTTAGGACACTCCCACCCCAAGTCTCTATAGTCTTGACCATGGAGTTTGTGGTGATTCCTAATGTGTCATCCAGGAGTGACATCACTTCCAGATTTGGATGCAGTCCCCCCCTTTCTCCCACCATGATGATCAGGAGGGTTGCCAGCTTTGGGTTGAGAAATACCTGGAGACTTTTGAGGAGGGTGGGGTTTGGGAGGGGAGGGGCTTCAATGCCAAAGCTGCCATTTTCTCCAGGGGAACTGATCTCTATCAGCTGGAGATGAGTTGTAATAGCAGGTGATCTCTAGCTGGTACCTGGAGGTTGGCAACCCTATCAGCAGGCCAGGCAACACTGTAAAAGATGAAATCCAGATGAAAGCACTAAATTCTCATTATTTGTATTAATGTTGTTTTCAGTATTGCTATCGTTGTTTAACACTGCAATCCTCGGCAGAGCTAGGCCTTTCTAGGCCCATCGATTTAACACTGGAGTGTGTGGATGTGTGTTTAATGTTCCTGGCTATTGTGAGGAAACAGATTTGTCACAGGTTGTAGTGTTTGAGAAACGGCCACAAGGATGGCTAATGACCCCAAATCATTCATAATGAGAAATGACCCATTGCTTCTGGCACAGCTGTGCCCCTACGTTGAGAACTGCCACAGACCATGTAGCAATTGTGGGCATACATCTTTTTCACTGGGTGTAAATGAGCTGGGAAGGCACAGCAGGCCACAGCCTTTAATCTCAGCTCCTTGCATGGAAATTGTATGCCATGTAGGAGTTTATTTTATTTTTACGTTAACATTCCAAACATTATTCCACATCTCAAGTACTAATGTCCAAATCTACAGAACTCCCAAGCAATTATTTAATATATCAGTGTTAGAATAATCAGCCACAGGTAACCCCAGGAGACAGAAGTCAATATAATTAGGTCCCTCTATGCCGATCTATAGAGGAACTATGGATCAGCAGATGCTACATGCAAGGTTTCCCTCTAGGGTTTCCAACCTCCATGTGGTAGGTGGAGATCAGTTCACCTGGAGAAAATGGCCCCTTTGGAAGGTGGACTCTGTGGCATTATACCCCCATGGAAGTCCCTCCCCTCCCCAAACTCCACCCCCCTCTGACTCCACCCCCAAAATCTCCTGGTATTTCCCAGCCTGGACCTGGCAACCCTATTCCACTCCCCAGTCCATCTGCTGAGAAGATACACAGAGAAACCTCTTCAAAGAGCAGCATCAGATATTTGCCAGGAGATGGAAAACTGGATTTAGTCCCACTCTCTGCCAGGCAACTGACTGGTGCTCTCACTAAAAGGCATACATCAAGGTTAAATAATAGTACTTTGTTTCAGACAGGTTCCCAGTCAATTCTGGCCTCTGTATTCAGACAGGATTTCAGTAAACTGTGTTTCTGAATTAAGGCTGTCAGGCATGAAGAAGAAGAAGAGGAGGAGGAGCAGGAAAAGCAGGAGGAATTGGTTTTTATACGCCAATTTTCTCTACCTTTTAAAGGAGACTCAAACCGGTTTACAATCTCCTTCCCTTCCTCTCTCCACAACAGGCACCCTGTGAGGTAGGTGGGGCTGAGAGAGTTCTGAGCAGGCTTCATGTGGAGGAGTGGGGAAACCAACCTGATTCACTAGATTAGAGTCTGCCGCTCATGTGGAGGAGTGGGGAATCAGACCTGGTTCTCCAGATTACAGTCCACTGCCCTTAACCACTACACCACACTGGCCCTCGTGTCCCCAACTGCCTTGTATATCACTCCAGAAAAAAATGTCCTTTGGGTTTACATGTTGCATCACAGCTAAGAGTCCAAACTACAGGTGATTTCTGGTTGATTATTAAGCCTTCAATCCAAGGCAGTGTTAAGCACACTGAACTCCATCGATTTCAGTGGGCCAAGCAGCACCTAAATGCTGCACAAGGTCAGGTTGAAAAGAGGCTAAAAGTTATTATCATTGGCATTTTTGTTATTATTATAAAAATGGATAAAAGGTCTTATCCTTCTATTTCTAGACTCTGTGTAATTCTGTGATGCTTTCCCATTTAATTAATGTGCCGGTACAATAAAATAACACACAAAATCATTATTTCATGACATTAATGAAGTCTACTTTTCTAGTGCAATTTGAATAGGCAATTGAACAACAGTGCACTAAAACACATTAAAACCAGGTCATCTGTTTTGCATTTCTAACAATATGCCCACACTTCCATGAAGGGTAATCTTAAACTACTTTCCCCCCCACCCGAACAGACAGTACATCTTTATCTTGAAATTCCAAATGTTTCAACAATGGATGATTGTAAAGAACTAGACAATTATTTTTCAGCACCCATTGATTAATGACTTAGTCTATGACACAGAGAGAAAGTGTAGAACAAAGGAGTCCATTATAATAATGCATAGGCATTAAACCATCTTCATTAATAGGGTCTTTTTTGGCTTCTGCTTAGCATAAAACAAAATGCGCCATAAAGAAAGTGAAGACACATGAACTGGAAATATCTTTTTTAATGCAACTGCAACTGACGCAAAGCATGCAGAAAATGTGATGTCTCAGTATTTTAAAAATATTTGTTCCTTTTTGTTTGCAGGCATCTCCCCACCACCACCCGAAAGCAGAGCTTAACAGGTGATGCGAATGAGGTCTTGGAACCTCCCTGGATAATATACCTTTTGGGAGGTCCAAATCTATCAACCAGGGTACAAGTGCTGAAGACACTTTATGAAAAGGTGTGTGCAAATGCTCAGTTGCAAGGGGTAGAGCTCCTGGTACACATGAAGCCAGCTGGGTGAACTTGGGCTAGTCACACTCTCTCAGCCCGCTTACCTCACAGGGTGTCTGTTGTGGGGAGAGGAAGGAAAGGCGATTGTTAAGTCAGTTTGGTTCTTCCTTAAGTGGTAGAGAAAGTCAGCATATAAAAACCAACTCTTCTTCTTCTTCTTTTTCCAGGTTTAATGGTTTAGCTCTGAAAACAAACCTATTCCAGGTACGAGGACCCTCACGATCACACGTCCTGTTTGAGCAACCTTAATCCAGGGATGCTTCCCACACTTTTGATCTGCAGTTGCCACGTCCTTTTGATGACATGTTTGGGCTTCACCTCTATATACGATTGGCAATCAAGCCAATGACTGTTTCAGCAGCACCGTATTTTTACATCCATTGATCTATAATGGCATGAACGGCAAATGAAGAGAAATATGACCAAGATAGCTCTCAGGCTCCTGGAAGCAGATAAACCAGGAAAGGCTGGGCTTTGGAGAGATTAGTGAAGCTGTATTAATAAATCACAGTGAATAATTTGACAAATTTAACGTCACTTTTTGCTGGTGGAATATCAATGAGTGGATCTCACTGTCACTTGGTTCATACATTATCTGTATTCATTTCAAATATGATCTTTGAATCTGGGTTCTTTCATTTGGCATTCTATGATGATAGGTATTTCCCTCTCTGTTATTATTGGCTGTAACAGTAGCTGCTGATTTATTTGAATTTGGAGTCAAGCCTATCATGAAGTCTCAGGGAAGATTTTTTTGTAAAAGTTAAAACCAAGAAGAAAATGCTCTACTGAAACTCAACGGATGGACAAAAATAAATTTTTGTTCCTCTCCCAAAATAGAATTTCGAAGCATCCAATGAAGCTGATGGGCAGTAGATTTAGGACAGACAAAAGGAAATACTGCTTTACACAGTGGGTGATTAAAATGTGGAATTCGCTGCCAGAGGATGCAGTGATAGCACAGGCATAGACAGAAGAAGAAGAAGAAGAAGAAGAAGAAGAAGAAGAAGAAGAAGAAGAAGAAGAAGAAGAAGAAGAAGAAGAAGAAGAAGAAGAAGAAGAAGAAGAAGAATTGGTTTTTATACCCCACTTTTCTCTACCTTTAAGGAGTCTCAGACTGGCTTACAATCGCCTTCCCTTCCCCACAACAGGTAGCTTGTGAGGTAGGTGGGGCTGACAGAGTTCTGAAAGAACTGTGACTAGCCCAAGGCCACCCAGCAGGCTGATGTGGAGGAGTGAGGACTCAAACCCGGTTGTCCATATTAGAGTCTGATGCTCTTAACCACTGCACCACTCTGGGATTTGACAGATCCATGAAGGAGAGGTCTATCAGGGGTTACTAGCCATGGTGGCCAAAGGAAACCTCTACATTCAGAGGCAGTCAACCTCTGAATACCAGTGCCAGGAGTCAGCATCAGGAGAAGGCCTTGGCATCTATGCCCTATTGTTGGACCTCCAGAGTGATTGGTTGGCCACCATATGAGACAGGTTGCTGGAGTAGATGGACTACTGGTCTGATCCAGCAGGGCTCCTCTTATGTTCTTCTGTTGGCTCAAATCAGCTCAGTTGAGTTTAATCCTAAACTCCTCATGCTGGTCAACAGATAAAGCTGGTCCAGTCTGGGCACTGGCAGGGGTGGGGATGGGGTAGAGTTGCCAGCTCCAGGTTGGGAAACTGGAGATTTGGGGATGAAGCCTGGGAAGGACAGGAACCTCAGTGGGTTACAATGCCATAGAGTCCACCCTCCAAGCAGCCATTTTCTCCATGGGAACTGATCTCTGTAGTCTGGAGATGAGCTGTAATTCCAGGGGGTCCCCAGGCCCCTCCTGGAGGCTGGTATCCCTGTCACTATGTCACTTCGGGGTACAATCCAGAAGTGACAACGGGTAGCTCTAAGAATCACTGGAAACTCTATGGTAAATCCATAGAGTATCCAATGATTCCTAGGCCTACCTTGGTGCAACCTGGAAGTGATGTAGCCACATCTCCAGCATCCCTTGCCTCATGACTTCCCAGTAGTTGCTAGGCTTGGTTGGCCACCTGGTTGACCACTGTGTGAACAGGCTGCTGGACTTGATGGACCTTGGTCTGATCCAGCATGGCCTTTCTTATGTAATATAATTCTGTAATATAATTCTTATGTAGGCTTGACCTGACAACCCTAGTCAGATCCTTGGTCTATCCAGGTCAGTACTCTCTACTCTGATTGGCAGCAGCTGCCAATAGTCTGAGGAGAAGGCCTTTCATATCACCTGCGACCTGATCCTTTTAAGTGGAGATGCCAAGGATTGAACCTGGGACCTTCAGCAGTCAAAGCAGGTGTTCTTCTACTAGGCCATAGAGCCTCCCCAATGACATGGTACAATTCAGCACTCCCTAGTCTGTACTACTCCAAAGTTAAGCTGGAAGATCACAGTTCCCACTGCTCTTCCATGTAAAAATTGTTCACTGTGTAGAAAGCTAGTATACTTGATTCCCTATTTCCTATTTTTTTTAAGTGTAGGAAGATTTTTACATAGAAGAATATATCAGGGCACAAGTTTTCTACAATCCCTCTCCAAAACATGCTCATTTGCCATAGGCTGGGAGTTATTGATAAGAATATACAACTCAGAATATACGAAAAGCAATCCAGACAAGGCAACCTTATTTATATAGGCATGTTTATGATATACACATAGGATAAACATCTCAGGTATACACTCAATGAGACCCTAGTGCCTGATGGTGATCAGCCAATTCAAAGTTAGATTTGCTGTGTGCTAGTTTTTTAAAGGCCTGGGGGGAGAAATTTAGGATCTTGGATTTTACCCTCAGGGCATGTTGAGCTGTATAAAACAAGTCAATTTTGTTGGCTGTGGGAAGCCATTGAAAGAAGGGAGAAAGGGGCTGCCTAAAATCCTAATGCCCCAAATTCCCCTCTTTGCTTGCAAAAGTTCCGAATGCCCCCCAAACGATGCCCCTTTCCCCATTTTGTGGACAAATCCCCACTGAAGCAACCACATTCCCTGATGGTGCTCAAATGAGCTACAAGAGAAAACAGGAGGGTAAAGAATGTCATTGGCGTGCTGACATCACTTCTTCTGGCTAGGGTTGCCAGCCTCCATGTGATAGTATTCAAAATAGTAATTTCAACTGTACAGTATAGTTGTATTCAAAAACACAGTTGTAGGCTATTTAGAGTATATATAAAAATTATATTATATTGTTTGTATAATTTATAACACGTGGTATGAAAGAAAAAAATGATAACAATTCTACTTGTTATATATACATTATTAAGAGCATAAAGTAATTCATCAGTACATACCAGTACAAATAAAATTTCTTTACAAAAAGGCGTAAGTATAATAATTTTCCAGGTAAGTATCATCAGTATTTGTCTTGGTATTAAGGCTGTAATCCGTTTGGTAGTGGTACAGGATGCCGGTAAATGCCTGTTTCAATTCTTCATCAGCCACCCCAATATTTCACGGAAGCTTTTTCAGCAAGATTCAGCTTCTGGGCTGTATATGTATTCCTCAGAACTCTATGCTGTTATTTTATAAACGCCATCACTGAAAAAAAAATTTGATTGAATAACAGTGATTAATTATCTATTAAGTATCATTACAAACTATTTATGGTAACCTTAAGCTTTCATACTCACATACGTAATTCAACAATTTTCATCACAGTAACTTGTGAGGTTGGACCCGACAAGGATTCTATCTTGTTCACAGTCATAAAGAGCTCAGTTAACATGACATTTAAATATATTTCAGGTAGATTCCAGAGTCAATGAGGGTAATTACAGAAAGGAGGTGAGATCATGCATTACATTTAACCCTTTAGGTGTTATACAATCAAAGAGTTGTACAAAGCAGGCTTCCTGCTGACAGAGAACCTTATCTATATTAATCCTTTGAATTTTTTTTGGCATGACTTGCCATACCGCAAAGAATCTAAGGTCATCCTCAGAATGTTTAAGTCGTGTCCAGTGTTCTACAATCTGCGAGCCAATCACATGATTTCTAATCCGTGATCGGTGTTCCCTAATCCTTAATTTTAAAGGGCGCAACGTTTTACCGATATAAATCAATTTACATGGGCAAATTAGAGCATAAATCACGTTCACAGAATTGCAATTTGTAAAGTGACGCAGATTAAATTTAAAACCCATGTCTTCCCGAGTAAAACTATTAACAGGCAAAGAAAAGCGACATACTCCGCATGACCCGCAGCAATAGTGGCCGACTGCCCCTGTTGAGGGTGGAATCCTCGTAGACTCAGTATGAATGATCAATTCTCTTAAAGAAATAGTTCGTTTTAACCCTTTTAAGGTTAACTCTGAACAGCCTGTTATACTTTGTTTCACATGCCAATGTTTAAAAATAATTTTCTTAATCTTATTGGCCAAAGGAGTATAGCTAAAGGAGGCTGTTAGTTTCTGTACTTGGTGTTCTTTTGGGGTAAAGAGAGTTTGACGGTTCACATTGTCAGCTCGTTTTTTTGCTGAGTTAATAATGTGTCGGGGATAGCCCCTCCCTTTCAGGACATTCTTTAGGGTTGTCGCCACGGTCTCATAGTTGTTCATGTTAGTCGCGTTCCTTTTCAATCGCAAGAATTGCCCATAAGGCAAATTATTTTTTAAAGAAGGAGGATGGTATGAGCCATAATGCAGAAGTGCTCCCTTATCAGTTGAGTTTGAGTAAGGTTTTACCCATAATTTTTCCTGTGCATCTATGTTAACAACAGTGTCCAGAAACGGAAGGCTTGACGAGCTAGTTTTACAATCAAATTGAATATGTACATCATGTCGGTTAATTTTATTTATGAACATATCACAGTTTTGTAAGTTATCAAATATCATTATCAAGTCATCCACGTAACGATGATAGAACAATACATGGTGTTTAAAAATCTCATCAACATAAATGTACTTTTTCTCATAAGAAACCATATAAATGTTTGCCACTGACGGCGCAGTGGCTGAACCCATTGCAACCCCTTTCACTTGCTGGTACATATTGCTTTTGAATCTAAAGTAGTTATTCTCAAAAAGCAAGTCAAGCACATCTAAGAGGAAGTGTGTTGGGGGAATATGATCATCTCTACTCTTAAGTAGTTCTTCAATAATAGTATGAACTTCCTCAAGTGGTACATTAGTGTACAGGGATCTCATGTCTAAAGTGGTAATAATAGCACCTGGTATGCATGGGATTTTCTAAATTTGCATAATAAATTGTGTAGAATCTAATATATGGGAAGGGGTCCTTATGGAAAATTCACGTAGATGACTTTCTAGGTATTTTGAAATAGGATCTAATGGCCCGTTAATACCGGAAACAATGGGGCGTCTGGGAGGTGGCATCACCCCTTTATGGATCTTAAGCAAAATATAAAAGGTAGGAATTTTTGGAAATTTGTTTATAAGATGGCTGGAGATCTCCTAGGATTACAACTGATCTCCAGGCAACAGAGATCAACTGGAGAAAATGGCTGTTTTGGAAGGTGGACTTTATAGCATTATACCTCATTGAACTCCCTCCCCTCCCCAAACCCCACTGTCCTCAGGCTCCCCCCCCCCCCAAAACAAATCTCCAGGTATTTCCCAACCTGGAGCTGGCAACCCTACTTCTGGCTAAAACCTGAAATTGGCATCACCAGTACTGTAAGATTTTGCCAATTGTATCATCAAAATCCTAGAGCAGCAGTGACATCACTTCCAGTTTTTAGCCGGAAGTGACGTCAACAACATCCTTTTCTCCATGCCCCACTCCTCAAAGTCTCCTGGGGGGTTCCACGCATGTATCTGGTAACCCAACCCCCCTCCATGATTTGTAGATTACCCCTGTTAAGAATCACTGGTTTCTACATGCCTAGCATTTTTCCATAGATGAGAAAGAAAGGTTGTTTGAAATTCATTTTTTAAGGAATCAGGATAAGTCGTTACTGTTTTAATTACCAAAACCGCTTTTCTTCTTTCTTCCTTGAACGACAAGCCATGGAGTCATTTTCTGACCCCAGATTCACTCAGGGTAATGTCATACACAGCACAGTGTATTTTAAAATGATAATTGCTGTTAGTTTTGTTTTCCAGCCAGATGTAACAGTGTGTTGATTAAGTGTTTTTTAAACTTTAATTGCATCAGCTTAAATGTGTGTGTCTGATAAAATATTTACTGACAGCTTATCTGGCAAGGACATGCATGGTTCAATAATCATGAGTGGTTGTGCGGTTTGTACATATTTTATAACTTTAATTTGCTGGTCAATGTTTACAGCTTTACGCTCCTACATCTCATCTCATATTCTGCAAGGTTTATTGATAAACTATCACGATATATATTTTAAATGATTATTCCCTCCCCACAAACAAACAAACAAAAAAAAAAGCTTTCCCCGTCTTTATGAGCTCAGTACTGACATGAAAGAAAAATTAGCATTAATTAAACTGCGTTTCTGTCGCCGCGGCCTATTATATTAGACATTGGCACATGCGAAAACATTGTGTTACAAAAGATTTGTATTTTTCTTTTTTATACTCCCCCCCCCAAAGTGGTAATTAAGTTGCTTTAAAAATAGCAAAGATCTCATTGTGATAAGTGATTCTGTTCTCTTCTACCAGATAGTTTGGAGGCTATTGTTCTAAGCAGATGTCTTTTATTATCTACTTTCCCCCTCCTCCTCTGTTCTTTCCGGTCCTATCTTGGGGTCCTTTGCGTGTCTGTGCAATTAGAACAGATGGGCAATGCCTCGAAGAAGTTCCAATAGCTCCGCCCACAGGCAAGCTGATTGGTAGCATAACTATCCAATCCTGTGGTCTCTCAAAGGATTACAGGTTGAACCTCAAGGTCAGAAGCTGAAGCTTATGCCTTTTCACGTTTGTAGAAGAGCATGGTGGGGATCAGGGGTGTGCAAAGAATATAATGTATCATTTCTTTTGATTTTTGTATGTATTGATTGTCATTGCTTCATCTGACTTATCCCTAGGGTTGCCAGCCTCCAGGTACTAGCTGGAGATCTCCTGCTATTACAATGATCTCCAGCTGATAGAGATCAGTTCACCTAAAGAAAATTGCCGCTTTGGCAATTGGACTCTATGGCATTGAAGTCCCTCCACTCCCCTAAACCTGCCCTCCTCAGGCTCTGCCCCAAAAAACTCCCACCGGTAGTGAAGAGGGACCTGGCAACCCTACCTATTTTTCCTGTTGCATCAGACTTCTGATGAAGCTAATACAATTAGCGAAACAAGGATAAAATCCGAGAAACCTTGTAAACTTGCATAGATAGTTGCAACTTGTATAAATTGTTTTGTTGTACGACTATTCAATTGTTGGAAATCACATTTTTGAAACCACATAAACCATTATATTCAGTGCATCAGTGGTACTATATGTAAATGTGTGTTCCAGGTACCACTCCCCTTTTGGTATTGTATACTTAGTACCTGGAAGTTGGCAACCCTAGGGAGATTCAAAGCATTACTTCTGTCCTCATTACCAATGAAAAATTTCCAACAACCTATAAAACCAAAAAAGAACATTCTTGTCCATTCCTGCTGCCCACAGTCTCTCGTGGTTTGCTCTGTATTTCGTGGGCTACCACTTTGTCAAATTAAAATGCAAAAAAACACAAACCCAATCTGCTGGCCCACATCCTCACCATTTTCATCCAGAGCCGACCACAGCTACATCTGACCTTAGTAGCTTTACACAGTCGAGGCAAACAAGCTTTGAATTATTGCTGTGGCACAACATAACAATTCCATTCCTATGACCCCTGGTGTCTTGCAAAATACAGTAGAACAATAATTGTCAATCCTTCCTGTACAATGTGTAACGTTTGACAGAGGTCAGCATTAGCTACACGACCTTTGGCTGGTACTCAAAGAGGTAATATCTCTTCTCCAGTTCAGTTGATAAAATGTTAAATAGAATAAATGTTGGCCACACTTTTGTGGGGCTGGAGACAAAAAACAATTTTTTACACTAAAGCGTGCCTTTTAACAGACAGAAAATAGCTTCAATGACAACCTTTCTCCACTACCTTGGTAAATATATTATTTCAAATGTCAAAAATTTAATTTTCTCAAGAAAAGTGGCATAATTCTTATTTCCAGTCTGTGGAATGGCATGATTAATATCGCGAAGCTTGGCTGTATTACATGGAAGAGAATGGATTTTGTAAGAGGCCTTTTAATGGGAAAGGGATGAAGGGTAAACTTCTGCAGATTCTAAACTTGTACACACGATCTATTTTCAACAGTGCCTTGGTTATCCCACATATCTGCTTACCTGTAGGGAGATCCATCCCAAACTATGTGAAAAAATGGGGATCAAGCAGGGTGGGTTGGAAGGTTGTCAATTACCACTGCCTATTTTGCGATTTTGTTTATATGGTCTTTGTTTTAAACTATCTACCCCTGATTGTTTTATCCCTATAAACCATTTTGAAAACTTGCATTATGAAGCATTATTAAGCATCATAAATGGATATGATTCTCCTTTATTGTGCTCAGCCATCTTAAACACAAACGATACTAGTCCTGTTCATACGTTACAGTGAATGTATGTACATCCTGCATTTAAGTGTACAACCTGCATTTATGCATTTATTTTTCCAGCAGTAAGTCCCCCATAATGCTGGTTACCAAGGAGTACCTTAGGGCTGCCAGGTCCCCCTTTGCCACCGGTGGGAGGTTTTTGGGGCAGAGCCTGAGGAAGGCAGGGTTTGGGGAGGGGAGGGACTTCAATGCCATAGAGTCCAGTTGCCAAAGTGGCCATTTTCTCTAGGGGGATCTGATCTCTATCAGCTGGAGATCAGTTGTAATAGCAGGAGAACTCCAGCTAGTACCTGGCGGTTGAAGCAAAAGTTGCACGCGTACTTAATTAGTCAAGCTGCGGTAAAGATTACTACGAGACTTTTAGAACCTTACAAAGAATTATATACTTTTAGTGATAAAAGTGAAAAGCGCATACATCAAAGGACTTATATTATATACACATAATAACGTAACACAAAACGAAACCAAAGCTACAAAATGTCACTATATTACAAAAAGTTTAAAGCGTTACTGGTCTCACAGGACTCCTAAAGTATTTTTGAAATATTTATAATGTTCATTCATATACATTGATCCCACGGGCGCGGGAAGAAACCAAAAGACACGAGAAGGAGGAACGCCGTCCGGATGCTTCGCGTTTTCACTACCACGTGGGCAGCTTCATCAGCTCTCCGTTTATCTGGAGACAAGGCTCCTTTATAATAGAAACAATCTTAAGTAATAATTATAGTGATTCTTTCCATGCACCCGCAAGGCTGTTCTGCTCAGTACCTGGCGGTTGGCAACCCTATTGGGCATACATCCCACCACCTCCGCCAATGTTGATACAGTGAGTGAACTAGAGGCCCCTTGGCTGCCTTCAGGTCCTGTATTAGATCAGTTCCGGCAACTCTCCCAAGCTGATGTGGACAGGGTCCTGTCTGCCATTAGGCCAACCACTGGCCTCCTTGATGTGTGCCCAACCTGGCCAGCACAGGGGGAGTATGAGCTTCCCTGGAAGATATTATTGATCTTTCCCTGAATTCAGGGGTCTTCCTGGTAATGGGGAAGGAAGCCATAGTGAAGCCATTATTAAAGAAACCATCCCTAGATCCTTGTGATCTCGTCAACTACCACCCAGTTTTGAATCGGTCTCTCCTGGGTAAGGTGGTTGAATGAGCGAAGGCAGAACATCTCCAGGCTTTCCTGGAGGATGCATCGGTAGGGTTGCCAACCTCCAGGTGGCGGCAGGCGATCTCCCACTATTACAACTGGTCTCCAGCCGATAGAGATCAGTTCACCTGCAGAAAATGGCCACTTTGGCAATTGGACTCTATGGCATTGAAGTCCCACCCCTCCCCAAACCCTGCCCACCTCAGGCTCTGCCCCAAAAACCTCCCACCAGTGGCAAAGAGGGACCTGGGAACCCTATGCATTGGTCTTGGGACCCATTCCAGTCCAGCTTTCGACCTGGCCACAGGATGGAGACTGTGCTGGTCACCCTCACAGATGATCTCTGTAGACAGCTAGATTGGGGTGGGGCGGCGCCGCTGTTTAGCAGCTTTCAGTGGCGTTTGGCACGGTCAACTATGATCTACCCCGCCACCTCGCCGATATGGAATTACGTGGGAGAGCCAGCATGGTGTAGTGCTTAAGAGCAGTGGTTTGGAGCAGTGGACTCTGATCTGGAGAACCGGGTTGGATTCCCCACTCCACCACATGAGTGGCGGACGCTAATCTGGTGAACTGGATTTGTTTCCCCACTCCTGCACATGAAGGCAGCTGGGTGACCTTGGGCTAGTCACACTCTCTCAGCCTCACCTACCTCACAGGGTGTCTGTTGTGGGGAGGGGGAGGGAAGGTGAGTGTAAGCTGGTTTGATTCTGCTTTAAGTGGTAGAGAAAGTTGGCGTATAAAAACTAATTATTATTCTTCCTTCAATGGCTGATCTTGTTTCTCCATGGTCAGGGACAGAGGGTGGAAGAAGTATTTTTCACTCCGATTCTAAATGAGTCCCCGTAGGAGACTTCTAGTTGCAAAGTAGTCAGAACATTTAAAAGCTTATGAGGGGACATTGCATCTCAATCAGGCCAAACTCCCCTTTCTTTTCTTACAAGATTCATGATGAATAAAAATAAGTCTTAAAACACCAGAAAAAAATATTTTTCAGGCTTTGCTATTTTTTAAAAAAAAAATTATTTGAGAAATGGCCTTTTAAACAAGCATTTTAAATAGACGGGACATATGCCACACAACATAGTTAAGATGGGTAGAGCAAACCACAAATAAAAATACCTGACATTTGAAGGGAGAAAAAATAAACTCATAAATGGCAGGCAGTATTGATCAGTGATAATGAAATATCAGCTAAGTCCACAGGGTGCCTTAAGTTTTCCTCCTCTGTTTTGATCAGGTTCAAATGTTAAGCTTAATCCGTAAACCTATAAGTGGGAATCAGGCCAAAAAGGCTCCAGGACCTGAGGTTTCAGAAAAGAACTGCTGACGCTCAATTCAAATGTCAGCTCCAAATTAAAGAAAGGATTCTTGTCGGGCAGCATTGCTAAGTAATATTTAAAATCAATAGGCACATTCTGGTACGTTCCCCTTAATGAATTTTAAGGGAAGGGAATTAAAAAGGTAGTATATATCAACAAACAGACATCATTTTCTAACTTCAGAAATTCGCTTTAAAATCTTGCTCTATTGTGGTTTACATATTTACAATCTCTCCTTCCCTTCCCCTGGCAGCCTCTGCCTAGAGAAACTATGGTCCAGTTGTGGTGAGATAACCTGCAACCTGTAACCTGAACTGTGGGGCGCACCTCATTTCCCCCTGAATTCCCATATCCTCACATTTCCCTGCTGCCGTCTCTCCTTCCCATCCACCAACCACCCTACCCTTTATTTACCCCCATCTTCAGCTATACTTATTATTTATTTCTTTTATACCTTGTCTTTCTCCATAATGGAGACCCAAAGTAGCCCACATCATTCTCCTCTCCACCGTTTTATCTTCACAACAATCCCGTGAGGTAAATTAGGCTGAGAATTAACTGGCCCAAAGTCACTCAGTGAACATCACGCAGAGCAGGGATTTGAACCTAGGTCTCCAAGATCCTAGTCTGAAGCTCTAACCGCTATACCACAATGGTTTTTTGTGGGGTGGCTGCTATTGAACAATAGCAAACAGCTTAGAGTCAAGACGCCTGGTGGTTACTACCAGGTTTGGTCCCACTGAGTCTTCCCTCAAAGGCCAAAACAGCCCTGGAAATGACCCTGTCCCCTTCCCTTGCCTTTTACTGACAGAAGCCAAGGCTTGGAGGCTAGCAATGGTCACTGAGGGTATTTGTTTCTTAAAGCTACAGGTGCTGCCTCTATATTTTTTATTAAAACATTTTAAAAAATATTTAATTCCCCTCCCCTGCAAACCTGGGACATTTTTCAGGACTTTTCTGTTCATGGCTCCAGTCTCTGGATTTAAACATACTCAAGTTTGGCCATGTTGAGAACTGGAAATGTACTGTTTGAGGCAGCGCACAGTTCTGCAGCTCTCAAAAGATGGTATATTCATTTCTGATGATCCTTAGTGATTGCAGTATCCATATATCCATACAGCAGATGCATGGGTTCCTATAGAATGGCTTCTTTGTGCATGGTGCCTCACTTAACTGGGGCATCAGGTTAAGTTGTTCTTCACTCCCCCCTCCCCGTAAGTAGCATCATTGTTTTCTTTGTGTGACTTTGGAGCATGAAGAAGAAAGGTAGCCTGGGGCAGCTTGAACAGAATAATGGCCATTTACTGATGAACACTTCCTCCTACAAGGCCAAAACAAACGCAAACTGCCTAGGACATTTCCTGGTGTCATACAGAAGTGTTCTTGCACCACCCTCTGGCTGCTATGCTTTTGGGGGAATTGTGGGTCACCAGACGTGCTATTATGTTTTGCAAGGGAAAGAGAATCATCCCCTTGCTAATGGTCTTCTCCTAATCTGTCCAAAGGCCTCTTCTCCTTCCCTAGTTTCTGTCTTTCATCACCCATAAATTAAACATTAGGAACAGGTACAGATTGGACAATTCACAGGGGAGAAAGCAGAGAACTGGGCTTCTTGGGACTCATATCCTCTAAGTCCAGTCCTCCCAAACAGCAGTCCCTCTTGCCACTGTAAGGGTCCTTGGGGAGAGGAAACTAGCCTTGGAAGTCCCCTGAGGCCAAGGTGCTCCAGATATCATTCCAGTATATTTGCATCCTACGCTTTCTCCAAAGTAGGGTTTCCAGGTCCAGGTTGGGGGGCAGAGCCTGAGGAGGGCAAGGTTTGGAGAGAGGAGGGACTTCAGTTCCATTGAGTCCAATTGCCAAAGCGGCCATTTCCTCCAGGCAACTGGTCTCGGACACCTGGAGATCAGTTGTAATAGCGGGAGATCTCCAGCCACCACCTGGAGGTTGGCAACCCTACTCCACAGTGCTCAGTGCTGCGCAGGAGGTTCTCCCTAGTTGATTCTTACAGGAACCCTACTCTGAACTGCCACCACTGCAACTTACCCAGCCAACCCACTAACCCAGCCAACAGTGGTTTGGATTGGCACCTCTCTTTCCACAGTTCCCCAAAGTTCCTGCTGCCCAACAGGCTAGGCTTGCTAATTGCCCAGAATTGGCAGGCAAATGCCCACCAATTGACTGGGCTGCCCTCCAACCCTCAGCTGGTCAGCAGGCGGAAGAGGGCCAGCTGAAGGGGGGAGCGACTCGGAAGTGATTGGGACTCTCTAGCACGCCCCCAAAAAAAACTCTATGGAAACCATAGAGTTTTCAGAGGAGTTTGCTAGAGCATGCACGTCACTTCTGGGTCGCATCGCCCTAGCCCCAGAAAGCTCCTGCCAGTTGCCGGGGGGTGGGGCGGGACCTGGGAACCTTACAATAGGCCCATGCCTATGCTGGCTGAGGAGGAAGTAGGGTTGCCAGGTTCCCACTCTCCTCCGACAGGAGGTTTGGGGGCGGGGCTGGGGTGACAATCCTGCACACATGGCTGTGCGCAACATGAGTATGTCATTTCTGGGTTTAACCCACCAATCCAAGCAACCTGGCAACAGATCTCCAGCCGATAGAAACCAGTTCACCTGCAGAAAATGGCCGCTTTGCCAATTGGACTTTATGGAATTGAAGTCCCTCCCCTCCCCTAACCCCACCCTCCTCAGGCTTCGCCCCAAAAGCCTCCCACCGGTGGTGAAGAGGGACCTGGCAACCCTAGTGTAAAATAAACTTGATAACAAGGGCTTAATTGTAGAAAAGAGTCCAGTGGCACCTTAAAGACTAACAAAAGTTTTGGCAGGGTATGAGCTTTCGTGAGCCAGCTTTCTTCAGATATGGGCTTACTTGGTAGGGTTGCCAGCTCCAGGTTGGGAAATACCTGGAGATTTTGGAGGTGGAGCCTGAGAAGGGCCGGGTTTGGAGAGGGTTTAGAGTCCAATTTCCAAAACAGCCATTTTCTCCAGGGGAACTGATCTCTATCGCCTGGAGATCTCCAGCCACCACCTGGAGGCTGGCAACCCTATTAATTGGGCTTTATGAGAACACGCACACGTGGCAATTGCAGTGTACTGTCCTGTAAACAAAATGCATGAAATGTAACCCAAACTGAGTTGGGCAATTCGCAAACAGCCAAACCAGTTGACGAAAAATCGGCTCCCTGCTTGTGATGGGCAAACGGAACACGAGACAAAGGACTGGAAGATTGAACATCCCTAGTCAGCCTGCTTTAGAGCGGCTCTATTTACACTGGGAGTGATGATCTTTCTTTCTAGGCATGGTAGGGGTTTTTAAAATTAAATTCTAAGGGGCCCTCAAAGACATTCATAGAAAGAAAATGTAGGTAATGTGACCATTTAAATTTAATCAATTCATTAACTGATTATAGTCAGAGAAGGCAAGAGATTAATCAAGTCAGTAGTCAATGAACAGTACTAATAAACACCCTAAGATGGTATTAAAAAAGCAATAAAAATTGCAAGAAGATTCATTTTTGTTGCAAACGCTTGCTAATAATCTAATTAGAATTCCTGGGTCAGAGTGTGCTTTCCTTCACTCAGGTGGTAGTTTCTTGCTACAGATAACGGGAACGATTTATAAAGGGAGAAAGGATCCAATTTTTTTTCCTTCTCTCGATGTGGAAACCACACACAATAGAATAGTCCTACCTATTTCAGTCACCCGACGGGAAATCCTTGATTTAAATGAGATTTGGTGTCTTGTCCACTTGGGAGGTAGTCACTCACAAGCCGGACGAGTGGTTAACAGCACAAATTGCATTGTAATGCAGAATAAATGAGGGTTGACCACCTGCCCCCCACTGGATTCAGCCAGGCACCGCTGCTACTTGCAATTACAAAGGACAAGTACAAGAGCCATTCTGGCGGTGGGGGACGGCTGACCCGCACGGCGCGGATTATTTTACACTGCACTTATTCAATGCGCCACTGCCCTATAATTTGCTCTAGCATTGTTATCTGCTCGCGTCTTACACAGTCACACCTTCATTATGTCCCCCGTTGCCAGCATCAGGCCGCTTGTCACATCTGTTGATTGTGCTCAGATGACAATCGACATGGATCACTCGCGACTGTCCTCTGGTAAAAGGGGGAGTGGGGGGAGAGCCCAACCAAACCGATATCCCTTCGGACGAGTCGGTGCTGTTCTCCTGGGGACCTCAGAGGCACAATGAACTGTCTGGGAGAAAGCAATGTGACTACAAGCGCCACCATCAGCAGATATGCCACTGCTCATCAAAGTCTAGGCTGGTTCGTGCTTCCCCCAAATGTCAAGGCGTCACTCTCTTTCCTGCTGTTTGCTAAATTATTTGTGAAGTTGCCGGAGGCAGCCAAAGGTCAAGGAGGTTATCAAACGGGTGGTCTTCAGCTTTCCTACCTGCCGCTGGTGATATCGTTAAGTCGCTCGTTCAAAGAGTTTCAGTGCACTTGGGATTCGGCTGGGCAGTGCTCCCATCAGCACTGATTATTATTGGTAGTTAGCTTGCTTGCTAACTTGATTTATAGCCCACCTTTCTCACTGGGCAGATTACGCCGAATAAAACGGCCATCAAAAATGAGACATTTAATAAGCGATGCAACAAGACTAGGATTACAAAAATTAGAAATGATGCAAAGAAAGTATCAGACATGATATGACAAATAATGGAGAAAATGGAATTTAAAAAGTAGGAAACAATGCAGAAAGAGCAGGATAATACACACAACAAGCTGATAATGCATACCATATACCTGGCCATAGACTACAGTTCTGTCCCTTTTATAAAAGCACCTTGCTGAAACAGTTTCTATTCGTTGCATTTTATTGCATCATTGTCCAAGGATGGACATACAGCTGCCCCCCAAACATCTGGAAGGGAAATCATGTGGAGGGGGAGTACAGCCAGGACTAAAGCCAGCCAGAATCTCTGCTGCAGTTTACAGGATCACTGACAGCTTATTGATATACTCCAGGGGGTGACGTGGTAACCATCATTGGTAAGGGCAGCCAGTTGAAACCAATTTCTGAACTCCCACATACTACTAAAACCCACCAGGAAATTTCTCACACAGTCTTGCAAGGAATGCAACCTGCATCTTTATTAACTTCAAGCAAAAGGTTCCGAATTGTTGGGGAGTCGAAAGAGGAGAAAAATGAGTGACACCCGAGGTGAGAAGTGTTAAAATGCCTCATTAAAATGAAATGAATTCCTCTTAAAGCCCGTCTTCATTTAAATGTCACAGGTAAATTCTTGATGCATTTCCAACACTTCCTTTCCGTTTATCACATTGATTAACATACCAAGTCATTAATTCTGTTCTATCAGTCTTTTGTTAGTTGGTTTGCTTTTGTGCTCTGGGCAGCTGACCGCAGTCCCTATGGATAAATGATGCTTCAGAGAGAATGGAAAGTTTGATCCCTAAAATGTTTTCTTGTTAGAACTGCTCAGTGCAGGCTAACCACAATGAAAATGTTTTCATCAGTTGACCACTATAAACCAAAACAGCATGGGACTTGAAGATATCTTCTTCTGCATGCCCCATCCTACCCATTACGATTGGCATCTGAGACCTCTCTGTTAGAAGTGAAATGGGTGGCAAGGAGAGACAGGGCCTTCCATGTGGTGGCCCCTCAACTGTGTAATGCTCTCCCCATAGCAATTTGCCCCGTGACTACTCAATTAAGTTTTAGATGCTTGGTGAAAACTTGACAATTCACCAAGGGCGTTCTATGAACTGTGCTCTTTTTGACTTTTTTTAAGGTTGTTTGGGATGTTTCATTTTGCTTTTTGATTTCTTGTTGAAGCTGTTGTTTGATGGTACTATTTTTATCTAGCTATATTGTTGTTTGTAACTAATTGTTATTTTATTTTATTTTGTAGTAAGTCGCTTCGGGCATATTGTAGAGAAGCAGCTAAGAAAAAGATTGCAATAAATAAAGCTGAACATACAAAACTAACTCAGAGCTAATCTCATGGCTAGAATGTCAAATGAGGACCAGGGAGACCTGAGTTCAAATCCCCACTCAATCACAAAGCTGACTGGGTAGATCTTGGGCTTATCTAAGGGAGGGGCTGTGGCTCAGTGGTAGAGCACCTGCTTGGCATGCAGAAGGTCCCAGGTTCAATCCCCGGCATCTCCAGTGAAGGGGACTAGGCAAGAAGGTGATGTGAAAGACCTCTGCCTGAGACCCTGGAGAGCTGCTGCCAGTCTGAGTAGACAATACTGACTTTGATGGACCAAAGGTCTGATTCAGTATAAGGCAGCTTCAGGATAAAATGGGACAAAAACATATGCTACTCTGTTCCTTGGAAGAAGGGCAGTATAAAAATGTGAAATATATAGTCAGGCTATTTGTTTTTCTAGGCCCATTTCTCTACACCGGCTGGTAGCTGTTCTCAAAGATCTCAGGCAGAGGAAAGTGTTTCCTAACACCTGAGATGCTTTCACTGGAGATGCCAGGGACTGAATCAGAGACCTTTTATATGCAAAACAAAGGCTCTATCATTGGACTATGCTATGTTGAGGAAGGGCTGGCAGGCACAGCTTTCAATTCCAAAGATTTCTAAAGAGAAGAACCTAAAAAACAAAATATACAATCAATAAAAACAAGAATCAAGAAACCGAAAGCCAGAAAAGGGATTATTCAAAGAACATCCCACAGCCTACTATTACCATCAAACTGCGTTAACTACAGAAAGCCTATCAAAATACGAAGAGTACATGGTTAATGCTCTGATTCTAGGCCAAGGGTCCCGAATCTAGACAGTTAGCTGTGTCTTTAATTTGGGAGCTAGTATTTATGTCTTAAGAAGACTGGGGAAGGCACTGGCAAACCACCCCGTAAAAAAAGTCTGTTTAGTAAACTTCGGGATGTGATGTCACCCCATGGGTCAGGAATGACCCGGTGCTTGCACAGGGGACCTTTACCTTTTTATTTATGTCTTTCCCTTTGTCAGCAGTCACCAATCTAGTTTTCCATATGAAATCTAAAAGAGCAAGCAAGTACCTAAAGATGAAGATGCTCTCTCAAATTCCCCAGGCCCTGGTGATAAAGATCTTTTAAGTTAACCACTGGCACGTTGAATAGCATGGCACCAGCAACTCATGGCACTTACCCAGATGTGCTATTTGCGCCTTATGACTAGCACCAGAAATCAATGTGGCTACTGCATTCTGGACCAAACAGCAGCTTCCAGACAATCTTCAAGGACTGCCCCATACAGCACTGTACATTGCAGTAGTCTAGCCAAGAGGTTACCAGCACATGCACCACAGTGGCCACATGCCACTTGGCATGCAGGCCAGCACACGAATCATTTAAGGGTGAACCCCCTTTTCTGAAGAAGAAGAAGAAGAAGAAGAAGAAGAGTTGGTTTTTATAGGCAGACTTTCTCTACCACTTAAGGGAGAATCAAACTGGCTTACAATCACCTTCCCCTCCCCTCCCAACAACAGACACCCTGTGAGGTAGGTGGAGCTGAGAGAGCTCTAAGAAAGCTGTGACTAGCCAAGGTCACCCAGCTGGCTTCATGTGGGGAAAACAACTCAGTTCACCTGATTAGCATCCTTTGCTCATGTGGAGGAGTGGGGAATCAAACCTGGTTCTCCAGATTAAAGTCCACTGCTCCAAACCACTGCTGTTAACCACTACACCACACTGGCTCTCTCAAGCTGACTACAGAGTTCCCGTTGCCTTATATGGCTGGACTAAAAGCTTCTTCATAACATTTTCCGTCTATATATTCCTCCATGGGAAACATTCCAAAAGGACTCTCATGTCAGAAGAGACTCTGATTAATTTACTCTCTCCCGCCAGACACTGCTGCTCCTACTAGGTCGGCGGGTGATTAATATGGGGGTTAGGAAGAGATGTGCTTTAACCTATCAATGTGCCATTTCCAAAAAGGAATCTAACAAATATAGACTTGTCAGCTTTGGGGTCTGGTAGGACCCCTCTGTCTGGGATAAATGCTGCACAGCATGAGGGAATTCAGTTAAGCTTTCCCTCAGTTCCTTGAGCGGCTGTTGCCCTCGTGGCAACATGAATGTGTCTTTCAAGACTAAAGCTCGAAGGAAGAATGTTGTGCCAATTTTTCTTCAGGCCACTAGCTATGCCTTTAGCAGCAACATGATGTATAGATAGGCCATAGCTTAAAGAAAACCAGTACACAGCTCTATATGCAAAAATATCAAAAGTGTATTACAATGTAGTGAAGATAACAATGAATTGCAAACAGAAACTTAAATATAAACTAAACACTAAACACTAATTATATACATACATATAAATAACTCTGCTATAGAGTAAAAAAAAAGACTTCTAAAGGTTACTCTTGCAAGTATCTTGAGCAATGTCCATTAAGACTAAGTTACGATTGGTATATATTTCAATGAGTGGGGGACAAAAATCCCAATTCCTTGGAAGAATAGATGTGATGAATGATGAAGTTGAAAAGGAAACGTCTTCCGGAATTTCTGAACGTTTTTCGCAAGGTTGCGCTTCTTCAGCCTGTAATAATGAAATTCTTAGGCGCCATGCTCTTGGCTGCTACTTTTCTTTCCAAAGTTCTCTTGTTGTCTTCACTATATTGTAATACATTTTTGATATTTTTGCATACAGTACAGGTGATTTATTGTGCTTAACCTCCAGGTCATGGCTAGGGCTGCCAAGTGCCAGGTGGTGGTGGGCAAACCCCCGCCGATCCACCTGGCTGCCCGCCGACCCTCAGCTGGTCGGGAATTTGAGTGGTAAACAGCCCCTTGCCATGCGTTTACACCTGGAAGTGCCACATCGCCACTCAAACTCCCTCCCCAAACCCCACCCTCCTCAGGCTCCGTCCCCAAAACCTCCCGCCGGTGGTGAAGAGGGACCTAGCAACCCTAGTCACAGCTGACATATGGCTACCCAATGGGGTTTTCAAGGTAAGAGATGTTCAGAGGTGGTTTGCCATTGCCTACCTCTGTGTAGCAACCCTGGAATTCCTTGGTGGTCTCCCGTCCAAATACTAACCAGGGTCAACCCTGCTTAACTTCTGAGATCTGATAAGATCGGGCTCACCTGGGCCATCTAGGTAAGGGCAGACCCTAGGAAGTGATAAAATGTATCTCCATGCTACAAAGAGCTTCGTTTGTATATCGTGCTACTGTTAAAGCCACCAGGTCAGATCAGGATTTTTTTTTTTTTTTTGCTTAGCACTTGCTTTACAATCTTAACTGAGCAACAGCCCAGTGACATAGGCCACTATTGCTAGATGGGCCTTTGGCCTGATATAATATAGCTCCTCTTATGTTCTTATCACCTTTCAAATTTCCAAAACATGCGTAAGACTTGTACCTAGGCCTTTTCCATTCCACACCAATTTTCCATCCACTAGGGATTGGATCCTTAACTTATTTTACATTTTCTCAGTAAATCAATAATGGGTGTCTATGTGTCCTGATTTCAGATAGCCTTTTGCACACTGACAGGAAAAGAGAGCCAGTATGATATATCCGTTAGACTGTCAAAGGATGATTTGAGATACCATGGAAGGTTGCTGGGTGACACATAAACACGTGAAGCTGCCTTATACTGAATCAGGCCCTTGGTCCATCAGTATTGTCTACTCAGACCGGCAGTGGCTCTCCAGGGTCTCAGGCAGAGGTCTTTCATGTCACCTACTTGCCTGGCCCCTTTAACTGGAGATGCCAGGGATTGTACCTGGGACCTTCTGCACACCAAGCATCTGACCTATCCTTAGGGTTGCCAGCCGCCAGGTACTAGCTGGAGATCTCCTGCTATTACAACTGATCTCCAGCCGATAGAGATCAGTTCACCTAAAGAAAATGGCCGCTTTGGCAATTGAACTCCACGGCATTGAAGTCCCTCCCCTCCCCAAACCCCACCCTCCTCAGGCTCCACACTAAAAACCTCCCACCGATGGCGAAGAGGGACCTGGCAACCCTACTGGCAACCCTACTAGTGAGGCAGGCCAAGGCCTAGTTTTCCAGCTGGTAAGTGCCCTGCTCGCCAGATGATTGCCATCCAATCCAATGCCCGGCTTGGAAGCGGGGAACACCTGGAAATGCCACAACAGGCCTTTTATCACATGCAAAACCTGCCTCAGCTCTGCCCCCAAAACCTCCTGCTGGAGCTGAGGGGGCACCTGGCAACCCTACTTGCACCCCAAAGCGGGGCCTGGATCAGGGGATCCCCCACCCCTCGCCGGGGCCTGGCAACCTTTATATGCATGACAAAATAATGATAGAACAGAAGAGAGAATAGTGTAAGCCACTTTGGGTTCCCATAGGGGAGAAAGGCGGCGTATACATGAAGGAAATAAATAATGATAAACAAAAAAAAAAACAAGTATATCAAGGCATATTCAGTATTTCAAGGATGCCAGATTTTTTTTAGCTTTTCTCTTTTAGGATAATTGAAGTTGCCCACAGATCAGTATATGCTACCTCCAAATGCACTTTTATTCCTCTCTATGTATAGGGATTTTTCCCCTTGAAAGTTGTGAGTCACTTAAATCCAAGAACAGTGGCTGAAGATAAAAGAGAAGAAAAGCTTTCTCCTGGTATTTCAGTGTCGGCTGAAACCCATAATTCCGTGTCATGGGTGATGATGTAGTGAGTCAGCAAACATGAAATATCTGCCAAGGATCCTTTATTCAGCTCTTTTTCCCACCCAGGGCCTCAAGTTGTCAACAGGAAACCATAAAATAAATTTTAGATTCTAAATGAGGCATCTTTATATAGGATACTAATACATCTCTTGGCTGAAAAATGGAAGAAAATCGAATCAGGCACTGATGTAGAATGTTGTTTTCCTGAAAGAGCTTTTGCGAGGAAGCCTGAAGGATGATGCTAATGGAGTTGATTTAGGATCAAGGAAGGAAATGAATAAAACCATCTTCAACTACAAAATCTTTGGTCTGCAGAATGTAATGATTTCCTTTTTTTTTTCCCCTAGTTGACCCTGAGGTGGTTCTGTCCAGTTAATTCCCTATTTAAGTAAAGGTAGTCCCCTGTGCAAGCACCGGGTCATTCCTGACCTATGGGGTGACGTCACATCCCGATGTTTCCTAGGCAGACTATTTTATGGGGTGGTTTGCCAGTGCCTTCCCCAGTCATCTACACTTTACCCCCAGCAAGCTGGATACTCATTTTACGGACCTCGGAAGGATGGAAGGCTGAGCCGGCTACCTGAAACCAACTTCCGTCAGGATCGAACTCAGGTCGTGAGCAGAGCTTGGACTGCAGTACTGCAGCTTACCACTCTATGCCATGGGGCTCTTCCCTAATTCCCTATTTAAGGGGATATTTTTAAAAGCATACACCTATGATTACAAAAATGTAAAAGGTGAATGTGACAGAAATGAGTTTGCAAACACACCTTAGAGACGTGTTCATCTCTAGGGTTGCCAGGTCTCTCTTCCCAACCAGCTGGAGTTTTTTTGGGTGGAGCCTGAGGAGGGTGGGGTTTGGGGAGGGGAGGGATTTCAATGCCATAGAGTCCAGTTGGCAAAGCGGCCATCTTCTCCAGGTGAACTCATCTCTACTGGCTGGAGATCAATTGTAAAAGCAGGAGATCTCCAGCTAGCACCTGGAGGTTGGCAACCCTACTCATCTCAAGGCTCCATTTCCTCTGCACTTCATGGCAAACCTAGCATGCCAGGCTCTGAAGAAAACATCCAGGCGACTTCAGACAAGCCTATAGTATGAATGTGCAGGACTGGCTTCAGAGGTTGGTACTCCCGAGCACTTACTGCAGGCCCACCATCTGGGGGGTGCTCATGATCTCTCACCACATCATGGACCACTTGCTGCCTCTATTGCCATTGAGCTCTGGCGTGTACACTGTCATCCATCCCCAGGGGCTGCTCTCCCTTCTGGGCTGTGCTTTCCCCATCAAAGCCATTGCCAATGGGAGAGAAAAGAGGGCTTGTATTGGTTTGGCTATTGCTCCTTCTATTATTCCTTGCCACCAAGGTTGCCAGCTCTGAGTTGGGAAATACCTGGAGATTTTGGGGGTGGAGCTTGAAGAGGGCTGGTTTTGGCGAGGGGAGGGATTTCAATGGGGTATACTGCCATAGAGTCCACCTTCCAAAGCGGCCATTTTCTCCAGGTGAACTGATCACTGTCACTTGGAGATCAGTTGTAACCCCAGAAGATCTCCAGGCCCCACCTGGAGTTTGGCAACTCCTTCTGAACAGCTCCCCCTCCCTGCCTGGCATTCAGGAGATCGGGCAGCCCGGAGCAGCAGCAGTAAGGTTGCCAACCTCCAGGTACTAGCTGGAGATCTCCTGCTATTACAACTGATCTCCAGCCAGTAGAGATCAGTTCACCTGGAGGAAAGGGCTGCTTTGGCCATTGGGCTCTATGTAGGGGTGTGGAAAAAAACTTGGTAAATTTCGGGTTCAGGTTTATTGGGCCCGATTTTTTTCAGGAAACCTGAAATAAGCCGAATTCCCATACTGGCAAATATGGGAATTCAGCTTTTTTTCGGGTTTCCGGAAAAAAACAGCCCATTAAAGACTTTTCATGGCTTTTTGTGGCACTGGGGGGGGGGGCATTTTTGCAGGTAAAGGTCCTAAATTTTCAGGGTAGCTTGAAGGTGTAGATTGCATCAGGGGTCCCGAAGTTATGAGGTCTGGAAGGGGCAGGCCCCATCCTCTTCCATGGAGAAGAAATAGTGAGGTGGCCACGGTCAGATTCTCTATTGCGAACTTCGCTTCTATGGAGGAGCCCGGCAAAGTTTTCCTCCCTTGAAAGCAATGCTAATCAAAAAATTTTTTGCCTTTCTCCCCAATGGGGGCTAGGGTTGCCCGCTCCAGGTTGGGAAATACCTGGAGATTTTGGGGGTGGAGTCTGAGGCGGGCAGGGTTTGGAGAGGGGAGGGGCTTCAATGTCATAGAGTCCAATTGCCAAAGCAGCCATTTTCTCCAGGGAAACTGGAGGTGTAATTCCGGGGGATCCCCAGATCCCTCCTAGAGGCCAGCAACCCTAATGGCGACCCAAAGTGGTTTACATCATTCTCCTCTCCATTTTATCCTCACAACAACCCTGTGGAATAGGTTGGGCTAAGAGCATGTGACTGGCCCAAGGTCACCCACCGCGCTTCCATGGCACAAGTGGGGATTCGAACCTGGGTCTCCCAGATATGAGGCTGACAACCACTACACCACACTGGCTCAGAATGGGCTGCTTCTGTCTGAATCATCCAATAGGAACTCTACCGGGAAAAGTTAAGATCTGCCAGGGGAAGTTGTAAGTCCGAAGAAGAGGAGTTTTGAAGACTAAAAGAAGAAATTAAGTTTTAAAGGCTGTGGGGGGCAAGTTTGGCTTTGAAGACTGAGAGCTGGGAGTTAACGTTTTGGTGGCTGAGAGAGAAGCGGAGTGTGAATTAAAGATCTGAGGGGATATCAGATCTTTGTGTGAAGTTTCCTTGTTGAGGGAGCTGAGCGTACGGAGGTGATAGCGTAGCCCAGCAGGGTTTTGGTGTGTAATGTAGTTGCTGCATAGTGCTATGTTGATAGGTTACAAAGCTGCCTGAGGGAGTGTTTTCCTGATACATGTATTATGAAAAGACTTACAACCCACACCTCATGGTTAAGTGTGAATATTTACCTCCGCTGTGTGTTTTTAACTGAATAAACTTGGGTGTGTTTTTTTTTTCCACCTCTTTGACTGCAAACCATCTTGGGCCTGTCCGTTTACCTCCGTTATCAATCAGGCCTGGATCCGTTTGAACCACATTCTCTCACTTTTTTAATTTCCCGCTGGAAACCCCTTGTGCAGGGGATAGGCAGGAAATTGTATTGTGGTAGGAGGGAAATCCTCCCTGTAGGGTAGTGGTTAGCCTCCAGGAAATATGTCGCAGCCGCTTTGCAATAATAGCAAAAGTTCCACAAGTTGGAACGATGAGTTAGCCGCCAAGACACTGTTCTGGCCTAAGACACCTCCCGGTTTGCCAGGGACTTCTCTGAGCTGTCTGTCTCAAATGCAGCTGGTTTTAGTAGTAGCTCAGTGCCCTCTTCAGTAGTATGTGGGGATGGAGAGACAGATCTAGTCAATTATAAGGGGGAGAGGGATGGAGAAGAAAAATAGTCCTCAGGGTGGATTTCATGCATGTATTTGTGAGGCTGACTGTAAAAAAAATTTAGGTCAATGAGTATCATTGCAAAACCTAAAAGAAGGCATTAGAAATTTAACAAAATATCAAAATTGTACACATTACATTTACAATTAGGGAGTGCAGAAAAGCAATCCTCCCTCCCCGTCTCTGGTCCCATATGGTAATCCCTTAGAATCACCTACAGATCTCTAGTTATTGAGAACTATTAAAAGCAAACACAGCAAATGCCATCAAAACATTCTGGGCTTCTATCCTGCTTCATCTTAAATATATCCGAGAGCCTTTGAACTTTGCTGCATCTCTTGTCCCCCATCTGAAATCACTCCTTCCATACCCCACTAATAACTGACATGATAGCTCTGTACATTTAATAAAAAAACGTCTGTTGATTGACTTAATGTATTTTATTCTACTCTGGCTCCAAGTTGCTCGGGGGAGTATGCATGGTTTTTCCTTTTTTCCATTTTATACTCACTCCAACCCTAGGAGGTTAAGCAGACAGAGAATGGGTGACCCCAAATAACCTAGTAAGCAGGGATCTGAACTCAGGTCTCCCTGACCCTAATACAATGCTTTTAACTGCTACACCACACTGGCTGGCTCTTAGTGACACTATCATATTGCCATACAGGTAATCATTGATCGACTGACAGGCAAATGCATTCAGTACATCCCCAATGGCCCTTTGTTTCCAGGAGGAGTAGCAGATGTGAAACAAAAAGGGGGGAGCATGCATAACCCCTTTCCTGCTCATTCTCTGCTCTAAATTGTCCTCCAAACCACTCTCCGCCCCCCACCAGTTCCAACTGTGTTTGCCTTTGGCAGATCCATTGTGGAGTAGAGAACTATTGCCTTCAGGAATGTGTTGCACATATTTATCTGAATCTGTCCCTGGATTCTGAAGTTCTGAATTAGCTGTTCTTGTGCCCAAAGTGAAATAAATACATTAGCAGTCCTAGATTGTCTCAATTTAAAAAAACAAAAACAAAAAAGTTTGCATTTTGTGTAGAAAATTGCATACATGTGGTTTACCAAAGAATTCTTCCATGTCTTTTTCCTTCCTCTATTACTAGGGTTGCCAACCTCCAGGTACTGTGGAGAAACAAAGGTATCAAGCTCACAACAGTAATGCAAAAAGTGCTCTATTATTTACAAGTGCAAGCGTCGAAAATATCATGAACATATACAAACATAACACAATGACAATGTGTAGCTGAAAGCTACCTGAAGAAGACAAATGTTTGCAAAAGTAAGTACAATGACTTGTTTGACAACTTTCTTCTTTTAACAGAAAGCAATAATGGAGCCTAGAATCGGGGGAGGCACGCCTCTGCTGGAGCATTTGGCAGATGATTTAAATGCTTTCGCCGTCCGAAGACAGCTTTGTCAGCAGGTGGCCTCAAACTGTTGCTCCTATGATAATATAATAAAGCAGTGTTGCTAAATAGAAGCTATATAGTTTCTTTCTTCTTCAATAAAAATATATATTGCAATTCAAATTATTGTGAGCTTGATACCTTTGTTTCTCCACAGTTCGCTGTTGGTATCTGTGCTGTATGTTTGCTAACCTCCAGGTACTAGCTGGAGATCTCCTGCTATTACAACTGATCTCCAGCCGATATAGATCAGTTCCCCTGGAGGAAACTGGCAGCCCTGGCCATTGGACTCTATGGCATTGAAGTCCCTCCCCAAACCCCACCTTCCTCAGGCTCCGCCTCAAAAACCTCCCGCCCATTGCACATAGGTGGTGGTGGAAATTGCCATCAAGTTGCAACTGACTTATGGTGACCCTGTAGAGTTTTCAAGGCAAGAAACATTCAGAGGTGTATATTTTTTGCTGTTGCCTGCCTCTGAGTAGCAACCCTGGTATTACTTGGTGGTCTCCCATCCAAATACTAACCAGGGCCGACCCTGCTTAGCTTCCAAGACCAGATGAGATCGAGCTAGCCTGGGCCATCCAGGTCAGGGCAATACACATTAGAATATTGATCAAACAAAGCCGAAAGGCAATCAAGATATGACTGTATGTAGGGGGGGGGGGGGTTTGTTGTCAATGCACAGGAGTACACATATGCATCAACACATAAAAGATAAAGATTTTCATATTATTTATTTATGTATTTTTTAATTTGATTTATACCCTGACCTTTCTTGAGAAGGGCTCAGGGCCGGCGGTAACAACATGCGATTATCATACATATGTAAAATAAAATACACAATTAAAACCATAAAACCTAGTCTAAAATCAATTTAATATCAATATATATTGAATATATGTCTTAAAAAACTCATCCGTATCATCCATATGATCAGCTCAAGATACCTTTTTTGCAGTATTTTTTTGATACGCACATTCACATCAATAATATGGGGAGAAACAGATGAAGGGAAGGAACTGCAGCTGTAGAAAACTGCATGTACTACAGTTCTAGAATTAATTTTAGGAATTCTCCTTGTTTGACCAAAATTGAGGAGTCAAGAAGACAAAAGTAATGACTATTGGGGAATTATACAAGATTGAGGATGACAAAGAAATTGAAATTGTTCAAGATTTTCTGTTCCTTGGTTCCAAAAGGGAGAGCGCAACCAAGAAATCAGAAGGACACTGAGACTGGGAAGGGCAGCCACGAAGGAGCTAGAAAAGGTTCGTAAGTGATTTGATTCATTTGAAATGTGGTGTTTTACAGATACCATGAACTGCAAACAAGAAAAATAAGTGGGTTCTAGATCAAATCAAGACTGAACTGTCCCTGGAAACTAAATGACTAATCTGAGGCTATTGTACTTTGGTCACATTATGAGAAGACAAGAGTCACTGGAAAAGACAATAATGCTAGGAGAAGTTGAAAGCAGCAGGAAAAGAGGAAGACCCAACTTGAGATGGATTGACTCAATAAAGGAAGCTAACAGCCCTCAGTTTGCAAGACCTGAGCAGGGCTGCTAACAATAGGAAAGTTCACAGCATGCCTATTGGATAGTGTTGTGGTCAAGTTTTCTTAAGCTTGCTTTCTTTCTTTCTTTCTTTCTTTCTTTCTTTCTTTCTTTCTTTCTTTCTTTCTTTCTTTCTTTCTTTCTTTCTTTCTTTCTTTCTTTCTTGGAGGTTGTGGGCAAGATTTCTCTCTCTCTCTCTCTCTCTCTCTCTCTCTTTCTAGGAGGTTGTAGGCAAGATTTCTCAAGATTTCTTTACTCATTGCAGTTGGGGTGTCAAATACTGATTTTGAGGTAAGCCTGGAAAATAGGCACACATATATTTTGTTATTGTTGCCATGTTTTTGGCTTTGTGTGCAAATCCATTAGTTGCTACCCTTTGGCAGTTGGATCGATGAATAGATCTTCAATGTGGCTGCCAGTCTACATTCCCAGGTATGCACTTCTTGACTCTACCTGCTTAGGGATGCAAGACACCAATATTATGCCTCTTGCCAAGATTGTGTTAATAAAGAAATTCCATAAGAAATATTACTTGCATACAATTTTTAAGACGATCAATATATAAGCTCAGAGCAGCAAAAGGGGGGGGGGACTTTCATAATTGCTTAGAGTTACACTTAAAACTCCATGCAAACTACCATTCAATATATGACAGAAATAACCCTTCTGCATCATTTAGCTCCCTCAGCTCTGCAGAGCCGTTACCCATCTCATCTGCTTTTTTCACTGCTGAACTAACTGTGTCAAATTATTGAAACGGTTGTTTGCAGGGGTAAGGAAGACAACAAGTCAAGCCCAGCGTGCTTCCTTGTGCAAGTGGGTGGATTGGTAAGTTGCCTGCCTGCCTGACCAGCCAACAGTTGGGGAATGTAGGAACAGGGCCCATCTCTGCCTCTTATTCTCGCTCCTGGCAAAAGCCCACAAACAACCCCAGATACAGGTCTGGCAGCTCACAAAGAAAAAACTCTGTTCACTTCTCTTTCACCTTGTCAGACATCCAAAATAGACTTTACAAGATGGCCAGCTGTGAACATCTGCCTTTTAAGAGTCACATGGACGGCGATTTGCATGTCTGTGTATCACCTTTTCTATACAGCCCAGGTAATTATTAGCCAAGCTTGAATATATTCATACGGATACCTGGAGATTTGGGGGGTGGAGCCTGAGGAGGGCAGGGTTTGGGGAGGTGAGGCACTTCGAGTTCAATTGCCAAAGCGGCCATTTTCTCCAGGTGAAGTGATCTCTATCGACTGAAGATCAGTTGCAATAGCAGGAGATCTCCAGCTAGTACCTGGAGGTTGACAACCCTAGCTCAGATGGATATCATCTATGGTGGTGAAGACAGTGATGGGGGGTGATGAAACTGAATCTGAAGATGGCTTTGCTAAGTAAAGTACAGCGAGCCCCTCTTTCTGGGCTGGCATCGAGGACCAGAATCCTTGCAGACCCCCCGTCATCCCAGAAGGACCACTACTGACCTCTGACCCACCACTGCTGAGGAAATGCGGCTGCTACTACTACCACGTGTTTTTCACAAGGCAGTAAGGATCTTGCTCCTGCAGTGATTCCCTTTCTGCAGCTCCACCAATGGATATAGTGCTTCTCTATCTCTCTGCCTAGATCATGAAGGAGGATGATAGGTAAGGTTGCTGGGTCCCTCTTCGTCACCAGCGGGAGGTTTTGAGGGTGGAGCCTGAGGAGGGTGGGGTTTGGGGAGGGGAAGGACTTCGATGCTATAGAGTCCGATTGCCAAAGCGTCCATTTTCTCCAGGGGAACTGATCTGTTGGCTGGAGATCAGTTGCAATAGCAGGAGATCTCCAGCTAGTACCTGGAGGTTGCATTGAAGTCCCTCCCCTCCCCAAACCACGCCCTCCTCAGGCTCCACCCCCAAAACCTCCCACCAGTGGCAAAGAGGGACCTGGCAACCCTAGGTGGGATAGAAATCAATCAATCAATAAACAGCCCTGTAAGGTAGGCCAACACAATTATCCACATATTGCAAAAAGGGGGGTACAGCTGAGTGTGGTTTGCTGATGGCCATGTTGAGAGTGTTTGTGCACTTTCCACATCTTGTAATGTATTTTGGTTCTGTTTTATTAACCTGAAGGAATTCATGATGCATCTCCCTCCTGGTATATCATCATCTGCACTTCCATAATTCTCTGTGCATTCACACTTGTCTCATACATCTTTAGCCAACTGATCACACGAGTGAAATGAAATCACTTCTCTCAAATGCTGGTGGCTGCACATTTAAACCTACATTGAAAAGCTATTAATTGATGAAGATCCCATTGTTTCAAAGCAAGTGGCCAAATGTTGTGCTTATGTGGTCAAAGCTCGAAACAAGAAAAGGGTTGCTGGTAATGATAAAGAATCGTATTAACTACAGATCTATGCTTGGTATTGCTTTATATTATTTAAATAGAATGATACCTGTTTTGCTAGTATATTTTGAAAACATACATTGTTAGGTTGTTAGATTTGTAGCATAGATTCTGCACCTTGATATTTTCTGGTCTATGACTGCAATAAATTGTTGTTGTTGTTATTCCTACATCTATTTCAGGATTTTCCCCAAACCCAAGAATGGCAATTCTGTCAGTCCAAATGCTCCTAGGTCCAGAATCCTATATTCTGACAGGCCAAATATATCTCTCCAATAAACTTTGCAGGAACAAGAGGAACGCTGCTCACTAAGATCAATGATTCATCTAGTCCACATCCATTTCCCACAATAGCGAACCATATGCTACAGAAGGCCCATAGTAGCCCCTCCCGCAAGCAACTGGCATACAGAGCTACTGCTTCTGAACATGGAGGTCCCGTTCACCCATCATGGCTAACAAAGCCATGTTCCATCATACATTGAAGATGGAAAACGTTTCAAGCGTGGTGCAGTGGTTAAGAGCGGTGGTTTGGAGCAGCGGACCCTGATCTGGAGAACCGGGTTTGATTCCCCACTCCTCCCCATGAGCGGCGGAGGCTAATCTGGTGAACTGGATTTGTTTCCTCACTCCTACACATGAAGTCAGCTGGGTAGCCTTGGGCTAGTCACAGCTTTCTCAGCCTCACCTACCTCACAGGGTGTCTGTTGTGGGGAGGGGAAGGGAAGGTGATTGTAAGCCTGTTTGAGTCTCCGTTAAGTGGTAGGGAAAGTCGGCATATAAAAACCAACTCTCCTCTTCTTTCTTCTTCCATTTTTCATGTCCAAACACTTCATGTCCAGACACTTCCCAAAATATCTTTCGTTCAAGACTTCCTCTAGACTTTAAGAGTTTGTTAATATACTTGTTGAGCTCACAAAAGAAATAAGCATGCCTCCGAATTGTGCATAGTTTGGAAACACAGCTACAGTTTGGAAACAAAGCACCTCTTTTTATGGTACACACACCTTATGGTAAATAATATACATTTTTACTTACATGTTCAGCATTAAATAACTTTGTTTTTAAATATGTTGCACTCAAGTATTTATAGCATAATGAAATGTCTTTTCAAAACAAACACTGTTGATAAGGAGCATAATGTCTTTATCTCACACCTGGAAGAAACCACAGTCAAGGATCACATACACAGAAAGATGCTATACTGGATATTTATTCAGAGATCAAATAGCCAGAGGGTTACAAGTTCATACCCTTTGGATTTGTGCTCAGCCCATCAAAAACATATGGATTCAACAAAAACTCTTCCTTCTACTTATTTCCCCAGGTATGCCACAGTCATGTTCCCTGGCTGTTGTGAAAGTTTTGAAAAGTAAATAATCCCAGGTATGTTGCTACCTTTGAGAAAGGGAAAATACAAATGTGGAACTTTCTCATTTTTGAAACGGTGGGTTTGGAGTTTTCCAGAACGTTTAGGTTTTCTCGGTCTCTCTCATGCCAGCCAGCCACACAAGTAAAAATGTAATGGTTGATTGTGTGATACTTTGGCTGCAATACATGCTTGGAGAATAAGTATCCCTGCATATTCCTGTCTATCTGTTAGCTCCCCTTTGATACTGTGGATCCTGACATTTTGTTGACCTTCTTCTCTTAAGACACACAATTTAAAAAAAAAAAGATCTTGAATGTTTTATAGTCCACTCCCCCAAGGGAGTGCAACTAGTAAGGAGCATCTACCTGACCTGAGCGTTATTTCTCTTGCTTATAATGACTATCAAGTGAAATGACCTTTTCCCACTAGTCTTCTGTGTAGTTTTTGACTTGCATAATGATGGCTAGATGTTTGTTTAATGAGCATTGATGGTTGGTGGCTACTAGCTTGAGCTTTTTTTGTCACCTATTTGGGCAGAAGATGGAGTGGGGCCGTGGCTCAGCGGTACCTCCGCTTGGCATGCAGAAGGTCCCAGGTTCAATCCCCGGCATCTCCAGTTAAAGGGACTAGGCAGGTAGGTCATGTGAAAGACCTCTGCCTGAGACCCTGGATATCTGCTGCTGGTCTGAGTAGATGATACTGACTTTGATGGACCAAGGGTCTGTAATCAGTATGTGTTCATGAGAGAGACAGCTTGGGCAATGCAAAGGTAGCCAACAAAGAAGGCGGAAGGTCTCAAAATTTTGCAGTTGGCTATACTGGTGCCCCATACTTCTGTTTGCTTTTGGGAGGAATCAATCTGCTTTTAAAGAATCATTCTGTTTGCCTGGGTACCAGCTCAATCCCTTATGTTCAACTGGCATATCTGTAAATAAACAGATTATCAGAAAAATGACATCAATCTCCAGAGTTTCTCCCTTAAACTGATTTTATCAAAGTTTGCTCTCCTTTCTACAGGTCCATCCAACCAAGTACTGGGTTGACTAGCAATTCTGCAGGGTCTTAGGTCTTTCCTAATTGGAGATGCTGAGGAATAGGCCTTTTGCTGTAGATCTGAATTATGGTCCTAGAAAATTTGAGGGTGTGTGTGTGCTGATAGTCCTGGAGAAAGAGGATCAGACTCCAGGGCTATCAGGGCCTTTTCCCAAAGGGCTGCCTTCAGTCAAAAAGCCCTATTATCACTCCTGGCTTTAGGGGTGAATCCCTGTCAGGGACAACAAAAAAATGAGGGAGACAATCCTACCAATAGAAAAAAATGTTTGAAGAAACATAGAGTTAGAAGAAGATGTCTTATCCAGATGGCAGCGGAGAAGGAACAGAGGGGAAATGGTGCCTCTTCCCTTGCCGGGTCAATTTTGGCAGGAAACACTGTGTTGCGCACTGGTGGGGAGGGTCGCCTTTTCAGTCACATTGAGCTGGAAAATGTTCTCTCCACGGCTGGCCTGCGCCCACATTGGGACTGCAGGGAAGAATGAAGATGAGCAATTTGTTTCCAGGTGATATTTCAGTGGGCCTGGATGGGCATATCGAGGATGGAGAGAGTCCAGAGCGAATTTTACTTGGGAGCCCACAGGAGCTTTCAGCAGCCCTGTTGACTTTACATTACATCTTTTGTGACCACCTGCTAGGTTTGGAACTGGAGAGAATCGTTGTTAACTTGTTGAATGTAGCCTTGGATGTAGTCTGAACGTAGTCTGGATTTTTGCAGCTGGTGGGGTTACTGTATCAACTGCTGTTATCCATGATAAGTAAATGGAACCTCCATATTCAGTGGCACTGTGCATCTGAATGCTAGCAGCTGGAGGGGGGGCAGAGGAGGATATTGCCTTCAGGCCCTGCTTGATTCCTGGAAGCATCTGACCACCCTCTGTTGGAAACAAGAGACTAGCCTGGCCGGTCCTTTCCTCTCAGCCCGCTGGGTTCTTCTGATGTTCTTTAACAGTAGCAATTTTAATGCCGTTTTCAATCTTTAACATGCTTGCCCTCCGTATAAGATTGCATCTCCCTGTGAAATATTACGTGGACTTGAAGACGCCCATACAATCCTCACGGTCGAGCTCCGTGTTTGTCCGCAAGAGCCTGTACTTTGAGCCCACCTTTTGCTGTAAAAAATGACCTGTCCCTTTTTTATGCTTTGTAGAAAAAGTGCAACCCCTCAGTCTGGAAAGGGGACGGATTAATGCAAGGAGTTCAATCAATCAAGTTTTCTTTCGATAAAATATCAGCTCTGAATAAAATCAAAGTTAGGTTAAAATAATAAAATAAAATTATAAAAGTTGATGATTCTGGGAGGGATGATTTGAAGACGAGGAGGAAAGATTTTCTATGGGGAAAGGTTTTCAGTCAGCTGTTTACGAATCCCACTGGACCGGAGGCAAAATTTGGCTACTTGAGCGGTTATCTCCCGAGAGGAGTCTGCTAAGAGAAGGGAAGCTTTAGCTTCTTCCGTTCTCCCAGGAAAGGATGACAATATGGGGAGAATGTACCACGATCTTATGTCATTGTAGAAGGGACTTTGCTGCAGAACATGTTCTATTGTTTCCACTTTATCTGTTTTGCATGGGCATAGTCGTCGATGAAAGGGAGTACGGAGATACCAATGCAGGGAGTTAAAACCTAGCTTGCTGTTACACCTTTGGCAGTCTCTACCAAAAGTGGGGTGTTTTTTTTACTCTTTGGATTCTGCTTGCAGGTTAATGAGAGTTTGAAAGGTCTTTATCACAGCTTCAAACCCTGCAAATTGCGATACAGCAAAAAAATAAAAGAAAATAAAACGGCCCCCAACGATACCACTTGATGTGCAAAATCAGATCAACTTCAAAGGGAGAGAGACCGGCTTGGCTGCCATGAGTAATTTCTTCCCTTCCCGGCGATAACAAACAGTAACCGTTCGGCATGGATTCTGCTCCCTTCTTTCTTCCCTGAAACCCGCGGATGACTGGCCTCCCCAGCTACAGACTTTCTCCGCATACAGTCGCACCGTCAGCATCCCTTTCATGAAACTAGGACAAGAGGGGATTAGAGCAGGGATGCTGCAGCAGAAGAACTCTGGTGTCTCACCTGTACGGGCTGAGGATTGCATTTGTGTCCGGCTTCAGCGCTTTTAAGAATCTTCTCTGTTTCAAATATTCGGCGGCTGAGCTCCCCACCGTCATAAGCCAGCAGAGCTCCCCACCTTCATAAGCCAGCAAAAGAGTGCACCGCTAGGCAAGAATGAAGAGAAGGGGGGGGGGTCACAGCTGAGCAACTACAATCTGCTCTCAGGTTTCTGGCATTAGAAGGAAAGAGTACAGCGTGACTCCCAGGAACGGCTGAGCTCCAACCCCATTTTTGTTTAATGTAGAAGAAGAGTTGGTTTTTATACTCCGATTTTCTTTACCTTTAAGGAGTCTCAAACTGGCTTACAATTGCCTTCCCTTCCCCTCCTCGCAACACCCTTGTGAGATAGGTGGGGCTGAGAGAGTTCTGAGAGAACTGTGACTCGCCCAAGGTCACCCGGCAGGCTTCATGTGGAGGAGTGGGGAAACCAACCCAGTTCACCAGATTAGAGTCCACCGCTCATGTGGAGGAGCGGGGAATCGAACCCGGTTCTCCAGGTTAGAGTCTGCTGCTCTTAACTACTACACCACGCTGGCTCTCAGTTAAGGAGTCTCAAAGCAGCTTGCAACCACCTTCCTTTCCCCTCCTCACAACAGGCACCTTGTGAGGTAGGTGGGGCTGAGAGTGTTCGGAGAGAACTGTGACTGGCCCAACGTCACCCAGCAGGCTTCATGTGGAGGAGCGGGGAATCGAACCGGGTTCTCCAGATTAGAGTACGCCACTCTTAACCACTGCACCACGCTGGCTCTTTTGTTACTTCATGTCATCATATGTAGCTAGGCAGGAGTCCTAGAGCAGTTTCAGGTATACAGATTGGCAACTAGAGCTTTTCACAGCTAGGTTTTCCAACTACCTGGAGAAAAAAAACTCCATGCCTTTAACAGTGTAGGATTGCCAACCTCCAGGTGGGGCCTGGAGACCCCCTGGAATTACAACTGATCTCCCGACTGCAGAGATCAGTTCCCCTGAAGAAATATACCGCTTTGCAGGGTGGAGGCATAGGGCATTATACCCTGCTGAGGTCCCTCCATCCCCCAAAACATGCTTTCTCCCCTAAAGCTCCAAGAATTTGCCAGCCTGGATTTGGCAACTCAAGCTGGTTTTCAGAGGGAGACACATTTCACATCTAGTTTGGATCTAAAATCCACTGGAATCAGGGCATGCTTCTGAGAAATTACGAACGGGACCAGGCTGCATGGATCCAAACGACAATCCCGGCCCCCCACTTCTGAATACATCTTCTGAATGTGTTTTTTAATTAAAATTTACCAAAGGTAGAAGCCAGTGACGCGTCAGGGACACAAAGCATTTAAAGGACCTTGTTCGCAGTAACTAGGGATGAGTAGATCATTTCGCAGCAAGGGCAATACCCTCGGTTGAGGCTGAGGCGAAGAGTTTGGATTTTTAAAAATTTAAGACTAAAGGAGTTCCCATAAGCAGGAGTTTGTTGTTTTCTGAAGTCTGAATGCAGACAGAGCAGAGATTATTTAGAGTGTTAATTATTTAGCAAGAGGAGGGACTCTACCCTTTCCCCCTCTTGTCTCTGTGTTACTAATTTTGCCGGGTGGGAGGAAGGGGCTGGGGGGGAGCCATCAGCATCAATGTGGTGTCACTTCCCAGAAAACTCGAATGTGATGCCACACCTTTCTAGCAATTGCCAGAAACTCTATAATGAAACCATAATGGTTTCAGCGATTCCTAGAAAGGTGTGACGTGACGTCCCTTCCAGTTTTTCATGGAAGCAACGCTAGTCCTCTCGAGAGATTGCCATAGAGTTGCTAATGAATCCTAGAAAGGAATGACATCACTTCTGAAGAAAACCTGGAAGTGATGTCACACCATCAACCCCATGAAAATTTAATTCCCCCCCCTGCAGTGGGAAACGAGAGGCAGGGATAGGAGATTCCTGCAACCCTAATTCGCTTACCCACTATTGCTGATTGTCATAGAAGGAGAAAGGGGAATTGCATCCAAACCCTGAAATGACAAGCAACGCTCTATGAATCCTCCCCAGATCTCTATGGTCTTTGCCACAAAGATTTGGGGATTCCTAGAGGGTTACCCAGAAGTGCCATTACTTCTGGATTTGGGCGTGACCCCACCCCCTCCAATTTCTCCCACTACAAAGATCAACAGGCCTGGCAACCCGAGGCGGAGGCAATGGGTCAGCCAGCACCCATAGTTGTCACTGCTGGTCAGGTTTGAGCAGAGTGACCCCTGCAGTACTGGCAGAGCTACTCAGGGTTGGGTCTGCTTTCTCCTCGCTGTTGTGACTGTCCGGGGCAGTGGCCTAATGGGAACTTGTCCTGTAAGTGAAATGGCTAGTCTGCTTCTAAATCTCAGCCCCTTTCTGCACAGAAGCTTCCTCTGCAAAACAGTCTGATAACTTTGCCCTCAGGGAAGGTCGGGACTGTTTGCTTCTGTTGCCCGAGTCAGCCAATGAGTGTTAGAGACTCCGCTGTCAGAAGCACAATCTGGATTAACAAAAACACTTTATCATATACTTTTTTTAAAAAAAGAAAAGACAGAAATCCTAGACCACGGAAATTCCAAGACCACGGTAACACAGCCCGGATAACCTACAAGAACCACAGAAATCCTAATTTTTTGTTGGTGAATTTTAAGGGAATTGTGTACTCACTTGTGAGTTTGGCTACTTTTCACATTTTGTTCCCAATCCTGCAGAACTTCAACACTTTTAAAGTCCCATTTACTAGAACTGGAAATAAAGTAATTTCCCCCCCATCAAGTCACATCTAATTTATGACGACCCCTGGTGGGCTTTTCAAGGCAAGAAACGTTCAGAGGTGGTTTGCCATTGCCTGCCTCCACATTATGACCCTGGTATTTCTTGGAGGTCTCCCATCCAAATACTTGCCAGGGTTGGCCCTGCTTAGCTTCTGAGATCTGACGTGATCAGGCTAGCCTGGGCCATCCAGGTCAGGGCAAATTAAGCATACCTGATTGGAATTAATGGGACTTAAAAGTATTTACTTAGTGAGCGGTGGATTCTGATCTGGAGAACCAGGTTTGATTCCCCACTCCTCCGTGTGAGCGGCGGAAGCTAATCTGGTGAACTGGATTTGTTTCCCCACTCCTACACAGCTGGGTGACCTTGGGCGAGTCACAGCTCTCTCAGCCCCACCTACCTCACAGGTGTCTGTTGTGGGGAGGGGAAGGGAAGGTGATTGTAAGCCGGTTTGATTCTCCCTTAAGTGGTAGAGAAAGTCGGCATATAAAAAATGACTCTTCTTCTTCTTCTACCCTCCCTTGTTTTTCTAAAATTCCTAAATCCAGCAGTATCCATAAGGGGTAACGTGAACAAAAAAAATCCATATGCTTTTACAGACACAAATGAGCTGAGAGAAGTTGCCTGAGGATTTTTCTCCTCGAGCTGTTTCAGTTCTTGAATCCCCCATATTACTCAGAAACTTGCTTTGAGAGAATGAGAGTAGCAAAATCGAGCAGATGCCCAAACACAGACCTGTCTAGGCAGCCTTTCCTCCAAGGAACACAGGGTGATATATGGTTTCTCTTCCCTAGTTTATTATCACAACAACCCTGTGAGGCTGACGAAGCTGAGAAAGAGTGACTGGCCCTAGCTCACTCAGTGAGCTTCATAGCAGAACAGAGATCTGAGTTCAGATTCTAGTGTGGCATTCTAAGAAGAAGAGTTGGTTTTTATATGCTGATTCTCTCACTTAAGGAATAATAGAACCGGCTTACAATCACCTTCCCTTCTTCTCTCCACAACAGACACTTTGTGAGATAAGTGGGGCTGAGAGAGTTCCGAGAGAACTGTGACTACCCCAAGGTCACCCAGCAAGCTGCATGTGGAGGAGTGGGCATTCGAACCCGGTTCTTCAGATTAGAGTCCGCCACTCATAACCATGACACCACCCTGGCTCTCTGCTGGCTAACCACCGCACCGCACTGACTCTTGTATCTTTTGCCCAGCTTTTCTCTTTTGGCCTACATTCCTTTGAGCAGTTGCTGAGTTTCTATATACACAGCTGTTTCCAATGTGTTTATTTCCCATTTTCTTAGCTTCCCTAACTCTCGATGGCTTAGTTTCCTAACTGCAGCAGTTACGGGCCTCTCTCCCCCCTCATTTCTTTCAGACTTCATTGTGAACTAAGCAAAAAAGTCTCTCTTATAACCTAATTACAGTCTCCATGGGGGATGATGGAGCCATAGTGAATTTCCCCGAAGATCGAATCATTTAAAAAAACTGAGATATGTGTGTGTGTTCCCCTGTATTATTACTCATAACACAACAATTAAATAGCTAACGAAAGAGACAAAATGATGACAGCAGGATAAATTTAAGGAGGTGCAACTTCTCACTCTTTGCATGACAAGCTACAACGCTGGCATCTCCTCCCTACACTCTTAACAGGAGCTCTCCCCCCCCCCTTTGCCTCTGACCTCCCTATTTTGGGAGGGGGCAGGTGGAATACAGAGAGAGCAAAAGCAACCAGGCTTTCAATAGTTCCCCCCCCTTTCCACATTAATAAACTACTTCCTTTCTGCTCTTGCACTGAGAATAAAAAGACACTTTACATAGAGGTTTGCTGAAGAAGAGAGGATGACTGCAGTTCATTGTGGGGTTTTCAGCGTTTTCACACATACTGAATAATACACTTTCAATGCGCTTTAATGATCATTTGCAAGTGGATCTTGCCATTTCACGCAGTAAAACCCATCTGCAAAGTGCATTGGAAGTGGATTGAAAGTGCATTATTCGGCAAGTGTGAAAAGCACCTTAGATGGGGGCTTGGTAATAGTCCAGTTACAGCTGCAACCTTATTTAGGAGTTCAGGGCGGGGTTGTCTCAACTGAGCGCTTTCATACATACTGAATAATGCACTTTAACAATTGTTTGCAAGTAGATTTTGCCATTTCACACAGACCATTTATGCCTGGGAGGTTTTGCCTTGGATTTGCCGCTCCCTAGGTGCACATTTTCCCCATCCCAATTCTCAAAACTCTGCATGGGGGCTTATTGTTGAGTTTTGAGGATTCGGATGGGGAAAACGTGCATCGATAGAGCGGCAAATCCAAGGCAAAGCCTCCCGTGAATAAACGGCCACAGTAGAATCCAGCTGCAAAGTGAACTGGAAGTGGATTGAAAGTGCATTATTGGGCATGTGTGAAAATGCCTTCCGCTTTAAAAAAAATGGCCAGGTTCGGGCTGTAAACTTGCCGGACGGGCTTGTGGCGTAGGAAGCCTTTTCTAACAGTCAAAGCAGCTCTTCAGTGGAACAGGCTTCCTGGGGAGGTGGCAAGCTCTCCTCCCCTGGAGGTTTTGAAGAGGAGGTTATGTGCATCTAGAGAGTTGCAAATCCAAGGCAAAACCTCCCTGGCATAAATGGCCCAAATGAGAGAGGGGAAGGGGGGGGAACACACCCACCCTTTTTTTCTGGTCCTCCCATGTGCTGGCATCCAAATAGCCCAGGTACCACTGTGCAAGTTAAAGCATGGAGAACAGGCGCTCCCTTTGACCCCCTCGAAGGTAAAATTATCACATGGTGGGAAGGGGGGGTGGTTAGCTGGAGCTGTCCAAAAGAGCAATGAAAGAAGCCAGGCCACCTTTCAGCAATGCTAGAAAAGGGCAAGAGTCCAGTAGCACCTTAAAGACTCACAAAAATATTTTCTGGTAGGGTATGAGCTTTCGTGAGCCACAGCTCACTTCTTCAGAGCTGTGGCTCACGAAAGCTCACACCCTGCCAGAAAATATTTTTGCGAGTCTTTAAGGTGCTACTGCCCTGACCTGGATGGCCCAGGCTAGCCTGATCTCGTCAGATCTCAGAAGCTAAGCAGGGTCAGCCCTGGTTAGTATTTGGATGGGAGACCACCAAGGAAGACCAGGGTTGCTGTGCAGAGGAAGGCACTGGCAAACCACCTCTGTTAGTCTCTTGCCATGAAAACCCCAAAAAGGGGTCGCCATAAGTCGGCTGCGACTTGACGGCACTTTACACACACACAAGGTGCTACTGGACTCTTGCCCTTTTCTACTACTGCAGACAGACTAACGTGGCTACCCACTGTGAATTGTCAGCAATGCTGATTCTGTGACCTTAGGCAGATGATGAGAGGGAGGGCACCTTGGCCATCTTCTGGTCACTGGGTGTGTGTGTGTGGGGGGGGGGAGGTAGTTGTGAATGTCCTGCATTGTGCAGGGGGTTGGACTTGATGACCCTGGTGGTCCCTTCCAACGCTGCAATGCAATGCAATGCAATGCAATGCAATGCAATGCAATGCAATGCAATGCAATGCAATGCAATGCAATGCAATGCAATGCAATGCAATGCAATTCTAGGACCCGGGCATCCCTGCCAGGCCAAACGGGGAGCTGAGTTTGCAAGCCGCCCAGGGACGGCAGGCGAAATTTCTTTTGGGGGGGGGTGCCGGTGATGTCACAGCCGGGAGCCGGCGCTGATTGGACCTAATTAGACTTTGCGGCAGCAAATAGAGGCGCTCCCTCGCCCGATTGCCTTCAAAGTGGCTGCCGGTGCCAAACAACCAGCAGAGGGGCAGGAGAAGGGAGGGGGGCAAAAGTGGGCGCCTTGCATTTGCAGCCCGGAGGAAGCGAAGGAGGGGGGGGTCTTTCCGAGGGAGGGGGGGACCCGAGGTCCCGGCCAGCTCGGCTTCCACCGACCGCCCCCCCCCCCCGAAGTCAGCCTCTACCTGCGCACAGTCCTGGACAGGAGCTTTGCAAGGCGCCGAAGAGCACGCAGCAGCAGCAGCAGCAGCAGCAGCAGCAGCCGCCAAAGCTGCCTTTTTGCAAAACTGCAAGCTTTGGAAAGTCCGCAGAGGCGGGAGAGGCGAGGAAGGGGCGCATTGCAAGAGCAGAGACCCGGTGCATTAGTCTCTCGTTGGCTATGACCTCGGTCCTGGGGTCCGGCAGAGCCCCGGGGGGCCCGAGCGGCCAGCTGAAATGCAAGTCCCGGAGGCGGCGGCGGCGGCGATGCAAGAGGAAAGGTAAGCGGCGGCTCCTCTCCTTTCTTTCCCCCTCCTTCGCCTGTCTTTGCTCTTCTCCGGCTGCTCCGCTTGGCGTCCGGCTTGTTTGGGGGGGAACCGCCAACAAAGTGCGCCTTCTCTCCTCTTCCTCCTCCCCGCCCCCCAGGTTGCCAACCCACCCTTGGGTTGCCAACCTGAGAGATTCCCCCAGGCAGGTGGCAACGGGAAGCCGGAGCATGCCTTTCCGAGGGGGCTATGTTTTGCAATGGAGGTTTGTTTCTGGCTCTGGGAAACCAATGCCATTTGTGCCTGGGGGGGTTTGCCTTGGATTTGCCACTCTTTAGATGCACATTTTCCCCCCCCCCATCCGAATTCTCAAAACTCAACAATAAGCCCCCCAATGCAGAGTTTAGAGAATTTGGATGGGGGGGGGGGAAATGTCCATCTAGAGAGTTGCAAATCCAAGGCAAAACCTCCCAGGCATAAATGGCCCAAATGAGAGAGGGGAAGGGGGGGGGGAACACACCCACCCTTTTTTTCCTGATCCTCCCATGTGCTGGCATCCAAATAGCCCAGGTACCACTGTGCGAGTTAAAGGTACCACTGTGCAAGCCCAAGTACCACTGTGCAAGAACAGGTGCTCCTTTTGACCCCCTCGAAGGTAAAATTATCACATGGCGGTGGTTAGCTGGAGCTGTCCAAAAGAGCAACGAAAGAAGCCAGAGCCTCCAGGCTTCTTTTCCTCTCCTTTTTAATACCAGTTATCTCCATCAGATTCGCTTGGGGTGGGTAGGCGGATGCTTTTGCTGGGGCCAGAGCGACACATGGCCCTTCTGCACAAATGCAGGTGTGCAGAGCATCACTTCCTACTTGCGCAAGCCCCCTGTGTTGCCTCTCAGATGTTTATTTTCAAGGGGAAAGGTGTGGAGAGGGAGCATTTTGCTTGTTAACCAGATATGCCGTCAAAATAGGGTATGGGGAGGGGAGAAAGACGAACCTTGCAGTGTGGTTGCGCCCAGCAAGCTGGCCGGTTCTGTGCCTTGTTGTGAATAATGTTGCCCAGGTTTGCGATGCTTAAAGTTTGGGAGCGCGTTAGCGCTGCTCCAAGCTCTCAGAGGCGACCGGCATACTATAAAGGGGAGAAGAGTAATTATCCTAATCCCAAAAAAGAAAGAGCCGAGCTTCTGAATGTCATAGGAAGCTGAAAGTCTGCCAGAAGATTAAAGGTTTCCCCCAAAGCTGCCCTGTTTTCTCATCAAGGAAAGATGAGATGTTGCTGCCAGCGGGTTGCTAATGCTTGTCTCCACAGTTACCATTAGGATGCTCCGAATAGTTGAAATTCGAATAACTGACAAGCGCAAAGTCAGGCAGAACCCCAGTTCGGGGAAGGTGCGGTCCATTGCAAAGATGCTCAGCCCCCAAAGTCTCTTATCAGAGCAGTAAATTCCACCTAGACTACAGCTGTCATTGTTACAGAGGCCTGAGATAAGTTTCTGTCGGCTCACTCAATCACCTGGAGGCTGATGTTTTTGTGGTTGTTGATAGAAATGTTTCTTTCCCTCTCTGGATGTTAAGCAGTTCTGACTTGTTAGAGGCCTAAAATATCAATTGCACAAGCGAGTTTTTTTTTTGTATTACTTCCGCTCTTTCAGATCCGGAGTATGTGTGGCTGAAGTTTGGGGGAAGATTTAGGGGGAACCGTTCTGAATGAACCAAACCTTCCTTAAGTTATGCTAGACTCGTAATTTTCTTTCTGTTGCTAGACTCGTAATTTTCTTTCTGTTCAAGCATTCCACAGCAGGTAGTGACCCACACCCAAGTTAACTAACAAGTGTGTTGACAGGAAGGCACACGCATAAATCACTGTTAGACACATCATGTCGTCTTAATATATTTGGCGGCCTTCTTTAAAAAAAAAATCTTATTCTTGTAGTTCCATTTCAGAAGAAGCTTCTGGAAACAATAATTGAAATGTCAGTTAGAAGAAAATCCTAACGTGATTTTAAATTTCGGACTAAAAGTATCGAACATTAAAGTTTCACTACACCTCTCCCATATCGTGCTGAGTAAATCAGTGCTTTAAACATTCTGGGGTTATGAATTCTGCCTGTACTTCTGTATATCCTGAGTGCTTGTATCAGTTTGATGTGCTTTCTAGGAATTTTAAAGTGTAACATCATTCTACACTTGGCTTTTGAAATGAATCAATAATTAATTTCAGCCCAAATTCCCATGCTTGGATTGCTTTGCATACAGATTCCACTGGATACCTCTGATTGTAAGCCTGTAAGTTTGAAAATTCTTTAATGAACGTTCAGTCCATCTTTATTATTTCCTTCTGCCTGTCTGTAAGCACTGCTGCAAGGAGAAAGGATAATTCTTGGAAAGTATCACTTGTGAACGTTTGGGGTAGCAGCTGTTGGGAATAAGTTATAGGTAGCTCCAAGCATCAGTAACTATATGAGGGAACTATCGGACTGACTAATGTAAAGTAACTATATTCTGGAGTGTGAACTTTTTGTGAATGGTTATGATCTTTTACCTTTGGGAGTGTACTGGTTGCGAAGACTCCTTTGACAGTTTCTTTTTGGAGATGCATAGGACCGCGTTTCTCAAGGGACATAGGTATATATATACCTAACAATGAAAGCTGTGTCTTAAAGACACATACGGATAACCTGTTGAATTTGCAAGTTGTGTAACGGCGCACGGCAGTTTCAGAACAGACTCTGTTGTCACTGAATTAAAATTAGAATTAACAAGAGGGTTTGTTCGATGATAACCGCATACAAGGCAAGTAAGTACAGATGTTGGTTGCAAGAATGAAAGAGGTTTTTAAGCATCAATGTAGGATAAACCTCGGGGTTTTTTTACTGTATCAGGACACCTTTAAAGACTTGTATTTCTACACTCCAAGGTATATTATACTATCTATAGTAGATCTTCTTGATTATTCTTTTAATATGTAAACTATCAATACATCCATCATCTGAGATGTAAATGTCCACTTCTCACACAGATACAAACAGTGTTCGTTGAGTCCGTAGTAAATTTAAGCCAGGCTTTGAAGGGTTTAAGAAAATGAAATGCACAAATGAGCTGCTCCAATGACAAATGCTTGTCTAGAAAATGGAGTATTCTTCTTCAGCTGCCTAACACGTGATGCATTCATGTATCCCACTGCAAAGGTGTGCTTGTATTTAACCAATAATGAATGACATGAATCTGAAGTGGTTAATTTCTGTCTGATACTATAGCTTGCTTAAGCCCTCCAGGATTTCTCACTGCTCGGTGTGATGTTTTTAAGTTTGTCTGGCAATTTATATTTCTGATGTATGATGTATAGCTCTGTTTTGTTTTTGTTTTTTCCTCTTAAGCACTTTGCTGATGGGAATTGGCTGAAAAAGAGTTAAAGTGAAGAGATATTTTATGAATAGCTAAGCATTAGGATGTATTTAGAATTAAAGGATTTGCTGTGGCAGTCTTTTAATTTCTGTGACTAATTCAGAAATTTTGCTGCATGATTTGTCCTGTCCAAAGATATTTAATCATTGCTTTGTGCTTGGGGCACGATCCGGCCAAATCTAAACCCGCTGATATTTAGTTCTCTTATTATAATCAGTGGGAATGAAAAGTGCTTAACTTGAGCTGCAGGATCATGCTGTTGCTAAAGATCTAACTGGGGTTTTTATGGTGGGCCAAAACACGATTTTGAGCATTCAAGAGATGCTAAAAATCAAAACGCTAACAAATGTCCATATTGTACGGCAGGTGTGTTTCCACTGACCAGAATTCTAAACACATAATTCGAAAGTGGGCCCCTCTTCCCAAAAGAAATGCCTGCAGGATTAGAGCATGTTGCTTGCTGCCAGTTTGTTACAAGGCAAAAAAAGGGCCTCCTTTGTAGAACTGTTGGTAAATAGCTGTAATGGATGAATATATTTGCAATATCAGTCTGAAAAAGAAGACTTTGTCTTCTAATTCCACATAAGTATTACCGTTTCTTCAAAGCCTCCCTAAATAAGTTCCAGTACCAAAATGCTGATTTTGTAATGTTTTGAATAATTGTAATAGTTCCTTTGTAGTGCTTATTTTAGTTCCTTCCTCTTATTTTAATGCCTATCTATTGCAAACGTTAGCATTGATGAAATGAATTCCCCGACTTGAATTTGCTGTTTAATATGTACTAGCTTTTAAAAGCAACCAGGTTTTATTTTTATGCTGGATCTCTCCCCACCCCCACCCCCCGCATCCCGAAGTAATCGATTTAGATAACTAGAATAAGAGAGAGAACCTGGAATTCAGTTCGTACAAAAAGGAATGCAGACCATTTAAAGACTTACTTAAAAGACGGTATAATTATTTTGGGGACAAAAACACTTGAAGATGGTGGAGTCTTTATACTCAGGTGATAAACTTTGAGATACTGATAAATGTACCGAAAAAAAGAAAGAAATCCTTGAAAATATGTGGGCTGGGATTTTCTCTGTTTTCTTGTTTAATTGTTCATAATAGCAATTAAAATGACTAATGGTTTGGAGGGATGGGTTCTCCAGGGTTAGATTAGGTCTGAGGCGGTGAAAGAAGTGAGCAAAAAGTGGAATGCTACATTATGGAAGAGATGGAGGAGGAAGTGTAAACGTTGGTTGACTAGAAAGGTCTAGCAAAATGGGAACGAAATACATGCTGCAAGGGGTGTCTTGAGAAATGAGATTATAACATAATGAAATTTCCATGAAGAGTAATGACATCGCACGACAGTGTTAAAGATGACATTGTTGAGCTTGTGCGGATTTCCATTGTCCCATAATACCAAGGAAATAAATGAGTGTTTTCCATCTTGTGCGGGATTCAGGGACAAACGTGTTCTCCTACAACAGGCTGGTGTCTCTGTTCAGAACGTGCTTTGCTTATCTCTCTCTCCCACCCACTCCCCCGGCTGCTTGAGGAGAAGGATTGGATTTGGTGACAAAATTAAAATTGATCAAAACTTTGGATTTGGTGACAAAATTAAAATTGATCAAAACTTTAAGTCCGGCATCTTATTTTGAGCTTCTCTTCCACCCCACCTCCATTCTGTGATTTACCTCTGATTTCTAGTCATCTGTAGTAATGACAGCAATTGGAGATTGTATCAAAAGCATTAGCTGAAATGGCTGAATTTAAATTGAGACGGGGGGGAGGAGAAAATATGGAATTCATGACTATGCATCTACACGGTGGTGGAGTATCTCATAAATAACAGAGCTGCCTCTTTCTAGCAAAAATACCTAAATGAAGAATGCTCGATGGGAAGTGGGAAAGCAGTGAAATGAATCATTCTACTATTAGCAAAAATATATTTGGACTTCAGGTTAAAATGTGTATTTAAAGGAATGAATTGCTTATTTGACTACTTGTACTGTTCTACCTGCCAAGTTATATTAATTTTTTTCCCAATAAAATGGTGATCGCACTTAAGAGGTTTAGTTTTGGGGGAGGCTTTTTTCTTTTCTTTTCTTGCTCCTCTTACTTTTGTAAGCTCTGTAAAAAGTGTTTGGAAACGGATAACCGTCTGACTTTTAAATTTTGTAATTCTTCTTCGATCACCTGAAGCCACCCCCTTACATACCCTCGTCCCAGCTACTCATGCATAGAGCATTTGTTAATTGAGATGAATGAAGTATTTAAAAGACTTGATGCTGGACTGTCTGAGCTGGTACTGACACGTGTGAAACCCTACGATTTTTTCCGAATGAAAGTCGTATGAAAATGCCAAAAGAAAGATCAAAGCCACGTAAAGGGGAGAGCCCTATGGGTTTTCTTATCTGTGCTTCCTTTTTTATACAGCTCCATGTAATCTTGCAATCATTATAAGAAACGTGGTTAGTAAGTTTTAATATTTAGAACAAGAATACTGTCTCTTTCGATTAACTCGTTATTAGATTGCATTGCATGGACGTATTATGCATTAGCACAATGGACAGAACAATGTACCGCAAACAAAACTGAAGTGAACTACTGAATTGAGAAAATAATCCTACTTCAAAAATCTCTAACCGTGGATGAGACCCCTCTCATTTCTACCCTAAATTCATATCCCACCGCCTTTTCAGTCACTGAATTTATAGGTGTTGCATATTTGCAAAATAAGAGAATAACTGCATTCAAGGGCAAAGGAAAAATACTTTAACCAGATGAAATAATCCTTCGCCAGTGTGGCTCCGGTTATGTGAGTAGCAATGAACTTTTAATTCAGTCTCATATGTATAAAGATATAATACCGCTACAGTCTTCACAGCTTTTTACAACCTTGGTGTACGTGTAAGTGATGAGTTTTCTGGACAAAAAGCGTCTTTATACGCATTGGCAGATCCATCATTCTAAAAGGGCCTGTGATGATCTTGCTGTGTTCCTTCGTAAAGCCTCTAGTTCCCATGCAAGTTGCGCTATTCCTGGTACAGAAAATAAAAGGCTTGCATTCCTCCTTTATCTCGCCTTTTCCTGTTGGCCTGCTTTGTTTAAAGTTCTGACAACCTATCAGGGCTTGCAAGAAGCAAGTTGCGGTGATGGATGGAACATAGCAATTTGCTAATTTCTCTCAGTAGCTTGGGATCGTCCTAGTTATTCTGCCAGATATTATGCGTTTAGTATGAATGTGTCAAGTAAATTTTGAGAGCTTCTCATGTTTGAGTTCTTAATGTTGCTAGCGTGAAGGTAAGGTCTTCTGGGTTTTCATATTTCTGTGCTTGTTACATGCACAGTGTGTAAAATTGCATTTTTGAAGCCTAAATTAATACAGCCGTTGCTCACGATGAGGAAAAGAGACTTAGCCTTGATTAGAAAAGTCGCTAAATGTTAGGTCACGGGAGACCTGAATGAAAAATTATGTTGAATGCTCTTGGCAGAGTGATTCCTTAATGGATCGGTTTGCCGTTGTTAGAAGGTGGCCTTCTGTTAAAACCATTTTTTAGAAACCGAGGAGATGAAAATGATTGTGGGCATGCCTTGTATTCCTGGGGAAAGTGCACAGCGTAACGTTGTAGGTAGGCTTGCAAACAATGAGGAGCTACAGAGCAGGTGAATTGGGGATGGGGGGGGTCTTGGCTGTTAACAAAAGAATAGTCACCGATGCTGAAAAACAAAGGGCCAACTCCAACGCTCCATGAGGCTCTTGTGTCCGGAAATAGCTACACGGGATGAGGGGCTGCCCTGTTTAGTGCTGGTGTGACACCCGGCAGCGAAGAGAACACCGCAGCCCCTCGGCTGGAGCAGAAGATTATAAAATTAACTCTTTTCTATTTCCCGCTGACTCTGAATTGAAGGGATGCGATGCGCAGGCTTTAGCGTCAGTAGGAGTTACTGATGAGGATAACGAGAAACTCGTTTACCAATAATATAGTATCTTGTGCGGTCCGAGCCACAACAGTACGATGAATAAAGGCATAGGATGTGGCGCGCGAGCTGCCGTTTTGCAAGCGCAAGGTCACGGCAAGGGCATTGTACAGCTGTTCCGAGTTAACCCAGGATGTTACGTGGCTCAATGAGAGAGACTGGCGCATCTGTGCCGGATGCAGGTTTGAGGTATTGCCCAAAGCTAACAGATACGGTAGGTGGAGCTGGGGATGGTCCATCTACTTGGCATCCTAAAGGCCTTGTGGCCAATACCGAGCATGATGCTGCACTGCTCACCTAAGAGAGAGTAGGGAGGTTTTTGAGTGGAATTGCAACTGATGTACCGTTACAGGGATGGAGATGCCGTAGGAGAGGGGCCGTGGCTCAGTGGTAGAGCATCTGCTTGGCATGCAGAAGGTCCCAGGTTCAATCCCTGACATCTCCAGTTAAAGGGACTAGGCAAGTAGGTGATGTGAAAGACCTCTACCTGAGACCCTGGATATCCGCTGCCGGTCTGAGTAGACAATGCTGACTTTGATGGACCAAGGGTCTGGTTCAGTAGACGGCAGCTTCATGTGTCTCAGTTGCGTAAGGTAATGAAATGACCGTGTTATCGTGTTTCAGCTTAGCGTGTCTATAGGATCAGAGTACAATTTGCACTTAAAGACCTTCATGCCTTGCGTCCTAAGTAAATGCTTACAAAGATTCTTCATGTATAAGCAGATCACATTTATTGTTTTCCAGTGTCTTTTTGCACTTTACTGTCAGATGGCTAGAGCTGAATGGGAAGGGGGCGAAGTACTCCCAGACGAGGAAGCTGGCATGTTAAATTTCTTAGAAGGTGGTCAAGGCCAGCAGTATCTCCCTCTCCCATAATACTAGAACACGGGGTCATCTGCTAAAGCTGGAGGGTGAGAGATTCAAAACAGATAAAAGGAAGTATTTTTTCACACAAAGCATAGTTAAATTGTGGCACTCCCTGCCCCAGGATGTGGTGATGGCTGCCAGCTTGGAGGGCTTTAAGAGGGGAGTGGACATATTCATGGAGGAAAGGGGTATTCATGGCTGTTAGTTAGAATGGATATGAATCATGCTGCATACCTATTCTCTCTAGTATCAGAGGAGCATGCCTATTATTTTGGGTGCGGTGGAACACAGGCAGGATGGTGCTTCAGTTGTCTTGTTTGTGGGCTTCCTGGAGGCACCTGGTTGGCCACTGTGTGAGCAGACTGCTGGACTTGATGGGCCTTGATCTGATCCAGCAGGGCCCTTCTTATGTTCTTATCTGAGGGAATACACAGTTATTTCCAAGCATCCAAGTTCTCTTTGGACTTTTGTTCCTTTACTTCCAGGACAAATTGCTTTTTTGGGGAATGCACGGGAGTTTCACATTAAAAAGAGAGAGAAATCCCAAATTGACAGAATGCATGCAAGCTCTATCCTCTGAAATAGCGTAGCCTCAGATCTGGTGCATGCTTTACTTTAGGATTTGGGGTTTGTTTGTTTTTGTCTTCATGGGTATCCTCTTTAGGATTTGGGGTTTGTTTGTTTTTGTCTTCATGGGTATCCTCTTTCAACACAAGTTGGTGTAGTATGCAAACCAGTAGGTCAGAAATCTCATTCAGTTTTCTCCTCCATCTTTCAACTGATGAAGTGTGCTCTAGCCCCCAAAAGGTAATGCTATAGTAAAGCTGTTATTCTTTATGGTGCTGCAAGGCTCCATTTTTGCTGCAGCAGACGAACATATCTACCTGTCTGGACCCTGCTTCCAAGGTAGTAAAAGTTGCAGTGACTGATCTGTGAGTTACTGACAAGTTGCGTTGTGCCTGCGTGTCGACTGTCTTGAAAGTTGAAAATGGTAGTATCCTGTGCCAGACGTCTTTTGTAGTTACAGCTCTTCTTTTTTATAAGGAGCGTTAACCTAATCTTCAGTGCTAATTGAACAAATAAAATGTGAAGCTAAACAGATTTGATAAAGTATTTATTTTTAAAATTTATATACTTCTCTTTCCCAGCCAAGGCCAGGCTCAGTGCGGTTCACGTCATTAAAACATCAGCTAAATAAAACAATCAGTAATAGATTAACATATACGTTTACATTTAAACCATAAATTCCTAAATCTAAAATCCAGTTGGCGCCTAATTCATGGTATGCAGGGCAGTAACCAGCCTGGGAAGGAATGGTCAGGGTCCCAAAGGTAAAGACCCCAGATGGAATAAGGAGAAGGAGAGAGGGAAGGAAGGCCAGCTATGATGGAAACTATTGCTTTCCTCAACCCATAGGCCTGGTGGAACATCTCAGTCTTACAGGCCCTGCAGAACTGCATCAGGTTCCTCTTCAACACTGGCAGGAGGTTTTTGGGGCGGAGCCTGAGGAGGGCAGGGTTTGGGGAGGGGAGGGACTTCAGTGCCGTAGAGTCCAATTGCCAAAGCAGCCATTTTCTCCAGGTGAACTGATCTCTATCGACTGGAGTTCAGTTGTAATAGCAGGAGATCTCCAGCTAATACCTGGAGGTTGGCAACCCTACTCAGGGCCTTGATCTCACTAGGTAGAGCGTTCCACCAGGCCGGGGCCAGGGCCGAAAATGCCCTGGTTGAGGACAGCCGGACACTTTTTGGGCCGTGGACTACCAGAAGGTTTGGGAGAGGGGGTGTGAGTTGTATGGGGATCTGTCTTAAGCTGCACACTATAGAACTATAAAATCTGTGTTTCTTAGAAGAGTGACTTTTCCACAATTATTAGCGGTGTCTCTCCATGTGTAAATGAAGCACTAAAGGTAAAGGTCCCCTGTGCAAGCACCGGGTCATTCGTGACCCATGGGTTGACGTCACATCTTGACGTTTACTAGGCAGACTTTGTTTTACGGGGTGGTTTGCCAGTGCCTTCCCCAGTCGTCTTCCCTTTACCCCCAGCAAGCTGGGTATTCATTTTGCCGACCTCAGAAGGATAGAAGGCTGAGTCAACCTTGGGCCGGCTACCTGAAACCAATTTCCGTTGGAATCGAACTCAGGTCGTGAGCAGAGCTTGGACTGCAGTACTGCAGCTTACCACTCTGCGCCACGGGCAAGCACTAGCCTTGCATAATGAAGGGATGCAAAGGTAGCTGGGAAAGAGAATAGAGTGGGACAGGCTGTGGTGTAAAGTTTCTTTGACTTTGCAAAACAGTAAAGTGGTATTAAGCGGCTTACAGCCCCGTGCCATCTTAAGCAGAGTTACACCCTTCTAAGCCCATTAATTCAGTTGGATTTAGAAGGGTGTAACTCTGCTTAAGGTGCTACTGTTAATAGTTAAACTACAGAAACTACCTTCTTGTGTTTTAGGCATGAGCCTGTGAATAGACCCCCTCTGAATGATGCTTTAAGGCTACACAAGGTGAATGTTCTGTTAGAGTGAACAGAAGCAGACAGACTCTCTGAGCAAGGCACTAATCACTGTCAGATGCAGTGACTAAATCATGGCCGCACAATACAGTTGCCTCCATAAACCATGGTTGGGTTGTCTTGTCGAATGCTTATGTGTCGGACCTTCAAATCAAACCGAGCAGCAACTGTAAAGAGGAATAGGAAACTCGCAGTCCATTTTGGTTCCAGCTTTGGATTAATTTTGTTTTTTTTTACTCCTTGACTGAGAGCTTTAGCATATGGCATAAATACGCAGTTGACGTGTATAAACTACATGCCCTGACTACCATGGTAGTTGTGAACATCTAATATGGAAGACCTACTAAACAACAATAACAAAACATTGCAGTCGCAGCAACGTTCTTGTGGTTTCTATGGGTCTCAAATGACCCCTAGAATTGAATGGAAACTTTTCCACACCTGTTTGCAGCCAAAGCCCAGATTGCAAAATAAGCACGTCGGTGTGGTATACTGCTTAAAGCAGGGGTGCCAAATGTAAGGCCCACGGGCCGGATCCACCCCCTTGAGAGCTCTTATCCGGCCCGCGAGGCAGCCAGACACCCTTGCTCTTGATCTGGTTTAGCGAGGCATGGCCCGGCTGGACCAAATGGCATGTCTGTCATATCCAGTCCTCATAACAATTAATTTCGGCACCCCTGGCTTAGAGTGTCCACACAAACTCGGGACCTGGTTCACATCCCCACTCGCCGTAAAGTCCGCCAGGTGACCTTGGGCCTGTCATCCACTCTCTTTTTCATGGGGTTACTTTGGAGGGGTAATGTGAGAAAAGGAGATGGTTTGCAGCCTTGAGCTCATTGGAGAATGGGCAGAATAAGAACGGAATCCGTTTTGAAATGTGGGCTGTGGAAGAGCTGAAATTGCATGGTGTTGTGGTTAAGAGCGGTGGTTTGGAGCTGCGGAGTCTGATCTGGAGAACCGGGTTTGATTCCCCACTCCTCCACATGAAGCCAGCTGGGTGACCTTGGGCAAGTTACAGCTGTTAGAGATCTCTCAGCCTTGCCTACCTCACAGGGTGTCTGTTGCGGGGAAGGTGATTGTAAGCTGGTTCGTGTCTCCCTTAAGTGGTAGAGAAAGTTGTCATATAAAATCCAACTCTTCTTCATATGGACAGCAGCAAGTTGAAAACACAGAGAGCTTAAAGCAGTTCAAGACCTAATTATGTGGCGTTCACTGATATGGATGCTGCTACCCCTCTCCACCCCCCCCCCCAGTCATTATCAGCTCTTTGAATGTTTAGATTTATATGAATGGTAGCCTGGAAGCAGGAGAGGGGTTGGAAACATTAGAGGTCTCCATTGTTAAGCAGAGCAGACAGTAATTAGATTGCACCTTAGCGCTTGCTGTTTACATCTTAAGTTTAAAGGGGAAAGCCGGAATAGATGTTCCCTAATGTCATTGACAGAAGACTTTTCCTCCAGCTACAAACCGCTACACCAGACACATTGATTGATCTGCTCGGTACCGTTTATTTATGCTAAGCATCTGATATTTGTTTCTGCAGTCTGGTCTTTCAAAACCAGGATAATATTTGAAACATTGGCATCCCCGGCATGGTTTTAAAGCCACAAGCTATCCAAGCGACTTAATTTATCTTGCTCTCAACTGTTTGCAAAGCAAATGCTGCTTGTTCGGTGCATAGCGTGAACACATTTTTTTTTTTTACTTTGAAAAAAGAAAAGCAAAGTTTCTTGGTGCTGATTGTGATCTCCTCCCGCATTGGAAAAACCAGTTTTGCAGACTGCCATGAATATAGCCAAGGTCAGATGCACATGTCACTGGACAAGAATGGTGTCGGCATTTCTGTGGTATGTGGTGTTCACGTTTCTTCTGTAGCAGTTGCAGTGAAAAGCTTGTGCAGGTGAACATATACATCTTAGTCCAAGAGTCAAGAATATTTGGGCCTCTCAGGGGCGTGCTTCTGAAGTTGCATGCCCTGGCCTTCTGAATTTACTGAAATGATGCTGTTGAAGTGGTGTGGAGACATAAGGTGGAGACAGCATGGTGGAAGTGGTTTCCGTTGCGTATTACCTTTTATATTGCAACATGCAACCATGGGGAGGAGCTGTGGCTCAGTTGTAGAGCATCCGGTTGGCATGCAGAAGGTCCCAGGTTCAATCCCCGGCATCTCCAGTTAAAGGGACTAGGCAAGTAGGTGATGTGAAAGACCTCTGTCTGAGACCCTGGAGAGCCGCTGCTGGTCTGAGTAGACAATACTGACTTTGATGAACCAAGGGTCTGATTCAGTAGAAGGCAGCTTCATATGTTCACTTACATCTCTTTACAGTTCGGTCACTATATATGGAATCCAAAGCAGTGTCTTCAAGGCAGAGAATATTTGTCCAAACTACTTCCAGCACATGCCGATCATCTCTCTCTCATCAGTAGAAACCCCACTAATATGAGAACTGATTTACAGGCATGGCTACAGGCCTTATGAAGCTGTCTTAAACCTATTGGTTCATCTAGCTCACTTTTGTATCCTATGGTTGGCAGTGTTTCCCAGGGTTTTAGGAGGAAGATATCAACACCTGCTACATGGGATGCTTTCACTGAAAGCATGAGGGGTTGAACCTGGAATTTCGGCACCCAATCACACCCTGTGCCAGTGAGCTGTGGACCTTTCCTGTAGCGCAACTAGAGGCTATGTTAGGAGATCTGTGAACAAATTTCCCAGGGGCTTTTTAAAGAAGGAAAATAGAAGCCATGCAAGACCATGATTCATATTAGGACCATGGTGGGTTCACCTTACCTCATCCTGCATAAGTTTGTTGATTGAAACCCCAAACCAACCCATACTAGGAAGGAAAAAAGCAGGCAAAGAAGGACCCTTTCTTTCTTCCCCTTCCCTGCAGTATTTTTGAACATGCCTTTTTTAAAACAAGGTTGTCCCATTGGTCCAGGCAATAGATACTTTTGTTCATTATACGATCTACTTCATTCAAGCCTTAGAAAAATCTAAGCTTTTAAAATTTCATAATGACCTCTCCGCCAGATAAATGGGAAAGCAGCGATCTTGAAGAATTTTCAGAAACCTTGGCCTATTGATGAGCTGACCCTAGCATACATGCACGCCCCGCAAAGTTCAGGCATCGCTTATAGCAGACCCACCATCAGTCTGCCTTGAAAGTTCTGCCCCCTGTCCCCATTCTCAAGAAAATGTATTCTTGTAAATAAGGATGCTGAACAGCAGAGATGCCTGGTAGGGTTGCCAGGCCCCTCTTCGCTACCAGAGGAGGCCGAGGAGGGCGGGGTTTGGGGAGGAGCTTCAGTGCCATAGAGTCTAATAGCCAAAGTGGCCATTTTCTCCAGGTGAACTGATCTCTATCGGCTGGAGATCAGATGTAATAGCAGGAGATCTCCAGCTACTACCTGGAGGTTGGCAGTTTTACTGACTGATGAATGGCAAAGTCTTGTATGCCTCGGTCTTATTACTTGCTTCCTTAAAAACATGCCCAGGTTCCCCTTTCTGCCGCAATTGTAGCTTCTAACTTTCACAAAATCACACAAGGTTGGAAGAGACCACAAGGGCCATCTAGTCCAACCCCCTGGCCAGGCAGGATCCCAAAATCAAAGTGCTCCCGACAGATGGCCATCCAACCTGTGCTTAAAGACCTCCAAAGATGGGGACTCTACCCCCCCCCCGAGGCAGCACATTCCACCGTCAAACCGCCCTCATTGTCAGAAAGTTCTTCCTAATGTTTAGGTGGAATTGCTTTTCTCTTAGTTTAAATCCATTACTCCGTGTTCTAGTCTCTGAAGCAACAGAGAGCAAGCTAGTTCCCTCATTAACATGGCATCCTTTCGAATATTTAAACATGGCTATCATGTCACCCCTTAACCTTCTCTTCTCCAGACTAAACAAACCCAACTCCTTAAGTCTCTCCTCACAGGGCAGAGATTCCAGACCTTTGACCATTCTGGTCGTTCTCCTCTGGACCCGCTCTAATTTGTCAACATCCTTCTTAAATTGTGGAGCCCAAAACTGGACACAGTATTCCAAGTGAGGTCTGACTAATGCAGAATACAGTGGTAGTATTACTTCCCTTGATCTAGACACAATACTTTTTTTGATGCAGCCTAGAATTGCATTGGCCTTCTTAGCCACCATATCACACTGTTGACTCATATTCAGTTTGTGGTCCACTAAGACTCCCAGATCTCTTTCACATGTACTGTTGTCAAGCCAACTATCCCCCATCCTGTACCTTATGTTGTTTCTGCCTAGGTGAAGTACCTTACACTTCTCCCTACTGAAATCCATTTTATTGTTTATGGCCCAGCTCTCCAGTCTATCAAGGTCATTCTGAACTCTGACCCTTTCCTCTGGGATATTAACTACCCCTCCCAACTTGGTGTCATCTGCAAATTTAATTATCATGTCCTCTATTCCAGCCTCCAAGTCAGTTATAATAATGTTAAATGGCACCGGTCCCAAGGGAGACCCTTGTGGCACTCCACTAGTCACTGCTCTCCAGGATGAAGTTGTGCCGTTAATGAGCACCCATTGGGTTCGGTTGGTCAACCAAGTACCAATCCACCTGACAGTAGCAGCGTCCAGCCCACATTTTACTAGCTTTGCTTCAAGAAGATCATGGGCATTTATGGCCAGGGACTAATGACCTCTCCTGTTTTGGTCCCTCCTCCTTGTGTTTGTTTCGGAATAGGAGGGACCAGCAGGGACGGCTGGAGGTAAACATCTCCCAGCCTTGGTCTTCTCCAGCCACTTTGGACACAAATTTCCTGAGAGAGTTCAGATTGAACTAACTGGAGGGAACTCACCCATGGCTACGATTTCGGTATGTATGCCTATTTTAAGAGAATGCAAACCAGATTACAGTGCAGATGTTTTCCAGCCACTTGTAACATACTTTACTTTCTCTACATCCCTTCTCTTCTACCTAATACAATAATCTGTGGAACATGAAAGAATGAAGACGATATCATTTTTCCTACTATGTGAAATAAATGAAAATGTGCAGAGGGCTAGACCTTCAGTTTAGTGTGAATTCTGCTTTGGTAAATAGAACTAGGAAGCCGTACTTGTAGGGGGAGCCTGGTTTAATAACAGCCTGTTCTGCCAGTCTAGTAAAAATGCAAAGCATAAAAAGCTTACGACTGGCTTTGGACATGAGATGAATAGAGAGAGAGCAGGAAATGTAAGGGCCTTCCAGTTCCTGTTCTTCTGCATATTCTCAGACTCAGCTGTCTCCCAAAAGGTGAACTTCTGGAAATATGCAAGCTTTTTTGAGAATTAACTTATCTTCCAGGTAATAGAGAGGTGGAAATTCTGTTTAATACCATGGAAATGTGGGGAAATGCCCTTGGCCATTCTTAGGCCTTGCCTTGCAAACTCTGATAGGCCTATAAAACTAGGGTTGCCAGGTCCCCCTTTGCCACCGGCGGGAGGTTTTTGGGTCAGAGCCTGAAGACATTGGGGTTTGGAGAGGGGAGAGACTTCAATGCCATAGAGTCAAATTGCCAAAGCAGCCATTTTCTCCAGGGGAACTGATCTCTACTGGCTGGAGTTCAGTTGTAATAGCAGGAGATCTCCAGCTAGTACCTGGAGGTTGGCAACCCTAACTGGTGATGTCAGCAATCTGTACATGCTTGGGATGGCCTGCAGAATCTGTCTTTTGCAGAGTGAGATGACGCCAAAACATTTTAGAGTAGTCGTCGACTAGCATGAGGCGCGCACAGACTTGTGAAGCATTTGTGTTCATACTATGTGTTCATACTTTGAAAAGCTGCCTTTAATAATACCCCTTTATAACTATTAATCAAGTGCATTACCTTCCTCTTCTACTAAATAAATATGCGGCTGAACCATATTATTCGTTCCATTTGTTCCCATTTCATGAAAGGCTACTTCCACTGCTCTTAAGTATTTATTTCAACACAAAATAGCTTTCAGGTTCTTCAGGACTGTTCTTCTAGGGTTGCCAGGTCCCTCTTCGCCACCGGTGGGAGTTTTTGGGGCAGAGCCTGAGGAGGGTGGGGTTTGGGGAGGGGAGGGACTTCAATGCCATAGAGTCCAATGGCCAAAGCAACAGTTTCTCCAGGGGGACTGATCTCTATCAGCTGGAGATCAGTTGTAATAGCAGGAGATCTCCAGCTACTACCTGGAGGTTGGCAATACTAGCTTCTTCAGATTGGATGTTAAATAAAGGTGTGGGGTGCAGGAGAAAAAACTTTATTTCAGGCCATGACTCTGAGGCCATTTGTCTGCTCCTTTCTGAAGAATCCTGCAGATTCAGGAAGCCGAGTTGGAATTATGCATTCTGGGCCTAGTGGGAATGTGAGAACAGTAACGGACTGTGCCATGTAAAGGAGCACAGAATCTGTTCTGGTGATGCATATGCTTAAGGAGCCATTATGCATTATCCACTGTACTATTAGGCCCCCAACTCCTGGGTAGAACAGCTGTCATAACACATTTTGTACTGGACTGCCCCCTTCCCCAGCAGTCTTGGATCTCAGATGTCAGATTGTCCCTGAGTATGGTCTTCCTGGCCTGGGAGGAAGACCCAAGGAAGTTCCTTGTCTCCGCAAGACAACTGCCCCTCTTCTGGAAATTTGGAAGACAGAAGAAGAAAAAGTTTTGGGAGAAATGCCTTAGTTTTCCTCAACCAAAATTGCAAATAGACCTAATACTTGAAAGTTGCAAACTATTGTAACCTATTCCACTTTAGCACATGAATTTTAATTTTGGCCATCAGAGCGGTAGACAAAAAAAGTTGAAATTAAAAAGCAAATTTTAGCACAAACAGAAGAAACTATATTTGGACAGAAACAGACTCACAGTGATGACACTACCAGCATATTAGTGTTTTCAGTGTAGTATTAGCATATTGTTGCCAGGATTATTTACATTTAAATGATGACATGTATTTTTGAAAGTCTATTGAATATGTCTGTGGGGGGGTCCCCAATGGGTGACTGCTGACACCTTTTCTGGTGCCCACCAAATGTTTTTAGGAGGTGGGTGGGGCCAGGTAGGGCTTTTGCCCAGGAAGGCTTCTGATTGACTATTGGAGATTTGATTGGCAGCCATTTTATTGCTGTGCCTATTATGCGGTGTCAGAATCCCAAATGTGCCCACAGGCTCAGAAAGGTTGGGGATCCCTGGTCTACAGCATACATAGGAGTTGTCATTACTTAATTTATTTACTGTGTTTATATCTGACCTTTCTCACTGAGATTCACGCCGGGTTACACAGCGTAAGTCAATATAATCGGTATGATGAGAGATCTAATACACAACAAATTGTTGTGCACAAAAACGTTCAAGCGACACATTTTGAATTGGTAAAATCTTGAAAGACATTTGCTTTGGAAATTTTTGAAAAGTTTCACTCATTCCAAAAGAGACACTATTTCATAGGTAGTTTTTCGCACATACACCGAATTTCCCAATTTTTACACCGGAAAAGTTCGGGGGAAAGTGTGCGGGGGAGAGTTTCCTGGATTTTTCTGAACTTTCACATCTCCGTGCCCCTATCAAGTCAGGCTTTCCTGGAATACACCGTAGCATGAGCTGAGTAGCTGGCTATACTGGAAGAAGCCCCAGTAGTCCCAAGATGGTAGAGTTGTACCCTTCTAAGCCTATTGACATCTTTTGTGAACTTAGAGCGCAACTTCGTTAAGGATTAGCCGGTGTGGTGTGGTTAAGAGTGTTTACCTAGTACCTGAAAGTCCCAGGTTTTGTTCCCCCCTCCTTTACTGTATCCTCACAACAGCCTTGTGAGGCAGGTGAGGCGGAGAGGGTGTTACTAGCCCAAGGTAATCCACTGAGCTTCCTCGCCCGAGTAGGGATTCATATCTGGGTCTCTGATTCTAGTCTGGTAGTCTATCCTCTACACCACACGTTCCCAAGTATATTTCTTTCTCAGCGGGCTCACAATCCAAATAATTTATCATGAACCAGTAATGGTTAAGAGGGTCGGACAAATATCTGAGAGACTTCGAATCCACTCTTGTGCCATGGAAGCTCGCTGGGTGGCCTTCGACCAGTCACAATAAGCCTAATCCACCTCACAGGGTTGTTGTGAGGATAAAATGGAGGAAAGGGGAATGATGTAAGCTCCTTTGGGTCCCCATTGGGGAGAAAGGTGAGAGAGAGGGCTTTTACGTGTTCTCAGTTTACTCACATCTGACTTTCTGTTTCTTGGGTTTTTTTCCAGTTCTGCACACATTTTGCTCCTTCTGATGGTCAATTCGACATCACATGGCTTTAAATGAAGTGTTTCTCCCTGCAGTTTAAATCAGCAGCTTTTTGCGCTTGATAAAAATTGGTGTTACATTGAATTGACCACTAGAAGGAGCAAAATGTGTGCAGAATTGACCCCCCCCCCGAAGAAACAGGAAGTTAGATGCGAGGAAACTGGGAAAGCATAAAGCCCCCAAAGCACATAAATTAATTAAATACTTTGTAAGGTTCCCATGTTTAAATTCTGCTTTTCTCTTTTTAAGAGTTGATTGCGTTAGTATTCGAGAACAAAGTCATCTAGCAGGTATTTACAATAACAAGAATTGGTTTGCTGATCTTTAAAGGGAATAGCTGCTGGGGCGAAATGGCTTAATCTCCAAAGTTGATTTTCATTCTTGACAGCACAAAATAAAATTAAGAGGAAGTAGTAATTTAGTGAGCCATATGTAGTAGTGGCTTTGTTTCATAATGAAAAATAAGCTCATTGCAGAGGATAAATTATTTTGCCTCATTTGTTTAGACACAAATCCTCCCGGGGCTTTGCAAAATGCTGACCTAAGGTACGTGTGGAAAGGGCACAGCAGAAGCTGCTTGAGTCTATTGCAGTTTGGTCTGCACAAAATATACACCAAAACTATAAGTCCTCTGAAGCCGCTACTATCATCACAGTAGGTAGTTATTAAAACTAAGTCTTGCAGATCGCCCTCCAACCCCAAATGCATGTATAATTCACATGGTATAATTGTCTTCGCCTGCAACTACTTTTCATCAGAACTGTGCCTCTGACATCCTTGCCTGGTATAGTTCTGATAAAACCCAGCATCTTGTCTTTTTGTTTGGTGTTCGTGTGCAGAAACGGCAGCCCTATTCAATTCTGGAGGGAGAACGAAGAAAGGCGAAGGTTGCATTCAGACAACACGAACAAACTCTGGTTTGTTTGCAGTGAAAAGAACTCTGGCTTATTCTTAGGCTTGCCTCTTTCTCCTCATCTCCCCTTGTGCACAGAGTCAGTATCAAGACACTTCCTGATTTAGGAAGTCTTCAGTCTAACTTTGTTAATTGGTTAATTTTAATTTAGTTGATTTGTTGTGAGGCCTGAAGTCAAGCACTTGAGCAAATTAAGGTTGTCTCTTGTCCATCCTGGTTTAGAATCCTAGTTTGTGGACAAGAAAGAGGCCCAGTTTTTCTTAAAGGTATTTTATTAACATTTTCAAAGAAAAACAGACAAATTACATACACATTCATTCGCACAATTTGAACTCCTTCAGGGAGTCTATTTCATCATACATTTCAAACATCTTATACATTGTTCTTATATTCTACAGTTTGATTAATAAATTCCTTCTATACTATATAAGCTAATCCTTATGTTTAACAGTCTACCCTTTCCATTTAACATAATCAAAATAACATTCCCATTTCTTTTGGGATTCTTCAATCCCAAACAGGCCCAGTTTTAACATGCAATATCTGAGAACATCTTCAGGAGTACAGAGAAAGGAGCTGGGTATGTTTAGCCTGAAGAGGAGAAGACTGAGAAAGGATGTGATAACCATCTTCAAGTACTTGAAGGGCTGTCATATAGAGGAGGGTGCTGACTTGTTTTCTGTTGCCCCAGAAGGTCGGACCAGAACCAACGGGTTGAAATTAAATCAGAAGAGTTTCCGCCGTGACACTAGGAAGAATTTTCTAACAGAGCGGTTTCTCAGTGGAACAGACTTCTTCAGGAGGTGGAAAGTGCTCCTTCCCTGGAGGTTTTTATGCATAGGCTAAATTGCCATGTGTCAGCAATGCTGATTCTATGACCCTAGGCAGTTCATGAGAGGGAGGGCATCTTGGCCATCTTCTGGGCATGGAGTAGGGGTCACTGGGTGTGTGTGGAGGAGGTGGTTGTGAATTTCCTGCATTGTGCAGGGGGTTGGACTAGATGACCCTGGTGGTCCCTTCCAACTCTATGATTCTTCTATGAAATACCAAGAGAATTATGCATTTGCCCTTGCATGCACTAGACTTTCAGTGATTAGAACTTGCACATCTTGGTGTAGGCAAATGTATGATAACAGAAGTACACAAAGGTGGGAAAGTTGCACCTCGCTCTATCATGTTAAAAGCCATCTTGATGCACATGCCTGGCAAATCCCCTTGAAGCAGAGTCAACCAACGTATGCCTCCAACTTCCTCTTGACTTTTCAAGCAGTATGAACCTGTCAGTCTCGTTCTTTCCAGCCACTTGCCTAGGTATGACTGAAGAAGGCCATGAATAAGGGAAAGCACTTTGTGGATGAAGGGTCACTTGAGCCAGAATTTGGCCACCATTTATTGTTGGTGTGCTATCAGTAAATGTGGTAATTTGCAGAATGATATAAGTTTTTTAAAAAAGACAGGTAGCTTTTAAATTTCAGCAGTTCGGAAGGCAAGAGGTCAGAAAGAGAAAGTAGTAAATGGAAACAAGGGTAATTGGAATGAATATTATTTAGAACTTTTTGATGTCCAGCACACGAATGTGTGTATACATGTGCTTTTTTAAAAGACTGGTTTTTAGTAGCTTTGTGTGTGTTCCCTTTCTAGCAAGATGATACAAGTCATTACTCTTTGCTTGTGTGTCTGACAAAGGGAGATTTGACTCTCAAAAGTTTATATCCCCCAAAATCTTGTTATTCTCTAAGGTGCTACTGGACTCAAATCTAGCTGTTCTGCTTATGTGATCACTGTAGGGGTCCTTTTGTTTGTTCCTTGTCAATTTCTATTCCTTGTCTTGGGTTTTGTTCTCTGGGAAAAGCTTTTAAAATAATTTCAGTTTTAATGTTGTTTTTTAAATGACACTGTGCCCCCATGTCCCCGCTTTATATATACATACACACGAGCGCGCACGTATATACATATATAAAAATAAATAAATAAAGGTCCCCTGTGCAAGCACCGGGTCATTCTTGACCTATGGGCTGACGTCACATCCCGACGTTTTCTAGACATACTTTTGTTTTTCAGGGTGGTTTGCCAGTGCCTTCCCCAGTCATCTTCACTTTACCCCCAGCAAGCTGGGTACTCGTTTTACTGACCTCGGAAGGATGGGAGGCTGAGTCAACCTTGAGCCGGTTACCTGAAACCGACTTCCTTTGGGATCAAACTCAGGTCGTGAGCAGAGCTTGGACTGCAGTACTGCAGCTTACCACTCTGCGCCACGGGGCTTCTTATACACACACACACACACACACACACACATATATATTCATTCCATAAAGTTGCCAAATAGTAGTATAATTGTATATGCTAACTAAGTTGTTCATAATGCATTTTAGGTTGTTAAATCAACCTAAAATAATGCATTTTAGGTTGTTAACTCAGTAGAATATGTTTCAGTTGGCTAGGAAAGTAAGTACTGCATATATTTCCACACACCCACCCCTCCAGTTTCCGTCCCTCCCAAAAGAAATGGCGGGGGGGGGAGTGTGTTTTTCTGTGTCTTCGAAGTTTGCATACATTTTAAATCTCAAATTCTGCTGCTGGGTGAGCGTAGTTTGCTTGGACGAGCGTTCACAGGAATTGGCACCACTTCTGTGAGAATTATGAGCGTCGGGCCCACTAATTCAACCTGCTGGACACCAGCAGACTTTTTCTGTTTTGCAGCACCTCCTAGATCAGGAAGACGCAGGGTCAGGACGTGGGATGAGATAATAAACCAGGGCTCAGATAAATATCGGACAGCTGTGTGGAACCTAAAGGGGGCGGGGAAGTGGCTTAGAATCGATTTATGGTTTTGCAGAAAAGCAGTGGCTGGGGGCGAAGCTAAACTTCTCTCTCACCTCTCATTTCTGCCACATCGCCCTCTCCCCAAACTGCTCTTTCCCCACAGGAAGGAGTCGTTGGGTGTTGCGTAGCACATGGCAGTGTGTAGTGTGTGGTTCTACCCCAGTGTTGGTTCCTCAGGCTTCCATCCATATCAGTGGTTCCCAAAGTGGGTAGTACCACCCCCTGGGGGGGTGGGATTACCTGGGGGGGGCAAGGGGGCAGCAGGGGGGTGCTAGAGGTAGGCCTTTTCAACTGGTGTTATTGGATAGGGTAGGGGGTGCTGGGTTCGTGGAACCAAGAGGGCGGTGGCCCAAAAAGTTTGGGAACCCACTGGTCTATATCATGAGGACTACAGACTGGATTCTCTAAAGAACTTTCTTCGTTCTGTTCCCCTTTGTGCAATTTATGCTTCTAGATGCATTCTCACCTGACTACTCTTTTCTATGTCCATATTTCTCCTTCTCAAAATGAGGAAACCTGGTACGGATCCAAAGTGACAGAGATGGCTCCCCTCGACCTTTGAGGTGCCATTTTGGCTTACAGATGCACAAGGCTATCGTTACAGTATGTGTCACGGTCTCGGCAGGATCTGAACAGTGAGGCTCAGAAGTATGAGTCAAGTAAGGATGAGACGGGAACCCTGGCACAGAGCCTCTTGCTTTTGTTGATTTCACTTCAAGCATTCAAGGCTACGTTCTCAGCCACAAATGCCAGCCAGCCCCATGGAGGTATATTTACAAATAATAGCTTGAATTGACTTTATTTTTTCCTCTTCCTGGTATTCAACAGTGTCTTTCTAGTGAAAGCTGCACTGAATTGGAGAAAGCCCTGAATTAAGAAGGCTGGAAGTTTCCTGTGCATATATAGAATAGAATATAGAATCATAGAGTTGGAAGGGACCACCAGGGTCATCTAGTCCAACCCCCTGCACAATGCAGGAAATTAACAACTACCTCCCCCCACATCCCCAGTGACCCAAGTCATTTATAAAAATATTAAATAGTACCGGTCCCAGGACAGACCCCTGTGGCACCCCACTGGTCACTCCTCTCCAGGATGAAGTTGTGCCGTTAATGAGCACCCTTTGGGTTCGGTTGGTCAACCAATTACCAATCCACCTGACAGTAGCAGTGTCCAGCCCACATTTTACTAGCTTTGTTTCAAGAAGATCATGGGGGACTTTATCAAAGGTTTTACTGAAATCAAGGTACCCTACATCTACAGCAGTCCCTTCATCTACCATACTTGTCCCGCTTTCAAAAAAAGATATGAGATTAGTTTGGCATATAAATACCCCTTTCACAAATTCTCTTCTTTTGATGCTAGTTATGCCAACGGATATACAAAGAGTGTGTTCTGAAAAGGGCACATGCTCCTTGCATCCCAAAACAGCAGAAGGTGAGATTAATACTAGGGTTTCTGGCTTGGGTTTCAGAAGCAAGTTATAACTGTCCTATGGGAGATTTTGGTTGCACATCGAGACAAGTTTATGCATTTTTCCGGCAATGCCTTCTTGAAAACTTACTCCAATAATGTTGCTTAAGGTATAAAATAGCATTTTGGCTGCCTTAATACATATTCCTCACATGAAAGCTTAGACAATTATTCTGGTAGTTTCTCTGCCAGATGCCTGTTTTAAGATTTAACAGACACTTGATTTGACAGAATAATCCCTGGAAATTTTTTTCTGGGCTTACTTGTTTATTTTCTGATGGGGACCCATTGTATGGGGGGAAAAACAAGACAGCAAGCATATTTGAAGATGATTGCATTCTGGCTTTAACATCGTTTTGCTTTTTGTCACTTTTAAACCAAGAGGACAAAGGAAAGTCTTCCAGGGTAAGCAATGAACCTCCTACCCGAAACGTTCTATATACAATTCAAAAAACTAGCCTTAGTGATGTTTTTAAAGAGGCATTTTATCATGTTTCTCTCCCTAAACAGTGGGAGAGGCGGAAGGGATGTTAGGTTTTCACACCTGTTACGTCATGTTAGGTTTGATAAAGTCTCTGATTATGCAAAGAGAAATATGCATGGTAGTTAGGGTTGCCAACCTCCAGGTACTAGCTGGAAATCTCCTGCTATTACAACTGATCTCCAGCCAATAAGAGATCAGTTCCCCTGGAGAAAATGGCTGCTGTGGCAATTGGACTCTATGGCATTGAAGTCCCTCCCCTCCCCAAACCCTGCCCTCCTCAGGCTCCACCCCAAAAACCTCCCACCGGTGGTGAAGCGAGACCTGGCAATCCTAATTGTAGTTTATAACAAACCAGCCTTTGGGATAACAGACTCTCAGGCTGAGTGAACATTTAAATGAAAAGGAAAGTTCCAACATCAGTAACTTGCCATTTGTTTTGGGGTTTTTTCAAAAGTGTTGGGTTTGAAAACTGCAATTGCAAAGAGAAGGGCGCAGCTTATAACAGAGAATGCTAAAAGAGCAGCACCACCGTGAGCGAAGAAACCGCTTATTGAAAAACGAAAAGAAACCGCTGAGAATATCCAATGTGTTTTCCTCTTGGGAAATCTGCTACACAAGTCAGGCATCTCCCCGATACACTATTTTTGAACTTAAAAGAGGAGGGGGGGGGGGATTCAGTCAGGTAATCCTCCACCTATATCTGAAATGGTATAGTCCAGGAAGTGTTGAACTTCCTACTCTTATTGTTCAGGTGAAGCTGAACTAGCCCATAATGATTGTGAGCTCCGCATGGTGATGGAGATTGGGTATAATACACTAAGCAGTAGCTACGGGAAATGAGAATTCCTATCTATTTCATGCTACGTGAGAGCTGGTTGTAATGATAATTGCTTATCCCTTCTTTCTTTGGAACTTCCCTCTTTTCCTTCCATTCCTGCATTTTACATGTGCGTCAAGTGTGAATTTCTTGGGCAGGTTCTGCATTCTAGGAGGATATCAGTTTATGATGGCTGGGGGGTGGAGGGTGGCGTATTCATGCCTTATATTCGGCTTCCCTCTTCTTCCCAACAAAGGGAAGACAGCTCTGCGACTCAGAAGCTTGGCAGCCTACCAAACATAACCGGTCGGCAATCATCCCTTACACATCTGATAATATCCATACTAATGCAAACATTTGCATGTATTCTAGTAATGTGAACATTAACCAACCTACGCGTTCAGTGTCTGACATTAACTTGGTGTCATCTGCAAATTTGATTAGCATGCTCTCTATTCCATCATCCAAGTCATTTATAAAAATATTAAATAGTACCGGTCCCAGGACAGACCCCTGTGGCACCCCACTGGTCACTCCTCTCCAGGATGAAGCTGTGCCGTTAATGAGCACCCTTTGGGTTCGGTTGGTCAACCAATTACCAATCCACCTGACAGTAGCAGTGTCCAGCCCACATTTTACTAGCTTTGTTTCAAGAAGATCATGGGGGACTTTATCAAAGGCTTTACTGAAATCAAGGTACACTACATCTACAGCATTCCCTTCATCTACCATACTTGTCACTCTTTCAAAAAAAGATATGAGATTAGTTTGGCATATAAATACCCCTCTTCTTTTGATGCTAGTTATGCCAACTGATATACAAAGAGTGTGTTCCGAAAAGGGCACATGCTCCTTGCATCCCAAAACAGCAGAAGGTGAGATTAATACTAGGGTTTCTGGCTTGGGTTTCAGAAGCAAGTTATAACTGTCCTATGGGAGATTTTGGTTGCACATCGAGACAAGTTTATGCATTTTTCTAGCAATGCCTTCTTGAAAACTTACTCCAATAATGTTGCTTAAGGTATAAAATAGCATTTTGGCTGCCTTAATACATATTCCTCAGATGAAAGCTTAGACGATTATTCTGGTAGTTTTTTTTTCCAGATGCCTGTTTTAAGATTTAACAGACACTTGATTTGACAGAATAATCTGGGCTTACTTGTTTATTTTCTGATGGGGACCCATTGTATGGGGAAAAAAACAAGACAGCAAGCACATTTGAGGATGATTCCATTCTGGCTTTAACATTGTTTTTCTTTTTGTCACTTTTAAACCAAGAGGACAAAGGAAAGTCTCCCAGGGTAAGCAATGAACCTCCTACCCGAAACATTCTATATACAATTCAAAAAACTAGCCTTAGTGATGTTTCTAAAGAGGCATTTTATCATGTTTCTCACCCTAAACAGCGGGAGAGGCGGAAGGGATGTTAAGTTTTCACACCTGTTACGTCATGTTAGGTTTGATAAAGTCTCTGATTATGCAAAGAGAAATATGCATGGTAGTTAGGGTTGCCAACCTCCAGGTACTAACTGGAAATCTGCTATTGCAACTGATCTCCAGCCAATAAGAGATCAGTTCCCCTGGAGAAAATGGCCGCTGTGGCAATTGGACTCTATGGCATTGAAGTCCCTCTTCTCCCCAAACCCTGTCCTCCTCAGGCTCCACCCCAAAAACCTCCCGCCGATGGTGAAGCGGAACCTGGCAATCCTAATTGTAGTTTATAGCAAACCAGCCTTTGGGATAACAGACTCTCAGGCTGAGCGAACTTTTAAATGAAAAGGAAAGTTCCAACATCAGTAACTTGCCATTTGTTTTGTTTTTTTTCCAAAAGTGTTGGGTTTGAAAACTGCAATTGCAAAGAGAAGGGCGCAGCTTATAACAGAGAATGCTAAAAGAGCAGCACCACCGTGAGCGAAGAAACCGCTTATTGAAAAACGAAAAGAAACCGCTGAGAATATCCAATGTGTTTTCCTCTTGGGAAATCTGCTACACAAGTCAGGCATCTCCCCGATACACTATTTTTGAACTTAAAAGAGGAGGGGGGGGGGGATTCAGTCAGGTAATCCTCCACCTATATCTGAAATGGTATAGTCCAGGAAGTGTTGAACTTCCTACTCTTATTGTTCAGGTGAAGCTGAACTAGCCCATAATGATTGTGAGCTCCGCATGGTGATGGAGATTGGGTATAATACACTAAGCAGTAGCTACGGGAAATGAGAATTCCTATCTATTTCATGCTACGTGAGAGGCTGGCTGTAATGACAATTGCTTATCCCTTCTTTCTTTGGAACTTCCCTCTTTTCCTTCCATGCCTGCATTTTACATGTGCGTCAAGTGTGAATTTCTTGGGCAGGTTCTGCATTCTAGGAGGATATCAGTTTATGATGGCTGGGGGGTGGAGGGTGGCGTATTCATGCCTTATATTCGGCCTCCCTCTTCTTCCCAACAAAGGGAAGACAGCTCTGCGACTCAGAAGCTTGGCAGCCTACCAAACATAACCGGTCGGCAATCATCCCTTACACATCTGATAATATCCATACTAATGCAAACATTTGCATGTATTCTAGTAATGTGAACATTAACCAACCTACGCGTTCAGTGTCTGACATTACCGAATTCAATTAAAGTTTTGCCCTGGGCGGTGAAGGAAGCCCACTCGATGTACAATTTAATATTATGAACTAATGTCTGAGGTTGGAATTTGGCTCCTGTGTGTTTTAATTACCTGCCACAGGCCTTTAACGCAAGACCACGGTCAACTTTCCTTTTAAACATTAATGCTTTTTTTTTTGCATTCTTAAGTAGTTCCTTCAAACTACCTCTACCCTCTAATGCTTCGCCTCCCTTTCTTTGCTTTCCTTTAAAAAAATTCTTTTTATTCTGTTATGTTAATTGATAGATTAGCAATTTGAGGTGTGATCTCTCCCCCTCCCCCCTTATTCGAGCCATTTATAACCTTGGCAGAAAAGCTGAGATGGAAATTCAGCCCTGTAATTAATCTCATATCTCACTTTCCTCATGAAAAGGTCCCCCCTCCCCATTCCTTCTTTTTATCTGGCCATTCAAGAGACTCATTCACAACAGCAGTTATCCTTAATATAAAGGCAGCGGAGGAGGAGGATGGAGGATGCGAAGCTGGCTTCTCCCCGGCAGATCACTCAGCCATTTGAACATTTTTGCTTCCTAGCATGAGTAGTGATTCCGGGACGGAAGCCAGGACGAACAGCCAGCTCCTTTGCCAGCCTGACACATAACACGTGCCGGCTCACCACAAGCCTTTGCATATTACCTGCACCGCCTGTGCAAGGTGAAATGTGTGTTCCAGGAGCTAACGTCCCTCTACCATCTCTCTTCATGCCCTCAGCGAAGGTAATTGTCAGGGAAATCGAGGCTCTCTGAAGGTAAGGTTTCCCCGGGTGGGGGGAATTAAGATTGATGGAGACAGGAGCTTAATTGTAAGGCTGCTGCCGCTTGAACTGAACAGATCATAGATCATAGAATCATAGAGTTGGAAGGGACCACCAGGGTCATCTAGTCCAACCACCTGCACAATGCAGGAAATTCACACCCACACACCCTCAGTGACCCCTATTCCATGCCCAGAAGTTGGGGAAAAATAACCTTCAGGATCCCTGGCCAATCTGGCCTGGAGGAAGATTGCTTCCTGACCCCAGAGTGGTGATCGGCATTACCCTGGGCATGTAAGAAAGGGCCGCGAGAGCCAAACGCTGATGCAACCCTTCCTGCCCTCCCTCTCATGATTGGCCTAAGGTCATCGAACCAGCATTGCTGACGGCCATCTAGCCTCTGCTTAAAATGACACAAAGGAGGAGACCAAGCTGGCTCATCGTCCCAATAACTTTGAGGAACGGGACTTTGTAGCAAAAAGGGGATGCAAGCATATCTGCCAAGTGCAACGCTTCATGCCTTACAAGCATCGAGCTTTCTGGAAACAGGACATGGGATACTGTGGAAACCCCCCCCCCCCTTCAAGCCAACACTGACGTTTCAACAGTGAAGATGGTAAAGAATTGCATGGGAAGAGAAAGTAAATATCTGTATGAAAGAAGGACAGTGATAACCTCTGATGGAATGGCCAATGCTAGGGAAGTAAATCAACTACATACATTCAAAACTGACTCCCCTCTGGACTGTCCTTAGCCCTCATAGCTATGTGGGTTTCCTTCATTTGAGGGCTAATAACAGCACGGGGGTAAATTTCATGAAACCATCTGGGGGTGAGGTTTAAGTCTCTTATGCCACACAGGCCTGGGCCGTTTCTGGCTTCTATTAACCGTTGAAAAACACAGGGAGGGTCTAATCACAGACTTCCTAGATTCTCATCTAATGTAAATGTACAGAGTACCCCAGAACCCATGGTGCAGAGGGAATTCTACAACACACACTAAATTGAGAAGAAGAAGAGTTGGTTTTTATATGCCAACTTTCTCTACCACTTAAGGAAGAATCAAACCGGCTTACAATCACCTTCCCTTCCCCTCCCCTGTGAGGTAGGTGGGGCTGAGAGAGCTGTGACTAGCCCAAGGTCACCCAGCTGGCCTTATGTGTAGGAAGGGGAAACCACCCCGGTTCACCAGATTACTGTCCGCCGCTCATGTGGAGGAGTGGGGGAATCAAACCTGGTTCTCCAGATTAGAGTCCACCGCTCTTAAGCACTACACCACGCTGGCTCTCCATATTACTTCCTTTGTCAGAGTCCCCAGGAAGACAAAAATCTGGAGCTGCCTCTCCTTGTTCTGCTACTATCACGTGGCTGTTTTCTTCTTCTTTTTAAAATTACTATTGCATATTGAGGTCTGTGGCCTTCTCTGTGTTGTCCAATGGTATACTGTAAACTCCTAGGGGCACTGACTGTATTATGCTGATGGATTATCCTTCAGTAATACTAATAGCCTAATTCCATCCATCCTCATATTCTTGATGTTGATCAGGCCATGCAACCAGGCATTTGGCAAGTGAGTGCAGACAATACAATTTGGATTAGCTTGATACTACACTTTTAAATGTTTCACCCCCCCTCAACCCCATAAAATTAATTGTTTGCAGTATTTTCTGTAGTCTTATCCATATAACTAAAATCCCAAAGTTTTCGTTTTTGTAGCCTTAGAAGATAGATGGATTTCACCTTGTCATGCAGATGTGTGCCAGGTATAGGAATACACTTTTGCTCTTTTTGATCTGCTTCACCACAGTGCTGGCAGTAACAAGGGCATGGATGCTGCTCCTGTAATGCTTTGTCTGCTTGAGAACAAACTAGAATAAATATGAATCCAATATTTATTTCCTTGTTACTTTTTATAGTACCTTAAGTCACTGTTTCAATCTCCTGCTCGGAGAGCCAATGAGATTTATCCATCTAGGAAGAAGAGGTCCTCACCAGATGTCCCATAATTTATGTAGCAATTACTGTTTACTTGCCACCAAAGCAAAACCACTTATGGATATGTCAGAGCAAGGAATGAAAGCTTCTAATTCAACTTGAGACATTTCCGCTGGGGACCGTGCAGGCTTTTCAAGGGTCATTTCACTGAGAATTCCTGCTAAAGGCCTTCCCCTTGTTCCAGTGGGTTTTGGACAGAAGACCCACACATGCCCCCCTGCCTTGCACATGTATCCTACTCAATCTCTGAGACCCAGTTCTTGTAATCTCTTTTCCACCCAATTGTGTTTTAGGATGCAAGAAGTGGTTAATTGGGGGAAGACAGACTAGTAGATGGTATCTACTGATGGAGACGGCTTGTTCATAATTCCCCTATAATATGCAGCAGCCAGAGGATGCTTGGAGGCCCTGGGTCACAGGGCAGCTCAAAGACAGTAGGTCAGGGTTTGTTCACTAGGAGAAGTTGTGCTCCATTCTTCCCCACCCACTCCCTATACCTTTTATGAATGGTTGTGGATGCACACATTGTTTTTTATTGAAATATCTATAAACCCATACATGTGTGAAGTTAAATGCAGAAACACAAGAGTACTGGAAAGTCCTTTGTGGTGGTCCATGCTCAGCACCGTGGTTGTATTTATGGTTGTGGGAAATTGACCTCCTTTCATTGTTCTGGGGTTTTGCAGCTCAAGTAGAAAAGATGAATATGTTTTACCGTTGTCTTAGGGCAAATTATGATTGTTCTCCCTGCATTTTTCCCTCTCTAACAAAAACAGGATGCTGTCACAGGGGCTGCAGTTTAAAGAGGGAGTCTGGTACAGAGAGCAAGAGAGAATATTTAACTTTTAGCTCTGCTGCTGTAGACGCCCACCACACTCTGGTCGGGGAACTGCAAATCTTCCATCATTTTATCCCTATGTAGACATAATTCTTAACCATGGTTGTTTCTATTAACCATGGTGAAGGTTTATATCTAAATTTCTGAATCATGGTTTAGGATTGGGCAAACCATGGTTAGAAATGCATGGTGAAAGGCACTAGCATGCTGTTTCTCTGTTAACACCCATGGGGCGGGGGGGCGCTCGCAAGTTCAGTCAGTTTCATTGTATTTTTGGGATTTCAACCATGGGCAACGAAGTTAATGTTAACCCTGGTTAAGTGTTACGGCTGCACCAGGTTTATTATCTGACCCATTTAGGACACCCTGTGAATTTCCGTTCCAGCTTAGGACAGAGAGGTCTTTCCCCCTCTGTTAGCTGTTGAAAAGCGTCGATGGCACTCAGTATTCAAATCACAAAGAAGTGTTTCATTTCAAATTGAAATAGCTAACAAAACATGTATCAATATAAGGACATGTAGGGCACAAATGCTTCTGGTGCGGAGGAAAATTAATAAAGCAACTCATTAACATGAGTGCTGCGCGCTCTTCTCTCGCTCTTTCTCTCTCGCTCTTTCCTAATTCATTGCCACAGATCCTGATTAACTGTAAAATATTCCCAGGTTTAGGACACCGTGTCCTCCAACCGAAGGCTTTAGCAGGGAAAGGTTATTAGCATTGAATGGGGACCGTTCTCTCTGGAGGGCTTTGCAGATAAAATGACCAGGGAAAGAAATAGCACAACTTCTCAGATTAGCATAATTAGTAATTATCTCTTAATAGCCCCACTTGGCTTTAGAGACTTGGCACTTGAAATTCTGCTTAAAGTTCAGTGAGGGAAAAACAAATTTCACGCTGAAAATGTCTCAATAACACAGCTGAGCTGCCGAGGTAATCGTCTGGTGTAGGTAAAAGGCAAGGAGAGGAGCATATGGACGGCCGCGCAGTTTTCGCGGTGTTTGTGTTTGCCTGCGCACTAAACAAAGGTCTGCGGGTTGCAGCTCTTCATTTAGGTCAATTTCCTTTTAATTTCTCCCTCTGGGAAAAAGAAAAGAAAAAGAAAAATATGGTTGTTTAACTGGCACAGACCTGCAGTACGTTGCTTAGGAATAGGGTAACGTTTTTCTGTGTGAACTAGAGAGAAGCGGGTGCGGAAACGATAGCAAACACATTCGTGAAGGAAATAGCAAGTTGCATTACAGCTAGGCAGTGGCAGACGAAAAACGTGCCATTTTTGAACATTACACTTCAGGCAAAAGATTTTGTGTGTGCGCCGTGAAGTCACCGCTGACTTACGACACCCCGTAGGGTTTTCAAGGCGAGAGACATTCAGAGGTGGTTTGCCATTGCCTGCCTCCGCATCACGACCCTGGTATTCCTTGGAGGTTTCCCACCCAAACCTTTCAGGGTCGAGGCGGAGAGTGTGTGACGGGCCCAAGGTCACCCAGCAAGCTTCCATGGCAGGCTGGGGATTTGAACCTGGGTTTCCCAGATCCTAGTCCAATACTTTAACCACTACACCTCGCTGGTTTTCCGGGCAAAAGGCAGATAGGGCGAAAGACTGGCCCTATTTTTTTTCCCTGGTTCTTCATGGTGAAAACCAACTCTGAGAACCTTTCAAAATGTTTCTCTGAAAATAATTTTGCAGTTCTTACACACCCAGCTTGCTGGGGGTAAAGGGAAGATGACTGGGGAAGGCACTGGCAAACCACCCCGTAAACAAAGCCTGCCTAGTAAACGTCGGGATGTGACGTCACCCCATGGGTCAGGAATGACCCGGTGCTTGCACAGGAGACCTTTCCCTTTTACCTTTACCTTACACACTGCAGTTCTTACACACTCCTTATCATGCCTACCCAAGTAAGAAGCTTCATAGCTGATCTGAAGTTAGTGTTCTATGTGGCCTGCATCCGAGTTAACTTGGAGACTTGGTTTAAATATGATGTGTCTCAATTTTCCATGCCCATTGAACCTAGTGATAGGAGCTGTCCAATATTTGCATCGCTGATGGGGAACTTCGCAATATTTCTCCATGGAGGGGGGTAACCCCTTCCCGACCCCATAAAATCAGACCCCCTAACCCAGTCTTCACCAAACTTCGGGGGTCGTGCAATGAGAGTCCCTTCAAGCTACGCTATGAATTTGGGGTCTCTACATCCAAAAATCCCCCCCGGGTTTAAAAAAAATCCCCATAAATGGGCCCGCTTCCAGTAAACCTGGAAATAAGCTGAATTCCCATATTTACCAGTATGGGTATTTGGCTTAGTTCAGGTTGACCGGAAAAAAGTGGGCCCAATAAACCCAAACCCTAAATTTACCAGATTTTTTTTTTTTTTTTTTTTGCACAGCCTTACCTGTCCCTGAGATCTTAGGGAGCCGGTGCTCCAGAGGTCAGAGTATACAGTACTGGCCTCGCTAGACCAATTGTTTGACTCAGTATAAGGCAGCTTAGTGTGTTTAAGAAGCCAGAACACTTTAGCACACATTTGAGAAGTGAGCAAACTTTGCCACAGTATAAGATATTATTTGTACCTGCTGTTTTTTATCCCATTTTCATGAAATTGCAGGAATCTCCTCAGTCTGACAGAATCAGGAGGACTGGAAAACCTAGGGCTTAGTAGAAGGGGAGTGGGCACGTTCTTGTAAACGTCTGTAGAACTCTATATAAATTGAAGGGAAGGATGGATATGTATCTTTATCCCAGGTGATGATAAGGAAGGAAATCTGACAGCCAAGAAGGAATCTGTGAACAAAGGAAGCCCCTTGGCAAACTTTCAGTAGCTGGAGAGAAGGCTGATAGAAGAACCAGAACAGAAGGGAAGGCTGGTTCTGAAAGATCTGATTTTTATCCTTGGCATCAAAGGTTATGAGAAGGCAGTAAGAACATGAGAGGAGTCTTTCTGGTTCAGATCAGTGGGTCCATCTAGTCCAGCATCTTGCCTCCCAGAGTGGCCATCCAGTTCCTCTGGAGGTCCATCAACAGGGCATAGAGGCTGAGGCCTTCCCCTGATGTTGCCTCCTGGAACTGGGATCCAGAGGTTTACTGCCTCTGAACAGTAGCTGGTAAATCAAATACTAGGCTGTTTCTTGAATTCCTCCAAACGAGAAGCAGTTTTTTGATTGAATTTTAGGTATTACTCAGACGGCTAATGGTTTCACTAGTTGTCACTATTTCCAGCTTTCCTAGGATGATCTGGGTCCAGGATACATCAAGGATAGCCTTTCCCCACATGAATGTACCTGAAGTTTTAGAGCAGGGGTGTTGAACTCATTTGTTACAAGGGCCGGATATGATATAAACATCACTTGGTCGGGACATACAATGTGTACTATAAAATTTAATGCTAGGTGCCGGAGATATACACTTTATAGAAGATATAGGCAAAGCCTATTAATGATATTATTTTTTAACTATATGTTTTACTTAAAATACAAACATGCTTCAAACAATAACACTATTACAGTATTTTATCTTATTTAACAATCTTTGATAATTGACACTGCGGGACTTGGGGGTGGCTGCCTCGGTTGGCTTGTGGGCCAGATCCGGCCTCTGGGACTTGTGTTTGAGACCCCTGCTTTAGAGACTTGGATGTGTGTGCCTTCACCATCTGAAGTGTGGTGAATGGCTGTCCATGCCTTAAGAACATAAGAAAATCCATGCTGGATCAGAGAAGGAAGGGGGAGAGCTCATTCGTAGAGCATCTGCTTGACATGCAGAAGGTCCCAGGTTCAATCCCCGGCATCTCCAGTTAAAGGGAGTAGGCCAGTAGGTGATGTGAAAGACCTCTGCCTGAGACCTTGGAGAGCCGCTGCTGGTCTGAGTAGATAGTACTGACTTTGATGGACCAAGGGTCTGATTCAGTATAAGGCAGCTTCATGTGTTCATCAGACCAAGGCCCATCAAGCTCAGCAGTCTGTTCACACAGTGGCCAACCAGGTGCCTCTAGGAAGCCCACAAACAAGATGACTGCAGCAGCACTATCCTGCCTGTGTTCTACAGTTTCCGATATATTAGGCATGCTCCTCTGATCTTGGAGAGAATAGGTATGCATCATGGCTAGTATCCATTTTGACTAGAAGCCGTGAATACCCCCCTCCTCCATGAACATGTCCACTCCCTTTTTAAAGCCTTCCATCTTCCTTCTGAGCAGTGGCACCAAAACTATGGAGTTCAGTTCCCAGGAGGATCATCCCTACCCCGAGAGCAAGAAAGAACCACCACCATGCATTTCCATCCAGAATGCATGCATATCTTTTTGTAGAAGAGCTAACTTGATGTCTTCTCCTGGTATGCAGACATTAAAAAATAACTACACACACTGATTATCTAAATTCACTCTTTGTGGCAGGATTTTTCTGCAACACGGGCCACCTATTTTATCCTTCGGAGTTCCCATGTTAAAATAACCAGGTTTTCTGAAGTACTTGCTCTTAAAACGCACCATGTCTCTACATTTGGCAGTTTCTCTTGAGGGGAAAAAGTGCAGTACTCAAGGCTGCAGATAGGTAGAACAAAAAGCTTTTCTCTTTCTATAAAATACATGCTACTTCAGTGCCAAACCAATGTGAAAAATAGGAAATATGAAGATAAACGGCTCAGAGCAGGTTGACAGTTATTACAGAACGGAGAGGTGGCTGCTCTTGTGACCAGAAGAAGGGTGAAAGGACTCAGCTTGGAAGCTCTGATTAAGGCTAGCCAAGGTCCATTAACTCATCTCTACTCATAGCATCTTGGATTCACACCCTATGGATCATCCTCATTATACTAGTTCTAGGTGAGAAATGTGATTAAGCAATCCGCTAAGGCTCTGTGTTTCAGCCATCTCTCTCTGAAAGCTTTTCAGACAACCCTTTATCGGCTGATAAAATTCTGTTCAGAAGTGGAGAATGTGTTCGCTGGCTTGGGCAGCGGTATATGAGAGAGAAGAAATGGAACTGGATCAAATGCAATGAAATGACAGGTTGAAAATGTGGAAATGAGAAGAATCTGAATCAATGGCAAAACGGGAAAGGAATTAGAAACCCAGCAAAGCTGTGTGTAAATATTTCGAAGGAAGCAGATTTGAGAGTTGGGTGAACAGCACAGCAGTGAAGAAACCGAGCTCGCTTTCTCTTGGCAAATAAGAACTTGGAAAGCATGTTCAGTTTAACAAAGGCCTTCGTCACAACAGCAGTGACTTAATTTTATTAAATGATCTAAGGCTTGATTTGTATCTTACATGAGTTGTGGGCTATATAAGTGACCGTCTGCACAAATATCATTCCAGGTGAGAAGCCATATGCATGAAAGTGATTTCAAAACATTTCAGCCAATTCTAACCATATAATTGCTGGGCTTTTGAATTTAGGCAGATTACCACAATAATTTTATTGGGGGGGGATATTGTTGGAATTATTTGAATGGCATGAGAAGCTACTTGTTACAACCTGCTTCCCATATAGAATGAGATCCACACTTTCAGATACCTACTAGGCTATTAGTGCAGTGCATCCCATCAAATAAGTCCTGGAAAGTTACTAGCCCATAAGAATGGTACTAGCCATCCTGCCCGTACATTCCTGTGCCCTATGTATATGAAAAGAACCAAGTTTTGTAAATGGTTGCTGCATGGTTAATTGGAAGAGAGCTTTACTCACCACAGGTGATCAGGTAAGTGGCTGTTTGAAAGTCTGGTGAAATACATACAGTTCCCCTCAAAGGGGAACAGGAGTAAGGGAGGAGCAGCAGTTCGTGCGAATGTTAAGACTAAGGGTCACTGTTTTCTGGAGTGCAAGGTGTGTATGAATATCTACAAAGCAGTAGAGTCTGAAAAAATTGCCCCCCCCCCATGACTACAGAGACATGGCTTCTCTTGGGGAACCATTGGATAATGGACAATGTTAATTAAAAAATAGCAATAACAGTCATTCTTGCCCACTCAAATAGAAGAATATTCTGCTGCTTCCCAATGTATTTGGGCTCTGGTGGGCCTTCAGCCTAGGGAGAGCTTATTCCATAGTAGTAGTAAATTAAAAAGCAAAGATGCAGATAAAGTTTGAATTTAAACTACTGGATTTAAAAAGTGGAGAAACCTGATGGCTGTTTTGTTTATAGGGAAGAGATAATTGTTAAAGTACTATGTGGTAATCTGATTTTAATCTTGATAAGTTTTTTATATCCTATTTAATTTGAATTTGTTGTATGATTGTTGCATATAGTGTGCATTTATTGGTCTTTGACCGCAAATAAAATCATTAATTCATTATTCCATTTGAAGCAGTGTCCAAGAGCGGTATCTCCGTGCACTTGGGGGAGCTGTGCACCCTGGTATTCAAACACACTATGCAGGTGGTTGAGGTTACCCAGTGTGCTGCAGTGGATGAGAGTCTGGGAGACCCAGGTTCAAGTCCCCGTTCTGGCATGATACTTGCTGGGTAACTTGTGGGCACCACACCCTCGCCTCACAGAGTTTTGAGGGTAAAATAGGGAAGGGAGGAACCATATTAGCTGTTTTGTGCTCCTCAGAGGAATGGTGAGCAATGGAGAGTCTCCGTCAAAAGCATATGGTGAATTCTGTTGGTTTGATGCGTTCTGATTTAAGCAAGTTAATGTTTGATGGGCGTGCTAAAGAATATCAGCGTTTTTAAAAAGACGAGTAAATTAGAAAACCCAGCAGCCCAAAAGAAGATCTGCTTGCTTTCATCTAATAAAACTAGGTCAGTGTTTTATGCTGTTCACACTAATGTCATTTGTTTTTGGTTCTCGCTAATAAAATCTAATGGTGAGTTGAGAATTAGAGAGAGGCAGAATCTTCCAACAAGAATTTTTTTACAAATTAAAAAAAAAATCATTGAGCTATGCCTGTAACACTTTTAAAGCTATGCTAACTAAATTATATTTCTGTGCATCTTATGTTTCAGTTGGTATCTTCTTTTTCTGTGCATCTTATGTTTCAGTTGGTATCTTTAAATTTGATTTTCTTAATGTTTTGATGGGTATATTGTATTTTAATGGTTATCTGATGTTGTCTTGTAAGCCATTTTGAATGCTTTTATGGGAGACAGACAAGAATAAGTTGGGACCACTGGACGTTACTCTCTTCAGTTCCTTGAGGCTTCCCATTCCTCTCAGCAAGGACATTCAGTTTTCAACAGAACAGGTCAAGACAACTGAGATTTCAGTTTGGGACAGGGGTTTATTTCACAGTTCAGCCTAGAGATTTACTTATGTCCAGGTATGTACACACATCATAGGTCTACCAGGTTGTCTTGTGTATCTACCCAGATGTCCTGTGCACACAAGGGTGTCCCCATTGCAAAAACAACCAATCAAACAAGTCTATTTAGATTTGTTCATTAAAATCAGTTAAGAAGTTGAATTCATTGGTATATGATCAGGCATGTCAGCAGTGAAAAACTAGCAAGGCGAGGCAAGAGCTCACAGTGACAGCACATGAAAGCGAAAAGGAGCTAAACATAGCACAGCCATACAACTGAGTTTGCCAGGTTACCAACTTTGATGGGTAAACCATCTGGTGCTCCCCTTTAGCAAAATGGGAGGGGGGGATGGTGTTGTGTGATGAAGTGACATCACTTCCAGGTACTTACCCGGAAGTGATGTTTGATTCCGTTTTTGACAGCCTCTCTCCCCCCCCCCACTTCCCGCCAGTGGCCAGTGACGGGCTGGCAACCCTACATAGAACCCTATTCCATGCACTGATCTTTCTTGCTGAATCCAGAAAAAGCTGTTTATTGAGAAACCAATAAACATAAATATTAGGAAGAACTTTCCTAAGTTAGAGCGGTTCCTCGGTGGAACAAGCTTCTTTGGGAGGTAGTGAGCTCTCCTTCCCTGGAGGTTTTTAAGCAGAGGCTAGATGGCCATCTGACAGCAATGCTGATTCTATGACCTTAAGCAGATGATGAGAGGGAGGGCATCTTGGCTATCTTCTGGGCATGGAGTATGGGTGTGTGGAGGGGAGGTAGTTTGGAATTTCATGCGTTGTGCAGGGGGTTTGACTAGAAGACCCTGGTGGTCCCTTCCAACTCTCTGATCCTATGATTCTGTGGAATCAGCAATGTAAAGAACCAACTTCTGAGGTTGCACTTTTCATGATGTTTAACACATGCTTGTTGGTATCATGGGGCCCATTCTCCTGGCATTGCAAACTGTGTTTTATGCAGCTTGAGCTGCATGTATCATATGAAAAAAAGCTAGCAGCATTTCTGTTTAGCTTTTCCAGCCATTGCTGAGAAAGATTTCTTTCATTCTCTTCATTTTCTACTGTAATCACAGAAATTCCACCTTGCCTGCTGAGCCAAGGACACCTACCAAGCAATTTAAGGTATTAGCAAGTAGAGGGGCCTTGTAATTAAGGGATAAATAGGACAAGTGCCCTATTTCACCTGGTAGAAATCGAGTTGGTGAGTGGATAAAATAACAAGGCATGCTGTGTTTACTTCTCCCTACGTAACTGTCAAGGTTTATTGCAAGCCTTCTGAGATACGAGTTTCGGAGAACATCTGAGTATCCTGGATGATTTGGGACTACTTCATTCAGAATCAGACAGTGTATAGGTTCAGCTGGCCAAGGAACAACTGTGTATATTCACAAGGGCAAGCTGGTCGTGGACAAAGGTTTTGACTTTTAACTTCTCAGCGAATGACTGAGAAGGAGGAGGGTTGGTTTTTATATGCCGACTTTCTCTACCACTTAAGGAAGAATCAAACCGGCTTACAATCACCTTTCCTTCCCCTCCCATAACAGACACCCTGTGAGATAGGTGGGGCTGAGAGAGCTCTTAATAGAACTGTGACTAGCCCAAGGTCACCCAGCTGGCTTCGTGTGTAGGAGTGGGGAAACCAACCCAGTTCACCAGATTAGTGTCCGCTGCTGATGTGGAGGAATGGGTAATCGAACCCGCTTCTCCAGAGCAGAGTCCACCACTCCAAATCACTGCTCTTAACCACTACACCATGCTGGCTGAGAAGAAGGCAACTTTAGTGGGGCACTTGAATTTTGAGAGGATGGACATTTTTAGTGTATGAAAACTCAATAGTAGTGAGAAGTGGTGGTTTCTGGTGGCTCTCTTCCAAGGAGAAAGCAGAGCTGTGTGTCCAAAGAAATATGTGCATGGATAAAGCAACCACCAACTGGACACCACACACGACCAAGAGGAGAACATATGGGATTAGTCAAAAACCCATTCAAAAATGTATAACATCTGCATTTTATCATATAGTATGTACATCTTCTCCAGAAAGAACCCTGCCATGACCTGAGGGACCAATAACCACAGCCAGTTTTGATTTGGATATATCTGTAGTTTGGGTTTAGATAATCTGTTCAACATCTTGCTTTGACACCTATCAGAAAAGGGACAGGAATCTTGAATAACTGGGAGGAGTGATAATGTGTTTGGAAACATAGGTACTGTTCTCAACTAATTTTCTTCCTATGTGCTAGAACAATGACGCACCCTAGAATGTCTTCCTCCAGAAACTGTAATGTAAATGATTCGATTGTTTCCCCTGAGAATTTTTCCTGATAATGGTTTTTGACATCATGTAAATACAAGCCATAGCAAATGTTGTATTCATTTAATCTCAGTGTATGTTGTATATCAGAAAAATGTCTTTAACTAAAGGCTGGCATAAAATTATTTTGCTTTTTTGCTATTTTCAAGCACTCTAGCCTGCAAGGAACGTTGATTGATTAGATACTGCTGGCAAATGTTTAGCTTGCCTACATGCGTGGCCCTTCTGAAGTAACTGAGAAAATTCTTCTGGGTCTATGTACATTCACATTGGTTTGTTTGGATGCATGTTACAGTGGTCCTTATTCTGAACCATTGTACAGCTGTTGATTCCTTTGTAGACCTGGAACACTTGGAAGGGGCAAAGATGTTGATCATGCCACTGTGCCTGTCAGTCTGTTTTTCTTGTGTTCGGTTTTCTCTTTCCTAGTGGAGAAAGTGGTCATCTTGGAATTGGGAGGAAAATGGACAGCTGACTGCATTCTTAATCTGTAATAATATAGATAGAACACACTAGCAACATTTTGTTGGGCTGTTTCTTGTGATACAGGCAGAACACACTAGCAACATTTTGTTGGGCTGTTTCTTGTGATACAGGCAGAACACACTAGCAACATTTTGTTAGACTGTTTCTTGTGATGCAGGCAGAACACACTAGCAACATTTTGTTGGGCTGTTTCTTGTGATGCAGGCAGAACACACTATCAACATTTTGTTGGGCTGTTTCTTGTGATACAGGAAGAACGCACTAGCAACATTTTGTTGGGCTGTTTCTTGTGATACTGGCAGAACACACTAGCAAAATTTTGTTGGACTGTTTCTTGTTCACTACACATCTGTGTTGTCCAAATCTGATCTTGTTGGTTTCCCTAGTAAGGACCGGTTGCATATGTTCCAGCTGGATAGATGGACAAGACTGATCATGCACTCAATTTTCCTTCCTATCCCTCCTTACTTTCTCATCTCAAAATATTCTTGAGATAGCAACATTTTGTCTGTAACGCTGCAAGCAGCATTGGGACACTGTCTGGCTTAGGGAGAGTATTGGGGGTCAGGGATACAGGACTCCTTTTGTATGCATTGTGGTGTATGCTGGATGAGCATGAATATGCTGTTAAAGGCAGATATTCCTTTCAAGTAAGATGTCTAGCAAAACCAGGCACAATATGCTGACCCGGTAAAGTTGTGAGTTTCCCAGAATCTCTGCTTGTAAAGTTAAACAACCCAGTGCCTTGTTAGCTATCGACTTCCTGTACATGGCTAACACCATTGAAACTCACTCCTGGTTTCATACAAATTGGCTGCTTGTCCGCTTTTTTGTTGCTGTTGTTACACAGGTTCACAGCCTTAGAAGTGCTCAGGCAAGGATCATTATAAAAAACTCTTCCAGCTTCTGCTTTCTTACCCGGCCTTCCGGTCATGTTACTCTAATGATGAACTCCATATAGTTACACCATTCATTTAATTTTTTAAAAAGAGGCCTTTTACTATTCCTTGCATAATCTCTGCCTTTTTGACCTTTTTAAGTTTGCAAATTAATTATTTAATGAACTTGGCTAGACCGTTTGTAACGTTCGTTACCACCAGCTAAAACGTCTGTCTGTGTTTAACAGAATCGTGTGAATATACCTGTAGCATCGCATGATGCAGAAGAACTGTGAATTCACACGGCTTTATTATTTGTCCCGTCTGACAGTATTAAATTCAGATTGTGTTGTGTTTTAGCCATGGCTTTTCAAGATCCCATGGTTCTGTAAGCTACTTTGGGGGCACTCTGATGCACAGCAACTTACAAATACGTTAATAAAATATTAACAGTGCTTCAGTGTTCAGTTGATTCATCAGATAAAACCTTTTTATTGACTCCAAGGTGCACTTGATTAGTTTTGCAGCCTAGGTTCTTTTAAAGGTCATTAGTTTTCTTAACAGGAGTTCTTATTTAAAATTGCTGGGGGCCGGGGCTGTTTTTGACTAATCAGCACCCCCCCTTCTCCACACAGAAGGCAATGCTTCTTCTAAGACGGCACTCTCTATAACAGTGGTTGTCAACCTTTTCTGACCGTGGCCCCCTTCCGACCTGGTTTCCTTCCTGTGGCCCCCCTGTCCTACCGGTAGAAAGGTAGCTACTGAAATGTTTTGTTGGTAAAAAGCACCCCCCACGCACTGACATGCGCAGCAGTGGAGTGCGGAAGTGGGAGGGAGAAGGAAGCGGAAGCGATGTTGCCGCAGAGTGCTCATGGCGATCTATCCACTGGGAAGCATGGTCACTTCTCTGTTCACGCTACTTCTCTGTTTTCTTTTGTCTTTTCTGTTTTCTTTTCTCGGTCACTTCTCTGTTTTCTTCACTTTTCACTTCCCGCTGTGGCCCCCCATTTATTCAGTTTTCACCTGTGGCCCCCTTGGAATATCCTGGGGGGCCCCGGGGGGCCACATGGCCCCAGGTTGAGAACCATTGCTCTATAACATGTCTGCCATCTAAAAAACAATTGTTTTTTTTTAAAAAAACAAAAAACTTGGAGTGATGTTTAATTTATATCCAGCTTTAATTGTTCCATGTTGAAATCGTATGCAGAATTACTCTATTCATTTCAGCGGGCTTGGACTGGAGAAACTGTGCGTAGGATTACACTGTAAAACTTGCATGGTCTACTGAGGGCCCTTTATTTAGGGGGTGGCTCCCCTTTAAAAAGTCTAGCTTCATGACAGTTATAAAAAGGAACAGAAGATGTGAGAGCAGACTTTCCCAGAGTGTACAGAGCCTGCATCCACATCTAGAAATCTGTCTACCATCCAGAAGCTTGCCCTCGACTTACTTGGGAGAAAGTCCTGTTTGCATGACAATGCAGCGTATATTGATTCATAAATAAGTCCTATTGGGTTCAATGAGCCTTACTTTCAGGTAAGTTTGCTTGGATCAGCACTACTGACTTAAGAGTGAGCACAGAAGTGAAGTGTCCTTGATTCTCTTCCCCCGCAGAAAAACTCCTTCCTGCAGTGATTCGCTGAAATTCGAAGTGGAGCTTCAGCTCAGCTGAAGACCCATCTAATTTGAATTTGTGCAGGAGGCATAGATTTAAGCTAATATATAATGGGAGTTTCCTTTTTTTATACTTCAGCAATTTTCTTTAGAACTGGAAAAGGATATTTAGAAAGCAAATCTGGTGTAATAGTTGAAGTATTGGACTAGGACAGGAGACCTGGGTTCAAATCCCCACTCAGCCATGAAGCTCGCTTGGGGGACTTATCTAGTCTTTCTCTGTGTCTAATGCACCTTATAAATTTTTATGGGGGACAACAGGGTGGGGGGACCATGTACATTTTTCTGTGCTTTTTAGAGGAAGGGTAGAACAAAAATGTATAATATTATTTAATCTGCTATCAGATGCCACCTCAGTGTGGTACAGTGGTTAAGAGTGGCGGACTCTAGTCTGGAGAACCAGGTTTGATTTCCCACGCCTGCACGTGAGCAGCAGACTCTAATCTGGAGAACCGTGTTGGTTTCCCCGCTCCTCCACATGAAGCCAGCTGGGTGACCTTGGGCTAGTCTCAGTTCTCTTCGAGCTCTCTCAGCCCCACCTACCTCACAGGGTGCCTGTTGTGGGAAGGGGAAGGGGTTTGTAAGCACTTTGAGACTCCTTAAAAGTAGAGAGAAGTGGGGTATAAAAACCAACTCTTTTTCTTCAGCCATGTGGGGAAGAGCTGGGCTACAACCGAAAAATTCATAAATCCAACGAGTTGGACCAAAGTCTACATTTCAAGAAACGAAAGGTGAAATTGTAACCGGAAATGAAGAGAGGGCAGAACTCCTCAATTCTGACTTTTCCTCAGTCTTTTCTCATGAGGGAAGTGGTGCTCAACATGGCATAAACAGAACATGTGATGAGGGAAGGGATTTGCAGCCTAGAGTTGGCATTAGGTTAGTGCACAAACACCTGGTTTCTGTAAATGAAACAAAAAACTCTGGGCCCGATGAATTGCACCCAAGGGTACTCAAAGAACTTGCAGATGTAATTTTGGAACCTCTGTCCATTATTTTTGAAAAGTCTTGGCAAACAGGTGAGGTGCCAGAAGATTAGAGGCGGGCAAATGTTGTCCCCATCTTCAAGAAGGGGGAAAAGGAGGATCCGGGTAACTACCGACCCATCAGCTTGACTTCTATACCAGGAAAAGTGTTCGAACAAATCATCAAACAGTCAGTCCTTGAGCATTTAAAAAGGATGGATCTGATCACTAAGAGTCAGCATGGGCTTCTCAAGAATAAGTAATGTCAGACTAATCTTATCTCCTTTTTTGAGAAAGTTACTACCTTGCTGGATCAGGGGAATGCTGTAGACATAGTTTATCTAGATTTCAGTAAGGCTTTTGATAAGGTTCCACATAGAATTCTAGTTGACAAATTGGGAAAATGTGGTTTAGATCCTATTGTTAGGTGGATCTGCAACTGGTTGACAGATCATACCCAAAGAGTGCTAGTAAATGGTTCCTCATCCACTTGGAGAGAAGTGACTAGTGGAGTTCCTCAGGGATCGGTGCTGGGCCCTGTGTTGTTCAACATGTTTATAAATGTTTTGGATGAAGGCATAGAGGGGATGCTTTTTAAATTTGCAGATGATACTAAATTGGGAGGGGTAGCAAATACGGTAGACAGAGCCAAGATGCAGGATGATCTTGACAGGCTGGAGAAGTGGGCTAGAACTAATAAAATGCACTTCAACAAAGACAAATGTAAAGTTCTGCATTTAGGTCGGAAAAATCAAATGCATAATTATAGGTTGGGGGAGACTTGTTTGAGCAGTAGTGTGTGTGAAAAGGATCTTGGGGTCTTAGTAGACCAAACACTGAACGTGAGTCAGCAGTGTGATGCAGTAGCTAAAAAGGCAAATGCAGTCTTGGGCTGCATCAACAGAAGTATAGTGTCCAGATCATGCGAAGTGATGGTATCGCTTTACTCCACTCTGGTTAGACCTCAGCTAGAGTACTGCGTTCAGTTTTGGGCACCACAATTTAAAAAAGATGTAGACAAGCTGGAACATGTCCAGAGGAGGGCAACAAAGATGGTGAGGGGTCTGGAGACCAAGTCCTATGAAGAAAGGTTGAAGGAGCTGGGTATGTTTAGCCTGAAGAGGAGAAGACTGAGAGGGGATATGATAACCATGTTTCAAGTACTTGAGGGGCTGTCATATAGAGGATGGTGCCGAGTTGTTTTCTGTTGCCCATGAAGGTCGGACCAGAACCAACGGGTTGAAATTAAATCAGAAGAGTTTCCGTCTAGACATTAGGAAGAATTTTCTAACAGAGCGGTTCCTCATTGGAACAGGCTTCCTCGGGAGGTGGTAAGCTCTCCTTCCCTGGAGGTTTTTAAGAAGAGGTTAGATGGCCACCTGTCAGCAATGCTGATTCTGCGACCTTAGGCAGCTGATGAGAGGGAGGCCATCTTGGCCATCTTCTGGTCACGGGGTGTGGAGGGGGAGGTAGTTGTGAATTTCCTTCATTGTGCAGGGGGTTGGACTTGATGACCGGTGGTCCCTTCCAACTCTATGATTCTATGATTCTACACAATACCCTCTCTCATGGCTAACAAAGATTCCTTAGGGTTTTTAGAATAGCAAACACTTTTTATGGTGGTTCCTCCTCGACAGATACCACTGACAGTGGGTACCTTTAATAATACTTATTTCACTCATTATAATTCACATCAATCTCTGACTTTTGTCTTCTGGGTTTCTGGGGTTTTTCCTGTTGTTATTCTGTCTCTCACAGCTACAATAAACCTACCATTAAAATTATGGACTGGTCATTTCTTCGTCAGAGGGCAAACGGGCAAATTCAGCAGGGGATCAAATACTTTCCCCCCTCACTGTAAGTGACAGCCCTTCTAATACTTAAAGCAGTGGTTCCCAACCTTTTTTTGACCAGGGACCACGAGGACTTTTTTGTTCGGTGCAGGGACCCCAAGGTTCAAAATAAAAATTCTGAGAATTTGAAAATAAAAATTCCGAGAATTTGAAAATAAATTTTAATCATAACTGTTAGTTTAACATTAAACTTAGAATAATATTTGAATATATATATTTTATAATAGAGAACTTTTATTTATTATGGGTTTATAACTTTGTTTCGTGGACCTTAATTTAGTTCTCGCGGACCCCTGGGGGTCCACGGACCCCCGGTTGGGAACCAGTGACTTAAAGAGAGCAGTCATGTCCCCCGTCATCCGCCTCCAGACTAAACATTCCCAAATCCCTCAGCCTTTCCTCGTAGGGCTTGGTCTCCAGGCCCCTGATCATCCTCGTTCCTCTCCTCTGCACCCGCTCGATTCTGTCCGCATCTTTTTTGAAATGTGGCCTCCAGAACTGCACACAATACTCCAGGTGCCGCCTGGCCAGTGCTCCCTTACCAATCATAGAACTTTATATTTGTCTGTCACTTACTTTGCCCCATGAACATTTCTAGCTGTTCCCCCAGCACAGAATCCCACTTGTTACTGTCGTTCACCCAGTGCAAAAAGAAATGTTGGTACTGGACATCATCTGGATTCTTCTCATTTATTTACCTGCCTTGACGTCTCTCTCCCTTCTCCTTTTTCTGCTGGGCTATAAAAATAATGTCTTACGAAGTCGCTTACTCTGGCTCTGAACTTCTATTGTAATAGGCTCTGACCTTTGAAACCACCAGGCCTACCGGGGGCAACATTATAGACTTTAGATCCCTGGGTGCCCCTTAGCTGTCATAATGAAGGAAGTTTACTGTGGGAAAGTGAATGGCGCCAGCATGTTTTGAACCATATGGTAATTATCTGCTATCTGTGCAAAAGATATAAAGTGTTGTTTACCGGTTGTGAAAAGAGCATCTGAGAAGGGATTCCCTGGAGAAGTTAGGAGGAGAGATTTGGCACAGTGGCTGCTCTTCAGATGGCTGGTAATAGACCCTATAAATTTGGAATATGCTGTTGTTAATCAGCAGAGATTGGAGACGGTTGGCTCATAATGTTTCAGCTTAAAGGGGCAGGTGATTGTCTTGCCAAGCAGAGCCCCCCCCCCATAACTGTAATTGAATTATGCAAATGGTAATTGCTAGTGGGGGGAAGAACAGAAATGTGGGAAATGATGTTCTTAACTCTTTGAAGTCAACAGTGCATTTAATAGAGTGCAGGGAAAATCCCTGCTGATAAAACTGGAAAATGGATTTAAAAAAAAGGGGGTGGGAACGTTCCTAAATGACAGAGCTCGTCTGTGCTCCTTTACTCTTCCGAATGAGCATAATTCAAGTGGAAGCATTTCCACTTGCTTGCAAGGATCATGCAGTACGTTTCTGACAATGTCGCTTCTGAGAAAGGAGGAAGAAATGGTGGTCATGCTTGGAAGGGGAGCCGCACGGCAGTGCAAAATTCCAAAACGTTTAATTCAGGGTATTAAATTACTCCGAAAAGTTGCCAAGCCTCATTTGAACAAATCTCCTTAAACCGCTTCAGCATCTTAATAACAAGACAATGTGTTGTGAATTTCCAGCAGCGCAGTTTCCAGAAGCTACAGTTCAGGGCTTGTCGGGCGTTTTCTCTAATAGGGGCCTGGGTGCTGCTGTAGGCAGGCAGCTCAGCTTAAAACTATTGGCTATCAACCCCATGGCAATCACTTGTTCTCTGCCAGGGTTTCCCAAGCAAATAAGGATAAGTGACGGGATTTTTTATTTTTGTTGTTATTTACTGCTGATTCTTTGGCAAACAGTTTCTGTGATAATTGAGCTCATCTTATCTCACCATTCTTCCCATTCACGTATTGATGGGTGAAATGGGAAATAAGTAGGGTTGCCAGGTCTCTCTTCGCCACCGGTGGGAGTTGTTTGGGGTGGAGCCTGAGGTGGGCAGGGTTTGGGGAGGGGCTTCGATGCCATAGAGTCCAATGGCCAAAGTGGCCCTTTTCTCCAGGCGAACTGATCACTGTCGGCTGGAGATGTTGTAATAGCAGGAGGTCTCCTGTGACTACCTGGAGGTGGCCAACCCTCGAAATAAAGGCCATATTCATTGTTACCACTTAGAAGCATGCCTCATGATGGCGTTTGCTACTTGGGAGGTGGTCATGTTCAGATGCTGGTCTCAAGAAGAGTGTTAGTACTCCTGTATTCCTCGTGTGCAGGAATGTGGCAATTCTTGAATGTCACAAGCTTGCCTTCCTGCTGATGATTGTTTCCTTTCCTTGTTTCCTCAATGGAACACAAGGATTTTTCCACATGTGCCATCAACCGGGCGGGGTGGAGAGATATTAAATTTTCATCCTAGTTATTTACAGAAATGCAAAACCTTTTGTGTATAACTTATTGTCTTTATTCAAGGTTGTCTTTTTGGCGGGCCCATGCAGTATTTATATTTGGAAGAAGAAGCCATGTTATTAATACCTTTTACTGGAAACCATCTGAACTTACACAATGTACTGTGCCAGTTTTTGAGAGAGCTCTTCTTCATTCTGGTGGTAAAAATGGGGGACGGGAGCATAGTTTCTCAGTTCCTCTTGTCTGCATAAAGTTTGCAGGTTTCAATAGGCAAATGGGTGCCAGGTAGAACTATGATTGGTTTGCATAGGGTTGCCAACCTGCAGGTACTAGCTGGAGATCTCCTGCTATTATAACTGATCTCCAGCCAATAGAGATCAATTCACCTGGAGAAAATGGTTGCTTTGGCAATTGGACTCTATATCATTGAAGTTCCTCCCCTCCCCAAACCCCACCCTCCTCTGGCTCCCCTCCCAAAAAAACCTCCTGCCGGTGGCAAAGAGGGACCTGGCAACCTATGGTTGCACCTTTTGACCTTCTGGGGAAAAGTGTGGGGAATGAGAACCTCCAGTTGAAAATATAAAACCTGTGTTGATTAAATGTCTCTTGAATACTGGTTTTGTATGTTTATGTTAAAGTGCTATGTGTGTTCTCGATTACACTCCACTGGTTTGATGCAAACTAGTGCTGTTAGAACAGAATCTAAGCCTGTTAACATTTTTCTTGGAATCTAGGTTTTAGACTTCCATTTCTGTGATTATTCCCTATCCTCTCTGTCTTGCAATCATCAGATTAATTCGCTGTTTGGTTCTTCTTTCCCTCCTCCCCCTCCTTTTTTTTTTTTAAAAAAGTAAAAACAGGGTTGATTCACATGCAGAAGAAGAGAGCACACTTTAGCACATAGAGGGTTAAATTTTTATCTCCGACTCAATCAGCAGGGACCTTTAGTGAGCAAGAGGGTGCCAGCTCATTTGCAGAGCACATTGAGCAGAGCACATCCAACAATCAAAACCTGCTTTGTGAGCATCTGGGAGCTTTTAATTGAAAGCTCGAAACTGCTAGATTGACGCTTCATTTATTTAAAACACTATAATCCCACCTTTCCACAACTGTTCAAGGTGGCTCACAATATTATTAAAACAGATATCTACAAAGCCACAGCATAATTAAATGTATACATGCAAAAAAAATTCCAAAAACATAACAATGGTTATAAAGTTCACACAAGTTATTAAGGAAGTGGTTTTGGTTTCTGTAATCCATTTGGTATAAATTAACAAGTCTGTTCCCATTGAAAGTAGCCTGTGGGAAAGCCGTTTTGAAATTTCATCCATGCATAATTTAAAGAAAAGTTGGTGACCAAAGGTTGGGTGGGAACAAAGATGGATGAACTCTGGCAGGATCCGGTCCAATATAGTGGAGTTAGACTCGAAGGTTAGCTTCCAAGATTGTTCAAGTTAGATATGTCTACGTATACTGTACAGCTTTAGGAGCAAGACCTGAGAAACTGTACAGAGGCAAAACCTGAGAAACTGTACAGGGCCAAAACCTGAGAAACTTCACAGGACAATGCCCAGCAGGCAATTATTCAGATATTTATTGCATGAACATATACATTACAAGTGGAGTTATGTGGTTATGTGATCCAGCGTTGAGCAATATTTTTGTAATTTTGCATAAAATGTACATAATGCTTACATCAAAGGAAACAACTGACCCATAATGCCTTGTCTTACAGAAGCTAATAGAATGGGTCATCAGATGTGGGGTTCCCACATACATAAGCATTACTGACGCAAACTAGACTTCAAAGCATATCAAGGCAAATCTACTTTCCTCCAGCTCTGAGAGCTACATGTACATTTATGGCACACTGTAAGTACCAGATAATAAGAAGGTTCAGGACATTACACCCAATGAGCTACATCTTGCTTACTTTAAATAAGATTATTGAGCATAGCCAGAACATTAAGCTATCAAAATAAAAAAAAGATTTTTTTTAATGCCTTAGGCTTGGAACCTTCCAACCTCTTCCCCCTGATTAGAATCATTTTGCTTCGATGGCATGACTTCAGAGTCTGTGGTTTGAGGATGGCAGCTTTGGCCCATAAAAGCGAATGGCTCACAAAGCAGAGACCATCAAATGAACTCCAGGCCTGGTGGGTAATAAGAGCTGTGCTTTCTAGCAGGTCAGTGATCTGCTCACTTGAGAATCTTTGCTGTGGGCCTCTTTTAAAAAATTAGGCTGTGAGGACAAGCTGGGGCAATAACTCTGAGTTTAATTGCTCTGGAACGATAACTTTACCCATGTGGGGATCACCATGTTTTAGGGGTGTGCTGGGTATAAAACACTTTAATGATGCCAACCCCAGATTAGTTTAAAATTAGCTGCTTCCTGTGGGGACTACCATTGGTTGCGCTATTGGGATGCTAGGGAGACCTCCTTCAACCTTTCTGCTAATCATACATAAGAGGTCTTCCTAGTTTTAGACTCAGGATGAAGTTGTCCCTTTCAGTCTATGCCATGTTGATCTGTCACTGCATCCTTAGCACCTGTGCTGCTCAGCTTCAAATGGCCCTTCTTGCTCCGCGCTTAAAATGTCCATGAACATTCTGTGTCATCACCCGGCCAGCAGCAGCAGAAAAATACTGTTGTTCTTCCAAAAAACAACAGGCCCAGGCTTTCTTTGTACCACTTGTATAATTTTTTCACTGTAGACTTTTAAATGGCACTCAACGCTGTATTGCTGTAATATGCTTTTTTGTGCTGACATTGTCTCATTGATTGTCTACAGATTGCAGTTTGTATTGAGTTTTGAGCCATTTGTTGGGGCTGTATTGTTGAAGACATTGAATTGATTATTGTCTATGTTCTATCATATGTTGTTAGGCACCTTGGCCTCTTAGGAGGAAAGTTGGAATACGAATATTGTAAAATTGTAATATTGTCTATGTTTTATGATATGTTGTTGGGCACCTTGGCCTCATAGGAGGAAAGTTGGAATACAAATATTGTAAAATAAAAAGTAAACAACTGAATACCACTTACAGTGGGCAGAATGTAGCTTTCAGTAATGTGTTACTTACTTCAATGAGAATATTTGACATTTTTTCTCTCCAAAGGGAACCAAAGCAGCTTACAACATTAAAAAAATTACAATAGAAAAATATTCAGTTTAAACAAAACTAAAAGTTGCCAACTATAACTTGGGTTTGACATTAATTAATGGGCAAACTCATTCAAAGCTACAGGGCATGAGCCACAGGCTATAAGCCAAAGGCTTCTGCCTGTTTGTCTTATACTTTTGACCATGCTAAGGTTTTATACCTGGAGACAGGAAGAACAGCGGAGAAAGAACAAGTTAAAAATCATTTAGGTGGCAGCCATAATGGGTGTGGGTAATATTCTTTGGTTTGCAAGTGTTGCCTTTTTTCGTTTATAAAAGCTGGAGGGTATACCCTCATACTGTCCACCCACACTGAACACTTATTCTTTTCTAAACTATATCCAGAAATCCAATATCCAAAATACTCCAACATCCAAAACTTTTTAAGCGCACACAAAGGGTAATAAAATCGCATGCGTGCAGGCAAGTCACGCCAACAGCAGGTTAATCCACGATGCCCTACACGTGCAAAATTATTAAAAATATTGCATGACATTACCTTCAGGCTATGCGTATAAGGCGTGTATAAAACATAAATGAATTTCATGTTTAGGCTTGGGTCTCATCCCCAAGATATCTCATTATGTATATGCAAATATTCCAAAATATGGAAAGAGCTGAAATACGGAACACTTCTGGTCCCAGGCATTTTGGATAAGGGATACTCAACCTGTATTACATTTTGAAATCCCAACTCTGGATTTGAGGCATTACCCCTGCTCCCAGTTTGATTCACCTTTGTTATTAACAGGGCTACCGTGAGGAATCAGGTACTGATTATAGAAAGCTTTTTACAATGCAGTCCTGTATGCGCACAAAGCCTTTCCTTTCACGTAAGTCCCAAATAATTCAAAGAGACTGACGTCCAAGTGTTTAGAAACTGGCTGATCCTTCAGGGGCAGTGGTTCCCAAACATTTTGAGTCATGGAGCACTTTTCAGGAGAGAAATTAGTCAAAGAGCACTAATTTTCACCTAGCACCAATGTGCTAAACCGAACAACAGTAGTATTTTGCTTTCCAGTCTCTCCATGGAGCACTAGGAGATGTTTCCGGAGCACCAAGCGCTCCGTGGAGCACAGTTTGGGAACCTCTGCTTCAGGGAATGAACAGTCAACAACAGTCTGATCTTGGTGTCAGAGAATATCACAGGTGTCTGCAGTGAGTTGAATCTGCAGGGGAGGAAGAATGTGATTTTGTTGTGTCATAATCCATATCTGGTATGGTTTTTGAATGCGAATGTTGTCTTATTGGCAAGGCTTGCACACAGATGTGAGACATTAACATAGTGGATAATTGGATATTGCAAAAGAATTATCCAAACGTAAGTGACTAATGGGATAATATCCCCAGCTGATGCAGCCTATGCTCCTCCATCTTTCGGAAAAGCAGGAAAGCAGCTATAAGACAACAGTAATCCCTTGAATTGTACTGATTTTTTTAAAGTGGCTTTCTGTAGATTATAAGGAAAACTCACTAAATATGTGCATGTATTTGTACACACAGAGCATATCTATATTTAAATTACACTGTATGTACGAAAACAGCTAAGTCCCAATACTGTTAAATTCATATAGATATTTTGAAGTTTGGCAGCATTGCCTTTCAAAGCAAACAAGTTAGAACAGTAGTTTTAAATTTTCTAACTTTTGGGACTCCTTTGTATAATAACCAGCGGGGTATAGTGGTTAAGAGCAGCGGACTCTAATCTGGAGAACTGGGTTTGATTCCCCACTCCTCCACATAAGCGGCAGACTCTCATCTGGTGAACCGGGTTGGTTTCCCCACTCCTACACATGAAGCCAGCTGGGTGACCTTGGGCCTAGTCACAGCTCTCTCAGAAGCTCTCTCAGCCCCACCTACCTCACAAGATGTCCGTTGTGGGGAGGGGAAGGGAAGGAGATTGGAAGCCGGTTTGATTCACCTTAAAAAGGCAGAGAAAGTCGGCCTATAAAAACCGACTCTTCTTTTTCTTCTAATTTGAAAGACCTCTACATGAAACCCTGGAGAGCTGCCGCTAGTCAAAGCAGAAACAATGCTGGTCTTGAAAAAGCAGTAGTCTCAGTATAAGGCAGTTTCACATGTGTTCGCTGTGTCTTTTACTTGAGTTTTCTATCAGTGAAGAATATGCCGCAATCTCCCCTTCCTCCTCTTCCTACAGTCTGCTTATCTGTCTTTCTCTTATCATACGGAAGCATAGATATTGCATGAAATACTTATGGCTCACTCTGAACATTAGTGGATTACTTAATGTAGTATAATCAGTTCATTAGTCACAGTTTTGCTGTGTTCAGAGTTAGCCAGCAGCAGGGATTGTATCCTAGAAGATGCAGCAGAGAAGAAAAGGCCAATTTCTCCGATCTGGGGGTTCATCAGACTTCTGCTGACTCTGTTATGAGTCTAGGGGGTATACTGGACTCAGCATTATTCCTGGAGAAGCAAGGTAATTCAGTTGCAGAAGGCAGCGGTGGGGGGAAGCTTTCGTCTGTGTTCATTTAGCCTGGAAGATAGCTCCTTTCCTTGTCCTAGCAGACCTGGCCACATGGATCCATGCTACCAATGTAGAGGCTAGACTGCTGTAATGCTCTGTACTTAGGTCTGCCCTTGAAGTCAACTTGGTGACTGCAGCTCAATTACTATAGGGAACTAGGTGGGAAATGTAATTTGCACAAGGTCTGTAGTTCTGTTGGTTACCAGTTAGCTTCTGGGTTCAAATGGAGGTATTGACTGTCACCTAGAAAGGCTTTCATAGCTTTGAACCCACATATCTAAAGGATCACCTCTCCAATCTGTCCCACTGCAACTATAGTCCTGCATGCCATATACCCTGACTTGGTCTGAAGTAGTGGCTTCCCAAGGGTCTTTGCATCTCTCTTCCTGTCTGGACATCTCTGAAAACTCTGCAGGCTGAACCGTTCAGGTTGGATGACCCTAGATACTGGAAGGGTCTCAGCCTGCTCCAGAATGGGTCCAAAGTGGACCAAGCTCCAAAACTGGTGTTAGAACCTTCCACAGTTTTGTATCCTACCTAGTGGCTATCCAGAAGTGAACTTTGCGAGAAAACAAAGACCTTTGTGTGTGGTCAAACTATGGTTGGTACAATCAAGCATTAAAAGCTTTACAGCTAAAGAACACAGGGCTATTGCATGGCATTAGATAACAATGTGTGTATAGTACATACTTGACAGCACTTTCCACCACCATGAAGGATACATACATACAAGTGCATGTGTACGTGGTTTTCTCCACAGCTCCAAGAACTCTGGATCTGCCCTGGGTTGTTTGGAGAGCCTATGCTCATACATTTGTGCATCAGTAAGATTCTGTGTGGTCATTCCAATGAATGTGTACATGCTGGGGCAGAGTTTACTCTTGCAATTCTGCTTGCTACCTCACCCCTTATTCGTTCTACCTTCTAGGAACTGTAGCCCAAGGGGCTCAAGCTTTTTTGAGCCTGCGGGCACCTTTGGGATACTCAGGGTGGTAGGTGCAACCACACAATGGAAGCTGCAAGCGGTGGAGCCAACCACAAAATATCAGTCCTGGATGACTCTTCAACATTTGAGGCAGAAGCTCTGATTAACAGGATGCTTTTTAGAATGAGCATATTATTTCACACATGATCACATGAAGCTGCCACATACTAAATCAGACCCTCGGTCAATCAAAGTCAGTATTGTCTACTCAGACCGGCAGCGGCTCTCCAGGGTCTCAGGCAGAGGTCTTTCACGTCACCTACTTGCCCAGTCCCGTTAACTGGGGATGCCGGGGATTGAACCTGGGACCTTCTGCATGCCAAGCAGAGGCTCCACCAATGAGGTAGCCAAAACAACAATAGAGCCAAACAGATCTCCAATGGAGGTCCTTCTGGACAAAAGCCTCCCACTTTCTAAAAAAAACACTCGGTGGGTGCCAGGAAAGGTGTCGGCAGGCACCATGGCGCCCACGGGTGCCACGCTGGGAACACATGCTGTGGCTCTGTGGTAGAGCACCCGCTTGGCATGCAGAAGGTCCCAGGTTCAATCCCCGGCATCTCCAGTTAAAGGGACTAGGCAAGTAGGCGCTGTGAAAGATCTCCACCTGAGAACCCGGAGAGCCGCTGCCGGTCTGAGTAGACAGTACCGACTTTGATGAACCAAGGGGCTCATTCATTATAAGGCAGCTTCATGTGTTCATGCTGTAGCCATTTTCAGTTGCTCTTTCATTAGAAGCGTAATAACTGAAGTCTCAGGACCCGCCATGAGATTATAAGAGGGATCAGTTAAAGAGCCATCCTGTGAAAATATTGGTTTCTGTGCATTCAGTGTACCTGTAGCCAGTCTTTCCAGCTGAATTCTGGAGACACGTTTGAACTACCAGCCTTCAATTATTAATAACGTTCCTCTGAGTATTTAGCCGTAGATAACAAAACTTGCTTTTCAGCCCTGGGGAAAGTGCTTCGTTTGCAGCCCGTGGCTTCTAAATGCAGACTTGTCTTCTCATGACACCTTATTATCAGCAGAATTAAGATGTTTCCATTATCCTGAACAGCTAGATTGGTGATTGTGTGGGCCGCAAAAGCGAAAGCGTGCGGAAAACCTGGTTTGAGCTTAACTTACGTATTCTTTTTAAAAAAGAAGAAAAACGCCGAATGAGGTCTTCTGGGATTTTTATGACATTTCTTAGATGGAAGCATCAGCCTGACTTTTTCTGCCCTGCGCAGGATACCAGTATTTCAGTAGCTATTAATATCCTATCCCCAGGTTTGCAGCAACAGCAATTAAATATCCAGCTCCGAAGAGGCAAGTGTAGGATCCAGGGATCTTCAGCCAGAAATAAGGTGAGGTACGCAGATTTGAATCCTCTGGCCAGAAGTCCGGGTAGCATTTAGCCCGAGGAGAAGCTGCCCAGGCGATTAATCATAACTTGGTATGTTTTTGGAAAAGTCCTTGAAGACACGGTTGTCAAAGAGAGATAGAGAGGGAACGCAGCAGTCTGCATCGTCTCCACCTCTTATGTCCGGTTCTGCAAAACTTGATGGTTTTCTTGTCTGTTCTCCAGCATGGTGTAGTGGTTAAGAGCAGTGATTTGGAGTGGCGGACTCTGATCTGGAGAACCAGGTTTGATTCCCCTCTCCTCCACATGAGCGGCGGAGGCTAATCCGGTGAACTGGATTTGTTTCCCCACTCCTACGCATGAAGCCAGCTGGGTGACCTTGGGCAAGTCACAGCTCTGTTAGAGCTCTCTCAGTCCCACCTACCTCACAGGGTGTCTGTTGTGGGGAGGAGAAGGGAAGGTGATTGTAAGCCGGTTTGATATTTCCCTAAGTGGGAGAGAAAGTCGGCATATAAAAACCCACTTTCCTTCTCCTTTTCATTGCTTGCTGCTTTTGCAGAGGTGGGGAAATGTTCAGAGTGGTGGCATCGCATTCATTGTATAGATAGGTATAGATAGTTATATAGGTATAGATAGTTGAGGAAGAAGAAGAGTTGGTTTTTACATGCTGACTTTCTCTTACCTTAATGTGGTGCCTGTGGTTGCCATGCCATGGCACCCGCCAACACCTTTTCTGGTGCCAAGTGGGGCTTCTGCCCAGCAAGGGTTCTGAACGGCCTTTGGAGATTTGGTCGGCTGTGCAGATTTTTAAAAAATGTTGCTTTGGCAGTGAAGGATCTTCACTGTGTGCCTGAAGGCAAGCTGTGGCATTCATTTTTTTGGCTGGCTTCGCTTCCCGTGGCTGCCATTTTGTGGAAGTCATTTTGTGACTGTGCCCATGACACTATGTCAGAATTCGAAAGGTGCCTGCAGGCTCAAAATGTTCGGGCACCCGTGGAGTACAGAAGCCCATCTTCAAGTCTCCATTCAGTCATAAAACTCACTGGTTGACTTTGGGCCATTCACTCTCTCTTTAAACCCGTATTAGAGGGTTGTTGTGAGGGTGACGTGAAGAAGAGGTCAAGAGGAGAGCAATGTATCCTGCTCAGAGCACGTTGCAGGGAGGACAGTATAAGAACTTGATAAGCATGCTCCAGAATCCACGAGTATCATGGTCACAGGACCAGAGCATTTGTTGTACTGTTTACCTGGTGTGCAGACAGCTTGGATGTGTTTGCGCATGCGCAGAAATGCAACTGTAAATCCATCAAAAGCTCATGCTCCAGGCCAGTGTGGACACACCAGATGGATGTTCGTGCTTTTCCTATTAATTTTAATGGGCTAGCTTTGAAAGGTGGGCATCTGTCTAGGTCTGCCAAATGGTACGGTGTTCATATGCTTTAGAAGAAACGTCTGGGCCTTTAATTGTGGGTCTGAGGGAACAAGAATGATCACCTGAAGATATTCCACATGAGGAAGCAAATGCAAGATGATGCAATTGTGCATTTAAAAAAACCTCTGTTCTAAGTGGTTTAACACATCACTGAACAAATAGATTTTTCATTTCATGGGAATTCACAGTGGGAGCCATGGAATGGAAATCTAGAAAGTGTAACAGTAACAGGAAATAAATCAGCTTGTTCTGGGTTAGGTTAAAGTATCAACCAACAGTCTATTTTCCCCTTTTCTGGGTGATTGTATTCCTTTATTTTCCTTTCTTCTATTAATTTATGGGTTTTGGGTTGCCAGTTGTGTACAATGAAGAGGTAGCTGAAGATGAATGTCCTACAGATGTTTGTAAATAGTTGCTGGAACGGGTGGTTATTTCTGTAATGGGTCATATGAGGGGGCAGTTATTGGGAGATTATAATTAAAATCAGAATTCAGATAAGAGGAAAAGCATCTTTCTGCATGACCGAGAGAGAAAATATTTTCAGCTTTAAAGAAAACAATCAAACGAAACTATGTTGACCTGGATCCAAGGGAACATGGGGTATTTGGGGCTACAGTGTAGATGGAAGGTGAGAAAGTCATGCTCCACAAGTGAAAATTGTTCCACCCAAGAAATATTCTGTAGGATCAAACTCAGAATTACACAAGGATTCTCATATTTTATATTGTCAAATATTCTTCAAGGTTTCCCTTTCAGTTACTGAGCGAGTGTTTCTGCCCAAATAATACAGAATTTTTCTGCTTTCATTTTTTTAATTGTTTTTTTTTACCCCTGGCAGAAATTAAGATATACGTGCTAAGGTAGCATAGGATAAGACAGTTTGCAACTCTCTCTCAAGGATGGGTATATTTGCAATTTTTTCTTACAGAAAACAAAAACAAATGCATTTGTATAATTCCATAAATATGCCACATAGTACAATTTTATATGCCAGTTAAGTTACAAATGATGCATTTTATGTTGTTGAATCGTAAAATAAGTTTATGTTCGATAGGAAAGTAAGTACTGCATATATTTCAATTCCCCCTCCCTCAAAGGGGGATTTTATAGCTCTACAGCAAAACCAGGGCCAATGTTGGCATACCCACCAGATGTTCTGACAGGGCCTGCTGCGTCCTGCCTGGTTGTGAGCTTTTCTTCCACCTTCACACCTGGCTACGCATGTGCCCCATTGCTCCAAGGGGAGGGCGTGTGTGCTGTGTGTGCAACTGGGTAGGGAATAGGGTTGCCAACCTCCACGTAATAGCAGAAGATCTCCTGCTATTACAACTGATCTCCAGCTGATAGAGATCAGTTCGACTGGAGAAAATGGCTGCTTTGGCAATTGGACTCTATGCCATTTAAGTCCCTTCCCTCCCCAAACCCCACCCTCCTCAGGCTCCGCCCCAAAAATCTCCCGCTGGCTGCAAAGAGGGACATGGCAACCCTAGCAGGGAAAGAGGTCTATAAAATTCTGCATGGTATGGAGAGAGAGGACAGGGAGAGAAGCTTTTCTCCCTCTCTCATAATACCGGAACGCGGGGTCATCTGCAGAAGCTGGAGGGGTGAGAGATTCAAAACAGATAAAAGGAAGTATTTCTTCACACAACGCATCGTTAAATTGTGAAACTCCGTGCTCCAGGGTGTGGTGATGGCTGCCAACTTGGAAGGCTTGAAGAGGGGAGTAGACACTTTCATGGAGGAGAGGGGTGTCCTTGGCTGCTAGTAAAAATGGATACTGGTCATGATGCATACCTGTTCTCTCCAGGATCAGAGGAGCATGCCTATTGTATCAGGTGCTTTGGAACACAGGCAGGGCAATGCTGCTGCAGTCGTCTTGTCTGTGGGCTTCCTAGAGGCTCCTGGTTGGCCACTGTGTGAACAGACTGCTGGACTTGATGAACCTTGGTCTGATCCAGCAGGGCCTTTCTTATGTTCTTGTGTTCTTATGGCTTGTTTGTGGGCTTCCTAGAGGCACCTGGTCGGCCACTGTGTGAACAGACAGCTGGACTTGATGAACCTTGGTCTGATCCAGCATGGCCTTTCTTGTGTTCTTATGTTCTTGAAGATGCTTGAGAAAGTGAACTGGAACAGGGGCATGAGTGGAGGGTGGGGAGAAGGGCCTGGGCGACTCTCCGTCTCCCCCTCCCCCCAGACTTGAAACTGAGCAAAATGGGTGCTTGGTGTCCCAAGGGTGCCATTTTAGATTTGATTCGGGGGAAATGATTTTGTAGGAAGGGGAACAAATTCCAGAGAAGATGGAAGGCTCGTTTCTCGTAAGTATTTTTGTTTGAATTGTTTGACTAGTTTATAATAACCAGAGAATGCATCATATGATCTGCTAAGCAATGAATTGTGTATCATCTGAAATGCAAGAGCCCTCCCTCCTCCCAGCCCTCCCTGAATTGCACCCCAGGGCATACATGGTGATCTAAACGTTATCCTTTTATGAAATGCTCTTCCTACAGGGATGGGGAGGGGTTCTGAATAAAATTGAACTGTGAGTTTGAATACGCTTTCCTGCTATCGGTGATACTGCCTTGCATTCTGTTGCAGCTGCTGTGAAGACCCACAGTACATCAATACCGGACAAATCCATCCCCATTGATTATCTCTGTAAGAGAAGATTCATTGGTGCATCATCAACTTTCAGCAAACCAACTGCCAGCAAGACAATTTTTAAGTCTGATTGGCAGAATAAGCCCCGGGGCCAGCCACTAAAGATGGCCATTATCCTTTATTAAGCAGGTGTTGAAATGAATTGGTCTTTTTTATCGTAATGCAGATTTACAGTGCATTAGGCAATCCATTTTTCAATTTAGTGTACTGCCTTTGATAAATTAACAGATGTCGATTGATTTTTCTTTCCTCTCCCCCCCAGCCCCCTCCCCTTGGTCTCCCCCTGTTTACACCTGACAGGCAGTGTTTTATAGTTGAGCAGTTATTTGAAGTTATCAACATTATAATTAGCAATTTTTTAATTAGGTTGACAATTAACAGGAGAATTGCAAAGCTGCTAATTTGACATGTCATACTCTCCGCAGTGTTTGTTAACCACCACTTGAGTGAATTCAGTGGAATTGAACTGGTGGGGGGGATTTAAGCTTTAAGTAAACCCATTTTTCCCACTTGGGTAGCATTTTGGCACTGCTGGTAAAAAAAAGAGAATTTTGGAGAGATGTTATGGTATGCTACTGTGAGTATATAAGTAACATGCTTCAAGAGAAGATGAAGAGTTGGTTTTTATTTGCCGACTTTCTCTACCACTTAAGGCAGAATCAAACTGGCTTACAATCATCTTCCCTTCCCCTCCCCACAACAGACACCCCGTGAGGTAGGTGGGGCTGAGAGAGCGTGACTGGCCCAAGGTCACCCAGCTGGCTTCGTGTGTAGGAGTGGGGAATCAAACCCGGTTCTCCAGATCAGAGTCCACTACTCCAAACCACCGCTCTTAACCACTACACCACCCTGGCAACATGAGAATGTACGACAACGTAAGTCTCAAACTGGGGATCCTAGCAAACAGATCCACTCTATTAGTGTTAATGCTGATAGGCCTACTTAGTTATATGCAAATTTTCTGTGTTTCACGCAGTGTACACTTGAAGATTCATCTCCATTTGTCAGAGAGGTAGGCTTTTTTAAAAATAATTTAATGTAGCCTCTGTGTTAGAAATCCTTGATTTGTGTTAAGGATCTGAAAAATGAAACTGCAACTCTCAGAGCAGAAAGGGAAATGATGCAGTCCAGTAGTGCGCTGAAAGATGAATGGGATAGGCATGATGCGAGCAATATTATTGAAAGTTATACCTACTGGGAACCTACTGTGTATTCTCCAAATACGTATCTCCAGGCCCAAATTCTTCAACTTGCTCATGGATAGTTCAGGCTTCATAAAGTTGATGTTGTCTAGCATCAAGAGCAACTCAGATCTGGAGCACATGTGGAAGGGGGAGGGATCAAAGGGCACAAATTTGGGGGAGGAACATAGCTCAGTTGTAGTGCTTTGTATGCTGAAGGCCCCTGTTCCAGTCCTTGGCATCTCCAAGGATCATGGTTTGACTCCGCACATGGCAGCTTCATGTGTTCATGCATGTGTTCAGGTGGAGCAAGGACTCATGGGTGTACATGTTTCCGAGTCAGGAACATGAATCTGAGCATGTGCACTGTAGTGGTAAGACTACTGCGCTATTTATTTCTTTATTAAAAATATTTGTTTTGCACTTGTCAACAGTGCTTTCAAGGGAGCTTCTGCGTTTGTGTTAAGTGCTGTCAAGCCGCTTCCGTCGCATGGGGACCTATGACTCAATGTCCTCCAATATCCTTAACGGTCTTGCTCAGGTCTTGCAAATTGAGGGCTGTGGCTTCCTTTATAGAGTCAATCCATCTCTTGTTGGGTCTTCCTCTTTTCCTGCTGCCTTCAACTTTTCCTAGCATGACTGTCTTTTCCAGTGACTCTTGTCTTCTCATGATGAGACCAAAATACAATAGCCTCAGTTTACTCATTTTAAAATATTGTTGAAGGCTTTCACGGTCAGAGTTTATTGGTTCTTGTAGGTTATCCGGGCTGTGTAACCGTGGTCTTGGTATTTTCTTTCCTGACGTTTCGCCAGCAGCTGTGGCAGCCACCTTCAGAGGAGTAACACTGAAGGACAGTGTCTCTCAGTGTCAAGTGTGTAGGAAGAGTGATATATAGTCAGAAAGGGGTTGGGTTAAGCTGAATCATTGTCCTGCAAAAAGTATCAAAGGTAATGTGCTAACCATTGTCCTGTAAGTATCAAGATAATGTGCTAATGAGGGTGTGGTATGTTAATATGGAACCATTGTATCCTGAAGTGATCTGTTAATGTGTGAAAACCAAAGCTAATCTGCATGGCTATTGTTGACTGTAGTCTTAATCATTTAAGCTTCTAGGTTCAGTTCAGACTTGATTTGATCTATAGCCCACAGAGCTTCTACACCCAGATTAAAATAAAAATTCTATACAAATTGACCCACAATTAACTTGCCTACCCTACCTCCCAGGGTTGTTGTGAGAAATAAATGGAGGAGAGAGAAACCATGTACACAGTGTTGAGCTCATTAGAGGAAGGCATGGTAAAAATGTGCAGAGGCCGCATCTAGCCAGAAGGGTCCTAATTTTGACTGCTCTGTGAGCTCGGTAGCTGGATTCTGAAACAAGAGTGCTATTTGTACCACTGCATTAGCATTTGGGCATTATTTATTGACATCTCTGTGCCACTGTTCATCTGAGGAACTGGGACCAAATCTGAGAGTTATCCCATTTTCTCCTCACTAGAATTCTAGAATGTAAATTCGCAAGAGAGACACTAATGAGGCCAAGGTCCTCTAAGACGTTTCGTGGCTAAGTAGGTTATGGAATCTATTGCTAAGTAGGATATGGAATCTGGGTCTCCCTAATCCTACAAGACTGACTATTGGTATCACCTTTAACCCTGACCTTAGTTGGTCTGGCATCATGTTAGCCCTTCTCATAGAATCATAGATTTGGAAGGAACCACCAGGGTCATCTAGTCCAACCCCCTGCACAATGCAGGAAATTCACAACTACCTCCCCCCCACCCACCCCAGTGACCCCTACTCCATGCCCAGAAGATGGCCAAGATGCCCTCCCTCATCATCTGCTTAATGTCATAGAATCAGCATTGCTGACAGATGGCCATCTAACCTCTTCTTAAAAACCTCCAGGGAAGGAGAGCTTACCACCTTCTCAAAAGCTGCAGTAGGAACCTGCCTATTAACAAATAAAAAGGTAAAGGTCCCCTGTGCAAGCACCGGGTCATTCCTGACCCATGGGGTGATGTCACATCCCGACGGTCACTAGGCAGACTTTGCTTACGGGGTGGTTTGCCAGTGCCTTCCCCAGTCCTCTTCCCTTTCCCCCCAGCAAGCTGGGTACTCATTTGACCGACCTTGGAAGGCTGAGTCAGCCTTGAGCCGGCTATCTGAAACCGACCTCCGTCGGGATCGAACTCAGGTCATGAGCAGAGCTTGGACTGCAGGACTGCAGCTTTCCACTCTGCGCCCGGGGGGTGGGGGTGGAACCACGCAAGGCGTGCTTTAATTGGAGGGAAACTGTTTATTTTGAGCTGTTTGCTTAAGCGCAAGAGGATTCCTAATGGAGCCATCAGACCCCGCTCATTGGCTAATAGTTTAATTAGGTCCATCTGGTGCATGCTGTGGAGAGAACTGTCCCAGCTCCCATATTGGCAGGGAGGTAATTTGTCATTCCGTGGCCCCGGTGACTGGCACGCAAACGTCTTCAAAGCCAAACAGAAGCAGCGCAATCTGTCTCACATGAGAATAGCTGAAAGCTATTGGAGGCATTTTTTTTTTCTTTCAGCCGCTCACCTTGGCTCGCTGAGGAGAAATGACACCGTCCTGTCGTATCCTTGAGATAACCTCTGTGCGGAAATTAGACAAGAGTTTCTGAAAGTCGGGTCAATCTTGCCTTCGTCAGCCAGACCCATAATGATGGGAAGCTTTTCCGTGAAAGGGGGGGAGGTAGGGAAAGAAAACCATTTAAATGGTAATAATGTCTTCTGTCAGGGTCTTGGAGAGTATCCTGACGCCAGAAGTCAGCTTTTTGACGCCTGTCAAAAAATGTATAATTTTAGCTACAAGGAAATGGTGTTCTTCTAATGTGTCCATGTTGAGCAATTAAGGTAAATGTGGTTGGAAAGACAACAGGTATAAGTTGCTCAAGATACATGAGGAATGTCTAGCAGTTACTTCGGGGAACTCAGCTCATATCCTAACATAGGAATTTATTAAAAGAAATTGAGCTTGCTGGTGACTCTGAAAATGGATCCAGTAAAATACATGTTTGACTAGAAGTGGGGCTGAAGAAGAATTCGAAACGGCCGTACCCCTTCTATGATGATTTTCTTCTTGATACCTTGCTGAAGGATTACTACCAACTCTACACAACTCTACACAAAGAGGACGAATAGCCAATTAGAGATTGTTGGATACATTACCTATATGGATGTTTATTTCTCATTGGACTGAGTCACTTTTGGGTGTTACTTTGTAACTATATAGTTTATACATTTAGGATTAGGATAGGTTGCTATTCTAGCATCTCAATCTTACGGGTCCTGTGGAACTGTAGAGTTGAAGCTACTGCAGAGATCTTGACCTGAATGTAGGTGTGCGATTAGGGCTCAGATCTATCATCTTGGTGTATTTTTCCATTACATAGTTGTTCAGATGCATTTCCAGAGGACAGGCTGCAAGATGTCTGCTAGCATATATTTGTATGGGCTTCCTAGAGGCACCCGGTTGGCCACTGTGTGAACAGACTGCTGCAGTTGATGGACCTTAGTCTGATCCAGCATGGCCTTTCTTATGTTCTTAATACACATCAGAGAACTGGGTGCATAAGATGGTAATTGCTGTCTAAATAACACCAGCATTGGACAAGGCATCATGATGGAAACCACCTTTTTTCATGATATAGTCCTGCAGACATCACTTTAAGAGGTTCCATTGAGCTTTACAAGGGCTTAAACTTCAGGAATTCTACTCAAGCCCATAAAACCAGTTGTACGTCGCGTCTGTTTACCTGGCAGTCTATATAAGGCGCGCATTTCTTCCTCTTCGATTCATTCTAATATGACCGTCTCCCTCTTTACCAAATTCCCTAAAGCAGTTAACTTGTCAAATATTTCATCAACTTTTTTTTTAAACAGGCACACAACGCGGATGCTGACTAAACTAAAATCTGGCACAAAGCCCGGCCGATGCAAACGTAGCAGTTTCTGCTATAAATGACACTTAGCGTCTACGAGTGGCCTCGGGGGAAGCATCGCGAGCTTAAAAAAAATTAGTGCGTCGATAAATCATTTCCTTTTAGAGATGTCAGCTAGCTATCCCAATAAAATAAAGTGGGCAGCGTCATTGAATATTAACAAGCACACACTGATACATTCAAAGAGACGATGTATAGTGACCCCCCCATGCCAAGCTTGTGCTGAGGTTTGCACGTGTCAGGATAGCTTCCCCGTAATTCCAGCTATGTTCACATGAGAACGGTTTAAAGGAACTTAATACAGTTCCTTCCATATCCAAATTAATGGGGAGAAGAAATGTTGGCTTTTATACGCTGACTTTCTCTACCACTTAAGGAAGTATCAAACCGGCTTACAATCACCTTCCCTTCCCCTCCCCACAACAGACACCCTGTGAGGTAGGTGGGGCTGAGAGAGTGTGACTAGCCCAAGGTCACCCAGCTGGCTTCATGTGGAGGAGTGGGGAATCAAACCTGGTTCTCCAGATCAGAGCCTACTGCTCCAAACCACAGCTCTTAACCACTACACCATGATGGCTCTCTAGCCGCTGGGAGGGGCTGGGGCTTAGTGGTAGAGCATCTGCTTGGCATGCAGAAGGTCTTAGGTTCAATCTCCAGCATCTCCAGTTAAAGGATCGGCCACTTGGTGATGTGAAAGACCTCTGCCTGAGACCCTGGATAGCCATTGCCAGTCTAATTATGCAGTACTGACCTTGATGGGCCAAGAATGGGCCAATTCAATGTAAGGGAGCTTCATATGTTCAAAGTGAAGTAGGCCTGAGGCTGGCCCGTACCTGGTTGGGAGACTGGTAACATTGGGACCCCCACAGCTGTGATCTCCCTACAGTGGGGTACAATAATAACAAATACATTTAAGCCCATTCAACCCACTTTAAATTGTCTGCAATCTCATGTGGATTTGAATTTAAATGAACACGTCTCTTGCCTTGAAAACCCTACGGGTTGCTGTAAGTCAGCCGTGATGGAACACACACACATGGTAGAGAAAAAGCAGGGTATAAAAAACAACTCTTCTTTTTCACTAGAGGAAAAGCTGGCCGGCTCTAATCCTATGGGCACTTTCACACATGCCAAATAATGCACTTTCAATGCACTTTGCAGATGGATTTTACTGTGTTGAGGGGGTTACTGCATTATGTATTCCCAGCGATGTATTAAGAGTTTGAAAATGTTATAAAAAGCATTGCTTTAAAAGGGTTTTTGAATACCACAGCTAAAAAATGGTTGGAAGACGTCTTCACAGCTAAAGGGGCCGAACAAAGTGCGATCAGTATTTTTTATAACAGTTTCAAACTCTTAATACATCACTGGGAATACATAACATGGTAACCCCTTGAATTGGCAAAATCCACTTGCAAACGATCGTTAAAGTGCATTGAAAGTGGATTGAAAGTGCATTATTCAGCATGTGTGAAAGCGCCCTATGTCTTTTCACCCCTCTTCTGTTTGCAGGCAAGATTTAACTTGTGTCCTCCATTGTCACTACAACTGCTACAACTTCTGCATTTTGACTGGGAGGTTGTCTTGATCCTCAAAGAGCAATTTAGGAGGATGGGGGACTTCTACTCTACAAATACCTTCCAAGCCAATGTCTGCACATAATAGCTAATTTGCACACTTGTCTCGCTTAACTACTATACTAAATACTTGGATGAAAACTATTAGCTAAAGGTAATCTCTAGGTTCACAGGCAGTCTGTTTCCGAATTCCAGATAACCATCGCCGGGAGAGAATCATTACATTCATATAGGCTTGCTGGAAGTCTCTACCTGACCACGTTTGCAAAGTGGCTGCTAGACTAAATGATATCCACCAGTATTGCTTTTGCATTCTTAATTTAAAAATCTGCTACAGTTTTAATCAGCTGACAGCCGTAATAGGAAAATCGTAAAATAGTTTTACTATTTAGCGCAGGTTGTCACTGAATTCATAATGGGAGTTAAACTGCAGGTTTTCGAAAGACATCGCCAGTGAAGGCATTATTCCAGAAGAAGCGGTTGTATTGATTGCTTAACTCCCGTCAGGATTGCAGCCTAAAACAACTTAGCTGTTTTGATGTTGCAATTTAACGCATTTGAATGAATAATCAAGCAGAACAATTATACTTCCTTTTTTATATGGCGGTAAATACTCTTTAAGTGGTAACCTGAACTTTTTATTGTGAGTTTTTCAGTTGTTTCTGATAGAGTGTTTATTTGGCAAATATATGGCTGCATCAGCATTTGCATCTGAGAATAAAATGAATACTTCAACATGTGTGTTTTGCATTCTTTCCCGAGCTTGCCAATTTGCTTTGCAGAAGGGGAAATTATTTTCATTAATAGGGCTTGCAGCTTCCTGATAAGAAGGAGCAAGTGGACGCTTTTTTCCTGGCTGGCATTCTGCAGTGATTTTACAAGCCCAACTTATTCATATCTGAATCAAGGAGGTTATCTTTCTGAACATCTTCATCGCCCGAGGAGAAAAATGGCAGCAAATTGCCATGTTAGATTAATTTTGGCTGCCGGAGAGGGTTTTGAGCATTATGTTACTATGGTGGCACAGTATCTTGGGCTTCCAGTCTTCATATTGACTCCATATGGATTGAAAGAGCACTTTCATATGTCCTGCAGGAGGGAGATGTGCAAATTATCCCTTAGTCTCCCCACTGGGGAGATGCCAAATTCCTCTTTTTAAACCAGCTGAGCAATGAAGATGGAAGTACTTATGCCTTGCCTTACCGCAACACTGCATCGGAGAGGAATCAGTAAAGTTTAGAAAGCATGTTGCCAGTTTGTCAAAGTGTTGTGTTGCCTTTACAGTTGTCTAGCACTTCCTGGTACAAACAATCCATTTTATCCACCTTGCTGTTTTGTTGTAGGAATATTGGCAGTTAAATTCCTTGTGACTCTCCAAAACGAATGAGTCACATTGACCAGCGTGTCAGCTTGATTAAAAAAAATAATAATCTCTTTTGTGTGCTTTCTACATTCCATTAACAGCATTCAGAAATGATTCATTTGAGAATAAAGCATGCTCTAAGCATGGGAGGGGGCTGTGGCTCAGTGGTAGAGTATCTGCTTGGCATGCAAAAGGTCCCAGGTTCAATCCCCAGCATCTCCAGTTAAAGGGACTAGGCGAGTAGGTGATGTGAAAGACCTCTGACTGAGACCCTGGAGAGCCGCTGCCGGTCTGAGTAGACAATACCGACTTGGATGGACAAAGGGTCTGATTCAGTATAGGGCAGCTTCATATGTTCATGTGTACCCACTTTCTTAACAAACGTTTACGTGGAAAGGAAGACATGGGCAAATCAATTGACACCCTCAAATACCTATGGGTAACATAGGTCATATGTATCTGGTCTGCTAGTGGTGGAGAACATTTTCTCTGGAACATTTTGCAATAAAGGATGGCTCTTTCTATCAGAAGAAAGCTCCTCCGCTAGTGAAAAAGATTCACGGCCCACAACAAGAAGAAGGTGGTTGGTGTTTATATGCCGATTATCTCTACCGCTTAAGGAAGAATCAAACCAGCTTACAATCACCTTCCCTTCCCCTCCCCACAAGACACCCTGTGAGGTAGGTGGGCTGAGAGAGCCCTAAGAGCTGTGACAAGCTCAAGGTCATCCAGCAGGCTTCATGTGGAGGAGTGGGGAAACCAACCCAGTTCACCAGATTAGCATCCGCTGCTCATGTGGAGGAGAGGGGAATCAAACTTAGTTCTCCAGATCAGAGTCCACTGCTCTTAACCATTACACCACGCTGGTACCAACCTGTAGTGAGTCTCATATGGAAGTGCATTACTCAAATAGGGAACATTGGTTCTCCACTGCTAAGTAAAGTTGCAGCAATTTTTGAGATGCCCATGGGGTAGCAAACTGTGTTTTCAGAAATTTTGAGGACAACTGAATATATGAGCTGCATACATGAAGAAACAGAAGGCAAGGAAGCTGTTAGCAGGCCCTTTGACCAGGGGTAAAATTCTCTCCTGTTCTGTAGAATGGCAGTCTTTTATGGGCATCACTGAAGTTAGTGGGTCCCTGCGCATCTCTCCGCAAGCCTGGAACCGGCATATGGCAAAGTCATTGCCCTCAAGGATAGCCTCTGCAGATGGATAATGGATGACCTTATTATGTCGTTGCGTGATCAGTTGCTCTGATATTGGAGAGGAAGACCAAAATAATTTGACTCCTTTTGGTGTGCGCGCGCGTGGGTATGTTTGCTTTCTTCTAAAAGCTACACGAATGAAGCACTTGTGTTCTTATATATTAGGGGAAGTGCTATACAAACAGAAAAGCCTCTAACTGTCCATTTATCTTTGCGAACAATGATATGGTTATTTATCTTTTTAAATTGTGCTTCAATAGGCGTGTGCTGCAACAATAAATAAAACCAGGCCACAATTGGGGATGCAATGCAGAATCCAGAGGAACATCGTCCTCCTAGCTGTCCCCAGATGTCCCCTTTCCATAAATGTTGTTTTTGGGGTGGGGTGGGGGGAGGGTTTGCCTGGAATTTCTTTGTTTTCTCTCTTTCCATTTGATATATACCAAACGGCTATATTTCCTGGAATGAAGTGAGAAGCAGCTGCTGGCTGATTAAGGATATGCAGAAGATGGCAGGATTACATTAGTATGATGCATGTGTTTGTTTCTTGGGGACCAGCTCGCCTTCCGTATTTGGTGCCAGAGACGCGCACGTGGTCACGCCTGAGAATGTAGAGGTAATTATGGCACCGCTGCCGGATCCCTCTGCATGGAGATCGTCATGCCTAAGGATCTTATACCTAGCACAGAAAGGCAGTGACATGTTTAGATCAAATTTGTGTTAAGTGGAGAAGTTGGTTGTGATATTACAGAATTGGCATCTTGGACTTTTGCAGGGGGGAAATCGTTTCCATCACCGATAGTTTCCATTAAATGCCATCCATGAGTTTATCTTTAATACGTCCTTTTTATCTGCTTTTCTTTCTGGCCCTGCTGTCTGTCTGTCTGTCTGAAATGCATATATAAAATAGTAATTCTGATTGTTCAAGGTAATCTACTGCGTTAAAGCTGGCATCAGATGCTCCCCCAAACATTCTTGCATGGCTTTTGGAAGTTGGCCAGATATTTCTGTCTATTAACAGAAGAGATCTATGATTTTTCTGGCATGAATTCCAGTGTTGGAAATTGACAGGCAGCAAAGGGAATGAAAGATAAATTTATAATCTGGAGATGGGTCGTGGTGATTATAATACTAATTAATAATAATAATAATAATTGGTTCCTTTTTCTGCTCTTCTGTGAAAAGCACAAACTTACAGCAAGAAATTTAATAAATCTATTCTTTAAAAATCAACTCAAATAAGAGCAAGACATAAAACGTACCGACAATAAAACATTAAAATGCATTAGAGTGACAGACCAGAAAGGCACAGTAGGGTAGCTCAAATATAATCTGGATGCAAGTGTGGGGAAGTAGAGAAATAGGAAACCGAAATCAGAATGAGTGGGAAGAGATTACACTTTAATATCTGCTCTTTAATATTGTTTGTTTCGGATGTTTCAATGTCCAATTTGAGTTCAGCCTAGTTTTCACACTGAACTTTATTTACAGTTCTACCACCTCTGCTTCCCATTTGCCTTGAAAGCCCCTTTGCTGGAGTCACCATAAGTCAGCTGCGACTTGATGGTACTTTACACACTCACAGTATTGGAATCAGGGGAGGCAGGAGTGGTATTGGATATTGCCAGCCCAACCCAAAATATTAGGCATTTTATCAGGCCAGCCGATCACAAACCTTCAGAGAAGTCAACATATGTTGAGTTCAGTACACAAACATCACCCACACATTTATGTTGCAAGGGACAACGGGACAACTGTATAGTCTCCTGTTTGTACATTAAGGAAAACTCTGTAAGATTGTTTTAGAAGGGGCAGGGTGTAAGCAAATTTGCAAGATATGAGCAAGGTTGTCAAAGATAGGACATTTTGGAGGACTTTTATTCATAGGGTCGCCATGAGTCGGAAGCCACTTGATGGAATGCCAATAGAATGCATGCTCCGTCTAGCTCCTGATGATAGCAAAGCCACAGCATTCTGCAGCAACTGGAGTTTGAACACATGAAGCTGCCTTATACTGAATCAGACCCTTGGTGCATCAAAGTCAGTATTGTCTACTCAGACCGGCAGTGGCTCTCCAGGGTCTCAGGCAGAGGTCTTTCATATCCTGTACTTGCCTAGTCCCTTTTAGTGGAGATGCTGGGGATTGAACCTGGGACCTTCTGCATGCCAAGCAGATGCTCTACCACTGAGCCACGGCTCCTCCCCTAATGTGAATCAATTTCCAAATTGATTTTGATGGCAGACCAGTTTACAGTGCATTACAGTAGTCTAGTCCTGATGTTGCTGTGGCATGGATCCAGGTGCAGATAAGCTTACCCAAGGTCATCTTATGGGCTAGGCTGAGTTGGTAGAAAGTGAGTTTTGCAGCGGCATTAACTTTCTTCTCCAGCAATAGAGTTGGATCCAATAAGAACCATTTAACTGAGTAAACAGGATCAGCTGAACTCGCAAAGGGAAAAGTTACCATCATCATAATTTCATACTGTACCTTGTTGATCGTCAGCTGTCTCTGGTATGAGATGTGATGATGCCATTGCAGGGAAAAGAGTACACATTACACATTTCACTTTGTTGTCCTCAGCTAGTAATATTAAGTGAGAACTCAGAACTGCTGTGTTTTGCAGGAGAGGAGGGGGACCTTACTCAGGATTTTAATTTTTAGTGCCAACCCCAAACTCAGCATCATGTCAGATCCTGGCCTGTGACTTAATTGCTGGCATTGAGTTGGGGGGGTGGGTGGATTAACCTCTGAGAGTGTTTGCATTTCTGTGTCAGTTCTTGGGATAACCCACAACCACACAAGAGTTGGTGTGTGCTTGTTTTAATGGAAGCTGGCTGCGTCGCTCTGTCCCAAAGCCTGGGTAAGAAGTTTGTATGATGGATGTAGGTGGCTAAAAATAGTGTGTGTTTTTGTGTGTAACATACAAGCAAGTGAATAATTTTCTGCTGTAAGCAAGAATGCCAAGGGAGAGCAAAAATCTGATGGAAGCAGCACGCTTTAGTCACAGTGATGGAGTGCTGCTCCCAGTACAGTAAATCAGGGGCAGAACAGCTTGGCAAACTTGCCAACGTGCAGCAGATTGAGGAAAGCCCCCCCGAGAAATACTTCCTGCATTTAAAAATTATACTTTGGATATACCTGCTATATATAGGGAATTTGGTGATTTATCCTGGCTGCCTGCAAGCGGAGTACAGTAACAAATGAGGGGCTTGTTTTATATGAGAGGTTTTTTCTTCCGCTTCCCAAATGCACGGTCTCTGGTGGTGAGTATGTGCCATCCTCTTAAATGGGTTTTGCAAGAGGGTGGGTTTGTTTTCCCCAGCAGTTCTGCCAGCGCATGAATGCCGCAACCTTGCTGAAACTATGCAGGTGGGGGTCAAGATGGGACTCTTATATGTGCCACTTTGTGGAAGAAAGGTGACATATCAGCATCATAAAGAATTACATTCAAAAACAGTAATTAGCAAAGTGGAGCTGGCAGCCCAAAGCCCTATTCTTGAGAGCCAGCGTGGTGTAGTGGTTAAGAGCGGTAGTTTGGAGCAGTGGACTCTAATCTGGTGAACCGGGTTGGTTTTGCCACTTTTACACATGACACCAGATGGGTAACCTTGGGCTAGACACAGTTTTCTTCGAGCTCTCTCAGCCCCACCTAACCCCCCAGGGTGTCTGTTGTAGGGAGGGGAAGGGAAGGCGATTGTAAGCTCGTTTGATTCTTCCTTAAATGTTAGAGAAAGTCGGCATATGAAAACCAACTCCTCCTCTTCTTCGTCTTGTTTGTCTTTTTCTGCTGCTGGTGCTGCTATGTTATGGCTGTCATTTTTTTTTAAGTAGGAATGTACTGGATTAAGAATAGTTTAATGTTAGCATTTTTGGCCAGGGAGAGCAGGATATAAGAAAAATAAATACATCTTCATGTTCAAGCACATTGCTGATTTTTCTGATTTGGCTTTGATTGGTAGGGAGAAAGTGGAATAGAGCGAGCTGTTTTTCCCCCCACTCTCCTCTATAAGTTCCAGATTTCAGGATCAGCCAACAAAATTGCCATTCAGTATAGAGTTAGACCAAATAAATTGGCTACTTTTACACGGTGCACCGTCTGCTTGTTGGATTCATTGCTACAAGATGCAGCGTGATGGCTGGTAGCTTAGGTAATTTTTAAAAAGAAATTTGGCATTCCTGGAAGATAGATCTATTGATGGCAATTAGTCATAAAAACGAAATGGTGTCTCCATGTTCAAAGGTAAGTAGCCCTGGTTAGCTGTTAGTGAAGCCAGAATGCTGGTCTAGATGGAGCTTTGTTTAATCAGTATGTTATCATATGATTTGCCTGGGTAAATACTGCCTTATACACAGAGTTACAGAATACTGAACATTGCCCCTAGTTTGAACAGGGTTCCTATAGCTACAGGGTTCCTATAGCTATAGCTACCCTATAAAAGGACATAGGTGGCTGGTCTTGAGGGCTAGAAGCCTGAGCTTTTCCAGAGGATTACCAGCATAAAACTTGTCATCGAAAATTAGGGTTGCCAGGTCCCTCTTCACTACCGGTGGAAGGTTTTTGGGGCATCATAAAGAATTACATTCAAAAACAGTAATTAGCAAAGTGGAGCTGGCAGCCCAAAGCCCTATTCTTGAGAGCCAGCATGGTGTAGTGGTTAAGAGCGGTGGTTTGGAGCGGTGGACTCTAATCTGGAGAACCGGGTTTGATTCTCCACTCCTCCACGTGAGCGGAGTTTGGGGAGGGGAGGGACTTCAATGCCATAGAGTCCAATTGCCAAAGCGGCCATTTTCTCCAGGTGATCTGATCTCTATCAGCTGGAGATCAGTTGAAATAGCAGGAGATCTCCTGCTACTACCTGGTGGTTGGTAACCCTACCGAAAATGTATTGGCCACTCTACACCTTACATGAAGAACTTAGATTCCTAGTCAGCTTGAAGAATTCTGAGTATACTGCCCAAAGGAAGAAACTGGCTCGACCATGGGTGTCAAACATAAGGCCAGTGGGCTGGCCCAGCCCCCTTGAGAGGTTTTATCTGGCCCGTGAGCCAGCCGAGGCAGCCACCCTCCTCCCAATCTGGGCTGGCAAGCCTGCAGCAGCCCAGCCCGACCAAGCGACATTTATGTCATATCCAGCCCTCGTAACAAATGAGTTCGACACCCCTGGGCTAGACTATGAATTCTGAAAGGTAGAGTAGGAAGGGAAGTAGCACCTGAATTATCATGAACGTTCTCCTTCGCTGTTAAGCTCCAGTTCACACAAACTTGCCAGTAACTTGCTAAATGGATTCTGCCATTTCTGACTGCATCTGGGGTTATGGCATGGTTGACCCATTCTTTGTAAATCCACAAGCTATCGCATTTGGTAGAATGCTTTGCTAAAATATTTCTCCTTAACATGTAGTTTTTATGTGTAGGGGTCTGAGACATGGAAGACCGTTCAGGCATGTAACCCTCCCACCCCCAGTGTGAACTGGTGTAGCCAGAGAAATGTTTTTCCACCTCATCATCTGACTGAACTAGACCTTTGAAGGCCATAGGAAAAGAGGAGGACCCAACATGAGATGGGTTGACTCAATAAAGGAAGTCGTGGCCCTCAATTTGCAAGACCTGAGCAAGGCTGTTAACGATAGGACATTTTGGAGGTCATTAATTCATAAGGTCACCATAAATCGGAAGCAACCTGACTGCAAATAACACATGCAGGTTGGCCTTGCAGAAGGCTGGGAGTGCCAGTGGTTGCAATTGGAAGGGAATTCTGATATGACTGTGGGGATGAAACTGAATTTTGAAAGCTGTCTTGTTTAATTTGAATCTCCCCATTTCAATTTTGTTTCTTCCTGGCGAGAAGCAAACCTGTGAGTCTTTTTTTTCCCTGCTTTAGCGGCTCTTTCCCTCGCACCAAATGCTTCCTGTAAAAAAATGTGTGCATTTTTCAACACTTATTTTTGCGTGTATTGCATACAGATGGCATAAAAAAGAGCAAGAGGATCGTCAGTGAAAGTGAAGGGAACCGAAACCGGTGGCAATGACAACTCACGAAACCTAAAAGAAATGAAAGCGGCTATATCGTCTTATTTCTATATGACTGGCGCATTATCTTTCTATGACAACCCAAGTTCAGTGCAGTAACAGGATTTTCCTAAGAACCCGTCCATTTTCGCTTTCTAATAGAGTCACTCTTGAGCTCCTCTCTGAAGCCCCTTCAAAGGGAGAGAGGGGGTGAGGCTAATTTTCCCCACAGCACATAAAAGCCGAATGTTCCTAGCTGGGAGTGTGGCACTTGGCGGCACTTGGGCTCAGAAAGACTTCCTAAGACCTGGTCCTCCCGTAAAGCAGAATGAGGTGGTAACGAATGCCAAGGTAGTAGAATGAATGGGCTGTACTACTTCAGAATGCAGGGGTGGGCTTCAGGGCTGGATTAACCATTAAGCAAAATAAGCACCTGGGAAGGGAAGGTGGGGGCGCCACGGAAATTTTCCATTGCCGGATTTACCATGGACCGTATGGTGCAAAACTGCAAATGGTGCTGCTGAACCAGGATCTATGAAAAGGGCCCCCCACAATAAATGAAAAAATTACAGTGACTCAAAAAACAACAGTTGAACATCACAAAGCTCTTATCCTTTAAAAAACGTAAGGATGAAGAAAAAGTGGGAACTGAGAATAATCACACTGATCACACTAGGCTCAGTATATTATTATTTAACTATTAATTAATTTAATATTAATTGCTGTTTTTTACATATATAAGGGGGCGCCCAAATCTTTTAAGCGCTTAGGGCCTCTAAAGGTCTTGGTCCGGCCCTGGCGGGGTTACATTTTTCAGATGTGTTCGAAGAGTAATTCCTTTCAAATGGAAAATTACAGTACCTCTCTACCACGTCTGCTAATTTGTAATTCGCACAGAGATTTAACGCGGGGAAAGCAGTGAGCGTGTCACACCCCGCCCTGCAGCACGAAGTGGTATAGTCTGTGCTACCACCTTGGAATTGTACCTTCTCTCGTTCCACTGCATGTGCCGACCAGTTGAGAGCACATGCTCAGCGAGGTGCGCGAAAGATGCGTTTAATCTGACGGCAATATCTCAGATATTTCTAATTACGCTGTGATGCACTCATTCCAGTGATGCACACCCACACATTCTGTTTCCCTACTTTAGGAAACTATAAGAGACTGGGGTACGTGTGTCTTACTCTTTCCCCGCAGTCAGTGGTATGCAGCCTTTGCCCCATACGCCTTCATTATGTAAATAGGTAGGACAAATGTGCCTCCTTTCCCCCCCCCCATCCAAAGCCTGTGTTTTCAACAAAGACCCAGAGCAGTTGCAAAGACTGGTATTAGATTGTTCACATCATTAGTTTAAACGAGATTGCAATTATACCATCTGCATTCAATTGCGCTCCATTCAAACCCTGTCATCGCCTTTGCCAAAATTAACATCTTTTGGGGTGTTTCTTTGGAACATATTTGCAGCATCTCCAGTCTATTTAAAGATCCTGGAGCTGAAGTTAGGCTTTGTTACTTAAAGATGACTACATTGTTGGATTCCCCATTCTGTTTTTAAAATTGAAACGGTCACCTTTTTTAGAATAACGAGCCAGTTTTTTTTCTCAAGTCTGTGCCTTTAATAAGACCCTCTTGTCTTTTTTCACTTCCCATAGTTAATTTTATTCATTCTACTTTGTTATGTCTGACAGAATTCACAAAGCCGTTTAATATAAGGTCATTCCTTTTAGAGATCAGGTGGCTTGCTTCAACTCCTTTCTTACAGATATGGAAATGACGGCGAGACACAAAGACTTGTCTTAGGCTGAAATTGGATCGAAGACCAAAAAAAAAAAAAGAGAGAGAGAGAGAGAGAGAAGAGATAAACACAATTTTAAAATGGGCAGTCATCACCCACAAGCGTGAACTCTAAAGGCCAGAATAGCCTGCATGGTGGGAGGGCTTTGGACAGATCTACTCACCCTTTGTTAAAGGGAAAATTCAACTGTGGAGGGCCCTGGTTTGGATTGAGCCACAGTGCTAGGGTTGCCAGGTCCCTCTTCGCCACCGGCAGGAGGTTTTTTGGGCTGAATCTGAGGAGGGCAGGGATTGGGGAGGGGAGGGACTTCAATGCCATAGAGTCCAAGTGCCAAAGCGGCCATTTCCTCCAGGCGAACTGATCTCCATTGGCTGGAGATCAGTTGTAATAGCAGGAGATCTCCAGCTAGTACCAGGAGGTTGGCAACCCTACACAGTGCAGAGGGAGATAGGGGAGGCAGAGGGGGTTGAGCCTTTTGATCTTGTAAAGTTTTGCTGATCAAAATGGATAACGCCCTTCCTGCACTGGTAACGTCCTGGTGGAACAGCCTCTCTGGTGAGATTTCCGCAGGGCCTTTAAAACAGCTATTCTGTCGGTAGGGTTGCCAGGTCCCTCTTCGCCACTTGCAGGAGGTTTTGGTACGGATCCTGAGGAGGGCGGGGTTTGAAGAGGGGCTTCAATGCCATAGAGTCCAATTGCCAAAGCAGCCATTTTCTCCAGGTTGAACTGATCTCTATCGGCTGGACATCAGTTGTAATAACGGGGGCTCTCCGGCTACTACCTGGAGGTTGGCAACCCTATCCTCCAGGTACGGATGAGGCCAGGTACAGTTCCCCTATATATAAATGCTGGCCTCCCTAACCCCCACTGCTGCAGATTGTTCCCCATATTCAACTGGGTTTTTATTCATCCGCTTGCCCGGATGCAGTTTTATGTTCACACCCTAGAGGTGCCTTTAGATAAACGAGGACATTGTTTTATATGACTGTTGTATAGGGCTATTTTAATTGCTGCTTTAAGGTTTTTATCTATGTAATCGGATGTTCCTTTGTAAGCTGCTCTGAGCCCAGCCTTGGCTCGGAAAGCGGGATAGTAAGTTGAAATAATAAACACAATAACTGTGGAAGAGAAAGGAGGCAGGAACGCCCCTTTACTCGCATTCCTACCCTTCCACGGCTAATCGTAGTATGCAGTTGGTCAGCTTCCTTGATGGAAAATTATGCTGGGGAAGAAGGGTTGAACTCCCTCCCCACACGGTGGCCCTGGTATGAAACGGTGTCCTATAGGACTGGACCTTCCCAACATTGTAAAATGGAAACGCCAGTCTGTTCTTTGGAAGTCTGGCCTAGGTTGGTCCTAAGAGGATGAACGAAAAGAGGAGAAATTGAAGTGATGGATAACACCAAGCAAATTGAGGAGGACTGAGTAGAGCCTTTAAAAACACTTCTTGAAGGTAATGCATGGAGTGGAATGTGGGGAGAAGACCAAGGAAGCCAGTGCAAGGATCACCGTAGGGAGGTACTGAAAAATGAATTGAACCATGGCAACATCCACATGTTGTAGCCTGCATTATCTACCATTGATCCTGTTGATGTTTTCCCCGTTCTTGTGACTAAAAGGGGAACATGAGCTGTTGAAGCCTATGCGCTGCTGGTAGAAGATGCTCACCGAGGGAGGAAAGCCCTAGGTGTCGCACAAGGTCTTCCAGAAGCGGAAGTGCAGTAAGTCTGTTCATGTTTCCGCTTGCGCAACACTGGATCCAAGCAGGTGTCTCACACCCAACCAGGACGGTGCATCAAAATGGAAGCTGTTCTGTCCGTCTTGTATTAAAGCAGAACTTAACGTATAAGTTTACCTCTCATTTCCCTTGCAGCCTCCGTGGTCTTTGTAGGGTGTTGTGCATTGGCTGCAGATAGATGATCTGTCTGGGACTATAAATAATGCAGTCTTGTCCGTTTGATTAATGTCATCATAAAGATCTGAAAACGTCGCTGCTTTCACATTCCTCTCCTACCAGCCTTCCAAACGTCAGGGCTTTTGGTGTTATGTGGTGGGGGGCACGAGTGAGAAAAAAGGAGGAAACGGTTAAGGTGTGAAAATGTTGGGAGGGTGGTGAGAAGGCTGGGGAACGTCATGACCTCCAACTGTGGCAGAGAAATGTGCGCGGGGGAATGTTACATTTGACAGAGTAGGACTTTGGGGACACAAGAATGTCTAAGTGAAGAAACAAAGTTGGTTTGTATATGCCGACTTTCTCTACCACTTAAGGCAGACTCAAACCGGCTTGCAATCCCCTTCCCCTCCCACAACAGACACCCTGTGAGGTAGGTGGGGCTGAGAGAGCTGTGACTAGCCCAAGGTCACCCAGCTGGCTTCATGTGTAGGAGTGGGGAAACCAACCTGGTTCACCAGGTTAGCGTCCACCGCTCACGTGGAGGAGTGGGGAATCAAACCTGGTTCTCCAGATCAGAGTCCACCACTCCAAACCACCACTCTTAACCACTACACCACACTGCTCATTCCAATACCACATTAAACCTTATTATCTTTGTTGCAAGAGCAAACAATGAGACTCTATATGGTGCATAGGCATCAATAGCAGATAACAGAAATTTAATTTTCTCTGCATCCGAGTAATTTCCCAACCCAGAGCTGGCAACCCTAGGGTCAGAGCACCCTGTGAACAAACCCTAGATCTCTTTCAAGAAAACGTGCCTATATACAAGAGTTTTCCTGGCAGAAAGGTTGACTGTCGAAATGGCTTCCAGAAGGTAGAAAGCTTTGAAAACCACTGATGTAAAGGATTACGGTAGTGGTATGCTACCATTTCCTTCCCTTCCCTGTAATTATAAATGAGGGCTTTCCGGTTGCACATCCCGTGCTCCCCCTACAATATCCCTGGGCTTTGTACATGAGGCAGCGGAGCAGCAGCGTGATGTCAGATTGTACGATATCAGCTGGGAGCAGCAGGCTTCCTCCGTGGTTATTTATTTGACTACTGCCACCACTATTGCTATTATTTATCCTTTGCGAGGCTCCATCAACGTGTGGGACTTTGGCGTCGCATTAACAAAACATGTGTAATTGTTTTTGCATCTCAATGAACTTTTCGCAACACAACTCCGGGGGCTTTGAAAAAGTGTCACCTTCCCCCCCCCCCCCGCCCCGAAACCATCAAGGCTCCTTTCTCGTACAAATCAATCCGGTCTTTATCAATGATTAGAAGTCTGTTCGTTTCTCCACTTAGCATCTGATTTAACGTTGTGCTTCGAGAATCGTAATGCCGTCTAATGAGAGAGAGTCTTTCACTGTGGCAAACCTCCCCGTGCATCATTGAGAAGAGCCAAGTTTCCTTTCCTTGTTTATGACCTGACTCCCAATGATACACTCGGCTGGAGAGAAGGTAATTTAGAACCCCATTATTATCATGCAATCTTGAGCCGTCTTTGAAGCCGTCCGCTTCAAAAATCAACACTAGCCCGTCTTAAGTTCATTTCAAAACCCTCAGCTGGGCTTTTATCAAAAAATGGGACATAAACCTGTTTTCCGTCAGCATCCCTAAATTAGCCACTTTCCTCCCCTTTGCCGAGCAACAAAGGGAAACCTTTGCTCCGGGTTCTGGCAGTGATACACTAGCAGTGGTATCCGAAGACGCTGTGGTGGTATGTGGAAGGCGCATGCTAATTGAATTACTTAGCCTCTTTAAAAAGCATTTGCTACCCGTGCGGAGTTATGTGCAACTCCGCCGGCATGTTAATTCAGTTGTAAAGTAAATTATTTAAACTAATTATTAATAAATCATTAACTGCACATTTACACAAAAGTACTCCATCCAGCTGCCGAGATGAAGGAATATGCTGCCGCCTGCATTGGAAGGGAGAAGAGCGCTGACAGGTTTTCGTAGAGACCCAGGAGACTGGTTAAAGCTGAAGTTTTTATACTCAAATTAAGGAAGGCTTTGCTTTGGGTTCAGTCTTAATATTATGTCACGGTACTGAGTCTCAGCTTTCCATGCTATGAAATGGGCTCCTCCTGTATTTCTCAACTGGAAGTTGGTCCAGATATATTGATTGCCGCCTTTACTTCGAAGGTCTTTGGAAGAAATCAGAGGGCTTGGGAGGGGCTGTGGCTCAGTGGTAGAGCATCTGCTTGGCATGCAGAAGGTTGCAGGTTCAATCCCCAGCATCTCCAGTTAAAAGGATCAGGTAGTAGGTGATGTGAAAGACCTCTGCCAGTTTGAGTAGACAATACTGAGCACAGAGACAAAGCTGAGATTAGAAATGATGTATTAAGGGGTTCCGAACCACAAACTACTTTTGGTATTTGTTTGTAGAGATTTATTCTGGGGTGAGGATATGCAGTTGGGTTATGCTGGGCACAGATACTGAATGAAATGTAAAAATTTCCCCACTTGCTCCCCCCCTTTTTCTTTTCTGTACCCCCCATAAAAACCAATAAAATTATATAAAAAATAGCAAGTACAGAATACTTGACGGACCAACAGCCTGATTCAGTATAAGGCAACTTCATGTGTCTTGTGTCACATCCATTACTGAGGTAGAGAAATCACCATAAGATGCTTATTTGTTCTCACAGAATCACTGACACCCTGGGCTGACCCTGGTGGTCTCCGATTCAAATACAGATCAAGATCTGAGAAATCAGGCTAGCTTGGGATGAGGAAAAAGACAACTGTGTTGTGACCGCTTCCTCTCCAAGAATGACCATCTTTAAGTAACTGTATTCTGAAATCAGTGAGAGGAAGAGATTATTTTGGTTCTGTTCTAAAACAGGAAAGGATATTCTAAGCGCTAAAATAGCTCCACTACTGTAGCAAGGTAACTCTTTTCAGTGGAGTAAGAGTACTGCATAGGGATCGTCTTCCACCGTTAAAAAAAAAACAAAAAAACCAGCCTTTGGGGAGCAAAAGGATCTACTAGAGTGCAGTGTAGTGCACAAGGTTCCCTCTCTTAAGATGACTGCATTGCATTTAAAATGAAAAGCATACAAGTATTAGCTGTCACCGAGAGAGGTACTTGTTGCTAGTCAGCAGTTCCGTCATGCTTGCCAAATTTGAGAGGCTTTGTGTTTGGTAAATCAGACCTCCTCCCCCAAGCAAGTGAACCAGTATACGGGGGATGCAGTCTTGGATCCAAAAGGCCTCCAAGCATGCTCAGGAAAGAACTATTGAGGTGCACTGATGGAGCTCTGATGGCTATATTTGCCACTGTCAAAAGAGACAGGGCCCTTAAAAATTTGGAGGAAAAAAAAGGCTTGACTCTTCTGCAGCAGGAGCTGTTATGGCAAAAACAACAAGCAAAGCTCTGGCAGAAAGTAGCTATTTCTGTTTATAGCGTGGTCCCTTCTTTGGAGCCTGGCTATAACCTTCCCTAAGGAGGGTACATGTTAAAATATGAAGAAAATGTGATGGATATTTAAATGCTAGCCAGCACCCTTGTGATAGATAATACTAGGATATGTTGCTGAGAGCCGTAGAATTATTATTTTTTTGTGAAGTACAAGAGACCATACAAGACTGCTTTAGAAACTGCACTGTTGCACTGTTGGAGCGCTGATGGCTATATTTGCCACTGTCAAAGAGACAGGGCCCTCAAAAAAATTGAAAAAAAGGCTTGACTCTTCCGCAGCAGGAGCTGTTATTGCAAAAACAACAAGCAAAGCTCTGGCAGAAAGTAGCCATTTCCGTTTATAGCATGGTCCCTTCTTTGGAGCTTGGCCATCACCTTCCCTAAGGAGGGTACATGTTAAAAAATGAAGAAAATGTGGCTGCTATTTAAATGCTAGCCAGCACCCTTGTGATAGATACTACTCGGATATGTTGCTGAGAGCCATATAATTATTTTTTTGTGAAGTTCAAGAGACTATACAAGAATGCTTTAGAAATCCCCAGCAAAAGAGGTTCTGAGTACCTCTTCCAGTTACTTCAGTAGCTGGTGAGGATACTTAACATCTCAGAAACGATGCTTTAAGACTGGGATTATGTTTTTTTTAAAGGTGGAAGACAGAGTTTTTAATTTTTGTCTGGAATTTTTTTAAGTTTCTGAAGGCTTCAACTGTGGGAGGAATCCCCCACGCACACTATGAATGGAATCAGAAATCAAATTAGACCTGTTTTCTTGTCAGAGTCTCTTGAATACTGAGACCTTAATATAAATTCCAAAATCTTGTCCTTTCTGGAAACTTTTCAGGGTGTCATGCTGGATCAAATGAAGGTTCCTCTTCTTCAAAGCAAATGTAGTGGAATTGGTGGTATTCCTGTCTCCTGGGCATTAGTGACCTGGTTCACTGTGATGAGACGGGTGTGCGTATGGCAGGGCCAGTTCCAGGTTTCTGCCATTGTGCTGCGGCACTTCCAGAAGAGACAGGATCGCGTCGCTCGTGGCCGCGCGCGTGCGATCCCGGCCCCAGAATCTTCCGACAGAGGAGAGGGGGGACCTGGCAACCCTTACTGGGCCCCACCAGAAAACCTGGGCCTTGGCAGCTGCCCCTCCTTAGGGTATGCTGGTGCCAGCCTTAGCATGTGGTTTTGCTTCATCCTAAATGCCATTTAGCAATGATTCTACAGTATGAGAAATGTAGCCTTAATTGGGAAGTGAAAATGTTTTCTTGAGAACTGCCGGGCAAGAACCCCTGCTCCTAAATAAGGGACTGTACCTCCATGAAGAAGAAGAAGAAGAAGAGTTGGTTTTTATATGCCAACTTTCTCTACCACTTAAGGGAGAATCAAACAGGCTTACAATCACCTTCCTCTCCCTACAACAGACGCCTTGTGGGGTAGGTGGGGCAGAGAGAGCTCTAAGAGAACTATGACTAGCCCAAGTTCACCCAGCTGGCTTCATGTGTAGGAGTGGGGAGACCAACCCAGTTCACCAGATTAGCGTCCGCTGCTCATGTAGAGGAGTGGGGAATCAAACCCGCTTCTCCAGATGAGTTTGAGTCCTGCAGGGCTGGAAACCAAGGGGCTCTTATTCCGGCTGTCTCCGCTGTCAAGTCACCCCACAACGCAATTTATAAAAAGGTGATACAGAAAGGGTGTCCTTGGCATCACACAATATTTCATCACTTCACAGTGAATTAACTGAACCAGCGGACAACAGCCGAGCTTCAGATTTAGCCCACAAAACAGGTCCTTCAGATATTCCACAGGAAGTAAGGAAGATGCTGCCGGCTTTCTGGCAGCAACCTAGCATCAGCCGAGTTCCATTCGGGCTCAGTTTGTTCTCTCCATGCAAGTGCTTAACCTGGGTAGGCCCCAGGTGCAAACCAGAAGTCTCTTGGCCCTTGACTCTTCATCTGTGGCTCGCGAGCTTGAGGCCTGCAGTCGGCAGCTCAGCGGACCAAGACCGGCCCAGCTGGTCTTGCGTCTTCTTTGTTGTATTTGTGTAAATGGTTTTGTGATTTGGATTTTCCCGTAAGCTTCTTTGGGCCCCTTTGGGGAGAAAGCCAGCACAGAAATGCTCAAATAAATCAGAATATTCACCAGCACTGAAAAGAATAAGAGCGCACCTGTACATGCGGAACTTCACATGCACATGAGAATTTGAGCCCGTGCTCCGGAACAGTAGCATCAGGATGAATATAATATAGAGATGGATATAGATCTGTTTCAAATGTAGTTTGAAACTATGCAAATGAGCCATGAAGAACCTGAATTGGTTCAGTAGCAACCCATTCCATTTCAGAAATGTATTAGTTTCAGTTAATATGCATTGGATCTTAGAGAAACACTGACACTATCATTCAGGGCTTCAATGAAAATTGGCTTCTATAAATACCATCTGGTTTACTTCGGTGCATCCAAGTGTGGCGAAGAAAGGGGAGTGCACTGAACAAATCAGAAGAATTAAAATGTATTTATTTAGAGATGCGCCTACTGGTTTTTGTGGAAAAGCTTCCTTGGGGCTGATGCGGGATTTCAAAAATGACTACCTGTTGATTTATTTACGCGGCGTTGTTTCCATGTGTCAATGTTGGTTCCACTGCTAATGAAATGGATTCAATTAAATGGATTCAACCAAAGCGTAACAGCTAGAAAAATTAAACCAACATTGATGATGTAAAACTGCAAACATTTTGATGCACCCCTCCCCCCACAAAAAAAACCAGATCCCTAAGCTGACAGCAAATGGATGCAAAGCTGAATGAAACATACATGTGACCGACCATAAGTGTTGATTCAACAGTAAACATACCCAGTGCCCTTGCTGAATTGGATGTGGGGGCGATCTGGCTGCAACATCTGTCACCCCATTGATCGCCAGGGTTGATTCGGCTGATGTGGCTGGCTAGGTGGGTGTCCCCTACCTCCCTCACTGCTCCATGTGCATCCCTCCCGAAGTTGCGCACTCGGTGGAAGAGGACGCCCATCCCAGAGAGAAGGAGTGTACTGTTCTTCCGTCAAGGGTATACAATAGCTGCGCTCCCCTGCTTGAACCTCCAAACAACAATTCCTTGCTGAATTATGGTCATAAGATCTATTGTTTGTCTAACTTCCTATCATTAACATTTTTTCCTCCTTAACTTGAGTCAAGGAACAGGAAGTCCCAGAAGATGATGAAGTTCATATCTTGAAATGTGCTTAGTCTTCAGCATTTGCTTCAATGGGCAATTCCAGAGGCACACTGAAATATCCTGTATGATATTATCTATGTAAGATTCAGAAGTGCGCCTCGCAAGTCATGTGCAGTGTCTGTCCTGCTAGGTTGCATTTCTGTGGAAAGAGCAGAACATAGAATCATAGAGTCGGAAGGGACCACCAGGGTCATCAAGTCCAACCCCCTGCACAATGCAGGAAATTCACAACTATCTCCCTCCCCACTCCCCCAGTGACCAGAAGATGGCCAAGATGCCCTCCCTCATCATCTGCCTAAGGTCACAAAATCAGCATTGCTGACAGATGGCCATCTAACCTCTTCTTAAAAATCTCCACAGAAGGAGAGCTTACCACCTCCTAAGGAAGCCTGTTCCACTGAGGAATCGCTCTAACTGCACATCTAACATGATGTGCCGGATCTGGAAAAGGAAGGGGGGAGAGAAAAGGAGAGCGGAGATGAAAGAAGAAAGAATCGTGTTGCAGGTGGATTGCAAGCAGAGTTGGAAGGGTGTAACTCTGTTTAGGATTCCTCTGAAAGTGAATGAGATTCATTTGCTCAACTTAGTCAAACCCTGCATGGATGCCGGCCTCCAGATGGGAACTGGGGCTCCTCCAGAATTACAGCTCTTCTCCAGACTACCGTGCAGGGATATCGAGAGAATAAAATGAAATCTCTGTGTGTGCATAGTTAAATTGTGGAACTTTCTTCCCCTAGGATGTGGTGATGGCTGCCAACTTGGAAGGCTTTAAGAGGGGAGTGGACATGTTCATGGAGGAGAGGGCTGTTCATGGCTACTAGTCAAAATGGATAGTAGTCATGATGCATCCCTATTCTCTCCAGTATCAGAGGAGCATGCCGATATATTAGGTGCTGTGGAACACAGGCAGGATGGTGCTGCTGCAGTTGTCTTGTTTGTGGGCTTCCTAGAGGCACCTGGTTGGCCACTGTGTGAACAGACTGCTGGACTTGATGGGCCTTGATCTGATCCAGCGTGGCTTTTCTTATGTTCTTATGAGGAAAAATCATATGCAAACAGAAACCCAGGCAACCGCTTCATTGACTGAGAGTCAGGGGAAGCTACTCAGAGGTAGCTCTCATAAGAGTGTTCGCTTATTCCCTTCAATGAACAGCACTGACCCGTGTCGGGAAAAGTGCCACATGGTAATGAATGCATTGTATTCCTCTCTCTGTTTCCTTTCTCCCTCGGTCAGCTGCATTGCTCGTAGGGGTCAGCACCAGCTATTGAGGGGAACGCTATAAGATGCTCCAGTCTCTGCCAGCGCCCTGGTGTCAGGTTGCATTGCTGATTGGTCTGACCTGCATCACAACCACTGGTGTGAAAATTCTCCATCGGGGAACTCAGGGCTGGCTTTTTACATTTTCCCATCACTGGAGGGAAGATGAAGCTATTCAGTTCAGCGGCAGGAGAGAATTGGCTCCCGGACTCTCTTTTTGTAGAAGGTCTGCAGCTAAATTGAGCTTGTGCCATTATCTCGCTTCCCAGAATTCTGCCTGGCAATGCCGCCCACCAATCGGGGCCTCTCTTTTAAGATGTTCATTTGCAAAGGTATCACCGCATTATTCACCTGCAGCTTCTAGTTAAGAGCCTACCCCAGGACACCAATTAGAGCCTAATATGAAATAGCGCATCGCTGCGAGAGTAAATAAATGCTCAGAAGTCGGATCCTCATACTCTTCCATCATGATTTAGTTGAGTAACACTTGTCATGAGGCCTTTGAAGATAGAATGTTAAAAAAAAGATAACAAGTGAAACTTGAAGACACTATGGGGGGGGGGAAGCATTGGAACAAGGATAATTCAGCCAACTTGATACTAAGTGAAAATGCCGTACTAAAGATAGAGCTACACAGATAATTTAATACAGCAACAACTCATAAAACAGAATACAAATGTCCATGTACAATGAAACTGGGTAAGTGGGATGTGACTGTATTAATTATGTTTACAGTATAAGCCAAGAGCCCCGTGGCGCAGAGTGGTAAGCTGCAGTACTGCAGTCCACGCTCTGCTCACGACCTGAGTCCGATCCCAACGGAAGTTGGTTTCAGGTAGCCGGCTCAAGGTTGACTCTGCTTTCCATCCTTCCGAGGTCGGTAAAATGAGTACCCAGCTTGCTGGGGGTAAAGGGAAGATGGCTGGGGAAGGCACTGGCAAACCACCCCATAAACAAAGTCTGCCTAGTAAACATCGGGATGTGGCATCACCCCATGGGTCAGGAATGACCCGGCGCTTGCACAGGGGACCTTTACCGTTTACCTTTTACAGTATAAGCCACCGACGAAGGCTGTCGGCTCAAACGTGTATGGCATTTCGTTCTGTTTCATTGGATGTGGACATTTGTATTTTGTTTTGTTTTTAGTTGTTGCTATATTAAATTGACTGTACTTTACACACACACACACATTAAATTATTTGTGTAGTGTCGTGTGCATGCAATGGAATAGGTCATTATGTGTATATTGTGCTTTACATTGCTCTTTTTTCTGTTTTCTCAACCTTTTTGGTTCACCGTATCTTTATGGACTGGGTATTTTCCCCCTTTTCTTGTGGTGTTGGATCACGCCTTCTGTCTGAGGAGATAAGGTGAGAGAGAAATGCTTTCAATAAACATGTTATAGCAAGTGTGTTTACAACAGCTGCCCCATGTCAGATTTCCCTTCTCTCGTACAGCTTGCATGGTGTCCTGGCCATCGTTCTGCTGAATCTTTGTTTTCTCACAACACGAACAGCCAGTGATGTAGAGTAGGGGTGGGGAACTCAACGCTTAATGATATCAGAAAGGGAAATAATTGGACCGTGTGTCGGAGAGCCAGCCTAGTGCTGTGATTGAAATGTTGGTGTATGAATGGGGAGGTCTGGATTCAGATCTTGGCCATGGAGCTCACTGTGTGATCTTGGCCTGGGTGGCGTTCCCTCTCAGCCAACCCTATCATTTCAGGGCTGTTGTGATGATATAATGGCAGGGGGTTACCAGGTATGTCACCTGAAGTCTTTAAAGGAAAGGTAAGAAAAATATGATAGGAGGAGAGGGGAGGAAGAAGAAGAGTTGGTTTTTATACCCCGCTTTTCTCTACTGTACGGAGTCTCAAAGCGGCTAACGATCACCTTTCCTCTCCCCACAGCAGACACCTTGTGAGGTAGGTGGGGCTGAGAGAGAGAACTGTGACTGACCCCAGGTCACTCAGAAGGCTTCATGTAGAGGAGGGGTGGGGAAACAATCCTGGATCTCCAGATTAGACTCCTCCACCATCGTAACCACCCCCCATGCTGGTTCTCGAACATGACACACAACTGCCATTTTCAGCAGCAACTGCATGTTTGTTATTTTATTTATTTAAAATATTTAAGCCCACTTTTTCCCCCAAACAACTGGAACCCGAGGCAGGTAACAGATTTAAAATCATATAAAATGTGAGGTTTAAAACATCGAATGATTTAAACTTCTAGCGGTTGCTTTTTAAACGTCATCTGTAAGAGATGCCTCATAACCAGAAACTCCAGATTCCGTTCAAACGTTCCGTCTTGAAGCCCTTGTGAAATTGCAAGACAGGTCGAGTCTTCCTAATTCCTTCCGGAAGACTGTTCCATAGGGTTGGAGCAACTACAGAGAAAGTCCACGAGCGGGTATCAACAGAATGCGCCCTTATGCAGGTTGCACGGATTTTTGGCGACGGGCGGAGATTTCGGCAGGGCCGAAACCTCCTTAGGAGGCAGCGCCGCCGCGTTGCCTCCAAAGCCCGGCGCAGGCATTCCCCTCTGGAATGCACAGTTAGTCTTCATATTGGATCATTATCATTAGTACATGTGCTTTGTTTTCTTAAACTCGAGACAAATGCTATAATGAGAACTTTTTTTGGGGGGGGGGAGAAGAATCCAAATACAGAATCTTATAGAATCTATCCCTTCTCACCCTTGGCTTTTTTCATGCCTTTTTATGGAGCCCCGTGGCGCAGAGTGGTAAGCTGCAGTACTGCAGCCAAAAGCTCTGCTCACGACCTGAGTTCGATCCCGACAGAAGTCGGTTTCGGGTAGCCGGCTCGAGGTTGACTCAGCCTTCCATCCTCCCGAGGTCGGTAAAAGGAGGACCCAGCTTGCTGCTTGGGAGTAACGTGTAGATGACTGGGGAAGGCACTGGCAAACCACCCCGTAAACATAGTCTGCCTAGGAAACGTCGGGATGTGACGTCACCCCATGGGTCAGGAATTACCCAGCGCTTGCACAGGGGACTACCTTTACCTTTTTACCTTTACACCAAAAAGATATATAAGGGGAACATCTAAGGGTTTTGTTTTGTAAATCGAGACCTAGGTAGTGTGTTGATACTTAGCACCGTCTCGAAAGCACCTTTTAAAGCTTGACAAGTCTGAGGTTCCACCAGATTATTCCAAACGTCCTGGTTTTTGTTTTAACCCCGCTGCGGCTGGCGGTTCCAGAATACCGGCTTATTAAGTTCTTCTCGGTGCCATTACAGTTGCGGGATGCGAGACTGTTTTGAAAACATCCCTTAGAGCTAGACAACAATAATTAACAACGTCGCAAGTGTCGAGAAGGGAACCGGTTGATAATGACTCAGCCTAATGTCGACGGAACGCAATTAATCATGGATACTACCCATAGAGTTTAGGATTTATACTGGGTTGTTAAAAAAACACACACACACACACACATCCTGATGAGGCGGCTTCTCCATCCCAAGCACATTGTGCGAATGCAGAGGCATTAAGAGTATCGCCTCGCCATAAGCAAAAGAAAGCAGACGGGAGCTCTTGGAGGCCTGAATCAACTAATACGTTTGTTACTGCTCCATTATGCAGTTATTCACTCATATTCTCGGAGGATGGTGGTATCTAGGATAAACAGCGGCTCTCCTCCTTCTTATCTTCCCAGCAGACATGGCGGTTGCCAACGCATATAGCATGGTCTACGTCAGGACGGTGGATATTAGTCAGGCTTAATGTTACCACGTGTGCTTTTTTCCCCCCATGAGCGTCAAAAAGCTTTTCTTATTTTCCGCACATTTCTGTACTCAGGGCAACTACGTTTGGATTGCAAAACTGAGCGGGAGTCTTAAAAGGGCCTGCCGGGCTAGTCTGGGTAAAGTCCAGGGATTGTATCACCCCAGCGCTGAATACGTAGGGTTGCCAACCTCCAGGTAGTATCTGGAGATCTCCTGCTATTGCAACTGATCTCCAACTGATAGAGATCAGTTCACCTGGAGAAAATGGCCGCTTTGGCAATTGGACTCTATGGCATTGAAGTCCCTCCCCTCCCCAAACACCGCCCTCCTCAGGCTCTGCCCCCAAAACCTCTCGCCGGTAGCGAAGAGGGACCTGTCAACCCTATCAATAGGTTGCCAGCCCAGCAATGGCAATTCCCCGGAAATGGGCGGAGTGGCAGCTGTGGGGGAACTCCAGGTTTAATGAGCTGGATTGTAAGAAATAGATTCAGAGATACTTTGGAACTAAGATATGGAAGTTTAACATCAAACAATAGCAGTAGATAGACAGATAAAAGGAACCACATTTGCAAATGGGAGAGAGGAGGCATCTCTCTGAACTCAGTAGTAGGCAGCTTAGCATTTTATAGACCTTTGTAAACACCATTCCGTTGTTACCAAACCTCAGAGTCCAACCAGAACTATTCATAATTTCCCTAGGGGCATAATTATGGATGGTCCGAGGCATAAATGTCAAGTTGACCCTTTGGCACACCACTGTAAGAGGGAAAGTTCACTTCCCCACAACTGAACCCAGCTGTTGTTTCTATTTCAGCAAGGATGTTATTACAGAGTAGATGTATGTGTAAAGGTTCATAAGTGTGTTATTGCTCTAACTACTTTGGTTCATGCGTAGTATTGTGGGTATGGCCAGGCCTCAATGTCAGAATCCCCCCTTCACAACCAACAGTCACTGCCCTCAAAACCTCCCGCTGGTGGCGAAGAGGGACCTGGCAACCCTATGAGTGACCTTGGGCTAGTCCAGCATGGCCAAAGGCAGAAACATCCCCAGAAATAAGTGGATGGTTACAGCGCACAGCTTTGTGCTTCATTCCCAGTCACTGAAATCAGACTGGAATAACTGCAAAATAACTCTGTTAGTTACATATCTTTCTGTTCGCCACTTCCCACCTCTCTATGCCTTGACTGAGAACTGTGACCCGTTATTTTGCTCTGTACAGGTGTGTTCATGATTCATATTAAAAATCAGCGTATTTTTCTTTTCTTTTTTTTGCTGCTGCTATCACGTTCCACTTGATCGGTCCAGTCTAATAGCTATTTGGCATTTGGAAACTGGCCAGAACTTTAACCCTCTGAAAGTGAGCTTCTCTTTACTGTTAGGAAGTCAAAATACCATTGACAATTCCTGAATTTATCCAGTGAAACACAGCCGAGTATGAGAGAGAGAGAAAATCCTGCAAGCTGTAACTCCCATTTGTACAACATGCACATCTGTTGTGTTGAAGGCCTCCAGCTTCAACTCTCGCTGCAGTAGTTCATTTGAATAAATGGATTGTGGAGATCTGCAGAGATCTGAACCAATGACTGCTGTTTAGGTTTCTGCCCCAGTGTTTCAAAGCGTTACACACACACACACAGGGAGAGTTAATGTATTCCAGTATACTCTGCGGCGTTCTTGACTTCAGAAAGGAGATTGTCAAATGAAAGCAAATAGCTTGATAGGCCATCATTGAAACAATTGAGATTGAACCTCCTGACTGCTTCTGTTGAAAACTAGGCTGCATTGGAGTACTTAGTTTGGAACTGATCTTCACTCTACTTCCTGGGCCAGTTTCAATGTTCACTGACTTTTCTTGACAGGGTTGCCAACCTTCAGGTAGTAGCTGGAGATCTCCCACTATTACAACTGATCCCCTGCCGATAGAGCCTGGCTTGGCCGGGGGAGGGTGGAATACAAATGAAAGTTGTTTAAAATAATAATGATTATTATTATGTTTACTAGGGAAAATATTTGACACGATGTCAAGACGTTGTGCAGTTCCTGCAACGCTCCACTTTAGGGTTGCCAGGTCTCCTCTGGCCACCACCGGGAGATGGTTGGGAAGGTTGCCAGATCCAGGTTGGGAAACTCCTGGAGATTTGGGAATTGAGCCTGGGAAGGACAAGGACCTCAGTGGGGTACAATGTCATAGAGTCCACCATCCAAACATCCATGTTCTCCAGGGGAACTGATCTCTGTAGTCTGGAGATGAGCTGTAATTCCGGGGGATCTCCTGGTCCCACCTGGAGGCTGGCATTCCTCCTTCCCTTCCCCACTGACCCAATAATTTGGAGCAAGTGGAGAAATGTATGGTGCAAAGATGTCAGATCATGAATTGTTACAGGAAATTGAAGGTAGGATTGTCTTTTGGGCACTAATCTATGCTAAAGCGCAACCTATTAGAAATGTGAAGGGTATCAAGCTGGAGAAACCACCCAAATAGAAGGAGGAGGAGGAGGGTTGGTTTTTAAATGCCGACTCTCTCCCCCACTTAAGGAAGAATCAAACTGGCTTACAATCACCCCCCTTCCCCTCCCCACAACAGACATCCTGTGAGATAGGTGGGGCTGAGAGAGTTTGGAGAAAACGGACTGGCCCAAGATCACCCAGCTGGCTTCATATGGAGGAGTGGGAAAACCAACCTGGTTCACCAGATTAGAGTCTGTTGCTCATGGGGAGGAGTGGGGAATCAAACCCGGTTCTCCAGATTAGAGTCCACCCCTTCAAACCACCACTCCAAATCACCGCTCTTAACCACTACGCCACAGATTGCTAGGAAAAGACGTTCTTTTTTTAGGGAGTGGGAGAAGGTAGAGGGGGGATCAGCATTGTTCCTAAATCCATTATACTTCTTTAATTGCATGAACGGTATATTGGCACTGAAAACTAAATCAGATTTTTTTTTAAAAAAAAAAAAAACCTCTCTTCTATCCCCACACACACACATTTATAGCATCCACAAATTATATAGTTGAGAGTAAAAGGCATTCTTAATGCAATTTATGAAATTCCACTCCGATGGTTGCTAAGGCTGCTTTGCCTGAATGCAAGAGTTCTGAACTCAGCTACGATTTACAAACAAGTTCTAATCTAGAAAGACCCTGGCTGCTTTCCTCTACAACTGGGAGTCTGTGAATATGCTACCCTTCCTTTCTCTATCTTCTCTTTTTCCTCCCAAAATTGAAACCATGAATCAGTGCGGTTCTCACTTCTAAGGCACTTGACGACTTCCTAGTGCACTGTGATGGATCTAAATTTGGGCAGCTGACATTCGTGTGCATAATAAACGCTTGTTAGAGGTGAAAACGAGCCTGTGATGTATTTCGACTGCAGTTAATTTTACCGAAACCAGATTCTCACATGTTGGCTGATGCTGGGAGACAGCTCTGAATGCAGATCGGTTTAAATTGATACTATAGGGGACGGATTCACACATTGCACATGCTCAACAGAAAGGTGTAGCCAATGCTGGCTCTTTTTAAAGTGTACCTCCTGTGATGCTTGTTCTTGTGACATTCAAAATTTACATTTTTAGATGGACTCGTAAATCTTTGATGTTCACTTTTAAAGAAGAAGAAGAAGAGTTGGTTTTTATATGCCGCCTTTCTCTGCCTTTTAAGGAGAACCAAACCAACTCACGATCTCCTTCCCTTCCTCTCCCCACAGCAGACACCTTGTGAGGTAGGTGGGGCTGAGAGAGTTCACAGAGAACCGTGACTAGCCCAAGGTCACCCAGCTGGCTTCGTGTGGAGAAGTGGGAAAACCAGCCTGGTTCACCAGATTAGAGTCTGCCGCTCATGTGGAGGAGTGGGGAATCAAACCTGGTTTTCCAGATTAGAGTCCACTGCTCTTAACTATTACACCACACTGGCTTACCTACGCTGTAGTTTCATTACTGATGGGAGACTCAAACCCAGAAATAACTAGAGGTGTCGGCAAATACTTGACAATCGTACTGTCTTTAACGACACGATAACGTTAAATTATGTGCTAAACAGAGATATTATCAATGTACCGTTTATACCACTATCCCTATGAAGCTATTTATTTATTGTTATATTTGTAATTTTAAAACGATTTATGAATTCACATTTTAAAGTCATACTGTCTATAATATTTTAACATTCTATAATGTTGTGAATTTTGTTTTTATCTGATGTATGTTGCGCTCAGGATCTTTGGTCAGATGAGCTTGAAATAAAAATGAAAGGATTAGAGTCTACTGCTCTTAACCATTACACCACAGTGGCTTACGTACACTGTTAAAAAGACAGTGTGTGAAGGCACACTAGATGCATGTGTGTGTGTGTGTGTGTAAGAACCTTGAATGCCCTTGAATAGATGTTTTGTGGCATCAAGGAAAAATTTCAGCTAAATTCAGAGGTCAAAAACACACGTTCATCACCCTACCTAACCCCCCTCCCCAACAACCATGTAAAATGCCATCAAGTCACAGCTGACTTATGGTGACCCAATAGGACTTTCAAGGCAAGAGCCAACCAGAGGTGGTTTTCCATTGCCTCCTTCTGCATAGCAACCCTGGACTTCCTTGGTGGTGTCTCATCCAAGTGTTAACCAGGGCCAACCCACTTAGCTTCTGAGATCTGACAAGCTTGGGCTAGCCTAGGCCATCCAGCTCAGGGCACTTCTTGACTAGGACCAACGAACCTTGCACGAAACTGTGATTGTGTTAGTCTCTTGTTTGTCACCCTCTTGAAATGGAGACCAGGAAGAATAAAAACCTTAACAAGGTTCAGTGGTTCTGGGATATTGTCATCTAATTTAAGTCTGCAGCACCCCCCTTTTCTTCATTTCAGGGGACTACAGACTGCAGACTTCGGGCTTTGTTCATCATTCCCCGAAGCATCTTTTTCTTACCTATGTAGAACATTTCTGTGCTGCCTCTCCGGAGAGCCTGCTTGAGGCAGCTTACAAAGTAAAATAGGGTAACGCAAGAGTGGCGTAATGGTTAGAGTGTCGGACTAGGAAATGGAAGACCCGGGTTTGTATCTCTACTCTGCCCTCAAAGCTTGTTGGGTGACCTTGGGCCAGTCACGCTCTCAGCTTTTTACCGCACAGGTTGAGGGTGAAATGAAGGGGAAGAGGAGAGCCATGTTAACCACTTTGTGTCCCCAGCGGAGAGAAAAGTGGGGTATAAGTTAAGTAAAGAAAGAAAACATAAAATAGCACAAAAATTGACAATAAAAAAACAAAAGCAATAAATAAATAGAAACAAATTCATTATCATAAAATGAATTAACATAAAAATTCATCATACATAAAAAGTAAACAATTAAATTAATAAAAGGGGCCTTTTCCTCGCCCTCCCCTTCTTGTTGTTTTGTAGAACTATAGAATCGTAGAGTTGGAAGGGTCCATAGAGGCCATCTAGTCCAACCCCCTTCTCAATGTATGATCAGCCTAGAGCATCCCTGACAAGTGTTTGTCCAGCCTCTGCTTAAAGACTGCCAGTTAGGGGGAGCTCACCACCTCCCTAGGTAATGAACATCCGACTTGACAAAGAGTTCTGTGAAACTCAAAAACCTGCTCATTTTTTTGCGGCAGTTTGTTTGGGCCACATATTCCAAAACGATGTTTGGGGGAATATTTTTTTAACGAACTATTATCTACAGTCAGAAAGATTTAATCGTTTTTTATTCCACTTTAACCTGGTCCGGGGAGGGGGGAGTTCTGTAGAGAGGCTGCAGTTCATACCGCACGAGCACGCTGACATCATTTTCACCTCTGATGTTCCCCCCGAATAGCAGGAGGTATATGGAGAAGTTTGCATTGTTTTCTGTCAAAAGAGAAAAATGTCGTTTCTTAACTGCACCGGCTGCTGCAGCTCTGAATTAATGTTTCGATATGTGTGTTACCCTCATGATGAACATTTAATCTTCCAGGTGTAATAGTCAGTCAAGAAAAGTCATTTTATTTCCAGCTGAATAGGCATTCTATTGTACTGAGGAAGTCAAACAAAGTTATTATTTGGCTCCTTGCCAAGATGTACAGTGTAGAAAGGTCATATTTTTAATAGCTTTGTACTCTATAGTAATCAAATTTGTAAGCCTGGAGAAATAAACTACTTGAATATATCAGTGTTCCTTGTGCATGTTTAACCACTGGCTTGCTGTGTTGGGAGTATCGCAGGTAGTTGTGTTCTCCTCTTATCTTGCTTATTAGCTTTGTACAGGAAGGCGTAGCGTGCTAATCGTAAGCTAAGGGGGACCCGCGCAATTCGAGGAAATTCTTATTAGCGTCTCTCAGCGAAGAAAGGATTAGATGGGAGCTTTCTCCAGTCAGGCAATCCCGCAAATGCCATCCCATCCCATCCTCACTGTGCACCTCATATTGGGAAGGGATGACGTTGATCCATCGTGGTGTGATGTTTTACGTTGCTCGTAAAGAAACTGATGCCTAAGTATGAAAATATAATGTTGATACGGGGAATAGCACCTACCTGTTTTTCAAATGATGTAGAAGAAGAAGAAGTGTTGTTTTTTATATGCCAACTTTCTCTACCACTTAAGGGAGACTCAAACCTTCCCTCCCCACAACAGACACCCTGTGAAGTAGGTGGGGCTGAGGGAGCTCTAACAGAGCTGTAACTTGCCCAAGGTCACCCAGCCGGCTTCGTGTGGCAGAGTGGGGAAACAAACCCGGCTCTCCAGATCAGAACCCACTGCGTCAAACCACCGCTCTTAACCACTACGCCACGCTGGCTCCAAACCCAATTCACTTTTACAAAGCCTCACAATTCACTTTTACAAAGAGCCGCTCTCTGCATTCATTTTCTTCAGGACCTGGGTACTTGGCAGGCTTTAATGGCTCGGTGGGGTAGGATCAACAGCCCAAGTTGAGCCCATGAAAGATGGAACATAGAGCAAAGTTTTCCATACTTATTTAAGGAAAAGAGCTGGCATCTCTGTGCAGGGACGCCACCTACGCAACTCCAGACAAATTAGAGAGCGTTAATAGTGCAAAGTTACTGCAGTCTGTACCCTCTCATTTCATTGGGCTTGGCTTTAAGCAATGCTGCATAGGATTACACTCAAACAGTGCAATCCTAAACACAGTTTTGTGTTTGTATAGCTACTGAAAGAATTGTGAAAGTGCTAACCGGCAAGTTGAATTAGGTCTAGAAAATAGTAGGCACTAATGCTGTTAAGGTGGAACAGGAGTAAATATGGTTCCCTGTGTTCATTCTCTGGTGAGAGGTAAGCCCACCCCTATTCTGCACCAGCTATGAATGATTTGATTGATTGATATGGTTGGTTTATTTATATGCTGCCTTGGTAGCTTCATAAGGTGCCCTATTCAAAGGCCATAAAAATTATCTGGAAGAATGGTCGAAACGTAAATCCCAATGTAGACACTAAGTCTAGTTAACCATGGAGATAGATCACGATGGGTAGCCGCAGTATCAGTAGAAAAGAGCAAGGGTCCAGTAGCACCTTAAAGACTAACAAAATTTCTGGTAGGGTATGAGCAGTTGGGAGGTATCTGAAGAAGTGAGCCGTGACTCACAAAAGCTCTTACCCTACCAGAAATTTTGTTAATCTTTAAGGTGCTACTGGACTCTTGCTCTTTTCTAGTTAACCAGTATGTTTGCCATCCTGTTCCTCTCTTCTTGCATGTAAATCCCCAAACAAGAAGTTCCATGTATCTTTGATCGAACACTTCTTCCTCTTCTTCTTCTGATTGAGTCCAGATTAAATAAGTAACAGTAAAAAAAAAATTTTTAGAAAAAAATCTTTTGAGTACTCATTAAATACTTAACATCTAAAAAGAAAGAGAACTGGGCTGGCCTGCCAACATGTCACCAATATGTGCATGTAGGGTGTTGGAGAAATAAATTGTGTAGTAGAAAGCTAATTGTACATTCAGATTAATAATTGGAAGCACTGATGTTTCGAGCCATAGAGGATGCTTAAAGGTAAACCGATTTATTGTGAGATTTGTAACTTCCATCAAGCACGCAGAGTTAACAATTTCGTTCCGTTGAAAGCCATTTCTGTTCTTTTCAAATGTTCACGAAACGATTTTGTATGTAGTTAAAAGTTCAATTTAAATTCCTCCCTTAAATCCTTGTGTACATTGAAGACCTTAGACTGAGGCCCTTTGTTGTTCAGGCAAAAGGTGTAAATGTCAAAGTAAAGAGCAGCAGAACCTTGAAAACCACAGTGGAGAAAATGCTCACCTTTTCCCAACCTTTAGCGGAGGCAAAATCAGCTTTCTTTCAGCATTCTGGCCGCGGGTCTTTTTAATTTTAGATTAGCTTCTATTTTTGCAAGTCTGTGATAGCAGTTACTATAAATTGGCTTGGATTCAATGGACAATCTGATTGGCCAGAAGAGTTATTAAGGAGTAGCACAATGGCTGCGAGTTGAGTGCCTGCCAAGGGGATTAATTAATGTCAATTGTATTGATGTTTTTCCCTGATACGGGCCCGTGTCAGTCTTCGGCAACAATGACAACTTATCGTGCAAACAGCAGTACCTTTTAAGGTCCTTGGTCCTGTTTGACCCAAACAATCAAGGACCTAGAAGTGAAAGTAAGTCACTTAGTCACTTTACTTTACTTTTGAAGGGATGAGGGAGCATCACCTGAGCCACTCAAGCTTACTAGGGTAAGGTAGCTTTCTTGGTTATTTTTTTGCTGATTTTCTGGGACTGTCTGCTTTTGGTGGCTGGTGGCACACAGCTACATTCCTCGGGATACAAATTCAAGGGCCACTATGGATTTGTTTCCCCACCCCTACACACGAAGCCAGCTGGGTGACCTTGGGCAAGTTACGGCTCTGTTAGAGCTCTCTCAGGCCCACTTACCTCACAGGGTGTCGGTTTTGGGGAGGGGGAGGGAAGGTAATTGTAAGCCGGTTTGAGTCTCCCTTAAGTGGTAGAGAAAGTCGGCATATAAAAACCAACTCTTCTTCTTCTATGACATTGAGAGGTGGTCTGAAAAACAGCATTGTCCTGAACACACATGAACACATGAACGTGCCTTATACTGAATCAGACCCTGGGTCCATCAAAGTCAGTACTGTCTACTCAGACCGGCAGCGGCTCTCCAGGGTCTCAGGTAGAGGTCTTTCGCGTCGCCTACCTGCCTAGTCCCTTTAAGTTGAGATGCCAGGGATTGAACCTGGGACCTTCTGCATGCCAAGCAGATGCTCTACCACTGAGCCACAGCCCCTCCTCTCAGTTTCTTGTACGTGGTGCCACTTAGAAAAGGACCCACAGTTCCACATGAAACAGTGTGTTGCGGAACCTCATCATATCATCCAGTGGTTTCTTATGAGTTACATATTCCCCAGTTTAGTTGGTCTAAAGCATCTGAGGTTCCTATTGTAGTTGGGCTTCATGAATCTGAGCCCTGTGGGTTTGGTGCATAACCGATACATGTAAGTTAGGGAAAGCGTTTGTTTTAACCAATAAATAATCTCCAGCTAGCTAAATTAGAAGAGGGCTCCTTAGCAAAAATGGCAGTTGTTCAAATGGACAGATCAAATTAGTTAAAAAGTGAACTGAGATAACAGTGGTTGTGAGCTGTATCAGAAGTAACCAATGACTTCTTCAGAGTGTTTTCTTCTAAGCTGAACACGGGATGTGTCATTGGGAAGGCAGGTTGATTGCCTGTGAAAAAAAAATATTACTTAAGCTTGGAAGAAGATATTCAGTGAGCATGTAATTCACAGTTATGCAAGTCCACAACTTGATTTTGTCAAAAATAGAATTAATAGTAGTTCTATTACTTTTCCTCTGAGTGTACTTTCGCATTAAAAGAAAAGGAAGAAATCTGAAGTTTGCAAAACACGTACTTAGGGGAGGGGCTGTGGCTCAATGGTAGAGCCTCTGCTTGGCATGCAGAAGGTCCCAGGTTCAATCCCTGGCATCTCCAGTTAAAGGGACTAGGCAAATAGGTGATGTGAAAGACCCCTGGCTGAGACCCTGGAGAGCCGCTGCCGGTCTGAGTAGACAATACTGACTTGGATGGACCAAGGGTCTGGCTCAGTATAAGGCAGCTTCAAGTGTGCTTGTTTGGTACCTGAACATTGTATACTTCAGTATTTTAAGTCCCAAAACATGATGTGACACATTGAGAAGGGGCTCTGGCCCAATGATCGAGCACATGGTTTGCACATAGATGGTTCAGCCCCTGACATCTCAGTTAAAGGATCTCAGATACCACACCGGAGAAAATCCTCTAGCTCGGATCCTAAAGAAATGGCGCCAGTTAACATAGATGATTCTGAGCTAGGTAAACCAGTGGACAAACGGGTGTGAGCCAGCTTCATATGTTCATTAGCACATGTTCTCAGGATTGAAATGTGCAGATCTGTGCAGTAAGGCTTTGTGGCAATTTGTAAGAGTGCTGGGACTGTTATGGTTCAGAACATATTGAGACTTGGACCAAGAACTTGGCTTCAAATCTCTGCTTGGCCCTGAAGTTCATTTCCCGGTAACCTTGGGAATTGCTAATTCTCGGCCATCTGGTTTAAATATACATTTATGAAGAGGACCTCCCCACATTTCTTTGGAATTTTGCTGAATTTTAATGGCAACCCCAGATCTGACATCACATTCCTGTAGAAAGGGTCCTCTTCGGCTTTCTGTGTGCATGACTCAGGGCAGAAAATCAGCTCTTTTTTTCTCACCACGCTGCCAGGCTAAACTGTTCAAAAGCAAGCAGCCAGACAGTATTGTTAAAAGGGCTGAGCCCAAACAAAGCCGCTCTCTGAAGTAATGAGAAGGGCAGAGTTTGTGGCAGCGAGCAGAATTGCCTTTAATTGCCTGCCTTTAAGGAGACTGATAGATTGAAGGAATAATGCAAGTGATGTGTTCTTAAACCAGACATGAAATCACCTAGCCATTCCTTAATTGCATTCATTTGTATGAATAACGCTCCCCTCCAACAAAAGTTGTTTTCTGCAGTAGATGGCAGGCAGCAATCTGGAACCCAGCCTTTATTTTGCTTATATGTGATAAGGAAAAATAGAAGAGCAGAGAAGATCGAAGGAGCAAGAGACCCCCCCTCCGCTCATACATACAGCACGGAAAGTAATGTCCAAACTTCCGGAATGAAAATGTTTTAGTAGAGGAATGAAATCAGATTTCCAGCTGTCATTCAGGAGCTAACTCAGATGGCGTACCGGATCATGCACATACTGCTGACAGGCACCTGAATACCAGGAAAGCAGGCGATCTCACAGTGCATTGATCCAAAGTAGTATTACACTCTTCGGAGCATCTTGACTTCAAGGAGCGTAGAAGAGTGTGAGTTTGCTTAGGATGGCACTGGTGGTTTGTGTGCTGCAAAGACACAGCGCCACAAAATAGGGAAGTGGAGCCAATGAGCTGCTCAGCGGGAAAATAATGGCCGCCGCCTCTGTCGCTCGGTTTCCCCTCCCTCTCTGTTTCTTCCCTCCTCCCCCCCCCCCGTGCGTTGCTTTTTTCAAATTATGTATTTATCACACGGCCCATAGACAGCAAACGGTTAAGAGCCAAAGACAAAACCCACTGTGATGGCCAGGCCTCTGTGCAATCATCAGTAGAACTCGCTATTATAGCCAATTTAATAGCTCGAAAATGAACTCATTAGTGGTCTTTTATCAGTGGGAAAAAAGTCTATTAAATCCGGATGTGTGAAGAAGCAGTTTGGAGGCTCATTTCCATCCCGCTAGTGACCTGAACAAATCGGAGAAATGGCTTTCAGGGGACAGGGTCAGGCTTGACTGCAGCACGATATTTCCTCCTTACGGGAGTTGACCGGCTTCTTTCAGTTGGATTTCTGATGCAATTAATTTTTGTTTACGGGCTGTTTGTTGCTCCCTCCCATAAATATGCATGCCTTTGCATGCACCGCATTGTTTTTGTGACGAGTTTACCCCTTCGTGTTGCCTCCCCGTATCTGAATGGTTTGAAAGTATGTGAGCTAGGACCAAAAGCTGGTTCTTGCTTCAAACAGTGCCCCAGGTTAAGAGCGGTGGTTTGGAGCAGTGGACTCTGATCTGAAGAACCGTTTTGATTCCCCACTCCTCCACATGAGCAGCGGACTCTAAGCTGGTGAACCGTGTTGGTTTCCCCACTCCTCCACGCGAAGCCAACTGGGTGACCTTGGGCTAGTCACAGCTCTCTTAGAGCTCTCTCAGTCTCACCTACCTCACAGGGTGTCTGTTGTGGGGAGGGGAAGGGAAGGTGATTGTAAGCCGGTCTGATTCTTCCTTAAGTGGTAGAGAAAGTCGGTGTATAAAAACCAACTCTTCTTCTCCTCCCCCCCCCCCACAGAGCACCAGTATTTACAGCAGGAAATATGTGAAGTGTCAATCAGCGGTCAAGTCATAGCTGATTTATGGTGACCCCGTAGGGTCTTCAAGGCAAGAGACGTTCGGAGGTGGTTTGCCCATGTCTGCCTCCAGGTGGGCTGAGAGAGTTCTGAGAGAACTGGGACTGGCCCAAGGTCGCCCAGCAGGCTTCATGTGGAGAGGTGGGGAATTAAAGTCAGTTCTCCAGCTTAGAGTCCACTGCTGTTAACCACTATGCCACACTGGCTCTTTTGAAATGTCTGGAGGAGACCTGTATTGTCAACTGTGTTACATGCACACACCAGAGAGCCGTTGCCAGTCATGGCTCCTGAGAACATATCCACTGAATCTCTCCCAAGTATTTGGACACATATGCCTCCCCTTCGCACATTACATGTCAACCACTATATACTAGAATATGTCAGGACCTGTTAACTTTCCTCATCCTGAGAAAACCTCATTAGAAAAGGTGGAGGAGCCTGCCAAAAACCCTGGTCCTTTCCAAGGGGACATGCAGCATAGAGGTGGAGTTGAATCCAGGGTTCCTGAGATGCCCCCCTTGGCCACTGCTATTATGGTGACACATCCACCCTCATTATCCCAGATGGAAGCCACTAGTAGACAGCAGAGCACTTGCTTAGCAGCCTGATGTCTCCCTTCCCTCAGATCAGTTCCAGAAGATGGGATGCTGACCTAAGTGTTTCTTGGATGAGGACCTTTACTAATGAACCAAGAAAGGTGGAGATGCCGGAACTACAAGAAGAAGAGTTGGTTTTTACATGCCAACTTTCTCTACCACTTAAGGAAGAATCAAACTGGCTTACAACCACCTTTCCTTCCCCTCCCCACAGTAGACACCCTGTGAGGTAGGTGGGACTGAGAGTGTGTGACTAGCCCAAGGTCACACAACTGGCTTCATGTGTAGGAGTGGGGAAACCAATCCAGTTCACCAGATTAGCGCCCCCGCTCGTGTGGAGGAGTGGGGTAACAAACCCGGTTCTCCAGATCAGAGTCCACTGGTCCAAACCACCGCTCCTCACCAATATACCACACTGGTTCTCCACTACTCTAAAACCTCTCAGTTTCTACCTGGAAAATGTCCATAGACTATCTGAACCAGCTTTAACTTTTTAGCTCTGATTTCCTTGTGGACAGTTCCATTCCCGTTTAGCAATCACATCGCTGAACCTAGGTGACCTTTCACTGCTGGACAGCTCCCTGACATTCCTGACTTACCTCTGTGCTCATTTGATGGCGGAACACTGTACTGCAGTATCAAATAAACTGTGAACCGGCTCATCAGCACTTGATCTGAGGGGCGTCATGTCCCCTACCACAAAAAAAGAAAAGAAAACCGAGGCTGTTTTTGGGGAGAGAGATCAGAGGCTTCTGCTTAGCTAGCTCTGAAATTCTGCTTAGGATGAGCTGTCACTTTCCCCTCTTCAGTCTCTTTGGTCAACTGATAAGTCCGGTAATGGAATTAAATTATGTTTCGAATGTAATTCCTGACATTCTGTGCACATGTAGTTAAGTGTAAATTACCCAGTACAGTTTTAGCCTGCTCTGAAACATAACCTTATTATTCTAGTTGCAGCTTCTCAGTAGAACAGAAAGACATCATTGTGGTAAAAAAAAAAAAAATTCTTCTACATTATGCCCACGTCCCCCAACAATTCTCACTAGTAAACTGAGGTCCGGAATCCATTCATTCCAGACCACTGGTGTTATTATTATTATTATTTATTTAAAACATTTATTAGCCTCCCTTCTACCTTGCGGCACTTAAGGCGGCTTACCATATAAATAAAACGACGGTTATAAAGCACCAAAAAGGCAACAGTTTAAAATCTTGATTGGGTCTGCCAGTAAATGAAAACTAAATTAGTCAAAGGCAGTCCTCAATAAAACTGTCTTCAGCTGCGTCCTGAAGACCGACAATGAGGGGGTCAGGCGCAGTTCCCTGGGGAAGGTTGTACCATAATTATGGAGCAGCCATCAAAAAGGCCCTTTTCTCTCGTGTCTGTGCCCATCAAACTAGCATCTGCTGATGTCACCTGCCCCTTCAAACTCCTTCTCTTTTATTTATTTATTTACTTCATCTTATACCCCACCTTCTCCCGGCCAAGGCCGAGCTCAGGGCTGCTCACAACATAAAATTCCATACAATAAATACAATAAAATCAATAATTACCAGCCCCATAATATAATAAATCAATACAGTTAGCAAGTTGCACTTGTTTTGGAGTATAGGGCCACTGCAAGACATTTCAAACGTGGACGACAGTTCACTTGAATATAGTTCTTGAAACATGCTCTTCCATGTGACCTTTTATGACTGAAATGATGCTTCTTGAATCTGCATCTAACTTTTTTACCAGAGTTATCTTCACCCCGGCAAAGATATTTGAGGGCTAAAATGTCTCTGGACCTTCTCAGAAGGCGCAGGCCAATTCCCGACTCCTTTCCCCAGGTTGGATTGGTCAGCTTCGGCGCCACCAGGTGTAACCGGGACCGCCTCACCACTTTGCCCACCATTGGCAACAAAAGGCGCTGGGACGCCGCATGAGCAATTCTGTTCAGCACGTGAGACTGCCAGTGGAACGCTTACCTAAGCCACAGATCTCTAATAACTTAACATGGTGTGCGGAGCAGATGAGGGACCGGTTTAAATGGGATGCCGGGCACACGCCCTGTTGCGCGGGTAAGTTCTTCTTGCCCAATAGCGTCACATTTAAATCAGCCTGAATCTGCGGCCGAGACTTGTTGCCGAAAGAAACCGAGTGGCCGTGGCCTTTCAACCTACAATCGATACCCGACTTTCTAAGTCATGTCCATGTGGGATGTGTAATTAATTTAAGAATTAAGTACCAGAAGAAGATAAGGTGAAGTATGTTGGTTTTGCTGGCTTTGAAACAAGGCACATTCATGCAGGCAAGTCTACCAGCGGCTATTAGTCCTGAAGGCAAAATGTCAAGAGCCAGTCATTACCTAATTATCCAATTCCACCCCAAAAATGGAGGATTACTATTAGGGATGATCAGTGTTCCCCTTTTTGTTTCTTTTTACATTTGCTTATGTTTTTGTCCTGCTTTTTGCTCTTGGTTTTGTAAAATGGCTTGTGTTGTATATGCCTGTTTTGTGGGGTTTAAATGCAGCTGATGTGGTATTTATATTTACAATATACGTGCCCTGTCATATATTAATTGATCCACAAATAGATGCTTTATTTATTTATTTATTTATTTATTTACTTCATTTATACCCATCTTTTCTCTCCAGTGGGTACTCAAAGCAGCTCACATCATTCTCCTCTCCTCCATTTCTCCTCACAACCCTGTGAGGTAGGTTAAGCTGAGAGAGAGTAACAGGCCCAAGGTCACATGAAGACATGAAGCTGCCAGGGTCTCAGGCAGAAGTCTTACAAAAAATGGAGCAACCTGAAAAGAAAGCGGGGCGGGGGGGAGAGAGAAATCCTAGCCTCGGTTTTAAATAGCATTTCTTCTGCTCAGAAAGAGCTCCCAGGAAGCAGGAAGTATTTGAATCCCCGCCTCTGGACATACTGCTTTGTAATTAGCTGTGAGCAAAACTAAGCTTGTGTGTCCCGTACTTTGCCATCTGCATGGGGATTTCACCCAGGCTTTGCTCAGAGGAGAGGGAAGAGTCGGGTTAACAGAGGAACGGGAAGTCGAGGGCTGGCAGCGGGGTCATCTCAAATGGAGGGAAAACTCATGCATAACTCCAAGGAACAACCGAGACAGACGGGGGGTGGGGTGAATGTGAGTGAAAGTACCCATGCATAAACAACCATTGCCTAGTAAACGTCGGGATGAGACGTCACCTAGTGGGTCAGTAATGACCCAGTCCTGCTTGCCTTTACCTTTTCCCTCCCACAGTTGTACTTCTCTAAGGCACTGGGTTAAACCAGCTCTGCCTGGAAGTCCAAGCATCGAGAAACATGCTAATCCACCAGTTGCTGTAGGCACTGTACAAGTCCGGGACTTTTCATACGTCTGCCTGCTTTCATCTGCCCTGCACTGCATCCGAGCGCATCACAATAGGACAGCCAGGTTATTATAAAGCATTGTTACCTGTGTACAATCGCTGCCGAGGATTGCTCGAGTGCTTATGCTCGGCGAAGCTTTTGAGTTTGATGCGCTGCAAATTTGTATGTAAAAAAATTCAAAGCATTGGGGGTGTTTTTATTGTTGCCAAGCACATCTGCAGGCCAGTCACCGGTCTGAACGTATTTTATTGCCACGAAGTTAATTTAGTGTTATCTGAAGTCCTATTTTTTTCTGTTTCAAAGGCTTTCTGCATACATCACTGGGATTGTTAAGCTTTCACAAAGCAGAGACGGGGGGCGGAGGGGGAGAGGCCTTTAAATAACATGCACATTGTTAACCTGCTGCCTTTTATTCTCTTCTCCTCACACAGTATGCACTGTACAAGAAAAGAACATGGTCACCTATCTCCTTGCTAGAGGAACTGTCATTCTTAATTCATTTATACAGGGTACTTAAGATGCCTTAAGCAAAGCAAGATCGCTTTAAAGAGAAATTAATGCAGTTTGACTGTAGCAAACTAGGGTTTCCCCTCCCCCCGGATGTACGGTATATTCTTAAAGAATAGGTCACGCAGATCTTCCGAGCCGATTCATGGCAGGGGGAAAGAAACCATTATGGGGAACACCTGGCCCACATTTTAAGAGCAGGCAGAAGGCAGCATGGACCAACGTGGTACATTGAAAGAGAATCAAGGGTGTAATTGCTCCTTGGTGCCGTTCTAGTCTGTTTGGTGTTTGGCTCTGATTGGAAGCTTTAAATCGTAAGCTCGCTCCCAACATTCGTAGTGGGGGGCCCCCCCAGCCGAGGGACCTAAAGCGGCTTACAACACTCCCCCCTTCTCCGTTTCATCCTCACCACAATCCCGTGAGTTAGGTTAGGCTGAGGCCATGTGACGGGCCTGGGGTCCCAAAGCCAGCTTTCGTGGCCGAGTAGGGATTCGAAACTGGGTGCCCCAGTTCCCAGGCTGACATTCCAACCACTACACCACTCTGGCTCTCAGTCTCTCAGCCTTTGCCACCAAGGCTCGAGTTGCATTAGGACTAGGAGATCAGGGAAGTATTCTACCCCCTGCCCACACAGGCATGCCCATGGGGCATGTTAAGCGCTATGGGTCACGTTAAGCTGGCCCAAGGTCTCCCAGCTTCATGGCGGACTGTGGAGTAATCCCTATGAGTGCTTCGAATGCTACTGTAGAATTCCTGGGTTGTCCTTCTAGTTCCAAGGAATTCTGGTGAGACCAGTTCCCTGGCAGTGTCCAGTTGCCTTGGTCTCCCGCACGTCCTCATTCTCTACCACCCCAGGAATTCTTGGAGCTTTCATTGACCACATGAAGCTGCCTTATACTGAATCAGACCCTTGTTCCATCAAAGTTAGTATTGTCTGCTCAGACCAGCAGTGGCTCTCCAGGGTCTCACATCACCTACTTGCCTGGTCCCTTTCAGTGGAGATGCCGGGGGATTGAACTTGGGACCTTCAACATGCCAAGCAGATGCTCTACCCCTGAGCCACAGCCCCTTCCCTTATTATTAAGCAGCATTTCTCTGTTTGTCGGCAATATGTGCTAAAATAATTGCAATATTAATAATGCCTATTATGGTTAAACATAATCAGGGTGTGACTTATGATTTATCCCCCCCACCACCAACAACTTCAAAAGAACGAATGCTAATTAAGCATTGTTTTGTATCAGCTTGTTGGAAAATGTCAATATGATGTTAATCAAAGGCATAATAACAATTAGCTAGTGGCTTGTGCATCATATCTGAAGGGCTCAGGCAGCTTAATTGTTTTTGGAACGTTGTATAAATCTTGGGAAAGGTCACAGGATGGTGTTTTGTTTGTTCTCAATCGGAAGAAAAGAGACTCTCCAGAAAGTATTGGAGTTGAACAACAGCAACAAAACTTTTAACCAACCCTGATGTATCACAGTACATGCATTTTTTTTTCTCCCAGGGGTTAATATCAACGGCAATAATACAATAGAAAGGTGTAGGGGGGTGCTTTGGTGTTGTTGTTTGGTTTTTTTTGGGGGGGGGTTAAGGAAGGGGTTTTCAACTACCTTGAATTATTCTTAGCTGGAAAGGCAGTTTACAAATTCAAGGACTTTGTGGAACTGACATCCAAAACAGAATTAAGAAGGGTTTAAATCCATGAAGTCAATGGGTTCAGAAGGGTGTGATTCTGTTTAGGATTGCACTATAAATTCCTAACAGAAAGCCAGTACTATGGCATGAATTAATTTGATCTTGGTTGCCTCAGGTTTACCTTTAGTTAATTTTTTGCTAGCCTTGAGTGGACAAAGATTCTGTCCTGGATACCCAGGCTCAACGTGTTTGTCTCTCCGGAAATGAAGATACTATAAGTAAAGGACAAGGTGAGAAGCTGTAGGGCAGTGGTTCCCAACCTTTTTTTGACCAGGGACCACAAGGGCTTTTTTGTTCGGTGCAGGGTTTATTATGGGTTTATAACTTTGTTTCGTGGACCTTAATTTAGCTCTTGCGGACCCCTGGGGGTCCACGGACCCCTGGTTAGGAACCAGTGCTGTAGGGTGAGAGAAGATGGGATGAAGCCCACAGCCTCTGCAGTGGATGGTAGTGAGGGCTGAGGTTAGAAACAGCCAGTTCTGCCTTTTGAAGCGGTTGCTTCAGATCTGCCATCCAAACATGGCGGAAGTGATGCTTACCTGTTATTGCCTGTGTGATTTTGGTCCCACTCTTTATTCAAGGGAGCTGAGGTCAGCAGCTTAAGTGACTGCTGATATCCTCACAACAACTCTGTGAGGATGAGGCAGGTTGAAGGAAGAACGACCAGGGCCGAGGTCATCTAGTGAGCCTCATGGCAGAAGGAGGGTTCAGAACTGGCCTTGCATGCTGTAGTCTGATGTTCTTAATTATAATAAATAGAACTTTTAACTTCATGAAATATACATACACGTGTATATATGTATGCAAAATACACACACAAACAAGTATGTATGTGGGAGGAGGAGGAGGAGGAGAAGAAGAGTTGGTTTTTATATGCCGACATTCTCGACCACTTAAGGAAATATCAAACCGGCTTACAATCTCTTTCCCTTCCCCTCCCCACAACAGACACACTGTGAGGTAGGTGGGCCTGAGAGAGCTCTAAGAGCTGTGACTAGCCCAAGGTCACCCAGCTGGCTTCTTGTGTAGTAGTGGGGAAACAAATCCAGTTCACCAGATTAGCATCTGCCGCTCATGTGGGGGAATAGGGAATCAAACCCCGTTCTCCAGATCAGAGTCCAGCGCTCCAAACCACTGCTCTTAACCACTACACCACGCTGTAACAGCTCTTAAATATAACTGAATATCCCTTAGAAGCAGAAGAGAATTAATGAAAAATTTCGAGCTGGTTGCCTGCCTTCCAATAACAAAATCTTCTCCTTCGGGCAAGTTCCTTCCTTGCGGCCTCCTTCCCTGTCAACCTTTGTTGGCAATCGGTGAGCAGCGAGCGAAGGCGCTCTCATCCTTTCCACCGCTCTGCAAATTGCTGCAACTATTCAGATGGCCACTTTAATTTTTTAAAAATAAATAAAATAAAAGGTGAGCCTGGCCTGAATAAATTGCAATGATGCTAACAAGACAACAGCAGCATCTGATAATGACTTACATTTCCCAAACCTTCCTGGTGTCACAATTCCCTTATCCTGAGAGATGGATTTCATAAAGCTACCACAGGCAGGCACAGTAAATATAGCCGCCTCTGCCTCTTCAGCTGCCGGTGCGTAATGAAAGCGAGCAGTGAAGAAGGCACTGCGTGATTATTTTGATTCGCAAGATGAGGGAGATCATATTTTTCGTACAAAGATTATCGGTTGCGGAAGGAAGCGCTTAGATGTTTGCTGCGTCGAGGGATTGGAGCAAGCTTTAAGGTTTTATTGCTACCAGTGTGGCTCCGTGTGCTCTCCTTTGTGATTAGGTTAACGGTTTATTTCCGTTTCTGTTGTTTTGATTAATTATATTTTTATCCTGATGTTCCTCCAAGGCTTTCGAGGCTGCGTAAATGGTTCCCCTGCACCCATTTTATCCGCCCAACACCTCTGTAAGGTAGGCTAGGATGTAAAGTTCTCATTCCCTCAGAGGGGCCAGAGGATCCCCTGCCCCCCCCTGCCCATTTTCTGCTGTTGCTCTGAGTGGTGGCAGATAAAGGCTAATGGTATGACATCACTTCCAGGAGTAATATCACACCTCTCTAGGAATTGCTGAAGACTGTGTAGAACCATAGAGTGTCTGGTGATTTCTAGAGAGGACTGACACCTGGAAACCATGGAAGTGATGCCACACGGATGCCCATGCACTCCCCCCCCCCGTCTCCCACTAGTTGCCAGGGCGGGCTTGGCAGACCTACTAGGATGGATGATTGTGAAATCTGATGGGACTGTCTTTCACAACTGAAACAGGGTCCTCACTGCTATGGACTCTTCATCAGAAGGAAACATCTAAAAACATACACTTCGGTGATTAGGGAATCCATGAAGAGATGTGAAATCCCAGAGGGTTACCGCACTTGCATTCCCAGCGATGTATTAAGAGTCTGAAAACGTTATAAAAAATACTGTTCGCACTTTGCTTGGCCCAATTAGCTGTGAAGACGTCTTCCAACCATTTACAAGCCGTGGTATCCAAAAACCCTTTACAAGCGATGTTTTTTATAACGTTTTCAAACTTTTAATACATCGCTGGGAATACAAAGTGCGGTGACCCTTCCACTGGAAGAGAAACTTCTGAGCATCAGAAGCCCCAGGGAGAAAAATTAACTCTAACAGACCTCACTTCTAACTTGGTAGTTAAGTATTTCCACCATTACAGGCAGAACGAAGAAGAAAAAGAAGAGTTATTTTTATTTGCCGGCTTTTCTCTGCCTTTTAAGGAGAATCAAAGCGGCTTACAATCGCCTTCCCTTCCTCTCCCCACAACAGACGCCTTGTGGGGTAGGTGGGGCTGAGAGAGTTCGGAGAGGACTGTGACTGGCCCAAGGTCACCCGGCAGGCTTCATGTGGAGGACTGGGGAATCAAACCCAGTTCTCCAGATTAGAGTCCACCTCTCCGAACCGCGACACCATAGCTGGCCGCTGTGTTCGCTCACAGATTCATTCCAGCAGCTGCATCTGATATGTATTATTGTATTAATTCCCAATGACAATAACACAGTAGGAGGTTGAGAGTTCAAAGCAGTTTGTTTATTAGGCCCAATATACACACCGGGCGAGAATTGCCCCAAATGCGCAGGACAATTCACACACCAGAACAAAGGATTGCAACAACGTTTATAACTTCTGGTCAGGGGTGTTACAAACACGTAACATAGTGCGTAGAGACACAAAGACCCAATAATGGATACATTTGGATCAGCATATCCTATCAGTGTGGTTTTGAGGCGTGGATTTAGGTGGCTACATGATCTGTAATGGAGAAACGAAACTTAACATCCCCTAAATCACTGCCTTGGGCTTCATTAGGGCGGCTAGCTGTACCAGGCCTGCAAGGATGATCTCACTGGCACCTGATTCATAATGGCTTCTAGTTTATGCTAACTCAGTGATCACACAGGAGTGAATAGGAACCAAAGAATCAAACTTGACCCCTTATACATGGGGTATTGCCATTATATATGTGTGCAGAATATGGCATTGTGCTAGATGCTAACCCTTATGCCCCGGGCTTAGCATCTTTATAAGTGTGAGTATGCGGACTGAGTATAAAAGCCTACATTTCCAATAACAATGAAGATTATAGGCATTACACATCCACACCAGTTTCCAGAGACTGAGCGTTTCTAGCCTTCTGTCTCAGCCAACATTCATAAATTATGTCCCCTTCACCTCCATATTTTGCTTAGTAGGGCCGGGAGGCACAGATGAGTTTAAATGACAGCCCGCCCCCCTTCAGGGGAGCCCGCTGAAGGGAGGCGGGCTGTCATTTAAACTCATCTGTGCCTCCTGGCCGGGAGGCGCAGGTCAGTTTAAAGGGCAGCCCGCGCCTCTCCAGCGGAACCTGTGAAGGGGGGCGGGCTGCCTGGCGCAGATGAGTTTAAATGACAGCCGCGCCTCTCCAGCGGAGCCCGCTGGAGAGGCGTGGCTGTCCTTTAAACTGATCTGCGCCTCCCGGCCGGGAGGGGGGGCGGGCTGCCCTTTAAACTGATCTGCGCCTCCCAGCTGGGAGGCTCAGATCAGTTTAAAGGGCCCCCGCGCGCCTTCAGGGAATCCCTGAAGGCGCGCTTCAGCCGAATTTTCCCCCGAACTCCGGATCCCCCCCGAATTACCGGGGATCCGAAGCGGGGGAGTTCGGACTTCGGCACGTACCGACCCCACAAGGGTCAAATTCGGCCGAATCCGAACTGTACTGAATTTTTTTTTTGACAGCCCTATTGCTTAGTTTAAAAAAAAAACAAAAAAAACCCTGCAGAAATGCTACTTAGACAACTTGGTTGTGTCTGAGACTCCGCTTGCCTTCTCTTTTCAGGAACATTAACGTTGCCTTCTTCACCGCTGTCGACGCGTCAATTCTGGCTGTGTTAATTATGCACTCGAATTGGGTACCCTTCCCTCCTTCCCCTCCTACCACCAGCGGTCGTTTCCATTGAGCTTTAACGGGCTTGGAAACAGTCAGGGTTTAACAGACTCTGGAAGGGATGCTAACTTTCCCCCCCGCCCGCCTTTCGTGCATTGCATTGCCATGGCGACGAGCTAGCCCTTCTCCCTGACAAGTAACAAAGACGGCGGAGACGCCGCAGCCAAAATAGTTCAAGGACTGGCGCTGCAATGTTTTGAAAAAGATCCCTTTGCCACGAGACTCGGTTTCCTTCTTCGTGCCTTCTTATCATATTGTCGTTCCAGCTGTGGGGATGGTCCCGCAGGTCCCCCTGGGGTCTTAGCCCACTTTCTGCTCCGTGCACTGGATGACGTGCTACTCGCAAACAGAGGTGGCAATGTTCCCCATCTCTCTCCCTGTCTCTCTCGTGCTTTTCTCTCCCTCTAGCCTCCAGATACTGAAACATTTCCCTTCTCTTCTGTTAGTCACTTGGGGTTTCATCATCTCTCATCGCCTAGTTCAGTGCACAGAGTTTGGGGAATTTTCTCACTGGGGCTTCTGTGGCTCAGAAGTTTCTCTTCCAGCGGGATTTCACGTTCTCTTGATGAATCCCCCCCCCAAAAGGGTATGTTTTTAGCTGTTTTAGACCGCAGTATCACTTTTTAAAATTGATTTTTCTTTTTAACCTGCATCGGCGGAATCTTTGATTTATGTAAAAGACCCCCCCCCTTCTCTGATTGTAGCTGTTTCTGGAAGAGTAGCATTTCATAACAGGTATACATTCAAGGGCTGCACACTCTTCCAAAGCATGTACACTCTTTGCATATAGAAGGGAGAAGGATCAACCCCACATCCATGGATCTGCCAAACATCTGTAGGTGCATGTTAGTTTTTCGGTGTGGCAGTGGATGTGCGCCCTGACCTGGATGGCCCAGGCTAGCCTGATCTCGTCAGATCTCAGAAGCTAAGCAGGGTCAGCCCTGGTTAGTATTTGGATGGGAGACCACCAAGGAATGCCAGGGTTGCTGTGCAGAGGAAGGCACTGGCAAACCACCTCTGTTAGTCTCTTGCCATGAAAACCCCAAAAGGGGTTGCCATAAGTCAACTTCAACTTGACGGCACTTTACACACACACAAACACACACACACACACAGTGGATGCTGCAGAACAGTCGGGGTCTCAGTTGCACATTCAGAGCTGACACTTGTAGGTTCATAGATGTTTGGCTGAACATGTGAGGTCAAGGTAGGTCCAGAAGACCTGAGCTCATTTGTCGTCTGGTATGTACCATGTAGAACCCCGTGACGCAGAGTGGTAAGCTGTAGTACTGCAATCAAAAGCTCTGCTCATGACCTGAGTTTGATCCCGACGGAAGTCGGTTTCAGGTAGCCGGCCCAAGGTTGACTCAGCCTTCCATCCAAGGTTGACTCAGCCTTCAGGAAGCCGGCTCAAGGTTGATTCAGCCATCACGGTGCTCTACATGGTACATACTAGATGACAAATGAGCTCAGATCTTCTGGACCTACCTGGAGAAGGCACTGGCAAACCACCCCGTAAACATAGTCTGCCTAGTAAACGTCGGGATGTGACGTCATCCCATGGGTCAGTAATTTTTTTTAAATGTACCATGTACATACAGAGGCCTAACATTCAAATCTCAAGATGTTATAGTCCTGCTGTACACCGCATTAGTCAGGCTGCACCTGGAGTACTGTTTGCAGTTCTGGAGGCGTCACTTCAAAAAGGATGTAGGCAGAATGGAGTAGCTGCAGAAGAGAATGATGAGGATGATCAGGGGCCTGGAGACCAAGCCCTGCGAGGAAAGGCTGAGGGACTTGGGAATGTTCTGGAAAAGAGGAGGTTGAGGGGGGGACATGATTGCTCTCTTTAAGTATTAGAAAGGCTGTGACTTAGAGGAAGGCAGGGAGCTGTTCCTGCTTGCAGCAGAGGATATGACTCTCAATAATGGTTTTAAATTACTGGCAGAAATGTACCAGCTGGATATTGGGAATTTTTTTTTTTACAGTAAGAGTAGTTCAGCAGTGGAATGGGCTTCCTAGGTAAGTGGGGAGTTCCCCCTCATTGGCTGTCTTCAAGCAGTGGCTGGACAAAAGCTTTTCAGGGATTCTTTTGGCTGATCCTGCATCGAGCATAAAATGGACTAGATGGCCCGTAGGGCCTCTTCCAACTCTATGATTCTGTGATTTCTAATGTCTGTGCAGCCCTCATTCATGCTTTTGTGCCATGGGGCTCAGTACCTAACCACAAACTCTGCATTGGTGGTGTTATTGAACAGAAGTAAGCGAATGAGAAGAAGAAGAAGAGTTGGTTTTTTATATGCTGACTTTCTCTACCACTTAAGGAAGATTCAAACCGGCTTACAATCACCTTCCCTTCCCTACCCCACAACAGACACCCCGTGAGGCGGGTGGGGCTGAGAGAGTGTGACTAGCTCAAGGTCACCCAGCTGGCTTCGTGTGTAGGAGTGGGGAAACAAATCCAGTTCACCAGATTAGCCTCCTCCGGTCATGTGGAGGAGTGGGGAATCAAACCTGGTTCTCCAGATCAGAGTCCACCGCTCCAAACCACCGCTCTTAACCACCCCACCATGCTGAATGAGGAAGAATGGGCATTCCACACTTACATCCCTCTTGGAAAGATGACAGTTCACACACTCTCAAATATCACATTTTCCCAAGCAAATGTTGCCATTTTGTGGACATAAGGGTAGGAATCCGTCAGCATCGAGCTACTACCTGCCCAAGCTGAGCCAAATTTGAGCGCAGGATCCAGCCGGGAGACATTGGCCTGCGGTTTGGCGTCATGCGGAAAGTGGCTGTCAGATATGTACATGGTTGTTGTCTGAATTTCAAGCTAGGAGGCAAGCAGTAATGACGTCGTGTCCAAAGGGGAGACGGGCGGTTCCCCTGGGGCTTAAGGTCCCTGGTGGTCCATTTCTTTGGAGCAGCTGCTGCAGGCTGTTGCTGTCTTATGCTGTAATACTGATTGAAGCAGCAGCATGCCTGGAATCACGTCTGCTGGAGGTGCTGTGGATCCAGCACTTGCTTCATCAGAGAGAGACGAAAGAGACTGGTAGGTAGCAAGCAAGCAAGTAGACCCTGGTGGATGGATTCAGTCTAGGACCCTAACCTCAGATCAGGCTACCAAGAACTAGCCTGGGTTCTATACTATGAATGCTTAAGATTTTGTCAATGACCAATGAAGATTAATAATAATAACAATAACAACATAATAATGATAATTTAGCCTGGGCTGCAGGAGGGACACAGTGCCCTAGCAAAAGGATGGTTGTTGTTCGATTTTGTATACAACACAAACTGTGCTGAGTTAGTGACAGAATTTTGAAATAATGCATTTTTATAGAAGTCTTATGTGGGCAGCAGGGAGGGGTGGGGAAAGATCTGGGTTGGGAAATAGCTGGAGATTTGGGGGTGGAGCCTGAAAAGACGCAGGGTTTGGGGAGGGGAGGAACTTCAGTGGGGAATAATGCTGTAGAGCCCACCTTCCAGAGCAGCCGTTTTCCCCAAGCAAACTGCTCCATGCTGCCTGGAGAGCAGTTGTAATCCCAGGAGATCTCCAGCCACCACCTGGAGGTTGGCAACCCTAGGGTATTCAGAACAAATCAAATGGAAACGCTGCTAGGATCCAACCCACAGCTGATTGTATATGCATCAGTGTGGGGAATCTCATGAGGGGCTATTACTTAAAACTGAATGTTATTTAAAAGTTACACACAAAAAAAGCTTTAAGAAGTCGTTTCAGGACATGCTGTAGCGCAAGCTGAAATAAAGCTGTGCTTAGTGGCCTCTGGGAGACATCGTTGTGGAAGTATAAAAAGGGGAGAGTTCATGATCATTTGACCAAGGGAGGGAAGGAGACGAGCTATCATGTCTTTTTCAGTCCGTTTCACAAGTTAGTGATAACTTTTCTGCTTAAATATCATGTAAGCTTGACCTTTTATATTTGCACTTCTCCCCCCCCTTCCCCCCGCCTATTTCACTGTCTTTACTTGTCACACGTTCTTGAGCGTGTCTGGAAACAAGTCCACGAAACTGAGAGAAAAACTTTTGATGCTGCGTGTCTTGATTCTGTTCCAGCCGAACAGTCTGGTATTAAGCCACGAAGGTGGAAACCCGTTTGCATCGCTTCATAGCTATTCTTTGTCCGTGTTTCCATAACTCCATCTTGCAAAAAAAAAGGAAGCCTGATGCCAAAAGTAGGGAGTGTTCTCACGACAGCTTTCAGTATCCATAAATAGGATTGCCGGCTCCGGGTCGGGAAATACCTGGAGATTTTGGGGGTGGAGCCTGAGGAGGGCGGGTCTTGGGGAGGGAAGGGACTTCAATGCCAATGAGTTGAATTGCCAAAGTGGCCATTTTCTCCAAGTGAACTGATCTCTATCGGCAGGAGATCAGTTGTAATAGCAGGAGATCTCCGGCCATTACCTGGGGGTTGTCAACCCTATCCATAAAAAGCACGCTGTCTTTGTTGATAGGGTGGACTGGGCCGAAGTAGGGTGCATGTGTTTGCCCACTGAGAGCAAGGGTAAGTTCCCCAGAGAACTCTTTGATCATCAAATACCAACCTTCTGGTGGTCCCCAGCCTCCGAGTGTCCAGCTGGCCTCGAGGTCCACAGGGCCTGCAAGACAGAGCTATTCCACCAGGCTTATGGTTGAGGCCCAGCGTGGTGTAGTGGCTAAGAGCGGTGGTTTGTAGCGGTGGACTCTGATCCGGAGAACCAGGTTTGATACCCCACTCCTCCACATGAGCGGCGGAGGATAATCTGACGAACTGGATTTGTTTCCCCTCTCCTCCACATGAAGCCTGCTGGGTGACCTTGGGCTAGTTGCACTCTCTCAGCCCCACCTCCCTCACAGGGTGTCTGTTGTGGGGAGGGGGAAGGGAAGGTGATTGTAAGCCGGTTTGATTCTTCCTTAAGAGGTAGAGAAAGTCGGCATATAAAAACCAACTCCTCTTCTTCTGCTGCTTCTTCTTCTGCTTCTGCTGCTTCTGCTGCTTCTTCTTCTTCTGCTTCTTCTTGAATCATACTGCACATTGAGAGGAGCTGGAAATGTCCCTTAGGTAGAAGTTGGAATTAATGATATTGAGCAGTTTTTGAGGCAGCGGGAAGTTCAGAAATGAATCCTTCAGCTTACAGAAGTCTTGGTGGTACTTTTGCGAACTGCAAGAACAATCTTTGTGAAGCATATTGCGAGACAGTCATCCTTGACTCAACTCTGTTAGATGTAGAGGTGACTTTATCCTCTAACCAGTATGAGCAGCTAACCTATTATGTTACTAACGAGTTCGAAACTGTGAATCAGAGCCATTTCCTTAATAGGAAGATTTTGCTTGTTGCAGGGAAAGGTCATAACATCATGACAAGCCGGTGTATTGATTATTTCTGTTAAAGGCTGTGCTAACCAGCGGAATGCCTTGATTGCCAATTTATTTCAAGAGGACTTTTTCTTGCGTTCCTCTCGGCGAAAAGATGCTGCATGGCTTTACGGCGTTAATATTTCTCAAAGGCTTTTTATGAGCAGACTGGAGGCCTGGTGGTTCTCACTGCGTTGGTGCACCACTTCAGACAGCAGTTGAGCGCCCGCATGATTGATTGCTCCTCCATGCGCTGACAAGCTTTGCATATAGAAAAATAGCATGTCGGGAGACGGCTATTCTATAACCTTTTCCTCTAAAGCCCGAACGAGATGAGGTGTTACTCCACAAGCTGGGGTGCAGTTCTCCCAACTGTAGGCTTGATGCGGAGAACGAATTTCCTCAAGCATCTCTGGACCTAATTCAGATTTGGGCTACAGCACAGAGGGGGGCAGGGGACTCTACCTTTTCCCATGTGCTGTTTTCTAGAGCCAAAATGGCCCCAGGGAATCTCCCAATCCAAATCAAGTCGCACATGAACATACGAAGCTGCCTTATACTGAATCAGACCCTTGGTCGTCCATCAAAGTCAGTATTGCCTACTCAGACCGGCAGCGGCTCTCCAGGGTCTTAAGCAGGGGTCTTTCACATAACACCTACTCGCCTAGTCCCTTTAACTGGAGGAGCCAGGGACTGAACCTGGGACCTCCTGCATGCCAAGCAGATGCTCTACCACTGAGCTACGGCCCTTCCCCTCCTGTGGTACTTGGGTAAAATAAGTTCTTCACTGCTGCCATCTGGCTACAGGAAAGGCGAGTCAGATCAGGAGAACCCCGGCCGGGATCATGGTCTATTATCTCATCTGGTTGGGGCCTAACACATTTGTTTCTATGTCCAGAGATTGTTTATGGATGGAGGAGCACGCAGGCAGGTGAGTTCTGCAGTCTAAAGCGGTACAGCCCAGACCCAGGTATACCACCTCAGTGAGTTCTAGGCCTTTAAGATGCTTGTGTGTGTTTGTGTGTGTGTGTTTCAGAGTTTTGTGACAACTTAGTCTCAAATAGGGTTGCCATCCTCCAGGTGTTGGCTGGCGATCTGCTATTACTACTGATCTCCAGGTGACAGAGATACGTTCCTCTGGAGAAAATAGCTGCTTGGGAAGGTGGACTCTATGGCATTATGCCCCATTGAAATTCCTCCCCTCCCCAAACCCCACCCTCCTCAGGCTCCACCTCCAACAGCTCCAGGTATTTCCCAACCCAGAGCTGGCAACCCTACCAAATTGCTGCTTCTGCCAAGAAAACTACATGTGCTGTTGAAATGGCTAAGTTATGATGGTCATTGGTTCTCGTAGGTTATCCGGGCTGTGTAACCGTGGTCTTGGTATTTTCTTTCCTGATGTTTCGCCAGCAGCTGTGGCCGGCATATGATGGTCATCTTTAAACATGCTTAGAGTTGCTTAGAGTTGCCATCTTTCCAACTGCCCCCCTGTCACTGTGCATTGAACTGCAGCTTGATGTGCATGCCTTAGCGGTGATAATGCTTCATCGCCATTCTGTGAAAAGCCGCAGATTTCTGCCCATCAAGGTGCTGTTAAATGCAGAACTGAAAGCCGAGCCAGGGTTGGTTGGTTGGTTTGTTTTATTTCATTTAGCAGCTCTAAACATACTTGCAATCGTATGCATATTTATTGGGAAGCAAGTTCCGCTGAGCTAATGGGACTTAGACTGCAGTCTTATGCATGCTTATTGGGAAGAAGCACATAAAAGCATGACTCTCCTCCACAAGCAGCTATTAAAAATTTCAAAGTATTGAGAGGCCCACCCAATCCTACTTAGTCCCATAGTAACAGTGTTGTTTTGTCTGTGTTCCAGCTCCTCCAGATACTGGAATTCTGAATTACCTGGTCCTTTTTCTGAAGTACAACTGATGCATTATGAATCCTCCTTAGTTCTAGATTTTGGACGGCGTGCTGTGCGTGTGCAGTTTTGCCACTTTTTTTAGTTATTTCAGTTTAGTTCCTTCAGTTCATTTGCGTTTCATCCGTTTATTAGCAATGTGCTTGTGAGCTAGGGTTGCCGACCTCCAGGTGGTGGCTGGAGATCTCCCGCTATTACAACTGATCTCCAGCCGATCGAGATCAGTTCACCTGGAGAAAAGGGCTGCTTTGGCGATTGGACTCGATGGCATTGAAGTCCCTCCCCTCTCCAAACCCTGCCCTCCTCAGGCTCCGCCCCCAAAATCTCCAGGTATTTCCCAACCCAGACCTGGCAACCCCACCTGGAGAAAATGGCTGCCTTGGATGCTGGACTTTATGGCATGAAACCCTGCTGAGATCCCACCCCTCCTCAAACTCTGTTCTCCTCACGCTCCGCCCCCAAAATCTGCAAGAATTTCCCAACCCGGAGCTGGCAGCCCTATTGTGAGTGTTAATAAAACACTCCAAAAAAGCAATCTTTAGGTGAGTGTACGTGCACTCCTTTTAATCTGGCGTTGTACCAGCGCACAGGCGTGCATGTTGGTATCAGCAGAGTACCACACAAAGCTGGTTATAATAATAATAATTTATTAATACGATCGCTGACCAGCAAAAACATTTTGGAACCTACAAAGCTTCCTTTGCTTGTACAGATGGTCTTTTGCTGCCACTAAACGGTAGGCTAATATTGTCGAAGGCTTTCACGGTCAGAGTTCATTGGTTCTTGTAGGTTATCCGGGCTGTGTAACCGTGGTTTTGGAATTTTCTTTCCTGACGTTTCGCCAGCAACTGTGGCAGGCATCTTCAGAGTAGTAACACTGAAGGACAGTGTCTCTCAGTGTCAAGGGTGTAGGAAGAGTAATATATAGTCAGAAAGGGGTTGGGTTTGAGCTGAGTATTGTCCTGCAAAAGTATTGTCCTGTAAGTATCAAGATAATGTGCTAATGAGGGTATGGTATGTTAATATGGAACCATTGTATCCTGAAGTGATCTGTTAATGTGTGTAATCCAAAGCTAATCTGTATGGCTATTGTTGAATGTTGTTTTTGTCTGGAGGTTTTTCAGGGCAGGAAGCCAAGCCTTATTCATTCTTAAACTCTCCTCTTTTCTGTTAAAGTTGTGCTGATGTTTATGAATTTCAATGGCTTCTCTGTGCAATCTGACAAAATAGTTGGTAGAATTGTCCAGTCTTTCAGTGTCTTGGAATAAGACCCTGTGTCCTGTTTGTGTCAGTCCATGTTCAGCCACTGCTGATTTCTCAGGTTGGCCAAGTCTGCAGTATCTTTCATGTTCTTTTATCCTTGTTTGTATGCTGCGTTTTGTGGTCCCAATGTAAACTTCTCCACAGCTGCAAGGTATACGATATACTCCAAGATTGAAATCAGAAGGGCCATTAAACCAAACAAAAATCAGAAAACTCAAGAAAAACAGTCTCCCATAGGAAAGGTATTCTTGCCATTTATTAAAGGAGTCACTGATAGGATGGAGAAACTTTTGAAAAAACATAACCTACAAACAGTGTTTAAACCCACCAAGAAAATACAACAAATGCTACGATCAGCAAAAGACAAAAGAGACCCCCTCACCTCTGCAGGAGTATATCGTATACCTTGCAGCTGTGGAGAAGTTTACATTGGGACCACAAAACGCAGCATACAAACAAGGATAAAAGAACATGAAAGATACTGCAGACTTGGCCAACCTGAGAAATCAGCAGTGGCTGAACATGGACTGACACAAACAGGACACAGGGTCTTATTCCAAGACACTGAGAGACTGGACAATTCTACCAACTATTTTGTCAGATTGCACAGAGAAGCCATTGAAATTCATAAACATCAGCACAACTTTAACAGAAAAGAGGAGAGTTTAAGAATGAATAAGGCTTGGCTTCCTGCCCTGAAAAACCTCCAGACAAAAACAACATTCAACAATAGCCATACAGATTAGCTTTGGATTACACACATTAACAGATCACTTCAGGATACAATGGTTCCATATTAACATACCATACCCTCATTAGCACATTATCTTGATACTTACAGGACAATACTTTTGCAGGACAATACTCAGCTCAAACCCAACCCCTTTCTGACTATATATTACTCTTCCTACACCCTTGACACTGAGAGACACTGTCCTTCAGTGTTACTACTCTGAAGATGCCTGCCACAGTTGCTGGCGAAACGTCAGGAAAGAAAATTCCAAGACCACGGTTACACAGCCCGGTAGGCTAATAGTTCACATCGGCTTTTTCCCCTCTTCGTTTTTATTACTGTTTGGACACCCCTCGCAGGCCAAATTCAAACAAGTTTGGAGAAACGTTCCTGGCGGTTGCTGTGCCCGCTAAAGGTGCTTTCTGCGTTAAATTTGTGTTTAAATATCCAGTGCACCCCATAGGCGGTTTTAGACGGATAATATGGTTGTGTTGCCCCATTACCCCATCCTACTGGAACTGGGTTAGTTAATACTTCTTTCTGTCTCATTTTGGTTCCTCTCTTCCACTAAGCAGTTCAGGGCAGCTTGAATGGTTCTCGACTGCTCTGTTTTATCCTCACAACAACCCTGCGGGATGCGTTAGATGGAGAGAGAGTGACCTTAGGCCCATTACCCCTTGAGCTTTATAGCCGAGTGGGGAATTGAAGCTGTTTCTCTCCAATCCTAGTCCAGCACACTACCCATGACGTCTCATTAGTTTGGTGTTCTTAGTGACAAAGAATTAGAAGGGTAGACCCGGTTAACAGTCCTGTGGGCACACATACACAGTAGGGTTTACTTTTGAGTGAACTTGTATAACGTTTAAATTTGCTTGAATGTGAGTAAAACTTAGGGGGTAGATAAATGTCTCTGTATGTTTTCATTTTGAACAATTTCCCTTTTTTATTGCTTGTGTAGTCAGTCAGTCAGGTGTTTATTGTGCATGGCCATAGGCCTTTACAATCCAGACAATATTAAAAAAGGTAAAGGTCCCCTTTGCAAGCAACGGGTCATTCCTGACCCATGGGGTGACATCACATCCTGACGTTTACCAGGCAGACTTTTGTTTACGGGGTGGTTTGCCAGTGCCTTCCCCAGTCATATTCCCTTTACTCCCAGCAAGCTGGGTACTCATTTTACCGACCTCGGAAGGATGGAAGGCTGACTCGACCTTGAGCCGGCTACCTGAAACCGACTTCCGTTGGGATCGAACTCAGGTTGTGAGCAGAACTTGGACTGCATTACTGCAGCTTACCACTCTGCGCCACGGGGCTCTTATTACAACAATTTTATTATGATCTTATTACAACTATATTGCAACAACTTAAAACACAAATATAAAATCCCTTAAAAGTCATAAGATTAAAATACACCAGTTCAGTTCCTTTCCTCATTCAGTGGCTTTCTTTGCCCTAATTTTCCTGGCCGCTCGGCCATAAAGTGCCATTTTTCGGGAAACAAAAGGGTCGATATCGGAAAGTAAGAAAATTAGTTTGTCGGCGTCAGATAATGAGTTTGAAGCGGAAAGAATATTTACCAGGAACTTTATTCCGAAGTTCGATGTAAAGAGGGCAGGCCAGGATATACTGGGATAGATCTTCCACTGAGCTACCGCAGATACAGATACGTTGAGCCCAGGGTTTTTTCGAAAAACGACTGGCAAGAAGTTCCGTGGGCATAGTTTGAAATCGCAATGATGTGAAAGCAAACCACCTCTGTTCCCATCTTGCCTTGAAAACCCTAAGGGGTCGCCATCAGTCAGCTCCGCCTTGACGGCACTTTCTGCCACTACCATTGATGTGTTTGTTTCTTATGCGATTCATATGCAGTTTATGCATATATACAATTAACGTGTGCGGCGCATGTCATTTTAATAAGCTAAGAACATTCGTATTAACATCTGAATAATGCTGAAAAATGCACATATTTGATGGAAAACTTTGCCACGGAGTGAGATTGTGCAAGGGAAAAGCAACATCAAATGAAGCTTTTTGGGTCAAACCAATGAAGATTAAAAAAAATTGGACAGCTCCCCCCCCCCCTGGTAAAGAGCTGGTTTAAACTGCTGCCAGCGTAAATAGCATCTACACAAATCCAATTTACAGTTGTGTTTTGGCCCGCCTCTATCAGATGTTCTATAAACAGGATCAAGAGGAAAGATTTGAAGCAGGGGCTGAGATTAGCTTTATATTCTTAATTAATGGAGCTCTTCCGTGTTACCTGGGAAAAGATTTAGTTGCTACCTTTTACCCTCCTGCATTCCAATTGCAAATGTATATAATTCATTGAGATCAGTGCAAAAATACAGCCAAGCCAGAGGGAAAAAATTGATCCTGACCTTATTGCTTTAAAAAAAAGTTTAAGTTTTAAAAGTTTTATTTCAACACACAAAACAAACATAAAACATTCATATTCATACCATTTGTATGGAGCTTACTATTGAATGACTGAAAGCACATTTATTATGTGCTTTCATGCTTCTCCTACATCGAGGGCATTAATTGCCAGGCAGGGTTGAAAATAACCCCAGCCCCCTGATATATTATTAGAAGGTTTCCAGTAACCAGTATATGGGAAGAATAGAGGATTCCTCTGTCTCCTGAAATGCTGAAACCACTGATCTTATTGCACATAATATGGCAGGATACACATGTTCCTAAAAGCTTAGAGAGGGTTTCCTTTTGTAAAGAGAAAACAACTAAGTAGATACAATAGAAAAGCTGTGGGCAAGACCCAGAATTCAAAAGAGAAATGAAACTTGAGATGCATAAAACCTCTCAGTTTAGGCAAGTTCAAACTAATTTTATAAACCGTTCACCCAGCTCCGCTTTCCGTTTCCCATCTCATTTTCTCTTCTAGGTAAAAACAAATACAGCAAACAGCAGTAGACCTTGAAAAAACACATTAAAGTTGTGTGCGTGGTTCTTCCTCTTCAATATATCTCCACTAAATTGAAACACTGCTATATTTCCAAAGTGACAGCTTTAAAAGAAGCCAACGACATCGAGTCTGAAACTCAAAAAAAGGAGAACGCCAGGATCGTGTGGGTTGATTTTCCGAAAGTTTGGGCCAGGAGAAACTCCTCTGACCTCCTGTACCAAGCGCACTTAACCGAAGCCTCTTCTGGATAGAGCTTGATGCAGTGTTGCATCTTGGCTTTTCTTGTAAGCTAACAAGAAAAACTGCAAAATTGGGAGCCATAGTTTCGTTTCAGATTCAAAGGTGTGTTTCTCCATACTGTTACTGCGAGTGCCCATTTTGCCTTTATTCATTACCCTTGCTACAAGTCACCTGTCACATTTTTCATGCTTGCCTATCATTGGTGGGCTTGATGCTGTGATGTTTCTTTGAAGGGCCTTTGTGCATTGTTTTCTGAACAGGAAGTCATTCTCTCTCGGATCTTGGGCTCAGTTGATCTCCTTGTACAAACATACAATGGTCCATCTAGTCCAGCACCCCATTTAGAAGAAGAAGAGTTGGTTTTTACATGCCGACTTTATCCCCCTCTTAAGGAAGAATCAAACCGGCTTACAAACTCCTTCTCTTCCTCTCCCCACAACAGACACATAAGAACATAAGAAAGGCCCTGCTGGATCAGACCAAGGCCCATCAAGTCCAGCAGTCTGTTCACACAGTGGCCAACCAGGTGCCTCTAGGAAGCCCACAAACAAGACAACTGCAGCAGTACCATCCTGCCTGTGTTCCAAAGCACCTAATATAATAGGCATGCTCCTCTGATACTGAAGAGACTAGGCATGCATCATGACTAGTATCCATTTTGATTAGTAGCCATGGCTAGCCCTCTCCTCCATGAACATGTCCACTCCCCTCTTAAAGCCTTCCAAGTTGGTTACCATTACCATCATCTAGGGCAGGGGTCGGCAAATTCATTAGTCAAAAGAGCCAAATATCAACAGTACAACTATTGAGATTTCTTTTGAGAGCCAAATTTCTTAAACTTAAACTATATAGGTAGGTACACTGTTTATTAACTTAAATTAAACTTTAGTTAAAGTTTTAAGTCTTAATTAAACTATAGGTACACTGAATAAAACTTGATATCATACTTAATAGTGATCTTATTTATTGATAAAAATTAAATTGTAAGTCCCTGCCATTTCCCCCTCCCCGTCTGGAATCCTCGTCTGGAGGCCTGGTCTACAGCCATAAAAGCCTATTGGTAGACCTGGCCTCCGGCTGAGTCCCATTGGGAGGCCAGGTCTACCCATTGGCTTTCTTGGCAGTAGACCTGGCCTCCGGAGGCCCATAGAAGCCAATTGGTAGATCTGGCCTCTGAAGGGGGACTTTTTCCCCTCCTCGGAGTCCTGGTCTACTGCCAAGAAAGCCAGTGGGTAGACATGGCCTCCCAATGGGACTCAGCCGGAGGCCAGTCTACCAAAGGAAGCCTGCCCCTCCCAACAGCTGATAGGCGGGGGGCAGGAACCGTCAAGCCGCCCGCCCAGCAATTGCACGGCTAGAGGGGAGGGGAGGCTTTAGCCTCCCAACCATTGAGGGCAAGGGAAAGGGGGACCTGGCCATTCTCCACGGCGGGGGGGGGGGGAAGAGACAGCGTGCCCGCTCACCTGCTCTCTCTCTCTCTCAGGCGCGCCGGCTCCGCAGCCCGGCTGCCGGTGCGAGCAGGCGCGAGAGCAGGGCTCCGAACCAAGTTCGGAGAGCCGCACTTAACGGGCCAAAGAGCCGCATGCGGCTCGGGAGCCGCAGTTTGCAGACCCCTGATCTAGGGGACGGAGTTCTACAAGCAACTATGTGTTGTGTGAAGAAATACTTCCTTTTATTGTTTTGAATCTGTCACCCTCCAGCTTCAGCAGATGACTCCACATTCTGGTATTACAAGATAAGAAGAAAAGCTTCTCTCTGTCCACACTCTCCATACCATGCATAATTTTATAGACCTCTATCATGTCTCCCCTTGAGATGCCGGGGATTGAACCTAGGACCTTCTGCTTGCCAAGCAGATGCTCCACCACTGAGCCACAGCCCCTTCCTCGTGTAATGTATGCTAGAAGTGAGCATTACTTATTGGGAAAGTTTGATTATAGTGCAGAATTTTTACTTTTTCAAAGTAAAATAAATAATTCAGTACATACAAAATATACAAAGAGGAGGAGAGTAGTTCAGGCTGTGTGTGTGTAGTTTAAAGGAGGGAATAGCATACCTCTGAGTCCTCAGTCACTGCCTGAAAACTGCTTCTCATATTTAATCTTTAATAACTCTCTGAGCTGGCTAGCGGAAGGTGTTTTCGGTCCCATTCATTTCTGCAGAACTGCCAGTCCGGTGTCCTTTTTACATGCTGCGCGCACTTAAGAAAATGTATTGTTTCTACATATTGTTTTGAAGCTCAATAATGTCTTTTTGTCGAGAGCGACCATAATTCCCATTCTAATGAAAAATAGAGGTTTATATACTGATTTCATTTGACTTGTTTCATTTCATTTTTAGAACTCATTAAAATGTAAATGATAGCAATGGCCAAATCATTCAATTTGTGCCTTTTATGAAGCTTTCTTTTTTAAAACCGAAATTAACACCTTGGTGTTTGCATTGACTACCAGGCAGTGATAACCAAACAAGGCCCCGTTGTTGCTTTTCTTACATTAATGATACTGTGCAAACAGACAAAATTATCAGACAAAAGTCTCTCTTTTGCATTCAGGACAAAACCTGCCATCAACCCTGATAACACATGGCCAGCCTCACTAACATTTAGGGTTATCATGTCCCTCTTCGCCATTGGTGGGAGGTTTTTGGGGCAGAGCCTAAGGAGGGAGGGCTTTGGGGAGAGGAGGGACTTCAATGCCATAGAGTCCAGTTGCCAAGGCAGCCATTTTTTCCAAGTGAACTGATCTCTATCAGCTGGAGATCAGTTGTAATAGCAGGAGATCTCCAGTTATTACCTGGCGGTTGGCTACTCTACTCACACTGACCCTTTATTGTGGTATAATGTCTTTCTCTGCACGAGTCAGAAGGCTCGAGCTGAATAAGATGTTGGAAACCTGTAACTGGCACACGTGTTTCTTTAAATTCCCATAGCGTTGGGTGCACGACAAACTGGATCAGGAATATGGCATGGAGGGGATTGACCCCATCTTCTACGCCCTTTTCCTAATTAAAACTGTACTCAAACTGCTGTTTGTTCCGCTTTGGAAAGTTTGGGGTGTTACATTGGAAAACTAGCGTAGTGGAAAGGGCCACACCAGGTGACCCCAATGTGGAGTCTGTGGGCACCGTAGTGACTGCCGACCCATTCCTGGCGCCCATCAAGTGTTTTAAAAAAGTTGGCAGGGCAAGGTGTGGCTTAGCCCAGCAGGGCTTCTGAATGGCCAATGGAAATATGTTGAGGAGTGGCAATTAGTATTATTCATAACCCCACTCTTTGACATTGTGTGGCTGGAGCCACCTCCTGCGGCAGACATTTTGTGGCTCCATCCACCACCCTGTGTCAGAATTCCAAACTTGCCCACTGGCTCAAAAAGGTTGGGGACCCCGTAGGCGACACCATCCCTCCCCTTGTACATGTTTTTGATCTGATTCAGCCCTCCCCTTTACACCCACTGCTACTGAAAGAATTTTTAAAAGACCAGTCAATCCAAACACGGATCTCCAATATCTCATTTGCTTTGATCTAGAGATGCTATGGTCTTTTATGCATGGACACTTTGACCTACTTTCTCTGCTGGTCTGACTCGGTTTTTTGTTGGGGTCCCTTCGAGATGACCTCGCGCCCAGCCCGTACAATATCCGGGTCTTCCCGATCCTGTTGTAACGCGATTCGTCGATCTCCCCTGAGATCACTCCGGGTCAAACTGTCCCTATTTTCATGCATAAGCCAAAGCGTAGGAGAGGGGAGCGATGTTTTTCTCACAGTAAGCACTATGGCCAATTACAAAGCAGTGTTTTCAAGGGGCGGGGACTCAGACGCTTCCCAATTTAAGCTGGTGATTCTGCAGGACTCCGGAAACCCCAGGACTTTCTCCAGGGCAAACAACAACATGCATAGCATTTTTTGGATTCAGAACAGAAAACTGTGGGTCAAGAGAGTCTTGAACCCTAGGTAAAACTCCCATTCTTATGAATTCATGCTGGAGCCATAGTCCAGTTTTTGCCTAGAGTTTTGATCAAAAATGTTAAAGAAAGGGTAACAAACATTATCGAGGAGGGTTGCGGGTAGTGCGTCCCCACATGAGGTAAGGATGCCAAAAATGTGACAATTGAAAATGGTTCTTATCATAAAAAGGAATGGACAAATTTGCAGAGGAAAAGTGTATTGCTATGATAGCTCAATGGAACCTCTGTAGTCAAAAGCAGTATACCTCCTCTGACTGGGGACAAACAACAGAGGAGAGCCTTTTTCTTTCATTCCCCGCTTATGGAACTCCCTGTAGCATCTGGCCGTTGGAAACACGTTGCAGAGCTAGCTGAACTCTTGGTCTGATTCAGCAGAGGAGCTGAGCGTTTGTACGTAAAACATGCAAGTTCTGTGGTCTCCAAAAGAGGTCTGGCTGACTGTAGCTGAAATATTCACGACACAGGAGAGCAGCATCGCATTCTCGCTCTTTTTTTTTTTTTTTTTTTGTCCCACGGTACTCATCTGCTATTTAATCCGTCTCCCCATGCCATCCATCATGTAAATGAAATGTGGAACAGCCCCATGTTTCTTCAAGAGGCTATTAGCCTGCTAAAGCAAGTATTTGAGGCTTGATTAGATTAAGTAAGTAGACATGGACTCCACATTACAAATGTACTTTCCATTTAATTTATAGCTCAGATGTCAGAAAATCTGATGAACCATAATCAGCCATAAAGCGACACCTCCATATCTATCTAGAACTCGCCAGGCCCAATATATTAAGGTCACTAACATGGTGCAGTAAAGTCATCCTGCCAGTATTCCTATATGCTTTTTATTTGCAGGAAGAAAAGCCCTTGAATACCTTTTTATTAAGGCTGAACCAAAAAAAAACAGCAAACAGGGTGCAAACGCGGTTTGGTGGTACTTTGATTGGGGTTAATAAAAAGGTATTACATGGCTGTAGTTTTTGGATTTTGTTTTGGATTGATGTTGTTACCCTGAACCTGTCAAGAGGTCATCTTTTTCATTCCCCCTCCTTGCAAAAAAAACAAAAAACAAAAAAGGAAATTGCTGGACTGTCCTCAAGTGAAGTTAAACAACCCCCAAACTCACCTGGGCGCACCTTTCAGAAAAGAAATCTTCTCTTTTTGCATTTCCTGGAGGTGGGTTGCAAATTTATTCCAGACCACATAATGCGTGATCAATGCAATGCAAAGCCAACTTCAATGCAGATCCTAGAATACTGGAGGGAGTCTCAACATCTGGCTAGGCAAGGCTTGGAGGCCCCAGTTCCTTCCGCAAGCCAGCGTGGTGTAGTGGTTAAGAGTGATGAACTCTGATCTGGGGAACCGGGTTTGATTCCCCACTCCTTCACATGAGCAGCGGACTCTAATTTGGTGAACGGGGTTGGTTTCCCCACTCCTACGCATGAAGCCAGCTGGGTGACCTTGGGCCAGTCACAGCTCTCTCTGCCCCACCTACCTCACAAGGTGCCTGTTGTGGGGAGAGGAAGGGAAGGGGATTGTAAGCTGGTTTGAGACTGCTTAAGGTAGAGAAAATCAGGGTATAAAAACCAACTCTTCTGCTTCCACTTACAAAAACCTAGGAACATCAGCCCAAAAAGGACACTCATATATCAAACAACAATGTCTATACATGAATATACATTTGCCATACATAAAATGCACTTTTAATTATGGCAAATAGACAAGAAAACAACAACAACACATTTGAAAAACAGTCTTAATCAGTGGTCAAATTTAAACATACAAATTCACAGGTACCAAACGTTAAAATAGGTTGCAGCGGCCACCGTCTTAGAAGAGGAATTTCGTGTTTTGCAAGAATGAGGGGCAATAGCTATTCTATACAACTTTCCTACCACCCGTGTAAATTCTTATAGGATTTTTTAAACGTTTTTAAAGGTTTTTTTAAACAACGAATTCATCAGACCTTGAAGCTCTATCCCTAACATTGAGGGCTGCCAATCTACAGCATACGTTGCCTAATGCTTATGCCCACTGGCGAGAGGTTCTGGGGGCGGAGCCTGAGGAGGGCGGGGTTTGGGGAGGGACTTCAATGCCATAGAGTCCAATCGCCAACACGGCCGTTTTCTCCAGGTGACCTGATCTCTGTCGGCTGGAGATCAGTTGTAATAGCAGGAGATCTCCAGCTACCACCTGGAGGTTGGCAATCCTATTTATGCTGGCCCTGCGCATCCAACTACTAATCAGGTGGGGGTTTAGTGTCCTTGCACAGTCTGTATATAGCAATCATTCAGAGCATTTTATCACCTGAAGCTATAGTTTCCTTCCTTTCTGCAGGCTATCCCTGAATATTTGTTTTTATTTATTTATTTGAAGAATTTATATATGGCACCAAGGGTCTTGGAACAGCTCAATCTTGGCAAATTTGGAATCAGACTAGCTTGTGACGGGCATACCAGGCAAAATGCAGGCCTTAGAAGCTCGATGAACTCCCTGTTCTTGCAAACAGGGAACATGGTGGGCCACAGCGAGTTGGCAGTGTGGTCACCCAGCTTAATGAACTGACAGTTATGAGCACCTGGCTTTTGCCTGTGAGCTAGGGTTGCCAGTTCCAGTTTGGGAAATACTTGGAGATTTTTGGGGTAGAGCCTGAGGAGGGCAGGGTTTGGGGAGGCGAGGGACTTCTGTGCCATAGAGTCCAATTGCCAACGCGGCCATTTTTCCAGGTGAGCTGTTCTCTGTCGGCTGGAGATCAGTTGTAAGAACGTAGGGTTGCCAACCTCCAGATACTAGTTGGAGATCTGCTATTACAACTGATCTCCAGCCAATACAGATCAGTTCACCTGGAGAAAATGGCCGCTTTGGCCATTGGACGCTATGGCATTGAAGTCCCTCCCCAAACCCCACCATCCTCAGGCTGTGCCCCACCAGTGGCGAAGAGGGACCTGGACAACCCTATAATAGCGGGAGATCTCCAGCTACTACCCGCAGGTTAGCAACCCTACTGTGAACTAGCCAAAGTAAACCTTAATTTGAAGCCCTGCGGCTAATGCCAGACGTGTACAGCGCATTAAGTCTGTATGCCACCATGACTCTCTTCTTTCCTGTGTTTCATACGCTCCCACCTGGACCAGGAGCGTTCAGGAATGAAACTCAGCCCTCGTTAGCATCTACATGAGTCATATTTCTACCGTTGCTTTAAAAATTTATATGAGGTGAGGCGAGGACAGCCGGGAAGAGCTTCCTCCCTGAAATGCCACACTGACGCCGCACCAAAGCCAGCTCACAGCATTCGTGGGACCTGGAATTTTGCCCTTTGAAAGGTTACATGTCTTGCCAGTAAGGTGTCCTTAATGGATGCAACGCAGAAGGAAATCTACTCCAATAAACCCAACGCAGAAGGAAATCTACTCCAATAAACCCAAGTACACCCTATTAATTCCCTTTGGTGCCGAACGTTCACTTTCCGCTATCTCACAGCATCCTCCACCCCAAATCAAACCTGCCAGCTCCTTGCAGCTAACTTGCATTTAATTTAGTCCCGGGGAGAATCATCCCATTGTTTTCCCCCTAACCTCAGGCAGGTTCTGTTCAAGGTATGCTGCGTGGATGATTCCCTCCTTCCCTCTTGCCAAGAAATGGCAGCAAATGGTATTTTATGCATGGCTGTTTCCCTCGCCGTCACCCCTCTGACGACTTCATGTCTTTGTTTGGATGATGCATGCCGTTTCCAACCTTCAGAGGTCGCCTCGCTCTCCTCCTGCGTTTTCCCGCATTTTGCTCGCATTTTCAAATTCGAGATAAAACAGGTCCCTCAAAAAGCAGACAAAACACGGGGAAACACGGGGAAAGCGAGGCAACCTCTGACGGTCGGAAATGGCATGCTTAATACAAACATAGATGGAGGGGTGATGGTGAGAGAAACAGAAGAAGAAGAAGTAGAAGAGTTGGTTTTTATATGCCGACTTTCTCTACCACTTAAGGAAGAATCAAACCGGCTTACAATCACCTTCCATTCCCCTCCCCACAACAGACACCCTGTGACATAGGTGGGGCTGAGAGATTGTGAATAGCCCAAGGTCACCCAGCTGGCTTCATGTGTAGGAGTGGGGAAACAAATCCAGTTCACCAGATTAGCATCTGCTGCTCATGTTTAGGAGTGGGGAATCAAACCCGGTTCTCCAGATCAGAGTCCACCGCTCCAAACCACCACTCTTAACCACTGTACCACGCTGGCTCTCAAGGTATGCTGAGGGAAACAGCCATGCATAGAAGACCAATGTATAAAGGTTTAGGGGCAGCGTTAAGTTTAGGACTAATCTGCGAGATGCAACCCCTCCCTCTCACTGTTTCTTGGCTTATTTACCACTTAGAGTTAGACAAGTCCCAAAGCTTCACTGGCTGGAAAGGATGGGTAGTGGTGGGACTAGATCTGAGTTCAAATCCCCACTCGGCCAGAAAGCTCACTGGGGAACCTCGGGCCGGTCACGCACTCTCAGCCTGACCTGCCACACAGGTTTAGTGTTAGGCTCGCGAACTCCAGCTTGGACAATTGGGGGACAGTGACTGGTGAGGGTGGAGCTTGGGAAGGGGATGAGAGGGAGCTCAGCGGGGACGTTATAGGAGAACTCCAGACCCCTCTTGGTGGTTGGCAACCAGCACCGAAATGGGAGGGAAAGGTAGGGATGTGCCATGAAAACGTAAAGGAACGTAAATCGAAACGTACGATGCCGCCCACGTTTATGTATACAATACTCTGATTAGAGCAATGTTTCTTTTGCCCAACAGCGGAGAATTCAGGGTGGGTTCCCACCTGGCTTCCCCGGATTTCCCAGCGGTTGCGGGAGCGTTGTAGCACTCAGCTCACTGCATGGCTGGAGGCCACAGACAAGCGCCTCTCCCCACAGTTAGAGCCTCCACGTGGTAAGTTTTTAAGTGAACATTACACCATAAAATGTTTGTGTGGATCCATCCTTTGTGTAAACTGAACCAGTGTGTAACATTCACTCGATACAAGAAAGGAAACTAGTCTTAAAAAAAAAAAAATTGTCGTGTTAGGATAGTAATTTTAAGGTCATGTCCACGTAGGCCACTGGTTCCCAACCAGGGGTCCGTGGACCCCCAGGGGTCTGCGAGAACTAAATTAAGGTCCGCGAAACAAAGTTATAAACCCATAATAAATTAATATTTTCAATTAAAATTTCTCTATTATAAAATATATATATTCAAATATTATTCTAAGTTTAATGTTTAACTAACAGTTATTATTAAAGTTTATCTTCAAATTCTCCGAATTTTTATTTTGAACCTTGGGGTCCCTGCACCGAACAAAAAAGTCCTAGTGGTCCCTGGTCAAAAAAAGGTTGGGAACCACGTCGTAGGCCAGTCGGTTGGAGCTTGGGGGGGCGGGGACATGGTGGTCGTCACATGTGCCATGGCACTCCTTCTGTCGCTCTAGGACTGGCCAGAACTCTATGGTAAAATGGGGTCAGCAAGAAGTGACATCACTTCACTCTAGGAATCACTGGGAGTTCTGTGGTTTTATCACAGGGATTCTGGCAAGTCCTAGAGCAACATGGCAACACTTCCGGGTTTCCCCTGGAAGTAATAGCAGGCTGCGTGTGATGATGGCTTTTTTTTCCGTTTGTTCTTCTCCCACCTCCACTTGAAGTGGAGAACAGCAACAAAGGTTGCCAGCGGGAAACCTCTCGCTATAGCAGAAGGCCTGGCAACCCTATGCCCAGATGACATTGAAATTGTGTACAGCACATAGAAGGTGAGTTTAGTTTTGTGCCTCCAGGCCTGTGCATGCCTCTTGTCAGGTAAAGGTAAAGGTAGTCCCCTGTGCAAACAGCGTGTCATTAGTGACTAGGGTTGCCAGGTCTCTCTTTGCCACCAGTAGGAGGTTTGGGGGGTGGAGCATGAGGAGGGTGTGGTTTGGGGAGGGGAGGGACTTCAATGCCATAGAGTCCAATTGCCAAAGTGGCTATTTTCTCCAGGTGAACTGATCTCTATCGGCAGAAGATTAGTTGTAATAGCAGTCCTCCAGCTAGTACCTGGAGGTTGACAACCCTATTACTGACCCATGGGATTATGGCACATCATGACATTTACTAGGCAGAATATGTTTATGGGGTGGTTTGCCAGTGCCTTCCCCAGTCATCTTCCCTTTACCCCCAGCAAACTGGGTACCCATTTCACCAACCTCGGAAGGATGGAAGGCTGAGTCAACCTTGAGCCGGCTACCTGAAACCAACTTCCGTTGGGATTGAACTCGGGACAGGAGCTTTGACTGCAATACTGCAGTTTACCACTCTTTGCCCTGGAGCCCTTTTGTCTCTTGTCAAGAATCTCACAAAAACTTGAAGTCATATTACATGGCCAGGGCTGAAAATGGGCTATTCTTGCATGCAGACTATCGGTGATGAGAAAAGTATCAACGCACTCCCAACCACACTGTGCAGATAAAAGTACAGCATCTTTGGGGGGGGGGGAGCAGGGATCCTATGCCGTAACCAATCACATAACATTTGCAAAAAAACAACCCCAAAACACTCCAGCTTTTTTTGTGGCAGCAGCAGGGGACTTCTTCACCTGTTCTTCCTGTCATGAATGATCAAAGGCACTGGAGCTTGCTGGAACGAACTGACAAGCCTCTTCATGCCCCAATCCACCGGCCTTTTTGTGGAATTGGAGACTCTGATGTGTCCACAGAGTCATCCTATCCTCAATGGTTCGAATCTTCCCTTGAAGGGAAAGTGAGTTTTGTGTGTGCAAGAGAACTGTACGAAAGTGTAAGAGGAAATCTTCAGACGGTAGCTGGATGAGCGCTGCTTGCGTCTCAAAGGGAAACGTCTTTAGATGGTTCGGCGCTCGCTCAAAGGAAAGCTGGGCCCCCTGTAATTTGCCCAAAGTTGCTAACAGAAGTTCAGATACTCCAATGTCTAGCTGATTCTGGCTTGAAAAGTGTTTGTGCTTCGTGTAATTTGCCCAAAGTTGCTAACAGAAGTAGAGTTCATATACTCCAATGTCTAGCTCTGTGGTTCCCAAATGGGCAGTATCACCCTCTGGGGGGCGGTGGGATTACCTATGGGGGCACTAAGAAGCAAGAGGGCAGCAGGGGAGTGCTAGAAGTGGCCCCCTTCAACTGGGTTGATCTATTTACAATAGATCAAGCCATGGCACCATGTTGGCAAATTTGGTGGAAACTATCAGAAATTTTTTCCAGACTTTGAAGAGCTGGTACCACTGGATCAAGTTAATCAGTTTTGCTGAAAAAAATTTCAACTAAAAAGTTTTAATTTGATTTTTAATAGAAGTGCGATTAATTGTTACTGCTTTGAAATCTTATTGTTATTATCTTCTTTAGTGAGTCATGCAGACCCCTATTTTGAATAATGCTTTTTATAGGACAGGGTAGGGGGCGCTGGGGTTGAGTTTGTGGAACCAAGGGGGGGGTGGCCCGAAAAGTTTGGGAACCACTGGTCTAGCTGATTCCAGCTTGAAAAGTGTTTGCGCTTCGTGTAATTTGCCCAAAGTTGCTAACAGAAGTAGAGTTCAGATATTCCAACGTCTAGCTGATTCCGGCTTGAAAAGTGTTTGTGCTTCATGACTTCATGGTGAAAGCCAAAGGTGGGGAGGGGCAGGCTGGCCCAGGAGGGCTTGAGGCCCGTGCTCGGGGGGATTAGGCACCCCTCTTTTCCCCCATTACATGGTCTGGCTCTCCAGTTAGGTTTTAGATGCCCTGCAAGACCTTGGGATAATGAGCTTTCCTCCTGCGTCAGGTTTGCCAAATTCACTCTGTAGTTTTGATGTATGAGGATGGAAAACATTAAGGAAATTATACACACAAGCACAGTGTTTGGCATGGGCTGTTTCTTTCCCCACAATTGATTTGCTGCGGTGTCTTGTAATTTATTCATGCAAGGAAACAATGATGGATGGTGTAAATTATTCTTCTTTTTCCCTTTTGACTTAAATAATAATTGCCAATATCTCAGAACAGTATGGAAATATAGGGGGAAGACGGTATCAACAAAGTGTTGCAAAAGGCGCTACTAGCTTTTCCCCCTCTCAAAATATGGCAATTTCCACCCCCCACCCCCCAAGTTTTTTCTTGCTAAGACATTTTCCTCACTATGGTAATTTATGCATGGGAATTTTACCTGAGGTTCGTTGCTCGCTGGACCCACTCTTTCCTGTTGGGAATCTATGCACCAGCAGTCTCCAAGCTCAAATCAAGTCTCCCCCTTTAAATGCTGCTTTGTAATAGGCTTACTTGTAGTGAGAGAAAATCCCCTCCCCATCCTATTGCCACATAAAAAATCATTTTAAGAACAACAACATAAAAAATGGATCAATCTGAAAAAGGGGGGGGAGAAATCCAAGTCTCGGTTTTAAAAAGATTTTCTTCTGCTCAGAACGAGCTCCGAGGAAGCAGGAAGTATTTCAATCCCCGCCTCTGGACATGTTGCTTTGTAATTGGCTGTGAGTGAAACCAAGTTGTGTGCCCCGCACTTTGCCTTATGCATGGGGATTTCACCCAGGCTTTGCTCAGGGAAGACAGAAGAGTCAGGTTAACAGAGTGACGGGAAGTCCTGGGATTTGTGAGGGCTGGCAGCGAGGTCATCTCTAATGGGAAAAAACCTCATACATAACTCCAAAGAACAGCTGAGACAGACCGGGGGCGAACGTGAGTGAAAGTACCCATGCATAAATGACCTATGAATGAAGTTGCAGTTGGTGTGTTTTGTGTGTTTTGAGAATATCTTAAAATCTGCATATGACCGAGATATCTCATCTTGCAATCGGTAGAAAGTGCTGTCAAGTCGCAGCTAACTTATGGCGACCCCTTGTGATGTTTTCAAGGCAATAGATGAACAGAGGTGTTGCCATTGCTGGCTTCTACGGCGTGACCCTGGTATTCCTTGGTGGTCTCCCATCCTAATACTGACCGAAGCCAACCCTCTTAGCTTCCGAAATCTGAAAATACTGGGCTAGCCTGGGCCATCCAGGTCAGGGCCATCTTGCCATATATGAAAATAAATTTATATTTCACTGCTTTGTTTGACCACGTTATTGATTTGAAACATTAATTAGCCATCTTTCTTCCATAGGGAGCTCAAGGACGTTAACAGCATAAAAGCAAAATTTAAAATAAATATTCAGGACTGCTACTAAACTTAAGCATATGCAAAAATCGTCTTCAACTACCTGCTAAAGATTGAAAATGAGGGGGCCAGGTACACCTCTCTGACGAGGTTATTCCATAATTGTGGGGCTGCCACTGAAAAGGCCCTCTCTCATGTACCCACCAAATGAGGTTTTTTTTATTGATGGGACAGTCAGGAGGGCCTCTCCCTGCAATCTTAATTTCCGGACAGGAACACATGAGAGAAAACGGTCCTTCAGGGTTCTTATTTACACTTACCGCCTTATAGTATTGCGGGGTCTAACCCTAAGCTCACTTTTACTTTCTGCCTCTTCTACAGAGGTAAGTGCTTGAAACTAGAAACAGAGATTTATTCTCTTTCTGGGCGAAAACGCATGGTCGCTTTAGCCTCCTTTATTCTTTCTTTCAGCCAGGATTCAGCCAGGATCGAACACATGCGTTTTCACCGAACGTGCTTTCGATCCTGGCTGAATCCTGGCTGAAAAGGGAATAAAGGAGGCTAAAGCAACCATGCGTTTTTGCCCTTAAGTCTCTCTACCTCGTACTGCTTCTTAACATATTAGTTTTAAGCAGGTTACTAAAATATTAAAAAACTAGACCACATCTGAACAGCCCCGAAAATCAGTCACAAGGGCATAAAATTTGCAAATGAAAGAGCAATAGGTCTACTATTATCTTCTAATAAAAGAGGTAATGTCTCCCCTTGATCTATATTTTGGAGCAAAGAAAAAATTAAAGGATTTTTAGCCTCAGTATAATATTTGCATTCAAAAGTCACGTGATGTAGTGTCGTCACAACCTGTACTGCAGAAAGGAGTCTAAGTGAATTCAGACTCAGGTCAAAGAATATACTGAGCCACATGGCAATTAACTTGGCCCCGTTTCTGACCCATTCTTAAGAGGCATTGCTACAATTGCAAGCTGAATTTTACTAGCTTGAATCGTGTGCCTTTAACAATCTCTGCTGTACAGGAATATAGGCATGATGTTTCCTGGGCACGGAGAGAAAGTAACAATAAAACTTGTAGTTACTAAATTTTTGAAGACATTATTGGTATTTTCTGTTCACCATGCTTGACATGATTCTCTGTTTGACCCTTGGAGGAGTAATTAGCTCTGATCTTGTCCCTGCGGTTCCTTCTTTGGTGCCTCAGGTGTGCTCTCGCCCACAATATGATGCTTTTCAATGATTATTTGCCAAGGGGGCCCTGGAGAGCTCCTGGAATTACAACTGAACTTCGGACTACAGAGATCCGTTCCTCTGGAGAAAACGGCTGCTTTGGAGGGTGGACTCTATGGCATTAGAGCCCTGGTGAGGTTCCTCCCCTCCCCTCACCAAACCCTGCTGTCCCGTTGCTCCAACCCAAATTTGCAGGAATTTCTCAGCCCAGACTTGGCAACCCTTCCTCCACTAGATGGGTGTGGTGTTCTAGAGTCACCAAGCCCCAAAGTTAGAGAGAGGGACTAGCCTAGGATCACCCAGTGAACTTGTTGGCTGAGCAAGGATTTGAACCCCCAGGTGTCCCTGGCTCTTGTCTGACATCGTAATCATGACACCAAACCCATGTTGAGTTCTCTGCTTTGTCTTTGCAGCTTACTCCACTCCTGACGTTTCTGTGATATTCCTTTCCCCATGCTTGCCAGCTGTGGCCAGTGATGTGGGGCAGAGGTGTGGAAATGTACATAATCATAACAGAAGATGGGGTACACTAAACACTGTGGAAGGAAGAAGAGTTGGTTTTTATATGCCAACTTTCCCTCCCACTTAAGGAAGAATCAAACCGGCTTACAATCACCTTCCCTTCCCCTCCCCACAACAGACACCCTGTGAGGTAGGTGAGGCTGAGAGAGTGTGACATGCCCAAGGTTACCCAGCTGGCTTCATGTGTTGGAGTGGGGAAACAAATCCAGTTCATTAGATTAGCCTCCGCTGCTCATAGGGAGGAGTGGGGAATCAAACCCGGTTCTCCAGATCAGAGTCCACCGCTCCAAACCACCGCTCTTAACCACTATACCACGCTTAGTATATAAGTAGAGCAAAGAGAGGTCTGTCTCCCTCTACTGGCATCTTCCACCAGAAGGTGAAGACTTTTTTGTTTTGTTTGGCATACCTTCAATAAAAGTAACTGACCCTCCTCTCTGGTTCTGGTTGTGTATTTGTTGAATCATTTTATAATTTTAAATGTTTTTAATTGTTCAAAATGTTTTTATGTTAGCTGCCTCCGGGACCCCGGTCAGGTGGAAGGGTGGCGTAAAAACGTTTAAAATAAAAATAATAATAATAAGTGCAAGTTTACTCACAAATTAACCCAACTTCCTAATCGCAGGGGCGGTTTCTTCCCCTTTTCCCAACAGCTTGGCTTGATCCATTTGGCTTGAAAAGCACAATTTGTCGTGGCTTGCTTTTGGGTTGTTATCGCTACGTATCTGTATGCCCTTTTCCGTAGACGTGCTTGTCGTTCGGACTGCGTTTCCTTACTGTGGCACACTTGAAAGCTCTGCAGTCTAGCCCTGGGCCAAGAGGAATATCACATCGGCTCTGCTTTCCAGTTCTTACAAATACTCACGGCTGCCTCTTAAAGCCCCCCCTGCCGAACAGCGGGACTCTTTTCAAGGACAACTTTGAAGTCCGGATCTGCTGCCGTTGCTCCGGCACATTCTGCTGCAAGTCTCCGAGCCAAGGAGCCTTCCTGTAAAGCACTTACATGCGGAGAACCGAACAATGTCTGCTGAGGGTGAAGAGGGAAATTAAAACCTCTTAATTTTTTTCCGCCAGGCGCACTGGCCCGTGCGCACCAAAGGCAAAACTAGCATTATACTAAGAGGAGGGACAGCTAGAAAATTAGCTTTGGGACCTGCTTCCTGTGTGCGCTGGGTCTGTTTCTGCTGCCGCAGCAAAAGAGCAAAATCCTCGTGCTTCGGTGGGGAGGGCTAGCTGCAGGAACACAAAGGCAGATTTCTTTGGCCTGCTTCTGGTTTGTTTTAAGAAACAGCATCGTGCCTAATGGTGCGCTGTTGTAGTGCTTGTTTGGCTGACTGTTAGCATAGCTGCCCACGTAGCTGAATCCAGCGTATGAATTTACAGCGGTCTCCCCATCTGACCTTAAAGTTCTCAATCCCCATTTCTACTAGGGTCACCAATCTCCAGGGGGTGCCTGGCGTTCTCCCAGAATTACCTTCGGGATACATCACATCCCCAGTAAGATCCCTCCCTTCCTCAAACTCCACCCTTTCCGGGCTCCACTCCAAATCTCCAGGAATTTCTCAAACTGGAAGTGGTAACCCTAGTGTCCTCTGGTTCTTGTAGGTTATCCGGGCTGTGTCCTCTGTCTGACCCATAACAAAACATAAATGGAGAAACCCCATGCCATATTTTATTTACTCAAATTCTTAAATTTATCCCCTAAACAAAACTAAAAATTATTTTAAATTGCTCAACTTTCTTTTGTAAGCTTGTTTGACATATTCTTATCCTTTGGGGCAATTTTGGGGGCACTCCCTTACAAAATTGTTTGCTTATTCATAGTCATTTCCCTCAGGGATGGCTTCATGTAAATGTATTGGCCACTTGGGATGTTGACTTTGTCCTTGGTGGTGGTGGAAAGCGCCATCAAGTGACAGCTGACTTATGGTGACCCCGTAGGGTTTTCAAGGCAAGAGACGTTCAGAGGTGGTTTGCCATTGCCTGCCTCCATGTCACGCCCCTGGTATTCCCTGGAGGTCTCCCATCCAAATACTTGCCAGGGCTGACCCTGCTTAGCTTCCGAGATCTGACTAGATCAGGCTACCCTGAGAGATCCAGGCCCTTACCCACAGTATTCATTGAGCCTCTGGTGCAGGGGTGTCAAACTCAATTGTTACGAGGGCCGGATATGTAGGGTGGCCAACCTTGAGGTAATAGCTGGAGATCTCCTGCTATTACAACAGATTCCCAGCCGATAGAGATCAGTTCACCTGAAGAAAATGGCCCCTTTGGCAATTGGACTCTATGGCATTGAAGTCCCTCCCCCAAACCCCGCCCTCTTCAGGCTCCACCCCAGAAATTTCCTGCCGGTGGTGAAGAAGGACCTGGCAACCCTACGGATATGGCATCTCTTGGTTTGGCCGGGGCATGCCTTGCCAGTCCAGATCGAGAGCGGGGGGGGGAAGGGGTGGATGGCTCGCAGGTCAGACAAGAGCTCTCAAGGGGCCTTATGTTTGACACCCTTGCTCTAGTGGGTCTCTGTACATGATAGGGACACCGTGTTTGGTTGGCGGGTCCTGATCTGGTGGCGGAATGTGCTGTTCAGTCATAACCGACTTATGGTGACCCCATAAGGCTCCCAAGGCAAGAGATGTACAGAGGTGGTTTGCCATTTCCTGCCTTGACCTTGGACTTCCTTGGTGGGTTCCCATCCAAGCACTGACCAGGGGTTCTGATCTTACAGAGCAGAAATCCCAGATGGGAATGTAGAGAGGCACTGCTCTCTCGCATGTGTGTCATTATGTCTCAGTTGTCTCCAGCATTAATGCAACTGGGGTTTACCGCTCCCTCTTCCTTTTCTGCACTGCTTGCGGTGCCACTCCGGTCTCGCCTATAAAGTATTGTGCTTTTCCCCATTTGCTCTAGACCACTGCTGGTGCTAATGTGTAGTGACAGTTACTCAGTGCTAATGATCACCTTTGGGGATTTTTCAGAGCGCTTGCCTCTTGCTGGTCAATGGTGAAATGTAATCAATAAATCTGCCAGCCAAGCTTTTTGTGTTGCCTTTCCTCTTGGAATTGAAGGAACACCACTATTACTGATTTGCGACCAAGTCCCCCTCAGAAAGGTGCCCCCTTATGGGAATTAGGCCAGTCCAATTGATCTATGAAACAGGCTGGTAAATCTTACATGAATGAAAGGAGGAGGGGGAACAAGGAGTATTACTTACCAGAGGGCTGTTCCACAGCATGTTTTGGTTGAGATGATATAAAGAGGGAACAGTAGAGGAAGGAATGGGTTTGAGTTGTTTTCTAACTTTGGGAAAATCACTTTATTCATATACTCCTTCCTCATCTATTTAGTAGAACCAGTCCCTACCGATGCGGCCGATTTGTGGTGGGTGCCAGCTCCAGGTTAGGAAACACCTGGATATTTTTGGAGCGGAGCTTGAGGAGGGCGGGGTTTGGGGAGGAGGAGGGACTTCAATGCCATAGAATCCAATTGTCAAAGCAGCCATTTTCTCCAGGTGTACTGATCTCTATTGGTTGGAGATCAGTTATAATAGCAGGAGATCTCCAGCTAGTACCTGGAGGTTGACAACCCTAGGTGGAACCCACTCCCTGTTCTCAAAATTCCAAATAAGCACACAGGTTCAACAAGTTTAGGGACCCCCCCCCTTTAATATATATTAGATCAGCCCCTAATACTTAATATTGCTGGAATTTCCCTGTTTGTACAAATGCTGGATTTACACATCACGGCCACAACATAGAACACACTTAACTATTCCACGTGGCAGTCATGTAGTAAGTTATGCACATGGCGTGGCCCTCCACATGGTTTGGGGAATTACCACAGACACTAAAGAGCTTTGCAACAGCATGGAAAAACCACCCAGTTGGTCATGACGGGGCAACAGCCACAGTGTAGAGTTTGAAATTATTCCCAATCCATGTGGTGGCTACCAACTAACTACAATGCCTACTGCTGGTGTTAGAGGCATAAGAACATAAGAAAGGCCCTGCTGGATCAGACCAAGGCCCATCAAGTCCAGCAGTCTGTTCACACAGTGCCCAACCAGGTGCCTCTAGGAAGCCCACAAACAAGACGACTGCAGCAGAACCATCCTGCCCGTGTTCCACCGCACCCAAAATAATAGGCATGCTCCTCTGATCCTGGAGAGAATAGGTCTGCATCATGACTAGTATCCATTTTAACTAGTAGCCATAAATACCCCTTTCCTCCATGAACATGTCCACTCCCCTCTTAAAGACCTCCAAGCTGGCAGCCAGAGGTGGTGACGGCAGGTCCAGGTCTACTTCCAGGGACCTTTTTTCCATAGTAGAATATACATCTGCATATCATTATTTCATATACTTTCTGTACTTATGGAAGCAAAGTTAAGCACAAAGTTGTGTGTGATACTTTAGGAGATGCTGGTTTAGTGTTAAATAGTAACTATGGGCCAGGATGACGCCAGTCTTATCCCTCCCCCCGGGGGAAAAAGGAAATTAATCCAATCCCTTCTTGTGGGGTAATATCCCAGCACTGACTAAAGGTAAAGGTAAAGGTCCTCTGTGCAAGCACCGGGTCATTCCTGACCCATGGGGTGACGTCACATCCTGGCGTTTACTAGGCAGACTTTGTTTGAGGGGTGGTTTGCCAGTGCCTTCCCCAGTCTTTTTACTGACCTCAGAAGGATGGAAGCCTGAGTCAACCTTGAGTCGGCTACCTGAACCAACTTCCGTCGGGATTTAACTCAGGTTGTGAGCAGAGCTTGGACTGCAGTACTGCAGCTTACCACTCTGCGCCACGGGGCTTCCTAGCACTGACTAGATGCGGGATATTCCACCTGTTTAACAGCAGAGTCCTTAAACAGCCAATTCCTAGAATGTGGAGAAATTTTGAATAGCACTCATATCAAACGTTTAAGAAAAACCGTTTTAATGAATGTTCATAAAGTCTTTCAAAACGAACAACATTTTCTTTAAGAGGTTTCTGTAACTTTTACCTCATCTTAACTAAAACAGTGTAACATCTTGAGAGAGTGTGAGACAGACAGAGACAGGCACTTGTCAGTGGCAGTTAGCAGCATCAGTTAGTTACAGTAACTGTCAACAGAAGGGAGGGGCTGTTTCCAGACGAGGAAAGAATCATCTGTCACTCAAATTAGGCTCCAGAGATTTTTCCAACACACACCCCCAAATAACATTTCTGCCAAACTTTTCCACTGTAAGTTTATGCCTGGTATTAGGGTTGCTCAGCCTGGCAACTGGTGGGAGGGTTGGGGGTGGGGACACAGTAGGGGGGAGATGCAAGTGACGGCAGGTAGCTCTAGGGATCTCTGGAAACTCCATGGTGAACCATAGAGTTTCTGGCGATTCCTAGAGGTACCCGTCATCGCTTCTGGGTTTTCCCCGGTAGTAATGTTGTCACGACGGCAACACTGCCATTTGTTTTTGTTTTAAAAATTTTCCTCCACTGTTAAAGTAGTGGGCAATGAGAGCTCAGGTGGGAGATCCCACAGGGGGCTTGGCAGACCTACCTGGTATCCACTAAATTCATGACTGCCACATGCTATTTTAAGGTACAGTAGCTGAGACCTTCTCTCTGTCTTTACCAACTGATCAGCATTTGTGTACCAAACATTCTTGTATCTGCACAAGCTGGCATCCTCTTAGGGTACCTGTTGATCGGTTTGGGCAGTGCACATTGGCATGTGCTTCTTCACCTCGTGCCATACATACCAGTAAAGGGATGAACAGTATTCTTGGCTTTTAGATTAAATACCCGCAAACATTTTGTCAGTTTATTACAGCAAAACACTGTGTAAGCCGACATTTATTTTTTAATTAATGACCGGCAAAGCTTTTCTTTCAGGCTTTCCAGCTGCCTGCCGCTGAGTAATAAACAGCGCCGAGATGGATGCCAAATGCCTTCCCAGAAATGAGTCTACTGTGTCTGACAAAATTGTTACCTACTTTCCTAGTTCCTGACAAGGGCTGAGGATCTTCTTTAATTTAACGCAGGGTCTTACCGCCCATAAAAAAACCCACACTCTTCGACCTTAATGATCCAGTGGGAACTTGGGATGCATGTTTGTTAATTGAAAGATTAGTTCATGGTTTAGACCTTCAAGGAGATCAAACATAAATTCTGCCATCCCCAGAACTTCTCAAGTCCCTTGCCACTCAGCTACCTTTCTTAAGCACTCCTTTCAACCTTCTCCCCTTTTCCAGCTCTCTCTCACATTGCTAATGCTAGAGAGGAGCCATGGGTCCATGGATTGAGTAGCTACTTTCATTGTGGAAGGTTCTGGCTTCCGCCCCCTGGTCCTTTTCAGCAACTAGACTGTCATGATGTCACTTCCTGTTTCAAAACAGGACCTGACTTTCAAGAAGTCTGCGTCCATCCGGTGCTCCTGGAGATCTCCAGCCAAGGCCTGACATCCCTGCATCACGTCCTCCCCAAATTCTGCCCTCCCCAACCACTGATCCCCCAATAGGGTTGCCAACCTCCAGGTACTGGCTGGAGATCTCCTGCTGTTGCAATTGATCTCCAGCCGATAGAGATCAGTTCCCCTGGAGAAAATGGCCGCTTCGCCAATTTGCCTCTATGGCATTGAAGTCCCTCCCTTCTCTAAACCCCGCCCTCCTCAGGCTCCACCCCCAATATCTCCAGGTATTTCCCAACTCAGAGCTGGCAACCCTACCCCCCAAATGCCAGAGCAGTGTCGGGAACCTTAATCCTCTGTGTATTCAGTATATCCACTGGATCTCAGAAGCAGAGCTAGTGCTAATATTTATGGGTAGGTGCTGCTTGACATTCAGATGCCAATTATGCTCGAAAGCACCGTCCATAATAAAGAGATATTTATTAATTATTTTTGGCTTCCACGTGACTTTGAGCGTCCCCACTTAGCACTGAGTAACTGCACTATCTTCAGATACAGGAGCAAAACAAAACACCAGACCTTTTTCCCCATTCAGAGAGCTTTCACAAATGTTCCGCTTCTTTTTGTCCCGTCCTTTACCTGACTATCCTTTTTGCAAATTTATGGTCCCTTTTTAAGCCTCTGGGCAGAAATGTCCTTGTGTTTCTCCTGGGAATAATTGATATGAAGGTAAACATTAGTTGCTCTGCTTGGGGTGTTTCCGAGCAACACGGAATAAATGTTCAGGGCCGAGAGTGCAGGCATGTGATTGGCAGGTCTATTACGGCTGCCCTATGCTCCTCTCGCATTCCTTTTTATTAGTAATTATGATATGGGGACTCTGGCTTCGGAACACTGGCCACAAAGCTCACCAACATTAATAAGATGGTTGTCAATAATAATCACCGGGACTCGGGGTTTAATTTGGGATCAGAATTACTGGAGCTTAGTCCTAGCTCCTAGATCCTGTCTTTAGGGACAGGATTCATCCCATGGACAGCACGTGAAAATAAACTCTTTGAGCATGCGAACATGTAACGCTGCCTGACATGTTTTGATCCAGGGGAGATGCACAATGGTCTCGGTGCACATTCAAAACATGGTGTAGTGGTTAAGAAGGGTGATTTGGAGCGGTGGACTCAGATGTGGAGGACCGGGTTTGGTTCCCCACTGCTCCACATGAGCGGCGAAGGCTAATCTGGTGAACTGGGTTGGTTTCCCCACTCCTACACACAAAGCCAGCTGGGGGACCTTGGGCTAGTCACACTCTCAGCCACACCTACCTCACAGGGTGTCTGTTGTGGGGAGGGGAAAGGAAGGTGATTGTAAGCCGGTATGATCCTTCCTTAAGTGGTAGAGAAAGTAGGCATATATAAACCAACTATTCTTCTTCATCTTCTTCTTCTACTCCAAGTGTCAGGCTTTATGTTTGACACCCCCGCTCTACTCCCTCTTCAAATTCAATCTGGTGCATCCGTGCTTCTCTTTCCAAATTGGCATGTTAACATCAGTGGGTATTGAACTACAGCACATCTGCTTTACCTTGCCCTCCAGGCTAAGAAGAGAAAGAGTGGCTACCCCATATGCCCTTGCATATGGGTAAGAAGAGAGCATGGGGCATGCTGCCTTGGTAGAGGACATTCTAGCCAAACATTTCTGCTCAGGAGCACAAGCGTGGCCTTCTCCAGCCATTTAATGACTTTAAATGCAATAGTACAGCACTAGACCCATGCTTGCATCCATTTCCTATCCTGTATGTGTGTACAAGGGTGCTTGAATCATTATTTTTGCTGTCAAGTCATATGGCGATCCCGTAGGGCTTTCAAGGCAAGAGACATTCGGAGGTGGTTTGCCATTACCTGCCTCCCCTCGGAGGCCTCCCATCCAAATACTAGCCAGGGTCAGGGCTGAGAGTGTGTGACTGGCCCAAGGTCACCAGCAAGCTTCCACGGCATGAGTGGGGATTTGAACCTGGGTTTCCCAGGTCCCAGTCCAACACCTTAACCATTACACCACGCTGGCTCTCTTGAGTCATACCATAACAGAAATGCTATTGTGTGGTGCCAAGGAGAAAAATAATCTTTTCTGTAAATTGTTTCCGCTGGGTAGCCATGTTAGTCTGTAGCAGTAGAACAAAATCTGAGCCTTGTAATGACTTAAGATCAACAGAGTTCTCCAGGGTGTAAGCTTCTGCAAGTCAAAGCTCCGTTTGTATCTGACGAAGGTTTTGTATCTGACGAAGGTTTTGTATCTGACAAAATGAGCTTGTGACTCTATACATGGATAACTCGCCTATGGTCATTGATAGCCGGACAGTGCTTCTAGATCTAGTCAAAGAGGCTTTCTCAGTGGCTTTTGCTGGCTAGAAGATGTTCTTTTGATGAGCTCAGATGGTTGTTGCTACAAGATGGGACTCAGTGAAGTTCTTGTGCGGGGTCTGCTGGAAAGAAACTATTGCATGGTAAGAGTCAGGCATCTGAGCTCTAGCAGGTGGCTCAAAGAACAAACCTTGAAGGAGCATCGTGTTCATAGACTCATAGAGTTGGAAGGGACCACCAGGATTATCTAATCCAATCCCCTGCACAATGCAGGAAATCCACAACTACCTCCCCCACACACCCCCAGTGACCCCTACTCCATGCCCAGAAGATGGCCAAGATGCCCTCCCTCTCATCATCTGCTTAAGGTCATGGAATCAGCATTGCTGGCAGATGGCCATCTAACCTCTTGTTAAAAACCTCCAGGGAAGGAGAGCTTACTACCTCCTGAGGAAGCCTGTTCCACTGAAAAACCGCTCTGTTCCTAATGTTTAGACGGAAACTCTTTTGATTTAATTTCAACCCGTTGGTTCTGGTCCGACCTTCTGGGGCAACAGAAAACAACTCGGCACCATCCTCTATATGACAGCCCTTCAAGTACTTGAAGATGGTTATCATATCCCCTCTCAGTCTTCTCCTCTTCAGGCTAAACATACCCAGTTCCTTCAACCTTTCCTCATAGGACTTGGTCTCCAGACCCCACACCATCTTTGTTGCCCTCCTCTGGACTCGTTGGTGTTGCTTTATTTGGGGAGGAAACTGATGTCACTTCCTCTGCATGCTCTCTTGCTTCCTCATGCTGAACATGGATATTTTTATGTCATCAGATGTCACCAGAAAGCCTGTAAGCTTCCTTGCTCTGTACTCCCCTGAGGGATGCCCAGGAAGTCTTATTACATGGGGAAGCAGAGAGCTACATGTGCAAAAAAGAACTGTATTATGAATACCTCAGATCCGCACACTGACCTGCAGCAAATTACCAACACCAGCAATGCCCTTAAGCTAACATTGTGATTCAAATCCTACCTCCAGTAACACTTTCGTAAGCCCCACTGCAGTCGGTGAGATCTGGGCTCAGATTTAACCGGGTACCGCCTTGAAGTCTAGGCGTCTGTCCTCGAACGGAGAAAATGCAGGGCAAAATCGAATCGGCTTTGCCTGCTTTAGGCCCAATCTGCTGGGAGGCGTCGAACGCGAGCACATTTTCTCAGCGTGAGCACTTTGGTCCCTGCAATCCAGAGGGCTGACAGAATGAATTACGAATGGCACGGAAACTCCTTTCTTTTTGTGGGCTCTGTCGTGAATGAGTATCATTACCTGGGAGAGCGGCACTAACAGTTAGCGCTCAATGGCGGCGGGAACTTTGTTATAAATGGGTATCATTTTGTCACGCACACAAAAATGTGGAAACTTCGTCGTCTTCTAAGAGCCTGCTGGGTCCATTTAAGACCAGCATCTGAACATCATCTGCTCGCCAATATACTCCGACATATTAATCTTTTTTTACTGCTTTGCCGCTTGATTTGTGGCTCTCATTTCTCTAGCCCGAAGGCTATGGTTTTCTAAAGTGATGGTTACGCTCAGATCCTTACAGGGAGCAAAAATTACATACATAATACATTTATGGATCCCTTTTACTTACTTTGTAATAGATTCCGTATTATGGATTTCTCTCTCAATCTCCCTCTCTCTCACACACACACGCACACACCCCGCCACCCACCCCCGTGAAGAATTTTGCAAGACCAGAAGCATTAGGATTTTGCAGAGGTTGTGACACCGGGCAGGATGTTGCTAAGCTCTTTTCCCCATCCCATAGCAACCAAATGGGCAGAATGCCAGGGAGGCTTTATTAGGCATTTTACACCGTTGCCATCTTGGAGCTCTGCTGCCTTTCGGGTGTTAATAAGGCACCTAACTATCTGTTTCAGGCTTTTATGTTCTGGATAGGAAAAGGTGCTATCATCAAACATGAGCAGCCCAGCTCCCACTCCCCAATTTTTAGTATTTTAAGTATGCTTTTGCAATCTTGTTTATCTTCTTAGCAACTCGGCACTGTGGGCCACTCACCTCCGCATTGAGCGGCTCTTTAGATTTAGTACAATTTTGAAACCCGGCCTCCCAGTTCCAGTGTCTGTACTTAACATTACAGCAGTGTAACTGCTATCATCAGCGAGAACAGTAGTTTAACAGCGTGGTGTAGTGGTTAGGAGCTGTGGACTCTGATCTGGAGAGCCAGGTTTGATTCCCCACTCCTCTACATGAGCGGTGGACGCTAATCTGGTGAACTGGATTTGTTTCCCCGCTCTTACACCTTAAGCCAGCTGGGTGACCTTGGGCTAGTCACAGCTCTCTTAGAGCTCTTTCAGCCCTACGTACCTCACAGAGTGTTTGTGGTGGGGAGGGGAAGGGAAGGTGATTGTAAGCCGGCTTGATCCTTCCTTAAGTGGTAGAGAAAATTGGCATATAAAACCCAACTCTTCTTCTTTTTCTTCAAATTTACTTTTTAACTGTATTTGTTCTTTTGTATCCCGCAAACCTTTTTTTTTTTTTTTAGCAATGGGAAAAGGCATATTTTCATTTGGAAACAATGGCTGTAAGCTGCATATAAACCTGAAAATTAAATAAACCAAGTTGGATGCGAGGTGGGAGGGAATATTGAAGCAGCCGTCATCCTTGGAAACTCTGAGATTCCTGGGAAGATTATTCGAGGTTCTTTAATGAGGGAATAAGCAATGGAACTCAATTTCCCCTCCAAAGATAACTTTCTGCCCACCACTATCAAATTTCCCTGTGATGTGCAGCAACAAGTGTGTGGGGGTATTCCTGAATGTGTGCTCAGTCCTGGTTCACACATGTGGGAGAATGTGATTGTAGAATAGTCTGTACCTCCTCAGTCTATGTGTTGCAGTTTCCAGATTTGAATGTTCCATTGAGTGAAAAATCTTTCTGTAAATACAAAAATGGCCACCGCACAGTGAGAACGGTTCTGTCCTTCGTATTTCTTTCTCCATGCTGGTTTTCTGTTTGCTGTGACTTTTTAACATAGGGGAGCTTTCCAGAACATGATCTTTTATGGCTTTTGCACCTGCGGTCTGAAGGGATAGAGTCCACTGAACCACACCGCCATTCATAGAATCATAGAGTTGGAAGGGACCACCAGAGTCATCTAGTCCAACCCCCTGCACAATGCAGAAAATTCACAACTACCTCCCCCCCACACCCCCAGTGACCCATACTTCGTGCCCAGAAGATGGGCAAGGTGCCCTCCCTCTCATGATCTGCCTAAAGTCATAGAATCATCATTGCTGACAGATGGCAATCTAGCCATGCACACGGGACAACAATGAATCCCAATGAATGGGGACAACAATGAATCCCAATTTACCACGGGACAACAATGAATCTGGTGTGAAACCCAGAACCCTCTGCAGCATGGCCGAGTTTCCTTTTTTGCAGACGTTAGAGGATTTTTCAGCAGATAGGCTGTTTGGGAAAGGGTCAAATTTAGTCCTGAATTTGAACTTCCGCAGCTATTAAAAAAGTTGAATTCAACTTTTATTTTCTTGAAGTTTTGAAGCCTACGCCTAGAGTCTGTCAGTTGGATAAGATGGAACATAAAGAATGTGAATCATTTTAAAATAAGTGGCCAGTCATCATTAATTCATTTTGTGCTCATTACAGTGCCATTAATCATGATTTATGCATTTGGGTACTAATACGGAGTTCCACTGAAACTCTGGTTTGCCTCTAATTTTATTTCAAGAAAAAATAATTGGATTGCTTAAAAGTTGACCTCCTCTGCCTTGTTCCTCTCTTTTTCAGAAATGATGGCCATGGGGAAATGAATCATTTTTGTGACTGGCAAACGGGATGCAGAGCCCTCGATTCTCTGGCTCTTGCGTTAAATCTGGGACAGGGCAAAACGACAGCCCAGTGCGGGTTATATTAAATGAAGTGGAGGTGGTTGTCCACATCATGGCAAGATGATTCTTACATTGTAAAGCCCCACCACAGAGCAGATCAAGAACAGATATGACATTGGATCTGGAAGCTAGTTGGCATACCCTGTAGTCCTAGCAAGAAAGGAGCCTCTTCCTTTACTGAATACCGCCCTTTACAGCAACATTTCATTTTGTTTCTTTACCAGAGAGGGTAAGAAAATTGCTCCATAGGCTGTGGCCGTGGGCTTTCCAGCTGTGGCTGTCCTAACAGCGTGGTGTTGTGGTTAAGAATGGTGGGTTGGAGCAGTGGACTCTGATCTGGTGAACCGGGTTGGCTTCTCCACTCCTACACATGAAGCCAGCTGGGTGACCTTGGACTAGTCACAGTCCCCTGTTGTGGGGAGGGGAAGGGAAGGCGTTTGTAAGCACTTTGAGACGCCTTAAAAGTAGAGAGAAGTAGGGTATAAAAACCAATTCTTCTTCTTCTTCTAGCAAGACCACTGCAAGTACATGGAGGCTTCACTGCATGTTACATGAATTGGTTTTTAGTGCTAGCACATGACTGTTGGACATGCTTGGAGGACTTTGTTTTCTTAAAGATTTAATTTATTTTTGGAGAAAGAATCTTATTTATTTGTTCAGTTATTTGTTTACTTGCAACACCGTACCACTTTTCAGTCGTAATTGAGCAGATCTTAATGTCCAGGAGGTAGTTCCTATGGAAGAGTACAGACTGTTAAGGTTTTTAAAGATCGATACAGACACTTTGAATAGCGCCGAATGTGCTTCTTCCTTTTCAAACGGGCATAATGTATTTGCAGGAGCAAATGGCTAGCCACGTTCTGTACTCATTATTGGTGGAAAAACAACACACAAGTATAGTTATCTACTGCTGCTCCGATGAATTGTAGACTGCCTGTTAAACCTTTAATTATCTGCTTGGCTTGTAGATAGCTGTTCAGTTGTTGGCTTTTGTTCACTTGTCAGCTGCAGAAAAGCAAAACATAAAAAACAACCCATATTATTTGCAAGCAGGAGAAAAGCGCAAGACATTTGCAGATTGCTTCTAAATGTAGTTACTGTAAACTCGGTACAGAATTACATAATGTGATACATATTACATATTTAAGTTAAGTTTATTGCTCATTAGTGAAAAAAGTCATAAGCATATACAGAGACACATAGATGCCTAGAATGTATAAAATACATGTAAAAGTGTTAAAAGCTTATAATTAATTTATACATGTTCAACAATTACATAATTTTACAAAGTTTTGTATAGGCATAGTAACTTTATACTTATACTTCCCTGCAGAAAAGCCATCTATGTTGGCATGTTGCTTCATATGAAGAATTTCCTTCGTAACATTCTTCGTGTTACCGTGCAAAGATGAGAAATACAGGAAATCTTTCCTCTGAGTATAATATAGAGAGAAGGGGCAGTTTTCTCCCATTTTGGGGGGAGGGGTAAAAATAGATACCTTACAAGCTGGGAGCCGTATGGGGAAGAAATAATTGGGAACATTTACCCTCAGGCCCAAATCTCTCCCGGTAGTGAACATCCATAGTCCCATCAGACCCAGGTTTGTTTACTTTTAATTTACAAGCCAGTATTTTTCTGTACACCTTGGGAATCCAGTGAATATATAGAAACCCAGATTTGGTCTACAGGTATATCTCTTTTACTGCCTTTATGATTTGCTATGAAGGGTATATATATATTCCTCCTTCCATTGCAGAATGTATGCACTATGGGCTACAGCGAATAGATTGGATCATAAGAACATAAGAAAGGCCATGCTGGATCAGACCAAGGTCCATCAAGTCCAGCAGTCCGTTCACACAGTGGCCAACCAGGTGCCTCTAGGAAGCCCACAAACAAGACAACTGCAGCAGCATTGTCCTGCCTGTGTTCCACAGCACCTAATATAATAAGCATGCTCCTCTGATCCTGGAGAGAATAGGTGTGCATCATGACTAGTATCTATTTTGACTAGTAGCCATGGATAGCCCTCTCCTCCATGAATGTGTCCACTCACCTCTTAACACCTTCCAAGTTGGCAGCCATCACCACATCCTGGGGCAGGTAGTTCTGCAATTTAACTATGTGTTGTGTGAAGAAATACTCCCTTTTATCTTTTATCTGGTTTGACTCTCCCCCTCAAATCCATCCCACTAACAGCATGATTTCCTCTGGACGAGGAGCCTGGTGATAACACAGATTCCAGTGGAAGAGCTTCTTGTTGGGATCTAACCGCATGTGTTTTGAACCTTACTCACAGACATGGGCCCCTATCCAGATAAGCTTATTTTGACTAGATATCACAGAGCATGCACATTTGCCCCTGGAAGCAATTCTGACCCCCGTTTCTCTTCCAGAAAGTCTAATACTACCAATAAACGTGTGACTTGTTGTTCTCTGAAAGAGAGATGTATAAACATACAGCTCAGGGTCATTATGTCATGCGTTTTTTAGCATTAGCTATTACCAGACAAGATTCGGTGACCCGATTTCAATGAAAGCTGTGTGTGTTGAGTAATATCCAGGTCTGTACCAGTCTTATCTATAGCATTTTTATCTCTTCCAAGGCAAATATAGTTCTCTTTTATTCCATTTTTTCCTTACAACAACTCGGTAAGATAAGTTACAGAGAGAGAGAGAGAGAGAGAGAGAGAGAGAGAGAGAGAGAGAGAGAGAGAGAGATTGGCCCAAGATCGTTGTCATGAGCCACCAAGAGAACTGTATGGTTGAAGAAGGATTTGAACTCAGGTGTCCTCAGTCCTAGCCCATTACTCTAACCCCTACACAACACTACACAATTCCAAGACGAAGGGAGTAATTCTAAGCAAGTTTACTCAGAAGTAAAGCTCCAATCCTGGGTGAGCAGAGCTGCGTAGGAGTTAGCATGACCCCTACGCCGGTGTCCATGCCACTTTTACTGAGCAAAGTGGCACGGACACTGGCATTGTGTGACATACGCCATCGCCAGGGAGCAGCATGGCAGTGCCGGCCTCAGGTGCTGGCGCTGCAGCTTTCCCGGAAGCGTTTGCTCACTCTGGTGTCGGGGGGGGGGGCATTCCCACGATGTTCCCAGGGTTGGAGCTGACGTTAGCCCCAAACCCCTTTTGACCCAGGAACGCCCCTTCACGCTGCCACGGAGCTATGCCAGCAAAATGGAGTCTCAAAGCGTCTTACAATCGCCTTCCCCTCTTCTCCCCAGAACAGACATCTTGTGAGGTAGGTGGGTCTGAGAGAGTTCTGAGAAAACTGGGACTAGCCCAAGGTCACCCAGCAGGTTTCATGTGGAGGAGTGGGGAATCAAACCTGGTTCTCTGGAGTAGAGTCTGCTGCTCTGAACCACTATACCTGGCTGGCTCTCTATAGATTTTATAGCCTAGCTATAAAGTCCTTGACTTATATCTGGGTCGCCCTGAGGACAGTTAATGAGTTGTGAGTTGCAAGTCTTCACAGGGAAATCGATTCCCAGGCTCTTGGGGGCCTAATTCAGATTGGGACCCTGGCATACAGGGAAAGGGTGCTTTTGTCCTTTTCCCCCTTCACCATTTTCTTGACCTGAAACAACCTTGTTTGCCTTATTGGGGGATCCATGTGTATTGATGGGGTATAGATTTCCCCAGCGAGACAAATAGCACCCCTGGGCCATTTCAGGTCAAGAAAACAGTGCGGGAGGAAGCATAAACCGCCTTTCTCTTTATACTGTGGTACCTATCTGAATTGACCTCTTCACACTCCTGTGACCTTGGGGAGGGGCCATGGCTCAGTGGTAGAGCATCTGCTTGGCATGCAGAAGGTCCCAGGTTCAATCCCCAGCATCTCCAGTTAAAGGGACGAGGTAAGTAGGTGATGTGAAAGGCCTCTGCCTGAGACCCTGGAGAGCCGCTGCCGGTCCGAGTAGACAATACTGACTTTGATGGACCAAGGGTCTGATTCAGTATAAGGCAGCTTCATGTGTTCATGTGGACCTGAGGTCCCAGAGAGGAGCTTGCCCACTCACATTGGATTTTAAGTCTTTGTGGTGGACCTGGACACAATCCGAAGATTTTGTAATCCCTAATTGTATCTGAGGATTTTATATGCTGTGGTTGCATTAGAGTGGTTAAATTGGCAATTGCCCATTCACTTGCATTCTCTTTGGTGGCTCCTACAGTGTGTAATGGTCTACCAGAGGCTTTTAGGAAGCCCCCCACATTTCTGTCATTTTGCAAAATGTGCAAAACAGAATTGTTCAGGAGGGTATTCTTGTCGGAGCAAGGCTGTGGTGTAACTGTTTGGCTCAAGAGGTGACTTTTCTTACAGATGAAGTCTTTCCTGCAATGATGGTCTTGTTGCCTTTAAACAGATATGCATACAGATATTGTTTGCATGTGTTGTTTCCCTGTTCTAGAATCTGAGTCCCATGACATTGTTTTATCTTACTAGAAATCTATGCTATTAGATTCAACTATTTCAGATCTTGTAATGCACCTACTGATTGCCTGATGTTATCATCTTTTGTGATCTTTCTACTGATCGACGGAAACATTTTTTATCATACTTGCCAGCATGGTGTAGTGGTTAAGAGCAGCGGACTCTAATCTGGAGAACCGGGTTGGTTTCCCCACTCCTGCACATGAAGCCTGCTGGGTGACCTTGGGCTAGTCACAGTTCTCTTCAAACTCTCTCAGCCCTACCTACCTCACAAGGTGCTTGTTGTGAGGAGGGGAAGGGAAGGTGGTTGTAAGCTGCTTTGAGACTCCTTAACTGAGAGCCAGCGTGGTGTAGTGGTTAAGAGCAGCGGACTCTAATCTGGAGAACCGAGTTTGATTCTCCGCTCCTCCACGTGAGCGACGGACTCTAATCTGGTAAACTGAGTTGGTTTTCCCTCTCCTCCACATGAAGCCAGCTGGGTGACCTTGGGCTAGTCATAGCTCTCTCGGAACTCTCTCAGCCCCACCTACCTCAAAGGGTGTCTGTTGTAGGGAGAGTAAGGGAAGGAGATCGTAAGCCGATTTGATTCTCCTTAAAAGGTAGAGAAAATCAGGGTATAAAAACCAACTCTTCTTCTTCTTGTAATCCACCTTCAGTAAAAGTGAGAAAGGCAGATTAATCATCATCATCATCATCATCATCATCATCATCATCATCATCATCTGTCTAATGAATAGCTCCTTGGCTTATTAAGCATTAGAATCCTAGTGTTTCATCACAACCGTGAGCTACTTTCCAGTGCTGGACAGCTCCTCTATGCTGTTCCCTAGGCTGCAGCCTAAAATGTTTGTAGGAAACACGGCTGCATCGGGAAATCCTGGCGCATCCCCTACTCTATCCTTAGAGGCAATATCACTGCCCCCCATATTAAAGGGATGGGTAGGCCTGCCCCTCTCTGAAGAAATGGTGCGCACATCCAAGCCGTTGGATTAATTTTTCAGGACGCCCTTCACCCGGTTTTCACTTTTGCACACCCAGATTTGGGGATCGCCGCCCGAAATCTGTGAATGCCGCTTCAAAGGAAGTCTTCGTTCAAAGGAAATGGAAGTATTGGGCGCCTCTTGCTTTCTCGTCTTCCTCCCCCCTTTTATTGTGTCTGTGGCGCTGATAATAAATAACCTGCTGCCATAAGACATCAGAGCCAGCACTCTTGAATACTATGGTAGGTGTCATTGTGGTTATAACTGCTATATAGCAAAATGACGGAGGCTGTCTCTTTCCCAGGCTAAAATACAGAGATATGTTTAATATTTGACACATTTACATCAGCCACAGTTGCTAGATGTTGGAGGTTATGGTTCCTTCACTTTCTATTTTAACAAAGCCCAGGCTGCCAAAGAGAGAGCAGGAGAGAGATTTCCTCCGATGGCTGTTAAAATCCTTCACCCTTTCCCTCTTGTACCAGCTCTAGGCAATAAGCAATCCTTTGTTAGCCGGCTGGTGTATTTGAGCTAAGCCAACAACTGCAGGAAATACGTGTAGATTTTTCCGTAGTGCTGGTAATTTATTTGTCAGCTAGGTTTGTGCAGGGAGGATTGGCAGCAAGGATTCTCTGTACCCATTAAATCCTAATATTGTTCCTGTACTCTTTTCAAACTTTAGGCCAGAAAGGAGTCACAACAAGAGAGTTGGGTGCAACAACAAACAAACTTGCATAGAAAAGAAATCAGAGGTTTAGAACACAGCGCATGCCTAACACACGGCACTGAAAACAGATGAGGTACAAATATATTTAAGTTCTAAGTAGTAAGTCCATAATATACCACAGAAGGAAATATCCGACTTGATTCCTTAATTTGTCTTGCAATTCTAAAGAACATAAGAAAGGCCATGCTGGATCACACCAAGGCCCATCAAGTCCAGCAGTTTGTTCAAGTGGCCCAACCAGGTGCCTCTAGGAAGCCCACAAACAAGATGACCGCAGCAGCATTGTCCTGCCTGGTTTCCACAGCACTTAATATAATAGGCATGCTTCTCTGGTACTGGAGAGAATAGTTATGCATCATGACTAGTATTCACTTTTACTAGTAGCCATGAATAGCCCTCCCCTCCATGAACGTGTCCACTCCAGGTTGGCAGCCATCACCATAGCCTGGGGCAGGGAGTTCCACAATTTAACTATGCGTTGTATGAAGAAATACTTCCTTTTATCTGTTTTGAATCTCTTACCCTCCAGCTTCAGCAGATGACCCCGCGTTCTAGTATTATGGGGGAGGGAGAAAAGAAATTGGATGATGTCCAAAAGTGTCTTCAGATTGCAAACAGTCTCATTGGTTGGATGCAGCAGACTCGTTAGGCTAATAGAGGGATTTTCCTCCAGAGGAAGGAGTCTTCCTCATGCTCAAGGATTTAGAAGAGGATCTTGCATCACTGAAAGCTCTTCTCGCTAGAGGAAAGTGCCCCTGCGAGCAGGACAGATCTGTGGGATCCAGCCTAGTATTTTGTCCGCTGTTATATCAAATGAGTGGTTACGACTGTTTTTGTGGTTTCTCTTCTTTGATTGCTGGAGTAAAATATAAGTTCGTCCTAAGACTGAAGACAATTAATTAATAAGAAAATAAGTTGTTATGACAATAACTGTCAATACAGAAAGCAGTAATTATTAAAAGAGGCAACCCGATAGATAGATAGATAGATAGATAGATAGATAGATAGATAGATAGATAGAGAGAGAGAGAGAGAGAGAGAGAGAGAGAGAGAGAGAGAGAGCGAAAGAGAGAGACAGACAGACAGACAGACAAATATAGATACACACACACACAAAGTGTTCATAAGAACATAAGAAAAGCCATGCTGGATCAGACCAAGGCCCATCAAGTCCAGCAGTCTGTTCACACAGTTGACAGAGACTGCCATCCTCCTCTTCTGCAAATGGAAATGCTTTTCTGTCGGAGGAACTGCATGACTGGATACCATGCCGTTGTTTATAGGCGCTGGTGTAGCGTAGTAGCTAAGAGCATGTCCCGAATGTAAGTTGCCAGTTTGAATTTCATCTCAGCTGCAAACTCAGTAGGGAGCTTTGTATAATAATAACAGCGTGCCATCATGTTGCATCGTAACCCCCAGGATCATGGAGGTTTCTTTTTTTATTATTTTAATTTTTATTTAGTTTTCGCATTCATAACAAATAATACAAAACAAACAACAATACAACCCGCACATCTAACACAAGGCAATTCTAATGCAAAAACACTATAGCATACCAATACCTACTAATTTAATCACCGCTTTACTTTCTTCAACTATCCTTAATATAAAATAAGTTCCAACTAGGCTAATATCATATCAAAATATATATGCATTATATTTGCCTTACAATTATTATCTGTATCAGGGCTTCTTAAACTTTTTCCACTCGCAACTCCTTTTTGTCTAAGAAATTTTTATGCAATCCCAGCCATTTCCACCCAGCCTCAGTCTCCCACCCGCAATATGGGAATAAGAACACCGACAGGGCTGTTATAACAATTCCTGTGAGAAAGCACTCCGAGCTTTGAAAAGCATTACGCAAATGCAAAGTATGATTATGGACAGGCTGTTCAGGAACTACTGTGTTCATAAGCAGGGTGCAAATAGAATTAATGTGTGTGTGTGTGTGTGTGTGTGTGTGTGTGTGTGTGTGTGTGTGTAAAGTGCCGTCAAGTCGCAGCCGACTTATGGCGACCCCTTTTGGGGGGTTTTCACGGCAAGAGACTAACAGAGGTGGTTTGCCAGTGCCTTCCTCTGCACAGCAACCCTGGTCTTCCTTGGTGGTCTCCCATCCAAATACTAACCAGGGCTGACCCTGCTTAGCTTCTGAGATCTGACGAGATCAGGCTAGCCTGGGCCATTCAGGTCAGGGCATACAAGCTTTTAATGTTTAAAAAAGCTGTAAAAGAAAAGGGTTTTCTGGGAGATTCGTTCCCGCACGCTCTCCTTGCTCTCGTTATCACCCTTCCCTTAGTCGGATGATAAACGATGCCTTGACTTCTATTGACTGGAAAGGGACCACCGGGGTCAGAGGCAAGGAGATTCGGTGAGGCCAGCCAAGCAGGAGAAGCCAGTCACACCTCATTAGTAAGCACGTAGGTAGCGGAGCCTTTAGATTTGTTTCAGACCCCATTGCGCGAGGTGTCCTGACAGCATGAGTTATGTTGGCAGGTTCCCCTCAAAGGGAAAGAGTGTGTCACGCCGGAGAGATGAAACATGTTTCACTGTCACCCTCCACACAGAATAAATGGATGGCCTTACAATCTTTCCATCGGGCGGCATTCCCGTGTTTTGAGGGGGGAAAGGGGAGGAAAAAGGAGAGTCGAATTTGATGTTATAAATCACCATAATTTGTTACAATTTCCAAAGACAAATATGACAGGATGGAATTACTTTGCGGTGCTGAGACAGTCATTTGCAAAAGCCATAAAATGCCACTATAAATCGAAGGACGAGATATATTTAATCGGAGGAAACAGAGCACAATAGCCCCCCCTCCATTGTGTTTGCAAAGAACTTGCCGTGATGTCACGTTATTGCAAGTTGCCGCTTCTGTTTTATTCTTCCGACTCAAACTGGCCGTCGTGTAATCATCATAACAGCCAGGGGCAAATTCTTACGACTGGAAGAAAAACCAAAATTCACACCAACAAAAAATGTCTGATGCGTATGATAAAAAATAATAATAATCTGTGCACATAAAGAGTATTCTGGAGGAGGGGAGTAGAGAAGATGGGCAAGTATTTTTCTAATAAAATTATTCTATTTCATTTTTTCTGCTGCCTTTCTGACCTCAAAAAGGATCCCAAGACAGCTCACAACAATGTAATATAATTTGCTGTTAAGGCAATGAAAAGTTTCTGCCTTCTAGTGGATACTTTGAAAATAAAAAAGAAATAACTGGGGAAGTTCAATGCAACTTGATTTATAACATTGACCACTGTGATGGAAAAAGTTCAGGATAAGGCAATAAAACTCAAAACTTGTTATCTTTTGAATCATTTTGAAAATCTCCTCGTGAGCCCCCGAGTCCAGTTCCCCCTGATAGGTGCTTCAGAAACCCCACTCTGTCCCCATTTTTGCAGGCTCAGGCAGGTATCAACATCTTTACCAAGTATTCTAGTGGACTGCCATAAGTCACATACTGGCCACATGTTCTGCAGATCTGATATAGAAGTACATGACCCTGAATGATGCTCAGTCAGATTCCTCTACATTTGAACAAATGCAGTGGGGAGGAAGGGTACTCAGTTGTCTTTGTTGTGCTGATGTGCCCCTGTCCCCTGTTCTTTTCGTCTGTCCCCTTGTTGATCCCAAGTCAATGGCCAGCATGGTGTCGTGGTTAAGAGCGATGGTTGGAGCAGTGGACTCTGATCTGGAGAACCGGGTTTGATTCCCCACTCCTCGGCATATAAAAACCAACTCTCCTCCTTCTCCTCCTCCTCCTCCTCCTCCTCCTCCTCCTCTAGTGACACGAACTAAGGTCTCAAGACAAAAGAGGAGTAGCTAAAACTGGAGCCCTCTGATTTTTTTCCCTTAAAAGATTGGCTCAACAGGGTTTTGTCTTTTTTATATTTTTTTATTGGATTTTTCATAATGAAAACATAATAAAAACATACAAAAAAATCTTAAAAGAAAAGAAAAAAAGAAAAAAAAGAGAAAAAAAGAAAAATTTCTCCTCTTTTTTATAAATTTTTATTGCATTTTTCATAATGAAAACATAATAAAAACATGGCTCAACAGGGTTTTGGAAGTACGAGGAGATCTTATCTGCTTCCCTTTTCATACGAGGGGAAATTACTGTCAGCTCAGGTACATGGTCAAGTCTTCCATAATAATGAAGAGGTCTGCCAAGAGCCGTACTATCTTGGGTTCCTTTCCATACACTGTGACCCAGACTGCGTTAAGAAGTTGACGTAAATTTGCGATCTGTGATGCAACCAGGGTTGCCAGCTCCAGCTTGGGAAATTCCTAGAGATTTGGGGGCAGAGTTTGAGGGCGGCAGAATTCGGAAAGGGGTATGAGCTCAGAGGGCATGTGATGCCATAGAATCCACCCACCAAAACTGCCATTTTCTCCAGGGGACCTGATCAATATAGTCTGGAGGTCAATTGTAATTCCAGGCGAACTCCAGGCCCCACCTGGAGGTTGGCAACCTTAGATGTAGCCAGTCATTCGAATGGCCTCTAAAAGAGAGCAGTCTTCTGTGTCACACGGCATCATTAAAAACAAAAAGCAGAGGCAGGCTTTGATGTGGAAACTCTTAATTCGGGCACCTCTGGCAATCTCTTCTCCGAGCCTTACCTGTTCTGCCCTTTTAAATCCTCATTTTCTGAGTGTCAGAAAATAGATTTGGGTGTAATCAAGACAGAGACGAACTGCTGTTGTGTGTGCTGTGCTGAATAAATCAATCCCCAGCAGTGGAGCGTTGCTGTTATGAAAACCTCCTCCACGTGCAGAATCAGACAGAAGGGATGAAATGCTCCCCCCCTCCCTCTCCTCTTAGCTGGAGATCCTGATATGTTTATTCTGCTGCTGGGGAGGAAACCAGGAGGCATCTGAAACCTGAGGATGCAACAGGACCTTCAGCAGATGCTGACAAGAGGCGTGCAGGTGTTTCCTCCGCTTTCCATCCTCCTCTCTATAGGGGGCACCTTGTTTCATCCTTTGGCTGCTATTCACAGAGCATAACATCAGTGTCAAGGCAGCCGGCAGCCGCTAGCTTCACAACTGTCTCTTCTTTTCTCTCTCTCCCGCCACCCCACAATAAACCTTCCCTTCATTCTTGCCCAACTGCATGAGCGCGAAGTCCTTCTTCACAGCTCTTAGGCAGGGTTCCTTGCTCAGTCACTTGACTTTTACATCCATGCGCCACAGGAGAGAGAGCAAAGAGGAAAGGGTCGAGGCCCTGGTTGTGTCTGATATAGCTCTATGGCTGGCGCTGCTCATTTGATGTAAAAATTGTAGGTAGAGCCGCACTGGATTGGTCTAGGCGTCCACTTGTCCTGCTTCCCGTTTCCCACCTGATGCCCCAGAACGCCTACAGTTGTTCCCGGAGGACAAAACCGCCACATGTTATTGCTCCACAGAAACTAGTAATCCGAGGAATATTGCCTCATGTGGGACCTTCAGCAATGCATTGTGGCCCGCTGGGAGCTTGACAATCTTTTCTTCGGGCAGATACCCAAAACAGGAAGTGTAGGTTCCTAGTAAGTTGCTGTGTGGGGGATACGGGCTGGGGTTTTTTGCCTTGGAGGATCACAGATTGTACAGACCTCGTCCAGAGGGATCCTGGAAAAGCTGAAAGAGGCGAGATGGGAAGAGTGACGGGATCAGGTTCAGTCCCTGGACCTGACGTGCCTTAACCTTGCTGGCAATCTTTTAGAATGAAATTGAGAACACACGAGTTTGGTAACGGGACAGTTTAAAGAAAGTAAATCGGATCTCATTAAGAAGAGTTTTTGCATAAGGGTATAAGTCACAGGGTCCTGACCTGGCTAGCCTGATCTCATCACATCTCAGAAGCTAAGCAGGGTCGGCCCTGGCTAGTACTTGGATGGGAGACCACCAAGGAAGTCCAGGGTCGCTACACAGAGGCAATGGCAAACCACCTCTGTTTGTCTCTTGCCTTGAAAACCCTGTGTGGTTGCCATAAGTCATCTGTGACTTGGCAGCATTTTACACACACACACACATGAACACATGAAGCTGCCTTCTACTGAACCAGACCCTTGGTCCATCAAAGTCAGTATGGTCTATTCAGACCAGCAGCTGCTCTCCGGGGTCTCAGGCAGAGGTCTTTCACATCACCTCCTCGCCTAGTCCCTTTAACTGGAGATGTCAGGGATTGAACCTGGGACCTTCTGCATGCTGAGCAGATGTTCTACCACTGAGCCACAGCCCCTCCCCTAGCCACTGCTAGTCATTGCTGTGTGTAACACACAAGTCAAAAGTCAGTCAATTAGACCAGATATTTGGCAGCATAGGATTAGCATTAATGTGATGCAGGAGACACGTGCATCTCCTGTTTTTTACACTGAAATGCAGCTGCATAAGAGCAGTGCATATGATTGGCTCTGTGGAAGGGAATGGGAGGAAAGGTGGCATGGTATAGCCCGATCTTGTCAGATCTCGGAAGCTAAGCAGGGACGATACTTGTAAGGGAGGCCACTCAAGAAGACTCTGCAGAGGAAGGCAATGGCAAACCACCTCTGCTTCTCACTTGCCTTGAAAGCCCCTTGCTGGGGTCACCATGAGTCAGCTGAGACTGTTCCCATCTTCGCCTCTATTTTGGCTGTCATCCTCTCGCACAAAGAGTGTTGTGGATTTGCAGATAGCTGGATAACATAACCTACCTGGTTTCTTTAAACAGCAGTGTCTGCAAACCTGACACCTGTTTCTCAGGAATAGAGAAGGGAGAAGAGTTAATAAAAATAGCTTAGGAGCATTTGCAGCTCCCTGATCCCTTATTTACTTGTCCACGGTGCTGCCTCAGCTCAGGTGGGCCAAGGGGAAACTGCTTGTTTCCTCTAGTTTGTATTTACAATTAATCAAGGGCTTCACAAATGTCTGGAAGGTAGTCCAGGAGCACTAAAGCATTTCTACACTAACTAGAGAGAAGGGACTCAAGGCACTAGTTAATCTCCTTATAGGCGTGAGGAGATCAACAAGTGTTTAATAATGTTGGCAATGATCCAGCAGTGGCTAGGATGCGGTTTTTGCTTTGCAGAGGGAGAAGACAAGAGCTTCCTGTCTTCGGTTGCTTTTCAACTGGGCATTACAGAAGCACATTTAATGTTCTCCTCAGTTTGTACTCCTGATCCTTTTTGTCTCCATGCCCAGTAAAATCTTCTGTGGTTGCCATGAAAACTCCCAAGATGGGCCAACTTCTGTGTGTAACTTTTTGGAAGAAGTGCTTCCAAAGTTGCACTGGCCCACCTGAAAGCGTGCTGAGGGTTCAGAATGTCCACAGGATTAGGAAGAACATGTGAATCCATGCCCCACAATCTGACTGGTAAAAGCTGGGACAAGGGTTGTAGCAACCATAGAATCGTAGAGTTGGAAGGTACCACCAGGGTCATCTAGTCCAACTCTCTGCACAATGCAGGGAATTCACAATTACTTCCCCCCACACCCCCAGTGACCCCTACTCCATGCCCAGAAGATGGCCAAGATGCCCTCCCTCTCATCATCTGCTTAAGGTCATAGAATCAGCATTGCTGACAGATGGCCCTCTAACCTCTTCTTAAAAACTTCCGGGGAAGGAGAGCTTACCACCTCCTGAGGAAGCCTGTTCCACTGAGGAAGCGCTCTGACTGTTAGAAAATTCTTCCTAATGCCTAGATGGAAAGTCTTTTGATTTAAGTTCAATCCGTTGGTTCTGGTCAAACCTTCTGGGGCAACAGAAAACAACTCGGCACCATCCTCTGTATGACAGCCCTTCAAGTACTTGAAGATGGTTATCATATCTCCTCTGTCTTCTCCTCTTCAGGCTAAACATACCCAGCTCCTTCGACCTTTCCTCATAGGACTTGGTCTCCAGACCCATCACCATCTTTGTTGCCCTCCTCTGGACACTAAAGCTAAGCAGACCTGGGCCTAGTCAAGGCCTGGATTAGAGACCTCCTAGGAATCCTGTGCGTTCTGCCTAGAGTTTGAGAAAAGAAGAAAAGTGGGATATAAATTTAATAAACAATAGTTCTCTACAGGTGTGGAACTCCCATCATTAGTCCAAAACAAAAGATACTGGTTGGGTCACCCCCTCATATGTGCTACTGCCCTCTATCCTAGCTTTGTTTTCTCCAACCACAGCCACTACAGTGTCCTCTAGAATTACCTGTTGTCCCTTCTGCTCTGAAACTCCCAAAGTGACTGTGGCGAGGCATTCGGAGGGACATTTTTCAGCTCCGCGGGAGAGAGAAGTAATCCCAACGTAGAGGCCTCCCTGAGGTGAGGCACAGTTCTTAATGGAAGGCATTGAGGACATTGGTGGCTTTATCCAGCACAACGTGCCACTACTCCTAAGTGTCAGCTGGCCAGGCCACCGCTGCGCAAACCATTTCCACCGCCATTTCCACCTCTTTACCCCTCAGGACTCAAACAACCTTTAGTTCAGTGTTTTCATTTTGGAAGACGTTGCCTCTATTTTAAAGCCACCGCCAAATATATATATATATATGAGAAAGAGGGCACGTACTTCCCTTTCTATCATCTTTTGGAAGCTGTTACTAAACCGTGTAAAGCTTCAGCCAGTGAGGAAATGCTTTGAGGGCAATGTCAACAAGAAGGAGAGGGAGCTGTGAGAGGAACCTGAGAAAAGTACAGGAAACGCTGCGAGCTTTTTTGAGCCAGTCAGAATGAGAAATCTTGTTGTTTGCTGCAGGTGGGTTGATGTTTATTTGAAGGGGGGGGAGAAAGGACCTGTCTCGGCCTGCTTGCTGATGAATTATTTGTGTTGCCCCAAACCCTTTTTTCGGATTTGAAATTCTTACCATGTGTTCACGTTCACGGATCCCTTTTATTGTGGTGCGGTTAGAGAAGGATTTGACATTTTTAAAAATATATATATATTGCTTTTAAATGAGAGTGGGGCTGAATGAGCGGGATACGGGGATGTAATTGTAGAGAACGGCAGGAGCTTGCTTCCTCAATAGCTGAAGAGGTGGATAGGATAGGAGTAGCAATAGCTTTGAATTTCCCATCCCTACTGTTTCAATCTGAAAATGCCCAATTTCAAAATCACTTTTCTGCAAATTCTGTTTCCTAGCACTGAATTTCCTGCAAAACTTATGAACACAAGAAGCTGCCTTCTACTGAATCAGACCCTTGGTCCATCAAAGTCAGTATTGTCTACTCAGACCGGCAGCAGCTCTCCGGGGTCTCAGGCAGAGGTCTTTCACATCACCTACTTGCCTAGTCCCTTCAACTGGAGATGCTGGGAATTGAACCTGAGACATTCTGCATGTCAAGCAGATGCTCTACCACTGAGCCACAGCCCCTAATTCTTTTTTCCGCGTCTGTTGAGATTCAGTAGATCAGCATCACACAAGCAGAAACCTGCAAGTCTTGCAGAGGGTGAATCCTGCCCTCCCCACTCACCCACCCACCTGCATCACTCTCACCCTCCAGCTTCACCAGATGACCCCGCATTCTAGTATCACAAATATGATCAGCTTTGTTCCCTGACCTGCATCATTTTAGGAACACAAAGGTCAGAGGTACAGTACAAATGTATACAGGTTGAGTATCCCTCATCTGGAAGGAGGTTGTAAGCCGGTTTGATTCTTCCTTAAGTGGTAGAGACATTTGGCCTATAAAAACCAACTCTTCTTCTTCTTCAAATCAAACCAGGTAGCTTCAGACTTCAGTCAGTATACCTAGTTTGGAAGCACTTCAAACATGCTCTCCTCTGTCGGTCACAAGGTTAAGACAAATGTGCTGGTGTGCAAAGAATGAGCAGAAACGTGCAACAAACTTCAGTACCCCCACCCCAGTCAAGTACAGCTGCACAGTAGGCAAATTGGAGCAGGTTCAGGAAGGGCAAAGACTTCTCTGCTGCTCTGGAGGCCAAGGCTTGATATAATGGGCTTAAGTGACTGGAGGTCTGATTTCAGACAAACTGTAGGAGAAACTTGCTAACAGAAATGTAGTCCAGTAGTGGAACCAATTACCTGTGGGGAGAGGCTCTCCCTCCCTAGGGGTTTTCAGGCAGAGGCTGGACAATTCTAAGCAGCTATAGCTTTGGCCTTTCTGCACTGAGTAGGGGATCAGACCTGTATGTCCCCTTCTGATTCTATGCCCAATATCAGTTTTGCCCAATATCTGTTTTTATGCTATGGATTTCCCCATTTGAACCTCTCCCCCCACCCCCGACCCTTGTGGAAGCTTGTTCTACCCAAATCTTCCGTCTTAAGTTTCCCACAGGGATGGACTTCAACCATTTCCCTTGGAAGATCATTCTACACGCCGCTAAATCTCCCCATTAGCAAAATGCTCATGATATTCAGCCTACTATATCATGGGTCATTACTTCTTCACTTTCTGCCGTGTGTGCCGCCCCCCCCCCTTCTCTTGGTAACAAGATATTCAATCTGAAAATAATTCCTTTATTCTTTGTTCAAACACTTGATGTGTCTTTAAGCAATAAATCTCAATTGCCTAGTATCTTAAGCAATGAAGTTGTTTGCATAATAACGCTTTGGAAGTACAATTTGTAGTGTGGGAAAGACGGGTGTTTGGGAGGGGGAAGACTGTGTATTATACTCAGTATAGTGCTATCCTTGAGAAGAGAGTACTGTAAAGGCATTGATATATAATGTGGGTGATAAAGATTGGGAGTTGATGTATTTGTGATGTAAGGCAGAGGTGTATATCAAAACTAGAGGGAGAGCTTTGTCATAAATAAAGATGGCATGTAGTCGTGAGGTGTACCTGAGGGAAAAGAGGAGTAATTCTACAGCCAGGGTTTTTTTAAAAACCCGAGAAATTGAATAGAGTGTTCTTGAGAAGGCTCAAATTGAAATCCCTGTTATATCTGTTGAGTAGTTACACTGAGAAGAGCAGAATTACAAGCCACTCTCCATATAGAATGGAAATTACTTGGATTAGTAAACCAATAAAAGGCTCAATTGGTAAATTAATAGGGGTGGCTTCAAATTTCTCAAACTTGTTTTTTTGACCCACACCCCACCTTCCTATCATGCTTTCCCGTTGTGTGAATCAAACTTGTGATTTGTTCATTTTCATGCCAGCATCTGTTTCCTCTCACTGAATTTTCTCATAAAAATGTACACATTTTTTCAGCGTTAGTAGTACGTCAGTAAATCAACATTATACTCATAAATGACATATACCATATTATAAAATGGCATATAAATTATGTATTAAAACCATATGACTTTTGCATACAATTCAACAAAATACCATGGTACAAAACCACTGACAAAAATGAAAAGAAATAGGGAATACTTAATACTTAGTAGGGAATGCTTATTTATCTCTGTTAATAAACCTGTCTCCTCAAGGCCGGCTGGGAATTTCCATCCTGCAATTCTAATGCCATTTTGATAAGCCTTTTGAGACATGGCCCTCTGGGAGGTTTACTCGTACAAGTCCTACCATGAGGTTTGAGTGGTAGAGCCTCTGCTTGGCATGCAGAAGTGTCCCAGGTTCAATCCCCGGCATCTCCACTTAAAGGGACTAGGCAGGTAGGTGATGTGGAAGACCTCTGCCTGAGACCCTGGAGAGCCCCTGCTGGTCTGAGTAGACCATACTGACTTTAATGGACCAAGGGTCTGATTCAGTATAAGGCAGCTTCATGTGTTCAACTCTTTTGTATATCCTATTCATTTCAGATCATCTGCCCAAGAGATCAATTAGACCTAACACAAAAGTTTTAATAGTGTTCCCTCCGTTCTTGCTAACCGAGAATTTTCAGAAGAAGAAGAGTTGGTTTTTATACCCCGCTTTTCTCTACCGTTAAGGAGTCTCAAAGCAGCTTACAATCGCCCCCCCTTCCCACTACAGCCACCTCATTAGGTAGGTGAGAAAGTTCTGAGAGAACTGTGACTAGCTCAAGATCACCCAACAAGCTTCATGTGGAGGAGTGGGGATTCGAACCCGGTTCTCCAGATTAGAGTTCGCCGCTCTTAACCACTACACCACATGGCTCTCAGCACCCTCACCGAAGTACAGTTCTCAGCTGTGATAATTAAAAGCGGTATAAAACTGATGTCAATCTGTAGTACAGTTGTAGTCTTTGCCTCCAGTTTTGTTAGTTCAGTAGAGATAGGGTTGCCAACTGCCAGGTAGTAGCAGGAGATCTCCTGCTAATTCAACTGATCTCCAGCCGATAGAGATCAAATCGCCTGGAGAAAAATGGCCACTTTGGCAATTGAACTCTATGGCATTGAAGTCCCTCCCCTCCCCAAACCCCGCCCTCCTCAGGCTCCGCCCCAAAAATCTCCTGCCGATGGAGAAGAGGGACCTGGCAACCGTAAGTAGAGAACATGGCCATATTGCCCAAGCTACTTTCATTTGCTTTCTTTTGTGGGGAACAGGTACGGTGCTTATTGTCTCACAACTACAGGAGGAAATACCGGTAGTGGAGGAGGGGGAAATGAGATTTCTCCTCACAAGACCTTGTGGATTCTCACTTGTACCATATAATAGCAGTTGGTGCAAATTAAATGTTAAAAACAATGTACATTTATTGGGGAAATTCAGCGTGAGGAAACAGAAAATGGTGCAAAAATAAAGGAATAGGTTGCGCCTGCACAAAGGTAAAGGTATTTTGCTCCTATAGGTCAAACTTCTCCTAAACTTGCTGCTGGAATATTTAACTTTCATAACTGGTGGTGTAATCCTGATCAAGATTTACACCCTTCCAAGTTGTTTGACTCCAATAATCTTAGAAGAGTGTATCTCTGCTTAGGATTGCACTGTTAGTGAATAGGGGTTTGGATATGGATCTCACAAGTCACATCCATTGTGGGGAGGGGCTGTGGCTTAGTGGTAGAGCATCCGCTTGGCATGCATGAAGGTCCCAGGTTCAATCCCCGGCATCTCCAGTTAAAGCGACTGGGCAAGTAGGTGATGTGAAAGACCCCTGCCTGAGACCCTGGAGAGCTGCTGCCGGTCTGAGTAGACAATACCAACTTTGATGGATCAAGGGCCTGATTCAGTATTTGGAAAGTCCAGTATCATAACAATATAAATGTGAATTGTAAATTAAGAACATAAGAAAGGCCATGCTGGATCAGACCAAGGTCCATCAAGTCCAGCAGTCTGTTCACACAGTGGCCAACTAGGTGCCTCTAGGAAGCCCACAAACAAGACCACTGCAGCAGCATTGTCCTGCTGCAGGATAGCACACAGTATAATAGGCATGCTCCTCTGATTCTGGAGAGAAAAGGTATGCATCATGACTAGTCTCTATTTTGACTAGTAGCCATGAATAGCCCTCTCCTCCATGAACATGTCCACTCCCCTCTTAAAGCCTTCCAAGTTGGCAGCCATCACCACATCCTGGGACAGGGAGTTCCACAATTGAACTATGTGTTGTGCGAAGAAATACTTCCTTTTATCTGTTTTGAATCTCTGACCCTCCAGCTTCAGCTTATATATATATATATATATTTGCCCACATTTTTGCTTGGGCATAGTAATATTTTAAACAAAATATTTTGCTGGGAAGCTTTACCAGCTGCCCTGTTTGCCAAAGAAGGCTTTCTATAGTTCTGTTGCCCTGCCCTTTCCAGCAGAAGCCTGCCTCGCTAGAACTACATATGGATTTAATATATATAAACTCACGTTAGTAATAATAAAGCCATGTTTTCTCAGGTGAACAATTCCAGTGAGCTATAGAGGACTGAAACTGCGTAACAAAAGACTGTATAGAAAAGCAATTGATAAGGAACGTGTGCTTTGCGTGCAGGCTGCATGCACAGTTTGTAAAATGCTTTATACCACTATTCAAGCACACCTTCTCAACACCCCTGTGAAGGAACTCGTTGCAGCCAGAAAACTTAGGCTGAAAGAGAAAACGTACCAGGACCATACAAAGTTTCTCCTGGTTTTGCCACAAGCAAATGGTATTCAAAGATGCACGGCCTCTGAAAAGGAAGGTTCCATTTAGCGATTGTAGCGCTAAACCATAAGTGCTACATCCATGAATATCATCCATGAATATGTCAATTCCCCTAGTGGTCTTCACTACAACCTTTGGCACTGAATTCTTCCAGCTAATTGCTCTTTGAGTGAAAAGGTGCTTATTTGTCTGTCTCGAGTTGCTAAATTTGAATTGCGCGTTTGGGGGTGTGTGTTGCGTTTTAGAGGGATAGTTGCAGCGTGTGGGCGTAGATGGCCTTTGGGACTCCTTCCAGCTCTGCAACGCTGTGTTTTGTTGTCAATGTGAACATTTACCGTACTCCTCGATGTCTACACAATGTTTCTGAAATGCTAACTGCGGAGGACTCGTTTAAATGTACCTGGAGGGTGTCATGTAACACCGCTGAGCAATGCTAATTAGTAGACAAATTAGGTACTTTTATCTATATCTTCTCCATATAGAAATGGCAGGTATAATTTTGCAATTATCCCCCAGGCCTCCAAAATGTCATTTCATTAATTGGGGGGGAGGGGGCGGAGAACAGATTGAGCGTGGGTACAAATCACTTGGTGGGAGTGACAGAGAAGATGGTATCTGTCACGCTACCTTTGACCCCTTCCCCACAACGAGAATCGGTATGCAATGACACACTCCCCGCTACCGTAATCTAAACACTGTATTCGCGTCGTGCTTCAGTATTAGTGCAGAGAAGCTACAATACACGGGAGACCATTCAGAAGTTGTTCATTTCCTCACCGATGACTGACAGCAAAACAGTACCATATGCTTTGCAATATATGTATCGCCTTATCGGGGGAAATGTGTCACGCAGTCTTGAAGTAAAGACGAAACATTTGAATGTTCTGCATCCCCCTTGAAGATTCCCGTCAGGCTTTTGATGGCCATTTAGACAACGCTGTGGATCAGTCGGCGCAGCCGTGGATTCCTCTTTCTTTTGAGCCGTTTCATCTGACAGCTGCTGTTAGTTTGAGAAAACGTGCACTGTGATTCATTCTGCTTCATGTCTGGAGAAATGGCAAGAGTGCAGGCAAGTCGGGATGGTCTACCTAAAAGGGTTTTAACCCAGGTTGTTTATGCATGGGAGTTTTACTTGAGGTTCGTTGCTTGCTGGACCCACACTTTCCTGTTGGGAGTCTATGCACCAGCAGTCTCCAAGCTCAAATCAAGTCCCCGCCCCTTGAAATGCTGCTTTGTAATTGGCTTACTTTTTAGAGCTTACTGTGAGAGAAAATACCCCCCTCCAATCCCAATTGCTGCATAAAAAACAATTTTAAGAGCAAAAAACAGAGCAATCGAAAATGGCTAGGGGAGAAATCCAAGCCTCGGTTTTAAAAAGCGTTTCTTCTGCTCAGAAAGAGCTCCAAGGAAGCAGGAAGCAGGAAGCATTTGAATCCCCGCCTCTTTACGCACTGCTTTGTAATTGGCTGTGAGAGGAATCAAGCTTGTGTGTCCCGCGTTTTGCCTTATGCATGGGGAGTTCACCCAGGCTGAGCTCGGGAGAGGGAAGAATCGGATTAACAGAGGAACGGGAAGTCCCAGGATTTGTGAGGGCTGGCAGCGAGGACGGATAAACTCATTCATAACTCCAAGGAATCTCCCAAGCATAAATTCTCTGACAGAACAAATAAAGAGGCTGGGGTTCATTTTCAATTGAGAAAACAAAGCACTGCTCCTTGATAGGTCTCCTCAGCAAGTGTTCCTTTTTTAAGGACCAAATTTGCACATCTGGAGTTCCAACATCATGGGTCATTCAGCCTTAGAGGCACTATCACATATTACAACATGATACACTTCTGACTTTCAGTATTTGAAATCACCTGATGTCATTATATTATATCTCCTCATGTGGCAGCCAGTGATGTGAAATGGGAATGAGGAAATGGAGGACATCCTGACGTTATTACATGGGATAACTTCTGTTATACTGAAGAGAGGGGACGGCAGCCCTTGTGGTATGTCATTCTGCCCCAATAGAGTTTCACACTGCGATTTTTGCAAGACAGATCAGTTTCCTACTCTAAACGCCTTTGTTTAATGATGGAAGACAAGAACAGCATTCGACTTAGGAAAACTCAGCTGTATCTCGCAAGGTTCGTACAAAGTACTGGAAATAGAGGAATTTTCATGACATTCAACAGGCAGGAAATTTAAACCATTGTCAATATATTTTTGTGTGAATCATCAAGGTGCAAATGGCTAAAAATTCTGCAGACTTTATAAAGTTAAGTTGGGTTTATGCCAGATACTGGTTTTGGCAGGGAAAGAGATGGATTTTGCTGACATGAAGCACAGTTATGTGTTTTTAATGGACACAGAGATATCTGATGCCAAAGTGACTAGCAATGCTCCAGTAATTTCAGTAAAAATCCGCTATTACTCTTAATCCCCACTGATTTCAAAGAGAAAGTTGAGCACATACTTAAACCTCTTCCACTAAAACCAGCAGAACTTCAAAGGTCCCTGGGTTTTTTCTAGATCCTTCCTTAAATCCCAAACAACATAGTTATCCAGTCCTTCATCAAGGTTAGGATATGACCTTGGCTGTGGCTTAGTGGTAGAGCATCTGCTTGTCATGCAGAAGGTTCCAGGTTCAATCCCTGACATCTCTAGTTGAAAAGGGCCAGGTAGGAGGTGATGTGAAAGACCTCCTCCTGAGACTCCAGAGAGCTGCTGCCCGTCTGAGCAGGCAATACTGTCTTTAATGTACCAGGAGTCTGATTTGGTATAAAGCAGCTTCACGTGTCCATGTGGTGTATAAACCTATATGACACTGATTGTGCTAGAATGGGGCTACAGCGGCATGCTAAGAATGAAATCTTGGGTATTTTTTTAGCCAGGAAGTTCAGTATACTTCCCTCTTTCAGGAGTCCTCCTCTGATATCTTTGTGATAGTGCAAAGTATATGAATGTAGATCTAGATTGTCCTCTTTCCAGAATATTAGTTGCGATCTTTTGACTTGCTAATTATACAGCCTGTCTGTCTTCATTATGGCTGCGATCAATACCTAATGCAAAGCATAAGGCGGAACAGAGCAGACCGAGCTTGGAAAATACAACTAAAGGAATCTTCCCCATTTTTATGTTTGGTTTGGTTTTTTAAATGCATTTGGGGGAAAACTAGATTTCAGCTGTTATTAAATATTGATTCTTTTCTTCATTCAAAGAGAAAAAAACCTGAAGTCCCACTAGTATCTTAAGTGCTATGCTGCGGTAACCTGTGAGAATGCTTGAATGTTGTTTCAAGCTGAGAGATAATACTGGGTTTCCTAAACTGAAAAGGGTGTGATCTCTAGTACTTCCTCTTCCCATTCCTCACATTATGGCACTCTCTTAATTGTAAAGAGACCAACTGGTCATTCTTTTGTTCCTGAAAGACGTGTGCATCTCGCCCTCAATTTCTGCAAATTCTGCATAAACAGAGCAATGCCAATCATTGCAATTACTTTAGGAGGGCAGAGCATCTCTGGGCACTGGAATGCATTGCCTTTCAAGCCCTTCGCTTGGAGGCTCTTGAGGCAAATGGTGGATTTTGCATCCACCCTAACATTCTTCTTCACTTCAGCCATCCCAACTCTGCTTACATCGCTATGGGGGCGGCTTCGGTTTATTTTCTGCATTTATACCCCAGGTTACTCCCCACTGGGGACCCAGAGTGGCTTACAACATTCTTCATTTTATCCTCACAACAATCCTTTGAAGTAGGTTAGGCTGAGAGTGCGTGATTGGCCCAAGGTCACCTGGTAAACTTCCCTGGCAGAATGGGGATTTGAGTGTGGGGCCTTTTCTGCATGGCTGTTTCCCTCGCCGTCACCCCTCCAACGACTTTGGGTCTTTGTTTTGATTATGTGTGCCATTTCCGACTGTCAGAGGTCGCCTCGCTTTCCCCCTGCATTTCCCCGCATTATGTCCACGTTTTCAGAGACCTGTTTTATTTCGAATTTGAAAATGCAGGCAAAACTCGGGGAAACGCAGTGGGAGAGCGAGGCGATCTCTGGTGGTCAGAAACGGCATACAAGATCAAAACAAAGACCCGCAGTGGTCAGAGGTGTGACCGCAAGGAAAACGGCCATGTTTAAAAGGCCTGGATCTCCCAGATCCTGGTCCAACACTCTAGTGTAACCAGTACATCATGCTGGCTCTTACTACTATATCATACTGTTTGCTGGGTGCATTTAAATAAGGATGAGGTTCATATATAGCATGTTACTTTGACTGGCATTCAGCATTATTAGGACAAGAGAAAACTGGCCTGGCTGCCTTGGTAATGTGTTTATTTGTTTTATTTATAAAATTTGTATTCTGCCCTTCTGCATCTCCCACCAGCATTCATGAGGCTTACCAACACTAAGGTCTTGGAAAAGCACACACAACCCCTCCATTTTTGCTCAATGCATTACTAATTCCCCTACAATGAACTGCTTTACAAATTGAAAATGAAAGCACATATAACTTTTTGAAAACTCAGAATCTAAAACACATAGTGGATCCTGATCTGTAGAAATGATAGGTCGAGGAGGCTGAAAACTCAAGAAAGACAGATAGAGAAAACTTTAGGTGAGGAATACCTGAGGCAAAAGAGAAGGTTTAAGAGTTTATTGGAAGATGAGAAAAGATCCTCAAAAAACTCAAGAGGAAGAAAATTCTATAGAATTCCCTTATAAAGAAGAATTTTGCTTCTGTTTTGATTTCATGTTCTCAGTAGGGCCTGATTTACACATTCACGAACATCACTTGGTTACTGTACCCTCGTTTACTGAGCACTTTGTGACTTAAAGTAGAAAGTGTAAATGTATTTCATAGCAAAGGACTTTCGTTAATGGTAGTATAGGTCATGAAATCTCTAGTGGGAGGGGCCATGGCTCAGTGGTAGAGCATCTGCTTGGGACATCTCCAGTTAAAGGGACTGGGCAAGTAGGTGATGTGAAAGACCTCTGCCTGAGACCCTAGAGAGCTGCTGCCAGTTCGAGAAGACAATACTAACTTTGATGGACCAAGGGTCTAATTCAGTATAAGGCAGCTTCATGTGTTCATGTGGTTTGTACGTGTTGGGCCTTGCATAATAAGCATATATGTGTGATCTAGGCTGTACGTTCATAAACTATGTCTGTGAAGATACTCTCGGGAGGCAGTTTCAAATGGTAGTTGTGTTAGTCTGCAGTAGAACATCTGATGAGGGGAATCTTGACTCTCAAAAGCTCGTACCCCTCAAATCTTGCTTCTCTGTAAGGTGCTACCGGACTCGAATCCAGCTGTTCTTGAAAGGCAGTTCATCAAACTGTTGCGCGACCTCCATTTATTTTCATGGGGCTGGGCTTGCAAAGGAGCCTGCCCATTCCTACATAAACTAATGTTTACCGTGCTTCAAAATTTGATGGATTGGATCCATTGATGTCCCACCTGTCTTAAAGACAAAGGTTAGAAGAGGTTGTCATATCGAGAGACTACAAGGAAATCTATTTGCGCCATTCCCCCAATCAGTCAGCTAAGGGTTTGTGAGATTGACTTTGTGGAATCACTAGAGCAAGTTGTAAATGATGTATGAAATGAAAAAATCTTTGTCCACTGCACACAGAAAATGGGACAGTGCGATGCATTCTCGGTGGCCTACTCCTATCTGTTGCGCTAATCAAATAAGACATGATCACACACACACATACACACAAAATCGAAAAAGCAGAACGAAAAAGACGGAACACCACCAGTATCAAAAGTATATTATCCAGAAGAAAGCTGGAAGGGGCTCAAACATCCATGTTCATTACTTATTCCCCAAAGACTCATAATGTAGTGACTCAGAGCTGGATGTGTGAACAGATTCCACAGAAAAGCACTGAGCCTGAAGTGTGGTGATGAATTGAAAGTGCTGCCTCTGGTGTCTGACCTGTGATGGTGGTTACTGTATGTCACAGCCAACGAATGACGGTCATGCATGTGAATCATCCCTAAAATAGGCTTTGTGTGTTCAGGATGTGGGGGGTGGGAAGAGTGACTCATGTTGCTTGTTTCCTCACTTTTTCATAAACGTAAATAGAGGCTTGTTCGTCTCCCTCCATATGCAGGGATTTAGAAGTTATATAGAAAGGACATGGTCTATAATACGTGTGTCAAACTCAATTATTACAAGGGCCAGATATGACATAAATACCACTTGGTTGGGCCGGGCCATGCGTCGCTTGGCTCGTGGGCTGGATAAGAGCTCTCAAAGGGCCGAATCCAACCTGCTGGCCTTATGTTTGACGCCCCTGGTCTATAAGGATAGTGGCAAATAATATGTTTGAATGAGGTGCTAGGGTCTGTGAGAAATTATTTCAGATCATACCCCTGACCATCTTTGGTTTGGTCCAAATTTGGCCCATTGGAGGCTTCCGGCCCCTGGCTCACATGAATGACCATCTCAATATGCCAGGGGCTCTAGACCGACACTATACTGGAAATGTTTATATAATGGAGAAATCACTCCCTCAAAAAAAGAACTTGGAAGCTAAGCAGGGCTGGCCATAGTTAGTACTTGGATGGGAGACCACCAAGGAAGAGTGGGGTTGCTACATGGAGGAAGGCAATGGCAAACCACTTCTGCGCATCTCTTGCCTGGAATGCTACATGGATGGGGCCAGCCGGAATTGGTTGCAACTTGACAGCACATTCTTCTTTTGCCCTATTCTGGATGACCCAGACTAGCCCAATTTCATCAGATCTCAGAAGCTAAGCATAGTCCGACCTGGTTAGTACTTAGATGAGAGACCGCCAAGGAAGGCCAGGGTTGCTTTTCAGAGGCAGTCAATGGCAAACCATGCCTGTTCGTCTCTTGCCTTGAAAACCCTACAAGGTCACCATAAGCCGGCTTTGATTTCATGCCATTTTCCACCACCTCTAAGATGAGGGCGAGGATCCTCCACAGAAACCTTTCCCTTTCGTTGACTTTTGACCTTTTCCCATGTTCCAATTACGATCGGACATATAAACCCCAGGTTATTTATTTATTTATGTGATTTATAATCTGCCCTCCCTGGCCGAAGCCAGGCTCAGAGCCTGGCATATAAAATACATTAATATAATCAATAATAAAATTAATCCCCCCAAAAATCTAAATTTAGATCAATAAAATCCCAGTTTAAAACTTAAAAACTTCAAAAACTATCAGTGGTGCCTAAATACTCCTCATGTTGCCGGATCTAAGCAGCAGGTTACCCCTCAGTTGTCATCAGTAATATAACAGGAGGGAGATAGGAAGGCCAGCTGATGTCCTCAGCCATAGGCCTGGCGGAATAGCTCTGTCTTGCAGGCCCTGCGGAACTCTTTAAAATCCCGCACCAGATGTCACCAGACAGAGCATTCCACCAGGTGGTCCTGATGTCACCAGACAGAGCATTCCACCAGGTGGTCCTGATGTCACCAGACAGAGCATTCCACCAGGTGGTCCTGATGTCACCAGACAGAGCATTCCACCAGGTGGTCCTGATGTCACCAGACAGAGCATTCCACCAGGTGGTCCTGATGTCACCAGACAGAGCATTCCACCAGGTGGTCCTGATGTCATCAGACAGAGCATTCCACCAGGTGGTCCTGATGTCACCAGACAGAGCATTCCACCAGGTGGTCCTGATGTCACCAGACAGAGCATTCCACCAGGTGGTCCTGATGTCACCAGACAGAGCATTCCACCAGGCCGGCGCCAGGGCCAAAAAGGCCCTGGCTCTCATCAAGGAGAGCTGCACACTCTTAGGGCCAGGGACCACCAGTAAGTTGTTATCAGATGATCATAGAGATCTTCGGGGGGTATACCAGGAGAGGCGGTCCTGAAGATGCGAAGGTCCCAGGCCGCGTAAGGCATTAAAGGTCAAAACCTGCACCTTGAACCTGATCCGATACTCCACCTGGAGCCAGTGCAGTTGGCAGAGCACTGGCGTTACATGCTCTCGGGGCGAGACCCCTGTGAGGAGTCTCACCGCCGCGTTCTGTACCAGCTGGAGCCGCCGAGTCAGTCTCAAGGGCAGCCCTACATAGGCTAGCATTTCAAGCGCAGCAGTGCAACCGGGCGGAGAGACTTGAAACGGCACAGTGTTGCTTTGTGCTCCTCCTGGAGGAGATCATTTCATTTTCCGGAGCGATTTCCAATGCTTTCTGTTTGCGAAGTTAGTCTGTCTTGCCCCTTATCTCTCATACTTTCCGGCTCCAGTCATGAGTGACGGTCCTGCGCTCGGTGCTGAGGACTCAAAACTCTGCATTTAAAACTCCAGATAGGAGATCTTTCCCAAGTGATATTGAGAAGAGGCAGCTTGACTCAGTGGGCGCATGCCGACGCATCTGTTCAGAGCAGACTGGGCAGCAAGTTGAAAAGCTATGGGGGGAAGGAAATGGGCCCGTGGGTGTTAAGAGACAAGGTGGCTTGCCATTTCAAATTAATATTGACTCTCCAAACACACGGCAACTGCAGACTCCAAGTCTGAACAAATGTCTTATAAAGGCACCCTCCAGTACGACATTTAGGTTCCCTCTTAAGGAATTTTAATATAAACGCTTGTGAATTTAATATAAGTCCTCCTGTCAAGGGCTTTATTACAATTCACGCTGTGCTGTCTATATTTCTTGCATCAGAGAAATGGGAGAAAGTCTGTGGAAGGGATACCATTTTTATTACTTCATACCAGATGTTTTGATGCTGTCAGTCGATAGGGCCCAAAACTATATATATATATATATACTACACATACACATAATCTGCTTGTGAATTTTAAATCTAGACAGTGCTGTCTTCCTTAATTGTGTCTGGAAACTAACCTGTAACCCAAGTAGTGACTGCAGAATAGGTGTAATTTGCACACTCCACCTAGCTCCTGCTAGGAATCGACTCACAGCTTTCTCTACCAGCTGGAGTTTCTGAGTAGTCTTCAAGGGCAATCCCACGTAACGTGCCCCTCAGTAGTCTAGTGGTGAGGTTACCATGGCATGGATCAGTTTGATCAGATTGGCCTGATCAAGGTAGGGAACTATTCTCCAGGCAAAGTCTAATTTTAGAAGAAATGGCCCTCACCAAAGAGACAAGAAATAGAAATGAATCTGGATCCTTTCACACATGTGGCTACCAATGCAATACTCTAGGGACTTAGCATCACACCGATACTGGAATTTACCCAACATGTTACCAGTGCCAAACAGGGTTACTATGATAATACAGGGTCTAAGCATAAATATTCTTTTTAGAACTGTTTTGGGCACAAAATGGAGGATTTGGAAGTATGCAAAAGTGGTGGCATCTCGTTCATATGTTCCTGGCTTGGTGGTAATTGTGGGTTGGATCCAGCTTACCTGTTTTACTTGTGCTGGTCATTGACTGTAATAAAATTTCTATTCTTGGGTTGGATCCAAACTAAATTTTCTGCTATCAGAAGTGGTGGGGTAATTTCCACCAGCTCCCTCTTCCTGCGGCAGACCCCCAATTTGAGGGTCCCCTGTCCTCCAGGAGCAGCATTTTAGAGAGATCAGTAGGCTGCAGTAAGAACATAAGAAAGGCCCTGCTGGATCAGACCAAGGCCCATCAAGTCCAGCAGTCTGTTCACACAGTGGCCAACCAGGTGCCTCTAGGAAGCCCCCAAACAAGACAACTGCAGCAGCACCATCCTGCCTGTGTTCCACTGCACCCAAAAAAATAGGCATGCTCCTCTGATACTAGAGAGAACAGGTATGCAGCATGACTAGTATCCATTCTAACTAATAGCAATGAATACTCCTCTCCTCCATGAATATGTCCACTACCCTCTTAAAGCCCTCCAAGCTGGCAGCCATCACCACATCCTGGGGCAGGGAGTTCTACAATTTAACTATGCGTTGTGTGAAAAAATACTTCCTTTTATTGTTTTGAATCTCTCACCCTCCAGCTTTAGCAGATGACCCCGTGTTTTAGTATTATGGGAGAGGGAGAAAAACGTCTCCCTGTCCACTCTCTCCAAACCATGCATAATTTTATATACCTCTATCATGTCTCCCTTCAGTCGCCTTCTTTCCAAGCTAAACAGCCCTAAGCGTCTTAACCGCTCCCCATAGGACAGTTGCTCTAGTCCCCTAATCATTTTGGTTGCTCTTTTCTGCACCTTCTCAAGCTCTGTAATATCCTTTTTTAGGTGTGGCGACCAGAACTGTACACAGTATTCCAAGTGTGGTCTCACCATAGATTTGGAGTGGGAGTGAGGGAGGCAGGAATGTTCTGTTCCACTGACAGATGTCTCTAGCTTGAACGGAAACTTTAGACTAGATCCAACCCTAAGTCTTCTACTGCTGTTGGGCACCATTTTGTTCTCTTACTTTTTACGCACAGGATTCTAGAATAAAGACAGGGCACAAAGCTGTATGCCTTCCCTCAGTTATGACCCCAGGAGCTATTCAAGCAACCACATCTCGTTGGTTATGAGGTGTCATTTAGCTTGAGAAGTAGATGTCAACTTGTTGTTAAAATAAAATTTAAAAAAATTAGTGGATAGTGCTGTTGCTTCTGTTGGTAAGTGGTTGATGTTTACAAGGATCATATCACCCTGTACAGAAAGAGCTACACTGGCTACAAATCTCTTTCATGGTCTGCTTCTGGTATAAGTCTGTTTCGCCAATATTTTTCTGTTGTTTTTACGTTCCTGGCTTGTTCTTAATGCCTTGTTTTGTTTTTATATTGATAATGTAGGGTGATTTTATGGTATTGTTTTTGCCCTGACCTGGATAGCCCAGGCTAGCCTAATTCCGTCAGATCTCAGAAGCTAAGCAGGGTCGGCTCGGTTAATATTTGGGTGGGCAACCAGGGTGTGAGGCAGAGCCAGGCAATGGCAAACCACCTCTTGAGTGTCTCTTGCCTTGAAAACCCTACGGGGTCACCATAAGTCAGCTGTGACTTGATGGCACAAAAAAACAGTAGGGTGATTTTATGGTATTGGTTTTAGTCGGAAGTCACCTCAAGCAGGACTCAGGAGAGGTGGCATAAAAACATTCCTAAATAAATAACTAAGTTGGGACCTGGTTGCAACTCCTTTACCACCAGATTGACCAACATTGCAGCTTGTGAACAGATTGGAAATTGGTGGAAGAGTTCATCCCAGAATTACTGTAAATCAGAGGTTCCCAAACTGTGCTCCAAGGAGCACTGGGTGCTTCGCGAAACATCTAGTGCTCCATGAAGAGATTGGAAAGAAAAATACTACTGTCATTTGGTTTAGTATTTAGGTGCTAGGTGAAAATTAGTGCTCTGTGATGAATTTCTCTCCTGAAAAGTGCTCCATGACTCAAAAAGTTTGGGAAACTCTACTGTAAATCATCTAGATCATGGATTAAACCTCTTTCAGCTTTGAATATTATACGAAACGTTGTGCCAAAACATACTTCTATCAAATACTTCTATCAAATCAGCTTATTCAGAATATTTTGGTGTTTTCCCAGCAACTGTCATTTGGTATTATATTCTTACAATATCTGTTTTCCTACAATAGTATAAAACTTGTTCATGCTGAACCATTTCCTGTAATCCTGTCAATTTATGGAATATAACTGATGTTATTTATTTATCTACACAAATAATTATTATTCTTTCCCAGAGGCTTGAGGCATTTTACAACATCTTAAGACAAAAATTGTGGTGGGAAAGTTTTAATAAATAATTAATAAACACACGATAAAACTGTCCCGGAGTTACAGTAAATATTGCATGTCTGTTTTCCAATTCTAGCTTAACCGCTGCTACAAAAAGGCAGTTCAAACAGGAAAGATTTCAAAAAATGCTTGGCTTTGTCTCCAACGGGAGTGAATCCCATAGTTCTGAGGGCTGGTTGGATCCAACCTGTTGTGCCTCCGCCTGCCTGGGGGTGGAAAATAGTGACAGATAAGTCTATGCTCATCATGATGACAACCTTCACCATTGGCTGGTTCTAAGCTGATGAGGGCCGCTAAAGTTGGTCCTGTCCCATTTTAGTGGTCCAATCTGCCCCAGCCCTCATTAATGATTTCTTCCCAGTGGCTCTCTCTACCACCCAGAGAGGAAGAGAAGATGAAGGAGCAGAAGCTGTCATTTCTCACTTCCCACCAGAGTGGTTAGGAGCATCACTGGATCAGGAATTGTGTGTGTGTGTGTGTGTGTGTAAAGTGCCTTCAAGTCGTAGCCGACTTATGGCGACCCCTTTTTGGGGTTTTCATGGCAACAGACTAACAGAGGTGGTTTGCCAGTGCCTTCCTCTGCACAGCAACCCTGGTCTTCCTTGGTGGTCTCCCATCCAAATACTAACCAGGGCTGACCCTGCTTAGCATCTGAGATCTGATGAGATCAGGCTAGCCTGGGCCATGGTGGGCTTTTCCAAGACATGGGGCCTTAGAGCTGCCCAAAGATACTGACTGACTTTGTTGCCGGCTCTCCTTTCTCCCGCAGTAGCATCTAGTAACTCAACATGGCATCCTCTCATCCCAAGTTTCCTTGCTGCACTCACTTCGTTGGCTGAAGTTGAACAGGGAAGTGCTCATAATCTGACGACATGACATGATGTATTAATCAGGGGAAAGGGGAGGAAGAGGACATCTAGGCTGTTGTTCTCTGTGGGTGCCTTGGGCCTTGTCACAATCCAGCAATTTTTTATGTCTGTGTAGAGATGCATATGTTAGCTCGACATCTAGTTTAGGAGCTTTAAAAGAAGTCCATCGACAAAACGTAGTAAAGGTTATTCTTGGAAGTTAAATCCAGGCCATATTTTCCTTTCTCAGTTCTAAGCGATTCACGTTTATGTTATGTTTCCGCAAGGAGGGGGGAATCTACAACTTTAAAAATACGAAATCCCTAAACAGCAACTCTTGACAAAACAAGTTAATAAACAAGATGGTATCAAGTGGCTTCCATAGTTCCACATCAGTTTTTAGAGTATTTGAAAAGATATGAAATATTCCCTGAGGGAAGCAAAAGAATACTCTAGCAAAAACCTTTTATAGCATTTCAGTGTCACATTCCTACTTTGCAGTAGATATAGCAGTTCTTTTTCTCAGCAAGAAGTCCTTAATTTGGAGCACTTCAGTGCCCATAGAGATTTAAGGACTGGTTCGCTTCTCAGAGAAGTTTATAACAAAGCTATAAGTTGTAATCACACACAAAAAAAGGAAACCCATGGTTTCCTCAGTGTTGTGTTGGGAGATGTCACTACATTGTAGGGTTGCCAACCTGCAGGTGGGGCCTGGAGTTTCCCCAGAATTACAACTAATCTCCAGACTACAAAGATTGGAAGAAATGGTGGCTTCGGAGAGTGGACTGTATGACATCATGTCCTTGCTGCGTTCCTTCCGCTCCCCAAATTCCACCCTCCCCAGGCTCTGCCACACAATCTCCAAGGATTTCCCAACCCAGCGTTGGCAACCCTACCACACCATCAGTCTGCTTCAGAAGTTCAGATAAGGCCTCAGACATCTTAAAAGGAGAGGACCAAGCAAAGGAGAAAGTAGTGTCCAAAACATTCTTTTTGCAAGCCTGCCTTAAAAGCTAAAGAACCGGTAAGCCATTTCTTGAAAATATAACTGGTTAATGCTACTGTTGGAAGAGGAGACAGTGACTTAAGGGAGTGAAGACCCGCCTCATCTAAAGCAATAAAATGCAGGTACAGACGGATAGAACTTTGTATTAGTCCTCCATCTTTGGAGACACCAGAAGAGTTGATTAATATATCTAGAGTTTCCCTCCTCCAGTTTCTTGGCCACTGGAGGAAATCTCTGGAAGAGATTCACCACGAAAAATAATGTATGTGCAAAGCTGTGCCTTGTGCTGAAGACACAAACTAATCAAACAAACATATAGCAATTATAGCTTCAAAAAGCATTAAAAGAAGAAGAGTTGTTTTTTATATGCCGGCTTTCTCTACCACTTAAGTCAGAATCAAACCGGCTTACAATCACCTTCCCCTCCCCGCAACAGACACCCTGTGAGGTAGGTGGGGCTGAGAGAGTGTGACTGGCCCAAGGCCACCCAGCTGGCTTCGTGCGTAGGAGTGGGGAAACCAATCCAGTTCACCCGATGAGCCTCCGCCGCTCATGTGGAGGAGTGGGGAATGAAACCCGGTTCTCCAGATCAGAGTCCACTGCTCCAAACCACCGCTCTTAACCACTACACCACGCTGGCTCTTGACACAGAACTTGACCCAGGACAGCCAATTCTGGCAGTGCCCCTGTGTAGTGTTGCAGCAGGCGATGATGCGGCATGGGGACAGGGCTATGATGTCTAGCTATGTCACTGCCTAAATGCCAGGAAGAGAATTTGACCCGGGGCTTCCATTTGGAGCAGCAGCCATGCGTAGCGTCGCATCCGCCCTCAAAAAGGTCCTTGTTGCCAAACTTTTCAAAAACGAAATCTTACAACCACGCTGGTACCTGACTTGAGACGCATTTCCCCTTAACATCCCTTCTATCCCAGTTGCCGCATCTGTAATATAGCATAACCTTCCTGACGCGATAGGTTTATTAAAGGCAAATAGTCATCCGATGCTACAAATCCTTCAGAATACAGTGTTCGAGTAAATGACATTTAGCAGCTACGTAGCTCTAATGGTAAAGAAAACAGAAGCGGCTCAGTACTTAAACCTCTGTCCCAAAGCGAATATAATTTTCAATATCCTGTGGAAAAAAAAAATTCTTTGAAGTGTTTGTACCCGGCCAGCCCCAGTGGATTTACTCAGAATTAGTTAACGGCGAGAAAGCATGGAACGAAATTTATTGGCTATAGTCTCTCATGAATGCATTGGTGGTGGGGGGGGGAATTAAAAGAAACCCTCCACAGAATACTTTATCAGGCTCCGTAACGGCATCATCTCTGACAGCGAGGCAATAAAAGCATATTAGTGACCCCCTGATGAAACATGTTTACAAGCGGAGTCAAAGAGATGGATCCTTCTCTCTGCCAAGTGGCATTTTCGGCATATCTGCTGGTTGCCATTCGTCACAAAAGCACGTGGGTTGTGTAATGTATATAGAAAGGTAAATGTCAGAAATAGGGTCTGCTCATTATGTGCCACCTACTCCTGAAAACTCACCTATTACCATTCAAATCCATCCATGTGTCTGGGTGCACATCTTGAGGATGACTTTGAATTTTCATCCCTGCTGTTGCCACCTGAAAATCCCCATTTTGATTATGCTTCTCCTTTGTGCACGCTGAGCCCCTTTTCTGTTTCCTAAAGCAGCATTATACGTGTATAGGTTATACGCGGCATGTATAAAAACCTCTAAACATTGCAACGAACACTGTACAATATGTGTTCTTTGGACCAGATTCCCTTTCAAAGTTGTTGCGGGGATAAAGTGGAAGAGGGGACGAACCACTCTACAAAACTGAAAGTGAAAGGGAGAAACAAAATGATTGATAAAAAATATGGAATGGACCTGTCATTTCTTCATCAGAGGGCAAACGGGCAAATTTAGCAGGGGATCAAATACTTTTTCCCCTCACTGTAAAACATGCCGAAATGGACCCAAATAGGCAAAAGCACTGCTCCTCACTGTCTTGAGCGTTTTTTCTTCCTTTTCAGTTTAAACAGGAGGGGGGGAAAGGCGGCTACTGGAACTAGAAAATAAATGAATCACTTATCTGGAACTTGTTCAGTCAGGGAGAATAAAACAGCAGCGAGGGACAGATAAGCTTTGTTTAAGACCCCAAGTCAACAAACCAAGCATAAAATCCCTCTGCTGACCTCAGAAGAAGGTGACCAGGAATCAGAGATACCAGCAATGTGGCGCCCTTCACCTTTCAATATAAAGAGTCAGGAGATTGGCGGTTGTCAGGGCTGAAGTGGCGTCCTAGCGGGGGACGAGCCTGACCCAGACTATTAAACCGGTTGCCCTTGTGGAGTGACCTTGAAAAACCACTTGATTTCTTTGTGCCTCCAAGACTCCACACGAAGTTACGGCAGAATGAGTAGAACTGGGTTTCTGGAGTGGATGAACAGAGCAGGATAAGAAGAGAGGAGATGAGGATGAAAGTTTTGAGTCTGGGGAAATGTGGTTCATCTCAGGATGTACAGGTTAGATCCGACCATCTTTTCTGCTGGAGAAAAAGAAGAAGAGTTGGTGTTTATGTGCCAACTTTCTCGACCACTTAAGGGAGAATCAAACCGGCTTACAATCACCTTCCCTTTTCCTCCCCACAACAGACACCCTGTGAGGTAGGTGGGGCTGAGAGAGTGTGACTAGCCCAAGGTCACCCAGCTGGATTCGTGTGTAGGAGTGGGGAAACCAACCCGGTTCACCAGATTAGCCTCCGCTGCTCATGTGGAGGAGTGGGGAATCAAACCCAGTTTTCCAGATCAGAGTCCACTGCTCCAAACCACCACTTTTAACCACTATGCCACGCTGTCTCTCCACACCATGTTGGTTCTCAAAAAAAAGGAAAGAGTGGTCTTCTTTAACCACCAGAAAAGGCAATTCTGAGGGTCATGGGACTTTGCAGGGAGAAATACGATGGGGGACAGAGGCAGTAGCAAGAAAAGGAATTGGGTGATATTGAGTGAAAAAGCTGGCCGGATCCAACCCTATGAAAGCCAGCATTCACCTCATTTGTGGAATTTTCTTGTACCAGTTTTCAATCGTATCAAGCAAAAAGATGCTTTCTGAAAGGCTTGCAATTACCCAAATCAGAGTACCGTTTGTGAATGTAAAGACAGGAAAATCAGCAGCTTCCGATATACAAGAAGGGTGACTTGATGATCCCCTCCAAACGCTCTCAGGACTGAAATGATTCCACTTTAGGCAGTTTCACGTGCCACGGCAATCAGCCCCTCAAAACGTGGGATGGGTTTGATGACTCAACTTCATTTTGTAAAAGAAGTTTTAAAACCATCAAAAAGAAGCCCTTTAAGTATCTTGAGGAAGATTGGTCCAAAGGAGGGTCCCACAAATGAAAAGGCCCTGCTCATAGAATCATAGAGTTGGAGGGGACCACCGGGGTCATCTAGTCCAACCCCCTGCACAATGCAGGGAATTCCAAACTACCTCCCCCCCACACCCCCAGTGACCCATACTCCATGCCCAGAAGATGGCCAAGGTGCCCTCCCTCTCATGATCTGCCTAAGGTCATAGAATCAGCATTGCTGACAGATGACCATCTAGCCTCTGCTTAAAAACCTCCAGAGAAGGAGAGCTTATAACCTCCCGAGGAAGCCTGTTCCACAGAGGAACTGCTCTAACTGTTAGAAAATTCTTCCTAATGTCAAGATGGAAACTCTTTTGATTTAATTTCAACCCGTTGGTTCTGGTCCGACCTTCTGGGGTAACAGAAAACAACTCGGCACCCTGCTCTATATGACAGCCTTTCAAGTACTTGAAGATGGTCCCAGTTGCCCTGGGTGCTTTGCCATCCTGTTCTCAGGTTACAAAGTTTGGGGGAAATTTAAGTAATCTGGGGATAGGTTGCAAATGAGAAGCAATGTGCTCATCTTGCCTTCACTCTGTCATGGCTTTCTGGCATCACCACATAACCAATGGGATCTGCCAACATGCTGACATCTGAAGCCAGAACATTTAGGCATTTTGTGTATATGGGGGGGGGGATGGTGCAACAGCAGTGGAGTGCACTATCAGGGAGTGTGCAAAAGGCACCAGTTGTGAAAAAGGTGAGTGGGGGTTCCAGGTTTCATGGAAATCTTACTCTCCCAACTCCCACTATGCTGTTTCAAATCCAGATCCATTTTATATCCACGAAGTTCTACAAAGACTTATCAGCTCAGCTTCAGTTATTTCACACACTTCAAAGATTATTTCTTCCAAACACCCCTTCCAAAGGCCGCCTGCAAATCCCAAGGACTATTAAAGCACTAAGCTGCAGTACTGCAGTCCAGGCTCTGCTCACGACCTGAGTTCGATCCCAACAGAAGTCGGTTTCAGGTAGCCGGCTCAAGGTTGACTCAGCCTTCCACCCTTCTGAGGGCGGGAAAATGAGTGCCCAGCTTGCTGGTGGTAAAGTGTAGATGACTGGGGAAGACAATGGCAAACCACCCCGTAAACATAGCCTGGCTAGTAAATGTTGTGATGTGACATCACCCCATGGGTCAGCGATGACCCGGTGCTTTCACCTTTGCATTTATAGAACCTATCCAGGACCCGAGCACTGGCAGAAAAGATGGGAAGGAGCTCCTCCCCCTGCCTTGCCATCGTTCTTTGAGTCTCCCCTCCCCCCACTGCCCCTATGAGAGTGCCCTGAACCCTTTTCTCTTAACTTGGCGCTCTTGTCTTCCTTCTCCTTCCTTCCTGGTCTGTAACTAAATATCTGCCTTTGGAAAACTCTAGCCCATCTCGATCGTTAGAGACGGGCTGTGTTTTTCGAAGTTAGCCAAGTCCCACTGCAATTATGGTCAGGGGAAAGAAGGGAGGTCATCCAGTAGGTGAACCAAGGCAGGATAGCGAAGAAGCAAGACAGGACAGCAAAGAAGCAAACAGGATCCCCAGGTTGAGTCTGCCATTGAGAGCCAGTGTGGTGTGGTGGTTAAGAGCAGTGGACTCTTAACCACTACACTACTAATCTAATCTGGACTCTAATCTGGATACACCATTCCTCCACATGAAGCCAGCTGGGTGACCTTGGGCTAATCACAGTTCTCTCCGAACTCTCTCAGCCTCACCTACCTCACAAGGTGTCTGTTGTGGGGAGAGGAAGGGAAGGCAATTGTAAGCCAGTTTGAGACTCCTTGAAGTTAGACAAAATTGGGGTATAAAAACCAACTCCTCCTCCTGCTGCTGCTGCTGCTGCTTCTTTCCTGTCATCATGGTGCCTCAAGCAGCCGCTTGGGTGATGGGCTGGTCCTTAAAGTCCTCAATGAGACTCCTTAAAGATAGAGAAAATCGGGGTATAAAAATCAGCTCCTGCTTCTTCTGCTGCTGCTGCTGCTGCTGCTTCTTCTTCTCTATCATCACGGTGCTTCAAGCAGCCGCTTGGGCGATGGGCTGGTCCTTATTGGAAGACACTGTTTTATTACACTAACAGTAAGACTCTTCCTCACTCCTTAGGTTTTCAGTGCAAGTTCAGAGTTGTAGATGTCTTTTATGGTGGCCTAGGACCTGTCAGATTCTGTT